>NW_023416311.1:23273148-25704756 GCF_014176215.1 Rousettus aegyptiacus | reverse complement strand
GTGGCTATGGTACAATGTAATCCCGTTTTCTTGGTGCTTGTGCGAATTCTACCAGGGTATATAGAAGGATAATATAAAAGCAAGGGCTACACCATTACCCCAATTTCACGTGATTTTCATGTGTTGCCCACAGGCCAGTCTCTTCCTGGTCACGTGAATAATGCTTGAAAGCCTTGTGAGTATCATGAGATTTCCTAATTCTTGGTACAAGATTTCCAGGATACTTCCACTTCACTTTCCTCTACTAGACTAGTACAACCCTTTTCAGAACATGTTAAAGAAATTGCCCTCAATATCAGTATTTTAGCTTTTTTTTCTGTATTGGTTAAGCCAATCTCTCACAGATTTTTAGTCTGTGGTTTGATATAGAGAAATTCTTAAGCAGTCATTCTTTTTGAAATGAAGAGGTATCCTCACAATGACTCAGCATTTTTCCTGCAATAAAGCAATATGGCAGCTATGGTTTCAACTGCTATCCATTCACTGCCTCACAGCACACTAAGGCTCAATTATGAACGCAGACAATGTGAGACTTCTGCCTCCACTCACATAGGCAGTTTTCTGACTAACAGAAAAAGTAGAGGCAAATTAATGATCACTGACTGCCCTTATGTGCCGTTCTCTCACAAAAGATTTGTAATGTACATGACATTCAATTGGATAGCAGTACGACATGCGGATTGGCCACATTTGGTTCCACACATACTAATGAATCTCAGTGTTGATGTTAAATTTTTCAGTTATATGCACTCGTCACTTCAAAGAAAGCACTACATCATCTTCCCTTGTGAGAAAGTGGATTGGTGACATGGGTACAAGGCATGAGGCCTGTCTTTTCCTAATAAAATTGGAGGAGAGAAAGAGAACCAAGGCACTAAGCCTACCTTCTCTGAAACTAGTACAAAGGATAACTTAAACCACAGGGCAAGTCTGTCCTCATGTAATCTGAGTCTTATTTCGAAACCTAGGAATTTATCTCCTGCCCGTCTTTCCTATTAGGATCCAGTGTGCTATCCTTGGTTGTATTTACAATCTCTACTTTTTTTTTCCAGAATGTAGATTTGAGAAATTAGCCCAGATAATTTCTTCTGACTTTCTTTGACACAGACTGAAAGGATGGTGTAAGCCTATAGTTCCAAGCCTATTCTCTCTGAACAAATGTTACCTGAAGTCCTAGTCTCAAAGCAAAAGCCTTCTTTAGGAAAAAATAAAATAAAATGGAAAATGTGGAAATCTGAACCAAGTGTGGACCTTCTAAAAGGACATAATGAAAGTCTAGGACCACAAGGTCAATACTATCAAATAGGTAACAATGTCCAGAATTAAAACCTAAGCCCACAAACATCCTGCCTGGCCCTTGTTACCTGAAACTCTTGTGAACACCTGGGCCTTTAGAACAAAGCTGTCATCTCCCAGGAGGAGGAAGAATGGAGAACTCAGTGCATGACTCCAATACTGTACTCTTGAAAGCATTTACGTTAGAAATTGGGTGATTGCTCCCACCCAGTGTCTTCAGAACAGTACATTTAGCACAACATGGTCCCAAGTCACTAATTTTTCTTTTACACAATTATTGAAAAGTGTCTATACCTTGCAGCTCCAATCCTTTTTTCTGGTAAGAGAAGGTAATGTGGGCAGTAAGAATCCTGGCCAAACCCTGGACTGTTTTTTAAAAAACTTGATTGAGGAGCTTAGATGACAACCAAGTATTGCTCCTATTTCTGGGAAGTAGAGTGGAGACCTTGGCCCAAAGAATCTAGCCTAACTTCACATAACGAATCTTTAGGTAGAAGATTGGCAAACGGTCACAAAACAGTCTTCGTAGAAATAGAAAAGTAGTTGGAAGTCCATGGCCTAGGAGGCAATACTCTGCTGGAGCTGGGGCAAGTTGGGTGGACATTTGAAAACACAACACCACGCCAATCTCATGTATAAGGTACACTCATTTGCCATACAATTCATGCTCCGAAGCATTGTTCATTCTACAATGTAAAGTTAAAACCTGCAGCCACAGCAACAAGACTAATCACTTGGTAGATACCAGATTAGCCGGAGTATTTCTTGATCTCCAAGTGAATTCCGCCTGGTGTTTATTGATCTCCACATGATTCCCTGGTGATTTCTCAGTGATTTTCATGTGATCTACACCTTATTCCTCTTCTATTTTCAAACAAGTGTTTTCAAAAGTTATCTCATAAACTCTTATTGTCAATATCCAGCATGGAGTCATTGACCTTTAAGATATTCCCTGTCGACAGAAGTGGCCATAGATCCACAAAAAAGTATAGTGTGGGAGTCCCACATGAAGCCGTTCAGAATTCGACTCACAATGACTCAGTATTTTTGCTATACTACAGCAAAATGGCGTTACAGTTTCCACTGCTCTAAAGAAGCTTTAACTGGCACACTCAGCCTCCAAATATCAACGCAGTTAATGTTTGATAGCTGCTTCCATTGCATTCAAGCTGGGTGCCTGACCAGAGAAGAAACCTAAGCCCAGTTATCTAACAACTCTCAACTTATGCCAACGTCCTCAAGTGTACCTACTCATGGAGACATGACCTTTTGATTAAAGGGTTTTTAGGTAGCTATTACACAGACAATATCATTTTCTCAGTAGTTATCTAAATTTTACCAATAATGAAGAAGGGTAACTCAAAAGTAAGCGCCACACCATCAACCCACATCCTATGACTCCCTGTGATGCCTTCAAGTCTGTCTCTTGATGGTCACGTGAATCCCACAGGAAAGCCTCGTGAATATCATGAGATTCTCTAATTCTTGTGATATTTCCAGGTTACTTCCACCTCACTTCCCTCTGCTAGCCTAAAATAAGCCTCTTCAGAACACATTGAAGGAATAGCCTCAATGTCAATATCTCAGATTTCTTTCCTAGATGGTTAAGGCAGTCCCTCTTAGAATTGGTAGTCTGAGGTTTGGTGTAGAGAAATTCTGAGATAGACGTTCTTTCTGCCATCAAGTGGCATCCTCACAATGACTCAGTATTTTTCCTACAATACAGAAAAATGGCGGCTATTGTTTCCACCACTATCCAGTCGCTGCCTCACAGACAAGCGGTCTCAATTATCAACGCCACCAATGTATGACTATAACCTCCATGAACATACAGCATTTTTCCTGACAAACAGACAAAACTAGAAGCGAATATAAGATCATGGTCTGCCAGCATATACCATTGACTTCAAATTAGATTTGTGATGTGGACACAAGATTCGTTTGGAGGGCAATTAGGAGGCTGTTTCAGCCACCTTCTGCTACATGTAGACTAATGACTTTTCAGTGTTGATGTGAATTTTCTCAATGATATGCACTCATCACTCCAAAAGGAGCAATACATCATCCTCCCTTGTGAGGATATGGTCTGGTGACAGAGGCCAAGGCACAAGGCATGTCTTTTCCTAACAAAAAGTAGAAGGGAGACTGAAAACCAAAGCACTAAGCATGTCCTCTATGAAAAATGGGAGGTAAGAGATCTTAGTACAAAGGGCAAGCCTTTTTTCATGTAATTTGAGTTTTATCTAGAATTGTAGGACCTTGTCTTCTGCCTCTAATTTCTATTAGGAACCAGGGTGCTGACCTTGGTTATGCTGTTGCAATCCCTACCCCTTTTTCCAGGAAGTAAATCCGAGAAATTATTCCAAGGCGTTTCTTCTGACTTTCTCTGACATAGACTTAAATGGTGGCATAAGCCCAAGTTCCAAGCCTGTTTTCTGTGAACAAATGTTGCCTGGAGCCCTGACTCAAAGAAAAAGCCTTCCTTATGGAAGAAAAAATAAAATGGAGAATGTGGAAATCTGAACCAAGAATGGACCACCTAAAAGGAAGCAGTTAAACTCAGGGCCACGATATCAAGGTCATCCAAATGGTAATAATATGCAGTCTGAAGACTTAGGACCATAAACATCCAGCCTGGTCTCTGTTACTTGAAACTCTTGTGGACACCTTGTCATACAGAATCAAGCTGGTATCTCCTAGAAGGAGGAAGAATGGAGGATTCAATGCATGGCTCCAAGACTGTCCTCCTTTTAAAGTATTTACGATAGAAATTGGGCCAAAGACACCAAACTATGTCATCATAACAGTACATTCAACAAAAACTGGTTCCATGTCACCAATTTTCCTTTTAGACAATTATTGAAAAGTGACTATATCTTACAGCATCAAGCCTTTCTCCTGGTAATAGAACATAGTTTGGGCACTAAGAAACTTGGATCAGAGCCTGAACTGTTTTGTAAGTTACTCTGTTGGAGAACCTGGAAGCACAGACAAGCATTGCTTTTATTTTCAGGAAGTAGTGTGGAAATCTTGGCACGCTTTAAGTAGCCTAACTTTATTTAGTGGATGTTTATATAGAGGATGTGGCATACTGTCACAAGACCTTCTTGGTAGGAAAAAATGTCGATGGATGTCCATGGCCCAGGAAGAAGTCCTCTGCTGTAATTAGGGTAAGTTTGGGGATGTTTTAATAGACAACACCATGACAATCTCATTTATAGGGTAGCCTTGGGTGCAAAATATTTCACAAACTGAAGCCCAATTTATTGTAAGAGGTAAGGTGAAAACCTAATGCTACAGTCACAAGTCTAGTCACCTGGTAGACACCAGATTTCTGATGGGTCCTTCTTGATCCCCATGCGAATCCCTCCAGGTATTCCCTTCACTTCAATGTAATTCCCTGGTGATTACTACTTGATTTTCAGATGACTTCTACCTTATTCCTCTTCCCCTGTCTTCAAATAAGTGTTTTCAAAACACGTCTCATAGACTCTTATTTTCAATATTTCAGCATTGAGTTATTGGCCTTCAAGCTATTTCTTCTTGACTGTAGTAACCTAAGGTTAATGTTCAAGAATAGCGTGGATCTCCCACCAGAATTGTTAAGGGTTATGCTCATATTGACACAGCATTTCTGCTACAGTACAGCATAATGGCGCTTATAGTTTCTACCATTGAAGGTAGCTTTGTCATTTAGATTCAGCCTCTAAATTTCAGCATAGTTAATGTGTGACCGCGGCTCCCATTGTATACAAGCAGGTTGCCTGATTAGGTCAGTTACCTAACAACAAGTGTGTGTTAGCCTATACTGTCACCTTAAAGAAAGTCTTATGCAGACATGACCTTTCAATTGAAAGGCTGTTAGTTGGCTATGTTACACAGGTAACCTTATTTTCTCAGTGCTTATGTGAAACTTACCAAGGAATGTAGAAGAGTAATATAAAAGTGAACCACATACCATCACCCAAATTGCACGTGATTTTTGTGTGTTGCCCTCAGGCCAGTCTCTTCCCAGTTATGTGAATGCCATGGGAAAGCCTTGCGAGTATTGCAAGATTTCCTAATTCTTGGTACGAGATTTCCAGGCAACTTCCACCTCATTACCTCCACTAGGCTAATACAAGCCATTTCAGAACATGTCGAAAAAACTCCCTCAATGTCAGTATCTTAGCTTTTTTTTTTTTCATATTGGTTAAACCAGTCTCTCACAGATTTTTAGTCTGTGGTTTGCCATAGAGAAATTCTGAAGCAGCTGTTATTTTTGCAATAAAGAGGTATCCTCATAATAACTCAGCATTTTTCCTACAATAAAGCAACATGGCAGCTATGGTTTCAACCACTATCCATTTGCTTCCTCTCAGCACACTCAGGCTCAATGAAGAAGGCAGCTAATGTGCAACTTCTGCACCACTGACATAGGTAGTTTTTCTGACAAAGAGACAAACATCGAGGTGAATTAAATATCTTTGACTGCCTGCATCTACCGCTGACCTCATATAAGATTTGTAATGTGGACATGATATTAGTTTGAAGGTCAGTACGAAGTCTGTCCAGCAACCTTCAGTTCCATGCATACTAATGATTTCTCAGTGTTGATGTAAATTTTCTCAGTTATATGCACTCATCAATTCAAAGAAAGCACTACATCATCTCCCCTTTTGAGGATGGGGATTGGTGACATGGGCCAAAAACTCAAAGTCTGTCTTTTTCTAACAAAAAGTAGAAGGGAGACTGTAAAATAAGGCACTACGTCTACCCTATCTGAAAACAATTAGATAGGAAAACTTATACCACAGGGCAAGTTTGTCCTCATGTAATTTGAAGTCTTATCAGAAACCTAGGACCTTGTCTTCTGCCTGCATTTCCTACTGATATCCAGCATGCTGTCCTGGGTTGAAGTTACAAACCCTACCTCTATTACCAGAAAGTAAATTTGAGAAATTAGCCCAGAGCATTTCTTATGTCTTTCTGTGACATATACAGAAAGGATGGCATAAGCCCACAGTTCTAAGCCTGTTCTCTGTGAACAAATATTGCCTGAAGTTCTTGTCTCAAAGCAAAAGCCTTGGTAAGAAAGAAAAAATAAAACAAACTTTAGAAATGTGAACTGAGCATGGACCTCCTAAAAGGACATAGTTAACACCCAGGCCCAAACCATAAAGACCATCTAATTGGTAACAATGTCCAGTCTCAAGACCTAGGGCCACAAACATCTGTACTGGCCTTTTTTACCTGAGACTTTTTTGGACACCTTTGTCTATAGAATCAAGCTGTCATCTACTATGAGGAGGAAAAATGGAGGACTCAATGCACGCCTCCAAGACTGTACTCCCTTGAAAGCATTTATGATAGAAATTGGGCCAATGTCACCAAACCTGTGTCATTATAATAGACTATTCAGCACATCCTGGTCCCAAGTGTGCAATCTTCCTTTTAGATAATTATTGAAATGTGACCATACCTTGCAACACCAAGTGTTTCTTCTGGTAAAAGAAGGTAGTGTGGGCACTAAGAAACCTGGCCAAACCATGGACAAGTCTTTTGAAAATTCGATTGAGGAGCTTAGAAACCAAAGCAAGTACAGCTCCTATTTCTAGAAAGTAGAATGGAGACCTTGGCCCACAGAATCTAGCCTAATTTTACATAATGAACCTTTAGAAGAGGACTTGGCAAACAGTCACAAGACCATTGGAAAAGTTGTTGGAAATCCAGGGCATAGGAGGCAGCCTTCTGCTGGAACTGGGGTAAGTTGGGTGGACATTTGAAAGCACAACACGATGCCAATCTCATATATAAGGTAAACTTGTTTGCAATACGATTCGTGCTCTGAAGCCTGGCTCATTCTACGAAGCAAAGTGAAACCCTGCAGCCACAGCAACAAGACTGTTCACTTGGTAGATACCAGAGTAGAGCAGGGTATTCTTTGATCCCCATGTGAATTCCACTGTGTGTTTCCTTGATCTCTGCATGCTTCCCTAGTGATTTCTAAATAATTTTTAGATGATTTCCACCTTATTCCTCTTCCCCTATTTTCAAACAAGTGTTTTCAAAACTCATAAACTCTTATTTTCAATATTGAGCATGGAGTCATTGGCCTTTAAGATATTCCCTCTCAACAATAGTGGTGAAAGGTTACCATATTCTGCATAAAAGAATAGTGTGGGAGTCCCACATGAAGCTGTTCAAGTTATACTAAACAATGACTAAGCATTTTTGCTATACTACAGCAAAATGGCACTTTCAGTTTACAACGCTCTAAAGTAGCTTTGTCAAGCACACTCACCCTCCAAATATCAATGCAGTTAATGTTCAAAAGCAGCTTCCATGCATTCAAGTATGTTGCCTGACCAGAGATGAAACCTAAGGCCAGTTATCTAACAATTGTCTGTTACTCTATGCCGCCGTCCTCAAGAGACCTTCTTATGCAGACATGACCTTTCAATTGAAGGGCTGTTAGGTGACTATGTCACACAGCTAATCTTATTTTCTCAGGTCTTATGAAAATTTCCTAACGAATGCAGTAGGGTAACAGAAAAGTGAGCACCACATCATCATCCAAATATCACATAATTTTCATGTGTTGCCCTCAGGCTAGTCTCTTTCTATTCATGTGAATCACACTGGAAAGCCTTGTGAGTATTGTGAGATTTCCTAATTCTTGTTATGAGATTTCCAGGCAACTTCCACCTCATTACCTCTGCTAAGCTAATATAAGCCTTTTCAGAACACGTTGAAGAAACTGCCTCATTGTCACTATCTCAATTTTTTTTTTCATATTGGTTAAGCCAGTCTCTCACAGATTTTTAGTCTGTGGTTTAATATAGAGAAATTCTTAAGCAGCCATTCTCTTTGCAATGAAGAGGTATCCTCACAATGACTAAGCATTTTTCCTACAATAAAGCAGTATAGCAGCTATGGTTTCAACCACTATCCATTTGCTTCCTCACAGCAAACTCAGGCTCAATTAGGAACACAGACAATGTGCAACTACTGCCTCATCAGACACAGGTAGTTTTCCTGACAAACAGACAAAAGTTGAGGCGAATTAAAGATGATCGACTACCCGCATATAACATTAACCTCACATAAGATTTGTAATGTGGACATCACATTCAACTGGAGATCAGTACAAAGTCTGTCTCGATTACCATCGGTTCCATGCAATACAAAAGATTTCTCAGTGTTGATGTGAATTTTCTCACTTATATGCACTCGTCACTTCAAAGAAATGACTACACAATCTTCATTTCTGAGGATGTGGATTGGTGACATTGGCCCAAGGCACAAGACCTGTCTTTTCCTAACAAAAAGTAGAAGGGAGACTGGGAACCAAGGCACTAAACCTATCCTCTCTGAAAACAAGTCTGTCCTAATGTAATTTGAGTCATATCTCCAAACCTAGGACCATGTCTCCTGCCTGCATTTCCTATTGAGATTAGGTGTGCTGTTTTTGGTTGCAGTTATATAGTCTTTATCTCTATTTCCAGAAAGTATATTTGAGACATTATCCCAGAGCATTTCTTCCAACTTTCTCCAACGTAGACAGAAAGGGTGGTGTAAGCCCACATTTCCAAGCTTATTGTGAACAAATGTTGTGAGAAGTCCTTGTCTCAAAGCAAAAGCCTTCTTTAGGGATGAAAAATTAAACTGAGACTGTGGAAATCTGAACCAAGCCTTGACATTCTTAAAGGACATAGTTAAAGCTTAGGCTCACAACATCAAGACCATTCAATTGATAACAATGTCCAGTCTCAAGACCTAGGCCCACAAACATCCAGCCTGACCCTTGTTACCTGAAACTCTTGTGGACACTTTGGCCTATAGAACCAAGTTGTTATCTCCTAGGAGGAAAAAGATTGGAGGACTCAGTGCATGCCTCCAAGACTGTACTCCCTTGAAAGCATTTATGATAGAAATTAGGCCTTGGCACCAACCCTGTGTCATCATAACTGTACAGTAAGCACAACCTGGTCCCACGTCACCAATTTTACTTCAGATAGTTATTGAAAGGTGAGCATACCTTGCAGCACCAAGCCTTTCTTCTGGTAAGAGAAAGTAGTGTTAGCACTAAGAAACCAGGCCAAACCCTGGACTGTTCTTTAAAAAACTCGATTGGGGAGCTTGATATCACAACCAAGTATTGCTACTATTTCTAGGAAGTAGAGGGGGGACCTTGGCCCACAGAATCTACCCTAATTTTACATAATGAATCTTTATGTAAAGGACTTGGCATACAGTTGCAAGACATTCTTTGTAGGAAAAGAAAAGTCGTTGGAAGCCCATGGCCTAGGAGGCAGTTCTCTGCTGGAACTGGGGTAAGTTGGATGGTCGTTTAAAAACAAAACACCATGTCAATCTCATGTATAAGATTTCAATGCGATACATACTCTGAAGCCTGTTTTTTTCTATGCTATAGGTGAAAACTTACAATCACAGAAACAAGACTGGTCATTTTTTAGATACCAGATTAGTGCGGGGTATTCCTTGATCCCCATGTGAATTCCAGCAGGCATTTACTTGGTCTCTGTGTGATTCCCTAATGATTTCTAAGTGATTTTCAGGTGATTTCCACCTTATTTCTCTTCCCTTATTTTCAAACAAGTGTTTTCAAAACTCGTCTCATAAACACTTATTTTCAATATTCAGCATTGAGTCATTGGCCTTTAAGCAACTCTCTTTTGACAGGGGTGACCAATGCAGAAAAGAATAGCACAGGAGTCTCGCATCAAGCCATTCAGATTTATACTCACAATGACTAACCATTTTTGCTATACTATAGCAAAATGACGCTTACAGTTTACACCTCTCTAAAGTAGCTTCGTCAAGCAGACTAGCCTCCAAAAATCAACACAGTTAATATTTGACAGCAGCTTTCATTGAGTCCAAGCAGATTGCCTGACCACAGATGAAACCTAAGGACAGTTATCTAACACAAATGTCTGTTAACCTATCTCACTGTCCTCAAGTGAATATTCTCAAGCAGACTTGACCTTTCGATTGAAGGGCCGTTAGGTGGATCTGTTATAGAGACACTATCATTTTCTCCGTGGTTTTCTAAATTTTACCAAAGAATGGAGAAGGATAACTCAAAAGTAAGTGTCATAACATCAACCCAATATCAAGTGATTCCCTGTGATGCCCTCAGGCCTGTCTCTTGACGGTCACATGAATCCCGCAGGGAAGCCTCATGAATATCATGAAATTCCCTAATTCTTGTGACAAGATTTCCAGGTGACTTCCACTTCACTTTCCTCTGCTAGGCTAAAATAAACCTCTTCAGAACACGTTGATGGAACAGTCTCAATGTCAATATCTCAGTTTTCTTTGCTTGGTGGTTAAGCCAATCCCTCTCAGAATTTGTAGTCTGAGTTTGATATAAAGAAATTCTGAGGCAGCCGTTCTTTCTGCCATCAAGTGGTGTCCTCACAATGACTCAGCATTTTTTTTATAATATAGAAAAATGATGGTTATGATTTCTACCACTATATGTCACTGCCTCAGGGCACACTCAGGCTCAATTATCAATGCCAGCATAGTGTGACTGTTTCCTCCAGGAACATATGTCAGTTTTCCTGACAATCAGACAAAACTAGAGGTGAAATAAAGATCATTGACTTTCCAGATATACCATTGACTTCAAATGAAATTTGTCATGTGGACACAACATTTATGTGGAAGACAGTTAGGAGGCTGTCTCAGCCACCTTCTGCTCTACATAGAGTAATGACTTCACACTGTTGATATTAATTTTCTCAGTGAAATGCACTAGTCACTACAACGGGAGCACAACATCATCCTCCCTTGTGAGGATATAGATTGGTGACATGAGCCCAAGGCCCAAGGCCTGTCTTCTCCTAACATAAAGGAGAAGGGAGACCAGGACCCAAAGCACTAAGCCTGTCCTCTCTGAAAACTAGTAGATGGGAGAAATAAATCTAAAGAGCAAACCTGTCTTCATTTAATTTGAGTCTTATATAGAAACCTAGGACTTTGTCTCCTGCCTCTATTTTCTGTTAGGAACCAAGGTGCTGACCTTGGTTTTGCAATTTCAATCCTTACCCCCCATTTCCAGGAAGTAGATATGAGAAATTAGCCTATGGCATTTCTTTCAACTTTCTCCAACATAGAGTAAAATGGGGATATAAGCCCAAGTTCCAAGCCTGTTTTCTGTGAACAAATGTTACCTGGAGACCTGGCTCAAACAAAAACCTTTTTTATGCAAAATGGAGTCTATGGAAATCTGAACCAAGCCTGCACCAAGTAAAAAAAGCAGTTAAACTCAGGACCACAACGTCAAGATCATTCAATTGGTAACAATATCCAGCCTGAAGACCTAGGCCCACAAAAATCTACCCTGGGCCCTGCTACCTGAAAGTATTGTGGACACCTTGGCCTATAGAATCAAGCCATCATTTCCTAGAAGGAGATAGTATGGAACACTTGGTGCACGGTTCCAACACTGTCCTCCCTTTAAAGTATTTATGATAGAAATTGGGCTGAAGACACCAACCTGTGTCATCATAACAGTATATTCAGCACAAACTGGTTCCACATCACCAATTTTCCTTTTATACAATTATGGAAAAGTGACTATATCTTACAGCACCAAGCCTTTCCCCTGGTAATAGAACATAGTTTGGGCACTAAGTCACTTTGATCAAAGCCTGAATTGTTTTGTAAGTTATTCAATTGCGGATCCTAGAATCACGGCCAAGTATTGCTTTATTTCCAGGTAGTTGATTGGAGACTTTGGCACACAGAATCTAGCCTAACTTTACTTTACGGATCTTTAGATAGAGGACATGGCACAGGGTCACAAGACTCATGGTAGGAAAAAATGTCAATAAAAGTCTATGGCCCAGAACCTCATCCTTTCCCGGAATTAGAATAAGTGGCATGGACATTTAAATATACAACACCATGCCGGTCTCATTTACACAGTACACTCATGTGCAAAACACTTCACAAACTGAAGCCTGATTCATTGTAAGAGGTAAGCTGAAAACCTACAGCCAAAGCAGAAAAAATAGTCACCTGGTAGAAACCAGATTTCTGGCATGTCTTTCTTGATCCCCAAGTGAATCCCTCCAGGTAGTCACTTGACCTGTATGTAATACCCTGGTGATTACTACATGATTCTCAGGTGATTTCTACCTTATTCCTCTTTCCCTATTCTCAAACAATTGTTTTCAAAATGCATCGCATAAACTCATTAATATTTCGGCATCGAGTCACTGGCCTTTAAGCAGTATCTTCTCAATAGTAGTAGACTAAGGTTCACCTTCAAGAATAGTGTGAATCTCCAACCAGAACCATTAAGGTTTATGCTCACAATGACTCAGTAGTTGCACTACAATACAGCATAATGGCACTTAGTGTTTCCATCAATTGAAGGTTGCTTCAGCATTCAGACTCCACCTCTAAATTTCAATGCAGTTAATGTGTGATTGCTGCTCCCCTTGTATACAAGCATGTTGCCTGACCAGACAAAACCTCAGGGCACTTACCTAATGACAAGTGTGTGTTAGCCTATGCCGCCGTCCTCAAGCAATTCTTCTCATGCAGACATGACCTTTTGACTGAGGGCTGTTAGGTGGCTAAGGTACAAGGCAATCCTATTTTCTCGGTGCTTGTATGAATT
This sequence comes from Rousettus aegyptiacus, assembly GCF_014176215.1. Taxonomy (NCBI): domain Eukaryota; kingdom Metazoa; phylum Chordata; class Mammalia; order Chiroptera; family Pteropodidae; genus Rousettus; species Rousettus aegyptiacus. The sequence goes on along the minus strand of NW_023416311.1, from coordinate 25,691,819 downwards.
CTACCAAGGTATATAGAAGGGTAACACAAAAATGAGTGCCACACCATCATCCCAATTTCATGTGATTTTCGTATGTTGCCCTAAGGCCAGTCTCTTCCTGGTTATGTAAATAACGTGTGAAAGCTTCCTGAATATCACGAGATTTCCAAGAGACTTCCGCCTCGTTTACTCTGGTAGGCTAATACAAGCCTTTTCAGAACACATTGAAGAAACTGCCTTAATTTTAGGATCTCAGGTGTTTACTCATATTAGTTAAGCCAGTCACTTGCAGATTTTCAGTCTGTGGTTTAACATAGAGAAAATGGCCTGAGAATATAACAGGCAGATCACGTGACATTGGGTAACAGTGTGACACTCACTTTTGAGTTATCCTTCTACATTCTTTGGTAAAATCCACATAAAAATGGGAAAAGGGGAGTCTTTTAGTAAAATAGAGTGGACAAAACAGCCAACTCATTGCCCTTCGATCAAAAAAAGCTCAGGTCTGCATGACTAGACTTGCTTAAAGATAGCAATGTAAGCTATCAGAAAATCACCCTTCGATAAATGGCTTGAGTTTTTGGCTGTGGTCAGTCAACCTGTTGGAAGGCAATGAAAGTGGATGTAGCACACTAAACACGTTGAAATTAAGAGGCTGTGTCTGCTTTAGAGCGGTAGAAACAGCAGCTGCCACATTGCAGTATTGTACCAAAAATGTTGAATCGTTGTGTGCATAACTCTTAATGACTTCAGGTGCAACTTCTGCACAATTCCTGGATGTGGACCTCAGGTCACTACTGTTGAGAGGGAATTGCTCAATGGCTAATGCATCAATGCCAAAATATAGAAAATGTGCAGTTTATGGGACATGTTTTGAAAACACTTGGTTGAGGATAAGAGAAGAAGAATAAGGTGGAAATCACCCGAAAATCACGTAGCAGGCAATAGGGAATCATATGGCGGTCACCTAAACACCTCGCGGGATTCACATGAGGGTCTTGAAAGACCTCCTGGGAATTGTTTGTCTACCAGGTGACTAGTCTTCTTACTCTGGACCTAAGTTTTCACTCTATTTCTTAGAATGAACCAGGCTTGAGTGTGCGTGAAACATTTTCTACTTGCTTTTACATGAAAATGAAACCAGTATGGTATCTTCTTTTTCAGGCATCCACTCTACTTCCCATGATTTGGGTAGAGGAGTGGAACATGGACCAAGAACTTCTATTGACTTTTTATTTCTACCAAGATGGTCTTGTACCGTGTGCCAAGTCCTCCACCTAAGGTTCCATTATTAATATTGAGACAAATTCTATGGATCAATGTCTCTACTCTACTTATTGGAATAAGGAACAATGCTTGGCCATCCTTCCTAGCTCCTCAACTGAGTTCCTGATAAAAGAGTCCAGGCTTTATGCCAAGTCTCTAGGTGCCCACACTACCTTCCCTTACCAGGGGAAAGAAAGGCTCGGTGCAGTAGATTACAGTCATCTTTCAATAAGTGGAAAAAGGGAAAATTGGTGACGTGGAACAGGTTATGTGAAATGGAGAGTTAGGATGACACATGTTTTTGTCAATGGACAAAATATCTATCATAAATGCTTTAAGGAAGGACAGTCTTGGTGCTTGAAATGAGTCCTTCATTATCCCTCCTTCCAGGAGATGACATCATTGTTCTGTGTGCCAAAGTCTCCTCACTAGTTTCTGGAAGCATTGGCCAGGCTGGGTGTGTGGGGCTAGTTCTTCTGTCTGGATTTTGTTACCCATTGGATGGTAATGACTTTATGGGCTTGGGGTTGCCAACTACTTCCTTTTAAGAGTTCTAGGCTTGCTGCCAATTTCCACAGTCTCCATTCAAGTCTCTTCCAAAAAAAAAAAAAAAAAGCTTGTTTCTTGTGTGCCTAGGACTCCAGGTGACATTCATTTAGAGAAGACAGGCTAAGAATTGTGGGCCCAGACCACTCCTTCAGTCTCTGTTAGGGAAATACAGATGAAATACTGGGGTCCAATTTCTTAGCTCCACTTCTTGTAAATAGAAGAAGGGATTGGAACTGCAAACCAAGGTCAGCACTCTGGTTCCGGATTAGAAGTCCAGGCAGGAGACAAGTTCCTAAGTCTCGAATTAAGATTCTATGACCTGAGGTCAGGCTTGCCCTGAGGGGTAAGGTCTTCTGTCTACTAATTTTCAGAGAGGACAGGTTTATTGCCATGGATTCCAGTCACTCTTGTTTATTGTTATGAAGGACAGGCTTTGTGCCTTGTGCCAGGGTCACTAGTCCACATCCTTTCAAGAAAAGACTGTTGTTGCGACAGATGGAGGCCTCTTTCTTCTTTTTGTTTAAAGAAGACAGCTTTGTTTGTGGGCTGTGTGTTCCATATGAGATTCTGTTCACAGCAGCTACCTTGGGATTAGTGTGAGTAGTTCTTTCATCTAGTTGGTTAACAATTAGATGGTCTTTACCTTGGGAGCCTGGGCCTGCATACTAGTTCCTATGAGGAGAATCCAGGCTTGATGTCACAGGCTTAAGTTTTCATTTTAGTTGTCCTTGCATAAAAATAGGCTTTTTGCTGTGGGCCTAGGACACCACTTGGCATTTGTTCTGAGTAAAAGGCTTTGAACCATGGGCTCAGGCTACTTCTTCAGAATCTGTTAGGAAAAGAAATAAGAAATCTGTGTCATGAGCTCTCAGCTCTACACACTGTAAAAGATGAAGGGCTTTGAAACGCAAGCCAAAGTCACCTCTTTCACGCCTAAGAGAAATTTCAGACATGGAGCTCAGGTTCTAGTTCTCCAAGAAAGATATTCTTATCAGAGGAAAGACTTGCCTAATTGTTAATGTCTCTAATCTACTAATTTTCAACAAGGACAAGCTTGGTAGCTTTAGACCACTGCTCAGTTGTATTATTGTTAAAAAGAGAATGGCTTTATGTATGCGCCCCACTCTTCAGTGTACATCATTTAAAGGGAAGTCAGTGTTGTTACCATGAATGGAGGTCTTTTATTTCTTCTGTAACAATAGACAACTGTGATCTGTGGGCCATGCACTGTCCATTAGTTTATGGCATAGGGTCTAGGTTCTTAGTAATGTGAGCAGGCCTTTTGCCTAGTCTGTTCAAAATGAGAAAGTGTTAACCTTGGGACCATAACTTCACGGGAGTCACAATAGGATCATGTGACCACCCCTTGTGCATCACGTGTCCATCAAGAGACTGGCCTGAGGGCATCACAGGGAAATTATATGACATTAGGTAATGATGTGGTGCTCAATTTTAAATTACCCTTCTTCATTACTTGATAAAATTAATATAAAAAGTGAGAAAAGAGAAGTCTGTTAGAATAGATGAAACAGCCAACACACTGCCATTCATTCGAAAGCTCAGGTCTGGATGACTAGACTTGCTTAAGGATAGCAGTGTAGGCTACCAGAAAAGGTTCTTTGATATCATGCTCGAGGTCTTGGCTGTTGTTAGCCAACATGCTAGAAGGCAATGGGAGTGGTCATAGCACATTAAATGTGTTGAAATTAAGAGGCTGGTTCTGCTTGAGGAAGGTACTTTAGAGTGGTGAAAATATATTGCCGTATTGTAGCAAAAATGCTGAGTCATTGTGAGCTCTTAACGGCTTCAGGGGCAACTACCACACTATTCCTGAGTGTGGACCTTAGGCCACTACTGTCAAGAGGACATTGCTCAATGGCCAATGCATCAATGCCGAAATATTGAAAATGTGCAATTTATGAGATATGTTTTGAAAACACTTGGTTGAGTATATGGGAAGAAGAATAAGGTGGAAGTCACCTGAAAGTCACGTGGCAGGCAAAAGAAATCATGCGGCTATCTCGTGAATACCACTGGATTCACAGGAAGATCATTGAAGACCTAAATGGGAATCTTTTGTATACCAGGTAAGTAGTCTTCTTACTGTGGGCATAGGTTTTCACTCAACTTCTAATAATGAATCAGGATTGGTTGTGTGTGCAATGTTTTCCATGCAAGTTTACCTTGAAAATGAGACTGGCATGGTGTCTTCTTTTCAGATATTCACTCTACTTCCCACGACCAGGCAGAGGAATAGGTCATGGGCCAAGGACTTCTATTGACTTTTTATTTCTTCCAAGACAATCTTGTACCATGTGCCAAGTCCTCCACCTAAGGTTCTGTTATGAATATTGAGGCTAGATTCTCTGGGCCAATGTCTCCACTCTACTTATTGGAATTAGAAACAATACTTAGCCATGCTTCCAAGCTCCCCAATCGAGCTCCTGAAAGAAGAGTCCAGGCTTTGTGCCAAGTATCTAAGTGCCCACACTACCTTCTCTTACCAGGGGAAAGGCTTGGTGCAGTAGTTTATGGTCATCTTTCAATAATTGGCAAAATGTAAAATTGCTGATGTGTAACCAGTAAGTGTAGAATGGAGGGTTAGGATGACAAAAGTTTGGTTCCCTCAGCCAAAATTTTTATTGTAAATGCTTTAAAGGAAGGATAGTCTTGGTGCTTGAAATGAATCCTTCATTCTTCCTCCTCCAAGGATGTGACATCATGGTTATGTGGGACAAGGTCTTCCCATGAGTTTCTGGAAGCACTAGCCAGGATGGGTGTGTGAGCCTAGGTCTTCAGTCTGGCCTTTGTTACCAATTGGATGGTCATAACCTTGTTGGTTGGAGTTTCCAAGTAGTTTCTTTTAGGAGGAGTTTCAGGCTTGCTGCCGATTTCCACAGTCTCCGTTCCAGTGTCTCTTCCATAAAAAAAAGGCTTGTTGCTTGTGTACCTAGGACTCCATTTGTTTAGAGAGGGCAGACTTGGAATCATGGGCCCAAGCCAACCCTCCAATCTCTGTTAGGGAAAGACAGATGAAATGCTGTAGTCCAATTTTTTAGCTCCAATTCCTGGAAATAAGAAAAGTGATTGGAACTTCAAAATGAGGTCAGCACTTTGGTTCCAGATTAGAAATCCAGGCAGGAGAGAAGGTCCTAGTTCTCGGTTAAGATTCTCTTACTTGAGGATAGGCTTGCCCTGAGGAGTAAGGTCTCCTGTCTAGTAATTTTTTAAAAGGTCAGGTTTATGGCCATGGGTCCCTGTCACCCTTGTAGTTATTGTTAGGAAAGACAGGCTTCGTGCCTTGTGCCAGGGTCACCAGTTCACATGCTTTCAAGAAAAAACAGTGTTGCTGAGATAAACAGAAGCCTCTGTTCTTCCATTTGTTTAGAAAAGACAACTTTCTCTATGGGCCATGCATTCCATATGAGTTTCTGTTCACAGGGGCTACCTTAGGTGTAGTGTGAGTAGTTTTTTCATCTAGTCAGTTATCAATTAGATGGTCTTGACCTTGAGAGCCTCTGCCTGCACCCTAGTTCCTGTGAGGAAAGTTCAGGCTTGGTGTTATAGGCTTAAGATTTCATTCTAGTTTCCCTTGCATAAAGATAAACTTGGGCTCTAAAGCCTAGAACACCATTTGACATTCGTTCTGAGAGGACAGGCTAGAACCACAGACTCAGGCCACTACTTCAGTATCTGTTAGGAAATGACAGAAGAAATTTGTGGGATGAGGCCTCAGCTCTACATCAAGTAAAAGTTGAAGGGATTGGAAATGCAAGCCAAAGTCACCCTTCTCATGACTAAGAGAAATTCCAGACAGGGAGCCAAGGTTCTAGTTCTCTAAGAAAGAAAGATATTTGTACCAGAGGAAAGACTCTCCTTGATGTTAAAATCTCTAATCTACTAATTTTCAGGAGGACAGGCATGGCAGCTTTAGATGAGGGCTCAGTTGTATTATTGATAAAAAGAGAGTGATTTGTGTCATGGGCCCCTTTTTCATTCTACATCATTTGGAAGGAGCTCAGTACTGTTATTGTGAGCAGAGGTCTCCTATATTTTCCGTAACAATAGATAACTGTGGTGTGTGGGCCATACACTTTTCATTAGTTTCTGTAAAAGGATTTAGGTTGTTAGTAGTGTGAGAAGGTTTTTGCCTAGTCTGTTCAAAATGAGAAAGTGTTAACCTTGGGACTATGACCTTGTGGAAGTCATGACAAGATCACCTGACCACCTCGTAGGAATCATGAGTCCATCAAGAGACTGGCCTGTATGAAACACAGAAAGATCATGTGACAGATGAGGATGACATAGTACTCTCTATGGAATGGTGAATGCCTATCATTTGGTAAAATTCACATACACTCTGAGAAAACATTAGTCTCTGTGTAACAGACGTGACTCAGACAGCCTCCTAACTGACCTCCAATTGAATGTCATGTCCACATTACAAAACTTGCTTGAGGTCAATGGTATATGTGGCCATGACAATGATTCTTAATTTGCCTCAGGTGATGTCTGTTGTTAGGAAACCTGCTTTGTAGCAGTGGAGACAGCTGTCTCATATTGGCCGTGTTGAAACCTGGAGGCTGAATGTGCTGTGAGGAAGGGACTAGGGAGCAATGGAAACAACAGCCGCCATTTTGCTGTATTATAGATAAAATGCTGAGTCATTGTGAGGACACCTCTTCATGGTGGACAGAACGGCTGCCCCAAAATTCCTCTATGGAAAACCGCAGGCTATAAATTCTGATATGGAGCGGCTTAACAACCATAAAAAGAAAGCCGAGATATTGACCTTGAGGCAATTCCTTCAAAGTGTTCTGGAAACCTTTGCATTAGGCAAGAAGAGGAAGATGAGATGGAAGCCACCTGAAAGTCTCATTGCAAGAACACTGGAATCTTGCATAATTCATGTGGCCGTGGGCATCACGTGGCCATGGACATCACGTGACCATCAATACATTGGCCTGAGAGCATCACAGGCAGATCATGTGATATTGGGTGATGGTGCTCACTTTTGAGTACTTCTTCTACATTCCTTGGTAAAATTCACATAAAAACTGACAAAAGGGTAGTCCGTTAGTAACAGAGAGTGGACAAGACAGCCAACTCACTGCCCTTCATTCAAAAGGTCAGGTGTGCATGGCTAGACTTGCTTAAGAATAGCAATGTAGGCTACCAGAAAATTATCCCTCGATAACTGGCTTGAGGTTTCGGCTGTGGTCAGCCAACATGCTAGAAGACAATGGAAGTGGATATAGCAAATTAAACGTGTTGAAATTAAGAGGCCGAGTCTGCTCGAGGATGGTACTTTAGAGTGGTGGAAACAGCAGCCACCATGTTGCTGTATTGTAGCAAAAATGCTGAGTCATCATGAGCATAACTCTTAACGGCTTCGGGTGCAACTTTTGCACTGTTCTTGGATGCAGACCTCAGGCCACTGCTGTTGAGAAGGCATTGCCTAATGGCCAATGGATCAATGCTGAAATATTGACTATGTTCAGTTTATGACTTGTGTTTTGAAAACACTTGGTTGAGTATAAGGGAAGAAGAATAAGGTGGAAGTCGTCTGAAAATCACATACCAATCACTAGAAATCATTCATGGTCACGTGAGCACCTCACAGGATTCACTAAGTGGTCTTGGAAGCCACCGCGGGAATCATTTTTCTACCAGGTGACCAGACTTGTTGCTGTGGGCATAGGTTTTCTCTCTCCTTTTTTGAATAAAACAGGCTTTTGTGTTTATGAAACGTTTTACACTCAAGTTTACCTTTAATGCCTCCGTGAATATTTCTATGAGTGTCAGCGTACAGCTTCACTTGTGTTTAATAATGTGGGCAAATTGTGCATACACTTTTGTGGGAGTGCAAAACAGAATTTGTGCCTCGAGATGTTTAGGGTTATCAGTGTCTGGTAAGAGTGTGCGAGTGTGTCAAAGAAGTTCCTCAGAGACATCTGGCAACATTTGTTTGGCCTGGGTATGAAGGCCAGGTGTCCAAAGGAGGAGAATCCTCTCAGTCACATTATGATCATTTTCTGGGTGACAGATGATTGCTGGACCCGTGGCGGCAAACACTTTTTATGAAATTGTCGTAGCCAGGTGGCATGCCCCTAAAACCAATATCAGTGATCAGTGTGTGTTTCAATTGTCTGTGCTTCAATTGAGAATCTGAATTTCAAAAGAGGAAAAGAAATCCACCCGATAAGATCCCTCACCCTCATATACCCGAACCCAGAACCATTAGGACAGAGCTTCATGCGCTGCCTCCCTAAAACCACCAACTGGCCTACAGCCTGTTCAGCCCAGCATCCAGTCAGGACCAGAAAGAGACTTCTGTCCTGAGGAGGTGGCTGACGCACCTGTTATTGGAGGCCAAGGGAGGCCCAGTCCACCTGAGGCCACAGCTTGGTCCAGGGCCCAAATGGCTAAGGAGGGGGACTGGCTGTGGCATCTCTCAAATGTTTTCCTTGTTAGTGAGTTGAGAGCCTTTCATTTACTTGAAGGTTACGTCAGACTTCATCCTTTCTTTTTTTGCTTCACGTATGGAATTTCTGGTGACTGTGAAAAAGGTTATGCGAGGTGACCCAAGCTTCCAGTGGCTGGCCTTAACTTTGAGGATTCCAGGCAAGTCAGCATTAGGCCTAGAGTCTTTGGAGCATGCAGCAGCCACCATCTGATTCTCTGGCACCTTTCTCTCTCCCACTCCCCCTTCTCATTTGATGTCCGAAAAGAATAGACCTAATGATTGATTTCGGAGGGTCTGCCTCAGGGAAGACCTCACATCCTGTACTGTTGCTTAAGGAATCTGGATTGTTTCGGGAAGCCATGACAATCGAGTTTCAGAAAGATGGAATCACTGGGACAGGACAGGAATATGAAAAAGTTGGCATCTGCTTGGGTCCCTGGGAGACCTCATTTAGCCCTAAGCCAAACAGAACAAATGGCTCCCAAATACCCTTTGTTCTTAACAAGGTTGTTCATTGTTCTCCATGGTTGACCTTTGTGGAAGCTATTGAGAAAAGGGCCAGGTTGTCCCTCCGTCAACAGCATCCCAGCCTTCTTGTCATTTCCCTATTTCTCACACCCCTGTTCCAGAATGGATTACCCTGTCCCTCCTCCAGCTCTCAAGGAGCTAACTCCTCAAAAAGAGTTGAACACATTATTTTGGAGTCCTTCTCATTTTCAAAACACAGGAGAAAGGTGACGGACATGGTCTCAGGAAATACTAAGGCACCAGGACTGCCACTTCATTACAAATGGCACTCAGGTGACTCCAATAGTCTTTACAAGGTGGCTCTGTGACAGGACGGAAAATGATCCCATCAAATCCAAATAGCTTACAACGTGTCTAGAAATCTGTCATCATGAGAATGCCAGACTAGGGTTTGGCATCTCCAAACCTGCTGCAGTCTGTCCATTTGACACAATGAAACTTAGCAGGGATACGTGGTTTAACACCCTTAACCACATGTCAGATGCTCTGCCTTCTACACCAACATCGGTCACCTGCATGGGGTATTCAGCACCCATTGCCTACTGTGTTAGCATCTCCCAAAGCCTGAGCCCTTTATACACATGTCATTCTCCCCCTACTGCCCTTAGTCTCTGACCCACACTGTTCTCACGTCTGAGGCTCTGAGTTGGCTTTTGTTTGTTCATTTGCTTGCTTGCTTGTGGTGTCTTGCTCTACTTTTCAAGTCCACATTGGAGTGAAATCATAAGGGCTCTTGCCATCTGACATAGTTCACTTCCCTTGATGGTTATGGGGACTACAAGAAATGGCCAGTCACAAAATGTATGGGCAAATTTAGGAGCTCCTAAGTGGCTGAGGCCTGAGTTCCAGGCAGAAGGTAGCTCCAAATTTCCCAGGGCTGTCCAGTAACCTCTCGTCTCTGGCCTAAACCACTGGCCCATAGGGGACAGCTTTTGACATTTGGGCCAATAGAATGCAGATGTAACCATGATTAGGGATGCCAAGGAGGTCAATGCAGTGGCAGTGGAGGCTGGCCTCCTAGCAGGCTGGGAGCTAATGGCTGACCCCCTGGTAGAGGACAGGGTAGGCATCCTGAGCCTTGGTTCTCCTGGGGTCTCCAGGAGCACTGATGCCTGTGGAGAGTGGAAAGCCAGTCCCTCACATATGCCCTGGGCTGAGGCTGGGAAGGAGGTGAGACACACTCGTGGCTGCTCTGGGAGAAGTCTACTATTGATAGAGCCCGTAGCTGTTCATGGCAGTCCTGATCTGTCGTTTTCAGTGCAACAAATGGCAGACTCACAGTGAAATGAGGCCGCTGGCCGTGGCCCTGTCAAGGCTATTATTACCACCCACCCACCAGCATGGCAGTAGGAATGAAATAACCACGTCTTAGAGACGGCCCAAGACAAGAGCTGGCCTTGTTTTGTAGAACAACCTGGGCATTGGGCCTGGAAAGGCCTGAAATTGGGAGATCTAAAAGTCATATCTCTGCCCCCACCTAGAGAACCAACACCTGTAGAACCTCTAAAGGTCTGCAAGGCAGAAAGCAGTGGTGCAGCCAATCTCATCCCTGCCTTGAGCGTCCAGTTCACTAATATTCATACTCTCACCCCAGGCCTCCTGACCAATCAGGAAGTGAACACGAGCCATTTTTTATGCCTCCCGCTCTCCCCTGGAGCTTCTTCTCTTTCTCTTTCTGTCTTCACTTGGCTCTTCCGAAACTGGTCCCGCCAGGCCCAGGGCACTTGGAAACCCTCTGGGCCTGGGCATGAAGTGGCAACTTGTCAGGAGTTCAGCTTTTCCAGGCTCCGGAATTGGCAATGGCGAATTGCCCAATCAACACTCCTTGGAGACAGGACGAGCTGTCAATTAATCACAGCTGTTGCCCATTGAATTGATTAGGGCCAGTCAGGGAGGAGGCTCTCTCCTCCTTTATTCTGCTGTGTTTCCCCACGACACCCCATTCCATTTTCCTTCCACTCTCACCTTTCAAGTAAACTCCTACGACCCTTCCGCCTTCTTCAGCCACCAGACAGCCCGTTCCCAGCCTCCTCCATGTTTCCATTCTCATTTGCTGCTAATTCTACTGCCCTCCCTTCTCCCATTTTACCAGCATTTTTATCCTTCTCCACAGCCATGATCCTCACCTACCTGATCCAACACAAGCAGCCCATTCTGCCCCTCCCACACTCTCAAGCTGGACAGTCTGTTAGTCCACAGCAGGCCTTTGGGCCACCAGCAAGCACACTCCTCCTGGGACCTTGGCCATTATCAAGCCGACTGCCCAGCCAGGCTAAGGCAGCCAGGGACTGGGTCCTGGGGGCAGATGGTTGGGTAATATTTTATTAGGCCTGGCCAAAACCTCAGAAAGCGAGACCCCACGTCCCCTCTGCCAGCCATGCTGCCAGGCACAGTCCCTTTCTTCCTGAGACCAGGGAGTCAGTGGACTGAGGAGCCCGAGCTAGGCCTAGGTATGTGGGGCACAGAAGAGAAAGTCCTCTGGAAACTTTGAGAGCCTGGCTAGGAAGCCTCCTTGATGTCGGGGGCCTTCATGTGTTCATGTGTCTATATCAAAAAGGTGAAGCCATGGCTTGCCTCATTTTCCCAGCTGGCTGTGGGTGTGGTGGACCTTTTCCATGTCCCTCAATCTCTAAAGAACTGAGTCCAAATAGATTTCTGGCCAGGAGTGTCCCTCCGTGTGTAAGTGTGTGTATGTATGTTTCTATGTGTCTGGTGTCTGTGTGTGTGTGTATGTGAGACAGAGACATGATTGTGTGATACCCAGTCAGGTGGAAATATGCAAATGCCCTCATGTGTGCGCCTGGGTGAACATTCCCATGAGTATCAGCGTACGGTTCCACTTATGTTTAATAATGTGGTGGCATTGTGTGTGCAATCCTTTCAAGGGAAGACAGTGTTGCTGGTGTGAATGGAGGCCTCCATTCTTCCTTTTAATCAGAGAAAACTGCTTTGTTTATGTGCCATGCACTCCACAAGAGTTTCTATTCACAGGGACTACCTAGGGTGTAGTGCGAGTAATTGTTTGGTCTAGTCAGTTATCAATTAGATAGTCTTGACCTTGAGAACATAGGCCTGCATTCTAGTTCCTGTGAAGAGAGTCCAGGCTTGGTGTCACAGGCCTAAGCCTGCATTCTAGTTTCCCTTGCATAAAGACAGACTTGTTGCTGTGGGCCTCGGTCTCCCCTCGACATGTGTTCAGGGAGGACAGGCTTAGAACTGTGGGTTCAGGCCATCACTTCAGTCTCTCTTAGAAAAGATGAAAGAAATGCTGTGGTATGAGATCTCAACTCTAACTCCTGGAAAAGTGAAGGGATTAGAATTGCAAGCCAAAGACAGCACTCTTGTTCCTAAGAGAAAATTCAGACAAGGATCCAAGGTTCTAATTCTCCAAGGAGGAAATTCCCTCCAGAAAAAAACACTGGCCTTGCGATTTAAGGTTCCAATCCACTAATTTTCAATGAGAACAGGCTTAGTGGCGTTAGGCCAGGTCTCCATTGTATTATTGTTAGGAAGACAGTGGCTTTGTGTCATGGGCACAGGTCTCCAATCTACATCATTTGAAGGGAGGATTGTATCGTACCATAACAGAGGTTTTCTTTCTTTTCTATAAGAACAGACAGCTTTGGTCTGTGGACCATGCCCTGCACATTAGTTTCTGTCACATGATAGGTTGTTGGTAGTGTGAGTAGGTCTTTTGCCTAGTCTGTACAAAATTAGACAGTGTTAACCTCTGGACCATAGCCCTGCGGGAGTCACAACAGGAACACGTGACTGCCTGTGGGAGTCATGTGTCCATCAAGAGAGGGTCTATATGAAACACAATGAGATCATGTGACAATGGGGGTGACATAGTGCTCCCTTTGGACCGAGGAGTACATATCACCTGATGAATTCACACAAACACTGAGAAAACATTAGTCTCTGTAACTGATTGTGGCCAAAACAGCCTCCTAACTGACCTCCAATGGAAAGTCGTGACCACACTACAAAACTTACTCAAGGACAACGGTATATGAGGCCAGTCCATGATCCTTCATTCATCTCAGTTTTTGTCTGTTGTCAGCAAACATTTTTATGGCAGTGAAGGCGGCAGTTGCATATGGCCGCGTTGAAACCCAGAGGCTGAGTGTGCTGTGAGAAAGCGACTGAATAGTGATGGGAACAACAGCCGCCATTTTGCTGTGTTATAAGTAAAATGCTGAGTCATTGTGAGGGTACCTCTTCATGGCAGAAAGAAGGGCTGCCTCCAAATTACTATATAGCAAACCTCAGACTACAAATTCTGTGAGGGACTGGCTTCGAGAGTATAAAAAGAAAGCTGAGATATTGACATTGAAGCAATTTCTTCAGTGTGTTCTGGAAAGTCTTGGTTTAAAACAACAGAGGAAAATGAAGTGGAAGCCACCTGTAAAGCTCGTAGCAAAATGTGGTAATCTCACAATATTCACATGGCTGCCTCATGTGAATCATGTGACCATCAAGAGACTGGTCTGAGGGCCTCATAGGGAGATCACATGACACAGAGTGATGGATCGGTGCTCCCTTTTCAGTTACCCTGTAGAGTCCTTGGTAAAATTCTCATACACTGAGAAAAGAGAGTCCGTGTGTAAAAGAGCGTGGCCTAGACAGCCACTTCACTGCTCATCAATCAAAAGGTCATGTTTGCAGGAGAAGATTTCTTGAGGGCAGTAATGTAGCATACCAAATAAGAGACCTGAGATCTTGGCTGTGATCAGGCAACCTGTTTGAAGGCAATGGGAGTGGCTGTCGCACATTAAACACATTGAAATTTGCAGGCTGAGTCTGCTTAAGGAAGCTAGTTTAGAGCAGTAGAAACAGCAGCCACTATTTTGATGTATTGTAGCAAAAATGCTGAGTCATTGTGAGCATACCTCTTAACAGCTTCAGGTGTGACTCTCGCACTATTTTTGGTTGCAAATCTTAGGCCCTGCTGATGAGAGGGGATTGCTTAAAGGACAATGCATCAATGCTGATATATTGAAAATATGCAGTTTATGAGACATATTTTGAAAACACTTGGTTGAGGATAGTAGAAGAATATTAGGGTGGAAGTCACATGAAAATCATGTAGCCATCACTAGGAAGTCATGCAGCGGTCACATGAACACCTCGCTGGATTCACATGGGGGTCATGTAAGACCCCACGGAATCGTTTGTCAACCAAGTGTCTAGTCTTGTTACTGTGGGCATAGGTTTTCACTCTACTTCTGAGAATGAACCAGGCGTGATGTGTTTAAAAAGTTTTTCACTCAAGTTTACCTTGAAAATTAGACCTGCATGGTGTCGAGTTTTGAATCATCCACTCTACTTCCCCCCATCCAGGCAGAGGACTAGGTTGTGGGCCATGAACTTCTATTGAGGATTTTTTTTTATACCAAGAGGGTCTTGTACCATGTGCCGAGTCCTCCATCTAAGGTTCTGTCATGAATATTTAGGCTAGATTCTGTGTGTCGAAGTCTCCACTCTACTTCCTGGAAATAGGAAGAAGGGTTGGCCATGCTTCCAAGCTCCCCACTCGAGTTCCTGAAAGAAGACTTCAGGCTTTGTGCCAAGAGTTTCAGTGCCCACACTACCTTCTCTTACCAAGGGAAATGCTTGATGCTGTAGGTTATGGTTACCTTTCAATAACTAGCAAAAGGGAAATTTGGTGAACTAGGAACAGGTAGTTCTGAATGAACTGTTAGGATGGCACAGATTCGGTTCCATTGGCCCAAATTTCTATCGTAAATGCTGTACAGGAAGGACAGTCTTGGTGCCATGAACTGACTTCTCCATTCTTCCCCCTCCTAGGAGATGACATCTTGGTTCTGTGGGCCAAGGTCTCCTCACGAGCTTCTGGAAGCACTGGCCAGGCTGGGTGTGTGTGGCTAGGTCTTCAGTCTGGACTTTGTTACCAATTGGATGCTCTTGACTTTGTGGGCATGGGGCTGCCAACTACTTCCTTTTAAGAGGTCCAGGCTTGCTGCCGATTTCCACAGTCTTCGTTCTAGTTTCTCTTCCATAAAGAAGGCTTGTTGCTCTGTACCTCGGACTCCAGGCAACATTTGTTTACAGAGGATAGACTTAGAACCGTGAACCCAAGCCACTTCTTCAGTCTCTGTTAGGGAAAGACAGAAGGTATGCTGTTGGCCAATGTCTCAGCTCTACTTCCTGGAAATAGGGGAAGGAATTGAAACTGTAAACCAAAGTCAGCATTCTGGGTCCTGATTAGAAATTTAGGCAGGAAAGAGGGTCCTATGTCTTGGGTTAAGGTTCTCTTACCTGAGGACAGGCTTTCCCTGTGGGGTAAAGTTTCTGCTCTACTAGTTTTCAGCGAACACATGTTTTTTGCCTTGGGTCCCTGTCTACCTTGTACTTATTTTTAGGAAAAGACGGGCCTTGTGCCTTGGGCCTGTGTCACCACTCCACATCTTATCAAGGGAAGACAGTGTTGCTGGTAGTAACGGAGGCCTCCATTCTTCCTTTGTTTAGAGAAGACAGCTTTTTTGTGGGCCATGTGCTCCACAGGAGTTTCTGTTCACAGGGGCTATGTTGGGTGTAGTGTGAGTAGTTGTTTCATCTAGTCTGTTATCAATTAGATGGTCTTATACTTAGGAGCTTGGTCCTGCACTCTAGTTCCTGTGAAGAGAGTCTAGGCTTGGTGTCACATGCCTAAGTCTCCATTCCAGCTACCCTTGAATAAAGATAGGCTAGTTGCTGTGGGCCGACGACACCACTCGATATTTATTCAGGGAGGACAGGCTTAGAACCATAAGCCCAGGCCACCACTTCAGTCTTGGTTAAGAAAAGACAGAAGATATGTTGTGGGATGAGTTCTCAGCTCTCCCTCCTGGAAAAGATAAAGATATTAGAACTGCTAGCCAAAGTCATCACTCTCACTTCTAAGAAAAATTCCGGACATAGAGCAAAGGTTCAAGTTCTCCAAGAAAGATACTCTTACCAGAGGAAAGACTAGCCTTGCAGTTTAAAATCTCCAATCTATGAATTTTCAATGAGGATAGGCTTGGTGGCTTTAGACCTGGGTTCTGTTGTATTATTATTAGGAAGAGACTGGCTATGTGTCATGGGCCCAGGTCCCCAGTCTACATCATTTGCTGGGAGGACAATACTGTCATACTGTCACCATGAACGGAGTTGCCTTTTTTTTTTTTTTAAGAGTACACAGCTTTTGTCTGTAGGCCATGAACTGCAAATCAGTTTCTGTCACAGAGTCTAAGATGTTGGTAGTGTGAGTTGATCTTTTGCCAAGAATGTTCAAAATTAAACAGTGCTAACCTGTGGACCATGGCCTTGTGGGAGTCACGACAGAGTCACGTGACCGCCCAATGGGAATCATATGCCCATCAAGAAACTGGCCTGTATAAAACACAGGGAGATCATGTGAAAGATGGGGATGACGTAGTGCTCCCTTATGAATGACGAGTACATATCACTTGATGGCATTCACATACACTCTGAGAAAACATTAGTCTCTGTGTAACAGACGTGCCTGAGACAGCCTCCTAGCTGACCGCCAATCAAATGTCATGTCCATATTATAAAACTTACTTGAGGTCAATGGTATATGCAGCCAGATAACGATCTTTAATTCACCTCAGGTTTTGTCTGTTGTCAGGAAACCTGCTTTATGGTAGTGGAGGCAGCAGTTGCATATTTTCCATGTTGAAACCTGGAGGCTGAGTGTGCTGTGAGGAAACAACCAGATAGCTTTGGAAATAACAGCTGCCATTTTTCTGTATTGTAGATGAAATGCTGAGTCATTGTGAGGACACCTTTTCATGGTGGACAGAATGGCTGCCTCTAATTCTTCTATAGAAGATCTCGGACTACAAATTCTGATACAGACTGGCTTAACGACCATAAAAAGAAAGCTGAGATATTGAAATTGAGGTAGTTTCTTCAACTTGTTCTGAAAACCTTTGGTTTAGGCCTGTAGCAGAAAATGAGGGGGAAGTCACCTGAAAAATCTCGAAGCAAGATTGCAGGAATCTGGCGATATTCACATGGCTACTCAGCAGAAATCATGTGAACATCAAGAGACTGGCCTGAGAGTATCACAGGGAGATCACATGACATTGGGTGATGGTGCAAGGCTCAATTTTGAGTTACCCTATGAGATTCCTTGGTAAAATTCACATAAACCCTGTAAAAAGGACAGTCTGTGTATAACAGAGCATGACTGAGACATCTACCTCACTGTCCTTCAATCAAAAGGTCAGATCTGCATGAGGAGACTTGCTTGAGGACAGCAGTGTAGGCTACCAGACAATGATTCTTAGATAACTGGCCTGAAGTCTTGCCTGTGCTCAGGTAACCTGCATGAGGCAATGGGATTGGCTGTCGCACATTAACCGCGTTGAAATTTAGAGGCTGAGTGTGCTTTGGGAAGCTACTTTAGAGCAGTGGAAACAACAGCTGCCATTTTGCTGTATTGTAGCAAAAATGCTGAGTCATTGTGAGCATAACTCTTAACAGCTTTAGGTGTGACTCCCGCACTATTCTTGGTTGCAAACCTCAGGCCCTGCTGATGAGAAGGAATTGCTTAACAGACAATGCATCAATGCTGAAATATTGATAATGTACAGTTTATGAGATGTGTTTTGGAAAACACTTGGTTTAGGATAGGGGAAGAGGAATAAGGTGGAAGTCACCTGAAAATCACATAGCAATCACTAGGGAATCATGCAGCAGTCACATGCACACCTTGTGGGATTCACATGGGAGTCTAGAAAGACCATGAAGGAATTTTTTGTCTACCAGGTGACTAGTCTTCTTACTGTGAGCATAGGTTTTCACTCTACTTTTTAGAATGAATGAGGCTTGAGTGTGTATAATGTTTTCCACTCGAGTTTACCTTGAAAATGAGACTGGCATGGTGTCGTTTTTCTAGACATCCACGCTACTTCCCCCGATCCAGGCAGAGGACTGGTTTATGGGCCATGGACTTCTATCGACTTTTTATTTCTACCAAGACAGTCTTGTTCCCAAGTGCCAAGTCCTCTACCTAAGGTTCCATTACAAAAATTTAGGTTAGATTCTGTGGGCCAAAGTCTCCACTCTACTTCCCGGAATTAGGAACAATGCTTGGCTATGCTTCCAAGCTCCCCAATTGAATTTTTGAAAGAAGAGTGCAGGCTTTGTGCCAAGTTTCTAAGTGCCCACACTACCTTCTCTTACCAGGAAAAGGCTTGGTGCTGTAGGTTTCAGTCACCTTTCAATAATTGGCAAAAGGGAAATTGGTGACTTGGGATCATGTTGTGCTGAATGGACAGTTAGGATGACACAAGGGTGGTGTCATTGGCCCAAATTTCTATTGTAAATCCTTTAAACGGAGGATAGTCTTGGTGCCGTGAACCGAGTCCTCCATTCTTCCGCCTCCTAGGAGATGACAACTTGATTCTGTGAGCCAACGTCTCTCCAAGAATTTCTGGTAGCAGGGGCCAGGCTGGGTGTTGTGGGTATTTCGTATGTATTTTCCAGCAGAGACTGAAGTGGTGATGGCCTGGGCTCACGTCTCTAAGCCTGTGCTCCCTAACGAATGTTGAGTGATGTCCAAGGTGCACAGCGACAAGCCTGTCTTTATGCAAGGTAAACTAGAATAAAGACTTAGGCCTGTGACTCTCCTCACAGGAACTAGGGTGCAGGCCCAGGCTCCAAAGGTCAAGACCATCTAATTGATAACAGACTAGACGAAACAACTACTCACACTACACCCAAGGTAGCCCCTGTGAATAGAAACTCCTGTGGAGTGCACGACCCATGAACAAAATTGCAAAGGAGGCTGGAGGTCTCCCATGGTGAAGTCTGGCCCTTATAGTGAAGTAGTGGAAACCTGAGCCTGGGACGGAGAGTTGGGACTGTGAACCCAGGAATATTAAAACACAGACTCCCTCTCTAATTTCAAGACCAGTAGCCATGGCCCCTCCTCCTTGACATAGAGGAGCAGCCTCCCTTGGCCTAGGTACCTGACTAAGACTCCACATGAATGGAACCCTCACAAAATGGTGCTCATCCTCCCAAGGTGCAACTCAATTCACTTCATTGCCTGTAGGCCAATATTTAGGGCAGTTCTCGGTAGAGCCTGAATGAGGAAGTACAGTCTCTGTTATAAGAAGAAACAGCTTCCTCACTGATAGAATTGTAGTACCTGGCTCTTGTGAACCTGTAGGAACAAGGGACACTACTCGATTGGGGAGCATGGCCAAGCATTGTTCCTATTTCCAGGACGTAGTGAAGACCTTGGCCACAGAATGTAGCCTAAATTTTCATAATGGAACCTTTGATAGAGGACTTGGCACATGGTAACAAGACCGTCTTGGTAGAAAAAAAAGTCGATGGAAGTCCATGGCCCATGACTCAGTCCTCTGCCTGGATCTGGGGAAGTAGAGTGGATGTTCAAAAACACGACACTATGCCAGTCTCATTTTCAAGGTAAACTCGAGTGGAAAACATTTCACACACTCAAGCCTGGTTCATTCTAAGAAGTAGAGTGAAAATCTACATTCACAGTAACAAGACTAGTCACTTGGATGACAGAAATGCCTTTTATCACTCACAATGAGATCCTAGGCCTGTCTCCTTTATGGCTGCAGGAGACGAAAGTCTTTTAAAACAGCATCATGGAGGACTGCTTGTTTTCATAGCATGCTCTGAGTTAACAGATGGCTGACCTGAATCTGTAGTTATCTTTGTTCAAGGCTTCCTCCACAGTTAATAGAGCTAGCCAACTGCACAAATCTTTCAATTACCGTGACCACCACACTATTCATATAATAGGTGTACAGCTTAACCAAATGCTTTGTGTGTACCTGTACCCTGCTCCGCAAGCAAGGGTTTTTGTAATCATGATGCTACAACAAACCAGGGAATAGCACCAGCCCACTTCTGGTCCCAACTGTTTAAGCTGTGATCCCCCCAGAACAGAGCCACAGACGAAGATTTATGCTCTGGTGGCTCACTTGGGAGGTGACCCTAGGGAACAGGAGTGAGGGAGTGGTAAGAGTTAGGCAGGGATAGCCTATATAAGGGACACTATTGAGGTTGCCACTATGGCCAGTGGGGTCCTAATTCTGCCAGGACCCCCAAGGAGTGGACAGGAGCCTCCTCTAATGGACTTCAGTGGTAGCATTTATTCATTGTCTCCTAACCCCATTGGTTTAGGGTTACTTCTAGGATGTTAATTCTTTTTCCCTTCCAAGTTGCATGTGTGTATGGACCCCCTTAGCTCTTCTCTGTGCCTGAGGCATCTGAGGAGTTTTTGCTAGAAATTTTAATATGCTCGGTATACACATAGGACAAGAAGCTTGAAGAGACTCAAAACCTGTGTGGAACTGTTTCCCCCACCCCCATGTCAGAGACATCGGACAAAAGGCCAAGAAGAATGATCAAGGACACTCGACTGCCTACTCCAATACACCTCTATAGATTTACAAATTTAGGTAAAAGCCCAAAACTTTACAATGGCCAAAAGGCCACAATGTGATCTTGGTGAAATTAGTGGCTTGTTAATTGGTGTACCAGTCAGGGGCCAATGAGGAGACAGAAACCACTCAGTGACTTAAAGAAGGAAACTTTAATATAAAGACTCACTAATGACAATAATAGATTGGAACAAGGGATTGGCCAGTAATAAGTAAAGAGTACAGTAAGGAATACTGGAAAAATAGATATAAAGAGCAGTTCACTCATAAGGCTGAGATGAGGCAACCCCAGGAGGCCACCCCCAGAGCTGAACCCCAGACCATCGTGGAAAAGGCACAACATGGCTCACAGGGTTACTGTAGTTCTGTGTATTCAGAAATTTGGTGGAGACCCATCCTACAATGGGCCAAAGCAAGTCTTTCATGGGAAGGTCCCTCACAGGAGTCACTCTGCTATGACATTGGCTGGGGGAGCAGGGCTGCTGGTGGCTGCTCTGTGCTGCTGGCAACCAAATGCTGCAGGAGCTAGGTGCTGGAGAAGCCATTCCATGCACTTGGAACCAGGAAGAATGGCCTCTTTGTCCTGCTATATTTCTCCAAGAAAAATTATTAAAGAGCCTGTCTTAATTTTCCCAAAGCAGGCAATGAAGAGAGTGGATTTGGAGCTGAGACCTGACATAATTGGCATTGGAGGATGTGAGAAATGGGCTTTCATTTGTGAAATTGGTGGTAGACAAGACTAGGAAAGCAGCTTTTTTGAGCTATTCCCTCCTTTTAATGAATAGGAAATGAGGTTCCAGTGAGGCCTTTACTCTTAGAAATAGTACCTGAGGTTTTAATCTCCGGGCAATTCTGTCAGGCCTAATGCCAACTGCTGTTAAAAGGGAAACAAAATTCTGTTTCTGGAATGTTTTATTTGCCTCCAAAAAACCTTTCATGCACAGGGCTGGTAGGTGCATCTAAAAGAACAGAGAGTTGGGACTTTCCTGAACTTACAGAATAGGTTTTATGGATCGGTGGATCCCTGTTTCCTGATGAATGTTTTTAAGTAAATGTCTCTCTGTGTGACAATATTTGACTTGATACTTGCTTTCATTACATCATAGCTAACCCCTATTAGGAGCTTGTCTAACCCTGACCAAGTCAAAGCTTTTTGTGGCTATCATCATCTACCAAAAACTACCTAAGAATTGTGCAGGACTGTTTTGGGTTAGCTTAAGCTTGCAGCACACACACTAAAGCTGCACCCCTTGTCCAGAACACTCTACCCAGGATAGCTAATGGCTTACTCATTTTTTTCATGCTTTGGCTCCTACGTTTCCTTATATGTTAGATTGTGTCCTCTGAGAGGTAGACACCAAGATAGAATTAAACGAGCAGGATTTTATTAGGGGAAATGTCTCTGTAAGAGAAAATAGAGGTGAGTGGAGCCTGGAAAACCCAGGAAAGCCAGCAGGCCATGATGCAAGTCTAATCTGAAGCAAGGGAGAGAGAATAGAGGCTAGGTAAAAGTGTTCTATATTGTCATGTAGTCTAAGGAAGGCTTGGTAAGGCCTCCAGCCAAAGCTGACCATCAGAGCAATCTATGCCTCTCAAGAGCAGGTCTGCCTCATTTAGTTACTGGGAGCAGTCTAAGGAAAGCATGACTTCAGTGTAAACAGAGGATTGATTTCATAGCCCAGCCGACTACTGATCTCATAGCTTCGGTTAATTATGTTCCCCTATAGTTTGAGGACTCTGCAGAGTAATCTCATGACTACCATATTTTATCAGTCAGTTTTCCCTGATCACCTTCTGTAAAACAGCCCCACAGAACGGTAAAATATCAACCACATTTCTTTCTCCATGGATCATAAAAACATGTTTCACAGACTGGATCCAAGGCACATTCCTGGACACCAAAGTAATTCGAACTGGTTTTGGGAGGACATTAAAACTGGATTATTTCCAGGTATCAAGCAATGTAAAGAAAATGAGAGAAAGGAAGCAAGAGAGGGGAGAAAAAAATAGCTTGACCTCAGCATTTGAGACTGTATTTGGGAACTCTGTCATGGATTATAACAGGCTATAATAGATCCTACAGGCCATAATTTTAAAAAATTTTCATTTAATGTATTTTTTTTTTAACCTCCTTATTTTGGAGGTGAGATCCAGAGAAAGGAGACAATGTTTCAAGTTGTCAGCAAGTCAGTAGCAGAGAGCCAGGAGTATAACTCAGGTCCCTAGACTCCTAGGTCATTATTCATGAGAGTGTCCCTTGCTTCTGGCTGCATAGTACATAGTTGATGAGGACAATTTGAATAAACTAAAGTTGCTGCTTTCATGGAACTTCAAAGGAGGTGCTGGAGTTGGATCTTAGAAGATGAGTAGAAGTTTGCCAGACGACTGCAGGTAGACAAGGACATTGGAATGGCCATCTGAGGCACTGTGCTGCCAAGTAGGGAGGCCTGAAACAGTACTGGGATTCAGAAATTACAAGTAGAACCACCTGACTCAAGTGGCATTACAGGCTAATGGGCAAGGTGATGCTGGGGAGGAGAATGCATTGAAGACAGCAGGGAATCACTGAGGGCTTTTGGGTACCGAATGACCACAATAAGAGCTACATTCTATCTCACTGTGGCTGGAGCACAAACTGAATGACGTGGTAGCTCATGGGAACAGGAACAGAGCAAAGAAATGATGAGAAACAGTGGCAAAGAGAATAAAATAGGGTAGGAAAGAGCACTATACTGCAGTCGTGCAGAATGGGCAACCCCTTAAGTTTTGCCCGTGCTGACCGCAAGAAGCGAATGGCCTGGCGAAAAAAAAAAAAAGAAAAAAAAAGAAAAAAGAAAAAGCGCCCGCGCCAGCCCGAGCCAGGCTCAGCAAATGTGCGTTGAGCGGAAACGTGAGTTAAGGCCGGGCGCCGGAGCCCGGGCAACAGTCGCGCGCTAGACACGCAGGGCCAGGACCGGGTCCTCACCGCTCCCTCAACAAGGATTAGGAATACCTGACTCCCCCTAGCCCTCCTGGCCCGTTGAGCTTTTGGCTGCCCTCAGCACTTTTGCCTTCAGCCAGTAGTGAGCGTGATCGCGGGCTCTTCCGCCGGGGCGTGGGGTCAAGGGTTACGCAAGATGGCGGCGCCCAGAGGCCGCTGAAGCGTGAAGCAGGATGGCACTGGTAGCGCTGGCGGTGGGACGTCGGCTGGGGCGCCAGCTGAGGGGGCCGGGACTCGGGCGAGGGCACTGGACCGCGGCCCGGCGCTCCCGGAGCCAGCGCGAGGCGGCAGAGGCCGAGGCAGACGCGCCGGTGTTCCAATACGTGGGCGAGCGGGCGGCCCGCGTCGACCGCATATTCGTGTGGGGCTTCAGCTTCTCCGGGGCGCTGGGCGTGCCCACCTTCGTGCTTCCCAGCTCCGGGCCCCAGCCCTGCGCCGGCTCGCGGCCGCCCCGCAGGATCCAGCCGGTGCCCTACCGCCTGGAGCTGGACCAAAAGGTGCGAGCCGCGGCTCCATTCCTCCCACTCCCCTCGGCCCTTAGCCCTCTTTGAGAAATTGGCGACAATGGGTGGTCAGATTTCGGGGAGAACGACCCTCGAGTGGGCTGCAGACCCGGGAGGGGAAGGCGTTAGGGACACTGCCAAAATTTACCGAGTGGCTGAAACATGCCGGGTGGTGTGGCCGGCTCGCGTCATTCGCACATCACCCTGGGAGTCGGGGTTGTCACCTCAGGACAGGAAAGGGAAGCCCAGAGGGTTTTAAACCAGAGGCCCCGGGTGCCACAGCTAGTAGGTGCACGTGCAGTGGGATTCGCACTCTGGCCGGCGTGACTCCAGAAGTTCTGTTAGGAAAGGCAATTTTTCAAAAGGTCAGCGAAAATATGGGCTGGCTGGAGTCGGTGAACAACTCGGAAAAGGAAATGTTAGCTGGCGCAGTAACAGGATAAGAGAGGAAGGATGAGCGTTCTAAACACATTAGGATGATTGCACAAGAGGTCTTTCTGACTTGACTCAGATTTGAAAAAAATGCAGCAAAAGATAGCTAAGGGAGGGCGACTTATCTCGGAAGCCAATATTCGGAAGAGCAAACATGGATTCTTAGGTTCTTGCTTGGGAATGATTGTGGAAATCTTGGTAGGTGATGAAAAAGAAGCAGATTTGAACAGTTTGGCTTCTGACCGGCAGGGATAACAAATGATCTTTTCACTAAAAAGGGAAGATTAAGAGAAACGGTATTTAAATTCCAGATGAATTAGAAGTTGAATTGTTTGACTTCTTAATACTGAGTTTTAAGAGTTATTAAAGTAACCTGGATATAGGTCCTTAATCACATATATGATGTGTGCAAATATTTTCTGCCAGTTTATGGCTTTTCTTTTTATGTTCTTAATAGTGTCCTTTGAAGACCAAAAATTTTTAATATTGATGAAATTCAATTGATAAATTTTTCTGCTGTGGATTATGCT
Organism: Rousettus aegyptiacus; assembly: GCF_014176215.1. Classification (NCBI taxonomy): domain Eukaryota; kingdom Metazoa; phylum Chordata; class Mammalia; order Chiroptera; family Pteropodidae; genus Rousettus; species Rousettus aegyptiacus. The sequence goes on along the minus strand of NW_023416311.1, from coordinate 25,667,145 downwards.
TTAGGTAGCATGCCTAAGAAATCTTTGTCTAATCCAGGCTCATAAAGATTATTTTTCTATGTTTTCTTCTAGAAGCTTTTTAGTTTTCTTATATTTAGGTCTATGAACCAGCTATTTGAGTGATTTTTGTGTATGGTGTGGGATAATGGCCTTTTTGAATGTGAGTGTCCAATTGTGTTAGCATCTTTGGTTGAAAAGATTATCCTTTCCTTATTAAACTGTCTTGGCATTTTTGTGGAAAATCAATTGACTGTAGATATAAGGGTTTATTTCTGAACTCTCAGTTTTATTCCATTGATTATGTGTCTATCTTTATGCCAAAATTACACTTTGCTTACTGTAGCTTTTTAATAAGTTTTGAAATTGAGAAATGTAAGTCCTCCAACTTTGTTTTTCTTTGTATAAAATTGTTGTGGCTATTCTGATCTTTTGCTTTGGTGTTTGAATTTTTGGATTGGCTTGCCATATTCTACAAAAATCCTTGCTGGGATTTTTGATAGGGATTATGACAATCTGTAGATCGATTTGGACTCAAATGCCATCTAAACAATTCTGTGTCTTTCAGTCTATGAATGTAGGATGTCTACCCATTTATTTAGATTTGTAATTTCTTTCAACTATGTTTTGTAGTTTTCAGTGTACAAGCCATACACTTCTTTCATTAAATTTATTCCTAAGTATTTTATTCTTTTTGATGCTATTCTGAATAGAATTGTATTCTTAATTTTGTTTTTTGAATGATTATTGCTAGAAATACAGTTGGTTTGTGTATATTGAGCTTCTATTTTGTAACTTTGAATTTATTAGCTCTATAGATTTTTGTGGATTCCTTAGGTTTTTCTACATATAGGATTATGTTGTCTGGTTGTCTGTGAATAAAGACAGTTTTACATCTTCATTTCCAATTTAAATAACCTTTTACTTTTTCCTAGCCTGATTCCACTGTATAGAACCTAAAGTATACCATTGAATAGAAGTGGCGAAAGCCAATTCTTTGCTTTATTCTTGATCTTAGAAAGATAGCAGTCTTTCACTATTAAGTATGATTTTCATAGATGCCTTTTGTCAAGTTGAGGAAGTTCTTTGTTGAGCATTCCTTTTTCTAAATCATGGATAGGGATTGGATTTTGTCAAATGTTTTTTCTGTGTCTATTAAGGTGATTATGTGGTATTTGTCTTTGTTCTATTAATAGGATATATTACATTAATTAATCTTTGAATATTAAAACAATTTTGTATTCCTGGGATGAATTAAACTTGGTCATGGTGAATAATACATTTTATATGTTGCTGGATTTGGTTTGGTAATATTTTGTTGAGAATTTTTCCTTCTGATCTCTTTGTTTGGTTTTGGTATCAGGTAATACTGTCCTTATTGAATGAATTGCTAGAAAAGTTTGTAAAGAATTGGTATTTTGTCTTATTTACATGTTTGGTAGAATTACCAATGAAGTAGGTCATCTGGGTCTTGGCTTTTCTTTGTTTGAAGTTTTTTGAAATTGCTAACTCAATTTTTTAAACTTGTTATAGGGGTATTAAAATTTTCTGTTTCTTTTTGAACCAGCTTAGATAATTTGCATCTTTCTGGGAGTTTGTCCATTTTATGTCGGGTATCTAAGATTGTTGGCATAAAGTTGTTTATAGTATTCACTTGCAATCCTCTACATTTTTATAGTTCTTCATTTCTGATTTTGGTAATTTGTATCATCTCTAATTTTCCCTTGGTCAATCTAGATAAATATTTGTCAATTTTGTTAATTTTTTGAAATAACCAACATTTGGTTTAATTAACATTCTCCATTGTTTTTGCATTTTCTGTTTCATTGATTTCCACTTGAATTTTTATTTCCTTTTTTCTGCTTGCTTTGGGTTTAATTTGCCTTTTCTGTTTGTTTCTTTTTTTTTTTTTCCTCTTATGATTTTTTTATCTGGCTTTATTGAAATATAATAGATAATTCGTTACTCAGGTTTACTTTGTACAATTCAGTGAATTTTTTTTTCAATTATAGTTGGCATACAATAATATATTAGTGTCAGTTGTACAGCATAGTGATTAGAGATCTATATAAATCACAAAGTGATCACCCCACTCTTCCCCCTTACATACTTATTACAATATTATTAATTATTACCTTATGCTTCACTTTATATCTCCATGTCTATTTTATACTTGTTAATCTCTTTGCCCTTTTTCACCTTTCCCTCCTCACCCCTCTCTCAACTAGTAGCTCTCAAACTATTCTCTGTATCTATTTTCTTATCCATTCAGCTTTCATATCTTTTGGTTGGAACACTTAATTCTTTTCCATTTCAAGTACTTGTAGGAATGTAGTTATTACTACTCTTTATTCATGTTTTTGATACATGTTTTTTCTTCTTAAAGAAGCCCTTCCAACATTTCCTGTAATACCAGCTTGATGTTGATAAATTCCTTTAGTTTATTTTTGTTTGGGAAGCTTTTTATCTGTCCTTCGACTCTGAATAATAGCTTTGCTGGACAAAGTCTTCTTGGTCGTACATCCTGGGTTTTCATCACGTTGAATATTTTGTGCCAGCCCCTTCTGCTTTGCATGGTTTCTTTTGAGAAATCAGCAGCCAGTCCTATGGGTGCTCCCTTGTAGGTAACTAACTGCTTTTCTCTTGCTGCTTTTTTAGATTCTCTCTTTGCATTTAACCTTTGGCATTTTAAATATAATATGTCTTGTGGGCCTCTTTGAACTCATCTATTTTGGGACTCTGAGCTTCTTGGTATTGTATTTATATTTCCTTCGCCACTTGAGGGAAGTTTTCCATCATTATTTCTTCAACTAGCTCTTCAACTTCTTGTTTTCCTTCAGACACCCCTATAACACTGATGTTTTTACATTTAATTTTGTCCCAGAGGCTCCTTAAATTATTATAGTCCTGGCTTCTTTTTTCTTGCTTGAGTATCCTTGGCTTACCCATCCTCTGATTGAGTATCCTTGGCTTCCCCACACTCTTTATTCACTCTGTTGACTTCCTCTAATATACTCTTTATGTCAGATAATGTGTTTTTCATTTTTGACTGGATCCCTTTTGTAATTTCAATTCCATTTTTATGTGTTTTTTTAAAATCTCTTGGTTAAAGTTCTCACTGAATTCATCTACATTTCCCCTAAGTTCATTGAGGATGTTTATAACTCGTGTTTTGAACTCTGCATCTGTTAGATTGCTTGACTCCAATATTCCTAGATCTCTGTTCTGTTCTCTCATATAGCTTCTGCTTCTTTGTCTTCCCATTTTGACTGTCTTTCTGTGTCTGTTTCTATGTACTAAGCAAAAATCCTGTCTTCTGGTCTTATTAGCATGGCTTTGTGTAGTAGATGTCCAGTGGCACAGTCCTGAGAGGGGTTCAGCCCCAGGCTGTGCCCCTCTGGGGCCATCTGTTAAAATTCAGCAAGCATTTCACAGATCTTGTGCTTATTGTTGCTTCAAGAAGCCAGACCAGCAATTGAGGCCAGCTGCCACCTGTGTGGGTCTTGGAGTTGGCTCAGCAAGGAGCTTGGAACTTGCCAAGGACACACCTGGATGTGGCTTGGGTGGGGCTGCGAGTTGGTGAGGTGGAGCTTCAAGGAATCCTCTGGGCAGAGTAACCTCCGTTATCCAGTTTGATGATGTCTCAGCTATGGCGGAGCTAAGTCTGCACACTGGGATGGGGAGGGCTCAACAGAGGAACAGTGGATACTGCCAGCGCTTCTGCCCAGGAGAAAGCCTCACCTCCAGCCCTTAATGGCTGAGTACTATTCCATTGTGTGTGTGTGTGTGTGTGTGTGTGTGTGTGTGTGTGTGTGTGTATACATGCATACACCACATGTATACAGTTATTTATCTAAAGACACTTAGGTTGTTTTTATGTCTTGGCTATTGTGAGTAATGACGCACTGTACATAGGGGTACATATATCTTTACAAATAAGTATTTTCAGATTTTCAGGTAGATTGCTAGGTCACATGTCACATGGTAGCACTGTTATTAATTTGTTGAGGAAATGCCATGCTGTTTAACATACTGGCTGCACCAATTTGTATTCCCTCCAGCCATGTGCAAGGGTTCTCTTTTCTCCACATCTTTTCCAACTTGTTATTTCTTTCACATGTATGAAGTGGGATCTCATTGTGGTTTTGATTTACATTTCCCTTATAACTAATGATGTTGAACATTTTTTCATGTATCTGCTGGCCATCTACATGTCTTCTTTGCAAAAGAGTTCAGATTCTCTGCCCATTTCTTACTGGATTGTTTGTTTTTTTGCTGTCGTATGAATTCTCTATATATTTTAGATATTTATCCTTATCGGAGAGTCGTTTGCTATTATCTTCTCCCATTTGATTGGTGGCCTTTTTGTATTGTTCTTCTGCTGAACTTTTTAGTTTGATGTAGTCCCATTTATTTTTTTTCTTTTACTTCCTATGTCTTTGAGGTTAAGTTCTCAAAAGCCCCTCTGAGACCAAGGTTGGTAAGTATAATGCCTATGTTTTCTTTTATGTATTTTATTGTTTTAGGTCTTATATCCAAGTTTTTAATCCGTTTTGAGTCAATTTTTGTGATGGTGTCAGCGGTGTAATTTCTTTCTTTTGCATCTGGCTTTCCTGTTTCCACCACTGTTTATCGAAGAGACTTCCTTTCTCCATTGTATATTTTTGGTTGTGCCATTATTTCTTTAAATAATTTTTACCTACCTCTTTCTCTCTTGCCCTTCTGGGACTCCTATTACATAAATGTTGATACACTTCTTTTCATGTTATAGGTCTCTGAGGCATTGTTCATTTAAAAAAAAAATTTTTCCCTCTTCTTCAGAATGAATAATTTCTATTGATATTTCTTTAAGTTAACTGATTCTTTCTTCTGCCAGCTCAAATTTGCTGTTGAGTCTATATAGTGATTCTTTTTGCTTTGATTAGTGTATAATTCTAGAATTTCCGGTTAGGTTTTAATATTTGTATTTCTCTATTCAGCTTCCATATTTGTTGAGTCATTGTCGTCATATTTTCCTTTAATTCTTTAAACAGTTTTAAAAAAATTAAAGTTTTTGACAAATCCAACATCTAGGTCCACTTATTGTCAGCTTCTTTTGGCTGCTTTTTTCCCCTTAGTATATAGGTCACATTTTCTTGTTTCCTTGCATGTCTTGTACTTTTTCATCGAAACTGGACTTTTTGAGATATTATATGCATGCTATAATCAAATAGTTTCCATTTATTAGCTCTGTGACTATATTAGGCAAGTTACTTAATCTCCAGGAAACCTGATTTTTCTCATTTACCAAATACTGCTATTAGCAGTAGTAACAATAATAACAAGTACATTATAAAGCTCTTACATTAAGTCAGGTACTCTTTACTGTAAGTACTTTAGCTCTATTAACTAACTTAGTCCTCAAAACAACCCAATGAGAAACACACTTATTATTTTCATTTTACAGAGAGGGAAACAGATACCGAGAGGTTAAGTAATCTATCTTAGGTCATACATCTGGTAAGGAGTAGAGCAAAGATGTAAACTAAGGTAGTATTCAACTTAACTGTTATGCTAAACTGTCTGGGTGAGTGGGGATGATGATAATACCTAGTTCATAGGATGCCTGTAAAGGTTAAATGAGATAATACATATCAAACACTTAACCCGTAGTAAATGTTCAATAAATGTTCGTTCCTATCTTAATAGTATGTGCTTTTGGATTGAGTAAATAACATGTCATAAGTTGCTGAAAAAAAACTTGATATCACATATATAGGTTAATTCCTTATGGGAACTCTTTTTCAGATTTCATCAGCTGCTTGTGGCTATGGGTTCACATTGCTGTCCTCTAAAACCAAAGATGTTACAAAGGTTTGGGGTATGGGACTCAACAAAGATTCTCAGCTTGGATTTCACAGGAGCCGGAAAGATAAAAGTAAGCATTCTCACCTTGGCTTCTCTCTGCTATGACTGGTCTAAGAAAGCTCCCTTTGGATTTTCATGAATTTGACTACATAAACCAAACCATACAACAAAATAGATGGACTCTTAAAGGAATATTGTTTGAAACCATCTGCACTAATTGTTTTTCAGCCTCTTTGGTAATAATATTGAACCTCTAGGCAAAAAGGCATTTGCTGTTAAGTAAAAATGTTCCTTTTTGGCCCCAAAGAGATGACCTTTCTTTCCTAGCTGGGAGATAGCCTGAAATGCTCTATAGTACCTAGAATATGGTCTGGGGAAAAAGTTGAATGAACTCCTTAAGATGGTGGCTTTATTTTAGTTGTTTGAAAGTTGTAAAAATGTAGAAATCATTTATAGTGACGTTTTTAAAAGTAGACATTTGCCAAACAATATTATGAGAAAAATAAGAAGCATTTTTTTTTAAATTAAGGGAGAAGTTACCTAGACATATATATACCAGACAGACCTTTCTTTTCATTTTTTTCTGCTCATTTATATTTTATTTTGATCATAGCACATATTTTATTTTCTTCTTTTTTTTTACTTAATTTATATCAGGTTATTTTGTAAGTTAGTATTGAAGTCTTACTAGCTGTAAGATGCCACATCACTTTTTTTTTTATACCTTTAATTAGGAAAACTGTAGACTTATGTCGAAATGGACAGACTAGTGTGATGCGTCCCGTGTACTGTCACCAGCTTCAGCAGTTATCAACTCATGCCAGTCTTGTTTTCATTTCTCCCACCTTCCCCTCAATAAATTTGAAGGAATTCCTAATATTATTGATTTCATTCATAAATGTTTCAGTACATCTCTTAAAAGAATAAGGACTTTAAAAAAATTAACATGATCGCATATAAAAATAATTAATATTATAATCTCTTAACGGCATCAATTTTCTAGTCAATGTTCAAATTGCCAGTTGTCTCACAAATGTCATTAAATTTTAATTTTTGACATTTATTTGAATCAAGATCCAAATAAGGTCCAGACATTGCAATTGCTTGATAAGACTTTTAAAAGTCTTTTAAGTTTGTTTTAATCTTTTTTATCCAAAACTTCTTTATTAAAGAAATCATGTTTTTATCCTATAGAATTTTTAAATTTGGGGTTTACTGAGTGTGTCCTCATTTTTCACGATCCTCTATATTTCCTGTCAATTGGTAGTTGGATCTAGAGCCAGATTCCTTTTAAATGTTATGTATTTACTGCTTCCCAGGCCCTTAGGAGTCTATGCATATAGTAAAGGGGGATGTGAGTCACTTTTCAGTATTCTTAAATATTATATATTTTCAGCTAATAGAGCCATATAAGCTAACAACATTGTCCAGTTTCTCTGATTTTGCCTAGAATCCTATCTTGTTGTGATGAACCTGTTCTTCTATGTTGATCAGAAGCTCTAACTAAAAATTATATTTGTCACTAGTAAATACAAATATTTGTCACTAGTAAATACGAATGAGCAAGTAACAGCAATAATGCCATTTATTTGGTAGAAAAAATGTTTTTAAACATGGATTCAGAGGAGAAAATGAGTTATTTAGTGGGGTGTAGGTTGAGAACCATTGCATTTACAGACCTTCTCCTTAACTCCAGCCTACATTGTAAATATTCAAAAGCTCATCGTTTAAAACATACAAGAGGAATTGTTTATATAGTCCAATCTGGCTTCTCCATTGGGATAGTAAAGAACAATGAGGTTCTTCTTTAGAGTGACTTCTCAAAAACTTTTCCCTTTATGTAGTTATTTAAATATTAAAATTTTCTTTTTTATATGTAGTTCAACATCCTAAAGGCACAGTAGAGTATATGATGAAAAGTTGCTTTCCACCTCTGACCTCCCAGCCGCATGGTTTTTCTCCCTCATGACAGCCCGTTTTGACAAGTTTCTAGGTTATCTTTCTAGAGAGATTTAATGTATATGCAAGTAAATGCATCTACATTTTTTTTTCTTTTTTGCCTTTTTAATTTAAAAATATTCACTGCTCTTCACCTTACTGAGAAATTTTAGTGGGCATTGCAGGAAGAACATGCTTTTACTTTCCTTAAAAATTCAAACGGAATTAAATGACATGTAAAGAGATTTTTTAAAGTAAGACTAAGTATGCTTTTCAATTACCCAATATTTAATGGCAGCAAAGTGGTACAGTGGGTTGAGAGTTGGAGACTGGGATTCTAGTTCTAGCTCCACTAGTAGCCCGTGTGCCTTGAGTAAGTGATTCAAATCCATGTGTAAAAATGTGGGAGTTGGACATTTATTATTTTTAATGTTAGAAGTGCTATGACTCTCGATCAGTGTAATGAACCTGGTTGTTTTTGTTACAGCAAAGGGATATGAATATGTTTTGGAGCCCTCACCTGTTCTACTTCCTCTCGACAGACCTCAGGAGACGCAGGTGCTACAGGTCTCATGCGGCAGAGCCCACTCTCTTGTCCTTACAGACGATGAAGGAGGTGAATTGACATGTGCAAGATTAATGAAGGAGTGGAGGAGCCACTTTCTTGCCGTTGGGCCTGAAGTGGCTCGTTTGATTTAGCCTCATCTAATTAGTGAGGCTGTTGGCATTTCCTGAGCAAATCAGTTAGGATGGCTCAGGAGAGCTGTATTGGTCAGCCCTTGCTAAATCTTTTATGCTCTCTGCTCTCTGTGGTTCTTGGAAAATCTTAGGTATCTATAAATGTCACAGCACACATCAGGCAGCCTTATTAAGGCCTCCCACTTTCTTTACATAAAGTCGCCACGCTGGGCTGCACATGCATTTAGTTTTTTCTATTGTACTGAAAGAAGCCTGTTTGCTAACACTTTTACCAAGTGGTGGACAGGCTTTCAGAGTCAAGGCTCCCGGATAAGCCCGACCCTCTCTAGAAGAGCAGTTATTTCTGGGAAAGGCCAACTTGACTTTTTCAAATTTAATTTTCTGGCTAAGTGTACTTTGTAGGAAAAAAATGAAGGTGGTATTTAGAAACTGTTTCAAGAGGGATTTTGCATTGAGGGGAACCAATGACAGGTTCAAGAAATGGGGGTGCTGAGGCCTCTTACAGGAGGTACTTGCCTTGTATCAGATGGAATCCCAGGAGGGGTGGGGTGAAAGGCAGGCAGAACATTAAAGGTGACCCAGGCAGTTGCAGCAGGTCTAGACCCCAACATGCCTGTGGCTTTGCCTGTATGGGCTAGGAATATTGGAGAAGGAAACCAATGGGCAGCTAGGGTGAGTAGTTGAACTAGGATCACTCTATGAGACTGCCTTCCAGTCCTGCCATTCTAGAACTTCATGAACCTGATATTCTCAGACTCCTAAGAATTGATTTAACTGAGGGTATTATTTTTTAGTCTTCAGCATGGGAAACAATTCTTATGGGCAGTGTGGAAGAAAGGTGGTTGAAAATGAAATTTACAGGTGAGTTCCTGAAAAAACTACCCTTTCCCCCAATTGTGTTAAGTATTAAACATTTCTTGAATGATTACTGTGTGATAGAGCCACAAAGCAGTAAGCGAGTTTCCTCATGTGTGAGAGAAGCAGTGAGAACTCACCGGAAAGCTGTGGAGAGGATTGTTCCACTGCTAGTTGAGCTTTCTACATGAGTTTGTTGGGAGGGGAGGGCCCATGAGCGTTGATTGTGATGTGTAGAACTTCTTTCCATTAGTTTTGTGTTTTTAACCAAATTGATTAACTTCAAAAATTCTCCTCTGTTTCAGTCCTATTCGTTTAGTCTTAAAAAAAAAGTTTATCCTTAGATCCTTGCATTATGCTGGTAGTTCTAAATACCAGTGTCAACTCTGACGGCATATGAAAATGAGCAAATAATTTTATTTTGTTTTACTTTCATGCCTAGGTCTAACTCTGCCTTATATCTGACCTTGAGCGTTTCCCTAATAGTTACCATGAGGGGATGGGTGGGGCAGTATTAGGGGTGACAGGGAAGGAGTCAGAACCCCACAATACTCACCATGACTATATCTTTTGTTTTTCCCCAAATGGTTCCCGGATGTAGTGAAAGTCACAAAGTCCACAGAATGCAGGACTTCGATGGACAGGTGGTCCAGGTAAGAGATGTGGACTGAGAGCCATTCATCCTGCCTCCTGGGGCACTTTTGAAAGGGAGTGATGGCAAATTTGATAGGCAGATTTTCTTAATTATTTTAATGAAGATTATATCATCCTCGTACTATAAGCCAGGATTTGTGGTAGATCTTGAGGGCACAAAGTTTAATAAGTTTGGGGAGATAATACTCTAGTGGGGAAGACAGGTTAAAAAAAACCTAGCTATATCAGAGTGTATCACAGTACTGTGTATGTTCCAGGCTGGCTTTGTCTTGCTTATCATTTTATTCCCAACCCTAGTGCAGTGCCTGACACATGGTAGGTACTTATAATAAGTACCTGAATACTAAACACGTAAGTGAATATATGTAAAAAGTGCTATAAGAATATCGAAAGGGGAATTGTTTAGCAAAGGTGGAGTGGAAGGGAGAGAAGGCATCGTGGAGGAGGTGGCAGAGGAATTGACCAGATAGACCTGGCATGGGTGGTAGGAAAAGTTTTCTGGCAGAAAGGAGGGAGCAGCTGGAGACTTAAACTGCTGAGAACGTGCAGTGTGGCTGGTTTTGGTATGCTTTCAGGGGAGTGTTGTGGGACAGGCTGGGAGATAGGTTCAGAGTGAACAGTGCAGGGTCTTGAATGTTTTGCTAAGAAGTTTAGACTTCATCCTCTTGACAGTTGGGGCCTATCACAGGTTCTAAGCAGGGGGAGTGACAGGAAATCATGATTTAGAAAGATAATTTTGGCCATGATGTGGAGGTTAGTCGGGGGAGGAAGTGATGAAGGCTGCTTGGGAAGCCACGGGGAAAAGGGAAAGGTGGGAGACATGTAAGGAGAATTGACTGGATTTGAGGCTCGATTAGATGGGCAGGGAATGAACCAGAAGGAGGTGAGTGTGACTTCATAGATAGATGAGTGGCTGCTGATATTCTCAACCCAGATTGGGCTAAACTGTAGAAGGAGCAGGCTTGGGTTAGCTGGGAGGGGAAAGTAAGGAAGAGGGAAGGTGAATTTGCAGTTGAGTGTAGTGCTTCTTGCACAGGCTTCAGAGTCACATGGATGCAAATTGAAGTCCCTCCTTCTCCACACATTAACTGGGCAAGTTACCAACCTTCTCTGAGATTCAGTTTTGTACTGGGTGGTCTTGGTTATTGACTTACACAGTGCCTGACATAACTGTTCAATAAAGGGGGCTTTTCATTAAGTAGTTAGGAAAATAGGTCTGTAGTTCAGTAGAGTTGTTGGGACTGGAGATAACAGTGTGGAGGTGACAGCAAAAGCCTTGGGAATGGATGGAGTTGCCCAGAGAAGTGTGAAGAGTGAGACGAGACGAGGGCAAAAGACAGCTGTGGAGGATTCCAACACTGAGGGATAGGAAGTAGAGGCTGAGCAGAGACTGGATGCTATTAGACAGGCAGAAGAGAGGAGTGACAAAGAGAAAGGTTTTTGGAGGAGGGAGTGGTTCCTCAGATGGGAAAGTGTGGAAGAGCTCTTAAGTTTGCTCCTTACAACACTTGACCCTTTACTTTAGTAAGAGCAGGTTCAGTGGGGTGGGAGACAAAAGCTAGGCTGTGGTGCATTGAGAAAAGATATGGGCAGCCTGCCTGGACCCAGCCCACTGGGTGCTCAGGAGCGGTAGGGAATGCTACTGGGCTTTGAGTTCATTGACTAGGACCCTGGGCTTCTAAGGATTCCTTCTCATCAACCTTACCTCTGTCTGTCTAATAGGTCGCCTGTGGTCAGGACCATAGTCTGTTCCTAACGGATAAAGGAGAAGTCTATTCTTGTGGATGGGGTGCGGACGGGCAAACAGGTAGTGTACCTTTCACCCCGGGGGATAGTGCATTATGGCTTTGTGAGCCATAGGGCTCTCATGGGCTAGAACCCACCTTCCTCGATTTGACCCTTACCTCTCTTGTTGCTTGCTGGGGAACACTGTTTTGTTTGTCCCATCCCCTTCCCCTCACTCCTGGTTCCCATAGAAATGAATCAATAAAGGATTGGTTTAGAGGATTGGAGCACTCCTCAACAAAAGAGCTCTGAGCCTTTTCAAGAAGAAACAAATGCCACCTAAAAGGAGCTTGAGTTTAAGAACGATATCATTGAAAGAGGAATGAGGGATAAGCTTCGTCAACCTTGTATATTTAATTTTTTGTTTTTGATATTTCTTTGAAGCGAGAGTCTTTAAATTTAAGATTTAAATCTTGTGTAAATCCTCAGTAATCCTACCACCACATCAAATTGTCTTTGTTCCTTTTCTCATGTTTTCTTCCAGTCCTTGTTCATATGTGTACATCTTTTATATAGTAATAATAGCATAGGTTTGATTTTATATGCTTTCATTTAAATTTACATGAAACCTTTTTCCATGTTAGCACAGTTTTCACATTTACAGTTTTTAGTATTTGTATGATATAACATCAAATTAATTTACCACAAGGTAAATTAACCATTTAATCATTTTATCAAACAATTACTTAATCATTACCCTCTGTTGTGAGGAAGCATACATTTTAGGGGGAGGATGTGCAGCAGCCATTGGAGCTAATATGCCATTATATATATATACACACACATTTATAGCTTTTTCTTTCATTTGGGTTATTTCTAGGATAAATTCTCAGGAGTGTGTCAAAGGATTAGGATATTTTTGTTTTCAGAGTGTTATTAAATTGCCTCTCAAAGTTTTACCAATTTATACTGCCATCAGCAATGTACAGAAGTACCACTTTAATCATAACCTCTCTAGTAATGAGGATTGTCAATTCAAGTGTGCCAATGTAATTACTATTCCAGTTTTCTAAAAGTACATTTTTTTGGTAAATATAAAATTAAAGCTTCTCCTTATTTTTAAAATCCTGTGTGGGTAATTTTTGAAAAGCAGCTTTTTATAGAAATAATAAATTGTTGATACATTTTGACAGCATAGATAGGAATAAGGTAAAGAGTAAAAGTCCCACTCGCAGGAGAGAACCATGGCTAAGTTCCCGGTACCATTCCAAAAACTTGCTGTCATATGCTACACCTCCTTCAGCCTCACTGCTTTGCTTGCTGGGCTCTGAGTCCAGCCATGCGGGCCCCTGTAGTCAGTTCCTGGAGCCTGCCCTCTTCTTTGCTGCCATAGGACCTTAGCCTGGAATCTCTTTGCTCTCCTTTTCATCCTGAAGACCTCAGCATGGATGTCATCTCTTCAGTGAAAGCTCCCTGACTATTCTTTCTAAATCAGTTATTCTCCTTTTCTCTTGTACTTTCTATGTGAGCACCCTATTTTTTTCTTTCAAGAACCTTCAACATTTTGAATTACTTAAAAAAAATCTTTTTCATTTATATGTATTATAGAATATACAAAAGATGATATGTAGGCAGTACTCCCCAAATTGATCTGCAGATTCAGTGTAATTCCTATCAAAATTCCAACTGTCTCATTTGCAGATATGGACAAACTGATGCTAACATTAATATAGAATTACCAGGGACCACAAATAGCCATAAAAAAAAAACTTGAAGAACAAAGTTAGAGGAATCATACTTTTTGATTTCAAAGATTACTACAAAGCTATAGTAGTAATTAAAACACCGGCATAAGAATAAGCATAGATCAATAGAATAGAATTGAGAGTCCAGAAGTAAACTCACACATCTATGATCTATTATTTTTGACAGGAGTGCTAAGACCATTTAATTGGGGGAAAGAATAGTCTTTTTAACAGCTGGATTTCTAGAAGAATGAATTTGAACTATATACACCATCTACAAAAATTAACTGAAAATGGATCAGTCATAAATGTAAGCTAAAACTATAAAACACTTAGAAGAAAGCTTAGATGTGAATCTTCATGACCTCAGATTAGACAGCAGTTTCTTAAATATGATACCCAAATCATAAGCAAAAGAAGGAAAAATAGATAAATTAACCTTCATGAAAATTTAAAAACTTGTGCATCAAAAGACAAGATCAACAGAGTGAAAAGATAACCCACAAAATGGAAGAAATATTTGTAAGTCATATATTTGATGAGGATCTAGTATCTAGTATAAAGAACTCCTAATTCACTAACAAGACAAACAACCCAATTAAAAAATGAGCAAAAGTTTTATATAGATATTTCTCCAAGTAAGATGTACAAATGGCCCATAAGCATATGGAAAGATACACAAATAGTCGTTAGGGAAATGCAAATCAATACCATGAGATACTACTTCACATCCATTAGTATGGTAACTCTCAGGAAAAAAACCTCACATAATAACACATGTTGGCAAGAATGTGGAGAAATTAGAACCTTCATACATTGCTGTTAGGCATCTAAAATGGTATAATAGGTGTGGGAAACAGTTTGGCGATTTCTCAAAAAGTTAAACATAGAATTACTGTTTGACCCAGCAATTCCACTCCTAGATATGTATCAAGAATAATGAAAACATTTGTCCGCACAAAAACTTGTGCACAAATGTTCATAGCTTTCTTCATAATATCTAAAAACTAGAAACAACTCAGATATCCATTAACTGATAAATGAATTACAAAACCACAGTATTTACATGCAGTGGTGGAATGCCATTTGACCATAAAATGACTGAACTTTTGATACATGCTATACCATGGATGAACCCTATAAATCTTATGCTAAGTGAAAGAAACCAGACACAAAAGGACACATTGTGTGGAATTCTATTTATATGAAATGTACAGAATAGGCAAATATATAGAGACAGAAAGTAGATTAGCAGTTGTCAGGGTCAAGGGTGAGGTGGGAAATAGGGATTGACTGCAATTGAATATGAAGCTTCTTTCTGGGTGATGCAAGTGTTCTTAAATTAGAGGTGATAGCTGCACAACATTGTGAATATACCGAACACCACTCAATTACATACTTTAAAATGATTGAAATGGTGAACTTATGTGAATTTTATCTCAAAAAATGATATGTAACATAAATGTAACTTACAAAACATGATAATGAAATCAATATTTGTGAAACCACTACCCAGTTTAAGACCTAGAACATTCTCAATACTGCAGATTCTACCCATGTGTAACTCTCCTGTTTCATATGCGTGTCTTCCTCCTACAAGAGGATTCACCATTCCAAATTTTATTTCTATTATTCCTTTCTTTGAGGGAACAAAAAATTTATACACATGTGCACACACACACACTTCTAAGTAATGTATTGACTAGTTGTGCTTCTTTTAGGAGTCATACTATATATATATATATATATATATATATAATCTTACATATCTTGGTTTAAACTTAACATTATGTTTCTTAAGATTCAGCCCTACTATAAGTATCTACAGTTCATTCATTTCTTTTTTCCCCTTTATAACTGGGGAGCCCAACTCCAGCCTGGAACTTGTTTTTTGTTTTTCTTCAAGTTTTAAAAAATGCGATATGTGGTTAAATACGCATAACATAAAATTTACCATCTTAAAATCATTGTTAAATGTAGTTCATGATATTAAGTATCTCCATATTCTTGTGTAACCGTCACCACCATCCATCTCCAGAACTCTTTCATCTTGCAAAACTGAAACTTTATACCCATTAAACAGTAACTCCCCATTCTTCCCTCCCCCCTCAGCCCCTGGTAACTGCTATTCTACTTTCTGTCTCTATGAATTTGACTATTCTAGGTGCCTCATATAAATGAATCATACTTTTGTGTGTGTGTGTGTGTGTGTGTGAGACTAGTTTATTTCACTTACCATAATATCTTCAAAGTTTATCCATGTTGTAGCAACCATCAGAATTTCCTTCCTTTTCGTATGCTGAATAATATTCCCTTGTATGTGTATACCACATTTTGCTTATCCATCTGTTAATAAACACTTGGGTTGCTTCTACTTTTTACCTGTTGGAATAATAATGAACACAGGTGTCCAAATTGCTCTTTGAGACCCTGCTTTCAATTCTTTTAGGTATATACCCAGAAGTGGCATTGCTAGATGATTGGTAATTTTATTTTAAAATTTTCTGAAACTGCCATACTGTTTTCCATAGCAACTACACAATTTTACATTCCCACTACAATGTATGAAGTTTTAATTTCTCTATATCCTCGCTAATACGTTATTTTCTGGGTTTTGTTTTTGTTTTTGTTTTTGTTTTTTTTTTTTTGCATATATTTTTTAATAGTAGCCATACTAATGGGTGTGAAGTGATTATTTCATTTGTGGTTTGCATTTCCTTATAGTCAGTGATGATGAGCATCTTTTCATGTGATTATTGGCCATTCGTATATCTTCTTTGGAAAAATGTTCAAGTCCTTTACCCATTTTTTAAGTAGGTTGTTTTTGTTGTGATTGTTGAATGCTCTATATTCTGAATCTCTTATCAGTTATTTGATTTGCAGATATTTTCTGCCATTCTTTGCATTGCCTTTTTACTTGTTGATAGTGTCTTTTGACGCACAAAAGTTTTTAATTTTCACTTGTCAAATTCATTTATTGTTTCTTTAAATTTTTTCCCCATTTTTAAGAAATAATTGACATATATCACTGTGTAAGTTTAAGGTGTATAGTATGATGGTTTGATTACCATAAAGGTTTAGTTAACATCTGTCATCTTATACAGATACAATAAAAAGAAAAGAAAAAAACTTTTCTCCTTGTAATGAAAGCTCTTAGGATCGGCTGGCCCTCTTAATAACTTATTTTTTTATTTTGTTTCCTGTGCCTTTGGGGTCATATCTAAGAAATCATTGCCAAATACAGTGTTGTACAGCTTTTGTCCTATGTTTTCTTCCAAGTTTTATAATTTAAGCTCTTACATTTAAATCTTTTGATCCACTTTGAGTTGATTTTTGTATGTGGTGTTAGCTAAGTGTCCAACTTTATTCTTCTGCTGCCTAGGGACACCCCGTTTTCTTAGCACATTTGTCCTTTTCCAATTGAATGGTCTTGAGACTCTTGTAAAAAATTATTTGACCAATATAAATGAGGGTTTATTTCTGCGCTCCCTATTGTATTCCATTGATGTATATGTTTGTCTTTTTGCCAGTGCTATACTGTTTTGAATACTGTAGCTTTGTAGTGAGTTGAAATCACAAAGTATGAGTCCTCCAGATCTGTTCTTCTTCAAGATCATTTACCTATTTGGGATCCTTTTGAGATTCTATATGAATTTTAGGAAGGATCTTTCTATTTCTGCAAAAAAATATTGTTGGGATTTTAATAGGAATTTCATTGAATCTGTAGATCACTTTGCATAGTATTGACATCTTAACAATATTGTGTCTTCCAGTTCATAAACATAACATGTCTTTCCATCTATTTATATCTTTAATTTCTTTCAGCAATGTTTCGTAGTTTTTATTATACAAGTCTTTCACCTCTTTGGTTAATTCCTAAGTATTTTATTCTTCTTGATGCTACTGTAAACAGAATCGTTTTCTTAATTTCCTGTTTTGGATTGTTCACTGTTAGTATATAGAAATGCAGTTGATTTTCATATGTGGATTTTTATATCCCGCTTCACTGAATGCAGTTCATTTTTATAGCTGTATGATATTCTACCATGGAATACACCTCAGTTTATTCAATTTCCTGTTGATAGATATTTGGATGTTTACAACTTTTTGTTATATAACAAGCAGTGCTTCTGTGACCATCTGTATGTCTCCTTATAGATGTGTTCAAGAGTTGTAGGAGCTCTAGTGAAGATTCTGTGAGTGGAAGTGCTAGGTTATAGGGTATGCATATGTATTCCAATGATTGTTTTTTAAAATAGTTTTAACAAGTAACCCCCACAACACAGGGCAAAGCTTGGTATTGTCCACCTAAAAGTTTTTGCCTGTCTGATGGATGTGAAATGGTATTTCACTGAGGTTTGAATTTGCATTTCCCTAATTACTACTGAGAGTGAGGGTCTTTCCATTTTATTGACCAGTCTTGTTTTTCCTTCTCTGAAATGTATGTAGTATTTTTGCCCATTTTTGTTGACTTATTTGTCTTTTTCTTACTGATTTTTAGGAATTCTTTGTATATTTCATATCTTTATTCTTGCACATATCTTTTCTCAAATTATGGTTTGTGTTTTTGTCCACCCATCTGAGTTTTTAATTTTGACTATGTTTTTTCATTTCTAATTGCTTCCTGTTCATATTTACCTGGTCATTCTTGATAATCTCATATCCTTGCTTTATTTCTTTGAACATTGCATAGAAAGTTATTTGTATTTTGTATATTTTAATTCCAGTGTCTAAAGTCCGGAGGACCTAAAATCTGTTGTTTATTGGTTCTGTTTATTCTCACTTGTAGTGGCATCTTATGAGTTTAGTAATTTTTGATTGTGATCTCATATTTTATTGAATTTAATTTGTGGAAACTCTAAGAGCCTAAATTAGAGATGCTTTCCTCCAGACAGGATTTGGATTTGCTTGTACCTGTGGCCAGGGGGTGCTGCCAGTCTGACAGCTGCTTTGAGCCCGTTTGAGGAAGCCAGTTTAAGCAGGAGTCTGTGGTTTAGGGTTCTGCTGCGTGTGCTGCCCAGGGATTACCCTCTATCACATTGCTGGTAGTGACATTGTCTTCAGGCAAACCCTGTCTTTTCCTCTGTTTACTGTTTGCCACGCCAGTTTGCCTGTTTCCATTTATTGTTTTGGGGGTGGGATGGGGTGGAGGGTTTGGTTGGGATAGGTTCTTAGAGGTTTCCTTTATTTTCCAGCAAGCCCAACAGTGCATTAGAAATTGCTTGTCATAATTTTTGCAAAATCTAATAGGTTCATCATATAGTGGTATTTCATCTTGAGAAATTTTCTAACTTGAATCAGACCTAGACAATTCACAGGGTTTCAAAATGGTCTAATTACAATTATGTCTTTTTGTGGTTCTAATTACAATTATGTCTTTTTGTAGAGAAGGAAGTTACCATAGCACAGGATTTCTGAGTTGGTATTTGTAAAGTGCTTAAAACTGTATTTGATATAGAGTAATCCTATATAATTGTTTGTTAAGAGAATAAATAATTAAAAGTGTTTTCCATCATGTTAGGTCTAGGTCACTACAATATCACCAATGTACCCACCAAGCTGGGTGGAGACCTTACTGGAGTGAAGATTGTCCAGGTTGCCACCTATGGTGATTGTTGCTTGGCTGTGTCTGCTGATGGAGGCCTCTTTGGTTGGGGCAACTCTGAGTACCTGCAGCTGGCTTCTGTCACTGATTCCACACAGGTATGAGGTCACTTACAGCATGGTGCTGGGAGGTTTGGAAATATAATGTGTTAAGGACATTTTTAAGAGGTTCTTCACCAAAATGTGATATATAACGTGATATGATGTTAAGGCCTAACCTATTGTGAGACTGCCTCTTCAAGTTTCCAAGTTCTTGGCAGTCTCATTACAGCCTGGAAAGAAAGGTTAGATTCAAAAGCCATCATTATCAATACTTCAGTGAAATAATACTGATTTACAGCAGTATTTTAAGTATGTTTGGGTACCTGTCTTATTCTAAAAGGGATATGGGGCTGTTTATCTAAGTTCCTATGATGTCATAGTATGCTTTTTGTTTCAGTATAACACATATGCCCCCAGAGCACACAGATCATAAGCTCTGTGAAGACACCTGTGCTGTCCTACCCAGATGAAGCAATAGAAGCCCTGCCCGTGGCCTCTTCTCTTCACTATCCCCTTCTTCGCACCAGAGTGAACCACCATCAGTACAATACAGTAGAATTTTAGACATTTTATTAAGGAAAACTTCAAATATAAACAAAAAGTACAGCTCATTGCATACTTAATCTCTATGTACCCATCACCCATGCTCAATAATTGCCAACTAATGGCCCATTTACAAAAGATATAATTCATAATTTTTAAGTATATGATTTACTGGTTTTTAATGTAGTCACAAGGTTATACAACCCTCTTCCTCCCCACCTCCCCACCCCCCTTCCCCCCAAAAAACCCATCCTCTGTAATGGCCAATTTTGTTTTTACATCTATAATTCCATCTACTCTGCCCTCAATTACTTTGAAGCAAATCCTTGATACCAGCTTTCATCTATAAAAGATAAAGCCTATTTAAAAAACATTCTATATTCCTTAATATCATCAAATTTCTGACGAATACAGAAAGATTTTAATATATGTTAATGAGTTGGATGAAAAAGGTGAAGGGATTAAGAAGTACAAATTGGTAGTTAGAAAATAGTCACAGGGATGTAAAGTAGAGCATAGGGGATATAGTTAATAATATTGTAGTAACTACATATGGCGCCAGGTGGGTACTAGACTTATTGAGGGGATCGCTTCATTATCCATATAATTGTCTAACCACTGTGCTATGTACCTGAAACTAACATAAAATAATATTGACTGTCAACTGTAATTTAAAAAAAACCTGAGAGGAATGGGGAAAAAAGATTAATGATAAATCTGCACAAAGGGAAACTAAAGATTAATAATAAGATGAAAAAAATACATTCTCTGTGGTCTGGCCAGTTAGAAGTGGTTGCAGATTTGGCTCTGAGCTTCCTAGTAGCCAAAGCCAAGAAGAAAATGTCATTTAAATGATTCATTGTTTCTGTAAGATAAACAGCAAATAAAGCATTCAGAAGTACTGCTCTTTCAGAGACCAAGGCCTGAGAAAAATGTCTCCCATGGTCTTCCTTTGGGGAACAGGTCCTGTGTCATACCATTGTTATATGTTGTATCACCAGTGACCCCAAAACTTAATAGCTTAAACAACATACATTTATTATCTCACAGTTTCTGTGGGTCAGGAATCTTGGAGTAGCTTAGCTGGGTCTCCTGGCTCCAAATCTCTCAAAGGTTTCAGTCATCTTAGGGTTCAACTAGGGAAGGCTCTGCTTCCAGGACCACACCAGTGGTTGTTGGCAGGATTCAGGTCCTCATGGACTGTTAGACTGGGGCTCCACTTCCTTGCTGGCAGTTGGCCAGCTAATAGTTGTTGGCCAAGCCTTCCTTGGTTCCCTGCCATGTAGGCTTCTCCCTGTGGTAGCTTACAACATGGCAGCTGGCTTCATCAGAGTGAGCAAATGAGAAGGCAAGAGAGAATGTCAGTGAGACAGGAGCCAGTGTTTTATATTTTAATCTTTGCAGTGACCTTTCTTCACTTTTGCTGGCATTCTGCTCATTAGAAGCAAGTCACTAGGTTCAGTCCTCACATAAGAGCAGGGATTACACATGGGTATGAATGGGGTCATGGGGATTATTGGGGGTCATCTTAGAAGTAGCCCATCACAACCATGATTCTTCACTGTGGCCGGAGCCTCATCCTGTCAGTGACAACAGTGGTAGTTTCCAGTGGCTCTTTGTTAGGGTATCCCAGTATTTGCTGAGGGCCTTGAGCCAGAGCACAGTGAGGTAAAGAAGCTCTCTGAGAGCAAAGCAGCAGAGGCCAGGCCCAGCCCTGACAGCCTTGCTTCACCTAGGCATAAATTTTCTGGATCAGTAAGTCCCTTTATTCTTTTTGAGTCAACTTAAGGACTGTTATCTTTTAGCTCTCTCTATTTGAAAGTGAATCTATAAAGATTCATGGCTGTCACTGAAGCACTTAAAATCTGTCTTTCCAAAGTTATTCCTCAGTAGAAGTGCCAAAACCAAATCCTGCTGGAAAGCTCAGTTGGCCACATTTCACTCCCCAAATCCCTGGCCCTCCCATCTCTCACTCTCAGCAGAAGATCTTGTCTCTTGTTTAATAGAGAAAACAGATGCTATCAGATGAGAATGCCCTCAGTTTCTCACTATGACTCCTACACACTTAACTCTATCTGTACACACCCTGGACTCATTCCTTTTCCCAGCAGTGGAAGAGGTATATCTCTTCCTGTTGAAGCTAATTCTTCTCTCTGAGCCCTGTATCCCATTTCCTTCCACCTCCTCAGAAACCATACTTCCATTTGTTGGGCCTTCTTTCCCCAAACTTCAACCTATTCTTCTCTGTTGGCCCCTTCATCAATCTTTACACCTGACCCATGTGTCTTTTATCTTAAAAAGCCCTTTGTGGACTCCTCCACCTCCTCCTCTTCTTTTCACTCCCTACCCCTTTGCTTTACCACTTGCTTCCCTTCTAGGCCAAGCATCTCAAGAGCTGTGTTTATCTACTGTCTCCTACTCATTCCTCAATTCATTCCACTGAGTTTCTACCCTTACTCGTTTGCTGAGCGGCTCTTGCTACGGTTACCAGGGATCTCCATGTTGCTAAAATAATAATAAAGAATCTGGAGAACATTTTTCAATCTTTATTATTCTTGACCTCTCAGTAGCATTTGTCATTGACCATGACGTTTTTGTGAAAAAAACTCTTCCTCTTGCCCCTGTGACTAGACTCTTCTATTGCTTTCTTGTCTTTCTTGTCATTCCTTCTTAATCTCACTTACTGAGTCTCCTCTTGTGCCAGGCCTTTAAATGTTGAAGAGCCTCCTGGCATGGACTTTGCTCTCCTTTTCTCTATATTCTCCCTTCAGAAGATCTTACCTGTACCTGTGCTGCAGTTACCATCTATATGCTAATGATTCTCCAGCTTACATATCAGAGCTCCAGACATCACTAAGTAGCACTTGACATTTCCACTTAACCATCTCTAGGCAGTGCGAGTTCAGTGTGTCCGAAAGTGAACTCATGCTCACCCCACTCCCCCCGCCCCGTGCCCTTTTTTTTTCTCCAATGTTACCCACATCCATCATGTTCCACTCTAGAAATCATTTCTCTCTCCTACTTAGAACCCCTACTGGCCTCCCACTGTGCTTCGGATAAAGATCAGATTCTTACTGTAGTCCACAGCATCCTGCATGATCTGGCTTCCCTTTTCCCTGCCAGTATCTTGTTCCGCATTCTCCTTCTGCTTCAGCCACTCTTACTTGTTTAAATGCCCTGAACGTGCCTTGCTCACTTATTTCCTTTGCACGTGCCATCTCCCCTACTTGGAATATTTTGCTCTTCTCCCCTCACTTAGTTACTCCTACTCGTTCTTCAGGTCACAGTAGAAACGAAGCCTTCCCCCTAAACTAGATCATCTCCCTGACATTCATTCTCAGAGACCCTGTACTTTCTCCTTCATTGCATTCAGCACAAATTAATTTTATGTTAATCTTGTCCGGCATCTGTCTTCTCCACTAGACTAAACTCAGAGGGAGGAACCAGGTTTCTTGTTCTCCCTCATGTTCCCAGCACCCAGTTAGATGGTGGTTAGCATATGTTCAGTGTTTGGGGAATATTTGTGGCATGTATAAATGAACTGGGACTTACCTTCTCTGTACACAAGACCAGAATATTTCCAAGTTCTCACTGGTTTGTCTTCCTAACATTGTGGACCCTTCCTTTGATTCAGGTGAACATCCCCCGGTGCTTACCCTTCTCAGGAGTGGGCAAGGTGGAGCAGGCTGCATGTGGTGGGACGGGCTGTGCTGTGCTAAATGGTGAGACCCTGTTGTAGGCAACCGGGGTTGAATGGGGAAGGGTTGGTGTCCCTTGGCCTCATAGGCAGCAGACCTCAGCCTAAGGAAGGGAATGTGGGTGGGGGAGATCTCTTTAGATTGAATTCAGCTAATAGAGGGTGAGGGTGACATTCTTGACAGGAAAATAATAACCATGATTTATATGTAGACAACTAGACAGTACAGAGCTGAGTAATTCTGTAGCAAACCTCTGCAGTGGAGAATGAACTGTTTTCTCCTCGTCCCTTAGTCTGGGCCAGAGACTGTGCCAAGAAACAAAAAGCAGATAGGAGAAGAGCCTTACAGTTTAGATACTTAGGGTTTAGATACTTATTAATCCCATGCTTCTGGGATTAAACATCTGGTACCACTGATGAGTATTAAAATTCTTATAACCAAAAAATCATTTCTAAGAGTTTTAGGAATCTGGCCAGAAGTTGTTTAGTACTTGGCTTGGTCTTCTGATCAGTGTGAAACTTAGAGGTGTTCATAGGGAAAACTGTCCTTTGAAGGCTCTCCTGTGTTCACATGGGGTTTCTGAGTGATTTATGGACGGGTCCTGTTCAGGTTATCCTCAAGATGTGAGAAGTTTGTATTCCGAGATTGGTGACCTGATTAGACGTAATCTACCAGCAAGAATTTGAGAGAGGAGAAAAGAAACATGCTTTTAAATATATGTCAGAATGTTCTTGCCAAGCAAGGAGGAAAAAAAAAATCCATGTGGATATAATACATCTTGGTGGTGCAGTTTGAATTTCTAGTGAGTGAGGGCTGCTCTTGGTTTGACTTACTGACCGTTGTTTTTCCTGTAATGTAGGAGAAGGACATGTTTTTGTCTGGGGCTATGGAATTCTTGGGAAAGGACCAAACCTAGTGGAAACTGCTCTTCCAGAATTGATTCCACCCACTCTCTTTGGCTTGACGGAGTTCAACCCAGAAGTCCAGGTTTCCCGCATTCGATGTGGACTCAGCCACTTTGCTGCCCTTACCAGTAAGTGACCAAGCCTGTGCAGCCCCAAAGACTGACAAAGCTTCACTCTCTCACGTTGAATCCTGAACTGTGGGCAGCTCTCAGTTTCCATCTATTCAATAGAGTGGTACCTTTATGTGGATAATTAAAGAGAGCAGCCAATCCAGAAGTTGTTGGCTTGAGGTTTTATAATGCATCTTTTTTTTCATCCTGGAGTTTTGTTTTTGGTTCATTTGGTTTGTGGTTAAGCTAATGAGAAAGTGAATTTTATCAAGAGGACACCAGTCAGCAGTCGGAGAGGGGACTGTTGAATATATTGGGGTACTGGGGGCAACCAGCAGAGGTTTGGCATTTCCATAGTGGGTAATTAGGAAATGAATGTGTGGGACTTAATCCCATTGCCTGGCCAAGCCCAGACCCGGATCTGACCCAGGAACGTGGGATGGCAAGGGGAACATTTGTAAGATCATCCTGTGGTTTTGTGGAAGTAAATCTGCCTTATTTCTCCAAAGTGCTGAGAGAGAGAATGATCAAAGGGAAGGGTGAAATGGAGATTTTCTCAAAGATTTGCCAAATTACAAAGCCATAACATATCCAGTTACCCTACAGACCTCTTGATTAAATCTCCTATTCCACCACAGTGACTGTTCAATTTGTTCCTCTTTAGTTGACTTGAATTGTCAGACTGTATTAATTTAATTTCTTTTTTGTGATTCTCAAGTTAATTTGCTATTTCCTTGCAATTAAAATTTTTTTTCATCTTATGGTAAGTAATTGTTTTCTTTTAAACATCTGGGCTGGGACAGTCAATTCAGGTCATCCTTGTTTATGTTATCTGGCCCCATGTGAGAACTGTTCCAGATGAGCACCATTCAGTACCGTCTGAATTCCAGGCCTCGGGTGCCTAAAACACAAAAGCTGTCATGTGGACCATGTACTTGTGGGTTGGAGTCTTGCCTGACTATATGTATTGAAGTACTAAGTGGTAGCAATGCTGACTGGGGTTGTGACCCCTCACCATTACTCAAGCAGAGTCAGCCACTTCTGTTTGTAAATGAGTCTAGTTCATGTGAGTTTTCTAAAGCTACTTAGACTTAATAAATAAGAGTCATTATGGACTGTCCAGAGGTGTCAGTGATCTATTGTCCAGACTATTCTAAGACTTGGACTATGTGCAGAGTCACATACTTGAGAATTTATATGAAGTATTTCTCTAGAGTAGATTATTTTCTGTTTGCTGTCATGCCATGTGGCCATTTTTGATCACACTGAAATGAAATCCCTATCTAGGTTTCCTCTAGGACCCAACAGCCACCCTCAAAGTGCCAGTTACTATCCCTCAGTAGAGGAAGCATCTGAACTTGGGTTTCTCCACTGTCTGTGTGCTCAGTGTTCACATATGGCCAGCTGGGGGCTGGAGTTGTTTGGTTTATCCTGAGGTCTGCTAATGTTTTGGGAGCTAGACTGTTCTATTCTGTTTAAACACATAAAATTCGAGGGTGGAGGACAAAGGATGATGGTCCAACCAGGGGGCCTCTTATAGCTCCTAACAAAACAATTTCTTATTTAATCAGCCCAGATTATTTTAGTCCTGGCTTCTCCATGTTTTTTCTTCTACTTCCACTAGGCGGATGCAGGACAGTGAAATGAGGCCTTTGTGCCAAGGAGTACCCAAAGCTGATGTGGACAGAAGTCTCAAGTGAAGGCTGGTCTGTGGGAGGCCGCCCTACCAGATCTAGGTCCTTTCCTGGAGGATGCCCTGGTCTAGCAATCTCCTGGACTTGCCTCTATAGCACCTTGTCTGTCCTTCTCCTTCTTGACACTTTTTACAGTTCGTAAGCATGTATATATTGGTTTGATCATTCGTTCGACTTGTCCCATGAGGACAGGAACCGTGAATGTTACATTCACTGTCCTGTCCCAGTTCCTAGCACACAGGCATAGACCTAGCCCAGAGAGGTTCCTGTGTCACTGTGTGTCACTTGACTGAATGCTCAAGATATGGAAACCCAGACAAGGAATGATAAATCTCCCTATTTCTCACTCTGTCGAATTAGGCCATGGTATGACCAGGATTTGAAGATGCTCAGATTTCAGGATTTTTAGAGGGCAGTGTTTGGTCAGAGATAGCTGTTGATGAGGGGGTGTATGCATAAGGGGCAAATAGAGTAGGCTGTGAGCAGGAGCCATCTTGGCCCACGGCTTCATGTTCATACTCATCTCCCACGTGATGGACACAGCATAAATTTGGGCTTGGACAAATTTTTGGTATGAGGGCAGTCTACTTTTCAAAAGAAAGCATTAATGTCTGATAGAAATTGAAATTTAACACTGGGCTCTGTTTGTACCAGGTTCTGGAAAGCAAGTTCTCATGCAGGATCCTTCCTCTTCTTCAGACTTGCCCTTGGCCTAGTCCCAACCAAGCCACCGATTTTCTTTCTTTGCAGACAAAGGAGAGCTGTTTGTGTGGGGCAAGAACATCCGAGGGTGCCTGGGAATCGGCCGCCTGGAAGACCAGTATTTCCCGTGGAGGGTAAGGCTAGACTGGGCGGGCTTGAGGGCATGTCCACAGAGCAGATTCAGCTGATGTGGCAGCAGTGCCCAGTGTGCAGCTGGGCCAACACTGGGTCCTGGAATTGCCCCCGCTTTCGGTCCCAGCTGCCTTCCTCCTCCCCTGTTGCCTCAATTGAGGAGCCAGATCAAGTGCCCAGTACCAGCTTCTCAGGCTGCAGGCTCACTGTTCTTTGCTCCTTCCTGGAGCCTGTTGAGTGAGTAAATGAGGAGCCTGTGTGGGGTTGCAGTCCCACAATGCAAGTCTCATCAAAGGTTGTCCTCAGGTATGTGGAGCAGGGAAGCAGAAGCACACCAGGTGCCTCAGAGAGGAGCAGGCTGCAGGCTGGGTGCCGCAAGGCTCAGGGAGGCTCTGAAAGGGGGCTATTTGAAATGAAGAAGTTGGCATGTTAGGAGCTGTTTACAGAGGCCCATGTAGAGAAATGTTTTGCAGCAAATTTAAAAGAAAGCAAGATGTTTAATATCCACAACCACCAAAATGGAAAAATAAAGGCTTTTCTTAGGGGGCGAATGCAATTAGACAAAAAGGCTTATTTCAAAATTAAAGAAGTAAAAAGTTCTTGCTTCAATTGTAGTTTATCTTAGTATTGTTTACTAAGTTTTTTGAGTTCTTATAAAAAAAAGCTATTTATTTTTGAATGCAGAACATATGTACTTGGTACAAAGTGTATTATGAAAAATAAATTTCCCATGGGTTGTCCCAGCAGCAGTCACCAGTACTGGTTTCTGATGTTTTCCTCCAGAGATGGTCTTTGTGGAGAAGTGTATACATGCCCGCGCATTTTCTTTGAAAGTTTGATATTAATAATATGTTTTAAAGTTGTGTAAAGCATTTTTTAAAAACATGTAAAAATGCAAAGGAAATGTGTAATTTAATGTGTCAAAAACCCACTGCAGAAGGCTTCGAGGCACTTTGGTATTTTAGAGGCTTGTTTCCATAGGCATTTCCCATGGCTGCTGGCTCTCCTGGGTTCCTGTGTACTCTGCAGGCCCTAACTCCTTTATAAACACTGTAGGTGCAGTTTCTAAGAGAACAGATCAAAATGGAGACTTTATACTTGTTCAAAAAAAAAAAAAATGATTGTGCACCAGAGTTTTCCCAAGCTTATTGGGTTTTGCTCACTTGTTCCCTGAGCCTGGAAATACTATTATGTGTGATAAATGGAGAGTCAGTTGGTAGACAGTAGATGGCTCCTCATGCAATGTGAACATTAATAATTTAGAAGTCCTACTTGTTTTCATGGTAGTTCCTTTACTGCCCTCTCTTGAACCCCACTAAAAAGGCCATTCTGAGGGAAAGCTTGGGAAACAGTAAGGAACTGGGTTTTGGATGAATGACCACTATGACTGGAGGCTCCCTACCTGCCTTCAGTTCTTCCAGATTAGAGCAAGAATATAAGGACAGCCATGAAATAAGATTTGAAATCAATAACATTTTCCCTGCTGAAATGGCTGGGCTAAGCTTTGGGCCCAGTTGTGAAGTTGGAAGCAGCAGGCTGCTGGGGGCCGACACCACTTGCCATTAAGACCAGACCCCCCTTCTCTGACTCCATGTTTACCAGGCCTCCCTCTGGGAATGCGATTCCCTGCACGTGTGCCATCAGGGAAAGGATACTCGGTCTGTCCCTGTGACAGCTGCTTTCTTGCCAAACTGTCATCCTCCTTTCACATTTGTTGAGTCCTGTTTGTGGAGCCACTGTGTTTCCTTGTCACCTATTGATTGGGGTTATGGGGATGGGCGAAGGATGATGCTTAGGGCTGAGGGCCTGGTCATTTCCACTGTGCAGGCTCGAAGATGTGAGGCTGAGGCTCTGGGACAGTAGTGGTGGCAGGAACCAGGTTTTGGATCAACTAGGCTGGATTCCTTAAAGGTTCAATTAGTCTGTTGGGTGTTGGATCTTACTGTAGTCTATTTTTTTACTCACTTAAAAATTACAGGTGACTTTTATTCTTTAAACAACTCTATTTTGTTACTAATCTTCAGTGGGAGATGTGTTACATCATTTAAAAAGTATTCCAATAAAGAAAAAGAGTAAAGTCTTATTTGTAGGTCCTGCAATGGTACTAACTAGTTATTCTTAGACTCACAGAACCTGAGCTTTTCTGAAAGTATGTAGGCCCAGGTAGTGACATCTGAGTTACCAGATTTAAACCTCTTCTTTTAGAGGCTTTCCAGGATCTTTTTCTGCTGCATGTTGATATTCAGAGCTCAGAGAAGTTCAATAATTTCTTCCATGGTTACACATCTAGTGAGCAGAGCCATGAATTAGACTCAAATATGTCTGAGTGTGAGATGCTAGTCTCACAATAGTCCCATCCTCTGCGAGGGCCTGAGCCAGATTCAGGGTCCCCAGCTATGGAGGGAAGGAAGTGTGCAGAGGCAGGGACATACTGCTCAGGTGTCATCTGGTCTTTACAGGACCCTTTGACCTAAATAGCAGCATTATAGGCATGGGAACAGGCTGCTAGGGGAAGTTTTTGAATGGCCCTCACCGTTCAACCCCGGGAATTGCACTGGCTCTCCACAAACTGTAGAGCCTTTCTGAGGGGACGGCAGAGCTGTCAGTGTGCCTGCCGGGTGCTTTGCATTTGTTCTCATCCTCAGAACAACCTGTGAAGATTGGGGCCCTTCCCCCACAGCATGCACCTATGAAAACTGACTTCAGGAGTCCAAGGGGCTGGACTTATCTCAGAGTCACTCTGGGTGGGGCTTCGATGTGAACTTGGGACTCTGCCTGCAGGCTATGCTGCCTCCTCACCCTGAGCCCCTCTGGTAAGGACCAGGCTGAGTTTAGGAGCTCAAGCCGGGGGAAACCCTCTGACTTCCAAGTCTCTTTCTTATTTGGCCACCTCAGTAGCCACAGGCCTGAGGTGGCGCCAATGCCTAGGAGAGAGGTGCTCCGTGGGAATTGGTGCTCTGAGGCAGTGCCTCTTTGCAAGCTGAGCTCTTTCCCTTTCTCAGGCTGGTCACTTGTGCCAGGAAGGAAATTTCAGATGCAGCCACGTGGGTCAGTCTGCTGGGCCCAGTCACAGCCCCAAGTCAGTGCTTTCTTAGCTTTCCTCTGTCTTTCACCTGGTGGGTGCTTGTTTTAGGAACATGTAATTGTGGAGAGAGAGGTTCCTAAACTGATTCTGCCCAAACTTTTAAGTCACTCAGGCTAAATGTGCTTCTGGTGTAGAATTGTTTGCCTTTGCAATATTGTGAGCATAGATTGGTTTAGAATAGAAACTCCTTTTAACCTTGACAAGGACAAAAATAAAACATGGGTGAGGGCAGTCTTCTTTTGGACTCAGTTCAGAGACTATGTGAGGCAATGAGTGACTGCTCGCTATGGGGAGCCACCCGCTGCCCCTAGAAAGGGTATCTGAGGCCAAGCCCCTACTTCCCTGGCCAGCCTCAGCCAAGACCATCATCCTGGTGAGTGAACCAAGGCCCAGGGGTTTACTCTGCTTTGTGTGCTAATGGCAAGAGCACTTGGGTAACAAGGACAGGTGCTTAAGTGCAGCAGCTTGGCTGCAGATTAATGTGGAGTGTGGCACTTTTCATGGGAGTGGTCAATAAAATGTGCTCTAATGGCCTAGAGAGGTTGCTAAGAGTTCACCTGGGCCCAGTCACCAAAGAAGCAGCATGTCTTCTGCTTTTCCAGCCAGTCTGGAACACTTTCTGCATCTGTGAGCTTCTGCAATGAGCTGAGGCATTGCTCCTTATTTGTTTAGTGATTTCTCTAATAGGTTTTGCTGAAAGAAATTTGTTTAGGGAGGGAGGGGCAGGAAGCACAACTTGGTTACTAGCATCCATTTGCTTGTGGCCAGGAGTCCTTAATGGATTTGTCTCCCAAAGCCAAAGGTGCCAAGCTCCAGGTTGACACTGCTGCCTCTGGCCTTTTAGGCCAGGCCATCTGGATCAGGCCTTTTCCTCTCATAAGCTCAGTAAATGCCACAGGCTATTACACATCCCCTTTTTAGCTGTCACACTGCCAGACCGAGTGTTTGCCATTAGGGCAGGATAGCAGAATTCAGGTCTGGTCAGAATAGCAGCATCGGCGTCCTGGCGGAGGTCTGAGGGTTAAATGGTATAGGTGCATTGCCTTAAAGTTTTCCACCTAAAAAAAAAAAAAAACAGTATACTTGGCCTTTGCTTGTCTTTGTATCATAAACCCCTGGAAGGCCAACAAGAAACCAGTAATTTCCATTTCAGAGGGAAGGTGGGGAATGGGGGTGATGATGACAGGTAGTAGTAAAAGGTATTTAATACCTTTTTATTTTTCATTCTTATTCAAAATAATAATAATAATAAAATAATAATAGTAATAACAAGAAGAAGAAAAAGAAAAGTGTCCCTTTTCTGGAGGACTGGCATGGCCACGTAGATACGGAAATCCGAGAGTTGTTGGGGACACCCATTTCCAAGGCCAGGCCGTAGAACGATGAGGCAAACAGGATGGAGCCTCCACATTCCAGAAGGGCTGTCTCCTGTTATCTTGGACCTTCCTGTGATGAAATGTTGTCAGCATAGATGGGCAGTGTCAGCCAGACTGCCAGCTGGGCTTTGACACCTTCTGAGTCACAGGAAACATTCCTCCTCGAAGGCTGAGCATGTGACTTGCGTGCCTGTGTCTGGAGCTGGAGCTTGTGGGAAAAGTGGGTAAAGACACTGGGCCAAGGAGGCCTCATTCCCAAAGTGGACCCTGAAGGCAGGAGAAAGGGTTTCTCAAGCTGCTCCAGAGAGCCATGGTGGTGACTGTTAGGAAAGGTCACTGAACACCAGGCTTGAGAACAGGTATTGCCCTCTGGCGGAGTCATACTCAGACAGGAGTAACCTCTGTGGGATGTGCACTCAGGGTCTGTGCTTGTGCCCAGAGCGGCCTCTTCGAGGGTTGGGCATGAACAGTAATGTCTGCTGTTGCCTGTGTGGGGAGTTGGGGTGATCCTTCCATGGCAAGGGCATTTATTCATTCCAGCAGACCGCCAGGTAGGCATGAGCACTCCCCTTCCCAGGGGAGGAATCCAAGGCCCAGAGAGGTTCAGTTATCTACCAAGAGGCAGGGCCAGGATCAGGCTCAAGTGGGGCCGCCTCCAAGCTTGTCTGCCTCCCAGCTGGCCATTTCCCCTTCCCATGTGCTGAGTCTTGTTTTTCAGGTGACAATGCCTGGGGAGCCCATGGATATGGCGTGTGGTGTGGATCACATGGTGACTCTTGCCAAGTCATTCATCTGAATCTCCTACCTGACCTGCTCAAGCCTGTACCTGGCCTCATATCCCTTGGGCTGTTTAGCAGAGGACTCTGATGGGGCCTAGAGAGGATCATGGCCCTTCATTAAGTGTGGCACTCTCTCCTAAAGCCCTCAGCAGGTATGTACTGGAAGTGCTTGGAAATGGCCCGACCTGAGGTTGAGACCTGCTGAATTCAGCACAAGATGGCTGCCTTTATTGGGCCGATCTCC
The DNA here is from genome assembly GCF_014176215.1 of Rousettus aegyptiacus. Taxonomy (NCBI): domain Eukaryota; kingdom Metazoa; phylum Chordata; class Mammalia; order Chiroptera; family Pteropodidae; genus Rousettus; species Rousettus aegyptiacus. The sequence continues at coordinate 25,634,771 of NW_023416311.1, read as the reverse complement.
AGTAAGATGAGTCCTAGGGCTGCCTAGCCCTGGCAGGGCGAGGATAATATGAATATCTTGGCTCTTTCCAGGGAACATGTGTCTCATCTCACCTGAGAAATTGGTCTTAGGAAAACTTAGTTCTCATGGCATGCCATTTTATTAGATCTTAAGAGGCCTGACAGAATGTAGTGTTCAGGAGGGCTTCTGTAGCCTCTCGGATCACAGCAGAGCTCTTGGTGGGTATCTGGGCAGGCTGTGCATAGGCACCAGGCTGAGCCCCAGCCTGACTGAGGGAGCCAGCTGGCTTTGGCTTGGAGTTTTCATTCAGGTACCCTTGCCCACCAAGCTATTCTGGTCAGCTGCTCAACGCCAGTTTGCTGCTGGGACATGCACCAAAATCACTTGGACTAGGATTCTCCCTGAAAATATTGGTGGATGCCAGCTTGGTACCCCCATGGGCCCACAGCTATCACCAGCATCGTAACCATTCTCACTGCCTGTCTTGGAAAGTGGAGATGCTCCTGCAGGAAGAAGATTGAGGCCAGATTCTTATGGGCTGAGGGCTCTGAACACATCCTGCAAAGCTTGGCTGGAGTGCCAGCGTTAGAGAAGAAAGATTCTAAAATTGTGAAAAACATTTGAGATAGTAACTTGTCTTATTCTTCAAAAAAATCTTTAAAAAAAAATCTCTTTGAGAATAAAGTCTATTTTCTGCCTTTTTATTTTTAAGAACTGAAGAGGTCTTTTTATTTTACCTGATCATTTAGAGATTAGTTTTCAAAAACAAGGCTTTTGATAAATAGGCAACTAGAAGCCAGTGAAAAATACAGTAGAAGACAGTCTTACTTGAAAACTATTTTCTGAACAGAATTTACTCCCACAGTTCAATCGAAAGAAAATAATGAGGTATAAAAATAACATAATTATGTCACAAACTGGGGTTTCACTCGCTGCCTGCATCCCTTTTATTCAGTCACTCAACAAATACTCATGTGCCCCTTATGTGCCAGGTACTGTTTATCACAGTGGGTCACATGGTAACAAAAATTTCTGTAAGCAGGTCTCATGAAACTTAAGTTCTAAGGGGTGAAATGGACAATAAACAAGCAAAATCCAAAGTACATTAGATGGTTGTATGGGCTATGGAGAAAAATAAAGCAGAAAGATGGGCAAAGTCAGGAAGGTTGCAGCTTAAAGTGGGATCGTCACTGAGCAAATGTCCTTGCTATGACCTGAGGCAGTGAGAACCAACCAGGTTGTGTCCTGGGGAACAGCCCAGGACCCCTTTTCTGGGCTCATGCTACCTCCACTTTTCTGTGGGGGAAGTTATGTTTATTACAGCAAAGCTTTTCCAAAAACTTGAAATAGAAATTGAAAACCATTTGTCGTTTTCCTTTCTGAAACTGCTGGATGGGCCAGGTACCACAAGGTAATATACACCTTCAAGCACATGCTGATTTATGGAAAGTGAGCACCACAAAAGGTCAGGGACAGTAGGTGATGGTGGTGATGGAGCATCTCTGTTGACATAGGAATGGTTTTCAAGCCTCCCACCAACTGGCAACCAAGATTCAGCTCCAATAATTAACTCCACCTTTGACACAGCAACCAAGGTGTACTAAGGGCTATCTTTGAATTTATCTTAAAACCCAGTGTCTTCCAGTTGGGCATGGTCTGCCCAGCTGGATGGCATGGCTGTATTCTTTGTGGGTAATGGAATTTCGTGGTTGGAGTTCATCTGCCACACACCAGGCCTTTTCCATAGTTGTCCTCTGTGGACAGCTCATGTCCCTTTTCAGCTTTTATTCCTTGCCCCCAGTTCCTCCTAGCACTTAACACACACAGACACAGAAACCACCTATGCCATTAGCTTGACTGATACCCTGAATGAAGTGACCATGGGCCAACCCCGACATATCCTCTTCTTACACTCAGACTCTGTCCATTTGCATATGTGGGGTCAGTAGCCAAGGCCAGTGCAGAGTCCCAGAGAAAGGTGTGACCTGAGAGGTATGGGGACTCTTGTCACTTGATAGTCGCCACCATCTTTCCCCAGTGGACGATCATTCCCAAGGTGCCTGGGTCTCTGTCTTTTGTCCCCTGAGCCATCACCAGACCAGCAGGCTGCAACTCCATAAGTGGGATCAGGGAGATGACTGACTGGCATGCAAAACATTAAGTCAGCTAATAAAAGTCACTTGGCCTGCCATTCATGTAAGGCCAATCCCTGATACAAACCTGTCATGACCATTCTTGTTTTCTTCAATAATGGCCCATATTTTCATGAATTCAGGAAACATGTCACTTATTATGTTCCGTGTTGACAAGTCAGATGCTGAGAGCCACGCAGTCATGATAGTGCTCTGAGTTGGCACATCGGGTTATGGCCTGGCGGAGTGCCCAGCAATATTCTTACGCAGCATAAAGGCTCAGGCTGAATTGGGGAAGATCCACACTATTCTCCCACGTCACACCTGGGCCCTAGCACCTAAAGGGGCCTGGCCACCTGACCAGCAATGGGAGTTGCTCAAACCGTTCTGAGGGCCCTTATCTTGCAACCTGCATTAGAATTAAGTGCCTCGACCTAACCATGCATCCTGCTGGATGGACATACCCTTTCAGATGGCCTTGGAGGCAGCATCCAGCACTGGCTGGGAGAGGCAGTCATTGCTCCTGGGCCCGCACTGACCTGTGACTGTGCCCCAGGAATTTGCCCCCTTCCCCAGAACCCAACGATTGCCTTTCTCTCTTCCAGGTGCATTACCCAGCTGCCCTCAGAGATTCACGCTTCACTGATCAGGAAATCGCAGGGTCTATTTCACATAAACCTTGATATCTAACATGAAACAGCAATAACTGAGGTTAAACTTGAGCTGCAGATAATGTTTGAGGTCCCTCTTAACTGCTTTTCTCAGATTTGGGGCCACACAGATGCATGTTCAGCAGTCAAGTTTGAAAGGATAAATCTAGATACTGTTGTCACCGCCTCAAATCAGGAGTTTACTGTCTTGCCAGGGAGGCAAACAGATGGGGTGTAGCTGGTAGTGGTGGGGGCTGCCCATGGGGGAGCAGAGAGATGATTGCTATTACTCTGGTAGCATGGTGGCAGCTAATGTGCCAGGAGACCAGAGAACAGAACACGTGAAGACATGGCCATCAGAAAAATACCCCATTGGAATCCACCCTGGGAGCCGAAAACAACAGGCTCAGGCTCATGCCCCTAAGCTGTTCCACAGCTGCAGTTGCTGACCCTCATTCCAGCAGGATATTGAGGGTGAAGCAGAGGCTTGTTCAGATATGTAGCCATATTCCTGAGAACCCACCATATGCTACCACCTTCCAGGTGCTGGGAACAAAATGGTGGGAAGGATGCACCCCTTCCAGCTTGTGTGAATAGGGGCTGGCTGTCTCTGATTAGTCTGGGTTCAAAGTGGAGGAAATAAGATGAAGCCACTTGCCCACAGAGCAGCCAAGGAGGTGGAGTTCATGATAGAGTGTTGGCAGAGTCTACCCCTTAACTCGGCTCCTCAACTCTGGCTGTACCATAGGATTGTTTGGGGATGTTCATTTCTATTTTTAGATATACCACATCTAGTTTATTCATCAGTTGATGGACATTTTGGTTGGTTCTACTTTTGGGCTATTGTGAATAATACCCAAACATTCATGTACATGTTTTACATTGGCCTAGCTTTTTGTTTTTGGAACATTTCCATACAAGTTTTTATATGAATGTTTTCAATTTTCTTGGGTATATATTTAAAAGCAGAATGGTTGGAGCATTCATGTAAGTTTGAGACTTGTATCCTGTAATCCATAACACTCTCTATAATCTTGAGTTCCGAGACACTGAATATTTCCCTTACTACAACTTGGGCTGTTCCCTGCAGTCTTGTTAGGGGCTCTCTGCCTGCTTCCCTACACTTCTCCCTCCTTCACATCAAGACCCTCTCCGTGCCTGGGGCTCATCAGTGTGAAGAGATGGGTCACGGGTCTAGCTGATGGCTGCCAGAGCTTCCGCTGGTTCTGCTCAGGTAGAGCTCTTGGGAAAATATCTTAAAGGAGACGCTCCATTACCAACCTTTGCAAGGTAAGGACCTCCATGTGCTTTTCTGCACCTTGCTCTTCCTTCTCTGTGTTATAGGAACCTTCTTTAACCGTCAAGAGCTGTCAGAGTAACTCACATTTCTTTCTTGGCTGTCCTTCACACTGTACATCCACACCTGTTGCTTTTTTTTTTTTTTTTTACCATATTCCTTTTATAAAAAATGATTTAAAAATGTACAATTCAGTGGGTTTGAGCATATTGCCTATGTAGTGCAACCAAGACCATGCTCTCATTCCACACATTCCCTTTGGAGAGATTCTTTTTCCTAGCTTTCTTTACCATCATATGACACCCCACACCTACTCCAACCCAACGCCCCACCCCCAGCTGAATTTCACATAAAATCAGGAGGGGCAAAGTGACTACAAATGAAGCTCTTTCCTTTCTGTGGGCTTGTGTTTCTTTTTGAGAGCTGGTAAAGGAGCTTTCAAAATTATATTAAAGCCAAGACCAGTTGAATCAGATTTTCAGGGTAGAGTCCTAGCATGGGTAACAACCCCCACAGAGGATTCCTATATACTCCGGTGAGAACCCCACCAAGAAGCAGCCAAAGCTGCTCCCAGGAATTATGCCCTTGTTGGAGTGAGCACATTCATGGTTCTGAGGGCTAGCTGGACATCTACATCCACAACTGCCCCTGCCACCCTGACTGTACTGGGCCCTTGAGCCATCGAGGGTCATCTCTCCTGAGAAGTGAAGCCATAACCCTGGCCCTGGCCATCCTACTTTCCTCCTTTTATCAGCCATAGTCAATAACTCAGAACCACCATTCAGAGGCTAAGTGGTCTCCTGCATGGATGTGCTTAACAGCTCCCCATGCCCTGTGAGGCCTCTGGCCAGCCTGAGCACCCACTTTGCATTTCCACCTCCCTTGCTAGCCTTGTCCATTTCCTCCCTTGCCCATCCTTCCATTTCAGCTACAGTTCCCTCTCGGCCCTCTGCATCTTTGCTGTTCCCTCTGCTTGGGTCCCCTTGTCTTACAAGCTCAACAGTAATGTCCTGGCTTCCTGGTCTTCCCCCTGCTTCCAGGCAGTGGTCGGCTCCAGCCCCAGGGCACAGCGTCTCTTGGTGGTCTAGCCTGGCACGGCATGTCCTAGAATAGCTCATTTCTGTTTTTATGCCTCCTAGAGCAATTCAGGTCTGGCCATGGTAGATTCACCCGTGACCCAGTTCCCGGCACAAGGTGTGACACTGGCTGGGTGACAGTGACTTTGAGTGAGTGGTGGGAAAGGGAGGCCTTTGCAACTGCCTTCAAAGTCTAGGGGCAATCAAGAGTCCCCATGGATGTTGTGGTTCCAGTGAGGTATCTGAAGGACTGAGGGGACGTTAGTCTGCAGACCCCAGAAAGAAAAGCCTTCACAGTAGATAGGGTGGTGAGAGTGCGCTTCAGCTCCCATTTTCACTCCCTTCCATCTCTAGCACCACTTTTCCTGAGGGACGGGGGTGAGCTGGGGGTGGGGATAGGATTGGTGGGGTCGAGTGTGGGCACAGCCCTGCCCTGCTCACACCTGGCCTCCAAGGAAAACAACAGAGAGGGGTAGGAGGGTGTCCAAGGTCCAGGGTCTACTGGCCTCAGGCCTGTTTCTTACCTGGGCAGTCCCAGTGCCCACCAGCCAAGACGGCAGGAGTCAAACACCAGAGCACTTGTGGGAGGGACACCAATCCTTCTCTGCCACCAGCAAGGCCCTGTCCTGTTCCACAGTCCCCCTGACCCCCAGGTCCATCTCTGCCAGAGGCCTGGGGAGGAATGGTGGGTGTCGAAGCCAGTCTCCAAGATGGCCCCGGACAACTTTGGTCTCTTGTGTGGTCTCCTCCTGTGTCAAATCAGCTGGGCTGTATGACTATAGAGTACAGTGGTGGTGATGGTGCATGGATTCTGAGACTAGGGGAAAAGAAGCATTTTGGCTTTGGCCCTGGCCCTTGAATCCCTTGCTCTGAGGGAAGCAGGCACCATAATATGAGGACACTGGAACAGCCAGCCTCCTGGGAAGACCTGTGGAGAGGAAGTAAGGCCTCCTGCCAACAGCAGCTGTGTGAATGAACCACCTTAGAAGTGGATCCTCCAGTCCCAGCTGAGACTTCAGACGACTGCAGCCTCATGAGGGGCTCTGAGTCAGTACTGCCCAAACTGCTCCCCAATTCCCCACTCGCAGGCACTGTAACACATAAAGAATCATTTCAAGTCACTAAGTGTTGGGGTAACTTGTTCCACAGCATCAGGTAACTAATACAGCTCATCCTGCTCTGGGACTGTTCCCACTCTGATTCTGGGTGTTGGGCTGCAAGGCTTTGCTGCCTTCCTCCCAGGCCCCTGTCCTGCACTCCCTGACTACAGCATGGAGCAAGGGGAAACGAGACGTGGCTTTAGATCCACACAAAATCAGAGAGCTGTCAGCTGACATCATTTTTTTCTCCATTTTAATTAACACTTTACAAAGTACAAAATATACTGTCTTTTTTGGGGAACATTAAGTATTTTTTTTCTCTCCGTCATACAGTACATGAATCTCGAGGGTTTTGTGTTTGTTTCAACAGAGAAAGTAAGCATGAGGAGCCCAGGTACAGGGGTGCCCAGTTTTGCCCCTCGCCCAGACCCTGCTTCTGCTGGTAACCTGGGGCATGCCAGGTGAGGGCCAGACTCCCCAGGATGAGGCCCTGGACAGGGCAGAAATCCCTCGGAGCCCCACTGTGTACCCAACATCCACTCGCCCCCATCTCGAGATAACGGAAATGATTTTGGCATAGAGCAAGAGGGCTTGGGATTTTGTTAGGAGTCCCCCACCCCAGTTTTGGAGCCAACCCTGCTCAGTTCTTCCTGGACCATTTCCTGAATAGGTAAACTGAGGCAGTGGACAGAAAATGTATTGAGCTTGGCCTCTGTCTTGGGACCTGAATTTGGCCTGTTTTTCATCTTCCTCTCCCCAGACCCCTGGTCTCTGACTTTCCTGGATGCCCTTCCCAGAGGAGCCTCCCTAGTGAGGGGCACCAGCACCCAGAGCCTCTCCTTATGAATACTGACTTAAGAACCAGCTGCTTCTAAAATTGGCTTGGCAAGTCTAGCCCTCCAGGCTGGTTGTGTGGACAGAACTGCTGCCAAGGACACCTCTGCCCCCACCACAGAACAGTTTTAACAAAGTCAAGTGGGCTGGGGCAGTCCTTTGGGGTGGCCTCACTCCCCATCGTGGAGCCAGAGGCTTCATTCGGGGCCTGCCGCCCCCTCCTCTCCCCACCCTGCTTCCACCTCCACATGAGGCTTCTGGGTGAGAATGCTACTGTGGCCTCAAAACACTTAATGAGCCAGTCCCTTAGTTCAGATTTGGACTCTGCACACATGTGCTCTTACATTATGCATGACACAGCACACACCCACACATCCGTGTGTATGGACACACATGTGGCCATGCACAGAACGCTGTGCTGACTCCCAGGGCAGGGGCCACCCTGCACTTTCAACTCACAGCCTCCTCTCCCCTTGAACCGAGTCACAAACTCCCTTACCACCAGGCAGTCCACAGGTGCCACGAGCCAGGCTGCAGGCTACTGCCTCTACTCCAGGCCACTCCTGGTGCCATCAGCCTCAAGGACAGCAGGCTGCCTCAACCAACAGCTCTTATCCTTTACCCTCCCAGGAGAGCAGGCTTCATAAGAATGCCAGAATATCAAAGTTGAAGGCCGAAGCGCGGTCTACGCAGTGTATGAGGCAAGTAGCTTGTCCTTTTTGCTTCCTTTAATTTGAAAATGAAAGAAAAACGCTGGAATGGGCTCTGAGATGGTAGGAAAGGTATCCAGCTACATCAGGGCTTGACTCTCCTCACAACCCTTGGCCACTCTTTCTAAGCCTTCCCTCCACTGGGTAATCATCGTCCCCACCACCTTGGTTGGCTCCCCTCCCAGGCGGCCTCTTTGAATACAGGGCTACTGCCCACTGCACGCCTAGCCCCTTCTTTAGCACAGTAGCTAAGAATCCTGAAAAGCCAGTCTTTCCACTGCCTGAGACTCCATCCTCCTCCCCTAAGCTTTTCTCATGCCAACTGTCAGCTCCATTTCTCAGTGGCCATGACAGTAGTGACTGGCTGCTCCCCAGCCTTGACTTATGGTGGGCACAGATATATTGGGGGTGTTTTCTCCCTAACCTCCACCCAGAGTTCACTCAGGAAGTGGCATCAATAATTTCTCAGTCACAGGGCTGGAGTGCTTTGCTGTTAGCTGATAGCTCCCCAAGGCCCCCTCTCTTAGCTAGGGGTTGGAAAGGGCCCTACTTGTCCCCACATCTAGATCCAGAGGTTCAGAAAGGTGGCCCAGGGTGGTTGTGGGGCTCCTAAAAGGTCTGCTCATGAAATGCCAGCCAGGAGGACCTGGTGGTGGGTGGGCACGTTCATCTTCGACTATCAGGCAAATGGTGCCCTTGGTTTTAAATGGGGCCCTGGCCCTCTCTAGCTCCTTGGAGACTTGACCCCAGACCTCCGTGGCATTCTGTCATCTCAGCAGAGACAAACCCCACCAGACCATGCATCTTCAGACCACACTGGTTCCTGAGGCCATAGTGCCTGATGGGGGAGGCCACCTGGGCAGCTCTGGGTCACCTGGCTCCCTCCCTGCCCACTAGGATCCTGTGGCCTGGAGGTAGTGGGAGGGGGAGAATGCTGGTGCTTGGGGGCTCTCGACCCCCGAATCTTACGGAGGGGAGGTCTGCATACCTCTCCAGCTTGGTCGTGTGCCCTGGGCTGAGGGCAGTGGCATGGGCAGCACCTCTCTCGGGGCTCTGGAGATCCCTAGGGAGAGGGAGGTGCAAAGCTGGCAACGCCCATCTTTGCTGACGGGACTAGGGGCTGAGGAAGAACAGAGTTTCCTGGGAACCAGGGGAGCCCAGGCTGAGGATGTTACCAAGAGGCAGGTTTTACAATTGGGGGAGGCAGAAGGGGGTTCACAGCATGCCCTCCCTCACTCTCCCCATTCTGTAGTGTATGGGGGTGGGGTGGACAAGGGGTGAAGCTGGCGTGTAGATGGTGTGAACTTTTATTCCCAAGGAGTGGCACAGAGGCAAAGACACAGGGCCTGCCTGCTCACCCTGCCTCTCAGAAGTCTTGCCCCAAAACCCAGTTTTCGTCCCCAGCAGGCAGAGCTAAGAAATCCTCAGCCCTGACAGGTCAGAGTCCTCAAGCCACCTCTCTGGTGGGTCTCAGCCACGTTGGCCCCACTGAGCACGTGCTCCTTCCAAGTGGGGCCTGTGGGCCAGAGACCCTACACCCAGAAAATCTGCAGATGGCAGGGGCAGCTGGCCACTGGGAAGACCACCCACTCTTGCCTCCAAATTGCTGTGGAGATCAAACGACCGACTGCTACTAAGCCACTCACAGTGGCTGAGGAAGGCGCCCGGCTCTGTGGGCCTCTTCACACAGCAGGACGGAGACTGGGAAAATGCAGGGAGGCGTTTCCTGGGTGACAGCTAGAGATGAGAGCTGAGCCCCTGCCCCAAACTCTACCTGGGCACAACATTGAGGGCATACATATGTCCTTTCGTCAGTTAGATGGGGCAGCCCCCAGCAGACCTGGGAAAAGAACCTGAGGTTTCTAAGCTTGCAGGCAAAAAAAAAAAAAAAAAACACAACAGGTGAGAAGAAGACCTAAATGGGGAGCTGGGGGCGACTGCCCTGCTGGCCCAGGTCTTTGAGCAGAGCAACTAGGGTGGGGGTGTTCTGTTCAAAAGCAAGAGGTTCTAACTCCGCCTTCCTTTGCTCTACCACCACCCAAAATACGATAAGGGTGTCAGGGACCTTGGCTGTGGAAACAGGGGTGTGGGAAGGGGCTGAATCCAGCTTTCAAGAGAGACTGGGGAGGAGAGGGAGGGACCCTCGATACCCCCTGACTGGAGCTCAGCTCCTGGGCTGCTGGTTTTGTTTTTCCCTTCCTTCAAGTCAGGGATGAGGCAGCCGGCCGGCTTCTCTCAAAATCGTATTGCCTATATACTTGAATTAAAAATATACGGTGGCTCAAACGTGCCCGTGCGCACAGCAAACACGGTGGGTGCAGGCCCTCAGGCCCACACACACGTGCACACACAATGCGGTCTGTGTCCACATACTGCGCACACACGTGTGTGCGCCCACACAGTATATATTAACATATATATTGCTCAAGTATATATGCTATTTACAGTATATATCTATATCAACATAAAACACAGGTATTTATACGTGTGTACAATAGATATGCTCTAGGGGTCTGGGGGACACGCATTTCTGGGATCACAGGGCCAACACGTTTGCTTGACAGGGAGGAAAGGCAAAGTGACGTATTAGGGGGAACCAACAGGAAGGGGTCTGGATAGGTGCGCCACAAAAAATCAAGGCCTTCCAAGGGCAGAAAGAGGACTCAGGGCTTCAAAAGATGCTGTGCCCACTTGGCCACCCCCATTTTAGAACCAGTGAACAAGTTACACGTTTTGGTTGTTTTGGAGTTTGGTGCAAAATGAATTAACTTAAAAAAAAAAAAAAAAGTGAGTTGCGAATCAGTGCTTGGGCCTTAAGCATCTGCAAAGATCCCGATGCACATCTCCTATATCTGGGGGCTTCCAGGGCACAAAGGGTCCCACGCAGCTCGGATATGGGAGGAGGGAGGTTCATTCAAGCCCTTCACCAGATCAAGAGAACATCTCTTCTGCACCGAGCTTCTCAGGGACAGCAGAGAGCACCGGGAGGGCATGGGCCATAGCAGGCCCTGCGGGTCCTGCACACTCAGAAAGCATTCCAAGCTAGAGAGGAGGCATGGAGGCTCACCCCATTCTCCCAAGGTAGCCTCTAGAAGGACAAGCCACCTCAGCCTGGCTGGCTACCTCCCTGTGACCCTCAAGTCCCCTCGGATGCTCAGATAGAACCAAGGCTGCCTGGGTACCCATCAGTGAGGCCTGGCTAGACAGCCTTATCTGGGGTAGCCCAGGGGCCCCTGTCTTCTAACAGATCTTTGCTCCCAGCGTCCTGCTCAGAGAGAGGGCCAAAGCTCTCCCCTTGTCCCTGGAGTCACAGGGGACCAGCCAAGTAACCCTGGGCCTCTGGGCCCCCTGACAGAGTTCAGTCGGCCCTGTCTCCTGAAACTGCTGCCAACTGCAGCCTGGGCACAAATACATTAAATAAGAAACTAAAACAAGGTACGGTTTTTTCTCTATTAAGGCTCAGATAAGCTGCCTCCCAGGTCAAGTACTCATGAATGCCATTGTCCCTGAACTGAGGGGCGGGTGTGCAGGTGAGTAGGGAGCAGAGGCCTTTCATGTCCCCCAAAATGGGGCAAGGGAGGGGGCAGGATGACGGGGGAGCCCTGTGCTGGTCTAGTCAACTGTTGGAGAGGCAGGGGTGACCAAAGAAACCTCAGGCCAAGAATGCTGGAGATGCCCCCACTTGGGGGAAACCGAGGCTCCACCTGCCTGAGTAGGGTCCAGAGAAAGCAGAGGGGATAGGAGCTCGTGCCCCACGCTGGTGGGTTTCCTGGGAACCGTCCCCACCCCCCACCCTCAGCCTCAGGAGTGCTTGTGGTGGGGAGGGTCTGGACAGGGTCCCTTGGCAGTCTTGCTGGGAGTTGGGGCATAGGCCCTGTGGTTGGCAGGCAAGGTTCTGGGTGGCTTAGGGCCCTACCTATGCCCCACTGGAACCTCACCAGCATATGCCTATGGGCTGCCCAATGGCCTCCTCTCCGGGAACCAGCCCTGAGCTGATGGAACCAGAGACCAGCAACTACAGTATCCAGTTTCACGGCCTCGTAGGGGCCTTCCCAGGCTCCATGAACTCAGCCCCACTCAGTCTGCCCCCATGATGACATGCAAATTGGTACCCCAGTGTCTTACAGGAGGCACCAGCTTCCTTCAGTATCTGCCCCCAGCTGTGGGTGGGGCTGGGCGAGGAGGTGGGTCAGCTCACAAGCTCTGTGGGCCTCAGATGTCATTTTCTGGAGCAGGGGTTGGGGGAGGGGGTAGGAGGTTCTCTAGAGGGTCTAGGGGCTCTGGAAAGGCATGAGGGCATGGGGAGGCCTTGGCTTGAGTGCTAGGGCTGGTAGAGTCAGCAACTAGGGGCGTCTCCTAGGCCTCTTCTTTAGGGGCCCTGGAGCCAATTTTCCAGTCTGTTGAGAAATACTGCAAGAATCTTCGGGTAGGGCCCGGCCCAGGCCTGGGGGCAGATGGGGAGGAGTGGAAGAGGCCCTTCTAATGCTTCTCTGCTTGGCTGACTTTCAGGGCGCTGATGACCCCGTTGATGTTTTCTTCTGGTACCTGCAAGGGGTAGGAGGTGGCAAACACATGAGTCCCTGGAACCCAGTCTCCCTGCCCAGGGGGCCAGTGCTGGACACTCACCAGTGCGTGGTCAAACTTGAAAGTACTGATGTAGTAGGCGGGGATGTCTGCAGCAGCCAAGGGCTCGGAGATCTGGGCCACAATGCCACACTCATCTGGAGACAGCAGGGAACTGTACTTAGCCTCCATGTGGTATCATCACCGGGGTGCTGGCCAGTACACCCCAGCCCTCCTTGCTTCTAAGCCTTTTTCCCTCCTCTGCCCATAGTGCCTTGTCCTGAATCCACAATCTACCCAGATATTTCCCACCCTTCCCCCTGAGGGCTTAGTGCAAAGGTCCCTCCATCCAGGAGCCTTCTCTGATCTCCTCGGCCAGCAAGGAGCTTTCCATGCTTAGGGCTCCATCCAGTTCTAACTCTGGTCACCCTCTGCCTGTTTACACACTCTGTAGTCCCAATTCATCTTCTCTGCCGTCTTTCAAATTGTTTAAGACAGAGCTGCGGGCAGCGTGGGCAATGGAGGACATGGGTTCAGGCCCTCTTTTCTGTTATTGACTCTTTTCTAGCCAGATGACTATAGCCAAGTCATTTCCTCTCTCTGAGCCTCAGTTTCCTCATCAGAGTCCCCACTTGGTAATAGCCCTGGCTTGTACTAAAGGCAGTGTCAAGTATTTGATTGAGGCTGGGACTTCCTTTTCCCTCTAGCCTCTGAAGCAGAGGGCTGGGGTGCTTCCTAGCCTCCCCCAAACCTTAGCTGACAAGGAAGCCTTGGGTTTGCCTAGGGCTAGTCTTAGCCTCAGCCATAGCTTCCTCTCTGATTTGAAGGCACCACTCGAGGCTTCTTCCTACAGGAAGACCTCCAGCCTCTGAGGACCACTCCTTCACCAACACAATCCCCTGTGCTGTTTTCCTCAAAGCTACTATTCTAATACTGGTGATTATGCATTTTCCTAACACTGTCCCTGGCTTGGGGGCAGGGTAAGAGGGGCAGAGGAAGAGTTGAGATCTAGTCAGCAGCCCCCATGGGATTCTGAGGCTGGAGCCTGGGAATTAACCTGGGCTCCATGTCCATCATCACTGACCCCCTCTTCCCCTCTACTCCCTGGCCTGGTCCTTTCACCAGCCTACCCAGGGACCCGAGCAGTGACAATGCAGGTCTCTCAAGCTCCTGCTTTCCCTTGGCCTGCTGAGGCTTCTTGCTGAACCAGAAGGCTCCTCTAGAGGCTGGGCAGGCCTTGTGCCTGCACTCCAGGTGGTCATCTGTGAGGCTACGTGGTGGAGACTAGTTTTGTCCTGAGATACCTTTAGCTACAGACACAACTATTCCTATAAAAGGAAGAGGAAAGGGGATTAGGGTCTAGAATGGAGAGTTTCGAACTGCGACATCATTTAGAAGGCTGGTGACCAGCATCTTATGAAATGACACAATGGAAAAAGAAAGGTCAGACAGCACAGCATATGGTTACTGCGAGCAGCTTCATGAAACTGTTCAAGTTGTCTGTGTACGTGTATGTGTCTGCTGGGTTATGATGGAAAATATATATTACTCCAAACCATGGTTAAACACATATGGGATGTTTAATCTTTCTAGAATCTTTCAGATTATAAGTTATTTTTCATGCAGGACTCTTCACAGCCATAAGCATGGCTCCAAAATGCTCAGCATCCCGGAATGCAGACCCAGCTGCTGCCTGCTCAGCTCACATTCCCTTCCCCATCACCGTCCACAAGGCATGAGACACAGATAAAACTCCCCTACAGCAACGTGCAGACATTTGTCAAAAGAGACCATTTGAGTTTCATCTACTATCCAACCTTTATTTACCTATCATTTGGACTTTTTTGGTAATATTATTATACTGAGTGTATTTTGATCAACTTAGATCTAAAACTGGGGATAAAAAGATATGGAGGTATATGCGCCTTCCAGCCTCTTGCTGTGTCTCCTCACCTGGTAGCCCCTAGCTCCTACCCTCACCTTCAGGAAGATGTGGTGGCAGACCCCCCTGGTCGGGTATTAGGACCCTGGTTCTCTACCTAGCAAGGTTCTTCTCCCAGCCTACCTACTTTTGGACTCTGCACCCAGGGCCCAGGTGGCTGGAGCCACCTGGGTGCTGCAGAGAAACTGCTGTCACACCTCCCTCTGCTGATACTACCCTCTCCTTCCTGTCAGTCCAGCGACTATCCGCCAGTCAGCTCCAGAGCCTTCCCTTCCTGAACCTTCTTTAAGCCACCTGCTTTGACAGTGACAGCAACAGCTGCTTGCTGAGCACTCAGTATAACTGACACCTCGTGGAGTGCTCAGAGCAATCTTAAGGCCATCTATCATCATCCTCATTTTACAGATGAGAAAACTGAGGCTCAGAGATTAAGCAACCTGCCCAAGGTTACACTGGTTTCTTCCAGCCTCCTTCACTGGTAAGTTCCTCCAGGCTACTTATCTTCACAACCCCACGACGCCACAACCCCATTTGCTGCACTGGACAGCAAATGTGGGCCAGAGAAAAGCTGGAGTTCATAGAGAAGGAGGCCCTGAGAGACAGGGTGGGCCTAAGGTCGGACCAGGAACCTTCCATGTACATTTCTTAGCTCTCAAGAAAGTAGCCCATGGTCCTGAACCCAGGATGGCTCTGGCTTTGGCCTTGATGTGGGCAGAGTTAGGGGGCACTGTCTGGCCCTGCTAGTTACCATCCATTTGTGAACTTGTCCAGATAAAGGCGCAGACAGGTGGCAGAACCTGGCTTCCTCACTGACCCTTCGCCCCCAGGTCAAAATGCCCCACCCCCTCCCTGGCCTGTCCCAGGAGCAGAACCCTCAGGGCTGATCCAATGGCCCATGGAATAGTCTGAGCTTTATCCAGAACATTTTGAGTGCTGATCATGGAAAGTTGGGGTTCACTGATCCCACTGGGGATTGCCGAGGGTACTCCCTGGAAACAATCGCCCTGTGATTTACCAAGAACTCTTCTGGGTTCAAGCCCTTGGGTTTAACTGTCTAGCCTAAGAAAATCATTTTTAATTAAGAGAGAGCTCCACTCCTAGGCAGCTCTCTTCAGTCACTCGCAGTGGGACCAGCAGCCTCCACCCAGTGCTGGCGGGATCAGTGCTGGGTGGCCCTTCTAACCAATGAGTCTGAGGCTTGGAGCCTCTAGGAAAATGCTTATGAAAAACCTGTCTACCGAAGACACGGTTGGGGCAATTGTGGAAAATGACGCTAGACTGAGTCTTAGGGAATTACTATGAATGTCCTCCTGTGGGATCAGGTCATTGTGGTTCTGGAGGAGGAAGAGCTTTTTCCTGGGACAGAAAAAATTAAGTGCTGGGAGTCTGAGACTTACTGTGAGATGTTCAGCAGTACATTTATTTATGGGAAGGGAACATTAAAAATGATAGTAGTCAATACCTGTGAGCAATGGAGCTAAGGAGTAAGGAGTGATTCTTACCCCCCTATCCCTCCCCTCTTCAATCTTTATTACGTCCCAATGTTCTAATAGTAAGCAGGTATTAATTTTCTAGTGGAGTAAAAATAAGAGCACTTTGGTTGAAGCTCTCTTGCTGTTCTCTGGAGGCCTGTACCTCTTGTCACTCACTGGTCAGGGACCTCAGGAAGTAGGGACCTCACGCTCCCCAAGCCTCAGTCTCCCCACCTATACTACAGGGTACAGACACACAATGGCTCTGGACGACCTGAGTGCCCTGGTGTTTGGAGGCACTGGGCAATGCCAGCCCCCGCATCCCCCAGTGTTGAACCCCACGGGGCTCACCAAATCCCAGGGGCTGTCCTCCAATCCGCACCATCTTCCAGAGCTCTCCAGATGCACTCGTGAACAACAAATTACTAGGAAACCTTAAAAAGGAGCAAGAGAAAAACCCCGGAGGCTGATGTTAATGGTGTGCCCTGGCCAGCAGCCCACAGAACCTTCCCTGCAACCTGGGCTCTGCCTGCCAGACATGGGCCTGAGCTCAGGGACCCCAAGGACCACTCCTGAGCTCTCAGCCCACTCTGCACCCTCCCTGTATGGGGAAGGCAAGGCTGGGGCTTGGCTGTGCAATAACCATCCCTTTTGCTAAGGCTGGTAAGGATGTCGCTCCCCAGCTCCAGAGAAGAAGCTGAGGGACAAAGGGTACTCGGATGACCTAGGGTCTTTGTCTCTGAGCTGCCTGTTATCTGTGAAATGGGGCCAGCTCACGTGCAGTGAAGGGTTGTAGTAAAGACCTACTAGGGACAAAGTGTGTGATGTGCCCATCACGGAGCCCGGCTCATCCTAAGTTGATCCCTACCCTCGGGGCCGGCTCACCTCTGCTGGGTCTGCACATCCATCACCAGGGAGATGTAGCCCTCGATGAGGGAGAAGGAGAAGAAGCGGATGTGGCCACAGTCGTCGCTGGCAGCCATTGGATCCTTCACCCTGGGGATCAGGTGCTAGTGAGAGGTGGAACGGGGGCCCTGCTGCACCCCGACCCCTACCTGCTTGCCCTGCCCACTGGCCTCAGCATGAGGTGCTGGGAAGAGCACTGGCCTGGGAGAGGAGGGCCAAGTCCCGGTCCCTATGCTGCCTTGCTGGGTAACCCTGAGCCGGTGTCCTTGCTTTGGTCTCCTCATCTGGAGATGCAGATGACTCCACGGCATTTGTGGAGGCGAGCACAGCACTTATCAGTGCTGGAGACCCAGTTGGCCCCCAGGACAGGCTATATCTGCTCCTTCACAGGCAGGGTTTCTCTGTCCCTGTGTTGACCCACATCTCAGGGTACAGTCTGTGATCACTGACAGCTCACCAGCCTGTGGCCCCACCCAACTTGGTGCTGGACTAGACTTAAAATCTGCTCTGAAGAAAATTTCAAAGACTGCCATCAACAGAATGAAAAAACCTGAGTTCCCAGCTCCTTAACTAACTGAGCTTGCCCTTGGAGCTCAGTGGGGGTATTTATGATGTCTACACGTGTGCCTGGTCTTCGCCAAGTTTTAAGGTTCCAGAGGAAGAATGTTTCCCTTCTCAGAATGGGGCTCTTGGATCAAGCCATGCCCCCCGCCACCCCAGACTAGCCCTTCTCCTGTGCAGCTTGCTGCCAGCGTTCATTTAACACGTGTAGGAATGCTGCATTTCCTAGGATTATTGACATTTTCAGCAATCGAACTACTAAAAACAGAGTGCTATAAATAGAATGATGTCATTTGTTTCCAAAGACTATAAATACACTATAATCCACGAGTTATCTTGGGGTAAATGCTGCAGCCTCAAGCGTCACTAGCAAGTATTCTTGGGGCAAATGAGAAAAGGGCTGGTTTCCTGGGCACGGCTGTGTCTTCCCCCTCAGGGGCTCCTCGGCACAGCCATGTCTCATCTCCACCCACCTTGCAGCCCCTCACACCCGAGGGGGCCTTACCCATTAGAGTAGAACATGACGTCCATGAGGAGTGTGGCAACGGCAGGCAGCGTGTCGGGGTCCAGGCTGGTGACACAGAACCTGTTGCTCGGGCTAGACAGTGGGTGGATGACAGGCCTCTGGACTGTGAGGGCACAAAGACAAGGGATGCTGAGGCCGGGAGAAGAGGAGCACTGTGGGCCAGGTGGAGGCTCAGGAAGAGGGGTGAGGTCCATCGGCAGGTGCTCTGGGAAGGCCCTGCTGCAGGCCCTGTGAGACTTGGCTCTTGTCGTTTCTCCAGCTCTCCTGATACTCCAGGTTTACTCCTAGGCCCTGGGCCTGGGCCTTCGCTCATGCTGTGCCATCTGCTTGGAATGCCCTGCCCAACCTTTACCACCTGGCTTAGCTCCTACTTGTGTTCCAAGCATCAGTTTGAGTAACTGCCTTTGGGAGGTCTGCCCTGACACCCTGGGCCAGGTGAGAAGTGGCCTCTGGCCATCGCTGGCTATGTCCACATCCATCGCCCTTGCTAGACCTTGAGAACAGGGTCTGACCAGGACTGTTGCACTGTGTTATGCCTGGCACTCAACTGATGCTCTGAGAAAGGGCTGCTCTGGGGAGGACCTGGTAACTTCTTCAGGTCTCCCTGAACAGAACCCCGCGACCCGCCACTCA
The DNA here is from genome assembly GCF_014176215.1 of Rousettus aegyptiacus. NCBI lineage: Eukaryota > Metazoa > Chordata > Mammalia > Chiroptera > Pteropodidae > Rousettus > Rousettus aegyptiacus. Next base: position 25,616,369 of record NW_023416311.1, on the reverse strand, counting down.
CCCATCTTGGGCTTCACGAAGCCATTGGTGATGCCGAGGTTCTCGGCTGCCACCGTCTCACCATTGACGACCCGTAGGATGGTGAACTCTGATGACAAGGTGTGGGTGACAAAGGGCAGATCCCGCTCACGTACCTAGAGACAGGGAGTTGAGGACATGAGTGACCTGTGGTCCTTGGAAGGAGTGGGCTTGGGGGCAATGCCTCCTTTACTCTGAGATTCTGTCCCCAGAACCAGCTTCCCCTGTCCTTGCCTCCTGCCGTCCTGGTGGGAGATGGGAGCCTAGGACTAGGGGCACACGTCTCCAGGGCAGCAGGGATGATGGAGAGAGAAGACACCACATTGAGAGGTAGGCGGTGTAAGTCCGTCACCCAGTCTACCCTCTTAAGTGCTGTGCCTAGACCTGTCCGTGCCCCTCCCCCGGCCCATGCTCTTGAGGGTGGCCATGCCACATGGGAGAAGGTAATAAATGACATGGTGGCCAGGAACTGCCACTGGTCCTGTGACCAGACACACTTGTCACCCCAGGGAAGGGGTGGGGGGTCGGGAGTAAGGCATCCAGCTGTGAGGGCACCCTACCCACACGGGTTCCCCAGCATTCACTTCCTGGCCTCCAGGTCCGACACAAAAGGCAGGTGACGGGTGGAGTGAAATAGAGAGCTGGAGTCCAGCCTGGGTCATGCTAACACTTAACTGATGACCCTGAGGTACCCCTGATCTCTCTTTGATCTGATCAGAGAATGGAGGCCATAGAACTTTGCAGACCACATCTGCAGGGGTATCCATGTTGCCCAAGACCCTGGGGCACAAAGATGCAGTTACCAAGATGAAGTCTGTCTGGTAGGTGGACAGCATGAACACGGAGATGTTCTGGTCAGCCAGCGGGGCGATGACTGACTTGGCGATTTTGGTCACGCCAATTGGCTGGGAGCTGGAGAAGCTGCCACCGCCTGACACCACATTGAGGGCTAGCCAGGTAGCGTCCGCCACGCTCAGGTGCTCCGAGGAGGGAAGCTCTGGAGGGGGACACAGAAGGCAGGGCTGTGATCAACAGGCCTCAGATCCCCAGGGCAGGACAGGCCACGGAGAAGGGACTGAGACTTGAGACTAGCTATGTGACCTTGGCCAGCCCCGTCCTCTGGTCCTAAGTGCCCTCATCTGTCAGAGGAAGATAGGATTGGCCTCAAAGGCCCTGTGCTGGGAGGACAGAACGTGGAAGGCCCTTAGAGGACTTTGGATGTGCCAGGAGGCTCAGCAGGGCAAGAACCATGGGGACATGTGCTTTTACTGTGTTGAGCCTCAGTTTCCTCAGCCATGAAATAGTAAGTGCTTAACAGTCAGTAATGACTTTGTTATTTTTAGTCCTCACTACCCTTCTAGATACCAGGTACTACCATCACCACCTCACACTAGTGAAACGGGTTCTGTGGCTTTCAAACTAGGTTCCTAGGAACTTCCCAGGAGATTGGGGTTGGAGGAGAGACCAGGAGAAGACAGGATAGGGCCCTAGATTTCCTCCCTGTTTAATGAGACCTGCACGTTGGGCTTCTCTGGAAGAACACCTCGTTCTGGGAAGGCTTTTGAGGATGCCATCTTCTGGGGGGCTGTGATTATCATCGAAGTGCCTCCTCAGATCCTAGGCTTCCTGGGGGTTGGCACCAGCAGGGACAAAGTGGGGGAGGTTCAGAGCAGCAGCAATCGCTGAGTCTCCCTGACTAGCTCATGAAGGCCTGGATCCCAAATGTTCAGACCCTCCTGTCTGCCCTGTCCTGCGGAGAGCCCCCAGGGTAGCATGTGCATAGGATGTGGGTATGCAAGTGTTTCCACGAACACACAGCCACAGAGCCAAGCACAGGGTGCACACAGGACTCTCTATGCATCACAGGCACCTGCTCAAATCCACCTCACAGCAGGGCTGTTATTCCCACTGTAGACACCACAAACCAGAGCTCTGGGAAGGCGGTGATTTGCCCAAGATCACTTCAGGAGTAACAGTGCCAGGATTCAAACCCCGGTCCGAAAGCTTCATGCTATGTCCTGGGCACCTAATGGGAAGAAGGGCCAGGTCCCCAAGAAGAACAGAGGCTAAGAAGAAAAGGGGCACGGTGAGCTGAGGGGGCTGTGATGATGATAATGCCCCAGGGAAGGCTGTACTGGCCATGGGCAAGACAGCACCTGAGGAGGAGAAACTGAGTGAGATCCCACCAGGCTCCTACCTGCCCAGCTCCCATCACCACGGTGACCATAGCCCAGTGAACCCACTGGTCCTGCTGGCTGAGAAAGGCCAGTCCTTGGCCAGGCTGGCTGGAGAGGCAGATGGCTTCTCAGAAAAGGGAAAAGGTTTGGGAGAAAGAGCAGGACAAAGGTTTTAAAAGGCCTTGGGTCTCAGGGTGTCAGAAGAGATTTCGTGGCCCCAGGACCTTCAGTGTAAAAATGCTCCCCTGAACCGGAGTTACAGCACAGTTCTGAAATTTTAATAATCCCTCTCCTGGCTCTCAGCCTTGGATAGAAGCCCTTGAGGTTCTAAGTGGCAGGCCTGGAATGAGAGGGTGGTCAGCTCTAAACCAATGGTTACCCCTCTGAGGCTTCCAGGAGGGTAAGCTTTGTCAGAGCAGCTGGAAAAAGCAGATGGAGACCATGGCGTTCACTGTTTCTGGTCCCACAGACCCCAAATACTTCCCCAGCATCCCAGGGAAGAGGGAAGGGCTGTCTCCAACCTCATCCTAGGCCAAGCCTTGGGGTGTTCAAGGTGCTGCTGCTTTGGGGCCATAGGGATGAGCTGCCAGGAAGCAGCAAACTAGCCCTTCCCTATAGGAACAGTGGACCCATTCCAAGAATGAAATGAATTATCTCTGTCACTGCCCACTGTCCAAGACCCTAAAAAATAGCCTTGGAAGCAAGGATGCTCCCTGGTAGGGTAGGTAAGTGTCTTGCCACCCTCCAGCCACAAAGTCAGGCAACTCTGCTGCTAGGTGGAGCGTCCTACCTCCCAAGGAGTCCCTTGTTCTGGCCATAGGACCTGTGGTTCCCTGTGCTACGTGGCTGCGCCCTCTGCACAGAGCCTGTGTTTCTGAGCCTGTGTTCTCAGTAATTCCTACCCTGCCTGCAACAGGGTCGAGAGTCCTGGGGTAGGGCAGGAGGATTTAATCCTGGCTGTGTGACCTTGAGCAAAGTCATTGCCCCTTGGCTTGTCAGTTTTCAAATGTGGAATGATGAAATCAGTATCTACTCCAGAAGATGCCTGGAGAATTAAATGAGATAATCCCCATCAAGTGCTTAGCGGAATGCCCGGTGTCCATCTGAATGCTCATCAAATGCCAGAGCCTTTCTGTTACTATGCTGCTGGTGGCAGTTGCTGGTTCTGGACGGCAGTTGGGTAAAATGTACCAAGAGTTTTAAAAATGTGCCATTTCACTGTAAGGTACAGACGACCCTTGAACAACACAGGTTTGAACAGCATGGGTCTGCTTACATGCCTTGTACACCTTGAGTGTGGCTTACTGAACTGAGAGGGAGGGAGGTGATCCTGTGTTTGGGATGAGGCCATGAGGGCCTCAGGGCAATGAGCAGCTTGCCTAGAATCACGAGCAGTGAGTAGCAAAGCTGGATCTGAACCAAGGTCTTCCCGTCTCACCCCGGCGTGAATCCAGGAGATCACCTCTCAACATCCTGCTCCTTCCACCTTTCAGCCAGTCATGGTCCAAGCAGCATGGCCTGTCCTAGTGTCACAGATCCCACCAATGCAGGTACAGGGACTGTGATGGGTGAGGGCTGGCGAAGGGGTCCTGATAGGCACTGTACCCTCTAACTGCAAACCTAGGATGCTGCCCACCACCGAGAGGTCAGGGAATGGGCTCCTGTTCATATTATTTTGGGTCTCTGACAACATCTACTATTGCACATAGCTAAGTGCTCATTAAATATGTAAAGTATCAAATTACGCACATGCACACACACCCCTTCTGTTTGCCACACAGACATTCAGCATCCATGTGAGCCAAGAACCTCTAAAATTCCACATTAAACAGGGAGCTATCTGGTTACTCTACTGACAATCACCCCATCCTCTCAGGAAAGGCTCAGCATTTAATGTACAGGTGAACCACAGATAGCTGCTGCTTCCTAACGGAAAAGCTTCATGCTGGCAATATCGCCAGTGAACAATAAGCAAGGAACCCTGGCTGATAGTAACAGTGGCCAATGGGGGACCTTGGGTGAGAAACAATGTTTGCAGAACTGGGAGAAGGGGGGCCATCCTTCACATGGTGTAGCCAGCACTCCTCTCTGTCCCGCTGGGGCAGCTACAGACCAAACTTCCTTTCAGAAGAGGAGCCTCCTGAGAGGAACCCCCTCAGAGCTGAGGTGAGAGGGTGGAACTTGGCATCAGTGCCTCTCACTGCAGCCCCAGCCCAAATCCCGCCCTCTGAGAACCTCCCCAGGCTTCCCTGGCCACACGCCGGCCCACGCTCTGAGCTGCTCCTGAGCTTGGTCTGTTGAGAACCATCACGGCACTTCTCAGAAGTTTCTGCTGGAACCACCCTGTGGGCATTTCCTGCTTTGAATGGGCCATCGCGCACAGCGCACAGCGACTCTGGGTATGTTAATGTCAGTTTTCCCTCATGAAAAATAGTCTTTACGTCTTACCCTCAGGCCACTGAAATGATCCCAGGCAGGAGATGCATCTCTTCAGCGGGTTCAGGGCAGTCTTATTTTGTATACTTTCCCTCTGTAGCTTCACAATAGGACTATGAGAGATATTTACTACTTTAAAGGTACACAGTTTTTTCTTGGGCAGTAACAGTTATTCAAGCAGCCTAGTCTGCTGGCCTGGAAGGGAGCAGTCACAGACCCTGAGGCTCTTAGAGTAAGAGGTGGCATCTCTCATTCCAAGCACATTTCCAGGGCCTAGCAAGGTGCTGCCACATCCCAGGTGCTCAGTCAATAGTGCCTCCTGAAACCCAAGGGGCTGGCTCAGACAACCGGCCACTCCACTCCACTGGTTACTGACAAGTCCTGCAAACACGGCCTTCTAGGGCCTGAAAAACCGGCTCACCAGGTCCCACTGCCTCCCTCTGTCCCTACTCATGGTGTTCTCTTATTTGCTGCCTTGAGAGGTAGAGTGAGTCTCATCTGGGGAGGATGTTTAGAGTGACTATCTATCTAGTCACAGAGAATAGATACTCTGGTGCATTCCTTCTATGTCTGAGGTACAATTCTCAGCAGTTCTGCATAAAGGCATGTGTGTCCGTAAAAAATGAAACTGTGTTTGGGTGGCCCATCATACAGTCTTCATGTGACTGTGCTTCATGGTTAGGGCAGAAGTTCTGTCTGTGGCTCCTGTACTCGGAAAATATCTGCTGAATCAGTGAGTGAGTGACTAGGTGGCTGCCTGAGATGATGAGGCAAGGCCTCCCGTGGGGCCTGCCCTGTCCCTGCTCTGGCCACGCAGCTGCCCCCTTGGAGACAGGGAGGGACACTGTCTGCTTGAGATGCGGGGGGCTGGGCACCCCCTCACACTGGCTTGGTGCCTGGAGCATGTGACGGTAAGGGTGACAGAGCACAGCTGGGGAGGTCGCTTCCCAGAGGTTTCAACACGAATTGACAACCATAAACCAGTCAACTTCTGACCCCATAACACCATTTCTCAGACCCCATTTTAGGAATAAATGTTATACATGTAAAGAGTTTATAAACTTATCCCTGGAGAAAAATTAAAGCAACTTTAATTCTAACTGTAGGCACAAAGGAACAGGGCTGCTGTGAAATCACAGGAAATTTTAAGTTGTAAGGTTAAGTGAAAACATTTCTTTACATATAGTCATAAGTAAATTAAAAAGAGACCATTTGCACACAGAAAGAAGTGGGAAAGAAAAAGCTAAAAAGTTACTAGTAGCTGTCTTAGGGGTGGGACTGGATTTTTTCCAAATGTTGAATTTGTTGTATCTTCTGCACGTTTTGAACACTGTATTTCAGTGGTTCAGAGTGGATACAACTTTGGGGGGAGTCAAGCTCTGCTGCTTGTGAACCTGGACACAGGACTTCCCCTTTCTCTCCCCAGCTCCCTTGGATACTGTGCAAATTACACTATCTCCTTATAAGTTAAAGTGCATCAGTCAAAACAAGTGAATGTTTGCTGTTACTCTGGAGCAGGAAAAATGCAATAAAGTTTAATAATAAAACTAAAAGGATACAGTAAGGGGAGAAAGGGTAATGACTGTTAACATGTAACGGGATTTCTTTTTGGGGTGATGACAATACTCTGGAATCAGTGTGGTGATGGCTGCACAACCTTGTGGATATCAAGAAACCACTGAACTGTCATGTACTTTACAGTGGTGAATTTTATGGTACATGAATTATATATGTCAATTGAAAAAATAGAAAAATGGTAAAGGAAAACCATGAAAGGATGGTAACTGGGGCTTGCTCCAATGGGAACAAGAACTAAAGACAATTTAAAGCAGCTTATTCGCAGCAGATGCTCAATGAAACACATCCCTTCCTTCCTGGCTGCTTTAGTTCTCGGCTGGGTAAGCACTGTGTCTCATTGACCCTTTTAGTTCTGGGGCCTTCCCCAGGGCAGTTTCATAAGCAGAGGGGTGGAGGTGGGGGGTCAGCCAGGACACAGGAAGAGAAGGAAGACTCTCGGCCTACTTCCTAACCCACCAGCACATGGGGGCAGAAATGAGAAGGTGGGCGGCCAGCAATGACCGCAGGACACAGAGGAGCCAAGTCCCAGGTGAGAGAAGCACTCACCCAGGAACCCCTCCTCATCAACGATGATGGTGTAATCCTCCGGCGTCTCAGTCAGACTGAAGAACTTGCACCTGGGTGAATGGACAGACAGACATATACAAGATATCACATTAGTCCCACATTAGTCTCGACAGGACGCCATGGCAGCTACCTACTCGGTGACCCAGCAGATGACTCAGTTTACCGGAGCTCTGACGCCTGGCTGTGGCTGACCTCTAGTAAGCTGCTCATCTCTCCCTCCATACCCCTCCAGTTCTGACTTAGGTCTCCGAAAAGCCTAGAGATGGTGATTATCTCCTCTGTACCCCCAAATCTTTGGAGACCCTTGAGCTGGCCAGCCTCTAGGGTCCCATACAGACCCATGGATCTTAGACCCCACTTTTTCTCGGGGAGGAAGTGGCTAAAGGGCGACTGGCAGGGATCATGCAGATGAACTGTCTTTTCCATAGGTCCCCCACGTTCTGACTCCCAGGCCTCTGTCAGCGCCCATGCCCCGCCCCCTCACCCCAGTCCTGGCACCTTTCCTCACCAACTGGAGAGCCCCCACTGTCATGTGAGGTCTAATTCACATGACCCAACTGATATCCAGCCTTCAGGGTACTTTTTCTTCCTTTCATGAGAGAGGTATGACCATCTGTGCCAGTTTTGAGGCATGGGTCCCTGAACTGCCACATGTCTAATTTGGTAATACTGTTAGCCAGGGATGTATACTGTTTACCTGCACCTCCACCCCCAAACAAAAAAGACTATCAATTTAGTCAAGGCCAAGGCAATCACTCTACCCCCCCTGTATCTCATCCCTGCTGGTCTCAACCCTGAGCACACTCGCTGCCTGGCAGACACAGGGGTTCCATGTCCAGGTTGTCCATCACAGAGTAAGAGGGGTCACCATGCCTCAATGTCTGCCTGTCCCCCATCCAGCCAGACTGGCCCCCAGAACACCCCGGGAACCGCTACAGGGAGAAACAGTGTGCATATAAACCCTGGTGTGCAGGATACTGCCCATGGTCATTTTCCTGGCATCACTGCTCTCAAGTATGAGGCCCCGCAATGGGCTACATGCCCAGTGTGTAAAACTCATCCATTGAGGCAGCCATAACAGAAAGAGGCCCAAAGGGTAACCCCAGCAAGGGCACGAATATCATCTCCACAAAGATTACAATGGAAAAGGAGTCCTGTAGATGCAGTGCTGTGGAGTCACGGGGGCTGGAATGTCCACCAACCCCTCGTCTCCTGACCTTCCTCTCCCGCTTACCCTGCTCTGCTACCTTTTTAACTTTATTCTTGAATGAGAGCAATAGGAACTGGTGGGAATGCAAAACGGTACAGCCATTTGGAAAACAGTTAGGCAGTTTCTCGTGAAGTTGAACATCCACTGACCACATGACTTGGCAAATCCCACACTCAGGTATTCACTCAAGAGAAATGAAAACAAACGTGCACACGAAGACCTGTATGCAAAGGTTTACAGCCTTTATTGTAATCAGCCCAAACTGGAAACAACCCAAATGTCCTCCCTTCAACTGGAGGACTGGATGAACTAAGGCACATCCACACCATGGGGTACCGGTCGGCAATCAAAAAGAATGAATTACTGATAGTGCAATAACATGGATGAATCTCACTGCATTTTGCCAAGTTAAAGCAGACTCAAAAGGTTACATCACTATATGATTCCACTTACACGACGTTCTTGAAGAGGAAAAAAAAAACTGTCAAGACAGAGAACAGATTTGTGGTTGCCAGGGGTTGACTGGGGTTGACTTTAGAGGGATCCCTGGGAACTTCTGAGGTGATAGAAGTTGTCTGTTATCTTGATGATAGTGATGGTTAAAGATCACATATGTTTGTCAAAACTCAGACCTGTACCCTTTTTAAAAGAGTGAATTTTACTATATGTAAATTATACCTCAATGAACCTGACTTTAAAAAAAAGCTTATGTCAGAATTGTAAACAAGAAGGCATTTAGTCTCTTCCCTTCTCACATTCTGCTCAATCAACAGCACACACTCTTCCATTCCCCTCAAGTTCTTTGGTTTTCAAATGACATCTTTGTCCCTGCCTGTCCCATATCCAATTTGCAACTATTGCCTGGACAAATGAAATCTGTAATTGCTTGGGACAATGGTAAATTATCACCTTAGTAAGTGGCAATTGCTGGTCTGGCCTAGTTCCTTCTTGGGGACTCCTGTGCACTCAGAAAGAGCCTCAGAAGGCTCCCCTCAGCCCATCACCGGATTGCCATCAGCAGGTATTCACTGGGTTGAGGAGTGGCCACCCAGCATCCAAGAGAGCCCTGTGAAGGTAAACAGATGTGGCATTTGCTCTCAGTGCCCTCTCAGCTATGAGGGATGCTCCAGAAATAGACTATATAAATCATCCGGGAGGCAAATACCAGCAGAAGGCAACATTGGCCTCTGTGTAAATGGGATATAAATATGTCACTGATGTAATCTGTTTCACCTTTCAAGACCCAGTTTAAGCATCTTCTTTGGGGTAAAACCATTTTTGACTGGCACCAGCCACTTCTCTTCCTCACCTCCCTTGACAGCCTATAGCTGAGCCACTGTGGGCAGCTAGGTTGATGCTACATTGCAATTCTAAGGGAAAGTTCATTCAGGTCACGGTGTATGTGAAGTTATAGAGTTGAGCGGTGCACAACCTATGTAACTGTGCATGATGGTCCTGAGTACTTCCCATGATTATAAATACTTGTTTCTTCCAGTAGACTGTAAACTCTCATAAGCAAGGGCTGTGAGTTCTCTGTACACACACCTAGTACTGACACTGGCTGGACAACACTCATTGATGAGCAAAAAGTGATCAAAGCCACATCTACCTCCAAAGCCAGAGAAGCCCTAATCAGAACAAACCCTAGTTGCCCTGCCTTGGCTTATCCTGCCTCTAGGAGATACTGAAGTCTCCAGTCCCAACTCTCTAATGAGTCATGGCTAGATCCACACCCCAAATGCCAGGCCCCCACTGTTTGTGGCCTCTCTGTACTCTGTCTGTACGGAGCAGGGAAGAGGACCAAAAGCCAGCAATTACCCAGCCTGCTGCTAAGTGCTGTTAGGAAACCCGAGTAGGAGGAGGAGATCTGTTTGCCCTCTAGATGCCCTCATGGTACTTAGGAACAGGATGAAACAGGAGAAGAGAGAGAAGCCTGGAGGAGTAAGACCATGGTCCTGGAGTCAAGAAGCCTGGGTTCCAATCCCCACTTGGCCCCTGGGGGTAGTGAGGCCTAGGCTGCTTCATTCCTCTGCACAATGAGGGGCAGGTTCAAGGTGAACTAGTTCCCTTCCAGTTCTAGCTTGGGTAGTGCATGGGCCACCTGGAATCCTGACAGCTCCACAGCAGGGTGGACCTCAAGGGGCCTGGCAAACGAGGCTTGGAGAAATGATTACAGAACCACTGAATGTCTGGAAAACATCTTTCGAGGGAAGGTAAAACCCCCAACCAGCTTCAATCAGAACCCAAGACAGATCTGCTGCCCAGGGATCCGGGCAGCTGATGCATCACAGCTCTGGGGAGAGGGCTCATCATTTCACAGTCTACATGAAGAGCTGGGCAGTACACAACCTGTGCGACTGTGTGTAATGGTTACTTGACAGGTCCTACAGGAGCGGGCAGTCAGGCAGATGGGATACAAAACTCTAGAGCCCTGAGCCATGAAGGAGGGACACTGGATGACAGCAGCTCAGGGGAGAGCCCTCGCTCATTGTGGTTCAGGACACACCCCCAAAATCATGCCGGCTTCCTGTCTAGGTGGTGCCAATGCATCCCTAGGCTCTGTGAACAAAGCGTGAGTACTACACAAGGGCAGGCCACACCAGGAAGCCCATGTCTGTTCAGGGCCTCATGGCCAACACAGAACATGCCCAGAGGAACTGAGGGAACTCAAGACTACCCTTTTGGCTTGAGGGAATATTCCAGCTGCCACCTTCACATCTCTGTGGTTCTTGTGGACCACAGGATGGAAGCAATATTGCTGCTTATAGCTGTGTGATCTTAGGCAAGTTATTTAACATCTCTGTGCCTTGGTTGCCTCATGTGTACAATGCAGATGATAATAATATCTACTTCATAAAGTTGTTGTAGAAGAATAAATGAGTGAATATCCAGAATGACTATGGTATGCACTCAATGCATTGGCTAGCTGGGGAAGAGGGGGTGGTTTACGACTGAGGAGACGAACCCAGCCCGACGCTGCCAAAGAATCTGTGTTGGAGCCAAACCTGCAGCCCTGGGCCTCACCCCACATGGTCCTAGCTCCCTGACACACCACACTGAGACCTCAGCAGTCTTCACAGATATTCAGCATTGCAAGCACTGGGATTGTCCTGACTGGGGCACCACCAGGGGGTGGCCTGACATAATGCCATCAGGTGGGAGTTCCCATCAGCATCTGTCTCGCTTTCTCCATTCACCTGCCAGCAGAGCGGTGTTCCTGCTAGGCTGGGCTGCACTCCTTCCTCTTGGTTCTTAGACACCACGAAGACCGCCTTATGTAGTCAGGGCTCAGCAAAAGCTGCCTGTATATGGAATCCCATGTAGAGAACCCAGGTCTCTAAGGAGTGGAGCCATCTTTGTGGGCCAGACTCATCTGGGACTGGGGCTGCTTCCTGCAGGGTCATGATACCCTGGGCCAGCCAGACCCTGCTGAGGTCACCTGCTGGCTCTTCACTGAATAAGTCTACACTTTTGCAGTTAGAGCCTGGGTAGTTGGGCTTTGAAATGTACCCTGAACCTTCACGCACACCCGATGGGCCATGCAAACAAGAGTAAGAATAAGCTTCTAGCACCTGTTTACAAACCATTCTCGTTCCTTCATTCAAGTCGGGCCTCTAAATGTCCAAGAGCCCATTCTGAATTTCAGCACCAGCTTACAAAGCCAGTGTTTCTTGCAAAGTGTAGCCCATACAGTCTGGAATGAGGGAGGGTTAGCTCCATTTTCCTCTGCAGGTTGTCACGTGAGGAGATGGAAGGGCCAGAGTCTGACCTGCTTTCGAAGACCACCCGCCCTGCCCTGCTGGCCCCAGATGTTGCTTTTCTGCAGTGCAGCCTTTTACAATATGCGGCGAGTGACCGAGCAAGCGCTCAGGGTGCTGGCCTCACTCGTTCTGGGGGTAGATAGTGTGTGTCAGGCTTTGTTCTCTGAACCAGCCGCAGCATTTTCATCTGTTTCTCCTGGGTCAACAGATCTCTCGTGTTATTTGCATTTCATTTCTACTGTCTTTAGCAACTTGAGGCAGCTGTTTCAAGTTGTAGTTAGAAAAAAGGCCTGCATTGGTTCAGTGATCTGAAGGGCAATACTGAAGGGGAGGTTTTTTTCTGGTAAGACAGAAAAAAAAAATCTGCTTATGTCATGGGAGGCCAGGAGAATCAGACAGTGTGGGCAATACCACTCGTAAATTCTAGGGGTACTAGCACAGGCAGGATCACAAAAAGGGGATGGGTAGGGCAGAAGGAATCAGTAGGGTCTGGATAAAGCCCCTGAGACCCAGGCAACATCCTAAAGCGGTGGCTAGATCAGTCATTCGACAAACTAGTCAGATACCATTTCAGGTGCTAGGGACACACCTTAAAGAAGACAAAGAGTTTACCTGTGGGGAGGGGGCAAATAAAAGAGATAGTGGGTCTCTATCAGATGGTGGTGCACGCTGCAGAATAAAGTGCAGGGGGGGCAAAGGCTGGCAGAATAGGGGTTTGCAATTTAAAAACAGAGCAGGGAGTGGTTGCCAGGAGCTGGGGGAGGGAGAAACGGGGAGCAATTGCTTAATGGGTACAGAGTTTCAGTTTGAGATGATGAAAAAGTTCTGGAGATGGATGGAGGGGAAGATTGCATAACGATGTGAATATACTTAATGCCGCGGAACTGTGTACACTTATAAATGGTTAAGATGATAAATTTTGTGTTCTGGCCACAAAAAAAAAAAAAAAAAAAAAAGTCAAGTAGGGAAGGGAAGTTCCCCACAAGACCCGCAGGAGGTGGAAGAGTGGGTATGCTGTTGGCCCAGGGAGGCCAGAGGAAGGAGACTGCAAAGCCCTGAGGTAGGCACATGCCAGGACTGACAGAGGTCAGAGCGCCTGAGTGGCAGGTTGGGGGAATGCCAGGCAATGACATCAGAGGTAACAGGGGAGGGATGATGCCTTGTGGCCACTGTGAGGACTGGGAGGTTATTCTTCTTCTTTAAAGAGCTGGCAAGAGCTGATGGTGGCTTGGACTGGGCTGCTGGTGGTAGGTGTGGGTCTTTTTGTGGCCAGGAAATGATATTCAACAAATTGGGGGAGGTGAGGCTGGGGAGAAACGTGAGGCCACGGCAAGGAACAACTGTCTTGCATGGTCAACGCTGTGGTTGGAGGCAGCAGGAGGGAGGTCAGCAGGCAGAGGCAGGATCCTGAATTAGCAGAAATTACTCATCTCTACATCTGGCCCCAAGTGACTGCTTCAGCTCTTTCCTCTGTGGAGACCTGGGGCTGCATTGCCCCAGGGGCCACAGCACAGGCCACAGGAGAGCTGTGAAGGGCTGCCCCGCCCAGTGCCCTGGAGTCAGAGGGTCATGCCAGGGTAGAAACACAGTCTGGTAAAGGCCAGCCTCTTGCTGTACAACTACATACCTAAGGGCAGGACACATATGAGGTGCTGACTGGTGGTTTCCTTTCTTCCTTGTCGGGGACTAAGATGGAAAAGTCCTAAGTGTTGATCTGGGCTTTATTACCCACCTGAGATGAGGCCGGAACAACCTGTTGGTCCTCAATTTGCCCCCAGGTTCTTTATCTGTTTGGAAATGGCTCCCTTGCAGTGTAGTTTAGGATTTAAGGAGGTACTGAACCTACATGGAGGTGCTCGAGATTCTGCCTAAGCATATGTGGTCACTTGACACAGGTGAGTGGAGCAGCTGGCCTGGGGAAGTCCCCAGCAGCATTCCCGTCTGGGGAGTGCTCAGGGCTTCCAGGCGGGAGTACACCTTGTGCTTATAGGCTCTAGGCTTCTCTGTGTTCAATGATCTCTGCCTGATTTCTCATCTCCCCATTCCTTGTGGCTCCCACCCCAAATCTTACTGAAAATAAAATCAGTCACACCCAGGGACCAATGAGCCCGGCCCAGCTCCTGTCCCAGGGCACTCTCATACCCGCCAGTGAGAGCAATTATCCACTGTGTTGCGGAGATTATCCATTTCTAGGTCTGTCTTTACTACTGAGATATCTGCTCCTGGAAGACAGGGCCGAGTCTTCCTCATCTGGGTCCCTCATGCCTAGCAGAGGGTCTGCGCATAATCAGTGCTAACTGAATAAATGTGCAGTATCTTTAATCACTCCTATGTCACAGACAGGAAAACTGACACTTCAGTTAAGGCGGTTATTGCCTCAGGTCCACGGTGCTGTGCAATCTCAAAGCTGGGGCACTTAAAGGCAGATGTGGTCTGCGGCATATTCCCTATGACCCAGCTCTTCCCTGGTAAGGATTCACCCTCTCACACATGACTAACAGGAGACTTGGACAAGAGAATTTATAACGGCCTCTTCCCAGTAACAAAAACTGGCTACAACCCAGATGCCCATCACTGAGAAGACAACAGTGACAGGAGAACATTACCTGGTAGTCAAAATGAACAATCTATAGTGACTTGCAAAAATATGAATGAGTCTCAGCAATATAATACTAGATGGGAAATAAGTTCCCGAATATTATGTACAGCATGGTAGTCCTTTTAGAGTTCAAAAGCAGCAAATCACCTTTAAAACTGTATGTAGTTGCGACATAACTACATAAAAAGGAAGCAAAGAAGAACACAGGTTCCCTTGAGCATGAGTGGGGGACCAGGGAGACCTCTGGTTAAATGTAAGGTATTGTCTAGATCCTATTCTGTTCTGGCTTCACATAAACTGATTACATTATTAACATTGATTAGTTAGATAAATGAATGAAGGCAGGCCGTGCAAGGACACTAGATAGGTAAGGGTTATAAACCTGAGCAGAGGTCCCCTGGGGCAAAGGTGAGGGGCCACACTCCTGTCCCGAAGGCAGACACTGTTCTCTGGGTATGTGGATCAGGGGGAGTATGGGCAGCAGGTGAATGGGCCTGGCGTTCAGCAGAAAGGTGTGGAGGCCCCAGCCACGAAACGGGAGCTGGGGCAGGCCACTGGGCTGCAGACAGGTGTAGGAAATGCGGCTAAAGAGCATCCCCGAGGAGGTAGCCAGAGAAAAGTCCAGGGGCCAGAATGTGGCAAGGATCCCAGGATGAATGGGCAGGAGTGGTCCCAAGGTTGTAATCTCCACCATCCGAGCCATTCAATTTGGCTTTGGCTGGTCAGTGATTTGGGGGTTCACTCGGCTCCACATATGTACCTTTACTCCTCAACTTGATCCCCACTGTTCATCCTCTATCTAACTCTAATAGTGCTGTAGTAACAGTTAATTGGAGTCAGGGGTCCTGGGTTGGAGTCTCAGTAATGGCATCAGGCCCCTGGCCTCAGACATTTACACAGCCCCTGAGCCTATCTCCCCATTTGTAAAGAGGAGCATAACCCCACCAATCACTAGTCCAGGGGAGAGGTTAGCATCTCTTTTTAGATAATATAACCATCAGGCTCACATGGATGCTCCAACGACACCAGTTCCTTTCCTTCCTTTCAAGTACAATAATGGCACTGATGTTCCCCTGGTTTTCTCCTGACATAACTAGAAGCTTATTCAGCTTCCCCCATTCCTCACACTGCAGTGAGGACACACACAGACACACAATCTCCTATCCTTCCAAGGAGGCAAAGGTTTTTATCAGCACACTGAAAACAATAATCAAAATATATGACCCTAAACCTGGAGTCCTTGCCCATACTCCCACCCCCCCTCCAAGTCCCTGACACTATTAATTGGGAACTGACAGTCCCAGAATTTGGGGCCAAGCTGGGGTACAGTGTGGACCTGTCTTGAGTACCCCTGGCTCTTGGGTCACATGAGTGATGCCTCTCATCTCTTGTGGCCACTCCACTTCTGTACAGTCTACTGCTGGCTCTGGGGCAGGGTATCCTGTGTGGCCCCCCTGGCTGACCCCATCCTTAGATGATCCCCATCCAGCGCCATCTTCGTCAGCAATGACCTCCCACTCGGAAATCCCTCCAGGGGCCTGGCTCCTGCTCACCCTGCCTTGCAGGATCAGCTCACCCTCCTTCTTTCCCATGTCTCTCTGTCATGGTCCCACTCTGAACCCAAACCTGCACCTCCAGTTTCCTAACATTTAGACCAACTGGTGAGGCCCCCTCTCAAAACATCTCTGCTTTTTTATCTATCTTAGCCCTTTTCTCTGGCCTCAGAAAAACAGTACCAAGGCAACTTTCCTTTTCTCCATTCCCACAGGCGCCACTCTCGTACTTGGCTTCTCTGTCTTAACAACAAAGAGGCTCGAGTTTCCTCCAACCTAAAAAAAGTTTCCCTCATCCCTGTCTCCTCCTTAAGCCACCACCTTCTTCCCTCCCCTTCACCATCAGACAGGCCTCCAGCTGCTCACCAACAACCCTCCAGCCACTGCTACTAGCTGGCCCTGACCCTCCATCGGATCCTGCTCAGCTCACCAACGACCTCCAGCCAAACTGGCTGGACCCCACATGGCCTCCTCCAACTTCCGACACTGACACTCCTCTTTTTTCCTGTAGTCACCTCTTGTGTAGGTGGCTCTCAAGGGGGCCTCCCATGACACACCCCCCACCAGTTCTCTCACTCCCAGGGTTCCGGCCACTGTGATCCATGCTTTCTCCTCCCCAAAGCTTCACACTTGCACTTCACTGCCTACACTGGCTGGAAATGTCTTGGACTCATTTCTCACATCCACCCTCTGAGAGTTTAACTGTTGATCCCCGTTTCACAGATGAGGAAACCAAGGACAGCAACCTGTCCAATAACCGAGATAGCAGCATGTGCCCTCATCCTGATGGGATGAACCATAATTGCACACCAGTCACTGACTCTAAAAACCCACTGCTGCTCCCTTTGGGCTTGGCCTGAAGCCAACCACCTGGGCAGAGCCAAGGCCTGGGGCTGCCCCTACCCTGGGGCGAGAGGCTGAGTCATCTCAGAGAACATTCTCATTTTCATTTGCTGTGGCTGGCTGACACTGGAAACTCGATCTGTTTACTCTCAGATTCCTAACCCAACAGAGCGAAGCCCTTGCATGGGCCTCTCCACCGGCATCCTGGGTGCCCCTGCCAGTTGGAGCCCTGTTCCAGCAACGGACCTTAAACCAGGGAGGGAGGCGAAGGGGGAGCTGGAGTCAGGGAGGGCCATTTCCAAGTAAACTCATCCAGCAAACCCACTCTGAGATTTCGGATTTATGAACCAGATAAGTCAGCAGAGAGAAGAGAATTGCAAGGGTTTGTTTAATTTGTGGAACAGTTTACCACAGGTTCCCCATCAAAACCACAAAGGGGAGACCTTCCTAGAGTCATCCAGGCAGAAAGGCAGTGCACAGGGAGGCCCAGAACCAAGCTGGGAGGCCACTGTGTACTGCCTCCTTCAGTAATGGAACCTTAGATGGATAGGGACCTAGCCTCTATTTGCATATCCCTAGAGAGGGGGAGCACACTCTTTTGCAGGGCAATTAATTCCATCCTGGGGTGGTTTATTTCTAGAAAGCTCTATCAATGTAGCCTCCTTTTACCTGATACCTGGATAGTCTTAATTCTGCCTTTCAGGGACCCATGGATATTTGCTCCAGCTGGTCAAATGACAGGGAAGGTGTCCAGTAGGACCACCACCTCTTTCCACAGTAGGAACAGGGTTTGTGGGCAAAAACACTGCTTAAACCCCAGCTCCTTACTGCTTAAAGCACTGGTTCTCAGCCATGGCTGCATACTGAACTCACCTGGGGAACTCCAAGAAGCTCCCAGCGGGCCTGCTGAGGGTGCATGGATAAAGATGGAAAACCAGAGAGATGCGGAGCCAGCCTCCCTTGCTGGATGCCTGGGACTGCCTGGAGAGGAGAGGCCACTGGCAAGCTGCCTCAACTGACCAGGGGGTTTGGCACAGTGAATCTGCCGCCAACTTCTGGTGGCCCACCTTGGGCAGTGCTCATTTAAGGAGCCTCTGCTTGCCCCTCCTAGGTCTGTCCCACACTCTGCCCTGCTGTCTCTATGTCTGCAGACTGCCCAAGGCAGCTGTGGGGATGGCATTTCTGGCTCTCTGAGATAGGGGGAGACCCGCCCCCTCCCAAATGCTATTCACATTTATTCCACTTCTGTGACCATTAAACCAAGCCTGGGGACTTCAGCACCCTGAGTTATAAAATGGAGGCGACCACCCCACTGGATGCAGCGGGGAGTAAGACAAAACTGAGAATGCCTATTAGACTTCTGGGAGCAAGCCGCTTCCTGAGTCTGAAGCGCCACCGCCCCCAGCAATGTTGGCACCCAAGTGATGTGTTTAACCTGGGGACAGGAATGCCCATTCACTTTGAAGCCAGCAGGGAGAAGACTGGGAGGACCAACTTTCTTGGTTTGCCTGGGACTGTCCTGGTTTTGGCATGAAAAATGCTTTAAAAATAGGCAGAATCACATTAAGGTAACAACAGATGTTGGAAGAGCGTGCGGGAGAGGGAGTGACGGCTGAAAGGGGGTAGTGGGGCACCTTCTGGAATCTTGGGAACCTTCTCTTCTGGGTCTTGCCTGGGTGCTGGTTCCCGCGTATGGTCAGGGTGTGGGGTTCACCAGCTGCACGCGTACTGTGTGTGCATGCCCCATGCAGCTGCTGCTTCACAGCAGAGAAAAGCCCTAGCCTTTCTTCCCATCCTCCTTGGGTCTTCCTGTCACAGCCGAGCCAATGTTCTGGGTGGTCCACTTGGAGGCGGCCACATGGCTCATGCCCCAGGGTGGGCCTCAGGGGTTCTCCGAACAAGAACTTGAGAGGGCAGAGTTAGTGAGGAGGTGATGTGAAGATGGATGAGGAGAAAGGATTCCCAACCATGCCTGTGGCGACACCTCGCTTGCTGGGCTAACGCCGAGCGGCAGCTCCCATAAAACACTAGTCATTTCAGGCGAGAAATGCTTTTCATGAGATCAAATCTGGGTTTGGAATATTTCTTCCAGATATCATCCCCCCTCTCAATTTTTTTTAAAACTCTGGCATAATTTACTGTAATAAAAAGCGCAGGATTTAGGGGTACACTCTGACGAGTTCTGACAAGTGTATACCCCCATTTAACCACTGAACATTCCGCTTCATGGCAGTTTTCTCTGTCCCTTAATCCCAGCACCTAATGAGGGGCGACCCCTCCTTCACTTTCTATTATCACGGGTTTTGGTTTGCTTGTTTGAGCATGCAAGCATACAATATGTACTATTTTGTGTCTGGCTTCTTTTGTTCCATGTACTGTTTTTGAGATGAATCTGATTTATTTTATGTACTGTAGTTGTTTTTATTAATGGATATATATTCATGTTTATATGTATTATATTCTTTTTTATACTTTCTTTTATTGATGACATTTGGTTGTTTCCAGTTTGGGGCTATTATGAATAAAACTGCCAGGAACATGCTTCTTAAAAAATCTCCTGGGTGGCTTCCTATGTCCCCCAATTCCTATAATTCTGGCAGCTTAAGCTTTCCCCAAAGAACTGTTCTGCACACCTTGGCCCACCCAAGCCCGCCTGAGCCCTGCCCTCTCCATGGGGGGTGGGTCCTGCAGCTGGGCACTCAAACACCCTGAGCTGAGGCCAAGTCCTGCTGGTGTGGGGCCCCGCAAAAACCAGCACAAAGCATTATCATGGTCTATTGTGCTAAGGGCTGTGAAACAAGGAAGGGTTTGGATAGGGAGCAATGTAGGCCTCCCTTAGATAGGGTGCCTGGGAAGGGTTCAGGGAGAGATTTGGAAGCTGAAGCCTGGAGGAACAGATCCAGGCAGGGGAGATCCCCAACTTAAGGAAGAAAAATATACAATGGGAGTGTGGCTGAATCATCTACAGCCATGGAAACACTGAATATCTTCTACAGTTTGTAATGAAATGCTGAGTAGAAAAAAATCGAGCCCCAGAAGATGACACACAGCCAGATATCCTTTTCAGATATATACGGGGACAAAACTGTAAGACTCAAGGGAAGGACAAGCGTGGGTCGATGGCAGTTATCAATGTCATGGTTGCAGTGGGGGGTACTGTTATTCAAAGAATAAACAAGAGGAAAGTAAAAGCAGGATCAATAAGTATGTCACGAACCAAGAATGACAAGTAATCAAATTCTGTGCACCTGAGACCCATTAAAAAAGAAAAAAAGGCTTTGAAGTGTTTGAGCAACAGATCGAGTCTACGTTTTAAGCAGTTCACTTTGGCTGCATGGAGATCTGGTCCTGCATCTCATGGAAGATCCTGCTGTTCAATCTCTGCACACTTCTCTCTGCTCCTGCCTGAGTCTCCTCTTCTCTTAGGTTGAGGAAACGGGGCTCAGGCTCCACCCACTGAGATCTGCAGGGGGGAGGTGGGCAGAAGATCCTGGGATGCAGAACCCAGAAACCAAAGCCCATGGGTTCGGGAATGTCAGACTAGCACCAACACAGCGTCCAGCCCCCACGTCCCTACAGACGGTCAGGAGCCCCAAGAGGAGTCCTGCCCAGGCCAGCCGCCATCGTCTTTACCAAGCCAGCAATATCTGGCTGAGTCCCCCAACATGGAGAGTTGTGTTTCTGCAGGGGCCCCCAGGGAAAAGAAACAAAAGGGGGTTGGAGAGAGGATGGTGAAAGGATCTCAATCAAGGAAGAGCTTGGAAATGTCTGGAATCAGGGTTCTAGCTCAAAGGCCTGCAAGATCCTGGGATGAAGAGAACCAAGAGTAAGACATGCTTTCCACATTAAATACCCAGGAACAGTCTTCATTTGTACCAAGAAATGTGTGGTCCTTTCAGCCTCTTTTTCTTCCTTGCACTTTTAGGGAGAAACAGGCCGGTAGCAGCATGACGACGAATGGGCCCAGTACCTGGTCTCAGTGTGGGAGGACACCTGGGAGTGGAAGGGACTGAGGCCACTAGGAGCAGGGGGCTCCCTCCCTGCTGAAATGGGAGCAGGTGCCACTCAGCTCTGATAAGCTGTTATCGTGTGGGCCCTGAATTGCAAGAGCTTCCAATTTTTCAAGAAAAGATGGAAATCCAGATTTTTGAGATCTATTTCAATGTTGAAATGTTGGTGTAATTTTTGAAAAACAGACTGGGCGGGCCAAAGAAAACACTTCTGGCCTATAAATACCCTGTGTTCCCTTCCCAGACCCCCCGGAGTCCCCCTTGGAGTTCTCAAGTGTCTTCAGTCTTAGGGGTGATTTCCTAAATGGCAAGAGGTATCTGTGTGTGTGACCACTCACGGGATCAGTGCCTGGAATGCCAAGGAGGGCACAAGCTAAGGGCCCGCAGGACTCCCCAGAGCTCCCTAGGCTGCCAGTGAGGTGAGCTCAGGAGTAAGTTAAGCAAAGTGTAAACCAGGTAAAACAGAAGTGGCCTGTGACATCTGCCAGCTTTGGATACTAACCCGGGAGTCCTAGATGCCCAAGTCCAGAGCCTGGGCAGCAGCATTTCAGGGCCTGGCCTGTTCAGCCCTGCCCAGCATGTTGGGCTCAAATGCAAGCAACTCCCCTCTCACCCTCCTGAAAGAGCTTTCAGCTGTGAGTCAGGAACGAGGGTGAGTCTCGACTCCCAGCAAGCCAGTGACCATGGGCATGTCCTGTGCCTCCCTGTCAGAACATGGGGCCTGCTATGGAGAACTGTGGCTCCAGTTCTGTCAAGCCGCTGCCCTGTCCACCATGGTTCCATAAGCCCAGCACTGTGAGTGCTGAGGAGGCAGGTATGAAAATGTATTTATATAAGGGGGGTAAATGCAAGGAATGAGCAGAGGAGGGTGACTGGGGAGTGCTGGGGGTCTGGGGCTCAGGAAGTCGTCCTGGGGGTGGCAGTGCCTAAGCAGAAAGTTGAAGAGCTAAGTATGTGAGTAGCTGGGATTTCAGAATGGAGTCAACTCTTGCCAGCCCAGCCACTGCAAGCCCAACCTTATCTCGCTCCACTCCACGCAACTGCTCTGTCTTGAGGCCCATGGCTTGTACCCCCAGCCCCTGCCCTCCAATGGCAAATATGGCCAGGTGTGACCCCACCCTGCCCAACACTGAGTTAGGATAGCCACAATAAACCAGTATTCTCTCTCACTGAGCCCAAACAACCTTCTAAAACAAGGCTGTTCAGCAGAGCTTCCTGGAATGAGGGAAATAGTCCACACCTGCACTGTCCCGTTGTACAGCCACTGGCCCCATTTGGCTAGTGAGCACTTTGAAATGTGGCTCGTGAGGCTGAAGAACTGAATTATTTTATTTCATTTTATTTCAATTTAAATAGCTAAACGTAACAAGAGGCTACTGATTTGGATAGCAAGGTTTTGGAACTTTTCAACCCATCAGTCACTCAAATGCAAGCAACCCCCACCTAAAACAGAGCTCATTGATCCTCCCTGGCTTGCAGCTTCAGGACCCACCCCAGCCTGGCCATTTGGCTGTGGTTCACCCCCAGGCCATTGGCTTTGAGACTGTTTCAGCTCAGATTCCATCTCTGGCTCCACGGTTTTGGGAACCTCAACAAGGCCCTCAAGAATAAATGACTATCTGCTGGCATGAGGCAGGGTCTGAGTTTGATACTCACATTATCCTACTATTCCCAGGAAAAGTCTCCATGTTGTTTGCTTAGCTCATGGGAGGAAATGTTTAGCCCTGACAACTGAGCACTTTTAATGAGCTCAAGGTTGAGTCAGGAAAAAAGGCTGGAAAACTGTTACTGTGCCTATGAGTACCTGACCTGCTTGCCTCTATCTTCACCCTCCCATTGCCGAAATGGGCACACATTAACGAGAGGAAGAGGTCTGAACAAGCTCAAATTCTGGGTTCTTTGCACCAGTCCTCACTGCAAAGCTAGGGGCCTAAGAGGGCTGGGGTGACAAGGAGACACAGAGGAGAGCAACAGTCAGGACTGCCAGAACAAGGTACCAGACACTGGGTGGGGCTTTACCAACAGAAGTCAATTATCTCAAAGCTCTGGAGGCCACAAGGTTTCTGGAGAGGACTCTTCCTGGCTTGCAGACGGCCGCCTTCTTGCCTTGTCCTTGCATGGCCTTCCTTCTGTGCACATGCAGAGTGAGTGAGCTCTCTGCGTCTCTTCTTATAAGGATCAAGGTCGCACCCTTGTGACTTTATTTAACCTTATCTTATTACCTCCTAACTAAAGGCCCAATCTCCAAGCACAGTCCTATTAGGGGTTAGAGCTTCAGCATATGAGTTCTAAGGGGACAAAAACATTCAGTCTCAGATTCCATCTCTGGCTCCACGGTTTTGGGAACCTCAACAAGGCCCTCAAGAATGTCGCAGGCTCCTGAGAATAGACACTTGTGAAGCAACCAGACAAAAGACCAGAGAAGATGAATAAAGAGCTGAAATGAATATAAGCCCATGAAAACATAGAGATGATTCCCAAGCTGAAGGAGAGGAACTATCAATAGCCTAACACAGGGGAGGTGGAAGGTTCAGGAAGGTTCCCAGAAGGCGACCGCTCCTATGGGGCCTCGATTCTGGGTCCTCAGGATAGGGAGGGCAGAGAGAGAGAGAAGGTGGGGCCGTCAGGAAAGGGCGCAAAACAGACAGTGGGCAGTGGGAGAACATAAGGGCGGGCCAAGAGAGAAGCCGCCAAGTCTGTGTCCTCCATTTCAGCTGCCACAGGTCCATTTCCATAGCCCTCCTGACACAACTATTAGTTAATGCCACCTGCAAGGCCCTGGAGCTGGGCCTGGGAACAGCCTGAGCTGACCAGCTGCCTGGCTCCCCAGGGCCTGTCTGCACCCTGGGGGATCACTGTGACCACTGCATGCCACGGCAAGTCCTTTCCTTCTGGGACTCGGTTCCAAATCCATGAAATAAAAGAGTCAAACTAAAGACAAAAATCTCAGGCTCAGTCCAGCCCAGAGCAGTCCAGAACCAGGTGTTCAATGTGCTATCCTTCTCCACCAGGACGGGTACTGCCTACCCCAAAGGTGCTGTCCCAGACCTCAGGACTGGGGCAGGAATAGGGCTGCAATGAACCAGTTTGTCCCCAGCCAGCAGCCCTGCACATCCCTGCCCTGTTGTGGGAAACCCATAGATCCACTCTCCCCAACATGCCTCAGGCTCTCCCAGGCTAGGGCGGGCTCAGTCAGCTCAGGGATTTGCTTACTACCTGGATTGGGGTCAGGAACCCCTGCTTTTTCCAAAGTGCTCAAGCACCTGGCCTGGTTGGGGAGGTGGGAGAGGGACAAGTAATGGCTGAAACACACCTACAAACCCCCAGCCCAAGCTGTTCCACTGCCCTGTGCTCCTGGTTAACGGTGGGATCGATTGTCAGGGCCTAAAATCTACACAGACACTCCCAGGCCATTTCGGACCCTCACAACACAACCTTCTCACCAACTGTGCTCTGTTTTGCTTGGTTTACGCCTGTCATCACCTCTTCAAGCTGCCCAGAGCAGGTTGGTGACAGTCCAGAGGCTGACTAGCTCTGCCCCACAAGACCAAGCCCCGAGGGCCTTCCATGGGCTTCAGGCCAAATATTTCCCTTTTATTAAAATTCTCATTTGGCTATGGTCAACATCCCTGGGGCCATGTTCAATTTGCTGTAGTCACTGAGTCAGAGAAAGTAAGGGATACAATGGCCTTAGGAAAAAAAAAAAAAAGAGAGAGAAAGTAATCAGAATACATCATAAAATGCAATTCTGACAGGCTGGCCATGGCAACGTTATCACCCCATTTTGCAGATGAAGAAACTGAGGCTCAAAGAGAAAAAAAACTCTGCCAAAAACCAAGATCTGGTAAGTGGACAGAATGTGAGTGTCTTACTTGTAAAGCGGGGAAGAACCTCTGGTCTCCAGGGGCCTGGGCATCAGTGTCTGCCCACACAAGGAGGTGAGTGACCTCACAGGTCATCACCTTTGGCAGCACTGAGGAGCCTCTTCCAGAGCCCTCTGATGGTAGAAGGGACCAGAAGCTGCCTACTCATGGCCCTGGAGCAGGAAGGTGGTTTATGGGGTCTGGCACACTACCTGTGGGACAGCTGTCAACTTCAGCTCTAGCAGGCCTGCAGGCCCTGGGGAGGGTGCTGCTCAGGCCCAGCTGGTCCCAGAGCCTGGAGCCTCCCAATCAGCTAAGTGAAGTAGGAGGGTGGGAATGCTGGGGCGCCGGGATCTGGGACAGTTTCCAACATCTGTGGAGGAGAGATCTCTGGACCTGGGAGGGGACAGACTCTGAGTGGGGTGGAACCAGCTTCGAAGGCTGGGCACTCTGGTGATGGCTAAGTGTAGGTCTGACTACTGGGCCCCAGAGCCTGGCAGACAGCTGCCTGCACCTGCACGTGGGGGATGGAGGAGCTACACATACCCAGACACCAGAACAAAAAAAAATCAGGGTCTTAACTATGGTGGGACAGCTACAGGCTGTGTACTCTGAAGGTGAAAGACTCTTAAGATCCTTGCAGCCCACTAGGGGCCTCCAAGCTGGCCGGGGAGATAAGATGAAGAATGCCAAAGAACCCCAAACAAGAAGACAATCAAATAACTCGGGGCCTGCATGGGTAATGCACAAACATACACGCACCTCCAAGATGGAAGGTGACATAAAGGGGATCTTTTCACTTGCCAGGCTGTCTGATGACATGCTGGGTGTGAGGCGGTGGGAAGGGGGCTGGGGCCATGCCGACGGGAGTGTAAACTGGGATCTCTCTCCAGAGGCGCCATGTAAGGACTTCACCAACACAGATACTCTGACACGGAAGTCTGCTTTTAGGTGTGCACTAAACACTCCCGCACTTGCAAAATGAGGTCTGTGCACCAGGTTACACATTACAGCATTAACTGCAAGCAACAACAAAGGTTGGGAGCAAATGTCCACCAGTGGGAGATAGGTTAAAGATACGATGGTCACCTGTTCTGTGGAAAACTATGCAGCAGTTAAAATGAAGGATATAAATCACCACTAAGATGAGTGAAGAAGACATGGTGCGGGACAAGAAATATGAGCACTGTTAACACTAATTTGTTAAAAAAAAAAAAAGAGAGAGAGAGAGAAAAAAAGAGGAGGGAAAATAACACACATGCATATTTGCGTATACACAGAGGACATATCACCCAGAATCCCCATGAATCTCACTCTCTGTGGGGGAAGAAACTGGGTGGCTGAAGAACGGGTGGAAGGGAGTTCGTCCTGGGCAACTTTACATGGCTTTGGAATTCTAATAAATTGTGAATTTGCTATCTATCCAAAATTTTAAATGAGAAAAAAAACAAAACAGAGAGGCAAGAAGGCCTTCCTTCAGGAGGCACTGGGGTGAACTGCAAAGGCAGGAGAGCAGAGTAAGAGTAAGGTTTGCTGAGAAGGTGCAGGAAGGAGGAGAATGGTGGTTAGGGGCACGATGTAGGAAACTTGACAGTCCTGGGATCAAACTCCACCCTGCTGTTTACCTGCGCCTGACCCTGGCAGTCACCAATCCTCCCCTCATTCCTGTCCCGGGCAGGTCCTAGCCACAGCCTGCTGCCAGAAGAATGGAAGAGCATCAAAAGATGATGGGGTTCCCTGCCTCTCTCACGCCTCTGCAATCCTCTACTTGGTGGTGGTGGAGGGCTCTGACCTTGACCCACCTCGCAAGCCAGGTATCCTTTCAACCAAAAGCTGCCCCTGGCACTCTGCCATCTCTCCATGCGTCGCTCCCAGGAGAAGCTGCTGGATCCCCCCTAGTAAGCCTAGGCCCTGCAGAGGTGGGTAAATAATGGGTGAGGAGGTCTCCCAAGATCCCCAGATTCAACATGAGGACCAACAACCTGCACAAGTCTTCCTGAGGGCTGACCTGTGCTCAGCCTGCTTAAAGACCAGAGCAACGGGCCCGGTGGGAGAGGCCCCAAATGCTTGTTTCCCCACTAGCAGGCTAGTGGGGAAACAAGCATTTCCCAGAGTCCCAGACTGCCTGGGGGCTCCTGAGGGTTATGGAGACTGGCAGGTGCTCAGGGAGGCCTCACTGGTGACGCGATGCCTGCTGAGTACCTCCTAGATATTGGGCTCTGAAAGCACATGAGCACATGAGATTCCCACAGGGGGGCCAGGCACACCACCCACTTTTCCAGATAAGAAAACTGAGACTTACTAAAAGGAAATAATTTTCCAAAAGTGGCATTATGAATTGAGTGTCTGTGTCTCCCCAAATTCATGTTGAAGCCCTAACCCCTAATATGATGGTATTTGAAAGCAGGGTCTTTGGGGGTAATTAGGTTTAGAGGAGATCATGAGGATGGGACCCCCATTATGGGATCAGTGCCCTTAGAAGAGGAAGAGAGAGATCTTGCTTGCTTTCCCTCTCTGCATACTCTGAGAAGCCATCTGAGAACACAGAGAGAAGGGGGCCATCTGCAAGCCAGGAAGGGAGCCCTCACCAGGAAGCGAATAGGTCGGCACCTTGATCTTGGACTTCTAGCTTCCAGAACTGTGAGCAATAAATTTCTCTTGTTAAATCACCCAACCTGTGGTATTGATTACTGTATCCCAAGCAGACTAACACAGGTGGCACAGTGAGGATTCAAACTCAGATCTGTCAAGACTCCAGAATTTATGCTCTTTCTCACCGACAATTCCCTACCCCCGGCAATATCTCACTCCTCAACTTTCTTCTCATTCTTGTTGGCCTAGATTTGTTTTCTCGGGGTGATGAACAAGCCCTTGGGAGGATGGATCATACACTTGTCTGAAATGCTCCTTGGAAACAGGGAGGAGGTATGGAGGAAACCTGCCTTCGCAAGGCAGACAGACAGATGGATGTGGGGGGGATGGGAGTGGGATGTGAGAACCTTCATTCTACGTGAGGATTCAAGGATCCTGATTTTGGAGAGCCAGCACTCCTTGGGGCATTAACATGGGCAGTTTTTCAATGGTTTGATTTTTCACAGGACATTTTAACAGCACAAGGGGTATACGGAGTGAGGCCCACAGTGCAGGGGGACACTGTGGAATCACAAATGCCACCGTCTCCCTGCCCTACGACCTCTACGGTGCTCAGACTCCAGAACAGGCACTGACCTAGTACTTTATCTATATGATCTCATATAAGCCACGGGACAGCCCTAGGATTCAGGTGTTAGGCCTTCTCTGTTTTTCAGTGGAAACTGACAACTAAAGGCAGCTCAATGGGGCTAACTGGGACTGAGGCACTGGGGGAGGGGAATGGCTAGAAGGAAGCAGAGGAGGAAATCTCTGAATAGAACTACACTGAAAAGTATATAGAAAAGGAAAGATCAAAAAAGAAACGTGCTTTCACTGTCCTTAAGCACGGCGCTCCCTACACCTGGGCTACCCACTTGGGCCTGCAAAACCTGCCTTAGGAGCCACTGGGGCACCCTGTCATTTACAGATGACCTTCCCAACACATCTCCGGCCCTCTCACTCCCAACTGTGACACAGTGTGGACTATCTATCCCAAAGGACTGCTCAGCTCTGGGGGTCCAGAATGGGTGAGTGCATGAGTTTTCCTAATTAGTTCACCCACCACAGGATCCTCCCCATGCTAGTGCACCTGCCATGGCCCTGGGCAGCGGGGACAGTTTACCTGAAGGCCCAGGGCCAAACAAGGAGGGAGGAGGCTCCCTTGCTCCAGGGAAGGGGAGAAATCAGAGACAGGTCCCACCTCCTTGTTGGCAAGGAGGGGCACAGGAGGCGGGGAACGGGGAACTCTCCTGTCCCTAGAGCCTTGTCCCAGTCTCATCCCTAAGGCAGGTAAGGAGGGGTGGGTCCAAGGATCCTTCTCAAACTTTCCCCACCCCCTTTCAGTGTTCTAGATCCTATTCTGGGCCTCGACTTTAACTCTGAGAATGGGGTGGGGTGGGGTTCTTCCAACTTCTATGGCTCAGACTCCAGAACAGGCACTGTCACACCACACAGCTGGGATGACAACTCTGTACCTGTCCTGAGGCCTTTGATGTCAGACTTAAACTCTCCCAGAGAAAATACAGAATGGACATCTTCTTGGTGCCCTGAGGACCATGGAGAAGGGCCATTCCCTGTGGGGACTATTGGGAGGGATGAGCATTTAAGAGCCTCTCACATTCAATCCCACTGAGATGGCAGACGCAGCCCCTACCCTTGTCAGGCCTGGCTTTCAGAGACACCTGTTCTCATTGGGCCAAACCTTCCAGGCTGCACAAACGCAACTGCCTCGCATCTTACAGAAAGGACAGGATGGCAGGGCTCAGAAGTGGGAAGTGACCAGCCCAGGCTGCACAGCTCATACATGGCAGAGCTGGGGCACCGAACTCAGAAGGCAAGACCATCTGCAGCAAAGTAGAGGGTATCCTGGTCAGAGAAGAGGGTAAGGGGAGCTGCAGGGGTAGGTGTAGCAAGAACAAAGTAGGAAAGAAGAGAAGGCAGGGAGGGCTTTGGGGAGGCCAAGTCCAGGGGCCAGGGCCTTGGGAGCTACACTCAGGGCCTGGACTTCAACCCAGAGCAGTTCACACATGGGTAGGATAGGATTCGACCTCTGTGCAGATTGAAGCTGCCCGCCTGCCAAGAAAGAGGGCCTAGAGGGCGCAAGAGGGCTCCAACGTCAGGGGAGGGGCTTGAAGGAAGGGGTCCAACGGGAAGCATTCAGTGTGCTGAGGAGGGGTGGATTAGGGCAACTGGAGATTAGCTGGATGTGAAGGAAAGAGGTGGATGTGGGGACTGGATGTGGGTGGGAGCACGTCTGGGTGGGAGCACCATTTGGAACATGCCAAGTGTAGGGTATCCAAGGATCAGTGAGGCAGAGCTCCCCAGTGTAGGGTGCAGACACTGGCCCCTAAGACCCTGCTGGGAGCACAGAGCTCACACCTTTAAAAGGCTGACTAGAGGACACCAGAGCGCTTGGTTCTAACCAGCTGCTCTGACAGCAGCCACCTTCCTAGCCAAGTGTTCTTGGGTCTGTGTGCTTGCAAGTACACAGACCCTTCCTCCCCTGCTGGCCTCCCCGTCCCCAGGACCTTGGGCAATCTAAATCAGTCCCCGCAGATCTCCCAATCGGGGGGAGGGTGGGGGGACCCTTGTCAAGTAAAACTCAGAATTAGTCATTTCATCCTACAACCATCCAATCGACTTTTCCAATGAGTCTGAAGCAGGATAGACTGTCAGTGCCATGGGGGCAGAGGCTACCACCTCTCCCTTGCCAATGCTTGCTGCCCAGCTCAGGGCACTTCAGCCCTCAATAAACATACGCTGAATTCATATGAGTGACCTGCCCACTGTGTGTCAGACACCTAAGTCCTTGACATAAAATTTCCCAGTTAATCCTCACCACAGCCCAAAGAGATCAATATTATGATACCCATTTTAAAGAGGAAGAAACTGAGCTTCCTTTGATGTTCCTAAAAACTTGTCCACAGTCACACAGCTGGTAAGCGGTGGACTTTGGATAAAACACATTTTCTTGACTGTTATGTGCACATCTCCCAAGAAAGGGCCTTTGGCATAAGATTTTCTGTCTAGAGTTAACAGTGGGAATGAGCAGAATGGGGCACATGCAGAGAAGGGCCGGGAATGGGGAGCTGGCATGAACTCCAATCTGCTAGGTGTCTGCCACATGACTTGGGGCGAGTTACTGAGAAGCTGTCTACCCTGTTGCCTCGGTGGACAATCTGTCTTTCCTACAGAGCCCTGGTGAGGGTAAAATGATGGAAAGGCTCAGGGTGGCCTGGTGCATAGTAGGCTTTTAAGAAAGGTGTCCGATGTTAAGCTTTGTTTGTTCTAAATCCATCATATCAGTCATTGCATCAGCACCTTTTGAACTCTGAAGGAGAAAGATTGAACTTTGACAACAAATTTCCACTTACTGCCTCTTCTGCTCAAGAAACGGAATAAATCATGGTGTGGGGAGGGGATCAAACAGAAGGCAGGCCTGGTTCAGAGGCCCTGAGGGTGGAGAGAACTGTCCAGGTGAGCATCCAGGAGGCCCAGCCTGGTGTCAGTGGAAAGCCAGCCTTTGAGGGGAAAATGACCCCACCTTGAGAACGAGTACATAACTGTTGCCCAGGGCAAGGGGCCTACCAGGAGGAGAAGCCCACCTGTCCTCCCTCTCTCCTTTCCCCACTGCCAGGGCTATTCGTCTCCTGGTAGCCTCAGCTCAGATCAAGCGGCCACAGCCTAGGCTGCGCCAGTGAAGGATACCGATAACCTCATCAGGGCTTCCAGGTGTGGCTGCCACAGTGCTGACATACCTCCTAGAGCCCACCATTCTAGCAACCACCTATTTAAGATGGGTGAGAAATAGGAGGTACCCAGGAGCAGTCTCCAAAGGCCCCAGGAGCCACCAGAGTCCACACATACATGACACTTCCTTGCCTTCTCCATAACAGGAGGACTATGGGAGAAGCATGCAGTGGGCCAGGCTCTTAATCCAAGCCATCATTTCCCTATAACCCTGTTTGCTACGAAGAATCTCAGTCTCCCACAGGTTCAGCAATCCGGACTGTGGTCACTCAGCTAGTAAGGGCCTCCAGGCTCCGACCCACACGCAGATAGTGTACTGCTCTACGAACAGAGATTCTACAGCCAGAGGCTCTGGATTCAAATTCCTACTCCTCAGGTACGTTAAATGGTGCAGTTGCTGTGGAAATGCCTGGTGGAAGCCTGGCAGCCTCGCTTCTGCCACCTTCTCCTTGTTAGAAGGAAGTCACTGACCCTGCCTTCCCTTAAAGGCAGGGGAAGCTCCAGCTTTTGAATGGAACAGTGTCAAAAAATTCGAGATATTTAAAAACTACCAGTTACTCTAAAAATAGGGCATGAGTGGTATAGAGACAGGACAAAGCCAGAGAGGACAGAAGTCAGATCAAGGAATATTCACAATGCCAGGTAAGGAGAGCGAGCCAGGAGCAGGGTACAGTGTGAGAAGTGCTTTGAGCAAGGCAGAGCTGTGTTCAGGGATTTGGAGTGAACCATGACACACCCCAAGTCGGTCCCCATGGTCTCCACTTAGTCCCTATAGTACCAGCTGTCCCTAACCTCCAGGCATTTGGGCCTCTTACCCTCTACCTTTGGTGGATACACACTTTTTCTTCCCACTGGACAGAAGCTTCTTTTGTGTTTCCAACTGGGCCCTCAACATGGCAGGTACATGCAGCAGTGTTTCTGTGTGAATAAAACAAACCCATTTGCACCAATCCCAGGCTGTGGTCACAGCTGCCACAGTCACAGCTTGTACTCTACTCTGCATATACCTTTCTCTTTCCAGCCTCCAAGCCTTGCCTTGTGGGGTTCTGGCTGAGCTAACTATTTGCACTGCCATGGAGATAGATGGATTGGGGATCAGCAGACAGTGGATCTGCCCAGGCAGGCAGCGTAGATTTCTGTGGATATGAGCTTACTGCATACTCAACTAGGTGCTTTTTTTGCCACTCAAACAAAATGGACTTTCTAGGATGGAATTTAAAGAACATTTCACTGACACCCACCCCACCCCCCAACCCTTGCCAAAAAAAGGGTGCTGCAGCTTCCTGCACCTGAACACATTTCGGGATAATGATCTTGCCCCCACACTCCCCTTCACTGCTCGGGGGAGGGGTGCTATGGCCTCTAGGAGTCACCCCTGCTGAGTGGCTCCTGGAAAAGGCATGCCCAAACTGGTGTGCTTTTAGGCCTAGCCTAGCGGTCATCAAGACAGGTTCTACAACCAGACTTCCTGGGTTTAAATCCCAGTTCTGTCAATTCTGTGTGTCCTTGGGCATTCAAGTATTTTGGTTCCCTCATTTGTAAAGGGATAATCCAGACAACTTGCAGTTGTCATAGTCGTTTTTACTCTATGCTTACTAACTGTTCCATTTTGCCTGACAGGATCACAGAGAGCAAGTCTGAGAACAGGAAGGGCTACACTAGCCTCCATCACCTGGTGGCCACAAGCCCCACCTACAGTGGTGAATCCTGACTGGTTTGTGATGGTCTCATTCCCTGTCCATGTGATTGGTGCAGGCATGCTCACGAGACCCAGTCTGATCAGTGAGATGAGGACGTCTATGCAGGAGCTGGGCATGTTCCCAGAAAGGTTTTCTCAGAGACAACTGGAGGCAACAGCCCTTTCCTTCCACTAGGTTTCTTCCCAACTGCCCATAAGACCTGGAGCTGCCTTAGCCACTCTACAGGGAGCCACTGTCATGCCAAGGATGTCCAAATAGAAAGACCTGGGTCTTTGATGACACCATCAATCCTTAAGTTATCAACCCCTAGGGCAGTCCGACTCATGTCTTGTCATACAAAATTCAAACTTCTTATTGTTTAGGACAGTTAAGTCATGGTTATTTGTTATTTGCAGCCCCAAGCATCCTGCTAATATTCCATGGTTAGTCGCATTTCATCTTCTTGAGATTATGCCCATTATACCAGAGGAAGGGTCTGAGCTCAGCTGTGCAGTAAGGGAAGACTTCCTGGAGGTGGTGAGGCTAAAATGGAATTTAAAAGAATGAGCAGTTAGACAAAGGGGGTAGGGCAAAGGGTAACATTCCAGGCAAAGAGAACTAGCATGAAGCTAGAGAAACCATAGGGTGTATGGCTGTGTGGGTCTGTATGGCTGGGAGCCATGAGAGATGAGGCTGGAGAGAAGGGCGGGTGGGATACAGAACTTCAGGTGATCACAAGGGTGGAGGAAAAAGCTCCGCGGACAGCCTTTGGTTTGCTCACCCAGGGTCTCACCATCTAGCTTTACACCTGCAATAAGTGCACTCAGCTGGCCTTTTGCCCCCTATTCTGGTCACACCCAGATACTGCCCTGAGTTGGGGCAGAGAGCTGAGGCAGGGGTGTTGGGCCTTGCTTCTCCAGGTGTGATTCTGCCTCTTCCAGCCCCCAGGGTACTCATAAGAGACTCTGGCTAAAATCTGGGTCACTCTGTGCACGAGTGGGACATCTATCAAACAGGCAGTTACTAAGTGCCTACAAAGCAGTGTATTAAGCACAGAGGTGAGAGGATCTGGTTCAAATCCCAATTCTGTTTCTTTCCAGCTGTGTGACCTTGAACAGGCCACTTTACTTCTTTAAACCCAGTGTCTTCACCTCTTCACCTCTTTGTGATAGATGGTGGCTTTATTATCTCTGGTACTGGGGGTGAGTAGATAAAAAGATGCACAAAAAGCTGCCTGAGTATAAGGTTTATAATCTAGGAGGGAGAATAAGACAGCAAACAATATACTGTTATGGACAAAAGCTGAGAAGTGATGAAAGGTTTAGCAGAAGATGCATCTGAGCTGGAGGGGCAGGATGCAGAAAGTCTAG
Organism: Rousettus aegyptiacus; assembly: GCF_014176215.1. Classification (NCBI taxonomy): domain Eukaryota; kingdom Metazoa; phylum Chordata; class Mammalia; order Chiroptera; family Pteropodidae; genus Rousettus; species Rousettus aegyptiacus. The sequence continues at coordinate 25,582,324 of NW_023416311.1, read as the reverse complement.
ATGAAGGGGCGATGAGGGACAAATATTCCTGATGGAAAAAAAGGCCCACGAAGATAGGGTAGAGGGAATACAGAAGACCTACAGGTACCACTCTGTCCTCCTAAAGTCTTTAGAACAGTGGGCTGCAAATAGAAAGACTGGACATAACTGTTGAATACAGGCATCATTTGCAACCTGAAATAGCAAATCTCTGAGCTTAAGCAGGAAAGATGCAGATTCGAGTCGTAGCTCTACCACTCATTGATGTAACCTTGAGCAAGTCACTTAACCTTTGACCCTCAAAGTCCTTTTTTGCAAAGCAGGTGTAAAACCTAATTCACAGAGTTGTACCATGGTATACACAGGATCTGGGACCAGGATCTCCCTTCCCACTTAGCTAATTCCAATTTTAAAGGCCTAAGACCCAGTGCCACTTCCTGTAGGAACCCTACCTGCCTCCCGTAGGCAGTCCCTCAATGTCTCCCCCACCCCACCGGACTCCCTTCCCTGATTCCACCTGCTGTATTGTGATCACCTCTGTCCTTCTCTCCTACCAGGCTCTGGGCTTCAAAGAGGGAGGAGGAGGAGATCTCAGCATCTCTTGGACCCAGATGCGCCCCTACACAGTGTGTATCTTTCAATGCTATACTCCTCCCCAAGGTAGACACAAGAGGGAGAAAGTGATTAAGACTGCTGGGGGTGGAGGAAAGGCGGGGTTCAGGAAAGTTTCAGGGTGATATTACTAGATCCTGAGGATTGAATAGGAATTTACTGGGGTGGGGGTTCCAGGTAGAGATGAAAGCACTAAAGCTTAGAGGTGTGAAGGGAAGAATAAAGTAGATAGTAGGTCACCAAAGTGTTTGCCAGCGAGTGGCTAAAGAGGAGGATTCTGGATCCAGATCCACCCTATTATAGTGAGTGATTGAAAACTTGTAAAAAGGCAGCACAGAGACCCTGGTGGTGGTGGAGGATGCTACACAAATTTGTGCTGAACTTAGGTTGAGGGTAGGAGGGGGAAATGACAGGGCTATGGGCTACCACTTGGGGGCAGATGCTAATGGAAGAATCAAAGAGGACCAAAAGTTCTACCTGGGTGACTGATTATTGAGAATAGCTTACACAATATGTCCACACCCCACGATGTCTTATATTTGCTAAAAAGCCCATTTCCACAATCATTCCATGCTATACACACAGCAGCTCTGTGAAAACTAGTGGGCCAAATGGTTGTTCTTTTCATCACAGACCAAGAAAGTGAGAGCCAAAGAAGGAAAGGAACTTTGCCACGGTCACACAGGGAGTGAGGGGGCTAATCACAACCTGAAGTCAGTGTCCTAGCCCAGAATGCCATGGAGGCAACCTTCAGCCATTTGATAAATGAACTCGGCACCTTCTTCAGCCAGACCCTGGAGACATGCAGATGACCTTTGAACTCTGAGTCATCTTGGGACTGGACTGGTCACCTGGGCCTCAGGCGAGCTGCCTCCAGCAGGAGAAAGAAAAGTGGGATCCACCGAGGGGCACATCAGCAGGAGCTCACCCCTAGGCCATGCCTATCTATGAGCCCACCAAAGTGGAACCTGAGGTGCAGCTGGAAGAGGGCCAGTCCCTTCACAAAGGGATAGGGGCAGAGGGAGTGGCCCTTTGCGGTCTTTCCAAGAAGCCCCCCATTCCCTTTCCTCCTGGCACCCAGGCCCTGCACAGCCGCAGCCTGAGTCATCATCCTGGTTTGAATGGTAGCCGAGAAATCAGCCAGCTAGGGGGCTGCCTGGGGCTGAGGGCCAAGGGTTGGAAAAAGAGGTCGCTTTTTCTTACTCCAGCCTTGGACTCAAAACAGGCTGGGAGTGGGGATGGGGGGGGGGGGCAGGTGGCAGGTAGATAGATTTAGGATGGTGGGTGTCAACAGCCAGAGGGGGCTGTGGGGGAGGGGGAAGGGGAGATTCAGAATCTGAGCTATGGGCTTTTGTTTTCAAATAACCTGTTTAATAATTACCTTTGCATTCAAAGGAGCCAGGGCTCAGCAAAGACAAGGATTTCAACCCTTCATACCCCACTGGAAAAGAAAGTAAACAAGATGCCACTGGCAGATCTCCTTCCATCTGGAAAACAATGGCTGGACTGAGCTCCCTGGCTCTGACACACACATCAAAGTGAGATTTCCAGGCAAGAACTTTACCAGATAAGAGGCTCAAACTGAATTATTTCCCTGCATCCCTGGAGCTCCTCTGAGCTCAGCGTCCAAGAGGGCAGATTCCGGGCCCCCTCATTTTAACGTTAACCTTGCCCACTAATTTATTCATTCATTTTGCAGGGAGGGAGAACCACCTCCGCGCCCCAGTCTCTGAAAAACCCAACCAGCAACAACTTCATCCCTTTGAATAGTCACAATGGTGGACAAACAAGGGATTTAAGTTACAGAGGCTAGCTCTCATTCACACCCCACTGGCCTAGGGCACCTTAAAAAACAACAACAAAAAAACCAAAACAAACAAAAAAACACTTTAATGCAAGCATCTACCGGGGCTCACAAAGTCAGATCTGACCTGGCATTGGGAAAATCCAACTTGTTATTTTTCAACCTCCCAAGGCCTTTAACTAATTTCCCCCTACAGCATCCAAGCCCAGCCTTAAGGCAGAGCCATAAACACGACTGCTCTTCCTCCTTCCACGGTTCGGCAACCGCCCCCCCCCCCAACCCGTCCTTCCCGGACCCTGAGGATTAAGAACCACCGTGACGCTCACCCGCAGCCCGTCTCCTGCCCTCCCCCAGTTCCCCGGCACCGTCCGCAATCCTCCGGCACCTTGAGATAAACACCCACTAATGATTTTATGATTTTCTGCTCTGGGTAGCCGCGCTCAGCAGAATCCCTCCCCACCGCTCTGGGGACGGGGGCCGGCCCAATCGAGGGATTGGGGGATGGGAGGTGGTAGTTTGTTTTTTCCATTGCCGCGTCCCCACACCTGTTTTTCATTCATTCATTCATTCGTTCGTTCATTCATTCACGGATTTGCCACTGCAGCCTCCCCAGCCCTCCGGATCTCAGGGAGGGGCTGAGAGGGAGGAGGCTGAGATGGGGGGGGAGACAGTGGCAGGCGTGCATCTGGAGGGATCGAGGTGGAAGGACCCTGTTTGAGGGCAGATTGGGTGGCTTTGTCAAAAACAAGGAGACCAGCGGGGCGGGGGCGCTCCCCGGGGCTCGAAGTTGTTTTCCGAGCGGCGGCGATGAGGACAGACGCCCGGGTGCTCCTCTTTGTCTCACCCCGGCCGGCGGCGCGTCCCCGCGCGCTCACCTGGTCTTGGAGGACAGGAAGGCAAGTTTGATGAGGCCGTAGGTGAAGAGCGGGATACTCTCCTTGGCGACGCTGGCAACTTGCAGCCGGTGCTCCAGGATGTGGAGTTCCATCGTCCGCCCGCGCTCCGCGGCGGCTCATCCGCGGGGGGCGAGCCGCGGCCCCCGCCCCCTGCGCGCCCAGCCGGCACCGAGCGCCGCGGGCAGCCGGCCCGGGAACCGGGAGCTGGGAGGCGGGCGGGCCCGGGCGGACAAAGGGAAGGCCCGCCAAGCCGCGAGGGGCCGCGGGCGGCGGGTGAGGGCGGCAGCTCTGGCGGAGCGGCGGCGCACGGCGCCCGGCGCGGAGAGCAGCTGGTGTTCGCTGTAACAAACAACTTGCCACTCAAACGCCGGCCCGCTGGGCATGCGCGGCCGTGGCGGGGCGTGCCGGGACTTGTAGTCGCGCTCCGCCTGGCGCTGCCTGCTGCTTACATCAGGGGTGGGCGCCCGCGCGAGGGGTCGGCCCGCTGCACCAGAAAGGCATGAGTGAGGGTCCCCGCGGGGTCACTGGGGAGGCGGAGGGCAGAAATAGGGGCTTTTGAGCCAGCCTGAGCCTAGGTGCAAGCTCTGTCTTAGAGCTCAGGAAAGGGAGCTTTGGGGTGCAAAATGAGTAGCCACTACAACTCTAGCGCTGGAGGAGGCCCAAATCTGGGAGGGAAGAGATTTGGTGAAACCAGTAATTACAGTGCAGAGAAGCAAAATATAGAGGGGTGCTAGAAACAGTGATGAGGTCGTGGGGTCTAAAGGGTTTTCCTGGAGGAGGGGACGTCCAGGCTGGGTTCTGAAGGATGAATGGGAGCTCGCTGAGGAGCGGAGCGGGGGCGCGCGGGGTTGGAGGCCAGGGACCTTCCAGGCAGAAGGAACAGCGTGTCCAAAGGCACAGAAGCGTGAAAGCCTCCACGGTGCTGTGTTTGGCTTTGTTGGAGCGGAAAATGTGAGGGAGGAGAGGCAGAGATAAGGCAGGCACAGTCACCAGGAGTCCGGTCGAGAGGGGTCATGTGTGCAGAGCTAATAAAGGGGCCGTTTATCCCGAGGGAAAGCGGGGGTGATGGGCACTGGGAACGCCAAATTGAGGAAAAGTCTGAAATACATTTGAAGGGCTTACCATGCCAGGGCCAATGTACCAATAACCATATCCCACGATTGGCTGACCGGTTTTGAAAATTTCCATCTTAAAATTATTTTGGCATATTAATTTGGAGATATGATGGATCAGGTCTACACATGCTGGGGCAAGTTGGGAACTCTCTTTTTGAGGGAAATTTTGGCTGTGCTCCTTCATTCTCTCAGCCTTTCTGTTAGGTGGGAACATAATAGGCTCCCTCATTTTCACAAAAGGGTGTGAAGATTGCAATCTGGTAGCTCTTAGAGCATGCTGATCCTCTTCTTCTTTATTACATTAAAGGATTTATTATCCTCTAATAAAGAATATATGTACTTTTTAGGACCTTGTCTGCTTTCCTCTTCCATAATTTCAATTTTATGAAGGCAGTGATTTTTTGTCTGTTCCCTGCTGTATTCTCAGTACCTGCAATGTGACTGGCCTGTGTGAAACAGGCATTCAATATTAATAGAATGCATAAATGCATACATCTATTAATTTAGAATCTAGAGATCTAGCGATTTCAAACAAAAAAGGATTCAGGGGGTAGGCAAGTAACATAAAAGTGAGAAGCAGTGTGGTATCAGACAGTCAGAAATGATACAATAAAAGGGAGACCTTCCTGAAGTTATAAAATTCAATTTTTAAATAAACATCCAACAGGTGAAACCAAACAAACAAGGCTAAAGGCAGGAATTGGCCAGTTTTCTGCCTTCCACTCTAGATGGCCAAGTCAGTATTTTTCAATCTGTATGGCATGACCCATGAGTTTATGGTGAAATCAATTTAGCAGGCATGACTAGCATTAAAAAAAAAAAAAAAAAAAAAAAAAAGAACGGAGAATGGCACAGAGCTTTGCATATAGTAATGATAAGTTGCTATTATTTTTTCTGTTTCAGGAAACTTTCATTTTGGCCACATGTGTACATGTGTGCATATATGGATGTGTGTGTGTGCGTGTATGTGCATGCATACTGGATCTGGATTTCAAGGTATTTCTTACTGTGAGTCTTGGTCAAAAACCTTTGGAAACACCGTGGTTTTTCTATTTAATCAAGCCAGGCCATCGTAAAGTTAAAAAATTTGGGCCCTTTTGGTTTGACCAGAATTGCTTTCATAGAGTTATATTTGGTGCTCAAAATTTTTGTGAAACTGATTACTGAAATTAATGTTGGGATGTTAAAGAAACTGGCTTCTGGGTCACCAAATCCAGATGATGATTTCAGCCTGAGACTAGGGTGAGCCATTTACTCTCAAGATCATGCAAGTGCTTGCTTGGCACTTTCCTGGTAGAATTCACTCCCCTCTTAATTCCTGCTCCCTTTGGTCTTTCTCTGGTTCTTCTGGGTTTCCATCTTTGGTTTCTTCTCTGCCCAACCCTAAAATGAGTAGAGGCCCACTTGGTGATCCTTCCTGTAGTGTATTCTATAGTAATAGCTGCCAGTGAATCATGCCTTCTGGTAAGACATCTCATTTTGACTTTGAGTTTGGCCATGTGACTTTCTTTAGCCAACGAGGTATTAGCAAATGTGCTTGCTAAGTCCTATGCATTGGGACTTGTCCATTGAGAATGCTGCCCTGAGATCATCATGCTGTAAAGAAGCCCAGATAAAAGACCACTCGGAGACAGAGGGCCAAATGTTCCTGCTCATCAGCCCCCTGATGACAGCTGGCACCAACTACCAGACATGTGAGCCAGACCATCTCAAATCTTCCAGCTCACTGTCCAGTTTCGTGCAGTGACATGAGTGAGCCAGGTAAAACTAGAAGAGTAACTACCCAGCCAATTTATATAAACAAAAATAATAAATCATTATTTTTAGCCACTAACATTTGTAGTGGTTTATTATTCAGCAATAAATAGCTGATACAGTCCCTTTATCCTCACCTTCTCTCATGCAATGAGTATACCCAGTCTCTGACTTACAATATATTGATGGCCTCCAAATTGACAGTTCTAGCTCAGAACGTATTTCTGAGTCCTGATTCACACATTTAACTTCCTAGTGGTTAGCTATGTCCACCTAAATGTTCACAGGCTTGACCAACCCAACCTGGTTAAATCTCATCATCTAGCCCAGGTCAGATCACCTCCACTTCCTCCTATAATCCCTGTCTTGGTTAGCGACACCATTCTTATTCCCTCAAATTACTGATGTGGTATTGACATATTGTATTTTCCAAGATGTCCATGACAAGATCTTCTGTTCTACGTGCTTTTCTTGCAACATGATATTGATAATCATCCCATTAGGAGATGGGAATATGTTCCTAATTTCTGAAACTAGGTCATAACAGGTAACATGGCTTCCACCTGGTCCTCTTGAGACATTCATCTTGGAGCACAGCTGCCATGACGTGAGGAAGCCTGAGCGACAGGAAAGAATACAGGTAGGCATTTGCATTGCATAACAAAGTACCATAAACTGGGGGACTTAAACAATAGAAATTTATTTTCTCATAATTTCAGAGGCTAGAAGTCCAACATCAAGGTGTTGGCAGGTTTGGTTCCTTCTGAGGCCTCTCTCCTAGGCTTGTAGGTGGCCACCTACTCCCTGTGTCTCACATGGTCTTCATGTATATGCATATCCTCTATGCATATCTGTGTCCTTATCACCTCTTCTTAATAAGGACACCAGTCCTATTGGATTAGGGCCCATCCTAATGATCTCATTTTAACTCAATTATCTTTTGAAAGACCCTACCTCCAAATTAAATCACTTTCTTAAGTACCAAGGGTTAAGGCTTCAAGATATGAATTTAAAGGCCAGTGGACACAATTTGGTCCATAACAGATTCCATTCAACAGCCCCAGCTGAGGTTCTAGCTGACAACCAGCATCACCAGCAGGCATATGGTGAGTAAGCCTTTGTGACAGACATGAGAGGAGCACTAAACAGAAACCACTCTGCTGAGCTTAGTCGGCCTCTAGAACCATGAGAAATAATAATAAAACACTGACAGTTTTAAGCCACTACATTTGGGGCTGGTTACTAAGCAGCAAAAGATAACTGAAATATCCTGGAATCAACCTAATAGTGGTGGTTGGGGGAGGCTGACCAGGGAATCATATTAGGTTGACCTGGGAATTATTGCTACCTCTTTCTTCCTGCCCCCTCTCCCCATATCTAATTAATCAATCATAGAGTCTCAATGATTTTATATATTGCACACCTCTATAATCCATTTCTCTCTCCTCATTACTTGGCACACAGCTTACCTTCTACCACCCCCAGGAAGGCTTCCTACTGTTGCGGTAGACACTCTTTGCTTAGGCCCTATTTGTTTGTTTCTAGTTCCACTCCTCTCGGCTTGTTTCACATATACTACTCCTCTCCATCCCATGGCCTTGCAAGCTGGTCCAGGAAAGGGTGTTCTGACACTTGATCATCATGATCCCGTGTCAGGACATAAGTCCCTTGTCCCAAATGGTTACAGGGGCCTCCTAACACCCATTTCATCTTCCTCATGTTGCCAGGATAGTTGTTCAATGTTGTGGCCCTATTTTCATTACTCCTCTAGTTAATGCCATTTAGGGGCCATGAAGAAACTAGTCTTCTTAAGAAACCAGATCCTTTATGGCTGGTCATACGTAAAAGGGGAGGGGCTTCTTGGATGCTTGATCTGATACGGTAAACTTTTAGCCAAACATGGCCATTGAGCACTTGAAATGTGAAAAACTGAAGTTTTACTTTTACTTTATTTTAATTAAATTTAAAAACTGATATTTGATTCAGTTATTAGAACCTGTTCAAGTATGTTTGGAATAGGATGACCAACTGTCCTGGTTCTCCTGCAACTGAGGTTTTAAAACCAGAACTTGAGTAAACTGGGATGAGTTGGTCCCACTACATTGAAACAGCGTAGTTGTGGAAATCTATGAAATCTAAGTATAGATCAAGTATTGTGGATGAAAATAAAGCATTTGAATGGCAATGAGCTAGAAATGTCAAATATACCCTGGCTTTCAGAGACTTGGTGTGGAAAAAAGAACGTAAAATATCTCATTAATATCTCAATTTTTTATTTTGATTACATGTTGAAATGCTGATATTTTGGATATTTGGTTAAGTAGAATATATTATCAAAATCAAGTTCATTTTTTAAAAATTTTTAAAATGACATATAGCTTGCATTATTTTTTCATTGGACAGCACAGCTGTAGAGCAGTGGTTCTCAAACTCTGGTTGGTGTCAGAATAACCAAGAGCACTTGATAAAAATACTCAGGCCCAGGCCCTATCCTGCTTCCAGAAGCCTAGGCCTCTCTTTTTTTATGGTCTCCCCAGGCCTCAATCATCCTGTTACAATGAGATGGGATGAGATGAGATGAGATGGGATGGGATGGGACGGGATGAGATGGGATGGTAAGGGATGGGATGGGATGGGATGAGATGGGATGGGATAGGGAAATGTGTACTCTAGAAACCCCTTTCCATTTAAGTCTGGAGTCTCGGGACCCAAGAAAGCAATGCCCAGAGATAGGCAGGACTTCTCATTCTGCCTCCTAAAGCCTAGTGTGGGCTTTATCAGCATGGGCTGCTCAGACAAGGTGGGAGTGGGAAAAAGAAGAAGGAGGAGATGGTCAGGAGAATTCTATTCGGCCTTGGGGCATCTCGTTCTTTCTGGATCCTTATCTAGTCCCCAGATGAGCTGACCTTGAATCTCCTTCCCTGAATCTGACAAACACCTGTGATGGCCATGGGGAGTCAAAGAGGGCTCGTGAGCAAGGGAGGAGCCTGATGAAAAGGATGCTCTATTGGTCTATTCCAAGGGATCCTAGGCCTCAGCCACCTCCCTTTTCCGCACTTTTCCACAGGGCTCTAGGAAGAGATTTCTCTGATTCCTTACTAATGATGCCCCACCTGCATGTTTCCCCATACTCCTACAGGAAAGGATTACTGGTACCCAAAGTACAACGGACTGAATTGATGTAAGTAGTCACAGTTTAATCCTCACCAGTCACTATCCTGATCTTGAAGGCAGCCTTCCTTCCCTGTCCAGACTTGCCAGGAGCCCCCCAGATACTAGATACACACTTAGACAGAGACACCAGGCATCACTTGGCCCCACTGCAATAGACAGTGTGAGTTGTGGGAAACTGACCGACCGACCAACCAACCAACTCTGCATCTTAGAAAGCGAGGCCTGGTGTGAATTTAGCCTCTATTCCCTTCTGTTCTATGCAAGTTAAGTATGTAAAATGGGTATAATGGTGCCACTCTCATAGGGCATGCATGTGAGAGTACCTGCCCAAGTGTGTGCATCTGTGGGTATGTGTGCATATGTACATGTGCATGTGCTGAAGCCCATGTGCTTGTGTGTATGTGTGTGTGCGCACATTCATGGGTCTGCATGCAGATTAAATGAAAGAATGCCTCTGTTAAAGAATCCAGTGCTGTTCCTGGCATACATCAGATGTTCAGTAAATATTTGTCCAATGAATGAAAGAATGAATGGATAAGCAGTTTTGTCAGTCTGGCCCCTAAGGACAGACTCCCTCTGTGGCTCCTACTCTCTACTCCTTCCTGGATTGTGTGGTTCCCCTCACTGAAGGAGGAGAGGAAGAAAATAGGTCTGTCCAGACCTTTTCCTGGGTGCTCCCAAGTGTGTTGTTTGATCTTCTGGAGAGATCGGGATTCATGTGCCCACAGTACAGACTGGGAGACTGAGGCTAAGGGAGGTTAGCAGAAGAGTAGCCTGTGGACACAACTTTTCTTGAGTCTCCCCATGGTCTACACCAGGACTGAGCATGTAGATGCACTTAAGGAATGCCTGTTGGTTGAATCAGTGAGTAAACATTAGGTGTAAGAGCAAGAGCCCCCTTCCTTTTCTGGTGCCATCCCTGGTCAGGGCAAGGGCAGGACAAGAGGCCACTAAATCTTTCCCTCGTCTCCCTCTCTCTATCTTGGATCATTTCCTTGCATACCCTCTTCCTGTCTCCTCCACCTTCATACCTACTACTCAGCCTGTGCCCTTTCAGCCTTTTTTTTTGGTCTTGTCTTGTCTTGTTTTGTCTGTCTGTCTCTGTCTCTCTGTGTCCCTGTGTCTGTCTCTATCTCTATCTCTTTCTCTCTAACTTTCTCTCTCTCTCTCTCTCTCTCTCTCTCTCTCTCTCTCTCTCTCTCTCTCTCTCTCCCTCTCTCTTTATGTATATGTATCATAATCTGTGTCTGAGGACCAGTAGGTATAGCCTCTAAGAACTAAAAGGTCAACACAGTGGAAGACAGGCTGAGTGGCTTCCACACCCCTACTATTTACACTCCTGTGCCTCAGTTTCTTTATCTGTAAATTGCGGTGGTTGCAAGGATTTGGGGTGGTATGTGTTGGTGCTGGTTATAGGCTTGACCAATGAGAAGTGCCTGATGGATGTGAATTGTTGCTGTTGTTATTTTGCCTGTTCTCAAGGTCAGCCTACTGCAGCTCTTTAATACCCTAGGAACTAATTCTGGAGAGAGTCAGGGCTCAAGGTTCTGAAGGTGTAATTTTGGGTAAATTGTGCTTCAGTTTTATTATCACTAAAATGCAAGACTCTGGATAGCTGCCTCCCAGGAGGGTGGTGAGATGTCGATTATTAAATCATTGGGACAGGAAAATAATAACTGAACCCTGTGGAACTAACACATAGCCTAGTTTGGATTGTGGGTCCAAGGAGGGCAGAGCTGGGATGACATGTGGCCTTTCCTAAATGATGTTCATTCAAAGCTTATGGAGTGACTCATGGTGCACCTGTGGTGATTGGCAACTGGGGTTGGGTGTCTTGGGGGTCCTGAGTGACCCCAGACCCAAACCACCTTAAGAGTTCCTTCTCAGAAGGTCATAGGAGAGGGGATCTGTACCTAGGACAACTTTTTAGATGTCATAAAGATGATTCACTCTCTTGGGAAGCAATCTGGTCTTTCTAAAACCCTTTTTAAAGATGCAGAAACATCTGCAGTGGGCACTGCTGGGATTGCTCATGAGATATTAGCCCCGTCTCGGTGAAAAGAGCAATTTATCAGGGACATTCCTTCCAGCGATGGAGAACCTTTCAGAACTCGATTGCAGTTAATGCACCAGCCTTTCCAAAGTGTTTTATTTCACTCTCAATGAGATAATGAAGCCCTTTAATTTACTCTTTAACTTCCAAACAGAGTGAGTGGGTCAGGCATCGTTCATGCCGCAGGCCTAAGAAAATGGAAGGCTGGACCCAGGCTCAGGAGGCCAAGTGCACCAGGAGAGCTGTCATGGCCTTCTCGCCTGGAACTTCCTATCTTCTGATGGGAGGTGGCAGCCTAAAGTAAATACCAACCTTGTGGCTTCCTTCCTGTGTGTATCCAAGCAAATTGTTTACCCTCCTGAAGTCTCAGTTTCATCATCTGTAGAAGGAGGATAACATGGCAGAGTGTGGCTAAGAAGGCAGTGCTTGGCATGTGGCAGATGATCAATAAATGGTAGTTGTCCTTTATGGGGTAGCGAAATTGAGCTCTGAGATGCAAAGTTCTCAGAGGAAATTGTACTTGCTGCTGGTCCTGGGAACATTCACATCTATGACTCTACACTGGAATCATACCGTCAGCACCAAATAAAACAGCCTTCAAGGCCCTCATCTCCTGCTCATCTGCCCACCCCATCTTTACCATTTCAATGGACACTGCCCACTCAGGCAAACAGATGATGGATGGATAGGTGTAAAAACCCAGCCATAGACAGTATCAGAGCCCAACTCTGGATCTTGCCTAAGCCTCCACCAGTTTCCCTTTTGGACCTAGGAGCTCTTCAAGCTCACTCTCCCTGGTTCTTATCTCCTATTGGACACATGTATTGTTCAGCACATATAGTAGTGTGGGCTCTGGGTACATCTAAGTGGTGCTATTAGATTTGTGTTAATTACAACACTGTTTCAACAAAGCAATAAGGTTTCTTGCTCTTATAAAATCAGTATATTATGATAACTTTCCAAAGATGGAAGTAAAGCATCCTGAGAAAAGAATGTGTTTTTTAATTTGTCCAAAGGTCAGTATGGGTGAATGGCTTGCCCAGACTTCCCCTGCTCAACTCCATACTCCTCTTATGGTAGAATTGTGGCATTTGCCCTCTGCTTACTGATCCAGTCTGGAGGGACCAAGTATAGGGTCCTCTCACCCACAACTAACACTGTTGGCCCCATCTCAGGCTGGTTTCCTGACCTGCTCTTGTCTCCTTGGTTCCTGACACCTGTTTGGCTCCTCTTGACATCTCCTCATCCTCTTAATCTCTACACATAGCTCTCCACGCTGTTCTGCCCGGTCTGACCTTGGCCTCCCTCCTGATCATCATTCAAACCCCTGTGTCTATGCCTTAATGGCTTATAATGTCCCCTAAAGGTATCTTAAGTCCTAAACCCTGGAACCTGTAAATGTTGCCTTATGTGGAAAAAAGGGTTTTGCCGATGTGATTAAGACTCTTGAGATGGTAAGAATAGCCCAGATTATCCAGGTGGGCCCAATATAATCACAGTATCATACAAAAGAGAGGCAGCTAGAGATTTGACAGAGGAAGAAAAAGTGATATCACTGGGGCATACGTTGGAGTGAAATGATCACGAGCCAAGGAATGCCAATGGCCATCAGAATCTAACCACCAGGATTCTCCTTTGGAGCTTCCGGAGGGAGCACAGTCCTGATGACACTTTGATTTTTTTTCTTTTTTAATTAATTCATGAATTAATTAATTTTTATGGTGACATTGGTTAATGAAATCCAATAAGTTTCAGCTGTCCACTTTAAAGCTAAGGCATATCTGTATTTACACTGTGTGTTCACCTCCTGCAGTTAGGTTTATTTTTGTCACCACATATTTGACCCCCTTTACCCTGTCTATGACACTTTGATTTAAGCCCAGTTATACTAATTTTGGACTTCTGTCCTTCGGACCCATGAGAGAATAACTTTCTGCTGTTTTAAGCCACCAAATTTGTGGTCATTGTTACAGCAGCCATAAGGCACCAATACAGTGTTCTTCCTTTGCTGTGGCCTCTACACCTTGTAAGGCTAAGGAACTCTCCTGCATGAAGTCTGGCTAGGGCATAGCCCAGCCTCTGAGCTGCCCCCTTCACCCTAAAAGGAGTTTCCTCTCCCCACTTGTCCCTATTTGGCTATCTGTGGTCATGTAACTACAAAATGTGCCATGTCAGCTCTCAGAATTGTGCAGAGATTTTAGGGAAAGGGCTTTCAGCAGATTGTGCTTTCCAAAAATATCTCCCATCCCCCATGCTCTTCAGGCACTGTGACTTTGACACCTCTCTTTCCTCTCCTTGAATCTGGATAGAGTGTTGACTATACCAGAAGTGACACAATGGGTCATAAAAAGTGATGTAGCTATTACTAGTTTTCTTGCTCATGAAACCTAGCCACATCATACTATGAGGAAGCCCATACTACACATGGAGAGGGTCTGAGGTTCACTGCCTACAGATTGCACTTACCAGCCAGCCATGTGAGTGCACCACCTTATAAAAGAGGTTGTTCAGTCTCAGTCAACCCAGCCGATGCTGCCTGGAGCAAAGATGAATTGTTCCCACTGAGCCTTACGCAAACGATGGATAGATTTGTGAGTAAAATAAACATTGTTTGAAGCTGCTAAATTTGGCATGGTTTGTTTCATTGCAATAGACTACTGAAACAGCGTTCCTCCAGGTTTCTCTTGCATTTTCTTTCCATGGACTCACATGTGGATCCACAGGGATGATCTCGGGATCAACCTGAGGCATTAATCATGTTTTGTCCACTGGGGCCTTACATTTCTCTTCCCTCAGGAAAAATATGTTCCTGGGAAGCTCTTGGGTCCCCCTTGCAAACTGACCCATGGGGGATTGACTGGACATCCTTAAATCCCAGAGGACCAGAATTTAGATGAGACATCTTTCTTCCTTCCTTCTTCTCCTCCACTCCTAATCACAATCCCAGTCATTTTATGAGGGGGAAACTGAAGTTCAGAGAAGTTGAATTACTCCCCAGGGCATACGGCTAAGAACTGGAAGACTGGGATTTGGACCCAGGTTTATCTGGCTTTCCTCTCCTCTGGGGGCTGCTCTTGGGCTATGTGTAGAGACTGAAGCTCCGGAGGGGTCAACTTGTGTCTCAGTAAAGCCCCATGACACTCTTATTACCCTTTCTGGATTTCTCTCAAAAAAAGGATATACATTCAAATGGCCAATAAGTATATGTGAACAGGCACTCAACCTCTTTACTAAAGAGGAGATGCAAATTAAAACTCAAAGCATACCCCTACTGTGATTTACTGCAAAGGTGCATTGCTCAGACCACCTTCCATAAATTCGTTGCCTTATTAGCCAATTTTTTAAAAAAATTTAAAAAAAAATCCCAATTACATTCGACATTCAATATTATATTAGTTTCAGGTGTACGGCATAGTGGTTAGACATTTATGTAATTTATGAGGTGCTACTCCTGATAAGTCTAGTACCACCTGACACCATGTACATGTTATTACATTATTATTGGCTATATTCTCTATGCTGTACTTTACATCCTCATGACTGTTTTGTACCTGCCAATTTGTATGCCTTACTCCCTCTACCTTTCCACCCAGCCCCCAAACCCCTCTCTCATCTGGCAACTATCAGTTTGTTCTCTGTGTCTATGAGATTGTTTCTGTTTTGTTCATTTGTTTGTTTTGTTTTTTAGATCCTACATGTAACTGAAATCATATGGTATTTGTCTTTCTGACTTATTTCACTTAGCATAATACCCTTTAGGTCCACCCATGTTGTTGTAAATGGTAAGATTTCATTTTTATGGCCAAGTAATGCTCCATCGCATATATGTACCATGTTATCTTTATCCATTTGTCTATCGATGGTCACTAAGGTTACTTGTAAATAATGCTTCAGTGAACATAGGGATGAATAATCTTTTCAAATTAGTGTTTTGGATTTCTTCAGATAAATATCCAGAAGTAGGATCGTTGGGTCATATGGCAACTCCATTTTTAATTTTTTGAGAAACCTCCATACTTTTTTTTCATAATGGCCACACCAATTTACAATCCCACTATCAGAGCGTGAGGGTTACCTTTTCTCCACATCCTCACCGACACTTGTCGTTTGTTGATTTATTGATGATAGCCATTCTGACAAGTATGAGGCAATATCTCATTGTGATTTTAATTTGCTTTTCTCTGCTGATTAGAGACGTTTTCATGTCTATTGGCCATCTTTATGTCCTTGTTGAAGAAATGTCTGTTTGGGTCCTCTGCTCATTTTTTAATTGGATTATTTGTTTGTTTGTTCGGTTGGTTGGTTGGTTTCCAATTGTATGAATTCTTTATATATTTTGTATAGTAACCCTTTATCGGTTGTATCATTGGTTAATATCTTCTCCCATTCATCAAGTTGTCTTTTTTGTTATGTTGATGATTTCTTTTGCTGTGCAAAACTTCTTCTTTTTTTGATGTAGTTCTATTTGCTTATTTTTAAATTTTGTTTCCCTGGCCTGAGGAGACATATGCAAAAAAATATAAGAATGGGGTCAAAGAATTTACTGCTTATGTTTTCTTCTAGGAGTTCTATGGTTTTGGGTCTTAATCCACTAAGTCTTTATTTCATTTTGAGTTTATTCTTGTATATGGTGTAAGAAAGTGGTCTAGTTTTATTATTTTGCATGTATCTGTCCAGTTTCCCCCAAATCACTTATTGAATAGACTGTCTTTATTCCATTGTACATTCTTGCCTCCTTTGTCATAGCTATTGGCCGTACAGATATGGGTTTATTTCTAGACTCTCTATCCTGTTCTATTCTGTTCTGTTCTGTTGATCTATGTGTTTATTTTTATGCTAGTACCATGCTGTTTTGATTACTATAGCTTTGTAGTATAGTTTGATATCAGGTTGTGTGATACCTCTAATTTTATTCTTGCTCAAGATTGCTTTAGCTCTTTGGGGTCTATTGTGGTTCCATATAAATGTAAGATTATTTGTTCTAGTTCTGTGAAAAATGCCATTTGTATTTTGTTAAGGATTGCATTGAATCTGTAGATTGCTTTGGGTAGTATGGACATTTTAATAATGTTGATTCTTCTTATCCAAGAGCACAGTATATACTTTTATTTATTTGTACCATCTCCAGTTACTTTCTTATAGTTTTCTGAGTATAGGTCTTTTATCCCATTGGTTAAATTTATTTCTAAGTATTTTATTTTTTGATGTAACTGTAAATGAGATTGTTTTCTTAATTTCTCTTCCTGATAGTTCATTATAGGTGTATAAAAATGCAACTGATTTCTGAATATTATTTCGTATCCTGTTACTTTACTGAATTCATTTATCAGTTCTAACAGTTTTCGGTGGACTCTTTAGAGTTATCTCTATATAGTATCATGTCATCTGCAAATAATGACAGTTTTACTTTTTTCTTTCCAATTTAGATGACTTGTATTTCTTTTTCTGGTCTGATGGCTGTGGCTAGAATTTCTAATACTATATTGAAAAGATGTGGTGAAGATGGATGTCCTTGTCTTGTTCCTGATCTTGAGGAAATAGTTTTAACTCTTCATTGTTGAGTATGTTGTTAGCTGTGAGTTTGTCATATGTGGCCTTCATTATGTAGAGACATGTTCTCTCCATTTCCATTTTGCTGAGAGTTTTTGTCATTAACAGATGCTGAATTTTATCAAATTCCTTTACCACATCTATTAATATAATCATATGATTTTTATCTTTCATTTTGTTTATGTGGTGTATCATGTTAATTGATTTGTAGATACTGATCTAACCTTGAATCACAGGAATAAATTCAACTTGATCATGGTTTATGATCTTTTTAATAGATAACTGAATTTAGTTTGCTCTTATTTTGTTAAGGATTTTTGCATCTATGTTCATTAGGGATATCAGCCTATAATTTTTTTTAAATGTCTTTGTTGGATTTTGATATCAGAGTAATGCTGGCCTTATAAAATAGCTTGGGAGCCTTCTTGCCTCTTCAATTTTTTTTTGAAAAGTTTGAGAAGAATAGTTGTTAATTCTTCTTTGAATGTTCAGCAGAATTTACCTGTAAAGCCATCTGGTCCAGGACTTTTGTTGGACTTTTTTTTTTTTTAATTACTGATTCAGTTTCATTAGTAATTATCAGTCTATTCAGATTTCTGTTTCTTCTTGATTCGGCCTTGGAAAATTATACATTTCTTGAAATTTACCTGCTCTTCCAGGTTGTCCATTTTATTAGCATATAATTGTTCACAGTATTTTGTTTTAATCCTTTGTATTTCTGTGGTGTCAGTTGTTACTTTTCTTTTACTTCTGATTTTACTTATCTGGGTCTTCTCTTTTTTTCTTGATGAGTCTGGGTAAAGGTTTTACAATTTTGTTTATCTTTTTAAAGAACAAATTCTTTGTTGATCAAAAAACCAATACGTTGATATTTTATATATATATTTTAAGACTCTATTTTGTTTATTTCTGCTCTGGTCTTTATTATTTTCTTTCTTCTGCTCAATTTGGGCTTTAATTGTTCTTTTTCCAATTCCTTTAGATATGAGTTTAGATTGTTTATTTGATTTTTTTTTTTCCTGAGGTAGGCCTGTATTCCTGTGAATTTCACTCTTAGAATGGCTTTCACTGTGTCTCATAGATTTTGGGTCTTGTGTTTTCATTTTCATTTGTCTAAAGATATCTTTTGATTTCTTCCTTGATCTCATTATTAACCCATTCATTGTTTAGTAGCATATTATTTTACCTCCATGTGTTTGTGTATTTTTCAGTTTTCTTTTTGTAATTGATATGATTTCAATCTTTTCAAGTTTATTAAGACTTGTTTTATGGGCTAACATGTAGTCTGTCCTGGAAAATGTTCCATGTGTACTTGAAAAGAATGGATACTCTATGTTTTGGCATGAAATAGTCTAAAAATATCAATGAAATCTATCTTGTCTAATGAGTCATTTAAGGACACTCTTTACTTGTTGATTTGCTATCTGGATGACTGACCCATTGATGTTGACGGGTGCTAATCTTTTCTACTATTACTGTATTACTGTATTTATATCTGTCAGTATTTGTTTTTATATTAGTGCCATAAAAAATGGCACAACATATTCAAAGTATGTTATATTGGGTATACAAATGATCCCTTTATTATTAGGAAATGTCCGTCCTTGTCTCTTGTTATAACCTGTTTCAAAGTCTATTTTGTCAAATGTAGTATTGCTACCCTAGCTTTATTTTTGTTTCCATTTGCATGGAATATCTTTTTCCATCTCTTTACTTTCAGTCTGTGTTTGTCTTTTGTTCTGAAGTAGCTCTCTTGTAGGCAGCATATGTATGGGGCCATGTTTTCTTATCCATTCAGCCATCCTATGTCTTTTGACTGGAAAATTTAATCCATTTACCTTTGAAGTGATTATTGATAGGTATGGACATATTGTCATTTTATTAATTATTTTCTGATTGTTTTTGTAGTTCTCTGTTCCTTCATTATTCTCTTGCTTTCTTCTCTTGGATGTTGATCACTTTCTGTAGTGTTGTGTTTAGATTCTATTCTCTTTATTTTTCATGTATCTCTTGCAGATATTTGGTTTACAGTTACCATGTGCTTCATATATTCCATGTCATTTATAGCAGTCTTATTTAATTTGGACAGTTGCTTAAGTTCAAACACATTCTAAAATCACTACCATTTTACTCACCCCTTCTGTGTTATGTTTTTGTCATTATTTTTTACTTCTTGCGTGTGTGTACACATGTGTGTGTACCCCTTAATTTACTATTGTAGTTCTACATGATCTTCCTAGTTTTGCCTTTTAACCTTCATATTAGCTTTCTAGTGGTTAACCACTGCTTTTATTATGTGTTTGTCTTTGTCAATGGAAGCTTTTTTTTTTTTTTTGTAATATTTTCTTGTTCACATTTTGGATTTATTCATTTTTTCTTCTTCTTAAAGAAGTCTAACATTTCTTGTAATACTGGTTTGGTGGTGTTCAACTCCTTTAGCTTTTCTTGTCTGGGAATCTCTTTATCTCTACTTTGATTCTAAATGAGAGCCTTGATGAGTAGAGTAATCTTGGTTGTAGGACCTTGCTTTTCTCTACTTTGAGTATTTTGTGCCATTATGGCCTACAAAGTTTCTGTTGATAAATCAGTTGATGGTCTACGGGAGATCCCTTGTAGGTAACTAACTGCTTTTCTCTTGCTACCTTTAAGATTCTCTTTTTGTGTTTAACCTTTGGCATTTTAATTATGATGTGTCTTGGTGTGGGCATCTTGGGTTCATCTTGTTTAGGACTCAGTCTTCCTGGACTTGTATTTCTATTTTCTGTACAATGTTAGGGTAGTTTTCAGTCATTATTTCTTCAAATAGGTTTTCAGTTCCTTGTGCTGTCTCTTCTCCTGCTACAATGTTGTTACACCTGTTGTAATAACTTTTATCCTTATTTTTAAAAAATTCTTTTTCTTTTTGCTGTTCCAACTGTGTGTTTCCACTACCTTATATTCCAAATCACTGATTTAATCCTCTGCTTCATCTAATCTGCTGTTGAGTACATCTATTGTATTCTTCATTTCAGTTATCGTATTCTTCATTTTGACTTTTTAAAAAATGGTTTTTATTTTTTATGTGAATTTTCACTGAATTCATCTCTTCTTCTCCTAAGTTAATTGAGCATCCTTATAGCCAGTGTTTTGAACTCTGTATATGGTAGATTGCCTGCCTCCATTTTGTTTAGTTCTTTTTCTGAAGTTTTGTCCTGTTTTTTTTTTTTTTCATTCGGAACATGTTTCTTTGCCTTCTCATTTTGGCTTCCTGCTTGTACTTATTTCTATGTATTAGGTAGATTTGCTACATCTCCCAGTCTTGTTAGAGTGGCCTTGTGTAGTAGGTACCCTATGAAGCCTCTTCACACAATCTCCCTGGTCCTCTGAGCCAGGTGCTTTCAAAGTTGTCCCTTGCATGGGTTGTGTGTGCCCTCCTGTTGTAGTTGAGCCTTGATTGCTGTTGGCACATCAGTCAGTGCATGGGATTGACCCTCAGGCTGACTGGCTGTGAGGACTAGCTATGATTATAGCTGATGAGCTGTTACTGACCCCACGAAGCAGAATTTGCTTACATGGGGCTTTGGTGCCTGCTGAGTCTACCGTTTGGATGTGTCATTGTGGAGTTAATTGAGTGGTCTGAAGTGGCAACTGGGTGTGTTGATACTGGAGCCTCTTGGGAGGGGCTCTGGTGCAGGCCTAATTCAGCTGCTGTGTGTGCCTGGCCTGGGTCCACCTCCAACAAGACATTCAGGCCAACTATGGCAACTGCGAAGGGCCATTCCAGCTCTAGTGCTCCCTCTGGGGCCAGGCCATTAGAGGCACACCTTCTACTTCTGCTTGTTTCTGCTTCCTTCCTGACCACAGGTGTTGGTCTCAAGAGCACTTCTGAATAAACATTCAGCATGCTAAACTCCATCTCTGAGTCTGTTTCCTGAGAACCTTACTGCTGACAACTACACATCCACTAGAATGGCTAAAATATCTTTTTAAATTACATGATTTCATCTATCTAAATTCCTCCTTCTTTCTCCCTAGGTAAAGACTTATCCTATTTCTCACGTTTTGAAACTTTATAAACTAGAAATAGACCCACACATATGCAGCCAGTTAATGTTTGACAGAAGTATGAAGGTAATTCAATGGAGAGAGAGGGTAGTCAATTCAACAAATGATGCTAGAAGAACTGGACATTCATGTATAAAAAAAGAAAATAATTTTTAAAAAGAATGTTGGCCACCTGTACCTCCTAACTTACACAAAAATTAATTCAAAATGGATCATAGACCCTAAATGCAAAGCCTAAAGTTAAAATACTTCCAGAAGAAAAAATAGGAGAAAACCTTTGTGACCTTAGGGTATACAAAAGTTTCTTAAGTACAGCTTTTATATCCATGAGCTATAAAAGAAAAATATGCTAAATTAGATTTCATCAAAATTCAAAATATCAGATTTTCAAAAGACACTCATGAAAATGGGAAGACGAGGGACAGACTGGGAGAAAATATTAACAAAACGTGTGATAAAGGACTTGTATTCAGAATATACAGAATCCTCAAAACTCAATAATAAGAAAACAAATAACTCAATTAGAAATGGTCAAAAGAGTTGAACATACCCTGCAGGCAAGAAGATATATGGATGGCACATAAGTACATGACAGGGTGCTTGCCATCATTTACTATTAGAGAAATGCAAATTAAAACCACAATGAGATACCTTTAGACATCCATTACAGTAACTTAAAAAACAAACAAAGAAGTAGAGAAACAAATCGACAACATTAAGTGCTGGCGAGGATGCAGAGCAACTAGAACTCCCATACAAAATTGTACAGAAAAATTTAAAAATTATTTCATGGCTTCTCACAAAAAGTAAACATATAATTACCATATGACAGTAATACCACACCCAGGAGAAATGAAAATTTACAGTCACACAAAAAACAGTTCATAAATGTTTATAGCAGGTTTATTCATAATTGTCCTAAACTGGAAAAACCCAAGTACACTATAACTAGTAAATGGATAAATTAATTTGTATATTCATACAATGGAATACTGTTCATCAATTTAAAAAAACTGTGGATACACTCAATGACATGGATGAGTCTCAAATGCATTTATGCTAAGTGGATGAAGCCAGACTCAAAAGGTTGCATACTGTATTATTACAGGACTTGGGTGTGGAGGAAAAGATTTGGTGCCTTCAAAGCAGCACCAGGGAGTTTTGAGGGGTGAGGGAATTGTTCTATATCTTAATCATGATGGTGACCACACAACTGTATGCATTTGCCATATCTAAGTACTGTACACTAAGAAGAGTAAATTATACTGTATGCAAATTATATCTCAATAAACTAGGCTTAAAAATTTAAACCATAAAACATTTTCTATAAGTGGAATCGCGCTCTGTGTATTCTTCTGCAACTTGCTTTTTTGCTCACCTTTGATGTTCTTTTGAGATTTATACAAGTCGACACTATGTCTATAACAATGATATATGTAGCTCTTGTTCATTCATTTTAACTGCTACATCATACCCATTATATGTTATACCTTAATGTTTATCCATTCTCCTGCAGAGGCACATTTGCTTTGTTAATGTTACTTTTTTTTCTGTTTTAAACAATGTTGCAATGAACATTCCTGTAAATGTATTCTGGAGCACAGGCGCTGAGGTTTCTCTCTAGGATATATATCTAGAATACTAATGGAATAGGTGGGGCAGAGCATGAGCATCTTCACTTTGCTCTCCAAGGGCTTATACTAACTGACACTCTACCAACACTGTGTGAGAATTCCATTTCTCTACCTCTTCATCAACAATTGGTATTATCAGACTTTAACTTTGGCTTAGCTGCTGAATGTAAAATGGTATCTCGTTTTATTTTAGAACTTCCCTGATCACCACCGAGGTTTATTGACATGTTTGTTGGTCATTTCGGTTTTTCCCTTGTGTTACGTGCCTCTTCATATTCTTTGTTTTCTTTTCTTCTTTCTTTTGTTATATGTCTTTTTCTTCTTGATTTAAGTTTTTTTTTCAACCTGTTCTGCATTATAATTTTTTTATATGGTAGCAAATATCTTCTCAGTCTATCGATTGTCTTTTAACAATTTAAATAGTATCTTTGATTGATAGAAATTCATAATTTTGATGTGATTGAATTTATCAGTTTTTTTCTTTATGATTCAAATTTTTTGTGTCCTTTCTAAGTAATCTTCTCTATCTCAAGATTATAAAGAATATTTTCCTGAAAACTTTAAAAAGTTTAGCTTTTCACATTTAAGTCCTTAGTTCACTTGGAATTGATCTTTTTGTGTGACGTATAAAGTAGAGATCTTATTTTATTTTTTCCATATGCATAACCTTACACCATTTATTGAAGAGGCTACTCTTTCTTTATTGATTTGTACATGCTTTTGAACTATTCTATTTTATTAGTCTACTTATCTATCCTTGTACTTATACAACACTATCTTGGTTATGTAATATATCTTTCTATCTAATCTGTCTAGGGCTATTCTTGGCCTTTTGCTCATGTGTATATATATTTAGAAGCAGTTTGTCAAGTTTCCAAATGAGGCTTTTAGATTCTTTTGACATTCTATTTAATGTACAGATAAATTTGTGTAGAATTTATGATATAGAATCTCCTTGTCCATGAAAGTGGCATCTATTCTTTTTTTACCTAGAAATTCTTTTGACTTTTTAAATGTTGTGTAATTTGCATCATACAGGTGCCGCACAACTTTTGCTGGTTTTATTTTAGGCACCTTGTAGTTTTTTATTTCTTTAAATTTCTTTTATTTTTTTGCTATGATAAAAGGAATTTAAATTTAAGTATATTGGTCTATGGCCATGCCACTCTGAACAAGTCTGATCCCTTCTGATCTTGGAAGCTAAGCAGAGTCAGGCCTGGTTAGTACTTGGATGGGAGACCACCTAGGAAGGTGCTGTGGGCATAAAAAAATAAATAAAAAATAAGGAATTGTAAGCTGGCAAGGTCCTTGCAATCTGTGAGGTCAACCAAGTGTTGTCTCGCCTGAAAGAAAAAATTTACATATATCCTAGTTATTAGTGGTACATAGGAGCGTTCTTAATTTTTACATGTCAATCTTGTGTACAACAATCTTACTAATTACAAGTTTGTATATAGATTCTTTTGGATCTTCTATGTAGACACTCATATTTTCTCCAAATATACTTTCTCTTTTCATTGATGTCTTTTATTTATTTATTTTTATTTGCCTTCTTTTATTGGTTAGGAACTTTGATGTAATACTGAAAAGAAGCAGTGTTAGAGGACACTATTCCTCTGAGTTTAATTGAATTGCTTCTAAAATTTTACTCTTAAATGTAATATTTGAGTAAGTCTTGAATAAATATCTTTTATTATATTAAGGACATATTCTATTGCTAGATTGCTATTTTTCTTTTTACTTTTTAGTATGACTGAGTATAGAATTTTATCATGTGCTTTTGCTATAGCTACTGAAATGATCATATACTCTTTTCCTCTTTTAATCTCATAATGTGGCATATTGTATTAATAGATCTATTTATTATTGATGAGATAAACCCTACCTTGCCAGTAACTATTATTACATAATTTTTTTCATTGTTAAATTAAATTTGATGGTGTTTTGCTTAAGATTTTAAAATACATGTTTGTAAGTGTGTAATGGATCTGTAATTTCTTTTTAAAAATATCATTGTCTAGTTTTGTTATCAAGGTTATATGTGCCTCAAAAAATGAAATAGGTAGCTTTCATTCTTTTTATATCTTCTGAAATATTTTTGTAAAAAGTACATATTTTCAGGTCCTCAGAATTTTGAGAAAATTTGCCTCTGAACTTATTTAGCCTTGAAATGGTGGAGGCCAACTTCTGAATCGATTAAATGTATTTACTAGTGTAGTTACTGTTTGAATGGATATTTTTCTTTTTATTCTTGATAACGCTTATTTCACCCTCCTTTTTTATTGCACAGGCTAACTGTAGTCTTTTTATTGTGCCTTTTCCCTTCCAAAGAACCAGCTTTTGTTTTTGTATTTGTATAGCATATAAATTTGGCTGTTATAACAGAAACCTAAAGTTATTAATGACTTGAGCAAGTCATATATTTTATTATCTCTTATAGTCTGAATTATGTCCCCTTTATCCCTGAAATTCACATGTTGAAGCCCTTAGAATATGACTTTATTTGGAGAAAGCACCTTTAAAAAGGTAACAAAGCGAGGCGCTATTATAATGGGTGGGTCCTTATTCAATCTGACTGGTGTTCTTATAAAAAATAAAAGGAAATCTGGACATGCAGAGATACACCCAGAGAAAAGACCGTGTGAAGACACAGTGAGAAACAGGGCATCTATAAGCCAGGGAGAGAGTTACCTCAGAAGAAACCAACCCTGACATCACTTTGATTTCAGACTTTTAGCCTCCAGAACTGTGAGAAAGTAAGTTTTATTTTGTTCAACACACATGGTGTGTGGTATTTTGTTATGCTAGTCCAAGCAAACTAATACATTGTCTCAGGTAAAAGCCTCAATTTTTCTGAAAGTCACTGGGAGCTCTTTCTGTCTTGTTGCTCTGTCATCGTCAATATGAACTGCCATCACACCTGCATTCCAGTCAACTGGAGGAGAGAAAGGGAAAGGCCGAGTACACTACTTCATTTTAAAAGCTTGACCCAGAAGTTGCAAGCAATATTTGTGCCTACTTTCATGTTTCACATCTGGCTATGAAGGTTATTGGATGGCTACGTACCTCTTAAAGATTCTATTACATCGTAGGAAAAAGCAAATGGAAATTGGGGGGCAAGGACAGTTTCTGCTATCAGTTTTTCTAAAATCCTTTCTATTGCTTCTTTGTCTTCTAGCTCTTTATTTCTGATCTATCTTTGTTATTTCCATCTTTATACTTTCTCTAGATTTTGCTTTTGTGTCCTTTTTCTAGCTCCTTTATTTTATCACATAACTCATTTATTTTAATCTTTCTTGATTTTCTAATACGTAAAAATAAAGATACACATTGAGTTCCATTTCAGTTGAATTGTGGTCAGAGAATGTGCTCTGTATAATATATGTTGTTTTTGAAATTTGTCAACATTCTCTTTATGATATAACACCTGATTAATGTTTATCAATTTTTAATGTGTATGAAAATTATGGACATTTTCAATTTGTTGGGTGTGGCCTTATATATATCACATATATGATCAAACTTATTATTTGTGTTGTTCAAATGACATATTGTGATTAATAATATATTTGGATTTATTATACCATCCCACTGTATGTTCTTTACTTTCTTTTGTCATCTTTATCTTCTACTGGCTATATATGTATATACGTACATATATATGCATGCATATTTCAAATTATATTTAAAATTTGGCTGGTTTGGAAGGTTTATATTATATTTTTCTCTCTTTTTTGGTGTTTGTGATTACTTTTCAATAATTTTAAAGATTTCCTCTCTATCCTTGATTTTCAGTGATTTAATTATAATAGAGGAATATATGGACTTATCTGAAATTTACACTGTTTATTCTGGGAGTGTATCTTTTCTTATTTTTAAAACAATTTATTTATTTTAATTAGTTTCAAGTATACAGTGCATTGGTTAGGCGTCTATAGAATTCGTGCAATGATCTGCCCAATTGCTCCCTCCCTCCCCTGACCCTCCACCTAGCCAATGTATTAATGCTAACTATATTCCCTATGCTGTGCTCCCCATCCCTGTGACCATCCATCAGGTACTAATTTGTACTTCTTTAACCTTTCACCCCATTTTCCCAGCCCCCAAACCCTTCTCCCCTCTGTCCGTAACCAAATTGTCCACTATATTTATGAGTCTCTTTTTGATTAGTTTGTTCTTTTTATTCCTTAGATTCTGCATATAAGTTAAATCATATAGTTATTATCTTTCTCTGTCTGACTTAAATACCTACTAGGTCCATCAAAGCAATATCTTTTTCCATCCCCTTCCTTTTAGTCTTTTAATCTGAAGTGAGTCTTTTGTATTTATTCTTCTTAAAGAAGACCCTCCAACATTTTCTGTAATACTGACTTAGTGGTGATAAATTCCTTTAGCTTATTTTTGTCTGCAAAGCTCTTTATCTCTCCTTCAACTCTAAATGATAGCTTTGCTGGATAAAGTATCCTTGATTGTAGATCCCGGGCCTTCATCCTGTTGAATATTTTTTGCTAAGCCCTTCTGTCCTGCAGAGTTTCTTTTGAGAAATCAGCTGCCAGTCCTATGGGTGTTCCCTTATAAGTAATTATCTGTTTTCATCTTGCTGCTTTTAATATTCTTTCTTTGTACTTAACCTTTGGCATTTTAATTATAATGTGTCTTGGTGTGGGCCTCTCTGGATCCTGGTTTTATGTTTATTTCCTTCACCAGTTTAGGGAAGTTTTCCATCATTATTTCTTCAAACGGCTGTTCAACATCTTGATTTCCTTCAGGTACGTCCAGATCAGATGGATATTTGGGCCCTGAAGAGTGTCCCAGATGCTCCTTAAATTATTTTCATAGTCTTGGCATCTTATCTCTTGCCATTCTGATTGCATGTCCTTGGCTTTCCTGTCTTCTAGATAGGGTACTTGATCCTTTTCTTTATTCACTGTGTTTATTCCTTTGTTTTTTTTCCCATTTAATATACTTCTCATCTCAGATAATGTGTTCTTTATTTCACACTGGTTCCCTTTTATAATTTCCATTTCCATGTTTATGATTTTTATCTCTTTGTTGAAGTTTTCACTGAATTTATCTACACTTCCCAAAAGTTCATTGAGCATCTTTATAACCAGTGTTTTGAACTCTGCATCTGTTAGATTATTTGACTCCATTATATCTGGATCTCTGTTCTGTTCTCTCATATGGTTTCTGCTTCTTTGTTTTTCCATTTCCGTGTCTGTTTCTGTGTCCTAAGCAAAGCTCCTAAGTCTCTCAGTCTTATTAGTGCGGATTTGTGAAGTAGATGTTCAGTGGCACAGTCCTGAGAGGGGTTCAGCTGCAGGCCAAACTTAGTGCAAGCCTCTACCTCTCTGGGGACACCTGTTAAGATTCAGCAAGCAATCCACAGATGCTGTGCTTTGAGATGCCTCAGAAGTTCACACTCAAAACCGAGGCCAGCTGCCTTCAGGTGAGTCTAGGCGCTTCTCAGCAAGGAGCACCTGACTCGCTGAGGATATACATGGATGTGGCTTGGGTGGGGCTGTGAGTTGGGGGAGGTGGGGTTTCCTGGAATCCTCTGGGTGGAGCAACCTCTGTTATCCAGTTTGATGACATCACAGCTATGACAGTGCACTGGGAGGAGGGAGGGCTAAACAAGGAACAATGGATACCTCTGGCACTTCTGTACAGAGTGAGCCTCACCTGGGTCTTCACTTTTACAATGTCCCCCTGTCAATCCCTGGTGCCCCCTGCGTGCAGCCTAATTGGCACTAGTGCTCAGAATGAGGAGCTCTGTCACTGTGAAAATCTGCTCGCAGACACCCTTTAAGAGGCATCTGCCCCTGCCTCCGCCTTCGTCTCACTCAGTGGCTTGAGACCGGGCAGCCCCGCATCCTCGCCCCATCATACCTTCTGCCATTGCAGGATGATTTATTGTATTTATCCCTGGTTGTATGTCTTGTTCAT
Organism: Rousettus aegyptiacus; assembly: GCF_014176215.1. NCBI lineage: Eukaryota > Metazoa > Chordata > Mammalia > Chiroptera > Pteropodidae > Rousettus > Rousettus aegyptiacus. The sequence goes on along the minus strand of NW_023416311.1, from coordinate 25,553,762 downwards.
CTAGATCCTAGGCGGTTTTTCCTTGCTGCTGCTCCTTGTTTCTGTCACAACTTTGATTTGGTTGCCAAAAGGATAAACAGATCTTCTATCATCTACGCCATTTTTATTCTCCACGAACTAGAAAATACATCTTACTTTTTAGCCTGCTTTCTCAGCGTCGATTGAATAACATTTCAAAGATTCCAGAGGAGTGATGAACCATTGGAGTACATTTTTGATTTGAGGTCTCATATTGCTCTTCAGCTCTTGAAGGTTCTCAAAATTGTCTCATTACATATTGCTTCTCTGTCATTTTCTTCTTTCTCTTTTTCTGGAATATCTATTAGATGTATGTTGAAGTTCCTCTATCTCTCCTTAAGATCTCTTAAAGGCTCCTTTGTATATTTTATTTTTTGGCTCTTGGTGCTCTCATGATTCGCTAGGATGCCTCCCATAACATAATGATTATCTGAGTGGGGTTCCATGGAAGGTTATGCTTAGAAATTGGTGTTTGAGTTGAGATACAAACGATAATATGATGTCATTTAGGAACAGTGAAAAGTGGGGTAAGGGCAAGTCCTTCAGGCAGAGGGAGCAGGGTCCCAAGATTCATAATGTGAAGAGCAAAGGAGGGCTGGAAACTGGAAGCCACCAGAAAACTTTAAGCCAAGAAAAGTCTTGATCCATTAACAGATCCTCTGGCTGCCTTGTGGACCAGAGAACAGGAGAAGGGCAAGGGTGGGAGTGGGGAGACCAGCCTGGAGGCTTCTGCAGCCTGGGTGAGAGAGTTGTGGTGGCTGAGACCAACAAGGTGGCTGTGGGGAAAAAGAGATAGGATGAATGGAGAGATATTTAGAACACAAGTGGATAGCGATGGATTGCATGGAGCTAGGCTGATGGTGGTGAGAGAGTACAGAATAATGTGGTTATACCTCAGTCCTGAGTCTTGGCCCAGCTTCCCAGGCCTGGCCAGACACCTTTCCCAGGGATGGACCCTGATTCACATCTTTGGGTCCTGCTTTAATCTGGATGGGCTATGCAGAATAGAATGGGGAACCAATGCCAAGTTGGAGGCTCTGCTGCTGGGCTCATACTCCAGTGGTCATCCCTGGACCATTTTCTCCAAGGCCATATGATGAGTGTTCACAAGTGCCCCTATTAGTTATCAACTTTGTCCTCTTTCTCTCAGCTTAGTTTGGGTTCCCTTGAAAGCAGGCCCTGAGATTCAGGGGCAAGTCATCCCAGAAACCCAGGTAGGGTTGCAGAGAAGAGAGGCAGGGAAAGAAAGGCAGCTAACAAAGGGATGTTATCAAGTAAGTTTCCACTGTGGCAGCTGAGCTGAATCTGGTGGGGACCTCCAGAAAACAGTGTAGAAACAGGGATGAGGTTGTCCAGGTGTTTATGTACCAAGTCTCTTCGGTCACTGGTGAAAGGTATCCCCTGGGACTTCTGTTCCCCAGCATTTGCGCCTGCCTCACTCAGGCAGAGGAGACTCAGAAGCTAGGAAAAGGTTCAACAGAGAGCCACAGATGCTGGATCCTGAGCCCTGGAATTGGGAGCCCGGGACACCCTCTCAGCCTAATCCAGAAGCTGCAGCTTCTGTTTCACCATCTGCAAAGCAAGGATAATGCCACCTGCAGCCTTGTTGTGAGCACACTTTGACTTCACACATGCGAAGGGCCTTGATAGTGCCCAGCACAGAGCAGCTTTACAAAGCTGAGGAGAGTGGCTAGCCCTCTGTGCTGTGCAGATGTGCCCTAGATATGTGGTAGCAGACTCGAAGCTCTAAGACAGCCAGTAATCTCCTTTGCTTTGCACCCCCCTCCATCCCTAGCCACTGGTTCCTGCTGATGTAATGTTCTTGTTCTAAAAACAGACATGTAACACCTCAGGCAGATTTGCAGTCCTTTGATAGTCTTGCACATGAAGAGCCTCTGCATCTCTGCATGGCTTCCCAGGGCCTGGGAGAAGAGGCGGAGGTCACTCCAAAGGGACTGCTCTGAGGGCAGCCTGGCACCCCACCCCACTCCACCTCTGTGGAAGGGGGCAATGCCTGGAGTCAGAACTGGGAGCTCGGGTAGCAGACTGCTAATACCACTGAAGGCTGATGATGTGTACTTAGGTGATTGTTTTATTCTTGTCCCTCCAGCCTCTAGGTTGCTTCAGATGACAATCCAGACCATGTCCATGAGGCTAGGGGAGTTCTGTATAGAGCAGAGTGGCTCCACTATTAAGTGAAGGCCCTTTACTTCAGGACACTGAGGCCCATGGAACCTAGGCACACTCTCTGCTGTGTTCCCAAGAGGCAGCTTGCTCCAAGCACTTTATGAACTAACTATGAAGCATGGAGCAGGCCAGGAATGGGGTCTTGAGGGTGCCCTGGCACCCTGGCCATTCTGCTCTCTGTAGTGTTCCTCAGCCCTTTGCCACTAGGGTAGACAAGGCCTCCTCACTCAGGGAAGGGAACATTGGGCCTAGTCTTGGCCTGTGCAGAGCATGAATTGGAGCCTCTGCTGCTCCAGCATCGGGTCTGTAATTGGTCTCATGGCCTCAGGCCTGATACCTAGTGTGTGGGGAGCCCTGGGCACCTGCATACTTAAATGAGGCCCCCCTTCCATTGTCAAGTACACCCAGCTCCTAGTTTCTCATCTTGTGTTTGAGATCTCTGAGGCTGTCATTCCTGTCTGAGATATAGCCAACTGGCTGGGCCCCTGATGCCCCTCTCCAACTCCTGCCAGCCCCTGAACCAGGGACCGTCCCTTTCCCTTGGTCACTTGCTTAAGATCCCATATGACTGAAGACTCAGTTTCCTTGCCATTAATAGGGGTGATATTACCTGCCCTGCAGAATTGTTGGAAAGGACAGTGATAATGTTTCTAACATGTCTTAATTCTCAACCTATGGCAAGTGCTTGGTGAAAGGTGATGATGATGGTTCCTCGTGTTAATAACAGCACTCTCATCTCTCTGTTCCCACTTGACTCAGAGGGATTCTGCTTCCATGATCCCCGCGTGAGCGCAGTGCCGCATGGCAGAACTTCCTGAAGTGATGGAAATGTTCTGTGTCTGTGCTGTTCAGTATGCTGGCCAGCCAAGCACATGTGTCCCAGGCCCTCTTGAGCACTTGAATTGTGGCCTTTTTTTTTTTAATTAAATTTAATTTGAATTCATCTAAATGTAAATAGCTGCATGCAGCTAGTGGCTACTGAGTGGGACAGCACAGTCGTAGAGAATAAGACTGGTCTGGTTCATTCATTAAACAAATATTTATTGAGAGACAACTTGCTGCTTACTAAGTTGCTGGGACTTCAGCAGTGGACGAGACAGGCAAGATCCTTAGTGTCACAGAGACACAAAAAGTTAAATAAATATGTAAGTATGGTAATTCAGATGGTGATAAGGGATGTGGAAAAAACTCAGAGCACCGTCAACTGATCTATGGTGACAGGAGTGCATGGTCTGGCTTAGGTGGTCAGAGGAGGCTTCCAGGGCAGGTGACCTAGAGCTCAGAGACCAGTGACAAGGAGGATCCAGACTTAAATGAAGAAATAGCATTCCAAATGGAGGGAGCATCAAGTGCAAAGGCTAAAGCAAGAGTACACTTGTCGTCCTTAAAAATTTTTTTTAAATTTTCTTTATTGCGATTATTCCTATTTCTTCATTTCCAAAATTCCTGACTCATGTAGAGAAATTCCATTCTATCCATTTAAGAAGGTTTCATTATATTATTTTGCCTCTTGATGAACTAATCTTGTTTATTAAATCTTTTTTTATTTTTGACTTCATGAGTAAGCTTTATTTAATCTTTAAATAACACATTTCATTTAAGTTATTCCAAGGCAAAGAAAATGATGAACAGTACACCAGTTTATTAATATGAAGTCATAGTAACTTAAATAACAAAATTTGACATTGTATCAAAAAAGAAAAATACACACCAATTTCATATATACATAGAGATGTATAATTTCTCAATATCAACAAATAGAATTTAGCAATACATAAAAATAATTTACTATTAGAATGCAAACGTGGTTTAAGAAGTTAATCAACATAATTTGTTACATCAACAGATTACTAGAGAAAATATTTTTAGTACTATAAAACACTTAACATAATCCATGTTCATAAGTTTTATGCATCAAAAAGATTTGTCTTTGCATTCGATAGTTAAGGCTGCCATAACAAAGTCCCAAACTAGGGAGTTTAAACAACAGAAACTTATATTCTCACAGTTCTGGAATTTAAGATCAAGGTGCGAGCAGGGCTGGTGTCTCCTGAGGCCTCTCTCGTTGGCTTGCGGATGATCATCTTCTCCCCGTGTCCTCATATGGCCTTCCCTCTGTGTGTGCCTGTGTCCTAATCTCTTCTTAGGAGGACACCAGTCGTCTTGGATTAGGGCTCACCCTAAAGAACCCATTGTAACTTAATTACTTCTTTAAAGGCTCTACCTCCAAATGAAGTCATATTCTGAGGTACTGGGGCTTAGGACCTCAATATATGAATTTTGGGGAGATACAACTAGGCCCATATCAGTCTTCAAACAACTGGTATGAATGCATAGGTCTAAAAACATAAGTAGCATTGAACTTCAGCTACTCAATTTTATGGCTTACAAAGCTCATGCTCTTGGTAATGTCTTTTAAAAAACAGTTCATGTATGCATTTAGCAGACCAAATGTAACATCTTTTTTTCTTTTCCGGTGAAGCTCTACCAGTCACAGGTTGAAGTTACAGGGCATTCTAGTTGGCTTTGCTTTGTGGCTGATGGCTTGCACCTAAATGAAGAGAAAAAGTATTCTCTTCCCAAAGTCTTTTCATGAACGCTGACTCTGACAGCCTCTTTTAGGTCCTTGGACATTGCTTATAGAGAAAGATCTGCCAACAAATACCCTGATTGTCCCTGGGCATTAGCGAAACTAAAATTCATCTGGCGATGGCAAGTCTTAGCATCAGGGTAGAAGTGGTGGCCCCGTTGTCAAAACAAACAATTTGAGATAAAAATTAAATATAAAAACAAAGGTAAATGTTGAACAACGTGAAATCCCCAGGTACTGATAACACAATTGCTGGTAAACTACACTCACTGAGGAGTTGTATTAGATCAATCCATATGACCATGCAATGTGCACAGGGCTAGAGTTAGAGACAACGAGGTTGATGATATATTTATTAAGCGAACCAAACCTGGAAGGTCTGAAGTATATGTTCTGAGAGAGCCATCAAAATCTCTGTGTACACATTTGGTTTTATTGTAACAAGGCAACTTGCACATTTTAACATTTAAAAGGTAACATCTTTTTTTCTTTTCCAGTGAAGCAAAAAGAAAAACAATGAGATCTTTATAATGGAAAAAAAATTTAAGCATTCATAAAAGCAGAGTGAATAGTGCAATGAACTCCCAGACCCATCACCCAGCTTAAATGATGATCACCATGTTGCCAGTCTTGCTTCATCTATTCTCACTATCCTCTCATTTTCCTGGCTGCAATATTTTAAAGACATGTAAAAGGAAAATTTAAAAATAAAACAGAACAAAAATTACAATACAGAATGTCATGTCCAAATAAGATCCTTTATATTCTGCTGATTCTCCGTCAAGTGGCAGGGCTCCAGTCATCATTGGGAGAGAGTTTTATTTTTAAAGTGACAGTTTAAATGGCAAGCGCATTCATCAAGTGTTACCCAAGGGAAGCTCTATTGTCCAAATGCCCACTTAACCCTCCAAATGTTTCAAAACATCCTTTTCTGACTTATGTTAATCCTGCCTTTTTTTTTTTTTTTTTTTTTTTTTTTACACAGAAGAGTAGGGATCTATGTGTTGGTATTTGCTTGCAATTCATATTCACATGGATTCAGATGCAAGAAAAAAAGGAAGAAGGCTGATGCTCTGCTTGCTCCCCACCAAGGACTCCCAGTAGGACTAGGGGAGTGGACTGCTGTCTTTTTCCCGTGGAGCTCGGTGGCGTGTAGATTCTGCAAAGTTTTGTTGAGAAGGGATGGAGTAAAAAGGAAGTTGGAACAGGAAACGGCTTCCTCACTTCCCAGTTAAATTGTGTATCAAGGTGTAAAGAGGTCAGAAGGAAACTTCAAGAGCTCCAGCTATGAAATAAAAGAGAAGAGAATAGATTGTCCCTTGCTTCCAGGGCCTGGAGAAAATGAGAAAAGCTCATCAGAAAAAGAAGGTTGGACTCCATCAGGGTTTCATCAGTCTTCCTCTCTCTCTTCCCCTTCCCCACTATTCTTATCTTCCTTCTCTTCATCTTTGTCTCTTCCTTCTTCAATGTCCTGCAAGCTGCTGCGGCTGACACTTCCTGCCTTCCCTCACCCCTCGTCCCCTCTACTCTACTTTCCCCACCTCTCTTTCTGGTTCTGGTTATTACTGCTGCATAACAAATTATCCCCAAATAACACAGCTTCAAATAACTTTTATTTTGCTCCAAATTAGGAATTGGAAAGGGTTTGGCTGGGCAGCTCTCATTTGGGGCCTCCCACTTGGTTGAGGTCGCTGCTGGCTGGGAATGCCATCATCTGAAGGAATGACTGGGCTGGGCTTCCAAGATGGCACGATTGCATGGCTGGCAGTGGATGCTGACTCACTGTCAACTGCTCCATGTAGTAGTCTCTCTAGTGTGACAGTCTCTGCTAGTTGATTTTTTACATAGTAGCTAGCTTCGTCCAGGGTGAACATCCAAAGAAAGCCAGGCAGAAACTACATAGCTTTCTCTGATTACGCCTTGGAGAGTCAGTCACCTACCCCTTACTTTATTGGTACAGAAGCAGGCCAGATTCAAGGGGAGGGGACCTGGACCTCACCTCTTAATGCAAGTGTGGCAAGGCCACTTTCAAGTAGGGCATATGGGATGGGAGAGATGGTCGTAGCCACATTTGGAACACATGATCTGCCACATCTTCTGTGTCAGTTCTGTCGGGGGTTTGGGCAGATGTCATCTTTGAAGGCCTGGCCTAACTCGTGTACACTGGCTTCAGCATTGTCAGGACACCAGGCCGAGAAGCTTCTGCTTCCTGCTGCCTCTTGCCGCTGCATCTTTCAGCCCCTGACTAGATGTTTGGCCAAGTTCCTCCCAGATTTTCACTAATTTCAGTTAACTTTGGGGATAGCTCACATTTCTTCATTGGGTAAAGTCCCGTGGATTCCTAAGACAGGGTTCTCATCAAGATACAAATTTATTTAGTCACCCAACTTAATATTTGTCACTTCAACTCTGGTAAAAACAACAACAAAAAACAGCACACTCTTCGTCTTCCTCCCCAGGCAATGCGGACCTCAAAGAGGATTGGCAAATGTTTCCTGGAAATCTGAGATTTGAGCAATCAATTCTGACATGTTTTGAAAGAATGGTTGGTGGAGTTTGTTATGGTGTGGTTCTACTTTTGAGATGTCCTCACTGGTGTGTTTGTTCATTCTCTTTTTAACTCTGTCTTCATCAATGTGCTCAATTATTCCCTGTTGCTCTTTTCTTCTCTGAGCAGCAGGTTGTCCTCCAGCATTGGTGGGCATGGGTCACTCCTACTGGTGATATGGTTGATTTAGGTTTAGGGGCCATGACACAAGGAAAATTCATAGCACCCATGCCAGGGAGAAACCCTCGCTTCAAGGGCCCATGGAGCCATGATGCTCTGAGGGACGGAGGGGGTGTGTCCACAGGAATCTCTTGCACAGGAGACATTCCTATGATTTCTGGTGCAGCTCCTGAGCCTGGCCTGGTCCTTTTCCTCAGCCGCATTTATTCCCATTCTGACCCAATTGGAGCTTATTAATTTTGGGCACAGAAATGAGGCCAGCGTGGCTGGAGCATAGTAGGTGATAAGCTCTTCTTCAGTGGTGACGGATAGGAGCACAGAGGGAGCTGGGGGCTTTAATGCCCAGGGTAAAATGTTTGGATTTTATTCCAAGTAAAATGGACTTGAAACAGGAAAGTGACAAGGTCTGATTCACATTTTCAGAAAGATCAATCTCATCAGTACTAAGTTTTGGCAAAGATGTGGGGCAAAGAAATTTCTCATCCACGCTAGGGGGTGTGGAACTTGTACAAGCATTAGAAAATCAGTGCTAGAGTTGGTCCCACACAAACCTTACAACCCTGCAACTCCATTCCTAGGTGCATGTTCAAGAGAAATATGTGTGCACAATATCACGGGAATGTTCATAACAACATTGTTCATAATGGCCACAGAAGGACCCAAGCACCCACCAGCAGGAGAATGGGCAAATGCATTGTGTTATCTTCTTCTCATGGAATGAAGAACAAAACACTGCTACATACAACAATATCTATACATCCTATAAACAATGATGAGATAAAATATTCCAGAAAAGAATATATACAATATGATTCCATGCATATTAAGTTTTAAAACAGGCAAAATCCCCCAATACTATTGAGGCATGCATACATAGATGGCATAGATGGTGAAATTACAGAGAAAAGCAAGGAAAAGATTATCATAAAAACAGGATGGTGGTTACTGCTAAGTGGGAGGAAGAGGGGTGTGATTGAGGAGAAACACAATGGGAGGGACAAAAAACAAACAAACAAACAAACAAACAAACAAACAAAAAACGATGTCCGGAAAACAAGACGTTTCTTCCTTTACATTGGACACTGTTGTGCCAATGTGTAAAGTCTGGAGTAGTGGCAGCCATCTAGCAGCCATGAGGACAGACTGAGCATAGCAGAAGGAAGAGATAGAAAGTGCCTGGATTCCTGACAACATTATTTAGACACTGAAATAACCCTGGAACTGCCCTATTGCTGGACTTCTTGTTATGGGGAATAACAACCTCTGACTGTTTAGGTCCTTCTGAGTGGGATGTTCTGTTATTTGAAGGAAAAAAAGTACCATTGAAGTCACAGGTTTTGGAAGACCAGGCTCAGAGAGTGGAGACTAGTCCAGCTTTACTCTCTGCAATTTGTCCTCTATTAATCCCAAGCAGTCATGTAACCCCACTGACCACAGTGCCATGATGGAGGTCAAAGGCCTACCCTGCCTCCTCCCTCAGAACACAGTGTCTACCTCTGTCAGGATGGGCCTGCTCAGGCAAACACAAGGCCTTGGGGTTATAAACCCACTCTGCTATGCCATGGAACATTTTTTTTATAACTCACAAGGATCTTAATTTTTAAAAAGATAAGAGTACATTAGATTTAGGCACAACTCCCAGCTATTAATAAATATGCTCCAACAAAAAAATAAATTCTCAGAATCTGCTGACATGCAGTGCTCAAGCAGTCTGCTACATATTCCTCTATGGTTCTAGAGATGGTTCCTGGCCATGCCACATACAAGGAGAGGCTTCTGTGAAAAGACCCGCTGGGCTTCCTAGAGGGAACTGAGAACTAGAGGCTGGAAGAGATATTTGGCGTGTCCCTCATTGGCCCACTGGGGCTGGCTGCATGGAACTCTGATTCCAGCTATGAACTGTTTGCATGAAGCATCCTGTGCAAACAGCAGCACTAAAGCAACCAGCACGGTGCACAGGCCCAGCCTGGTCCTGAGTTTCAGGTTCCTCCAGAGACACCCAGGAAGCTGATGTTAGGAGGAACAGAACTCATTGCCCCTATCACCCATAGTAGTGACCTCAGAACAATGTCATGAGAAAATAATTTTTGTTGGGAACTTGAGAGAAAGAGAAAGGAAGATAAGCATTCGTTGTAGGTCTTCATGTACCAGGCACTGTGCGAGTACACTGAGCAGATGTGACAACCTTTGCTTCTGAAGCCAGCCCTGGGAGGTAGGCAACATAATCCTTTGTTTTAAAGAAGAGGTAACTGAAGCCCAGAGAGGTTAAGAGACTTACTCAAGATCACACAGCTCAATTTCAGTGGATTTGAATATGAAGCCATGACCATCTGATTCAGTAGTTTGGCTTTTTTTTTCTTTGTAAATCCAGATTATTCTTGTTTTTGTCTTTTAACAAAAATGAAACCATGTAACGTCCCAAATGGAGAAGCAAAATGAATAAAGATCTCTCTGAAACAAGGAGTTTGAATTTAAATAGTAAAGGATAGCAGGAGGAAAAATAATGGTGTAGATGATAGAGGCTCTGTTCGTCACCAGCTCATTAACAACTGAGTTCTCATTGTGAGCTATTACAAATAAAGCTGCTACAATCACGTGCATACCAGGCTTTGTATGGACACATATTTTCCTTTCTCTTGAGTAATTACCTAGGAGTAAAATGGCTGGCCTATAGGGTAGGGGTGTGTTTATGTTTGAAGAAACTGCTAACGTGGGAGGAAAAAGTGACGTAGATGATAGAAGCTCAGTTTATCCCTCTGTTGACCGAATCAAAGTTGTGACTGAAACAAGGAGCAGCAGCAAGAAAAAATCGCCTGAGATCTATATGAACAAGCCATACAACCAAGGAGAAATCCAAGAAAGTATTCTGCAACGACAGAAGGTATGATGGGGCGAGGACGTAGGGCTACCTGGTTTTGAGCGGCTGAGTGAGATGGAGGCCACAGCAGTGGTACTGGCAGAAACCTCTTAAAGAAGCCATGTTCGTGAGTGGATTTTCGTGGTGACTGATCTGCTTGCTCTGAGGACCAATGCCGAATTGGCTGCACGTGGCAGCACCAGGGACTTACAGGGAGACATTGTCGGAGTGAGGGTCCAGGTGAGACTCGCTCTGTACTAATAAGACCGGGAGACTTAGGAGCTTTGCTTAGGACATAGAAATAAACACAGAAAGGTGGCCAAAATGAGAAGACTAAAAAGCATAAAACATATGCGAGAACAGAACAGAGATCCAGATATAATGGAGTCAAATAATCTAACAGATGCAGAGTTCAAAACACTGGTTATAAAGATGCTCAATGAACTTTTGGGAAGTGTAGATAAATTTAGTGAGAACTTCACGAAGAGGTAAAAATCATAAACATGGAAATGGAAATTATAAAAGGGGACCAGTTTGAAATGAAGAACACATTATCTGAGATGAGAAGTATATTAAATAGAAAAAAAAACAAAGGAATAAACAAAGTGAATAAAGAAAAGGATCAAGTGCCCTATCTAGAAGACAGGAAAGCCAAGGACATGCAATCAGAATGGCAAGAGATAAGATGCCAAGACTATGAAAATAATTTAAGGAGCATCTGGGACACTCTTCAGGGCCCAAATATCCATCTGATCTGGACGTACCTGAAGGAAATCAAGATGTTGAACAGCCGTTTGAAGAAATAATGATGGAAAACTTCCCTAAACTGGTGAAGGAAATAAACATAAAACCAGGATCCAGAGAGGCCCACACCAAGACACATTATAATTAAAATGCCAAAGGCTAAAAACAAAGAAAGAATATTAAAAGCAGCAAGATGAAAACAGATAATTACTTATAAGGGAACACCCATAGGACTGGCAGCTGATTTCTCAAAAGAAACTCTGCAGGACAGAAGGGCTTAGCAAAAAATATTCAACAGGATGAAGGCCCGGGATCTACAATCAAGGATACTTTATCCAGCAAAGCTATCATTTAGAGTTGAAGGAGAGATAAAGAGCTTCGCAGACAAAAATAAGCTAAAGGAATTTATCACCACTAAGTCAGTATTACATGAAATGTTGGAGGGACTTCTTTAAGAAGAAAAAAACGTGTATTAAAAACAGGAATAAAGAATGGTAAAAATTACATTCCTATCAATAAGTATCTTAAATGGAGAAGAATTAAGTGCTCCAACCAAAAGATAGAGTGGCCGAAAGGACCCTTGCATATGCTGCCTACAAAAGACTTACTTCAGATTAAAAGGCACACATGGACTAAAAGGAAGGGGATAGAGAAAGATATTGCTTTGATGGACTTAGCAGGTATTTAAGTCAGCCAGAGCAAGATAATAACTATATGATTTAACTTATATGCAGAATCTAAGGAATAAAAAGAACAAACTAATCAAAAACAGGCTCACAAATATAGTGGACAATTTGGTTACGGACAGAGGGGAGGAGGGTTTGGGGGCTGGGAAAATGAGGTGAAGGGTTAAAGAAGTACAAATTAGTAGCTGATGGATGGTCACAGGGATGGGGGAGCAGGGCATAGGGAATATAGTTAGCATTAATGCGTTGGCTACGTGGAGGGTCAGGGGAGGGAGGGAGCAATTGGGCAGATCATTGCACGAATTCTATAGACGTCTAACCAATGCACTGTATACTTGAAACTAATTAAAAGAAATAAATTTAAAAAAATAAATAGTAAAGGATAAAGAAGTCACGAGATGGGGAAAAGAGAAACTGGAAACTGGCACCTCGAGGGTGCTAGTTCAGAAACCTGGAACTCCTTGACAGGAATCCCCTTCAGCCCAGAATCTGCCATTTGGGCCTTCATTCTTTGGATTGCAGCCATGTCCAGAGCATATAAAATAGTTTCGGTGCCCTAAAAATCCTTTGTGCTCTGCCTATTTATCTCTCCCTCCACACTAATCTGACAATCACTGATATTTTTACTGTCTCCATAGTTTTGTCTTTTCCAAAATTATGTAAATGGAATCCTACAGAATGCAGCCTTTTCAGATTGGCTTCCTTCATTTACTTATTTGTGTTTAAGGTTTCTCCATGTCTTTTCATGGCTTGATAGCTCATTTCTTTTTTATCACCAACTAATATTCTGTTATTTGGATAGACTACAGTTTATATATCTATTTACCTTCTAAAGGACATCTTGGTTACTTCCAAGTTTTGGCAATTATGACTAAATTTTCTAAAAACATCTGTGCGCAGGTTTTAGTATGGACATAGTTTTCAACTCATTTGAGTAAATACCAAAGAGCATGATTGCTGGATCATACGTTTAGTGTTGTAAAAAACTGCCTGTCCTCCAAGTGGCTATATCATTTTGCATTCCCACCAGCAATGAATGAGTTCCTAGTGCTCCATGTTCTCACCAGCATTTGCTATTGTCAATGTTTTGGAATTTTATCATTCTAATAGGTGTGTTATGGTAACTTATTGCTGTTTTACCTTGCAATTCCCTAATAGCATGTGATGGAGAACATCTTTTCATATGCTCTATTTGCATCTGTATACCTTCTTTGATGAGGTGTCCAGCTATTTTGCCCATTTTTTATTGAGTTGTTTGTTTTCTTGTTATTAAATTTTGAGTTTTTAAAATGTATTTTATAGCAGCTCTTTACTAGGTGTGTGCTTCATAATTTCTCCCAGTCAGTGGTTTATTTTCTCATTTTCTCTATCATGCCTTTAACTAAGCAGATGTTTTTAATTTTAATGAAGTCCAGCTCATCATTTTTTTCTTTATGGATTATGCTTTTGTTTTATATAAAATGTCTTTACCAAACTCAAGATCATCTAGATTTTCTCTTATGTTATCTTATCAAAGTTTTATAGTTTTGCATTTTACATTTAGATCTATGACCCATTTTGAGTTAATTTTTGTGGAAGGTATAAGGTCTGTATCTAAATTAATTATTTTTTGCCTATAGAGGTCCCGTCGTTCCAGCACAATTTGTTGAAAAGACTATTCTTTCTCCATTGAATTACCTTTGCTCATTTGTCAAAGATCAGTTAATTATGTTTGTGTGGGTTTACTTCTGGGCTCTCTATTCTGTTTCATTGACCTATTTTCCTCTTCTTTCACCAATACCACGCTGTCTTGATTACTCTAGCTTTATAGTAAATCCTGAAGTTGAGTTGTGTCAGTTCTCTAACTTTGCTCTCCTTCAACATTGTGCTGCCTGTTCTGAGCAGTTTGCCTTTCTATGTAAACCTTGGAGTCGATTTGTTAATATCCACAAAGTAACTGGCTGGGATTTTGATTGGGATTGCATTGAATATATAGATCAATTGGGAAGAATTAACATCTTGGCAATATTGAGTCTTCCTAGCCATGAATGTGGTACATCTCTCCATTCATTTAGATAGTCTTTTAATCAGTATTTTAATTTTTATCATATAGATATTGTACATATCTCATTAGGTTTATACCTAAGTACTTTTTTTGATGGCGCTAATATAAATGGCATTGTATTTTAAAATTTTAATTAAAACAATTTAAATTCCATTATTCATTGCTGATATAAAAGGAACAATGTGACTTTTGTATATTAACTTTGTATTCTGCAACCTTGCCAGAGTTGTTTATTAGTTCCAGAAGTTTTTTTGTTGATTTTTTGGATTTTCTTCATAGATATTTATGTCATCTGTGAACAAAGACAGTTTTATTTCTTTTATTCCCAGTCTGTTCACTTTTTATTTCCTTTTTGTGTCTTATTGCATTTGCTAGAACTTTCAGTACAATGATGAATGGGAGTTGTGAAATTGGACATCCTCGCCTTATTCCTCATCTTAATGGGAAAACATCTAGCTCCTTGCCATCAGCCTTGCAGATTGACAATAAATTCTACTTGATCATGCTGTATAATTATTTTTATATGTTGTTGGATTTGATTTGCTCATATTTTGTTGAAGATTTTTGCATCCGTGTTCATGAGATACAGTGGTCCGTAGTTTCCCTTTCTTGTAAAGTCTTTGTCTGGTTTTGGTATTAGAGTAATTCTGGTATCATAATGAGTTAGGAAGTAATACTCCTGCTTCCATTTTCAGGAAGAGATTATAGAGTATTGGTATACTTTCTATCTCAAATGCTTGGTAGAGTTTACCAATGAACCCATCTGGGCCTCGTGCTTTCTGTTTTGGAAATTTATTAATTACTAATTCAATTTACATAATAGATATAGGCCTATTGAGATGTGCTTTTTCTCCTTGTGTGTGTTTTGAATATTGTATCTTTCAGAAAATTGGTCCAGTTCACCTAGGTTATCAAATTTGTGGGTGAGGAGTTGATCATAATATTTCTTTATTATCTTTTTTGATGCCCAGGGGATTAAATGAAGTCCCCTTTTCATTGCTGATAATAGTATTTTGTGTCTTCTCTATTTTTTACTTAGTTAACTTGGCTAGAGGTTTATCAATTTTATTGGTCATTTCAAAGAACTGACTCTTGGTTTCATTGATATTATCTATTGATTTCTTGTTTTCAATTTTATAGAATTCTTTCATAATTCTTATTATTTCTATTTCTCTGCATATTTGAGGTTTAATTTGGTTTTCTTTTTTTAGTTTCCTGTAGTAGAAACTTAAATTATTGTTTTTAGAGCTGTTTTCTTTTCTAATCTATGCATTCAATGTTATAAATGTCCCTCCACTGCTTTTGCTTACTCTACAAATTTTGATAGTTGTATTTTTATTTTCATTTGGTTCAAAATATTTTAAAATTTCTATTGAAACCTTTTCTTTGACTCATCTGTTATTCAGAAGTGTGGTATTTAATCTCCAAGTATTTAGGGGATTTCTAGCTATCTTTCTGTTACTAATTTCTAGTTTAATTCCGTCATGGCCTGAGAGCATACTTTGTGTAATTTCTATTTTTAAAAATTTGTTAAGGTGCGTTTTATAGCTCAGAATATTTTCTATCTTGGTAAATGTTTCACAAACTTGAGAAGAATGTATATTCTCCTTTTGTTGGATGAAATAGTCTATAGATATCAATTATATTCATAGATGTCAATTAGATCCAGTCGATTGATGGTGCCGTTCAGTTCAACTATCTTTTCCGATTTTCTGCTTGCTGGGCCTGTCAATTACTGACAGAGTCTTGTTGAAGTCTCCAACTATAGTAGTGAATTTCTCTATTTCTTCTTGAAGTTCTATCATTTTTTTGCTTCATTTTTCGATGTTCTGTTGTTTGGTGAAAATATATTAAGCATTGTTATGTTTTCTTGGAGAATTTACCTCTTTATTATTATGTAATGCTCCTCTTTATCCTTGATAATTTTCCTTGCTCTGCAGTCTATTTTGCCTGAAATTAATATAGCCACTGAAGCTTTCTTTAAGTTAGTGTTAGCATGGTGTATCTTTCTCTATCCCTATACTTAATTTTTTTTTTAATTTTAGTAAAATACACATAACACAAAATTTACCATCTTACTCATTTTTATGTGTACAGTTTACTAGTGTTATATATATTCATTGTTATGCAACCAATTTCCAGAACTCTTTTCATTTAGCAAATCTGAAACTCTATACCCATTAAACAACTCCACATTCCCCACTGTGCCCAGCCCTTAGCAATTACCATTCTACTTTCCATCTTTATGAATTTGATTACTCTAGGAACTTCATATAAGTGGAATTATACAGTATTTATCTTTTTGTGACTGGTATAAAGTAATTAGCATAAAGTCCTCAACTTTCATCCACATTGTAGCATCTGTCAGAATTTCTTTTTAAGGCTGGATAACATTTCAATGTGTGGATATACCGCATTTTGTTTATCCATTCATCTATCAATGGATTTTTGTGAATAGTGCTGCTATGAACATGAATGCACGAACAGCTCTTCAAGACCCTGCTTTCAATTATCTTGAATATATACCCAATAGTGGAATTACTGGATCAAATGGTAATTAATCTACTTTAAAATTGAGGAACTGCTGTACTGTTTTCCATAGAAGCTGCATCATTTTACATTTCTAATAATAGTGCCCAAGGGTTTTAATTTCTCACATCCTTGCCAACACTTGTTATTTTTTGGTTTAAAAAATTTTTTGACAGTAGCCATCTTAATGGGTATGAGGTGGTAGTGTATTGGTTTTGATTTACACTTGCGTAATAAATAGTGATGCTGAACATCTTTTCATGTACTTGTTAGCCATTTTGTATATTTTCTCTGGAGAAATATCTATTTAAGTCTTTTGCCTGTTTTTTAATCTGTTTGTATTTTTGTTAGTGATAATTTCCTTATCAAATATATAATTTGCAAATATTTTTTTCATTCCATTAGTTTTCTTTACTCTGTTGATTGTGTCCTTTGATGCACAGAAGTTTCTAATTTCGAAGTAGTCCAACTCATATATTTTTTCCTTTGTTACCTCTGCTTTTTGTGTCATAGCCAAGAAATCACTGCCAAATCCAATGTTATGAAGGTTTCACCCTCTTGTTTTCTTCTACAAGTTTTATTGTTTTTGGTCTTACAATTAGGTCTTTGATCCATGATGAGTTAATTTTTATATATACTGTAAGGTAAGGGTCCAACTGCATCCTCTTGCATCTGAATATTCAGTTTTCCTATCACTAGTTATTGAAAAGACTGTTCTTTCTACATTGAATGGTCTTGGCATCTTTGTAAAATACCACTTGACCATATATGTGAGGGTTTATTTCTGGACTCTCTATTGTATTCCATTGGTCTAAATGTCTGTCTTTATGCCAGTACCACACCATATTGACTACTGTAGCTTTTTAGTAAGATTTGAAATTAGGAAATGTGAGACCTCCAACTTTGTTCTAATATTTCCAGATAGTTTTGTCTCTTTGAGTTCATTGACAGTCCATATGAATTTTAGGATGGATTTCCTATTTCTGTGAAAATATTGTTGGGATTTTGATAGATATTGCATTGACTTCATAGAGTATGTTGAATAGTCTTCCTTTATTTTAACTCTATCTGCATCTTTTTATTCAAGGTGGATTTTTAAATCAACAACTTGTAGTTGGATCTTTTTTAATCCACTCTGACACTGACAGTCTGTTTTTAGAGAGTTCAGAGCATTGATGTTTAAAGTAATTTATCTCATTCATTACTGTTTCTTATGCACTGCTGTTAGTCTTTGTTCTTTCTTTCCTTCCTTCTTTCTTCTTCTTCTTCTTCTTCTTCTTCTTCTTCTTCTTCTTCTTCTTCTTCTTCTTCTTCTTCTTCTTCTTCTTCTTCTTGTCTTCCACTCTTTTTCTGACTTCTCTGGTTTTAATTGAGCATTTTATGTAATTTCATTTTTTCTTCTCTTCACATATCAATTATACTCCTTTTACTTAGCATCCTTGACTTTTAAATCCCAGCATCTCTGCCATATGTGTCTAGTTCTGATGCTTGCACTGATTTTTCAAACTGTATTTTTGTTTGTCAGGATATGCTGCAATTTAGAAGTAGTTAGTTAAAGGAATTGAGGTATACAGACCTCTTGTGTGAGGTTTTATGCTTATCTGGCTGGGAATTAGGCTTTGTTTACTGCTTTAGCCCTAGGTGTCAGAGGCTAAAATTTCCTCTGGGGTTCTTATTTTTGTCTCCCTTGTGGCCTTTGAGATTTCCTAGAGAGATCTTCTTAAATAAGGTCTGAAATGTACAGTTCTTTCTGTTGCATTTACCTGTTACTACAGGAGTCCTATTGATGCGGTGGTAAGATGTATGGGAGGGGAAGCATTCTGTAGTCCTATGACAAGGTCTCAGTTTTTTTAGGGAGTTTGTGCCCTGCACTGTGATCTTCACTGGCACTTCTCAATCCTTCCCCTTTTCCCCCTTAGTTGAGATAGGAAGACTAGTAGAGGCTGGTGTCGGGCATTTCCCTAACCACAGGTGGTTTAGGCTCTGGTAAAACCCTAGTCAGTTAGGCTAGGTAAAATAGTTTTCCTTGAGGGCAGTGTTCAAGAAGAACAGAATATTCTGGGTATACTTCAAAATGTCCACTTTCTCCCTTTCAGTGTTTGAAGAATGAGCCTTGAGCATTTCTCTACTTTTCACTGTGAGAATCTGGTTGAGCTCCTGGTGGTGAAACTTCCAGAAGTTGTGGGGGCCTTCCTAAGACTGGTCCTTTTATGACTTTTAACTTTTAGACTTGACCATGCTGAGCCTCCAACAATTCATCAACTACAGTTCAGATTTTCCTACCCTAGCACTGGTTCAGTTCCTAGCTGGTAGGCTGTGATTCTCTGCATTCAGCTCTCTGTCTCTCCAACTATGGAGGCAGTGGTTTGCTCTGTGATCTCAATTCTCTAATGTATGTAAGAAGAGTTGTTTTTCAGTTTGTTCAGCTTTTTTCTTGCTGTGTGAATGGGAGTGATGACTTCCAAGTTTCTTAAATGCCAGGCTGGAAACTAGAGTCTTCATGTGCTTTTGTAGTCTCCCCCACACTGAATCATGGTTGGCGTATGTGACAAATAGAATATTGTGAAAGTGACAGTGATTTAATTTATAAGCCATGGTCAATAAAAACCATTGGTGTTCTCATGTTGGCTTCTCTTGCTCTGGGTGAAGCCAGCTGCCATGCTAAGGGGATTCAGAAGGAGCTACTCAAGATGTGGGATACAGATTGTTTTGAGCTAAAGGCAATTTAGCTTCTCCTCCAACTACCCGAAAGAATTTGAACCAGGGGCCTTGCCCATAATGAGAGATTATCAGAAATAATCTCTTTGACACACCTATTTGCCAGAACAAACTTCTATTTGCTAAACATCTGCTCTTATTGTCGTTCTATGACCCTTTGAAGCCCCCGAGGCATGGTACCTCATCCTTGGCTCAGAATGTCTTTCACATCCATGTTCCTTTTCTATCTCTGAACCTCTGGTGTATGTGGGGTCTCTGACTCTCTCATGTATCTGGGGTTCCCCTACATACGTATGCATTAAATTTGGTTATTTTCTCTTGCCAATCTGTCTCATGCCTATTTGATTATTAGACCAACTAAAAGAACCTTGGGGGTAGAGAAAAGTACGTTTCTCTCCCACAGTGTCATGAAAACATTCAAACTGTCTTGTGTCAGGTTTATGCAGAGAGTAGTCAAGGCCCTTGACAATAGCCAGCTCCCACTTCTCAGGTGGGTTTTTCGGCCTTAGTCAAGCTTTCTGGTGACAACAGGCTGTGTCAACAACTTGATTGAAACTTCATGCAAGACGCTCCCACCCAAGCCATTTTTAAATTCTGTCCTACAGAAACTATGAGAGATAATCAATGTTTATTGTTGGTTAAGCCACTAAAATTTTGGGGTACTTTTGTTACATAGTAGTAGATAAATAATATAGAGTAATACGAATTTCTTACTCAGGATAGTAGTACCCTGAACAGCTCCCTCTGACAGATACTTCTGCTGCCTCTGCATAAATGCTTCCAGAAAAAATACCCTAAGTTTGCAGCTCATTTAATTTCTGGACAAGAATTTGGAAATGTTCACCAACCCATCCCCTTCATGAAAGGGCTAGAAAACTTCTTAGTGTCTGCAAGGACATGAAATGGTTAATCAAGCAGCTAACCATCAAAGGTCAGTTCAAATTGGGTAGCCAAAGTTTGCTTGATGTTGTGGAGATGTCTGTAACTGAGGGAGGAATAACCTTTTGGGTAATGGGAGAGGGTTTTTCAAGTCTTGAAGATACTTTTGATTTACCATGCTGAAAAACACAGCCAACTGAGTATCACACTGACATCAGCCTATAAGAGATTCAGGGAGACATTTCATTGAAGGGGAAAATGGCTACTACAGAAAGCATCCGACTGCAGAAAGTATCTGACGACATGATGGACTGCTTTGCGAGGACACAAGAGTCCTGTCACTAAATGTTCAAACACAGGCCTACCAATCACTTGGAATAATTTAGGAGGAATTCCAGCACTAATTGATTTTTAAAGTGCTTGGAAATCCATTCTATTATGGCTTTTTAACAAAGTCAACTGCAAAATAAGTTTCTGTAAATCTAATTGCATCTCCCTGTTAAATTCTAACATAATTCTAAAGTCAGATGTAGGGTCCCATAAAAAAAGCTGTCTTGTAGACCAAGTGGAAGTAGTTGTGAGCAGGCCACCAGGCATGATACTCAAGGCATATTTAAAGCACATTCTGACTCCCTATGTCCCTTCTTTTTCTTTTGTTTCTTTACAGTCTCGGATCTTGTAAATCCTGGCGTTGACCTAATTCCCCCACTGAATATCTTCTCAGGGGCTGGCCACTGGTGGCCTCAAGGCCAAGGCCAGCCCCTTGCCTGTTTTTGTATATAAAGTGTTACTGGGCACAGCTCCACTCATTTGCACTTTAATAGCAGAGTTAAGTAGTATGACAGAGACCATATAGCCCATAAAACCTAAAATATTTACTATTTTGCTTTTTATAGAAAGTGATTGCCAACCCCTGGTGCTTATTCCAGTCTCCTCTCCTTACCCTTTGGCCTTGGCCCTCATGATGTCTGACGGAAGTTGTGCACAAAAATCCCACCTGATTAGTTGCATAGTGGGTCATCTTGAGGCTAAGTCAGGCTCACAAATCCCCATGGTGGGGATTCTAATTGAGATGGGGTCAGAGAAGGCATCATTGTTGGGAGAACTTTAAGTAGAGACTTGGATGATATGCAGAATCCAGAAAGAAGCTGTGTAAAGGCTTTGAGATAGGAAAGAGCTTGGTGGTTTCAGAACCTCTAAAGGAGGCTGGTGAGGAAGGAACAGGAGAGGTGGAGGGGAAGGAGGCAGCAGTGGGGCAGGGCTCGGTGACCCCCATTTCTGGCCAGGTAGCAGGAAGATGAGCCTGCCCAGGCTGCACAAGGCCTTGAGGTTAACAGCTGCAAAGTGTTTTGGGTTTGGGTCTGATTGTGTCTTGTTATTTGATTCCCAGAGTTATTGGGGCTCCCTGGGACTCAGGCAGCTCCTTAGTGGCCAGGCTTCTGGCCAGATGCTGACCAGCTGGTTTAGAAGTGGCAGGAGGGGTCTCACCCACCCAGATGGGGAAAGAAAGGCCTGTGGGAGATAGAGGAAGAGAAAATGTCTTTCTGGCTTACTGTGGCCAGAGGTCAGGAGACAGTAGGGCAATGGCCTTTGGTGGCAGGGCTCGGTGACCCCCATTTCTGCCCAGACCTCCTGAGTCTGTAGCCTCCATAGCAGGTGTCAGGTGGGCCACAGGAAAGTTTCTAGGGATGGACTGGGGATATGGGAAGCAGCAGATGGTCCCCAGAACCCACCTCTGAGTTAGAGGGGAATAGAAGCAAAAGGGGGGCTTTTTTATTCAGTTTTGTTGAGGTATAATTGGCAAATAACATTAGAAGCTATTTAAAGCGTACATAATGGTGATTTGATACACATTGTTAAAGAATTCCCATCATGTAGTCAACACAACCATCACCTCACATATTTATTTTTGTGCATGTATATGAGTGTATATGAGAACATTTAAGTTCTACTCTCAGCAAATTTCAATTTTACAATACGGTGTTATCAACTATCATCATCATGTTATACATTACACTTATTTGTTTCATAGTTGAAACTTTGTACCTTTTTACCGACTTCCTATTTCACCCACCATTTAGTATTTGCCTTTGGCTTATTTCACTTAGCATAGAGCCTTCAAGGTCCATCTATGTTGTCACAAATGGCAGTATTTCCTTCTTTCTCAAGATTGAATAGTATTTTACTGTGTATAAACAGCACATCTTTATCCATTTATTTATCAATAGACACTTGGGTTGTTTCCGTGTCTTGGCTATTGTGAATAATACTGCAATGGACATGGGAGTGCAGATATCTCTTTGTATCCTGTGTTTACTTCCTTTGGATATCTACCCAGAAGGGCAATTACTGGATCCTGTGGCAGTTCTATTTTTAATTTTTCGAGGAACCTCCATACTGGTTTCCATAATGGCTGCACAGAGAAGCTTCCTTTGTTTTCTTCTAGAAAGTATTATTTGAACTCTCTTCTCTCCACTGTCATTTTTAAATTAAATCTCTAAGCAGTCCTTCAAAATATACATTATAGTCTAAAATCACTTTCGAGCTCAATGTTTTCTTCATACTCATTTGGTAAGACCTGAGTGGGGCTGACGTGAAGCTTTTTACAGTGTTTATGTGTCCCCTATAATGTGGGTAATCATCTATTTTGCTGCAAACCTATCAGTGTATTAGATTATGAGGTGCTACCCTAGACCCTGGTGGGAGTACTATGTAGCATGTGATATGTATACTGTATCTTCTTTCTAAAATAAAGAATATTTTGAATTCTGAAACACATTTGGCTTTGAGTTTTTAGGTCAGTAATAGTGGGCCTGCACTGTTTTTTTCATATTGGGAAACTGAGTCTGAGAGCTGGCCCTGAGGAATTCAGATCCCCTGCATTGGTGTCTAGTAATAGAGAAAATGGTAAAATCAAAGGCAATAACTTCCTCCTGTCAACCACTACTTCCTAACACTCTGAAGACATATCTGCAAATTCTCATTATGGTCCCCTACTCTGGTCCTATCCACAGACAGGCCTTTTTTCTTGTAGTTTCTCTACCCCAGACTATATCCCAAACTTGAATGAATCTCCTGGCTCACACCTAGTTCTGGAGCCACCCATGAGACTGAGTCAAGGGTGCCTCCTAGAGCCATGCTTTGCTTTGATTCTCAGGAGGGCAGAATGAAGGGAGGGGTGAGGTAGAGAAGGAGGGGAGGGGAGAGAGTGAAGCTCAGCGGAATAGGAGGCAGGAGAGAGAGAGAGAACAAGGATGTGGGAGGGTTAGGCCAGTGGAGCAGCCTTGGTTTGGCTTGTGTCTCTCTAGTCACAGCATCCAGCCATTGTAAGCATCTGTCACCATCTTCTCTGACCCAAATTTACATATTGAAGTCCTAATCCTCAGTACCTTAGAATGTGATTGTTTTCGGAAATAGGGCTTTAATGTGGTAATGAAGTTAAAATGAAGCCTTTAGGGTAGCCTCTAATGAAATGACTGGTGTTCCTATAATAAGAAAAGATTAGGACACAGAAACATGTGTGCACAGATGAAAGACCATATGAGGACCCAGCAAGAAGGTGGCCATCTGCAAGCCAAGGAGAGAGGCCTCAGGAGAAATCAATCTGCCAACACTTGACTTGGAGTTCTAGCCTTTGGAACTGAGACAATAAATTTCAGTTGCTTAAGCTACCCAGTCTGTGGTATTCTATTATGGCAGCCTGAGCAGACTAATACAGCATCTCAAAGATGACTCTAACTCAACTCTATTCCTACCCCAGGAAGAAACTACAGAGAACACAGGGATGTAGTTTTGGGGTCTAAAGAAGAATCAGCACAGTATATCTGTCTTCTTCAATAGACCAGACCTGTGTATATAAATTCCCATCAGCTCCCTTTGATAAGACATCTCCTGGGCATGGCTTGCTCTGTTCTTTGAGGTTGGTCTGGCTTTGTGTCTGAACTCCCATTGCTTGCCTCAGAGTTATCTGCTTTGAGCACATTTTCAGTTATGTGTCCCTGGTATCCCCATAGGCAGTAGTGGGTAGCAGCCGCTCTGACAGCTCATGATGATGTGCCTCTCTTCCCAGCGCCATGTGCAATCATATCACTCTGGTAGCATGCAATTGGCCACAGTGGGAGTATTCACACCTTGGCACACAGTACAGTTTAGAGCTTTTCCTCTGAAAGTTGGTTTATCAGTGCACCACTGTCAACTTTCTATGTACCCAGCCCTGGGTCTGAAGCCCTCTGCTCTGCTTATCTGGTTGAGTCTTAGGGAAAGAGACCAGGCAGTTCCTATCTTGCCCCATTGGTGCCTTGGGAGGAAGATCCATGTTGCTGGCTGAGACAAAGTTGGCTCAGCCTGATGACCAAAGATGGGCAGGATCTCAACTCTAGAGAAATCTAAACAGTGAGGAACCAAGGCTGATATCCAGGTGGCAGAATAATGACCCCCTAAAGATAATCAGCCCCTTCCTCATCCCTGGGATTTTTGAATGTCATGCTACATGCAGAAGGGGTTTGCGGATATGATTAAGTTAAGTATCTTAAGATAAGGAATTTATCCAGGATTATCCAAGTGGGTCCAATGTAATCACAAGGGTTCTTATAAGGGAGGCAGGAGAGACAAAGTCAAGAGAACGTGATGTGAATTGGAGAGATTGCCAGACGGCCCAATTTGAAGTACAAAGGGGCCACCAGCCAAGGAATGCAGGCAATGTCTAGAAGCTAAAAAAGGCAAGGAAAGAGATCCCCCCTAGAGCTTCCAGAAGAATCCAGCCTCACCGGTACCATAATTTTGGCTCAATGAGACTAATTTTAGACTTCTGGCCTCCAAGACTTCAAGCTAAAAAAATCTATTTATTTATTTATTTATTTATTTATTTATTTATTTATTTATTTATTTAGAGGTTAAATTTATGGAACATAAATTTGGCCATATTAAAGTGTACAAGTCAGTGGCATTTAGTACAGTCATCATGTTCCAAACCACTTTTACCATCCGCAAAGGAAACCCTCACTGCCCTGTCTCTCTGGCCCCTGGCAACCTCTGATCTGCTTTCTATCTCTATAGGTTCACTTATTCAAGACATTTCATATAAAAGGAATCATATAGTCCGTGACCTTTTATGTCCGGTTTCTTTTGCTAAGCACAATGTTTCAGGGATTCATATGTGTTGTAGCATGTGTCAATACTTTATTCATTTTTGTGGCCAAATGTTATTCTACAGTGTGCATAGGGCACACTTTGTTGATTCATGCATCAGTTGACAGCAATCAGGGTAATTCCCTTTTTTTTTTTTTTTTTTGGCTATTGTGAATAGTACTGCTATGACCATTTGGGCACAAACATTTATCTCTCTTCAGTTCTAATGTGTATTGTGTGCCGTCATAAAGTTTGTGGTCATTTGTTACAGCAGCAACAGGAAAGTAATACAGACACTAAATCGACCAGAGAGATCTCCCTTTCCCCAGTACTGAGTCCAAGACTTGATTGTGGGGCTGGACTCTGCAGGCACTCACTTATTTGGAGATGATGAAGCCTGTCGGGCTCACAGAGAACATTATTCCAGCTGGCCGGACCCTGGCCCCAACCAGAAAGGCTGAGTTTGAGACCTGAAGAAAGGGAGAGGTCAGGGGTGAATTGAGGGGCAGGCTGTGGCATGCTGAGGGCCTTCCTGGCCTCCTTCCTTCCTCCCTTGAACTCCATGGGGCTAGCTTGATGGGGATCTCACGAACTCCTCAGCCCTCAGCAGCTTTTAACCTCATAGGACTCTCTTTTGTGCCTTCTGTCATGGCACAGCCTTAAAGTCTGGCTCTATCCCTCTCCTCCCAATTAAGCCTGCTGGAGCCCAGGTCTTGCCTCCCACCTGCCAGTGACCTGCAGCCTGTGGCCCCTTTCCCGACAGAAGGCATGGATTATTAACACATGGGTCAAAGACCTTGACCCTGCCATGGTTTCCTCTAAAGATGATGGCAGCATGGACGCTGACCCAGAGTTTGGGGCCTGACAACAGACTTTCACTCCCACCTCTATCCCAGCCTCTTTCCTCAATAAAGCAGCCATCCTTCATGGAGTAATACATTCAGATCTGCCTTCCATTTATCAGCTTTATTAACCTACTTTTTATTCCAAAGCCACGCAGTCTTCCCAGCATTTCCTCCCGAGTAACTCATCACCCACAGTGCACTATACATCTTTTGTACATGCTCCTTTGTCATCTTGCTGATACCCCCTCCCCCCTTTCCTACTCTCCTTTCTTGACAGCGTTTTTCTCTCTTTGAGTCATGTGACCCTATGATCCATAATGATTTAAAAATTCTGGCATTTTAGAGAGATTTCTCTTCTTCTTCTTGTGAATTTGAGAGGCAATGTGGAGTCAGATTCAAATCACAGCTTAGCCACTATGTGACCTTGAGGAGTGTTCTGTTATTTCTTGCCACTCAAACAAACCCCACAATGTAGTGGCATGAAATGGATCACCCCAAATTTAGTGCCTGTCACGATTCTAAGGTCAGAAATTCTAGAAGTTCTTGGCTGGGCAGTTCTGGGCATGAGGAGTCTCGTGCTGTCTAGGACAGGTGGGGGGTGGTAGGGTAAGAGGGGGTGGGAGAGAGCAGAAATCAGGATGGGGTAGCTGGTGGTTGGCTGGGATGTCTCTTTGGGTAGGCACATCTGCAGTGTTAGTTTGGGCTTCCTTGTAGCATCGTGGTCTCAGGTTAGTCAGACTGTTTACATGGCAGCTCAGGGCTGCAGAGCAAATGTCGTAGAGAGCAGTATCACTTCTGCTCTACTCAATTGACTTTCTTGTTACTATGGTTACCCAGAATTGAGGGGAGGGGTTGTGGACCCCTACCTCATGATAGGCGGAGCATCAAAGAATTTGTAGTCATGTTTTAGAGCCACCTCAAAGAGGCCATTTCCTGTCTCTGCTTTTCAGTTTCCACATCTATGAAATGGAGCTGATAATTCCTCACTAGAGAGTTGTTATGAGGGTTAAATTAAGAAGTATTTGTGAAAATGTCTGAGACACAGTAGGTGCTCACCTACACCGTGGGCTCCAAGTGCAGGTGAGAGGGTTGGTAATTGCCTCCAGGGCTGTGAGTGTCCCTTCCTCACCCAGAATGTTTGGCATGCATTGGGTTAAAAGGTTGCGTCTCCCTGAGTTCAGTTGGAAATCAGAAGTTCCCCAGAGAATGTCCTAGGAATTTCAAGCCACGGCATCTTTTGATATATATCTGAGTAGCTCAGTTGGGGGAGCCAGGAAGTCTGTTGCCTACCTGGGCCCGGACATGACCCTTGGAGGGTTGAGCCAGGAGAAAGTTGAATTTGAGCCCTTTGGCGACACCTGTTTCTCTCAGAGTAAAAGCCAAGTTTCCCATGGCTGGTAGGCCCTACCCCACTATTCTTGAGCTTTACTTCTCTGCCCCTGTGCTCAACTCCACTACAGACTTCTGCACCGATTCCCTGTTCCTGAAAGACCCTTGGCACTCTGCCTCAGGGCCTTTGCATTGGCCTGTGTCTATGCTGGAATACCTTTCCCTAATTTTTGGCATGGTTTACCCTCTCCTCTCATCAAGTCTGTGTTCATTTGTCACTTTCATCAGTGAAGTACACCTTGAAGTCCCAGTCCCTCCCTCAAGTCACTGACCCGTTTACCATGTATTATTTTGTTTCCAATAATGTTTAGCTCCCAAAAGGGTATGTCCACATCCTAACCCCTACAACCTGCAAACATGACCTTATTTGGAA
Organism: Rousettus aegyptiacus; assembly: GCF_014176215.1. Lineage (NCBI taxonomy): Eukaryota > Metazoa > Chordata > Mammalia > Chiroptera > Pteropodidae > Rousettus > Rousettus aegyptiacus. Next base: position 25,526,048 of record NW_023416311.1, on the reverse strand, counting down.
ACAAGGTCTTTGCAGATGTAATCAAGTTGAAGGTCTTGAGATGAAATTATCCTAGATGATCTGGGTGGGCCCTCAATCCAGTGGGCAAGTGTCCCTGGACACACACATGAGACACCCAGGAGAGAGACCCAAAGGGAGAACAGGACAAGGCCACAGGAAGACAGATTGGTGAGATGCAGCCACAAACCAAGGAACGTCTGGAACTACCAGAAGCTTGAAGAGGCAAGAAGGATTGTGCCCTTGAGCCTTTGGAGTAGATGTGACTCTATTGACACATTCATTTTGACTTCTGGCTTCCAGAACATTGAGAGAATAAATTTCTGTTGTTTTAAGCCATTAAGTTTATGGTCATGTGTTATGGCAGCCCTAGGAACCTAATATAAGCACTTAACATTTCCTAACACACTGTATCATTTACTCATTTATTAAGTATTTTGATCTGTTGGTAAGCTTACTCTTTCCCCAGGAAGTTATCTGAGGATGAAAGGTGTTGTCTGTATGTTTCACTGTGGCATTTCTAGTGCCAAGATCAGTGCCTGCCACATAGTAGGCTCCCTGTAAACAGTTATTGAATGACTGTATGTAATGGGAGTCTCCAGTTAGCTGGGAGCCAGGATGTCCCCAGGCGAACTCCTATAAACTCTTCAAAACCTTTTTTCTCTGAAAATCATCCTGAGCTCCTAGCTGACCATGTGCCATGCACACACCTTCACCAGAGTGCTGTGGTGATTCATGCTCTGTTTCCTCCCCTTTTGGCTATGGAGTCCACAAGGGTGGGGCCCACATCAGCCCCTTTTTGGCATTCTTAGCAGCAGCACTGGGCTTGGCACAGCAAGGCAGCATTAAATCAGGGCGGATAACACCCTGTGGACCTCCTTTCAGGGGGGTAGGGTTGGGAAGACAAGATTGAGTGGATCAGAATGGACCAAGTGGTCAGGGGAGGGCTTTGAGGGAAGTGAACCTGAGATGGAAAGGCAGTCCAGGTGGGAGGAGGGAGGTAAGCAAAGGATTGAGAATGGGGTGTATACACTGATCAAACTATTGTAGTTTCACTGGATTCAAGGATTCACAGAGGAGGCAGGGAGCTGTTGGGTTAGGAGCACACTAACCTCTAACTGGGCAAGTTTCCTTAGTCTGCTGAATGCCCCCACCCTCCAGAGCTTCCTGAGTCTTGAAGTCCCTAGGGGCCTTCATAATTATGCTCACTCATACACGGTGAGCCTCTTCTTACCTACTATTTCTTCTCACTATTGTAGACACTTCAGTTCCTAAGATGTGCTGGGCTGTTCCCATCTGTGGCAGGCCCTCTAGGCCACCCACTGCCTTCTTTGGGGATAGGATGGGCCACATGTGCTCAAGGAAATTGGATTTCTCCTCCAGGCCCAAGAGATGATCTGTCTGAATCAGCTAGGACAATGTTATTCCACTTTGCCAGTGATCCATCTAAGGTTGAGTTTTGGATATGACAATGTCAGAGAAAGTCAGGTGAGGCTTTTGGAAAAGGATTCTTTTTTCTTATAAAAGGAGAAAGGAGAGCTCGATTAGGCTCTGCTGCCTCCTGCTTCCTAGTTCTAACATAGCTGTGTGAAGACATGATGTTTGGAGCTGTGGCAGCCATCTTACTATGAGGCCAAGAGTTGAAAAGCAAAAGGTCCCAAGCTGAGAGGGCAGACAGAAAGATCCTGAGCCATTGAGGGCATCATTGATTGGTTCTTTCCAGTCTGAAATCACCTACCTATAGACTTTACAAATTACACCTGTTGCTTAAGCTTAAGTTGGGGATTCTATGCCTCACAACTAACTCTTCTTAATAGAGTCAATATCTCTGAACATTTGCACATGGGATTTGTTTTGCCTGGAATGTTTTCTCATTTTGTCTGACCAGAAAATGTTGACTCATCCTTCAAGACCCAGCTACAGTGTCACCAACGCCCTTCGTCAGACCCTTTAGAATGGGTGGTTTCTGAGGTCTTTCTTGCTCCGATGTTTGGTAAATTCATGAGTTGTGTTAGTCATAGCTCCTGGAAGAGAGGCATCAGCTTTCTGCACATGTGATGTGAGACAGGCTCAGGGATCTCTTGCCTTGACTGACTCTTGGTAACAGGTGGAATGATGAAGGGGTTAGTGGTGCAGTCTGGAGTCAGGTTATCCAGTTGAGATCCCATTCTTCCATATGCTAGCTGTGCAACTTTGGGCAAAGCACTCAACTTCTCTATGCTTCAGTTTCCTCTCCATGAAATGGGGATAATAATGGCGATTCTCTCATAAGGTTAAATGAAGTGAATCATGTAAAAATGTTCAGTATGGCCTGTCTCAATAATAATGACCCACTTTTACTGAGCTCATACTTGCTATGAAACTGGCATTGTTATTAAAATAAATATCACTTAATTTTAATTTAATCTCACTTAATTTAAATAATATAGATTACAGATATGTCTCATTTAATCATTAAAGAAAATTTAGGAGGTAAGTTCTATTGTTATTCCCATTTTACAGGCAAGAAAACTAAGGCCCGTAGAGGTTAAATAGCTTCATTTAGTACTAAGTATGGGAGTTTGGACTTGAACCCAGGCTGTGGGATCCTGAAGGACCTTTGTTCCACTTGACTACATCTCCACACTATTGGGAAGATCAGTTAAATCTGCTGCTACTTCCCTAGGGTGCATGACCATTCCAAATAATTTCATTATTTGAGGGGCAGGGTCATTGCTGCTCCCTTCCTTGGCCCAGGGGATTCCACCCTATCTCTGACCCTAGTGATGCCAGGCTCCCTCCATATCCAACACCTCTGCACACAGTGTTCCTGGGCCTTGTCTCCTTGGCCTCAGAGGGGATCTCAGGGTGAAGAGTCACAGTCTCCTCTCCCAGAAAGCCCTCGAGCTCCCCTTTGGGCCTGCTGCACATGTGGCCCACCGCATGTTGCGTTGTTATTTCTCAGATGGCTGCCTCTCAGTACCCTATGGTCCCCCAGGGAGGGGCTCTGTCTCCTCCATCCTACAGCCTACCCCTGGCACAGAACCTGGCAACGGAAGTGAGTGTTTGTGGATGGGGTCCATCTTGCCTAGTCCCCTGCACATGACTGTGGTTTTGACAGTTCCCTCCCCTCACCCGCCTAGAGTAGCATATATTGATTTCTAAAGCAATGTTTTTTCTCCTGTCTTTGTTTGGAAAATGTAACAAATACCACAGATTGGGTGGCTTAAACAACAGAAATTTATTTCTCACAGTTCTGGAGGCTGAAAGTCCAAGATCAATGTGCCAACAGATTCGGTTGCTGGTGAGAACTCACTTCCTAGTTTGCAGTAAGCTGTCTTCTCCTTGTGTCCTCACATGCCAGAGAGCGGGGAGAGAAGCAAGCTCTCTGATGCCTTTTCTTATAATGATGAGGCCCCCACCCTCATGACCTCATTTAAACCTGTTCAACTCCCAAAGGCCCCACCTTCTAACACCATCACACTAAAAGTTAGGGCTTCAACATATGAATTTGGGGGGACAAAGACACTGTCCTTAGTATCCTTCGATTATGATCCTATGTTTATGTCCATAATTAAATGAAGCAGTAAAACATGTAAAAGAAGATTAAAGTTAACCATAATCCCAGCACATGCCCAGAGATACTTCTATTTATGCTCACATTTTAAGGTACATACTTTTGGACTTTTCTCTCCCATATAATCACTCTTGAATATTAAAACATATTTGAGATGCTCTGTAAACCTTGTTTTATAACCTGTCTTTCTCGCTTAAACATACGAGAAGAGTAGTCTTTTGTACCCTTCTTGTTTAATCATCTGCCCAAGTTTATGCTCTCGTTATTTTCTTTGCTTTACTCTCTTTCCATATAGATTATGTACTCTTTGCTTTTATATTTCTGTCATAAGACATGTTTCCTGTTAGAATTCTACTAGTGGTTGCCTTTCAGGTTTTAAAAAGCCCAGGTACAGATTTGTGTTTCTTTACTCTTCAAAATTATAAGGGAGGCACTGTTGATTCCTCTTGGTATTGATGAAAATGTAATAAACTTATATTTCTTTTTCCTCCTTATTGATCAGCTTTTGTTGATTTATTTTAAAATAAAACATCATTAATTTTTTCATATCATATATACTTTTATTCAGGATTTTTGAAATTTGCATTGTTCTATCACCACAACAGTCCTTCCAGAGTCGATCCTACATTTTACTGTTTTAGGACTTTTCACTGGTTTCTTTTTTCTTCCATTTGTTCATGCTTGAGATTTTTATTTTATTTTATGCCTTTGATGGCCAGAGTGTGTCATCCAGTAACTATGTTCAGGAGCAGCCTATTTTCTGAGACTTCATGTTTCTCTGTGCGGTTACTGAAGATTTGACATTTTGTAAACAGTAGTGGAAAAGCTACTCCAAGCTCTACTTTTAAAAGGGACAAAGACAATATCAAACAAACAAACGAACAAACAAAACTCAAAATAGGACAAAAATCTCCAGAGGACTGTCATGGTAACCACAGGGCTCGCATCTGCTTGTGTGACTTGTGTGACAGACAGCCCCTGACCTGTGACAATCCTGTGATTCCTAGAGGGGGTGGTATATGGGGTGGGGGCTTCTCCTTTCTATTTGAGGGTAAGGAAAAGGAGATGTGGGGGCTGGACTGGGACTTAGGAAGGCCAGTTATTGGCATGGCCAGCCACTGGGTTAGATATTCTTTCCAGATTTCAGGTTCTCCTCTGAGCTCCACTCTCAAGTCCGGACCATTTTGACTGAGGGCAACTTTGCTAGGAGTGGTGATTTCACTGCTCCCCTTGGGCATGCTGCACAGATGCCACCATTCACCACACAGCACTCTCAGCCTGGGCTGGGAAGGTGTGGGGTCAATGGGAGCAAAGGGGAGGAGTGACAGAAACGCTGCTGGGTGACGGCAGGGGCTGGCCTGGGAACTACAGCTGATGAGAAAGGTTTGACAGGATCAGTCATAGTGTCATGCCTGAGGCCGAAGGAAGAATCAGTAATACCAATCTTGTCTTTATTTAACACTATCATATTTTGTTCATATAGATTTTTTTGCATTAATTTGGATTTAAAAAATATTATACTAAATATTATTTATCTTGATTACTGAGTGTATTAGTTCCCTGTGGCTGCTGTAACAAATTACCACAAACTTGGTGGCTTAAAACAACACAAATTTATTATCTTACAGTTCTAGAGGCCAGATAGTTGGCAATCAGTTTCACTGAATTGAAATCAAGGTGTTGGCAGGACCACACTTCCTCTAGGGAAGAATGTTTCCTTGCCCTTTCCAGCTTCTAGTGGCCATCTAGTCTTTGGCTTGTGGCTCCTTTATCTTCAAAGTGTACCATTCTGGTCTGTGCAATGTTGCCTTTCATCTTCTGCCTGTAGTCGATTGCCCTCTACTTCCCTCTGTAAGAACCTTGTGATTAAATTTAGGACCACCAGGATAGTCCCTCCATCCCAAGATGGAGAAATTTCTTACTTACATGGGCAAAATCCATTTTGCCAAATAAGGTAACATTTACAGGTCCAGGGGTTAGGACTTGGACAGATTTGGGGGTCATTATTCAGCCCAGCACATTGAGTTTTGGGCACTCCCTTAAGTTTTGTGCCTGAGGCAAATGCCTCATTCACCTCATCATAGTCTTGACTTCAATACTGTGGAGGACTCAGGAGTACTAACTTTTTGTGGAATAATTAAAAGTGTGAGTTTAAAAGGCTCTGATAAACTTGCCTCTGAGGCCAGAAACTTGGGTTTGTTCTTAGCAAGGCCAGCTTCAGCTGAGGAGTTTTGTAAACCTTGACTAGCTGTTTGCTCACAGAGCAAAGCTCCTACCAGGCCTTTCTAAGAATAAATGGTTGGAACCCCTTAAGAGCCCCAATTCTCACAGGAGGCTTCTGACACAGGTTCTTTCTCAGGTGAAAGAGATGGTAGCAGTGATGGTGATGGTGATAGTGGTGATACAACCCATTCTCAACGAGTGCTTAAGAAAAACTTTAAATAAAATCTTTAAAAAAAATTCTCAGCTTTCATGAAAGTTGCAAAAATAGAGAGAGATTCTGTAAGCCCTACACTTGGCTTCCCTAATGTTAACATCCTATGTAACCAAGGTTCAGTGATCAAAACTAGAACAGTAACATTGGTACCATATGGTGAACTCATCTATAGGTCTTATTTGAATTTCATTCATGTGTTCCCACTCATGTCTTTTCCCTGGTTCAGTATCCTGCATTCAGTTGCATTTAGCTGTCACGTCATGATGAAAGTTTTGACACAGCCATCTTAATGTTGCCATAGCAAAATGGACTGGCACAATGTAAAATCATGTGTTCTCGACTGCTAGAATGACCCTCCTCTGACACTCTATCCCTTCCTAACCTGATCCTTGAGTTTCAAAGATTAACTTGCCTAAAGAAAAGATGCCTTCGAAAGGTGTTTGTTTTACTCACGTTCTTAGACCATAGTAGCTCTCAGAGCAGAGATGAGCGTGAAGCATGTGTCTAGTTGGTGTCATGACATTCAGAGACATCTTTTCTGAGACCTACGGACTTGTGTCTTGCACTGAGAGGTGAACAGTCAGGCTCACCTGTGGCAGGTAAGGTGAGTCACTGGGACTGTTCTTGGACTCGAATCTCTTGGCTTCTAAGCAACCTGCCCTCCCAGGGTAGCCCTTGTTACTTTTGCTGAATCCATGCAATTGGAATTTCAAGCAGAACACTAAGGTCACTGTTCTCCTGCAACCTGAGGAGGGTCTTGGTTAGCTGACAGCTCAGGTTTTCCTTGGAGGGCATCATTTTCTGCTGACTACTAATGAACACAATCCACCTACATGATGAGGAAGCTGCTTCTTTGATTTGTGCAATATCTACAAATGTGGTCTCACTGTTAAGAGCCTTTTTCTGGTCCTTGAAGAGATCACAGGAGTGGCATTTGAGGACTTTCGTGAGCAGGGACAGGGGATTATTCTACAGCATGGCAACTATGACATCCTGAGTCTAGTTGTGGAAACAGCCAGGCTGGGGAGGAACTTTCATTTAATGACTAGAAAATGACCCAGCTTTTTTTTTGGTTACTTTCTTTGCCATGTGCTCCTGACCTTCAGGTTTGCTCTGTACCTACAATTTGAACTATTTTGGTGTCTGATTTCTACTCCCAGACAAGGTCCCTGTTTGGTCAACCACTCACTAACTGTCCACTTTCTCTTCCCACCCCTTCTCCACAACCAGCTGCAGACTCAGATAGTGACAGGTTTTATTCTTGTGAATGCTTCATTGTCATGGGCAGAGGCAGTCAGTTCCAGCCCATTCTCTGCAGTGGCAGGGGCTATGTGGGCTTCACCTCTCTGTCCTTAAGGCCAGGCATCTGTGGGCATCTCAGACCAGCTGCCTACAGGTGTTTAGGAAGGATAACTTGCTCAGAAAGCAGAGTATAAATGCAGCTAGCAGGTGTCGGCCTGCCAAGTAGAGTGGGTAGATACTGGGGAGGCCCATCCAGTCCCTGGCAGGGTCTCAGTCCTGAGGTTGTCCTGCCTCCATTTTTGGATGTCGTGATAGCTAATTTTATGTGTCAACTTGACTGGGACATGGGGTGCCCAGATATTTGATTAAACACTAAAGTTATGGGTGTGTCTGCAAGGGTGAGATTAGCATTTGAAATGGTGAACTGAGTAAAGTAGAAGGCCCTCCCCCACGTCGGTGGGCATCCAACCTGTTGAGGACCAAAAAATATAAGAAGGCAGAGAAAGGCAGAACTGGCTCTTTGTCTGGCTGCATGAGCTGGGACACCAGTCTTCTGCCCTTGGACTGAGACTTACCCCATCAGGACTTCTGGAGACCCATGAAAGCCAGTGGTATAAATTTCACTCTGAGGCTGAAGGACTGAGAACCAGGAGCCCTGATGGTGTAAGTCACAGATATGTGGGCATCCCATAACCCTGTCAGATTGATACATAAAATCCACCATCACACCTGATTAAGTCAGGGGCACAGAATATAATCTCTCTTAAAGTCAATTGTGCCACGTAACATCATGGGGGCGATTATGCCACTGCGTTCCTACTCAGGGAGATGAGGTTATACAGGGTATGTACACCAGGGAGCAGGAGTATCTTTCTTGGGGACTGTATTAGTTTCCTAGGGCTGCTATAACAAATTACCACACATTAGTAACTTTCTTTCTTTCTTTCTTTCTTTCTTTCTTTCTTTCTTTCTTTCTTTCTTTCTTTCTTTCTTTCTTTCTTTCTTTCTTTCCTTCCTTCCTTCCTTCCTTCCTTCCTTCCTTCCTTCCTTCCTTCCTTCCTTCTTTCTTTCTTTCTCTCTGTCTCTCTCTCTCTCTCTCACTCTCTCTCTCTCTCTTTCTTTCTTTCATTATGGTGACATTGTATAATGAAATTCAGTAAGTTTCAAGTGTACAATTCAACACTAACTCACATATATATTGCATTGTATGTTCACCACCCATAGTTAGATTTCTTTCTGTCACAACATATTTGACCCCTTTTACCCCATCTACAACCTCCCCTCCTCCTCTGGTAACCAGTAGTCTACAGTCCATGTCCATGAGTCTCATTCACAGGTATTGGCAGTTGGGACTTCAACATATCTCTCTGGGAGACACAACTCAACCCATAGCAAGGGTCGTCTCAGATTTATACCTACTATAGAGGATGGCATTGGTTTGATGCTATTCAAACGTGGCTCCCCAGAGGAGTGAGTCAGAGCCACCCCAGGAGGGGAGGCAGGGCTGGGCATACTGGGCACTAGGCCCTCTTGGTGCAGCCTTGTATTGAATTGTTTTGTGTCTCATGGGTAAGCTATTACTTGGAATGTCGGTTCATTGCTAAGCAGGAGATCTGAAAAGTTCTGGAAGGGATGATTTCTAAAAGACCATTTGGAGATGCTCAGACACTCTTCTGGTCCCATAGAGCCAGCAGGCAGGGTAGAGGCAGAAAGGATTTGCTCAAGCTGAAAGGAGATTTTTATGGGCCTATCTCAGAGCTAGATGGCGATGAGTTTCCGTTCTCTTCCATTTGCTTTTCTCCGTCTCTCTCCTTCAGGCAGGTCAAGAGGTATAGAGCAGGAAGTGCTGGCCTTGCTGACACTGGTCAGGGACCAGTGTCCACTTGGGATTCTGAATGGCTGAGGTAGAGCATGTTCTCTCTGGGGTAGCACAGGTCAGTGAGGACCCCAGTGAGAATAAAATCTGAAAGGCAGAGGTGGGAGAGTAATGGGGGTTAGGAGCCTGCGGAGATCAAGTACTAAGAGTCTGAGGCAGGAGCCCAGCAGGGCTGTGGAAAAGGTGGGGCTGAGGTAGAATAGGGAAGGAATCATCTGGGAGGGTCTTGGATGAACCGGTTTATCTGTCTGAGGCTCAGCTGTGCTTGATTGTGCATGTGTGATATGAGGGGTGGTTTGTGCTAGTTTAAAAGCTCATAACATAGGGACTCCCAGCCCTATCTTCCAAATTCCAAACACACTTCCAGAGCTCCTCATCCCTGGGGCTTTACCCTCAGTGCTTGCAAAAAATTACAAAGGTATTTCTAGATTTCTTTTGGAAGCATCTGGCTGCTTAAATGGTAGAACTACATTGACAAACAGGTTACCAGTTTAATTTTTCTTTTATTGTTTCTTTAAATTTATTTTTTAAAATTAGTTTCAAGTATACAGTACATTGGTTAGGCATCTATATAATTCATAAAATGATCCCCTCAATTGCTCCCTCCCTCCCCTGACCCTCCACCTAGCGAATGTATTAATGCTAACTGTATCCCTATGCCATGCTCCTCATCCCCGTGACCATCCATCAGCTACTAATTTGTACTTCTTTAACTCTTCACCCCATTCTCCCAGCACCCCAAATCCCCCTTCCCTCTGTCTGTCACCAAATTTTCCACTATATTTGTGTTTGTTTTTGATTAATTTGTTCTTTTTTATTTCTTAGATTCTGCATGTAAGTGAAATTATATAGTGTTTATTTTTCTATGTCTGACTTAAATACCTTCTAGGTCCATCAAAACAGTATCTTTTTCCATTCCCTTCCCTTTAGTCCATGTGTGTCTTAATCTGAAGCGAGTCTTTTGTGGCAGCATATGCAGGGGTCTTATTTTCTTATCCTTTCAGCCACTCTATCTTTTGGCTGGAGCACTTAATTCTTTTCCTTTTAAAGTACTTATTGATAGGAATGTAGTTGTTACCATTCTTTATTCCTATTTTTGATACATGGTTTTTCTTCTTAAAGAAGTCTCTTCAATATTTCCTGTAATACTGGCTTGGTATTGATGAATTCCTTTAGCTTATTTTTGTCTGAAAAGCTCTTTATCTCTCCTTCAACTCTAAATGATAGCTTTGCTGGATAAAGTATCCTTGATTGTAGATCCCGGGTCTTTATCCTGTTGAATATTTTTTGCTAAGCCCTTTTGTCCTGCATAGTTTCTTTTGAAAAATCAGCTTCCAGTCCTATGGGTGTTCCCTTATAAGTAACTATCTGTTTTCATCTTGCTGCTTTTAATATTCTTTCTTTGCATTTAACCTTTGGCATTTTAATTATGAAGTGTCTTGGTGTGGGCCTCTTTGGATCCTTGATTTTTGGAATTCTCTGAGCTTCCAGGGGTTTTATGTCCATTTCCTTCACAAGGTTAAGGAAGTTTTCCATCATTATTTCTTCAAACAGCTGTTCAAAATCTTGATTTTCTTCAGGTATGCCGATCAGATGACTATTTGGACCCTTAAGAGTGTCCCAGATGCTCCTTAAATTATTTTTATAGTCTTGGAATATTATCTCTTGCCATTCTGATTGAGTTCTTTGGCTTACCTGTCTTCTAGATAGGGCATTTAACTGTTTTCTTTATTCACTTTGTTTACTTCTTTGTTTTTTTTTTTCCATTTAACATACTTCTCAACCCAGATAATGTGTTCTTCATTTCAGACTGGCTCCCTTTTATAATTTCCATTTCCATTTTTATGTTTTTTTTTTTTAAATCTCTTTGTTGAAGTTCTCACTGAATTTATCTGCTTCCCAAAAGTTCATTGAGCATCTTTATAACCAGTGTTTTGAACTCTGCATCTGTTAGATTACTTGACTCCATTATACCTGGATCTCTGTTTTGTTCTCTCATATGTTTTCTGCTTCCTTGTCTTCCTATTTTGGCTTTCTTTCCATGTCTGTTTCTTTGTCCTAAGCAAAGCTTCTAAGTCTCCAGGTCTTACTGTGGATTTGTGAAGTAGGTGTCCAGTGTCACATTCCTGAGAGGGGTTCAGCTGTAGGCCAAACTTAGCTCAAGCCTCTTCCTCTCTGGGGCCACCTGTTAAGATTAAGCAAGCAATCCACAGATGCTGTGCTTAGAGTTGCCTCAAAAGGCCACATCAGAAACTGAAGCCAGCTGCCTCCAGTGTGAGTCTAGGCACTGCTCAGCAAGGAGCACATGACTCACTGAGGATATACTTGGATGTGACTTGGGTGGGGCTATGAGTTGGGTTAGGTGGGGTTTCAGGAAATCCTCTGAGGGGAGCAAACTCTGTTATCCAGTTTGATGATTTCATGGCTATGGCTGCACTGTGTCCGGCACACTGGGAGGGGGGAGGGCTCAACAGGGAACACTAGATACTACCAGTACTTCTGTACAGAGTGAATCTCACCTGGGCCCTCACTCCGACAATGTCTTCCTGTAAGTCCCCGGTGCCCCCTGCGTGCAGTCAAATCGGCACTGGTGCTCAGAGCAAGCAGGTCCATCACTGCAAAAATCCGCTCACGGACATGGCTCCTTTAAGAGGCTTCTGCCACTACGGCTGCCGCAGCCTCCTTCTCACTCAGCCACTTGAGACCAGGCAGCCCTGCGTCCTTGCCTCATCATACCTTCTGCCATTACAGGGCACTTTCTTGGATTTCTCCCTGGTTGAATGGCTTGTTCATCTAGATCCCAGGTGATTTTTCCTTGCTGCTGCTCCTCGTTTCAGTCACAACTTTGATTTGGTCACCAGAAGGATGAACAAAGCCTCTATCATTTATGCGTTTTTTTCCCCTCCCATTTTAGCAGTTTCTTCAAACATAAACACACCTCTACCCTATAGGCCAGCCATTTTACTCCTAGGTAATTACTCAAGAGAAAGGGAAATATGTGTCCATACAAAGCCTGGTACGCAGATGTTTGTAGCAGCTTTATTTGTAATAGCCCACAATGAGAACTCAATTGTTGATCAGCTGGTAAGCTGACAAACACATCGTAGTTTAATTATAGAACAAAATACTACTGAATGATAAAAAGGAACGATCTAGTGTTATATGCAACTGCATGGATGAATCTTAACATGATAATGCTGAGTGAAAGAAGCCAAAGACAAGTAATACAGCAGGAGTCCATTTATATAGAACTCTAGATGATGCAAACTCATCTATTGTATCACAAAGTAAATTAATGGTTGTCTGGGCACAGGAATGGAAGGTAAGGCAAAATAGAAGGGAAGGATTGCAAATGACTCAAGGAAACCTTTGGGGATAATGGATAAATTCACTATCTTGATTGTGATGATGGTAGTATGGATGTCTTCATGTGTCAAAACTAGCCAAATAATATACCTTAAATATATGCAGTTTACAGTATGTCAATTATACTTTCCTGAAACTGTTTAAACATAGCAATAAGAGAGCTAAGAGTAGGGGTCCAGGTGCCTTGACAGATTTCTGGCTGGAGGAGGGTAGAAAGCAGCTCTTCCAAGCTCTAACATCACACCCCAGCAGCGTTTGCTCAGCATCCTGGTAGGACATGCCCTCTGTGCTGATGCTGTCTGCAAGCGGCTGAGTATTTGTGCATCACTCTAGACTCTTGTGGAGTGGCTGCTCTGAAAGTCCTGATAAAGTGCACAGGGAATATTTCTTGGCCCCTAGAGGCTGCTCTATGCCTTGATGAAGGCAGCATTTTTCCCCCTCTTTAATTCTCTGCCCCCCAACTTCCACCCCTGACCTACGGATGTTGCCATCTCCCCTTAAGGAATGGATCTCTGAAGGCCTGGCGCACCCAGGGAATGGTTTGTGGCTCCACCTGGACTGCGAACCCAGGACCTTCTGCATGTAAAGCCAACGTGCTAACCACTACACTATGGAGCCACCCCCACAAAGGCAGCATTTATGAAAAGTAAGTGTCTGATAAATTATCAGTGGATTCCTGAATAATTTCAAAGTTTTCTGGGAATGGGTTTTAGAAGTACAGGTGGTTTCACAATCTCTCCCACCCTAGCTGCCCAGTGATTGCAGAACTCACAGGTTTAAAGTCATTCTCCCCTCTGTTCTGTCTTTGAACTATCAAAGCATTTTGTTGGAACTCTTCTTCTTGTGTCTTGAGGCTGGCTTGGGTGGAAGAGGTAGGGAACTCATGAGTCTTTGAAGTCTGGTCCAGCAGAGATGAGTAGACTAGCAAGAGATGGCGGGTGGCAGCCGCTAGCACAGGTCAGCTTCTAATTGGTCAGCCCTGGTGTGTTCAACATGGTGTACGGGGGATTCTCCAGCATATAGAGCCAGGTGTGGGAGATGTTCTGAAAATCTGGTGTTGTCAGACAAAAACCAGTCAGCTTGCTGACACACTGGGTTTGTAAGGTCAGAGAATATGGCTCTCCCATGCCAGGGTATGTTGGTACATTGGTACAAATGGCAGCATCCATTCAAATTGAAATCTCACATGCCACTTGATGCAGTAGCTTTATTTCTAGGGCCTTATAATATAGATGTGCTGAAATGTATAAGGAATGACAGGATCTAGAAAGATATTTATTGCAGTGTTGCTTATAATAGTAAAAAAAGAGAAAACAACACAAATCTCCATCCAAAGGAGACATTAAATAAATTATGGTCCACATACCATGGACTGGGAAGTCATAAATAGTGAGGAAGCCTTCTTGTACCCACAGAAGCCAATCTTCAAGAAATATCATTAGTGGGAAAAGTGAAATGCTGAAAAGAGCAATGTAAATGGCATCATTGTTTGTGTAAAAATTATGTACACATAAACATGTGTATATGCATGAAAAAAGGGGAACATACGTGATTAGAAAGGGGGCAGATGGAGGTCAGCTCTCCCCCCTCTCCCCTGGATCCTGCCCCAACAGCCTCTCCTCATGCTGCAGGGAGGGTGGGGGATACACTCCGCACACACCTCAGGGTCAGACTCACCCTGAGTGAAGCCCAGCCCCTGGGGAGACCCCAGGGCCCTTTTACTACCCACATAGCCAAATGATCTTTCTTTCCGTGTCCGCTGTGTCTGCTTCCATTCGACTCTTCATTTCCCTCCTGGACTCTCTGGCTTTGTCTTCCTGAGTCCCTACCCAGCCTCCAGAGCTAAACATAAAACTGACCATGCTGCTTCTTTTCTTAAGACTTTTCATGGCTCCCCATTGTGTCCAAGATGTAGTCCACACTGGCCCTGGCTCCCTTCTCCTAACTAGGTACCATCTTTCCCCAATTATTCCCCAAGCCATAATCCTACTGAGCAATCTGCTGGTCTCACAGGGTTCTAGGACCCTGTCTCTCTATCAAGTAGTCCCTGTTTCCTTGCCCGAGGACACCAATGAGTCTGTTGATTCATCTCTATGTGCCTGGTACTTTCTGGATACATTATCCCTGCAAGGTTTTAATGAATGAATATTTGGTGCTTTCCTTTAACCATCAAAACTGCTCCACATTTGCCCTAGCTCTGCTCTGCTGGTGGCCACTCCAGGACTCTAGGCTGTTGCAGTTGAGCAAGGCCAGTGTTGGGGTGAGGATGTCTCCTCCTGCTTTGATTCCTGGACCCAGTATGGCCTGGGCCCTTAGGTGATGCTGAATTCTTTGAAAGAGCTAATTCAGTTTTAACCTATAGCCTTACCTCTCCCGTAGATATCAGTATAAATCTGGGGGCTGAGTGAGGGATAGATTTACCCCTCAGACACTACAGTGTCCTCAGGAACTATGCACCCTCTGTCATTTAAGGCATCGATGCTGGGAGAAGTGAGCAGCCTGGTTTCTTTCCCCTTGGGATAAGTTGCCTCCTGTGAGGACACTTTTAGCCCATCTTTTTAGTCCACCTAGGTGAGTATGCAGGGCACTGTGGTTTCAGAGAAGGCTCATTAGTTTTTTTCCCCCAAAGTATACCTCAGACCAGAGAATTTGCATCCTGAGGGGACTGGGGTGATGGTAGTGTCATCTGAAATGGTCTATCACAATGTGGCATTGATTGTGCGTTTGGTGTTTTATACTGTTAAAAAAAAAGACAATAGACCCTCAAATGGAGCCACTTATGCTGAGCTGCATGTCAATAAACTGAGACTTAATTACAGTTCATTCTCCCAGAAATGGACTCTTAAACCAGTCAACAAGGAATCTCCTGATCAGCACTAGTTAGGTAATCTGCCTGATAGATACCTGCCATCTCCTAAAGGAAATTGGCTTGTAATAACCAATCTGCTTTTTTTGTCTGATACAAATTCCTTGTTCCTGCTCCCTTCTGCTTATAAAATCTCTTGCCTGTTACAGTTCTTTAGAGTTCCTTTCTATCTGTTAGATTGGATGCTGCTTGATTCATGAAGTTGAAGCAAGCCAATAAAATTAACTCAGTTGTATTTTTTAAACAATACTAAATAACCGTTTGTATTTTACTCTATAATATATCCATACTTGCTTCATGAGAAAATACTATTTAAACTCTGCTACTGGAACTATGGCCTATGGATGGGGGCTCAGGCATCCTTGGGAGTTGTTAGGCATGCAAACCTTGGGCCCCACCCCAACCTACTGGATCAGATGTAGCAGGAATAGTACTTTGGTCAAGCTGGCTTCTTTCCTCTTAGGATGCATTGTCTTTTGGTAGGGCTCTTGTGGCCCCATTATTTCAGTCTACAAGATGTCCCCGTACACTACAATTTGAGAAGCACTTTGAAATGGCTTATCACTGAGTATGATCCAGGATAAGGTGCCTTCTTTACCATGTGGGTGCCAGGGTTCATGTACCCCAGTTTGAGACTCACATGCCATGCCACCTCTTTTTCCATGGGGAGCCATGGAAGGTTTTAAGAAAAGAGATGGCATGGTCAATAAAGGTTATCTCTTTATGATATGCTGGGAAGGTGGGGGACATCCTCTTTGGTTGGCTTCCCAGGTGAGTGGAATAGTGACTAGGCACCTGAGACTCTAATAACTATTAACATTTACTAAGGCTTAGCATATATCAACCACTAAGTGCTTTCCATGTATAGCTCCTTTAATCTTTTTATGATACCCATGTTATAGAAGAGGAAACTGACATTTATAGAGACAAAGAACTGGGCCATGTTACAGGGCTAGCTAGGAAATGGCAGAACCACACAGTGTCAGGCAGGCTCATCAATGGGTAGTCACCTTAGTTTCCAAGGGATGCTAGAGCTGATTTCCCCTATGTTTGGAGAGGGAGAAGAAGGGAGGGGTGGGTGGTCTCACATAGAGGAGGAACCTGGATGGAAGGGACTTAGAGGTGGTCTAGGCCAGTGGTTCTCAAAACCTGGTATCAGGACCAGTGACGTCAACACCACCAGAGAACTTATCAGAAATACACATCCTGACATCCCTTCTTCCTGCATCCCTTCTCTGGGAGTGTATCTGTGTTTTGTCAAGTTTTCCAAGGGATTATGATGCACGCTAAAGTTTGAGAACTCTGACCTAACTCAACACCTTCATTTTATATATAAGGAAACTTAAACCAGGATCAAGGAAGGGGCTTGATCACAGATGATTAACGGAAGAATCCGGAACAGCAGTGCTCTCTCTCATACTGCACTGCTCCTCCAAAATCCTCTGCTATTTGGGCTCACCCTGCATATATTTGAGTCTGGATGGGTCAGAAGCAAGAGAAACTTCACACCCTAAAATGAGGGTGCACTATAAGGCCTAACTCAGAAGGGCTTAGCAAATAGCCTTTTCTAGTAATTCCTTACAACTAGATCCTTCTGTGCTTTCAAGAGGGAGTGTGTCTCTGGTGGATAGATTGTCTACCCTGCAGCTCATCTAAGCAGATCTTGCTCTGTGGGCTGGAAAAGCACAGAACCAGACACGAAGATTTGGGTTCTCATGTAGCCTTCACAATTCACTAATTCTGGGACCTTGCGCAAGTTACTTTAACCTCTGTGAGCCATGACTACCTTTGTTAGAGAGGTTCTCTATCTATGTTCTTAACCTCTGAGAACTAAATGAGGTAATGCAGATCATCAATGAGCTTGCCCATCAACAAATGTCCCTCCCTCCTGGGATGGAGGCAGTAAAGGCAGAGCTGCCTCAATACCTGTCCAGGAGGGAGAGAAGTGAAGTGTCTGAATTCTTGGGCCTGGGATGTGGGTCAGATGCAAAGTAAACAAAGGCAATGCCCAATGCCAGCACAACAGTTAATTAAGCAGAATGATTATAAACTGTTAATAAAAGAGAATTCAAGTTTTGCAGGAGGGACAATCTACCACAGCTAATTGCACATCAATCCTGCGGTTCAGCCATTTTTTCTAAGGAAAAATAATTGTACTGTATTATTTTTCCCCAGTGTTGATTTAAACAAGCACACTAAAACCTTGAACACATGCAGCGGCTTTGCAGTTGCTCTGACAATTTAAGCAACTTTATTTTCAGAGCACCCAAGAGGCTCTAAGAACTTTGCTGACTTTAGAAAATATGTTACTTTATTGCTGCAGTCCTTCAACTCAGGAGCAAGGGGACCACTGCGGCCATTTTACAGATGAGGAAAATGGAAAATCAGAAAGAGTAAAAGGTTTGCTCCTGGGTACACAGTGAAAAAGAATTGTATTTTGCTAAAACTTAGAGTTTTCAAACTAGTTGCCCCTCGTACCTCCTAGCACAGCCCACAGACAAAAGTCTCTGGTGCAACTCCCAGCATTTCCTCCAAGACACTTGGCCTGACCCAAGAAGAGCTTTTAGGGTCTTTATCCTGAACTCGCCTGCTTCCCTGCTACCTCCTTGCCCAACCACATGGCTTTTTGGCCACTGGCCTCTGTCCAGTCCTGCCATTGATACCTAATTTGTTACTCCTTGGAGGTAGTATGATTTAGCAGAAAGAGCATGGCCTTTAGAATGACACTGAGTAGAAGCGAATCCTCCACTTACTAGCCGTGACTCTGGGAAAGTCACTTAACCTCTGAACTTCCAATTCTCATCTGTAGAACTAGGGACAAGAGTACATAGGGATTGTTGTGTAGATTAAAATGACCATGTATACGAGCCCCTGGGGCAAATAGTAGGAGCTCGTGAGGGTTATGTTAGGGGTGGTAGTGATGGTGGTGGCTCAGGCCTTTGGTCTCAGCCTGCCCCTCTGGAGGGGCCTAATGTGGGTGGGTGGCATCTGGGGAAGCACTGTCACTTGACAGATCTCATGACCTCCTTCCTCATATCCAACTCCTGTGGGCATCTTGCCTTTATACCCCATCCCTCCACCCCCTTCCTTGTCACACCCCTGCCCTATAAGCCTTCCTGGTCCTCCAGCCACATCCCCAAACCATATGGCTTTATCTGGTTTCCTTGGAGAAACTGAAGATGAAGCCTGAAGAAAGGGTGAAGGGACAGATTTAGAGGCCCAGCAAATCAGGAAGGAGTGCGTGCACACACACACCCACCCACCCACCCATACATTCCCTCACGTTTACATCTAGATATACATTCATACATTTACACAAAGTGCATACATGAAGGGAGAATTAACTTTTGACAAGCTTTTCTAGAATTTCACAATCAGAAAATTGAGAAAGAGGCTATTTTAATTTCATCATTAGTGTAAGTTTAATGTCATTCTGAAAGATGCCATTTTGTTGTGAATTGTATAGAGGTCGGCTGGCCATCAAGGCTTAGGGCCTCTAAAGGACTAATTGGCCTGAGCAAGTGAGATCTCCCAGCCTGTTTTGCATGTTTCAGAGCAGCATTGGGACTGAGAACAGACTGTTCAGATCTGAATCAGCTGGTGGACAGATGGACCAATCAGAGACGGTTGCTGCGGAAACACTGTTCCATGCAAATTCCTCTGGGCTGGGGAGGGGCATCCGCCAGCCTGACCTCCTCTCCTTTTCTCAGCCTCTCAGTGGCCAACTCTTCAAGTTGTATTCTCTCTTTCTCTCTCTCTTTTTCTCTCTCCCTCTCAATAGATGTTACCCTACGGAAGTGGGTTTGTAGTGGGCACAAGAGTAAGCAAGCAAGGCTCATAATATTAGATTTTTATGACTTACGCTTTTCACTAGGGGTGAATTCAACATCATCCCACACTATGTGGGGGACTGGTTCAGTTCAGCATTTTCCAGGACCTTTTCTGAGAGAAAGAAGCCTGAGGCTCAGTGTCAGCCAGCCATGGGCAAGATCGAGGGCAGCCCATTAGCCATGAGCAGCGTGCTGAACTCTGCACCTACTCTAATGACAACCCTACTGGGCTTTGGCTGCTGTGTGTTCTGAACTGATGCATAGCTCTGCTTTCAGGACCCAAACTTGCAATATCTTTCCACAATAAAACCATGGTGAAAGTTAATTGCCTGCATTGCTTTGCAATTGAACAGGTCCATAAAATGTTTATGAGGTGCAATTGCAGGCCTGAACGGGTGGCCAGTTGCTTGGCTTTTGGCTACAGCTAACATTTGGGAGGTCCCTCGGTAGGGCAGTTTCTTAAAAATGGCTGATGATGAGCATTTAGAATGGCTTTTTTTTTTTTCAGACCTGTTCCAAAGCTTTTAGGAGATAGACTTGGTCATTTACTTGGGAGTTCTTTGGGGTAGTTATTGAGGCTGCTAAACTTCCTAAGTTTCTTCTAATATTCAGAGCATTTCGGTTTCTGAGAGATATTTGGAAGTAAGTGGAAACCACTTAGTATGCAGTTGCATTGGTCAGGGTAATTATTGTTAACTGCTGTAACAAAGGAAACTCACATCTCAGTGGCTTGGGCAACAAAGAGTTATCACTCGAGCCTGTTACATTTCTAGTGAGAGCTGACAGGAGCCTCTGCTCCATACTGTCCCTCATGGACCCAGGTTGAAGGAGGTTTCGTTGAGGACATGCCATCTCTGAGGTCTCTGTGGAAGAAGGGATGGGTGGATGAGGCTGGCTTTAGCTGCCTTAACCTAGAAGTGACACGTGTCATTTTTGCTCATAGTACCTTGGCCAAAACTATTGACATGGTTCCAACCTATCTGTAAGTGGCTGGGAAACACAGGAGCACACCTAGCATATTTGGTGGGCACTGACTTCTCTGTCTTGGCAGTTCTGGTGGGAATGGTGGCTGCCCTCTTCATCAGTACCTTACCATGAAGTGGTATCCACTGTCTGGCTCCCAGGGGTCAGCCTACCTGTGGCAGGTAATAAGATGAATTTTCTGGGGATTGACTCTCCTACCAACTACATAAAATCCATTCTCCTCAAGGAATGGTAGCCGTACAGTGCTGCCCCAAGACCAGAATCACTTGGGAAACTTAAAACCAGTTGGCTATGGAGCATGAGCCTGGAGATGCTGAGTGGCAGGTCCGCAGTGGGGCCAGGTTTGGAAAACACTCTTGGGCTGATGATGCTGACAAGGGAAGGTCTGTGAGTGATTCTGTGGGGCTAATTTGCAGAATTCCTGAGGAGTGACAGTGCAGCTTGTCTGTGTCCCTGCAGAGCACAGGCAGAGGCTTCAACAAGCTTTTCACGGTTCACAAAGCATTTTTGATTTTTTATTTCGCCAGGTACCTACAATAATTCCAGAGTCTCATTTGCTCTCTGTGGCAACATGCAAATACCAGTTTTTATTATTGAAATACCAGTTGTCATTATTATGGCAAATGTGTTATCCACTTCTTACAGATGAGGTGAGGTAAACTGATAGGACTAAAGTTGCAAAGCCCAGTGAACAAGCTGGGTCTAAACTTGTTTTTTTCCAACTACCTATTGGTCTGTTTCTCTATCATGCCAAGCCACCTCTGATCACATTCTCTACTTCCAGAAAGATGCTGTACACCACCCTTTCCCTGTCACATTCCATTCTAATTGCTCTTGGTGCAAATTGAACAGGCTGATGAAGAAGAAGCTGGCATTGTCACGAACCACGGCTGAAATAAATGATGTCATCCAAGACTCAAGGTTGTTTAGCAGAGCACATTGTGTGAGAATTGAGGTAAGGCGAAGACTATAGACAGATGAGAGCTGTGTATTTTCTGTGACAAGCTTTGGGCAGATAGCAATGAAGTGCCTCATACTACAAATATCAGAATATAAGTCTCGTACTAAAAAACTCAGTGTGACACAACATAAATAAATCTGAAAAACACACCGTTTGAAAGAAACTTTATGAAGAGTATATAATGTATGATTTCATTTACGGTAAGTCCAGAACAGATAAAACCAAGCAATAGTGATAAAAATCAAATTGGTGGTTGCTTATGGGGTTAATAATACAGACGACTTTCTGGGATGATGGAAAGTTCTGGGTCTTGATAGAGTTGCAGCTTACCTGGGAAAGTGCATTTGTCAAAATTGATTGGATTATAAACCTAAGATCTTCATATTTAACTGTAAGTAAATAATACACTAAGACGATTTTCTAGGAGATACAAATGACTTCAGGAACACTGGTATTTAAAGGCTGGGTGGAAGAAGAGACATGTAAAAGAGACTGGGAAATAAAAAGGTAGAAGTAAAAGGCATGGTCAGAGCCTGAGCCTACCCCTAAGAATAAGCCTTCATATAACCCTAAAGCTAATCCTAGTCTTAGCTCTAATACTAAACTTAAATGTAAAACTAATCTTAATCATAACCCTTAACCTAGCTGAAATCCCAGCCCTAGCCATAACATAACTCTAACCTAATCCTAGCCTAGGCCTATCCTTAACCTTAACCTTAACCTTAAACCTAACCTCAATCCTAAATGTAACTCTAACACTAATCCTAACCCTAGCCCTAAGCCAAAGGCAGTCGACCTCAGTGGAGATTGGCAAATGAGCCAGTGAAGCTGATATTAAACATCCCTGTTTTATTCTGTTGTCCTCAGGACAAATGAATGTACAGTTTTTAAAAAATGCACAGAGAGGGTATCTCAGCATCCTGCTGCAGAGGTGACTTTCAGCATAAATCACCACCTTCCACAAGAAAGGCAATGTGTTCTCTAACAAGGAATCTAAATGGAATCTTTCCTGAGATAAGGGTTCACAGTGTTGTTACCAGCTCTCAAAACAGACACAAGAATCACCAGTGATGGGCTGGAGGGGACTGTCCAGCCATTCCTTATGGATTCTCTTTTGACAGTGGGAGAATGAGTACCAGAGAAGGGCAGTGACTTGCCTGAGATTACTGGGGGAACCAGAGTCTCAGTCTCTGTTCCCCCCAACAATGCTGGCTTCCACCATTTGTCAAGTGGGGTGATCAAGGCAAATGTTAAATCTGGCCAACTGTACAACTCTGGGAGGTGCTATTTATTTTGCATCACATGTGAATAGCATCTTCTCCACGAAATGGTATTTACTTTGAAAGACTATATGAGTGGTCTCTCATGGAGTTGAGCAATGGCAAAGCCTTTGTTAAAAGAGAAAACTGGAATTTATTCTAAAATTATGAGAGCATCTTCCAGGACCCAGGAAAGGTAGTAAAATCACTGGGCATTAGGAAGAGATTGGAATCAAAACCTGGGCAGTACTGGTCTTAGTCTCTTCTCTATGCACCTACCACATTCTTATCTTTTTCTGTAGACTGGTTTTCTTGGTGAGAAATCCATCTGTATCTCCTAAACAGCCCATAAACTTGCAAACAACAACACATTACCTCACAGTCTTTCAGTTCTAATTTCAAATTCCTGGTGGGAGATTCTAATTGTTCTGGTTGATTACTCTTGGTTCAATCTGCCATGGTCAGTAGGTGTAGGATTACGCCGTGGTAACCAGGTGGGGTGGTGGTGGTGGTGAGAGAGGGGACATCAGCCATGAAAGGGAGAAATGTGCAGACATCTCACCTGACTTTCTGAGGCTCTGGGAAATCTGGGGTGTACCCAGGTCCCCAGGTTCAGGCATGATTACATTAGTATCTTTTTAAATTTTTTTTATTATTAATGCCTACAGCACCTGGTCTTCCTAGGTGGTCTTCCATCCAAGTACTAATCAGGACCAACCCTGCTTAGCTTCCGAGATCAGACATTGGGTTTGTTCAGGATGGCATGACCATAGACCATAGACCGTGGCTCCACTGGGGCGCAAACCCAGGACCTGCTGTGTGTTAAGCAGATGTGCTAAATGCTACACTATGGAACCACGTCCTATACTAGTATCTTTAACACAGATATTTATTATAAACTATCTAACGCACATGTAAAATAACACATGAGTAAGCATGAGACTCAACACTCAGCTTTAGAAACAAAGCTTTATCAGCAGAGTTGGATCCCTTGCCTGTTGCTCCTGGATGACATCTATTTGCTCCTTGGCTCCTGATATCTTTGACTGAATCCAAACTGTGTAACTTGGGGGCTGGGAAAAGAGGTGGTGGTGAGGGGAGGGGCTGGATTGGTGTATTTGGCAAAGGTGGGAGGGAGGGGAAAGCTGATTTGGGGAAGGTGAATGGTTGGAGAAAGTCTGAGAGAGAATTAGTTTGGAAGGATATACCCAGAGAAAGACTTGGGGACACAGACACTAGGGGGAAGAGAGGCAGGAGAATATATTGGGTATGGCTAGAAGGGGCTACAGAGTCTGAAAGAGACAGTGGGCCTGTCTGTTGAGTGTCTTGGGATGGGGGCTTTTCTAGTTCTCTTCTAGAGCTATGCCCTAACTAGCTTGTTTCCATGAGCTGATGGCTGGGGGATTGTTGGTGTGGCAGACACATCGGGCTGCAGTGAATTTATTACTCTTGTAGCTTTGGTCTCAGCTGTCTCCATCCTCTTCCTCCCCCCAGGAGCTGGGCAGAGCTACATGGAAACTTCAAGGCCTTGTGGCAGGTTATCTTCCCCAAACATGGTTTTAACAAGATTTTTAGCCCCCCAAGCTCTTCCAGAACCTTGCCACCTCTCCATCAAGAGGTAAGGTCTATTAGCAAAGGTTATGCAGCTTCCACTTGGCTCTCTCTTGGGATTCCAATCTTATGATCCATCTGCCATGCTGTGAGAAGGCCAGGCAGTCATTGGAGAGGCCGTGTGCAGGCCCAGCTGTGGTCCCAGCTGATGGCCAGCATCAACCACCAAGCATATGTAAGTGAGCCTCAGAGGGTTCCTGCCCCAGCATTTGAGCTGCCCAAGCAGACACCGAGTAAAGCAGAGATGAGCTTCCTTGGTCAAGCCCCGTCCACGTTGCAGATTCACAAGAGGAAAAAATATGTTTTAAGCCATGAAGTTTACAGTGGTTTGTTATGCAGCAGTAGATAACTGGAATAGGCCCTGTAGCTTAAGTCACTGACAGAACTTGTCCTGAGAAGCTGACTTCTCTTTGTTCCCCTTTCCTGGGTGTTTCTTGGACCCCCCAGCTTAGTTCTTATGGAGAAAAGAATTTCCACCCTGTCAAATCATTTCAGACCCCAGGAGAGAGCAAAGAAGTTTCTCAGGTTCAGTTCCATGGAATCTTACTTTACTCTTCCAAACAGTGGCTCTTCTCAAACATAGAAATGGTGGATGAGCTTTAACTCCACGTTCCATTTGGCCCCCAGGTGTCCGTTGTGCCCAAGGTAGGAATGAGGACACCAGGTTCGTTACAACCCTCTATACCAAATCTTTTGAGCAGTCTTCCTGATTTTACACATTCTCTCCGTTTGCTCTGCACACTATCAAAATGCTCCTGAAGGTCTAATGCTTTGGAAAATGCATACATGAAGGAATAAAGTCAGTAAACATTATAAGTAATATATGCATGACACAGAAAACAGAGACTCGCACATTCCCGACTCCCAGAGGCCCACCCCTGGAAGTGAGCACACGGGTGCATTTTTGAATAGTAAAGGCAGTGACATGGCTCTGGCATAAAAGCGCCAGAAATTAGGAAGTTGAGTCTTGGCTGCCACCAGGTTGGAGAAAAACCCTGGAGGTCCATCTTTCCAGTGGGCTGTTTGTTTTCTTTGCCTTGTGATGTGACCTGGCTTTAAGCGTGTTTGAAATTCTTTAGCTATAAAATGTCATTTTAGTAAAAAATGAATAGTAAGGACAGGGAAGGAAAACCTATTGCAAGTCTCACTGCTAGAGGAATTTATTTTTTAGAAAAAAGTGACCATCCTCAGGCAAACATTTCCATGCAGCATGGTAGGGAGGTGGCCGCTGCCCACAATGGCAGTCCATTGATTGGCCAATTGGATTGCTAGAAGGCTTGCCAAGAGGCCCTTGAAAACATTAGTAAGAAGAAGCGATCATTGATCACGATGGGCCCTTGACACATATGAGAGGGGAACAGTGTGTCTTGGAACAGTGATCTTCAGCTTCCACAGAAGATGAATGACAAAGAAGGCAAGGCAGATATTGCTGTTTTTCCTTGGAATTTTAAAGTCTCTCTGTGTAGTTTTGTTCTTTTTAATAAAAGTGGTTCATTAAGTCTAAACCGAACTGTGACCATTTTTTGTTTCTTTGCAGGTTTTTAAATTTCTTTTTTTTACAAATGACTTCACAGATCAGACAAAGTTCCTTGTCAGTTTTTCTCAGGTCTGGAGTTTTCTTTTATCAAATATCAAAGGCCTGAGGTCTTTAGGGGACAGGCAGTGCTATTTTCTAGCATATTTTCAAGAACAAGGAGACTTGGTTTTGGCTATACTGTGGGGAAGAAGACCACCAGGAGAAAGACCAGGGCCTCCACAAGAAGGCCCAGCTTATCCTCGACCCTGGGCTGAAGTAGGAGAAGGTAGAGATGGGATTGAGGCTCCCCTATTCACTTTAGTTTAGTTACATTCAAGTTAACAAATATATATTGAGTGCCCACTATTACCAAACTTCATGCTGGGCTCTGATACTCATGGAAAAGTGTTCACCTACATGACCTCACATTGGTTATTCTGCTTGCCTTCTGCAAAGGCCCCAGCTCCCCGCTTTATCCTACTGGCCCTTCTCAGCTCCTGAAGGCCTGCATTTGACCCCAATAACTTGGTGTAAAGCAGTTGCTCAGTAAAACGTCTGAGGTTGAATGAAATGGAATACACTAGGATCTAGTAGATGTTCACTCAGGGGACTGAGGCTGGGGTAATGAGATAAAAGTTTTCACAATCTATGGGAAGAGTAATGAAGCCCACAGTATCTCAGAAGACAGGAAGAGGCATTATACCATTCAATAGCAATTCTCCTCAGCCTTGACTTTGATTTAGTGCACAAACAAATCATAGCAATAATAAGGGAAATAAAAGAAAGGTTGCCTGCAATTTACTACCATATGTGGAAGCTGTCCTCATTTTTTTTCTCCATGTTTTCTTCCTTTTTTTAAGTACATAGATTTCACATTGTCATAACATCATTTTGTTTTCTGCTTGAACAAAGCAGAATTGTCCTTTCAGGTTATCTTCATTATCCCAGTCCCAAATGGCTGCATGATTCTCCATGGGGTGGATGTAGCATAACTTTACATAACATGTTTCCTATCATTGTCTCTATGGGCTGTTTCCAAGTCTTTACTTTGATGATGAAGATAATGAAAACGTCTTTTATAATCAGTTACAAAACAGTTGTGTACGTAATGTTTCATTCAGTCCTTCCCAAGAGCCTGCCAGGTGAGTGTCCTGCTTTATTGTAAAGGATTACGGAGAAGTAGTGGAGGTTGAAAGGCGGTTAAGAGGTCATCAGATGACATAAGAGGCATGACCAGAATTTGAGTCAATTTTTTTTTGAAACCATATCCTTTTCTCTATCCACAATATTATATTACTTTTTCAAATTTTACAAATAAGACTGCAGCGAATATTTAAAAATAATATTTTCTCATCTTTTGAATAATTTTTGAGGTCAAAGTACTAGAAGTGGGATTGTTGGGTCAAAGGGATGAGCATTTTTGAGGTTCTCAGTGTGCATTGCCCAAACGTTTTGCCAAGGGATTGTTTCAAGCTGTTCTCATTTATATTATTCTAGCAATGCATGTGAGTCCTTTTTTTTTTTCCACTACAACCTCACTAGCATCAAATATTACAATGAAAACAGTTCAGAGCTCATTTACAACATGTTATTGTAGTTTTAATTTGCATTTCTTTGGTTGTCAGTGAGATTGAACCAATTAAAAATAGGCTTTCTGTTTTTGATTTGAGCTTCTTCTTTTGAGGAACATGCCTCTCCCCACTGCATTTACCACCACCAAACATATATTAGTCATTTCTAAAACTTGGAAATTAACACTTTGTTGGCCACATTTGTAGCAATTATTGACTCCAGTTGTTCCCTTTTAATTTTAATTGTGTTTCTTTCAGACCTTTTATGTCTTTTAAACTGATGAACTCTCATTCTTGATTTGTTCTATTGCTTCAAAGTTTAGAAACTAATAATACCATCAAAGAAGTGATAATTATTCAAATTTATTTTTTAAAGTTCCATCATACAATATCTTTGTGTTTGGCTCATTAATCTACATAGAAAAAATGACAGCTTTTATGTGGTGCTACACGCACACACACACACACACGCACACACACACGGGATATGGAAAAACAGGATATTTATGAAATGACCATGAGTTGTGAATGAATGAAGGGAAATGTCATATTTCTGTTGAGAGATTAAAGACTGTAAGAAGTGTATTATTTTCAAGTTCGTGTATACATTTAATATCCTGTAAATTAAAAGCCCCAAAGGCATTTTTGGTGGATTTTGTCAAAAGGAGAAATGTGGTAGATTATATTTTTGTTCCTTGTGAAACATCTCCCCTTTCTGACAGAGAACCATACCTCCTGTCCATTGCCATGTGACATACCTGCTTTCTTGTGGGCGGAATTTACATTGGCCCTGGTCACGTGACTTGCTTTGGCCAAGGGCATGTGTGCAGATGAGACAGACGTCTGCAACAACCTAGCAGAAGCTTTAGGAGGCATCGCGAGTTCCTAAATGCCCTCTTGCTGCTTTCCTTCTGCTGTGAGCATAGCATGTACCCAATGGGGACTATTTCTTCAGTCTGGAACCTGGATGAGGAAGCTCACGGAACAGTGCCACAGGAGCCACCATGCTGACATTTGCAGTTGTAAGCAACTGAGATGTGGAGTCTGCTTGTTATTGCGGTGCCATCAAGCAAAAGCTAACTAGTACAATAAACAAAAAGGCTAGACTATAAAATAATATTTTAAGAAAAGAAAAGCACTGGAAGTTATTAAACGTATCAGACCCAATGGTTAAAACTCAAATTAGAGGCAATTCTCTAATAGAATATACTATATGCTAAAGCAAAGCATAGACAATGAGAAAAAGATAATTTAATTTATGGTGTTGAAGAATTGAGTAGCATTTGGAGAAGCATTATGTACATCTTTATGCCGTATATCAAGAAAAATCTGAAGGAAAACTTCTAAAATGAGTAATAGAGTATTTTATTCCTAACATCTTTTAACTATTGTAATTGTTCTAGTACAATGTTTAGTGCATAGTAGATACTTGATAAATATTTATGGCATGACTAGTAAGCATTCAATAAATGTATTTCAGACAAGAATTGGCGTTTTTCTCCCTTAGGAAAAGGCTTAACCTTTTGAAGTATTTTATGGCCTCCCAGAAAAAACATTTAAAGTTATTTCCTATGTACCTCCTACCCTTGCCTGGTATTTTCCAAGGAGCTCTAGAGGATTCTGTTTATTCAGAAAGTGGTGTCAAATCCAAAGTCACGTTTAGTTTTAGTCTGAATAGCACCCTAAGTATTTCATCACAGACATGTTTCTCTCAGATAGGGTCTCAGTATGGTTGACTGATGTCCCTACACTCTCAGCATTTCAAGCAGAAAGGAATTTAATAGAGGTTATTGAGTGCTTATAAAATTGTTGAGAGGGCTGAGGAAATGAGATTTAAGGTGCTTCCGCTGTAGCTGTGATCTCTTAGAGGTCAAACAACTGCTGTGGTCCCCAAGGTCAGGAAGCTTGGAGAGTGCGATGCTTGGAGTCCAGACATTGCACAAACCCCTGTCTCTTGGAGTCTGTGTGTTAGGTTGTCGAAGCTTCCTTTTGCCTCCATTTTGTCTTCCAAGTCTCAAAGCTTCTGTGTGCCAATGACTGAACCTAAATTGCATATAGAACCTTTGCAGTAAGGGGGTCTTGGAAATGTAGATTTTAGCTTTCTATCTTTTACACTGGGTGGGAGGGGAGGACCTAGAAATATAAAAGTTATTGCAAATGAAAATATATCAAGCACACCACAACACTACTAGTCTCCTCATTTTTCCTTCACTCCTGGCCCCCATGACAGTCCCAACCAATGAGAGATGGTGTATTTGTTTAGTGGTTGGATGAGCAGCGTCATAGCTATTGTAGCAAATGCCAGTTTTATGTTTTCTTATCGAGGGATGGCAGTACAGATGGGCATTCTGAAGAGACATAGGTATTTCAGACCACCACCTAAAATAGTTCCCTTGTTTCCTAGGCCACACCAGCCTAAAGGATGCTCCTTGGATGTGGGCAATAATCTCAGTGGGCTTTGATCTAAGCAATATACAGTGTATTAGTCAGTTAGGGCTGTGTAACGAAGTACCACAGACTGGGTGACTTAAACAACAGAAATCTATTTTCTCACAGCTCTGGAAGTCTGAGGACAAGGTGTTGGCAAGATTGGTGTCTTCTGAGGACACTCTTTTTGGCTTGCAGATAGCCACCTTGTCGCTGTGACCTCACACAGTCTTTTCTCACTGTGTGTTGTGTTCAGATTTCCTCTTCTCATAAAGACACCAGTCATATTGGATATAACCCACCCTAATGACCTTATTTTATCGCTTTAAAGAACTTATCTCCAAATATAGTCTCATTCTGAGGTTACCAAGGTTAGGGATGTTAATTATTTGGGGGGGGGGGGCGGGGAAGAGGACTCAATTCAGCCCATAACACTCACCTGTGATATGGTGACCCACAGTTTTTCTATTCCTCGTGTTTCTGCTTCACCCACCTGGGGTCCTGCTGCTTCCATTGCTTTTGTCAGTATGGACAACAGTACTACCCTTCTCTCTAGTTCCCTGGTCACTCCCATAGACCTTAAGCCATGGAACGACCCCTTGGACCTTGGACTCAAGCCCCACAGTGTTAACTGGGGCAAGTGGCTTTATCTCTCTGAACTTAGTTTTCTTCGTTTCTGAAAAGCAGATAAGAATGGCTATTCCAGAGGGTTGATATATCTAAAATGAGAGAGCATGGATAAAGAACCCAGCACCGTGCCTGGCATATAACAGGAGCCTATAAAGTGTTATTTATCTTCTTATTCTTCCCTGCGTGGGGATTTCTGAAGTTGTAGTTGTTCTTTCCCCTGTCTACGGACTAATCAGGCTGTTCTGGCATTTTTATGACCATAGCTTTCTAAGAACTCTGAGCAAGTCCCAAGGAACCAGGTCTGAGGACATTTGAAGGATAAATCTCAAGGGATGTTAATATCTCTAACATTTCTAGTCTTTGTCATCTGTCTCTATCTTTTCCACTTCCATCTCTATCCCTATCATCTCCACTGTATTAGTTCTGGATTGCTGCCACAATACAGCACCACAAATTTAGTGGTTTAAACAATACAAATTTATTACCTTATAGTTCTTCAGGTTGAGAGTTTGATGTGGGTCTCTTCAGACTAAAATCAAGGTACCAGCAAGCTGTGTTCTTTTCTGGAGGCTCTAGGGGAGAATCATTTCCTTGCTTATTTGGATTAGTGGCAGAATTCAGGTACTTGAGGCCTAGGGCTGTTGCCAGCTTCTAGAGGCTGCCTTGGCTCATAATCTCTTCTTCCATCTTCAGAACCAACAATGGCAGATCAAATCCTTCTCATTTAGAATCTCTCTGACTCAACCAGGAAAGCTCTTCACATTTAAGAACTCATGTGATTTCATTTGGGCCTATCCAGATAATTTAGGATAATCTCCCACATCCAGGTCCATACTCTTAATCACATCTGTAAAGTCTCTTTTGCCATATACAGTAACAAATTCACATATTTGGGGGACATCTTTGGGAGGGGGCATTATTCTGCTTTCTGCATCCATTTTTATATTCTCCATCTGTGATGGTTAGTTTTATGTGTCATCTTGGCTGGACCACAGTGGCCAGATGTATGGTCAAACATTCTGGATGTTTCTGTGAGGGTGTTTTTGGATGAGAATCACATTTAAATTGGTGAATTTTGAAGAAAGCAGATTGTTTTTCCTAATGCGGGCGGGCCTCATATAATCAGTTGAAGGCCTGAATAGGACAAAAAGACTGATTCCTCCCTGAGCAAGAGGGACTTCTACAGCAGATGCCTTTAAACTTGAATGACAGCATCAGCTCTTCCTGAATGTCCAGCCTGCTGGCCCACACTACAGATTTTGGACTTGCTGACCTTCATAAACATGTGGGCCAATTTTATAAAATAAATCTTTCTCTGTGTATACACATCTTATTGGTTCTGTTTTTCTGGAGAATCCTGACTACACACCATCTTAATCATCTCCATCTACACCTTCATACATTGTAGAGCACTTTTAAATCTTTATATTCTTTATTTTTTTTAATTAAATTTATTGGGGTGACATTGGTTAATAAAATGATATAGGCTTCATGTTCACAATTCTATAATACATCATCTGTGTCTTGCATTCTGTGTTCACCACACAAAGTCTAATCTAACTTTTATTGCTGTATATTTGACCCCCTCTGATGTGGCCTGGGATGTGGCCTGGATTGCAAGCTGAGTGACCTTGGTGAGGTTTTGAGCTGCTTTTGGTACTGGGAGGAGGTGATGGCCCAGGCTGTGGTGAATGTGCTGTCTCCTGGGCAATAGCTAAGATTGATCACTGAGTTCAGATTTTATGCTGGCCTGGTCTTGAACTCTGACTTCTGGCTGACTCTTTCTTTGGGCTGTGCTAAGCATAGGGCTGGGCTCTGGAAGGCTCCACATTAAACTTCTTTAGCTGCTGGGATGGGCTGCTTGACAGGCCAGGCTGAGCTCTGGGCTCTGTGTGAAGTATCTTGGATGGTTCTGGCCTGGCAGGACTGGGTGGACTGGTCCTATATGTCTTCGGATGAGCTGGCCTCCTGGTCTAGTCTCTGGCTGGACTGGGCAGGGCTGTTGTGTTCTCTTCTGGGCAGTGGCTCTGGGCATGGTTATTCTTTTTTTCCTTGCCTTCAGGGGCAGTGCCTGTGAAGGAGGCCCCCAGCGGCAAGAATGGAAAAGCCCCATGAAGGTGAAGTCAGCTCTCCTCCCCAAAGTCTTCTCTCCTTGGAGGTTTTCAGGAGGCTCCTTAGAGACACTAGAAAACCTGGCATTACCTGTTGGGAGATGCAAGTTCTCGTCCTGGCTCTGTTGCCACAGTGGGTGTGACCTTGGACAATTTCTTATTCTGTTAGTTTTTTTTAAGTTCCACATATAAGTGAGATCATATGATATTTCTCTGTCTTATTCTAATTAGCATAATACCCTCAAGGTCCATTCATTATTATGGCTGAATAATATTCCATTGTATGTGTATATCACATTTTCTTTAATCATTCATCTATTGATGGACACTCAGGTTACTTCCATGTCTTTGCTGTTGTAAATAATGCAGCACTGAACATGGAGGTTACAAATATTTTCAAGTGAGTGAGTTAGTTTCCTTCAGATAAATACCCAGAACTAGAATTGTTGAATGACATGGTAGTTCTAATTTTATTTTATGAGAAACCTCCATACTGTTTTCCATAGTGGGTGCACCAATTTATATTTCCAACAACACTGAACAAGAGTTCCCTTTTTTTTCTCACAACCTTTCCAACACTTATTATCTCTTATCTCAGTGATAACCATTCTAGCAGGTGTGAGGTGGTAGCTCATTGTAGTTTTAATTTTCATTTCCCTGGTTATTAGTGATGTTGAGCAACTCTTCATGTGCCTGTTGGCCATTTGTATGTCTTTAGAAAAATGTCTGTTCATATGCTCTGCCCATTTAAATAATTAGATGGTCTTTTTTTTTTTTTGGTTACTATTGAGTTGTATGAGTTCTTTATATGTTTTGGGTATTAACCCTTTGTCAGATAAATGACTTGCAAATGTTTTCTCTTATTTGGTAGGCTGCCTTTTCATTTTGTTGATGGTTTTGCTGTGCAGAAACATTTTAGTTTGATATAGTCCTACTTGTTTATTTTTGCTTTTGTTGCCTTTGCTTTTGGTGTCAAATCCAAAAATAATCATTGCCCAGACCGATATCAAGGAGCTTACTGCCTGTGTTTCCTTCCACATTCTTAGTTTCTTCACGTGAAAAATGGAGACAATAACTCCCAAGCAGTTTGGCGGTGGGACTGTGAGCATAAACAAGGAAATGGGTGGAAGGATGTTTTGCCAATGGGTGGAAGTGCTATAGCTCTGTGATCCACTGAGATGCTAAGTTTTGCTAACCTCCCAGGCTGGACATAATTCTAGGCAGAATCAGCATTGTTGAGGAAATAAGGAGCATCAGAAGCAAGGATAGGGGTGTAGAAATGAGGTAAAAGTGGTGGAGAATGGGAATGAGTCCAGCAGGGAGGACCTTCCCTCTGGCTGAGGACTCTGGCCTTCACCCTGTGGCATGATTAATAGGTATTTCTGATTGTGTATCCCTATGGGTAAAACCAAAACCAAAACCAAAACAAAACCAAAACAAACAAACAAACAAACAAAAAACTTTGAGCAGTCCCCCAAATATATGTATCTTTGTTATTTCTATGTAATATACATGTATTTCTCAATGTAAAACACCCCCTAAAGCAATAAA
Source organism: Rousettus aegyptiacus (assembly GCF_014176215.1). Taxonomy (NCBI): domain Eukaryota; kingdom Metazoa; phylum Chordata; class Mammalia; order Chiroptera; family Pteropodidae; genus Rousettus; species Rousettus aegyptiacus. The sequence goes on along the minus strand of NW_023416311.1, from coordinate 25,492,257 downwards.
TAGACATAAAATAAATATAAATAGACCTTCTAGTATATTCTTCCCTTGAATGAAGGGATCGTCTTGAGCTCTTGGGGTTGGGCAGCGGGAGCCAGTGCTGTGGGCAATGCGGAAGTTTCTAAAGCAAATAATGACAGGGTCAGACACGTGCTTTCAGATGGATGGTGCTGTCAGCAGTTGGAAGGCAGCTATGCAAAGGGAGACCAGTGAGAAAAAGGGTGATATTAAAATCATTGTGAAAGATTTGCATGTGGACTGTGCCTCTGAGAGGCAGGGGAGAGCTGGACTGAAAGAATGATTTGAGGAACTGAGCAGATAAGGGTGGCATGAGGGAGAGAGTTTCTTGAGCTGATCTGGTTCCTAGCTCAGGGTACTAAAAACTGAAGTGCAAGCACTTGTGGCTGGGACCCCGCACCAGTAGCCTAGCACCAGCAGGAAGTGGGAAAGAGTGACTGGGTACAGGACACGAGGGAAGAACTGGTCATGTTCAGATGCCTTTGCAACAATTCAATGTGGCCAAAGAGAACCTGTGGCGTTGAGCTGCAGATTTGTCGGGATGTGAAATCAATTGAGATTCGGGGTGACTATAGCACAGCAGATAGTGAGGAGAAGGCCTGGGGAGGGAATGCAAGGTGGATGCTTAATCAGCATTATCTTCCGACCCAGCTCACCCTGCGGAGGTGATCGAGGCACCCCTCTCGCACTGTTCCTGCTCTCCACAGGTGCTGCTCCACTCTCTGTTCTGGATGATTAGCTTTTGTTCCCTCATCTCCCACCTTACAAGACCCCAAGAAGTTAAAGCACAAGTGTCTCTGAGCTTTGATGCGATAGACGAAGGAGTGTGCCCTCTCATTCTTCTCCCTATCTCGTTCCTCTTTCTGTCCCCCACGGGTTGGCTCCAGGAGGCCACAGGCTCCTCTAAGGCTCTTTCTGCCCAGGCCCCACCTCTCCTCTCATCCCTGGATGACATTTTGTTATAGCTGCTGCCTCGTCTTGCCAGGAAGGAAACCAGGGCTCAGGAAAGCTGAGCCACTCAGTTGGGAACTTGGAGGTACTGCTGGGACTGAAATGTGACTGGCACTACACCTATGACTGGTCTCGGACTGTCCCTGATACTGCTTGGGGCCCCCATGCCGTGCAGCAGCCCACGAACCCCGAGAATCAGGGAAAAACAGGAGGCCACCCTCTCACTAAGAGAGGAGGAAGGACAGTGATGAAGAGAGAAAGCGGTGAGGTGGGCGAGAGGCTGGGGCTTCTTCTGCAACCTGGCTTTGCCAGCCTGGCCATTTCATACTGGGTCAGACCTGCTAGGCCCTGGGAGGGCGCCTAACCCTGAGGGTGGAAAATGGAGGTCCTAGGCTAGACCTTGTTGTCTTAAAAAAGCTCTTTGAAATAATTTCAAACTTATTGTTGCAATGATAGTATAATGACAGGATACAACAATATAAAACCAAGAGTTGCAACAGTAGTATAAAGACCAAATATAAACATTTTACCACATTTTGCTTTCAATATGTACATATTTTTTTCTTAACCAACTGAGTTATTCGTAGACATTGTGTCCTTCACCCTTAAATTTGTCAGTATGTATATCATAAAAATAAAGACATTCTCTATCAAAGTGTACTTATCCAATTCAACTTTAATATAATATTATTATCCAATATACAGACATATTTAAATTTTGCCAGTTGTACCAAATTTGTTCTTTCTGGCATTTTTTCCTGCACCTGCACCTGATCTAGTATTCAATACAAGACCGTGTGCTGCATTTGGTTGTCCTGTCTCTTTGCTTTAATCTGAAACAGTCACTCAGTCTCTTTGACTTTCTTCATCTTCCTTCATTTTTTTGAGGAGCACAAGCCAGTTGTTTGGAAGGATGTCTTTCAATTTGGGTTTGTCTGATGTTTCCAAACATTCCACACAGGTTATGCAGTTCTCGCAGGAGTAAATCATAACTGATGGCTCTTATGCTGGTAGTTTTCGAAAAATATTGAATTAGTTGTAAACAAAATCTCAGAGTTTTTATATATTGTCTCAATTTCTGGATCTTCTCATGAACAAATAGCTGCTTTGGCCCCCTAGACCTGGGACACGGCTAGAGCTGTTTGGTTGGTACCCTAGACAGGTCAGGAGCATTAGAGTGCCAGCCTTTACCTGGCCTGCCCCCTCTCCTGGATGAACCCACCTGGCCAGGTAGGCAGTAAGCGTGTGACTCCTGTTGGATCTGTCCCATTCATTTTTTAGTTGAGACAACTGTAGTGGGTTATTGAGGGGCAGTGGGTCACTCATAGTCACACAGCCTGTCCTAGAGCCCTTTGGACCTAAGGCTGCCCCTAATGTGGGTGGGTTCTGATCTTACCAGATTTTATTTGCATACCTATCTAAGAATAGGGCATTTGCTATCTGTGAGCTACTGCACCCTGCTGGTGTGTAATTGTGGTAGAATGCAGGGTATGATCATTTATGGGCAATGTGGGCTATCTGGGCCTCTCTCCTGTGGTCTTCCTTGGAGGCTTCTCTCCCAGTCTCTTCACTTTCTTGCTGTTTACTCCTCTGAGCACTAGGTGGCAGTGGTCCTCTATTAATGACCTTGAGAAGTCCAGAGGCTCAGAAGGCTGACACTGGCCCCAAGCTGGGGCTGCCCAGGTGACAGGGGCTTGGACAACAGTCAGCCCCGTGATATTATGGACTTTTCAGTCTTTGATCTTTTCTTCTGGTGAGCTCTTCCCCCTCCCCCACACTTCTAAAATCTTGAGATAGGATTCACTTACCATCAAATTTACCCCTTTAAAGTTTACAACTCAGTGGATTTTAGTATATGCATGAGGTTGTGTAACCATTGCCACTATCTAACTCCAAAATATTTCAGTCTGATGAGATCTTCTGTAGAAGGTGAGTATGGTATGACCTGGTAGGGAGAGAATTTTTTTGTTGTTTTTATTCCTTTGGGGGAAAAAACGCTGTTGTGTAGCCCACATTATAAATTATGGGGCCCTTGGAGCCAAACTATTTGCTCTCCACACTTCCTTGGGTCTATGGTATCCCATGACAGAGGGTAAAGGGTAGAATTTGAGGTAAAGAGCTTTTCCCAGCATCTCCCTGTGGCATTTCCTTTCCCTACCCCTGAAGTGACTAGGAGAATAGAGAAAGAATCCCTGGAGGGGTCAGGAAGAGCTTCTGGCAGAGTCAGGGTTCAGGGGTCGGGTCCCCACTCCCTGTCCCCACCCTTGCTAAGCTGCTGAGTCAGCATGTATGCTCTGGCTCTTCTACCAGACTGGCGGGCTTGTCGGGAGAGCTTGACATACCTGTGGTCTGTTTCTGGTCTGGAGAATTCTGCATTTTGGCTCTTCTCTCCTCCGCTATTGACTTCCCCGCTCCTTTTGGGTTTTTGTAGCTCCCTGGAAGAAGTGCTGAAGGTAGAGAAGATGTTTGGACCCTGGGCAGCCAGACAAATGGCCACCGCACCCAGGAAGAAAAATGGAGCATGGCCTACCCATTGGCTGCTCCTCTCTGAGGGGGTCTGCAAGAATGGAGGAGGCTGTGCAAAGTTTTACAACATCCTAGGAAAGCCAAACACACTGAGCAAACACAGTGTCCACTCCACAGTCCTTGAGCTCGTTCTAACATTCCCTTCGAGTTTAGTTGGGGACATTGATCAATTCTGGCCAAGTGATTGTCACTCGTGGGAGAGGGCAGTGAAGAGCTGGGGTGCCTGCTCTGTCTCTTCTCGTCTGCTGGAGCAATACCCAGACAGCGTGGCTCCCAGTCAGAAGAGGATGGCCCAGGCCCATCAGGCCATGAGTGAGAGGAGGTCTGCCTCGGCCGGGTGAAGTCTCTGAGATCTGGGCTGTGGTCATTTCTCACCCTGCCCGATAACCACGCCATCCTGGAAGGGACCTCCACAGCTCACCAAGACCAAGTCAGAGCCGGACCCGCAAACCACCAGCTGCCTGTTACCAAGACGACCGCTCCTTTTTCTTCTCACTGTCTCTCTCCTACCTACCCCAAACCCAGCAGAGAGGGCAGGGTGCTAGATGGGTTCAGAAACTCACCCGCTCCCCCTACTTCAAGACCCTTGGGAAGAATCCTTTTCTGCATCTGGGGAGAAAGAAAGAAGAGAGTTAACTTCAGTACATGTCTGGACTGGACTGCACTGGATCTGTACTAATTGGAAGAGCTTGGAACTTGATAGGATCCTCTGAGAAGTCTTGGAGGGCAGGAAAGGAGATTTTCTCACAGAGTATGGCCAGGGAGGCAAATGGAGACAAAAAAGAACCCCAATGGGTCACTCCTGGTATTTCTTAAGCAGGCTCCCAGAACACAGAGATGCTCTGGAGGAAGCAAGGCCTGGGTAGGTGGGGGCCTGGAGCCCAGCCTCTCTGTGCCCCTACTCCCACTCCTCCTGTGGTTGCTCTCAGGCTGTTTGGAGGGTGGTTTGAAAACCTCTGAAGAAACTCACCTCACCCACTGTCTGGGAAGGTCACACAAGGTGAAGCATCACGACTCTTTAATCGGAAGGTGCTCACGGTCCTCACAAGTCCAAGTGCTGAGGACAGATGAAGCCAGCCCCTCTCTCCACCCATCAGCTGTGCTGTGTTTTCCAAAGCCACAGAGGAAGGTGTAATAATGGCTGTGAGTAAGGTCACTGCCCCTTTCCCTAGAGTGTGCCTAGAGTCCCACCGTTAGTGATTCAGTGACAGCCAAGGCACATAGATTGAGTCACCAGTGTTAACATCTGGATGACTAACATCTGCTTTCTGTTTCTTGGATCTATTGCTAGGACTCAGTCCTTGTCCTGGAGGAATTTAGGGTTTGGAGTGGGAGTGGGAGAGTTAGAGAGACTTGCACACACACACACACACACACACACACGCATACACACGCATAAGAACATGTGCACAGGCATACGGACACACAGAGGTAAGGAAGTGGTAGGCTAGGGCCTAGGTCCTGCTCCTGGGTCAGGGGAAACCTTGGGGGAGGGCAGTTCTTTGCCTGGTTCCTACGAGGTCTATATAGAGTTCTCAGAAGGTGGGGTAGTGAGGGGTTTCCTAGAGGCCATGTAGAAGGAGAATCCTGAGTGTGGTCAAGCATAGAAACAAGAGGGCAGTCCTGAAGAAGCCCAACTGAGCTCCTGAAGAAGTAGCAGCTTATCATTTGAGCTGCATCAGAATCCCTTGGAGAGTTTTTAAAACCAGGAACGCTGGTCCCACTGCCAGAGTTTCTGATTCAGCAGGTCTAGGGTTGAGTGCCAGGAATTAACTGCATTTTCAATGAGGTTCCAGTGGAGTCTGGTGCAGCTGGAACTGGAACACCCTTGAGCAGCACTAGCTTGGGGGCTGGAGGCTAGAAGTGGGCTGGGCTGTGGGGGATGAAGTTTGTGTGGTTGGTGGTCAGCACAGTCATGTCCCTCTGCTGTCTGTGGGGCTAATGTATCAAAGGGTGGAGGGGGCACCTACAACCAGTGACCAGCACTGCTGCCAGCATCGCCATTACCACCGCCGTCTGCTGAGGTCTTGCTATTGGCCAGGCTCAGTGCTTAGTGCACCCTGAATATGTTCTGTGGGGCTCCTGGGCACCCACAAGAAAAGTGTGGGTGGCGATTATTGCACTGCTTACCTCCTGGGAGGACTAAATGTGACCTAACTGCTAAGGTCATGTACTCAGAAAGTACCAGTATGAACAACAAACAGAAGACCCCACAGTGGCTATCTCATTCCTTGGGGCCACAGAAGGCACTCCAAACATAGAAGTTTCTTTCCCTTCTGAAAAAGGAGTGATAGAACTCTGGCCTCCTGCAGTAGGCAATAATAATGGCCCCCAAACATTTCCTTTTCCTAATCCCCAGAACTTGTGGATATGGTGGATTGTATGGTAGAAGGGACTTTGCGGATATAATTAGAGTAAAAACCTTCAGATGGAGATATTCTCTTGGATTATCCAGGTGGACCCAGTGTAGTCACAGGGTCATTATAAAGGAAAGAAGGCAGCAGGAGAATTGGAGACAGGGAGATGTGATTGATGATGGAAGCATAGAGAGAGAGAGAATGAGAAAAAGAGGGAGAGAGCGAGAGAAAGAGAGAGAGGTGCTACACTGCTGGCTTTGAAGATGAAGAAAGGGACCATGAGCCAAGGAAAGGAGGTGGCCTCTAGAAGACTATAGAAGCTAGCAAAACCAAGGAAATGGGTTCTCCTCTAGGACCTCCAGAAGGAATTGGCCCTGGTAATACCTTGATTTTAGGACTTCTGGCCTCCGGAACTCTGAGAGATGAGGTTTGTGTTCTTTTAAGCTACTACATTATTGTTACTTATTTGTTAAGGCAGCAGCAGTAGCAATACCTCTCATTTCCTCTTTTCTCCCACCTTCATCTAACACTCTTGGTCTTTCTGGAGGTCTCTGTTGCAATGTAGCTTCCTCAGGGAAGTCTCTCTGATTTCCTCAACTAGAGACACACTTGTAGCTCCTTGAATGTTTTCAAAGAGCAGCATCTCAACTGTAAAATTGTTTAAACATTTAAACATGAATGGTCTACGTTTTTCTTGCTGCTTCCAGGGTCAGCTCCAAGAGGATATGGCTATTTTCTCTATAGGTGGGTCCACAACAGGTTGTCTGGACTCTGCAGTGGCTCACAGAATGTTTGTGAAATGCAGGAACAAGCTGCCAACTGTGTCCACCTCATTGTGGGCCAGGCATTGCCCGGCGCTGAGAATGGAGCGTGTCTGTGTCAAGGGATCCAGCGAAATCCAATTACACCCCTACTCCCACTCACAGAGGGCAGGGGAGATGAGCATAAAACGCAGAAAGTTCCTAATTCACAGTTTCAACAGTTGAATTCGCAGAGACAGAAAGTAGAGAGGTGGGTACCAGGAGCTGGGGGAGGGGGAGTTAGTGTTCAATGGGCACAGAGTTTCTGTTTGGGATGATGAAAAAGTTCTGGAGATGGATGGTGGTGATGGTTGCAAAACTACCTGAATACACTTAATGTCAATTAAAGTACACTTAAAAATGTTTAAGATGGTAAATTTTATGTTACGTGTATTTTGCAAAAATGAAAAAAATCCCTTTATTTAAAAAAGGAAATGCCTCTACAGAACCTACCACATACATCAATGCATTAAAAATGTTCGTTCAATGAACAACACACACACACACACACACACACACACACACACACACACACACATCAATTCAGTTTCGACCTATGTTGGGAGAAAGTTAATGTTAATGTTAATGAAAGTTAAGAGTCCCTCCAGGGCATGGCCACCATTTCAGCGTGAGGACACCAGGGCTCCTTTGGGGCAGGTTCCGGGGCTGAACTCCCTGGCAGGCAGGACTCCTGAAATCCTCTTGGAAGACAGCTGGCTTCAGGGAGGAGAGTTGAGTCCCTAGGCTGGGCGCACTGGCTAAGGTAGCCAGGCAGCCTGAGCAAGTTGCAGGAGTGCTCATGACAGCCACCAGGTGTCTCTCTTGATTCATGGAAAAATGTTTGCGGGTCTCTGCACCTGGGGAAGCCCCAGAAAGCATAGTCTTTGGTGCTTTGGTGGTGGAGTGGGAATGAGGGCTTCCCTCTCCACTTAGCTGGATGGGGGAAAGCCTGGCACTATCCAGCCCAGGGTCTCTGAGCAGGGCAGCAGCTGTCAGTCCCTTCGCTTCAGGTCTGGTCCTGCTGCGGTCGACATTCTGGGTGGCTGGCGTTACACTCTGTACCTGGGGGCTCGTGCTCAGATTTGGGGGTGGAGTAAATGCGATTGGTGGGCAGACTGCGTCACAGTGCTGGCACTTGACCCAGTATGCCCACCAATCAAGGCTCAGTTCTTGGTCATTAGTGGAACAATGGTCGTTCAGGACTCCAGAGCTGCAGACGGCCAGAGTGACATACATCTGGCCTCAGCTGGGAACTCGAGCTCTGGAAGGCAAAGTTCTTTCTGGTACATCTACGGTCAAAAGAATAAATGTCTGACTCTGGGCTGCTGTCGGGCAGAAGGAAGGGTCAGTCAGTGGTTTTTTGGTTTATGTCTTCCTCAATGGTGCTGCGATGGCTCCCTCCAGAGCCCTTTTCTCCTGCCTACCCTCATTATGAAGAGCTCAGCCCCCAGGGCTCCTGATTCCAGGGCTATAGAAGCCAGTGGGTAGGGGATAGGGGTGGATTTGGAGATCCCTGCCCTCCCTGTTTCCCTCATGTCTCCTTCCTCCCCCTGACAGGAGACCAGCTTGGCAGGCAGTATGAAAGACAGTATCTGTTCCGATCTGTTCTAGAAAGACTCACTATCTGTCTATCCTGCTATGTTAGACAGAACAGTCAACAGCACCATGTCTGTGGGATTCAGCCCACAGTTTTTGAGGGCCTACTATGTACAGGGCACCATTCTAGGTGTAGGGATTCTGGCAGTAAACAGATACAGGAGCAGCAATTAGGGAGTTTGTAGCCGAGTAGGGAGACAGACATTAAACTTGTAGACCAGTAAATGAACCAGCATATTTCAGATGGTGGTGGTGCTACAGAGAATGTAAAATGCAGATTACGTTACGGAGGAGGGGGAGAAGAGGCAAGAGCTACACTAAACTGGGTGGATGGGCCATGCAATCTCTGAGGTATGACTTGAGAATGAAAAATTGAGCATGTTCCAATCTGGGAGAAGTGCAGACAGAGCAGCAAGGGCAAGGACCATGGAGTGGGAGTGAGCCTGGCATGGATGAAGCCAGAAGGCCAGCATGGCGGAAGCACAGTGAAGGGGGAAGCAGTGCCTGATGAAGTCATAGAGGTCACATAGGGGCTGTGAAAGAGAGTAGGGGTTTTATTCTCACAGGGGTGGCACAATCTGATGTGTGTGTGTGTGTGTGTGTGTGTGTGTGTGTGTGTGTGTGTATGCGTGTATGCACGACATGTAGTCATATAATGACTGTTAATATTTATCAAGCACTTGTTGTGTACTAAGTTCTGGGCTGACCACTATCATATATTATCTTATTTTAACTCGAGGTAGGGAGGAATAATTATTGTCACCTGCCATTTTAGAGATGGAAAAACTGGGACACAGAGTCTCTGCTCCCACTCCCCTCATTATTTCTTATCCTTAAGGCCCCTCTCTTAAATGATGTCATTGTCCTTGGGTGATGTCATGGGGCTTTGTACCCCTTAAATCGCAGCCCCCATGTGGAGCTTGGCAGGGCAAGGGTGCCGATGACACTGGCGGGTCTGGGGGAGCATCCCTGCTGAACATCTCCAGCCTGTTTTGTTATTCAGGTAGAACTTCTGGCAGTAAGAGAGCTACTTGGCACAACCAGCTTCTCTTGTAGGTATTTCTCTTTTTTAATTAAGCATATTGGAGTCATATTGGTTAATAAGGTTATAAGTGTCAAGTGTACAATGTTATAATACACCATCTGTGTTTTGCAATGTGTTCTCATCACCCAAAATCTAGTCTCCTTCCATCACCATGTATTTGACCCCATTTACCCTCTTCATCCTCCTCCCTCCCACAACCCTCTGGTAACCACCATACTGCTGTCCGTGTCGATGAGTTTTTTATTTGTTTGTTTTGTGCATTCATTTGTTGCTGTTTTATATCTCACATATAAGTAAAATCATATGATCCTTGTTCTTTTCCATCTGATTTATTTACTTAGCATGACACTCTTAAGATCCATACATGTTGTTGTAAACGGCAGTATTTCATCTTTTCACATGGCTTAGTAGAACACCACTCTATATATGTATCTTTTTTATCCAATCATTGGTTGAAGAACACTTGAGTTGTTTCCATATCTTGGCTATTGTGAGTAATGCTGCAATGAACATAGGGGTGCATATATCTTCATGAATAAATGTTTCCAAATCTTTCAGGTAGATACCCAGAAGGCGGTTTGCTGGGTCATAGGGTAGCTTTATTCTTATTTTTTTGAGGAACCTCCATACTGTTTTTCTCGTAGGTATTTCTTGTGTGTCTCTTCTCCTCTCAGTCTGTAGGCCCCTAGAGAGGAGAAACCACGTGCTATTTATTGATCTTGGCATCTGTGGTGCCCAGCACAGCACCTGGCATGCAGCAGGGGCTCACCCAATATCTTATGAGTGCAGAGATGATGCAGGTGTAAATGGAGTCTTACTCTGGGCTTCCAGAAGCAGAGCCTGAGTGCTCCTCATAAGATTCAGGATCCTAGGGAGCAAGTGAAGGAAGAGGCAGTGAGGGAAGGAGGTGGGCAGAGCCAGGTTAAGGAAGCTGCTGAGCTGGCCACCGATGGGGGCAGCATGGATGATGCTTGTTCTTGGACTGGGGTGAACGGGGGGGGAGGGACACTTGTCCCAGAAGCTGTACACTCTTGCTTTTCAGGGCACACCTTGAGAGAGGAAGGAGAAAAATGTGCCTATTGCCTTCAGTCTCCTATTTGCCAGAGTTTTGCCCTGCTGGGCATTGTTCCCTTTCCAGGTGGCACGTGCATGAGTCTGGAGAGGGTCTGGGTCTTATGCCATATGACAATAGGGCAGCCACATCAGGAGGTGTGAGGAGTGTGGTGCCAGGAACTGAGGCACAGTGGATATACTCTTGCAGGTGGTTTAAAGCCAAGCAGGATGGGTTAGTGCCAGGACAGAAATGGTGACAAGGGTTGGCCAAGGCTTGGCAAAGAGTTGGCACACAAGGGACATCTCCCCCACAAGGCATGTCCTCTTCATTTAGTGAACATTCAGGAATGTGTGTGCATGCCAGGTAGATGGTCCCGGGAGGCTGAGACAGGGGACAGGACAAACCGAATGGAGGATTTGCCCCAGAGGCAGTAGACGTAGCCTGGGCTGGGCACTGAGCTGGGGGTCAGATGATCTGGTTTTAGGCTTGGGCTTGGCCATTTCCTGCTACTCTGTTGGGTTTAGTACTGTCCTGTATAGGCTTTGGTTTCTTACACTTCCCCATGAGCTATTTTTTCCAATAATCTTTTCTCCATGACCCAAGCAACTGGGGTAGTTGGAAAACTTTGGGCTTTTCTGCTGGAGCAGGAGCAGGACGGAGAAGCAAGTCTGGGAAAGGCGGGATGTAAAGGCAACAGAGGGCAACCTCATGAGCATCGCAGTTCCACTGGATTCCTGGGGCGGCACAGGGTGAGGGAGCAGCAGGGCTGGAAGGGAGCTTATCCGGTCCCCTCACGTTATAGGTGAGAAGCCAAGGCCCTGAGGTGGGAGCCGGTTGCTCAGGCCAGGGCTCTTCTCTCTGAGAGGGTGCCTCTGCTCTGCTCCTGTGTGCTGTCAGGCTCTGTGCTTGAATATGCCGGAAGAAGGGGGAGGGGGAGGGGATTCTTGGATCCCTCAAACTGAAAGAAGCTTCCAGAAGTCCTTGGAGGGATCCTCCATGCTGGGGAGGCTCCAGTCTGGCCTGCCAAGCTGGCAGACAGTGGATGATAGGCCTCTGAGACCCAGTTTTCTCAAATATGAAAGGAGCCGGTTAATCTGGAAAAGAGCAGAGGCCCTCTGGCTCAGCCTCACGACCAGGCCTGTCCGATCCAGTGTCACAGTGTCTCTGGAGGAGAGGAATCCCACTTGTCTACTGGCTTGTCTGCCACTCACATCTGCACACCAGGCGAAAGGGATTGAGCCATTGGGACTGCTCTTCTGCCAGTACTGTTTATTTTCCAGCTAAGGATTCCATGTACTAGTGAGAGTGGTGTTTGGTACCGTGCAGACATGATCTACGTGTGTTTTCCCCACATGTCCTCCAGGGCTCAATCTAATTTCCACATCCCCGGAGCTCTTCACGTGAAGTTGGGCAGACCAGTTCTTGTATCTTGTACTTTCTGGAGTCTTTGTGGACTGACGGTTCAGCTTTTATGAGGGAGTCAGAGGGGATGGTGTATGCATGGTGTCATGGTGTGTGGTACATGCACACTTGTGCATGTATGTTGTGTGTATGCCCTGTGTGTGTGTGCATATGCGCAGGCACATGTGCATGTGACATCGAAGGGTTGGGCTTCCTGGGAAGGTGTGGGGAATCTAGGGTACCCCGAAACTTAATCTGAGTCCCTTGGACTGTCTCCAGGCAGATTCTATTACATGCATCAGGTCTCTAGGGGACTGCAGTTTGGATGGAAGGGAAGCTGGCTCTGTGGAAAAGGTAGAGCATGGCCCTTGAAATCAGACACTTAGAAGGCACTTGACATTTTCTTAGGGGCTTAGGAGCACTTGAGTGCAAGGAGAGGACCGTGATCACCTTGCTCCCAGTTAGGAAGTGCAGCAGGCCTGGATCCCAGCTCTTTCCCAGTCTCTCCACCGCTGTCCAGCACCTGGCTGGTGTGGTATGAGGAGAGCAGGGAGCCATAAGTACAGACATGGTAACTGGAGACATTTTACATCAGCGAGACCAGGGGAGCTCGGCTTGCCAGCAGCAGGGCAGTACTGCATATCTTGGATAATGCAAACATGATAGTGTGGAGAACAGGATGCAGCTAAATTTGTTTTTTGCACATCTAATTTGCAATGTGCTTGTGACAGTACATGTTATATGCTTACTCAGGGTGATTTATTTTGCGGTGTCTGAATCTCACAAATATACTTCCATCTGTGGTTAATGTGATGTTTGTGAACTGCAAACTTTCATTCCTTCTCCCAACTACCTGCTCTGAGAACTTGGGAAATTGTTTCTCAGAAGTCCTCTCAATAAACAGTGGAGGCAAGAGGCAGCAACACAGGAGCTGCTGTTATTTCTGAGTGCCTGCGAGGGTTGACAGTGCAGCCTGTGGTGGAGAGCCCGACTCGAAGCTGCCTGCCCATAGCTAAACTCAGGGCCCATCACTCACTGTTTGATCTTGGTTAAATTCTGTAGCCTTACTATTCTATAGTTTCTTGAGCTATAAAATTGATCCGATCAGAGGTCTTCTGTTATGTTTGTTGTATAGGCTCTAAGAAGATTAAATGAGTTATTGCATGAGAGGAGCTTAGTTTCATGTCATTCCTTAGTGAAGGCTCAGTGAATGCTGGCTATTATTAGGTATTATTTATTTACCGATTTATGTATTCCCCATCTCATTCCAAAAATATCTGAGGCAGCTTAGAAAACTAAAATAACACATTAAAATAAAAAAAGGGAAGAATGAATCAAGATAAAAGGAAAATAAAAGTAGAAGAGAAAGATAAAGACAGAATGAAAATTATAATATGCAGGGATACAAGCTATAAAGTCAGTTTTACTAAAGGGCAAAGAGGGTGTCTAGGGGTGTGGTGGGGTGGGAAGGGCCCTGCAAATTGTTTCTGAATGTCTTCATGGTCAAAGCAAGAAGGAAACATCCAGTGTGTGCAGCTGGTATTTGGCAAGACTCCAGTGCCTGTGTAAAGACACTTAGCAGAAGCAGGGTGTGAAAGTTTGGCCTCTATACTCTTGGTTTCAAGAACTTTCCACTGGTCCCTGTGACTGACCCCAAGTAACCTCCCAGCAGATTAGTTCTTTTCCTTCACCCGCAGAGGCCAAGCTGGGGCCTTCTAAGGAGAGGTATTGGGCCAGAAGTGGTGGCCAGTGGAGGCCCAGCACCAGAAGACAAAGGAAGAGGGGTGGGGGTGTCCCCGAGCAATTCCAGCTTGGTGATTCATCACCCTGAGACTTAGCCAAACCTAGTGTGTGTTCTCCTCTGGTTCTGCCTTTCAAGATTCAGTTTGTTCTCAAATGTGGCTCTTTAGTCCCGAACCCAGACACCTTTGGAATGATTCCTTTAAGGCCTCAGTTGGGCTAGTTCCGGGGGAGAAATTTAAAGACCTGCTTCTTACACACCTGCATGAAAGGCACTGTCATTCCTTGATGCCCCTGAGTCCTTTGGTTTTCATTGAATTTTGATCATCATTGTCATCATCATTATCAATACCACCATCATTATCATTATCATCTTCATCGTCATCTTTCATTTACTGAGCACTTTATTATTTTTTTATTTTTTATTTACACTTAATTTATACTCAGTATTTCACTGGGTGTTTATGTTATTAAAGATGATTGTAGTAGTATATCACAAGAAGTTGAAGGAATTCTTAACATAATTCTCATTCCAAGTACCTCATAAAATTGGTAATGTTAGTTTAATATTATTCCATGTTAGAGCTTCCACTTATTGTGAGACTGGATAAAAACACATGCCTAATGAAAAACAAAACTGCATAGGTAGTTTCAATCTCTGTGTGAATATTTCTTTGTAAACTTTGGTGAAGTAAGTTTCACCTAGTGAAATGTGAAACATTTTTAGTCTTTTGTGATAGCTTTGATACTAGTTTTTGTGTATAGATAGCAAGCAGCTCTTTCTTTCTTTCTTTCTTTCTTTCTTTCTTTCTTTCTTTCTTTCTTTCTTTCTTTCTTTCTTTCTTTCTTTCTGACATTGGTTAATGGGTTAATGAAATCCAATAAATTTCAAGTGTACAATTCAATAGTAAGTCATATATATATTGCAGTGTATATTCACTGCCCACATGAGCACCTTATTTGTGGCAGTGACTGGGTGAAGAGAGTTTATGCTTCTGAAATTCTGTACCCAAGGTTTGACTAAGATGTGGTTTTCTCCCCTCTAACCAAGCAATAATCAGACACCAGCTGGATGCCTTACAATTCAACTCAATTCTGACACTTTCTATCTGGAGATAGTGTGCCACAAGATGGCCCTCCAACCTTTTCAGACACTAATAGTAAATCCAGGTTGTCAGTAGTTATAGACTAGAAGTTCCAACAGCCCCTTCATTGGGTTTGATTAATTTGGTAGAGCAGCTTACAGAACTTGGAGAAACACTTTATTTACCAGATTACCAGCTTATAGATATGTAAGGCAAGGGATGGGGGAAGGGTGCAGAGCTTCTCCTCTGGGAACACCACTCTCCCCAAACCTCTATGTGTTCACCAACCAGGAGGCTCCCCTGAGCCGTCCTTTTGAGTTTTTATATAGGCTTCACTACACAGGTGTGATTGATTAAATCGCTGACCACTGCTGATTGAACTCAACCTCCAGCCCCATTCCTCTCCCTAGATGTTGACTTTCAGTACTAACCCTCTAATCAATCACAGGGCAGGCTCCACTGGCCAACAACCCCCATCCTTAGGTGCTTTCCAAAGCTACCTCATTAACATAACAAAAGACACATTTATGCTCTCATCACAGGAAATTCCAAGGGTTTCAAGAGCTCTGAGCCAGAAGAGGGGTGGAGGAACAGATATATATTTTCTATTATAAATCACGGTATCACAGCTTCCACTCACTATGGCACAGCCCATATCTAGAAGAAAGCCAGCCTTTCCTGAGCACCCATTCTGGGCTAGGGAGCATGGCTCTCCTGCCTATATTCCTCCTTCTTGTTACCTCAGTTTCTGTCTTGCTTCAGTGCCCCATGTCCCAGCTGCAGGCCCCCTCCTGCTCTAGTAACAAGTGTCACTTGATCATACATCTACCTTATATTCTGGATAATTGTGGAAATCTTTACCCTTACAAGCTCCTTGAGGGCAGAACTGCACAAAGTAGGTATATCGCTTGCCAAGTTACACATCTTCTTTATCCCCCCCCTCCCCCACCGCCATATAGTAAAAAGTTGGGAGTCTCCACTCTGTTACGGGCAGGGAGCTGACAAAGTGCCTTTAAATTACTCTGTAATTGTAAGATGCTGTGTTCCCATGTAGGGAAGCTCTTAGCACTGTTTCTCTAGATAGAGATGGGCAGATGCCAGCTCAGCGGTACCCTCCCCGGCACGCTAGCTTGTCTGTTCCTATTAGAGGTTGTAGACGGCTCAAGTCAGAGACTTTGATTGACAGTATCTTCTCCCTGGTCTTTTCCTTATGTCACATGAACATGATGTTGACTGACTTCCAAGGTTATGGCTTTGCAAGCTCTAGCTGAATAGAGAAGTGGATTTTTCCCATGGTAGGCATAAATTTAATACTCTGACCTGATTAAAGAAATTTCTGTGGCTCATGTTCACTGGGTAGAGTTTTTGCTTTCCGCTAACTGGCTGTGAGCCTTTGGGCAGGTCATTTCTCCTCTCTGGACTTGTAACAAGAGCCAATTAGACTTGGATGACCCATGAAGTCCCTCCTGGTTCAAGTGTATGTGTGTGAATTGGAACTGAGGTTGGCACCATGGCTGGCATCTTGGTGCCTGTGTAGGATAGGTGAGTGATGGAGAGAGGAGCCAAGTTCTTGTTGTAGCTCCCTGTACAGCTGGCTCTGCTGCTAGATCTGACCCATATCTTCGGTGTTCCTATAGACTCCCAACAGGAAACAAGGATTTCTCTGAAATAGAGGAGGTCTGACCTCATATGGCCATTCTTATTTTTTTAAACAGCTTTATCAAGATACAATTCTATAGTATTTAGAATTAAATTTACCTTTTTAAGCTGTATAATTCAATGGTATTTAATATTCTCACAGATTTGTGCATACCTCACCATAGTTCATTTTAGAACTTTTCTATTTCCCCTTTAAAGAAGCCCCATACCCCTTAGCTGTCTCCTGTTGGATTCCTCTCCCTCCAGTCCTAGGCAATCATTAATCTACTTTCTATCTCTATGGATTTGCCTGTTCTTGACACTTCATATAAATTGAATCTTGCAGGATGTGGAATTTAACTTTCACTTTCAAGGTTTGTCCTTGTAGTATGTATCAGAACTTTATTCTTTTTTATGGCTGAATAATATTCCATTGTGTGGATATAGCATATTTTATCTGTCCTTTCATCAATTGATAAACATTTGTGTTGTTTCCACTCTTCAGCCATAGTGACTATGCCATGCTGATTTAAGAAGACCCTGGGGTGGCCTGCCAGCATGCCTAGGCTTACCCACTTCCTTTCACAGAGCTCCACATTTTCTCATGAGGCCTTAGCTGACAAGGGCTTTGTAACAGCACCTCTTCAAGCCTCCACTGGGAACCAGCATGTTCCACTGTCAAAGCCAATCCCATGGGTGGTCCCCGTCAGTGGGGCAGGAACAATTATCCCTACAGGGACAGAGCCTGAGACTGGGAGCAGAATCTAATCAACCATAATTCTTATTCCAAAGTTCAAAGGCAGAATTTTAGAATCTTTGCCTATCTTGTTCCCCATTTCTCGAAAACCCATATTTTCCAATTTTCCTTGTTCTGGCTCAAATCCCACATTTCCTTGGAAGTTTTCCAAGAAGCCACTGTTCATTAGCCTCTTTTCTGTAACAGTCCATGGCCATGTGCCTTATCATGTCTCTTTCATGTGGGTAGGCCTCCTCTTTCAAACTGGGCTGTATGATCATGAAGGCAGTGTCTGGTTCTCCATTTAGTGCTCTGTCTCTCACAGAGCAGCCCTTGGTGCGCGTGGCCAATAGTCAGTTCCTGTTCCACTTTCTCACCAGTGTCTCTCAGCCCTTCATGCCCTGTGCCCTGTTCTATCATGAGGGGTGAGGAGTCTGCAAACCTGTTTCTAGGCCCAGAGGAGGCAGAGAGGGAAATTAGAGCTAGGAAGGAAGGGAGAAGATGCCACTCCTCCATCTGCTTCTGGAAGCATCCGTTGGAGTGGCTGTGTTCCATCAATGCTGCCAGCTTAGGCCTCAGTGGCCTCAGTGGCCTCAGCACAGGCTGGTGGTCCAGCACTGGTCCAGGCCCCCAGCACTGGTCCAGGCCCCCGTCCCCTGCCCCCGGCAGTTCAGCCTGCTAAACAGCCTTCCACAGCATAGCACAGAGTGTGTTCTGGCTCTGCCAACACCACCCCCTTCTTTTTGCCCCCAGAGCTAGTGGGGGGTGGTTACTTCCTGTAGATAGCACCCTCCGGGTTCCTCCTCTTCCTTATTCTGCTTCCAGATTTTCCAACACATTGGAGACTTATTCTCTGCAATAAACATACTCTGCCCGAAACAGCGAGCATGATTTCTTTTTTCCTGATAGGACCTCCCACTCCTACAGTCTCTGAGCCTTCCTGTTGGCAGATACGCCAGCACAAGTTTCCCAAAATAACATTTTGTTGTTGTGATTGCTCAGAGGGATAATGACTCACATTCTCTCAAATAGCCACATTGTCCCTGTTTCAACTTTGCTGCGAAGAACAAGAGCACAAACGAAGCATGGTCCAAGCCCCAGGACACCCCGTCCAAAAATAGTTTTAATGGGAATTCACATTAATAAACATCCACAGGCCTGCAGATTTTTCTCTTTTCATGGTCTGTCCAGTCTGTGTGATACGCACGTGTTGGAGAAGAGAATACAGACACGAAGAGGAGGACGGAGGACATTTTGCAACCCAGAATAATGAGGACGATGATGGCTATTCATTATCAGGCGCATTCTATGTGGCCAGCAGTTTATAGGCCTTAACTAATTTAATCCCCACAGCACCCTCCTGAGATGTGTACCACTTTCCCACCTTGCAATTGAGGGTACCAAAGCACAGAGAGGTTCAGTAACTTGGCCATTGACACAGCTAGGAAGTATAGAAGTCAAGACGTCTTTTCAAGATAGAAAAATCTATAGATTGCACCAATCTGTGTTTTCATGTACCAGTCTATTAGGATGGTCCTTTGGCATCCACATTTAGAAAATTGAGATATACTCTCTGGGAGCTTTTGACTCAGACTCAGGACTAACTTTCACAATAAAAGGAAAACAATGATGATAATACCGATCATTTCTCCCAGGCTGTGGGTGAATGGGTGAGGCAGGGTGGAGAATCAATTGGGCCTGGTGTCAGAAAGTCGGTTTAAATCCTGGCTCTCAGCTGTGTGACTTTGAGCATGTCCCTTCACTTTCTGGAGCCCCACTTTCCTCATCTATAAAAGAGGGAGATTGTGAGTTTAAATGGAATGCTGGCACAGAGGTGGTACTTGGCCTATGCAGGAGCCTCTTCCCATGAGCAGGACCCTGTGCTGGGGCCGCCGAGAGCCTCTGTTCACTCCTGGGAAGGATATGTCCAGCACTCACACCAATAGACCCTTATGGCACATGGGGTTCCTGACCTTAGGCTCACATGTGAGAACAGCTGCTTGGGGAGGGTATCTGCTGTCTCCCAGGACCTCCTATGACTAAACCCTAGCTGAAGCCTTCAGGATTGTCCTGTCTGAGCAGCAGGTAGATTCTGAAATGACCATTTGTGGTGAGATTGCCACCTCAGACCATGGAGGGATTTCTGGGAATCCAGTATATTTAAAAGGCATCAGGGACCCTGGGCCACCTTTGGGCATGAACAACTTTGGCTAAGCTGCATTTTGTGAGTGTAAAAATTATACACATGGGACTGGCCAATTGGCCTCCACATTTTCCATGTATTTGCTCTGAGCCCCTTTCCTTTGCCTTTCTTGGTCCTTTTAGACCCTAGAGGGCCAGTTTTCTAGAATGCAAATCATACAATTTCCTCCCTCCTCAATTTTCCTCCTTTAAAAAGAGTGCAAATTCTGAAATTCTGCCTGAATACAGTGCCATACCCACACTTCTCATTCCATTTCCCTCTCCTCCCCCAGGGTCCAATTTCACACCACTACACACTGTCCCCTGCACCAGTTTGCCTGCCCCTCCTGGCTGCCCTGCCTTGGCTTTGCTGGTTCCTCTGCCTGTGATGTTGCTATGGTCACTGCCAGGATTACTACCTCTGGACTAATGTTCTCTCTCTCTCTTTTTTTTTTTTTTAAATTGTGTATTATTGTGGTAAGAACACTTAACCTGAGATCTACCAGCTGTATCAGGTTTTTAAGTATCTAATCCAGTATCATTATCTATAGTCACAATGTTGTACAGTAGATCTCTAGAACTTATTCATCTTAAATACCTAGAATTTTATACCCATTGATTAGTAACTCCCCATTTTCTCCTCCCCCTGACCCCAGCAACCACCATTTTATTTTTGTTTTGAAGAGTTTGATTCTCTCAGATACATCATGTAAGTGGAATCATGCAATATTTGTCCTGTGACTGGCTTGTTTAGTATAATGACATCCAGCTCCATCCATGCTGTTGCATATTGTAAGATTTCCTTCTTTTTTAAGGTTGACTAGTATTCCATTGGGTATTTGTGTGTATACATATATAGCATTTAAAAAATCCTTTTGTCTGTCAATGAACATTTAGGTTGTTTCTACATCTTGATGATTGTGAATAATGCTGCAATGAACATGGGAGAGCAGCTAACTTTTCAAGATTTGGATTTTAATTCTTGTGGATAAATACCTAGAAGTAGAATTGCTGCATCATATAGTAGTTCTATTTTTATTTTTTTGAGGAATCTTCATAATGTTTTTCAGAGTTTACTCCTCTTCTTCCTCCTCCCTCTTCACTCTTCCTCTCCCTCCTTCTTCTCTTTCTCCTCCTCCTCCCTCCCCTCCCCTCCCTTCTCCTCCTCCCTCTTAACCATTATGTTCAAATGGCAGCACTTTCCAGATGAACAGTGCTTCTTCAGCTCCAGGCTCTCCTCTCTGGCATCGTTCTCCTGATCCTGGCTGAGTGGACAGCCAGTATGCTCCAATTTCTGTCGGGGATGCATGTGATTTTGAGGAAACTGGTTCACTCCTAAATCCAGGGGAGTAGCCCATGACGTGAGCTAAGCCAACCCATCTTTCTGACCACTCTGATTGACTATGGGTAGCTTGGCATAGGACATAAGCCAGACAAATCAGAATGAATCTTAGGACTTCATCTGGAAAGTCTGAGACAAAGAAACTCTGTTGCTTTGCATGGTGTAGTGTACAGATCTGAGGTCTGGAACTATTACAGCCATTTTGCAACCATGAGGTAAGCCAGCCTGAAGACAAAGCTTATACTCAGAGAAAAACAGAGGAAGACCCAAAACCCTGATTAGCTATTTCTGAAGCTTATCCTATCTTTAGAAATTTTAACTATGGAGTCGATCAATTCTTCTTATTCATTAAAACCATTTGAGCCAGATTTTCTATTCCTTACAGGCAGCAGCACCCAAACTAATCCAGTCTGCTAGCAATAGGAATTTCTTCTATTGTAAGAACAAAACTGCAGACCTGCCAGACTTATTTTACTTCTTATAGAGTGTAAGTATTTTCAAATCTGAAAAGTGAGGAGTGACATCTAATCCCTTGGTGGCATATGGTGCCACTTCACAAGCAATGTCCCCCACTTTGAAAACTGCTTATTTTTGAAACATCAGGTTTTATAAGAAATTAGTACCTGTAAAGTACTATAATATTCACCCACCATGAGAATATCCTTTTCATGGACTGCCTCTTAGTAGACATGGACCTGAGGAGAGAGGGTCAGAAGAGATGATGTTGGTAGGGCAGCATAATAAGATGTCTTGATTAAGCATCAGTTTTACATGGGCTCAAAGCCCAGTGCCAGCACTTACTAGTTTGGTGTGATAGACCTTGTTGGATGTCCAGCCAATAGTCACTGCCCTCTTCCTAACATAATCCCAATTTTGTCTAGGCAACAAGATGCTCAGCTATAGAGAGTGAACTATAACTGGTTTAAATCACTCACGGCAGCCCTCTTTCCCTTTGCTAGCGATTGGTCTGCAGTGGTTGGCTTATTGGTGGGTTTGTAACCCAAGACTGACCAATGAGATGTAAGAGGAAATCTGGCAGCTTCTAGAAAGACATTTTGCAATAATAAGAATGAGACAAATGTGGAAAAAGGTTTTTGTCCCTTTTCTTTCCCTTCCTTCTTTGTATGCCGCACGAGCATATGTGAGTTTTGACAACCATATTGCAGCCATGAATGACAATAGGGAGAATGAAACCAAACAAGCTGAGAAAACAGAGGAGAAGGATGAAAATGGCAGGGTCCTTGAAGACATTATTAAGCTGCAGAAACATCCACGGAGTCACCTAAGTCCAGACTTCCTGCTGCATAAAAAACATATATCCTTTCGCTTAAAACCATGTTAGTTGAGTTTTCTACTGCCTGCAAAAAAAAAAAAAAAAAACCATTCAAAATTAAATGTTTGGTCAAGTCCCTTAAGCTTTTTTGAGCCTCAGTTTCTACAACTATACAATGGACAGCATAATACCTTCTTAGAGGTTTGTGGTAAAGATTAGAGCAAATTAATATTGTGTCCGCCATGTAGCAAGCCTTTAAGGAATAAATTACAGATACTAAAATTCATTTACCTCTTGAATTCTAGGCTCCTAACTGTGTTGAAAAATATTTCAGTATCATATGTTACTGAGATGGAGCTGGAATTGATGCAAGGAGAGTATTTGGAGTGGGATCAGGTAGAGACAATGTCCTAATGGGTAGAAGTCAGGGCCCTTTGGTGGCTTGTATGAACTTGGCCAAATCTTCCCCTTCCCAGGGTTCACTTTTATTTTTTTACCTGTAAGATGGGTAAGAAGGAGTCCCTTTCAGCAAGAGTTCATGGTTATTTCTATGTTCACTTTTATAAAGAAGTCCGTCCTCACAGGGCAGTGCAGTGCCCCCAGGAAGTGGCCCCTCATAGTCATGGTTTACAGAAAGGTAGCACTGGCTTAC
Organism: Rousettus aegyptiacus; assembly: GCF_014176215.1. NCBI lineage: Eukaryota > Metazoa > Chordata > Mammalia > Chiroptera > Pteropodidae > Rousettus > Rousettus aegyptiacus. The sequence goes on along the minus strand of NW_023416311.1, from coordinate 25,469,865 downwards.
TGAGGGCTCCTTGTTTTACCCCATCAGGGTGCCTGGCTCATCCTTGGATGCAGCTCTTGAGGCCTGACCTCTAGTTGAAATCTGGACCCATTTCTAATACACTTTGGGTTTTGAGGCAGAATGCTTGTGAAGGGAAAGTTTCCATCCTAAGAAAAAGTCTATCTCACCTTCCCTGTGCTGAAATCTCAGCTCCTTCAAACCTACCTCATACGCCTTTTCCTGGAAATAATTCCTGAGCACCATCATATATACCTAATATGTTTAAATCCTGACCCTAGCCCTGTGAGGTTGGGTTCTGGTTTTATAGAAAAGGGGCCTAAGCTTTGGAAAGTGGAGGTAATTTGTGTGGGGAGCCAATTTTGATCGTCAAGGGCAAGCTCTTTCCTCTACTCTGCGCCTCCTCAGAGCAGCAGCTTGGGAGCTCTGGAATGACAGGGCCCTTCTCTGGATGCTTGTCCCCTCTGGGGAGGCCATGCTGTGTCATAAATAGAGCCTGTTCTGGCTATAAGCCCAGTGTTATGTTTTATTTTTCTGTAGAATATTAGGATAATGTGAATGCTGCCCTCAGAAGGTTTTTGTGAAGGCAGAATGGAAACAAGGTACAGGGTCCTTTCCTCTCCTTGAGAAAATCCTACAGTAGTACCAGGAGTCACTGTGAAGTGCCCAGAAATAGGTGTTTCCCTGCCCCCTCCGCCATTGTTTCTTTTCCTGAGCAGCATCTTTACGGTGGTATCTAGGGTGGCTTTGATGATGATGATGATGATGATGATGATGATGATGATGAAGAAGAAGAATGAGCTGATGGTCCTGTTAACTCAGAGTCCAGCTTGGAGAGGGTGCTGGAGAAGACAGAGGTGCCTTGGGATCCTTTCCTGGGACTTGGATCCTCACTCTCCCCTCCCTGTTTCTCCTCCCCTCGCTCCCTCCCTCCCTCCTTCTTTCCTTCCTTCCCTCCTTCCCTTGTTTTCTTTCCTGCTCCCTTCTCCTATCTCTCCTTCCTTTCCTCCCTCCTTCTTTCCCTTCCTTTCTGCCTCCCTCTCCTTACCCCTCCCTTCTTGTTCCATCCATCCATCCACCCACCTACTCACCTATCCATTCATCAGCCATTCACTGATCCCCACTGAATATTTATTAGCTGTTTACCGTTTGATTCAGAGAATATATTATAAATGAAACACAATATCTACTCTGGAGGAACTTACAGTTTTGTGGAAAAGACAAGTTCATAAAGAGATTATTATAACACAATATTGTGAATGTAATGTTAGAAAAATAATCATAGGAACAGAGTGGAGAGGCCATAACTCAATCTGGGTGCTGGGGAGATCAGGGATGGGTTATACTTGAGCTGAATCTTAAGATACGGGTAGGGTTCAGCTGGTAAAGGGTGGGAGGGGTGTGTCAGACAGAGTAGGGGTGTGAGCCATAAGGGCGAACCAGCCTGCTGAGGGGGGCAATTGCAGATGTCTAGTGTGGCAGGCACCAGCAGGGGTAGGGGTGGTAGGCATAGGCAGCTCAGGAAGGCCCTTAGTGTCCTTCCTAAGACATTCCTTGAAGCAGGAAGCTGAATAATGGCTCCTTCCCAGCATATAGCACAGAGCTCAGCACACAGTAGGTGTATTAGGTTGCTAGGGCTGCCACAATAAAATACCACAGACGAGGTGGCTTAAACAACAGAAATTAATTTTATCACAGTTCTGGAGCCTGGAGGTCTGAGATCAAGGTGCAGGCAGGTTGATGTCTCCTGAGGCCTCTCTCCTTGGCTTGCAGAACTTTCCCAAGGCCACCTTTTTGTCGTGTCCTCACATGTCCTCACATGGTTTTCCCTCTGTGTGCTCATTCCTGGTGCCACCTTTGTGTGTCCAAATTTTGTCTTATAAGGATACCAGTCAGATTGGCTTAGGGCTCACCCTAAGGGCTTCATTTTAACTTAAACACCTCCATAAAGACACTATCTCCAGATATAGTCACATTCTGAAGTACTGGCAGTTAGTGCTTCAACATATGAATTTGGGAGAGGCCCAATTCAGCCGATAATAATAAGGTTCAAGAAATAGTGATTGAGTGAATGAGTGCAGTGAGTCAGAGGTAGATCTAGATGTTCATTTTCAAACGTTGAGGGAGCCAGTGAAGGGAATGTGGGCGTCTCTGTTGTATATAGGAGGGGAAGGCAAAAGGACTGCTTGAGATAAATCTCCACCCGACACTCCTTGCTTGTTGGGGCTCTTCCCCGCCGTCCCCTTCTGTTGTATGTAACATCCTACTGGGAACATGCAAAACAACAGCTGATGCTGTCAGTGGGACAGCCGCCTCTTTGCCGTGCTCACGGTGGTACCTGCCAACGCCGATGACATGCCAGCCTTGGCGGTGACATTGATCCTTTTCCTGAGAGAGCAGGGACAAGAGCACAGGAGCATGGAGTTGGCTTCCATTTCATAAGATGTGACAAGGCTGCAATATTTCATACTAGACTAATTTTAGTTTAATCTGTAAGAGCCAGAGAGGGAAAGCAAAATTCTGCAAGAAATTCGTGGGGAGACACCAAAGTCATTAGAAGTTCGCGTGTTAGCAATCGTTTATTTTCTTTCTCTACTCCTTTTCTTAAAAAAATAAAAAAGAGTTTATTTTCCTCCATGAAAATGATGTTTCCATTGAGATTAGAAATTGAAAGAACATACTGACCCCTGTGGGGTCAGCCAGAATAGTCACTTTATATTGGTTCAATAACTCCAGCCAAAATTATTCTCTTCCATTTTGCACTGTGAAATGGATCTCAATTTTTGTTGCTCCAAATGCTTTATACAACATAAGAAGTAATGAGTGAGGCCTGGGGAAAGGTATTTTCCAACAAACCTGGTGACAAACCTATATGGATGGAGGGCTGCTGGGAGGAGGAAAACCACTTCATCCCTTCCTTAGGTGTTCCCAAAGGAGGAAAAGCCCTGAAGACAAAGGAGGCCTGGATGGGAAAGCAGATATACTTAAACTTCTGTTCATTAGGTCTGAATGTAAATACCTTGATTATTTCTTTTCTTCCATACACTACAAGCTGTGGAAGGATTTCAAATGACAATTGTGGTGTTGATGGGATTGGGGGTTCAGATGATTTGAACCAATGATTTAGCAGGAGGAAATGCCAGAAATCAAGTAAGGGGCAGCAGAGACCCAAGGAAGGCCAAACAGGAAATTACTTGTTCAATGGATTGGTCAGATTCTAGAAGCGTTGGTTGGAGGAAGGCCTGGGTGGTGTGTACACTGAACAAAGGCAACTGGTAGGAGGGTGGCTGGGGGTGCTGAATTTCAGTATGCATTTTCATGGTCAAGTTGTGCACTATGAGCAGGTCTGCTTCTGCCCAGAGGAAGGGGTGCCTCTTTCTTTGCATAAAGTTTCCTTCTCTCACCAGGCTATGTGTGGATAGTGCTGGGTCTACCAAGGGATGCCCTTTTCTAATTTACATAAGGATGTTGTGTAGGTTGGCAGAGTCCTAGCATGTGGGCCAACGTACTTGAATGCTGGGAGATGTGGGTGGAGAATGGTCTACACCCCAGGACCCAGATGACCTACTGCTTCTCTGAGAGCAGTAACCCTCCTCTTCTGAGGCAGCATGGTCACTCTCTTGAAGAATGACTATTCAACTATTTTTCAGGGCTCTAGCCTTCTGGTGTACCATGCTGTTCTTCAGGGATAAAGTACTGGTATTTAGAAATTAAAAGAATAAGTTTTAAATTGAGGTAAAAAACACATAACATAAATTTTGCTGTCTTAATAATTTTTAAGTTTATAGTTCACTAGCGTTATATAGATTGACGTTGTTGTACATCGAATCTCCAGGACATTTTCATCCTGCAAAACTAAAACTCTGTATCCATTGAACCCCACCACTCCATTTCTCTCTCTCTCCCAGTCGTTGGTAACTCCTATACTACTTTCTGATTCTATAAATTTGACTACTTTAGATACCTCATACAGGTGGAATCATACAGTATTTGTCTTTTTGTGACTGCTTTATTTCACTTAGCATAATGTCTACATGGTTCATTTATGTCATAGCATGTATCAGGATTTCCTTTCTTTTATAAGTGGAAAAATAGTCCATTGTATATATACATCACATTTTGTTTATCCACTCATTGGCTGATGAATGCTTGGGTTGCTTCTACCTCTTGACTATCGTCCATAATGCTGCTATGAATATGGGTGTGCAGATATCTCTTTGAGTTCTGGCTTTCAGTTCCTTTGGGTGTATGCCTGGAAGCAGGAGTGCTAGATCGCATGGTGATCCTATTTTCAAGTTTTTGGGAACCACCATAGTGGTTGTACCATTTTACATTCCCACCAATAGGGCACAAGTGTTTCAATTTATCCACATCCTCCCTAACAGTTTTTTCTTCTTCTTTTTTTTTTTTTTGATAGGAGCTATCCTAATGGGTGTGAGATGAAATAGTGGTAATTGTTAACAAAATGCCAGTATTTCATCATCTTTAAAAATATGAAAATTTGAGTCACTCACATCTTGAGATCAATGGTCACTCGACTATTTAATTTGTGCAAAAAGACCAGTCAAGGGCAAACTATAAGCCTAGCCAGGCTTGGCCTTGTGCAAGTTACCAGGAATCCACCGCCATATAATTGAGCTTTGGCAAAACTTTGACAACAAGATAGGTCTTTCTCCATAAAAGATTTTTGAAACTAGTGGCCCAGTGGTTCATCTTTGGGTTGGAGGAGTTGTTAAGGCTTCTGTGAGAAGTCCTAAAAGGGGGAAGGAAACCCAGAAGGCAGGAAGTAAAGTGGAGAGAGCGGGTCACCATCCAGCTAGCAGGATGGAAGCCTGGAGAGTGGCCTGAGATGGATGTTGGGCAGTGACTCCTGGCCTGAGTGCTTCTCCTACATTTATCTTCTTCAGCACGTATGGGGCGTCCTTCACTGGACTGAGGGTTTGTCCTGAGTGCAGCCATTCCTGCCAGGTGAGCAGGCTCCGTTGTAGCCTGTGCTTCCTGACTGATGACAAAGCCAGAGACAGACCCTTTAAATTCCTATTCTTTGCCTCATAAACAATTAGCTGAAATGCTGTGTCCTTTGGTCAGTTGGAATGAATATTTATTAACCAAACTTTGGTTAAGTTTCTTTCCTCCCAGGCCCCAGATCTTTGGCAGCAAGCAGCCCCTCCTGAGAGCATGGGTCAAACATTTTCTGATCTGCTCTCTGATCACTGTACCCTTTCATCTCACCTCCACATACTCATTCTTCTTAGGATACTTACCTCTTTTATAGAAGAAAAACTCTTTTTGTCCTATTCTTGAGATGCTGGCAGACCTTATGGTCAGAGCATTCTGAAACAGTTCCCTTTTTGCAACAGTTTCCTCCCCTCCTATTTTAATAGTCCTCCCTCACCTCCATCCTTTGGAATAAGTCTCTCTTACCAAGGCTGAATTTTTATTTAACAAACCTAAGGAGGCTGTAGGTTTCTATCAGAGGACAAGGTGAGCTTTTCTTGTCCTTCTGCTGATTCCCATTGGCAGGTAGACACATACTAGTTGTCAGGCAGGCCTTGAGCACTGTCCTTGAATTCAGTCATCGGCACGCACCATCCCGATCTGGCCCAGCCTCAGGGATAAGCAGGTGCGACTTGATTCCCAGTTGGGTGGGAACTCACTGTATAGTGTGAGAATCAGTCAAATGACACCAATGACCATCTGGTGGAAGAAGAAGTAGGGATTCACGTGATAAGGCTCTATGCAGAGTCTAGGCCCTTATGTGAAGATGAAAAGAAATTCCAATCTTGGTGTCTTAAAGAACACATGAGGTCCCCGTTTTAAATCTTTAGTCACACTTTTCCAACTTTCTCTCCTGCCCCCGGTTCCATTTTCCACAGTAGTTCAGAACCATCACCTGCCAGATTGAAGCTCCCTTTCTCAGTCGTGGTGTTTTTGCCCTTGCTCCCCCACCTTCCTACTCACAGCTTTTCATTATGTAGATTAATTTAGCTTCTTTTGCTTAGCATTACAAGTATCCTAGAACCAGCTGACAAAGAGATATTTTTAGCAAGATGCAGGAGAGGCAGTGAGGTGGGGGAGGTGGAGGAAACCTCACCTGTTAATAAATCTTGCTCCTGTCACATTATGATCCGGGGTATGGTGTGAAAAGGGCTTTACCAGACGTCCAAACACAATGCCTTGGCAGTCTTGGGAAGAACAGGGTCATCGGGCTTCCTTAAGGGCTCTCCCTCCCTGTTTATCCATCTGCCTGGATGCAGGCTGAGTGCAGACACTTAGAGCCACACGCTGCGCTCAGGGTCAGCCTCCAGATGCTCTGTCAGATGACTTTGATCCGTGAACAAATCTGTTACAAGCCAGTTCAACCTCTAGTGATTGCTGGGTAAATTAGAGCTTAGAGAGTTGTGAACCTAATGGAGAAGTGAAAGGACAAGGGAGCCTTCTTGCTGCCACCCTGATGAAGTGCACCCCTGGGGCTCTTCAGCTGGTGCAGTGTGTGGGGTTAATGAGGGTTCTCCAGCTGCCAAAGGCTGGCTGGAATGGGGTGAGCTGATTACAGACTCATGTTGGCTTACTGGATGCATAACCAGCTGCGGCCTTTTCCCAGGACCTGGGCTGTGGTGGCAGCTGGCAGTTATCTTGCTTGGTTATTCGGCAGCTTTGAATGTAGGTACACGCACACACACACTTGCTGATTAAAAAAATCATTTGATGAGCACCTATTCTGTATAGGGTGCTGAGATATAGGGATGTATAGTGCCAGGTCCCTGGACTTGAAAACCTCATACTTTTGAGGGATCTCAACACACACACACACTGAACCATTTTGTGCTATTCATGCATGTTGCTGTGGGTAGCAATATTCTGGTGTATGAATATACCACACTTTCTGTATCCATTCTCTTGTGGATGGACATTGTGTGTTTCACATTTTTACTTATGGTGAATGCAGTTGGTATACGAATTTTTGTGGACTTTTGCGATCATTTCTGTTGGATATATACCTAGGAGTAAAAGTTCTGGATCATAGGATAGGAGTGTTTTTAGCTGTACTAGATACTATCTATCTAACAATTTTGCAAAAGGGTTGAAGCAATTTTACTCCCATCAGCAGTGTGTGAAATGGAATATACATTTTTAGATGCCGTGTGTATGCTGGGGACTGGACTGGGATAATCATTGCAGGGTTCATCCTTCTTATTTTATATATTTGGGGAGAAAGCTGATTTAGGTGTAAGGACCTGTATGGTGTCCCACAGCAAGTAAATAGCAGGGAGGAAATGGGAGCCAAGGCTTCCTTACCCCTAGGACCTGTGTTCTGTGGATGCTCCTATACTCTTGGATCATTAGTACAAGTGACGTATCTGATTACTAGCTGATAAACCTGTGCAGGGGAGCAACAGGGCCTGGGACTGCTTCCTGTAGTTTGGAAACCCAAGAAGATGGACAGATACTGATCACCTTGACAGCACATAGCTTGTACCCCACAAAGCAGCCTCCAATGCTATCCTATTCTACACAGAACTCGATCCTAAGTGACACGAGTTCCAATCGCCCTCTGGATTGTGACTTATGGCATGTTCTCTGTGATGGGTGCTCACTTTCAAACCCGATGCTCACCCTGTCTTTCTTATTTTTTATTTAAAAGACTTTTTTAATTGCGACATAATCGAAGTATAACATGGTATTAGTTTTAAGTGTCTAGCATAATGGTTTCATATATGTATATCCACTCTGACTTTCTAAATTATGACCTGGACACCCCTTGTTGAGTAGAAGTTGGTGGCATCTGTCATAAGCTGCATTGTGTCCCTTAAAATTCATGTATTAAATCCCTAACCCCCAGGATCTCAGAATGTGACTATTTGGAGATAGGGTCTTTAAAGAGATATTCAAGTGAAATGAGGTTCTTAGGGTGGGTCCTAGCTCAATATGACTGGCATCCTTATAAGGAGAGAATAGGACACAGACAACAGAGGAAAGACCATGTGAAACTACAGAGAGAAGAGAGCTGTCTACATCTACAAGGAAAATAGAGGGGCCTCAGGTGAAACTAACCCTGCTGACCTCTTGACCTTGGACTTTTGGTCTCCAGAACTGAGGAAATATGTTTCCATTGTTTAAGATACTCAGTCTGCAGAGCTTTGTTAGGGCAGCCTGAGCAGACTGATACAGTTCTCTACCATGTGCCCTGGGTATTTACATTTTTCATGCACCTGCTGGACTTTTGAAGCCAGCATTGCCTCTTTGTCTGGAGACTTTCTCTGGTCTGGGCAGGCTCAATATGCCCTAAGTGCTGGAAGACTACTCCCACCATCCAGCAGCCCTCACCAATGATGGAAGGAGTCAGAGGGAAACATGGCTCAACTTCCTCACCTGTCAGATGGGGGAATTCTGAGGCGTGTGTTCTACACCGCCTCAGGTCCTATGGGATTCAGCACTGTTACCCTCACTGCTAAACTGCTCGATGATCCCCCCTTATCCTTTGCCTTCCCTTCCCTGTCTTGCTTCCTCTCTCTCCTACCAGAGTTTCCTAAGATCACCTTCCAAATAACCTACTTGCATTGCAATCCTTGTTTCAGACTCTGTTTCTGGGAGATCCAAAGGAAGACAACACAGTTATAGTTTCCTTCCAATTCCAAGCCCCCAAAATCAATACCCTTTCCAGCTGGGCGCAGACCCTGGGATCTTCTCCCTCTGTGCAATCTACCAGCTCTTGGTAGCCAGTACCATGGACTCTGTCCAGATATTCTGGACCCCACTCACAAGGCTTATATCCAAACCCTCCTTGAGTTAGCTTATATCTTCTCTTTCATGACAGGCAGCACTGAAACCTATACTGGTTAGAACTGAAGGAAATTATCAATCTGCTCAAGGAAATAAGTCCTTTCAGTAGATCCCTGACCTAGACAAAACACCATATGATAATCCTTCCCTAAGATGCTGACCAAATTTCTGTGGACCTTTTCTTGCAATATCTTTTTTTCCTTCATCTTCTTTTTGTTATTTCTCTATGCCTCACATATTATCTCTCTAGTTTATTTTCCTGCTGGGCCACTTCTTATTCTCATATGCAGGGGGAGTTCAAGAGAGGATGGAGAACTTTTCCTTTAAATCATAACTATAGCCAGGAGGCAGGTGATGGCTTTCTTCCAAGAATTTTATTTCTAGTATGATAAACTTCTTTACCACTGTGAAGGAAAGGATATCAAAAGTCTGTTATCTGCAGAGCTGAATGCCTAGGAGCTATCTTTATTTATAGGATCCTGAGACTGTCCATGATATTGGGTAAGAAATAAAATTGCAGCAAATCAGCTAATGCCTGAGTGTCAGACAAAGTGAGTTTAAAAGCCAACTCTGCTACTCTTAGCATGTGTGACCTGGGACAAGTGACCTTTCTGAGCCTCAGCTTCTTCCTCTCTAAAATGGAGAAGACATCCCCCCCCCCACCACACACACATACACACCTCAATCAAAGGGTTGCTGTGAGGGATTGCAGGTGATGATGTATTTGAGGCACATGGCTAGTGCTCAAGAGAGTGGAATTGTCTCTCTACTTCTCCATGTGACCTGGGGCTCTGAGTTCTTTATTAAAAAAAATTTAAAAATCAGCTTCATTTAGAAATAATATACATAATAATAAAATGTGCTTGCTTTAAGTATACAGTTTGATTAGATTTGACAAATGTGAATACTCATGTAACTACTACCTCAACCAAGATACGAAAACTTTATCGCTCTTAAAGTTTCCTCATGCCTCCTTGTAGTCTATATTAGTCTGCTAGAGCTGCTGTAATGAGTACCACAACCGAGTGGCTTAAACAATAAAAATTTATTTTCTCACAGCTCTGGAGGCTGGAAGTCCAAGATCAAGGTTTTTTAGAGTTGATTCCTTCTGAGGGCTGTGAGGGAAAGGTCTGTTCTAGGCTGCTCTTCTTGGCTTGTAGATAGCCATCTTCTCTCTATGTCTCTTCACATTATCTTCTCTCTATTCATGTCTTTGTGTCCAGTCATATTGGACCTCATTTTAATTTGGTTGCCTCTGTAAAAACTCTGTTTCCAAATAAGGTCACATTCCGAGGTACTGGCTGGTGGTAAAGACTTTAACACATGATTTTTAAGGGGATATACTTCAACTCATAATACAGTCAATGCTCAACCCTCACCCCAAGCACTCACTGATTTGCTTTCTGGCACCCTAGGTTAGTTTTCCTGTTCTTGGGTTTAATGTAAATGGTATCATACATTATACACTCTTTTGTGTCAGGATTCTCTTGCTCAGTGTGCTGTTCTCGAGATTCATTATTAGTGCATTGGTGGGTCATTCGTTTTTGTTGTTGAGTAGTATTCCATTGAATGACTATATCACATTTTGTTTGTCCACTCATCTGTTAATGGACATGTGAGTTGTTTCCTGAAACCGTTTTGACCATGATCCAAAGAAATAAATTTTGCATTTATATGTACATGCTCATGTGTATATGTGTGTGTGTGTGTGTGTATCAATGCACTTAAACTAAACAAAAATTTCACAAATACTTATCTTGATCAATTCTATTCCTTTCCAAAAAAAAATGCTGTATGAGATCACTAAATTGATTTCTTGACCGACAAGTGGATCATGACCTGAAGTTTGATACATTTCCCTTGTGGGAGTGGTAAAGAGGTATCACTTAATGGGGAAAGAGTGCAGACAAGATGATCAGATTCCATGGTTTGGGTTTGTCCCTACTTAGTTATATATCTGCTGAACAATCAAAATCTAATCTCAGATCACAGTAGATCCAATCTATGTCCAGAAAGAATGTCAGTTAAGTTATACACTCAGATTCACAAGGAAACAGTGAAGTCTCTTTGGCCAAGTCTTTTCTTCATGAGCAGTCTTTATCTTTGATTCTAAAGATGTGATTCAGAGCTGGGTTCAGTTTCCTATCAGATGGCAGGTACTCACTTTATTGGAGAGTTTAGGTCAGACATAGAAAGTACTACAGGGTGAGATAAGTTACATAGTTTACATTCCATTGTAACAAACAATCCCAATATTTCAGTGGCTTAACCTCCAAAGATTTATTTCTTGTTCTCCTAAAATCACTGAGGATTTGTGTGACCAACTCTTTCCCATTCAGTGGTTCAGTGATCCAGACTCCTTTGATCTCATGGCTTCATCTCAACATGAAGCTCCTTTATGATCCAGTGATGGCAGTGGGGATTGGGAGACAACTGTAGGGTCATGTGCTGGCTTTTCTATGTTTTACTCTGAAAGTAACACCTATTACTTCCTCCTAAACTCATTAGCTAAATCAGCTCCTAGACCATGGCTCCATTTAATTTCAAGGGAACTGAGAAGTGTGATTACCAGGAGGGGAGGGGAATTGGATGAACTGGTGAAGACTAGCAGTGTCTGCATAGACATCTCACCTTGAGGTTAATCTGCTTTCAGCTCACTCATCTCCCTCCTGCCCTGAAATCTACTACTGTACTTATGTCCCTCTTCCTGCTCTGCTTACTCTGCACAGTCCCGTTCCTGCTCTATTGGTACCATAGAGTCTGGGGAACTGGACTCTTGTTTTCCTGAGACCTTGATTTTGAATATATGAAGAATTCACTGACACTTTGCCTGCCTCCATGGAGGTAGGTGGGAAGAGGGTCTCAGGCCAGAGAAGGTGAGGGATTGAGAATGAGTTTGGCTGGGTCAGTGGCGTAGAGCCAGGTGGCCTGGCTTAAACCAGAACACTGCTACAGGGCCTGGCTCACCAGAAGACAGGCAAGCTTTATCAGACAAGTCCCGGTGAATCATCAGCCATCACACCCTCTCTTTGAAAGCAGGCAAAGTGACTTGTACTTTTTAAAATTTCCAGACTTCTGTGCTAGCCTGAGAACTTCCAGGGAAGAGAGGTTGTGGCTGTAAAGAGAGGCCTGTTGCCCTACCCCCCCCCCATATCCTTCTTCATACAAAGCTCTAAGCACAGGTTTTATGAAAATATGACTGTGGTGTGATGAGGACATCCAGCGTGCAAGCCTTCTGCTGACTCTAGCAATAAAGAACATGAGCTTTATTTATAGGACTGCCTCCAAGATCTGACAGGAAGAATTGAGCATGCTGCCAGGGTGCAAAATGAGATTTTCCAGAAAGACATTCAGTAGGCTGAAGGGGCTGCTGGGGAGTAAATGAGGAGACAGGCAAGGTGAATCAGGCGGCTGTGGGGACAGTGGCTGACCCTCCCTTCTCTGAGGGGGGACAGGCAGAGAGCCTTCTTGGGTCCCTGAGCTTCAGTACCTTCGAACAGAGCCAGAACAAAGCTAAGAATGCTCTGATTTCCCCTAGATCCAAGTAACCAAGCCTGTTATCAATTATCCAGGAGTTTTCTTCAGAGGACATTCCAGCCTCGAGCAACTGGCCATTTCTCCCCTCTCCTCTCTGATTCCCGACTCTTTCTTTCTCCCTACACTTACCCTCCTTCCTTCCTCTCTCCTCTCCTCCCTCACCCACCTCTGTTCTCTCCTCTCCTTTTATTTTCCTCCCTGGGTAGTCGCTTGAGCTGCTCACAAGCTCCTTCCTGGCTCTCTCCTCTGGGAGCCGGATAGGTCTGCTTTCCCCTCCCATTTGAAGTGAGGTCTGGCTACATGACGTGTTTTGGACAGTGAAGTGTGAGTAAAAGTCATATTGCTTTTGGGCAGAAGCTTCAAGAGCAAGTACCTCTGCTGCCTGCTTCTCTTTCCTTACCACAGTGATCAGCAATGATTGAGATGCTGGCTCCCCCACCAGCCTGGGTCCTAAAATGAGTATGACACAGAGCCGAACTCCCAGCTGACTCACGCTGGACACATAGCAGGACAGAGAACATTTGTTGTTATGTCACTGAGACTTGGAGGCTGTTTGTTATGGCAGCATGTCCTCTCCTGCTCTGATTTATACTCTCTCCATGCCAGAAACTTGAGGATGACTCGCTCTTCTGCAGAAGAGATTTAAGAGCTTCACTCTCCCTTTTCAATACACACTCGTTTTTCAATGCAGGGCCAACCCAGCTCCTTTCAGTAATTACGAAGTGTGGTTCTAACTGCCAACCTTGACGGGGAAGCTGTAGGGTGTGCCTGTATTGGTAACCTCAATTCCTGGAGTTTCTGCCATCAGGATGTTCCTGGGAGAAGGCGATTTCTCAAAGCAGAAGCACTTTTCTCATTCTCTGGTGGTAAGTGAGTCTCTCCCTTCACACGGGCCTGCCACTACCTGGGATTTTTGCAGTGTTCACTGCAGCTGTGGGCTTGCTCTCTTGCACTTGTTTTAAAGCCGATTAGGCCTTCACAGGAGAAATTCTCTTTCTGGTGCTGATGAACACATTTCTAACTCAAAGTTCAATTTTTTTTTCTGAGTTTAGCTGCCTTGACTATCTGGTGCTTCAGGATTTCTAACCACAACCATAAAACCTTACTGTTTCTTCCTGGTGATGGTATTTTTGGGTATCTAGCTGGAAACTCTAGAGAACAGGGGCATTGGAAGAGGGACTGATGAAGTCCTTTGTGCCCAGGCACCTCTGTCATCCCTCTTTTCCTAATGTAGAAACCCAGCCAGGGGTGGGGGAGCTAGAATGCTTTGTGTCCTCATGAGGGGTCACATCTGCCTGGAGGGGGTGCCTGTTTCTAATGTGGACAAAGGTACCCTATGGGCTAGCTGTGCTGTCTGCTGCCACATATGGAATTATCTGGTCAGGCCTGAGGGCTCTGATTCACTCACAGTGGGCTATGTGGCCTCAGAACAAGCAAAAGAGGACATGAGCTCAGGCGGGGGACAGGTGAGTTGACTGAGGTCCAAGAGCAAGGCTGAGGGAACATGCAGTGAGTGACAAGTGGCATGTATGTGTATACGAGTGTGCATGTGTACGTGCCCGTGCATGCATGTGTGTGCATGCATGCGTGTGTTTAAATGGAGTGCTCCCTCTACTACAATGGGAGAAGGGAGTGGATAATAAATGGTTCAGGGTTGGGAGATGGGGCATGGATCTGATAGTATAATTTGTATTTTGTTTTGTGAGCACACAAGCCTCTGTCTCTCTGATCCCTGTACAAGGGAGGAAATAAGCTGTGGGTGTCTGTGAGGTTGAGGGCGGCCATCTGCCCACCCTGTCATTCTCCCACCCTGTCATTCTCCTCCCAGCAGCAGGGTGAATGGAAAGAGTCAGGAGGCAAGTGCTTGAGTCACGTGTGGGTGCCTGTGCTGGGCAGCACCCCGAGGTTCCCTGTGGGGTCTGTGGACCTGTAGCATTGGCATCACCAAGCACTTGTCAGAAATGCAGAGCCATAGACTTCCTTGCCCCTCCACCTACTTAATCAGAGTTTGCATTTAACAAGAGTCTTGGTGATATATGAGCACTGAGTATGAAGAACATTGCCACAAGGGGTATGGAAATGATCCCCAACATACATGTATTACCAGGAGGCTGTGTGGCAGGGAGGTCGGGCTGGCATTTGCCCTTGTCCTGGCTGTGAAGTCCACAGGGAATCAGTGTTCTGAAAGCCCTGACACTCACCCGTCATTCGTTCCTCATCTATGCGCGCCTCTTCCTTGGAAGCTCAGAGAGGAAAGAAAGTGAACAGCGTCAAGGATAATGATCTTTGTCTTCAAAGTGTTATGCCCCAAGGACTTGGCTTAAGTCAGAAGTGACCAAAATGTTTAGAAGCAATGAGATTAAGTTTTCCGTTGCTAAATAGAAATGACTCAAAAAGGAAATTGAGTTCCCATAAGAAAGTAGAAACATTTGAACTGGGGCTATACAATTCATATCTGTTGCATGAGGACAGTTTAAAAGGTGGGTATATTAGGTGCAAGATGTACACACCCTAATTTCCAGAGCCTGTGAATGTTACTTTACAGAGTAAAAGGGACTTTATAGGTGTGATTAAGTCAAGGATTTTGAGAGGAGAAGATCATCTTGAATATTTCAGTTGGGCCAACTCAATCACAAGGCTACTTATAAGGGAGGGGCAGGAGGGCCAGAGTCAGAGGTGATGTGACAATGGGAAGTAGAGGGACAGAAGGAGATTTGATGACAGAGCAGAGTTTAAAATGATGTGGCTACTGACTTGGAAGACAATAGAAAGCCATGAGCCAAGGAGTGTGGGTGCCTCTGGAAGCTGGAAAAGGAAACAGCTTCTCCCCTGGAGCCTCCAGAAGAAATGCAGCTCTGCTGACCTATTTTAGACTCTGGCCTTTGGAACTGTAAGAGAATAAATTTGTGTCATTTTAAAGCATCAACTTTGTGGTGATTCGTTACAGCAGCAATAGGCAAAATAATACGGCGGGTGAGCTGGATTTGTCTCCTCCACCCTTGGTGAAGAGATGCCTGGAGCAAGTGAGCTGGGCTGGAGAGGCCAGGATCCGGAGGGCACAGTGAGAGCCCTGGGGTGGGTTAGGGGTAGGAGGTGTGCTGGGGACAGACTTGGGCCTAGCTGGACCTGTTTAACTGGAGCAGAAGATGGGACACAGTGGGAGAAGTCAGTTGGGGCTAGAAAGGCCTGACACCCTGCTAAGGGGGCTGGGACTTAATCTGAATTGTTACCTACTTGTTTCATGGAGAAGGGTTATAGTGAAAATGTGTTTCTGGGAAGGAAAGCGAGCAAGGTAGAGGAAAGGATGCATAGCAGCAAGGTCATGCAGGACAAGCGGAACAAAGGTGGAAAGCTTTGCGATGGAGTGGAATGCTCAGGATCCCAGCTTCAGACAGGTGAGTTCAAATTTGGGTCCCACCATTTACTGCTATGTGACCTTGGACAAGGTTCTTAATGTCTCTGAGCTTCCATTTCCTCATCTGTAAAAATGAAAATGATAGCAATTACTCAGCAAGGTTATCTTGGGGACAAAATGAAATACAAAAATAAGGCATCTGGCACTCCATGCCCTTCCACACTGCTAAAATTAATCTTGCCTTCTAGATGGTGGCTTTCCTCTGTGGGCTGCAGATGGTGGGCAGTGTATGTAAGACAGCCACTCGGGAGCGGTCATTTTATTTTGTCATTGCTCAGTATGTCTGTCTGCACATCTCACAGATCAGGTCATGGTCCCTCCAACTTCTGAAGTGAATTTGATAGGTTGCTGGCCCAAAAGGTTTCTGTTGATATTGTGAGTAATAGTTCTGTTCCAAGAAAATGATTTTAAAATGAAGCCACTGTATCTGCTGCTTCATATTTAAATACAAGATTTCTTAGATCATAAACATAGTTATGACTTGTTTAGAACCCACCAAGTAACAGACACCATGTTTAGTGTTTTCCTTGCATCTTTTTGAACAATTACAACGAGTTGCAAAGGAGGTATCTGTGGCTTTATTTTATGGATTAAGATTGAGGCTTGGTGATATGAGGTCTAAGGACACAGCAGTACGGAATACTTTTTTTCTCTCTCGTGTCTTTCATCCTCACCTGACAAAATTTTTTTGTGCATTAAAAACTCATTGTTTGATATGGTCCAGTGCCTGTTCTTTAACTGGAATACCTTCAAAGGATCACTTAAACAATAACTATTGACTAGCCTTTTTGTTTGGAAGGAAGGAAATATTTCCTGCAACATTGTCTTTATAGGAAAAATAATTCTTAAGATTTTTAACTAGGTCTCCCATGAAAGCCAGGGCAGCTCACAAAAGGAAGAGAGGCCAATCCATGTTTCCTGTTGAGTACATGATAGGCTAGAAATTAGGGGGCTTTGAAATAATTTTCTTGGAACTCTAGGATTCCCATTCATTTCTCTGATTTGGGGAACTTGAATCCACTTAAGGATAGCAATTTGTTCCCCTAATTCTTGAACCTCCATTTTGAAATGAGTTGCTCTATATTTCTTAGCTCATCTTTGAGACTGTGAAAAGCTAGGTTGTAATTGCAACTTGGAGATTCTGACCATTCAAAAATTTAAAAAAATACTATGATATTTAATGTCTTTCCTAGCCTCTTAGCATCCCTATCTAAGTTCTCAAAGCTCATGTGGCCAGTGTTTGTTTCATTGTATCATGCTATGTATTGTCAGGTTTTATTTCCCATTTTTTTTTATTGTGGTACCAATATACAAACATAAAAGTTACCATCATAACCATTTTAAATTGTACAGTTCATAATGTGCTACCATCACCACCGTCCATCTCTGGAACTCCCATGCTCACTTCTTGACCACACCTTCTCCATTATCCATCTCACCTCTTGACTACACCTTCTTCATTACCCTGCCCCCCCAGGCTCAGCTCAAGATCCCTTTCTTTGGGGAACTCTTGGGGGAGTTCCACTCACAAGGATTCTTTCCCATAGGTTCAATGCTTGGAACCAATTAATCATAACTCTTGGTGCCCATCCCAGGGCCTCCCCTTCTCTTAACATTGCATGTTCCTTGGGCAGGCTCATGTTCAGATGCTCCCAACTGCATCATTTAAATGTTAATGGCTCCCAGATCTATATCTTCAAAATAGGTTGCTGCTCAGAGTTCCAGACCCATTCATCCCCCATTTCCTAGACTTTCATTTCTCCTCCTTCCCTCCACTCCAGATCCTACTGGAATTTATATAGTCAGAACTATATCTACTTCCTTCCTTTCCCAGTCAGATCCTCTTCTCACAATTTCAAAGTGCCCTTCCTCCTTCTTGCTCCTGACATCCCATGGGGAACGGCCCATAGCACCTGAGTTCCAGACTTCCTCTCCAGTCCCCTGGTACAGCCCATTTGTTTTGTGCATTTCTTGGTATCATGCAAGTTTTGGCAGGCTGGTAACCCCTCCAAGGCAGCTGAGGCTCACTGCCACAGCACATTCTCCTGTACTCAGGCCTGTGTTGGGCAGGGCCAGCTGTGGCTCCAGCTGTAGCTTCTAACTCTTTTGTGGCATCTTCAACTTGCTTCATGCCGCAGGAGCAGATGCTGAGATGGAATATGGGGTATGAGATGTTTATTAGAGATCACACCTGTGGAAAGAATGGGGAAGCAGCAGCTTTAGGAACAGGAAGAAGTTGCATGATGATGCATCCAGTGGGGAACTCTAGAGAAAGCATTGCCCTTCAGAGCTGTCCCTGTTGGGTTAGTATGTCCAGAACTTTATATCTCTGCCTCACTCAGTCACCAGGCCTGGGCTGGCTGGGAAGGGTGTGACTTTGGGAGAGGCATTTCTTGACTGACCTTGAAGGAGTGGATAGCTTGAGGCTGCCAGTTGACTATAGTGCCTCAGCTGGGCAGCAAGGGCTCCCTGGAAGAAGGACCTGGGTGGTTCATCCCATAATCCTTTCCGTACACATCCAGACAAACCCAGATGGGTTTGTTTAGATAATGGCATGTTAGTGGCTATGAAGTAGTTTGCTCACCAAGATATGAAAGAACCTACCCAGTTTGTATTGAGCTCTGAGCCTCTGCTGAACGTTTCCTCTTGGTCTGCAAATCACGAGAGTGGAGTTTCATTGCCTCACCAAAGGGAAATGATTTCTCTCTGTTTAAAAGCTATGATATTGCTTTATGAGGGTACCCTTCACTTGCTAAGATATTAAAATGATGATGAATGGAAATTCAACACTGTAAATGATCCATAGCTTCATCAACGCTTAGAGAACTGCTGGGAGATATTCTGCTGACTTGCCCTTGATCCTTCCCACTTAAAAGCCCTGAGAGAATTCAGAATGTAACAGAGAGAGGTTAGGAGATGCGGAAGGGAAGAAGGAAGGCTTGGAATTTTCATTTACCTGGTTCAGGTGAGACCCATAGAAGGGGCTGCCTACCTGGCTGCATGACTATGGGCAGCGGGTAGGGAGGGATGGGAGTGAAGAAACCTTAGAGGGACTTTCATATTCACGTGCCCTGACCCAGCGCTCCTCTCAGACCAGGTATTCAGAGACACTGAACACGTTGTATAGCTTCACGAATGAAAATGCCAACAGGAGAATCACTGCTTTCATTCTGGGACCTAGATCAGAAGAGGGAATAGAGGACCTTTGTGACTGGTCGTTCATCACTTATGACCTAGAATATAAAGCCACTCAAAGGCTACCTGGCCAACATATTAATTTGCTAGGGGTGCTGTAACAGAATACCACAGACTGGGTGGCTTAAATAGCAGGAATTGTGCCCTTACAGTTCTGGAGGCTGGAAGTCTGAGATCAAGGTGTGGCAAGGCTGGGTTCTCCTGAGGCCTTTCTCCTGGGCTTACAGATGGCCGCCTTCTCCCTGTGTCTTCACATGGTCTTCTCTTCGTGTGTGTCTGTGTCCTGGTCTCTTCTTATAAGGATACCAGTCATATTGGATTAGGGTCTACTGCAAGGATATCATTTTAATTTAATTTCCTTTTTAGAAACCTTATCTCCAAATACGGTCACATTCTGAGGTACTGGGGCTTAGGGCTCCAACATATGCATTTTTTTGTTGGGGAAGGTGGGCACAATTCAGCCTATTACAGCCAGTTTGGGAAAGAGAACACAAGAAGAAGTCACACTCTTGTCCCAGCAGAGTGTGGACCAAAGTCTGACATCACACTTCGTTGCTATGGGATACTATCGTTGTGCAACCTGAAGAGGGTAGAAGGCTTCCATGGGGATTCATGGCTTCTTCCTGATTGGCCTAGTTTTAACTGTTCACTTTTGCTTGATGCAATGGAGCAGGAGGTGCGGACAGGGTTAGGTCTGCACAGACTCACAGTGGGTGAGGTTGTTGGTCCTTGATGCCAGTCCCTGTGCCAGAAGCAGAGGGGGATATCCTAGCCTTCCTGGGGCCTGTCAGGTGGCAGGGGGATGGAACACACTATCAAAGCAATAGACCAAGTAAAGGCTCCCCTGTGATGCTGTTACTGATGCTGCCAGTGCAAACCCTCAGAGGAAGGAGAGGGCAGTGGGACAGAAGGTCCTGGGAGGGGCCGAACTTGGCCTTGGCAGTCAGACAATGTAGATAAGTAGAAGGAGAAAAGAGGGGGTTTTCCAGGGCGCCTTGTGAACAAAGGCATGGACAGAGTAGGAACAGACATGTCCATACACATGGGCATTTTTTTTCTATTTTTTTTTTTACCTGTAACCTGAGTTTTGACAGGCCTTGTGGCCCTCTTGCTGATGTATAACCTACTATTGTAAGACCTCTAGTTTCCTGCAAAGTATTCCTCTCTCTGTGTTTCTGGGGCCCTCTTGGATGTCTCACATGGTTTGTGATTGTGCCTGGTTCTGCCACTGACCCACCATCCCTTACTGGGCAGTGCTGCTGTACTCAGGGTGCATGCCCAATGGGCCTGCTGGGCACCCGAGGCTCCTCCAGGTTATGTGGCTTTGCCATCAATTTCTGGCCCCCTCCAGGCCTTCTACCTCTACCTCTGCTCTCATGGCCAAGAGCAGTGTATTTCTATTGTGACATGCTATGTGGCTGGGGGTGGAGGAGGCCCCCTAATTGCTGCATGGCCCTCAGCTGGAGAGTCCTCCCCAAGGTGTGGCTTATGCTCCAAAGTCATAGCAGAATTTTATGGAAAAAACTCATTTGAGCTCTATTGAGAACTTCTTTGTTTTCGGAGGGCTTGGATGTGAGTTTGAAGGGGTCGACCGAGCGCGGTTCCATGTGACACTACTGTTGTGCCACACCGCCCCACACCCTGAGTTATGCCTTGCTTGTGAGGACTCCAACTCATTGTCCTGAGATCATTCCTCTTCCAGGATGAATTCTCTCCCAGTCCTTGTGCAAACAAACTCTTGGCACACCTGCCCATATTTGTGACATCCTTAAACACGCATGATTTATTTTACTTTAGGGAATTGATTTGCACAGCATGGCAGCATAACCAAGTTCATAGGATGAAAAGATGGGAATTCATCCTTGGTTTTTCTACTTTCTTGCTGTGTGATCTTGGCAGGATACATAGCCTCTCTGGTCCTGAGTTTCCTCACCTGTAGAGTGAGTGTGCTAGACTAGGTATATAAGGTCTCTTTAGGCTGTGATGTGTAGCATATGCCAGTCTATGCACTAATGGACTAAGTTAGCATGGGGTTAGAGAGAACTTCCCTCAAGGCACAGAGTTCTCTCTCAGGGGGCTCTCCATCTGTGTCCTCTACTGGGCCCTTTGATCCCCCCCAGCTATCTCACTGATTCCTTTTCCCTTAAACCTTCTGGAAAGCACTGTACACTTCCTCACTATATCTCAGCTCCCACTCACAAATCAACCCATGACAATTTGTTCCACCAAAACTGGCTCTACTGAGCTCTTTAAAGCCCTTCCTGTTAAATTCCAAGTACGATTTTCTGTCCTTATCTTATATGGTCTCTAGGGGCCATTCGATACTACAGGCTGGGGAGCATGTTTTCCTCGTCATAAGGACTCCAGATGGCGGAGGGTGGGACCTTAGAAGAGGGGCCCTGCATGGGGGAGGGTAATGTGAGAGGTTTGCATTTGGGCAGGGGTCAAGGATGACAAAGAAAAATGGTGGAAACAACTGGCTACTAACTTTGGAAAGGCTTGCAGCCCAATGGGAGGCACCAAGCAGTCTTCTCAGTGGCTGGTGAATTATTTCTGGATTCTGCAGATAAACTTGGTGAAGTGGTTATAGGTTGAAGATAGTTAGGTCTGATCGTTCTTAACTGGTGAGAGAAATAGTAGGGAATTGCAGTGAGCCAGGACAGCCCAGGAAGTGTGAGATGCTATTAACATCTTCGTTTTAGAAATGAGAAATGGTAATGTCGGAGTGGGTTCCTGAAACCAGTTTTTCAGGATACCATAACTCATGTCCTTTCTGATCCATCACCCATCCCTCTCGGGTACTGTGTGTTCAACAATGGTACCATTTGGTGTTTGCTAAAATGACATCAACCCTTCCACTGTACGGCAGCTATTTGATTTTATATCTCTATCTCCCACTACTGTGTGGGCCCCTCTAGGCTGGGTCCTGGATTCCTGACAGTTTGTGTAGACTGACACAGTGGCTGGCATGGGGGAGGTGCTGGGTAAATGTTTGTGGAAGAACAGAAGGAAAGAAGAAATGGCTAAAATAAGCTGTGCTGTGCTAGCTAGAAAATGGAGCTGCTTGGCAGTGATCAGAGGAGGGAGGGCAATAACGCTTCCTGGGGCGTTCCCACTCCAAGTCATTTCTTCCTGCACTTTCCACAGTGGCCTTTGAAGCCCAGCCAATGCTCTCCTACTGCATGTTGCCATCCTGTCTGGAAGGTTTATTGCTTGCAGAGCTGTGTGCAGATCTAAGTGGGAGCTGATTCTGTGCAAACGTCTCTGCTGCTGGACACCCACAGCCAGCTGCCCATGGACACTGGCAGATGTTTCTGTTTTCCGTGCCAGTGGGAGCTTTTGTGTGCTTTTCTCTAGTGCACGTCTGTGGCAATGAGCAAAATAATAAAAGCCAGAAAGAAATGGCCAGGAGGAAGTTGTGTGATCAAAATCCACAGCTTCAGTTAGAGCTCTCAGGAGGGAGAAGGAGCAGCTCATTGGGGATTTAGTCTAAGAAAGCCGCCTTGAGTGCTTTTAAAAGCAGCCTATGGCCAAGAGGACTTAGAATGGCCCCTTGGTGAGCTCACAAAGTGATTCATTGTCGAGGCAGAGAATTTCCTAGCTATTAGGGGCCTGGAGGTCATCTCAATAGAGCTCTATCAAGTTGCAGGTGTAGAAAACTGAGACTAAGAAAGGAAATGATTAAAGTAGGATCAGTTCAGTCATCTGTGAGAATTAGAAAAAGGCTCTCCCTCCAGGCGGACACAGTTCCATTCCAGGGGGTAAGGGTTGGTGAGCAGAGTGCAGACTGAATCTCAGCCCCTGCTTGTCCACTGGGATGGATAACTTTGTGCAGCAAACAACCTTCACTACTGCACATGGTGACTCTGACCTCAAGGTCACATGGTCACCTAAGGGTGGAGATAAGATCAGAGGCAACTGCTTCACTGCCTATTCCCCTGGAAATCGTTGTGATATAAAAGTAACCTCTACACACACTGTTTATGTGTGTTTGGAGGCCTGAGTTCAGCTAAGCAAGGAATGGCCTTGGGTCTGTTGCTTTAAAAGCTGACTGGTTTCTTAAGCTAGACTACCTGTTGCAATCCTGGTCTTGCTATTTCTGACTGTGCGAACTTGGTGAGTTGCTTAGTTTTTCTGTGACTCTATCTTCTCATCTGTACAATGGAATTAAGAATAGCCTCTACTTCGTGGTTTGTTGGAGAAAATGCAGTGAGTTAATTTGTGGAGAGTATATAAAGAAGGACCTGGCACGCAGTGAGTCCTGCCGAGATATTGTAATTATTATTCTGCTCCTGGGGATAATAATGACACATTTGTACAGCCCTCTAATGCCCACATCTAAGTCCCTGCCTTCTATTCACATAAGCTGGCTGACACAGGAGGTACCTAAGAGGGACTGTCCAGGAGGCGGCACACCCCCAAAGAAAAGTCAGGCAGAAGAGAGCAGAAAATAGATCTGGGGCACCACATTCTTCTCAAATATGTGGATTTCAACTCAAACAGACTTTGAATGGGAAAAATAGAGGCCATGGCAATAGATGGAAGGTGGGATATTCTGGCAGGCTGGCTTTCTGAGACGAGCTCAGACAAAGGATGCCGCTGTCCTTTGCTGAAGTCGAGCAGTGTCATTGCTGGACCAGTCGCATGGGCACCGCCTAGGACTTGTTAGATATGCAAGTCCTGTCGCCTCAGACTCTTGGGGGCGGGGCCCAGGGATTTGTGTTTTAACAAGCTCCCCTTCCCCACCCCCAGATGATGCTGCTGTGTGCTCTTTTGGGAGCCTGCCTGGAAGTTTGCACAAGTCAGAGAACATGGTGAAAGCATTTGAGAATGGAGACAGATATGTTAGGCAGCTTGGCTAAGGAAGATGTGAAAGGAAGATGTGATTGTTCTAGAATACCAAAAGATAAATGACAGTATGGAGAGGCCTCCCTTCCTTCTCCTGCCCCCATGCCTCTGGCTCACTACTTCCGGTCATCTTTTGGCAATGTCATGATTCCAGGACCAGCTCGTGGTCTGGCTCAGTGCTTTCCTGCCATCCTGGGGCCCAGGCATCTGTATTATTGGAGGGTTTCCTGACGTTTCTGATGTGGGGCTTGGTTGGAATAGCACTGAGCTGGATGCGGTATGGGGTCAACACATGTGACTGTGTACCTCCTCTAGGCCAGGAATCTTAATATGCATCTTTTTATTTTATCCTCTAACAACCCAAGGCATAGATAGTGTAACCTTCCCAATTAGAAACTGAAAAAAACAAGGCAGAGAGAAAAGTCGATTTGCTTAAGGTCATTTAAGTGGGAGAGAATAGATTGGGGTTTTAAATCCAGGTCTCCAAGACGTTTTTCACTGCATCACTTTGGTTACGGGCTCCTCCCTATGTTCCCCCACTCCTTTCCCCTGTTACCTGCCTGGCTGATGATATTTGTCCTGTTCTGTCAAACTCAGGCCCTCTGCTCACCGAAAATAAGCAATTGATGGGAAGACAGCCTTCCTTGGAGGTTTGTAACTCCACAGCAAGAAGCAAAGTGGTCCCTGAGGAATATGCTCTGTTCAGAGGAAACTTTTTTTCTTTTGGATTCTGCTATTAACACTTAAAGAGAGTGTTGTCAGTGGGGAGTTTGTCTTGGAACAGATATCCCTTGGAATAGATCTTCCTGAGCGTTGTCACATTGCTGAGAGGATGGCTGCCACTCCTGGGACATTTTTCTTCCTGGGCCTGGCTCTCCTCATCTGTCTGGGGCCCATACCCTCTTTCCACAGAATCACTAGTCTGCAGATTGAACAACGGGTGGCTGCGGAAGGTGTAGAAAAATGAGGCAGAGGGACTTGTTCTCAGTTTGGGGTGGGCGAGTAGGGCCTGAGGGTCTCCCTCTTCCTTCAGTCCTGGCCTGGGCCATGTCTCTTCTTCATATCCCATTTTGTCTTTCTGTTTCCTAGGACTTAGTAAAAGTGAGATAGGGGAAGCTGGAGAGGAGAGGCAGGCGGAAGGGGACAAGGCAGGAGGCTTGAACACCCTCACCGAGGGGCTCTCTCTCCGCTCCTTCTCTGGACTTGCCTCCTAAGTTCATCTGCTACCTGTTCATGTCACTTTGCTCTGACACGAATTCTCTGAAACCACCTGAGTGTCTTACAATTCGATTCAGTTGTGACACTAACTACCTGGAGTTACACAGACCTCACAAGTTAAGTCAACCCACAAGACTGTCCACCACTTCAGATGCCAGCTGTGAGTCTAAGGTCTCCCCAAGCCACCCATACTTCTGTTTAGCCACCTATAAATTTGTGGGTTCCCACAACCTCCCCTCAGGTTTGGTAATTTACTAGACCAACTCTCAGGGCTGAGGAAGGCTATACTTATAATTATAGCTTTACTAGAAAGGATATAATTCAGAAACAGCCAAATGGAAGAGATATATAGGGCCAGGTACAGGAGGGGCACAGAGCTTCCATGTCCTCTCTGGTGGGACACCTTCCAATCACATGGGTATGTTCACCAACCTGGATGCTGCCCCAGCCTCATTGTTTCAGAGTTTTTAACCGAGTTTACATAATATAGGCATAATTGACAAAATCATTGGCTGCATGGTTAAATCTCCAGTCTTCCTCCCCTCCCCAGAGGTTAGGGGTGGGACTGAAAGTTCCAGCTCTCTAATCAAATTGTTTTTTCTGGAGACAAATTTCCATCCTGAAGTTGTGTAGGGACCCCTCTACCATGAGCCAAAAGGAACTTGTTATAAATAATAAAAGATACTCTTATCACCCAAGAACTTTGGTTTGTGCCAAGAATCGAGAATAAAGATCAAATATATTTTTTATTATGCCATAGTCACATATCACATTCTTCCTTTTATCATGGTTTTTCAAGTTCATGCTTGACTGTCCCCACTAGGAACCACACTTTCACCATCTTCACATCACCACCACAGTCACTGAAGCCACTATTGGAGACCCACTATGCGCAGGTACTTCTCACTATGTCTGGGGCTTTCCAGACACTGTGCTATCTAATTCCTGAAATTGCATCATGAGATGAGAATTACATTCATTTTGTAGTCAAGGACACTGAGGTACAGTTTAGTGACTTTCCGAAGGTCACACAGTGAAAGGTGAAGCTGGGAAAGGTCATTTGAGTCAAGAGCCTTAATTCTTCATCTCTGTAGATCTTGTTTCCCATCTTTTCTTTCCAGGGTGACTGAAGTCTCTTAAAAGGACACTTAACATGAGTTTTCCTGAATTCACATCCTTAATCCCACAGAGCTGACTGAGCCATGCATAAAGCAGGACTGCCGATATGCCCTAAAATGTGTCTTCAAGCAGGGGACAGAGTGTTCTTGGCTCTTCAAGTTGTTTTGGTGGATGGAAAAGCCCTTGTTTGGGCCAGCGTAGGGTTCTGAGTAAATTATGGATTTGAGTCCCCTGTTTCTGGGGACTCAGGCCAGTTTCTCTAAGGATTTGGGTGGCAGCCCATTGTTCCTTGTGGAGTTAACAGCTAGGCAGGGTCAGACTCAGGGCTCTTATGATTCTCAGAGACAGCATGGGTCTTAGGATGTGGTTTTCCACGCACCTCCCACTACATCCCCCAAGCCCCAAAACCTCACACACCAGTCCTTGAAGGCTCAAACTACTTTTATCTGGTAATGAAATTTTTTAATTGTCTGGAAGCAGATGTTCTATCCATTCCTTAATTTATTTGCTCTCTCACTCACTAACTCTCCATCCATCCATCCATCCATCCATCCATCCATCCATCCATCCATTCATCCCTTGAGCATTTATTAAGCTCCTTGTGTACTGCAGGTTCTGTACCTCTGGTGACATGGAGAAGAAGCAAAAGGGTTTTTGTTCTCTCAGAGGAGAGCGCAGAAGTAAGACCTCATCAGCTTTCATCAGATCTCTGCTGCATGATCTCACACTTGGAATTTTTGGGTCCTTGTTCCGGTCTCCAGTGATTCCAAGCTCTGGGGGAGCCAGACAAGGAGCAATGGTGGCTGGAGCTCCCTGAGGTCGGTGCTGAGAGCTGTGGCAGGAGGTCTTTATTGAGATTGGCTCAGGGGCTGTGGCTGGTATACAAAACCTTGGCAAAGGCACTTTGCTACACATTCAGGAGACCTCTGTTAGCTCTCTGGAGATGGTAGCCTGACTTCAAGATGGCATTTTGAGCAATGAAGGGAATGTGGCCTAGCAGATGAGTAGAACAACTGGGGCCCACGGTGGGTGGGCAGAGAGAGAAGGTGCAAGCCTGTCGTCTTCCTTGCAGCCAAGGTCAAGAGTGGACATTAATGAGTCAGTGGGTCTCAGCTAACTCCGTGCTCATCACTGGCACATGGCTGTGTATTAACAAATTAGGATATGCATAGAATCCCAGGACTTAGGGCTGAAAGAAATCTGTAAGAGCCAGTTGATGTTGAGAAAATATCTTGGAAACATATATATCGGAGTGGAGAAGGAAGGGAGCCTCATATCTGTCACTGGTCACTGAATTCTCGTAACACTATGATGTAGACAGTATTTTTGTTCCTGTTTTACAGAAGGAGAAACTGAGACAAAGAGAGTTTAAGTAATCTGCTTAAGTTATATAACTAATAAGTAGTGAAGCTGGGATTTAAACTCAGACAATCTGGCTGTGGTGCCTGGGGGGTTGTAATCATTTCCTTATACAATCTTGTGACTGTATACCCAAGGTCATAAATCATTTCCTCAGTTTTCACACCTGTCAAGTGGGGTTACCAGTGTCTATGGGGTTGTCATGAGGATTAAGAATCAAAAAAGAACAATAGACAGAGCAGCACAGTTGTGAGGCTGTGCTGGGCTGGACCCATGGTATGTATGATCTAATCAGTGGGTTAAAAAAATGATAGATTTCCTGGTGTCATGGGTCCTCGGGACTATCGCTGAGTGTAATTTCATTAAACTCTCACAGCATCCTTTCAGATACTGTTCCTTTGCCCATTTTTTTTTTCAGATGAAGGAGTAGAATCGCCAAAATAATTCAGTTGGTAAGGGGCAGAGCCGGGACTCAAACCTTTCCGGGAAAGAGCTGTGCTTTATAGCAGTCAGGAGGGGTGGAGGCTCAGTCTTTTGTAGTAACTCAGGCTCGATGTTCACTCTGATGGGGAGGCATTCTCTTTCCCTTAAAGTGTTGGCCCCAGAGACACCAACGGTCACATAATAAATATTGAATGAAGGCATGAACAGATTTATTTCACATAAACTCAAGACTGTACTTCATGGTTGCAAATATATAATTTTGGACATGTACTTCTGGGGAACATGGGATAATCTGTGGCAGGTCAACCATCTTTCTAAGAATGAAAAAAGTTAGGAAAAATACAAAAACTACCTGTTCAAAGGCAAGAGAACTGTGGAAGCAACCAGGACTGGAGAGGCTGAGACTCTGGAGGGTGGACATGGCAGAGAGGTCAGCCAATGATCTGTAGCCACTTTTTCCTTGGGGGCATTTGCCAGTTTCAGATTCATGTAAGAAGGTGATAATCCAGGCTTTGTTACTGGTACAGAGAAACCAAGAGTCCTACTACCTCTGTTTACAAAGTCCATTTCCTCTCAAGTTCAAGGGGGAAAGAATGTGCCTGAGATTTTCCCAGTGACACAGTGGGCCTTCAACCAGTATTTTCTGAACACAACATTTGGCTCTATGCCTCCTAAGCCTCCAATTTCTTGGAGCCTCCTATTTCTTTTCGGCTTCATGTGGCTTCAAACTTTGGAGTTTTCTGGAAACCTGATGCACGATATGATTTTTTTAAAAGTTAAAATGAATTAAAGATTTATGTTGTTTAGAAAATTATTTTGAGAATTTCACAACATCCCCAGGATATAATTGGTGTCTCCCCAGGGAGTCACCAGGCACAGGCTGGGAATGATGGTGTAAATCACTTGAGTGCCAACAGCAGTTTTAATTAAGTTTTTCCAGAATAAGATGCATATTTTATTGAAAAGTGGTGGGCCTTGTTGACAAGTGACACATAACATTTCATTCTCCAGGGACTTTTTTTTTTTATCATCAGAAAACATCCTCGTGGTTACCCGGTCTCCACATTAATTAATCAACCAGTCAATCAGGGCCTGCTGGGGGATGCAGAAAGGGCAAGAGTTGGCCTCAGCCTCCAGAAGAGGCAGAAAACAGGAGGCCTCCCTCCCCTGGACTCAGGGCTTAGATCCTTGCTCAGATCATCTCCTCACTCCTCACCTCTGCCCTAGGAAGGAGGTACCAGGATCCTCATTTTACAGAGGAGGAGACTGAGGCTCCAGAATCCTCAGTAATTAGGATGCTGTCACGCAGCTTGTACACAGCAAAGCAGGCACCATTCCCTCTTCTTGCCTCCTGGGGGTGCATTTCTCCACAATCTCACCATTGCCTTGGGTTCCTCAAAGAATTCTGATCCAACTGAAAATGTAAGACCCCAATGTGGCAGAAACAAGCAGTTATGGCCCAAGCTATTTTTTACTGACCCTGAATTCTCAATTCAGGGAGCTCCCCACCCCCAGAGTCCCATGGATCCCACAGGGAAGGGGAAGGGAAGGTGAAGTTTAAATGGGAAAGGAAATGAAGATGGGTAGTGGGTCAGAGGATGCCACTTTGCAGCCATCTCCCTTTTGTGGATGAATGGCTGGAAAGGCATGAGAGTCTAGACATGTGGACTCTAGTTCTTTCTCAGCCATGACCTTGGTGTGACCTTGGCCAAGACCCTCTTCCTCTCAGAACCTCTGAAGCGGGTTCCCCACCAATTATCCTCTAACTAGGGAAGCTGAAAGAGTTGGTGATTCTAGGATTTCACTTGAACTTGTTACTATTACTGATCTCACAGGAAACCACATAGCACAACCCCTACTTAAGTGATGCAATTTGAATTGGGCCATCCTGAAGACCCTAGTGCCTTAGCCCAGAGCCCTTGATGTGGGCTTTTTACTGAGATTGCTTGGAGAGCTGTTTAAACTCGTAGATGCATAGGCCTGCTAGAGCAAGGCTGTATTTTGTGACCCACTGTGTTCCATTTTCTCTCTCCCACAGACTAGTACAAGGGTTGTTGTCTCTAAATTGTCAAGAGATGGAACATGTGGAGACTGCCTCTTCCCTAGCTCAGTCCTTCCCCAAACCTTACGTCCCTCGCTGGGCTTGCTGCCTGCACGAGGTGTGGGGTGAGGGAGAGGGAGTTCCTGGTTCTGGCTTCATCACTGATTTCTTCGGGCCCTTTGGAACAAACCACTTGCTAGAGGGCTCAATACACCGATTTCCTCTGAGAGAATTGTTCTTCTCCTTTTTTCAGTAGGTTTGGTGGGATTGTAAATCCATTGTCACCACCACCATCACCTACTCAAACGATAGTGGTGAGCCTGTGTCCTAAGCCCAGCTAATCCATATCTCTAGACTCTCTCTCATGCCTTTCCTCCTCTCAACGGTGATTGATCCAGGGGGTATGCATGCAACCAAGACGAACCATCAGAGTTCCCCCCTCAGACTGAGTAGAAACAGCTCTGTTTATCTGTGTGTTTGTTTTGTTTTTCTTTTGTTTGGCAATTGTCTTCCTTCACTGAATGGAAAGTCAGTCTATACAGTAGGAGAGAAAAAAGCCAACATAGGAGTCATACATACCTGAAGGACAGATGAATAGATGGATGGGGATAGATAGATAGATAGATAGATAGATAGATAGATAGATAGATAGATAGATTTTGAGTTTATAGACCCTTGATCCCTGAAGCCAGAGGCAGCCTTTTATTCTCCAGCCACATGCCCTATAAAATATTGCCTTTGGCTTCTGTCACCTGCCATAGGAAGAGCCCCCCATTCTTCCCATCATACCCAATTCACTCTCCCTACCCTGGGCCTTCTCCTCCAAACTTTGAGGAGTTTCTAGGTGTTTTCTCCTGGCCTTTTAGAAAAGACTGTCCATGATTCTAAACTTAGTCTCAGGCTACCCTGCCACAAAGCTGAAGAACTGCAACTCAAGTCACCAAATGTTCTTAATGAAAGTGTTGATAACATAACAGTTTTTAAAGTAAATCTAGAGCCTTCTGTTTCCAAGAGAGGGCTGTGGGGAGGGGTGGGGGGCTGCATGTGCCGTTGTGAGTGAGGGAGGCAAATTACTTTTGTTTTCTGCAGAGCATGCCCTGGGTTTGCATGCCTCCCTGGTGTTCTGCTGACTGGAGAATATTCCAGTAGGACTGGCTTCCAGGCGGGTGACAGTCAGATTCAAATCACTTCTGTTCCCCAGCGCAGCACTGAGACACAGGTGCCTGCTGGATTCAAAGCATAGCCACTCCTTTCTCCAAGAAATCTCTGCTTAGCACAGCCGGGGCCTGTACTGTTGTCATTAGGACGTATAAAATCCTAATTTATATTGCTGAGAGGGTAATTTATACACTAATGTAAATTTCTTTTACTGCTGATTTTTGAGCAACTGATGTGCAATTATTTCCAGCTCCCCTTCCAATGCAATTCCAGAAAGATGGCTGCTAATACCTTAATATTCTTTATGATTGCCAGAGATGATATTTTTCCTGGATCAAATGTATCCAGTGGGGTTTGACATAATTGGGTTAAAAATTTCTCTTTCTGAAGCTGTAAGACTTATAAGTCTTATCTGGCTGGGGGAGATAATAGCAAAGGCCTTTTGTTTGTGTTCTGCTATTTTTCCAGCCTGGTCCTTTTTTTCTCTACTGAACCACAGATTGCTTCTGTGTGCCTACTGTACACTCAGCTCAGAAGGGAGCATGTTATATGGAAAATAGTGTGAGAAAATGTTATGTTGAGGGCACACTAGAGCATAACTCTCTGAGGGAGAATGATTAAAAAATTTTTTTTTAGGAACACACTAGGGCATGAATGGCTGGCCTTGGTATAATAAGCCACCGTGCATGGAATGTGAATGGTGGTGTTTCAGGCATTACTGTCAGCAAGTGAACACAACAGTATATCTTGAGGGGTCTGGCTGTGCCAAGAGATCAGTTCTACCTCTAGAGCAAGAGAGGATTGTGTCTTCAGAATGTATCTCTTCCCATGCCCCTGCTGTGGGCAGCTGAGAATTGGCCAGATGAGGACCAGGGACCACAAGCCTTTTAATGTCTGTCCCCAGGCTCTGCTCTGTCCTCTACACCATGCAGTCCCCTTCCAAATAATTAATACCAATACTAAGGTGGCAATTTGCACCAATGTTAACTATGACCAAGCAGCAGGTTTTGATTTTATTTAGAATTTTCCTTACATGTCTAGCTGGGACCGACATGAAAATCTTCTTGGCCTTTTAAAAATTGAGGCCATTTGAGACCATAGCATCTCTCGAGATTCAAGGTGATAAAGCATGAAAAGCGCTTGGCCTTCACTCAGCCTGATACTTATTAAGACTGATATGTGGTAGCATTGCATTATTGTTTCATTATCATTATTTCTAAAAAATTTCAGCTTGGAAAAATGTGATCCCATAAAAATAAACCCAGATGTGATATAGTCATAATAATAATTAATAGTAATAACTAACATTATATAGCACTTCCTATATGCCAGAGGCTATTTTAATGATTTTACTAACTCTTAACTTTACAACAACCCTATGAGTTAGTCACTATTAGTAAGCCTGTTTTACACATGAGGGAATTGGAACACAGACTAGTTAAGTAATTGCCTATGGTCCCATAGCTGGTAAGTGGTGGAGCCAGGGCTGATACCCAGGCAGCTGGGCCCAGGGTCTGCCTTTTTAACTATTGTATGAGCTAAAATGTGTTCCCACCAAACTCATATATTGAAGTCCTAACTTCAGCACCTCAGAAGGTAACAATATTTAGTGATAAAGTCTTTAAACAGGTGATTTTGTTAAAATGATGTCCTTAGGGTAGACCCTAATCTGATCTGATTAGTGTTCTTATTTTTTTCTTTCAGCATCTACTTTTTCCCCATCTTTATCGAAATAGACAATTAGTTGCTTGTATTTACATTGCACAATTCAATGAAGTTTTTTTAAAAAAATTATAGTTGGCATACAATAATATACCAGTTTCAGTTGTATAGCATAGTGATCAGAGTTCCATATAACTTGCAAAATGATCACCCCACTAAATCTAGTACCCCTCTTCCCCCTTATATATCATCAAAACATTATTAACCATATTCCCCATGCTACACTCTACATTGCCATATCTGTTTTGCAACTATCCATTTGCATCTCTGAATCCCCCCAACTCACTTCTCATCTAGTATCCCTCTAAATATTCTCTGTATCTGAGTTTATTTCCACTTTTGTTGTTGTTGTTGATTTTGTTCTTTAGATTCCACATGTATGTAAAATCATGGGATATTTGTCTTTCTCTATCCAACCCATTTCATTCAGGGCAATACCTTCTAGGTCCATTAAAGCAATATCTTTTTCCACCCCCTTCCTTTTAGTCTGTGTGTGTCTTTTAATCTTAAGTGAATCTCTTCTAGGCAGCATATGTAGGGATCCTATTTTCTTAACCATTTAGCCACTCTATCCATTGGTTGGAACACTTAACTCTTTTCCATTTGAGGTAATTGTTGATAGGAATATAGTTATTACCATTCTTTATTCCTGCTTTTGATACGTGTTTTTTCTCTTTAAAGAAGTCCCTCCAACATTTCCTGTAATACTGGCTTGGTGGTGATACATTTCTTTAGATTATTTTTATCTGGGAAGCTCTTGATCTGTCCTTTGATTCTAAATGATAGCTTTAGTAGATAAAGTATTCTTGGTTGTAGATCCTGGGTTTTCATTATGTCAAATATTTTGTGCCAAGCCCTTCTGTCTTGCATAGTTTCTTTGAGAAATCAGCTGCCAGTCTTATTGGTGCTCCCTTGTAGGTAACTAACTGCTTTTCTCTTGCTGCTTTTAAGATTCTCTCTTAATATTTAACCTTCGGCATTTTAATTATGATGTGTTTTGGTGTGAGCCTCTTTGGGTTCCTGGTTTTTGAGACTCTCTGAGCTTACTGGGATTTAATATCCATTTTTTTTAACAAGTTAGGGAAGTTTTATACCATTATTTCTTCAAATAGCTCTTTAACATCTTATTTTCCTTCAGGTACCCCTTTGACATGGATATTTTTACCTTTAATAGTGTCCCACAGGTTCCTTAAATTATTATTATAGTCTTGACTTCTTTTTTCTTGCCATTATGATTGAATGTCCTTGGCTTTCCCATCCTCTGTGTAGGTCATTTGATCCTTTTCTTTATTCACTTTTTTTTCCATTTAATATACTTCTCATCTCAGATAATGTGTTCTTCATTTCAGACTAGTTCCTTTTTATAATTTCCATTTCAATTTTTATGTTTTTAATCTCTTTGTTGAAGTTCTCACCGAATTTATCTACACTTCCAAAAGTTCATTGAGCCTCTTTACAATCAATGTTTTAAACTCTGCATCTGTTAGATTGCTTGACTCTGTTGTTTCTGGATCTCTGTTCTGTTCTCTCATATAGTTTCTGCTTCTTTGTCTTCTAATTTTGGCTGCCTTTCCATGTCTGTTTCTATGTACTAAGCAAAGCTCTTAAGTCTCCCAGTCTTATTAGTGTGGCTTTGTGTAGTAGGTTCCAGTGGCACAGATCTGAGAGGGGTTCAGCTGCAGGCCAAACTTAGCACAAGCCTCTACCCCTGTGAGGCCATCTGTTAAGATTTAGGAAGCAATCTACAGATGCTGTGCTTATAGTTGCCTCAAAAGTCCACACCAGAAACTGAGGCCAACTTCCACCAGTGTGAGTCCAGGCACAGCTCAGGAAGGAGCCACTGACTCACTGAGGATACACCTGGATGTAGCTTGGGTGGGGCTGCGAATTGGAAGAGGTGGAGTTTCAAGGACTCCTCTGGGTGGAGAGACCACTGTTATCTAGTTTGATGACTTCTCAGCTATGGTGGCCCTGCCTCTGTGCAATTGGAGTGAGGAGCACTCAACAAAGAAACAATGGATACCACTGGCATTTCTGTCTTGGAGAGATCCTCGCTTCTGGCCCTAACTCCAACAACTCAGTGTTCCCCTGTAAGTCCCTGGTGCCTCCTGGAACAGCCAACTAGGGACTGGTGTTCAGCTCTAGCTAATCCATCAGCACAAAAGTTCGCTCCTGAATGCAGCCCCTTTAAGAGGCATCTGCAGCTTCCAGCTACCTCTGCTGCTGCCTCTGCCCCATTCAGCTGCTCGGGACCTGGCAGCCTCACATCCTTGCCCTGACCTACCTTCTACCTTTGTAGGGTGATTTCTTAGATTTCTTCCTAGTTGTATCGCTTATTCATCTAGATCCCAGGTGATTTTTCCTTGCTGCTGCTCTTTGTTTCTGACAGAACTTTGATTTGATCACCAGAGGGATGAACAGAGCCTCTATCATCTATACCATTTTTCGCTAATGTCCTTTTAAGAAGAGAAAATTTTGACACAGACACAGAGGGAAGACTACGTGAAGATAAAGGGAGAAGAGGGCCGTCTGCAAGCCAAGTAGAGAAGCCCCAGAAGAAACCAAATTTGCTAAAACCTTGGCTTGGGACTTATAGCCTCCAAAACTATGAGAAAATAAGTATTGTTGATGCCCCTAGACTGTAGAATTTCGTCGTGGCAGCCCAAGCTGATTAATACAACCACTGTTGGAGATGTCACTCTAGATATGTTATTCCAAACACGAGGTCTCCATTTGGAATGAGGAGGTGATCTGATGTAGTAAGAATCCCCCAGTTTAGTACCTAAATACCTGATTTTCATCCCTGCATCACTACCAACTCACTACGGACAAACCCCTTTCCTTTCTGGGTTTCAGTTTTTTCATTGTGAATTAGGGCCAAAAATCCCCAACCTAGATCTCCCAGAGGACTATTTAAGAGGTGATACTGATGATGATGATGATGATTATAAGAAATAATAATAAAAGTGAGCATTCTATGGGCCATGGTTCACTCTAGATATTTCACAAATTTGAATTTATTCCTCATAGCAATTCTGAATATATATATATATACACACTCTTCTTAATCTTTCCATTTTATAGATGAGGCAACTGAAGCCCAGAGAAGTTAAGCAACATCTCCAAGGTCATGTGTGTTATAAATATAAATGAAGACCACCTGGAAGGAACAAACAGGCTATTTATTTGGAGCTTGGTATACCAAGAGAGTCAGCTACCCTCATGTGCATTTGGCAGAGACTCTAAGTTAGAAGATTCATAGTAGAAAAAGGATCAGAGGCTGTTGGCATAAGGAAGCTGTAGGCAGGCTACCTAGAAGTGGTGCACACTATATTACTGGTTAGGAGAGCATATTTGGCTTTCCTTAATTGGTCCTAAGTTAGAAGTGGAAACAACAATTCAGGAAGCTGTCAGGTGTTGATTGAATCTTGGCTATTCTGAACCGATTGTTACAGGAGCCCTTCTTTGGCTTCCTGGAATGGTTGCTGCAGATAGTGGGTCAGAATTCTATTTTTATGTATGGTCTGGACATCATCTGTTTGTACACTGCACAGTACTTGGCTTCCAGCTGCAGGATGGAAGAGGAGAGAAGACCTAGAAGAGTGACATTATGCACAGGGTGAAATGACCATTGCTTGCCCTAGGTCAGAGGCCTAAAGACCAGTAGATATGGCTCCGTGGCCCCATAACCCTAGGCTTTGCACTGCCGCAGACAACATGTCTTGAGGCCCGCATCATGCCAGCCCAGGCAGCAGGCATGGAGCAATCCTGGGACTGCTGTCCTAGGGCAGTGGCTGAAATTACCCTTTATGCAGAAGACAGATTCAATATAACAGCCATTGCAAGGGCAGTTAGAAGAGACCAGGCCACCTCTAAGTTTACATTCCAAAGTAAAAAAACAAATGTGAAAGTTCCTTCAAGAATAACAAAATGGGCAAAGAATTTGAATAGATATTTCTCTAAAGAAGGCATGTAAATGGCCAACATGCATATGGAAAGATGCTCAACATCACTAATCATTAGGGAAATGCAAATCAAAACCACTATTATATATTGCCTCACACCCTTAGGATGGTTACTATTAAAAAAAAAATAACAGTGTTGACAAGAGCGGGAGAAATTGGAACCCTTGTACTCTGTTGGTGGGAATGTCACATGATACAGGTCCTATGGAAAAGAGTATGGCAGTTCCTCAAAAAATTAAAACTGGAATTACCATGTGATCCAGCACTCCTACTTCTGAATATTTATCCAAAAGAATTGGAAGCAGGGTCTCAAAGAGATATTTGTATAGCCAAGTTCATAGCAGCATTATTTTCAATAGCTAAAAGGTGGACGCAACCCAAGTGTTTATTGATGGATAAATTAACAAAATGTAAAACACACATATACATACACACACACACACACAGAGAAGACCATTATTCAGCCTTAATAAAGAAGGGAATTCTGACACATGTTACAATAATGGATGTACCTTGAGGACATTATGCTAAATGAAACAAGCCAGTCACAAAAAGATAAATACTGTATGTATGATTCCACTTATGTGAAGGGCTTAGTATGGCCAAACTCAGAAAAACAAAGTAAAATGGTAATTGCCAGGGGCTCAGGGCAGAAAATGTGGAGTTATTATTTAATAGGTATGAAGTTTTAGTTTTGCAAGATTAAAAAAATTATAAAAGATTGATTGCCCAACACTGTAAATGTTCCTTCATTGTCCAGGAAATTGAAGCATTAGTTCCAGGCAGGAACAGTCTATGCCAGGATATGGTCTACTCAACAGCCATTTCTACCCCCTCTTTCTGGGCTAACAGGTCTCAGTTTTGTTTCACTTTTGGGCATACAGCAATGTAAACCTGCCCCCTACCCAGAATGAACCTCAAGTTCCCTAGATTGGTTGTGATAATCTACTTCCTCTTTGTCAGTGTGATTGATCTAGAGGTGGGCATGAGACTTATCTGGCCAATAAGGCATGAGCCAAGTTGCTGAGGACTTCTAGGAAAGATGTTTTGCTCTAATAAAAGAAGATGCTATAGAAACAAGGCTCTTTTTCTACTATTTCTCATCTCTGCCTTAAATGTGGTTGTGTGGTACTTTAGCAGCCCTTTTGTGACCATAAGGTGAGAAGCTCAAGGACAGAAACCAACAACATCCTGAAGATGATAAAGCAGGAAGGTGAAAGAAGCCTGTTTCTTTGATGACATGGTTGAGCCGCTACACCAAATCTGGCGATGTTAACTCCCAGGCTTCTTTTATTTGCGTGAAGTGATATTTTTATTGCTGTTGCTGATATGTTTTGAGCTCAGTGAAATAGAGTAGGACTTACTGTCATGCTCCCTCTGACCTCACCCCACCTCAGCTTGGAGGGAAGTTCCATGGCTTCTTCCAATTATGCTTAGAAGAAAATATCTCCAGCTTTGCTATGCTTTTATCTTCCTTCCATCTTTCCAGTGCCACTTCTCCTTTTACCAATACTCTTATCCATTTATTTTCTTAATAATCTCCTTTTTCCTTTATTGCTTGAGGACCTCATCCCAGGTCCATCCCAACTTCTCATTTTCACTAACACTCTGTTCCAGCTCTCTGGAAACACCTGCCTCCCCCCAAGTGCTCAGCTGCTTCTGAGTCTGCCTGGAGTGCCCTCTCCTGGCATCTTTCTGCCTGACTGGTTCCCATTCCTTCTCAGGGGTACAGCCCTGGGGAACATTCTCTGACCTTGGGGTATCTGAGAGTAGGAGCCCTGGTTACTCAGGCTTATTGAATGGCATGCTTGCTATCTTTCATCAAGGCTTTGACTGTTGAGGGAACTTCCAAGCATTTTACTTGGGCCATTCATCATCTAGTCCTTATAAATGTACCTGGGTGGCTTTGGGGCATTCTGGGCAGAGACCAGAGGGAGCCCCATTGCTTTGACAGGCCCTAATTACTGTCTTGGTTCTTTTTGTAACACCGTGAGCAAAAGGTTCTGAATTAACATGTAGTCATGACCCCAAAGAGATTTCAAACAAAGTTATTTTATTTTCTACTTGATAATATTATGAAATGAGATAATATTCTCCCTGGTTTATCAGCCCTTCATTAGATAAATTTCACCCTCCTCCCCTGTGCCGCAAGAACAGTCTGAACAGCAGAAGGGTGTGAAGAGAAAGAGTTTTGTCTATGGGAAAGCTCTGTGGGCATAACCTGACCTTCCCAAGGATGGGCCTTTAGATCTGAGATGACTGGCAGTGATGACATCCAATTACAGCTTCTTCTTGCTCATTTGGAACCTTAGGAGGAAGACTTCATCTGTTCTCCAATAAGAATATAGCAATGTAGCAACTATGCATAATTTTTTCAAGCTAAAGAGCAAGATAAAGGAATTATATAGAGATTTTATGCTTTTATTTTTTTCCCTCAGAGTAACAAGGATAAATGATGTTTTGGAGCAAAACATTCAGGCTTTGGGTACCATGAGAGTGAACATTGTAGATATTCTTAAGTTTCTGCCTTCTCAGAAATAAACAATTGTCACATCCTAAAAAGCCACCAAGCCTGAGACGTAGGAGTTTCCAAGGGTCTCCTGGCACACATAGAGACTATTATCTTGTTCTACAGATAAGAAAACTAAGACCAAATGAGGTTAATTGCTTTGTCCAAGGCCACACATCAGGTAAACAGTAGAGCTGAGTTTTGAATTCTGTCTCTGGAGTTTATGCTATTCTGTCTCCTAACAAATGACTGAATAAATGATCCCATTTCAAGCTTTCTAATCCTTGGCTGCAGGAAAGACTATCATGGCTCACAAACTAATAGTGATGCCAAAATAGAGCACATGCCTCTCACATTTAGGGAAATAGAGAAGCCATCTATGTAGCCAAAACTCAGCATGATCGCCTTAGAATTGTGGCATGATAGCCCCAGAGCCCAGCAGGAGATGGGGCATGTCTGCATATGTGTGGACAGGGATGGTTAAGAACAGGAAGGGGTTGTTTTGTGTATTCGTGGTGAAAGAGATCATATGAACCCTGACCCCCATTTTCCCGCTGTTGTAAACACATCTCACCTCTGACCTCTTCCCTTCCAGGCATCTGTTGTGATGAGCCCAGGTTCATGGTCTTTTGAAGTATTCTGGGCCTGTGTTCCCTGCAGGCAATGACTCAGAAAGCCCTGGACCCCTTCTAGGGTCACTTTTCTACCTTTATCTGGAGAGCAAACATCTTCTAAGGAAGTATCTTATGTTATCAACATTGGCTCAAATCCCCATTGGACAATTATGGTGTGTGAGTCAATGTGGAGTGGCAAAGTAGCCCCTTTTATAGTGCTTTGCTTAGGGAGACTCTGGAGACATCCTGATGTGGAGGAAAGTGCAAGGGTTATGGAGAGGGACCTCTGTCTCTGTCATGGCCCTGCTTAGGTGTGTGACTTTGGCAAAATTCTTAAGCTTTCTGAGTATCATTTACAAAATAAAAATTATTCTTCTTACCACAGAGAATTAACTAAATTAATGTCTACAAATAACCTAACCCAGCTATGACTCATGATCGTAACAAGGGCACTTGAGATTGAGCAATCACGAGCATTGGTTCCCTTTCTTTTGCGTGGGGGAGTGCTAGAGGTGTAGGGAGCCTGAGACATGGCCCACAAGTAGACTATATTTCCCAACCTCTCTTGCAGGAAGATGGGACCATGTGCGTGAACTCCAGCAAATGGGGCAGAATTAAGATGTGATATTTCCATACGTGGCCCACAAGATCCTCTTCCTAATCCTCCACTTCTGCTTCCATTCATTCCACTGGAGAAAATTTTATCCCATAGCCATAACTGACTGCAAGCAGACTGGAAAATGTAATGTCTCCAAAGAAGGGACAACAGACCTTAGTTGATAGTTAACAGACTTCATGATAAAATCTTAAAAGAAATGTGCATGTATTTGTCTTTCACCTTTGCCCTCCCCACTGGCTAACAGGCAGATGTAATAGCAGGAGTTGAAGAAGCCACTTTGGACCCAGAGAGGAAAGCTACATGCTGAGGATGGCAGAGCTGCCCTCCTAGTCCTGGAATGACTTCTTTGGGTTGTTAAATGGAAAATAAATATGATTCCAATTTGGTGAGGTCATTGTGTTTTGGGTGTCTTTTGTTACAGCAGCTCAGACTGTTCCTTAACAGATATACTTCTGCTACCAATGAACTAGTTTCTTGGCATAAGGTTCAGGAATCTTTAACTCTCTTATACATTAGTTTGGTCTCCTTAATCAGGACACTCCTCAGAAATAGAAGGACACTCTCCATCATCAACATAAAGGAAATCTCAACCTCATAACTGATCCTCTTCCTGATTTCTTCTGGAGGGCCCAGAAGATCCTCACTTAGTTGCATTCCTGGTTGCCTGCCCTGGTCTCAACCTTGATATCTAATAAAGATCCCTGAGTCTGATCATGAGAACAAGGGCACTTGAGATCAAGCAACAGGCAGAAGGAAACTACAGAATAAGTCCTGTATTCTTAAAATGGCTAAAGAAATAAAAAGATGGTATAGAAACCAGAAGGAAAGAATAGCACATCAGGCTTTTTTTTTTTCAGAAAATTTTTTGTTACATGACCCACACATGGTATTGATCCAATAAAATTCAAATGCCAAACAACTCATTCAAAAACCTCATCATGATCCCCAGAAAATGCCAGACATGTGTATGTAGTTAGACTATGTGATCCTCTGAAGAAAGAAAACTAGCTTAAGTATTTTAATTGGACTCATATGTCTCTTGCGGCCCTGAACATGTGCTTTCAGGATGCTGCTTGATTTAATGGCCACACAGGGATGTAGTTCATTTTCCAGAATAAATGGTTCTTTCTGGCCAAGAAATATATCCACTGGTTCTTTTAGGTTCCCTGCCCCCCGCCCTTCCCCCCATGATTGTACTTAAGCAAAAGTACTTAAGAATCAGAGATGAGTGCAGGACCTTAGACTCATGGAGGTAGATGGAACTTCAGAATCATATGGTACTGCTCTGTTACTTTGCAAATGAGTGAATTGGCCATGGAAACAGTTGGTTAGCAGCAGGATTAGCACATGTGCCTCAATTTCCTCAGCTTATTGGAGAAGAATCTAACTTCTACATGTATTAACTTATGTTTATTTTTCACTCTTCTTTTGCCTTAAAGATCTCTGAGCACAAAGGCAGGCCATAACTAAGTGTTTGAGAGGTATATATTACTTCCAACTGGTGGGGTGGGTCTTTCAAAAATTGGCTTTGGAATTTGTTCTGTGTTTTTTTTCAATCGTGTTGGAACTCTGCCCCATGTTCAGCCCTGTAGAACTCTATTCTGCTCCTGGCCCGGCTGGGCTGACCAAGGGGAGTAGGGGTGGGGAGATGAGGGCAATAGAAGGACCTACAACTGAATTTACCGCATGTTGGCTGAATGAGTAGTAGCTGTAATTTACTTTTGATTTAGAATTTTGGTTCTCATGCCCCATGACCGGGGGAGTTTGAATTTTAGGCTGGGTTTATCCTGGTAGGGAAAGTTTCAGGGATCAGAAAGCTGATGGTTGGTGGGACATCTGGGAGTGCTTCAGGCCCACCCTCCCAATCTTCTTACATCGATATTTCCTATGTCTGCCTATGAATAAGACCAAAGTTATACCTTTCTTGAACAAACCTGAGAAGATCAGGGTTGAGTGTGGCAGATGAACTGAGAGTCATGAGCTACTCTGAGCTGTAAATCCATCTGCTTTCCCACATCTCAAATTTTGGGGTAAGAACAGTTACCTGCTTTCTGTTCCAGACCACCAACTCTGCACAGTCCTGGCTGGACTACTTGCAAATCTGTGCCTCTGATTGGAAATGGAAGCTGAAGTGAAGAAGTGTTGATGGTTCTGGATAATCCAACTACCCATTAGAAAAGCTGCTTGTCATAGGATCATAATTAATAGCAACGCACTGTACCCATTTATGCCTTGGGATGCATCTGTCCAATGTAGATGCAGCTCTTCTGTCAGTCACCGTGGAACAAAATCTAATTGAAGGATTTCTCCCTTAGCTAACCTTGTATGACCCCTGTATAACTGATTGAAAGAGAAATTCTTTGGAACAGTCACTGGTTCTTACCTAGACAAGATAGTCTTGATTTTGGATTAAATCGGCCCTCCTTTCCTTCATTGCATCTTATAAAGCTTGTTAGGCTGGTAGAGGCAGCCTGAGTGTACCTTTCCCACAGCTCTGTCCTTGCTCAGTCCATCCTGTATTCCTAGAGCCCAGAGGGGGCCGTGGCTGCAGGCTGCTCCTCTGAGAGTGTTTCTGGGGACTTCTGAGAGGGTCTGAGGCCCACTGAGTCTCAGCCAGCATGAACCGACTGCACTGTTCTTAGCTTCATTTTTCCTTAATTGTCTCTAATTACTCTGTCATCATAAGTGTATTGACATCAAAAGTCTTCAAGTTCCTTTAAGCAGCTGGCAATAATCAGCTTCATTAATTTGCTGATTCCCATCTTTGGAGGATGGCTGGTTTGCTTTAGAAATGCTCTGTTCAGCGCTGTTTCTCACCTCTCTAACTCATGTCCCAGGTCTGCGATGAAAATATGGCCAAGTGCCTCATTGCTCATCAACACTGCCTGGTGCCCCTCACCTCATCAGAAGTTTGGAGTGGGGAGGCCTTGCTCTGAGGTCGTAGAGCATGAAGACAGGACATAGGGTGTCACCCAGGTCTGCCTAGATCATCTTGGCTCCCCTGGGCCTTGGAAAAGAGTCAAGGTCCCTGCTTAAGTATTTTATCTTTGGCATTCTCCCCACTTACTCCCCCACAACATTTTGCAACTGGGATTCCAAGCTGTCTAGCATTTTCCTGTTACATGGGTTCCAAGATACTGACCAAACTTTGTCAATCTCCTTCTCCTATATAGTCTTTGGCAATGGGGCCTGTGGGGACACCCATGCAGTTCAGGTGCTAACGTAACAGGTTCTGGAACCAAGATGACTTGGATAGTGTTTATTAATTACAGATCAAGGTTATGTAGAGGAAAGGGTGAGAAATCAATATATAAGTGAGGAGGACTAAGGTCATGGCTGGAGATGTGGTGCTGAGTGTCTAGTCCATGTGACAAATTGAGACTGGAAATGGGGTGT
Organism: Rousettus aegyptiacus; assembly: GCF_014176215.1. Classification (NCBI taxonomy): domain Eukaryota; kingdom Metazoa; phylum Chordata; class Mammalia; order Chiroptera; family Pteropodidae; genus Rousettus; species Rousettus aegyptiacus. Next base: position 25,425,925 of record NW_023416311.1, on the reverse strand, counting down.
AAGCAAGGACTCTGGGAGCAAGATAGAGTGTGTGTGTGCATTTGTGTATGTATGTGCATATATCTATATACATGCATGTGTGTCCACATGGCTATATGCACATGCTTGTATGGGCAATACCATGTGTATTTGTATATGTACATGTGCACGCACATACATGTATGTACATGCATATGTGTATGAGTGATTTGGTGTATGTGTGTGAAAGTGTATGGATATGTTATGAGTATATGTATGCATGTGTGCATGTGTGTGTTTGTACAGAACCAGGCATGAAAGAGTGAGGGAACATCAAAGTTCCTTTCCTGTGGTGCCTGGCGGATGAATAGAGAGTTAAAAAACTAAAGGTGTATGAGACCTGGGACTTTTAGAATAAATTCTCTGGAGGCCAGGCTGACATTTGATACTATTCATAATCATAATCACTGTCCCAGGCAGAGCTCCCTGTTGCCTCTGGCAGGGGTTGGCTCCCCCTTCATTTCCCCTCTTCCATTTGATGGCTTTGACTTTTGGTCTCAGATCACTTTTACTCTCTATCTTGAGAGGTTGAGAGACCTTCAAGTAAAATGAGGCCTTGATGTTCCATCTGGACAGTTCCCGGCGGGCTTGAATCCACACTAAGGGCTGTATCACACAGGAGGATCTCCTCCCTTCTCTTCCACACACACCTCAGATGGCCTCTCCTCGAATAGCCAGGCACCATTCTCCTCTAAAGCATAAGAAACTCCCTTCAGTGTCCTTACCCCTATCCAAGTGAATCACCAGATGTTACTACTAATGGCTATCATTTACTGGATGCCCACCATGTACCAGGCATCTTACTTTACAGATCTCTTTTCCTCAAATATCCTAAATCAATGAGGGTAGGCAATACTAGTTCCATTTTACAGATTAAAAAATAAAGTCTAAGTGGTTAAACATTTTACGTGATAGCCAATGTGATTAAGTGACAGAGGCAAGAATTGAATCTAGGTTTATGTGACTAAAGCTTTACCTTTCCATGAGGACATACCATCTTCTAAATCAATGACTACCTTGGCACCAAAATATACCAGGAGGTGAGTCACAAATAACTGAAACCTCCAGTCTTTGTACCAGGATTGGAGGATTGACAAGAAGAAGGCATAACTCCTGCCTTTGAGGATGGCCAGTCACATCATTTAATCATTTGTTAACATGTGCAGTTTCTGTTTCCATCTGACAACAGTTACCGGCCTGGACTAACTCCATGATCGACTCCAAGCCTATGCACTTTTGGTCACAGGATGCCACTTGCCTGGAATGTTTTCCCAATTTAATTGAAAAATAATTATTCATTTTATTTTGAGATCATTGAAAATTTATAGACAAGTGTAAGAAATAATATGGATATCTCGTATATCCTTTTCCATGTTTCCCCAATGATAACATCTTACAAAACTATAGTACAGTCCCACAACCAGAAAATCGACATTGACCTTATTCGGTTATTCCTAGTGTTACTATACTGATGTGTGTGTGTGTGTGTGTGTGTGTGTGTGTGTGTGTGTGTGTGTGTGTGTGTATTTACTTTGCAATTTTGAAACCTGTAAGTCCGAGTATCTACTAACACAATCAAGATACAGAACAGTTCAATCACCACAAGGGTTCCTCCTGTGGACCTTTTACATTCACACCCACCTCCCTTCCACCCCCATTTCATTTGAATCTTAATGTTTTGTTCAGCCCAGCACTGGCTGTGATGTCTCCTTGAAGTTTGCTGCTTCTGGCTCAGATATCTGCTCGCTGTCTGGGGCCCTGTGTCCTTTAGCATTTGCTGCCTTGAAAGTATTACAGAGTTCCAGAAGAGAGGCCTTAGAAGTTAAAAAGATCTGCTTAGATTCCAGACACTGAAACTCTTTTACCTGTGTAGCCTTGAGAAAGTGACTACATCACTGTGCCTCAGTTTTCTTATCAATAAAATGAAGGTAATTATGCCAACCTCCTCGGGCTGTTGAGATAATCCAATGAAGCAATGTGTAAGAAGTGCACAGCCCATTGCTGGCATGTGGCAGGCCCCCTTTTGTCTTACCCAGCTGGACTGTGAGATCTTCAATGTAGGGGGCTCAAAAAATGGTTTCTGTGTAGGTTTATCCTTGGTCCAGCATCTCCTAGTTCCTTCCTGGGACTAGAGAGGGTCACTCTTCCAGGTGGCCAGACTGGGTCTTTCCAGGTAAACAGATGCCACTTTGCCCCATCCAACCTTCCTGCTTTGTAATAAGATGTTTATAAGTCAGCATATCAAGGTTCTATATACCCTGGGAAGAAAAACTCTGGGCTGGTGGTGGGGTGGAATGAAGGACTCTCTCTTCCAGGGTCCACCCGTTGGAACTGCCTCCCTCCAATGCCTCCCGCCCCATTCCTGCCTTTAACAGCTCCGCTCTGCAGCTGACAGAACTGATTACTGCCTGTGAGTGATAATATAATTCAGTTCCCCTCAAGGAGAGATGCTATCAGAGAGGCTTTTTTAAGAGGAAAAAATATATAATATACTGTTTGAAAAGGGCTATCTTTCTTCCTGGAAGAACAGTTATTAATCTCTTCCTAGTACATTTTCATATCATTTTGGACATTTATATCCAGACCGTGATATTATAAAACCAGGCGTTTGTGTCAGTTTTGATGCGGTGTAACACGCTAGAACATGAAAAGGCGTAATTACCGCTGTGGCCATTGGAATTGCTAACGAGATCTTGACATTTTCAAATCGGACCCATTTTTCAGTGATCCAGAAGCGAGCCCTGCAGCTGTGTGGGCTGCATGTCAATGAGGCAGCTCCCAGCTCAGAGGAGGGGAAGGAAGAAGAGGTGGGGTGGGGGGGGGGGGGACACTTATTTTGTTTGAACTGAACTCCAGTGCCTGAGGAGTGAAAATGGGTGGAGGAACTGGCTCTCTGCCTCAGAGCTGCTTTCTACTACCCAAAAGAGAGGGTTGTCTTGGGCTCAGGGCCTCTATTTTCTGATTTAGATCTGTCCATTCAACAAATCTTCATTGAAAACTTACTGGCCCTGGTGAGAGAGCACTTAACCAGGCAGAATTCATTCTTTCTGAAATTGCTGGGAGAACTCCTCCATGGGCATCCATCTTTTCTCTCCCTCATTCTCTAAGTCCTGGGAGGAGCAGCAGCTGAAAATTTGTTAGAAATGCAGGTTCTTGGGCTCCACCCCATAGCTACTGAGTTAGGAACTCCTGGGAGGAGGGAGTGCCCAGTGATCTGTGTAGAACAGCCCTCCAGGTGATTCTGATGCACCTTACAGTGTGAGAACCACCGTCTTACGCCTTCCTCTGCCCAGCCCGGAGACCCTGAAGCCTGCCTTGCCTGTGGTGAGATCTAAGTGGAAGAAACTGGGGTGGCTGCTACCGTGGAGCTGCTCGGGTCAGACACCTCTGCTTCATACGTCACATGTCCCCTTCCTCTCCTCAAAACTGTTCCCACCTCTGAAAATTGGGGAGCTCAGAGCATTTATGGCCTCTGTGAAGCTCTGGAAGTAGCAGGAGCACATGAAACCGTTGGTGGCCAGACTTGCATAGAATATGTGCTGTCAGCCTGGCCACCCCTAGAAAGGTGGCTGGGAGCGGCGGCAGCGATGGCTGGAATTGGGGTTTGAGGAAACAAGGAGCAGGCCCAAGGGGTAGGGGTCATAGAAAAAGCAAATGCCTTGCAGCAAGGTCAAATTATCCTGACCATTCTTCTGTATACTCTTGAAACATTGCACTAATATTGGAGAAAGCAAACCTGGTAGTTATGCAGGGCTCCTCTCATGCTCCCCATCTCCATTCAATCCTGATGGTTTCTGCTAGAAAATTCCTTATCCTGTCTCTGTGTCCCCACCATCCCTGCCTTTCTCACCTGGACCATTGCAGCAGCATCTTAAGGTCCCCTCTTCCATGACTCCTGGCTTGTGGTCCTACCTACCTGACACAACAAGGCCAAGTGACTGCAGCCCTGAATGAGTAAGCAGTGAAGGAGTAGAAGCTGTGATGTGCATTATGGGGTGCTTGGCGATACAGGTGAGAAGAGAGGTGGGGCCCTAGCTAGGCTGCAGGAGGGGTCAGGGGATAGAACATTTGAGTTCTGGGAAGAGGTCAATTTGTCGGCCCAGAGGCAGAAGTGGGGGAAAGTGAGACTGCAGTCGCAAGGGCCAGTCCAGATGACAGTGGAGGTGAGTGTCTGGCTGTGTAACAAATCACTCAAAATGAGGTTGGTTGAAACATGATTGTTTTACTGTTTCCTCTCATGATTGTGGGGGTCGACTGAGTTTAGCTCAGTGGTCTTCACTCAGTAGTCAGTGGCTGAGCTGAGGCCATTTTGAAGGTTTTCTTGGTCACATGTCTGCCCCCTGGGCTGGGAATGCTTCTCGGACAGCTCTGTCTGTCTCCATGTGGTCTCTACAGCTTTAAGGCTCCAAAGTATACACCCTCAGAGGGCCGGGCAAGAGCTGTATCACCTTTTATAATGTAGCCTCAGGAGTCACATAGTTTTTCTTTAGTGAAGATGGTCACCAGTTACTTGGGCCTGCCCAGGTGTGAGGGGGCTATTTAGACCCCACACTAAGTCTTGGTGAGGGTCTGGAAGAGTGTAGGAGAGCAGAAATATTGTTGTGGCCGGTTTTGGAAAATACAACCTGCCACAGCAGGTTCCTGGTTGGGTGAGAAAGTTACCGTGGGACAGGAGGGTTACTTGTCCCATGGGGATAGAAGAAAAGGTAATAACAGATGGGGAAATAGATGTGTGCCGAGTGGAAAGGGAGGAATGGGGAGGGATGGTCTTCAGAGCCAGGCCCTTCTGGGAGAAATTTTAGATGAGGTATTAGGTAGGGGCAGGGCTGGGGGAATCCACGATGCTGTCAGAAAGGCTCGTGGAGTGATTGCGTTGATGTTTCAGCTGTATTCGTTAGAGTATAACAGAGCTGATCAACCTGCTTTTACCTTTTTTTTCCCTGCTGGGTTCTGCAGTTCTAGACTGTGTGATGGATGGACAATAGTGGGTTAGGCTCTGTTTCAGGGAGGGCAGGGATGGGGAGACTGCAGGCACTGGTTCAAGAAGAGCTGAAAGTGAATGACATGGGAAGGGCCAGGCTGGAGAGAGGCGGGGTAGGTGTGGGTATGCTGGATTCCAGGAGAAGGTTCAGCCAGAGGTGAGGGGCAGGAGACAGACTAAGAGAGCAGTTTTAGAGCTCAAGGTTTCAGAGATGGCCAAGTACGAGCCCCAAATGTGTCCTTGGCTGTGAGTGGAGAAGTGGAGGGAAAAGACGGTGACTGAACCGGAGATGGTCTCAGCGTTGACATGGGCCTCATGCGGGAGGAGAACAGGACAGGGTGCCCAGGAAGTCTGTGGGCCATTGGGGGGTGTGCTGCTGCTAGTTGGTACGAGTGGTCAAGTTGAGGCATGGGAACATCGGTCCTGATGCAGAAATGATGAGCCAGTGACAGGCTGACTTCTTCTGTCTAGTCCATAAATATCTGTAGCTGGAGGACGAGAGGTTGGGCAGCCTCTGCTTGGGAGGCTTTTGGGACACGTAAAATGTTAGGGGTTCGGTGACATTGAGTAAGTTGGGGAAGAATTCCATGACATGTTTATGGAAATAAAGTTTCTTGATAAAGGACAGTAGCTGTTGGAGAGGCCTGGCTGGGAGAAAGGTCAGAACTTGGATGGACAGGTTGAAAGTGGGGGAAGGAATCTTGGCTGGATGTTGGTGGTTATATTTGGGAGGAGAGGAATGAGGAGGGGGAAGAATTATCCAGATTTCTTCTAAACTGTCACTTTAGGAGTGGCATAGCAGGGTTTCTGAACCTTTTTTCTCAGTTCACTAGACAATTGCTGGCCAGGCCAGGGGACAATGTGCAGTCTAGATGGAGTCTTGAATTATAATTTCTCTGAGGCAAAACTTACTGCCCTGTAACTATTTGTTTCTTGGGGAGGCAGAAGTACTCAATTCTGGCTGACCATGAGGACAAGGTCCTGGCTGATGGTCATGTCCTTTTTTGGCCAATGTTGGGTAAGGGTTGGGCAGACCCTGAGACAACCCTTAGATACCTGACAGTCAGGTTACAGACCCCTCTTTTCATTGACAGAGATGGCTAGAGCACATGACAGGTGGGCAGGAAGGCAGGGGGAGACTGGGTAAGAGAAGAACCAGATGGCCTTGTTGCTGGGCTTCCCAGGATGCTGAGAGTCGTGATCACCTGGGGAGACAGCCGACTAGAAATGATCAGAACCCATAGAAAGAGACCTTCAGGAGACCCCAGCGAAGTGGAGGTCAAGCCTTTTGGTGGTCAGACCAGGGAGGGCACAGAGCTTGTCTAAGGCAGCAGAGCCAGGCCTAGAGCCCACTACCAGCACCTGCTCTTCTGAACCACGTGAACCCACGTCGGTAGCGGTCAGGATTCCTCTTTAACAAAATCCAGGTGTGTCTCAGCAGAGGCTGCAGCTGTGCCTTCTGACTTCTGCTATGTAGTCCTAACTTTGAGGATGCAATTGGATAGATAGACCTTATAAAACTTCCTGGAAGGTGTTTAGAAAAGAATTCTGGTTAAGTCAGTGACAACAGAACGATGGGATGCGTTGTTAAGCAGACATCAGGAAGGATAGTCATTAAAAGTTTTTGAGTATTTTATAATAACCTGAGAGAATCCTTTGATATAATATGGAAAATAATAGAAATGTGCAGTTGTTTTCACAGAATGAACCTGACTTTGTAAAAGCATCAATGAAAGACCAGAAATATTCTAAAGCAGTGGTTCTCAAACTTGAGTGTGCCTCAGAATCACCTGGAGGGCTGAGTGTCACCCCAGGGTCCCCTCATTACTAGGACAGAAGTGGGGCCCAAGAATCTACATTTATAACAAGCCTCCAGTCCCTGCTGATGCTACTGGTCCAGGGACCACATTCTCAGTGTGCTGTGCTAAAGGTTAGTGGACTCTTTTGATACTAGGTTTGTGCCTAATTGCTCTTTTCTTTGTCACGCTCTCTGAATTTTCCAAATTTTATATGGTGGATGTATATTACATGTGTAATTGGAAACAAAAACAATTAATAAGGCAAAATATGAGAATTCTTCCGAGGATGGTAATGAGGAATGTTCCTCCAGAATGAGATGCATTAATTATGCCTGCAGGCTGTGGGTGCAGGTGTTTGGGCAAGGCCTCTGTGTGCCTTTCTCCTTCCATCTTTGACTGAGATATGTGGAATCGATACTACTCCCAGAGCCTGTGATGAGATGCCTTAGCTCTGGCAGGCTGTTTCTTTTTTGTTTTTGGTGGGGGGAGGCAGTGCTGAGAGTCCTCTGACTTCTGGGAGGGGACACTTCAAGAGTCAGCCCTCCCATCTGGTCTAGCTGGCTCCCAGGTGACTGAGCAAACGTCCAGCTACAGGACTGACTGCTCCTGAGCCCTTAGGGCCACAAGAAGCCATTTCACTCCAGGGATCATGCCTGTTGGGAGCAATCCATCTTAGAAGCTGAAGCAACCTCAAAGTAAAAACATTGGCAACAAAATTGCAGTCCCTCTTCAGGAGCTAACATGAGCCTTCTACCCTGCCCCCACCCTAAACCCCTCATCTTCTTGCCCAGCCCCTTCTCCACTTTTCTCATTTTACTTTTCTCTAGCTACAGTTCTCTGGACTTATTTCTGTTTCTGCTACATGCTACCTTTGTCTCCCCCCCTCTTCCACACAATCCAGAGCCTTCGCACATGCTGTTCCTTCCCCTGGAAATCTCTGTCCTCAGATCTTTGCCCAGTTGCTGCCTTCTCTCCACTCAGGCTTCAGGTTACATTACTTCATCATTGTAGCACATCTCTCTCACCTCCATCACTTTCTAGTCTGCTCTTCTGTTTATTCTTCACAGCCCTTGCTGTGATTTGAAATTATATTTATCTAAGTTTGTTTCCCTCCATTTAAATAAAACATTTCCAATGGCAAAGAGTCCCTCTGTCTTGTTTACTGTGAATCCCAGAATCTCGTCTGACCCCTGGTGCAGAGAAAGCACTCAATAAACAACTATTGGATAAGTTAACGCCCTGCTTCCTTCCACTCCTCATCATGGTAACGCTGCCACCCCTTCTGCCCCTTGCATTCCACCTGCAGCCTGGACCTGCTTGAAACTGACCAGCTGTAGCCCTAAGCAGGTATATAGCAAGCTGGAACTTGTGGGGATTATCTGGGCTGTTCTTGTCTATGGTTCTATCCTCAGTGACATATCCGAGTTCAGCTCATATTGAAAGACAAGGAAAGAGGAGGAAAGAGAGCCTTCATATACCTGGGGCAACAGAGGGACTGGTAAAACTATTTCTGCATCATGTGAGCCAGGAAAGACTATCAAGATAAAATTTCTTGAGGGACAACCTGCTGAAGACCTCAGAGGTGAGCGAATGAAAGACATGTGACAGTGAGGATGAGCCCAGGAGTGACTATGGGCCCAAGGAGCCCAGGTTGCATATAGCTAGCATAACCAGAGGGGTCTATAGGCAGATGCCATCAGGTCTGTCCTTACTGAGCTCTGGGTGGTATCTTTCTGAGATTTATCCTTTAAGACAGGTGGTTAGAGAAAAAGAGTATAACTTTGAGAAGTAGAATCTAAGGTTCCCAGATTCCTGGAACCCAGGGGAGTAGAGCTCAGAACAGATAATGCAAAGTCCCAAAGCCAAGTGCAAAAGCTGAAAAGGAATGCTGGGCTTCCTTTCTAGAGATTACTTCCCCCTCAGCTGCATGAAGCAAAATACAAATGAAAATGCAGAGAAAGGAATAAAGGTGTCCTTGAGGGACAGCCTCAGCAGGTCATATGGAAACCTTTACACGTTAGACATTGGCCAAAGAGAATGAGGGATTCTGGGAGCCCACCCAGCTTCTGGAGATACGAATGTCAAAAGAAAGTGCTGGTTCTGGTTGTCCACGGAGCCTAAGGGAAAGATGCTATAAAGAGGATGTGGGGACCAGAATCTGGACAGAGACTTTGGCTAGAAGACTTGACTGCTCCTTATAGAAAAGTGCTTGGTACTTAACTGCACCTGTGTGTCCTGTGGGTTACTTGGAGGTTCCATATCAGCCCAGGTGACTTATTTAGGGAACTGAATTCCAGGCTATGCGGAATGTCCTCCCTTCTTTTCCTTACCTAGTCCCCTTTCTCAAAACTGATTAGAGAGAGAAATGATATGTGTGTGTCTTTGACTGTATTACTAGACTGTGGACTCCTTTAGGGTGCCATGGGACCCAGCACACAGTAGGTGCTTAACAGATGTTTGTTGAAAGGAATTCACCTATCATTCACACTTGATATTTTTTTTTTCCGGTTCTTCTTAATTAAGTCTTTTCCCCCCACCTCCTTTAAGGCTGTAGAATAAAGATGGAATACCTAAAACTGGGTGGACACAAACTAGGCCTCACTCCCAGATACAATTTTGATGGAGTGACCCTCCCTCCACCCTGTAGACACCAGCAAAGTGGGCACAGCCATCCACATCACACTCATCTGCTATTGCTCCACTCTGCTGTCAGAGTTGTGTTAAATGATCTCAGGAAATGGAGGGTGGGTGAGTACATTATGATCTGCAAGGATTTGGCCATGAAACCAAAACTGTATTCTTTCAGAGAAATCTATAGCCCATGGGCTTCGCAAATTTGGCCATTTTGCTACAAAGAAATTAAAACCAGTTCTTTCCTTCACTGGTGCATGCTGGAGAAAACAGTGAATCAGCCAACAGCCAATTCATCAGAAAGGGTTTGCTACATCCCAGATGTGGAGGTGGTCACAGAGGCCACACGCTTCGGCAATACAGCCCATAACATGGCTGTCATGAATTTGCTCTGCTGGGCCTTTGTGCTGGATGCTTTCCTAAAAGTGTCTTCCATTTGTTGAGCCCTTTTGTATCTTCCCATCTCTCATTTCATCTTCCCAATGACATTGGGTGTTGTAACCCCTGTTTATAGGTGAAGGATCACATGATTCACCAAAAATTGCCCTGCTGGTGAGTAAGAGAGTCCAGGTGGGATCCCATGGATCTAGCCCCAATGCTGGGCTGCCACTCTGACCTGCACTTGGAGTGAGCGTCTTCTGATAAGCCATGCACTGGGGTTGTGGCAGTGACTGGAAGAGGAGAACCTCAGAGAGGCCCGGCCTTGGTGGATATGGTCAAGTTGGCATCATTTGGGGAATAAGTGAAGAAGAACAGGTATATTTGGAAAGTAAGCTCTGGCAAGTTCCAAAGACAAGGCAAACACATGAGAAAATCTCTTTTGGCATTGTCTTTTGCCAAGGCAACTCCTAGGTATAGTGAACAGTAGTGAGGGGTCCTGGGCTGTGACACCGGTGGCTCATGGAGGTGACCAATGAGGACAGGTCAATGCAGGCCCCTGTATCACCCTTGGCATCGGAGACAAGAGAAAAAGAGCCACAGTGGAGGTCACCTAGGAGTTGCTATGACTACTAGGGGGTCAAAGACCATCCATCCATCCATCCATCCATCCATCCATCCATCCATCCTTTTTATGCTCTCATTGCTGGCTGTTACAGATGGTATTTAGGGTAGACACACTGAAGTCTGAGTTTTTCCAGGGCTGGCTTAGGTGAGGGTCACTGTCAAAGCCTAGAACTGATCTGCCGAATTAGCGTTTCAGTCTCCTCATCTGTAAGATGGTGGAGTTGGGCCAGAGGCCGCCTGATAGTCCATTCAAGCTTGAATGTTCTATGAGTCTTTGACTTGGAGCCAGGAAACCTGGATGATAGCCCCCCTCAGGAGAATCTAGGGTTCCTTTCCAGCTTGTGAACCTGTTTGGCAGCTACAGCTGGGCCTCCAGGGCAGAAGGGAAGCCAGAGGAGCCAAGAAACTGTCCTGTATGAGCGAGTGGTTTGCTTGGAAGATGATTTGCGAGGGTAGAGCTGAGGGCAGCAGGGCTCGGGTTTCCGGGGGCTGCAGGCGAACTCTGACATCTGCTATTTTTCACTGCACTGAGACTGATTTGCTCCAGATAGGCCCCTGCAGACTGTTTTCAGCTGTGCGGGGAAGTGTGGCGGCTGGCTGCGTTTCATCTCGGAGACCTCTGAGAGAGAGCAGAACACGCGTTAACTGCCCGAGCTAAGAGGCCAGCTGATTCTACAAGAGGGCCCCAAATTCCACATGATCCCTTCTGAGCAGACAGACTTTTATTCCCTGAGGTGTTACCCTCACTTCAAAGAAACTTCTGCCCTAGATCTGAAGGAGACTGCCTGACTTGGCTCGCCCCTTGAGGGTCAAACCTCTTTACTCTCTGAGTCTTTGTTTCACAGAGAAGCTTGGTAGAGGAAGATTCCAGACCAGGAGTCTGGACATTGAATCGAAAACATGAATCTATTGCTTCCTGGCCGAATGATTGTGGACAAATGATCTAACTCTCCAGGGCTTCAGTCTCCTCATTTAACTTAAGAGCTCATATCTTTTCAAAATCTGATGCTCATTGTGCATATCATTTACAGTTTTCTCAGAGATGATTGTTGTTGAGAGCAGCAGGTGCCAGCCTGGACTTCTTTAGCAAAAGGTATCACTATAAAGAAATACAGCAGTGGCAGATACCATCAAGCCCCAGGCCAGGGACAATGTCTTAGTTTTGATGGACCCAGGAAAAACTTTTTTCTGCAGGCCTAGATATAGTGAGTGGTAGAGAAGATCTTGGCCCTGACCCTGGAAGGCCCAGGGAGTCAGCCAACAGGGCTAGGTCAATGTGGGCCCCTGTAATACCTTTGGCCCAGGTGAGGTGAAGACTTGACTTCTGCTGTGGGGTTTCCCCCAGGACTTTTACCAGATAGCTTCCCTCACAACCACCCAAAGGTACTAGCACAAAGTTGAACACCTGTACATTCTAATTAAATATTTATATTTATAGGAGTAAATGATGATAAATGAAAATGCCTTTAGATATCTGTAGGGAAAAAAGACAATGAGAAAAGGAGAGAAGTAAGAAAGAGAGAAAGCGGGGAAGTATGGTGGGTCTGTGCCATGTCAGCTTAACTAAGTTGGAACTGTGTTTCCCAAATCCCCTCCCTGCTTAGTTCTGGGTTAGCTTGGGTCATGAGGGACATCATACATGATATTTGGAAGGTGAATGTGTAATAGAAGGCACAGTCTTTATTCATTTGGCAGGGCAGAGCAGATCCCGGGCCCGTTTGCAGGCCTCTGGCTTGCCTAATTTGTTTTGACTTTTCTGATTCCTGGGCCTTGTATTTGTTTTGCTCTAGGAGAAAGGACACTAACTTCTCCAGCAGATCAGCCCCATCATTGAAGGTGGAGACTCAGAGGCAATGACAGACCAATGAGAGTTCCAGTCAGTCCTCACAGGTTTCAGGTTGTCTTTGCTCTTCCTTATTTCATATCCCTGTTTCATTCCTGACTAACTGTCCTATGGACCTCAGGCTCCTTGCACCAGAAACAGAAACAACGGCCTCATATAACCCTATAACCAGCTACCATAGGTGCATAAAGTCATATCCCTATAATAAGTTTCTTATGATATACCTTTCCTGGTGGTTCTGATTCTCTGATAAAACCCTGATAGGTACAGGAGATGAAAGGGAAAGAAAATGACGGAACTGAGTATAATGGTAGAAGAAAAGAGAATGAAGCAGAGTAGTATGCAACTATAAAATGCTGTGCCTTGGAGAAAAAGACTGGGGGAGACAAAGGTGAGGAGCAGGAGCTTAGCCAACTCCATATACAATGGCGGGGGCTGTGCAATGAGAAGTTGGGGTGGCTACTTTTGCTGAGGACAAAAAATAGAGATTGCTTTCGACCTGAGACGGTCATAGCTGAGACTCATAGATTGAACTGAGACTGCTTCCTTCTGGGATTGCAATTTCCTCTGCCACATTCTGGACCAGTAGTTGTTAACTCCAATTGTACACTAGGACCCATGGAGATCTTTACAAATGCTGATGCCCAGGCCCCTGCCAGGACAATTAAATTGGGATCTCCAGAGGCTGACCCAGGTACTGGTTTTTGGAAAATGCTTCCCAAGTGATTCGAATGTGCAGCCAGTTTGAGAACCACTGACATAGTGTGGCAGAGACACTATAGGGTGACTCAGTGAGTCACACCCTTGGATAATCCCCTTTCTTGAGTGCAGGTGAAATCTGTGACTTGCTTCTAACCAATAGCATGTGGCAAAGATAATGGGATGGCATTCTCTTGATTAAGTTATGTTATATGGACCATAGGGGTGGGGACTTGTGGATAAACACCCCAGCCCTTTGTCCTTCTGAAGGATAATTCTGAGAGCATTCTGAATGTTTCTCAGCATTCAAATGGGATAGAATCTGTCAATGTAGTTCAGACTGTGTTGGCTGTGCTAGAAAGGGTGGTACTGGCTATGTTTCATCTTTGAGCTCTCTAAGACAGGGGTCCCCAACCTTCTTGGTGCCAGGGACTGGTGCTCCTATGACAATCTAATGCCCCATGATCTGAGGTGAAGCTGAGGCGGTGATGCTAGCACTGGGGAGTGGCTGCAAATACAGATGAAGCTTCGCTTGCTTGCCTGTCACTCACTTCCTGCTGTGCAGCGGGGTTCGTAACAGGCCATGGACTGTTACGAACTACCCAGGATTCACTACCCAGGAGAGAGGTCGGGATGGAGAGAAATGCCCAGAAGTGTGGGCAGTCAGAGCTCTATGGGGGCAACAAAGAGGGGTGGCCATTGTGGAGTGAGGCCATCGGTGAGTATACAGAGGGCACAGCAGGGACAGTATGGGAGACAGTTCTGATGGGACTCTGCCCTGTTCTGAAGTTGATCACCTGACTCCCTTCCCCCCTTAGCCTCTCTTAGCCTCCTTGTTCTGACAGTGTTTGCTCACTTTGTGCCCTCTCAGGCTCTGCAGTCACTGAGCAGTCACTGCCATGAGGTCTGTGCTTTGTGGTTGATAACATTGAGTTGGGACTTCGCTCTTGGAGACTGCTTGGGCTAAGTCCCTGCTACCTACATGGAGAGAGTATGCTGTGGAACAGAAACATTGGGCTTTGAATCTGAAAACTTAGCTCTTGATGTCACATTTGCCATATACATCTGTGTGTCTTTGGGTGATGCACTTCGTCTCTATGGCTTTCAGTTTCCTTATCTAAAAAACAGGGACGATGCCCACCTCACAGGGTGTTTTGAAGGTTTAGTGATCACGTGGATGTCAATGCATTTTAAAAACATTCATTTGAAGAACGGAGGGCATGATATGGTGTCTTATACCAAGTTCTTTGCAATTAATTTCCCAGATGATTTTTATAGTTCCTCCCATGGGGGCAAGGACAGATGAGACACTGGTTTTAAAAATAAAGCCAAATGGGAGATAAGGGAGATTACCAACTGTTAAATCACAGCTGAAGATTGGTCTGAGGCAGCCCCAGAAAGACTCCATGCACAGAACCTGGTACCTGACACTTGAGTGCCCCAGGATGCTGAAGCGGGAGGATGTGATGGGCAGACCCACTGTAAATTCAGTGTTAGAAACGTTGTTGCTGGCTGTGATGGTGGATCACTGTATGGTAGGAGTGGAGTCTCAAGGAAAGCTGGAGAGAATGTCAGACAGGAATCTGATTGGGGTGCTCAGGGGAGAGGCCAGAGGAGTCCTCTGAAAAAGGAAGACAGAGATAGGAGCGGCAGAGACAGTCATACCCAAGCAGGGGGTTTCCATCCCTGCAAGGACAAGATGCCTTAATGGGATCAGCTCTGCCTGTCACTATGTCCCCAAGAGCAGTGACCTCACTGAGAGGATCCAAGGGCTTGGTGAGCATAAACCAAGTGTCACAGCTGGAGAATGAGGAGAAAGAGGAAAGAGAGTGTCATTGGACATGGTGGTATGAGAGTCGAGGAGAGGCATTCAGGATTGAGTCGAGGATGGTGAACTTGCCTGGGTACACTCCTTTTTGAGGCCTAAGGGATACTTATGGGGCATGCACCTCTATTACTTAGTAAGGAGATAGAAGTGACACCTGATACTATGACTGTGGCAAGGGAATCACCTGTGGGACTTCCTCCCGGGCTATTTTAGACCTTGATGAATGACCCCTTTCTGTTTTTCTCTATGTGGTAGTCAGAAAAAAACTGTGACAGCTCTGTCAGGATTTGTTAGGCTTTCTAGCAGCAAAAACTGTGTGGCGGAATGTTGGGAAGGAGAGCCTGTCCTCGTTTGCTAATGTGTACAGCATCTGGAAGTCTAAGCTGCACATTAGCTCAGTGGGTGGAGGATTATGTGTCTCCAGCCTCTGTTAGTAAATGACTGCTCTTGAGGACCCATGTTTTCCCAGCTTTTATTGCTCCACAGGGCAGTGGTAGGTAAATAAGGCAGGTCGGTTAGGTCAGAGCTGAAAGCTAAGCAGGGCCTCCTGGAGCTTTGGGGAAAAACCCCAAAGTGGACATTTATACAACAAGGAAAGCTCCAGCTCATTTTCAGAACTTGGGAATGAATTCAGCAGCACTCGAACCCCATAGCATCCATGTCTTAATGGCACAGAATAGGGCCCAGAAACCCACAGTGAGAAAGGATGAACAAACACAATTTTGCTGAGTTTGTTCCTCAGAAAACTTCCTGGATCCATTTTATATGCAAAGCAGGAACAGACTGGTTAAGGAGCTTACATAGCTAGTGGGTGGCATCCATCTGGTCTTACTTGAACCATCAGCCATGCTGGACACCTTCTCTTTCTCAAAATGCTTTCTTCCTTAGCTTTTGTGACACAGTCTCTCTTGGTTCAACTTGGGCTGCCTTTTCTGCTCTTCTTTTCCACAAATCCCTCCTGAGCCACTCCTTAGGATCGGTGCCCCCATATTTGCATCCTGTTCCTCTATCTCCTTACTGTACAGTTTTGCCTTGGCAGTCCTTCCCATTCCTGTGGCTTCACCTGCAATCTACATATTGATTCTTGGCTCCATTTGTTTGGCCATAACCTGCTGGCTTATGAAATAATGATATTGTTGTAATTCATACTTATTTAGGACTTAATCTTTAATGCGTTTGACTAAGCCAGACATTGTTCTAAGCACTTTGCATGTGTCGTTCAACTTGATCCACTAAGTCTCTTTGCAGCAGGTACTGTGACTGTCATTGTTAGTTGAGGAAATTGGAATTTATTAACTATCCCCATCTGAATTATTCTGGTTTCATCAGTTCTGTCCCCTTGATATTTCCTGAGCTCTCCTCCCCTCCATCTCCTCGCCCATCTCTGATTTGGCCTTCAACATCTCTCTCCTTGACAACTGTAGCATCTTCCTATTATCCTACAGCCTCAAGGCCTTCCCTTCCGTGAGTCTTCTCAATGCACAAAGGCATCTTCCTAAGATGAAACATCTGTCTGGCTTGGACTGAAGTTTAAGATGAAGGAAATTTCCCTTATCTTTGGCCTCTCATCTTGAATACGGCTATGTGGTATCCCCTAATGCATTTCCTGCTTTCACTTAGTTAAGCTATTGTCAACCGACTACCCCTAAAAAGTGGTTGGGTGCTCCTGTCCAGAGAACATGTGACCCCTCCCCATCCTGCTCCTTCCCTTGCTGGCTGAGCCCATGGTTCAGAGTTTGAGCATGCTTGGAACAAAGCCTGCCTCTTTGGGTCTGGACTTGACAGTTCTGCAGTGATCTGTACTTGGCTGGGCTTAAAATTATTTTGCATTTCCCTTCCCTGGCTCCTACTAAGCAGCGAGTCTGGTTTCAAGGAAGATTCTCCATACATCTTGCAGAAGGAACTGGAGGGGGCTGGTTTGCACACAGCCAGCTGAAACTTGTCCAGCCCTTGGATAGGAGTCCATAGTCTGGGCCAAGTCATGCTGTTCATGCTCTGTGGACACCAGTCCATTAGTATGCCCTAGAGTCCTTGCACAGTGTTTGGGGGCTGGCAGTGGAGGTGGCCAGGGACTTGGCTGGCTAGCTGTTATACTTCAGGAAAGAGGCCCTGGTCCTGACAGGAAAATTCTGGGGAGCAGGACTCCAGAAAAGTATTCTCGGGTGATATTAAAGCAGCATGTTCCTTTGGAAGCAGAAGAGACCAGCCACTGTTCCCCTGCGT
This sequence comes from Rousettus aegyptiacus, assembly GCF_014176215.1. Taxonomy (NCBI): domain Eukaryota; kingdom Metazoa; phylum Chordata; class Mammalia; order Chiroptera; family Pteropodidae; genus Rousettus; species Rousettus aegyptiacus. The sequence goes on along the minus strand of NW_023416311.1, from coordinate 25,408,898 downwards.
TTGCTCAGAGGCCAAATAACCCTGGGAGTTTTATTCCATTTGGTCTGCTGACAGCCTTCGATGACAGTGTTTGCAGCAGCCCAGCAAGTTGTAAATCACAGTGCTGGGCCATCCCTGGGAGTGGGGAAGGAAAGTGGTTCAAATTTCCACCAAGAAAGAGTCAGTAAATGTCTTCCAGAAACATCAGGATCCAAAAAGTGTGGCCATGTGTTTTCTTCCACAGTTGATTGGGAAAGAGTAAAAAGCAAAGGAACTTAACAAAACTATTCTTTTATATTTTGAGAGGAACTTCGTCATAAGTACCAAAAACGTTCAACATGTTCAAATCTTTTAATCCTCGGATAATTCCAGTAATTTGTCCTGAAAAAGTAATTAGAAAAGAATACCTAAGGTTTAGACACAAACATGCCTGACATAGGTTTTCATAATACAAAACAAAACAAAATAAAACACAAAACAAAACAGATACACACATGCATGAAAACAGCTGAAATGTCTAATTATAAAAGTTAACTTAATTTAGGTACATCCATGTTGGATTCTATTCAGCCATTTAAAAAGTTTGTTTTCTAGGTTAATGTGAGAAACTTAGAAAATGCTCATATAATAATTTAAGTTAGATAACACAAATACATATGAACAGAGGAAACATTAAAAGGGAATATCCCCAAATATTAATAATCTCTCTGGGAAATGGGGTTATGGGTGCTTTTTATATAATTCTTTAAACTTTATGGATTTTAAAATATTTTTGATACCATATGCTGAAGTTGTAATCCTTGAAAAAGACATTTAAAAAGATATTAAAAACCTTAACGGTGTCTATTTTTTCTTGGCATGGGGTTTAACAGAACAGACTTTCCCCATTATTCAGATGTGCATTCTAATCCCATTGGAAGTGAAGAAACAAGAGGATCATGGGAACAAAGAAGCTCAAGCAAATACTCATGCAAGAGGCTTGGGATGTTATGACTGTCTTTTAACATGTGAAATGGAATCAGTGTCTGAGATGTCCAAAGGACTAAAGGGGACTTTTATCTGCTCCATGCTCATACCTGCTCCTGCCGTCTTTGGTAGTTGGTGGAATGGCATGCCCCAGCCAGGAATCTGGAATCATCCTTGACTGATTTCTCTACCCCACCCAATTGCTCTCCAGCTGGGTCCTGTAAACTTTCTGAAGAAATGCCTTCTGCATCTCCACTGCTCTAATTCAGTACCCTCTCATCGCCTGACCAGGCTATTGAAAAGATTTCTAGCTTGCCTTCTTTCAACTTGATCCTATGGCTACAGCCAGACTGTTGTTTCAGAAACGTAAATCTGCTCCTGCTGTGCCCTTATTTAAAACCCCTCGTTAGCTCTCTACTGTGTCAAAGTAAAATCCAAACTCTTAGTTTACAAAGCCCTTCTTGATCTGACCCAACCTAGTTTCCCAGTCTCATCTCTTCATTCTTTGCTTTACTCTCTTTGCTCTCCATCACTTCAACTTCCTAACAGATCCCCAAAAGTACCAGGTGCTTTTGTGAATCCCCATTCCCTCTACCCTATCACCCTCCTCTTCTTCTCCAGGGAAAGACTTTTCATCCTCTGGAGTCGGTTCACTGTCATCCCTCACTACATAGAACACATTTCTCCTTTCTCTGAGTTTTCTTAGAACTGTTTAATGTTCCTCTTCCTTGTAACACATCGCCTCATTTGGTAGGGTTCCGATCCCCTCCATTAGAGCATAAACTCTGTGAGGCAGTGGCTGGTTCATCTTCGTCTTGCATAATCTCCAACATAGCTTCTGATGTGTGGTGAGTACTTGTGTTTGTTGAATGGATGAAGTTAAGGTGAGCAAGGTTGTGGCTCATTATAAAGAAGAATCTTCTAACCAATACTATGATTAGTTAGTGCTTGGTTTGAAGGAGTTTAAGGGTGCTTCTCAGATAAGCGATAAGATGTCTCAGTTATTTCAGGATTTTTAAGTTGTTTTTTGAAGTTTAACAGATCAACTCTATATTTAGAAACTTAGAACAATGATAATTATTTATTTTGCTCATGAATTTGAACTTTGAACAGGACTCGATAGAGGTGGCTAGGTGTGCTTCAAGTGGCATCAGCTGGGTGGATGGACTGGGTGGAGCAGCTGGAAGATTGACTTCTAAGATGCTTCATTCACATTGCTTGTAAGCTGGTGCTGGCTGCCAGATAGAGCTGTTTCTCTCCACGTGGGCATCTCTGTGGGGCTTCTTGGGCTTTTTCACAAGGTGATGATTGGTTCCAAGAGTATTTCAAGAGGCCTGGGTGGAAGCCACTTCTGTTATATTTTACAGATCAAGCAAGTCTCTAAGGCCAGATCCAAGGGGAGGAGAATTAGACTCCACTTCTCAAGAAATTTGCCATGGACATAAAAAATGGAGGTGGCATAAATAATGTCCATTTTTTCTAATTTTATTCTAACCAACAAAAGTAATTCCACAATGGGATAGCTTTGTTGTTCTTGAATTTGTAGAAATTAAAGCCCTAGAGTCAAATTCCTGGATCTGGTAATTAGATAGCTTCCTAGGAATGTAGTCAGCTTTCTACCATGGGATGAATTACAACATGGACTGGCAACCGCTTGCAGAAATGTTGTAGAAGGCAGTCAAACTTCCAATGAGAAATGGAATTGCACTGAAGTAAAGGAAATGTATTTCGTTATATTTATCAGTCCGCTATGATCAGCTATCGTCATACTATTAGCCTGGTGTTTCCAACTCCACTCATCAGGCTCTGAGATTGAGCAGGCTGTATGGTGATAATGATGGTGGTGATAATGGTAGTGAAGAGGATAATGAAGATGCTGTTGCTGATGGTGGGGATGATGATGATGATGATGATGATGATAGGAATAATGAATAATGATGATGGTGATAATGATAATAGCTAACATATGTATGTTTGCCATTTGCAGGCACTATCCTATATACTTTATATACATTAACTTAATCCTCATAATTATCCTGTAAATTAGAGATCCTTATTATGCCCATTTCACAGATGAAGAAACTCAGGCAGAGAGAGGTTACATAACTTAACCAAAGCTGATCAGCCTGTAGATGGTGGAGCTGGGTGTCCATCTGATAAGGGTGCTAGGAAGACTTCTGACCAGTATAGAATATTGACCCTGTGGTCCCTGATTTTCATTCTTTCCCTCATGATAGTGCTCCTATCTCCCTCCATGAGGAGGCCCTACTCAGCACACATCTGGCCTTCCAAATTCAGAAGAGCTGCAGGCTAGCCTGGAGATGGCATATGACCAGCAGGAATAGTATAAAAGAAATGTCAAGTTTCTGATAAGGGAAGGACTCTTTAAATTCCTTCCTGGGAATAAGGCAGGGTTATAGCTGGAACATGGTTCTGAATCCCTTGGTACACCTTTCCACAAAAATGGAACCCTTTGCTGGTCCTAGAGCATAATTTTAAAGTGACCAAACCTACCACATACTTAGTGCTCCCTGGGCCAGCAGGTCCTTTTTTTCACAAGCAGTTCTACTTGCCTAACAGGTAATTCTCATTGCTTCCTCCAACAACTCCACCTGCTCTTTCAAGGCTGCTTAGGGATGTCCACCTCTCTTCAGAGACTGTGACACACACACACACACACACACACACACACACACCCAATATGACATGTCTTTCTTAAGCAATAATTACTGCCACTTTTTAAAGAGTTCCAATGTCTAGAACTCTTTGGTTCTCAAACTAAAGTGTTCATCAGGATCACTTGGAGGGCTGTGCAAACACAGATCCCAGGGTTTCTGAGTTGGTAGATTGAAGTGGGGCTGGGTAATGTTTGTTTCCCACCAGCTCCCAGGCAATGTTGTTGTAGCTTGTCTGGGATCACTCAGGACCGCTGTTTGAGATGTCATATCCCAGGATGCCAGGCCACACTCATGCTGGCTTTGAGCGTATCCGTTTTTTTCTTTCATTTTTAGAATCCACACAGTGTATGTGCTGCAGTTTGATTCCATCAATACACAGCTCAATTTATGTTTTTAATAATAACCCTAAGAAACAGAAAAGTATCTTGTTGTGGGAAATGTGATCTCCATCAAACAAACGCCTAATGCCACAGCATTTAAATTGCGCTCTGATCTTTCCATTTATTAAAAACAGCAATGAATTATTGGATGTATCAGTGGCAGCCTGGAGAGGAGGAGGATGCTCTGATATTCAGAAAACCAATGAGCAAACAGTGAGTTTTCCAATGTGCTTAGAATAAATGGGGAATTTCTTTGGGGAAATGTACTTTATCCAAAATGTAGATGGTATGTGAAATGTGAATGAATATTAAGATTGCTGTTAAAAAATTCCTTTTCATGAGCTACAACATAGATAAATTGGAGATTTAAACGTGGGGGACCTCAGGCTCTAGGCAGCTGGAGAGGGAAGAAGATGAGAAGAGAGAAAGGCTTTTCAAATATCCTTGATCAGTAGCCTCTTTCTGCTTAGGTGTCAGTGGTAGATTACAGTCTGACAAAAGCTTTTTTTCTGCATCACACTGCTTCTCTCCCAGGCAAAGATGTGACAGGAACCAGAGAAAAGATGGTGATATGTATACAGATGAGTTTGCTTAAAAGTGATGAGTGGTTCACACAGGATTCAAGTAATCCCAGGTATGGAATCCACCAGCCACTTGGCACTGACTCCGAATCCCTGACCTGGGGAAAACTCAGCCCTGTACCAGACCAGGTTCCCAGTTGTCTGGTGAGAGCTTTAAGACACTATCTTTCACAACGTCATCCTTATAGGGTTATAGTGTCTAAATACAACAAACATGCAGAAGGGAATCTGATCATGGTTTCTGTTAAAGAAGAGGATGGCCAGTCCCCACAATAGTACACATAATGTGCACTTGCTTTTCGGGTCCTCAAATAGTTGGGTTCTATGTCCCTAGATGCTCCCTAGAGATGTGCAACACAGAGATACTGATGCTCTTGGAGCCAGCCGGTTAGTCAATTAAGGGAGTGGAAACCAATATAAAGGTTTTTGCCTCCTGAGCCTGTTTTTGGTCAGAACCCTCTTGTTGGAAGAGAATAGAAACCCACTGTGCTAGCTCAAGGAAAAAGATTACAATGAAGATACAACAGGCAATGCCATGGGCGTCTGGTCACAGGAATGAAATATAGCTGGGGAAAGGACTGCCATGTTCCATTGCATGGGCTGTGCACTGCACAACTCGACAGGCACTATTTACATAGACTATGGTGTGCACGGTGATCCCTAGAGTTGTGTGACATGGTGGCCCTGCACTGGAGCAGATCTGGAAAGCCAGAAACTGAGGTGTCTTTCTCCATCTATTAAGTTTGAGGTGATCCCTCTTGTTTCTGCTCATCTTTGTGTGTCTGCCCCATTTCTCTCTTTCATCCATCTTCTGTTTACTTTTCTTACATGTGACTCAGCATGGTTCCCATCATGTTCTCTCCCTACTTTGATCACCTTTCCATTCCAGCTCCTGCCACAGACTATCAAAAGTCTCTCTCTCTTATTTCAAATTCTTGGGAGGGAGAATTTGATTGGTCCCTGGCTTGAGCCTTATAGCTACTCAGTCTTAAAACTTTGGAGACCTCCTTAGTTACTCTCCTTTCACACCGTATCTAATCTCTCAGCAATATCGATACTTAGCTCGGCTGTCACTCTATATCCCAATCTGGCTACTTCTCATGGTCACCACTGTTACTGTCCTGGTCCTACCCATTTTCCTTTTGTTCAGATTATTTCAATAAATACCCTTTTAACTATGCCACCCATTTCTACCATTGTCCCCCTTCCTTCTATTCTCAACAAGCAGCTAGAGTGTGCTCAGAGGTTCACATATAAGTCAGACCATATCCTCAAACCCTGCCAGGGTCCCTTTTTAATCAGAGGAAAAGCTAAAGTCTGTACAATGGCCTTCAAGTTCTTATCTTTCTGTTTCTCCATCTGCTCTTCTTTTCACTGGCTTTCTTCTTGCCATATTGGTTCCTCAATGTTCTTAAGCACAGCAGGCACACTCTTTTCTCAAGGTTTTAGCATTTACTGTACCGGCTGTCTGGAATTCCCTTCCTCCAGAAGCCAGGTTTTTTTGTAGGTTTTTCCTTATGTATTACCTTCAGGCCTTCCCTGGATCCCTAGGTGCAGTGACTTCACTCCCATCATTCCTTATCACCTTTTGTTGCTGTAGTTGTTTTCTTTAGCAGCTTCTAATATACTATGTATTTAACTTACATATTTTTATGTATTGTCTGTGTTCTCTACTAGAAAGCAAACTCCATAAGGGCAAGAGTTTTGTGTATTTTGTATTCTTAGCCCCTAGATCAGTGCCTGGCTTTATAAAATATGCATTAAATGAACAAATGAATGAATCTAAAAAAAGGAATAAATGATCTAGATACTCATATCTCTCATATTTTAACACAATAATAATATTTAGTTATTGAGAAAATACCAAACATAAATATGTATTACATATTCAGGGAAGTATCTGTTGATTTCTTAATTCTTTTTTTTCCCAGAGAGGAAACTTCATTGCAAACTATTGAGTTCCAATCCAAACACCTGGCCACATCATCTTTTGTCTTTCCTACCAGTGAATGAATGCCTGTCTCAGGAGTGAAGTTTCAGCCCACGCTACTCATGCAGCAGGGTGTTTCCTGCTGACCTAAAGGGGACCACAGAGTTTGATTCTCTTGCCTGAGTACTCTTTTTTCCTTGAGAATTCAGACTTACTCTTGATTTCCAGAATTATCCTTCCAAGACTTTTGCTGCATGACGGTGGTGACTTACCACATGCAGCGGAATTTCTTTTGGAAGGAGACCCAGAAATCAGGGGGAAGCTTGTTGCAAGTGGAATGTGGACTTTCACCAGAGGATGGCACTGTGGTTGTTTCCAAGAGGCAGCCAAGCATTTTGAAAATGTAATTTCCCAGTGACAATAATAGCTGTACTTGAGACCCTGCAGGAAACATTAGAAAATGTTAACCCCCAACGGGTGGTTGTGGTGGCAACTAGGGGCAGATGCAGGGACCTTCATGGTGAAGGTCAGGCTCAGAGGCAGAGCCAAGGAGAGGAGCCAAAAAGACATGACCTCTAAGTTGCTGGGGCTAGTGTCCTCCCCTGTGGAGGCTAAAGGCTCTGCTTACCCAAGCTCCTCAAGGGGACTTAAGAGTTTTTTAGGGCCTTCTCAGTAGCCCCAGGCAATGGGTGTTGGTTTTCCAGAGCCAGATTCAACTGGAAACCGGCAGGGGGCCACAAGTGGGTGGGGGCGGGTTCCTGCTTTCCTCCTTCTGTGCTCATTTTGTGTTAGTTACTTAAAGTGTGCATTTCAAGTTCCCTTGAGGGCCCAGACCAAGTCTTGTTCATTTTTCACTTTTTCATAATGCTATGCATGTGATAGACACTTTATAAATGGTTGTCGAATAAATGATTGACTGAGGGAAACTTGGGGTTGGGGAAAGAATAGAGTAAAGCTCTTCAGGAAAACAAACAAACAAAAAAAAAAAAAGAAAAAGAAAAAAAGAAAAGAAAAGAAGAGTGTTTTCAAGTGTCTTTTTATCTCTCCACGATTTCTGCCATCATTACCACTACCACCAAAATATTAGTCCTTGATGATTCGCAAAGGGCTTTCACTCATGTTTTTCTTGTCTGTCCACCTCTCTGTCCATCAGTCCTTCCCTCCCTTCCTCCTACTTCCTATAGCTCCTCACCTACCCCTCCTCTCTAGCCCACATCTCTCTCACATTCCTCTTTGAACAAGAACTGTCTTCCAGCTTGACAGGGTATTTCAGGGCATCCCATGGTTTCTAGGACAAAGCAGGTGCTTAGTCAGTGTTTGTGGAATGTAAGAACACATGGGCAGCACTTTTCCAAAGCAATTTTATAGCCATTGTGGCATTTCATCTTTGCGTCATCTCTTTAAGGAAGATATTGGCGTAGATCATTTTTTCCAAAGATAATTACACTAATATGCAGTTCATTCCCATGTTCTTGTAATGTGATGTCAGCAGTCCTCCACTTGAGGACTGAGAGGTGGGTCCAATATTGAAGCTGGCCAGACTTTGTAATTGCCCAGTCGATGGAACAGCAAATGTGATGCAGTGTGATTTCTGAGGCTGAGTCAACCAAGGCAGGAAAACTTGCCCTGCTGTGATCTCTCTCCATCCCCATCCCTCTATTTATTGTGGGAAGCTGGAGCCAACATTTAAGTAATCCAGTTACTCTGGAGCTTCCAGCAGAGGAGATCACAAGGAGAGACCACAGAGAGACAAAGAGGCAGAGAGAGCTACTAGAGCAGCCCCAGCTGTTCTAGCTCCTGCTGCTGGAATCTTCCAGCTGAGGCCTTAGACACCATATGCCAGAGATAGGAGTCTTGCTATGCTCTGTTCTAACTCCTGACCCATAGACCCATAAATATAACCAATGGACGTTTCACACTACTAAGTTTTAGGGTGATTTGTTATATAATCATAGTAATGGGACACTTTATTATATTCCCCATCCTTTTTAGATGAGAAAACTGAGGTTTAACAAACAGTTGGGCTGGATTTTGGACCTTACTCTCTTGACACTCAGCCTAGAGCACCTTTCAGAGAGCCTTTCGTGATGTCAGCTTTCAGGCCAGACTGAAGCTGAAGAGAAGACATGGATTTAGTTCAGGGTCTCTCAAGGCTGGGCAAGTCTTTGGTTTTGTTCATATATCAGCAAAGCAGGAATACTGGCTTTGAGATCTGTCTGAGATCTAGCCAATGAGAGTGGAGCTTGCATTTGGGGGTTTTTGGTCCAGGGCAACTTACAATTACTGGTCTAAGACTAATGGCCTAGAAAGCATCAGCCAGTCCTGGGACTCTCTGCCAGCAGCTGGCTCGCTGAGGAATCACAACTCTGTCCCTGGGGTTAGTTGTCGTTATTATAATCACAATGGACCCTATTTGAGGATGTTTGTAGCCAAGGGGCTAAGTGAGCAGGGGGAACCCAACAAACCAGGATGTTGCTATGAAGACATTGATGCTATTCTTTTGTCTTAGCCATTAACAGCCCTTTCAGGAAACTCCATTAGACCAATTAATAATCTTGTAGAGTGGCCACCTCGAAATCATCTTATCAGTGGATGTTCTCATCAGAGCGAGATTTGGGGGTGAGCAGCTCTTCTTGGTGAGAGGGCCACAGCCTCTCAGTGAGTCTGGATAACAAAGCTGGTGGGCTCCCCTTCTCTGAGATGAGTAGCAAAGTCTCAGTCTGGGCTCAGGGGTTGTTGACAAGGAGATTTTCCATGGCAACACAGGAAGCTGAAGCTGAATGTAGATTTCAGCTTTGGCAGGAATCAGACACCACAGGCAGACTTGGCCAGCCCCACAGCCACTGAGAACTTTGTGGCAGTAAGTCCTGAAGGGTCTCTGCCCCTCAAAGTATAGATTCCTGGAGAAACTCCCTTTTCCAAGGCCAGTATGGAACCCAGTTGGCAGGGAGCTGAAAAAAGAATACTACAGTACAGAGAACAGTGATGTAACTTCTGGCAGCTGTGGTGATGTGCTGTATGTAGCCGTGATCCTGTTCATTGTAATAGCAATGTGGTCATTTATGGAGGACGTAATGCCTGTTACTCATGTTGATTGTAATACTGAGCTGTTTGGAAGCCATCGTATTGTTGGAATGTGCAGTCATGGCAATGTTGGGTTCATGGAGGCTGTGATATTGTGTCCTAATGGTGGGCTCTGTGCTTTTCTGCTCTGTGTTGGCAGGTTTAGGGCAGTTGCCCAGTTTTTCTGTTCTGGATAGTTTAACCTCATGCTTCTCAGACTTTAAGGTACATTCTAATTACCCAAGGATCTTGTGAAATTGCAGGCTCTGATCCAGCAAACCTAGGGTAGGGCAGGAGAGTCTGCATCTCTAACAAGCCCCCAGAAAAACCAGTACTACTGGTCTATGGACCACACTCTGAGAATCTAAGCTTGTCTTGAGCAGCATTATCCAATAGAACCTTCTACAATGATGGAAATATTCTATTTTTGCATTGTCTAATATGGTAGCCACTAGTAGCTACCTATGGTTAGTGTGACTGAGAAACTGACTTTCGAGTTTTATTTAATTTTCCCTAATTTAAATTTAAATAGCTATACATATTTAGTGGCTACCACATTGGACAGAACAACTTTAGACTGCTTTGTAGTGTGTATTAGAATTCCCTAGAGGGCTTGTTAAAATAGATTGCTGGGCCCCACCTCCAGTAGGTCTGGATTGGGGTCTGAGAATTTGCATCTCTAACGGATTCCCAGATAATGTTGATGCTGGGGCCAGCACTCTGAGTACTATGTCACCTAGTAATCTCTCCCATCCCTGAACAGCCCTGAATGCAGGCTGCAGCAAGACAAAAAGCTAGATGTCACACCACTGTTATAGTTTGGTTCATACATAACCCTAATAAATGGAATAGGAGTTAGGAAGAGGGAGAGTCCATTGAGGGAGATCTTGTGGGAAGTTTAGGTTGGAACATTATTTTGAAACAAATAGAGGGATACATAATTAAGGCTGGTCTCTATAAACACAAAGGCTCCTAGCTGGAGGGGGCCTTGGAAACCATTTGATTTGTACTCCTAATTTACAGATGAGAAAACTGAGGGTCTGCCAAACACAGCTGACTGTGAAAGGTGCCATATGGCATCCAATGCTAGAACTTGGTTTCCAGGTTCCTAGCTTACTCTGGGTGCCTTGACTTTACACTGCCTCTGAGCTGAGCTGAGGGAGGAAAGCAGCTGAGATGTAGATTTCACAAGTGTCACTTGCAGCACACAAGGACTTTCTTCAGTCCCTCAAGCTCATCCCTCTACTCAAAAAGAGGAGACAGCTCTGTACGCCACCCCTGGGTTCAGTCATCACCACCAAGGGGTTATAGCACTGTAATTTATCTCCTCTTTGCCTGGGAGATTTGGTTGGATTTTAGCAGCTCTAGTTAAAAAAAAGAAAAAGAAAAAGAAAAGACAAAGGAGATTGAAACCATTGGTAGCAATGTTATTTTGAAGAACTTATGTATATATTTCAGTAATCTGTGCTGTTCCTCTTCCCAGTGCTAAATATGTGAAAATACACATACCACATTGACATAAAATTGCTGCCATTTATCAAAATCCTGCTGTGAGCCAGGATATCAAGTCCTTTATATTCCCGATCTCATTAAAACTTCACCAAAAAAGCCTACGAGGTAGATGTTATTGTTACCATTCTTTTTAGATGGGGAAACAATGGCCTAGAGTGATTAATTAACAAACCCAGGTCATATAGCTTGTAAAAGGATCGATGAAAACTTCAACACAGTCCGCCTGATGCCAAATTTTGAGCCTTTTTCATGGTACCAGGGCGGTGTAAATTGAGAGGCGCGATGAGCGACCCAGACTCAGTTTTGTGGGGCTGGGGCTTCTGTGTAGTGCTGTCATCCATGTGCCTACCCTGTCATTCTCAATCCTGCTTAGCATCTTGGAATGAAGGCAAGACACCTGAAGAATGAAGCTCAACCTGGCTCAAAGCCAATGAACCAGGTGTATAAGTCAGGATGATTTTAGTTATAAGTAACATAAAGCCAAATTAAAAAAAAAAATGACAGTTACTGGATCATGTCCCAGGGAATTTCAAAGGAAGCAAATATGTTCTTCAGGTATGGTTAGACTCAGGGTTTCACCCATTAATCATCAGGGTATCTTTCTTTTTCATTGCCTGGTTCTTTTCTCCAGAGTGAGTGTCATTTCCAGGCAGGCTCTCCCCATGTGCTGGTAAGTATGGCCTCCAACAGCTGTAGATCTATATTGTCCTTAGAGCTGGGAACCCAGTGAAAAAAAAAACGCAACCCCACTCTTCATGCTGCAGCTTTAGTCAAGGTTCCAGGGATGATTGCCATTGGTTCAGCTCAGGTCAAATGACCCTTTACCAACCAAGAACTACAGTGAGAGGGATTGAGTAATCTAATTATACAGACTCTACTTTCATAACAACCCCTGAAGATGTGGATGGGATCTGTCTTATCTGGATGTTTCTTTGAAAGTAGGATATATTCTGTTAACAGAAGAAAGCTTAAAAACAAACAAACAAACAAACAAAAAAAACTACTGCTACTACCATCTGCTAAACTAGTCTACACAGTAAATTGAAGTCACTTTCTTTGGGAATGGGATGGCCTGGAGAGTTAGGTTGTTCTATGAGCTATGACAATATTAGATATTTTTTTTTTGAACATCAGCTCCATTTAACCTCCTAGATGTATTATGCATCCTCTGGATGCTAACACCTGCCTCACCCTGTTGAATCTGGTCACATAGACTGCTGACTTCTGGTGGGGCAGAGATGTATGTCTTAACCTTCTGGCTTCCTAGCTTCTCCTCAGGGTGCCCTCAGTGGCTCTCCCTTTTACCTGAAGCCCTCTCAAGACCCTACAGTCCTGTGTGAGACTATACATTATCTATAGCCGCACATTATCAGGGAGAAGGCCACTGAAGGAACTTCAAGTTTTAATGTGGGTAGACTGAACATATCTCATGGTGGTCAGATACAGGAAGTGGCTACTCTGATCTGGAGAATCCAGAACTTGCAATCCATTTCTTTGTTCATTCATTTATTTATTTTTCTAAAGCAAGGATTGTCTGTGGGTCCTACTAGCCTGCCAGATGGTGTGTCCCTGCTGGGACAAGCCAGACTTTATGATGATCCTTTGGGCCCTAGCTCCTGGGTTGCTCCACCACTGGGACTAGCATCTGTGATGGAGTTCATGTGCCTGGGGCCTGCTCAATACCCTCCCACAGCCTTATATTCCTTTCTCTCTCCTCTGATCAGCAAGCGTGGCCTCAGTTCTGTGCAACCTGCTCCTAAACTGTCCTGGTTTAAGGCAGAGGTTATTAGCACCTACAAGGGGATGCAAAGCAAAGGAGTGAACAGTTGCCCAGGAAGGACTGGCTAGTAGGCACAGCCAGCCCCCAGTTTGGCAGTCTCACTAGGAAGAAAGGAAGGGGGTGTCAGAGAGATGTCAGGTGAGTCAGGATAGGTTGCTCAAGAATTGCTTGTGAATCTTAAAAAATACATATATTAAATTCATTTAAGCATTTTTACTAAAAGGAAGAGCCAAGAAGTGTACATACAACTTAATACTTTGCCTCTTTCTATGTGGATGGGTGGAAGGAAGCACTTGGGTGTCTTCATGCAGACTTTGAAAAACATCTCCTTGGTACCAGGCATGAAGCTACATGTGTGTCATCCTATTGGTTTTAGTTCTTACTCACCTTGTCCAGAAGCCGTGACCCATCCTTAAGTGGTAGAGGAAGGATTTGAACTCAGGTCTGCCCTCTGATAAGGAGGGCTTGACAGGTAAAGAGGACATTCAGGCAAAAGGGTAGAGGCTAGGCAAGGTGGGACCCTCACAGAGCTGCCACTGTGGGTAGGTTCTAAATTGAGGCAAATAAGGGGTGGGCAGGTCTGGGGTCAGAGCATTCTGAGTTAACACGATGGGCCATAGAGAGCCGAGAAAGGTTCCTGAAGAGTGAATGCTGGGTTTAAAATGGTCTTTGAAAAAATTATTTGTTCAACTGGGTGCAAGATGGTATTTCAAAGAAAGGAGGGGTTGGCAAGATGTGTTAAAAGGAAATTCTGTGTGATGCCTTAATTCTTAGATGAATCCAGATCTTACTGCCCATGAGAAAGTGGCTTTGTCCTAAGCTTCTTTCCTGTGCATCTCTGGGAGAGGCTCAGAGGCCCCAGAAGGCAGTATCTCCTTCTCCTCTTGACAAAGGGGCAGTGGGAGCTGGGTCACTGGTGAAGTGCTTTTTTTCCTCCTTGAGAACAGGGAACAGTCCTTATGGGGCCTGGCTACCGCTTCTGCACAAGTATTTATGAGCTGTGAGAGTTAAGATCATAAGGCTCCCACATTTTGCTTTTTTAAAAAGCCAATAACTTAAGAAAATGTTTTCTCCATAAGAAAAACTTCAAAGATCCTAGAGAATAAAACACTAAAAATTATTGAAAGTTGGCCTCACACGCGTCTTGAACATCGGCACAAAAGACTGTTCTGAAGCCAGGCAGGCCTCTTCACGGTGTAAGGATTCCTTTGTTTTCCTCATTCGCGGCAATCAAACGCAGGACCCAAGCTGTTAGGCATTTTGCTGGGGCCATCTGCAGGGCAGGCTCGCTAACCAGATTCTTTTTTATCCAGAGGTTGCTTACAGAGGCAGGAACTATTGAAAACATCTCCACACTTTAAGAAAATAAAAATTTAAAACCTCCTTGCTGCTATTGAGGGGTAAGGTGGCCTCATGGTCCTCTGCATGAAGCATATGGGAGTTATTTAGGGTAATTTTGCAGAGAGGCTGAGAGTGGACTGCGGAGAGCCCGGGACTGCATTTATTAATTTGGTTGAGTTGCGTCAAGTTCTTTAAATCGGCTGAGCCTCAGTTTAATCATCCATTAATTGGGATAGTAATATTTGCTCAGACTGTTTCACAGGGCTGTTGAGAAGATCAAACGAGGTTATATTAAATTGTATGTGGGTGTATTCCTCCTTATGAGAGAGAATCTGCTTTTCCTGTGTTTTTACTCTTTCCTACCAAGGAGGAGAGGCTTGTCTGATGGGTCAGTGCTTGGAAGCTGTGGGCCAGGGTTTACCAGTGAGTCCAGGAATGCTTGGCAAGAGTGCTCTGCTCCAGCCCCACATGTCTGATAGAGTCAGTGGCCCCAGTGGACCTCATCACGCAGCCAGCTGTGGACGGTCTTGAATGTGGAGTCTGCAGGCAACAGCACATCCATCGCAATTCTTCATGTGTTGGTCTAAGCCCCGAGGTGGGAGGTGGGAGGTTCCATTTTGCCCTGTGTTTCAGAGTCCTTGGCTATTTTGGTTCCAAATTGGCTGGCAATCTGTCAGTGAGATGGAAGGGATTAATCTAGGGCCTGGAAAGACAGAATGTATTATTCAGGTATTATGATTGGCTCCTGGAAAAATTGTGAACATTGCAAAGTATGTAGTTGGGCAGTTGGCCTTTTCTTTATGTACCTGCATTTTCTCCCTTCCTCTACTGCTTTCCAGAAAGACTCTGATGCTAATCATCTATACTTTAAAAGGAATTCAGGTTCATGTACCCTCTGTCCCCAGTGGATTTGTGTTTGAAATTCAGTGCTCATTACAGAAGCTCAATGCTTATTATAGAAGCAAAGCTTCAGTCGTGTGTTAAAAAGATTTCATTGAGAGAAGTTAGGGGAAGGATTCTCCAATGTCTGTGATATTTTGCCCCCTAGATTTCCCTTTCTGCTTCATAAATGAAAAACTTGTCCATCTACAGCCCTAGGAACATGGCCTTCATCCTGACACTCCTCTTGGGATGTATTTAAAGCCTTTATAAAGACCTGTCTCTGCTCTTAGTTTTAAGGAAGAAAAAACAGTTGAGAATTTTATTCTCCCTTTAAGTGAGGGAGACTCATTTATATGACCCACTGGCCTCCAAATATGAATATCATGGCAATACAAAAGCCCCTAAATGGTTGAAAAGTAAAAAAAAAAGAAAGAAAAGAAAAGAAAAGAAAAAGAAAAGATAAAGGTATAATTAATTTATCCACACAGTAGTTCTCCCTTTATCTGTGGGGGATACATTCAAGGACCCCCAGTGGATGCCTGAAACTGCAGATAGTACCATATTCTATATATATTGTTTTTTTCCATGTATACATACCTTTCTCCTTAACCAATTTCAACTCTGCTGGAAATGTGGCAGCAGCTTCTTTGTTGACAGGTTCAACTTCTATAGTAATTATTTCTATTTTTCTCAGTCCAAACCTATTCTTGTATCTGTGTAATCATCCCACAAACTTAATACCTTTTCCATCTTAACTAATTACTTATGCACGATGGCTGTAACATTTTCGGTTTGAGATGCGACAACAAAACTTGCATGAATTTCTTTTTCCTTCTTCACAATTTCACTAATGGAAGATTTGTTCTTATCATAGATCTTAGCAACCTCAGAATAGGGTTTTTTTGTTTTGTTTTGTCTGTTTTTTTTTTTTTTCTTATTAAGTCAAGAACTTTCACCTTCTCACTTAATGGAAGCACTTTTCAGCTTCTCTTTGGTATACGTGAATTGCTAGCATCACTATTCTTGAGCTTGGGCCATTATTAAGTCAAATAAGAGTTATTGAACTTAAGTATTGTGATACCCAGACAGTTGATCTGATCATGGAGATGGCTACTAAGAGACAGTGCAGAGTGTACACTGGGCAAGGCAGTGATTCACATCCTGGGCAAAAACTTATGAGGGCCAAAACTTGAGTGCCAGTTGAGAAGATAGCCAAAGGCTCCAATCTGTGAGTGCTTCTTTAATGCTCTCTGAATATTTTCCTTAGAAGGAGAATAACATTTAGAGCCTTATTTTAAAATTCATTATGGATGAGTCAGTGTTTTATAACTTAAAAAATAAATGTTGATTATCTCTTATTAGTCACATGAACTAGTTTTAGGCAATCATTTTATTTTGGGGCTCAGTTTGCCCATTGGTCTAATGGTTAAGTGGCTACACCAATATTGATAACTAATCATTATATAGCATTGCGAATTTACATGGCATTGCTCCATGTACAAACTTATTTACTTTACTCACCACAACTTTATGTCTGCCACTTTCTATATTTTATGGACACTATAGAAAAATGAGATTCAGAGAAATTCAACACATATTTATATACGTGAGTATAAGTAAGTAAGAGTTAGAACCTAAACTCAGATCTTCCAGGTAACTTTTATGGCCTTGTTGCCTCTCAAAATACAAAACAATCAAACAATGGAAGCCAAGCCCATTGAAGATCGAAAGCAAACCAAAACCCTTCATGCTGTCTGTTGGGACAACACACCTGAGAATTCCTTGACGTCCCAGTGCTCTGTGAATGGGGATCATTGTTATTGCAGTCATGCGCCACATAGGATGTTTTGGTCCATGTTAGACCTCATATATAATGGTGGTCTCATAGATTATAATGGAGCTGTAAAGTTCCTCTCGCCTGGTGATGTCATAGCCAGCAAAACTTTGTAGTGCAAACTATTATACCCATGTTTTTGGTAATAGTGGTGCAAACAAACCTACTGCACTGCCAGTCCTATGAAAGTATAGCATGTACAATTGCATACAGTATGTTACTTGATAATGATATTAAATGACTATATTACTGGTTTAAGTATTTACTATACTATATTTTTTATTAATATTTTAGAGTGTGTTCTATCTTCTTCTAAAAAAAGTTTGCTGTAAAATGGTATGTGGTGTTATGCTGGCAGCAGCCTCATACATCTTGTGTTTAGCAGATCCCTTGATTGCATCATTCTCTTGTTCTTGATTTAATCTCTCTCTTTTTTTTTTTTTTATAAATTTAGGGTAGCCTAAGTGTGCAGGGTTTATAAAGTCTACAGTAGTGTACAGTAATCTCCCCAGAGCAACTTCCAGTCTTGCATACTCCATTCATGGTAACTGCCCTATGCAGGTGTACCATTTTACAAATCTTTTATACCATATTTTTACTGTACCTTTTCTATATTTAGATATATTTAGATATACAAACATTTACCATTGTATTACAATTGCCTACAGTATTCAGTACAGTAACATGCTATACAGGTTTGTAGGCTAGGTACAATAGGCTATACCACATAGCCTAGGTGTGTAATAGGCCATACTATTTAGGTTTGCGTAAACATAGTCTATGATGTTCATACAATGAAAAAAATTGCCTAACAGCACATATCTCAGAACATATCCCTGTCTTTAAGTGGCACATGAATGTACTATTCTCTGTTTCCCACTAATCCAGAGCAGACAGAGGTGTTCTTCCAAGGAAGCCCTGCAACAGGCCTCAGGAAAAGCATCGTGTTTAGTCTTCAGCCTTCCTAGGATGCAACATGTCCATCTATGGAAGCCAAGGTCTTCTGCCAGCTTGAGGAGTCTTTGCACTGTCTTTGAAAGCTGATATGTTTTTGGACACGCATGCACGCACACATACACATACACACACACACCACCCTTTCTCTTATTGTTGCTGTATCAGCCTTCAAGTCCTTCTTGGTTGCACTACATGGTGTGCTGGAACTCTTGATAAAGGAATTCTGTACAGTGATGACAAGAATTGATTTCCAATTTCCTGCAGAATGACTCTATCATCGCTAGTGACTCAGGCAATTTAGCTCATATTCCAGGCCTGCCTGGGGGTTATAGATCACACTGACAACTTCCAGTCACACAGAAGGTCGATTTTGACAAGATGAGGAAAGAGACATTTTCAGAGAGTTTTTCATTGGGTGTGGCCAGAAGGAAATGGCTGCTCCAGGCTTTGGGCCATGCAGGCATCTTGGTGAGTGTAGATATATCTTGGCCATGATGAGAAAGCCAGTTTGTGGTCAGGCTTCCAGTGGGCTTCCCTTGTACTCTCTCCACAAACTGTCCAGCCCTGCTTAGCATAAGAACATTAAAAGGCCCAGCCAAAAGATAGAAGGGATCAATTGTCAATAGTTTCCTCCTTACCAAATACTTAGACAGCATCTGTCTATTAAAAGATTTAACACATAGAGTGTCTTTTATTCCCTTTCTCAAAAGACTCCATTACAGCAGGTAAATTCTTTGCATTTACTCATTAATTCATTTCATCTGTCAAACATGCATTAATTGTGCATTGGGTACTAGATTAAATTGTCCTCCCTGACTGCATGTTGAAAGGATAGCAGTGCTCTACCTCAAAAGTCAGCCAAGCAAAGCAGAACCCAGCCCCATTAGGACAAGGAAATCCCCCTGTGGGCTGTAACTTTACAATAAAACCTAATTCGTTTAATCTTTGTAACAACCCTACAAGGTGGGCTCATTACTATCTCTAGTTTGCAGACATAGAAGCTAAGGCACAGAGGATAGGTCACACCAAGAGTAGCAGAGCAGCAATTTGAACTCAGGTCCTTTGGAAACATCCGTGCTCTTAAACATTGCACTATATCCCCCATGAGTCGTGGTTGAGTAGAAGAGATTTTTCACATAGTGGACTAAATAGAACCCCTAGAGACTGGCTATCAATTGCCCTGTTGTTAGTACTTTATCAAAGTCTTTGATATCAGTAATAATTGCTAGAGGCCCAGGAATTGAGTATACATGTGTATGTGTGCAGGTGTAAATGCTCTCACACACGTACATATATATACTAACACTCACAGAGACACAGACACACACATACACGTGACAAAAGGACATAGCTCAAGAAGTCACAAAAGCAAGAATTAATGACACAGCTGTGCAGAATAGACACACTGATATCTCTATAATAATTCAGCTAAAAAATTATTTTTTAGAAATCATTGTGAAACTGCTTCCCAAGCTGAGGCTACATTTGACTAATGCAACAGGAAGCTGATTGACTGAGTATGTTCTGAGAACCACCGTTTAGCTGAATGCTGTGCTGGGCTCTTTCACAGACATTATAATACCTAAATGTCCATAACACTTTACTCTGAGGACTGTTATCCACCCCATCTTACAGTTGGAGAGACTGAGGCTCAGTAAGATCTTTCTAGATCATATAGATCAGCTAGCAAGGGACAGAAACAGATGCAAACACATGTCTCCTGAGTCCCAGTCTACACCTTTACAGAATAATGCAGATATTCTTTTCCATGTGTGCTCTGTCGACATAGTTTATTTTGACAAATTGTCTCTTTAGCATTAATATGCTGGGATTCCCATGAGTGTCAAGAGCAGACCAATCACCTAATTCCCATTCTAAGAACCAGGCCTGCTATTGGACAAGGTCCCAAAGCTCTGTCTTTGGCCCTTGTTTCTTCTGCTAGTGAAGAGCTCCATGTGGGCCCTGCTCATGCCTCCTGTAGCCTCTCTATGGAGTCTGTTTGCCCTGATCTTCCCCTTTCCCCTACCTCTTTCAGAAGCACATTTAAAGCTGCCAGTCATGTTGTCCTCCACTTATCTCTCTCGAGGATGGAACAAGACAATATAATCACTCCCTGTGCATGTGTCAAGTAGATACTGCCTCAGGAAGCATATGTGAGGTTGTTTTTAAATTCTGATCAAGGTGATTGAAACAGATGTACCTTGGGGGTCTTATTAAATGACAAGGAAAATTACTCATCAGACATCTGACTTGCCCCATGAATTCTTTGTATGCAGGCAAAGCTACTTAAATAAATAAGTGTTTAGTTTTCTGATCAATAGTTAAGATTGGGCTTCCTGAAGAAGAATGCATTTAATCCCAAACATAATGGCAATGGTCTATTGAGATGCTCTCCTAATGCAGAGTTTAAAAGTAATTGTTCCCTTCAAGAGAGAAATATTATCTGATTCTCATTTATCCACTTATTTATTCATTTATTCAATAAATATGGACTGAGTACCTATCATGTCATGTGGCAGGTCCAGTGTTAGATGCTAAGAATGTTATAGCGATGGATCTGACATGGTCCCTGCTTCCAGGTAGCCTACAGCCTGGGGCGGGGGAAGAAATGTACAATTATAGCAGAAGTTTAATAGATGGTAGACTACTCATTTAAGTAATTTTTATAAACATGTGTGAGATGGGGAGACAGCTTTTAAAATAGCTCCAGTGCTTGCTACTTCCTGACATCCATGCCCATGTGCAATCTCTGCCCTTTGGTTATGGGCAGGACCTGTTGACTCACTTCTAATAAATAGACAAAATGATGGGATGTCACTTATAAGATTAAGTTACTGTTATGGGTTAAATTGTGTCCTCCCTTCAAAAGATATATTAAAGTATTAACCCTCAGTACTGCAGAATGGGACTGTACTTGGAAATAGAGTCTTTGTACACATAGCAAGTTAAGCTGAGGTTATCAGAGTGGTCTCTAATCCAATGAGTAGTGTCCTTATAAAAAGGGAAAATATACAGAGACAAACCATGGAGAATGCCAAGGTGAAGGCAGAGATAGGGGTGATTCATCAATGAGTTGAGGAGTGCAAAAAAATTGTCAGCACAGCACCAGAAGCTAGAGAAGAGGCAGGGAACAGATTCTTTCACAGCCCTCAGAAGAAACCAATCTGGCTGACACCTTGATCTTGACCTTCCAGCCTCTAGGACTGTGAGACCATACATTTCTGTTGTTTAAGCCCTCCAGTATGTGGTATTTGTTATGGCAGCCCTTGCAGACTAATATAATTACAAAAAGACTGTTATTTCTGTCTTGCTTCCACTCTATCTGGTTCCTCTTGCTTATTTTGATGAAGTCAGCTGCCATCCTGTGAGCTGTACTTTGGGGAGGCCCAGATGACAAGGAACTGCAGGTTGCCTCTAGGCTAACAGCCAGGGGGAAAATGAAGGGGAAACTGAAGTCCTCCACTCAACAGTCTTTAAAGAACTGAATCCTGCCAACAATCACACAGTGAGCTTTGAAGAAAATTCTTCCCCAGCTGACAGCTTGACTATAGTCTTCTGAGAGACCCTAAAGCAGAGAAATCAGCCTAAATTCCTGACTCACAGAACCTGAGGTGATAAATGTTGTTTTAAGCTAATAAACTTTGGGCAATTTGTTATGCAGCACTAAATAGCTGATACCATCTATAAAATAGACTAGATACAGTCCTAAGCCCCAGAGCAATGCAGGTGACACAGTTCTGGCCTTGTGAAAAGGCATTTGGTCAAAGGAGCTTGGGCTCTGACCTCTGGCTGTTCTGGGTTCAAATTCCAGCTCTCCTGTTCACTTGTTCTGCTGTATCTATAGGTTACCTTACTTTGGCTTCTTTATTTATTAAAAAAAGAAAAGTGATGAAGGATGTCCTGGAAAGATTGTTAATTTTTGCAAAGACTTTAAAGAGTTTATTTCAATGAATATTTGAGTGTCTATAGTCAGGCACTTGGGAGATAGTGGGATGACATAGGTGACTTACCCAGAGTGTGCTTCTGCTCTTGTGGAGTTTGCCTAGTAGAAAGAGCTGGAAAATGGACAAGTCAGTAGGAGCTTCAGGGAGCACTATTCCCTATGCAAGAACCAGGAGGAAGCCATCTCATTTAACGTAGTTCTTTGAGACAAAAGGTTGGGGGAGGCCTCTCTGAGATGACATTTGACCAGAGACTGAAAAGAACTAGCCAGTTAAAGGCAATGAGAAAGAATGTGCCAAGCACAGTCCAGTGTGTGGTGGTGGGTGTGGGCCAGGATGGATGGATTTGGAATGCATGGTGAAGGTAAGACCAAATGATTTCCTGATGGCTTAGATTTGTCCTCCTGGGTTGGAGGGTAAGGGAAGAACTGAATGGGACTTTTAGTTTTGAGTTATGTGCAACCAGGTGGATGGTGATGCTATTTGCTGAAGCAGGAAGTATGGGGGCTTAGTAGATTTGGGGAGGGGACTTGGGAGTTTGGATTTGGATGCAGAAAGTTGTAGATGGCCATTAGATACATGGAGAAACTAGGAGAGCTGTGGGCAAGTCAGTCTGGCCTGGGTTGGAGATCTGTCCTTTGGAATTTTCAGATTGCAGGTGGTGTTTAAAGCCAGATGTGTCTATCTGGGGAGTGAGGATTATAGACATGAGGCAGGACAGCTGACTGAGCTTGGAGCACTTTGCAGGAGTGAAGGAGTAAGAGGGAAACCTCTCAGTAAGGTGGGAGGGGACCTAGATGTGGGTCATGTAAAAGTTTTGAGATGGAGGGAGCAATCCTGTATGCCCTGGTGAGGCTGAGGACTGCCAGTTCCTGGACTCAGAGGCACTAGGAAAGGTTGGAAATATTGTAGTGAGCCAGGCATAATTCTAGACAATCTTGTGTTCAGAATCTATGCATATGGCTTGCTTAGTGCAGGATGTGCACGTGTGTGTCAAGGTGAATGAGTTGGGGTATAAGAGTAGGAAGAATACTCTGGCAGAGAGAAAAATGATGCAAAGGTACGGGGGGTATGACAAACAATATGAGTTCAGAAACTGGCCACCATCTGGCTTTTTAGGGCCCAGCGGATTCTAAGGGGTGTGGAGCAGGGTGGGAGGTGGTAATAAAGTTGAGGTTGTTGATCTTTACCCTCAGTGCATAAGAGGGCTTGAAGTGTGTAGGCGTGTGTGTGTGTGTGTGTGTGTGTGTGTGTGTGTGTGATGGTGGAGTTTATGATTTACAAAACAATTGCCAGTATATTGTTAAAATTCAGATTTCTTGGCCCCATCCTCAGAGATTCTAGGTCATATATCGAGCAAGTGGCCTGGGAATCTACATTCGAACAAGCATCTGTACTGTTCTCTGCCCTGCCCTTGGCTGCTTTTAATTATGAAGTGTCTTGGTGTGGGCCTCTTTGTATATCTGGCCTCTGCCAGAGAGCTGCCATAATGAGCAGTGTGCACTGTAGTTGAACCCCTGCCTTTGGGTCTGGTCCATTTACTCAGTGTGCTGTGCTAGGCAAGGGAACTTTCTGAGCTTGTTCTACAAAATGGGTGTAACAGTACCCATCTTTTAAAAAATTTTTTACATTTTAAACAAATACTTATTATTAGATAAGCCGTGATTCAGGATCCTGGGATGGGTTGCACCCAAGTCCCTGTTTACCTCCTGGGAGAAGGATAGAGGAAAGGATAGAGGCAGGGTGGAGCCAGTTCAGATCTTCCCAGGAAATGTGCCTTCTCTCCGATGGTTGTCCCAGGCTGACACCCAGGACATGGGACAGAGGGATTTGTACATATGCTGCTATTATTTGCACATGGAGATATCACCCCCTTTAGCAGTCTTTGTCTTCTCACAGCTGTGGAAGTCCACGTAGTTCTGCCAGCAGTTCCTGGTCTGGTCCTGGCTGGAGAAGTGGCTGTCAAAAGGGGCAGTCTAGTAGTTCTTGATTTTGCTTTTGATGTCTCCTGCCATATTGTTGACTCCTAAAGACTCCCCTGAAGCAGCTCGCAGCTCAATGTGACAGTAACAGTACCCATCTTGCAGGGCTATTATGAATGCTTAAATGAAATAATATGTGCAAGTCATGAGAATAATGTTTGTAGCTTTCCCACTCATTGTCTAATCTCCTCTTCTATATTTATATTTATATTGGTTAGATATCTATATAGATTATAAAATGATCCCCTGAATTGTACCCTCCCTCCCCTGACCCTCTACCTAGCCAATGTATTAATGCTAACTGCATTCCCTGAGCTGTGCTCCCCATCCCAGTGACCACCCATCAGCTACTAATTTGTACTTCTTTAGCCCTTCAACCCATTCTCCCAGCCCCAAAGCTACCTCCCCTCTGTCCAACACCAAATTGTCCACTGTATTTGTGGATCTGTTTTTGATTAGTTTGTTCTTTTTATTCCTTAGATTCCACATATAAGTGAAATAAGATAGTGTTTATCTTTCTCTGTCTGACTTAAATACCTTCCAGGTCCATCAGAGCAATATCCTTTTTCATCCCTTCCTTTTCATATGTAGGGGTCTTGTTTTCTTATCCTTTCAGCCACTCTATCTTTTGGTTGGAGCACTTCATTCTTTTCCATTTAAGGTACTTATTGATAGGAATATACCATCATATTCTTTATTCCTGTTTTTACCATTCTTTATTCCTGTTTTTGGTACATGTTTTTTCTTCTTAAAGATGTCCTTCTAACATTTTCTGTAATACTGGCTTGGTGGTGATGAATTCCTTTAGCTTATTTTTGTCTGTGAAGCTTTTGATCTGTCCTTCAACTCTAAATGATAGCTTTGCTGGATAAATTATTCTTGGTTGTAGATCCTGGGTCTTTATCCTGTCAAATATTTTTTGCCAAACCCTCTGTTCTCTATAGTTTCTTTTGAGAAATCAGCTGCCAGTCTTATGGGTGTTCTCTTATAAATAACTATCTGTTTTTCTCTTGCTACTTTTAATATTTTTTCTTCGTATTTAACCTTTGGCATTTTAATTATGAAGTGTCTTGGTGTGGGCCTCTTTGTATATCTGACTTTTGGAATTCTCTGAGCTTCCTGGAGTTTTATGTCCATTTTTGTCACCAGGTTAGGGAAGTTTTCCATCATTATTTCTTCAAACAGCTGTTCAATATCTTGATTTTCTTCAGGTACGCTGATCAGACGAATATTTGGACCCTTAATAGTGTCCCATATGCTCCTTAAATTATTTTTATAGTCTTGGCATCTTTTTCTTGTCATTCTGATTGAGTGCCCTTGGCTTTCCCATCCTCTAGATAGAGCATTTGATCCTTTTCTTTATTCACTTTGTTTATTACTTTATTTTTCCATTTAATATACTTCTCATCTCAGATAATGTGCTCTTGTTCCCATTTATAATTTCCATTTCCATTTTTATGCTTTTTATCTCTCTGTTGGAGTTCTCTATA
Source organism: Rousettus aegyptiacus (assembly GCF_014176215.1). NCBI lineage: Eukaryota > Metazoa > Chordata > Mammalia > Chiroptera > Pteropodidae > Rousettus > Rousettus aegyptiacus. The sequence goes on along the minus strand of NW_023416311.1, from coordinate 25,383,602 downwards.
CTTCTCAAAAGATCATTGAGCATCTTTATAACTGGTGTTTTAAACTCTGCATCTGTTAGATTACTTGACTCCATTATATCTGGATCTCTGGTCTGTTCTCTCATGGTTTCTGCTTCTTTGTCTTCTCATTTTGGCTGCCTTTCCATGTCTGCTTCTATGTCCTAAGCAAAGCTTTTAAGTCTCTTGGTCTTGTCAGTGTGGATTTGTGAAGTAGGTGTCCAGTGGTACAGTCCTGAGAGGGGTTCAGCTGCAGGCCAAATTTAGCTCCAGCCTGTACCCCTTCGGGGCTGACTGTTAAGATTCAGCAAGTAATCCACAGATGCTGTGCTTATATTTGCCTCAAAAGGTCACACCAGAAACTGAACCCAGCTGCCTCCAGTTTGAGTCTAGGCACTGCTCAGCAAGGAACACCTGACTCGGTGAAGATATACTTGGATCTGGCTTGGGTGGGGCCAAGAGTTGGATTAGGCAGGGTTTCAGGGAATCCTCTGTTATCCAGTTGGATGATGTCATGGCTATGGAGATGCTGTGTTTCTATACAGGTAGCAGGGAGGGCTCAACAGGGAACAATGGATAATGCCAGCACTTCTCTACAGAGCAAGTCTCTTCTTGGCTCACTCCGACGATGTCTCCCTGTAAGTCCCTGGTGCCCCCTGCATGCAACCCAATCAGCACTGGTGCTCATGGGCACGGCCCCTTTAAGAGGCTTCTGCTGTCGCTGCTGCCTCAGGCTCCATCTCATTCAGGTACTCAAGACAGGCAGTCCTGTGTCCTTAATACCTTCTGCCATTGCAAGGTGATTTCCTGGACTTCTTCCTAGTTGTATGGCTTGCTCATCTAGATCCCAGATGAGTTTTCCTTGCTGCTGCTCCTTATTACTGTCACAACTTGATTTGGTTGCCAGAGTGACGAACAGAGCCTCTATCATCTACACCATTTTCCCCCTCCTCCTTCTTCCTATATTTTTAAAGGCAGTTCTTGCTTGGCTTAAAACTATTTCTCAATCTCCCTTGAAATGGGGTGGCCAATGAGATTGAAGCAGAAGTCATTTGTTAGGGATTTGAAAAAACTTCTTAAAGGACCCTATTGCCTTCCCTTCCCACCCCATATCCTCCTCCTTCCTGTCTGAAACATGGATGTGATAGCTGAGCTCTGCATCCATTTCTGACTATGGTGGTGGCCTTGTGGATAAAAGCCACTCACTAAAAATGCTGGGACAAGGACATTGGAGAAGTCTGGGTATTGATGATTTTATGGAGTTTCTACGATGCTCTTAGACTGGCTTCCTTCAAACTCATTTTATAAGAGAAAAACAAAATCTCGGTCTTGTCAAAGCACTGTTATTTCAGGTCTCTATCATGGACATGGCCAGAATAAAATTTAAAGTGCAAACACTTTTCCCAGTTCCTGCCCTTTTGTAAGCATTTACCCAATAGTACCAATCATGGTTGTTACGATAGTGGTTATAACGATGTTGACATGGTCAGCTTGGAACCAACCAACGCATTAGTGTTGGTTTTCCCAGCTTAGAGTTTGTGGTTTAGCTTCAGGGACACAAACTTAAATAACAACCATCAAATTTTCCTTTATTTCTCATTGTGGTTCTTCCCGATCTCCCTTATCCTAACCCCGACATGTTCCTTTACTCTGACAGTATCATCAGCTCTATGTTGCAGATGAGAAAACCGACGCTCAGGGACGTGAAGTTACCTTTCAGCCAACCTCTAGCTAATGGTGAAATGACACATTGAACCGAGGACCAACTGTGTTCTTGAGGCTGTGGTGACACACAGAGTTAGAAAAGGAAAAATGCCCATTTTGGAGCTTGACAGATCTGTATGTTTGTTTGGTACTTCAGCTTACTAGTTGTGTGAGGTTGAATGGTGACTTGATCTCTTTTGAGCCTCAGTTTCTCATCTGTAGAATTGAGTCAATAAACACGGCATAGATGATTAAATAATATGAGCCCAGGACAGGAGCTGACATGTAGTAGGCACTCGACCAAAGGTGGTCTATACCTTTTTGTCTTCTCATCAGGATTTCAGAAAACCACAGATTTTTTCATTTGGATATATTACCTATGCGTGGATTGACCTTCAAATGGCCACAGCCTGTCATTCTAAACTGATGAGTAAAGCTATAGAAGGCTCAAAGTCCTCCTTCTTTATCTAGTGTGACCAGAAATCCTTAGAGGCAGCTGTCCAAATATTCTTTTTCCTAACTTCAGTGTTAATCTCTTTTCCTGGGAAACTGCTTTAGTGTCCTGCCTTCCTGCTGGGAGGTGTCATTTGCAGGAATGGTTGGTTTGACAATAAATACACTAAGAAGAGAATCTCAAAATTCTGTGCATACAGCCTGGGTCCCTATCACTCACATCCCCAGGAGCTCCCTCTGATTCCCTAACCCAGATGGATGGCACAGAGGAGAGAGAGAGAGGTCTTTGAAGTAGAAGTCACTTGGACTAATGGAATAATTACTCCACAGAACCATTTGTGAAGTAATTATGGACTATTGTTAGGATACTCCCGTGTTTTTTGTTTGTTTGTTTGTTTGTTTGTTTGTTGTTGTTGTTGTTTTGCTTGGAATGATTATGGGGGGGAGCAATAATATGCATGTGCATTTCAAGAGGAGAGAAATACCCTTCATGCCCCCTCCTCTCAAAGCAATCTGCTCCTTTCCCATCATCCTGATACAAAACCAGAAACTCGCCCTGAAGCCACATGGACTGCAAGTGTGCCTCACTGTTCTCTGCCCTGCTTTCAAGATTTCTGGTATTAAAATACAATTTTGCGAAATACTGGTTGTAGAATAATTTGCTGAGAAATACATTTCTCCTAAGGATGGAAGGACCTTGAGGTAACATGGTTAACATAATGAAGCCCTGGGTCTTCTAAGTGAAGTTCTCGAGCAGCTCTCATCAGTACTTCATGCCTGACCTGGGCCTCCTTCTTGCCCCACCAGCTTCCTAGGACATCTGTGGGGTCCATCCCTCGGCATGGGTCCTGCCACCTGCTTTTGCCCAACCCACTGCCTCTGCTTGAGAGGGGCTGGGGAAAGCTAATTGAGATAAATACCATATTAGTTCTCCATTAGGATAAATGAGGAATGTAGGAAAAACAGTAACAGAACATTCATCCCTGCCTATACTTAACACATTAATTATATCCAGATGAGAACCCAAAAGCCTGCCCCAGAGATGGATGGGAGGGGAAGGCTGAGGGCCAGATTGCTCTTTCTAAATAGAAATTCAATCTGAAAGTACAGATGATGGAGAGAACAGTGTGGAGGAGCTGAGTCTTGATGGAAGGGACTGGATCCACTGGGGTCTTCCTCAGTGTTGATGCATGTATCCCAGAGGAAACTGAAGGAGTTGTGCAGGTAGCCTGGCACAAACACAGAGCCAATAACAATTGTGAATAATTATAACTACCATTTTCCAGGTACATGCTCATTGAACCCTCATTTCACAAACAGAGAAACAGGGGGCCAAAGAGGGAAGAGGTTTGTCTAAGGACTCTTAAAACAGAACTTCCCTTTGGTGAGGAACTTTAAGCCTATGCTTGCATGACAAAAGTCTGACGAACCTAGGGTCCTGGGAGGTATGGGGTTTGGAAGGTGGAGGGAGCTTGCAAATTCTCAGCCAGGATGTCTTAGTCTGGGCTTTTACAATAAACGCCACAGTCTGGGTGGCTGCTAAACAACAAAAATCTGTTTCTTACAGTTCTAGAGTTAGAAGTCCAAGATCAGGGTGCCAGCCTGGCTGGGTGAGGGCTGTCTTCTAGGTCTCAGTTTCTTATTGCATCCTCAGATGGCAGAAGGGATACGGAGCTCTGTGGGGTCTCTTTCATAATAGCTCTGATCCCATTGATAAAGGCTCTAACCTTCATGTCCTAAGACCTTCCCAAAGACCCCACCTCCTAATACCTTAACATGGGGCATTGGGATTTCAACATATCCCTTTATGGGGTCACACATATTTAGCCCATAGCACAGGACTTTGTGAACACCATCCTTTGGCTCTGTCTGGGGTTCTGTGGTCTGATGGTCCACGAGCCACAGACACAGACTCTTATCAGAGCAAGGTGGTCATTTTCCATGAATGCAGAAGCTACGTGTGGGAGCCAGTCAGATCCTGCCACCAGTCATGAACTTACCCCGAGTTATAGGTGATTCTACTAGAGGAGGCAGCTATGCTAGTATCTGATTTCTGGGTAGCTGGGTGACAGTGTCGTAGCATATGAATTAAGCATGTCTCTGGCCTTATGGGACCCAGGGTTCAAAACCACTCATCTGGGAGAACTTGTACAAGATCACCTCCAAGATTCAATTTCTATCTGTAAAATGGGTATAGTAACCCTATCTCATAGGGTTTTTGGAGATTAATGAGATAATCTAAGTAATACACTTGGCACAGTGCTCAAACACATTATGTTCACAAACATTAGCTGCTATTCTCAAGACCCACCTAAGTTCAACTCTTGGTTCCTTTTTTTAGCAGTCGTATGATCTTGAGCTAGTCATTAGTTCTCCAAGGCTCAGTTTCCTCATCTATAAATGGGGTTAATAGGTATACCTACTTTAGAGAGTTAAGAAGGCTATCTGTTAATCCATTTAATGTACTCAGCATAGTGCCTGGCACATGGTATATTTATTATTTACCTCTGTATTCAGTTGTGCGTTTATCTACAGGTAAAGAAGTTACCTGCCTTTCAGTGCTAAAACTGGGAGGAGTTTAGACCTATTTAAGGCCAGCTGGACAGTGAGTAGTTTGAGGAAGGGCATAAATTGTCTGGGCTCTAAAGCTGGGGTCGCTCACTGCCCAGAGCTGCCTTCTCAGGCCAGCAGTTAGGAGATCTCTTCTGAAAAGAGTGACATCCTGTTTTGGAGCATGGCTGCTGTGTGTGGGGCTCCAATGGCAGCTCCTTTAGGACAGAGGGGTTGCTTGTCTCATCTTTGTGTCACTCGCTCAGACCAAACCTTGAGACAAATGTGAACATCTGAGATGGTGTTTAATTAAGTCTCAACTAGTATGGTGCATATAATTTGAACAGAGTCCAGAGCCAGCTTCTGGAACAGAATGTATGTGTTAGAGGTTAGAGGGTAATGGAGGGCCTCGAGAAGGTGCAGGAGTTTTAATTCAATGCAGTGGACTATAGGGTTATGCAGACAGTTTCAGAGGTGTAATGACCTCTGGGAGTTTCTTAGGAAGTTTACCTGGTGGCTGTGCGACATGAATTGAGAGTGTGAACTAGGGAGTGAGGACTGGAAACAGCCAGAGGCCTGAGAATGTGGAGCTGAACACAGCCACCCTCAGCTTCTTATGTGATTCAAGCCTCCTGGGAGATTATGTGCTCTGCCTTGTGTTGCCAAGTGGTACAGTCACTTAACCTAACCATGACCTACAGATTAAGTTACCTATTGTGTTGAGTAATAAGTCATTCTCAGAGGCTTTTGTGAAAGGAAATAGAATATTTATGCAGGTTCTAGAGAATCCAGGGACACCTTGGAAGCAGAAGATGGCTTTGAAGTGGAGTCAAGTGAAATCCTTAAGCTTCTGTGTCTGTGGATTAGTTTACCAGTCGATTTTGAGGGCAGAATATTTCAGTGCAAAGAAACTTTCAGTGAGAAGCCTTGAACAGTAAGCCTGTCTGGAACACAGAGACTTTTTCTCAGTCTCATTAGTCAGGGCATTGTGCACAGGGCAAAGAAAAAATAAAGTGACTGGCAGGCAGGAAACCTAGTCTGAAGACCTTTTGGTCACGATCTCACTGTGTGGCTGTGAAGAACATGGGGAAACCAGAACCTACAGATAATGTTAGACTTTTTTTGTGACAGCATATTCAACCTTAAAATACCCTGGGAAATAACTTTTGATGAGGAAAGCATGGCTCAGAGGGAAATTTACTGGCTGGTTGTCACACTGTGGTGATCTCGTTCAGTGAAGAGCTTGTTGCCTCGCTTCTGAGGGAGCCATCAGCCCTTTTGGGGACTGCCTTCATGAGGAGAACCTCTGAGGCCAAAGTCACACCCTCCTGGAGACCCCCACCCAGTGACTGATCAGTATGGGAATATAAGGGCCAAACCATCTCCATCCTGCTCAGGACAATTCTGAAAAGTCATTCCAGCTTCAGATGGTCTGCTGAGGTTGTCAATGAGCCTGCTAAACTCCTCCTCCGACACCATTGCTTCTTTCCTTGCCCTTCACAGATTCACTTTTGTCTCACATGCAAAATATATTCACCTCATTCTAGGTTCCCAAAGTCTTTTTTAAGGGAACTCCCTTAAAAAATATTCTATATACTAAACTACATCTCAGAATCTGCTTCCTGGAAAAGCCAGCTTGTGACATGTGATGAGAAAATGCCGAAGCCTAGAGTTAGTCATTCCCTCTCTGGGCCTCAGTTGCTTCATCTTAAAAATGCAAAATGGTGTACTAGATCTGAGGTTCTCAAAGAGTTGTCCATAGAACCCTGAGGGTGCCCAGGATGTTTTCAGGATGTCCGTGAGGACAAAACTATTTTCACAATATTATTATTTATTTGCCATTGTCGCTGAGTTGCCATTTACACTGATGTTGCAAAAACGGTGGTGGCTTGGTGGTGGGATCAAACCACTAGTCTCATCTCATTTTTTACCTATGCACTTGTAATTTTCAAAAAAAAAATAGTGCCATTTAAGAATGTCCTTGATTAAGCAGTAAAAATTAATGCTTTTCTTAACTCTCAACCCTTGAGCATACTTCTTTCTACTATTCCGAGTGGACAGTACATACACTAAAGTACAGTGGTTGCCTTGTGAAAAAACACCCATACGATTTTTGAGTTGTAAGCTGAATTAACTGCCCTTTTTTTTTTTTTCTCACAGAATACCGTTTCTGCTTGAAAGAACAGTTGACAGAGAAGCCATGGTACACATTTTCTCAAACATGAACAAAGTGAGGCTGTCACTTCAAGCAAAACAACTCACACAATTTGTTATAAATAATAAAATTTAAGCTTTTAAGCGACTATTAGAATTTCGAGAAACTTTATCTGACATTGTCACTTGACGGCTTCTTAATATTGTAGATTGGACTTTTCTGATGAAATTGGAGATGACACTAACTAATATGATTTTTTTGATATTGTGTAATTTTATAAAGTGTGTCAACATTTAGAAAGACCTGCATAACTTCGTGAGCTAATATCTAAATTAGTGGTCCCTGTCTATGGCCATACCACCCTGGATGTGCCTGATCTCAGAAGCTAAGCAGGGTCAGGCCTGGTTAGTACTTGGATGGGAGACCACCTAGAAATACCAGGTGCTGTAGGCTTAAACATCAATCAATCAATCAATCAATGGTCCTAAATCTTTCTGGCACCAGGGACTGGTGCTCCTATGAGAATCTAATAGTCTGAGGTGGAGTTGAGGTGGTGATACTAGCACTGGGGAGTAGCCACAAATACAGATGAAGCTTCACTCTCTCATCTACCCCTCGCCTCCTGCTATGTGGCCCGGTTGCTAACAGGCCATGGACTGGCACCAGTCTGTGGCCCGAGGGTTGGGGACCTCTGTTCTAAATGACCGAACCATGATATTAACAAACTCCTGTTCCAATAAAAGATCCATTCAAAGTGCAAGATACATCAATGGGTTTTAAAGTAAGAGAGTATTACAAGTTCATTCCCATGTTTCAGATCCCACGGTGTATGTAACCTTTTAAAAACAACCTCTTGCTGCATTTTTGTGTCGTATCCAAGAAGAATATCCACAATTATCTGCAAAAGCTATTGAAATGCCCTTTCTTTTCCAATCTCATTTTCGTGTGAGGCTAGAACATGCTTCAGCCAAAACAACATATCTCTAGACTGAATATAGAAGCTGGTATGAGAATCCAGCTTCCTTTTAGTAAGCCATATAATACACAGATTTATAAAAATCTAAAACAATACCACTCTTCTTCTCACTACATTTTCTTAATAATATACGTGTATTTTTCATGTGACTATGTCATTAATGTCAATACATAGTTGGTTTATTATTCTTATTTTAAATAAAATTTTAAAATATTCTGAGTATAGTTTCTGCTATGGTAAATATCAATAGATACAGAAGACCTTGTAGTCTGTATTATATTTTTTTCTATTGCTGCTGTAACAGACTACTACAAATTTAGTGGCTTAAAACTACACAAATTTGTTATTTTATAGTTTTTATAGTTTTATAGGTTAGAAATCCATATTGGTCCCGAGGTTGGGAAGCTGTTTCCTTGCCTTTTTTATTTCTAGAGGCCACCCACATTCCTTCATTTATGGCTGCCTTCCCCCAAAGCTATAAATGTTGCCTGTCTCTGACTATTCTTCCATAGCCACGTATCTTTCTCTGATCCCAACTAGAAAAGGTTCTCTGCTTTTAAGGATTCATATGATTAGATTTGGCTCACCCAGATAATCCAGAGTAATCACCCCATTTCAAGATTCGTACCCTTAATAACATTGGCAAAATCCATTTACCATGCAAAGTAACATATTCACAGGACCATGGGGTAAAAGTGTGGACCTCTTAAAGGGCCATTATTCTGCCTACCACAGTACCCCCCTGGCTCTCAAAGATTCACTTTTGTCTCATATGCAAAATATATCCACCTTATCCAATGTTCCCAAAGTCTTAACCCATTAGAGCATCAATTCAAAGTCTAAAATCTCATCAGCTCCAAAAGTCCCAAATCTCGCCATCTAAATCAGTTATAGGTGAGACTCTGGGTATGAGCCATCCTGGGGCTCAATTCCTTTTTATCTGTGGATAATAAAACTAGGAAACAAGATATCTGCTTCCAAAATATGATGGTGGGACAGGCATAGGATAACAGTTATAGACATTCTGGTTCCAAAAGGAAGAAAATGGAAGGAAAAAAAATTGCTGATCCTAAACAATTTTGAAATCCAGCTGGGGAAAACTCCAGCAGGTTTCCATTCTCTTGAACCTTGGGAATAATCCTCTGTGGTTTGTGGCACTGCCCTCTAGGCTAATGACTTCACCATTATTCTAACCACCACAAAGTCCTTAATAAATTTTAAGAATGCAGAGGAGTTCTGAAGCCAAAGTTTGAGAATTGCTACATTAGATCAGAGATACAACGTGGTGGCTGCCAGAAGGACTGCCGAGAAGGATCCTGAAATTGTCTGGCATCAGCAGAAAGGGTGCATCAATGAGTTAGTAACCACTGTGGCCCTGAGGGTGCAAAGTGGCATGTGTATCATCCATAAAGGCCCCTCAAACTTTTTTTCTGACTCTGTGGACATTCTCAGAACATTCTGGAAGGACTAGATAATAGCACAAGAAATACTAGTAAGGGCTCAACTAGGACCAGTGTCCTTTATAGGCAGAGCTGGCCCTGGGAAAAATGATGAGTGAGTTCTATTTTTTGTTATTATTCCAATTTCTTTTTTCAGCATTGTCTCTCCCACCCACAAATTCAAGGTCTTGGCATGTTTTGTCATGTTTACTTAAATATCATTTTATAAAAATACATGAGTGACCCATTTTTACTGAAGGGTACCTAACTAGTCAGGCTAAATATACTAGCTTTCTTGGAAAACTGCAAGACAGTCTTCAGCCAGTAAATTTCAAACTTTTAAATCCATGCTCTCTTCTTTTTTTAAACATAAAAATCTTAGATCTTCCATTCTGATATGGCCTCCTGGGACCCAAAGTGTTGTCTGTGTATTCCTACTAATCAAGAAGATTTTATTAAGCTTTACTTTCTGGTTTGTGTTGTGAAAACGTTTTTGTGTTTTACAGATATGAATTACAACATTTGACTATGCTCTTTCGAGCCTCCCTCCACCCTTGTCTCAGACCCTAAAATCTCAAATTAGCTTACAAAAGTGCAGATTTCCCTTGCCACCCAATCCTCAGAGGAAGATCCCTCTCTCAAGCTGTGGCAGAATATAATTCAAAGATGGCATCATAAGATCTCCCATTCCACATGTTCTCTTTACAATGTAACATCTCCTTTCACTGAGATGCGAGGTCTACTCTCCCTCTAATGGAATCTGGGTCACCTGTGACTATGGAAGAAGTGGAATATGTGACTTTTGATGGTAGGTCGTAAAAAGCAATACAGTTTCCTCCTGGTTCTGTTGGGACTTTCACTCTTGGATCCCAGCCACCATGTAGCAAGGAAGCCCAGCACACAAGGAGAGACTACGTGGAGGTCACATGGAGGTGCTCCAGCCAACAGCTCCAGCTGAGGAATGAGTCGATAGCCAGCATCAACCACTGACAAATGAATGCAACTTCAGAGCCTCCAGTGGCTGAGGTTTACCAGCTGTGCCCCAGATATCAAAAAGTGAAGATGAATTGTCCCTTCTGAGTCCTGTCCAAATTGCAGATCCACTAGCAAAATAAACTATCATTGTTTTAAGTCTCTACAATTTTGGGTTGGTTGTTATGTAGCAACAGTAACTGGGATAAAAGTCAAAACAAGGTAAGAGAGGGATGTCTTCTGGGATAAAACTTGGCACCTCTGTTTATCTCACCCCTGACCACTGTGGTTTACACTACAGTTAGGGAGAGACAATCCTTGAGACTAGGCTTTGGTCAATTTCCCCATTTCCCTTTCCTTGTGTCTGTTATTAATCATATCCACTTTTTTTTTTTTAAGGACTTGGAGTGCGTCAAGTTACTTATTCGGACTTCAGCCTCCTCGTCTGTCAAAGAAGATGTTAAATGAAATCTCTCAGCAACTTTCCAGCTCTGACATCCCAGTTTCTTCTTTTTATTTTATTTTCCCAATGTTTCTCCTCTTTTTAAATTTGACAGTGAAAATTATAAACTCAAAAAACTCTTCTTGTCTCTGCTAGTATCCAATCTACTTGCAACAGATAAATTGCAGGAATACCTTTTTCTGGATCTATGAATTTGACAACTATGTTTGCACACCACCTGGTGTTTTGTCTGCATTTTCTCACTTTTTGGTGCCACGAGTCCCACTGATGACACACAGCATTTCAAGGACAGCAACTATTTGTCCTCTTAGTTCTTTCATTTTTTCAACCTCCAACCCAAAATTTATAAATATTTAATTTTCTTAGGAAGTTCAACCTAAACAAGAAATAGTTTTTCTTTTTGGGGAACCTCTGATTGTAATAAATCCATGCAAGTTGATTAGCAGTAGTTTAAGACCTGTGTGCTAGGTTTGCACACTGGAAGACTGGCAGCTGACAGACCACAAAGGACAATTCAGGTGGGTTTCATTAGCTGAAGAGAAATTTGGACAAAAAGAAATCATGCTGTATCTCTCTACTCTCACTAAGCTGCTTGGTTGTTTTACCCTAAGGGATGAATGGGTAGAATTGTTAAATTGGAATATTCCTTCCAAATTTCCAGACCTCAGGAAGAAGAGCTCTATAGATCCCGGTAACCTAGAGTGAAATGATATTGAAACCTGGAATGTGAAGTCACCTACCTTCAAGCTGTTGGGCACTTGGAGAAGGAGCTGGAAGGCTGGAGATTAGCATAAAGCTCCGCAGACATAAAGACTGGTTGACTAGAAAATTACAATGTGTTTAAAATACATTTTATTTATGTACAGTGCATAGAGGCTGCTTCTGTTTTATTTTTGATATATAAACATTTATGAAATTTTTAATATTGACAATGTATATTTTTTCTTTTAGAAAAGTGGTTACTTGGGAGTTTAATGAGTAAAATGATCACTTTCTTTAAAACATACTTATGTATATTTTATACACACATCTGTATCTTTGATAAATAAGAATCATAATAAATAGATAATTACAAAAATGATACAATATAGAAATACATATTCTGGACTATAATATAATCTGGAAAGAAAAGATATATCAGAAGATTGTTTATGCACACATTCTTCAACACTTGGGGATCTTCAGCATAATGCTAAGTAAATCAGATTTCTACTTCTTCATTGGAAAATTGAGCTCATTTTTGCTTATTATCTTAACTAATATGTTTGATTTCACTTTTATGTTATTACTTCATGCCTTTACTCATTCACATTTTGTTATCCTGCCTTATGGACTAGATTTTCTTTGCTTTGATTGTCTCATGACAGTCAATAATATGCAGCTAATATCTAGTTCTACTAAGGGGTTAACTTTACTCTTTTCAAAAAATCTTTGTTTTTACATTTCCTATATTAAAAAAATTCAAGAATTATACAAGAACTTTTGACCCCCATTTTTGAAATGAGGAATTCATGATGTGTTTTAGCTCTCCCCACTCAACTTCCTAGGTTGTGTCTACATCATCTGGGGTACCTTGTAGGACATGTTGTTTATTCATACTGACCTTTTTTACAACATATAATCTGTGTTTCAGGAACTCCTATAGATTTAGACATTCATTTAATTACTATATTTATGTCAATTATTTAGATGCTCTCTGGTTAATAGTGGTGATTCTTCATTTCATAACTTTCCAAGACTTGAGTTCTTACTTTTTTTTCATTTGCTAGGTTTAGGGATTATATCTTTAGTTGAGGTTTTCAGGAGGAGCACATCAGAAACAGAAGTTTCTATGGCATTACCTATCTCACACTATCTGTGTGTGTGTGTGTGTGTGTGTGTGTGTGTGTGTGTGTGTTGTCACATGAGTAGCATCCAGGCTAGCCAAAGAATTCTTGGGTCACAAAATTCCCTCTTAACACTCTACAGACATTGCTTGTTTTTCCTTCCCTCCTACGTTTATGTTGGTGGAATCTGAGAGCCAGTCAAATTTTGATCCCTTTGTTAAGTGACCTGTCATTATATTTCATTTTTTTTTTGCTTAGATTAGTGACATTTTTCCTGTAACTTTGATATCAAAAAATATCACTAACATATGTCTAATTTATCTCTTTTCATAACTTTACTTAAAGGTGAGTACCTTTGATTTGCATGCTCAGATGTTTTTTTCAAGCATGAGAAAATCGTTTCCTACTAAATCATTGATTTTTGCTCCCTTCTCCTCACTTATTCTGGTTTCTTCTTTAGGAATATTGCTAATCTAAAGATTAGATATCAAATTTCTAGCCTACATGTTTATTATCTTCTCTCTTATTATATTTATCTCTTTTAAATTAAATTAAATTTTTTCATTAAGTTTATTGTGGTAATATTGGTTAATAAAATATTATTATTTTCAGGTATATATTGTAATTTGATATCTGTATAGTCTATTGTGTGTTCATCACCAAAATTCCAGTTTCCTTCAATTACCATATATTTGATTCCCTTTATCCACTTCACCTTTCCCCTACTCCCCGATATTTGACCCGTTTAGCCGTCTACCTACCCCCTCCTCCCCCACCCCCTATTCTGGTAACCAGTAGTCTATAGTCCATGTCCATGAGTCTCTGTTTGTTTTTCCTGTTCATCTGTAGCTTTTAGGTTTATATCCCACATATAAGTGATATAATGTGATTTTCAACTTTTTTCTGTCTGGCTTATTTTGCTTAGCATGATTATGTCGAGGTCCATCCAAGTTGTTGCAAATGGCAGTATTTCATCTCTTCTCATGGCTGAGTAATATTCCATTATATATATGTACCACATCTTCTTTATTTAATCATCTATCATAGGACACTTCAGTTGCTTCCATGTCCTGACCACTGTGAATAATGCTGCTATGAACATCAGTGTGCAAATACCTTTTCAGATATGGGTTTTCAAGTCTTTGGGGTAAATACCCAGTAGAGGAATTGCTGGGTCATATGGTAGATCAATTCTTAGTTTTTGAGAAACCTCCATACTGTTTTCCACTGTGGCTGTACCAATTTTCAGTCCCACTAGTGGTGTATGAGGGTTCCTTTTTCTCCACATCGTCTCCAACATTGGTTATTACTGGTCCTGTTGATTATAGCTATTCTAACAGGTATGAGATAATATCTCATCGTGGTTTTGATTTGCATTTCCCTAATAGCTAGTGGTGTTGAGCATCTTTTCAAATATTTGTTGGCCATTTGTATGTCCTCTAGGGAGAAGTGTCTGTCCAGGTCCTCTGCCCATTTTTTGATTGGATCATTTGTTTTTTTTGTTATTATTGAGTCATATAATTTCTTTGTATATTTTGGATATTAGGCCCTTTTCGAAGTTGTTGCTTGCAAATATATTTTCCCATTCAGATGTTGTTTATTTACCTTGTTGATGGTTCCTTTTGCTGACCAGAAGCTTTTTAGTTTGATGTAGTCTCATTCATTTATATTAGCTTTACTTCCCTTGCTTTTGAAGTCAAATTCATAAAATCTTCTTTAAGTCCAAGGTCCTTGAGATTAGTTCCTATCTTTTCTTCTATGCTGTTTATTGTTTCACATATTATATTCAGATCCTTAATTTATTTTGAGTTAATTTTTGGTGTGTGGTGATAGACAACAGTCTAGTTTCATTCTTTTGCAGGCGGCTTTTCGGTTTACCCAGCACCATTTATGAAAAAGGCTTTCCTTTCTCCACTGTATGTTTTTGGGTTTTTGTCAGAAATTATTTGCTCGTATAAATGTGGGTTTACTTCTGGACTTTCAATTCTATTTCACTGGTCTGTGTGTCTGTTTTGCTGCCAGTACCATGCTGTTTTGATTACTGTCCCTTTGTAGTATAAATTGAAGTCAAAAAGAATGATGCCTACAGCCTCATTCTTTTTTCTCAGGATGACTTTTGCAATTTGGGGTCTTTTGCGCTTCCATACAAATCTGATGATTTTTTGTTCTATTTCCTTAAAAAATGCCAATGGGATTTTGATGGGGATTGCATTAAATCTGTATAATGCTTTAGGTAATATGGTCATTTTAATTATGTTGATTCTTCCAATCCAAGAACATGGAATATCTTTCCATTTCTTTGTATCTTCTTTGATTTCTTTTAACAGGGTCTTATAGTTTTCATTATATAGGTCCTTCACATGTTTCATTAAATTTATTCCTAGGTATTTTATTCTTTTTGTTGCAATTGTAAAAGGAATTATTTTTTCCACTTCTTTTCTGGCACTTCATTATTAGAGTATAGGAACGCTATGGATTTTTGAACATTGATTTTGTATCCAGAGACTTTATTGTATTTGCTTATTATTTCTAGTAGTGTTCTTGTGGAGTCTTTAAGGTGTGTGTGTGTGTGTGTGTGTGTGTGTGTGTGTGTGTGTGTGTGATCTCCAGAAGATCTATTCTGCTCTTCTTGACGGTTTCAATCTCCTTGCTCTGCTCATCTAGGTGTTTTTTCTGATTCCCGAAATTGTTGATCTAACTCATTTTGGAATTCACTAAGTTTTTTTCAGAAGTACCATCCTGAATTCTCTGTCATTTAAATTGCATATTTCTATGTCTATAAGCTTATTTTACAGAAATTTTTCTCTTTCTTTCTGAGATGCCTTGTCATCTTGGTTGTTTATGGTCTATGATAGACTATTTTTCTGCCTGGGCATTAATGAAAATGTATTCTGCTTTTTGTTGCAGAAAGATTTATTATATAAAGGTCCCTCTTTAGCCTGCTACAAAGAAAGTGCTTTTCTTTTGGTTTCCAGTAGGTGGCGTTTAAGCCTCTTGGAACCCTGCTTTGTATAAAGGCTTAAAAGTGCCTTTTTATTTTTTGATAGATATTTAATCGCTCTTGCTACCCTCAGTTTCAGTCCCTGTCCGTGTTAGCAACATTTTGGTAGCATTTACTCAGATTCCCTTGGGTCTCTGTGGTGTTCAGTCTCAGAGAGTATGGAGTGAAGGACTCTCTGGGTTGGGGGTGGGGGCTACAGCTCAGCCTTGGTTTTTTAATAGTGGCCGGTAAAAATCAACTGTTGTTTTTCTGCTGTCCCACTTCTCTGCCTTCTGCCCTGATGATTCGGCCCACCACCGGCCAGCCATGGGAGCTCGCAGCTCTCCCAGGCATGGCTGTTCAGAGAACTAGCCATTCCTTCTCCCCTCCCCCTCCTAATACAGGTAGCTCTGGTGGCTGTGAGAGACAGCTTCTTTATTTCTCCCAGTCCACCGCCAGATACTGGGTTTCTGACCTGTGGTAGTTCTTATGCTCAGATCTCATGCTCAGATGTGCTGCTCTGCAATTTGGGTGTTTTTTTTTGTTGTTGAGTTTTAGTTGTTCAGCTTATTTTTGTTTCAAGGGGAGAGGTCTGGGGATGTCTCTCACTCCACCATGTTTCCAAAGACCCTATGTTTATCTCTTTGTGCTTCCTCTTACCTACCTCAGTTTTACTGTTTACCTAGTTAATCATCTCTACCACTAATGTATTTTACTCCGTTTTGATTTTTGCTTGTTGGTGCCTCCAATGGGATTTTAATTCTGTTATGTTTTTGGCTTCCTCGCACTTTCTTATCTCTGCTAGTTTCTTTTTTATCTGAGGCTCCATTTCTGATATTTCAGTTTGTCATTTAAAACTTGCTTATAAAATTTCTTTTCTTAATTAAAAAAATTAAGAACACAAAATAGATGTATGGTAAACATTTCTTCTGTTTCCTGTAATCAATTGATTTCTCAGGTAAACTTTATCTCTGCATACTTGGGACAAAGTTTTCATGTGCATATTATATAATCAATCTTTTTATAGACCCAATTTAAAATTTCCTAAATATGTGTGTGTGTGTGTGTGTGTACATACATACATGCATGTATGTATCCTTGAGCAAAAATATTTTTTTCCAAGTCAGCGTTTGCTAGCTGATTGATAGGGCATATATATTCTCTTTCATCCTCTTCATAGGCTGTCTGAATTTTGCCTGACTTCCCTTTCTAGATCTCAGGCTGGGGGTAAATTGCACAGCCCTTAGCCACATTTCTGGTGAGTGGCAAGCATTTATCTAGGGCAGCTCTTCACAACTAAAAAAATTTTTTCTTGCTCCCATCACCTGGTCCCTTAAGTGACAGAAACTAATTATGTTTCCAGATAATTGAAATAATCAATAGTTATTTTGCTACAAATTAATTTATGAAAATCTACAGACCACAGAGTATGTTGTTTCCAGTTTCCACAGAGTATGTTGTTTCCAGTTTGTCATGTTGAGTTTTGGGGATTTTTCTCAGTAAGACTATTTCATACCCTTTTCCCAAAGGGTATTTCATGGAAGGGGATAGAAATTCTAAGGGTGGATGACAGATAAAATAATTCAATTATCTAGCTAACTAGTTAATATGAATAAGGGTTCAGTGGTCAAATATGTTTGGGAATGTTGGGTTCATCAAAGTCAAATGGGTTTCTTTACTATAGTAAACTGTTCTAAGCCCTTTTGGTTGAAGTGAAGAAGCTGTTGTTATGAAAGAGAAGCGTATCTCTAAGATATGGAGTATCTCACATTATTTAGGTGGACAGCACAGTGGGCTTCTGAACGTGCTTATATCTGGGCTCTAAAGCTCCCAGATTTTATCTCCCATCTTTGCTCCTTAATGGGTATCTGTTTCATTCTTCGCCCTCCTTCCCTCATGTCCTAGCCTCCTTTCCCTCTTTCCTCTCATGGTGAAAAATGTGATTACAGGTTTCAGAGCCTTATTTCTCATAGTTTCATGCTCTTGAAAAACATCAACTTTTCAGTTTTATTCTCAAATTCCTAGGGAATAAAACTGATCTACCTGAATCAATTACCCATTCTAGGACTAGTCAAATATAACTAATAGGAGGAGTCTTGGAAAGGGACTGTAATTGGCCAAGCTTAGGTCAGGTGCTTACTCTTGAGCCAATCAACTACAGCCAAGGGTGCAGCTGATCACAATGAATAAAATGGCTGCTCCCTGAGTAGCTACATGCAGGGGAGAAGTGGAGAAGGGAGCTTTCCAGAAGAGCTGAGACTGGGGAGACAAAATAGTGTCCATTGTACAGAGTAGTCCTGCTATGGATTGCCCCAAAGGGGCACATTATATATAGCTTTCCTCCAGATACATTTGGCCACAGGTATTGATTTTGGAAATTAATGTTATCAGGAATATCTTGTGGAGGTGATGTTCTAAAGAATAGGAAAAGAGAGATGGGTAGTTACTAGGAGGTGGGTATGTGGAAGTGAAGGAGCTCTGGCTAGTTAAGGAAGCAGATCTTACACTAGAGAGAGGTTCATGCCTTGTTTTCTGGCTGTTGGCTTAGATTCTTGGTCTCTGAAGTAGGAGTTCTGGATTCTGAAGTGGTGGTGGTGGTAGGGGTAGAACTTTTTACCACCCCCCACATGCCATATTGTTGCTACAGAGGTCAAACCTGGAAGGACCTATTTGTGTTTCCAAAATTCTAATTTCCTAAGCAGGTCTCTTCTTTCCATTTGGAGACAAGATTCCAGGACCTTACTTTTTATATAAGGATCCACATTATGGTCACAGCTTTTGGCTATGAATTATGTCTTTCTCATTGGCCCAATAAATAGTTAAAACAATTTATCATCATCAAATTTACCATGTAGACTCATGACTGCCATTTGTTAATGATGATGTTTGTTGCAATAAAATTGGTCTGCTTCAGTGTCCTTTTTAATAAGGCAAAGTAGTGCAGCTCTAATGTGCTTGATGTGACTTAAGTCAGGGACTTCAGCTGAATTTTAAGTGGCTGGTGTCTATTCAGCTCATGGAAAGCAAGCTTTCTTCCACTTCCAGCAAAGTCCTGACTAGCAAATTTGACGCTCTGAAAGAGCTAGGGGCAGCTTGCTGAAGGGAGAGAATCAGGAAACCCACAGACCTGGGACTTCCACAGTTCTTTTCAGTTACACAATCTCTCTGGCTCATATCTTTCCAAGAGACTCAAAAGAGCTGAACTATTCTGGTTAAAGCAGTCCTACCATTCAGCTTGTCTCTCTGCCACCAATGTGGTCTTGAGCAGGGCTCTAAGGAAGCCCCCTGCATTCCTCTAAGCACATTTTGAGAGCCACTGCCAATTATAAGAGTCCTCAGGGCAGGGCCTGGCTAAGATTATGCTCAGAAGATGCTCTATCAAAGGGAGTTTCCCTTTTCTTCTGACACTAAACTCCTTCCTCAAAACCTTCACAGCATTTTATTGTTTCTCTTCTGAACCCCTTTACCTGTGTCCTATGATAATTCAGATATATGACATAACTCACTTATATCTGCTTACATGTTTATAATATACTTGAAGGAAGGATTAGTTTCTCAAATATCAAGTCAGCATCCACATTTTCCAGATTATTTCCTAAGTGTGTGTGTGTGTGTGTGTGTGTACATGTATGTGTACATGTATGTGTTTTAGTTTTTTTTTGAATCAGGATCCAGTCAAAGCCCATCCATTACAATTGTATTTTAATCTACAGTTTCTCTCACCTTCTTTTTGTTTTTCCTACAATTTATTTGTTGAAGAAAACAGTTGATCCATGTTATATAAGTTCTCACATAGTGTTTTTTGCAGTTTGCATGATTTAGCATAACACATTTAAACAGAATTTAACAAGAATTTTCAACAGAGAGACATATTCATTTCCCCAGAACATACCATCCGGACTCCTAGGCCTGTGACATTGGCCCGTTCCTCAGTGTGTTCTCCAGCTGGGCAAAGTTGGCTCTCTGAAAGAGCTAGGGGAGGCTTGCTGAGGGGAGAGAATCAGGAAACCCACAGACCAGGGTTTCTTCCAATTCTCTTTCCCCAAAGAAAATATATCCCAGCCCCCAAATAATCCTATTTTTTCCTTAGTTGGTCACTTCCTTGCCCTACCTGTCTTCCTATAAAATCCTTTCATTTTGTACAACCCTGAAGAAAGCCCTTCTAGTTGGAGATGGATGGCTGCCTGACTCATAAATTGCTTAATAAAGCCAATTAGGTCTTTAAATTTACTCAGTCGAATTTTATTTTTTTTTAACCTTAAATGATAGGAATAGCTAACATCTATTGATCATATACTCTCTCATTTAAACCTTGAAATAATCCTTTGAGGTATTATTAGCATCACTCTCATTTTTATAGATGAGGAAACTGAGGCCCAGAAAAATTAAGTAACCTGCCCAAAAGCTAGTAAATAGTGGAACCTGGATTTAAACCCAGGCAGTCAGGCTACAAGGGCTTCTTACCCATGGCTGTGCAACTCAATCCTCTGGGAACTATTAAAAAATATTGAATGCCAGACTCCACTCCAGACCAACAGAATCAGAATCTCTGAGAGTTGGACCCAGGCATAGATACTTCTTAGAAGCTCCTAAAGGATTCTAGTGTGCAGCCAGGGTTGAGAATGACTGACTGAAACTACATGATGTAAGTATGGTGACATAATGTAATTACAAATGAGACTCATGTTTACGATTATCATTAATTAATATATCTGTCCACCTTTAGATCTCTACTTGTGAGTGTCCTTGGGTACTATTTTCCCTTTGTGGAGTTGGGTCAGATGTCTAAGGCCCCTCAGATCTAACATCCCAGTTGTCTGAGTCAAGGAAGCTCACAATTCTGTCAAGTAACCTGGGAGCCAGAGGCAAGGTTGAGGGATGACCATACTGGCCACGTCGTCGGTGGCAGCAGGAAGATTCTTCATAAGTCTTGCAGGGCCTGTCATATCCCAAGTGAAATACATATGCATGTCAGTCACCTTTAGGTATTTCTCAGGCCAGTTGAGGTGAAAAATGTGTAGGCTTTGAAGCACAGGAGGAATGCTTCATCAGCTGTCAGCCGTGGAACACGGTAACGATTGGATTTGTAGTGACCCTTGGATTTTGTCAGTCACTGTGGTCCCTCACCCATCTGGGAGATTGACAGCGCTATCTTGTCATTTTGTCAAACCGAATGACAGCCTCTCCAGTTTTGGTTCTGCGTGGACAAGAGAAGCTGTCACAGAAGCCTTGTCAGCACGACGAGCCAGCGGCAACTTGCCAAAGTCACGCGGCATGAATGAGGACAGGGCTATTCGGTGCTCCACAGTGTTAATACAAGAAGGTTGACAAATTAAAGCTTGTCAGCTTCCTTAAAGCCGCCTGATGATCATAAGCTTTTGAATGCTGACATACGAAGGCAGAAGTCTGCAATGGCAGTTATGGCCTCTTTTTCCAGTTCTCTCCTTTGATTTTATCCAACTTACCTCAGTAAAGAAGGACCAATTGAAGAAACAGCAAAGCCTCTATAGGCTTGCACAGCTTCCGCTAGTTGTTGGTAGGTGGAAAAAAAAAAAGATATAGCATTTGGATGCCAAGGTTGAAGTCTTTTATTTTTATTTTTGATTACAGTTGATATTCAATATTATATTAGTTTCAGGTATATAGCATAGTGGTTAGACAATTACGTAACTTATGAGGTGTCTAGTACCCACCTGGCACCATACATAGGTATTATAATATTCTTGACTGTATTTCCTGTGTTGTAGTATACACCCCTGTGACTATTTTGTAACTGCTAATTTGTACTTCTTAATCCCCTGGCTTTAGGGTTGAAGTCTTAAGCTTCTATCAACTTATATCATTGCATGAAAAATGAAATGGACTGAAAAGGAATATATTGGAATCCATTACACACAGTGGAGTTTTGTTTGTGAAACATTTATTTTCACTGTACAAATGTATAAATCTTTGGATGTATTGTGTCATGATATAAAGTGTGTTTTTTATTGAGGGTAATGGTCAATAAACTTTGAAAAACACTATCCTAGGGAATCCAGAGTGAAAGAGGGAATCCCACCAATTTGTTCAGATGGGCAGATAGAAATAGCCACAACTCTGAGATTTTACCAGGTGTCAGGCACCATTCTAAGCACTAGAGAAGTATTAAGTTTTAAAATCTTAACAACAATCCTGTGAAGTAGGTGCCATATTACTAAACTCATGTTACAGATGAGGAAATAAGGCATGGCAGATTAAGATCTGTGGTATATAGAATAATGGTCCTCAAAGATGTCTGCATCCTAATGCTCCAAACCTATGAATATTACCTTTATTGCAAAAGGGACTTGGCAGATGTGATTAAATTAAGGATTTTGAGATGGAGAGATTATTTTAGATTACATAGAGGATCCTTAGAAGATGGAAAAGAGAAGCAGAAAATCAGAATCAGAGAGCAATTTAAAGCTGCTTCAGTGCTACTTTGAAGATGGAGGAAAGGTATCTGGCAAGCTCCTTTTGGCCTCTATCTCCCTGCATTTTGACCTTTTGCCCACTTCCTCTCTTCCAAGTCCATAACTTTCTTTGAGACTGGGCCTAAAGCCCATCTCTTCCAACAGGTCTTCCTTGATTAATGCCACTTCAGTAATAATACATTGTTGTGGGCACGCCAACTTATACTTCCATTAGCAACTCATGAGCATAGCCATTTGAATAACATAGTGTGTTCTTATTAAAAAAAAAAATCTTTGTGGCACCATTTAAGACAGGGTTCTCGTACATCTGTTGAATAGCTCAACATTCTTGTTTTGATTAACTTAAGTTGACTTTTCTATTTTTGAACATACGTGTAACCCCTCCAATGAAAATTTTGTACATGTACGAGTTAAGAAACATTGAGAAATGATCAGCTTTCTTTTTACTCTTTTTCTTTGTCATGGTTATCTCTGCTATAAATCAGCTAGTGTTCTAATACACACAAACTGAAAGTTACAAGAATGGAAATATACGTGAGAAGTAATAATTTATTAAGATATGAAGACATAGGTATTGTAAATCAAAAGACATATAAACTGTTTATATTTTGTTACATGTTCCAAGTAGCTAAGATTTTGTATAAATTAAGCATTGTTGGTTCCATGAATGTATGTATTGTAAAAATTAAGTATTATGTGGTTCCAAGGTTATACGATTCCATCCTTGGGGTATTTTATAAATCCTACGACTAGAATCATAGCAGTATAACTTGTGATTTGGACATCTATTTGGCCACCTGTGTTTGCATTCAATTATAAGATGATTGCATAGATCAAACAATGATCCAGCAGCAAGGTTTCTGCTCCCCAGGCACTGTTCTCTAAAATGATACAAGACCAGAAATCAGGGGGATTGAAATCTTCTCTCAGGGATGTTAGAAAAATAATAGAACCTCTCTAGACCTTCATTTCTTTATCTGTAGAAATCAAGATATTGAATGATATGGCCTCTCAGGTCTATTCCATTCCAAAATCCCATGTTCCCATGATTCTGATTATAGTGCTGAGTCAGTCATGCATGCAAAGTGCTGAATATTTAAATAATTGCTCACAGGTTGAACATTTTATCACTGTCAAGACTCCAGAATCACATGGAGGGATGGCTCTTTCATCTCTAGTTACATGCTGAATATAATTATACTTTAAATGACTTAATAAAGGGCTTATCCTTGTGCTGTGCATGCTCTGTATGTAAGGGCTGCTTGCCTGTCTCACCCAAATAGGCCTGGACCCTGCTTGGTCGTCACCCTAGGCTGGTCATCTGCTCTACCTAGTCGGAACCATTTCCATTTGCATTTCCAATCAGGAGTAGCAAAATCCTACTTATTGCTTCTTTATACTCCCTGGGGAGTATAAGTTATGAAGAGGCCACTGTAAAAGTCATTTGTGAAGAATAATGATCTATAAATCCCTCCCTACATATATACACATTCACTCAAATACGTATATTTAGCTGCTGCCTTTTTTTTTTTTTTTTTTAAGGAGAGCCATAAGGGTTGCAGGCTTTGCTGTCAGACACACTTCAAGTCTTGGTTTCAACATTTTCTAATTGTGTGACTTTGGACAAATCCTTTAACCTTGCAATGCTTCAATTACCTTAACTGTACAATGAGGATAATGATATCTGATGCCCACGGGGTTGTTAAGCTGTTGCGGGGATACCAGAAGAGAATGTTAGAGGCTAGTGAGCATTCGATAGAGGCTAGCTCTTACTGTGTCTGGATAAATTATGAAATGCTATATATCTTTCCTCTTTCTAAGCAGCCTCTGGCCCTTTTCATTTAATTTTCTCCAGCTGTAAAAGTACAGACCAAAGGCTGGTGGGTGATTCTCTGCTCCCCAGAGACTGCTCAGTTCTTCCAGTGTGCTGGTTGGTCAGGAAGTGGGAAGTCCAGATTCCAGCAAGGGATGCATGTTGGTGGCCCATCGTGACCCCTAATTTTGTTTATCCAACCTTACTGCTAGAATAGAAGGATCTGTGCCTGCAGGTCAATTCCAGAAAGGCCTCACAGAGGTTCTAATAGACTGGTGGGAGCTCTGGGGACTCTGCTCCTCACTCTCCAGTTTAAATAATGACTCCTCAACTCTGGGCAGGCTCTGAGTCTAACATTATTAGGCTGTGGTGAGAAAGGCTGTGCATAAGGTATGGCCTTTGCCAGCAGGGACCTGTCCAGCCTATCTGGTTGTACTGTCCTGTACCTTTATTATACTCAGCCCCTGGAGATAAGGGATTTTTTTAAAGCTATGAGGGGAACTTAGGAACAGGCTTCTACCATTACATGCAGACCAATGGTTCGCAAACTTGAATGTGCTTTAGAATCATCTGGATGGCATGTCAAAACACTGTTTGGCAAGTCCCATTCCCAGAGTTTCTAATTCACTGATTCTGGGTGGGATTTGAGAATATGCATTTTTTTTATGGTTCCCAGGAGATAAAATGCCGCTGCTCTGGGGATCATACTTTGAGAACCACTGATCAAGACCGTAGTAGCCTTCAGGCCATTAAACAGTTCCATGGACTAGTCCCTATGTAATCTTACAAGCTCATCAGCCCAGATGAACCAAGGCCTGGCTAGTACAACTTAATGGTGCCTCCAGCTGGGAAGAATCCATGACCTGCAATCTATGTCTGTTAATGAGCTGCATGTGAGAGGGAATAAGCTGAAACATGGGTGCCTTCTGTTATTGTATCATTGTCGCATGGGTGATGACATGACTGATGGAAAGGTGCCAACAGCCACAATTAGAGGATGTTCTATTTCTTT
Organism: Rousettus aegyptiacus; assembly: GCF_014176215.1. Lineage (NCBI taxonomy): Eukaryota > Metazoa > Chordata > Mammalia > Chiroptera > Pteropodidae > Rousettus > Rousettus aegyptiacus. The sequence continues at coordinate 25,358,810 of NW_023416311.1, read as the reverse complement.
AACGGCAAAGATTATGCGAACTTATGGAGACAGTTACTCAAAGCAGGCGACAACATAGGAAGCTCCCAGATGGTGGCTTGAGCTTCCTATCTCCCTAGCCCCCAGGAGGAAGTGCAGCTGCTGCTGATTCCATCTGTGTGGAATGAAGATTTTATGAGGCACAAGAAACGTTCCTTTGCCAGAGAGGCTCAGAGACGTTTCTGTACTATTTTGGCATATCTTCCACATACACACATTTTGGTGATTCTGGCCAAGTGCCTGCCTGCTCGGCTGATGCAAAAATGGATGCAAAGCAATGCCAACACATTCCTGTGATAGAGATGAGTTGAAGGCTGACTTCTCAGACATAATATGCCTCAGTTTTTCCACTTTGTCCTTCTCCACTGCCTGAAGTGTCTACTGGCTCTGGGCCTCTCTCACCTAGATATCCATGTTGATATATTCCCCCAGAAAACCTGCTTTTCAATGGTCAGACTTTTCAATGTGGAGGAGCTAATAAAGGGTTGGGAAGAGGTACAGGTGTGCTCCCTCAAATATTGCATTCTTTAGTGCAGATAAGGATGTGGGCAGGAATTTTATTATCTTTATGGGAAGAAGCAGAAACAGGAGATAGAGATAGAGAGAGAGAGAGAGATAGAGAGATAGAGAGAGAGAGAGAAAGAGAGAGAGAGAGAGAGAGAGAGAGATTCCATTTTATTCTGAGTAGCCTTCCCAATACCAGCTACATGAAGCCCCTGATTCTGCACTGCTGGGACAAATGCATTCATTCCAACAGCAGGAGCCATCTTGTCCCAGGAGGACTGACCACCTCTACCCTGGGCTTTCTTCTTTTGGAGGCCAGTCCTCACTGTCATTTATTAGGCTTTTCAGGGACTGTTCATTTTATACAGCTCCTTTAGCTCTTCCATGGCTTCCTCCACCCAAACCTGAAGCTGTGTCATCTGCCCCAGTGACCTGAGCAAATGCAAGACCATTGGTATGAGCATTATCTCTAGGCTTGGATGTCATTTGTGTGTCACTCTCCACCTCTTGGTGTTCCTCCCTTACTCCGCTGCTCCTTCATTAAAGGCGCTTCTTCTCCCACTCCTCTCTGTTTGGCAGGGATCTCTTGTAGCAGTGTCTGAATTGGCAGGTGCTTCACAACAAATCCTTCCAATGGCCCTTTTCATTAGAAGTGTCAGTTCTCTCTGTATTCATTCTTTTGTCTATTAATTTTTCAAGGGTAAATGTATTGAGTGTCACCAGTTGCCAGATACCCACTGTTCCTGCAGTGATCAGACTCCATACGTACCTGTCAGGCTGTCACCTGGTTAGTTGCAATACCACTTGGCTGTTTTTAATATTAGTTTTCCTCAGCTTTGGTTCCAAGATGCTTGTTGATTGGTGCCTGGGGCATTTGTTAAAAAAACATGCTGGATTCCTCCATTGAAGATTCCTATGTAGTTGGTGTGGGATGGAATATGAAATTCTCTAGCATTTTTAAATGAATCCCATTTTGGATCTGGATAAGATACTGAAATTTAAATGAAAATTTAAATAATAATAATTACACTGAAAATTTTTAAAAATGAAGAGTGTGTTGGAGAGAGTAGGCAGGTATAAAGTATTATAAAGCCTTGGAAATAAAACATAAGGGTAGTCAAGAAGATCAACGCAACAGGATAGAAATTTCCAAAATAGATCCAAATACATTAAATGATTTAGTAAATAATAAAGAAAGGCTTTAAAATCAGTGGGGAAAAAAAGGATCGATCCGCAGATTAGGTTGGGCCTACTGGGTAGCCATCAGGAGAAAAGAAAAAAGCTGAATTCATACTTTATGTTCATACCAGTATAAGTTCCAACTGCATCAAAGATTTAAAAGTAAAATCTTAAAGCATGAAAATATTAGAATAATTCATTACAGTTGAAGTATATAAATTACCTAGCACTGTGCAGTGCTCCATAGATAATCTTATTACTATAATACTATTATCTATCTTATTGCTATTATTGTTCTGATTATGAATATTAATATATACAAATGCCAGGTGGTTTATACACACATAGAGTTCTATCTTTCTTATAACTCTAGTTTTCATAAACTCATGCTGCTTTTCCCCAAATAAGAAATCATAGGAAGAGAAGCAACACTGCTTAGAATGAGAGCTTTTTAAGGATGTGTGCAGGGCAAGATAGAACCCACTCACCTGGGCCCTAGACAATCTTAGAGGAGAAAAACAGATATTTTTTCAAAAAGTCTTTTCTGACTCAAACTTATTGGTCACCTACTCCTGATGCTACCTGTGTCCTTGGGGGAGAAAAAGCTTCATTGAAGACTAAGAGATGGGACACCAACATTGTGATTCCCATCTAAGCTCAAAAGGCTAATGGAGCCTCCTGCCTGAAATTTGAGAAGATGCTCATAGGCTTGTAAGGTAGCAAAGGAAAGTAAAGGGAGAGCTTACTTGTGTCATTTTTGACCTTGGGTTATGTAAAGAGTTTTTAGATATAGAATTATAAGTATACTTCTTAAGAGGAAAAATTGCTAAAATGAAGTTAATCAAAATTAAAAACTTGTGGTCTTTCAAAAACACTGTTAAGAGAATGAAAAAATAGGCCACAGACTGGAGAAAATGGACTTGTGTCCAGAATAGACATAACACCAAAGAAGATGTATGAATGGGAAATAAGTACATATAAAATGCTCAATGTCATTCATGATTAAAGAAATGCAAATTAAAACCATAATGAGATACTCTGCACACCTATTAGAATGGCTAAAATTAATTAAAGACTAGCCATACTAAGTGCTGACGAAGAATCAGAGGAACTGACTGTCATGCCTGGCTGGTGGAATGTAAAATAATAAAACCACTTTGAAAAATAATTTGGTAGTTGCTTAAAAAATTAGACATATTATCCAGCCAGCCCATTTCTAGATATTTATTGAGGAGAAAAGAAATGATATTCCAGGCAATAACTTGTACATGAATGTTCATGTAATTCCATTTATAGGATGTAAAAACTAAAGACAACTCAAGTGTTCATCAACAGGTGAACCAGTAAACCAACTGTGCTGTGTTCATACAATGGAATACTATTCAACAAAAAAAGGAATGAACTATTGCTATATACAACAATATAGATGAATCTCAAAATAATACATTGATTACAAGAAGTCAGACAAAAAAAGAACACTTATTGCCCAGTTCTGATAGGAACAGAAAGCTAGTCAATGGTTGTCTGGGGTGGGGATGGAGGTAGGAAGTAAGGATTAAAAAGGGGCACAAAGAAACTTTTAGGGGTGATGATATGCTCATTTTGATGAACGTGGTGATGTTTATGCAAGTGTGTCCAAACATCAAAGCTGATCAAATGGTACAATTCAAATATGTGCACCTTATTGTATGTAAATTTTACCTCAATGACACTGTTAAATATTAGAGTCAGAGAAAAAAAATTACACATTCATCGAAAGGGAAAAATTCCTGAAGAGAGAAGAGACATAGCAGATAAACAAAAATTTATTTTTTCACAATTCTGGAGTCTGGAAGTCTGAGACCAAATTGTGGACAGGGTTAGTTCCTTCTAAGGCCTCTCCTTGGCTTATAGATGGCCACCTTCTCCCCATGTCCTCACATGGTCTTCCTTCTGTGTGTGTCTGCATCCAACTCTCCTTTACTTATGAAGACACCAGTCATATTGGCTAAGGACCCACCCTAATGATCTCATTTCAACTTAATTGCCTGTTCGAAGACCTTATCTCCAAATGCAGCCTTATTTGAGGTACTGGAGGTTAGTACTTCAACATGCGAATATTGATGGTGGTGAGGACACAATTCAGCTCCTAACGTGGTGTGTTTGATAAAGCAATAGTGCTATGCATGGCAAGAAAACTCATCTTGAAACTGAGCAGGTAAAAATTCTGGCTTCTTTGTTCCTTCTTAGTCATGGAATACGGGCTGAGTCATTTAAGTCACTCGTGGTCCTTTCGATTCCCTCATCTGAAAGTGGCAGACATTATTGGTTGCTTGCCTGGCAGCTGTCTTGTGGTCCCATGGGAAAAGTCGAGAGGACAGTCAAGATCTGAAATCAATGAGTAGCAGCGCCAACCCTGGGAGCATCTACCCTCAGACTTCTGCTAAGTGAGGAAAAGACACCTGTGATGACTTGCTTTATTCGATAGTGTATTCTGTGCCTCACTTCCCAGAGCATTCTGTTAATGTGGCAATTTGTGCATTTGCAGGATGCTGTGAAGACCACATAAGATACAGAAAATCAAAACGCTTTGGACATAGTAGATACCTGGTCAATGGTAGCTTTTTCTATGATCAATGAAAACAGCCTTTGGACATTCCAAGTAGGTACCCCTTGTTTTCAGAGAGCCCCATTTGTCCCTAAAATGGAACATTTTGATGCTGCTTCCAAATGTCCTTGTGGCAGGATGGTTATTTTTCTTTCTTAACTAGTAGCAGGTGTTTGGCTGTGTCCATTAAAAGCCATTCTGTGTTCCCCTGACAAACGAGTTTTTTATTTAGTGGTGTAGGATCAATAATGTGTTATCTCATACGAACTATTAAAATGGAAAATGTCTGCTGGGCTGACAATTGTATTATCAATAAGTACTGAGCAATAAATTATGTGAAACAAAATGGAGCAACTAGCCTTACAAAAGGCTTATCTAGGGCATGGCTGGCATTGTTACAGCTGCAGCCATAGCTTCTTAGGGCTACACTTGCAAAGCACTTGATGGAGCCTGGGCAGCTTTCCATCTGAAGTGGCTGCTGGCTGTCTGAGCTCTTCAAAGTTTGTCAAGGCCTGCTTGGAGTAAGCTCTTCTTCTCTCCTTCTCCATTAGGCCCTGACTGAGTAGTTTCTCTCTGAACATAATACCTGTCCTGACCCTGGACTCTTTGGCAAGACTGATTATCCATTTGTCACATGTTCTGTGACAGTGAGATGGCATTTTGGACACCTAGAGCTGTTCACCTTAGATGTCTTGAACTCTTTTCTTTGTTCTCACCTTCACTTCTCATCTTCTACTCAGTCTGGCACTCATCTGGCTCCTCACCTACAGGTTTCATTTCCTGTTCCTGAACCCTAAAATCAGGTATACCTTTTCAGGATTCTTGTTTGAATCCAGTTTGCATTCACTTCCTTTCTGTCAGTTGCTGATCTTGAGTAATTATCCTGCTCTCATTTATTGTCAGCCTTTCCCCCGATGAGAGCTGAGAACGCTCAACTGCACTTATAACTCTCTTTTCAGGATTTCTGTTCTCTTCATTCATTATTTAATTATTATTAAGATCTTGGACCTTGAGGATGAGGGCCATGCCCTGAGGGATGGCTGAGAGGTAAACCTGAAGGATACAGGATCCTTGAAGACTTTGTGGAGCAGAGCCTGTAAAAACCTGTCCAGAGCTTTTCCCCATTGGGCAGATTTTATATGAATAATCAATTGCTACTGTGTTAAAGCCATGGTTATTTTGAGCTTTTCTATGACTCATAGATGAACCTAATTCTATATAATACAGGCTTAAAATTAACTTGAGAAACCTTTGCCTAGGAGGAAGATTCTGGAAATGTGCCATTCAACTCTTCTCTTGGTCCTTCATTATTTATTTATTTATTTATTTTTCTTGCAGTGATAGCTCTGAACGAAGAAGGGATTTAGATCAGATTTGCAGATGACATCAAGTTGAGATTTTTACTAATGTGGTAGACAGTCTCTGAAGATGGCTACCATTAATTCTTTCCCTTTTTATAAGTATGTGGTGATTCTTACATCAAGAGCTGGAGCTTAATTTTTCTCCTCTTGAATCTGGGCTGGCCTTGGTGACTCATTTGACCAATAGGATGTAGTGAAATAATATTTTAGAATTTCTGAGGCTAGGTCATCTGGACCCTTGTGGCTTTGGCCTAGATCTTTTGGAATGTTTCTTTCAGGACACTGCTACCAGGTTGTATCAGCCCAAGTAAAAGGAGAGGCCACGTATGGGTACTGTGATCAAGAGCCCCAGCTAAGCTCCTAAGCAGCAGCCAACACCAACTTCCAGGTGTATGATCGAACCACTTTAACATTGCACCTAGGTGAACTTTCAGATGACTGCACTCTCAGTTGTTATCCACATGGGATGCCCTGAAAGAGATCCGCTCACTTGATCCTGGTCCACCTGCATAACTGTGAGATGCACTAAGTTTTGGGATGGTTTATTACAAAGCAGCGGGTTTATTACAAAGCTGTTAATTACATAGCAGCCAATGTGATCACAGAATATATATTAGAATAAAAAATGATCTCTATTAACTGTATGAAAAATAACAAGAGGAAATTTAAGAAATAAAAGATATGTCTTGAACACTGATTTGCTTGCCACATGCAGCTGATGAATGTAAAGTCTTTCTTAATAAAATGATTAGCTGACTTCACATGTGACATTAGTGGGATGTGGGTGCTGACATAGTTAGCACATGTATGGCCTTAATCCCCCAAATCTCATTATTCCTTTAAGTCATCTCCAAGCCCCTGTACCACGTTCCAGCCAAAGAGGAATGCCAGCATTCTCTGGATGAACTGAACTCTGAAATGCTTGCCCCCAACTCTCTTTGCACTAGAGTCCTTTCTTTGGCTTTAAAATTAGGCTGCCTTGGTTAAACACCTTTCTTAGGTCTCTCCTGTTTGCAAGGCACCTGTTTGTTGTATAGCCCAGCCTGGACAGATATGTACCCTGTTCATCCCAGCCCCAAATTAATGACTGACCAATGTCTGATGAACTGCTTGTCTTAGAAATCTTAGCTAACCCCTTGATATGTACTTCTGGGGGAATGAGCCCCTCTATATAGAGACTTTTGCACTAAGCCCTTGCAGATTAGAGAGTTTTAATCAAATAGATATGAGACACTCTTCTAACTCAACCCACTTTCTGCAGGGCAGGCCAAGCAGGAGAATTTGAAAGACATCCAATACACTAATAATAAAAGTTCCAGTAAAGTGTCACCAGAATTCTCTGGCATTGGTTACCCATGGAAGCCTTACTTATTTTTCTCTCTCCTTCTGCCCCTCTCTACTTCTACTTCCACTTCCAATAACCAGGGCTCTACTGAAGAATTGGGCTTAATGTCTCCTATTCATTCCTTAAGCACTGAGAGGGATAATTGAGAGATAATTGCATTACTGCACAGTTTGTAGTTAACCTTCTATTTTGGCTCTTAATGTGCATATCTTTACTCCAGGAGTACATTAAGGGTAATTATAGGCAATTCCTTGCCAGATCCAGAAAAGGGGTTTGCAATGAACATGGGAGTCCACTAGGAAGGAAGAGTTAATGTAGCTGAGCTTGAAGCATATCCAAGAAGGTAAATGAATTAAGGTTAACTTGACAGGAATTTTGGCCAAGCAGAGCTGGGAAAATTAGAGTCAGATAAAAGTTCTTTCTTGAAAATTATGGCTTCCTAACAAAGCCCAGAAACTTGTCATATGCTTTTTTTTTTTTAATTCAATGGAAATCCTTAGTTTCATCTCTCTGCTGGGCTTTGAGTGTGGTCCAGGCGATGTTGAGAAGGTTCTCTGGTGCTTGGTATGCACTGACATTTGTCAAGATACCACCATAAAAGGCAGTCTCCAAGATAGGTATTTGGGTTCGGATGTGCTGTGCTTTAACCTTCAGCAGCATTTAAAGAAATAAAACTGTCATCTCCACAGTGAGTGTTTAGGAGAAGTCAATTATCTTCTGTAATTGTGTGTGTACAAGTTCCTAGAAAAATAAACATTTATGCGTAACACTATTTTTCCATCTCAAATGCAAAATAACCCAGAGGGATTCTTAAAGATGGAAGGTAAACGCAAATAACTGACCTGCAGTAGGCGTCCCTTCATCAATCCCAACTCAGTTCGAATTAGCAAAGGATCTCGGGGCAAATCACTCAACTACTGTGTGCCTCTGTTTCCTCACTTGTATAATAAGTGAGCTGTACCAGGTCACATCTGTCACTAGTGTTTTTTGGTCTGATGAGTCTGTACTTATCTTTCTCATGCTTAATATTAGGCCAAAATATCTTTAAAGTATATATCAAGATATGGATATTGTTGACAGAGTCTTACTGCTTTTTTTTCAAGAAAAAAATAATCTGGCAACTGTAAGTTCTCTGGCTCGCCAGGGGCAATGAAGAATGGGTATTTCTCTGTTGATTAACAATATTCACTTGTGTTGCCTTTCATCATCCATCATGGATCAAGCTGAGAGGGCTTTTTCATTTGTTCCTCAGCCCCCAGATGGAAAGCTTGGAGAGCAAGACAGATTGTTGAGTGTTGAGTTTCATTGACTATATGGTTTTCTTTGCAGAAACAACCGTGCTAGTTCAAGGATTCCAGACAATATTGATGAGGATTAATGATCCTGTAAATAGGTGTTTAAAATAAATAAAAGGATGAAAACAGGGATTAGGGAGAAACTACAGTGGGTTAATAAATTAGGTGTTCAACTGCCAGTTCCTACAAGATTATTTTAGCAATTAGTGGGAAACATTTTGTCACAAACAAAATAAACCTGCAATCAGAAAATAATTTGCAATCAGCTTTGCAAGTAAAATAGCATCCTTTCCTGTCAGTTGAAGGCATTTTGAGAATTAAGTGATCAAATCAAGAGTGATGCTTTCAGAAGGTAAATGGTTAGAACCTATTATCATGGCAATTAGTCAACTGTGACACACCAACTGGAGGCGTTTCACAGAAAGCATTTCCTTTGAAGAAGCTGTCCAACCACACAGAGAGCAGAAGTATCTTGGTGTGGGGAAGCTGATGGTCCTACTCTGGGAGTCAGCAAACGTGCTCATGTAAAATGCCCTGCTAGCCACAGAGGCAGCTGTCATCCTCATAATGAATGTGTCCCCCTGTCTGCTCTGTGTAGATGGGTGACAAGTTCCCCAAATATTTCTGAGGCTCGTGGTCTTTGTGCACACTTAAATTTCTTTGGAGACCAAAATGAGGGGTGAAAGTGGAGTCTGGAGATGATCAGTCATTCAAGCAATTAGAGGCCCAACTTGGAGAGACCATTACTAGGCAAGTTATCAATATTTTGCCTAATTTTTACTGCTGACTATAAAGATTCAATTCAGATGGAACTTAACAAGCATGATTCAAGTAGTGACTTTCCCTCCCTACTCATGCAGTGAAATGGAAAATGCAAAGCAAGAAGGATACATAAGCTTGCAGTGTACTTACAGATACTACTAATCTTACCCCAAAGAGAAAGATTTTCAGAATTTGTGTGCTAAAGGCAGGAAGAATCTAAAGCGAGTGCTCAGGGTACCTCTATCTAAGTCAACTGGTTGCTATTTATGCATTATCCAGCATTTTCCCACCTAATTTTTCTCTTAAATATTTATAAAGCTTTCCTAGGCTGTAAAGATCCAAGAAATAAAACAGAATTATCTTAATAAAGAAAGGGTTGGGATGTGCCATTCTGATTTAGAAAGCCCATTTAGTGGTGTGTGTTGGAACAAGAAGTAATTAATTTGAAAAGTCCTTGATCTCTGACTGCAGTTGCATTAGTGATATTATAGTATTAAATATAATAGTATTTCACCTTCATTATCCTTGTGCTCATTCTGAGCCCTTGTCTTCATGGCCAGAACCGTGTCCGTAGTTAGAGATGATTAAAGTATAAAAGATTAAAACCGAAAGGGGCAATTTTGTAAAGCTGACTATTTACTGTGGATCTTAGCCACTTCTGAACTTGGCTATCTCTTTGTCTCTCTCTCTGCCTTTTCATTTTGAAAGAGTTTGACTAATTCATTTACATCATTCACTAACTTTATTCTTTCACAGTTTTGCATTTATGTTCTATTCAAAATCAAATAAAACATATTGATGAGGATTAATGATCCTGTAAATAGGTGTTTATATCTATTTACATCTCCTCAAAATTTGTACATTGAAGTTATAAGCCTCAGTGTGACAGTATGTGGAGGTGGGGAGGTAATTAGATTGTGAGGATGGAGCCCTCATGAAGTGCCCTCCTGAAAGAGACCACAAATATCTTTCTTGCCTTCATTCCACTGTGTAAGGAACAATAAGAAGTCAGCTGTCTGCAACCTGGAAAAGAGATTTCATCAGAACTTGGCCATGCTGGCACCCTGATCTTGAGCTTTCAGCTTCCAGAATGGTGAGAAATAAATTTCTGTTGGGTATAAGCCACCCAGTCTATGGTACTGTGTTATGGCAGCCTGATATGACTAAGATGCTGAGTTTGTTAGTGTTCATTCGTTTTCACCAAGTTTCCAATAGGCTATATTTCTTTATCCCACCTACTTTTGCTGATGCAGGGGAGGATGCGACAGACCAGTGCCAGTTGGGGAAGCCCACCCCACTGTGGACTAGACCCGTGACAGAGGTTGAGGGCTGGTGTTGGCCCCCCTGACCAGCTCTGTATGTCTTGTGAATCTGTGGGTGAAGTCTGCCTTTTTTTTTGCCATGGGGCCACATCTCTAGACACTACTGTGACTCTCCAATCCCTTTCTTGTTTCCTTTTACCATGTGAAACACCCCAGCTATCACTAGGGACACCACTTCAGACCTCTGGCCAATTTAATAGCACTTCCTTTTCAATTCTTGCTCTTTATTCTTGGATTGGACCCCCTCACTGTCCCCTGAAACTTCCAGGTGTGTGACATCCGTATAAGACATTCTGTACATATAGCAAAACTCTTGTTCTACTCTGATTCTGCTCATCTTTTGTTTTTGTTGATTCTCATATTTTTCCTCATAAGTTTTGTCATTTTTATTTGTAAACTCCTTTATTGGAATACATATCTGTGATAAATTTTGGGCAGTATGTTCAGAGAATGTACATTTGTGTCAGTTTTCTTGGGAATATTGTTCAGTTGCTTGGAGGCACTACCAACTCAGGAACACTTTTAACTAAATTCTCAAATTGAGCTTTAAAAAGATCAAATAGTATAAATTCGGTTTCCAAACACCTGTAAGTGTATACTTAGGGCTGAGAATTCTCAAGGGAGATTAAGAAATAATCCCCACCTCCCACCCCCATGTCCTTCCTTCTTCTCTTTTAAAAAGAGAGTTCTTTTGTAGTTCTTGCCTCATTGAAGGTGTAGCCCCCAGGGAGCCTGGCATTCAAGAACACCTGATCTTATTCCCAACCTGATATGGATCCTGGGCTGTCTTCTTTTCCCTGTGTGACCAGGTAGTAGAAGTGCAGGATCCCGGGGGTATTGAAAGATACCCCAGACTTGACAGCAGCTGGGTTCAGCCTTTTATGACACACTTGGATTTCTGCTCCCATTTTATTTTGATTTTGAAGGATTGCCTTATGTTCCAGAGTACTAGGCTTTATATATCAGAAGACTTTTTTTTAAATTTGGCATTTTCATTATTTTACAGTGATTGGATTTTTTTTGGCCTATCTAGTTCACTGCCAGAAGGCTACTAATAGTACTTTTGTCTCTTTATTATTGTGACTTGTATTCCATTTTGCTGTCAACATAGATAATTGCTTATCTTTTCCCTTTCGTTCACTTGTCAGCTTTTGGTATGACCCTTGTGCCAATCACCATAACTTGCCTATACCAATGTTTGAAGAATAGAGTCTTAAGAAATGAAATTTAGCTGAGTTTGTAGGTAAGTTTTTGCTGTGATAAGGATGTGCCTTAGACAGGAGAGGCTATGCTGTGCTGCGATAACAAATAAACCCTGAAATCTCAGTGGTTCAAGCAGAACAAATGCATTTCTGCTTCTGAGATAGTCTGATGTGGGTCTCACTATTCTCCAGGGCATCTCTTTGCTTCCACAGAGATCTAGGTTTTGCCCATATTGTTGCTATACCATCCAGAATGCCTAATGCCTGAGTTGATAATATTAAGATACAGGGACACTTGGAAGGTGATTAGGTCAGGAGGGTGAAGCTCTTATGAATGAGACTATGCCCTTATAAAAGAGGCCATACAGAGCTCTCTCATTTCAACCTATGAGGACAGTGAGAAGTTGGCTATCTATGAACCAGGAAAGGTGTCCTCATTTGGCCATGTTGGTGCCTTGATCTTGAACTTCCAGCTTCCAGACTGAGAGAAATAAATGCCTATTGTTTGAACCACCTAGTTTGTGGTACTTTGTTATGCAGCCTGAGCTGACCGATACACATAGGGGAGAGGAAAGGGAAGAGAGAGGGAAATATTCGTTGATCATATAACCTCTAGGATTTTTTTCATGTGTTATTTTGTTTTGTCTTCATAATAATTGTGTCAAATGGATTTTATTATCTCTTTTCAAAGAGAAATAATAACAATTCTAAGGAGTGAGTATTCATTCCAATAATTTGTTATTGCCAAAAACAGGCAATTGGTTGGAGTCTCGGGCTGTAGTTTTGATGACCTGTGTTCTATAATATTCTCCTTTTATGGGTTTTGGCAGTCCCATGCAGAGGAATCAAAACAGAAAGACAAATGGTTAGGAAGGCATGGATGTATGGGCATGCATGATGTATTCAAGAGATGGAAAATAATTTGATGAGACAGGAGCAAATGGTGTTAATTTAAGATATGGGAATTGAGGAGGCAGGAAATGCTGAAGATGTTATTGTGGCCTGGTCATATTTATCTACTTGTTCTGCTTCTGTGGCAGGCCCTTAAATAGGCTCTAGGAGCCCCCAGTAGGTGGCAAAAAGATCAGTACTTATCTTTAAAAGAGGTGACAATTTGGAAGGGAGAGAGAGACATGGAGAGGAATCATTTAAGGCAAGGCATTGGCAGAAAGTGGAAATACTGAGCTTCTAAGCCCCACACTAGGAAATTGAAGTCTTATTCAAAGGGTATCATCAGTGATCCTTCCGAAGACCAGATAGGACCAAGCATTGCTTTTTGCTTTACTTTTTGTTGAGCATTGCTTTTCATTGAGCAAAGAATCAAGATTGATACAATAAGTGTCCCAGTGTTCTTCTGAAGAAATTCCTAAATGTGGACATGGGCTTTTGGAGACTGAAGCCAGTGCAACTATTTGAAAGAGTTAATGCTTTCCATTTGGAAAGAAAAACAACCATGTGGTGACAAAGAATTTGTTCTCTTCTTTGGGTGGCAGCCATAGGATTCCTCGCCAATTAGTAGCATCTGGTCCTCATCGAAGATTCATCCCTGGTTGAGCTGGCAGGTATCTCTGGATGTGACACTCAGTGAAGTTCCTGATGGGCCATCTGTGATGTCTTCCCTTCCCAGATACCTCAATTCTCCCTCCCCCTTCAGCCAGTCTGACTTTCATGTGAAATATTTTTAAACACTTAGACCAGAGAGCAGGACTAGCTCTAGTTTTTTTTTTTTTTTTTTTAGAGACTAGAGTGAGATTGTAAAATTTGCTTATCCCAAATTTAATAAAAGGAAACAGTGATGACTGTAATAACTATGATTTATTGAGCCCTTACTCCATGCTGGGCCCTATATTCAACCTTTTACCAAAAAAAAAATTATTATATACATCATCTCATTTAATTCTGAAACCAACTGTGTGACGATGTAATGTAAGTGCCATTGTTACTCCAATTTAAAAGTGAGGAACCAAATCTCAGAAAAGTTACTTCCTTGGACCAAAGTCACACAGTCTCAAAGGATTTAAACTAGGATACTGGCCCAGTATTGTTTGAGTTGACAGTTCAAACTCTGACATCTAACATTGGGAGATTTGAAATTCATGTCATATAGAAGCAGGTCTAGAAGATGATATTTGAAAGAAAGAAATATTTTTCTTCTGCTTCTGGGTAAAATTAGGATCTCATCATTCTAGGGGGAGGTCCTTTCCTGATAAACATTATCGTTATAATATAAACAACAGTCATAGTCACATTTTAAAACTCTCTCACAGTTCCCAATATGTTCTTGCAGGCATACAGGACATTAAGAGGCTGTTCTTTACTCAAGGACCTCCTAGCCTAGTGTTTTCACAGACTCATAGATGCTTTATTCTCCTCCTTCAGGTAGGGCAGGGCTGTCACCTGGAATTTGTGTCTACTCCCTGTTCTCAGAAACCCTTACCCTATACTTCCCTTCCATCTAAACCCAATTAACTAGCCTGTTTTCCAAATGGACTCTGAGAGGAAGGAAGAGAATGAGGCTCAGTTTGCTATTCATACACATTATCTTCATTCATTGGGAAAGAAAAGTCCTGAGTCTTAATGAAAAATAAAGAATTCTACAGCTGAATCCTTCAGTTTCCTGTCAAAGGCCCAGATTGAGAAATTTAGTCGCTCAGCTTGTGGTCTTTTATTTTAAGTAACAGTGGAATAAAACAGGGCAGGGTAGCAACTGAAAACTCTAGTTATCTTCCTAAATTGATGATGCATCTGGCTACTTCACCCTCTTTCAATTTCAAATGCAATTTGTCCAAAGCCTCCAATTTAAACCACATAGATCTTCTCTAAACTAAATAATAGGCTACACAACTCTGGCTTCCCATGAAAAGACAAAAGCTCTGTGTGTGTGTGTGCGCGTATGTGTGTGTTTGCATGTGCATGCATGCGCGGTAGTGGTAATGGATTGAAGCTGATGAGAAAAGGTTCATTCCAACTGACGATTGAATTTAAAACTCTTTTATTTCTACTGGGGATTTGAGATGAAATGAAATGATCAGCAGTCCTGCTGGGCCTAGCCTGCTGTGACCTCAGACACAGACAGGAATGGGAGGAAGCCAGGGTCTCTGATAGCTGAGCAATGGGCAAACCCACAATGCCCTCTCTCCATCCCAGCCCTGGACTTGCTCCTAACCCTCTCCCAACCCATTTTCCTTTGTTTCTGAACTGGTTCATGCCTCCATAATCACCCTTCCCACTCCACTTCCAAGCATGGTTTTTTCCATCACACACATCTGCTTAGCTTACTTCCCTGCTCAGAAATAGTCACGGATTGCCCGCTGAATTTGATAAAGACTCCTCAGGTTGTATTTAAACCCCTTCAAAGTGTGTCCACAACCAAAGTGTGTCCTCTTCCTCACCCTTCCAGAATGCTGCTCTCACGGATCCCAATGGGCTCTTTGCTCTTTCACCTCTGACCCTGGTCCACCATGTTCCCACCTTTAGAACTTATTCCCCTCTCCTCCCATCCCTCATGCTTAACAGGAGTCTGTCCAATATGTTAAAACATAATATTTTTAGAGTAGGAAAGGTTTTTTTTTTTTTGAAGTTTGGAAAGTCAATTTCCATGGAAAAGCTATTTTCTCATTTCTAAGACTTCTGAAAGATTCTTCTCAATGTTGCTTCCCCTGGAAACTTTCTAACTCTCTCAGAAAGTTATAGGTACTCAATAAATGCACAATAAATAATGCATAAATAAGTGTGATGGTAGAAAGGCAAAAGGTCTTTATTTTGTCCACGCCTATAGCATCACAATCTCAGGATTTTCTTAGAGCTAGAGATGAACTGGCCCAGCTTCAGACTGATTGAGGTTAGGTGACGTGGTCAATGTCACAGGGCAAGTTAGTGCCAGAAATAGAACTAGCACGCAGCGTTACTAATTCTGAGACTCAATCTTTTACTTTGCTTATATGTGCCTTCTGTCTGTACATCAGTTGAGCTAGTTGTCTGTATTTGTCACATCCATGGTGACAGCAAAGACTGGCTGCCTACACTTTCTTTTTCAATTTGTGACTCTGCCATATGATCTGGCCTTCACTAATAAGTTCTCTCATTCCACAGACACTGACTTAGGGATGTTATGTGTGGGAGTTCAAAGTTGAGAAAGACACAGTCTGACCTCCCAAGGAGCTCCAGCAAGATTGGATGCATGATGAGGAAGTAAGAGGAAGGCAGAGCAGGAAGCAGCTGATTCTAGTGTGGTCAGGGCAAGGGGTTAGGGAGGTCTCTTTGAGGAGGGGGCATTTGGATAGAATCTGGAAGGTGAACAGGACTTTTTAAGAGAAGGATAACTGCAAGGAAAGTGATCCCCACAGAGGGAAGTTCATTTGTTATGGCCCAGTAGCATAAAAGGTCGTGATATGTTAGGAGTAACAGGGAGAAGGGCCACATGCCTGGAGGAGGGAGGGCCTGAGAAGGGGACCAAGAGGATAAGTGGGGCCAGCTTACCAAAGACAATATATGACAAGCTAGGGAGATGGCGCTGTCCTATGAGCTTGGGAGAGGTGCCATGAAAAGTACCAGAGCCTGGGTGGCTTAAACAACAGAAATTTATCTTCTCATAGTTCTGGAGGCTATAAGTCTGAGATGAAGGTGTTGGCAGGCTGGCTTTCTTCTGAGGCCTCTCCCCTTGGCTTGTACACAGCTGTCTTCTCTCTGCATCTTCATATGGTCGTCCCTCTGCGTGTCTGTCCTAATCTTTTAAAAATAAAGATACCTCATGACCTCATTTTAACATAATTATCTCTTTAAAGACCCTATATCCAAGTACTGCTATGTTCTGAGGTTCTGAGGGTCAATATTTCAACATAAGAATGTTGGGAGGGGGGATACAACCCAGTAACAGGGGATAAATTGAAGGTCTCTTTTTTTAAAGAATTCGTTTGGAATACCTGACTCTCATTTTCTCATTAATGACATTAATTCTTCTTCAGAAGGGCCTCTAAATATAGGTGCCATCTGCTGCCCTGCTGTATGTTCTCACTGATCCGCATTTAACAGTGGCTTCCTTATAGGCAGGAGGAGGGGCCGCAGCAAACCCAGAAGAGGCTGGCCCTCTGTGCAGATCCCAGCCAGGGAGAGGTCAGAGAAAATCTTGTGGTCGTGTCGCACTCCAGGGCCTCCAAGATGATGGAAGGAAGCCAGAATTCCAAGATCCTGTGAGTCTTGAGTAGTCAGTCATTTGCTAATGTTCATTGACTCCAAAGAGGGACTCCTCCCCCTTCCTCCAAGTGCTGAGCATGAGTGCAAAATGGTGATGGAAGTTTTTGCTCATTAAAAAAAATGTTCCTTCTTCCGGAGCAAAGTGGCACCTGCCAGCCCTGGTTGATGGCATCTCTGCATTGATTAAGGGGAACACTCATCATGTAGACATGTCTGAGCTACCCTCCAGTGTGGTTTGCTCAGATGACACCTTCCTGGAGTCCTTTCCCGCCAGCTAGTTGCTCCCACACTCTCACTCTGAAGGACAATTTGGCCCTCCCTTAATTATTTTTAAATTTCTAGATTTCAATTAGGGAGCTAATTACTTTTTGCCATATTGCCCTCATTAAAGACATTTTCATTATTAAGTTAATTTATTAGAATTGAGGAGCTTTGCCAAGATAGAAGAATTATTATCCAAGGAGTCTCCTGCTCTTATTTCCTGTTTTGAGGTGATGGAGAGGAAAGTTTATTTTGGATATTTTTTGTTCATTTAGCAAATATTTATGAACCACTTTCTTTGGCAAGCTCTGTGATAGGCTACAGAGGATGCAAAAGTAGGTACAGAGACACACGATCTGTGTCTTCAAGGGGTTCAAGACCTAGCAAAAAATAATTTAAATGTAACTAATATTTAATAAGTTACCTTTGGGGCAGGAAGCCTTTGGAGAGAAGGTGATATATTACATAGATCTTTTAGGATGCAGACATTCTCCAGCCAGATAAGAGGGAGGGACTTTCCTAGGACTCTCTTAACAAAGTACTGCAAACTCCTCATAGTCCTGGAGGATAGAAGTCAGAGATCAAGTGTGTCCATGATCCCTCTGAAGGATCTAAGAGAGGAGCTATTTCCATCTTCTTTTAGCATCCAGTGATTCCTTGACCTGTGGTTAAGTGTAACTCTCATCTTCGCATGGTCTACTCTGCGTACCTCCATATCAGCTTCCCTCAATTCATGTCTCTCTGCACCTAATTTTCCCTCTTTATAAGGATGCCAGTTATATTAGATTGGCACCCACTCTAAAGACCTCATTTTGACTTGATTATCTCTGTAAAGACCTTATTTCCAAATAAAGTCACATTCTGAGGTACTGGGAGTTAAGATGTCAACAGATGAATTTTTCAGGGCCACTATCTAACCCATGACAGTGCCTGAGGCAGAGAAAACAGGCTGTGTGCAAAGACATGGGATTCTAAAAAGGTCAGCCTATTTGGGAAGCAAAAAGACATGTATGTAGTTGGACTGTAGGTGACTTTAGGCTAGTCACATTCTCTTCAGGAATGTTCAAGGCTGTTAAGTGAGTCCTTATAATTTTTAAAATAATAATTTTATATTTATGGTTCTTATTTGTATATTCACATGTATATAAAATTTTGCACAATACATAAATTCAATCATTCATGTGCTTAAAAACCTCTACACTCTTGCCCCCTTTCCTCTTTTAGCGTATCTCACTCTTTTCTTCCCCCATCAGATCATATTGGAACCTCCTCACCCCATTGCCACCCCCACCACTGTACCCCTCCCACATGCTCATGTTACTAATGTAGATGCATTCTTCCATGTTTTTAGTTATCTAATTCTATGCAGATGCTTACACATATACATACATAAGTTTTTTCAGTCACTTTTTTATACTTAATGGTGTCTTTTTATAAATGCTTTTCTGTATTACTCTATAAGACATTGTGGAAATCCCTCTAAACCATGCATGTTATTTACAGGGGGCAATATTGACCCTGAAGGGACAAATATTGGTTTTCAGGAGATGAACAAAATCTTAGATGTTGCAATGGTCTATGGCCCTCCAAAGCTCAAGTCTGTTTGACAACATAAACAGATGTATAGTATATCTGTGGTATTAAAATTCATGGGGTGGGGGACCATGAAAAAAGTTTGGAAAACCCCGCTCTAAATCATCTGGTATGACTCAGATCTCTTTTTAAATGGCTGCACTCTATTCTGTGGTATGGCTGAACCAGAATTTATTCAGCTATTCTTCCCTTTATGACCAATCATTCTGAGTCCAGATTTTTGCCATATGAAGAAGGCTGCAGTTAACTGACTGTGGGTTTTATTTCTGTAGCAAGGCTTTTCAGAGTAGAAATTTTTTGTTATGGGATAGCTTATTTTTAATTTTGTGATAAATGTTACCAGATTGCTTTTTCAAAGATTCAAGTGTTTCACATCTGAGGAGACTCTTTCCAAGTTTGCAATAGATGCTGTAGCTCTGGTTCCAGTGTTTTCCACCTTGATGAGCATAATGTGATGTCTCATTGTGACTTTAGTGTGCATTTCTCTGACTAACAGCAGATGTGGGCATCTTTTCATGCATTTATCAGCCATGTAGATTTGCTCTTTTGTGAATTGTCTATGAATATATGTTATTGGCTCCATTTTTTATATGGTGTTGTTCATCTTTTCTTTTAAATTCTCAAGAGCTCTTTCTATATCATAGGTATTAACTTTTGCCTAGCATTTCTACTAAAATATTTTTCCGAGATTCATTGTTTGTCCCTTGACTTTGTTTAAGTTTTTTTTTTTTTTTACAAGTTTAAAATTTTACATTGTTAAGTATATGGGTCTTTATTTTATAGTTTTGAGTTTCTAATCAGGAGATTTACTTTGACTCTCTGATTTTACATGTGGTGACCTAGATTTTCTTGCAAAGTTTTTGGTTTTACTTTTTTATGTTTATGCTTTTAATACATCTGAAAGTTCTTTTTTTGCATGAGAGATAATGTGCGATATCTCTTTGCAATTTTTTTTCAGATTGATAATGAGTTTGTGAGCACATTTTATAAGTAATCATTAATTTTCTTTTGAATTAAACTGCCATCCTTGTCATATATTAACTTTTCATTTACAAAGGCATCTAATTCTGGGTTCTCTGTCATGTTCCACTGATTTATCCATTCCTAGATCAAAACTAAATTGATTGACAATTCTTTAAAACACTTATACAATTCCAGAAACTGAAATGCGCGCGTGCGCGCACACACACACACACACACATACACACAAGTCAGGGTTCTACGCAGAACTGCATTAAAATTATATATTAAATTTTAGCAGTACTGACCATATCATATTTTTCCAATTTTTTAGAATTTGTTTTATGTATTTTAATAAACATTTATTGTTTTCTTTATATGTGTCTTATACCATTCTTCATAAGTTTATTCATAAGCATTTTATAGTTTTTGACACATTTGTAAAAAGAATATTGTGAGAGTAATAAAATGTATTGATTTTTGTTCATTTGTCTTGACTAAAACCACCTCTATAGACAAGTGAGGAAATAAAGAGAAGTTTAATGCAATTGGGATGTAGGAGTTTTGTAAAATATAGTTTATAATATTATATAATATTTTAGAGGAACTGTCACTGGAACTTTTTTTTAATATATACTCAGGACCATTACAAAAGAGAGATGTGCCAGGTTGGTAATGTTTCTCTGAAAGAAATGAAGTTCCTTTAACGCCCACACTTATGGCTGCCCTGGCCACGAGACCCAGAGCCACTCTGAGCTGGAGTTAGGGTTGGACAGGGCGGTGGCCCGCACGAGAGCCCTCAACCTCCTGACCCTGTGAAGCTTCCAGTTGCTGCTATTGTTGTCTGGTGGGGGTGACCTGGAGAAGCTGCCTTTGCCTTTCTCATGGCTATTTTTACACTTTCTTGGCCATTCCCAATTGTCTTGGAGGCTGGTTTAGGGCCTGCTCACCAAATTCAAGTAACTGAAAACCCACCCACTCTTGAGCATCAGTCTGTTCCAGTTGTTACAACAAAGCACCACAGACTGAGGGACTTAAACAACAGAGATTTATTTTCTCACAGTTTTGGAGGCTTAAAGTCCAAGATGAAGGTGTGGGCAGGGTTAGTTTCTCCTGAGGGCACTCTTCTTGGCTTGCGGATGTCCGTTTCTCCCTGTGTCCTCAGTTGGCCTTCCTTTTGTGTCCAAATTTCTTTTCTTTATAAGGACACTAGTCACATTGGATTAGGGCCCATATTAATGACCTCATTTTAACTTAAATGCCTCTTTAAAGTCTCTATCTTCAAATAGTCATATTCTGAGGTATGGGGGGAAGAGTTAGGGCTTCAACGTATAGTTTATGGGGTGGACACAATTCAGCCCATGACAATAAAGGCCAGGTGAGAGAGTGTGACTAGAACTCAGACTTAGCTTTTAGGGCTGCCTACTTTCTCTTCCTGCACTTCCATTTTATAAGCAGTCACTGCAAGGTAAGTCCAAGGTAGCTAACTTATTGAGGATAGAAACATGAGCTTCCCATTTGGGCCTGTAGTCCTCTGCCATGGACACTAGCTCATGTTAGAAACCCTGAGAAATCTGGGCCCAGGATGTAGCTAGTGGTGATGATGGGGATCACCTGGTTTCAGATACCAACCTTCTCTGCTGAGATATAACTAGTGACCCTGTGTGGCAGGATGGTCTGTGGTGGTGCCCGCGGGGGTTATTTCTGGTTCGTGTTGTCTATTAAAGCCACAAATGAGAACCAAAAGGTGCTTAGTTAGCACCTGAATTCTGAATTCAGGGAAATATAGCTCCTGTACCTTGGAGTTGCCTGAGGGTTGCCAACTCAGTAGAACCAGCTCTACCCCCTCTCCCAACATCTGGTCACTGAAAAGGTTGCATGGGGGCCATGAGGCCAGGATGAAGTCTTTAGGAAGAACAGAAAGTTTGTGGAGAAAAAGCAATCACTCCCATGAGCATGTGTTTTGAAAATTTACTTGCCCTCTCTGTATATTTCTGTGTAATTGGGGTGCATGGAGATCCTCCCATTACTATGTCAGAGGCTAGAACATGGCTCTCATCTGCCCGCTGCTGGCTGGTAGAGCTTCCTGGCATGCTGGGGCAGGGAAAAAGAGGAAGTAAAGAAAGGAGAGGGCACGAGGGAGGGTTGGGGTGGGGTGGGGTGGGGAGGCAGAGGCAGTCCTGATGTTTGATCTGACAGTGGCGAGCTCCCCAGGGTCAGTGGCATCCACACGTAAGCTATTACAGTGATGTCAATTCCCCTCCTCTGGACCATTTACTGATAAGGAGACTCCAGAACAATAGGCTGAGTTGTGGCCCATCTGAGAAAACAGAATCCCTCCTCCCCAAATCTCTTACATGTCCAGTCTCAGCTAGTACCAAGAGGGAGAGGAAAAGAAGAGTTTAGCATCAAGCACATGGTTCATTATACAATGAATATGACCACTTGAAGAATAGAAATGAGGGTGTTTTATTATAGAAAGCTGAATCAGAAATTATGAAATTGAATTAGAGAAGCTTGTAGCCTGGGAAGAAAGGAGCCTTGACAGCACAACTGTAGCACTGATGAGAAAAAATAAAATCCATTTTATGTTTATCTGCTAATGACTTTCTCTGTGTGTGTCTCTCTCTCTGTCACTTACCTGGCTATTACTGGTGTCAACTAAGAAAAGGTCAGTTTATGATACCTATCAGGGATTTTGGTACTGTAGTATAGAATTCAAAGGACTCCAAAATTGTAAAACAGGGTGAAATAATGCTACAATAATAGAACAACATCCATAGCATCCATAATTTATTTGTGGTGAGATTCATGTTCTGTTTCCATAGGAGAGAAAAAATATTGCATACACACACACACACGCACACGCTACAATAATATACAATAAGAGAACAACAGTTGATAGCATCCATAATTTGTGGTGAGATTCATGTTCTGTTTCCATAGGAGAGAAAAAATATTGCGCGCGCGCGCACACACACACACACACACACACACACACACACACACACACACAGAGTCTTAGATGGTCAGGCCTGGAAGGTCCAGCCCAGCGATTAATCATCTAGTCCAGCTATTAAAAATCCATGGCATGGGAAACTTTATTTTCCTGGCAGACATGAGTAATCAATCATGTCACTGTTTCCTGTGAAGATTACCTATTTTCTGATGTAGGCAAAGGACAGCCCACTGTAGCAATTTAGAGATGAAGGAGGTAGGATATAATCTGATTCTTGAATGATGTTCAGGGTTTAGAGAAATGACCCCAACTCATTATCATGTCTGGGCTGATTACTTTATATATTAGAAAAAGTCCTAGGCCTTCTCTGTCTATTTTTCTACCATTTGATAGAAACAATGAAGGTAATAATAATAAAAAATAAATCAGAGTTTTTATTTACTTAGTACATACCATGTTCAAAGGACAGTGAAATCCTTTGCAACTTGATTTTTAGTTCCTATGCTGGCCTTGCAAGTAGGTGTTCTTACTTGTCCACTCCTACCTGTTTTACAGAGGAAACTAGGCCCAGTGAGCAGTGATTTGCATCTGAGAACACCAGAGTTAGAATTGAAATACCATTCTGGTTTACTCCAACTCCCTCTCTTCATCCACCCAGATTCAAAAGATTGTCCAGGGGTCCAAGAGTTACGGCATTATGTTAAACAGTTGAGCATGGCAGTATCTGATGCATTTGGATGTTGGTGGTGATCTTCTTAAAACACCCCAATCCCCTGAGAACCCTTGTAATTATTTTGGAAAGACACTTAGGCATGGGATCTCATGTAAGTTAGTGGAGGTAAAGAGTAGTAGTAATTTGGTATTAATATTAAAGCAACTCTTTTGAACTCAGCTGGGGAATCTTGAGATGGTTCCATGATAAGAAGGACAACTTAGGAGGTGAACTGGAAAGTGTGGGCTCTAGAAGCAAACTTTACCCAGGCTCCTGCCCTACCATCTATTAGTCCTGTGACTTTGAACAAGTAAGGTGACCTCCATGAAATTCAACTCAACTGTACAACAGACTAAGCATCCTGGCTTCTTAGGGATCTTGTAAAGATAAGTGACTCATGGGTGGTCAACATGTGGCCTGGTGCTTGGTGTGGGAGGCCCACAATACATAATGGATTCCTGCCTCCAACAGGGCCAGTGATAGACTTGACGGGAATTTGAGGTTCCCATTTGTGGTGAGGAGGTGGGGGGAGAGAGAGACATTGAGAGAGAGAGAGATGCTGCTGTTTAGAGCACCTCCCAGGAAGGAGAACTTATACTTCTCTGCCTTTCACTGCTCTTTAAGTCTGCTGCTCCTAGATCTGCTAAACTAGAGCAAACAAACTCAAACTGGGAGTGACAATGCCATTGTATAGCAGATGTCCCCAAAGGAAAAGGATGCCCAATTCTCTCTGTAGCATCTTCTCTCCATCCCTTCCCTGCAACAAAAATGGCCAGGAAAAAAAATGACAATTAGATAAAAATGAAACAAAGGCAAACTAGCACTAGGTTACTGGAATTGGCGGGGAGGTGGACACTAGCAACTTCTACATGCTACTGGGTCTTCCTGGCAAGTGCCGTGTTGTGCTACAGGGTTTTCATATGAGCCTCTTCACCCACAACCCTCACTGAGTGTCTGAAAGTGAGGTGCCAGGCATGCACCAGTTTTTTTCCTCGGGAATCCCAGTCTCTTCGGCGAGATACATACCTTAGCAGATGGTAGCTCAGAGTAATTGCAGACAGCCTTGGTGCCAGTCAGGGAAAGCTTCTTGGAGGAGCTACTCTCTTCATTAAAAGTCAGAAAATGAGTAAAAGCCAGGTGATAGGTAGAAGAGACTTTTTAGGCAAAAGCTATACCAGGTGTGAAGGAGGGTGGACACACTGAGCAAGCATGAGTTGAATGAGTCACTGGAGGACAAGTGAGGACAAGTATGATGGTTGGAGTGAGAGTAGGGGACAATGTGAGGCTAGAGAGAAATTCAGGGTCCAGGTTATAGAGAATTTGGAATTTTCCCCCCCAAAGCCCATCCTGGAGCAATTGGTAGAGTTAAGCTAGGAATGGGATGATCATATTGGCCTTTTAGAAAGAGATCCTTGGCGATGATGGATAGAGAACACATGAGGCAGAAACCAATTAAGAGATTTCTATAGGAATCCAGACCCAAGGATGACAAGTCTTGAGAACAAAGGCTATGGCCATGACGATAGAATGAAGAGGTCAGATTCCGGAGAGAGGGTGTAGCACTGGTGGACATGGTGCCTGGTGGAGCGTGGGTATGAAGGAGAGGGAGGAGTTGGGTTTCTGTTTTGTGCAGTTGGAGAGATTGTGAGGCATCCCCAGAGCCAGGTGTGTGGGGGAAACCAATGACTTTAGTTAGAAACGTGTTGCCTCTAAGGGTAGCTGGGGATATTGACATCTGGATTTGGAGCTCAGCAGAATGCTCAGCGTTCAGAATGTGAATTTGCAAGTTGTTAGCACTCAGGGTCTGGGTAAGGGAGAGTATATGAATAAGAAGAGAGAGGGGGTGAGGAATAGATACTGAGACGAGGCATTTGGGTTGGGCAGAGGAAGAGGAATGGAAGGGGAGTGAGATGGAAGTGAGGTGGGAGTGTTATGTCCCAGCAGCCCAAGGTGGAGGGGTTTAGAGCAGGAGGGCTGGTCATCACTGCCTGCTGTTTCTTTGAACATCATGGGAAGACTGGTGCTATTTGGAAGAGCTTTAGGCTTCTCTCCATCCCAGGTAGAGCATCCTACTTGACCCCCACTCCAACCTGGATGGGAAACAGCTGAGGTTTCTGTAGGGGAAGCTGCTACGGGCACTTAGCTGAAAAGGGAGGAAGCCTTGTCTGTGCCTCCTTCTCTGGGACTAAGTGGAGATTGCAGTCTCCTAATAATTAGAGGCTCGAAGAACACCCTTGGGCCTTGACATCCCCATAAAGAGCTCCACAAGCACAGTGGAGCTGGTGACTATGACAAAACAGATGGTGTGACAGAGATTGGAGTTACTCACTGGAGGGCTTATATTACCTCCAAGAATGAGGCTGTAAACAATGCAGCACCACTTCCCACCTTCCAAATTAGCTGGAAAAATAAAAGAGAATGGAGCGTTACTATAAGCAGCGGGCTCTTGGGGAGGCGGCTTCGGCGATATGTCATGGGCAACATCTCATCTTGCCTGTCTTGGGGAGCCCGGGCTGATGAGATGCACCGAACATTATTAACGCCACTTTGCGGAAAGTGCTGCTCACTCAGACTAATGCCTTATGGCATTTGCTGCTTTCCTGGGTCTCCAAAGCTGGAGAGAAAGTCCTGAAATAGCAACTCAGAACTGGTCGTCAAGGCAACAGAATCCTTCAGGATGCACTGTGAGGTGCTGTGCTTGGCACTGGGAGGGGATGAGAGAAAAGGAATTGCAAATGCAGATGCTACCCTCCGTGAGCCTACATTCTTCTTCGGAAGACAGGTTTTTTTTTTGTTTTTGAATCTCTCAGGGCAGAATTTTCCTACCTAGGTCCCAAGGAACACAAGTCCAGCAAGATATTAAGTAGTGTTAATAAAAAAGAGAGTTGTGTGTACAAATAATTTTGCAAAACACACTGGGCAAAGTTAAACATTGCTATGCTTTCTGTAGTCTTTACAAAGCTCATGTGTGTTGTGCTGTTCAAGAGGGAGAGATTGTTTGCCACGTTTCCCCAAATTGTCTGACGAAGGAAATGCTTGTTCACAGGGCATTTCAGAGGATTAATAAACTACAGAATGGCTCTGGGGACCCTGAATTAGAAAGTAATACAAAACAGCGTGCAATTAAATTTCTACAATGTGTGGAACAGCTCTGGAGTACAATAGAATTCAGAGCAGAGAGAGTTGGTGCTGGCTGGGCAAATGGGAGGCTTCGTGGAGGAGAAGCTGAGCTGAGTCTTGCAGATTCTGAGTGAAGGATGAGAGTGGGGAGTGCACTATTTGGGGCATGTGGATGATTATTCTTCTGGAACACAGAGAGCCCTGCTGGGGGAAATAAGGTGCTGCTTAGGGTTCCACAGGTCATATATATACCTTATTGCCAGCAATTGTAAAAGGCAAAACCTTTCACATGCTATTCCTGCTCCTGCTATGACCTTCGGCAACGCACATTCAGTTGTCACCTCCTCCTAGCAGCCCTCTCATGCTCTGGAATGAGTTAGCTCTTCTCCACTCTGGTCCGCTTTTTTTTTTCTTCAAAATACCCAAACTCTGCAGTTGCCAGTGTCATCCATCCATCCCTGATTCTTCTTTTTTCTTTTTTGAAATTTTTTAATTCTGGTAAAATATATAACATAACTTTTTGCAATCTTAACTATTTTTAAGTGTACAATTTAGTGGCATTAATTACATTCACAATGTGATACAACCATCACCATTGTCTAGTTGCAGAATTTTTCATTACCCTACAGAAAAACTCTATTAAAGCAGTAGCTCTCCATTCTTCCCTTCTCCCAACCCCTCGTAACTTCTAACTTACTTTCTGTTGCTATGAATCTACTTCTTCCAGATGTTTCATATAAGAGGAATTATATAATATTTTTCCTTTTGTATTTGGTTTCTTGCATTTAGCATAATGTCCTCAAGATTCATTCATGTTGTAGCACGTGTCAGAATTTCCTTCCTTTTTGTGGCTGAATAATAGTCCATGGTATAAAAAGACCACATTTGGTTTGTCTATGCATCCATTGATGGAACTTTTGGCTCTCGTGAATAATATTGCCTTGGACATGGATGCACGAGCATCTGTCTGGTGCTCTCTTGTGCACTGTCCCTGCTTCTTCCACAATGGTGGCTGTGTCCTATCCAAACCTGTTTATTTGTGTGCTGGGTTTCCCATCTGAAATGTGAGCTTTCAGTCAACACGTCTTTGTTCAGCCTTTCCTATATGTTTGACAATTGGCTTGGCACTGTGGGTAGAGTGATGTACAAGCTAGAAGCCCTGTCATTGGGGAACATGCTTAGAGCTGTTCTGCCTGCCCGAGGTGCACATGCAGTGTGTACATGGTATGACATGATACTAGCTAGGTGGTGGTCAGAGCTAAAGCAGGGATTAAAAGTACCATGAGGATTGGACAGGCGCCCCATGTTGGGGAGAATACTCACTGTCGTGTATGATATGCTATAATGTTTTGCAGCTCAGCACTCAGTATATTCACCCCAACTGAAGGAGACATGTTGCAATTTTTAAAAATTGGTCCCAAATATTACTTAATGGAGGTACACTGTGTCTCTTGATCAGTCTAGAGCTCTCTCTGTCTCTTTGTGTGTGTGTATGTCTCTCTTTCTATCACTTACACAAACATGGACACATGTACACACATATGCACGCACTAGTCACAGACATATACACTCCCTCTCTCTGCTCCTCTGAGTCCATAAAGAGTTTTCAGATAAGGAAGATTATTGGACTTCGACAAAGTTTGCTTAAGAATCTCCTGAGAGGCCTGGCAGCTTAGGCCCAATTCTGCATGAAGCCACTCATAGGGGTTGTGTGTTTCTTCAGATTCTCCCAGCCCAGAGAGCTCTCCTGGACAGTGTCATGGGTACTGCTATGCAATGCTTCTGTCTCAGGGTCAGCAATTATCACTTAATTACCTATTTATCAGGAGGCGATGTTGACAAAGCTGGGTAGAGCTCAGCTCACACACTGAGCAGCTGTGAGTCGAGGAAGCTGCCTCTCTCTGCCTCATCTCCTCTGTAAAAGGGAACTGGAATGCTAACCCTGTCAACTTGCCTGGGCAGTACCCATTAGCTCCGAATATTATTGCTGCAATGGTTACTGTGAAAGTAGCATCTGTCTATGAAATGACAACATGCTCAATACTAAGCACTAAACTGATGTGGGAAGAGACAAGTCTGGTGTGAACAGAGAGGCCAATTCAGGAACCCTCTGTCCCAACTGAGAGGAGTCTGGCTTGATCATGTGCAAGCTGCTGGCCCAGCAGTCAGAGCAACTGAGGCAACACGCACAAATGTGTGTCAGAAGCCTAAGGTGCTGTATGAGTGCAGGCTGAGATCTCTGGTATGTAATGATTATTCTCCCCATTTCACCTACTTATTAGTGTCAGTGGAGGATGGCATGTCACAGCTCTGTAGAGCACAGATGAGATTATGCAATGTGAGGGCAACATTTTTGTGGCATTACTGAGACTTGGCAAGTGGGATAATACATGGCAGATAAGTCACAAGAGAGCTGATGTCATGCACAAGTGCTGATGGGAGCTGATAGGCTGTGATAATTCGTGTTGCCCTTTGCAAGCCAATATCCAGTGCATCCTCCAGGTGCATCCCAGGAGCTGGTCCCACATTTGTCTCTAACATCATGTTGCCAGACAGCAGCATGGATCAGATAATTGGCTCTCGGAGCCATGTACTGTGTCTGCATCATCTCTCTCTACAAGGGTCCAGGCAGCTTTGCATGACCCCGCAGCCTGGAGACTCTCACTCCCCTCTGTTCTACCTTCTTTCACTATGGACTGTGTCTCAAGCCATGTAGATATACTTTGCTTCCTTACAGAGAAAGAGCTAACAGCTGAGATGCTCAGAGGAACATGGGTGCATCTTTCAGTTGAGGTCAAAGTGAGGCCAGCCCTGATTTGTCCTTAGCTTACCTCTCCAACCTTGTCTCTCATGGATCCTCCTTTGTCAGAACTCTGACTCACTGAATTATCAGCAGCTCCCCATTCCATGCTGTACCATTCCATGTCTCTGTGCCGTTACTTGCATTGTTCCCTCAGCCCTAAACACTGCTTCCCTCCATACTGCTTCACAAATACCACGTCAGCTTAAGTTACACACAAGTCAGGGAGCTCGTCCTGAGCCTCCCCCTTCAGGTGAGGTTGGCTACTGTCCCCGCAGGATCCCCACTGGATTCCCACCAGGTCCTATCTATCAAATGGGTTAGTATCTGTAATATCTTATTGCTTTGATCTGTTTACAGATGTGTCTCCCTGTCCCTTCACTCCTCCAAAATGGAGTTACTAGATGGCAGGGACCTTGCCTCATACATCCTAATGCTCATTCACTGATACGTGAATGAAGGAAATGGGTTAAGCAAGTGGGATGAGTGGTCTGCCCTGTCTTGTATTGACCTACCTTCTTCTACTCTGTTGTTATGTCCGTTGCTGTCTGGCAAAGCAGAGGAGGGATGACTCCCTGGAAAGGCAGTGCACATGGAGAAGAACACTCTGGGGAAATGCATTGCTTCCTTTTCATCTTGCTGACGGCTGGCTTTGCTACAAGATGGCTGTGCTTCCGTCTCCTCTGCCAGATGGGCATGTTTCCCAGGGAGCAGGAGCATTTCTCACATGTTTGTCAGGCTGATGGGTCTTTGTCTGTTGACGTTCTGCCCATGTCCTTGGTGCAGTCCTGCCTGGCATTTGGAATTGACACAGTAAACAACAGTTGGACCGAATCAGTGACGCTGATTGGCTGACTTCTCTGTGCTTGCTTTGGGTTTGGGTTTGGTTTGCACATCCCCTGGGCCAACAAGAAGAAAGTGGGCAAGTTGAATGCTGTTCTGCCTCCAGTTTGGCTCTAAGGTTAGCACAGCCAACGCAGGCCAAGTTATTCATCAGGATGAGAGACAACTGTTCTGGCTCAGAATCTGAGTGAGCTCACCTTTCTCGAGTGATGGTGAGATGGCTCCTGGGTGGGAAGTGTTTCACACATCCTGTCTCATTGAACTCTTATAAAACCTGTGAAATATAGGGAGCCTACTTCTGTATTTGAAGAAACTAAATTAGAGATGTGAAGTTTTAGGACGGTGGTCAGAATCAGATATTCTCATTCAAATTTCCTATCACTTTTTATTAGGCAATGTGTTTTGTGTGCCTTCTTCTCCCCCCTCCAAATATATGGTAGGCATTAGTGACTTCTAGGCTTAGAAAAACTCTTCTTGCAATGTCTTTCTTGGGATCCGAAATGGCCCATGTCTCAGCAGGCTATAGATAAAGATGAAGACATATTAATATGAATGCTCAAACTATGCTACAGTCTCTCCTTGACCTGTGAAATACCACATTCACAACCTCTAATCTGCTCCCTCTAATGAAGTCCCTGTGCCTAGGATGTGCTTATGTGTTTTCTGCCATCTCACCTTCCTTGCCTGCAGTCCCCTGTGCACAGATCATCTATGAAAGGTACCTCTCCCACTTCTGTTGCTAGTGCCTTCATTGAGAGTCTGCTCTGCTGAGCTCAGCCATTCATCATTGGGGTGCCCTCAAACCTCCTGGACGCCGAAGCTATATTGAGTTCTCCTGGCTCTCTCCAGTGTTGTGGCAGAGCTGGTCCTACTGGCTTGTGAGAATTGTGTACATCTTTCCTCAGCTCTGAAGTTAATGACATCATGTTGGTAGCTTGAAATTGGCCACAGTGGGTGTATGTGTACTATGGAAATTAGCAATTACTACATATCAAGGCTCCCCATCCCTAGCCCATTGTTTACATTTACACATCACTGTCTCCTCATTGCTGCAGTTTTTGTTCTGCGCCTTGAAACAGCACCGAGGTACCTGGAGTCTCGTGTAGCCCTCCGTCAATCCTGCCCTTCAGCTGCAGTGCTATATCAGTCCCTCGCCTTCTCTACAGAATTGGGCGACATGACAGCACTTCCATCTCTCCTCTCTTTCTCCCTTGGGCTTCTGTGAAAAATCCTGCAGCAACAAGCCCCTTTATCCCTCCTCCCCTTCAGTCAAAATGTCCCCTACCCCAAATAAAATGAACACCACCCCCAGCAAAACAATGGCCCTGGTGCATATTTTAATTAATGCATAGGGGAGAGGAGTTACTTTTGCAAATCCCAGCTCAGGTTTAGTACTGACACCTATGCAGATATATACATTTTTAATTTTGATTGCTCAAGAAACAAAAATAAAATAAAAACCCAACCTTGTTTTAGTAGAGAAAAAAGACACTGGGGTCTCAATTTTGAAGCCTGAGGTCCAGTCCTTACTCCTTCATGACTAACTGTGTGCCCTTAGGTGGACTACTCATGAAGAGGCTTACTGATCCACATGTGCCCTCAAATGTATCGGAGTAGTTTAAGAGCTAAAATGACCAGTGCACTGCAGTGGTTTAGCTCAACATGCTCATGTCTTACTTACATAGCTGTCCATTTAGTGGGATGGGGAAAAGGAGCGAGGGCTGGGTGTAGAAGATTTTTATGCTCCAGCCTGTAGGTGGCAGTCATGGCTTTCTTTAATATTCCAAGGGCCAGAATTCTGTCCCATGGTCCCACTGCAGGAGGTCCAAGGAAGAAGAGATTTGTGAGTACCTGCATCTCTGCCATGTTGGGGAAGCACTTTCCTCTCTGATAGCAGCTTCTGCGTCTGAAACACAGAGGCTTTGATCTATGAGATCAGCAAGTCTTCTTGCTTTAAGAGTTTCTCAATCTCTTGTTTCATTATTACTGAACGAAATGAGCAGAGTTCTCAAAACAGATTTAGTTTGCTTCTCATTCTTGGCCTTGCTCCCCAATGTCTCTCACCATGTTAGAGGCAGCCCTTCACCCACGAGTCTGTTCAAACTGCTAATCAAAGTATTAGTGCCCATCATAATCTTTCTCGAAACAATGTCCAGACATGCCTCTCTCCTTCGAAATCTTCTGAGAGACCAAATTTGAACTCATTTCATCAAGGCCAAATGTCAGTCAAAGAAGAAATCTATACGAAATTTTAATTGCAAGATGTTCGGTGCAAATTTAATGAGTGAAATAAGAGATCTGAGAATTTCCGCATTCTCGGTTCATGCATAATGTTGACTTAAATTGGCTCTCTGGAGGTGGAGGGAATTGCATTTTTAGAATTTACACACCGAGAGAGCACATGGAGTGGACCCTGAAGGTTAAGGTCATAAATCAGAATCATTTAACTGGTTTTGAGTGATTGCTGTAGACTGTAATGGCGAGAATAGTCACCAGTGATTACTGTGCCCCCGATTATTGAAATGCTGCTCAATATTCATAAATCAGTGGTCATTAATCCCCCAAATAGTACCTGTTGGTTTTCTAAATAAATTTCAACCTGCTAATGGAGATTGAAAGAGGCTGATGGGCCCTAGTTCAGAACTGAAACAAATGAGGGCATCACTTTAACAGACTTGGAAACATGTCTTTTTGGAACGCGAAGTCACTTGGGGTAAAGATGTCCCGGTGAAAGCTGCTTTTTGCTAAAGAGAGGCTATTCAGGCAGTTTCTCCCAATGTTCGTAATTTCTGTAGACAATGGCCTTGATGTATATGTCTCAATCTCTGAAATTTTGCTCAGAACTAAATCAAATGATTGAAAAGCTTCAATTCGATTGCTAGCTCATCCCTGTTTACCCACAGTAATTGGAAAATAAATGCACAGCACAGCAAAAGGCCATGGCA
The DNA here is from genome assembly GCF_014176215.1 of Rousettus aegyptiacus. Classification (NCBI taxonomy): domain Eukaryota; kingdom Metazoa; phylum Chordata; class Mammalia; order Chiroptera; family Pteropodidae; genus Rousettus; species Rousettus aegyptiacus. The sequence goes on along the minus strand of NW_023416311.1, from coordinate 25,325,849 downwards.
TTTATTGGTTAACATGGGAGCAAGCAAGGGAAAGAAATTGCAATTGGCGTGTCAGTCACTAGGGTAACAAATTTAGGAAGAAATCGAGAAATAAAAATGAGCATGAACTCGTAGGGACATGAAACTGAAAAGTGATTTTATTACCGCAGACACTTCAAGTCTATGTTCATTTTCTCTTTGCCTTGTTTCTGGGTTGGATTCATAAATTATATATTATGGTGACCAGACATCAGGATAAGGGCATCATGTTGACTAAAATAATAGGCACCACTCTGTAACTGTTGCATTTTAAATCTGGCAGAAATTGTGATTTGCGTGTGAGTGTGTGGAAGAAATGCCATATAGATATGTTTCATGCCTGGTTTCACCTTGAAAAAATGGAGCTAAAAAAGGGAGTCTGGAAATAAATGTTTTTTCAAGTGCAATAGCTCAAAATAATAGCACAGACTCTTTTAATTCCAAATTTCTTAGTCATTGAGAATAGAAACACACATTTTAGTGGCAAAACCTCTTGTATCCTTTCTCTCAGTTGAGGTAACTGAAGACAAGAAAAGACAGAGGGCTTGCCCCTGGTTGACAGATACAGAACTAAACTCCAGGCCAGTTGCCACAAAAAAGAGCAATAGCTAAAAACCGTAATCCACAGGAAGAGTGAATGTAAACACTCCAAGCACAAAAGTAACTTAGCAATAAATGTGAGGAGTCTTACAAATGCCCATATTCTCTAACTCTTTTGGCATTGAATCCATTCACCCCTAGCACAGATTCTCATTTCTGGTTACTGATCCCAAGGAAATAAGTTGAAATGTAAAGAAGTTCATGAAAATCTTATTTTATCACATTTGGAGCAAATTACAGGTCCAAAGGTAGGGGAATATTTAAGTAAGCCTTGGAGCATCTGCTCATGGGAGATTGAAGAGCATTTAAAATAATGCTTCAGAGAACAGAAGAGCAGGTGACAACATGAGGGGAACATTACGGTAGTAGAAAAACCAGGCTCCAAATATGCACAGCCAGGGTGCCCACACCTATGCAGAGATGCACGGTTGAGCAACTGGAAGCAAATCCAGGAGCAGCAGTAGCTCCTCTGGGGAAAACTTTTGCAATATTTCGGTTGGTGGAAAATTCTTACTGGGGAAGGATATTTCTAACCTGATTTATACTATTTAATCACAGTAAGAGATAGCACTTGAAGTGAAAAAAATTGTTAACTATTTATAAAACTCTTTTCCTTAAATATTTTAAATTATGAAACTAATTTTGTAACAGGGTAGCATATATAAAAAGGGGAGAATAGAAATAAAGGGAATGACCCATAATTTCACTATCCTAAAGAAATAAAATAATAAAAGACAACTGACTAATAAAAAACAATTTGGCTGAATACGTGTTCTTTGCCTGAGTCTGTTTGAGGCCGCCCAAAGGTTACCAGAGAAGTGACCTTTTCCAGACTCTGTTGTGGACCCCTCATTTCCCACAGGATGGGGTCCAGAGTTGTGGGCAGCCATGCAGGGCTTTTCCTCACTGCATCTCCATTAGTTCCCCAACCCTGATCCTGTTTTCGCCTCTTGTCCATGCCGCTCTGATTGTGGGGAGTGCTCTACCTTGCCCTTGGCCTCCTGACAAACTCCTCTCCCTCATTAGAACCCAGCTAAATGAGTTCATGATGCTTTTGCTCACCTCCTATCCCGGGGCTGAGTGAGTGCTTTCCCCTTTGCATTCTCAGCCCTCTTATTCACCCTGTGCAATTCTTAATCATGTTTCATTGTATTTATCTGTCTAAATTGTCTCCTCCACTAGACTTGGGTTCATGGACTTAGGAACCATATCTGACTCTTTCCTGTGACCCCAGCACATAGCACCATGCTCAGCCCATTGTAGGCACACAAATGAGGTTTATTTTGTTTTGTTGCCATTTTTCTGACCAATCTAAACAATGCTCTTTCAGAGTACATTTTGTGAATATTCTGATGATAGAAACACAGTTTGTCTGTTGCAGACATAAATAGTCCATACATAGTCCATAACAAGATATTTATATACAATAGTTTAACCAATCTTTGATTCTTAGACTTTTAGCTGTTTTAGGCAGTTTTGAATCTTTTCATTTTCTTCCCCCTTCCCTTCCTTCTTTTTTGCCTTCACAAAAAAATGGGTCGCCACGCACCATGCTGAGTGACCTATGAACTACCTCTATGCACATCTCTGATGAATTACATAGCATAAATACCCAGATAGGATTTTTAAAAAGTATTTTGAGAGCTATTACCAAATTCCCTCTGGTGAATACACGGATATCACAGCCACTGTTTTACACTCTATTGCAGAACCATGTACACTTTTTATTTGAAGAGAAGGCTAGATGTCTTATTTTAGAAAGAAGTCAACTAGAAGCCAAACGATGTCTCTTAAAATAAATTTGTCCCCCAAAACTCGACTTCCTGGCTCCCTTCCCACTGAGTGGGAACTTGTTCTGACCACTCTTCCACATTGTGTTAAATCCACTTTAGGGCAGGTCTGCTGTGAGCCACAACCACACTGACTAAAGTACTAAAAGGACTATTTTCTCCTTACAAATATGTACTTTTATGATTGTGTAAGTAATGCATGTTCATTATAGAACTTTTTGGCAAATAGAGAAAAGAATAAGAATGTAATAAAAACCACTCATAATCATACCATAATTTATATTTGGGAGCATAAATTTCAGGCCCAACAATACATTCAGAATCTGTGTGTGATGTCACCTGTGGAATTTATATGTGTTCTTGTCACCAACTCCAGGTCATTGACTCCACCCTAAATTTCTATGTGATGTCTTTGCAAGTCACTTACCCTTTCTGTTCTTACATTTTCTAATTTGTAAAATGTATGGGTTGTTGAGATTCCCTCAAAAGGCTCTCTCAGTCCTAGAAATGCTATGAATGCACAATGCTGTGGTTCTAAAAATAATCAGATTCATGGCTTGTCTGACATGTGGGCAAAGTTGGTAACCGCCTATGTGATCAATGAGGTTGCTCAAACACACGACATGGCCACTCTCCCCGCCCCCCCCAATCCATGTCTATCCTTTTCCACTTGTGTTTTCTCTGATAACCCTCATGCTATTATACTTCTGCACTTTCAATGAATCTCTGTGTATGCACAGTCTAGACCCTGCTGCTTTCTCACTAATTTGCGTCTTCAGGTTCATAGATGGGATTGATTTGGCTTTGACTTTCTGGTCTTCAGTTCTGTTTAGGAATGGGGATGTCACAGTTACTGTTTTTCACTCTCTTGGATTGATGCTGTTGCCTTTAGCAATGACATTTTCTTGAGAAAAGTAGCACATTTCAGACAGATTTTATCCTATGAAAGAGATATTCTGAGATGCTGGAAGAACATTACCTTTCTGGGAAAGAAGCAAAGAAGATTAAAGGGGGAAAAACCACATTTCTCAAGAGCCACATTCCTTCTTACATGTAAAAGACCCTGGGCTTCATATGTCTCAATGCTTAGGCCAAAATTCCACCTGCCTGGCCAGGGACCCCTCTGACAACCCCAGGAATTCACAGGTTTCCAAAACAAATAGTGCTGGGTCCCGAGGCCACAACCCTTAGGTCCCAGAGCTAATGAGCTGAATCGATGCCATTGGAAAGACATGAGTCTTAGAGTTTTAGTCTCCTGAATTTTCCCTTTGTTTTTGGTATCATGTCTACTTGACTCTGGGCTGTAAATCTTTATAATCAAACGTTTTAGCTCTGTGATCTTAGGCATAGCCAACTCCTCTCCCATTTGTCTTAGAGTACAGTCATTTATTGTACAACTATTTACTAAACACTTGCTATAAAAACAGTACAATATTAAATATTAAAAATTCAGCAGTGAATAAGAGGTTCTTGATCTCAAGGGAAAAGGAGTAAGGAAAGGCATTAAACCGTTTATTGTACAATGAATTGTTTGACTCCCGGAGGTGAAGGGAAGCTGAGTATAGAGGTTTAAGAGCACAAATGCCGGGGTCAGACTTGCAGGCATAGATTTTTAGCTTCAATTCTTAGCAAGTGCGTGAAACTTCTGTGCCCTCTCTGAGGCTCCATGGCTTCATCTGTAAAAGAATTTGCAGCAGTAATACCTATCTACATTGTGAGCACTGACTGGAAGAATCCTTGTAAAGTATGTTCCTTGGTACATTCAATTAGTAGGTCCTCAATAAATGTTAACAACCATTAAAAGTCTTGGGGAGTCAGTTCAGATCTTGAGCAACATCTTCGAATAGAAGTGCTGGACCATTTTGGCAGTATCTATGAGTTAGGTGGCTCAATACAAGTTTCTGAGACACTGAGGCCATCACTGGTCTTGGAGTACAGTGCTCTGGTATTGGCTTTTCTCAATGGTTGGGAGATGTACTCCTCAGTTTCATTCCTAAGTTTAAGCCATTTGAGTGTCCTGGTATAACCCCATTTGGGGCATAGGGTACTTGCCAGATGGAGGGCTGCCTTCTGACTTTCTGGGTGAATGCTTATGCTGTGGCTTCAGGAATGGAGCAAAAAGGTGTGGGGAAACTTAGTAAGTGCCCCCAAAGTTTGAGGAAAGTTGAAGTGTGGTGAGGGACTGCAGTTGGGGCAAGCTGCCTGTCCACCAACTTCTGGGCAAGAGTATGTGTTCCCCACAGGCCAAGGACACTTGGAGAAGATGACTGGGCTGGAGCTATCTTGAAAGGATCCTAGCTAAGAGGACCACATATCTGGGTAAAGAGACCCAAGGAAAAAAAAGCAATGAGAATCGAGAATCTGCTGGCCACAGGCAGAGAGGCAGAAACAAGAGGCTGTCAGGAAAGTGCATGACCTGCATCAGCAAAAGGTAAAACCTTGAATTCTCTGAGAGAACCCATGCAAGTGGCCACCAGAATGGGAACCACCAAGTGGATCCCAGTCATGTCAGAAGGCACAGCCAAGAACGTTACCCAGTATTCGAGTGGCTTTTGCGCTATTATTTCTCCCAGCCCAACAGCAGTGAACCCATGAATGTCTTTCCCTATTCTCCCACCTTGCTCTTCTTCTCCTTCTGTTATACTCACTTTATTGCTATGCACTTCTTCAGGACAGGAAACAATATCAACTCTAGACTCAGTTGAGCTAGATCTCTGCCCTGAGCCTTGTGTCTCAGGCGGTTTCATGCTTTACAGTGACTTTCTCAAAATTTTTAAGTTCCTCTCCAGTATTTGGGACTGATTGGGCCTATCTATGCCATCTGAGCAGGATGCCCCTAGCTCAGATCTGTCCCAATTATCCTGGTCAGTAGAAACCCATACCTGACATTTCCTAAGTTCCCTTTCTGTGGTTGGAGCTGGGTGTAGCCAGCAGTGCCATCCAGGTGGAATGCTCATGCTCAGACTGGATCCTACATGGGTTTTAGATCTTATTCCTCCCAATTGATGTGCTATTTGGTCCTTCCCTCATATTTAGGCTTGACCAGATGCCCCAAGGAGCTCCAGGAATCATACCTATAATGTCATTGACTGGACTTTAGGTCTGGGAGGGCAGCCTGGCAAGCAGATTGCTCCTGCTGGTCAGTATGTTTCTTTTATGAGACAGCACAAGGTCAGGAAAATGGTTGCTGACTTGCTGTCTTGGGGTGACTCTCCACTTGCATCTGATACAGGTCAAAGTGGGTTCAGGCTCCAGGCTATCAATGGTCCACCACTGACCCTTTGTCTTGAGCCACACATGTGAGTCCATGTGTTGACATTTGTCCATCTCTGTTCTAACTGTGGTGCTACTTCTAGTTTTCAGCACCCACAGGTGGTAAGAGTGACAGCAGAAATACTGTACAACAGACATGCTCTTGTTGATGGCACCCAGGGCTTTGCACCAGATATCAAGCAGCCCTCTGTGGGTAGATGTGCCCATTTTTCTGAGGGCTTCCAAGACCATTGTTCTGCAATGCTTAAATGTCTTTGACTTCAATCAATATTGGAATGTTATGCTTTCCTGGGTCTGTCTTTGTCATTGCTGTGAGAAGGGTAGGTATTCTTTGCAGGAATACGACCATTGTTCTCAATCCATCTCAGGTCCTCATTCATTCTCTTTGATGGCGGGGGCATGAAGAAGGCAGGGTAGTGGTCAACTCCAAGTGTCATCAGATTTGGAAATTATAGTCTAAAGTGTTCAAGACATGTTTGGAAAATGCAATGTTCTGCTTTTAAACTAATAATTTCAGAATAGTATTTTTAATTTTTTTGAGGAACCTCCATACTGTTTTCCATAATGGTTGTGTCAATTTACATTCCCATCCACAGTGTGTGAGGGTTTCCTTTTCTACACATACCAACACTTCTTATCTTTTTGTTGTTGTTGTTGTTGTTATTGTTGATAGTCATTGTACCAAGTGTGAGGAGATAGCTCCTTGTGGTTGTGATTACATTTCCCTGATGATAAGTGATTTTGAGCATCTTTGTACACAACTGTTAGTCATTTATATGTCTTCCTTTCAGAAGCATTTATTCAGGTTATTTGTTCACTTTTTAATCAAATTACAGTTGCCCCTTGAATGGTATAGGTTTGAACTGCATGGGCCCACTTATACATGGATTTTTTTTTCAGTGAGTATATAGTTGGTCCTCTGTGTCTCTGGGTTTCACGTCTAAGAATTCAGCCAACTGCAGATTGGAAACATTATTTTTAATACAATCTGGAGACGTGGAGGGCTGACTTTTTATATTGTTCTGTGCCATTTTATATAATAGACTTGAGCATCTGGGGATTTTGGTACCTCTGGTGCATGCTGGAATCAAGTCCTTGTGGATATTAAGGGATGACAGTATACTGTAGTTAAAATTTGGGGGAGTAAAGTTATACATGGATTTTTGACTATGTGAGGGATTAGTGCTCCTAATTCCTACTTTGTTCAAGGGTCAACTGTATTTATATTTTTGCTATTGAGTTATATGTGTTCCTAATATATTTTGAGTATTAACCCCTTATCAAACGCCTAGTTTGCAAGTGATTTTTCTTATTTTGTAGGTTGCCTTTTTACTTTGCTGATTCCTTTGCTTTGCAGAAGCTTTTTAGTTTAATGCAATTCACTTGTCTATTTTTGCTTTTGTGGTCATATGCAAAAATTGTTGCAAAGACCAATGTCGAGATACTTTTCCCTACGTTTTCTTTTAGTAGTTATAACGGTTCAAGTCTTCCATTTTAGTCTTTAATATATTTTGAGTTAATTTTTGTATGATCCGGTAATTCCACTGCTGTGTATGTAGCCAAAGGAAATGAAGTCTGGATATAAAAGAGGTGTCTGCACTCTCATGTTTGTTGCAGTTATCCACAGTGGCTAAGATATGAGACTGACCTAAATCTCTGCCTACAGACAAATAGATCAAGAAGATGTGACACACACACAGAATGGAATAATATTCAGCCTTATAAAGGAAGGAAATCTTGTGATTTACAACAACATGTATAAACTTGGAGGACATTGTACTAAGTGAAATAAGCTAGACACAGAAAGACAAATACTGCATGATCTCACATGTAAAATTGAAAATAATCAAACTTACAGAAAAAAGAGTAGAGTGGTGGTTGCTGGGAGAAATGGGCAAAGAGTATGAAGTTTAAGTCATGGAAGATGAGTGAATTCTGGAAACCTAACCTACGGCATGATGACTACAGTTAACAATACTGTATTATATATTTGAAATTTGCTGAAAGTGTAGATTTTAAGTGTTCTCACTATAGAAAAAGATAAAAGGAAGAAAATGGTACTTATGTGAGGAGATGGCTGTGTTAATTAGCTAGATTGTGGTGATCATTAAACAATGTATACAAAACATCATTATGTATACCTTAAATATGTTAATAAAGCTCAAAAAATTCAGAACAGTAAATTTAACAGAAGATGAATCATGGTCCATAGTGTATACTCTGGGTAAAACTTTTTTTGTGGTTCTTCAGGCAACATTGAACAACCTCTGGAAGAGTTGCGGAAAGCAGTATCCATGGGAGGCATCACAGAGGGTTAATGCAGTGTCATGGGTAATGATGGACTAGCACTCAGACCTGAGTATGGCAGAGACAAGAGGATCCACATTGTTTTGGTGCAAACAGGCATTGTGAGTACTAAGATTGTTATCATTTCTTGCAGTGGGAGACATGAAATAAACCGGAAGCAGTACATGCGACAATCATGAGCAGGTCCTTGAGCTATTGGAGTGTTTGAAAAGAACCTAGTCAGAAACCTCCTTCAACCCCTATTTCCTTCCTGTGATCTTGGGCCAGTTGGAAAATATTTCTCAGGGACATGAGAGGACACATGGTATGGTCCACAACCAAGACCTAATAAGACTCATTGGCTATAGGCGACTGGCTGCTGCACAGGACGCACAGCTTGGAGTGTTTGTTTGTTTGTCAGAAGATGGACTGGGATAAGAACCCCCCTGAACCCTTCAGAGATTCACAACGGGGCCATTAATTCCCTCCAGCACCTCCATATGCCCAAGACAAACTCTGTGAAGCTCAGGCCAAGCCCAGTCCAAGCCCATTTATTCTTTTGCTTTGCTGGTGGCTGGGGGGTTCCATCATGCATATGGCAGCTTTATTGAATACTTATCATGTGTCATTGTTCTGGGTACAGAGGATATAGCTATGAGAAAAACAGACAAAAATTCCTAACCTGGAGGAGCTTGAATTCTAGCAAAGGGAGATAGAAAACCAATAAAATAAAGAAGCAAAATATATTGTATGCCAATTGTGTTAGTTGTAATGAAGAAAAAGAAAGCAAGGAAGGGACAGGAGTTAGTAGATGAGTAGGGGTTCTATTTTTAATAAGATGTCACTGAAAAGGAGACTTGAAGGGTTTAATGGAGGAGCATTCCTGGCAGAGTGGACAGCAAGTTCAAAGGTCCCAAGGCCAAAGCCAGCCCAGAGCAATAGAGAATAGCAAGGAGGCCCTGTGACTGGAGCAGAATGGGCATGGGAGAGAATGGTGGGAGAGAAGGACGGAGTGGAGACAAGGTCCAGGCTGTGGAGATATCTAGGCCAATGGCTCTAATTTAATGCTGCCCATCAAATCACCTGGAGAGCTTTCAAAATCCTGATTTTCAGACTTCACCTGATACCATGATCCTATTAAATTCGAATCTCTGGGGTGGATCCAGCAATCAGTATTTTCACAGTCTCCCAGGAGATCCCAGTCCTGCACAGTGAAGACTGAGAACCAGTGTTTGAGCCACTGTGAGGGCTTCTGTTTGCAGCCAGAAGGGGATCTGGAGCAGAAGGGCGGCCTGTGCAATCCCTGGGTTTGCTGAGTTGAGAACAGACAAAGGCGGAAGCTAAGAGGCTCTGAAGGAAGCTGCGTCCCCAGTGAGGACTGTATTTCTGAGGACCAGCTGTAGACACAGAGGAATGAAGCACATCTGGGGATGTCTTAAAAGGACCCCTAAGAAGCCTGAATGAGGGGCAGCCAGGGATTGAGGGGTGTGTACTGAGCTAACTGGTCCTTTGAGGAAGTGTGGCATCACCCAGGCCAGGACAGTACAGTAAGAGGCCCTGACTGGGGATTTCAAAAACTCAACAAATCTGTCTTAGAAGAGGAAGGGTTGGTGACTGTGGGCCCCCCATATCCATAAGGCCTAGGAACTGAACCATCACTGTGGGGGGTATGTGGGATTCTGTCTACACTGCTCTGACCCTGGAGGGATGAGATGTGAAGCTGGGCTGGGAGGGCAGAGGGGAGGGGTTCTAAGTAGATAAAAGTGTGGAATGTGATTATTGATCTTGACCTGATTGTAATTACGTGATTATTATACTAGGCAAGATATTTTCATGATTAAGGTGAGACTTCCTGCTACTGAAACTGACTTGTATGGTGAAGGCTGTAGACTGCAATGATGTCTGGAGTTAGCGAGGACCAACCACAAGCCGCAGGGGGGCTATTTAAATTTAAATTAGTGAAAGTGAAATAAAATAAAAACTCAGTTCCTCAGTCATATTAGCCACATTTTAAGCGCTCAATGGTTACACTTGGCCATTGGCTACACTGCCAGATGGTGTAGACATAGAACATTTCCACTATCACAGAAAATTCTAGAAAATTAGAAAGTGCTATTCTAGAGAGTGGGCTTGAAGGGGCCAACTGTGGAAGATTACATGAAGCTGATTTCTGTTCCCACTCTGCTGAGTCTTGATGGGTCAGTGTTGATTGAACTTGATAGTTACTTAAGATTAGGGAGGGATTATTTATTTTTTAAAGCAAGAGAGATGAGAGCATGTTAATATGATGAAAATGAAAGACACTGTGGAAAGACAGGAGTGATATGGGGGTGAGAGGTGTGATCACAAGGGCAAGGATGATGAGCATCTGTCCTTCCAGAGGCAAATGGGACTGCAGATGTGCACCTCCTTAATACTCAAACGCTCTGTAATGGAACCTATAATATCCAGGAATTGCATTTGCAATACCTTCGCTGCATTGACAGAGCCTCACTCAGGACATCTAACAAATTATTGTCAGCATATGAAGAGTCCATGTCTCAAACCATTAATTTGAGATCCTCTACCCAATCATAGTTTTTTTTCTAATTATAAAATATGAGCGGCATATAAAAACTATATTTATCTCTGCAGACATATCCAGAGAAAGACCGTGCATCAGGTGGAGGTTGACTTCTGTGAGTTCTCAACCACAGGAGCTGTGAGATTAGTCTTTCTGCACATGCATGTGTGTGCCATGGCAGTCAACAGTAGGGGCATGATGTAATTCAATATCTTCCTCTTCAGGGCTCATAGGGTGGGGAGTGATAGGTGGGAATGTTGCTGAGCACCACCATGTCTGGATTTCAGGTGGAAACACCCTCTTGCGGGTGGGGACAGAGCAGAGAGCTGCAGAAGCAAGGCAGCAAGCACAGTCTCTACACCCAGAGAAAAGCTACTCCTGCAGGAACAGGGAATATGGGGGTCAGTTCACAGACTGCCTTGGGCAGAAGCAGTTTAATCAGCTATACTTTGGATGAAGTGTCAGTATGCATAATATGTTTTGAGCCTGTAGACAAGCCAAGATATAAGGTGATTCTGCAAATCATCACAAATTTCTGGTATAAGAGAGGAGCCCAGAGACTGAGCTGGCTTGGAATAAGGAGGGCCTTGGAAACCTTGTAAAGGAGCCACAGTAGTATGCAATGCAATGAAAAGAGGCAGGAAGAAAAGAAATGACTCTGCTATCCCCAGTTAGCTGGGAGTTGTCAAGTCTTCTCCACTGAGAGATGAATTTTGGAAATAAATGTCAGAATCCACCTCTGCATGTCTAGGGGTATCTGACTCTTGGTTCCTACCACTGAGTCAGGCACTTGAGGGTTGGAAAGAGGAGAGGGGAAGATTATCCTGGGGACTTGTGCACACATCTTTAACTGGTTGTAAATGTGATTCTGCCTTTAACTTGATATTAAATGTAGTTCCCATTCCATATATGGGTTCAAGCTTTCTCTCCTCTTTAAAAAGTCTTAAGTCAAAGGACCCCTCTAGGTTGTGAAGTGTACGTCTGGCTTCAGTGGAATAGCTATGTTGTAGGGGAGAGTATGTGGCAGGACACGGGCAAAGCAGTAAATAGCCCCACCCCACTTTCTTATGTTTTGCTAGAGGGCAGGTGCCTGAGGACATGGGCCCTGAGGCAGAGGGCCTGGGCTGGGATCCCACCTGCTATTTAATTAGGTAGCCTTGAGCAAGCCTTTCTGCCTCTGTGCCTCAGTCTCATCAGATGAGAAATGGGGACAATGATCAAACCCATTGTTAAGGTCTTGTGGGAATTTATAGGAGTCAGTTTGCATGCTGTGCCAGACAGAAAGTCGGCATTCCTTAGACAGCAGCTCTCATTTGTACCATTTTTATTACAGCCTCAGCCTATCAGCCTTGAGGCTCAGAATTTTGGAGTGGCCAGTCTCTCATCCTCATAAGCACCCATGGTTTGACATCCCTGAATAAGATGAGTAGTTACATTGGGAGGAAGAAAATAATTTGGAGCATGAACTCTGTGTAAGGAGTTGTCGAACAGTTTTGACAGTTGTATTGTGATCAAAGGTGAAAGTTCACTAGTGTGCAAGAATCGGTTCCTACTTTTGTGTGAATCTCATCTTGAGCTGCAAAAAAAGGAGGCAGCATGATGGGAAAAGACCCAAGCCTTTAATCCTTGCTCAACCACCAACCTATATATATGACTTTGAACAGTCACCTAACCTTGCAGGGGCCAGTTCCTAATTTGCAAAGTGAGTTTATTGACCAGGTGGCTTCTCAGGATCCTTCTTATTCCGTGATTCTGTTACTCTGTGAAATGGAGAACACAGCCTCAAATCTTCTGTTTGAATGATGAGCTTTATTTCTTTATGGGGGAGGGGAAGTGTGTCTCTTTTTCTTACTTAAAGAGTAAACGCATACTATGATACAAAAAGATTATTCTCCTTGAAAAAGAAGAGAATGTAAAACTTTGGTTTATCATTTTTCACCACTTTGAGTTAATATATAAATGTATGTAAACTTTTCTAAATTTTGACACTCTTTCCTAGCATTTATGGATCACATAAAGCAAAAATCTATGCCTGAAGCTCTTGTATCTGTAATATGAAACAAAACAAAACAAAACACTAATCTCACAGCAGGAACATATAACCACTTTTTTGTGCATGTTTTATTGAAGAGATTGACTAGGATTTGGACTTTTTTAGAGTCTCTAACACAGTTTAGTGGGAGTGGGGATAAAATTATTTCAGGCCCAGATTCACATTTCTGAGCATGACAAAGACATGCTGTCTGAGAGTCACAGTGCCTCTAGCAGCACACCCCACTCTGGGAGTCTCAGTTACCCTAAAAAATCCCAGCATCTTGGGAATCTGTCCAATTTTTGACACACAGTTCTCCTTTCTTCCTCTTTCTTTCTTCCTGTCTCTGCGTCTAGTTGAGAGTATCTGGCCCTTGAGCTGAGTGCCCTACTTAGATTGTCGTTTCAGCTTTTCCTTGCACCTTGGCTCCATAGTCTGCCATTCCTGCCCTGTTTGACCCTCACTCTCACCCCTAAAACCTTCACAAGAGTTCACTTACTCAGGAGAGCTGGGAACACTCACTCATCATCTCTGATTTTCCTCTTATGGCTGAGGTGCTCTCGATTTCATACCTGGATTTGGGTGAACAGTCTAGCCTAGAGGACCCTGGGTTCCAGACCCACTGATCAAGAGAGTGGTATATGGTCAACCCTGAGCTAAAAACTGAAGCACTGTGTGGGCCACTTGTGGAGGGAGCATGGTAAGGGGGGGAATATCTCCAGCTAGATATAGCCCTTGGCAAACTGCTCCTTGGGGACCAGAGCTCTAGCCCCTGACTTGGCACTCGGGGGCCATCCTCCAGGGTTATAAGGAAGAGCAGGTCCAAGAGTTAGGTCACCTTTTCTCAAAAAGTTAAACATGGAATTACTGTGACTCGGCAATTCCATTTCTACGTATATGTTCAAAATAATTTAAAACATGTTCAAATAAAAACTTGTACATAAATAGAAACACTATTTAAAATAGCCAGAAGATGAAAACAACCCAAATGTCCATCAACTGATAAATGTGGATAACACAATGTAGTATATCCATGCTATGGAATATGAGTTAGGCATAAAAATGAATGACGTACAGATACATGCTAAAACATGGATGAACCTTAAAAACATTATGCTAAACAAAAGAAGCCAGTCGCAAAAGACCATATATTATATGATTCCATTTGTATGAAATGTCTGGAACAGGTAGGTCCATAGAGACAGAATGTAGACCAGTGGTTGCCAGGGGCAGAGGGAGGGAGGGATGAGGAGTGGCTGCTAATGGGTATGGAGTTTCTTTTTGGGTGATGAAACATCTTGGAACTAGATAGAAATGATGGTTGTACAACATTGTGAGCATACTAACTGACACTGAATTAATGGTTAATTTTATGCGATAGAAATTTTACCTCGATGTAAAACAAAAGACCCCAGTCTGCACTGAGGAGTGGGCAGGTACTCTGAGAAACCAGTCATATTACTGAAATGAGAACCTGGAACGAACATTATATCAGGAATGATGTTACTTGGCTACACAAGTAACAGAAATTGGGTTAACAATAGCTCAAACAAATAAAGGTTTATATTTCCCACTCGATTGGAAGTCTGGGGTAGGTGGCCCTGGGATGCATGATTAGACCATGCAAAATGAAAAAGCAGATATATAATAGTATGTACAATATAATTCCATTAAAATGTGTAAGTGTGTGTGCACACATGCATGCACAGAAATAATGGTAGTTATCTTTGAGTATCGTGGGTAACTTCTCAGTGAGTTTCAGCGTTCTCATAAACAGCCAACAGTCATGTAAGCAGTTTTAGAAACAAATATTTAATTGACAGAAAAACCCTGAACTTAACTATTTACTAGCTGTATTATCTTAGGCAAATTACTTAACGGCTCTGAGCTTCAGTTTCACATCTGCAAAATTTGCATAATAATATCAGCCTCTTAAAATTGTGGTGCAGATGAAATGAAATAATATGTATGAAAGCTCCTGATCCATACTAAATGCTCAGTAAATGCAATGCCTTTCATTTTCTCTAGTAAACTCTCTCCCTCTTATCCAACATGCACACAGGAGAGGGTCCACTACTAAGTCATTCTGTTTTACAACAAATCTAAATTAATGTCTTTTTTTTCCCCCTCGGATGGGTTTTATTCTAAGATTGGGTGTTTGTTGTAAAATGGAATGTTCATTTCCATAATTTTCTGTTTAAAGAATAATTGGAACTGTTTTCCAATTTGCAGAAAAATTAAAATCAATGCACAGGTATTTTCTCAATTTTAATTTTTCTACTCCAAAACCATATCAGAAATCCATTCTTAAACATTTGTCTCCTACTACTGAAATGTTCATAGCAGAAACTTGCAGAACTAGAATCTGAAGTAACAAAATCACATTTGGTTATTTGAATAGACCAGGATTTCTGCAAAGCCCATGCTGATTCTGCAGGTAGAATGTTATGGGAGGCACTTTATCAGAAGGAGTGTTCTCATAGGCGGAGGAGTGAAAACTGGTTCCCTTCTAGTTATTACAGGATGCAGCAGGTGCCAAGCTGAGAGAGATGCCATTAGCTAGGGTGCTAGACACGCTGCTTAGCACCAACCTGCCTGACCAACTTCGCAAGGAATCGTAGGTGAGCTTTCTGGGAATAGGATGTATGATTGCACCGTGCACCTTGGGTTATGCAATCTGGGACAAAAACAATACATTGAAAAATTGGCAGCCCTTTTTTTAAGCGGAGCTACAATCTCCGGCAGAAATTAGACTAAATCGACAATTCCCATTGATTATGCTTTTTAAAATATCAAACTCCACCCCAGAAAACAAGTTATTTCTCCTCCAGACAATGTAAAAGTGGCTTATTGCCAGCTCTCTCCTGGGGTTCATTAATAACCTCGTCCTGGTATTGGTCAGGCCTCTGTCTTGCAGGCCCTGCTCAGTCACGAACCTCATTAGAATCTGGGTCTGTGCTCCTGGCAAACAGCTGCCGCTTGCACTTGAAAACTGTTGGAGAGAAAAATGGTCCCTGCAGTTCCTATCAGCCTTAAACAGAAACATCTGCTCCTCAGGAGTCTTTTGCTGGCTCGGTTTGCAGGAAATGCGTTCAAGGCTAGGCGACAGCACTGCCTCCCAGCACAGTGACATCAGCCAGAGAGAACTGCTGTGGGCGACGCTGGGCCCTGGGAATAGTCTGCCTGCCAGGAAAACAAAGCCTGAGCCACACATTTTATAAAGCTTTAAAAGCACAATCCTGGCTTAAAAGGAGAAATATTGCCAGGTGGTGAAAAGTGCTCCTGAAGAAAAAAGCAAATAAATAAGAGAAAGCTGATTGAATCCAGGATTTCTGAGTCTTTTGTTCTTTTTTCCCTATCGGCCGAGCAACAAATGAAGATTTCTGGTGTGGAGGCATCCGCTGAGACCAATAGTTTTCTCTTATGCAGCTTTATCTGGCATCTAACCACATTTCTCTGTTTTTAGGCACAGATTAAATAAGAGGACATAGGTTAGAGGCCTGGCCCAGACATGGATACATAGTCCCTTCCTCCTTGTTCTCTTCTTGAGGCTCTTAAAAAGACCCGGATCCTAAATTATTTCTTTCCTTCTGCTTTTGGATGAGGATGCTGAAACACCAAGAAATTAAGGGCTTGTTCACACATCCATTGCGGCATTTGTTAAGTCACACAAATCATGGGCTATAATCATAAAATGTTATATTTGCCTTCCTATCCCCTGAAGTTGGCTCTAGGGGGTTAGCCCTCTCACTGCCCACTGGTGGCCACATGACAAGGCCCCACAACTCCTGTGATCCTGGTAGGGAAGAAACACTTTCAAGGCTCAAACTAAGTGATAAAACAGAATCCTAGTCCTATGTAATAATGGAAAGCCACAACCCGCTTTAAAGTTGGTCAAAGCCCATGTTTCCAATGCTGAGCCTGGTGCCAACAGGGAAGTCAGGGAGGGACGGTCATCAGCCTTTTTTTTTCTCTTCTTGCTTCTTCTCATCCTCATGATCTTTCTACCAGCAGCTTCTGACCCTACAAGGTTGGGGTCTGAGGAGGGAGAGGAGGTAAGCGGGAAGTCACATCCTGTGTGCCTGGTCCTTGAGGGCTATGATGTCACATTTTTGCCCCTGCAGTGATTAAAGAGATGTTTTCTTATGGGTTTTTTTCTTTTCACCCCATTTCTGAGGAACTCTCACCTGTAGTTCCCTTGATAGGAGCGATGCATCTTCCTTGAGCCTGTCTCTTCCTCCTTATCTGGCCCTTCTATTTCCAGGGGGTACCTCTAGCTTCTCTCTGCTCAAGTCCATTGCCCCTCTAAGTGGCACTGTTTGATAGGTTCCAAAACCACGCCTTGTCCATGGGAGACATACGTATATGTTTTGTCCTGACACGCCAGGAAAAGAAGAACCGAATACCACCACCTTGGCTAGGGTTTGTGGATCAGCTACTAGCTAATCCATCTCTCACCCTTTATATTTCTCAGATAGGAAACAGACACCAGTCCTTAATGTCTTCCAATTTAGATGACATGTATTAAGTACTCTGGGGGCTTCTCTTGAAGCCCTGTAGCCCCACTCTCTAAGCTCAAGGTGGGGTACAGGAACCCTGCAGTCCCTGCCTTAAATAGCAGGGTTGGGGGTGGAGGAAGATTCACAACACTTCAACAACTGGTTCTAAAAATCCTTGCTTAGTCTCCTTATTTTGAAGTCTTTGACACCAGGCTTGGGTTAGGAGACAGTGTCTCCTCCCCTGGGAGGTAGGGTTGGGGTTGGGACGGAGCCCAGCTTTCTCTAAAGAAACTGTCATCAAAAATCTTCCCTAATCGCTACTCTTAACCCTTGGCATGGGTAGAAGGTTCAGGAATTGTTAAACTCATAATATTTATGGAGCTCTTTGGTAAGTGCTGTATATGCATTGGATCTTCTTTGGAATGGGCTATCCATTGTCTCTGGTGCCTTGGCCTCAGCAGCATATTGTTCTCGAATATATTCGCCTTCTTGTCCTTCCCCCCGCCCTCCCCCCGCTCCCCCCCCCCCGCCCCCGCACTCCTGAGCTCTTGGTAGGGAGATTCAGGCTTGGTTAATCTCTATCTTCCACACCAGCACAGGGTCTAGCATGTGCTAAGTGCTTGGTGAATCCTTGCTGACCCAATGAATAAATACCACAAATCCTCTTTCACCCAGTAACCAGTAATTTATTGAGCGAAGAAAGTATCAAACACTGGGCTCTACGCTGGTGCAGAGGGAAAGAGCCTTTAGGACACAACCAACAGTGTGTTTTCAGAGTGCTTCCACTCTCGTTGTGATGATTGCGTTACTGGATGTAAAAGCATTAGCGAGTGGCTGGTTCCAAGTGGGGGAAGTGAAAACAGAAGATGAGCCTGGAATGTCTTGGTACCAACATGTAAGAAATTGCTTTAAAAAAAATGACAGGGCCACATTAAAAGGACATGGGAACCAGCTTGAAGGAGCTATCAGTGACCAAATCTGAGACAAGCTGAGAAACAAAATAGTGACAGTAATTGATTATAATACATAGCATAAAATCAATACCTATGTATCCATACTGACATACATGAGTAAATAATGGAAAAAATACGCTGAAGAGAAGGGAAAGTGCTTCCCTACAGTAGGATTCTAACTGTTGACTATGGAAGGAGTGATGGGACTAGAAAAACACCAGAGTAATAATTTTTTCAGGTAAAAATCACTGAAGGATGATGAAATGATTAGGCAAAAGTATGATAAGAAACAGGATGTTCACATAATCTCAAAGTATCTCCATCCAAGATACCTACTAATTACAATGAGAGAAACAGCTGCTTTACAGTGGGGAAGCCAGCAGGTCCCACTTTGTCAAGTGACCAAAGTTAAGGCCACTATGATGAGACACACAGTGATACAGGTGTATTCTGATCTGATGTACTGAGAAGGGCACAGCATCACTTTGATGGTTTTCTTGCCCACAGATACTGAATTTAGACAAATTTGAATTTGGAAACATCCTATGAAATAACTGGCCAACATTCAACGAAAAACATCAAGGTCATGAAAGACAAAGCCTGAGAACTGTCCGAGAATTGGAGGAGACTGGAGGAGACACAACAACTAAATGCAATATGGGATCCTGGAAAGGATCCTGGACCAGAAAAGAAACATTAGTAAAACAACTGGAGACATTTGAATAATGTCTGTAGATAACTCATAGTATTTTGCCAATTTTGATTCCCTAACTTAGATAATTCTAAGATGTTAACATTTGGGGAAGGCAGATAAGGGTGTATGGAAATTATTTGTACCATTGGTTCAGGTTCCTAAAAAATAACTCTGCATTTATTTCAAAGTTTGAAATTCAAAAATAAAATTTAACAGTTAAGTTTCACGTAGTGACATCCACTGGCTTTTGCCAGCTGGCCTTGGCTACCTTCCAGGTTCATCTCCCACAGCCCCACAGCCCTACTCTTTACTAACCAGCGTGAATAGTCCCCAAATTCCAATTGCAAGTGAAGACTTAGGTCTTATCTCCCAAGTGATTGTTTAACAGCCAACATGATTTATTTTCAAAAGTTAGTTTCTCTCTCTTGAAGCTTGTCCCAATCTTGACTTTTTCAAGCATCACAGTCCAAGATGAAGTGGGTTTAACAACACGTCCACATTCAGAACCGGATTAGGGCCTGCTGTTGTTTCTCATGGCCACACGATGTCACTGTTGGTACTCTGTCTTGGATACTCTCTCAGGCTGGATACATTCCAATCTCCACAGAGATCCCTAGAAATTTCTGAGAATGAGCCGCTACCGAGTCCCCAGCTTGCTTGAAGGCTCTCCAGGCCCAGTCCCCAGAGGTCGTTGTCTTGGGCACAGCCCTTTCAGTTCGCATCCATGGGCTCCTTCCAAAACCCATCTCACCCTGGAAACATGGGTTTGGGCTGGGGGCCAGTGTTTCACAGTTCATGGACCTTCTGTCTACTTTTTCTCCATGAACCCTCACTTCTAAACACTCCGGATATGGAGGCCCTCACTCTTTCCTACTCCAAAAGGAGACTTTCCAGAATGAAGCCACTATAGGATACTTTCCAAGTAATTCTGAGGTGCTGGCACCTACCTTCCTGGGAGGAATAGCAGTTTCAATATTATCCTCTGCCATCTCCCTCATAAGACGAGAAAAAATTGAATCTTGTGCCACTTCATTTATTCACTTTCCAACACATATTTATCAAGTGCCTGCTTTGTGTTGGGCTCTGTGTTAGATTCTAGGAATTCATAGAAGAGAAAGATACAATTCTTGATTGCAAACCTAGGTGCAGAGGCCATGGAGGAAATCAAGAGAGGTGAGGGCTGTCTAAGGATACAATACAATAGTACTCAAAAGGAAAAGGCCGCTGACTGAGTCAACCACAGAGAACAGCCCTCGAATTGAGTCCTGGAGGACAAAGGTACTGTTTGGTGTAGGAGGGCAGGAAGGACATTTGTCTCAGAGGAACTGCAATTTAGAAGACACCATGTCTGGATTTGAGGCCCCTGATGTGTTTCCGCAGCTGGCTTTTCAGCGCCTCCGGTGTCGTTTACCTCACTGTTTATTTTTTCCATTTTGTTCAGCTGCATCTCTATGCTGATCTGTTAGTTCCAAGAGGGAAAGGAGCTTGTCTGCAATGTGACTATGTTCCCAGTGCCTGAGACATGGTGGATTCTCAGTTTACAAAAGTGATGAATTAGAGAAATGGCTTAATATATTAGTGGCAATACAGGTAGTGGTTCCATCTGGCTGGAATGACAATGTTTGGGGGCCCGAGATCGCCAAAGATGGGTCCCGTAGGACCTGTGTGGTAGGCTGAGGAGTTTTCACCTCATCTTGAAGGCAATAGAGAGCCTTGAGATATATTGAAAGGAAGAATAACAAGATCACATTTGTGTTTTAGGACTAACTCTGCAGCAGAATGAAGGCAACCTAGGGGGAGACAATGGGAGAGATAGTGACATCTGTAGAAGGGTCTCTTTGGAGTTGAGTGAACAGCAAAGAGGTCCTGTATCAAGGCTGTGTGGGGCTGAAGAGAAGGGCATGTGGCAGACACCGCGAAGAGAGCTGGGGTGACAGGGTACTGGTGTGACAAAGAGAGCTCTGGCAGGATCTGACCAGGGCCATCAGCTCTGTCATTTCCTGCAAGAAGGCTTAGCAGAGGATAAGCTTATTTGGAGGAGAGATTAGTTTGTTTTTGGACACTTGGAGCGGGTGGTGCCTGTCTATAGGACATTCCAGATGAATTGTCAGTCAAAACGTTGGGCATGTGGGTCTGGAGATGAAAAGGAATACGTAGCTGGTGAATAGAATTGGGGACTTATCAGAATAAAAGTGGAAATAAAGCCATGGGTATGAATGGCGCCATCCAAAGGGAGAAGGTTGTGGATGCTGGGCACTCTGGATGAGCCACAGAGCTTATCAATAGGGGAGAGAAAGAAAGACCCAGACAAGGAGACTCAGAGAAGTAGGGAAATCCAAAAGACCACGGAGCTATAGAGATCAAAGAAGATGTTTCTAGAAGGAGAGAATGGTTCACAGGGCCAAATGCAGTTAGCAGCAAGATGCAACCAAATAAAGACTGGACACTGCACACTGAGTTGGCCTCTGGTGGTCCCAGTGGAGAGAGGTGAGGTGAGGAATGAGGAGAGGGGAGGTAGTCACTGTACTAACCACATGGACCCCTCTTTCTCCTCTCTACTTCACTTTGGTATTTCCACCCTGGTACACTTACTTGTCATGAGCGTGACCTCCATTTTTCACCTCTGCATCTTTCTAGGCTCATCTCCAAATTCACCTTTTCTCTGTATTCTGCTTCCTAGGCAGAATTAACCCCTCCTTCATCTGTGTTTCTCAGACACTTTATTACACCTCTTAGGGACGCTGTTGAATTATTAACATGACTTGAATGGTGAGCTGTATCTATGTGTAGTCTATAATCCATGTATTTATATGTGGATGTCCTCAGTGTCTTTCCCTCCCTTTGGCTCTCACTCTGACCCTCAGGGTCATTCTCTCCTGCTGCCTCCTCATATGGTAAAGCAGAAACAGAGGCTTGGAAAAAATGCCTTCTTGGGTGTGGCAGGAAGATTCTCCTGGGAGAGTGGGCATGGCTGTTTTTTACTGTCTGGCTGAAGTTACCCTGGGCCTCAGGGAGGGGAAGGAAGGAGGCCAGGAGAGTAGGGGGAAAGGGTCTCAGAATATAAAGTGGATGGGGGTGGGGGAGGGGAGGGTCCTGACTGTCTTGTGTGAGATGGAAAGGGGAGCCTCACTTCCCATCCTGATGGAACTGAACAAAGAGTTGCGAATTTCCTCTTGAGTTCTGAGTTCAAGAGGGGCTCCACCATACACAGGACCCTCTTTTGTTCAATGAGTCAGGGCCTCTTGAAAGCCAGGGGCTGCCTTTCCTCTCTTTGTTTCCTGGGGGTGCTTGGTAAATATTGTTGAATTGCACTAAAAGGCAGAACTGAGACTCAGGGCACTTGCTCGTCTGGCTTGCTTCCTCTGCCAATGAATCACAGTCTATTTTTATCATTTCCTTCAACAAAGACACCAGAAGTTCAAAGGAAGGGTATCTGGGAATTTAGAAAGCCTCTGCAAAGCCCTCAGCTTCCTTCAGGATAGGGATAAGCCCACCCAGGAGGCCACCAGGTGCTGCCCCCTCTCTGGAGACTCTCCTCTGAGCGCTGTCAGTCAGTGTAACATTTCACACTGCCATTGATTTTTATGTCTTTCTACACTAATTAGACATGTTATTACTAATCTTTGGTAATCACCACAAGGGGCTTGTGGAAAGTCTCTGAGATTTCAATCTAGATTAAAAATAAGAAACATTATCACCTCTGGGAAAATGCAAAGAAAGCACATGTTATTTTAATGTTTAAATCAATAAAGCTGTCCTGCTTCTGTTTTGTGCTAGTATTGATGAAATTTATAAAAATCCTGTTTAAATTTCCTTCTGTCCATCTCATCTCCACAGGGGCACCCAATTGATTTCTCAGAGGGCATCCAAAGTGGGCTACGGAGGAAAGGCTGTCACAGACTCTCGTGCTCTGGGGCCTGATTGCAGAGACTAGAGGGGGTGGGGTCAGGCAAGGGGGCTGCAGGACCTAGTTTCTGCTCCTTTATTTTGATTTCCATTGATTCCTCTTATTAAAGAAGTGTTTGAACCCACAAAAAAAGAGAGAATCCTTTCTTCCTTAATTAATCTCTCTTCCAATTGCTAGATTGCAAACTTTGATTGCAAAACAACCTGCCTGCCCCAGGCAGATTAAATCATGTGGGGGCATGAGGTAGGGAGGGGAGATGAACATCTTAACCAGGGTCTTGTCATCGGGGAGCAGAGAAAAGAAGTTATCTTTGAACTAAGAGAATGCAATCTCACACGGTCTCTCAAACAATTGAAACTAATGTGTTGACATGGAAAGAGAAATGAGCCTCCTTGAATGTTCTGTAGAGACAGACTGTAATTTGTAATACCTCTAATCAGAATTGAGGCGGCATATGGACCTAAAGTGAAATAAAGCACAGTTAACTTTTTGCCAGACATAGTTGGGGGAGGGGAGCAAACATATCCATATGACATTGCCACGGCAATGTTTTTGGCACCAGCGACAGAAACAGCTTGTGCACCAGGAAGGGTGCCACCATGTACCACAACTCGGGAGACAGCCTGCGTTTCCATGCCTGCTGTGTGAGCCCAGAGCTGTACTTAGCTTGTTGGGAGGCCGCATTTTGCAGCTCTGCCCCACCTCCCCGCCTGGGAACCCCTGATCCAGGCTCAGCCATGTTGGGTGTCTAGTACAGCAGAAGAAACTATTTGGCTGTTGGTGTGAGTCCAGCTTTATTCCTAGAGGAGGATCTTATTTTTGAAACTCCCAGGGCTGCCGAAGTGCCTCTGTTATTCTGCCCTGAACATTGTTTTACTCTTTCTTCTACCAGACTGTGAGCACCTTGATGGTAGGAGCTATGCGATAAAAACGATGGTGGAAGTAATTGTGATGATAATTATCATTACTATATATGAAGCACCTGCTGTGTGCCAGTTTTGACTTAGGCACCTGACTTCGCTTTTTAGCTGTTCACTTAATACCCTAATAAGGTAAGTGTCTTAGTCTGCTTGGGCCGCTAAGACAAAATACCGTAGACTGAATAGTTTAAACAATAAACATTTGTTTCTCACAGTTCTGGAGGCTTGGAGTCCAAGATTAGGGTCCTGGCATGTTTAGTTTATGGTGAGAACACTCTTCCTTGCTCGCTTATTGTGATGTGCTCACATGGTGAAAGGAGAGTGGGAGAGAGGGAAAGAGGGAGAAAGAGAGAGGGAACACTTTCTGGTCTGTCATTAGGGCAACAATTCCATCATGATGGCCTCATCCTTTATAGCAGTATCATTATTGTCATTTATTAATCAATAAATTAAAGTTCAGAGAGATTTAATGACTCCCCTAAGGCCACTCAACCATTGGGTGGCAAAAATGGACCCGAATCCCAACTTTCCACCTCAAAGCTGGCTCTTTTCCCTCCCGGCCACACTGCCTCCTAAGCTGAGCCCGGTCCACCTCTGTGCTGGTCCTCAGTGATGCTGTTTGAAAGATGGACCATCTTATTTGATTCTGTGACTTCTAACTGCTTATGATTTGACCTATTCTAAATTGCATCTTTAATGAAGTTCCTCTGATGAAAATATTCTACAGAGCCCCCACACCTCTTCTATGAACCCTAGTCTCACTCAGAGACTTTGGCTTAATCACCTTTGTTCACAAGGAAAGGAAGACAGCATTCATTAGACTCATATTTCCATCATCATCACAACCTGTTTTTACAAATGAGGAAATAGTTTCAGAGGTTTAAAGTGAGTGACTTGTTCATGGTCCTGTGCCTGTTAAGTAATCAGTCCATGACTGCAATCCAGGGCTGCCTTCTTATGACTTGACATCACTGTCTTTAGTAGCCAACATGACATTTTATGAGAAGACCAGGGGCCCTAGGCTTGATAAATTCCAGAGAACCCTCATTCCCTGCAAGTTCTTGAACTCAAGTCCTGCATTTCTTAGCCTGGTGGCACCCCAAACATAACACAGATGGGCTCATGCAACTAAAATCGGGCCAATAGGATTTGTGTGGAAGTCCTTCCAATCGAAAGCAACCTAAGGCCCTGAACTTCCTTTATTCCCTGTCCTATGCTAAATGCAGATGCGGAAATGTAGCAACTTCAAATCCAAGAATGAAGATAAGGGTCTGGGTCTCTGTGGGTCCTCATGGTGCAGGTGCTGCCTACCCTTCCTGGGCCATTATGCAGGAGAGAAATGAACCTCTGTCTTGTTAAAGCCATAGCATTCAGGGGTTCGTTGTATAGCAGTTTGCTTGCTCTGCTCTCCTCACTCCTCCTCTGCCTTTGGCAATGGCTTCATTCAACCTTAAGGTAATCACTAACATGACCCTGCTCTCTATCCCTCACCCCCACAGATGATGACATGGCATGAAGGCACTAGAGTCATGCTTGAAAGATAAAAACATCCAGAAAATAAAATGATTTCCATCTCAGTGCACAGAAAGTAACCAAGATGTGTTGAGCACTTACTAATTTCACACACTTTAACAAACTTTATGACTAATCATGTTACTTCTCTATGTTAAACTCTTCAATGACCTTCAGATGAAGTCCACACTTGGCTCCCTTAAAACCTTTTTGAATAAAGCAAGATAGAGCTAAAACATCACATTGGTTAAAAGCACAGACTCCTTATTTTAACATATGAGACCCTCCTTAGCTGGGCCTGTGCCCACCCCTCCCACTCTACTGCTACCTTTCTTTTTCTTTTTCTTTTTTTTTTTTTTGCCACTTCATCTTCTGGCACATATCTTTACCCTTGCAGGGACCTCAGCCTGAAATGCCAGTGACATCTGGTCTACCAGAAGGCTCTAACTCATCCTTGAAGATAAGTTCAACACCTTTCCTCCATGGATTCTCCCCTACCTCTTCTGTTCTCCAGCACCGTTGATTTTACCCATGGCTACTGACCACTATATTGACTCTACTACACATAATAGGACTGTGGCTCTTCATTCTAGCATCAGTCCCATGCTAGAATGTAGGCTCTCCCAAGTCAAGAGCCTGGTCTTATGTGTTGCTTTGTGTGGTTCCTAGCATGGTTCTTGGCACCTGAAAGGATTTCAGTGAATATTGAGTGAACTTGTAATCCTAACAGCAATTACATGAGGTCCATATGATTATCCCTATTTGTAATGATAAATTCTGACTTTATCAGAATGAGTGCCAGATTTGGGTTTTGAATATGGATCAGTCTGATGCCAAAATCTATGATTTTTATACCTTACAACTGCCTTTTGGTATCCCTGCCTAGTAGAGAGTGATTTCCTTTCAGAGAGAGGGATTTTTCTGGATTAAATGTGTCTAGAAGTCTCTCTCATCTTAATGCAGGTTTATTCAGAACAAGACAGAATCTCCCTGGCTCATGGTAAAACAAATAAAAAACAGTGGCTGTCATTCTCCAATAGCCCTCATCTGCATAGCTCCCTGAGCACGTGGTCCTCACAGGATCTAGGAACACCCCTGACTTATGTATCCTCCCTCCCTCCCTGCTCTTCTCTCCCATTCTCCCTCCTCCCTTTCCCCTTCTTCCCTCCCGCCCTTCCTTCCTCCCTCCCTCCCTCTTCCTCTTCCTCTTCCTTCTTTCTCTCTGTCCTTACCTTCCTCCTTTTTGAAGAGCAGAGCACAGAACTGGGCTTTCCCTTATGCAGTCCTGATCTGGGGAAAGTAGGTTTATTTTGGGCCATAAGCAGCAAAGAGTGTGTCTTGCTGCAGCCTCCATTTTGGGGACTTAGCAAGTGACGCATTTGAGCTGCATCCAACACACCAGCAGATGGGGCCTGTGGCTAGTTTGGCTGCTATCAGCCCTGTGTTTGGAGCGTCTGGAAATTGGGAATGGCTTTCTCTTCCAGCTGACTTTCCTTTTCTCACTGAAGACTGGTTTCAGTTTGCTTGGGGTCCAGTCTCACCGGCCTCCAAGTGTTCTAGTATGTTCTCTTTCTAAACCACCCTGCTTCACGGTTTCTCCAAACCCCTGCCTTGATTTTCTACCCTTTGTTCCATCACTCCAGCTTTGTCCCATGGGCCTGCTGAACTGGAATGTTGGACATAGGACACCACCGAGGAGGTATAAGTTGGGTTCTTTGAGTAATCGAAACAACTCAGGTTTCCTAGAAGACACTACCACACACACATACACCTCACTGTGGCTCTGGCACACCGTTAGTTAATTATCTGTCCTGTGCTAGACTGCAAGCTCTCTGAAGGCAAAAACCTCATTCATTGCTCCGTGTGGGTCTCAGCACAATTCCCAGCACCGGGAAGGACATCAATGGATGTTGGGTGATAACTGCTATCCCAACACCAGTCCTCTGAAGTCCACCTGACTGGACTCACTTATATGCTAGTATTTGAAAAGTAACCTTTGGGGAGGGAAGGAAGCTAGGACTCATTCAAAAAATGCAATAAAATTTTACATTTTTTTTTCCTAATATGTACCTATGCAGATTATAATATGCAAAAAAATTTTTTTTAACAAATCATAGTTCTTCCTATGTGCCAAAGGCTGTGCTAATGCCTTACTGATAATTCTCTCTCTAAATTCCTACAACAATCCTTTGAGAAGGTACTCTGTTTATCTATTTTCTTTTTAATGAAGAAACTAAGGTTTAGGGAAGTTAAAAGCCCCCAGTTAAAGGTGGCTAAGCTGAGGTTTGAACCCAGCTCTGCCCTACGCCAGAACAGAGGCCTTCACTGTACTGATTCCCTCCCTACAGCACTAGCCCAGCTGACATCTCCAGGGCCTTTGATGCTGTGATTCTTTTGCGCTGGAACTGGGAACAGAGCCCTCCCATGAGAATGCGCATCCAAGCATGAGAAACAGAGGCTTTAAAAGAGTGCGCTGTTGTAAAATTTATTCTGGTGCCAAAAGGGGGTCTTGAGAGGGATTTAAAGAGCAATTGCACCAGCTCTTATGCTTCACTGATAAGCTTGCCTGTGAACTGTAACATATGCAGCCCATAATGAATAAGAGAGAGATTTATTAGTGTATGTCATATTCAGTTAAGTACTTTATATGTAAGACAAGTATTTCACTTGTACATATTACATTTTCAATGGGTTTTCAATCATTTTCAATAAATTATTTTTAACTCCTTGCATTATATTGATGGTAAATTAATTACAACAATTACAAGTCAAAAACCCATATTGTCCAATTATAATTTAATTCATTTTAGCTCTTCTCTTTGAGTTTGGATAAAAAGCTAAAGCACTTTAGAAAATACTGTAATTTCTCTAGAATCCTGTCTTGTGTTCCACGTCCCTGTGGTGGTTCGAAGACGGGATGGGGGTTCAGCAGGACGGTTTGCCAGTTCCCCAGGCAACACCCTACAGGGTTCAAAAAGCCAGCCAACCTGGGTTCAAATCTGGATTCAACAATCTTCTACTTGTTGTAACCTTAGATATGTCACTGAATCTTCCTGTGCCTATTTTCTCATCTGGAAATGAGGTTAATGACAGAGTCCCTGCTTCAAGGGGCTATTCTGAGGATTAAATATTAGTGCAGCTAATTTCCCCTAGAGCACGCGCGGTTAACCCCAGATAAATTTTGTTGTAACTGTCATCCAATCCATGAGGGATGCTTTTCTGGAGTACTATGTGAAGACAAATCTCAAGGCCTAGCTAAGCTCAGCATAGAGAGTGCTGAGATCGATTAGAGATGTCTGCCATGAGCATAGCAGTTGGAAGTAGTGAAGGTAGTAAGACTTAAGCTCTGTTAAGGCAAGAGTTGTGCTTTATTTAATCCCTCCTTTAACCTCAGTATCCAGTTGAGTGCTTGGTCTATGCCAGGCCAGGTGGTGGTAATAGCACTAAGCCCTTATATCTACCTTTGCTTGAGGCCAGTCCTACCCTGAATTTCTCAGTCACTGAGCCATTGAATTCCATTTCTCTGCTTCAGTCAGTTTAGGTTGGGTTTTCTGTCATGGGGAAAAAAGCTTCTTTTTTGCAGGGTTTTTTTTTTCTTCTTATTTTATGGAGTTAAGCTTATTTTAATTGCTCCATGCTCATGGTATAAACATCCTTACAAATATTATTTAGCCTTAAAAAAGAAGGAAATTCTTTAACAGGTAATAACATAGATGAATCTTGAGGACATTATGCTAAGTGAAATAAGCTGTCACAGAAAGAAAATACTACATGATGCTGCTTACGTGAAGTGCCTAAAGTAGCCAAATTTGTAGAGACAGAAAGTAGGATAGAGCTGTTGGGGTAGGGAAGAATGAAGAGTTATTGATTAATGAATACAGGGTTTTGGTTTGGGAGGATGAAGGCATTCTCAAGATGGATGGTGGTAATGGCTGCTAAACAAGGTAAATGTATTTAATACCACTGAACTCTGTATAGTTAAAAATGGGGGAAAAATTTTTGTGTTTTATGTACTTTACCACAAAAATATTCATGGTCAAAGAGAATTAATTAAACACCTAGGGGATGAGGTGTAAATTTCCATTCTCTTCTGGGCCAATCTATTTCAGGCTCCCTGTGCCAGGTGATAATTTCAATCCCTCTTGCTTTTTCTCAGCACTCCATGTTGTATTCATGCCTTTGACTTTCTAATGCTGTTCCTTTTGCTGGAATTCCTTCTCTCCTTCTTCACCTACTTCACTCCAATGTGTCTTCTGGCTGAGCTCTGTTGTGATACAGTTTGTTCTGCCCATGTTGTGTGTCCTCACGGGGACTCTGTCTGCTTCCTGTCTGCTTCTGGACCTGGAGCGTCTCCAAGCCCTGTTGAGTGTCTTGTTAGTCTCTACAGCTCTTGGGCCCAGCACAGAGCAGATGGCAATGGATCACTGGAGACCACCTGGTCACAAGCAGAGAGCCTTGGTGGTGCCCTGAGAGGTGCTCTGACTTCAGGGAGCAGAAATTTCCAGAATGGCTCTTCCTTCCTTTCTCTCAATGATAGGGTTCACTGAGATTCCTGGTTGTGAACAAGGGTGGACCAGGTCATTTTCATGCAGTTTGACACTAATGAGAGCCCCAGACTGCATGAGCAGCTCTGCCCCGGCTAGGCTTTTAATCTCCCCATTATACCAAGCTTAGTAGGCAAAGACATTGGATGCCTTGGCCCAGGGCCAAGAGCACTGTCAGCCCGAGACTGACCCTGGAATGGAATTAAATCCCATGCTAATTTTTTTTCAGTATTTCCTTCCCCTGATGTCACCAGCAGATGGACAATGCTTTCATTGTTTCTTTCCCTCTTTTTTTTTTTTTTGACAAGAGTCTGCTCTCCTGCTAGACTCCCAACTAAGACAGAGCAAGAGAAAAACAGAAGAGAAAAGCATAGAAAGAAGAATGGGAAACAGGATATGAAAAAAAGAAAGAACTTGAGAGCAGGGCACAATGGACTGTTGAGATTCTGGGATAGGTTCAGAAAAAGATGTTTATTTGTAGGGGGGATATTTGCATCAAGGGTCAACTGGATTACGATATATGCTGATTAAAAGAAATATCTTACATTATCCCATCCTGGAATCAGAGGGAAAGGGAAGGCTCTATTGTGCAACCTGAGACCAGTCTTCCATTCCACATGTCCCTTGAAGTGTTTACTAACCATTGCATTTCCTTTATTCAACCTGCTGCAATGTGATTTCCCTCTCTACTGTGGTTTAATTGGTGGAGTGTGTAGGAGAAAGCAAATATTTGTGCAGCTCAAAGATTGCTCTTGTGATTAGAAGGTAATATCTTCCAATGTTCACATCTGAATTGTAATACACAGGCAGGGGAGTCAATTTGCTCTGGGATCAATAGGTGTGGTCTCAATTGGCAGAGAACTTGAAGCTTTCTTTTTAAAATTTTATAAAATAAATTTATTTATTTAAATTAGTTTCAAGTATACAGCACATTGGTGGGACAACTCAATCTCTCCAAGTCTGGCTGAATTGAACACGGCAACTAGGCAGTGGTTTTGTTTCCAGGTTGATTGTTTTTCAGCTCAAGAATAATAAAAACCTTCCCAATATCAATCAGCTTGGTGTTCATCTTGCAGAAACACAAGAAAAAAAACATGGTCTCTGCTACCTGGAATGCTGCTTCTGCTGGTCAACTTCCAGGCATCCCGTGAAGTTCAGGAGAATGGACACCTTTATGGGAAGCCTCCTTCCACTGTCATGTGGGGGAGCCCCTATCCACTTTACATCCCTGGTGCTCACACTCTGCCAGGTCTTGGAGGTGGCACTTATAATGTTGAACCACAGTGACCATTGTGTACATCGTGTGTGTGTGTGTGTGTGTTGTTGTTTTTCGCTGTTGCATTTTTTATGTTTCTTTGGTTGCAAATAGTAAGAACTTACTGGAGCCACATTATAACCTAAAGGAAAATTTATTACAAGGACACAAAGGTACTTTCAGAGTTTTGGGAAGGAATTCACTCAGCCCTTAAGAAGAGACCTAGCAGAGAATCAAATAACAACCAGGATCAGCTTTCTCTATGTCTTTTTTTTTTTTCTATGTTTTCATTTTCTTCTTGCTCTCTTTGATGACTGAATCCTTCTGCTTCCTCATCCCCATGACAAGTGAGAGGTAAGCCCCCACAGAGTCCAGGCCATAGTCTATATTAGGGGTCAAGGCCATAGTCTATATTAGTTCCCTAGGGCTGCCATTGCAAAGTACCAAAAATTGGGTGGCTTGAAACAACAGAAATGTATTGTTTCATGGTTCTGAAGGCTAGAAGTCCAAAATCAAGGTGTTGGCATGGCCATACTCTCTGAAGGTTCTAGGGAAGCCTTGCTTCTATCTTCTAGCTTTTATCACAATTTTTAGTGTTTCGTGGCTTGTAGCTGCAACCCTGCAGTCACATGGTCATCTCTTCTGTGTTTTCGCATTGTCTTCCCTCTGTGCGTGTCTGTCTTTGTGTCCAAATTTATTTTTTTGATAAGGACACCAGTCATACAGGATTAGGAC
The DNA here is from genome assembly GCF_014176215.1 of Rousettus aegyptiacus. Lineage (NCBI taxonomy): Eukaryota > Metazoa > Chordata > Mammalia > Chiroptera > Pteropodidae > Rousettus > Rousettus aegyptiacus. The sequence continues at coordinate 25,294,268 of NW_023416311.1, read as the reverse complement.
CCACTCTAATGACCTTACTTTCCCCCAAAAATGTCATATCCTGAGGTGCCGGTAGTTAGGAATTCAACATACTTTTTGAGGGGAAGAGGAACACAATTTTACCCATAACAGAATTCAAATGTGGCTGCCTGTAAGGATCAGCTTGTTGGCTTGGTAGACATAATATTATGTGGCCTCTATGCTGGGGTGCTGCTATGCATAACAGAGTCTCCACCAGCCCTTGATGGGGGTCAAGGATTATGCTTGTTGCAGCTGTTGATTATGCCTGGAAAACAGTAAGTACTTAACAAGGGCTAACATCTATGAAACCTTTATAGTGAGCTCAGTATATTCTTAGACGTTTACACCATTAAATCAGGTCAGCTCTGAGATAGATACTACTTTTATCCTCATTTTGTAGAGGAGGAAACAGTCTCAAAAAGAAATGGTCTAACTAGGATTTTAAGCCTGAGAATATGGTGACAAACTAGATTGAGTTGATTCTGAGTGGTGAGTAGAGGCAGACAGGTGAGTGTGAGGGATGGTTGGTTTCTAGATGGGGATGGGCAAAGAAGACATCTGTATCAAAGGTTTCATTTGCGAGGCCAGCCAGTTTGCTCAGACTTTCTAGTACAAATGCTTTGCTGCCACTTCGTGGTCCAATATCAAACACAGGATGTCTTCTACAACAAGCCTGGAGTCCTTCACTTCTCATGCACAGAGGGTTTGGGTTCCATGAGTAACAAGTGTCCTATTTTCTCCTGATCTGTTCATCTCTGAGGTCTGAGCTCTCAGTTATGGTGCCGTGCTGCTCAGTATGCTCTTTTTGGAAAATCCAAGGGTATCATGCCTCCCTCCTTACCTTACCCTAGGTACCCTCTTCCTGAAGGTGTCACTAAAGCTTCCTCCTAAAGTCTTCTTGGTTCCTGAGATAAGTTTCATCAGGGCAGGCAGGTACTTAGTAGCCACAGCCTGCCCCCAGGTGGGGTTTGGAAAATGGGCCTGGTGTTCAACTGCTTCTTATTCTTGAAGTCTACCTCCTGTGCCTCATATTTCAGTTTCCAAATGGAGGTGGTATCCCTGCTTGGCTGAATTCCGATAGCTGTTCTGTCTTCATACTTGGAAAGAAAGCAAAAGGAAGAATGCCTCTTGTTATCTGGACATCGATGGGGTCTTCTCATGGACAGGATGAGTGTCCACAAAACTTAGGGTTTCACTTTCTGTCTCTGGACACCAGATGCCACCACTGGATGGGATACTCTGGGACCAAGACCTGCAGTGCTCAAGCTGAAGCTAGTCATGAACTTGAGCAACATGTTTGGAGCCCCAGGGGCTCGCATGGGGCCAGTGCTTGGGTTGGATGAGTTTTGCACTTGTGATTCCACCCTTGACACTAACGATTAATTTCATACCTACTTGACATCTGGCTCTGCTACCTCTTAGGATGACCTTTGGATATTATTTAATCTCTCTTTATTGATTAGAGTTAAGTCTAGGAAGCGGAACTAGATATATTTGGAATAAGAAATATATTATAGGAATTAACCTTTAAATTCATAAGAGGAGTTGTAGGATCTGAGAAATCGCTAACTAGCCTTATAAAGCCCTGGTGCTGAGGAGGTCAGGCATATCCAGCTGCTGAAATGGGACCATATGAGCAATGGGGACCTCATGTAGAGGTCTACTGGAAGACACTACCTCTGAGAATCTGCTGGCCAACAGCTGGCGGTAGGCAGGTTCAGTCACTGTTGGTCAGCAGAGTTAGCATTTGGGAAGAAGAGCTGGATGTGGAACGAAAGATAGGAAGAATAAGCTAGAATCTGCTGGGCATTTCTGTTTCTCTTTGTCACCAAATCTGACTCTGAAATCCTTCAGAGAGCAATGGCCCCTGTTTCACTTTGCTTTTGTCCCATTAAACCTTGCACAACTTCCTCTCGTGGCTGTCTCCAACTCAGAGATGGGAAGGAGGTTATGGGAAACATAGTCAACACAATCGACAGTAGAATGATCCAGCAAACTCTGAGTAATTTTTTTCACCCGTGAAATAAGGATGATAATGCAGAGTTCATTTGTGGATTAAATGAAATAATGTATGTAAAGCCCACAGCAATGATGATAACAACAGAATATTTGTATGTTTGGGGTATCATTTCTCTACCCACCATCTGTTCAGATTGTCTTTATCCAAGGATATGTTGGCAAAGGAGAAAACTTTATAGGACAAGTCATCTGATTGAGTATTTTATTATTATCATTATTATTACTTTTTTTTTTTTTTTTTACAGATATTCAGCCTGGAGACCTAACCAGAAAAGCCCTCTCCTCTCAAGTTCTTCTCTCTCTCTCCTTTCCTCCCAGCATGGAAACATTATCCTCTCTTTACCAAGCAGAGCAGAAAAAATGACACCATGGCAGATGAAAAAAATATGAAATCTGAGGAAAGAAGAAAGATGGGGGGAAAGCATAGGGCTGTGGGACATGCAGAGTCTTCTCTGCTGTTTAAGTTGTGGTCACTATAGGTGTATGGGTCCATATATGTGGAGGAGGGTGCCTGGGAACAAGTTAACTAAAGGGAGGACTCCCACACCTGCTCCCTCATTGCACATGGACTCTGTAGAAATTGGATTTTATTGCTTCAATCTACAGTGGAGGATGGCTGAACCTGATTAATCTTCCTTCCAAAGTGACACATGTTTAGTTGCCTTCCACACGCCACCCCCACCCTCCAGCCCAGATTATGAGCAGATGTTGGACACTGGACACCTGGATTCTTCTGGTGTGGAAGACAAGGAGGTGGACAGAGCCACCAAAGTGCAAGCAACCAGTCAACAGTAAAGATGGGTTCTGTTGCTTATCTATAGACGGATTATCAAGGGAGAAATTCCTGATCCTTAAGTGACATGTACCGTGTTTCCATTTTCTTAGATTCTTTATATATGTAGTACAGTGTCTGACAAAGACAGATGTTTGATAAATGGTGGCAGCCAGTGACCTTCCTACTGGCCCTTTTGCTGAGAACAATATTCAACAGGTATAAAATGGGGTGTTGTTGGAAGCCCCAATTCTGCAAGGAAATATATTTGGGATAATATGGTAGAATTGCTAGTATATTTTCACTGTCAGATCCTAATAACTGGAGGTTTTCTTACCTCCAAAGGCAACATAGAATACTACTTCTTGGAAAGAGGTAGACAGTGTTGCACTCAGCACAGGTAATAGCTTTCAGCCTGAAGTATTTCAAGGGTTCAGGGTCATCTCAGAGAAGACTTCGAAGATATGTCACACAAAGAAAATTTTTCATAACATCTTACAGATCATCAGGACTTTCAATGGATGTCCTGTGTGTATGTGGGGGGGGGGGGTAAGAGAGAAAGAGAGAGAGAGAGAGAGAGAATCTGACTGCATTCTGGATGAAATTTTGGGTGTTGTTACTAAGGTGAGTTAAAATAAACTGAAAATAAAAAAAAGAAAAAAGAGAAGAAATCTAGAACTCTTTCTTCTTTTTCAGACAAACTCAGATTCAAATGAGGACATTTGATAAATGTATAGTGGTCTCTAACATAGATTCTTTTAAATACTATAGATAGTATTTTAAATACATGGTAGATAAAGACAAAAGTGTTCACTGTTTAATGGCAGAGGTTAACAACAATAGAATTTGAAGGAGGAGCACTGCTGGGTAATTTTTTCAGTAAGCAGCAAGGAGTTTTGGTTCTAGATGACATTCCCTCCAACTTTCTGAACTCACTCATTCATTCATTTACTCATTTCACACTCAGGTACTGAGTAGTTTTTATATGTATTATTGAGTAGCATCTATCGGTCTCTAAAAACTTGAGAATGAATAAAAATTAAGGACTACCCTCAAGGAGAATAGAGTCCAGTGGAGAAGACAAGTAAATGCTGTGTTCCCTTGAGGCTAATACTCAGTTTCTCTCTTGGTAGACAAATGGACTCGGGGTCAGAAAACAACTACTTATAGGATATCTTTTGTAGGTGGCCCTAATATGGGCACAGAGAGGGGACTCATTTTAATAAGACTTAAGACATACTCTTTGTCTTCTAGAAGCTAAGGAGTTAGATAGAGGAGTTAGCAGTCGTATTCGTAGTAGTCACATACAGAAACCATATGAGAAATGGCACCAAAAATCTGACAAAGGACATTAGCAAAAAACCTTATGAGTCAAACACCATGTCTGGCACATACATAAAAAGTCACTAAATTGGTTTGTCAGGAAGGAAGTTGGATGGAAAGGCGGCTTGTAGAAGGGAGTATTAAAACCCATGTGGAAGGAAATATATGATTTTGTTTTCCTTATAAAAGTAACATTCATGTGATTAAAGAAAGTGGTTTGGAAGGATATAAAAGAGAGTGTACAGAAACAAAAAGGAAGTCTTTCCCACATCCCCCCTAAGGCTCACAATACAGACTCAACTAACTTTCAATGTTCAGTTCTACTGGCTCCCGTCATAACCCTTGGGTGAAATACTCCACGACTAATTTTTAACCTATAAATGTAGATAGTTCATACTTCTGTTCTTTCCTTTTCCTCCCCCTGCATCACATTATCATTTGTAAGTTTATAATACTTACATTTTCTTTTGGAATTATAGAAAAGTCTTCTCAGCTTTGATTATGTCAGTATCGTTTGCTGTAGAATTGAGCAGCATGATTAGACTCAAGAAAAACCCATGTGATCCTATCATTAGGGTTGGCAGTTGCTGTGATAAAAGCCACAATTGACATGGAACAGGAAATGAGGATGGCAGTGTCTTAGGGGTTATGCAGTGCCCAACAGGTGCACACACAATTGTGGTTATTTAAGCATGATACAAAAATACTATTTTTTTTCTTTCTATTTATATGTCTTACGTTGTTTCACATGGCTACTTAATTGTTAGGATATAAATACTTATTAAGTTGTTTGACCCTAACAAACCAGAATGTTAGGTATTCCTTTTGAACTAGGGGTGCTATTAAATAAGTTGCTGAGTCACTAAGAGTGATAGGAACTGGGAAATTTTGGAAGTCTTTGATATAACCTCTGTTTTAGAAAATTCTCTCTGGGTACTATTTGGAGAACAACTGGAAGGAACATAAGAGCAGAAGTAGAGAGACGAGTCAGGAGACACAACAGTGGCATGAACTAGGAGGAGACTGAAGAAGTGCAGAGAAATGGATGGACTCATGGCATCTTTCTCAGAGAGAGGTGACACGATTTGCTGCTGTGGGAGGTAAGCATGGAGAACAGGGTAGGAATTGATGCCATTAGCTGTGATCATTTGAAGGCTTAACTGGAGCAGAGGCTCTGCCTCTAAATGTACTCACATGGCTATTAAAGGAGACCTCAACTCCTTGCTGTCCATTGGTGACAGGCCTTGACTCCTAGCCATGTGCATCTGTCCATAGGGCCGCTTGAATGTCCTTGCAACATGGTAGCTGGCTTTTTCCAGAGTGACTAATCCAAGAGAGAGCAAGGCTGAACCCACAATGCCTTGTAGAACTTGGCCTAGGAAGCAACGCACTGTTCAGTCTGCCTTATGCTATTGGTCACACAGATTAACACTGCTGCAGTGTGGGAGGGGACTACACAAGGATGTGAACACTAGGAGTTGGGGATCATCAGGGGCCACCTTGGAAGCTGCTTTTCACACCTTCATTGCCAGGTATGCCACTGGTTCAGGGGCAGGCTGCAGTTTCTAGAGAGGTGAGTAGTTGGGGAACAGCAGTAAAGAGCAGACTCACTGTATTAGGCAGGGTTTTCCAGGGAAATAGAACCAATAGGATGTATACATGAATATAGAAAGGGATTTGTTATAGGACATTGGCTGAAGTGATTATGGAGACTGAAAGTCCTAAGATTTTAAAGGTAGTAGGTAAGCTGGAGCCTCAGGAGAGACGATGGTGTAGTTCCAGTCTGAAGGCTGGCAGGCTTGAGACCCAAGAAGAACTGGTATTTCAGTTCAAGTCCAAAAGTAGGAAAACCAATATCCTAGCTCAAAGACAGTCAAGCAGAAGGAATCCTCTTTTTCTGGGGGAGGGTCAGCCTTTTGTTCTATGTGGGTCTTCAACTGATTGGATGAGGCCCATCAACATTAGGGAAGACAATCTGCTTACTTATTCTACTGATTCCAAAATTAATCTCATCTAAAACATCCTCACAGAAACATTCAGAATAATGTTTGATCAAATATCTTCGAACTCAGTGACCCAGTTGAGTTGACGCATAAAATTAACTATCACACTCACCCATATAAGTTTTGCTTTCAACACAAGGAACATCCATCTTTCATGCTGCAGTTTTTATGCAGAGTGGCTCCTCACCATCCACCCAGGACCCTCAGGGGTGTTGGTGAACTACAGGGAGAATCTGCTCACTGAATTTGCTCTTCAGGGCACTGGAAAGGTTATGTTCTTAAGGAATTTTTGACCACCTGACTGGTGCTTACAAATGTTTTAGGAAACATCCAGAACTGTGATCTTTCACCTTGGGTACAAATCACAATCTCCTGGGGAACTGTAAAAAATACTGTGGCTGCTGTCTCACTCCTAGTGATTCTGAACTGATTGGTCTGGGAGGGGTTTGGGCATGGGGATTTTTAAAAGCTCCTCAAACCCTGAGAATCACTGAACTGAGTGAGAACCGTTCAGAGCCTCTTGTTTCTATGGGCAAGAGGCCATGAAGACAGCATCCCCATCTCCTAAGTACACAAGCCTGCAGAATGCTGCTGCCTCCTGAAGCCCCTGGCTCACTTGACAGGCTTTCTTTTAGCCCTTGAATCACACTTCGGAAAGTCAACCAGTTGAGCACAAAACATAAATCAGAATCTGTTCCTCCTTGTCCTAAAGCTTTATTTTTCCTCCTTAGCTTCAAAGAAATTGGTTCTACATCACTTTTAGACTCTACTGACTCAGTTAAATGCAATCTTGACTAAAGCAAAATTGCTTAATTAGACAATAATATCAGAGAAATTGACCATTATATCTGGTTATTGACTTTTCAGATGGCCTGTATTACCATTTATATTTTTGCTAGTTGGGTTTTTAAGCATGAAAAGAATTTATTGAAAGATTGTTCTTAGAAGATATTTTTAATAACCTAATGGCTTTTTAATTTTCAAATCATTTATATTCATCAGCTGGAGCCAAGAAAGGACTCAGATTGACTCTCAGTGCATGCCTCTTCCTTCCTCTTCAGATATTAACTGGTTATACTTGGATATAAAGCCATGGGATGCAGGATTCCCCACCTTCATTTATGATGTCAGAAGCAGTACCTCATAAAGAAAATGAGCTTTGGGCTAGAAGCCATAAAAATTATATTTAAAAAGTTGCTATGTATTGATTGACTACTCTGTGCCAGCTAATTTCTGTATACTGAATAATCCTCTCAATAATCCTAGAACACAGATATTACCATCATTCTTTTGTAGTCTGGGAAATGAGGGCTCGAGTATGAAGAATGTCATCATCGTCATCATCATCATCATGGCTGATGCGCGCTGACAGGTGTGCCCTACATCCCACTTAATACTGTGTCTCAATATAATTTTAATAGTGCTCCTTTTTACTCTTAGAATACCCCAATTTGGACAATAGACTAAATTGTCATTGTGCTTACTGGACACTTACCTGGTGCCAAGCCCTGTGCTGAGCACTTCACATGTACTACTGCATGCAAACCTCACAAGAGACAATGGCTTCTTTCATTGTCTCTTCTTTATAGATGAGGAAACTGAGGCACTGAGAGGTCAAGGTCAAGTCACTTATAATGATCACAGAGCTGAAAAACAATAGAGCCAGGCTTTGAGCTGAGGCAGCCTCACTCATGCCTATTCCTCTTTCTGTTATACAAAGCTGATTCTCAATCAATATCAAGATTTCAAAAATTCAGACCAAGAGAATGTTCCGTGAAACTGTTTATTGGGTGAAAATAGCAACAACACTATTATATAACCATAGGAACATTGAATTGTTTTGTTATGGCACAACTTGGTTATGATGAATAAGCTGCAGGAAATCACATTTCTGTTGTTAGGATCCTTAGAGGAAATAGACTCTTTATATTGAATTAGCAAGGAGAATTCGTGCTTTGAAAGCCATGGGGCAGCTGGGCAAGACGTGCATACATTTCTTACTTCCTACGAGCTTAATTAGACAAACTTGATGATTGCCACCAGCCACAATTATTCCTGGGACCTCGGACTGCCTTGATGCAAGTATAGAATCTAAAACAAGGGGGCTGAGGCTTCTGATTCTGTGCACGGCCACCCATAACTAAAGCACTGTAAAGGAATCATGGATGAAGTGGAGTGTGTTTGGATGAGGGTGACCAGCTGGTGAGCAGGAATAGAAGGCATGACTTCCAAGGAAAACCTGGGGGATTTGTGGCTGTTAAATCAGAAGAAGAGAAGACTTGGGGTAGGGAACAGAGAGTGTGCACTCAGGATTCAGAGAGATACCATATCAGACTTGTTCTGTGTGGCCTCAGGGTAATAACTGATGGAGAGATAGCAGTTGCAGGGAACAGCAACATTTCCATCTCTGCAAATGTATGTGGTGGCATCTGAATGGCTTCTGTAAAAGAAGATAGAGGGATATCTGGCTGGATGGAGTGGCACCAAATTTAGCTTTCTGTCTTTGTAACCTGTGGCATTCCTCACCTCCGGGCAGTATGAATAGGCACAGAAGACTTGGAACATTCTTGAGACCAACAGAAGAAACCTGGACCCCTATTTTCTCCCTGTGACTGTTCGAAGTCCTCACTAAGATTTGTGCAACTTTCTAGTATTTACTCTCCTTTGACCGTGAGCTCTTCTCCCTTCATATCTGTTGCCATCTTTCCTGTTTTTGCAAAAATAACCTCTAATTGAACATTAGGCATCTCATCCTTAAAATATCTTTGACAACTCATTACCAGGGAACTTTTCTAACCTTTGATCATAGATCACTCCCTATTTTTCTCTTTATTTTTTCCTTTTTTCTCCATTCTTTTTGGGAGCAAATTTCTTATGTAAGGCACTTTGGATAACTGTGTCATCGCTGTATCCCCTACTGACATTTAAGTTCTAACACAGTGGTTTTCAAATGTTTTTGACCATGACACATAGTAAGAAACACTATTATGACTCAGAACACTCATATAATACCCTTATTAGCTCTAATGTACTAGGTCTGATATGGTCTATTCCATGCAATCCGATACTGTGCTATCCTATTTTGCCCTACCCCATCCCATTCCATTCCATTTCATTTCAAAATTTTAGTCATGATTCACCAAATTGATTACACAATCCACAGATGTATCAGGACTTGAAAATTTCAAATCACTGCTCCTACCTTTTTTTAACTCAAGTGATTTGCCAAGTACCTTTCTGTTACTGTTTTGCTTATGTGAGTCCTGGAATGCAAATCTTTCAAAGCAAGGTCTTGCTTTTGAATTCCCCATGCTAATTAGCTCATTCCTAAACACATGGGAGGGTAAAGTAGATGCAGCATTCACTGATCAGTGAAATAGTTGGGCCCGCTGACCTTTGCTGAAATCTGAATATGGCTGTCTCAGGACTGAAAGCACCAGGATAGGTACCATCCACAGCCCCGTTGGAAGATGGGCGGGGAAGTCCTTTGTAATTGAAAACGCACTCCTCAAATTCTGGTTTATTCAAAAGTGTTAGTTGACTGAATTTGTACTGGACATTGTGCTGGGCTCTCCTGAAGAAACCAGAAACATGAACTATACTCCTGGTTTTAGAAACTCGGGAACAGATGAGAAATGAATTTACAGCACAGTGCGATTAGAGTTGTGCCAACAGCATGAAAAATGTGCAGTGGTGACCCAGAGTGGGGCAGCACCGGGGATGTTATTTGGACCTAGCCTTGGAAGTTGAATAGGCATTGCTCAAAGGGAAGGGAATTTGAGGCAGAAAGAACAGCATGTGCAAAGGCCATGAGACCTAACAATGGTGTGTTTGTGGAACGGAGTTTAGTTTTATATGACTGAAGTAAAGGACAGGATGCAGAAAGTGGTGAGAGATGAGAGGTTGGGGTCAGATTGTAAAGAATTTTGAGCTTGGACAGGAAGCTGTCTAGTGGCTGTAAGTGGGGAGTTCAGAGGGTGGACCGAAGGTAGGGAGGCTCAGGGAACATGGTTGGTTAGGAGATCAGGGAACTTTACTGTCTACAACTTCACCTTCTAGGAAGTGACATCTGGCATGGCTATCTTGTTTGTGAAGTCATCAGAGAGTTTCTACAGTAGCAGTCAGGGCTGTGCCTCCTAACGGGTGAAATTTAGAAAAAAAAAATTAGATCTGGTAGTTTCCTTGGAGGATCTCAGCCAAGAGCTGAGGGCCCTGCATAGTCCTGTCAACTTTTCTGGGAGGGAGGAGAAGAGAAGAAGGCAAGATCTGCAGGGCATGTTGGATAAAATGGTACAAACATCAGGCTGCAATCTCATGTTGAATGAATGGACAGTGATCCTTTTTGTGGTGTAAAGGATCTCGATGATTATGCAGCAACTATAAGCAGTCAACCAGAACTGGCTTAACCACATGCAGCCTTGATTTTTCCAAGTGAGGGATTCATAGGATCACAGTGTAATATCGAGAGAGAAACAGAGGACTCATCAGTCTGATTGTTCCTAATTGCCTACTGTGGGGCACTTTTTAAAGAATAGTTGATGGTAAAATGAAAACCTATATATCATAATTATATACATATTAGACTTAATATTATATGGTGTTTATATTATGCTATATATTACATGATGCACTAACAGATGGCCCTCTTTTCTTTCCCCATGTTCCATCTGAGCGTTCATTTGTTTGTCTCAGTCCATCCCCAGAATTTAGGGCTCAGCCTCTGACTTCTACAGCAGCCAGGGAGAGCAGGGAGGGGTGTCTCGTGCTGCAGCCAAGCCCCTGCCTGGGAGTGCCACTGTATTTGGGAATGTGGAGCCGAACTGGGTTCCTGACTGTGATTCCTGCCCTAGGCACCAGTGTGAGGCTGGTTTGCAGCACTTCGGTATCTGCTTATCTGTATCATGGTCCAAGCTGACCCAAAAAATGAGCAAAGGACAGGCTGGGGGTCCATCACCTCATGACCCAGAGATTTGACCACAGGAAACAAACACATTAAGAACCACTACTGTTGGCCACTGCATCTGCACGGACGCTGCCAGGACTGAAGTTGAGGTCTGACATTTTCACACCCATGCCAGGATCTGTTTGCTCAGATCCATGAGATCCATGGCATTTTGTTGTCTTGAGGGAACTTCACAGAGGAATAATCTGGCTGACAGATTATTGGAAGGGCCCACTAATCTAGAAAGCCAAGCCAAGCATCATGAAACATGAGCAAGGCTACGAAGTAAACATTCTGAACAGAGATCGTGAAAAACAGGAAAACTCTGTCAACACAAAATTGCTCTCCACTCTTAGCTCCTGCAACACTCAGACAACTCACATTCTACATCAGGTAATGAATGAATCATTATTAGAAAAGAGAGGAGAAATTAGCCTGTCACTGAGACAGCCACTTTTAAGCCAGACATATCTGTCCTAGAAAGGCTCTTTCTCTCTTTTCCTTGTTCATAGTTGGATTATGAGACACTCAGTTTGACAGTTGCATATTTATGTCCTTCCCCATGTATAGCAGCTGTAATCAGCAAATGCCTAAAATTACGCTGCTCTTACATGTTAACACAGGGAAATGGCTTTGTTGAATAAGTAATGGCATGTAGGTGTAAAGGGTCACATGACTTAGGAGAAGGTGGGCCTTCCTGATTCCAAATGAAGTTGGCCTTTTCACTGCAACATCCCTTCCCTCACGGCAGAGACGAGAGCCAGGGGGACCTGGCTCGTCAAAGTGACAGACAGATGATCCTACTCAGAATACCTCCTTCTCTTCTGAGCATACCATTGCCCTAGAGTCAAATTTTGCAGTTCTTTTCCATGTGGCTTTTTCATTCAACTGACCTTCATAGGACCTATCCCACCAACCCTCCACATACCAGATGTCTAGGGTTAGCTGGACTCTTTCTTTCACATTTTAGTGGCAATTTTAAATTCTGTCTCAACATTAGCTGCTTCTTTAGCTCAATGCTCAAAAAAGAACAGTCTGAGATGACAGATAGGCCATAGTGAGAGCTATTGACAGCTTTGGAATTGGGAACATAATGCCTGGCTTTGGAACTGTTTGTGTAGCTTTGAGCTAGAGTGCCTATTATTAACTTTGACTAAATTCCTGAGGCCTGGGGGATAACATGTTCCTTCCTTTGCAGTCCTGACCCACTTTAAATTTGTTAAACTCAGGACTCGTTATGAAAATGGAGAATAGCGTCGGCTTCCTGCCTTCCTTCTCCTCTAGCTGATTGAAGCTGGGCCTCTGTGAGCGGCCATTCTCCCACACGAGTGTTTCCGATCCTTCTCTTCCATCCCTTGTGTCAACTCCTGAAAGACACTTCCTTTGGCTGTATCTGTACAGGTTGAATTTATTCATTCCATGCATTTTTTTGAGCTGAATTTTTAAAATTTATTTTCAAATTCTGAAATATTGTTTAACTTACAGAAAAGTTGAAAGTACAATCAAAACTATTTTTTTTCTTAATTAATAAGAGTAAGTTGTCCTGATGTTCCATTACTGCTAGATATTCTCGTGCGTAATTTCTCTGAACATGTATGCTCTCCTGTAGAACCATAATACAGGCATTAGAATCAGAAAGTTAGTATTAATGCCCAGATTACATTCAAATTTCACTGATTGTCTCAATTACACCCTTGCTAGCCAAAAACATGTGTTGTATTAGACTGTCACATCCCTTTTGTCTCCTTCGGTTTGGAATGATTTTTCCTCAGTCTTCCCTCGACCGTCATGGTCTTGACATATGAGCTATCTTTTTAATCCCATCTCATTCTCAGACTTTGGTTGGAGAAAATCGCTGTCCTTACATAAATATTTTCCTTGTCCTGCTTCATTTCATCCTAGCCTTATTAATAACTAGGGATGAGCACTGGACTAGGGGCCCAGAAACTTGCTCTCTTTCTGCTTTGGTGATTCCCTTACCATGTTGTCCCCATGAACTGCATTTACTCCTGATGAGATCTCAAGGGCCGCTTTGCACCATCGGAGAAAGAAAGTGCCCACAAGACTCCTCGTCATGTCCACTATTGAGAAGCTGTTGAGGATATGCTTCATTACACAGCACAGTGGCCACTTCACTTCAGTATAAAGAAAAAATACTTTCCTTCAGTAATTCTTTTCATCTCACAGATATTAACTGCTTAGTCTTCATCTTTCACATTACTTATGAAATTCATTGGTTTATCATAGTAAGTATGTGGGTTGTTTTGATGTTTTCAACTTATGACCACTGTATCCCTCATTTATATTTACTGTTTCCTCCATTTTCCCCCTTGATGTTATTTTTATATTCTTTTAAGATGCTTTATTATCAAGATAACAGGTGGGTATAAATAATAAATAAACAATGCCAATATACAATATTTCACACTTCAGTTTCTTGTATCTGTAAAATCAACAAACCCTCATCCTGCTCCTTGGGAGATGGCTGACACCATGCAAGCTCAGTGTCATTCTGGGCAGTAGACTGAGACTTCGACTCCATTTGCCAGATTCCTAAAATAAACTTCAGTTTGGGATTTATTAAGCTATTTCTCTAGCCATGGATGGAATTGTGATTCAAGTCTCCATCATGTGGGGGCTATAGATATCTCCACGCCATCATTTTTTTTGCAGGTATCTATTCTCAGTGATAACTGTCACCATGGTGTTCTGCTTGGAGCATGAATATGTGTCAGTCTTGTTTAAGGCCTGAGTTTTGCATTCTGTTCAGGAAAGGACAGGCTGAATGATAAATAGACACATGGCCAGCCAGGCAGAGCCAATTGTCTCTTCCACAGAACTTTAATGGCAGGAGTGCCAGCACCTGCAGTCCCCAGAGCAGCAGCAGAGCTCTGATGTGTAGATTCCCAGGCTAGACAGTGTCTGGAGGCAGCCAGAGTTGTGGGGACTGCATATACAGAGGCAGAAGCAAGGATTCACTTAGGCCTATGAGTCAGAGCAGCGCGCTGGGCCTGCCATGGACTATGAGCACCCAGACAGCAGTCCTTGACCTTTGAACAAGACTGGTGATCTTCCCAGCCAAGTAATTGGATTGTTGAGGCCTTTCTCATAAAGCTACAGATGGGGAGAAGTAGGTTAGTGAAAGGAGGGTGCATTAGTTTCCAGTGGCTGCTATAACAAATAGCTATACACTGGGCATCTTCAATAACAGGAATTTATTCTCTCACAGTTTTGGAAGCTGAAAGTGTTAAACCCAGGTGTCAGCATGGCCATACTCCCTCCAAAGGCTCCATAGGAGCATCTTTTCTTGCTTCTTTCAGTTTCTGGTGGCTCCAAATGTCCCTTGACTTGTGGCCATATCACTTCAACCTCTGTAATGATGGTCACATGATCTTCTTTTGTTCTGTGTCTGTCCCAAAACTCCCTTGCTTTTTAAAGGATATGTGGGATTGTTCTAGGGCCCACCCAGATAACCCAGGATGAGGGCTTCCTCTTTAGATATTTAACTTAATTACATCCTTTGCCATATCAGGTAACATTTACTCTTTTGCCATATAGGATGATATTATTCACACCTAGGGATTAAGTGTGAATAACCATCTGGGGATTAGGACACGAATATGTATTTTTGGGGGGACACCATTTAACCCACTATAGAGGGGAAGTCTTTGATCTTGTTGGCAGAATACAAACATGAAGCTAGAGGAGGGTAGAGCTTGGGAACACAACCAATTTAATGATTTAAACTGTGCATTGAGTATTTTGAGCGCACAGTTTGTATAGTTTTAGATCTGGTGAGGACAATAGTCAGGTGGAAAAAAACCAGTCCTGGTGCTTTCTTTATTAGAGATTCTGACAGCCTTTGCCATCATTGAAATCATTCTCTATATCAGAATGCATTCCTGAAATATAACATTCATTAATTAGATCAATATTTATTGAGCATCTTTATAATAATCCAACTAGTTACATGTTATAAGCAATTTCATTTATTAATTTAATTCTATGTATTAATTAATTCTATTTAAAAATGAGTGTCATGTTTCATTTTTGTTTTTAGTTGTAACAGGTTGGCCTTCTTTGGTTACCCAGTGAAGACTGCAACTTGTCAAAATGTAGCCAAGAAGATCTAACTTGTTTTTGTCCAAGCTTTACCTCCCAAGTCACCCCAACTCTTCCTTTGATTAGAGTGTTTGGATCTATGGCTTGGATAGTCACATGGCTTATATTTAAAAGCATCCTCCCTTTTTTTTGATAAAATTTTTAATTGATTTTACTTTCTCTTTAGACTTTTAAAGTAAGAAGCGCATGTTTAACTGGCATTTCATTAAAACAACAAACTTATTGCACTGTATTTGCTTCATTTTGTTAAGTCCCTCCAATTATACACATTGACTAAAAAATTCTTAAACCACACCAGAGAGAGAGGGTGGGTATTATCATCCTATTATCACTGGTGAAAAGATTGAGTCCCAGAGAGATATCCCAGGTTAGTGCCTCCCTTGTTAGTGGCAGAGCTGGGACTGGAATTCAGGTCTCCTAAATCCTAGGCCACTGCTAGAAATGTCACAGGGCTTCTGTCATGTCATCTTAATCTTCTGTAAGAGTCTGAGGGTTTGAAAATGCCTCGAGACCTCACAGTTGGCTAATAGTAGGGATAGACAAAGAGCAGAGAAATCTTCCTGATTACCGACTTTTTTAAAAAACTGATTTTTTGTTCAGTTCCAACACAGACAGCATCTTTCTTCTTTGGACCTATGTTAATTGACTGCATCTACTCTGCACCCCGCTCTCCCCCGCCCCTCCGTAATCTCTTCTCTGGGCCTGTTTACTCTTGGGCACACAGGTGGAAGGGTAAGAATGTAGAGAGCTGAGGGTGGGGATTGGAGCTGGTGAGAAATCTTGGCTCTTGCAGGGCACACTGCACCCCGTACAGGTGACCTGGGTGCTTCCGTATTTCTGTGCTGAGCAGAAATCTCTGTCTCGCCTATTTTACTCTATGCAACCCCATTTTTTTTACATTATGTATATCAATTGCATCAAAGAAGACTTTTTGTCCCAGGTCTGGTCAAGGCACTGATTAAATGCTGGCCCTAATACTGCTTGTATGAGTCTATGATTATGCATATGAGCTGACTCCAACATACAGTTCTTTTTGGAAAGGAGAGATGCGTTATCCTGAATAATTTATTGGAACCCCTTTCCAACACAAAAACAAGAGTTGAGTGAGCTCACTAAGATTAAACAACAATTCATCAGGACATCTTAACTCGTCATCCCTGTGTCACATTCTGACTCCTGTCACATGGCCAATTGTTGCTTAGTGCAGTAAATTGCTTTTAGGGGAGAAGAAGGAAGGCTTTTCAGGCAATATTCTGAATTCTCAACAAGAAAGTTTGAGCCACATTATTTATGTGGATAAACAAACAGCTGAACAGATAATTTGATGGGTATAGGAGGAATTCTTTGTACTTACTCCTTTAAAAGCAAATCTTTTAAAAATATATCTAAAAATAACCACCTTTATTTTTAAAAGTTTTCTTCTTGATTTTCTTTTTAATTTAGAAAGAATAAAGGTTAAGACAATATAGAGAATATCTTAACAAATGGGAACACACCTACTATTCATTATGAACAAATATTGGCTTTTATCATAATTGTTTTAGGTGTCCAGAAAACAAAACAGAAGGTAAATTTGAAGTCCCATCTGTATCCCTTCCTTATATAATTTCCCTCTTTCCACAGAAGCAAACATTATCATACCTTGGAAGGTAAACTCCCACTTCATATTTATCCATAAACTGTATATGGATTGATTCATATGTTTTAAAATGTACATAAATGTCATTAAAGTATGCACACTGTATGTCTTTCTGCAACTATTTTTTACTCATGGTTTGAGTTTTGGTAGCCATCCCTCTTAGTTCATTCATCAGTTGGGTTTTGGCAGTTATCCATATTGACATATGTCAATTTAGTTAATTTATTTTAACAGTTTTAGTAGAAATATGTAATTTATGGATATGTCCAAATTTATCTAGACATTCCTTTTTTTTATGAGCATTTAAATTTTTTCTAATTTATTGCTGTTATTAACAAGGCTGCTAAAACATTTCTTGAGCTCATGAGAAATTTTCTCTAGTATAATCTTAGAAGTAAATTATTAAGTTTAAACTTTACTACTCACTGCCGAGTTGCCCTAAGGGGCTGTGTTATAATGCAGCTCCTACAGTGAGGTTTAAACTTTCCACTTACCATTTCACCACATTCTCACCAAAGGTTGCATTGTGCAATTTTTTTCCCCCCAAAACCAAACTGAGTCGAATTCAGCTTCACAATATATGCCCTAACAAGGCTGGCCAACTAGGGGAGAGAAATTCAAAGTACTGTAGTTGGTGATTTACCAGAAATTACAAGACTTCTATTAGTCTCTACCTGGCTCAACATTTCTCTCATACCACAATACCCAACTTGATCTTAAAATACGTAGGTCACCATTTCTCCTTGAATTTAGACTAGAGTACACTGAAGCATTACCTTGCTTTGGTACTTAACATATAGGTCAGTGAAAACAATGAATATTCTGACCTTTCTTAATGGGCATGTCCATAAGTGCTCCTGGACAGCGTGTACCTTCTAGTGTCCATAGCCTAAATCCAATCCTGCCCATCTTTGTACTTTTCTATTGACCCATCCAACTGTAAGATTCTAAATTTTTAACACTCATATTTACCTAGCCTTAGACCATTTCTACAGTTTCTGGGTGGGCAAAGTCATGGTCATTATAAATCTCCACCCCAAGAAACCCTGGCTATCACCAATAGATTATTGTTAAGCACATCTCTGCTTTAATCACTGTTTTAATTGCCAGTACTGAAGTTACTTGCCGATTGCGATTAGGCTTACATTTACAAACCAAAGAGAAAACAAATAGCTTCCAGTTATTTTGCAATGATTATCTTTTGTCCACTAACAAGAACCTTATTTTATTGCCCCTTCCTTGCAAAAATAAATAAATAAATAACCCAGAGATGAAAAACCAAAACCAAGTTTTTTTTGTTCGTGTCTTGCATTTGAAGTACTCCTCGATGACATCTGTAGCCTAGACTCTTTGCTATAGTTCTTAACCACCACACAACTGCAACCAAACGCTTTCCAAAGTGGTTTCCAACCAACCACTTTTCCCTCTCTGTCAGTTTTACAGAGGCCTACCCATTCTCTTAGTTTCTTATTGTCATCAACCTTAATTAGGTTGATTTTGTGTTCAGCATAAAGGGCCTCCACCAACTTGATATACATAGACTCATCACACAGATGAGCCTAGGCTCATCTAAGGCTTTGGTAGCTTTGTGAATTCCATGTGCTAGGCCATTGTGGATGAGAGCAGTCTTCGGCACCTCTTGTAAAGCAGTATTAAAGTCCATTACACCCTCCAGCAGCAATGCCTTCCTCAGCCACGGTAGTAGGTTACGGGAGGAGCCGAATCTTGAAAACACCCAAGCCTCACCTTTGTACTACTCCATGGCAGCAGGGAAAGAGCTGTGCAATTTTATCTAATTGTTTTTATTTGCATTTCCCCGGTGATCATGAGGACATATGTTTATTGTCTACATTCCTCCATGTGAACTGCATTTTTTAAGCTTTGTCTTTTTTTATATTTGCTTTTATCTTTTTCAATGATTTGTAGAAACTCAGGATATTAATTTTTGTTGGTTGTATAGACTGCAAACATTTCCTCTCAACCTGTTGCTTTCATTTTTGCCCAAATTTCTTCCATCTTCAAGAAACTTAAATTTTGATATTTAATCTATGGATTTTTCTGTTTTTTTTTTTTTTTAAAGTATGTAGAAATATTTTTTATGGTCAATCATATAATTATTTCCCAATATTTTACTCTAATGCTACTAAAGTTTACTTCTCATATTTATATCTTAATCTACCTATAATTTCTTTAAATATTTATTTGTTTGCTTGTTTTTGGCATGCTGTGAGCGGCTATTACAGTTTTGGACAGCTTCTTTTCCAGATATCTAACTGTTTAAATCACTATTGGTTGGGCTTTCTATTACTTGTAGCTTAATGCATTCTAACTGCTACATTTATGGTCTCTATGTACTCCTAAAACTCCATTTGTATGTATCTTAGAGCTTATAATTTTTTTCCATTCTTCTTTTCTATTTTTATTTTTCTTTCCTTCATTTTGGAAGTTTACATCAGCTCCATCTTTCATTTCATTAATTCTCTCTTTGACTAGCTCTAATCTCTTGTTTAACCTATCTATTAAGAATTTTCCCTCAATCACTGTATTTTTTTATTTCTATAACTTTTATTTTTTTCTAATTTCTTTTTTTTTTGTTTCCATTATGCCCTTTACATGCCTGATTGACTCTATTTCTTTCTTCAAATATGTACATTTTAAGTAATCTTATTTTAAAGTGCCATTTATATTGACCTATTATTTGTGATTCTCTGGGTATGGCTATTTATTGTGTTTGATGATGATCTCCTACAGCATTAGATTTCTTCAAGAGTTGTCTGGACCACATCTTCAGTGTGAAGTATTTTTCACACAGGTGGTACATGTCCTGGCATGCAGAAGCTTTCTTACGTGAATTTTTGTATTCATTTCTGTTGGGAAAAGAAGGAAAATTTTAGCAGCAAACTTTTACATTTACATCTTGGCTTAGGTTTTTGCATTATGTAAGCAGTTTAAGAATGTTCATCTCATACTCTCAGGCAGTGTAATTTGGTAGATATCTTTCTTAAGGGCCATGGGCTTGGGCCAATGTATAAAGTTTTTCTAATTCCCTTTCAAAAGAAAGAAAAAAATTCCTGGTTCCTGGTTCCTGTTAAGGGGCTCAGACCTAGCTCCTATGCCAAATATGGAAAGTTGGCCTCAATTCCAGCCACCATGGAGGATTTAAAACCTCAACCCGCAAGGCACATGTCTGGTTTAGTTACTCCTGTGGCCATAGAGTTTCAACTCATACTTGCTGTAATGTTTCTGACACCTGGAGTTCCTCATTTTCTTTTGAGCTTGTATTTTGAATTTTTAAAATTCATATGCATTATGTAGTATTTCTGTATATTTTGAGAGGGAGAGAAGTTTCATGCACGAGCACAGCTTCCATTTTAACCTGGAATTTCTTCCAATTCTTTAACGGCAGCTTCCAAGTTACACATGGGTCATGCTTCAAATATTCATTTGTAAGGTAATAATTTTGAAGTCAGAATATATTTTTCCATGAAAAGAAAGTGGTGTGGTGATTAGATAAATTATGCAAGCTTTACTGCTTAGGACAGGTGAGCAAAACATTTGGGTTTCATTAGCTGAAATCCAGGTTGCAGTCTCGGGGTACATTCTTTACCATTCGAAATCTAGTTTTCAGTCTTGCAGATTCAGAAATGTAATTTGTTTGCACACCAATTGTGGATCCATCTCTCAGGAAAAGACTCATTCAGATAGCAGTCTGAGGTGTAAAATGAGAATGCCAATTTTATAATTTATCATGAGAACTATTAACCGTTGAGGGATTGGACACTTAAGACCTCTTGCAACACATGCTCTCCCTGGAGGCAAGCTCTGTAGGAAGCCGCGTAATAATCAGGAGGTCTCCTATTGAACATGGAATCTAATCAAAGGGGTTTTAAATTATGTAATCTTGAAAGTTTAATGGCCTCGGGGCTTGACAGCTTGCCAAAGCCACATCTCTAACAGGGGCCTCGCTTGCCAGTGAGACCATTGCATTTAAAGCCCATTTAATAAGGTGTCCTGTCCTCTGGACAGAGCTTGGGTGGTCACTGCTAAATTTTTTTTCCTTTCTTTTCTATGCTTCCACGGATGAGTCTATTCTTTCTTTAGATTTGTTTATATCTTTAGTCCAGTTTATTTGGGCCTGGGAGTCACTCTGTTTTAATGTGATTTTGAAAAGCTCTTCTCCGATTCACTCTGTATGATTTCATAGCTTAACTCTCAGTGTGTAATCTTATTTCTAGCTTCTTGGTAGGAAGGAAAGAGACCCACTCACAGCTGACTCCTTTCCTCCCATAGCAATGCCTATAACTATTATTTTTTTTACAACTTTGTATTTAAAAAATTTCAAATTTGCAGAAAAGTTGGAAGAATAATTCAGTAACCACTTATATGCTATAACCTTCACCTAAATTCAAAAATTAATATTACTTTGTTGTGTTTGCTTTATATTTATGTATATAAACATTTCATTTTGTTTGTTTTACTGAACCATGAGGTCATGCAACTTAACCAATTAATAAATAAGCTTACATCTCCTAAGCTAACTATATTCTCTTGCACAACCATAGTACCATTATCACACCCAAGAAAAGAAATATTAATTTGTATTTCACACTCAAATTTCCCCAATTGTTCAAACAAGATCTTTCCTTCAAGCACTATTATTAGTAATATTTTTGAGAGAAAAGACTTTCAGAGTTTGAGGTGTCAGGATTACCTTAGCCTGTCCTCAATGCAACCTAAGATAGATGTGTTCTTTCTTCTTTGCTCCTCCCACTTCAATTAGTTGGCCTTTGAAAAGGACGATCACACATGAAAAAATTATAACATGATTAAGAAGGGAGAGCCAAATTATAGGTAAATGATGGAGATATGATTGATTATCTTATTAAATCTAACGAACTATATATATTCATTCAAATGTTTTCCAAATACATTCGGGATTAAACTTTTATACTCAGGCATTATCATTCAATAGGTGAAGTCAGAGGTAACCAAAGAGACATATTGAATGAAAATCCCAAAGCTCTACCTGCTTCATTTTACTGTTTACAAGGATTCTATTGCTCAGTATCACCAAGCTTCACTTCATGATGGTGTCTGAATGCATCTATGTTTAAAGAACTTAACACAACCTGCCTCCAACTGTCCTAGGAAATATTCTGCATGCCCTGGACTAAGACTGAGAGTATTGTAGAGTGCCCTAGGGCAGCACTTGTTTTCAGGATGACAGACCTGTCTCCTGAGTCTCAAGCAACTGGAAGATTATTCTTCCTGAGAGAGGATAACTATATTTTCTGCATATCATTTTTTAGAAAAAGATATCCAATGGAGCTATTCAGTGGATGCATGGAATATAGGTATCTCAGAAAATAGAAGTCTGGGTGGCAAGGATAGATAGGTTATGGGGTGGGGGGCACCATTGAGATAATGCATCTCCTTTTCATCTCCCTCTTATAAATAATGTTCTTGTTGACCTCATTTGAAGTCCCATTCTTAAAAATCTCCCATTCTTCCCCTTAAAGTATACTTCTGCATATCTTTAAGCTTGGTTTGTTCAAAGCTTGGTGAATATCACGGAATTCTCAACCGGTCTTGTGTCAGGACACATGGAGGCTCCTAGTCACCACTGGGGCAGGGCTGTACTCCAGTTCAGTATTGGATTGAGACCACCTGCATTAATAGGGCTCAACTATCTGGACTGAGAACTGGGACCACCTTTGTGTCAGTATGACTTTATAAATTGTGTCAGGAAATTCTTGCCTAGAAAGACAAGACTGTAAACCAATAAATAACTTCACTGCTTGGATCAGACTTTCTCAAAACCAATTTATTCAGGCAATAAATTGCTCACCTGTGCAAACAGCACATTTACCAAAAAACTGTATACATATCCAGACTTGCTTTAAGACTTTTACATTGTTGTGTCCAATAGTCTTAGACTCTTACAATATGAATTTTGCCCAATGTAAACAGATCTCTACATTGAAAGACCCACCTTAAGTTACTTGAAACCGTGCCCCCACCCCCATCGCCCCACATCTCAGAAATATCTGTCTCTACTTTTGCCTTCTCGTTATCTCTTGATGATCTAGTACCTTTGGACTTGCAGGCAACCACTGCCTGGAATGCTGGAGATGCTGTATTTGCTACCTGTCCTGTCCTTGTCCCTGGGGTTACTTCGAAGCATCTTTAATGACTCACGTTTTCTGTCATACACATTTTGGTTGATTCTTAACCTTCATTTCTAATCATTTTTTTTTCATAGAGGCTGCACATTAAACACTTGTAGATTACAGCATATTTAAGACTTATGGCTATTACAGAGCAGAGTGAAAACTATGGATGGGGTCAGAGCTTCTAAAGCATTGAAAGTGCAAGGATCTAGACTAGAGCATATTGGGCAACTGGGGTGGGGATCTGAAAATTGGGATAAAGTAATATGGGATAATAGGACAAATAGTGGGCAAGATTGGAGCTTAATTAGAGCTTTTTGAATGCTTAATGAAAGTAACTTGAAAAGGAAGTAGACTGAACCTGCTGTAGCCTCCTGTTGTTCTCCATACTCAGAACGAATGACCCAGATTTTGAGCATTGAAGTGATATAGCACTGTTGTGTGATTGTCTCCACAGGGCCTTAAAGTTTCACCTTTCTCCTGGGGATGAGGGTAAGCTTCCTTTGACGGGAATAAATAGTCCCACCTTTAATCGTAGACTTTAGATTTCAGGGAGAAAGTGTTTTTTGGCTTTAAGGATTGTAGAAGTGAACTTGTTTTATAGTCTTGGGCATGGAGACTGAATGAATTTCTACCGATTAGGGGATGAGATTTTTGGTTATGTGATAGCAGACCAGGTACAAGTCAGGATGTGTCTGTATAGTCTGTTTAGTTACAATAAGCTGCTATCTGTGTTACTTTCCCTTTATAGTACTGCCAAACCTTCTTGGCAGTTTCATTAAGTCCTATCCTCAGAGAGAATTTGGCAAGAGCCTCTCATTTGGGCTGGAGAAAGTGGTAAAGTTGAAGAAGCAAAATCTGCAATCCTGAGATCACAGAGATGATAGCAGCAATAATACTGGGAAAGACAGCTGTGTCCATAAACCTAAAAAGGGCCACTGGCAGCATAGGCAACATGTACAGGGTGTGTAGTCATAGGTGGGATGGTGGTAGGCTAGTGAGGCCTGGGATTGGGTGCTAGAGTAAAGGGCCATAAGGAAGGGACTAGAAGCTTTGGACAGGCTGAGCATGGGGGTAGAAGTTATGAGAGACAGGCATTCTTTCTTCTTTTCTGCCCCATGTGTCCATGCCCCTCCGCTGCTACCAAGAGTTGGACTGATGGCCAATCATAAATTTCATATATGTGAACCACCCTTTTGTATAAATCCTACAATGGGTGGGATACTCTTCTTGGTGGCATCAGGAGACAAGGAAAGGTCTCAAGACCATTTCTATTATTGGTATTAAGCCAGGCCAATTCAGAAAAGCCACTATGGTGGACATTGTCACTGCTTGTCAAAAGTTATTTTCTACTCTCCCTGCTAAATGAACCCCAGCCATTCTGGGTGGCATTATTCCAAGACACTCAGTTTTTCAGCCTCCCTTGTAGCTAAGGGTAGATATATGACAGAGGCTGGCCAACAAGACATAGATAAAAATCTTCCAGTAGAGCTACCCTTTTACTTTTCCTTTCTTCTTTTTCCTTTTTTGAAATGATTAATATATGAACTTTGATTTCAAAGAGATTACTAGAGACATTAATTTATTCCATAAATATTTATTGAGCACCTACGAAGTGCCAAGCACTGTGCTAGTTGCTGGTGAATGGAAGCTTAAGACCATTTCTGCTCCTCTGAGACTTACATTGCTAATTAGAAAAGCAAATCAGTCAATAACTAATCAAAGAAGAAAATATTAGCTAACAATAAGCAACCAGATGAAAACAAATCAGGGAGGATTGGAGGCTGCTGGTGTGTTTGCAAGCAAGGAAGATTTTTCTGAAGGGACATCTGTCTGAGAATCTAAAAAACAAGAAGAGAGCAGCCATTGAATGTTGTTAGATATTTTACAGTAGAGCAGATCTCTAAGGCAAGAATGACCTTTGAGGATTTAAAGATAAGAGAAACAACTGCTGAGACTAGATGTGTGAAGGACAATTGTAGTTTAGTGAGTCGATTATCATGACAGAAAAGGTACAAGGGCCTTTGACATCGTGGAGTAAAGAGTGACAGCACCTGCCTGGGTCCTTAGTTTTGCAATTCACTCAGGTCTCCTGGTGACTCCCATGAACAACATGAAAAAATTCAGGCAATGTTGAGTACGTCTGTCTCTCTGCCCTGCCTCTTTTCTACATTGTTACACAAGATCTGTTTGCTAGGTGAGGCCAGTGTCAGATCTGGTCTTTTCTGAGCGCTTGGTTAGAGAAGGGCCCTCCTTGCTTTCTTCTAAAGGCTCACTTGAGGCCCAAAAGTGTTTATAAGAATTGTGTAAATAGGGACATGGTTTTGACGATATTTTCTAAACTCTTCCAAAATTGGTATTTAAATAGGACAATGATGTGGTGTTCTCCAGAAAGCTATTATTACTCTCACTGGATATTTTTTCTAAGAATAATAAAAAAATATTTACTAAGAAAAATGTGTATAAGTAATACAATTATTTAAAATTAAGATTTTTTTCTTATAAATTATTAATTTTTGTTTGAACAAGTTAGGTTATATCAGTTATAACTGGTTATATTACAAATTTCTTTAGGGTAGCGTTGTGGGTCCCAGGCCTGGCTGGTCCCAGGCCTGGCTTCAATCCAGGCTCATGACTACAGACACGTCCCCAGATCCGGCATGTTACATTAAACTCAATAGGGCGCCTGCGCCTAGCTTATGTAATAATGATTCAGCTTGCTGTACTATGCATGTGTGGCAGAATGCACTATTGTTCTTTGGCATATATAAGCCTATGTGGTCTCCGCAATAAAGGCTTGACTTGCAATTTCGCCCTCATGTCGATTCCTTGTGCAGTTTTTCAATTGGGCGTCTCACCACTGAAACCTTCCCTTTCAATTAGCTTGATGCTGACAAATGTGGTGGATTGCAAAAATGGTTATAAATTCTTCTCATGGCTGCATCCATGCTCTCCCCACATAGATTCTGTGATTTGCTTTGACCAACGGGATATTGCCAATGAGATTCAAGCAGAGGCTTGAAAAGTGTTTGCACACTGGGGACTGCCTTCTCTTGAGAAATCGTGACCATTGCTATGTGAAAGAACTCAAGCTAGTGTGCTCTGAACTGCTAGATGAGAGATACACGGTGCTGTTAACTTTGCCACCCCTGCTGAGAGCTAGCCAATCATCACCCACGAGAGTGAGGCCATCATGGGCCAGTTGAGCTCAGAGGCATGAGTGAGCCTATCCAATACTAGCAGAAGAAATTTCTCTTTGTGCTTTCACAAAACTTACATGTGATGTGGGTTGCAGAGCAGCCGTATTGTGTCCACAAGGCAAGAAGCACTCACTGAGGGATGGCTGTGTAGAAAAATAAGCAGAAACTGGGATTTCTAATTGTATGATGGAGCTATAGCACTAGCCTTGGAAAGTCTACCCCTGGCCTTTGTGTTATAATGGACAAAGCCAATGTTATTTTGTTCAGCCAGTGTAGATTGGGTTTCTGTAATGATATTCCTAACTGAAAAATTAGTTAGCTAAACATACAGTTTTCTTCGAAGAGGTTTTATCAAAGCTCTTTTCCACTCCCTCTGCTCCCCCACCAATTCTGAAAAAGTAAAGGAAAATGGGGGACCTGAAGAACTACAAAAGATAGCAGGACTCTCTTGGTCAATTTGTAAAATCAGAAGGGCTTTTGAGGTTGCAGGAAGCCAATGATCAGAAAGTGGGTTACTTATTTGGTAACCAAAATAAGATGAAGCCAGAAGCTGTTAATGTAAATTAGGTGTGGGGCCAGGAGACCGAGAAACAAAAAGAATGAGGCGTGGGAGTGTGAGAGGATGGATTCATGGGGAACACTTGGAGCAGGCGTACCAATTGGTCAAGGTAATCTTAACTATACGAATTGACGGCATGATAAATGGGGCCCTAGTAGACTAAAAGGCAAGGATCAACTAGATTCCTCTCTCTGGCTTGTGCAGTTGAAGTCTCCTCCAACTGGAGAGTTCTTGGCTTGTGGATGCTTAATTCAATTGCCCCAGGATTGTTAGTAAGAAAACACTGAGAGTGAAACACCTCTTCCATGCTCAGTGTTAGCCTGTATTCCAGAATGCACATTTCCCAAACATCTGAGCTTTTGGGCTCTGCCTCCTGCTCCCTCCTCTTGCCTTGCCTCCACTGTGCCAGGTCTTTCTCTCAGCATTTGATGTCCTGAAATATAGTCTCATTTCGCTGCCATGCCTCTGTGATTTACTGTGTGTGAGTATCACTGTGGAGCAAGAAACACATTCTTCATTTTCATACCTGACACATGAAGAGCCATAAAAGTAAGTCTCTAAAGTCAGACTCAAGGGCCTCTTGATTAAGAGTTAAATTGCAGATATGATTTACTCAATTTGAGCTTGGAGAAGCAAGGGATGCTGAAGATAATATAATTGGAAAACTCACGTTTCTACCTCTCTCAAGTGCACAGATACCTGTGGAACAAATACGGAGGTGCGGAAAGTCTGAACTTGACTGTGGACTGGGTAGGAGCCAATGATGTGAATGATTGCTTCATGTAGGTCTGTTTTTAGGGATATGCTAATTGGAAAAGTTCTCATATGTCATTTTCAATTAAGTAAAGTCAGCGGGAAGAGCTCAAAGGTGCAAGGAGAGGACATCCTGGAAGGAACAAGAGTTCAGAGACAAGAGTTATGATCTTGACTTTGCCACTGATGAGGTGTAGGAATCTTACCCAAGAACATGTGAATGTGTCTCAGCTTCTTTACCTAAAAATGAGGTGAGACTAAATTACCTAAGGATCATTTTGACTGACTTATAACAGAATGAGAGACAAGAAAAGAAATCCAGTAAGTTTAGAAAATATTTTTGATATAAATTTTACTATGAAGAGGAGCTAAGAATATGTCAGGAGTTAAAGGGCAATGAGTCAGGATAGAACTTATTTTTAAAATAAAAGATAATAGAATAATTTATAAAAATATGGGGAATAATTATAAAATTGTTGAGTGAATGTGAGAGAATGTAGAGCTCAAGTGACTTTGATAAAATCAGGGACCATTTATCCCCTGTTTCTCTGGATGAGAGGCAGAGTGTATGGGCATGGATGCCAGGAGACAGTTGGTTTTGATAATGGGAGAGAAAAGTAGTTCTTACCTGACAGTTCCTGTTTTCTTAAAGAAGCATAAAATGATGCTGTAAGCCCAGGTGGTTGAGAGGTGTTTTGAAAGTTTGATAAAGAAGAAGTTGTGATGGCATCTCAGAGAGTAAGAAAGTGAAATTATAAGGGTAATAGGGCAGGGTTGTTGGCCAGTGTTGAGCACCAATTTGAGATAGATGGTCACAAATTTAAAGTGAGACCAATTGTCATGACTGTGGAATTCCTTCCCCAGAGATGTTCAGCTTCCTGAGTGCAGGCACAGAGGAGGTAAGCAGTTGGCTTCAGTGAGGATCTGCCAGTTAAGTATCTTGCAGTGAGAGATGGGCATAAGAAGTGTTTGTAAAAAGGCCATTACAGCGAAGGATACGTGGAACCCAAACTGTGTGAAGAGGGAAGTGAGAACTTGAGAAAGGTGATAGATAAGGGAAAAAAAGTAGAATTAAATGGATTGGAACTGTGACAGTTATCAAAGAATTGGTGAACTGGTGTTCTAAAGTAAGTGGGCTGGTAGGTAGTGGTCAGGAAAGCACATATTTTCATAGGAATGTGAGCTCCTTTCTTCACGGTGTGTTTTGCAGTTTGAAGATAGGTGCTTGTGAACCTGAGATTGCAGTCCTGTCCAGGTACAGTCAGCCATGCCCTTTCCTTCTCCTCAGTTTTACACTATTTAAAGACTTCTGGTGAACAAGTGGACAGTGGGATAGATCGGTATTCTTACTATTGCAAAATGAAATCATATCACATGTCTTATTCACCAAATCTAGCAATAGTACATGCTGTCAAGTGTATGCGTTTTTAAAAGTTTTATTTTTGTTGGGTTAAGTGGATAATCAGTGATTTTCTCCATGCCCTCCTTATTATTCCTTGGTTCCTACCACCAATTGGTGAAGAAAGTGAGTGGCATAGCTGTTGATAACCCAAGCCCAGTGTAGTAGAGAGGAACATATCTAACATATGATATGTTGGCACCTCATTAGCATAGGGGAATCCTAAGATCTAAACAACAGCCTTGATTAGAAAGTTGGTGAGTACATAGGTTTCTATTCCACAGATGAGAGATTAATACCTGCCCTCTTGCTTTCTTCCTTACCTTTGAAAAATACCACTATTTACTCAGTTGCCCAAGCCTGAAACCTTGAGATCATCCTTGGTTCCCACTTCTCTTTCAACTTCCTTAACTGTCTTGAATGAATAAATAAGTGAATGAATGAGTGAGTAATGCACTTCAGTTTAGTTCAACCGACCTTATTGAGTACCTACCTGGGCCCTGTGGGGTAGGAAAAACACTATTGTCTCGCTCCTTCCCATTCCCACTTTCAAATGAAAAAATAATTCACTTTAATTATACAAAGACCTAAATAAGTTTCAGGATGAGCGTATACATTTACTTTATAAAGTGCATATAAACTTGAGTTCTTTAATTATACTTGACAGCATATTGCAATTATTTAAAGAGTACGAATCCATGGACGGCACATATTTCATTGTGAATACACTTGGGGTGATTATTTACCATCTATTGATGCTTCATACTTGCAACACCATGTATACATTTTAATTTCCAATTATTATAAAACTACATACCAAGACATTATTGATATAAATATGCATGATTGATGTAGGTGAAATTGATAATTATAGCTAATTATAAAATTGTAATTTAAAATTTTAAAAATAACAAAAACTTAAAACCATCCTTAACTCAAGAGAGTACTGAGGACACACAAATGCACACACACACACACAGACACACAGATGTTCTTTCTGAAAATTATTGCATTGCAAGGGATTGTACTTTGTATGTCTGTGCATACTGTATTTTCCAACAATGGACACTGCAATATTTCTGATCCTTTGATCTTTGTGACTGACTTGACCAACTGAGTGTAGGGAAAATGATATTATGAGTCTTTGAAGACTATGTCATAAAAGACAATGTAGACAATGTGGGCCTTGGTTCGCTCTCTCAGGATTCTTGCCACTGGAACCCAGCCACCACATTAAGAGGAAGCCCAGGCAACAAAGAGAAGCTTTGTGTAGATGTTTCAGCCAAAAGCCTCAGCCGAAGTGTGAGCCAGTGGTTAACATCAACCACTAGACATGTGAGTGAATGAGCCTTCAGACAATTCCAGCCCCAGCCTTCAAATGAGCCCCACTGATGCTGAGTGGAGCAGAGACAAGCTACTCCCATTGGTCTTGCCCAAATTACAGAGTTGTGAGCAAAATAACTGTTATCATTACTTTAAGCCATGAAATTTTGGAACATATGCATATTAGAAGCTTTGCAGTGTTGAACTGAATGGCAAACAAAATTTCTAATAGAGTACTAAATTAGGAGTCTTGGAAAACATAGTAATGCATGAATTTTAATTTATGACTTACTTGTGTCAATCATAAAAATTCTTTTCAGAGACTAGTATCTAGAAAGTAGGCTTCCTATGTACATTAATATGAATGTCTATGAATTTGAAAGCTGTTTTCCAGTAAAACCACAGAAAGGACTTATAATTCTTGAATCTGCTCACAGTTCCTTGGGAGGCTCCTTTTGGTCTCCAGTGGACTGTGGACAATTCATTGTGAAACAACAATCAATATTTATTCTTAAATCAAGACCTCTATCTTTGGCCTCTATTAAGATCTCCATCAATGATTCTCTCCAATCACTCCCTTTCCCGTACTTTTCATCATGCTGACTTGTTTTATCATAGAATAATTTCAAACACACAAGAAAGTGTGGGAATAAGATTAGAAGCTCCCAATGTGGCCATTGTAGTAATTATACAGATTAGCATTTAACCATTTATTTAACTTTATTATATATCTCAAAGATCTGTCAAGAGCTAACATCATGGGCATAGTTCTAGCCTTCTTTGGACTCTCTTGATTTCATTTCCTTTTCTCTCTCTCCATCAAGACATGTAAACTATTCTGAAATTGGTGTATTTTGTTCTCATTCATTTTCTTACATTAGCATTCAAAAGAAATGTTAGTACTGATTTTCATGTTATAAATTTTATGTCAATGTTATTATAATATACTATTCTTCAGCAGTTTGTTTTTTTCTTAATTTAATGTTATACTTTTGAAATTTTTTTTCACATTGATTTGTATAGTTCTAGCTTATGTTTTAATTGCCATATGATATTCCATTCTAGAATATATTTATTCACTGATTCCCTTATTGGTGCATGTTTAGTTTATTTCTAATATCTCACTTTTATGTCAGTTGACATATGAACATTCTTAAATCTCTTAAAAATTTTTTTTTGTTTCTTGGGGTACCATTGGTTAACACAATTATATAATTTTCAGGTGTACATTATCAATTGACATCTGTATATTCTACTGTGTGTTTACCACCCAAAGTCCAGTTTCCTTCAGCTATATTTGATCCCCTTTACCCACTTCACTCTCCTCCTAACCTTTTATATTTGACCCCCTTTAACTGTCTACCTACCTC
The DNA here is from genome assembly GCF_014176215.1 of Rousettus aegyptiacus. Lineage (NCBI taxonomy): Eukaryota > Metazoa > Chordata > Mammalia > Chiroptera > Pteropodidae > Rousettus > Rousettus aegyptiacus. The sequence goes on along the minus strand of NW_023416311.1, from coordinate 25,262,674 downwards.
CTTCTTCCCCGTCCCCTACCCTCTGGTAACCACTAGTCTATAGTCCATGTTCATGAGTCTCTGTTTGTTTGTCCTGTTTATTTGTTGCTTTTAAGTTTATATCTCACATATAAGTGATATCATGTGATTTTCGACTTTTTCTCTCTGGCGTATTTCACTTAGCATGATTATTTCGAGGTCCATCCAAGTTGTCGCAAATGGCAGTATTTCATCTCTTCTTATGGTTGAGTAATATTCTATTGTATATATGTACCACAGTTTCTTTACCCAGTCATCTATTGTAAGACACTTTAGTCGCTTCCATGTCCTGGCCACTTTGAATAATGCTGCTATGAACATCAGTGTGCAAATATCTTTTCGGATATGGGTTGTCAAGTCTTTGGGGTAAATATCCAGTAGAGGGCTTGCTGTATCATATGTTAAACCTATTTTTGAATGGATGTGAGAGTGCCTCTGAGAAATGCACTTAAGAGCAGTGGTATTGTGTTCAATGGATTGCAAGTCTTCGACTTTAAATATTGCTGAAGTGGTTGTACCATTTAACATTCTCAGTAGCAGTTATGGCAGTCCCTGTTTCTCCATTGCCATACTTGAATTTTTGTCAGATTTCTGGATGTGAAGTTCTATCTTATTATTGTTTTCACTTGCATTTCCTGATTATTAGCAGGTCTAATAATCTCTTTTGCAAGTATTCACACATATTTTTGCCACTTTCTCTATCGTTATTTATATTTTTCTATTGATTTTTTAAAAAATCATTTTCATAATCTTGAGGACAATCTTTTGCATAAAAATCTTCTGCTTTGCTGGTTGACTTTCAACTTTGTTTATGGTAGTTTAGAAGGAAGTTTGAAACTTTAATGAGGTCAAATTAATCGAAAATTTCTTTTGTGATTTTTGCTTTTTTAGGACTAATTAAGAAATCCTTTACTACCCAAAGACAGAAGTTATTGATTTATTTTTATTTTTTAAATTTTATTTTCATATGAATAACCAATTATCCTGGCATCATTTATTGGAATGGTTTTTTCCTTTATTGTTTTATAATGCAAACTGTGTCATTTATCAAGGTCCCTTTCATGCAGAGGTATGTTAATGGCTCTGTATTTTTCTATTTCTGCAACAGTATTTTATGTCCTAACAAGCATTTTTAAAAAATATTTCAAAGTCTTGACCAGGACCTCTATATTACTAAATCTAGTGGCCAATTCCCATGATGCCCTTGCTTGACCTATCAGAAACATGTGACACAGTTGGTCACTGCTTGCCGGAGGTTCCAGGACACTGCACTCTCCCAGTTTCCTTTTAGTCACTAGCTCCTCCCCCTCAATTTCCACTGCTAGTCAGGATTCGTTTGTCGGGCCTTCTCCTGTTTCAAAGCCCTGGGTCTCCCACTTCGGATCATTTTTTCTATGAACACTTACTTACCACCTGCCTGATTGCATCCTGTCTAATAGCTTAGAAATCGACTCCACATTTAACTTCTTTGATCTGACCTCAGTTTAATAGGCATATGAAAATGTCTCACAGGCACCTCTTTTCTCATTATTGCTATGGAAATCACACTTTTTTTTCTGACCCATAAACAGTAACTCAAAAAATTTTAACATGAATGTCTGATGAAGTTTAAAGTTAATGATTATTTTAGTTCTACTTCTGAAAAGTGCAAGATATTTAAAATGCATTAACTCCAGTCTCTCTCATTTTCTATTTAATTGTTATTAAATACCAGTTCCACATTACTTTGTCCCATTTCCTATTTAAATTTTTTTTAAAGTTTTTAAATATAAATGCTTACTAAACATCAACATGTCTACCTTTTTCTGGAGGAGGGGCTCATTATTGTTTCTTGTACCCATACCACCCTTTTTGGGTCAATTTCATTTTTTCTAAGTACATTTTTAGGAGTTCTTTCAAAGAAGCACGTGAGTGAAAATATTTATCGACTTTACCTGCAAAAGTTTTTCTGTTCCCTTCATTCTTAAAATTCTACATCCCTTCATCTGGATGTAAAATTCTAGCCTACCTAGCAGTTATTTCCCTTAGCACTTTAAAACTATTATTCCGTGGTCTTCTGTATCTTTTTTTGCTAATGAGAAGACTATACTATTTATAATACAGCTTTAGATACTGCATCTTTTTTTTCCCAGTTACCTGTAAGAATTTTTCTTTTTTCTTTTGAATTGTTATTTTATTTATTTATTTATTTGTTTATTTATTTACTTCCTTTTTAAATTTTTTCCTTGGATAATCTTTGTGTTGAGAGCTGACTTTGAACAGATCATGGCGAGAAAGCTCTTCTGTTCCAGCAGGAAACCCTGACTAAGAAGAGAGTTGTATGAAAGGTAAGGGGCGGCCGGCCCCCTTTCCAGCTGCACTTAGTTTTGCCTTTCTCTCTCTCCCTCTCTCTCACTCTCTCATTCTCCCTCCCCTTTCCTTCCTTCCTTCCTTCCTTCCTTCCTTCCTTCCTTCCTTCCTTCCTTCCTTCCTTCCTTCCTTCCTTTTAACTGTCCGGATGTTGGAACTTGTGATTCTTCAATCTTCTATCAATTCTAGAAAAATTTCAATTGCAAATTCTTGGATTATTGCTTTCCCTCCCCTCATTTTTGCCTTCTGGAATTCCAAATACGTTTGTTCATTGTTAATTCTTTTATGTTATCCTCTATGGCTTTTAATCTCTCTTTCTTATTTTCCATCTCTGTTTTGTAGGCGCATTCTGGTGGTTTCTCCAAATCTATCTTCTATTTCACTACTACTACAGTTTTTTTTTCTTTCTGATCTTACATTTAACTCATTCATTGAGTTTTAAATGTTTACGATTTTTTCTCTTTTATTTTTAGTTCTATTAGCTCCTTTCCAAATCTGAATCTTCCTTTTTCATACTAATCAATTCTTCATTGTATTTTCTTTTTAAACTGTTAACTCTCTTGTCATTTCATACCTACCTACTTCACATTTTCTTCCTCAGTCCATTACACACAGTTCTTTGGAGCCAAATTTCTCTAAAGAGAGATCTTCTCATTCTCCTTCAATGTAGTTTATTTTTCTCACATTTTGACATTTCTGCAGTGTGAATTTATATCAGTCAGGGCCAACTTATTTCTGTGGGAAGTTTCTGTGCTGTGCATTGTATACTTTTCCCCAGAGTCGTTATATATTTCTTTCTGTTGATACCATTTAGGAGGTGCACTGACTTGCATTAATTTTGTGTTAAATATTTGACCATTCCCCTATTTCTTAAATAATGTTATTTAACTTTATACCTTCATGTGGAACTTGCCTGAAATTTAGATATTTCATAGTAACTTTCTTTTTAAGAGCTTTAATAGGCCATAAACCTTCTTTAGCCTTTTTAGGATGGTAGATGGAATGGAATTCATCTGTTTCCTAGTTAAGAATAAGGCTTTCTTTTCTTTTCTTTTTCTTTCTTTCTTTTTTTTTTTTTTTTTTTTGAATCTCTGGACTTCATGCATGTGGTTTAGATTCAATTCCTTAATTCCTTACTTTACTCAGTTCTGAACACACATTCTCTGTCCCCATATAGGAATTAGAACCCAAGCCACTGGGACTTACAATCTGGGGAAGAAACAAAGTGGTTCCCCATGGAGTCAACGTGGTTTTCATTGTATTTAAAAATTTTCCCATTGTATTTGGCAGTTGAGGATTTTACCTTCTTAGTTTTGAACCTATGTCTGCATTACACTTTTTGTAATTGTATGCAATATTTCTCTTTATTTTGGCAAGGGTCAGGCTGACCTGTACCAACTTAGCGTTCATATTACCGAAAGCCATCATTTTCATATTGGCAATACAGCATTAATCACCAGCTAACAGGAAAGAAGGCCAAAGCTTTCGCAAGAGTTAAAATAAAACCAACCAAAAAACAAAAAACATTTAAAAATGGTCAAGCCAGTGCGTTGGTTAAAATAATGAAATTGATAGATTTGAGCACCCTGAATAATATATAATGCAGTTCTTTTCTTCATATATTCCTGAACCCAAACCATTGCTCGGCTACTTGGTAGTGATGTTTTTTTGGGAGCATTATTTCTCTGAAACTCACCTTTCTAATCTATGGAACAAAAAATACCTACCTCCCATGTTTTCAGGAGAGTTAAGTTTGCATGGGTAAAAGTGCCCAGAAGGGAATGTACTTTTATATTTATATTAAATTTATATTTATTTAGAAATTGTTCCATTCATTTAATTTTATTAACTAGAATATCTATCTCTATCTGTCCATCTCTCAATTTATCTCTATCTCTATCTCTATCTTTATATCTACCTCTATCATCTCCATCTCTTTCCCAGTACACAAGGTGGAGGGTCCTGTTCTGTAGTCAGTGCCTACATAACACTGGCTTTGTGAGTTGTAATAGTTGTAACTATTGAAAAGACACTTGGAAGGCCTACTCCTTGCAAATGCTCAATGCAGAAGACATGTCTTGTGCTCTACTTCTTGGCCTGCATTTTAGTCTGCCTTGTTGCTGTGGTAACCAGCTGCCTACAGGTGTAACTTGGCAGCACCCCTCCTCAGCTGGACCAGGCATCTCTCACTTTCTTCCCTGAAGCCTCTCTCTTGGGATTTAGCAGGAGCCAGGTAGCCATTCTGACACATGCTCCTGGGCAATCCTGAAAATGTGAGGGAACCAACACCCACAGGGCAACGCTTGACCATTGGGAGATAGGAGCTGGCATTGAAAAATTACCTTTTTCTATCCTAGGTTAAACAATTCTGAGATGCATTCTGTGTGGCTAAGCTCTGAAGGTCAGAGCTCCAGATTCTTGCAGCACTCAACCAGCTTAACATCACATCCCTGGATTGGCTTCGTTCCCCTCAACTTCACTCCCTCCAGATTTTATTCCTATTCTTTAGGATTACTTTCCAAAATAAAATACCTGCACATAGACTCTTGCTTCAGGCTCTGCCTTTTAGGAGAGCACAGGCTAAAACACTTAGCTAAGGTTACCAAGAGAGTATATTTTCCACTTGAGTAGGTGAGGACTTAACACTATTAAGATTTAAGTACTAAGACAAGTGCTAGTGTTAATGTGGGGACATTCATATTGACAAACTTGTGAAACCAAGGTCTCTTAGGTTGCAAAGATCTTTAAATTTATACCATATCTTTCCCCAAAGATTATATGAGATGCCTTTATAGGTAAAGAGGACAGTCAAAAACGATGTAAATTTCAAAAGCTTATAATACCACTACCCACAAAACCAGGCATTTGCTATGCTGAATGAATGCATTGGGTAACAGAGCTACCAGCGAACACGTAAAGAGAAAAGTATTAAGGAGGCAATTATGAGTTAAGAATGTATTTTCCTCTAAAGCTCTCCTGTCTTTGGAATGAGGGACATGATTTCAACTTCCAGGAATGGCATTAATTCCCACAATTTGGATGTCAGTCTAAACTCTAGACAGAGCTGACTTTTTCACTCATCTCTTGCTTGCAGGTAATTGGAATAGCAATTGTATCATTTGCTTGGATGGCCAATGAGTAAATGGCCAGGACCTTTTCAATCCTGGCTTCCGCAAAGAAACTAGTTGTAATGCCAACATCAGAAATGGGGCATCTGTATGATATTTCTCAGCAGAGAACCGGCTTCTGATTTTTTCTCTTGACTGTGCTTTGGAGGTCAGATGCAAGCTGTACAATGAATATGCAAGAAAGCTAGGATGCAGACTGTTCCAGGATCTCTGACAGTCTGCTGGCTCTAGCTGATTTATGTATTTCTCTTGTAACAGTCTGTTCTTGAGGCTGAAAAAAACACCTCCCCTCTTGTTTTAGAGCTAGGTGGGTGTAATTCACCTTTGGTGAAAATATACAAAGGAAAAGTCAATCTACATGAGATGGAGGGGAGGAAATAGGTCAAATACCGATCTATTTAAATAAACACCCATTTGCAGTCCCCTGAGTGGATGTAAACTTGAGCAGATTGCTCAGGAAAGGACAAAATGATCAGAAATAAGAGCTCAGAGAGGCTGGACAGCTCTGGGGAACACACAATGGAGCTGTAGTGTTTTGAAAACCATGTCACTGAAAGAGAAATGAGAACACAGGGAAAAGAAGTGGCTTTGAAAGCAATAACAGAATAAAACAGTTCTGAGCTGGAGAAAGACCTACATCTGCAGATCAAAAGTACTCACCAGGATCCAGGCAAAAAGAATGAAAACAGATTAACACATATAAATCGTCTGGTGAAATTCTTAAACTCTAAGAACAAATAATCACCCACACATACTGCAGAAAGAGCAAGCTCAAGACAAAAGGAGAGAAGTCAGGCTTACCTTTTTTGCAGCATTAAATAGACAACATAGACAAATGACATTATTCTAAAAGGAACTGAGTCATGACACAATCATGTTCATGCATATATGTCCAAGTAAGGCATCCACAGAGAGGCAACACATAGGGACATCACCACCCACCAACCTGTGCTCAGAAGCTAAGATGTGAGCCACCTACCCAAAGTCCATGCATGATAAAGGGTCCACAAATAACCAAGTTTGGATAGAAGAAAATGATAGTAACTAAAGTTACTTAAACATAGAATTAAGTTTAAATAACTGTTGTAAATGTTTTGAAAGCTCAATGCACAATATCATTAGTTTGGGAAAGAGGCAATGTTTAGATCGAAGGTTTCTAAATTCTGCCTATGAAAATTATGAGGTGGGGATGCAGCGCTAATGTTTTCAGTTTATAGCAGTATCATCTTAACCCCCATGGAGCAAAAAGGGGGTTCCCAAGGCTCCTACTGATGAGGACATTTCCACTGCTTCTATTTGGGTCCCTCTTGGTCAATGCACAAGGTTTCCCGTTTGCCCAATCTCCACACAGTGATACCAAGTGTTACTGGGGATAGGGTTCCTCTCTCGATGCGTTATCCAGGTTCTTAATGTCTCGAACAAAGAACTGAGCAAGACACCAAAATACTGTAGAAAAGACTAGCTTTATTAGAAGTGATAGTACACTTCCAGACATGGAAACGAGCTGAGAAAGAAAAGAGTGGCTCGAGAGGCTCAAGGGCACAGTAATAAAGTCTTTGGGGTTTTTATCCCCATTTGCTGTGGGCGGTTACTTTTCTTAGAGGAATAGGCTTCCTTGATTGAAGGAATCGACCTTGCTTTCTGTGCATATTCGTTCTCAGAATTCAGTCTGTTATAATGATATTAATGGACTTCTGGGCATATGCATTATATTATAATGATGGTATAATGAGGCTCAGGTGAATTAAAGGTTGCTGGGGTCTTAACTGCGCAGGTGCCAGTGACTTGTTGAATCTAGTATCCAATTATCTCCTTATTTGTTTCCTTGTATGAGTTACTTTTAGCCCAAAAATGCCTTCTGGCTTGCTTAATTGTGGATGGACTAGGGCAGATTCTTTCTAGCATAGGATGACCTCAGTGTCTTTGCAGGCAGACCCAAAACCCCACTAACTTTCCTGCCTAACCCTTTTCTAAGAGCCATGAACTCCTTGTTAGTATGGATGTTGAAGGACAAGAGGTCTCTTCTTCCATATCTGGGTCATTGTCCCTACCTACTGGGGTTTCATGGATCTCTTTCCTCCCCTGCCTTAGTCAGGGCGGGATATTGGGTTTCCTCCTGAAGTTCTGTCTCAGTCTCCAGACAAGGAAAAGATGCAAACTTGTTAACTTGAATCATATATCTAATTTTGTTTCTCTTATTAATTTGCCTGTCAAGAGGGTAAAGGAAAACAGGCTTGGTTAATGATATGGGACATCACTTGTAAAATTCTTAATCTTGTACCAAGAAATGAAATGGGACATCTCTTGCAGAGTTCTTAATCTTTTTAGTAAACCTTGTTAAGTTTTCTTCCCTTCTTTCTTTGGGAACAAGGGCCTCTCCCTAAAATTCTGATAATTGCCCCAAAACTGGTGACTCAGATACTCTGGCTATTGATAAGGGTCATTGGCCCATTGTTAGTAGAAATAGTGTTAGGCCAGATAGGGCCCTTAGAGTCAGAGAAGGGAGGAGACATTAGGTCAAAGGTCTTTTTCACTCTTTAAGAAATATATTAACCAAGTTTATTCTCTTTTATTCACTTAATAAGCAAATCAACAATAGAAATTAATAGATATATGATTTTAATAACGAGTTTGTATCTTCTTTTCCTTGTCTAGGGACTGAGGTGAACTTCAGTAGGAAACTCAAGACCCCGCCCTGACAAAGGCAGAAAGGGAAAGAGCTCCATGAAACCCCTATAGGCAGGGAAAACGACCCTTCTCAGCAGGAAACAGATATGGAAGAAGAGACTTCTCGTCCTGTCCCTCAACATTCTGACTAATAATAAAATGTTTCATGGCTCTTAGAAAAGGTTTAGGCAGGAAAGTTTAGGGGGTTTTAGGTCTGCCTGCAAAGACACTGGGGCCATCCTTTCTTAGAAGTGGTTTGCCCTAATCTGCCCGCAATTAAGCAAGCCAGAAGGCATTTTTTTTTTAACTCGCACAAAGAAACAAGTAAGCAGAGAATTAGGTACAAGTTTCAGCCAGTCACTCACACCTGTGCAATTAAGACCCAAGGACCTTCAACTTACCTGAGCCTCATTATACTATCATTATAATGTGATGCATATGCCCATAACTTCATTAATATCATTATAACATGCTGAATTCTGGGAACAAAAATGTGCAGAAAGCAAATGATGAATAACTGAGTCCTATCAATCTTAACTGTCAATTAAGAAAGCCCATCTTTCTAAAAAAAGTAACCACCCACAGCAAAAAGAGATAATAACAGCAAAGACTTTGTTACCAGGCCTTTTGAGGCATACTTACTTCTTTTGTTCAGGTCCATTTCCAAGTCTGGAGGTGTACTTTCCCTCCTGATAAAACTTTTCTTTTCTATCGTATTTTGGTGTCTTGCTCAATTCTTTGTTTGAAACATCAAGAACCTGGACAGTGCGCCAGGAGAGGATCCCCACTCTCTGGTAACATTAATATATTTTGTAAAAGAAAGAAAAAACTTCAAGTAAATATCCCCTCCAGATGCAGGACAGGGCAAATTTCCCCAAGATGAGGGGGAGACCAAGGCTTGCACCAAGAGAAGAGGGTCCTTTGGCAGAGAGTGTAGAAAGAATTCAACACACGCACCAAAGTTAGAGTCAAAAGAAGAGTTTTTTAGAAAAGGGGTAATACTCCACAGACCGTGTGGTCTCCTCTCAGAGAAAGAGTGAGAGGGACCAAGAGAGGTTTGGAAAGATAGTGAGTGAGTGAGTGAGTGAGTGAGTGAGTGAGTGTGTGTGTGTGGGGAGGGGTGAGTGTTCAAGGAATTCGGTTTATATATCATTATTTAGTTCCTGTGAGTTAACTGTTTCAGACTTTGCCAACCCATGTCCTTTGATATGGACTCAGTGAGGAAGGGGAAGGATATGCAGCTGTGAAAAGGTAAGAATATGTAGAATGAAAGGCCTGATGGCAGTTCCCAGCCTTTAAACCATAGGTTCACCATGGTTTTAGCCATGAAGAATGACTATTGGTTCCTGTTTCCCCTTCCCAGGTGTGGGAATGGGCTGTTAGCAATCCCAGCAGAAATCATCCTTTGTTCTAGAAGGTGTCCTCCTGGCTTGACAGCAGGGCTGATCAGCATGTTGCAGTCTCTGAATGTAGCTTGATTAGCATTTTAATTCTCTTGCCCCCTCCCTACATTATACTCCCTTCTCTGGACTCTAGGGCTCTGTTTTGGCCTAAAGCCATTCCTGCCTTATAATGGGCCAAGGAGAATGCTGAGTTTCAGAGATCCTTATCAATAGCCAGAGGACATGAATCACCAGTTTCAAGGTAATTATCTAAATTTGAGGGAGAGGGTCTTTCCCCAAAGAAAGGAAGAAAAAAAAAAAAAAAGACTTAACTAGGTTTACCAAAAGGATTAAGAATTTTGCAAGTGATGGCCATATCACAAATGCCTTCCCCTCTCTTGGGACGAGTGTACAGAAGTCCTGGACTGATGTGGGCAGGGTGTCTTCTGTGGGTGGTATTCATTGTATGAGTTGTGTGTATAGTGAAGGCCACTATTCAAGGGCAGTCTGGATTCCCCTATTCTGCTCCTTGAAATTCTATTTGGTAGGCCCCAACCTTCATCTCCCCCTGCCATTGTCTCCCTTCTTCCCTGACAGTTCTTCCCCTTTCTCACCCCAAGTTTTACCTAGTGTCTAGAAGGGGAGAAACTGGTTTTAATTTATCTCCTTTGTGGACAAAAAAGGGGCCACATATGAAACTAACAATCTCAGGGAAGGCCAGCATGGCAGGCCATACAAACTTAGAGACTGAAATTAACCACATAAGATGGTCTAAACATAAAAATTCCTAGAAGTGCGTCATGGTGGGTAGTCACATCCTAGGCCTGTAGCTTCTATGACAAAGGTCGATCTTTACTTGAAGTGTCAGTGCTGAGCTGATCCAGAAGGGAAGGTTTTGGTGGTGAGATGCCCAGCTGAAAGAATGCATGAGGAGCTGACATGAGAATGAAATGGCAGGCACCAACTTTATTGTGGGGAGCATGCACTTCTGCGCTAGGGGATCTCATGGGCTTTATATATGTCAGAGAACAATAGCGGCATTCTACGACACATGCATAATGCAATAAGCTGAGTCATACTTGCATAAGTTAGGCGCAGGTCCCTACTACATTAATGAAACATTTAAAATCTGGAGTCCTATCCCTAGCCATGAGCCTGGATCACAGCCAGACCTGGGAACTACATGAAGTAAGACTGTCTATTGTCTTTTTGCATCTAAGATAACATACTCTTCAAATGTCAGACTAAATCTCCTTTTTCTAGACCCCTCATGGCACACCCACTGCACCAGAATTGGAGACTATAGAACCTCCTCTTATTGTTACCTCGTACTCCGAATACCATCTCTAAGTGCTATAAATGTTAATTATTAACTATTCTGTACCCACCAATGTAAAGAAGTATGTGTTTCTTTTACTTTTTAACCAATTCCAGAGATTTGCCCACTTTGCTTTCTCCCACCTCCTTAATCTACCACCAATATACTTCCTTATGTCTTCTCTTTTTATTTTAATGTATAAAATAAGCTGCAAACCTGCCATTCTCCAGAGTGTTTTCTCAATCCATTGAGATTTTGCTTCCTGGCAATTGTCATCAGTTTGGCTGAAATGAACTCATAAAGATGCTCTACAGGTTTGGACATTTCTTATGCTGACATCTTCCCCTGGTACTTCAAATCTTAGTTCTTGTTTTATGACAGGTTGCGGAGGATGCCCCTCAGGTTAAAAGTGAGAGGAGTTAGGGGAGGATAGCCACAAAGAACAACTCGATTCACAATTTGGGATATAACCCTCTCACACTGGTTGCTATAACCTTTTATACTGTGGAATATAATGCATGCACAACAGAATGCATAAATAAAGACACATAACTCTCACAAGATAGACACCATGAGCCTACCTCTTGGGTCAAAAGGCAGAACTCTGACAGTACCCAGAAGTCCCCTTTGGGTCCCCTTGTCTCCCCAGCTCTCCCTGCCAAGCACCCACCCTCCTCCCCAACGGAATCACCACTCTGATTTTTATTAGAAATCGCTTGTTTTTTTTTTCACAGTTTCACTATATAAACAAGCAATCCTAAATACTCTAGTTTGGTCTTCTTTCCTTTCTTGAATTTTATATTCTCGAAGTCATAGAGTACATATTTATTTGTGGATCTAGCTTCATCTGCTCAATGTGTCATGTCTGTACAGTTCATCTGTGCTGTTGCGGTAGTTGGAGTCCGCCTGCCTGTGTGGCTGCATAGTGCTCTGTTGTTGGAGTACTCCATAATTTAGTTATCCGCTTGACTTGATGGACATTTGGGCTGTGTCCAAACATTTGGCTATTACAAACAATACTGCTCTGAGCGCTGCTGTCTCTGTCTTGTGGTGCACATGTACCTCCTATTTCTGTCGAGTGTCTCCTTCCTAAATCAACAGCACAGTGTGCCATGCTGCTTTATTACCTTTAACTTCAGCTGTGAGTTATTGATTTGGGGATGTGTATTTTAGCCCTAGCACTTGTATCCTGACATATGAATGCTTGAGTGACATTGTTATAGGATGTAAAAAAAGCATTTTAAATTACGACACTAGTAAATGTTGAAATAATAGTTTGAGAGCTATCAGACTCCCAGGAGAAGTTCTTGTGCACACACAAGGTGGAGTGGGGTACCCAGCCCTGCAGACTTGGGTGGAGTATTGCTGTTTTCCACTCTAAGCAACAGTGTGCACTTGTCCTGTCCCGTGGACTTTGAACTTAGGCAATTCTTAGTGAAACATTTTTCAGTTTAGTGGCTTGTATTATTTACAGCATTGTGTATTAACTGAGGCTTCACCAAAATTATAAAATACTATTTCAAGACTGAATAATTCAAAAGCACATAAAAAAACAGTTTCGCCATATCTCTGAGTTGCTACTTCTTCAGCCACAAAAATAGACAGCAAAAGCTTTAAATGCTCTTTAGGAAAGACTCAATTAAATTTGGATCTAAGGATCATTTGATTCTCAATCACCTCTTTTGGAGAACTTGGGGGAAAAGAGAAATGGAGGTGATTTTATTCTCTGAAATATATATTTAATATATAAATATAAATAACAAATAAAACACATGTTATATATTTATGTGTAAATAAGTATAAATGTAATATTTCAAGGAACAGACCAAAATATTTTCAGAGTTGTTTTTATTTGGAAGAGAGAAGTGATCTTATGGATAACTCTTCTTCCTTTTTGCTTTCTGTTGTTTTCCTAAGTTTCTGTATCAACTGTGCTCACTTATTTAAATAGAAAAAAATACTTTAAAAAATACTATTTAAAAAAAATGAAGTCATGAAGAGCAAAGAGAAGCCATATAAAATGGGAGGATATAATTCAACTAGAAATAGGATACATGTTTAAATTTTTTTTGCTACTGGAGACCAGATGAAAATCTTAAATAATGTCTCAGCTCATCATCTGATAGAAGCAAATTAGTTCTTCAGAAAATGCCAACTTTTATTCCATCAGTAAACTGTAAACTAGAAAAGGAATTCGCACACTGATAGATCATTTTCTCGAAGACACTGAATAGCTAATAGACAGTGTCATCAACTGTAATGTTTCTTCTTCCAAAGACCATGACATTAAACTCCAGGTCAGGGAAAGTGTTCTGATTGATAGGTGTCAGCTAGGGTAGTAGGGTTTGCTTTCTTTCTATTTCCTGCTTTGAATAAGGGATGAAACTTGGGAACCTGTGGAATCGATTGGCATGTCCCTAAGTATGGTAAAGTTTATGATTTCATAAAAAGTATCTGCTGTCCCTTTCTATCAGGCCCAACTCCACAGAGTTACATTCCATGGTGAACCCCATTTACACACCCTATGAGAAGAGAATATCTCCTCCATCTCATCAATGGCAGGCCTGACCATGTTACCTATTAAGGGTGATGGAACATGAACAAGAGTGGTGTTATCTGTATACAAGCAGAGACTTTAAAGCAGGGGTCCCCAACCCTGGGCCATAGACTGGTACAGGTCCATGGCCTATTAGGAACCAGGCTGCACAACAGGAGGTGAGTGGTGGGCAAGCAAGGGGAGCTTCATCTGTATTTTCAGCTGCTCCCCAGCACTAGCATCACTGCCTCGGCTCCACCTCAGATCTTCAAGCATTAGATTCTCATAAGAGCACTGGTCGCTGGTGCAGAAAGGTTGGGATCGCTGCTTTAAAGAACACTGCAAGATTCAGTCATCGTTTTCTTATCTCTACAATAAGATCAGCATGTTCAGAAAAGGGCTGTGCCTTCAGCCTGGGCCTGGGGTGAATAAAGCAGGGAGCAGAGGAGCAGCTGATCCACGAAGGCCAAGTAGCACAAGTGTGCTGTGGAAAGCCACTGAGCCACTGAAGGGCTGCTTGTTACTACAGCAATGTTGCAAAAGCTGACTAATAACCTTAGATTGCTTTTCTCACGTGTCAACCAACTAACTGATTGAGCTCTCTAGTAAGTGCTTGGAGTGTGGATATTATCCGTTCATTAAAGCAGAGTTCATATTCTTCATAGCACGAATTTTTTCCCATGGTTAAGCTGTCCTAGGAGTTCACAGAAGAGCTTCAGGGAGTCCACAAATCTCTTAGCAAGGAAATTTTAAGTTTGCATGCTTATGTGCATGTGGAGGGATGGGGGAATTTCGTACGTGGATTTTTCTAGTTTTCGAACACATCAGAATAGATCCAGCAATGCTACATCAGATGCTGGACATGAAGACTATAAAATTGCTGTTTATTTATGAAAACAGAATTACTCTGTTCTCATCCTGAGGGCTGCCATCTAACTTCTTAGGAGTAATAGTGAACAACACAAATATTTATTTTTCCTCTCAAAAAAGTTTGTGCCTGGAGAAGTGTATCACTGACATCTGAGAGTCCTATGGAACTGTTTTGACTTGGAAAATTTCAGAGGTGTTTTAGTCACTTGTGCCAGAAAGGAATATGACTTCTGCCAAATATATACTTTTACATAAGCTGGTCTGCTGGTTGGGTCTCTAGAAGGGGTGATAGTAGGGTTTGGAGGTAGCAAAGTCCTCTCAGCTCTAACATCCTATGCAAAGAGTTTCGACTAAAAATTTCTGAAGCTTGAGAAGCAACATCCACGTAAAGTGAGGTTCTGCCTATACCTCCTTCCTTCCTGCCATCCAGCTGCACAGTTACTTTGGGGCTTTCTTTCCCTTTCGAAGATGTTTTTAATATAAGTTTCTCCTCTCTCACCAGAGTCACTCACCCTGGAGTGGGAAGGATGCCTGTCGTTCACATCTATCCAGGCCCTACCTCTCACTTCTCCAGGAGTCCCAGGGCCACCATCTCAGCAGGTACAGCATGGCCCCCTGTCCACTGCAGTTGGCTCCATAGGACTTGGCCTTTGCCTGGATGAAGCACCCAACTTAATGTCCTGGGGCTGAGCACCTGGAGCCATTTCAACTATGAAGGGGCTTTGGCTAAGCACTTGCTTCCAGCCTGTTTTTTTTTTTTTTTTTTTCATCTTTATGCTCCTATGAATTTAAAGGGAAATGAGAACCAGATGTTTCTGATACTTTCACACTTGTCAGAAAGCTGTCTAGGGGAAGGTGTTTGAGAGCCAGCAACAATTTTTTAAGACCTTTTGTTTGGGAAGTAAAAATTGCAACGTTTTCCAGAAATCCAAGTTTCACACCACATTGTTTATTCACCTTTGCACCATCAGTCTCTGCACCTCCAAAACAGGATCCTTGGTATAGCTGGAGTATCTGTATCTGAGTAATCATTATAATTCATCACATTTGTGTCACTCTCCACCGTGTTCAATGATGTCAATGATCTCATTGAATTCTCACAGAAACCTGGTGGAGGCTGGGCAGAAGCTCTTATATTTGCCAATGGGAGCTTTAAAGTGGCTAAGTGGTTGAAGCAACTTATAATTGGCGTGGCTTGGACCAGACCGCAGGATCCTTATTCCAAGAACAGTGGTTCTCAAACTTGAGCCTGAATTGGAATCACCTGGCTGCTCCTCACTCTCCCACTTCTCATTTCACACACACTCCCCATAGGTTAGGAGTGGGTCCTGAGAATTTGCCTTTCTAAAAACTTCCCAGATGACGTTGATGCTGCTGCTCCCGAGACAACATTTTGAGGCCCACTGTCTTAAATGTATTCCCAGGAGACTCCACTGGGTCCCCCTTGAGTATACAGAACTGCCTTCCTAGTGTTATCTAAGCCAAATAGATGGAAAAGGAGTCTTCTATCACTACACAGATGCCACTTATTTGCAAAGACTGGTCAGCAACGAGGGGCAATTTTCCCTGGGGCTTAACCCCTAACTACCAGCAAAACCTCCCCAGCTCAGGTTCTTACCCTTCCCTTCACTGCTTCCCCCAGCAGGGCTTTCTTAACCTCAGTTTGTTCTGTCTCCTAACATGACATTTCCCTGCTATTACATCTGACACCTCAGAGGTAATGGGACTGAATATCACTCATAATTCACAGTTTCCTCTCCATGACTATTGAGCTCCTTAATGTTATCTCCATACGCGGAATCCCCACTGGGGCAATATTGCCTTTTTGGCGTCTTCAGTTAATTTGTTCATTTCCATGTTCGTTATTGAAAGCACTCTGAGTCTTAATTAGTCCTCTTTAGCTGCTTTTCCCTGCAGCCCCGTGTCACAGTACCAAAGGCACTGAAGCACAGTGAGGAACAGGCCTAATTAAGAGGCCCTTGATTGAAACTGAAAAGATGAAATCTGCAGAAGACAGAGATGATTCATATATAAAATGGGAAGGGGGCTGGCCAGGGACAGGAGAGGTGGGCAGAGGCAGGAAGAACAGTTAGGGTTTGTAAAATATATTTATTGTTTTTGCCTGTTGGACATACCCCTTCCTTCCAGAAACTGTCCACCCCCCAATTCAGAATGGTTCTGGAGGGGCTGTCCATTGCAGAGTGGTGACACTAAGATGTAGGCACCTGACCAGGTCTGGGTATTTGGAGAACTCTATCCATCCCTGTGGCCATGGTGATCAGTTCAGGTGTGAGCACAGGACTCTAGCTAGGCCAGTCACAGTTCCTTCTGAGGATTTTTCTGCTGGCAATAGCTGGGAGGACTGCCTTTGGCTCTTGGGGTCATAGGTTAGAAGGTTGTGACTCTTTGGTGTCTAGGAGCCACCTACCCCATAACATGAAAGAAGCCTATCTGCAGCAAAAGAACAAGACAAATTACAGAGAGAAAAAGCGCCAGGAGGCAGGAGAAAATCAGAAGACCCCGAGACAGCATCTGAGCTCTGGCATTGTGATGCCAGCCCCACTCTCACCCCCTGCAAGTACATCATACAAGAACTTCCTTCTTTTGGTCACATGTGAATAAATCTTCAGCAAACTACTGTGATTGGCATTGTCTGTTTCCTGACATCCCAGTCATGTATGGGGGCATGACTTTAAGTTGGTTCTAAACAGGGCAGGGAAGTGGCCAAGAAGATACTTTTCATATCTTCCACCCCTTTTGGCCCACTCCATAAAACCATGTTTCTATCTCATTTGAACCTACAAAACCAGTTTTCCTCAAGCACTCTGGGCCTGTTCCCTGTTCTAGAATGTTAGCCACAGGTTGTCACATTCCTTTGGATGCTGTGAAGTACCATCCCTATGTAGTCAGTTACTGCTAACCTGGTTCCTGCTCTGAACTGGCCTCAGCCCCTTTACATTGACTCATTCCACAGGTAATATTTATTGAGCACATATTATGTACATGACACATCTGAGAATAAAACAGACTCACTTTCTTTCTCAGAGAGCTCACAGTCCAGAAAGATATGGGAACGGCTGGGCCTGAGCCTGCCTAGTAAAGACAGTTCCTCTGTCTTATCTTCATAAGTTACTGTACATATTCAATTTCAAGACCATAGGCCTTTGGTGGCCCTAAAGGGAAGGCACAAGGCTTCCTATCCTCAGTGTTCCTCATAGGAAAACCTAATTCAAATTTTGTCTCACAAAGAGGAGATTCAGACTGAAGTAGGGGATTCATAAGAGTCCTTTGGACTCTGAGGTTCCAAAATTCTAAGATAACATTTCCTTTAGTAGACAAAACTGCCTCCATTCACAGATACATAAACATTTCTATCACTCCTTGTATTTTTTTCTTTTGTAAAATATCCTTGTTAGGCCACTTGGAGAATTTTGGCTTTGTCTTCTTGATTAGAAAAATAGGGCATACTCATTGCATAACATTGAGAAAATAGAAAAATTAAAAGATACAAAGGAAAAATAACCCATAATTTTGGTGCCCAGAGATAACTAGTTTTGGCACTTTACTATATCATATAAAATGGATATAACATTTTATATCAAATTTGGGGTTCTGCTTTCCTCATTTTATCTTGAGTAAGTTTTTTTGTATTTCACTTATTCTCTCAAACATGATTTTTTAGGCTGTATGATATTGCATCATATGAATATATCAAGACTTATTTCACAAGTTCCATATTGTTGGACATTTAGATTGTTTCTGTTATTTGTTATTATAACTAGAACTACAAGGGTAGTTTCTTTAGTCTTAATTCCTTCATGTAAGGAATGGAAGGGAAGGGAAGTGAAGTGAAGGGAAGGAAGGGAGGAAGGAAGGGAAGGGGCGTGAGGAGGGAGGAAGGGAGTGGAGGGAGGGGGAGGGAAGGGGAGGAGGGAGGGCGGAGGAGGGAGGAGGAGGAGGGAGGGAGGGAGAGGAGGGATGGAGGGAGGCGTGGAGGCTTAAGGGGCTATAAGGATGGAGGAAGGAAGGAAGGGAAGGAACGGGAAGGGAAGGGGAAGGGAGGGAGGGAGGGAGGGAGGGAGGGAGGGAGGGGAGGGATGGCGGGAGTGGAGGGAGGGAGGACAGGGGAGTGGGAGGAGGAGAGGGGGGAGGAGGTGAGTGAGGGCGGGAGGGAGAGGGCTTTCTTGTTTATTTCTGGTCGGTTTCTTTCTTTCTTTTCTTTCTTTTTTCTTTCTTTCTTTCTTTCTTTCTTTCTTTCTTTCTTCTTCTTTCTTTCTTCTTTCTTTCTTTCTTTTCTTCTTCTTTCTTATTTTTTGTTTAAGAAAAAGAAAAACCATTTAATCTGATCAATTTTGCCCAGAATAGCTGATTTGGGGTATTTGAGTTTCAGTTTCTCTTTTCCTGCCTTGTACTTTCTTTGCTGCTATAGGACAAAATCTGATGTGTCATTGCCTGGACTATAATTATTGTTTCATTTTAAAAAAATTATTTATTTTAATTTGTATCAAGTATACAATACATTGGTTAGGAATCTATATAGTTCATAAAACAATCCCCTCAATTTCCCCTCCCTTCCCTGACCCTCCACTAGTCAACGTTTTAATGCTAACTGCATTCCCTATGCTGTGCTCCCCATCCCCATGACCATCTATCATCTACTAATTTGTATTTCTTTAACCCTTCACCACATTCTACCAGTTCCCCAAACCCTCCTTTCCCTCTGTCTGTCACCAAAATTGTCCACTGTGTTTGTGATTCTATTTTTGATTAGTTTGTTCTTTTCATTTCTTAGATTCCGTATATAAGTGAAATCATATAGAGTTTATCTTTCTCTGTCTGACTTAAATACCTTCTAAGGTCCATCAAAGCAATATCTTTTTCTATCTGCTTCCTTTTAGTCTGTGCGCGTCTTTTAATCTGAAGTGAGTCTTTGGTAGATAGCATGTGTAGGGGTCTTGTTTTCTTATCCTTTCAGCCACTCTATCTTTTAATTGGAGCACTTAATTCGTTTCCATTTAAGGTACTTATTGATAGGAATGTAGTTATTACCATTCTTTATTTTTGTTTTTGATATATGTTTTTTCTTCTTAAAGTCCTTCCAACATTTTCTGTAATACTGGCTTGGTGGTGATAAATTCCCTTAGCATATTTTTGTCCGGGAAGCTCTTTATCTGTCCTTCAATTCTAAATGATAGCTTTGCTGGAAAAAGTATTCTTGGTTGTAGATCTTGGGTCTTTATGCTGTCGAATATTTTTTGCCTAGCCCTTCTGTCATATATAGTTTCTTTTGAGAAATCAGCTGCCAGTCTTATGAGTGTTCCCTTATAAGTAATTATCTGTTTTTCTCTCACTACTTTTTAATATTCTTTCTTTATATTCAATCTTTGGCATGGTGTGGGCCTCTTTGGATCCCTGATTTTTGGAACTCTGAGTTTCCTGGGTTTTATGTCTATTTCCTTCACCAGGTTAAGGAAGTTTTCCATCATTATTTCTTCAAACAGCTGTTCAACACCTTGTTTTCCTTCAGGTGTGTCGATCAGATGGATATTTGGACCCTTACTAGTGTCCCATATGCTCCTTAAATTATTTTTATAGTCTTGGCATCTTATCTCTTGCCATTCTTATTACATGTCTTTGTCTTTCCTCTAAATAGGGCATTTGATTCTTTTCTTTATTCACTTTGTTTATTCCTTTGTTTATTCCATTTAATATACTTCTCATCTCAATGTGTTCTTCATTTCAGACTGGTTCCCTTTTATAATTTCCATTTCTATTTTATGGTTTTTATCTCTTTGTTGAAGCTTTTACTGAACTTATCTACAATTTCCAAAAGTTTATTGAGCATCTTTATAACCAGTATTTTGAGCTCTGCATCTGTTAGATGACTTGACTCCATTATATCTGGATCTCTGTTCTGTTCTTTCATATGTTTCTGTTTCTTCGCCTTCCCATTTTGGCTTCCTTTCCATGTCTGTTTCTATGTACTAAGCAAAGATCCTAAGTCTCTCGGTCTTATTAGCGTGGGTTTGTGAAGTAGGCATCCAGTGGCACAGTCCTGAGAAGGGTTCAGCTGCAGGCAAAATTTAGCCAAGCCTCTACCCCTCTGGGGCTGCCTGTTAAGATTCAGCAAGTAATCCAGGGATGCTGTGTTTATAGTTGCCTCAAAGGCCACACCAGAAACTGAACCCAGCTGCCTCCTGTGTGAGTCTAGGTGCTGCTCAGCAAGGAGCATCTGACTCGCTGAGGCTATACGGGAATGTGGCCTGGGTGGGGCGCAAGTTTGGGGAGGTAGTGTTTCAGAAAATCCTCTGGACTGAGCGACCTCTGTTATTCAGTTTGATGACTTCACGGCTATGGTGGTGCTGTGTCAGCACATTGGTAGGGGGTAGGGCTCAACAGGGAACAGTAGTTACCACCGGCACTTCTGTACAGATTGAGTCTTGCCTTGGCCCTCAGTCCGCCAATGTCTCCCTTTAAGTCCCTGGAACCCCATGTGCACAGCCAAATTGGCACTGATGCTCAGAGGGAGCAGGTCTGTCACTGCAAAAATCTGCTTGTGGGCTTGGCCCCTTTAAGAGGCTTCTATTGCTGCCACTGCCGCTGCCACAGCCATGGTCTCACTCAGTTGCTGGAGAACAGGCAGCCTCACGCCCTTGCCTCACCCTACCTTCTACCACTGCAGGGTGATTTTTTGTATTTCTCCCTAGTTGTATGGCTCATTCATC
Source organism: Rousettus aegyptiacus (assembly GCF_014176215.1). Taxonomy (NCBI): domain Eukaryota; kingdom Metazoa; phylum Chordata; class Mammalia; order Chiroptera; family Pteropodidae; genus Rousettus; species Rousettus aegyptiacus. The sequence continues at coordinate 25,241,681 of NW_023416311.1, read as the reverse complement.
TAGATCCCAGGTGATTTTTCCTTGCTGCTGCTCCATGTTTCCGTCACAGCTTTGATTTGGTTGCCAGAGAGACCCTGTCATCTACGCCATCTTTTTCTTCCTCCAGGACAGTTTCTTAATGATAGGGTTATAGAGTCAAATAAATATTTTCAGACTCTTAAAATACGCTATCAAAGTAGAGTCCATGACAATTGTACTAATTGTATTAGTTTCCCATTGCTCTTGTAACGGACTACCAGAAGCTTAGTGACTTAAAATAAGACAAGTTACTATCCTATAGTTGGGTGGGTTAGAAGTTCGAAATGGATCTCACTGGGCTAAACTAGTGCTGCGTTCCTCCCTGAAAGTTCGAGAGAATCCATTTCCTTGCCTTTTTCAGATTTGAGAGCCCACTTGTATTCCTTGGTTCATAGTCCCTTCCTCTATCTTCAAAGCCAGTAATGGTGTAGGTTGAGTCCTTCTCATATCTCATCACTCCGACCTTCTCATCTGCCTCTCCCTTCACATCTAAGGACCCCTGTGATTATATTGAGTCCACCCAGATATCCAGGATAATATTATTTTAAGGTCAGTTTATTATTGAGATGGCTATCACAACTTCTGCAATCTTAATTCATCTAGGCCATGTAGCATAATATAATCACAGGCTCTAGTAATAGGATATGGACATCTAGGAGCAGGGGACATGTTATTCTGCTTACTACACTTATTTAGACCACAACACATAGTACATAATACACCTCTATCATTATATATTTATTTATTTTTTATCTTTGCTAAATTTATAGATGGAAAATATCTATTAGTTGTTATTATAACTGATAGTTTTTCACCATTTATATTTTTACATTCTAGAGCATACCTGTTCTGTATTATTTTATCTGTCTTTATCATCTTTACTTTTTAGTAAAGGTAAAATAGTAATAGGAAAAGCCAGCTCAAGGGCGTCTGTGAGCATACCCCATGACCAAAAATCTAAGAGACTAAGTACCTGTCACTTCATTTACTCAGTAAGAGGTTCTTCTAGAATCTCAAAGGCCATCTCATTCCAGTCCCCTTCAACCTCCTGGAAAGACTAGCAGGTAATTCTTAGAAAGTCTGACTTATGATAATATGTTAACCCACAGGCTTATACAGGGAACAGGTGGGCTCAACTCAAGTGCCACATAGCAGAATCTTAAGAAGAAATCTGGGATCACCTTTCTAAAACCTTTCAAACCTGATTAGAGAAAGTTCATTATTGAAAAAAACATCATCTCTATTATGGTCTAAATATTTGTGTTCCCCATCCCCGTCTCTAATTTATACGTTGAAATCTTTTTCTTTCTTTCTTTCTTTCTTTCTTTCTTTCTTTCTTTCTTTCTTTCTTTCTTTCTTTCTTTCTTTCTTTCTTTCTTTCTTTCTCTTTCTCTCTCTCTCTCTCTCTCTCTCTCTCTCTCTCTCTCTCTCTCCCCTTCCTTCCTTCCTTCCTTCCTTCCTTCCTTCTTCCTTCCTTCCTTCCTTCCTTTTCTTTCTTTCTTTCTTTCTTTCTTTCTTTCTTTCTTTCTTTCTTTCTTTCTTTCATTTTTTGAAAACCTTTCAAACAAATTTTTTTGTTTTTAATATTTAAAAATTTTTTATGGTGACATCAATTAATAAAATCCAATAAGTTTCAGCTGTATACTTTAACAGTAAAGCATATATATATTTGCACTGTATGTTCACATCCCATAGTTAAGTTTATTTCTGTCACCATATATTTGACCTCCTTTACCCCATCTGCCTCCCCCCTCCCCTTCCCCTCTTAAACCACTAGTCCGTAGTCCATGTCCATGAGTCTCTGTTTGTTTGCCCTGTTCGTTTGTTGCTTTTAGGTTTATATACCACACATAAGTCTAATCATGTAATTTTCAACTTTTTATGTCTGGATTATTTTGCTTCATATGTTGAAATCTTAACCCCCAAAGGTGATGGTATTATAAGGTGGGGGCTTTCGGATGTACTTAGGTCATAAGGGTAGAGCTCTTGTGAATGGAATTAGCACCCTTATAAAAGAGATCCCATGAAGCTCTCTTGTCCCTTCTTCCATGTGAAGATGCACTGAGAAGTCTGAGGCCTGGAAAAGGACTTTTACCTGACCATGCTGGCACCCTAATTTCAGATTTCCAGACTCCAGACAGTGAGAAATAGATTTCTGTTGTTTACTAGCCACCCAGTCTATAGTATTTGTGTATAATAGCCCCAACTAAGACAGGGAGGGAGGACAGGAAGAAGAAGGAATAAGAGAGACTACAGAGATTAATTGGTATTGTTCCCTAACTCAACAGGTGCCTGTGTTTGTTTCAGAGGTATATTCCAGGGAAGGTAAAACACTGCCTTTAATCTTAGATGGAGGAGGAGGAGGAGGAGGCGATCCTGGCAGAGGCCTATGGGAAGCATCTCTGAGAGTTTGTGCTCCTCACTGGTCAACACCATCAGAGGGTGAGCATCGCCTGGCTCCCCTCCTTCAGAGGTAGATTATGACCTAGCTGTGGTGATTTGAGCAAATTCTTTGAGCTCTTATCACCTAATTCCCCCACTGACATCTCAGCATGAGGTGGTATAATATTTTGAAACTATTAACTGCTGTCCACTCCACACCCCCGTCACATTTTTTTGTGCCCTTGGTCTTTTCCATTTCCATTTTCTCACAGCATGTGGAGATGCTGGCCCCATGCTATGTTCAGGAAAAAAATCAAATAGAAGGACAGAAAGGGTCCAGTTTTCTGGGGCTTATTTAGGAAAAAGTAAAAAGTGTGAGGATATCTAACTTGAGACCAAAGTGAAGGGGAGCTGGGCTGGTGGGTGTCAGGGTTCCAATGAGGCTCTGAGAATGGGGAGAAGACCAGTGTTGGGGCCTATGTTTAGGCAGATCTGTGAACACACCAGGCTGGGGCTTTCCACTTCCAGGAGGAAGTCTGGTTAAATGCTAGATGTGGTCAAGCTCGCTTTTCTCAGAGGTGATGTGAGATTTCTCTCTGAGAATCAGAATCTGTAGAACTGGTTGAGATGAGTGAGGAAGTCCTTGAGACCATCCAGTCCTCAGTGGTTATCAATCTGGTGCACACACTTAACTTGTGCATTTTACAGTAATTGCCATAAAAATAACTTTTATGCTCACCAGATTTGTAATAATCATCGATTACTAATGAAATTGCTGCTTTGTTCAATTGCGTTGCAAAGCATTAACAAAAGTGCTGTGCTGCTGGAAGTCCTTAGCTCTATAAATGACAGTTACCACAGAATATTTGTAAACACATTAATTTCCTCCTCAGGAAAATGTAGGTTTTTGGTTTCACTTGATCTGAGATGCAGTTCATTGATGGAGTAGTAGGTGGTATATAATGTGTAAGATGTTGAAAACTAGTCACTCAGAAATTTTTTTTTCTATCTTTCTTTTTTCCACGCCCCATCTTTTCTTTTTTTTTAATTTTTTAATTTTTAACATTTTATTTGTTTGTTTGTTTGTTTGTTTGTTTGTTTAATATTTTTTCCCTGCCTCTCCCCACTTCTACTCTGGTAACCACTAGTCCATTGTCCATGTCCATGAGTCTCTGTTTCTTTGTCCTGTTCATTTGTTGCTTTTAAGTTTATATCCCACATATAAGTGATATCATGTGATTTTCAACCTTTTCTGTCGAGCTTATTTTGCTTAGTATGATTATTTCAAGGTCCATCCATGTCGTTGCAAATGGCAGTATTTCTTCTCTTCTTATGCTGAGTAGTATTCCATTGTATATATGTACCACGTCTTTTTTCAATCATCTATTGTAAAACACTTTAGTTGCTTCCATGCGTTGGCCACTGTGAATAGTGCTGTTATGAACATTAGTGTGTAAATATCTTTTCAGATATGGGTTTTCAAGTCTTTTGGGTAAATACCCAGTAGATGGATTACTGGATCATATGGTAGATTAATTCTTAGTTTTTTGAGGAACCTCCATACTGTTTTCCACAGTGGCTGTACCAATTTGCAGTACCACCAGCAGTATATGAGGGTTCTTTTTTCTGTGTATCTTCTCCAACATTTGTTATTACTTGTCCTTTTGATTGTAGCTATTCTAACAGGTGTGAGATGGTATCTCATTGTGGTGTTGATTTGCATTTCCCTAACATCTAGTGATGTTGAGCATCTTTTCAAATATTCGTTGACCATTTGTATGTCTTCTGGGAGAAGTGTCTGTTCAGGTCCTCTGCCCATTTTTTGGATTGGATCATTTGTTGTTGTTGTTGTTGTTGTTGTTGTATTGTATGAGTTCTTTGTATATTTTGGATATTAGACCCTTATCAGAGGTGTTGCTTGCAAATATATTTTCCCATTCAGATGGTTGTCTCTTTACTTTGTTGACAGTTTCTTTTGCTGAGCTGAATATTTTTAGTTTGATATAGTCTCATTCATTTATTTTAGCTTTTACTTTCCTTGCCTTTGAGGTCAAATTCATAAAATCTTCTTTAAGTCTAAGGTCCTTGAATTTAGTTACTATGTTTTTTTCTTTGCATTTTATTGTTTCAGGTCTTATATTCAGGTCCTTAATACATTTTGAGTTAATTTTGGTGTGCGGTGATAGACAACAGTCTAGTTTCATTCTTTTTCAGGCAGCTTTTCAGTTTTCCCAGCACCATTTATGGAAGAGGCTTTCTTTCCTCCACTGTATGTTTTTGGCTTCTTTGTCAAAAATTATATGCCCATATAAAAATGAGTTTACTTCTGGACTCTCGATTCTGTTCCACTGGTTTGTGTGTCTTTTTTTCTGCTAATACAAGAATACTTTGATTACTGTCACTTTGTAGTATAATTTGAAGTCAGGCAAACTGATGCATCCAGCCTCATTCTTTTTTTCTCAGGATGGCTTTGGTAATTCGGGGTCTTTTGTGCTTCCATAAAAATCTGATGACTTTTTGTTCCATTTCTTTAAAAAATACCAATCAGATTTTGATGGGGATTGCATTAAGTCTGTATAATGCATTAGATAATATGGTCATTTTAACTATGTTGATTCTTCCAATCCAAGAACACGGAAAATCTTTCCATTTCTTTGTATCTTCTTTCATTTCTTTTATAAGGTCTTATGGTTTTCATTATATAGGTTGTTAAATATGTTTTGTTAAATTTACTCCTAGGCATTTTATTCTTTTTGTTGCAATTGCAAAAGGAATTATTTTTTACACTTCTTTCCCCCCCCCTTTAATTCCCCTCCCCCCACTTTCACAACTGACCTATGGATGTTGCTATTTCCCCTTAAGAACTGGATCTCTGAAGGCAGGGCATCTCCTCCCACATGCTTGCAGCACACGCTAGGGGGCCAGGAGCACCCCGGGCCAGGTCTGTGGCTCCACCTGTGGTGCAAACCCAGGACCTTCTGCGTGTAAAGCAGATGTGCTAACCACTGCACTATGGAGCCACTCCCACCACTTCTTTTTCTGACGCTTCATTATTAATTGTATTCAGAAACATTACTATATTGTTTATTGTTTCTAGTAGTATTCTTGTGGAGTCTTTAGGGTTTTCTATATAGAAAATCATGTCATCCACAAATAGTGGCAGTTTGACCTCTTTGTTTCCTATTTGGATGACTTTTCTATCTTTCTCTTGTTTGACTGCACTTGCTAGGACCTCCAATTTTATATTGAATAACAGTGGTGATAGTGGACAGCCTTGCCTTGTTCCTGAACTTAGAAGGAAGGTTTGAATTTTTCCACCATTAAGTAAAATGTTGGCTGAGGGTTTGTCATATATGGCCTTTATTGTATTAAGGTATTTACTTTCTACACCAATTTTGTTAAGTGTTTTGATCATAAATGGGTGCTATATTTTGTCAAAGGCTTTTTCTGCATCTATTGATATGATTATATGATTCTTATTTTTTAATTTGTTTATGTAGTGTATCACATTAATCGATTTGCATATGTCAAACCATCCCTGTGCTTCTGAGATGAAGCTCACTTGATTGTGGTGTATAACCTTGTTATATGTGGCTGTATTTGGTTCACTAGTACCTTATTTAGGACTTTTGCATCAGTGTTCATGAGAGATGTTGGTCCGTAGTTTTCTTTTTTTGTGTTATCTTTACCAGGTTTTGGTATCAGAGTAATATTGGCCTCATAAAATGAGTTGAGAATTATTCCTCCTGCTTTGAATTTTTGGAAGAGTTTGAGAATAAGTATTAAATCTTTTTTGAATGTTTGGTAGAATTCACTGGTGAATCATTTGGTCCTGGATTTTTATTACTTTTTGGTAGGTTTTTTATTATTGTTTCAATTTCCATACTGCTGACTAGTCTATTTATATTTTCCAGTTCTTCCCAATTCAGTCTAGAAAAGTTGTAGTTTTCTAAGTACTGGTCCATATCTTCTAGGGTATTAGATTTGGTGTTATATACTTTTTCATAGTATTCTTGTATGATCCTTTGAATTTCTGCAGTCTCTGTCATAATTTCCCCTCTTTCATCACCAATTTTGTTTATTTGTGTCCTTTCTCATTTTTCTTTAGTGAGTCTAGCCAGGGGCTTGTTAATTTTATTAACCTTCTCAAAGAACCAGCTCTTGGTTGCATCTCTCTCTCTCTCTATCTATCTATCTATCTCTCTTTCTATTTATTGTTTTCCATTTCATTTATTTCTGCTCTAATTGTGATTATTTCTTTCCTTTTGCTGACTTTAGGCCTTATTTGTTCTTCCTTTTCTAGTTTTTTAAGATGAAGCATTAGGGTGTTTATTTGGGCTTGTTCTTGTCTTTGGAGTTAGGCCTGCAATGATATGAACTTTCCTCTTATCACCACTTTTACCATGTCCCAAAAGTTTTGATATGTTGTACTATCATTATCATTCATTTCTGTGTATTTCTTGATCTCTCTTTCTATTTCTTCTCTGCCCCGGTTATTCTTCAGTCATATATTGTTTAATCTCCATGTATTTGTGGTTCTTTCCACTTTCTTTTTACAGTTGATTTCTAGTTTCAAAGCATTATGATTAGAGAATATGATTGGTATGATTTCAACCCCCTTATATTTGTTGAGGCTGTATCTGTGTCCCAGTATGTGGTCAATCCTTGAGAATGTTCCATGTGTACTAGAGAAGAATGTATAAGCAGCTGTTTTTGGGCGATAGGCTCTATAAATGTCAGTTATATCCAGTTGATCTAATGTATCGTTCAAGAAGGTTATTTCCTTATTAATTTTCTGTTTGGATGATCTGTTCATATCTGACAGTGGGGTACCTACTACGGTAGTGTTTTGGTCTGTTTCTCCCTTTAGTTCTATTAGTAATTGCTTTACATATTTCAGTGTTCCCTGATTGGGAGCATAGATTTTAATGTTTTATGTCTTCTTGGTGCATGATTACCTTTATCATTATGACATGTCCCTCAGTATCTTTCTTTACCTTTTTTATATTAAAGTCTATTTCATCTGATATTAGTACTGCTACTCCCTCTTTTCTCTGAATGCCATTTCCTTGAAATATCATTTTTCACCCTTTCACTTTGAGTCTGTATTTGTCTTTGAAGTTGAGATGTGGCTCCTGGAGGCAGCATATGATTGAGTTTTGTTTTTAGATCTATTCTGTAACTCTACCTTTTTATTGGTGAGTTCAGTCCATTTACATTTATTGAAATATGAGATCTTTTTATAGCCATTTTATCTTTTGCTATCTGATAGCTTGGTGTTTCCATTGTTTCCTTGTCCTTGTGTTTCTGTTTTCTTTATGTTGATTGGCTTTGTGGGTTTTGCCTCTGGTTCTTCTTGTTTAAGGTTATATACTTCAGTTCTGAATCTTTGGTGTGTAGTCACCATTATGAATATGTAAAGGATAATTACACACACACACACACACACACACACACACACATTTATACAGTCATCCATTTTTTCTACATGTGCCTTATCGCCCCTCTGCAAATTTGGATCTTTGAATCTTCCCCTTTTCAGTCATTGTTGTCCATTTGTTCCTATGTATGCTGAATGTTCATTTCCTGAAATTGTTGATATGATTCTTTTTGGATCTCATTGAGTTTTTTCAGAATTACCATCCTGAATTCTCTCTCATTTAAGTTACATATTTCTATGTCTATAAGCTTCTTTTCTGGAGAATTTTCTCTTTATTTCTGAGATCTTTGTTACTTTGGTTGTTCATGGTGTTTAATGTATTATTTCTCTGCCTGGGCATTAATAGAAGTGTGTTCTGCTTTTTTTTTTTCCAGAAAGATTTATTTTATATAATGGTCCCTAGCCTGTTGCAAAGAAGGTGTTTGTCTTTCGGTTTCCAGTAGGTAACATCTAAGCCTCTTGAATCTCTGCTTTATATAAAGTCTTAATAATGTTTTTTTTTTTTCCTTATAAATGTTTAATCACACTTGCTACCCTCAGTCTCAGTTCTTGTCAATGTTAGTGACAGTTTCAGTAGCATGTACTCAGATTCCCCTGGGGCTCTGCAGTGATCGGTTTCAGAGGTTAAGAGAGGGGGTCCTTCTGGGTTGGGGGATGGAGGCTGTGGCTCAGCCTGGGTTTCTCTGCCATCCCTGCTTTTCTGCCATCTGTGTTTCTCTGCCTTCTTCCCTGATGATTGGGCACTGCCGTCGGCCATGTGGAGCTCACAGCACTTTTAAGCAGGGCTGTTCGGGGAAGTCGCTGCACCTTCTCCCCTCTCCCTCCTCCTACAGGTAGCTCTGGCTGTAAGAGGTAGCATATTTGTTTCTCCCAGTCTACCACTGAACACGCGAGGTTCTGATCTTTGGTAGCTCATATGTGCAGATCCCACATTCAGATGTGCTGGTGTGCAGTTTCAGTGTTTTTTTGTTGAGTTATAAATGTTCAGCTTATTGTTCTTTCAAGGGGAGAGATCTGAGGATATCTCTCATTCTGCCATATTTAATCCAGTCCACACTCAGGAATTTCAAACTGTGCTCTCACTACCTGAGAAGGCCGAGGCCTGCATGGCTGGGACAAAGTCTTTGGGCAGTGAATGCTTAGCCTGTGACACACAGTTAAAGTTGCTTAAACTGTAGGACTAAGCCCTAACTCCTGACTTTCTGTCCAGAATAACGTCTTGTCAAATCCCAAACTGTAAATGGCTGCTGTCCCTGAGGGACTGCCTATGCAAGGCTTGGGTGGATGCGGACATGCACAAAACATCCAGTTCCCTGAGCCTTTGTGGCAGAAACCCCGCATCCCCTCTAATCTTAGGTGTCAGACTCAGTCTTAGTCTTAGTCTGCTCAGGCTGCTATAACAAAAATATTATATACCGGATGGTTTGAACAACAGACACTTACTTCTCACAGTTCAGGAGACCGGGGAAGTCCAAGTCATGGTGCTAGGAGATTCGGTGTCCAGTGAGGGCCCATTTCCTGGTTCATAGATGGCTATCTTCTTGCTGTGTCCTCACATGGTGGAATGGGTGAGAGAGCTCTCTTGCACATCTTTTATAAGGGCACTAATCCCATTAGTTAGGGCTCTACTCTTACGATCTAATCACCTCCCCCAAACCCCACCTCCTAATATTATCACCTGGGGGTTAGCTTTCAACATAAATTTTGGGAGAACACAGATATTGCAGTCTATAGCAGACTCCATTCCCTCCCCTTTCAGTTCCTCTTCTTCAGCTGTCTCCCCCTGCACATCAGGACAAAGTCCAGCCTGCCCCTGTTCTGGTCCATCCTGAGGATCTTTTTTAAGTTTGGGGTCATGTGAATGATACAATTGACTCAGGATGCCTTTTAACCTACAGAATAGGTCATAGGTATCAGTATAGTGATGGAGGAACAGAGAAAGGCAGAAATATAGCCAAGCAGAAATCAAGTGCAACTGCTCAAAGGTTATTTTCCAACACTATTTTCTTTCTTTAAAAAATAAATCACCTGTTTAAATGGAATTAACCTGGAAATTCTTCACAGCTTCTTTGCTTGCTTCATGGCCCACTCAAAGAGATCAATTATCACCATGGCCAAAGGTATGCCCTTCACCAGTGTGTACTGAAGCTGGCATTTATCGATCATGAGGATTGGTTACAAATCGCTTTCCAACTCTACACTCAGTGATGTCATGTTTAGAGCATCAATATCACAGAAATCTGCAAATACCACAAATCAGCCCACAACCCAGTGCCTGTTGTTAAACATTTATCACTTACTCATCTTGCTGTGCTAACCAGTGGTCTTCTTTTCCTGTGTAAAACCTACTGACCAATATCTGGCCTTCCAAGGCTCACGTCTGTTCCAGTCAAGGAACAGATGCTTATCAAGAGTTGATTGCACTTGTCCCAAACCTGTTCATACAAAATATATTTGTTATAGCAATTACAGAATTAGGTAAATATTGCAGTACTGATGAAATGTGAGCATGAAAGTAATAGAGTTGTCATTTCCATGGAAATTAACTTGAATACTTGGGAAAGACTTAATAAAGGCAAATTGCTTAAAAACTGCTGGCAAATTGAGTGCAGACAAAGCAGCTGTAGAATTTTGAGAAAGATTAAATAAATCAGGAAGGATTCTGGGTTCTAGTTGGTTTGAAGTGTCTTTCAGTTCCTGTTTCATTTCATTATATCAAACAAGAGATTCAAAAATCAGGTGAAACTCAAAGTAGTGAGCATGTACCCAAAGGAGAGAGGCATATTCGTACATTTTTAAGTTAAAATATGTATTGCAGATATGCTTGTATCACTTTTTATAATTTTATATTCTAACTTATTTTTCATTGATGATGTGCCATTTAGTCTCAATCTTGCTGGCTAAGAGGCTTCTTCTGTGACCTGTGCTGCCCAATCATTTCAGTCACATTACAGCTTTATTTTAGGCAAAGATATAGCCATATGGTCTTAACTGAGTCATCTCGAAGATTTTTACATGTCAAGCAAATGGTACCACCTTGCCAGCCTTCCAGTTCACTACTTCTCTACTTGCAGCAAGTTCACTTTTGCCTTCCCCTCCTACCTCTCCCTTACCCATGTGTCTGCTCTTGCAGCTTCCTTTTGCATAGCCCTTCCCTGATTCGTTGCAGGTTGATGTGCTACCCATTCTTCCAAACTCAGTTACATTATCGCTTTTTTCATGCAACCTGTCTAAATTCTATGAATAGAAGTAATCTTACCATCCTCAGCTTTCTCAGATAATTTTGTGTCTCACAAATGATACGATTACTTTTTATGAAAAATTAGTTATTTAAATCTTAAATTTGAGGATCTAGAGGGGAGTTTAGAGATCCTGGCATCCACCATTCTAATTTTGTATGTGAAAAAACAGGATTGAGGCCTGACATGACTGGCTCAAAGCGACCCAGGCAGTGTGTAAATGCTACCTCCCACCTGCAGGGCAGTCTGCACTGGCTTCCATTCACTGTGCTTTGTCCATAGTAGGTGTTCTCATATATTTTTCTTTAAGATCATATTTGTTTAATTAAAACTTAGAGTTTCTCTTTATTAAATATGTACAGATTGTAAAGAGCTATGTATTTATCGCAGAGAATTTGAAAACTACAAAGTGTTGTGAAGAAAAAAAGTAAAAACCATCATTTGTCTTGCTTTTCGAAGATAAAGATTTTTAACATTTAATATCATTTTCTTCAAATTGGGTTGAAAGAAGAAGAAATCAAACAAACCAGTATTATTCTTGCAAAAAATGCTTGAAGGAGGAAGCACTTTTTGATTGAGCCAAAAACGTGAAGTACTCTGAATGGTATTTTTGATTCCTATCCAACCTTACCCACTTACTCAAGAAACAAGAATCTTCAGTGGGGCAGATCCTGTATTACACCCAAGGAGTTCAGAAATGAAATATATATTGCACGTGCTTGCCTTTGCAGAATCTTGTGGAAGAACCAGACATATAAACAGAAAATCACAATGCAGGCTGACAATGGAGAGATGAGCAAGTTAAGACAGTCTGTCATTATGTGCAACATTATGTGACATGGATTTTATGGCCTGTAATAGTGGGCTGTGGTGGTTTATAATTTCTGTTATCAAACCAAAAGCCACATAATAATGACCAAGGAAACTTTCTTTACAGGTGATTGTTCATAAAGAAGAAGTAATTGGAATTTCACAAACCAGTAATTACAAAGGCAGAAAAGATTACTATGGTGTGGCTTATAACTATAATCAAAAAAATTACAGGGGGGAATTGAAAAATGTTCCATTAATTAACTCCATTAAAGTTTACTGTCTGAGATGACAGGTAGATCAACTAAAAATCACACCTAATCAGAAGTTTAAGGGATTTAAAATTGACAAGTCAGGCATACTCTAAAATCAACTGCCTCTTGTCTCTGTTGATATTTATATTATATGACTCAACAACAATAACGATTTTTGTCATTATAGTAATAATCATATGTGATGGCCTCTAATTATTAACAATGATATTTTGCTTTATAGAACTACTTCAAAATATTCACAGGACTTTGGCAATCATTCCATTATTTTTGTTTTTATTTTAACTTGTCAAGTCAGTTTTTCCTGAACTTAATGCCTTTCACTGTGTGTAATGGTTGGAGCACTGTCGGAGAGGTCGTCAGCATGATCAAAGAGAATGTGGCAGGAATCATGAGAAAAACCCATAGATGTGAGAGCATGGTCTCCCAGAACAGTGCAGTGTCGAATGTCACCTGGGTTTCTGAGGATGGTAAGAGAGTAATTGGTCTCAATGTATATCCTTGAGGTGCCAGGAGAGTTTCAGTTTCAGTAGAGGTGGCCTGGAGTTGCTCCTGTTCCATACTTGAAGTCTCTTTTTTGGGAGGACAGCAGTATCTTATTCTTGGGGAAAATGTAATTTTGCCCAGTGGGATGGCCAGCCAGTGAGCTGTGCTGCCCTGACCTTGATGTGGGCAGGTCACTTCCTCATTCCAGGACTCAATTTCTTCTACTATAAAACACCAGGATTGGATAAGATGACATTTCGTGCTCTCTCCAGCTGCAAAGCCCTATGAAGCCACCCTGGACTTGGATATGTCTTGGAAGAAGTGCTCTGTGCACCATGCAAATCCCTCTCCTGCTGACCAGTTGTTAAAAGTGACTGCCGTTCATCATCTCATCCTGTTGTTCACCCAAATCCATTCTCCTGACCCTTATTCTAGGTCTCAGAGCTGCTTTTCCACACTATTCTTTGGCTCATACCATGAGTGGCCTCGGGCCTTTTGCTGAAACATGGCTATCTTCTCCAAATCTTGATTCATTTTTCTCTTCCCCAACATGCAGGAAGAGAACAGTTTCTCTCCTTCTTTGAGAGAAGTTTGAGATCATGGGACCAAGTTCTGGTCAAATGGGATTTGGAAGAAAATCAGGCATGTTTTACTAGGCCTGATTTGCAAAAGCCTGTGCAGGCCTCTAGCCCTCTCTGCCCCTGCTATGGAGAACCCAGAGTCATATACTAATTAGCAAGGTCTGGTACTTCCTACCCAAAAGTAGGAAGATCAGGGGATACCCAAGCCATTCTACAATAAATCAAGGCAAGTGTTGGTTTTCTCCAAGTTCCAGGTGCTGCCCTTAAGCCAGCATGTGGAAGGAAGAGCCTCTGCAATAAATTGAGTGGGAATGACATTACGTAAAAGTTATTCACAAAAACAATTTTTGTTTCCTCACTAAATTCCCAGCAATTTTGCTTCTAGGCATATACATAAAATAATTGAAGATAGGTGTTTAAACGAAAACCTGTACATGAATGTTCACAGTGGCGGGTCAAGCTACTCTCCTTCTTGGACTTATGCACTGGTGGCTTTGCTTGTTCCTTAAGGCCCTTAAGCCAGTTTGAACCCGTGATAGCACTTTGCTTAATATACTTAAATATGAAGAGCCCAGTGAGACAACTAAGTAAGGATGCAGACAAATAAGATTGCAAGCATGCTAGGGTTTATTTATACCAGATCCTGATGGCTTTCAGTCCTAGCAGACCACTCGATGATGCTGGCTGAGACAGACACACGGTGAGCAGTAACGGCGCCGTATCAACGCTGGGTCAATTGCTGGTCGATTAACCGTCAATTGGCGAAGAGGCCTCTCGTTCAGATGGACAGAGTCTTAGGATCAAGAGACAGAGGGACACAGCCTTGTGGAGAGGAGAGCACATACTCTGGTTTGTGCCGAGAGTCTCTGAGATTTTATGTGTAGCGATGATGTTTTCAGTGTCTTATCAGCCAGGCGCATGGGTGTTTGGTTATCACACTTGGTCAAAAGAAATTACATAATTCACTCTTTGGGGTAAACAATTCTGATTTCAAAAACATGTTTACATTTTTAAGGTTTGACATTAGTGAAGCCATTTTGGTTTTATACACACAGGAATAGCTCTATTTTCAAATCTAATTCACACAAGGGTAAATTCGCCCATAACGGATTACTGTAACAGTGGCACTGTTCAGGGCAACCAAAAGATGGAAACAACCCAAATGTCCATCAACAAGTGACTAGATACACAAAATGTTTCATATCCATACAATAGAATATTATTCGGCCATAAATGGGGATGAAGCACAGCATGGATGAATGCTGAAAATATTATGTAAGTAAAAGAAGCCAGCTGCCAAAGACCACTCAATCTATTGTTGTTCCCACTTAATCTATTGTATGATTCCACTAATATGAAATATTAATCCAAAGAGACAGACAGCAGATTAGTGATTGCCATGTGCTGGGGCAGGGATAACAAGAAGTGACTGCTTAAGGGACATTTGAGGTGATGAAAAAGTTCTGAAACTAGATAGTGATGATGGTTACACAACACTGCAGACATGCCGAATGCCACTGAACTGTACACTTTAAAATGATTAAAATGGTAAAATTTATGTTACATGTGTTGTACTACAACAAAGAAAAAAAAAAGAAAAAAGATATCCACAACCATTTTGAGCCAATGAGGAGAGGGGGAAAAAAATGCAATCCCAAAGAACAAAACTGTAGCCAGAAGACAAGTCGAGGTACAAAGAATGCATGTGGCTTAAAGATGAAAGTGAGAGGAACAGTAGCCAAACAATGAGAGAATGAGAAAGGCTGAGGCATGGAGCAGGTGGAAATAGGGGGTGCACACTGGGCCTGAAGTGGAGGATTCCTTTAGTGGGAAGATGAGAGAGCAGCTTGTTCTGCCCTGGTGGGTGGAGAGTCGGGGGAGACTCTGAAATTATTGAAGTGTTTTGACCACCATGATTTAAGTGCATTTGAGGCTGTGGCTTCTGAATCTACCAGGGACAGAGTTAGCAAAGCGTTTTCTCTTGGTTATCTCTCTAGAATACTTGAAAAGGTTCTTTGGAGAAACTGTACCTATGCCCCGTTTCATCCTCTTCTGCCTAACCCAGTCTACCCCTGCATCACTGTATCTCCCACCTCCTTCCTTTCTGTAAAGTAACCAGTTCTGGCCAATACTCTCTTAGCTAAACTCAATCTGTCTGGAAAATGCCACAGGGGAGGTGGCATCTAAGCTGGGTCTTGGAGGATGAATCTAATTTTACTTAGTGGAGAGGGGAAGGATCTTTTAAGCAGAGGGAAGTACAGGCTTGGAAGTGTGTGGGTTTTCTGGGAACAGTGAGCAGCTAGGTGTAGCTGGAGCAAAGGAAGTAGGTAGTAGCAGATCCAGCTACAAAGCTGCAATGGGATGTGTATTGTGACCATAGTATTCATTTCTATCTTCCAGTTCAGCATTTACCAGCATGTTCTAGAACATTCCAACAGCACAGAGCTTGAGGCCCAGCACCTAACTCAAGGTGCAACCAGGGAAATTTAGTGCACAGTGTCTCCAAAGTACACAACTGATCGAAATGCTGGTTCATACAGTGGCCAGGGAGTTTATGGGCTAGCACTTCCTTCTAAAGGAACCCTGACGGAAACATGGGCACCCATTTTCACGAGTCCCATCCGTGAGCATGACGTTGGGTTCTTTCTGTTTGACTTCTGTCTGGGCATCAGCATGATGCTACTTAATATATTATTTTCTCCTTTAAATTTAGGCCTCAGATACAATACAGGATCTGCCACCTTCTCAAGCCTTGGCCCCCAACTCCACCCCCACCCCCTCAACTGTCAACTGCTTTCTTTACTCAGAATCTCTTGAACACAAAGAGGCTCCTCTCACTTTTTTTTTTTTTTTTTTTTTTTTTGTCAAA
Source organism: Rousettus aegyptiacus (assembly GCF_014176215.1). Lineage (NCBI taxonomy): Eukaryota > Metazoa > Chordata > Mammalia > Chiroptera > Pteropodidae > Rousettus > Rousettus aegyptiacus. Next base: position 25,225,584 of record NW_023416311.1, on the reverse strand, counting down.
CAAAAGAGCTTGATTGCCTCTGTGGGCCACCTGGATCTTCAAAACATAAAGGTTTGTTTGCACACATTATCTTTGGAGGAAAGAGCACACCCAGAGGGCAGTGTCTCATTTTTGATTTTTAAATCCAAGCCATTTCTTCCCTCCTTCCTGGACAATGGTGTTTGATCTTCCAATTGTCCCCAAAGGGGCCCAGACTTGATACAAGAGGTTCTTTGCATTTTCTCCTCATTGGGTTTATCCCAATGGCAACCCCCAGTGTTCTCTGCTACCTTCCCCTACCTACTGAAGTAGAGATAAAAATACAGTTTTAACAGTCAACAGGAATTCTGTCCCAAGTTGTTTAGAGTCTTTCCTGTAAATAAGGAAAACCCTCGAAGACTTTAAATAAGAGGAGTAACATGACTAGAATTGTATAAGGAAAGGAATTCTGGTCACTTAGTGCAAGGGTAAGGATCAGCAAATATTTTTAGTAAAGGGCCAGATTGTAAATATATTTAGTTGTCCGGAATAATTTTTTGGCCTCTGATGATGATTTGCTCAAGGAAGACCATCAACATGTAGCTTTAGGTTTTAGGAATATATACAACACAAACTGTCATTGGGAATGAAGATAATTGAAACAATGTGGCTTCCTGGACCTAAACTACTGTTTTATCTGAAAAAGTTTCTCTGTGCCATAGTCAGAGAGACAATGCTCTGGATTTTGTCCTTTAGAGAACTGTTGCATTTGTAATTAAGATTTGAGCTGCATTTATACTCAGATAATCTTGCTTACTCATAAGATGTGGCAGCTTTTAGGTGCATATATGAGGTGAAGGGTGATGGGAGAGGCTCAGTCCATGGAGTGATAAAGGCTGTTTACAGGATGATAGGGGCTCTATTCAGAAGCTGAGGCCAGCTTTCATGAGGAGCCATGTGAGACTCTGGGTGAGCTGTGCTGCTTCTGGATGCAGATGACAAAGTAAGCCTTGTGATTGTTGGTGTACTTGTGCTTCTGGACCCCATTCTTTGGACATGCCAGTGCTGGTACCATGGTGACCTCTCAAGGATGACTTCCTCAGTGGAGACAGAGGAGAGGAGGGCTGATGCAGACATTTGGTGCAGGAACAGGGACTGACTTCCTCCAGGAATCGTGGGTCACACCCTGATCTCTCAAGAACACTCAGGGTGCACCCACATGAGGGCCCCTGAGACCTGCATGGGCAGGTAGGGTCTCCGCATCACTATTATTTGGGCATTAATGGAAATGTGGCCAGAGTTGGCATTCACAAAGTTTGGAGATCTAAACATATCCACGGACATGGAAGAAATCACCCAGGACAGAACACATTCTATATTACAAAGGCTAAATACATGAAGATAAGAAGTGGACCTATACTGACACAGCAAAGAGAATCGTTTGCCCCTGATAATTCAAAGGGGATGTAGAGGAGGAAGAAGTACATCACAGGGATGGTAGCAAGACACTTTTCAGGTGCCTTTCCTTTCCCCCTCCAGGAGGCATCAACAGGTCATCTCCTGCATTACAAAAGCTGAGATGTTGGCTAAGAGGCCTTTCTAATTTATCACATAATTACCAGAAGAGAAGGGTCAGTACTGTATGGTCATCTGCCTTGTGGGCATCCTTTCAATTACTATGTAGTGGAAAATGAGCATGATGCTATGCATTTGAGAGATTTTTAAAAATCAGGCTTTCTGGACTGATTAGTGATTTTTTTTTTTTTTTACTTTTTTGGGGGGGTCAGGTGTGATGTTGTCATACTATCCTTTTAGGCCCTCGCATTCCTCTTTATTTATCTCCTTTGAGCGTAAATAAATGTCAAAGGACACCTGGTTCTGATTTGTGGTTTGGTCCAACCCTTTGGCTTTGGCTCTTTCTTAATCCAAACCAAGGGCTTTTAGGTAAGAGAGGCTGCCAGCAAATAGAAAGAAGACTGTGCTCCGGGATGAGGGAGGTCTGGTCTTCAGTACTGGAGGCTCCAGGGCTGCAGGCCCGGTGAGAACTTCCAACCCTTCTCAGAAGGCCCTTTGTAGGGGTACCCGGCATTCACAATGTCTGCAGGGAAGAGGAGAGCAGGCTACCTTTCTTACCATTTAGCCAGCCCCTTTACTGCTGCATGCACAATCTGAGTGTATGGTTGCTTTGCTTTTAAGCCACTTGGATACTCTAATCAAGTATTAATTACTGGGTCCAGGCTGGAGCTTGATGCCTAGGTTATGAAAGAAGGAGCCTGCTGCTGTTGCTTGGGTTCTAAATTCTCTCTCTCTCACAGGCCATGACAACAGTCCTCTGACTTCCCTCTGTTCAGTCTTGTCCTCTCCAAGCCACTCTTGTCACTGCTATCTGCAGAGCTGCTGAGCTTCCTGACTCCAGAGCCCCTATTCACATTATATGCTCTTTTCACATTATATGGAGTTCACATTATATGGAGTTTTGAGGGCAGCGCTAACATAGGATATGATGTGAAGGGTATCCTCTGGAGTCACGCAATGCAGTGGATACTGGCTGACAGCCTAATACTTAAGTCCTTACAAGGGTTCCCTAATGTCTGTAAGAGTCGACCTCACATCCTTAGTTTGTTACACGCAGCATCCCAGCCCTGACTCTTGCCTGCCTCTTCATCATCTCCTACCCTCCCAGCTCCATCAAGTTCTGTCCTTCAACCATTCCCGATTCTTTGCAACTTCCAGACACCAACAGCCTGGAATGTCCTCTCTTGCCCTGTGTGTTTGCCACCTTTTCTCCATCCCTCATCTCCTCCTCCTTTCGTTACGGTCCTTCACATCTTCTCCCTTAGCCCTTTGCCCAGTACCATCTTCTAAAACTTATATTCCAAGCTTCACTGCAACCACATGTGTACAACCTGATTTTTATTGGACTGTGTCGTATTTATCACTGCATCTATGTGACCCAGACTTACATACAATGACTATCTGAGGAGGAAATGAATGAAGTATACCACAGCTGGAAAACCTTCAGGACCTCAGAGTTTACCTGGAGAGACATCACATTACAAACACAACATGTACTTGAAGAGACATCACACTCCTGGGGTGACATCACACACTTAGGGAGACATCATACACCTAGGAAGACATCACACACCTGGAGAGACATCACACATCTGTGGAGACGTCACCCACCTAGGGAGACATTGTCATAGGATAATGACAGGTTACTCTGAGCAAAGGGTGTAGATAGTATTGGGGGATTATTTCCTGTGATTTTAGAGCTTAAAGTAACCAGCAGGGATCACTTATCTCTATTGCCTCATCCATGGGTGAAGAACCTGAGGTCCGGAGTGAAAAAGAGACCTGCCTGAGGTCATTTTGAGAGTTGGCTGCAAAGCAAGAAATAACATCTTAAGCTCCTTATTTCCCAGTTCAGGGTTTATAAAGAAAAACTCATCAAGCTGGAACTAGCAGGCATTTTGATGTTTTCTTGTAAATAATTTAGGGGGAAGGGTATAAAACAAAACAGAATTTTGTTACTAAATATTGATGCTGTAGCTGCTACTTAGAGAAGATTGCATATGATGTTTTCAATTAGATTCTCTTTATCTGACTTTGGAAGCTGGTGTTTTTTTTTTAAAGAACAGGATTGTAGTGTGTTATTAACACTGACAGCTTCAGTATTCACATTGTGCTTCTGAAAGCGTCAGGGGGAGATACTGATCTATCAACATAATCCTCACACTGAGTGTTATGTTGATTATAGATGAGAGCAGCAGGTATTGCTGTCTTGGCATTCCAGCAGAAACCTCCTCAAGTGTTTTTTAAGTGGGTGTTCAATCCACTGGTGCTTCCCGGGCATCCATGTCACGGGAACATGGCAGAATGGGTTAGAGGCTGGTAGGTAGAGAGCTGAGCTCTGACTTGGGAAGAGGGTGGATTTCAATTAGAAGGGCCAGAAAAGGCTGTCTATAAAAGTGGATTCCAGTGATAGGGCATCTTAGACTCATAAATCCATGAAGAAAAGCAACTTTTAATACACTGAATGCTTGCCATGTGATTGGCACCATGCTCAGGGCTCAGCAGGCCTTATCTTAATTCTCATGACAATCCTGCAAGCTAAATATTATTATTCTCTGTATAGGCAGAGTTCTAAAATGACCCCCAAGATCCATCTCCCTGGTATACATATCCTGAGTAAGCCCAAGACTGTGAATATAATGGATTTCATCTCCATGATTAGATATATATCATCTAGATTATCACAGCAGGATTGACCTAATCACACAATAACTTTAAAATAAAATTTAAAAAAATGGGTCTGGAGGTCAGAGATGGATGCATTCAGAAATATAGAGAGTGAGAGGGAGGCAGTGCAAGGAAAGTATCCCTGGGGGCTTTGAAGGTGGAGAGGGCACATGGCAGGAATCTGAGTGCCTCTTCTAGTAGCCAAGAATTACTTCTGTTTGGGATCTGGGAGAAAGATGGGGACGTTAGTCTTAAAGGAGCAAGGAATTGAATTTGCCAACAATATGAATGAGCTTGGAAATGGATCCTGAACTTTAGCTGAGAATGCAGCTGCCAACCCCTTGATTTTGGTTTTGTGAGACCCTGAGCAAAGAGGCCAGCCATGCTGGGCCTGGACTTTGTATCTGCAGAACTGTCGGCCAATAAATGGGTGGTGCCAAAAGCCACTAAGTGTGTCATAATATGTTATGCAGCAATAGATGAACTGAAGCTGGAAAGATTCAGCTGTCTAGGCTTACAAAGCTGGGACGTGACAGAGCTGGAATTTGAACTCAGGACACCTGACTTCTAAGTAAATATTTTTAACTCTGCTAGTGATTCTCAACCCAGAATGTAGGGAGCTTGTTCAAATGACATTCGCGTACATCCTGAGAGGAGAGTGGCTGCCTTCCTTCCCTCGGGTTATGAACCAGGGTGTTCTTGAAACTAGTGGTGGTGAGCGTACTGGTGGAAACCCACTCTCCTCCACTTCATGGCCTTCCTCACACAGTCCGACATACGCAGAAAACAGGGCTGGAGTCTACACAGAGAGGTGCTCCTTCAGCAGCCTGAAAGGCCAGGCCTACACAGCTGGGTGTGCGAATGGTATTGAAGAAGAGGCTGGAAATCCCCCTCAGGCAGGCCAGTCGTTCTCCAGATCAACTGGATTAGAATGCCCTGGAGACCTTTTAAAAATCCTGGTGCCCAGAATGCACCCCAGACCAAGTTACTCCCAATCTCTGCGAGTGGTACCAGGGCAGCAATGCTTTTCAAGTGCTCCATGTGATTCCAGTATTCAGTCAAGGTTAAGAATGAATGACCCCCAAGATCCGCTTGGGAAGCAGAGGGCAGAATCAGAGAGAGGCTTGGGAGTTCTAGCAGCTGAGATGAGGGTCTAGTTCTTTAGGACAGGTGTTATTCCTTTTCTGGTTTGGTGGCTCTGAATGCTCAGTCTTATGATGTTATTTCCCAGACCTTCGATGATTGCGCTCACTTTTTTGCTCCAGGCGAATTGTGCTTAAAATTCTGTGTGGTCAGAGCAGTGACTCCAAATGTCCCACAGTGAGCCAGCATGAGGCTGTCATGACCTCTTGCTAGCTAGGTGGAGCAGAGTGGTTCAGGAACTCACAGAGCAGGGTTCTAACACTTGAGCATATCACAGTCACCTGGAAGCCTTATTTAAACAGACTAGTGGCCCCACCTGTAAGGTGTCTGACTTAATCAAGTCTGGGGGTGGGGCCCAAGGGTTTCCATTTCTATCAAGTTCCTTAGTGACTGCTGCTGGTCTGGGAACCATACTTTGGAGCTCTAGGACCTGGGTTTGAAACCAGCCATTTACTAGCATGAATCCTTGGAGAAGTTCTTTAACCTCTGTGTACTTCAGTTTTATCTTCTGTCGCAGCACCTATGGCAGAGTGTGCTGTGTGATTAGACAAGGTGGCCCTGCAGGACACTGAACACATTGCCTGGCATAAATAAACTCTCAATAAATGTTAACTATTACTTTAGTCCGAGTTTTCCTGGTGGCAAGTTTTTCAGAGACTCACTCATGATAGTTTGAGAGGGGACAAAATAAAGAAATTTATTGACTTACTTAACTGGTCAGGGACCATATCTCCTTCAGGCACAGCTGGATCCTGGCTCCAGCTGCATCAGGCATCTCTCTTTCATCTCCATCTTCCTTCTTCCTCTTGGTGATCTTTATTTTTAGGTAGGGCCCCCTTGCTTGGTGACAAAGGTGCCTTGGCATTTCCAGGCTGCTATCATCTTTATAGCTATGACTCAAGACTTTCTCACGCAAATTGCTTTTATGCTAGGCCATGTTCATTCTGCATTTGTGATGCTGGTTTTTGGACTCCAATGCATGAGTTAACATTTACTCCTTAATTTCATCATGTTATGATTTATTTCTATTTCCAGTCTCTTCAGACCTTCCTAGTTCCAGTTGATTGATGTAATTCTGGATCTCTCCTCATGGCATCCACAAATATAGATGCAAATTTTATTGATGCAGAGTCAGTCCACTGATGCAAATAATAAATACTTAAAAGCTTTATGGCCAGTCATAGGAAAACTTCATGCCCAGCTCATTAAAATTTTGAGAGCCAATGTCCAATGTCTTCCCTCCACTTTGCTACAGCATTTCTCTCATTAACCATTCAAATGATGTAATTGAAAGGAAAATGCAGAAAATCTGACATGATTTGTTTTTAAAAAGCTTCTGCTTGCTCCTAAGGGACCACAGGTGTAAACCAAGACTATTCTGGGCAGATTAGGATAAATGATGAGCCAAAGATAGGGCTCTTTATGTTAGATGCATCTTTCCTTCTAAGATATTTCTTAAGAGAGTTTTAGAAGAGAAAAAATGTGGAAGAGCAATGGTTAAGTAGTAAGCCAAAAAGACAAAGAGGGGCAATTACGGTTAATTTTATGTGTCAACTTGACTAGCTAAGGAATGCCCAGATCGCTGGTAAATGTTATTTCTGGATGTGACTGTGAGGGTGTTTCAGAAAGAGTTTAGTAGACTGAGTAAAGGTCACCCTCACCAGTGTGGGTGAGCATCATCCAATCTGTTAAGAGCCTGGAAGAAAAAAAGGGCAGAGGAAGGGTGAATTTGCTTTGTTTAAGCAGGGACATCCATTTTCTCCCGCCTTCAGACATTGGAGATCCTGGTACTCAGGCCTTCGAACTTGGGCTAGAATTTACACCATCGACTCCCCTGGTTCTCAGATCTTTGGCTTTGGACTGGAACTATACCATGAGCTTTCCTGGGGGCCTCCACCTTATAGATGACAGATGGCTAGATTTCTCAGCCTCTATAATTGCATGAGCCAATCCCTTATAATATGTCTCTTTCAATATAACTCTATATATCCTAGTGGTTTTGTTTCTCTGGAGAACCCTGACTAATGCATTACATTAGTAATAGTGTCTACCCCAATGCATTGACCCACAGTATGCAAATAGAGGAGTGGTGGGTGCTGGTGGGATGAAGATTCAAATGCAGCCAATCTTGGGTGGGGCAGGAACTTTGATGCTATTGGCCACAGTACCAAGCAAACGAATTGAATGAAGGCCCTAGGACAGGAAAAGGGTAGGAGGGTGAAGAGATGGTTGAGGAAGAAGCTGACTCAAAGATGATGTTGTCTGTCATTTCTTACATTAAATTCCATTTTTTGGCCTCCATTTCTTATATAAATACTGTTACAGGATGATACTATGTAAGGCTTTGTGTACAATAAAACGCCCTTTAACCAATTGCTCGGGGGAATGGGAGTATTGTGGTTAATTGAATTATCTGATTAACTGAGAGTTAATTAACCAGAAACCCTTTGTAGTTCTAAGTCATGCTGAGAATATTCCAATGTATTTAAGTTCTCTTTCCTACCACGGTTAAGAAGGGTGAGGAGTCAAGGGAGAAGGGGAGTGAAACTAGTCTTCATGGAGGGTCTAAGGCATGTTTGGTACTTTATATAAGTACTGATATCTGCTTTAATTCTTGTGACTATTACGCAATCAACATTACTATCCTATTTTAATTGTAAAATTGAAAAGTATCTTAACTATTACTGAATGTTGCTTTGCTGGTTGAGAACATGGATGAGTCCCAGAGGCAGCTCTGGAATATCAATGCTAGAAACAGGTTGAGTGAGGGGTTTTGGAGTATGTCAGTCCTACTTATAAACCCTGGTGCTCATTCCAATCAGCTGTGTGAGCTTGACTAAGCTGAGGAGTAGCACATTAAGATAATTACATGTATGCATGCTGAGAAAATCAAAATGGGTTTGAATTCTTACTCCACCTTTTTCTGGATTGTGTAATCTTCAGCCAACAACTTTCTCTCTCTGCATCTCAGCTTCTTCATCTGCAAAATGTACCATGACCTGCCTTGCGGGGTTGCTGGGTGCCAGAGATGGGCCCTGCATGAACTGTAGCTGTGATTACTATCATCATTAGCATGGCTCAAGGTCATGGTCATGTTAGAGGAACAGAGATGAATGAAGGTAAAGACGCAGTAAATAGACCTCTATCTTAGGATCATCCCAATGTTCTCTTTATATTCAATCTCTGACACTAACCTTATTTTTGTTGTTCTTTCTTTCTTTCTCCTCAAAGTATGATGTAAAAAATCTGTTTCAGAGAGTGCACATTTGCTAATTTTTGGTTTTACTATACATGCACCTTCAACAGAAGAGAAGAAAACACAGTGAGATGCACGGGCATCATTGCCGCTAAATCAGGCATTAGTTTGGCTAAGTCAGCAGCCTCTGCTGCCATCGTAATTTTAGGGAATGAAAAGAACAGTTCTTTTTGCTCAGATTGCTAGATTTATATTGCTTTCACTTAGCAAGTGAATAATTGATAAGTTGGGGCATATTAGCATTGAACAAAAGAGCCCAGTGGTATAAGGGTCCTGGGAAGGCTGCCTAAATCAATATACACTCATGAATTTTGAGTGCAAAAGGTTGAACTGAGAAAGAACACAGATTTAGACCCCCATTAATATTTGAAACACACTCTGCGCATGAGAGGCTTGCTACAGCCCAAATGTTAACTGAAGGGGCTTCAGAGAAATGGTTTCTAAACAAATTTGAAAGCAAGAGATTTTCCCTTCCAAAGATTTCATGAGAAAAATCAATCATCTTGTTGTTTCTGCTGTCAGAAGGCATCTATTAAAAATCTAATTAGAGTATTTTTACCAATTAAATATACCAGTGCAACACTTGTCTGACTCAATGTTTGTAACTGCTGGAAAAGCAAAAACATCACCCTCTGTGATCAACCTAGATATGGTAAAATGTTCCAGCCACTCCTACAAGCTCTATCCTCTCCATGCAGGAGCCAGCCTTAAAATTTGATTAATCTAAACATTTTGTAAGGTGTCAAAAGAGGTTTCTTGCCTGATGCTTCATGGTCACCCAAAGTCCCAGCCCTACTGAGGCCAAAATAACATCATCAGTCACAATTTGCTTTTGAAATGCCTCCTGCTGGGTCCTCAATTTGAGCTATCAAAGCTGGAAATTTTAAACCAAGTGGGAAAATGCTTTCAATTTTAATGATTCATTGAACTCAGCGTCCTGCTGGAAAGTCATCTATAGTGTCTGATACCAGCATGCTGCGACGACCATTGAAGATGTTCGAAGACTACATGCCCGCTGATACTCTAATGACACAGTCAAGGAAATGATTCTCTGCAGATAAAGGGCTCACTTTTTAGAAGTCATGAAATAGAGTCTCGCAATTGGAAGGAGCCTGAGTGGTTATTTCATCCAGCCCTCAGCTTCCTATAAAAAAAATAGCAATTCCTCAGCTAGACTCAGACTCAGCTTGCATACCTCTGGTACTGGTGGGCTCACCACCTCATGAGGCAGCCCATTTCATCCTAAGACAACCCTGACTTTTGGAAGGAGACTCTTACATTCAGCTTTCTATAGCCTGCCTCTCCATAACTTAGGCCCAAGAAAATCATTCCTAAGCCTCATGGATGCAGCGTTCTGAGCACTGTTTGACACATAGTGGGATTGCCAATATTGCTCTTCTCTTGCAAAGCAGTTAATTTGGGTCTTAGAGGCTAAAGGGAAAATTTGGCCCCTACATAGTACAGATGGTTTTTATTCTTTTCCCTGGAATTCTCATGGTGTATGTCTTATTAATACATTGTTGAAAATTTTAAGCTGAGTGGTCCTAAGGAGCAATTCTTTTTGAAAACTTCCCTTACTCTGCCCATACACAGGGTTATTCCATTTTTCCAACAATACCTTAATTAGCAAGCAAGAGAAAGTCAAAGCTACAGCTCTTAGACTTGCTGGAAAGGACTGAAATTTCTGATGGGATGTCACATTTAAAGAGAAAAAAACACTTGCTCCCAAAATTCTGAAATGCTTTTAAATGAGGGCCAGGTATGTTAGCTGTATGATTAGTATGATTAGTCTCATCATGAGAACGATCACCCTGGCCCAGGCCTTTCCAATTCCCCTTTTAAATAACCATCTGTTCTTACCTGGGGGAAAGAGAGAAGTGGCTGTAATAAGAAGAACACAGCCTATTAAGCCAAGTAGATCAGAGGTTTACTCATTGCTCTACCAATTCCAGCTGTGCTAACTTGAGTAAGCTGCTAAAGCCTTTTGAAGCCCAGTTTCCTGTACTGTACAATTGGAAACTCACAGGGTTATTATTATAAAGATAATGCAAGATAATGTAATCAAGTGATGGCATAGTGTATTGGTTAGCTCCTACTATGTAACAAAGTACCCCAAAACTCAGGAGCCAAAAGAGAAAGAAAAAAATAAAGAAAACAGCATTCTGCTAGTTTGTGCCAGGCATGGCTAATCTTGGCTGGGCTGGCTTATATGTATTCGCTGAACTGATGGATGGGCTGAAGTGTGGCTCTCTCGGATGGCCTCATTTGCATGTCTGGCAGTTGGCTAGTGGGCAGCTGGAGTTATTGGATGTCTCTCAGCCACCAGCAGGCTAGCTTGGGCTTATTTACACGGCAAGGGCCCAAAATAACAGCAGAAGCAGGTATAACTTTTGAAACTGTCACCACATTACTTCTACCATATTCTATTGGCCAAAGCAAGTCATTCAAGGGGTGGAGGAATAGATTCCACCTCTTGAGAGGAGGAGCTGCAGTCACATTGCAAAGGGTAGCTACTATCGCAATCAATCTGCCCCATGGTTCCTGGCGGAAGTACTCCAAAAATGGCAGCTGTTAAAGACAGATTTCACAGACTGCAAATTGCAAGGACTGATCTTGTCTGTAGCCATTAAGTGGAAACATTTTAAAACTGTCCATTAGGAACTCTGTGTCTTAATCATTTTTTTATTAACACTAGCAATATCTCATAGTTATACTTGTATTAGAATTCACGAAGTGGGAGGAGCAGGTCTGGATCAAGCCACTCACGGGAGAAGCTGGATAAGTGTCTAGGTCACCCTGAGTGCAAAATGGAGAGAGCTTCTGGCCAGACCTGCTTCAGCTCTTGCAAGGCAGAAATCCTGGGGTTCAGGGTCCTGCCACTCTTGACCTGGGAAGAGCCCATCCTGATGGCCATTGTTACATTCACCTCAGCAAGGGGACAGATGTGTAATGTTGAGAATTACCATTTCCTTACATTGAATCCTAACCTTGGCCCTGAGGTTTCTCCATTATTATCCACATTTTATCATCTCTGAAGTTGATACTCCAAAGGTCAGGGTGATTTTTAAATGGCAGAGCTAGAGTTGAACTCAGAGAAACATAACTCAAAAGCCTAGGTTTATTCCTTTACACCTTGCTACCCCTAAGGTCAGTGGCTGCAAGAACACGATAAAGAAGGGGAGTGATTTCTGTGAATGTCTACATCGTGTTGGACACAGGTCTAAGCACCTCATATCATTGTCACTTTTTATCCTGACTGCCCTACTTCTTTTAGTCCATTTTACAGATGGAGAAACACGGGTTCAGAAAAGTTATGTAGCCTGTCCACAATTTCACAGGTAGGAAGTGGCAGAGCTGAGATGAAAGAATCTGATTCCTCATCACTGCTATACTGCAAGACAAGCTTTGAGTAAAAAGAAAAAGAGGAGGCTCTCTCTGTGTGAGCCCCTCAGCCCTTAGAATATGTGCTAATTCCCCTCTCAGGAAAGAGCCCCTGTAATAGTCTAATAAATAATCTCTGGAAAATGGTGGGTGGTTCACAGTGTGGGAATTGGTTGATCAATATGCTCTGCTGTAACTGGAGGCTCAGGGCTGATTTCAGTTGCCCCAGGATAGGGCAGACTAGATGAATCAAGTTACTCTGTGTCTTTAATCAAGGAGGACTGAGTGGAAGCACCCAGGACAAATTAAACCTGCCTGTACAATTATTCCTGGCTCTGCAATACCCTCTGATATTCTTGGCATTAGGTGCTTGTCAGCTATCCCAGGCAGAGTCAGGGTGGGTTGAGGCAGGCACACCAGGGGCTCAGTAGGGCTGTCAGAGGAAGAATGGATGAATTCTGGGGATTCAGTCATGTGGAGAGGGTTCCAGTGACAGCAACAATGCAAACTTAGCTGTCTCAAGCCCTACCAGCTAATCACAGACCCCAGCTCTCTCCACAAGCCCCTGCAATACCCCTCAGAGATCTTAGTGGGTCACCAGGCCCAGCTCACAGCAACTGCTTCCTTCCCTTTGCACCCACCCATCTCCCTCTGTTGTGGTCACTCATGCTCTCAGCACCTCTTTCCTGAGCCCTGGGCACGGCTGCGCTTACACTCTTCTCCCTTTTCAGATGACCAGGCTTCCCTGGGTATCTGAAACCAGGGCATGTGCGCAGGAATATGATCTCACCCCTGCCTTGGGGGCTTACTCCCTGGAGCTGGGCTGATGGAGGCCGAGCCTGCGCCTCTAGCTGGGGTGTGCCTCTGGCTTAGTTCTGGGAATCCCCCAAAGCTCTGGGCCCAGGATTCATCCTCTTCACCTGCTCTTAGAAGCTTCCTCACACCTGTCCCAGAGTTCCCAAGGGCCCACTGCCTACCTCAGAGCCTCAGCCCTGTCTGCTTCTATGACTCCACTTTTAGTTGTCTGTCTCTCCTGCCACTTGTGTGCCCTGAGCACAGACCAGGGCTGAGCTGCTGTGCGTGCTCAGCTATCAGCCTTGTGTCCAGACTGGACAAATAGAATGCAATGGCATCCCATCCCCAAGAGACTTTCCCCCAACTCTGGCCCCGGCCAGCATTTAGTTTCCCTCCTTGGATCCCCCAATTCATACTCTGCTATAACCCTTATTATAGTTCTCTTAAGTGACATTACAAGAGATTTGGGAAGAAAGATGTCATGGGGCCCCAATGGTGAGTGTTTGGTGCAGAGTATTCAGGAATAACTTCTTGGAGAAGGGAGCTGGAGCCAAGTCAAACAGGGCAGGGGCTTTGCAGGAAGGATGAGGAAAGGGCTGTTGGTGGGCAAAGGCCTGGAGAGAGAAGTTGAGCCTGCCTGGAACAGAGGAGCTGCCTGTGGGTGCATGTGTGTTTGCACATATGTATGTGTGTGCATATGTCTTGAGTAAGTGTGACTGTACATGTATGTTTGCCTGTGTGCATGTGTGTGCATGCGTGTGCATGTTTGCATGTCTATGTAAATATGTTTATATGTGTGTGCATGTGTGTGTGCACAAGTGTATGTAGCAGGATCAGTGAGAAGCTAGGTTGCTAGGCAGCCAGCCAGCTGCCAGATCTTGGAGTGCCAGTTTGAGCTGCCTTCAGTGGCAACAAGCCTCAGGAGAAACTAAGTGAGCAGCTGCCTCCCTCCTCGCTTTGGCTTCAGGATGGCCGTGCCACCCTGCACCCACGGCATGGCTGCCCCCAGGTACAGGGCTTGGCACATAAAACCTCTGAGGTCAGCTCTTCTGTCCCCCACCTGACTCCAGCATAGCCACCAATGAGGCTTGATAACTCAGTCTCTGAGTTGCCTCCTGGATCCACGGCCCCCTCTCCAGGCCTGTCCTGGCCAGCTGTCTTCCTGCCTAGAGCCATTACCATCCCAGTTCACTCTCCACTCAGCTCTCTGCTGTCTGGTTGGCAGCTCTTAGTGTGAATCCCCTGCTTATGACATTTAAAGGCTGTAAGAGAGTCCATACTCCCGTGTGTGGCACTTGCTGCCTCCCCCTGCTCTCCCACGCTGCAGCCAGCCCCAGATACCTCTTTTCCCTTATTGCCTATTCCACATCTTTGCAACTTTGTTCTTTCTTTCTTTTCTGTTGGAAATGTTCTTTATCACCTTGTGAAATCTTATTATCAGCTTAAAAATCACTTAATCTCTGTAGCCTTTCTGACTCATCCCCAAGCCCCTGCCCACTGGGCCAGCATTGACTTTTCTCCCTATGCTATGGGCAGGTCTCCCTGGGCCTGCCTTCTCCAGGCAGACTGTTGACTCCCTGGGGGCAGGGGCCCACATAATGCATTCACTGTGCCTGGCATAGGGTAATGCATAGCAGGTGCCTGGTTGGTGTTGGCAGGGAGGAGGCACCCAACGGCCATGCGGGGCTTCTTCTGGTGTATTGTCCTCCCCAGTGACTCACAGACATACTGAAGGCAGCTCTTGCTTTTGGCTGTGCTTCCCCTTCTGGGTCTTATATTCTGATCTGGGTTTGGCTCACTGCAATTATTTTCACAGTCCTGAAGGGCTGGCTGTCTGGGACATGAAATCTAGCTTTTTGACTTCTTGCTAACCACAAGCAGTTTCTCTAGGGGGTGTCCTCCTCCTTGTGCAAGTTTCTCTCTAAAGCCTATTGAATTCTAAAACCACTTTGCACTTTGAACTGGTATTGTTCGAATACAGTGGGTCCTTGGCTAGTGCCAGCCTGTAGAAAGCCATACACTGGGAGGCTGAAACAGAAAGATGATATGGGAACCAAGACCCAAGGCAGTGTGGGGTGGTAGGTAAGGCTCATGAGCACCTGTTGCTGTAAGAACTTGGCAGGGGCCTATTTCCTAACTCTAAAACGGTGTAGAAACAGGTCTCACTTCTGTGAGTAATGTGTTCAGCTGTTGTTATGAGTGTTGTCGCTATTGCTTTTCATTGTGCCATTGATTCATAGTGTCTCAGAGCTGGATCTATTTCAAGACCCTCTGTCTGTAATTGAGGAAATTGACATTCACAGAGGGGAAAGGTTTTACAAAATTACAAAGGCAGCGTGGGAGGACTGGAACAGAACCCAGGTGTGTTGGGGTCCTCGCCAGTGTTCTTTCTCTTCACACAGTGCTAGCATTTGGGATGTAAGTGCTTGGAGATTAAAGCAGTTGGTGGCTGTACTGTCATTGGGAGGTGGGTGTCAGCTGTGTGTCTATCTGACTTTGCCAGCCCTGGGGACACAGAACCAGTATTGCACATCCACACAAGACATCCTTGGTAGAGAGTGATTAGAGGTGAGCTGACACCCTGGGATTCTCTCTGCTCTGTCCTATATCTTTGATCTCCTTATGTGAACATTATGAAAATATTAACTGGATTAGGGGAATTTTAAGCTAAAAAGGACCTTTTGGAAGGGCAGGAAATGCAAGTTCTGACATATTAAGTATCTTGCTCAAAGTCACACAGCTATTAAACAAAGAATCCTATTCCTCAGACTAGGCTCTTCCTTTCCACCTCTCAGCCTCACTGCTCATCT
This sequence comes from Rousettus aegyptiacus, assembly GCF_014176215.1. NCBI lineage: Eukaryota > Metazoa > Chordata > Mammalia > Chiroptera > Pteropodidae > Rousettus > Rousettus aegyptiacus. The sequence goes on along the minus strand of NW_023416311.1, from coordinate 25,209,999 downwards.
GAGTTTTATACACATTGCTACATAGGTTGAACTAACCCTTGTAGAGCCCTAGTCACCAGAGAGAGATCCTCCCTGGCTCCATCTTTAAAAAAAATTATTTTATGTTAGTTTCAGGTATACCATACTATAAATGGCTTAGACATTCATAGTTTGTGAAGTGAACCCCTGATTATTCTAGCACTCATCTAGCTCTATGCATCCCATTACAATAATTGGCTTCATCTTGAACAAAGGCCCTTCTCAAGGGCTAGGACTGATATAGCTAGAAATGTATGTCCCAGATAAGTGGGACATATCCCAGATGTGTCCCAGATAAGTGGGCCCATAGTTCAGTAGACCACAAACTCAGTGGTAGATCAGAGTTGTAAGCAGAGATGAAACCCAAAAACAAGTTAACTGGTGTGGGCCAACTCAGTGAGAGTAAGAGCAGAGGGAAAAGATGGGTAAGCTTGAACCTCCTCCATTGCCTGGATAGACACATCAGCAGAGTGACTCTACACCTACCTGGAAGGTGAAGTTGATGACATGGTGCCCTTTGTGCTCCACTAAGATGGGGCTTTGGTGGGCTTGTAGGTTACGGCCATGGTGACTCCTGAGTGTGTGATGGGGAAGGCAGATCTGACAGGAGTGGTCTGTATCTTCAAATTCAAGCTATTTTCCAGCATTAGAAGTCTGGTTAGTGTTTTGAGGACTCCAAGTACATATACGCAATCTCAGACACTGTTTCTGGTGAGGCTGAAGAGTGCTCACATGATCTACCACTGAATGTCTCCTAAATGAGCCATTCTGATAAACTCTGAGAGGAATCTGGGAAAAGTCTGGGCCCGAATCCAAGCTCAGTCATTTTTGGGTGTTGCTACCGCTGTCCAATTCTGCTTTGATTTTTGGATGTTTAGATTTTTCAACTAAGTTATGTCAATTTTCCCCAATGTTCTCCTGTGAGACAGATAAATGTTTGTTCCCATTTTACAGATGAAGAAACAAAGAAGCAGAGAACTTACATAGCTGGACCACTGGCCAATAGGGACAAGGACCTAGGTGTCCTGATTCTCAATTCAGAGCATTTTCAGTTATTCAATATTGTCTTCTAAGATTGGAAAGTCTTTCGGTCTTGCTCTGCTTCAATATACTCCTATAACTGGAGTGTTCTTCAGGGCAAAGTCTCAAATCTTCATAATGGCCTACAAGGTTCTCTCTGTTCTTTGTTAAACTCTCTAGCCTCATTGCACCTGTGACTCCTTCACCTCCAGCCACACTGAGCAGCTTTAGATTCTCACCTGCTGCAGACTCTTTTTTTTTTTCCTCCAGCACTCTGTGCATCCATTTTCTCCTGTGTGGGATGCCTTTATTTCCTCTTTCTGGCTAACTCTTATTCTTCCTCCAGGCACCAGCTATACTCAATATGCCATCCTGGAAGCTGTGTGTCCCTGAATTCCTGAAGCTGTTGAGGTAGGAGCCCTCCTGAAGGGGCTATGTTGGAGCGAGAGCCAACAGCCCACAGCAAGATTATGTTCAAGGTGGGAGCAGAAATGGGAGCACTGAGGAAGAACCCATCAGGCTACCACATCTCCTTGAACTTGTATCAGACATATTCTGGGACAGAGACAGAAAGAAGGAGCTGGCTTCTTCCTTCCTGGGATGTCGGGATAACTGGGAAGTGGTGAGGTACAGGACCAATGTGTTATAGACCAGTTCTTCAGCCTCGTCATCCCAGAGAGCTCAGTCTCAGCTGGACATGCTCAGACGCCCTTAAATAATGACTTTAAAAGGCTTGTGCACTTTAAAGTGGTGGTTTTATTTAATTTTAACAAAGTTGTAGTTGCAATTAGATCCGTCCAGATAATTAACTCTAATTTACCAGTTTGCAACTAGTAATTAATTACTAAAGTCTCCTGAGTGAGCCCTGGAAAAGGAAGTTGTTCCTCTGAGAATGTAGGCTTTATTCTCAAGGCTTAGAGACATGGCCACTTTTGGGAACTTGTTTTTCCTGTCACTCCTTTGACTCTGGCTCTGACACAGGTTGCTGGTGACTATGGGCAACTCCCTCAACCTTCCCAACTCTCAGTCTTTTCTCCTGGGAAAGACGAGCAGTTCCTGCCTTATTTCGCTCATAAAAACCAATAATCAGGAAAAATAAGACTTGTGGGTTGGGATGTACCCTTTTCTTTTCCTGGAAAGCTGCTTTGTTGTTCCTGGGTGCAGTTGAAGGGCATTCACCTGCTTTACCACTGAGCATCTCCTGGGCTTGGAGACGGTGCTGTGGTCACCATTTTCTTATGTATCCTCTGAGAAGATCCTGGGAAGAGTCAGGGTGGGCTTTGAGTTCAATCATTTGCTACAATTGTTGAACTCTGCTTTGTTTTGTGGACGTTTAAAATTTTCAAGTCAGCCAGTAAGTTTCAAGTTTTTCTAGATCTACATTCAAAGGTATTGTCAATTTTTCCATATCAAAAGTCTACATCTCATTGCAGTTTTTCTTCACACTGAGGACTTCTTATTTTTCTAGTCCTAGAGCAGTCAGTGTCAACCATGGAAGCATATTAAAATCAGCTTTCCCACCATTTAAAACATTTAAAGAAATAATGACCACCCCTAGAGTGAAGTGGGGAAGCTTGGTCTTTACAATAACTGGGTTATTGGGGGTATTTCTCTTTAAAAAATGAATCTTGACCCACTGCCACACACAATATCCCAAATCAATTCCAGCCATATCATAGACTTAAGTAAGAAAGGAGAAACATATAGCTGTGGAAGGTGATATGGCTTTTTATGGCTTTGGGGTAGGCAAAAATTATATAAGACTCCAGAAACACTTATCATAAAAAATGGATGTAGAAATTGGAGTTCACTAAATTAAGAGGTTCTGGTCATTAGGAGACATGAATTAAGAAAGTGAAAGAAGAAAACCACAGAGTGGAGAAGACATATGCAATACATATATCCCAAAGGAGTCTTATAACAAGTCCTTAAAAAATTACAAACCTATACAAAAATGCTGACACCTCAATATAAAAATTGGACAAAAGAGGCACCTCACAAAACGAGTACATCCAAATGGCAGCAAGCATATGAAAAAGTGTTCCACATCATGAGTTATCAGAAAAATGCAAGTTAAAACCAAAGTGTGGGTCCACTATATACCAACTTTCATAAAATTGATGAGGATATGGAGCAACTAGACAGTCATACACTGCTGGTGGGCATGTGAATGTTTCATTTGGAAAACTCTAATATTTTTTTACTAGAAATGAACCTATGTGTATGCTGTGACCCAGCAATTCTAGTCCTGGATACATATCCAAGAAAAATGCAGCTACGTGGGCAGCAAGAGACATGTTCAGGAATGTTCATTGCAATGTTATTCATGATAGTCCCAAAATGGAAACAATCTAAAAGTGCATGATCAAGAGAATGGATGAATTGTGGAATATAGATTGGAATACTATATAGCAATTATTGCTATACACATGGACTTGATGGATTTTGTAGACATAACATTGAACAAAAAATGTCAAACAAATAAAAAAATGTATACTGTATAGTTCCATTTATATGAAGTTTGATAGCAGACAATCTTATGATGATGGAAGTCAGAAAGTGGTTACCTGTGGAAGGGGGTCAAGGATTGGGAAAACGCAGGAGGGAAGCGTCAGAATGTTGGTAATGTTCCATGTTGGGTGGTAGTTCCATGAGTATGTTCAATTTCTAAAAGTTTTTATTGTGTTGTTCATTGAAGATTTGTGTCATTTATTGTATCATGCTATTCTTCAATATAAAAGTTTACTAAAAAAGAAATGCTCCCTGTCAGACCTCACCCTACTCTAACTGAATGAGAATGTGAAAGGCGTATTGGGTTTTAAATGCTGGTGCCTTTCGGCTACCCAGGTGAGGCAACCAGGGCTGAGAATCTCCACCTTAGATGAAGAACCCACACACTTCACATAGTCACTGTTCATTACTTTGGCCCATGTACATCTGGTTTGGGGTCCTAGTTCAGTAGTTGGTTCTCTGAAGATACATCATTGAATTGGACGCTCTGATCCATTCATGGGAAATCCAGCCTTTGCTCTGATGGCCACTTAATATGACCAGTTCTATCATTGGTTTCTGGCTGACTGGTTCACCATTTAGACCAGGGGTCCCTGAGCCCCAGGCCTCAAACCAGTACCAGTCCGTGGCATGTGAGGAACTGGGACACACGGCAGGAGGTAAGCGGCATGTGAGTGAGTGAAGCTTCATCTGTATTTGCAACCACTCCTCAGCACTATTATCACTGCCTCAGCTCTACCTCAGATCATCAGGCATTAGATTCTCATAGAAGCACTGGTTCCTGGTGCCAAAAAAGTTTGGTACCACTAATTTGGACAATGATTGACTGGTTCTTAGTCATCCTATGTGTCCCACCTAAGGCCATCCAGCTGAGAAGCAGAAGAATTAGGATTTGAATCTGGGCTCCTGACTATTCTGAACTAAAAGACAATAGGCCCAAAGCCTTATACAGAGGAAGAAATTTAAAATATTTGAATAGAAATTATAGGAGAGCATTAGATGAGAAGGAGATCAAAGTTGACTTTCTATCTTATACCTGATGCAAGATCTTCCTTTATTATTTTTGAACAGAGAGATTTTGAATTTATGTTATAATCATTATTGCTTTTTATGCTTCTCACCTCAAGTAGGATCTCAGATCAAGCCTGTCTCATAACAGTTATACACTGGAGGACACATTTAATTTTGCTCCGACACTCTGTACCACTGTTCTTGATCTACAGCCCTGCAGGAGAACTCCAGACTGGGGATCTTCCTCAGAAAGGTGTTATGAGTTGAGATTAGTTAGGCAAGTGGCAGAGTGAATGCATAAGCAGCGGTTTTGCATAATGAGGCGTATGAAATCCCACTGGAGGTTGTTAAAACAGCAGACAGACTGCGGTAAACAAGGAGCAAGGTAGGCTTTGAAAACAGATGGCTTTGAAAACCTGGCAAAGCCCTGTTTCAGACTTTTAAAAATTGGTTTCGTTAGCGCAAGCTATTTTTTAAAATTCTACATGCATATTTTAAAGTTCTGTTTTAATGATAAAGTTCCGTCGGCAATTGAACATCAGTTTATATCCTGCTGTAAACACGCTAACAACCAGATGTGATGGACAGCTTGTAAAGAGACTCGAACTGTTCTTGCACGTTAGGATTCAAATCCATTATTTTGGTTTCGGGTCGGGATAGTTTTGCTGACCTCCACATAGATGTGTGGCCGTGACCTGCCCCTCCTTGCTAAGTAGACCCTCTGGGATCTCTCTGCCAATAAGCAGAGCAGCTCCAGAAGCCCTCTCCCACATCTGTTTTCATTTCCTCCAGGGTGTGGGCCTGACCCCTACTTATCTTTCTGGCTTCACCTGTATCACTCCCCTTCCCTCCAAACACATTTCCTACCATTTTTGAACATGGTGTGATTTCTCGAGCCACATTGCCTTAGTGCAGGCTGAACACTGCCCGAAGTTCCCTTCTTTAGATAGTCCCCGAATTCTTTATATAGTCACCTAGAGCCCCATTTCTAGTTGTTTTGACCTCTCCCCAAATGATGATGATGATGATGACGATGATGATGATGAGCCTCTACCAGTCTCTGCTGACAAATTACCTCCCCTCTGAATTCAAGGCTGCCTCACTGTCTTTTATGTATTTATTTCTAGACAATATAAGCATTTGTTTTTGTCACATACAGTAAAAGCTCTTTCAACCAAACTCCACTTAACCAATTCATTAGATTAAAATGCTTTCTATTAATAATAATCATAATGATAACAGCAAAGACACATAGTACTTGCTATATTCCAGGCATATTTTTAAGCACTTTACTTCTATTAAGTCATTTAATCCTCATAATGACTCTATGAGGTAGATACTCTTGTAACCTCATCTTATAGAAGGGGGAACTGTGAGGTTAAGTACTTGCCCAAGTTGATACAGCTAGTAAGTGGCAGAGCTGGGACTTGAACCCAGCCACCATCTTTGGCTTTAAAAACTATGCTTTATTGTCTTTTACCTCTAGAAAACATACTAACTCATAATAATCTCTGTAGCTACTAGGCTACTGTCTACAGTGCTACACACCACTGCTCTCAACCTAGTTGAAATGTTCGTCAAGGGTTAGTTGTATTTATGCCTGTTACATTTGTTATTGTGTTTACATAATTTAATTATTATTTAAACTGAATGCAAAAAGAAAGAAAGCTTGTATATAGAAACTAAATTGAATATTTGAGAGCGTCTCAATGTAGACAAGCTGCTAAAATTATTGCTGTCAGATTAGGATGGATGCAGTAACTATGAAAGATGGGATGAGGGATGTAGATATCTTTTCAGATTGTTTCTCAAGTGACTTAAAGAACCCAACTGGAAATCATAGAATATAGACTAGAGGCATATGTTATAGTGACCATATTGGTGTTTGTGGTGGCCCTGCTAAATTATTAACAGTGCCCCTTTCACAGTCAAGTGTCCCAGTCTCCATTATAAAGTGTATGGTCACCCTAATTATGGGTGTAGGCTATGGGCAAGATAGAGAGGCAAAATGCTAAGCAGCAGATTCTTCTTCAAAGAAAAGACCTTGACTATTCACTAAGAACCCCACCATTAGAGAATTAATGCCAGCCTTGGAAAATGAAATTTCATAGTCCATTGAGAGTCAGGGCTTCAGATAAGGTCCTTTTAAAGATCATGCTTGCATTTAGAAGGGAATTGTTTAGGAAGTTCCCTGCTGGTATGAGACAAGGAGTGAGGTTCTTAAACTTCTCATACACGGAAGAAAATCAGATTCCTGTACTTGAAGTAGCTTGAAGATCAAAGAATTCTGCCATGGGCCCCAAAGTGTTGCATGATGTCCCCTCCTCCCTTAGCTGAATCCCAGGGGTATCACTGGAGCAATGCTAACTGGGCTTGGGTGTGCACCCTGGCTGGGGTTCAGGTGTAATGAATAGTATATTGGTTCTGAAGAGGGCAAGTATTTTTTTTCTTTTTTTCTTTTTTTCTTTCTTTCTTTCTTTCTTTCTTTCTTTCTTTCTTTCTTTCTTTCTTTCTTTCTTCTTTCTTTCTTTCTTTTTTTCTTTTTCTTTTCTTCTTTCTTTCTTTCTTTCTTTCTTTCTTTCTTTCTTTCTTTCTTTCTTTCTTTCTTTCTTTCTTTCTTTTTTATTTCAACCATTATTGAATCATTCAGTAAATTTACTTATCTTTTCTGGGTCAAATCTTGGGTCTGTCATATTTGTACATTTTGCAGCTCTTTTTAGTTTATTTAAATTCTGAAAAGCAGTTGCTTGCTCAGGTTTCTTCTTTCTGTTGAGAACTAAGATTCTTAAGAATGAACATTTGTTGGATATTTATATTTTCTAGAAATGGTGCTAGGTAATTTAAATCCATTATCTCATTTAACTATTAATGGAATTTAGGAGATTTTTTTTTTTTTTTTGGTCTCTAATTTACTAAAAAGGCTGAAGCTCAGAGATCTAGGATGACTTGCCTACGATCACATAGTTAAGGGTAGAAGTACCATGGTTAGATCCAGGCCCTTTGTTTTTCAGACTTTAACTTTCTGCTTTTTCTGTGATGTGCCCTCCCTAACCAAGCTATATGACCCTAAAAAAATGCTGTTGATTAATAATAAAACAGCTTTGATATACTTATGCTATGGTTCAGATCTATGAGTCTTCCTCAACATTCCAATCACCATAAATTTCTTAGCCTGGCATTGTGACCTGGCTTTCCAAGGTGCGTGTCCTCTTTTGTTGATCATGCTATAAGCTCCTTGGCAGCAGGGACCATCCTGACTGCCTTGAGCACTCCTATACTAACAGGTGCATCCAGGAGGTAAGGAACAATAGAGTTTTAGTCATCTCTGAATGGGCAGCAGGGGCTTTGAACGAACATCTTCACCTAGTATGTGGTCAGACCGGCTGAGAGTTGGCAACTATCAGACAGATGAGACTGGGATGGAGGAGGGCGGGTCTTGATCTTCTATAACAATAAACCATCACCCCAAACTTGTTCTCTGGGCATTGCTGCAGACCCCTACCCTGAGAAGTGTATGAGGTCAGGGTTCTCAATCCTTGTGTCTTTAGCTTTCAATATCTGAAGCCAAGTTGGATTCACACTCATCTGTGACAGGCACTTGGGGTATGCTCTCAGTCTCAGCCCCTCTCTCACGATGGCAGCCTTTATGGCACCCTGGGCTAATGATAACTTTCTAAGTTTAAAATTCATTTCCTGCTCCCCTTGTGTTTTTTCATGCTCTAATTTGTCAGCCAGATTAAAAATAGATGCTCTCACTACATGAAATTTTTTCCTGGAATCCAGAACTTCGACCCCAAAGTCTAGCAGGGGGACCCTGGTGACTCTCTGTATGGAGATGGCCATGAACAGAATCTTAGGTCCCAAGCACACAACTCTAGGCCAGCCTTCCCATTCTATAGGGATAGGATAAGTGTCAGTGTCTGACATCATGGTTTATCCTCGGAAAGAGACACAGATGAGCCTGCTTTCAAGAAATAGAATTTAGATCAAAATGCTTCTGTGTAATTATGTTTCCTAATTGCATTACTTTTTGCCCACAGGCAAAACATAAAAATCGCATATTTGTACCAGAGGGAAGCTAATGAGCTGAACTGGACAAACCCAATGCATGTGGCAGATAAAACCCTGGGACAATGGGAGCCTCCCACAAGAGGACATTGGGGAAGTAAGAAGATCTCGAAGTCTACTTTGCAGCTTTGATGTCCTAGAAGTCTATCATTGCACTGCTTATATATATATATATATACACACACACACACACACACACACACACACACACACACATACACACATATATATACATATATATGTATATATATACACATATATATATACCTGTACCAGACATAAATATATATATACACATATATATACACATATATATATGTGTATATATATATATTTATGTCTGGTACAGGTGTACGGGCATCTATTCTGATTGGGCTAGTTTTTTTTTTTTTTCCTATTTGGTGGGTGATATTCTGAGTATTTCATCAGTCTCTGGCCTTTATGATTAATTGTTCTCAGATATTGCCCTTACATAAATATATATATATTTATGTCTGGTTCTCAGATATTGCCCTTACATAAATATATATATATTTATGTCTGGTACAGGTGTACGGGCATCTATTCTGATTGGGCTAGTTTTTTTTTTTTCCTATTTGGTGGGTGATATTCTGAGTATTTCATCAGTCTCTGGCCTTTATGATTAATTGTTCTCAGATATTGCCCTTACATAAATCGCTCAAGAGATCATCTTTCAGGAAATATGTGAATTGACTTTAAGAGTCCAGTCGATGGCTATTATCAATAAGATAAGAAATAGCAAATGTTGGAGAGGATGTGGAGAAATGGGAATCCCTGAATATTGCTGGAATGTAAATATTGTGGGAATGTAAATTGACACAGCACTACAGAAAAGAGCATAGAGATTCCTCAAAAAATTAAGAATACAGCTGCCATGTGACCCAGAAATTTCTCTTCTGGTTATCTACCCAAAGATTTTGAAAATACTTATTCGTAAAGATATATGTACCTCTATGTTCATTACAGCACTATTCACAATAGCCAAGATATGGAAACAACCTAAGCGTCTTTTGATGGATGACTGGATAATGAAGATGTTGGACATATATATAATAGAATACTACTCAGCCATAACGAAGATGAAATATTTCCATTTGCCACAAAATGGATGGATCTTAAGAGTACCATACTAAATGGAATAAGTCAGATGAAAAAGGACAAAAGTTGTATAATTTCACTCATATGTGGGATATAAAAGAAAAAGCAAAACAAATAAACAAACTCATAGATACAGACAATAGTACAGTGATTACAGGAGAAACAAAATGGGGGGAGAATGAAGAGGGTAAAGAGAGTCAAATATATTGGGATAGAAGGGAGACTAAACTTTGGGTGGTGAGCACATAATGGAGTATGCAGGTGTCATATTATAAATTTGAAATTTATATAATGTTATTAAACAATGTCACCCCATAAATTAATAAATTTAATCTTTTTTTTTTTTTTTTTAAAAAGAAGGTTTCATTTAAATGTTTTTTGAAGCACTTACCTTACAGAGCTCAGGACAGCAGAAGCTCTCAGTTGCAACTCACATTCATACTCTCTGGCTAGTGTTGTGCTTTTCCAGGTAGGGTCACCATAATCCCCTGTCCATGGATCAGTTTAAGTTCTCCAGACTTTCTGAAGCCTCCCCTAAATAGGCACTCATTGCCTGTATCCAGTAACACTTGTAATATTTCTCAGAATGCTCTTCTCTCATGAGGGCAGGGTCCCACTCCCCCACATCCTACAAAGCCAGGCTCATCAATTAATTAGGGACTGACATACTTTGGAGGAACAGAAGGTAAAAAACAAAAAACAAAAAAAAAACAAAAAAAAAAACTTGAGGGAAACATTTGTTTGGGATGTTTATTTTAGAATTACATTTTAAGTCTTGATGACACGGTCTCTCAATCTCAATGTGCTGTCTCTTCCATTTTTCTTCGACCATGAGACAAATATAAGAGAGAGATTCCTCCTCTTACTATTCCTCCTATTACTATTCTTGGTTCTGAACTGCTCATCTCCACTGTCGACATTGCCCTCCATTATGTCCATTAACCTCTATTCTCCTGACCTCTGATTTTGAAGTTGACTTTCTCATTTTTGGCCTTGCCCTTTCCCTGAGGCTTTATGCTTAGCCCTGACTTTGTGGCCACGGCCTTGCACTTATAAATCCTGGTGTCTCTCTTTCCTCCAGCCTGGATGCTTCAGTCTGTTCAAGGCGGGCACTTCCATCTCAGTTCAGTTCCTGCATCTGTCTCTTCTTCCTTCCCAGATCGGCTTTGAGGGTTGCCCTCTCACTGAGCTAAACCAGCACTTGATGTATAACCTGGACATTAAGATCACATTTTGGAAACATTCCTTGTGGTAATCTCTTTGAATATGGGTTAAAGGAGATTTGATGCAGAAGAGAGGCCTGTGGCAATTTCCACTAAGAACTTTGAAATCAAATACCAATCCCAAGGTTGCATATGTGATAAATATGTCCTAAACAACACTCGAGGCCTCTCTGATGAGACATCACTTTCTTGGAAGTGCTGCTATTTACAATGACTTTTTCTGCTGCTTTTGACTCATTCTATAATCTAAGAAATCACACAGAGCTGTGGTCTGTCAATGGTCAGGCAAAGGGATATCCAGTAGAGACAAAGCAGGAGATAAAAATGTTAGCACCATCATTTTGGGATCTTTAGTGTTGACTTAGGATGATTATAATGTGCAAAGATTTTTTTTTCTTATAGCAGGTAAAATTGTACTTAAAAAAATCCTTCCTTATTGAAATATACATAAGTGCACACAGTATAAGTGTATAGCTCTAGATATTTTCACAAATTGAACATACTTACCCAATCAACACCAGGTCAAGGAAAGGTCAGTACCAGCTCCCCAGAAACTCCCCTCTATCTGCCTTTCCGGTCATTACCCTTACCCCCTGGGTGACTACTATTCTGATTTCTAACAACATAGATTACTTTTGCATGTGTTAGTGCTTTATTTTAATAGAACTATGCATACCATACATAATAGAACTATCGATACTACTGCTGGGTCTATTTGTCACTCAACAGTGTTTGTGAGATTCATTCATGATGCTGAGTATAATTATAAATGACACATTTTTAAGCACTTAAACAGTGAAAATTTCAAAACTATGAGAAAAGATTGGTTTTATTATCGATTAACACCAAACAAATAATATTCTTTAGTGCATATATGCACTTCAATGTCTGAAAGCTACTATTTTCTTGGGAAACAAAAGGAAAGATATTTAGATGTTCTCAATTGTTATACACTGGTTAAAGTATCAGGGATCATCTGTAATACCCAAGTACAAACCCCATTCCTCTTGAATGTTGTCTTACAAAAAGTACTCATTTTCTACTCAGGAGGAAGTGGAGGTGGTAGGAGGACCAGGGCTCCCTGTCTTGGTCTTCATGCATCTCCCTTTGGAGGGAAACAATAAGAATCACCTGTTCAGTGCTTCATTCTTTCCTCAAAACCTTATGCCACCCCATTGGACAGATGGGAAGACTGAAATCTTGAGAGATTAAGTGGCTCTTCCAGATTGTACAACTAGTGTTGGGATTTAACTCTGCCCATTTCCTCATCTTGTCTCTGTAGATGATACCTCTGAGCACCCCATATAACAGAAAGTGGATAAAACCCAGGAACTCTGAGTAGTAAGCTTGAGTTTCTACAGAGTAATCAGCTAATAAAACCCAGGGAAGGCATCTGGGCCCAAGCCCAGTTTAAGCTAGCTGCTGTCATACTGGGGGTGGTGGGGTTCATAATTCCCAGAGTCATGATTCCCACCTTTGTGCTACCCAGTAGATTTTAAGCTAGTGAAAACCTCCCTGCACAGGGCTTGCACATTTGCAAGTGGTCAATGGGGCAGGCAAAGGTGGCCAGAAGAGAGACAGAAGCCTTGGTGACCTGGCCTGGAAGGTGAGAAATAGAACAAGGCAGCAGCAGCCCCATTTTTATGGTGATTGGGAACCAGACAAAGCCAGCCTGAAAAAGAGAAGTTCATTGTTCATTTGTCCCAATCGGAGGCTGCTAGGGAAGAGTACGGGGTGAGCTCTACAATCCCTGAGATCTAATGATTTTCTTTGCAGTAATTCTTCAGTCTTCTGATCTTTAATTTTCTCTCTGTCTTTTTTGCCTAGACTCTTGTAACAGCTCCTAGTAGACTGTTTTTGCTTCTGAACTCCTTCCTCCAACCTCGCTGCCCCTTGTGGTCCTGGTGAAAGTCAGACTTCCCTGGTTTGCTTTGTAATGCTTTACAGTCCATCTTCTCATTCTGTGTGTTTAGTATGGCATCCAGTGGCTTCCACAATCACCTCTGTAACATCCCCATTTGCTGAAATCCTCCTATGTTCCACTCATGCTGAACTACACTCAGTGCCCCAAAACGCTGTGCATTTTTACACCTTGACACTGCTTATACCACAAGTCATCAGTCTCCCTGGCAGCATTTCCCACTTCCCATTGTGGGTGGCTCCTCTCTTTTATGCCCTGTGGTACCTATACTTCCTTCTGTCTACTTTCTGTGTACTGTCAGTTCACCCTCCTTTAGTATCTCCCTCTAGATTGTATGCTCTTTACATCTTGGGCTCCTAGCAGGGTTAAGAGTCATAGGTTAGCCCATATTTCTTGATCTAAGCCACACAAAGATCCATTGTGCTGACTTGAGGCAGACAGAGGACATGAGAGGGGCTTCGTGGGCAGAGAACTCAGCCCAACTGAAGAACAGTGGCCCAGAGATTCTTCTGGGTGGAGACTTGGAATCCTGGAAGTCTCCCCATACCACTTGGGGCAAATGTGAGCTGCACACACTACTAGCGTTATTTCCCTACCCCTGGGGTTAGTGGATGCATTCCCTGTACTTTGAGCCTGCTGTCTAAAGCACATCAGGGAGAGAAAGAGCTCCAGAGAAGGGAGAAGCAGGATCTGCCTTGGAGTTGGTTTAACAGTTAACAGCTGCACTGACTTAATTGCATTTTATTCTATTTGATCTTGGATAAAGACAACTTTTGAGAGTCCATTTTTTCTCTCTCAAGTGTTCTTACGGAAAACAAATACCCACTCCTCAACCCCAAAACCTAGCCTAACGTCAGCTTAGTTCCCAGATCCTTGCTAGCCATCCTTGATGCACATGGGGGCAGTAGTGTACTGCCAACCTGCCCAGGAACCCCATGGGAGCTCATGTGTGCATCTGTAGCATTCACCAGGAATTTAACTCCAGTTCGATATTTTCTATTTCACATACATCCGCGAGAAATATCACTTAAGACAAAGTTGGAAATAAATTAAGCAGGGAACCATACGAAGAGGTTTATATTTGCTTTTCTGGCATAGTCTGTTAATTTTTATACTTTGAATGTTTTCAGACTGGATCACAGACTCCCAGTTTGAATCCTGTTGTGCCATAAGGCTGTTCCCATCAACTTGAGGGTGTTCCCAGAAACTCCAGGTCAAGATACAAAATCTCCCTGTGTCAGTTAATGGCTTTGGGGTGCCTAGAATGTGCCAGGCACTGTACCATAGATGGCCACATGTGTTTGCTATTTCGACACTCCAGGGAGTTAACATTATTGTTTTTATAGACCAGAAGGGGAGTCAGGCTCAGAGGAATCTATCACATTGGTCAAGGTCACACAGCTAAGCAACATAAAAAAACTTGAATGTATGTTCCATAAAGGCAGGAAGGATGCTTGACTTGTTCACTAATGTATTCCTCACACTCAGAGCAGTGCCTAGCCACATGGTTGACACTTAACAAATATTTGTCAAGTGAGTCAATGGCTGAAAAGTTTATTGACTCTGAGTGCATTTCTCTTTGTACTGCGTTGTGCTTTCGGAAGAGGGTTAGCCACCCCACAAACGTTCCTAGTGCATGTTCCATTGCCATGGCAGCCCTTGGATTTGAGAGGAAGCCCCCGCCCCGTGAGAATTCTGCAGATCCACACTCCAGAAGCAGAAGGCTGGAGAGAGATAGCAATACATCTTAAAGAGTGATTTTCTTTTTTCTTTTCTTTTCTTTTTTTTTACTGAACATATTCACAGTGAGGTAACAGAAAGAAAACAACACTGTGGTTGTGGAGCATCAGATTTTATTCTAAGTAAACTGTGTGGAACTGGGAGATAAGGTTAGTTACCTATGAAGAGGACAGTATTTTGATTCCAGTCATTTTAACCTCAGAAACATTCAGGGATGGGTACAAAGAAGATATACCCCAAGATTCATCCTCAAGCACATTCTTGTGTGGGGCAGAGGCCCAGAAGGAGGACAGTCTCTGAAGAGAAAATAATCTACTTGGTACTGGGGTCCTGCAGTGGCCCGTAGTCCATCCTACCTGTCCCTCTGCCTTGTTTTGGGGTAGGACACCATGGTGACAGAGGATGGAGTTCTTGGGTGGCCCAGAGAGTACCCTGGATCTGAGGGGCTGGGAAGCTTGCTGAGCTCCACTTTGCAGAATGAGACAGGAGCATTGAGGGCCCTGGAGATTCTGGGGACACCTCAGAAAGGGAAGACTGCAAACCAGGGTCAGTGGCTGGAAGACTTTTGCACATAGAAAAAAGTTTGTAACTTCAACATGAGTGTTATTGTTGCCATTTACAAGACTTGACCCATAGTAAAAATCACTACAACTTTTACCAGGAGATGGGCCAATGTGCTTGTCTTGGGGGAGCTAGGCAGAGGCAGACTGTATCCTGCTTCATAGACAGGCTTAGGAATGGCAAGACACCATGGAGGAGATGCGGTGATAGAAGCAGATACAGAGATTGGGCCAAAATAAAGAAGAAAGAGAATGAATTCTTGGTGTCTTCATCAGGAAGAGTGAGGGCTCAGGTACCCAACCCAGGTTGGAGGGTGGGCTTCATGCGGCTCCTTGAGTCCCTGATGGGAAGCTCAGTGACTCCAGTTCCAAAGTTGGCTCACAGATATCTAGGTGTCTGTCACCAGAGGTTAGATGAAGGTGGGACCTTATTAGGCATTGAGATTCTGGGTCTCTTGGTGGGTGTAGTTACGCTGGTGTCTGTTAACATAAATAAATAAATAAATAAATAAATAAATAAATAAATAAATAAATAAATAACCTCTCAAGTTTCTTCAAAAGTAGTTTGTGGGGGAGGTGTTAGTCAGATCTATAGGAGCCAGCTCTGGTTCTGTAACAGAATAAGAGGGAATGGATGCTCCCTCCACCTTTCTAACCCTTTCTATTGCTACAAGCTGTGTTGACTCATAGCCTTTCATTCCCAAAACTTTTGCTTTTGATTCCAAATTTTCTTAGTTCCACTGCGATGATTACTTTTATGTCAACTTGACTGGGTCATATCATGTGCAGACATTTGCTCAAACATTATTCTGCGCATGTCTGTGAGAGTGTTTTTTGGATGCTATTAACATTTGAATGGATAGACTGAGTAAAGCAAATTGGCCTCCCTGGTGTGGGTGGACCTCAGCTAATCTGTTGAAGATGTGAAAAGAACTGAAATATTTTTACTCTCGATAGTATGAGGGAACGTCTCCTGCTTGACTCTTAAACTGAGACAAACAGGCCTTTTCTTGCCTTTGGACTGAAAAGGAAACATGGGCTCTTCTTGGATCTTGGGTTGGCCAGCTTTCAAACTGAAACTTAATTATCAGCCATTCTGGTTCTCAGGTTTTTGGATTCACACTGGAAGTACACCATCAGCTTTCTTGGGTCTCCAGCTAGCCAACTGGAGATCTTAGGATTTCTCTGCTTTCATAATCATGTGAGCCAATCTCTTCAATTCTTCATAAGAAATCTCTTTATGTATACATCCAGTTGGTTCTGTTCTCTGGTAAACCTTGATTAATGCATCCACTTTAGAGACGCTTCTCAAATCTGTGCTTGCTTTCCCATCCCCACAACTATGTCTATGTCCATTTTGAGACAAATTGCTTTGACCGAAGTGGAGATAAAGAACTCAGGATTCCATATGCTATCCTCCCTGCCAGCCTTTGCTCTCTGAAGTGGCTAACGGGGCTTTGACAACATGAAACATAGTTTGAAGCTACTGACCTATGGTGTCAAGACCAGCTCTAGCCTAGTTCTCAACTCAAGCAGGATCTGGCCCCTGGGGACTCTCCAGCACATCTTTGCATACTCTCTTTCAGGTAGATAAACCTTCTCTCTAAACATATCATGCTCTACCATGCACACCTATTTTCTCTACCTGGAAGGCCCTCCCATACCCACACCATATTACACCCAAAAACCTCTTTCCCATCCTTCAAGATGAGCTAAAGTGTTGCCTTTTTTCGTGAAATTCATTCTGACTGTGGGCAGAGCTTGTCACTCCTTCCTCTGGCCTCCATGCAACTTATCCCATGATATTGTCATTATTCATGTGTCTTGCCTGTCACCGTTCTCCCACTACCATGAGTTCCTGGAAAACTGGAACTCTGTTCCTGAACATATTACAATTTGTGGATAGAATGAACAATGAGTATGCTGCATCTGCCTGACTATAACTAGATTTTCAAAATATTGGTCAGCGAGACAACCACAGATCCTTTAATCCTGAAGGTTTATCCAGATTATTTGACCTAATTCTTTAATACCATATCATCAGATAATTCCGTGCAAGTAGACCACTGTAATGTCAGCAAATACATTGCTGAATTTCACCTCCACCACAGTGTGGAGACCTTGGAATCCTTTAATGAATGTACATAGAGAGAGAGATCAGAAGATTAGCATTCTTGTAATGAGCAGGAGAGAAACATTCATCAAAATTGCTCAGGTGTTATCGTTAGAGCATCTCTAAGCAAAGGCTTTCAGTAAACAGCAGTGAGAAATGGCGGGCTTTCAGGTTGGTCATGGGGAGTCTTGTTAATTTCACAGTTTGTACAAGATTAATGGTGAAGGAAATAAGATACAGCTACCATTAGCTAATTGCAGAAAACGCTTTGTCTAAAATATAACCCAGAAGAAAATTTCCTTTTGAATCAGAGCTGACTTTTACATTTGACTTCAGATGCAATGGGAACTCTTCCCAGGGAGACTTTTGCCCTAAGTCTGGAATGTGGGTCAGCAAACCAACAAAAATCTCCATTTCAATGGGAATCCAGGCAGGGAAGTCCTGCTCTTGAGATTTCTCTGAATCAGCACATACAAGTTGGCCCTAATTCCCTGAAATCTGCAAGGTGCATTGGATCATCTCTGCAGGCTGTTCCCAGTTCTGAGCCCTGAGATTATGGCTCTCAGGAAGTAGGTGGAGTCCAGGGTCCAAGGTCTGCCCAGAACTCTCAGTGCCATTTTCTAATGGATTTGAAATACTTATTCAGCAGGTTGTATTGACTTCCCTCTCTTCAGCTTGCCTTCTCACATCCTATACCCAGGAAGCTCGTAAAAGACCAGTCACACTAATAGTCCCTATCTCTAGAATTCTCCCAGAACACTTTCACACTTGACCACTTACTTAGACCTGGCTTCACTTGTTAACCTCATATTAATTGTATGACTTTAGGCCAACTGCTTTTTTTTTTTTTTTTTTCCAAATATAAACTGGGGATAAAAATAATGCCTTCCTTTCAGGTCTGTTGTGAGGATAATATGAGACTATGTATGTCCAGTTTTTCCAATTGTGCCAGGCATTAGGTATAGGTTTCCTTTACAATTTACCACACAGGGCCTGGAACACAGTAAGCGTTCCACAAATGTTGGATGGATGACTGAATGACTAACTGAATGAGTTTGGTTTGTATTCACATCAACAAGGGAAAAAGAGCCTAATTTTACAGGCAACAGACAGAAGCCATTCTGATACCTCTGCCTGAAGGCCAGCCCCAGAGCCATGGGTACTGGCTAGCAACAGGATAGATGCTGCCTTTGTGTCCTGGAGGAACCTGCAGATGATTGTGGAGGTCTGCGCTGAAGCTCTCCCAGGAGAGGAAGGGAGCCTCACTCCTCATGAGACTTGAGCACCCATTTCTCACCTGGAGGATGACCAAGTCCCGAGGTGGAGACCAAGCCCCATATGTTCCCTGAATAGATGGATATCTCCCTGAATAAGGCAGAGAATTCCAGCCTCCTCTCATGTTATGAGCTGAATTGTGTCCCCTGAAAATTCATATGTTGAAGCCCTAACCCTCAGTACCTCAGAATATGATTGCATTTGGTGATAGAGCCTTTAAAAATGTGATTATGCTAAAATGAGTCTATTAGAGAGGGTTATAATTCAGTCTGACTGGTGTCCTTATAAGAAGAGGAAATTTGAACATGCAAGGGGATATCAGGAGTGAGCGCACAGAGGATAGGCCATGTGATAGCACAGGGAGGAGGTGTCTGTCTTCAAGCTGATGCGAGAGGCCTCAGAATGAAAACAACCCTATTGACACTTTGATCTCCAACTTCAAGCCCCAGAACTCTGAGAAATAAATTTCTGTTGTTCAAGCCTCCAGTCTGTAGTAAGTTCTTTTGGTGTGTGTGGCAGTCCTGGTAGGCTATTAGATCTCATATTCTGTGTCCTGATTTAGCCTTTCAGGAAATTTTGTGGCCTGGCAACAAAAATGGAATGCTGTCACTTTTGGTACTTTTTCTGAATGTAAATGATAAAAATTAAGGATATAACTCCTGGTTCTTCTTTTTCACATTGAGAGAGTGCTATTGGCGCATAAGGAAAGGGTACTGGGCTCAGATTTGAAAGATGTGATTTTGAATCCTGAGGCTCTTACCAATTATGTACACTTGAGTGAACCACTCTCCTCACTAAGCCTCAGTTTCCCTATCTGTAACACTGGGGTACAAAAGCATCCTTATAGAGAAATTGTGAGGATGACATGAAGGGCTGTGCCAACTACTAGTTCAGAGCTTGACTTCTTTCTGTACTTTTTAACATATAATGACTTGCCTCTCCAAATAGGTTATGAACCCTTCCAGGGCAGAAGAAATCATTTATTTCTCTTTTGAATTTCTCACAGACTTGGAGCATGTACTGAATAAATACTTGTATAAAAATCCATTCTCCAGTACTATTGGTTGAATTGTGCCCCGCCCCTACCTCACCAACTGATATGTTGAATCCTAACCCCAATACCTCAGAATGTGACCTTATTTGGAAATAAGGTTGTTGCAGATGTAATTAGTTAAGAGGAAGTCATACTGGAGTAGGGTAGGCCCCTAAACAATGTGACTAGTGCCTTAAAAAAAAAAGGGGATATTCTGAGGTAGATACATACACAGGAAGGAAGCCATGTTAACATTGGAGTTAAGCTGCCACAAACCAAGAGACGTCTGAAACAACCAGAAGCTAGGAAAGAGGCCTGGAACAGATCCTTCCCTTGCGTCTTCAGAGGGAGCATGGCCCTGCCAGCACCTTGACCTCAGATGTCTAGCTTCCGGAAGAGTGAGACAATACATTTCTGTTTAAGACACTCACTTTGTGGTACTTTGTTACTGCAGCCCTAGCAAGCCCATACACTTGATTGACTCTCATTGCTGGAAATGCTATGTCTAGGTACCGGAAAATTGCAGCTGGCTAGAAGGAATGGTAATTAGCAAAGCCATTGCTCCTCTGTGGCTTCCTGCCCCACGAGTTAAGTGCCCTGGATTGGACCTGAGGCTGCTGATTATTTATCTTGTGGCCATTGTGCTGCTGGGCCTGTATCGATGGGCTAGGGCTGTCATCTTCTATGCTGGCCAGAAAAATGGACCCTGTTCTCCCCCCAGGTGGGCTTCACTGTTCCCATCTGGAGGTTATATCACACTTTCTACTGTCTCAATTCACATTCTCTTGCCCCTCCATTCAGTTTTGGCCATAGCTGTGGTGGAAACTTCCTGAGTGGGCTTCCAGCAGCTTACCCCAAGTGACCTCAGTGGTCTTTTATTTCTACCTCTAGTTTTCCTCTGACACTCCTGACATCAGTGAGAGCTCACTCTTCAAGCATATATGCTCAGCCTGGAGGCAGGGCAACACTCAACCAATAGAGTTAGGAGCCAATAGCCACATACTTCTTGTTTGATCTTGGGTGGACATTTGTGGAAGGTGTTCTATACATTCCTCAGAAGGTCCCAGGTGGGACCGAGCCCCAGATACACATAGCAGTGACTTCGATAATGTATCCATATATGGTTTTTCCTCTTTCCCTCGCCATCCTTGGCCCCTCACTGCTGCTCCCCGAGGAGCACGCTCACAACCTTGTCTCTGTTTTGATTAAACCCAACCCAACACAGGTAGTGAGGGGGTGCCCATTCTGGCCTTACATTTAAACCGTGTCTCAAGTCCAACTTTGCCATGTACATTGGCAGTTACCAAGTACTTTAATCAAGCTTATTGCTTGCTTCTCAGTCTCAGTTCCTTGTGTCTGTTCACTGGTTAGACTCTAGTGTGGATGAGGGGCTAGTTTTGTACTCTTAAATCTCTAGCAGATAGCAAGCCTAAAGGATTCATAGTGACCAAAACCAGAAGGATAACATCCCCTAGAGAATTTAGACTCAGCTTTTATTCCACTTGAAGAATTTATGTCATAGATTACATGGTTTATTCCATTGCATTAAAATACCACCATATTGGACTTGAAATACCGTGTCTTGACATGCCAAGACACTAAATAGAATTTAGTTTCACATTAGGTCTATGGAAGTTGGAGTTGTGGTGTCATACTGTACAAGAACAGCGCTTGTCAGTCTAGGTCTTTAGGATCCATATGGCAAATATGGGGTTTGTTCCTTTACTTTTAAAAATCCTCTTTTGTAATTAACTGCAGTAAGAAATGAACTTTTACCCTATTATTGTCTGTCATGTGCCTCTTGCCAGTTAGTGTGATTGCACTTCATGGCTTAATTTAGTATCAGTTGTGAAACTTGAAGAGATATTGAACCGTCTTGGAATATTAATGTAAGTTTATTTCCCTGAGGCATTAAACCTTCTGACTTACTGGACTCTCTCTACTTGGGGGAGACTTTGGATTTTCAACTTAAATAAAACTTGTCTATCATGTCTATAATCTTCTCTTTTTCTGCTGTAAAAGAATCCTCGTTCTCTTTTTAGCCCACTTTCCATCAAGAAGAGGGAGAGTGTACCAAATTTTTAAGAGATAAAAATTCTGGACTGGCCCAACAGCCTTTTGGTTCTTTTTCATATCATGTTTCCTGAGATTTCATCGAAGGTGAACATTTAATACATTTTAGAAACTCATCAGAGCAGGAAAGGCTTTTCCAGATTCAGCCCTTATAACAGTGCCCAGTACATGGCAGAGGCTCAATAAGTCTCTCTTTGGATGTTGAGAGAATTATACATGACAAGCAGCAGGCCAGGCACCTTGGGTGAATCTCTGAGAAGTTCTGATATGTGTGTGGCTTGAGAGATTGCTTCGTGTTGGGTGAAGGGACCCTCTCCCACCTCTCTGCATCCTGGGGACCCCTGAGCATCTCCAGTATTCTTCTGTGCTCAGAGCCCAGAGACTCCTAGTGTGCATGACAAAGAGCTACATGTTTCATAGGTGACCTGACAGTTCATGTGCACTTGATTTGTTTAGCAGGAAAATATCCCCTTCAACGAGAGATGCTGACCTTTCAGCAAAACCCCTCCATGAGGTTGTAGGGAACCTGGCTCTCTTTCCCACATCAGCAATTGCTGTTTCTTGCCCATTGGGACCTCCTGAAATATGTCTCCTGGAGAATGTTCAAGTTTGCTTCATTCAGTCCACCCTTTTTACTTTCCCTCTTATGCAGAGCTTGAGAGCTTGAGCCAAATACAGTTGATGATTTTTCCCTATTCCCTCAAGCTGTGTCCCCAGCCAGCACCAGTAATAACTGCTGGAACTGGATAAAGCCATCTGCACTCTTGCCTGTTTCTTTTGATCAGTTTCTTGTAAATATCCTCAGTCCACTTACTGAGAAAAGTAAACTATAGCCAAAACCCCTGCAGGGTACAGCAAGTGCAGCCCCCACCCTACTTTCAATTTGTAACAGATTCTAGACCCCTGCCTGCTGATTCCTTAGTCTCTCCCACAATCCCTTGTCTCCCAGGATCGATGTGCTTATTTGTTCGTTCATCAGATGTAATGGGCCCCTGGACTGCGTGGAGCCTGAGATGAACCAGGCAAACACCATGCCACGTTCTGAGCAGGAGTACAGAAATGGTCCTCTAGAGCAGAGGTCCCTAACCTTTGGGGTTCTGAATGGTACTGGTCAGTGGCCAGCAGGCTATCGAGGGGAGCTTCATCTGTATTTGCAGCCTCACCCCAGCGGTAGCATCGCTGCCTCAACTCCACCTCAGATCATCAGGCATTAGATTCTCAGAGGAACACTGGCCCCTGGTACCAAAAAGATAAGGGAACAATGCTTAGAAGAAGTGATATCTAAAGGATGGAGAGTGCTAGGGATTAACTGGCTGAAATGGTGGAGGAGGAGAGAGTTCTTAGAGCATGTCAGGCATGTGACATACTGATTGGGGAGACAATGACAGTTCAAATTTGGAAGGCTTAAATACCAGGAAGAGCTATGTTTTAGAAAGGACTTGGACTATACTCTAGATGGTGGAACCAGTGAAAAACTTAGCAGAGGAACAACTGTCTGGTCTCCAGTGTGGAGGCTGGGTTGGAGGAGCAGAGACTTGATGTGGTTAGGCAGGTCTCATGATGGTAATAGTGGGAGCATACACACACAAGCTGTGAGAGGAGCAGGGGAAAGTGTTGGGAGAAGTGTTAACTGAGCGGCTTTATTAGGTGGTTGGATCATGCGGCAGGGGGTGGAGGTGGGGCGAAGACAATGGTGGACCCTTCAGCATCTCTGAATTTGTACTAGTGTTTGGACCTCAGGACACTCCAAGATAGCCACAATTACTGCCGCCTCCAGTTCTTCAAAGATTCTGCATTTGGAGACTGTTCTTCTCATGCAGAACTCGTTGGTAGCCCCTCTCTTAGGTAAGCCCAGCTTCTCCAACGGCCAGTCTCAGGACTTCTCCCAACATCCAGCAATACTGGAGTGTCCTTACTCTTAGACTCCAGAGCTCACTTCCTGCACAAATATTGATCTTTGGCGTGATTAATATTGCTATTTATATTAACAATGAATTTGTTCGCCAAAAATTAATTAGCACAAGAAGACTGCATGTTATTAGGAACCTCATTAATTTCACTGAGTTTATTTAAATGACAGCAGGATGTCAAGTTAATAATGATGACTAATTAATAAATACATCTGATTAACTTTAAAGCGTTTGAAGGAAATGGCACAAAGCCTGTGGCCAAAGGATTGACAGTTTCTCATGAGCAGAGGTGGTGCCTCCTCTTTTAAATGCAAGGGACCAAAGGTGACAACCCCTCAGGTCTGACATGCTAAGCAGGTGGCCTTATTGAGTTAGGTAAAGGATTGACTACAGCCAATTTGGAGTTTGAGAAGATATCTCAAAATAATCAGTGGCCTGAGACACCACCTTACCATGAGATGTCCCCCTCCCCTCTGAGACTTCATTAGGAGACAGCGTGGACTAGGACAAAACAGCAAGGCCTCTGGAATCAGATGCACCTGATGTTTGAATCCTGCTTCCTCCACTTGTATCTGTGCATCTTTGGGCAACATAGTAAGTAGAGGACATAGGACTCACCTTCTGGGATACTGTATATTTTAAACAAAGGTGTTGGAAGACTTGGGTGCCTGCAATGTGGAGGTTACTCAAAAAATATTCTCTTCCTTTCTTCTTCTTAATATGTTCTACCTCTATCTGTACAGGGGCCAAGCATCCCTGGCTTGCTTTGCTTTCAGCAAGGGCATGGCTATTTCCCTCTCAGAGGTACCCCGAGTCTTCCCTTTGTTTCTTTGCATGTAGAAGCTGCAGTTAAGAAGCCATGGAAATCTGTAGTTACCTATTAAAGGTGATTTTATTCCTTCAAACTTCTCTCTGCTCCCTGCTCAGAAACAGCAGCAGAAAGCTTAGGGACCTCATATAATCAGAGTGTTTAAGCGGAGTCACTGCTTCAAACAGAACAATTTGTTCTGAGCATACAGCCCTGAGCTATGCAGAGGGAAGGAGTGGGAAGCTTAGTCTACAAAGGAGCGTCTGCTCCTCTGAGGGCTCAGGGAGGGAGCTGGCTGGGGGCTGAGAGCTGCTCCAGCAAGCCACCCTGAGGAAATGTTAACATGGCTTTTAAGTGGAGCTGGGTATTTTGCTCTGTTTTAGGGAATATTATTATTTCAGGTATTTTAACCCATTCTATGGAAAGCCATGTGCAAAACTGAGAAGGCCTTAGGGGCTCGTTTTGGAGCGAACTGGAGTTACATGCAACCATTGCTGAGGGCTTTCCTCTATGTATGTCAGGATCTTGCAATGACTTCGTAAATTGGGAGCACCCCCATTTTAAAGACAAGTAAATTAAGACTCAGAGAGGTTATTGGGCTGCCCAGGACTACTAAGTGGCAGAGACAGGTTAGATCCAGAAGGTACACTGGTGGGGCTGGGGGCTGCTGACGTGTGCTTCTATTATAACCCCTTGTTGCTGTTTCCACATCGCCCCCCACCCACCCAGTCCCACCAGAGGGTAAGCTATCTGGGAACTAGGAGTGTGTCTTACCCATTGCTGGGACACTGATACCTAAATGTACTCTTTGGCACCCAGCCGGGATCCAGCCAGTGTTTGCTGACTGGATGGTGTGATGATGACCACAGAAGTCCCAGATCCAGGTGTGTGCTTTGAAAAAAGAGCCCAGAGCCTGGCCCACAGAAAGGACAGCAAGGGCCAGCATAGACCCACTGGTGAGTGTGGGTGCAGGGGGCATGTGTCCTTGCTGAGCGCCTGTACAAGGCAGCACTGTGCCAGGCCCTGGACGTACGCAGTCCTGTCTACCCTCACAACAGGCATGAAGAGAGGACAAGATTACCACTGCTACTAACAGGAGGAAACTGACCCTGACAGATTTACCAGCTTGCTGAAGGCTATGAAGGGAGTAAAGGATGAAGCCAGGATTGAACAGTCCTCTTCGAATTCGATGCTTTGTCAACTATACAATAGAAATGGCAGAAGATGATGAGAAAGGAGCAAATGAACAAGGGAGATGATTTGGGGACCTCCTAGAAAAGGCCTCTCTCTCTTGGGCAAACTAGGAAAGAGCTTTCCTAGTCTGAAGGCCTGGGTCAGAGTTAGGTTGAGGGTACTAGCAGCTTCAATTCGCTGAGTTAGCAGGAAATGAATTGTTAATTTCTAGTAGGAAATTCTGGATTGAGAAACAGGGCTAGGGTGGAAATGACTCGGACACAAGATTAGTGCCAGGGCAGCAGGGTAGTTCATAAGGCAGCAAGATGGAGATTACAGAGCAAAAGGGAGTATGGGGCTTCCTTATCCTGGAGGTGAAGGGTTGAGACATGGAAGGAGTAAGTGGATGGGCATCATGGGGAAGGGTGGGGCTGATTCTGGCAGTCTAGGCAGCTCCCATGACCTTACTGTCTGCACTGAGGCTTCATAATAGAAGGGCTTGTACTTTGGTCCCAGGCACGTTCCTCCCTCCAACTCCCTTCCCTGTTGTGAAGACACATTCCTTGTCTCATGCTTGATATTGAGCAGCCATGTTTGGAGGAAACACTTGAAGTTGACTGCATAAGAAGCCGAGAAATACCCTGATGCAGAAATAAGACCCGTCCAAGTTTCTCTTGAGTTGTTCCTTAGTTTCTCACAAACTTTAACCACCTGAAGCCCAGAAGAAGCACTTTCAAAATGTTCTCCATGCATGAACTCAACAGAAAGAGTCTTGCTATTGCTATGGATGCTGTCATTTCCCAGGGGACTGTACCTCTCTGTGCTGAGGATGGTATTTTGGGGGCACTGTCAAAGCTGCCTTGATGTATTAGAGCAGCCACATGTTCTGTGCCAAGTGGAGAGAATGCTGTCTTCCCCAACTATGGATTGTTTCACCTGGGACCTCAGTGACAACAGGACTGAAGTCTGGTATTTGGCTCAGTCCTTCATGGAACACATTTCCAAGCTTCTGTTTGCTGTCTCTTTCTGCGTAGGGCTCAGATATTAGTCCATGTATCTGTGCAGGAAAAACAGATCTTACCCTATTTGTGTGTTACCCTTCTGCACATGCAAATCTCATGAAGAGACATCTGCCTTCCACCATACCCTACAGCCTCATTACATTGGTAGAAGGAAGGCATTTCGATAGGTGCAGCTAAGTTAACATAGTGATGCTGATTCACATCCCTGTTTGAGGGTCCTTTGGGCACAGGCAGAATACCAGCTCTGGGTGCTTGGGAAGCTGGCAGAGCTTTGTCACAGAGAGAATGTCAGCCCTCCAGGGAATGCTTTTGGAGCGTCATTTCAAATGCCCACTCTTAACATGACATGACTCTGCTGGCTCCTCATAGGTGTGAAAAAATAATATAAACGGAACCACTTTAAAATGCAATCAAAGTGGCCATTTCAGAGGAACAGCCTCAAACCTTTGCAATGTTAAAACTGGGCAAAATAACTTTTGGATTAGGCCTAAAGCAACATTATATCTCAAAAACTTTACAAAGATAACGAGAAAACAAATATTATGATGTGACTACTGGTTCAACAATTAAAAACACTGTTCAGAATTGCTGTCACTATGTTAGTTTATTTGCACCTATAGAAATATCTTCTACCGATGTAATTGTTATCCTTCCCTTTTCTATAATACCTTCTCCCTTTACCTCCTAATTTGAACACATCTAAGCTTCAGCCTGAATCAGTGCTTCTTGAATATCTATTCTTTGGGATCTCGAACAAGTGCTTGTTGCCGCTCACTTCGGCCTTTATTTTAAGGTTAACGTAGACCTGTGGCTTCTACTGTCTGTTTTAAAAATGTCTGACCTGGGTCTAGATTAGGGTTTTGATAGGTTCATGAGGAAGAGGAGGCATCACAAGAGTGAACTTGGAGTGGGAGCGAGTAAGTCTGGGCCATATTCAGAAAACTGGTTGAACATGAGCCCTGGCTCTCAAGGTGGGTCCATGACACCCTGTGGGTCCCCAACACCCCTTTAAAGGGTCCTCGAGGTCCTTCTTTCCTCTCTAGGTGTTTATGTGCGGCTAGATTTTCTATATGTAATTTAATTTCTATATGTAACTTAACACATAATTTAACATATTTCTATATGTAGAGTAGCATATTACAACAGACTGAGTGAAGAAGCAGACATGAGAATCCAGCTGTCTTCCATGAAGCCAGGCTTTAGAGATTTGCAAAAATATAAGCCAATGTTGATGCTCTCACTGAGGTTTTATTTGGAAATAGAGTTGATTTTATAAAAAATATATTATTTGTATTAGCAATGGATTCATTGTTATTGAGTTAAGAAATAAATAATTTCTCAGTTTTAATCCGTAATGTAGTATAAATTACGGTGATAACTCACTTATACAAAAGCATCTTGGGGTCCTCAATAATTTTTGAGAGTGCAAAGGGGCCCTAAGATGAAAAAATTTGAGCATGTCTCAGCTAAAATATGGACCACATATAAAGGAGGAGCCTAAAAGAAGTTCAGAATGAATGGTAAGCCAGGGACACATTGCACATTGCTTATTCATTTTAATAGGCAGAATGGGGTCCCTGAGGACAAATGGGTCTGCTGGCAAGCACAGGCAGGGATATAAGACAGTGATCTCTCATACTAATCTAGATAGGAGTACTGCAAGGTGGTTTAGGCCAAGAATACAGGGGGGCAGGACCTAGCAAGAGACATTCACAAGGGTGGGTCAGCGGCTGGGGACTGAACTCACTTTCAGTGCTCAAAGCCAAGAAGCACTGCCACAAAAAGTGTCTGAGAGAGAGTACCCTTCAGCCAGCACATAAGCTAAAGTTTGAGGGGAATTTCTGCAGGGACTCTTGGGAAAGAGGTTTTACTCAGCAGTCAAAATCTGATGAGAGATTCTCTTTTAAAAACAAAACTCCAGCCCCAGGGAAGGGAAGCTCACTGGAGCCAAGAAACACCAGCCTGAGCAGTAATCAGAGTGGCAAGAATAGGGAAGATAAAGAAGCTAATGTCACGTGTAGAACTGTTACTTCTGTGGCCTAGACCTCTGGATCTCCAGAAAAACCTGGTCGGCTTACACACAGGAGTTCAGAGGGATGAAATACTTTGCCAAGGTCACTCAGCTATCGAGTGGCAGAGAGAAGATTCAAATTCCCACCTTTTTGTTGCCA
The DNA here is from genome assembly GCF_014176215.1 of Rousettus aegyptiacus. Classification (NCBI taxonomy): domain Eukaryota; kingdom Metazoa; phylum Chordata; class Mammalia; order Chiroptera; family Pteropodidae; genus Rousettus; species Rousettus aegyptiacus. The sequence goes on along the minus strand of NW_023416311.1, from coordinate 25,181,230 downwards.
AAGCTGAGACCTTTCCCATGATGCTTTCTGTCTCCTTCAAGGAATAGGAACACAGAAGCCGGGAGCAAAGCTGGACATCTCCTCTGTAGGAGATCTCCAGAGGTAGGTCTAACCTCCTGCTTGATATTTCATGGGCATATCTGATACATCTCAAACTCAACGTGTCTAGAGGAAAACCTCGGCCACTCACATCTCCCACCTCTGTCTGCTTTTCATGACCACCCAAATCTGTGGGTTACTCACCCACTCCTCCCCACCTCAGTGCATACCTCCCCCAGCCTCTCAACTGTCAAAGCTCCAAACCCGTCTTCCCTCATATCTGTCTCCAATTGACCAGGAGGTCCTGCAGGGTCTAGCTCCATAATACATTTTCTCTGCAGCTGCTTGTCTCCCATGGCTGCCATCATGCTCATCTGAATCCCATCACATCTCAGATATTTTACCACAGTGGCTTCATAATGGGTTTCCCTGTCTCTGATTTTGTCCTCATCTCACCCATTATTCATACAGAATGAAGCTTTTAGACTATAAACTGGATCGCATCACTGCTCTGCGCTTCTCACTGTGCTTACAGTGCTATCTCGAACTGCTGCCCACCAGCCTGTAAGTGTCCGAGCCTCCTAAGCGGTCAGGCTTCCGCCACCACTCCAGCCACCTTCTTCCACGTTTGCCCTTGCTCACTCTGCTCTAGCTACTCAGGCCACCTTTATGTGCCTCCAACATGCCATTCTTTCCCTCATACGAATATCTGAATCTGTGCATCTCTTTGCCTAGATTGTTCTGACCTAGTTTTTTATGTGGCTACTTCTTTTTCACACCTTAGTTCTCAGCTCAAGTGTTACTTTCTCAAAACGGCTTACTCTGATCTCCATTCTAAAGAGAGCCAAAATGCCCTCCATTGTTCCCCAACACTCCACCATTTTTATTTCCTTTCCAGTATGTTTCGCTCTCTGGGATTATTTATTTATTTGTATATTGTTTTGTTCCTGCCCCAACTAGAATGTGTGTTCCTTAAGGGCAAGAACTTTTCACACCTCTAGTGCTTTGCAGGATGCTATGGCACATAACAGGGACTCAAGAAATATTAGTTGAAGAAATGAATGAAGGAAAGGCAACCACCTAGTCACCTAGGAAGAAACAGCTCTCAGACACAGAACAGAGCATGTCAGGTCGTGTGGAAAGCTGAGCTTGCAGGCCATTCTGAGAGGAACAGGGGCCCCTAGACTGTTGATTGACTCTTCCTGACAAGGTTTCAGTGGGTCTGAGAACTTGGAGAGAGTGGAGTCTGTCACATGGTCATCAGTGGCCCTGCTCATGGGAACAAGCAGGCAGGAGGCCAGTGACCAAGATACATCTATACCATTTTCCCCAGAGCTTCTCTGCTTTGCGTCAACTTCAGTGGACAGCCTGGTGGCAGATGTTTCTTCTATGTTCTTTTTTTCTTCTTGAGGGGCAGCACTAGCTTTTAGCCCATGGGCAGATCAGAGGAAAATACCTCCTGACAAAAATATCTGAGAAAGTTTCTCTCGACTCAGATGCCAGGTCCATCTCCTTCTCCCAGTCCCTATGGATCTTTTTCCCCAGCACTTTTGCAGGCATCCCCTACCCCACTTTTATTAACCCAAACACCACAAATGTGTGTTGGGTTGAACAAAGAGACCACCTTTCTGCAAGAGAGGAAGCATTAATACTTCTTTTCCAGACCCTCTGAGTGTGGAAGTCAGATAGTCACCTCAAGGAGGACTGAGATCAGTCTTTTAGATGCCCTTCTTGATAAATCTGAAAGAAAAAGGTGGCACAGATAATTGCACATTTGTGGGCTGGAGGTAACTGAACTTAATACAGATCCTAGAAAGATGGCACAATTCCCGCCAAAAAACTTAACTTATTCCTTGTCTTAACTTGCTGACCTCACAAAGCTGACCTCACAGAGCTTCCAGGTGTGAGGGCCTTTGCCATAATACACATCTCAGTGTAATATACATCTCAGTGGGAGGTGAACCCAGGAGGTGAAGTTCTGGTTTGCAGGAAGACAGAGCAAAAAGTAGCTCTTGGGGGTTTAGTTCTATCATTGGCTTTGCTCTGGTTCTGTTCTTGTTTGTCCTTCAGGATCTGCAAAAAGCCCAGTTAATGAGTAGCAAACCTGCCCTCATCAGCTCCAGCTGAAGCTTCTGTCTGCCTAGGGCAATTTCGCCCGCTGTGCTCTCTTCTCTGGGGCTCAGGTAGAAACTGCAGCAAGTCCAGAAAAGTTTAATTGGGCCCCAAATGTGATTAACCAAGACTGGCTCACATATGCTCTGCTGGTGTTTAGCATGCCACAAATTCTAGCGTTACCCAGTGGGTGCTAAAAGCCATTCTGCTTTTAATGTTCCTTGCCTAGTTTACTCGAGTTGGAATTTAAATCAAAGGCTAACATCTATATTGGGGATAACTTTACAGTTTATCTTAATATAACAGCTAATAAATGTCATGTTTTAAAGTAGCTATTTAAAAACAATGGTTTTAACAATGTGATATACTTTTAAGGGAATCTGGTAAGCAGTTGACTGAAGCTGGCACACTGTAATTTTAGGCATTATAAAACCAGAGCAATAAGAATGGGAGAGACGAGCTTGAAGGTACTGAACCAGAGCCAGATATTGGGATGTTCACAGAAATAAAGATAAAGCATCTCACTGCCTCCCACTCAGCTACAAATAGGATGCCTCAACAATAGGATCTCCTAACTGGCCTTCTTCAAATGGGAAGGAACGATAGGCAGGTTCAGGGGATCTTCTTGGATCAACATTTCTAGTGCCAGCATCTGTAACAGAACCCTTTACTGACTCTATCTTGGTTGGTGGTGTCAAGGGAGACTCGAGCAGGGAGGCTTAGGGGAAACAGCATTTGAAGGGACTCTGTAGCTTAGTCCCACTCCCGCTGTGCCTCTGACCTAATCTGGAGCTTTCAGTGGATCAATTAACCCAACAGGACTTCATCTGTGAAATGAGAGATTTGGCAAGATGGTCTCTATTATGATTTCTGGCTCTGTTATTTCACGCTGTCCCCCAGATTCCCGATGTTTTGTGTTGCTTTGAATCAATGGATTGATTTGTTGAGTATCTGTTATGTACTTAGCTCCATGCTAGATTCTGCAATAAATTCTGTTTCATAAATATTGACTGACAGACACCAGGCTAGGTGCTATGGATACAAAGAGATGAAACATGGTCCTTTCCTTCTAAAAGTACATTATCCTATTTCAGAAAGTTAAAAAGAAGTAGGGGGAGGAGGAGAAAGAGAAATGGAGATCGAGGACTTCTGCTTCTAAGTGGGATGGAGTAGCTGGTGGCAAACCAAGTCCTGCCTGGCACAACTAGAAAAGCCAGGTGAAATGCAGAGATCCACAGTCTGAAGGCAGCAGAGAACTGTCTAGATAAGGAGAAGTAGGGAGCAGAGACCGTAAGAGAGAAAAAGTTTGGAATGGGAGCTGAGCTGGCTTCTGCAACTGTTATTGCCTGGGCGGCTTGCACTTCTGAGCATTAGTGGAGTTGGAACCCTGTGCAAAGCCCATGCTTTATTGGGTCGTTGGGACTGCGACAGCAAAGTAGCACAGACTGGGTGGTTTAAATAGCAGAAATTAATGTATTACAGTTCTAGAGGCTGGAAAACTGAGATCAAGGTGTGGGCAGGGTTGGGTTCTCCTGAGGCCTCCCTCCTTGGCTTGCAGATGGGTCGTCTTCTCCCTGTGTCCTCACATGGTCTTCCCTCTGTATGTCTGCATCCTAATCTCTTCTTATAGGGATGCCAGTCATATTGGGTTAGAACCCACCCTAATACTCTCATTTTAACTTAATCACCTATTTAAAGACCCTGTCTCCAAATACATCATATTTTGAGGTACTGAAGTTTAGTACTTCTACACATGAATTTTGTGGAGACACAATTTAACCTAAGGCACATGCAAATTCTGAAAGTGAACCCTTTTTTGGGGTAAGGGGCAGGGGGACAGGCAGAAATATCAGCTCAGATTTGGAAAGGAACTTATGGGATTCAAGTACTTGGCCAGTTTTCCTCTCAGGAAATTTATCAAATACTGGGAGTTTGCAAAGTGAGAGACTAAAATCCTAAACAGAGAGCCTCTGAAAATCACAGTGATGTTTCTGGCATTCTTGTGAGACAAAACTCAGGTTCATCACCAGCCTAGAGTTGGGGCCTATGTTAGTATGCTCAGGCTGCCATAACAAAATACCGCAGAGTGAATGATTTACACAACAGACATTTATTTTCTCATAGTTCTGGGGGCTACAACTCTGAGATTGAGGTGATGGCAGAGTTGGTTTCTCCTGAGGCCTCTCTCCTGGTCTTGCAGAGGATCACCTTCTTGCCGTGTCCTCATATGGCCTTCCTTCTGTGCATAAGCATGTCCTTTGCTTATAGGGACACCGGTTCTGTTGGATTGGGGCCACACTCTTATGGCCTCCATTAACCTTATTTACTTCCTTAAAGATCCTATCTCTCAATACAGTCATATTGGGGGTTGGGGCTTCAACACATGAATTTTGAGGGGACACAATTCAGTCCACAACAGAGCCCAACAGAATAAACGAGTCTCTTATCAAAAAGTTCAGGAAGCCAGTAGGAGATTAGAAGTAGATGGAACCTTACCGAGGCTGCAGTCATCTCAATGACTTTTAAGTGTGTTATTCAGTGGTATTAAATACTTTCATAATATTTTGCTATCACCACTGCCATCCAACTCCAGAACTCTTTTCATCTTGTAAAATTGAAACTCTATACCCATTAAGTAATAACTCCACATTTCCCCATTTCCCCTACTCCCCCCAGCTCCCGGCAACCACCAGATTACTTTCCATCTCTATGAGTTTGACTACTCCACTTCATTTAAATGTAATCATACAGTATTTGTCTTTTTGTGACTTGTTTATTTTACTTAGCATAAAATTCTCAAAATTTGACCATGAATTGCATATCAGAATTTCTTTCCTTTTTAAGCCTGAGTAAAATTCCGTTTTATATATGTATTTCATTTGAGGTACACACACACACACACACACACACACACACACACGTGCGTGCACACATGCACATTTATCTATCTCACATTTTGCTTTTCATTCATCCATCAATGGACACTTGGGCTGTTTCTATGTTTTGGCTATTGTGAGTAATGCAGCGACAAACATGGGTGTGCACTTCTTGACACATCCTGCTTGGCCATTATGCCCTCTTTTTTCTAGTTGGTTATAGGATTGGGCCAAATAAGCTCACCTTTTGGGCTTTGCCCATCTCTGCCCAGTGCTTTCATAATTATATGAACCACCTTCTGGCTCACCTTAGACCTTGGGTCCAGCTGATCTAGGCATGGCTCACTAGAAAGCTTCTCTCTTCCAACCCTATTAGCCTTGTAGTGGGGCTAGCTTCTCGTTTTGGGCCTGATGGGAGTCACTAAGGTGAGGTTTTCCAGCAACATGCCACCACACCTAGTGTTTCCTGTGTCTCATACAAGCATGTAGCCTACTTTGAATAGTGCCCTAAAATTGGTCTTCCCTAAAACTGATGGTGCCTACCATTTCAGTTCTCTCTGGAGAAAAATGTTTAGTAGAACATGCAATGTGGGGTAGGGGTACAATCTACTGGATATGGGAAGTAGATTCTACAAAATCCAGACAGTGCTAGGGAATATTATATATAATAACAACATAAAAGAGGTGAAGGGTTTTTCTCAATCACACAAGTCTGAGAGTGTACAAATGAAATTTGTGATAACTTTAAAAAGATTTTTTTACCCCCGAACTTGTTTACTTTTAAATATAAGTACATAGATACTTTCTCATCTTTTCAATGATGTTCTCAAGCTCTAATATTCAAGAATGTTTATGAAACAATCTGTAAATGATTAAGATAAACTGCAACCGGGAATTTGTCATTACACTTTGAGTTTCTGTTTTTAAGGTCTGAGAGTAACTATTAAAGGAGGTAAATGGGGATTGTGGGGGATGGATTGGAGCCATGCAGAAGGACTTTGAGTCTTCTCCAAAATCAGTATCTATTTTCAGAAGGGAACAAAATACTCATCAAAAAACACATGTCATCTGGCTGATTCTCTACAACATCCTGGGTGAATCAGACATGTTCCAGCAACTCTGCTAAGTGTCATCCCAGAAGAGGTGAGTTTCTGAAGGGCAAACAAATGCATCTTTTCTGTCTGTCTGTTCTAGACAAGCACGCTGAAAAACTTTTAACTGGAACTGGGTAAGCAAAAGAACAAATAGGAGAGATATGATGTGGACAAGGTGAAGATGGATCTAGACTTCAGAAAGGGATAAAGTTGAAGGCTTTATTCGTGGTGTACTGACTGCACGGTAAAGGGGACAGAAATAAGAAACCCTTGTAGCTCTCCCGATTTTGCTATGAGGAGCCAATCATCAGTAATGGAGATCCAGCTGAAGTATTCACTCTTAAAACAAAGTGGATATAGCTTATCTTACAGGAGTAAGGACAGAAAGATGTGGCATTTTCGAGGCAAAGGAATGTGAATGAGGAACTACAAAAATATTGAAGTAAATTTCCCTGACATTGCCTCACAACATTATCAGAGAAACGTTTTATTCTGGTAGAACATTCCAGGTTGCCTTTAATAGTTAATTTCCTCCTCCCCAAGCCCAGAAATAATGGTTTAATTTTCCTTATCATTCTGACCTGACTTTACCCACGTTTCCCTTCTTTCCTCACTTATTCTATCAACTGCCATTGGCTGCAGATCTCACTGACCATTTATGGTTAAACTGGTTCATTTTAAAATTTAGCTTCCATCAGGGTAGCCTTTTATCTCTAATCCTTGGCCTTCCAACAGCTCCCAGGATTGCACTGCTGTCTGGCCCCAGAAACCTCCCACGCCCTTGTTGTGTGCTGTCACATGGGCAGCCCCATCCCAACCCATTCTACCCAACCCTACTCAGTCTGTCCTTTCCCACATTAAAAAGATATGAACACTGAGCATAGCAGAGAGGAGAGGTGGAAAAAACCCTGGTCTTTTTTTATATGATTAAGCCTCTGGTCATATTTTTAGGTTTATTTTTGAGTGTGAAAATATATTTCTTTATTGCTTATGGTAATTTGAGTCAGGCTTACCTGTTACATGCTGCAAAGATATCTTAACTGATTCACAGGAGGGAGGAGAAGATAATGCAAATACCAATAGTTGGTTTGTCAGCACTTACAGCCCTGTCAATTCATCCTACAGTGGGCTGTCCTTCATAGACCTGTTTGGGAGGGTGGTGAAGAGAGTAGGGAAGGAAAGGGGGAAGGGGAAGTTCAGGAAGATCAGGCCGATGGTTCCTCCTTTTGGAAAGTTGTGGCAGGTCATACATTATCTAATAATCTGGGATGCACTGCATAGGAGTCATACTCTCCACTGGGGTGAGGAGAAGAAGGAAATAGGGGAACAAGGGAAATGTAAAAATGTGTTTTGCCATGATTAGATAACCTTCTAATTGTTTTTGAGACTTGACTTTCCAACCTGATTACCTGCTTCTCCAGGGAAGGGCTATATCTCTTCTTTTTCTTATAATTCATATATTTTATTTTCCTTCTTATTAATCATCAACCATTCCTGTTAATTACAAAATGAAGTCAAAAGCTTTGTCATGGAAGACATGTACCTCTGTAAGCTTCTACACATACTTCTATTGCAGTCTTTATCAAACCACTCTGTGATTGTCCCCCAAGAACTGGAACATAGCGATTTTCTTCTTATCTTTGGCTGTCAGCCTACCTTAGAGATGCTCACGATAGATGCTTGAGGTTGAAGAAAGGCTTCTTGACTGTTCTTTACAGGTTTTCTTGTAACCCTGACCAGCCCTTTGTGCTTCCCTGTTTTTGTCCTTGGCCTCAGAACCCAGGAACATGGTCTGCTAAATACACCTTAGCAGTTGGCACACATGTCTGGTGGGAAACAGGCTCCTCAGCTCCCCATATTCTTGTTGTCTCTGAAGACAAGGCCCTTCTCCTGTTAATGTTAATGCTTTAAAATTGATTGTCATGGGAAAACACACAAGGACAACAAAAATAACTTCACGTGGGGGACTTTGTAATACTGACAAAATTCTTACAATGGGATTCCTGGGTCTATAGTTCCTGACTCTTGAGCCCACAGAAAGTTTTACCTGGGATCTAGCTGGGCTTTTCTGTCTTCTGGGAAATGCCTCTAATAGGGTCACTTTTCTTTACTAAGAGAGGAAATCAGAACAGGAAAAAAACTGTGGTTTAGTTGCTTTTTAAAAAGGATGTGTGCATCTTTATTGCCTGCCATATTGGATAACCCGACAGTTCACTTGACCTGCTCTTTGCAGGATTTTTTTAACCTATAACAGTGGTTTATTAAAAACAATTTTTTTGTAGGATGTTCCTTTTGTGTGTGTCTATGTGTGTGCATTTATGTGCCATACCAGCAAAACAAAACAAGCAAAAAACAAACAAACAAAAAACCACTATATATTAGTTAACAGTGGCTACTGTTGTTAAAGAAAAAATTATTTTGACACGTATTAAACCAGCAAAGTAGACTTTATTCAAGACAATTGCAGCAGGGGAGAGAGATTGAGCTGTACTTCCAATGCAACATGGCCAAGTAGGGATTTATAACCAAGAACCAGAATGAGGGATTTGGAGAACGGAAAATTACTAAGAGAGGACATCAAGGGTATGGGGATTCTTGCTAAATTGGTCTGATAGGATTCTTGTTGACAGCAGGCTAAGGACTTCACATCAAAGGTGGGGGACGAGGAACTTGATCAAATATCAAGGGTGATTAGATAAGAGTGAGAGATTCTCCCTAAATTGATATAGCAGGATTCTTGTTAAGACTATGTGATGCAAGCCCAGCAAGGACAGTGAAGACATAGAAGGCTAAGGTTGAGGCCTAGTCAAAAAGAAAACTCAGAGGAGACTAACTAAAGTTTGGTCAAGGAAAGATTCTTTGTCAGTCTCTCCTTTTGTTTAAAAAAAAAAAAATTCTCTTTCCTTTGAACAATATAGGTTCATTTCTTATCTTGTCACCTTTTGATCATTAAGGACAAACTAAACCATCTGTTAGGACTTGGTAATTAAGGGTGTTTGTTCAATGGTGAGAATCATCAGATATTGAATGAGGGTTGTTTTTTGTTTTTGTTTTTGTTTTTGTTTTTCAGTGAGATTATCCACAGTCATGGTTATTTTCTAAAGCAGAGCATGAAGATGTGGCAATTTAGTGAACCTTCTGAGTGGCCCACAAGTCAGCAGACTTGAAGGTTTCCTATACATGATCTATCGTGGTGTTGGGTCATTTAAAGTAAATATCAAATTGTCCAGCTTCATTTTGCTCCAGGCCTTCAGTTAAGTTCAAGGCTTCTTTAGGCCTTGGGCGAAGGGTCAGCTACAAGACAACTAGAGAACAAAGATATGGGCCATCAGATTTTAGTTCTTAGTCATGCAAAATCAGAGGAGAGGGAGACAACTTGGAAATGTTATTTTGGAGAGTTGTAGTCAGATGATGAAGGAAAATAGAAGAACTAAGAATTTGGTAAAGACTGAAAAAATGTACAAGATGGTTGAGTTCAATCCAAAACACAAGTATATAATGGAACCTCAAAGACAATGGACGGAAACAGAATCTGAGAACCCAAGGGTGTGCTATAGTTTTCCACTGAAACATAAAATTCCTCTCTATAGTCCTTCCCCATTTTTAATCAAGATAACCAAATTAAGGTTATTCTTGTGGGCAATATAATTCTGATCTCATTAGCTTTGGCTCTATTATTTACATAAATGCAACACGGATGATAATTGATCGCATAGGCCTTTGAAATTTTTATTTGCTGGAACTTTTCATAAGAAATCTCAGATTAGACTTTTAAAAGCCTCTCAACATTAGGAACCCAAGCCAAAAACTCATCACCAGACTTCACCTGCAGTACTTATACATTTGGGTTAATTTCTCTGCTCAAGATCCCCGAAACAGTTTGAAGTTTCTGAGCTGGTCTTTCTTATTCACTTGTAAAGATGGAAACCATATAAGCCAGATACCAGGCTAGTTTTCCCAAGAGAGCTTTGTAAGTATTGGCTTCATAAAGTCAGTTTTAGTTTCTTAAAACTCTCTGGTGCTATTTGATTCTATACATATCATTCTCAAATAAAAATTCTAAGCAAAACCTTGGTTGTATAACCAGTGTTTCCAGTCACATTCTGTTACAAGGAAGATAGATTCTTATTGAACTCATATATTGCCATGACTTGTATTGTCATGACCAAATACTCAACAAGAGTTTCTGAATTCTGTGTAAGGAGAAAAAGATAAATGTTTCATTTCTGTTTACAAAATTGTTGTGAGTTTTAGATAGCTTAAGCGAAAAGGAAGAGGGGGCCCTTATCCATCAAAAATAGAACATTAAAGGACTAGCAATGTTGCAAACAAAAGCCATCAAAGAATCGTAATCATTCTTCATCAGTTCATTCAGTCCCATGTAATTAATCCTTTTTCTGCTTGATTTTGGGTTAGCCATTTTATGAACCCATTAGCTTCCCTACTTGAGTTCTGAAAATCCTTACTCAGTTTAGTGGTACAATCTCAATGTTGTTCTAGCAATGCCATCAGAAGCCTAGACCCCAGAGTATCTCAGAGTCCTTTCCATGGGTTCCAGAAATAGTTGCTTTTATTGAAAATGAAGTGCTCTGGCCTGTAGCTGATTGCAGATGCTTTTTGAGAAGGATTAGAATAAAGCAAAAAATATCTGTGAATGACAAAAGACTTAAAACGTCCATGATTAAATAGTTGATGAGAGTTCATTATAAAAATGACACAATTGACAAGGAAATTTGCTAACTTTTGTGACATTCAATGTATTAAAATAATCGCTGCATTTATGACTATTTAGATTATACCATTTTTTGTCTAACATCAGGTAAAGAAGCATCAAGGCATATGGAAAATGAGGGCATTGACAAATTTCTGGGAACTTTAAACAATTTCTAAAATACTTATAAATATTTAACCACACAAATATAACTTAGGGAAGGATAAGCATTTCTTATTTTATAAAGCTTTTCATTCCTCATTTTCCGAGGTGAAAAACAAATTCTTTGATATTTCCTAGGGGCCCTATTGAAAATATCAAACTCAGTTTAAGAGCAAGAAGATTTCTTTTAGGATTTAATTTGGGGAAGGCAAAGTTGTCAAAAATGTCAAGAGATTTGAACACTTGACTAAATAGGATCAAAGGTCACCATGAAACAAAACTTAGCTACCTATTTAGCCAAAGCAATAATAAAATATTTCAAAAGTAACTACAGATGGTAACATGGCTGCAAAACCAAATCGAACCAAACCAAACCAAACCAAACCAAACCAAACCAAACCAAACCAAACCAAACCAAACCTTAGCTCTTTTAAAAGACTGGGTTCTCTTACATAGTCAAGGACATGACAGTTAACATAAAGCACAGGAAACAATTCTAATAAAACACAGAATCTGTTTCCTAGGCAGATCACTCATAAGAAAAATTTCTTATAACCACTTATAAAGAGCAGACCAATGGTCCAAGTAAACTTTGTTGTTTTAATAGAGAGAAAACCAAACTCCAGGTTTGCATCAGTATTGATAATAAAGCTCATAAAAGAAAAAGAAAAAAAAAACCTTACAAATAAATTCATCCACCCTTAACTAGCTAGTTTTGGCCTTACAATATAAGTTTTCTTTTTCAAGATTTTCCACAAACCTACAACTTGGTTGGAAATTATCAAAAAGTTTTGGAAACCATTTAAAGCAGAAATGATAAAACGCAACTATTGTTGAAAAGTCCATTCTTAAAACATTTATTTCACACATTAGCTTAATATGTATGATAACTCAGAGGGCACAGTTGTTTTAGTAAACCAATAATATTAAACTATACTCATTTGCCAATGGTTTATCCAAATTATGTATACTCAAAAAAGATTTGGATTAGTTTCTCTATATCTGAGAGTTTTATACATGTTTAATTTATATAAGTGATTAGGTATCCCTAATCCAGTATGATGGGTGTCTTTAGAAAAAGGGGAAATTTTGACATAAATATAAACATGAGCAGAGGGAAGACAATGTTGAAACACAGGGAGAAGATGGCCCTGTGACTGGAGTGATGCTGACACAAACCAAAGATTGCCAAGGATTGTGGCAAATAGTGGAAGCTAGAAGAGATGAAGAAGGGTTCTCTCCTTGAGCCATCAGAGGGAGCATGGCCCTGAAACACCTTGGTTTTGAACTTCTAGCCTCCTGAACTATGAGACAGTATGGTTTTCTTGCTTTAAGCTACCTGGTTTGTGATACTGTAGCAGCCCTGGGAAACTAATATAGATGCCAAGCCAGAGAAGAGAGAAGTGTAAGATGAATGGACACGGGAGCTGGTGGAGCAGGCTGAAAAGGGAAGTAATCAAGACAATGGTGGGAAAACCAGGGGCGATCAGTTTCCGAGAAGCCAAAAGAAGGAAGTTTGGTTAAAAACAATGGAGAGAAATTTCTGCACAAGATTTAAGAAGTCGGGGAGAGAGATTTGGAATTTGGCAATTAAGAGGTCACTGTGGACTTATGGAAGAGCAGTTCCTGGGGAAGATGTGAAGCCAGGATTGTCTGAGAAGGATCCTTGGGCCAGCCCTCCTTTCCACAGGCTACACTAGCCATTTACCGTCTGACTTCCATGGAGCTAAAACACATCATCGGCACAGTTTGCCTGTGAGGACCAAACTGATTTACACCTTGTTTCTGGGCCTTCTCCTTTAATTAAGAATATGAAAGTAAAACATTTCTTACAAAGAAAAAAAGGTGTTTTATAGCACCTTGAGGAATAGAACTGTTTATTAAGAAGAATGCAAAATAGAGAATAATACAATGAAATTACTCTTAACAAAACAAAAATCTCAAATAAACCATTAAAAATGCTCTACTTGTAATCAAAGGAATGCAAAGTAAAGTAGTGAGATGTTCTTTTTATTCAATTCATTGGCAAAGGTTTAAAAATGTATACAGTAATACTGCATGATGGTGAGTCTAGATGTGACTGTGGAGTTCAGCACAATAGTGGGAGTACAAATGATGGAAAGTATGATCTTTCTAAATGATAACTTGATAGGATACTTAAGAGCCTTAAAAATATGCATTGATGCTAGTCCAGAATTCCATTTCCAAATTTGTGTTTTAAGGAAATAATTAAAGCTATATACAAAACCTTTATTATAGGAATATATATTTCAGTATTATTTATATCCCCCTTCAAATAAATATTCAATAATACAGAGCTGATTAAATAAGTTATATTTATATGATAAGATAATGCCATTAAGTAATGATTTAGACAACATTTATAAGAATGAAGATATTCAGAATATACTACTTAGGAATAAAAAGTTATCAAAACAATATTTACAGGAAGAATGAATAAAAATATATTCGGTATCTGAAAGAAAACTATACAAAATAATTAACAGTAATTAATTTGGAATAGTGGGGTAATGGGTGATTTAAAATTTTTGTTCATTTTTCTTCTTTGATTTTTTTCCTCCTAAAATTAGCTGCATTTATTGCATATTTGAGATGAATAAATATTGTAAATTAAGAAATGCATCTATGCAGGATTGGGTCTGAGAGAAATGTTTGATTCACTGAAATTTTACCAAAGGTGAAGCAGTGAAGGGCACTTTTTCCTATTCATTTTATTGATAAATAAATTTAGGTCCCATGAGGGAAAGTACTTGCCCACACTTTTCCCAGGAATTGGGCAACTCACACGAGAGGATCTGAAGATGACCAATTAAGTGGCTGCATGATGTGGTGGGAACAGAAGAGTAAACTGAGTTCCTGATTCCTGAACTGTCTACTTTTCACAGTATAACATCCTCAACTGTTCTGTCTTGACTTATGTATTACATTTAAAATTTCCATTTTAAATTAGATTTCTTTCGTTTCTGAGTTCTTTGTGTCATTTTGGCCCAAACTCATTTCTCAAGGCTTTTGAAGAATTATCCTTCCCAGACCCACTGAACATCATAGACTACCGATGCCTAGTGCTTCCTTCTCTAACCAAAGTTATCATCACTGAGAATTAGGCATAAAGAATGAGCCAGATCTCTTCTATCCAGCCAGCTGTCACACACCAAATCAATGGAGTCACAAGATAGGCCCTAAAACATTGAGCAAAAGAGAACATTTGGAAGTGCCTTACCAATAGCAGCTAATTACTAACAAGGTCAATAACAACTGGAGAATAATTGGCATAAATGTCAGGGAGGAAGAAATCATTGAAAGCACTGGGTGGGCTGCACAAAAATTACCATGGTCATATAGTGGACTGTTTAACTAGGCTGTTTTATCTCCTGGTATCAAGGAAATCTCAAAAGTGGGAAATAAACAAATGATAACATAATTAAATAGATCTTCAGTTCAGTTAATATGCAATTAGGTTTTCCATATAATATATAGATGTTTGATTCATTTCCAAATGTCCACTTTATATTCTGCAAATGATTGATTGGTTATAATTCAACTAATATGATCTTCTCTTTAAATCACTTTAATCAAATGCAGGAAAATATTTGAATTATGTGCTATTAAAAAAATTCTCCCTACTCCTTTTGAGCCCAGAGGTAGGACTTTGTGAACACTGCTGTAGTTTGAGAGATATATTGGATCAAATTAAAGAGATTATTGCACTGTAAAATAAGATAAAACACTATTTTTCCTAGGTTGAAACATTAGCATTTACTAATGAGGTACTGTCTCTCTTTGAGATGAAGTTTAGGCTAAAATTCCTTTAAAAAATAGAAATGATAAATTCTAGGATAACAAGAGACAGAAACCAATCAAAATGTTATTTTATTCCAAGTAATATATAGATGGTAGCTACACGTCAATATCATTCATAAGCCTGAAGATGAAAATCTTTATTGATCTCATTGGTCTACGGCACCAGAATTTGTCTTTACAAGAAAATAACAGAAGGATGTCCATTTTCTGCAGCCAGGCCTATGGCAACACAACCAGATGACTGTCCACTGTGAATTGAAAAGTTCCTCTGAATCCTATTATTGATGCCTTCGTGGCAGAACTTATGGGCCATCAGCAACATGCATTTATAACTCTCTTACCTAGGGCTGCCATATATAGGTATGTAGGTTGTATCCTACATAAGAGTGTTTAGTTGAGGGAGCCATGCTCAACCATTATCTGGAGGAAAAGATCTCTTTTGCTAATTTGCACAAAGACACTGATTACTCATAGCTAAGCCATATGCCCATGAGGTTACATCTTCCTAGAGGGAACATTTTATTTAACACATGCAAATGCAAGAAGTGGGATAGTAGTTGTCTTATCCTTATTTTGAATTTTTTTACTTTTATATTTTAAAAAATTGAGGTAAAATTTACCTATAATAAAAAGCACAAATATTAAAAATATAATTTCATAAATACAGAATAATCCCATCATTCCCAGAAAATTTTCTGTGCCTTCTTCTAGTCAATCCTTAAATTCTAGGGGCAACCATTACTCTGATTCTTGTCACTATAGATTAATTTTGCCAGTTCTCGAACATATATATATATATGTTGAATATATATGAATATATGTTGAATATATATATGTTGAATATATATATATTCAACACATGTGTGTGTATATTATACATATGCAATTATTGTAATATATACTATAGTTTTATATATGCATACATTTAACACATATTTAATAATGTTTTATGTATTATTATAGATAATACATATATTATTTATGTTGTAATAATGTTATATATTGCTAAATATATATGACAGTGTAACCTTTGGGGAATAGCAGAGATTATTGTCATTGTAAAAGACTTGATAGGTATAAGAAGATGATTCTAATACATGCCCATTTAACTCTTCCTTTTGGCCTGTGCAGAAAGTGGATGGATTTTGGAGAATGACTATAAGCAGAGGAAGGTGGAAACTCCAGTTGAAGCTATTGTTCCAGATATATTGGCTTTGTTGGAGCTAATTGATATATATCTTCCTCTTCCCCATGCTGCATCTGAAATACAGCTTTTGAACTACCCAAATTTTCTTTTTCTATTCTTATCAAGTTAGCTGCTTTTATATGACAGGGACAGGAGTATACGTTCATAATTCTACTGTAGATCCATGTAGATGCTTCTGTTTACTGACATAACAGTCTAGAGAAACCTTGATGGTCTTGATATACCACTGACCATAACATTTGTGTTTACACTGACAAGATTGTGCTATTTGGATCTAGTGACCAAGAATCAGCAAGTGCTTTGGATTTGTCAGTATGGGGATTCTCAAAGTGTGGGCCCTGGCTAGGAGCAGCACCTGGAAACTTATTAGAAAGGACAATTATCAGGCTATACCTTGAAACAGTTCAAACAAAAACCCTTGGAGTACATGCAGAAATCTGGATTTTAACAAGCACTCGGTGATTTTAGTGCATGCTAAGGTTCGATACCCACTGCCTTAGTAAAACACACATATGTCAGATGATAGGAAAAAATCCCATGAAAATTCAGGGACCTGCCCACATAAAGTTTCTAAGTTCCAAGTGGTCAGGGAGTGTTGGGTATATATATTTTTTCAAGTGAGAGATAAGTTGTACTTTATGCTGCTCACCACGAAGAAAGAGATGCAATGCTTAATGGACTTCTTTGGAATTTGGAGACTTCCTGTTACACATTTGGGGACTTCCTATTACACATACTGTTCTGACCCATTCAGTGGGTAACCTGATGTGTGCCAGGTTCAAGTGGGGTCCTGAACAGGAGAAGGCCCTGCGGCAGGTCTAGAACACATTTCAAACTATTTTGACACTTAGACCTTATAACCTTGTTGACAACATGGTATTCTGGTTATTGGGGGCATATAGAGTTGGTATATGGTATCTCTGACAAATCCCAACAAAGAAATCATAGTGCGGAGCCCCTAGAGATCAAGCAAGGGATGACTCTAGCACAGGAGACCCAAGCTTCAGATGGGCAGTTAGGTGAGATGACATTTTGTACTTTTTATAGCTCTGAGTCTATGATGTGAGTTGGGTTGCATTCTCCATAACACTTAAGATTGACACTGGGAAAATAGAAATGGGTGTGGAGATAAGTAAGAGGTGCTAGAGACAGATAAAAAATTTTTGACCTTGGACTACTTGAGGGAAAAGTAAACAGATATACAAATATGGGCACAAATGAGGCTATCTGATAGGTGTTTATCCATGACAGCTTTGGAAGTGGAATCTAGCCAGCCAAAGTTTATGTGAGGCCATTGAAACCTTGGGTGTGAGTTAGGAAGGCAGAGAGATGAGAAAAGTAAAGGTGTTAGAAATTCTGCAGATGGGAAAAAATAGGAAAAAAGTTCTAGGCTTTTTACGTTAAGTTTTATTTCCTTAAAGTCACCCCTGTGTTATGCTGCTGGTGAGCTCCCAAACACTAGGGCTTTAAGACAACACTTAAAAATAGTTGGATATAATTTAGATGCTTCGAATGAGAAGTGAAGCAGGTTCCTGGAGTGATCAATTCTAGTTTCTTCATCTTCCACTGCATTTATTGCTCTTAAGTATTCTTTGAAGTACAGGGTGGGTTCGAGACTGAGGCACACAGTAAAAAGATTTAACTGCGATGGTTAGGCTCTGTTTGCCTCCTGGTTCTTTCTCTGCCCATCTGTGATCAGCTCTGTGTCCCAGGAGGCTGATCTCTGTGGATGGCATAACCTTTTCTCCTGGGTCCTGGGGCTGCTACTTAGATTTGACAAATGGAAGGTGCTGGCAGAGAATGACAGTGTGGGAGGAGAATATAAGCAGGTGTTCTTCCTTCTCTTTCCTCCCTGCTTTGTTTTTCTCTCTGGCTTCTCTTCTGTGACAGACTCAAGCTCTTGACTAGCTTCACACAGTACTCTTTACTTCTCTTCTTCTTCAGGCCTAGGGGTGATGCCTCACTATCTCTTGCTGATGCCCTTACACTGCGCACACCTCTGTCTGTAATTGGTCTCTTCATTTAAAAGTTTCCTCAAAACCCTAGCTGAGTTTGCCTTCTGGTCCTGCCAGATTTTGATAGACACAAAGACCATGGTTTATCTCTACTGGTGTTATTTTGGGTTTGAGTTAATTTAAATCAATTTATCATTATTATAATTAAAAAAACATTACTTGAGTGCCCACAATGTGATAGACCCCAAACAAAGCTAAACCTAAAACAACAACAAAGAAGTCCAGCCCTCATGAAGCTTCTTGTCCATTGGGAAGGGTGGGGGAATGTGCTTTCTCTCGTTGTTCGTTCCTGCATCTGCAGAATGTAAATAATATCACGTATATGTACATAACTGACCCAAACCTGTGTTTAACGAGCATGTGTTCCTTCTGTGGTTGTTTGTTTTTGTGTTGTTTTAATTTTTCTTTGAAGATGCTTTCTTCATGCTTTGTTCCTTTTCCTTCATTTTAGGGAATAGACAGCTGAATCCAATTTAGAAGAGTTTTACTTCTTAGTTTTAACATTTATACAAGGTAGGCTTTTGACCTTTGGAGTTGACATAGTGACACAGGAGAACATGTAAATGTGATCATCTCTGGGTTTATCCTGTGCCCTTCCTCTGCTCATATTATCACTGACCTTCCATGTACATTATTAGCATTAGTGAGATAGAAAGAAAGGAGGGACAGAGTGTCAGAAATGGGTGAGAACTTAGGAATTATGAGTGAGGGACCTGAGGTTTTGTGAGGCTGTGACATGCCTATTGTTACCAGCTAAACAGTGGCCAAGCTTGGAGCAAAATTTGGTCCTCTGTCTCTCATCAGTGTTCTCTGTGTCAACATATGACCTTGAGATTGCTTTCGGGTAGCCGACGATAAATGTACAGTTGAAAATACCAACAAGCCACGTGTGTTCCAAATCCTGATTCTCCCCAGTCTAGTTGTTCTTGTGTTTCTTCTGCTCCATAATCAAGTGGCTGGGGACCTTCTGAGATTCAATTCATTAGTTTGTGGTGGCTCCAAGCCACAACATAAGTCTCCAAAGGGACCGGTCTCATCTCTTCTTCATTAAAATGAAATCTTCCCTTGGCATTTCTCTCAGGCACTTCTCCAGGTACAGATGAGAGGGACAAAGAGGCAGGGGAGAGGGCTCCAAGCTTAAATGCCAGCAATCCAATTAGAGGAATGTTTAACCTTTGTAAATAAAGCCCCTGCCTGGCTTGCTTCTCAGATGGGGGAGGAAAATAAGCTGATTTAGTATGAAGCCCCATACTGTGAGGAGAGGACTGGTGTTTATAACATCCGTCCTGCCAGAGGGAGCTCAGCCTGCTGTTAAAAATTATTCTCTCTGGAAGGCCAACTGGCAGCAGATGAAGGACGACATGCAGCGCAATAAGCCACCTCCTCAGGTGCCCTCCCTGGTGAAGGGGCCTGTTTGCCTACACATTTGGTTCAAAGCACCATCAGTGGGCCCAGTCCAGCTGCTTGGCCTCCATTAAGAACATGAGGAATAAAATCAAATGTAAAACAACAAACAGTGGGAAAACAAGCAGGAAATAGAATTAAATATTTAATAAACCCAGGGATGGGGAAGACCTCTGTGGTTCAGATGCAGTAGAAGAACCCCCAAAGGAACAGATCAGAAAGATTCTACCCATATGAACATAAAAATATGTAATGGCAAAAAAACTAAAAATACTTTCCACAAATATGGCATCTACAGGGCCTTATTATTACTTGTAACTGATTCATTCACTTAACATTTATTGGGCTGGCTGCTAGAGACACAGAGATCAAAGGCTCAGTGTCTTCGATGCTACCTTACAGTGGGAGATAAAATTAATCACCTTTGTTTCTAACTGTTTATCATCTCTGATTTTGATAGATCGAGGGGGCTTTTATGTACATATTTGTCCATACTGATAAGAAGAGAACTAGAATATCATTAGCTAAGTAGACAAGTATAAGAACTGGCAATTTACAAAAGAGAGAATACATTTGGTTAGAAATGGTATATAAAAATCCTCACTCTTGTTAATAATGACTGAAGTACAAATCCAAATAAAGTAGTTTTAGACTGTTAAATTACAAAATTATTTTCTTAATGATAATACTCAAGGTTAGCACAGATAAATAACCAGAGAAATAAATAATGTCATGCTCTTGTAAATGAAAAAGGTCTTTGAATAGTATTTTAGTAATATTTATCAAGAGTCTTTAAAATGTCCATATTATTTGACAGCAATTGTACTTCTAGGAACTTATGTAAAGGAAATAATCAAAGATGTAGACAAAGATTTATATCTAAGAATATTCATAACATATAGATTCTCCTGAATAGAAAGCAATTTTAATGTTCAAGAATAGGCAAGTGGACAACTAAACTAAGGCTCATCTGTAAATTATTTTGAGTAAAACACATGATACCATGAGTTTGAAGAATATTTAATGATAATAGTTATGTTCATGATATAATAGCAAGTACCAAAAAAAGTAGGTTACAAACTATATATGAGTGGTATGACCCCAATTTGCTAAGAAAAATTAAATGTTTTATTAATGTATTTGAAAGAATTTATTTCAGGTTTTCTAATTTTTTCTGATTGTAACAATATGTTAATGTAATTATAATTTTAAAGAATATATGTATAGGTCTATCAAACATACACACCTGAGTTTTACAAATGTTAACATGATGAAAACAAAAATGGTATACTTTAGAGTAGAAGGAACACAGCATTGGCATACAGCTCTACGTAGGAGACAAAGGAAAAGGAAAGAAGATGCTTAGCAGAATGATAGTTATCTATGGGTGGGGCAGGTGTGCTCTTTCCAATGGTGATGAGATTCATGGAATCTTCTTCTCTAGAGTGTGATGTGAGCAATTCATCTTCACCTCCTATCTCTCCAAAAGATTCTGTGGACGCTTTGGCTTCACTTGACTCCCTAAAGGGGGCTTACTCCTGAGAAGTGGGGGACGGGAGAACACACTATAGAAAGAGATTTGAATCTAACATTGGTTTTGAGGGTTGAGAAGGATGAGCTCTGGGGCCACCAGTGCTGAGTCCCTGGTGATGAAAGATGCACAGTGGTTCTGGGACTGTAGGGTCAATTATAATATCCATCCTGCCAGAGGGAGAGCAGCCTGCTGTTAAAAATTATTCTCTCAGAAAGGCCAACTGGAGCAGATGAAGGATGACATGCAGTGCAATAAGCCACCTCCAGCATCCAGCTCTCTGGAGCTGTAGTCACCCTAAGAGCAGCGGTGTGTGGGAGCTTTAAAAATGAGCAGCAGGATCTGTAACGCTGGGTGCCTACATTCAGAGCCCTCGCCAGAGCTCTGTCTGGAGGACAGGGGGCTTTTTGCCTGATGAAACTGTGATGGGTGGTTGGCAGCTTTGGAAGTGTATGGTGAGGACATTACTCTCTTGAGAATCAGGCACTGTTCAGGGCACCCCCAGCTCCTACCCCCATGTGATACTCTCAAGAGTGGTAGTAGCTGAGTCAGAGACTGCAGTACAAATTCCTCTTGAGAGCAGAAGTCAGATTGCCCCACTTTGGACCATGTAAGCCCCCAACATTTTTGGACAATTCAGGGAAAAGAGAAACTTCAAGAAAAAAGAAAGAAAATGAAAGAAAGAAAGAAAGAAAGAAAGAAAGAAAGAAAGAAAGAAAGAAAGAAAGAAAGAAAGAAGAAAGAAAGAAAGAAAAAGAGAGAGAGAAAATGAGATGTCCTGCTAGTAAGATGTGAAGAGGCTCAGTTATTCTTAGGAAAATAAAACCAATGAGACCAACCTTATGCACCATGAGGTTGTAAAGCAGTCATATCCATTATTCTACAGTGGGCATATAATGTTTTATAAAGATTAAAAGACTAAACTTTAAACAACCTTTCCCCCACCTCATATGAGGTTGACTCATGGGATTTAAATCCAACTAGCCATGCAGGTGACCAGGTGGGTGCATGGGCCTTTCAGAAACTGGAGCGTCTAGACATTCTATCCTTTAGAGACCATCCCTTTAATGACCTGACAGTGGGTATGGCATGTCAGCTCCCTTTTGGCATGCTCCCTAATGCCTCACCAGGGCCTCAGGGGCATGTCAGCAGCTTCTAGGGTATTTGGCAGGCCTGTCAGACATGTCCTCCTACCTACAAATACAGAGCTGGAGTGTTTCTGACATTGGTGGGCTATCCCTGAGCTCTTGGATGGTTCTGAACAGAGAAATCTTAATCCCAAAGCAACAGACATCCTCTGTACCCTCAGCACTGAATAAATCAGTGGAGATCTCAAACTCCATAATTCTAACAGAGCCATCTCTGATAGCTGCAGCAATTTGCTCTCTCCTGGGTTAGCGACCGGCCATAATTGATGAGGAAACTGACAGCTCTTTGTCTTCCTTCACTACATTTGTCATTTGGCAGCTGGCTTATTCTTTATTTCTTGTCTGTGACTCTCTCTCTCTCTCTCTCTCTCTCTCTCTCTTTCTCTCTCTCTCCCTGGGCACTTGTGGAGCAGATGTATCTCATCCTCTCCCCACAGACAGGATCTATAAAGCCATAACATGTTTTTAATGCAATTCAGCTTTTTGAAAAATGCATAATTGAGAGTTCCAAAATAATTAGTTTATTATAGTGGGTCTGTAAAAATGAACTTGCATCTCATTTATAAGCCATTAGATCCCATGTTCGACGAGCCTGATTGCTATTAATGCCACCAGCATATAATTTAGCATACTTTATCAAAATATGTCACAATTGAGCATCTTCTTCTTCCAGCCCCTCTGTCTGGGGGCAGGGCTGCTGGGTGTAAGTGCTTAGAATTCTTCCCATAGTAGTCCAGTAGCTTTATGTATGCATGTATATATGTATGTATGTATGTATATATTTATGGTAAAATATATATAACATAAAATGCATTGTTAACCATTTTTAAGTTTAAGTTCAGTGGTAAGAAGTACATTCATACTGTTCAACAATCACCACTATCTATCTCCAGACTTCTTTTCATCTTGCAAAACTGAAACTGTATACCTGGAACAGGAACTCCCATGGCCTGTAGCTTTTGCTATAATCGTCCCTTCCGCACACCTCTGGTGATCTCATTGTAAGGCCCATGAGAACATACAACATTCACCCCGTTTCTTTCAGGAACAGCTAAGCAAAAGAAAGAGCTAAAGCACGCACTGACATGATGAGGAAGAAAGAAGGAAAAAAAGTCAGGACATGAAATGTGTGACACAACCTACAGGGATATCGTCAGTGTTCCAGGAGGTAAGAGCAGTTAACGCTTTCCTAGGCACAAACCTGGATTTTTTTTTTCATATTAACTACAATAAAAATTAAAATACTGATTGTGTATCTTCTACACACCTTCCACATGTGCCTACGTAGATGTCAAACAAACACACAAACAAACAAACAAAAAACCTCACTTTGAAAGGCCTTTATTTTTAGGATAACATAGGGCATGGAGTGATCCCCTCCTTAAGGAACTGAATGTCTGGTGGGAGAGAAGGGCAAGAACCGATGAAAATTTACACAATACATTCTTGACACTAATAAGAATGACTCTGCAACAAAAGCCTAAGAAGAGAATCAGAATCAATTACAGTCCTGGAATGCTTAAGGGCTAGCTATGCTCAGGAGAAGGCAAAGAATCCTGTGCAGGGGCAGATTAAAAAAACAAACAAACAAACAAAAACAAAAAAACCTCTATCACCCCTTCACACCTCAAATGGCGATCCTGTGTTGGGAGAAGGGAAAAATACTGCCACAGGTAGAATGCTGGAAAGGGATAGTGGGCTACAACAGGACATCTGTTCCAGAACTCAGTGCATTATGTGCATGCTCTCAACCATGATTCGGAGATGCGGAGCATTAACATGACACAATATCTCTTTCTCCCTGCAAGGACACCATCAGAGGCTGGCTGGGAGGTGACAGAAGCCCTAGAGCCTGGCACGGAATGAGATAGAGACTCTGCCTCATTTCTTCGTTGGCTCATCTTTGAAGGAGAAGGCTGTTTTCCCTCCTTTTTTTCCCTTCTTAAGAGAGCAAGTTGAACTTTGTGATGATGTTCTGGGCTTATTACAAAGATGAGATAAGAGTCTTCCACTCTTCTCTCTAGATTGTCACAATACTGAAGGTTAAATGGTGGGAGGGATATAAAGTTGGGGCCAGGGTGATTTTTGAGACCAGTTGAGGATATAGAAGCTGGTGCTCTCACTCAGCACCCCAAGATGGGAAGGATCCTGAGAAAGGTGGCATAGGGATGCTTGGGGATTGATTCTAAACACCAAGCCAATGGGAGCCCAGCAGAAGGGCCTATGAAGGCTGGGAGATGAGAATGCACTCTGTGATCGGAGAACCTGCCTTGTGGACATGGATCAGGAGTGTCTTGGAGGCAACCACAATGAACCAGTGAGTCTTCCAGAATGTATGGATGGCTTGATTTCCTCTTCACTTTATGGGACTCATGACTTTGATATCCTATAGAAGAGGAGGGGCCCATTAAGAGCTGACAACTGTATGGAAGCAATCCTGCTAAGGGTCTTCAAAATTTGGCTTAATTTGATTAGGAAGAAAAATAATATGAGAGTTTGCTTCTGAGCATTGTGGAGCAGATTTTATTATACAGAAAAACAGAGATTTGGAAGGAAAAATGGCTCATGAGAATCTAGTGGTAGGTAGAATTTTCTAAGACTCATGATGTAAAAACTCTACAGCCCAGTACATGACAGGGAATACTTATTACATTTAACTTCACAGAATTAAGAATTTTAAATCTCATTAAGTTACTTTTTAAACAGCCATTTTATATCTAATTAATAAATACTGCTTTATGAAAAAGCAATTCATGAAGCAGTGTGATATGATAAAAGGATGCCAAAAGGGGGATAAAAAGGAGGAGGTGAGGAGGAAAAGGAGAAGGAAAACAGAGAGGAAAGCAGAATATCCCTGGCTGTTACACTGGTTCACACTGCAATTTTGCATAAAATTTCTAAGCCCTCACTTTCTATATTTATGATACAAAATAATGGAATTGTACTAAATCTTTCTTCCAACAAAATTTTATATTTAAACCCAGTATATACAATAGATGAGGGGCCCCAAACCCCCAGGCCATGGACTGGTATTAGTCCATGGCCTGTTAGGAACCAGGCCTTGCAGCAGGAGGTGAGTGGTAAGCAAGCGAGTGAAACTTCATCTGTATTTGCAGCCACTACCCAGCGCTAGCATCACTGCCTCAGCTCCACCTCAGATCATCAGTCATTAGTTTCTCATAGGAGCACTGGTCTCTGGTGCCAAAAAAGTTGGGGACTGCTGCAATAGACAACAATGAGGCTGCTTAAATTGAAAGTGTGTGTGTGTGTGTGTGTGCGTGTGTGTGTGAATGCTAAGACACTAACTCTATCTGGGACCTGCACCATGTAGGAATAGCTCTGTGTTCCTAGGGAACTTCGCTCTGGTTGAATGTCCTCTCATTGGTGCGTGGAAGCACCTGGAAAGAATTTGGGAGAGGAGATAGAACAGAGGCATTTGGCTCAGGGGAGGACCTACACGAGCGTTAGGAATCCCCCAGCTAGCCCAGAGTCAAAATGCAAGTGACAGAAAAAGATGTGCAGACTCATACATCAGTGGGGCGGTCCCCTCAAGTGAATACAAAGTGTCTAACATATTTTTGACTGGTCTGCCAATGTCATTTCCTATAGGGTAGAAGAGACAAGGAGAGCAGACTGCTGCTACTCTGAGCTTAACTCCAACCAGAAGAGTAAACTTGGTTGGTGAAGTAGAAGTGACTGGGGTCCTGGGGATAAATGAGGAAAGCTTAAGTTTCTGGTAACCAAGGTGGAGAAGGGTTTCTGTGCAGTGAGAGACTCTGTGCAGGCCCTACTGGGCATCGAAAGACCCGGGAAAACAATTGGTACCATTCCCAGAGGTTGAATACTTTAACAAGACACCAGGCACTGAACACACAATTTCACAAGACCCTGAAAAGGTAGAAAGGTGAAAGTTCATGAGAAACAAGTATGCAGAGCTCAGGTATAAAAACAGCACATCTGAAAATGATGGCACATGGCCGGGTTGGATTTGCAAGAAAAGTGTCATGGAAGTGAGAGTCCTGCATGCCAGGAGCTGCTAAAAAAGTGGAGAAAAATGCAGTAAAGTTTTTCTGATTGCAATTAGAGCAGATGGAGGGTCAAATAGGGGCAGGGCACCTGCCTGCTCGGAGGGAGTGGTGAAGATGGATGGACAAGGGGGCAAGTACTGTGGCTGCCATTTAATTTCTGCCTCTTCCATCTCAAAGAGTGGATTTTGGACTAAAAACAGGAACTCAGGCATTGCCAGGGAATAACATGAGGCCCAGAGCTGATTAAAAGCCAGATTCTCTGAGCCAGAACGGCATGGCAGGGAGGAAGGAGGCGGTGTGTGTTACGGGGCTCAGGATGGAGGGCTCGCCCTTCTGTGTGATCCTGTGCTTCTCGTATATAAAATGGAGCCAATCTCTGTGTCAGCTGATCTCACACAGCAGCAGCAGCATCACTGCCTGGGAACTTATCACAAACGCAGATTCTCAGGTTCCACCCCAGACCTGCTGAATCAGGACATCTGAGAGTGTGGTCCGGAAAGCTGTGGAACAGGCTTTTCAGGATTCTGATGGCCACTGTTTAGGAGCCCTGGTCTACACCGCCTGTTTGTCAGGAGGCTTAAACGAGAGGCAGGTGGGATGTACCCCCACACACTGTAGGACATCTTGAATCTATCAGCCTTTAGTAAATGAGTTCAAATGTCCTGGCGTGGATAAACTGCATCCCAAAATCTCGATGAGACTGCAGATGAGATCACTCAAGTGCTGTCAGCTGGTAAAGTATGTTTTGAAAAGAGCAACGTGGATACTTTTTAGTCTAACCAGATGGACAGGTTGCAGGAGGAAGTCATAAGGAACAGTTGGAGTTGCCAGAATGGTTCTCTTCCTCTCCAGCCTCCTGCCCCCAAGCACCCTCCTCCTTCATTTAGTCAGTGTAATAAATACGATTGGAAGTGCACAGAGCCCCTGCATGCCAGGGAGCATAAATTATTTCTCTAGCACTGGAGCGCTAATTTGTAACATAGATTAAATTTGGCTTCAGACAGAGGAGGGATTGTACCTTTAAGATTTGCCACAGCATTTAGGGAAATCACTTACTTTACACATTAGGATGGATTAGAATGTGTCAGTATTAAAACTGGGCATTTCCCTGTTGTCACATGATGTTGGAGGAACAATTATTTCACATCTGAGCAAAATTCTTACTCAGAGGCTAAAGTTAATGTAGCATATGGACCGCGTGGAAACACGGCTTGTACATCTTTCGAACACAGGCAATTGCCCATTACACTGCTGGTTAACATATTCCTTCTACTTCATCTGTTTTACTGTATACGAAATTATTGTTTTGCTTTGAAGGGGCCTTGGCCCTTCTGAACTCAGATGGCGTGACATGGTCTCACAGTTCAAAGGTTAAAAGAGAATTGATCTGTGAGCTCTCACCAATCCCTGGTTTTGCTCCCTGATCTCTGAGGATAAATCTCTTTTTCAGATAAATCCAGATTGCTTTTCCAATACATTGGCTTTTGGCCTCCCCTGCTGAACAGTATTTTGACATAACCCGGACAGCCTCCCTATAGCTATGAAGAAATCATTTCTAACATCTGAGGTTAATTCACTAAATGAAGCGTTGGATTTTCTTTCATGGGAGCAAGAGAAATTGTTCAGATGAGGTTAGAAAAGGCTAGGCGAGCTCAGAGAACATCCCCTGGGGCTCCACCCCTGCACGAAACTCTATTGGATGTTTATTGCAGAACTAAATGAATAAACAATGGGATAAAAATGCCCTTTATTTTTCCATTGCCTTTTAAGTGATTGATTCCTCATCCATTATTCTAAGGGTCTCTCGTGAGCTAAGCAGGGTGGTAGAATTCACCCATTCGGTAAATGGACAGGCTGAGACAGGATGTCGAACATGGCTAGTGTGGGTCCCTGGTCTGTCTGATCCAGGCTCGTGGCTTAGGGATAGGACTCCGGATTAATAATGTTACGTTAATGTAGTAGGGCGCCTGCACCTAACCGATGTAAGTATGACTCAGCTTATTGTATCATGCATGTGTCGCAAAGTGTCACTATTGTTCTCTGACATACATAAAGCCCATGCAGTCCCCTAGCGCAGAAGCATGCACTCCCCACAATAAAGTTGGTGCCTGCCCTTTCATTCTCATGTCAGCTCCTCATGCATTCTTTCGAGTGAGCGTCTCACCACCGAAACCCTCTCTTTTTGATCAGCTCAGTGCTGACAGCTGGCCACTCATCACACATCGAGTCATGCCTTACTAGGGAAGTCCCTTCCACTGGGCTGGTCTCTTATCATTCAGTAAGCCCGATCTCAAGTGCCCGAAGAAGGAAAGGAAAAAGAAAGGGACAGGAAAGTCACAATATCGAGCACAGGACAATCCCAGCTGTTGGGGGCTTGGTGCTTCACTTCTCTCCTGGTCTCAGGATCCTGTCAGTATCCTGTTCTTTAGGGACATTGTACCTGAGGAAAGACTTCAAGTGTTTTTGGAAGGCCCAGTCAGCAGCAAGGACAAGTTGATTTGATTAAACTTGTTGTTCTGCTTTATGGCTTGTTGGGAGATCAGGTGCCTGAGGACTGAGAGAGAGAAAAGCTGAGAGGAAGAGAAGGCCAAGGGTTGGGGCATATGCAAGGGTCCCAGGGCTGAAGGGGGCTGTGTTGCACATCCTGGCCTAGTGGGTGTCTGAAGGCCTTTGAAATATAAAGGTGTTTTCTTTGTCTGCAAGGGGATGGCTCAAAATAGCCAGAAGAGTCTCATCAAAAAATTCTGGAATGAGCCTTTCATGGAGAAGGAGGCCTATCATGATCTGAATAGGAACTACGAGAAGGGACAGGTGACCAACCTCAAGAACACAAGAAGATAGAGAAGGCTTTTGACTTCTGATAACCACCAAACCTAAGTTCAAACAATTAGAGGATAAAAATCTATCATATTTCTCTGTGTCAACAACATTTGGAAAGCCCTTGTTTCCTCTAATCTTTAGTTAAAAAAAAATATATGTGTTGTGGGTCAACTTATATCCCCAAAATTCATATTTTGGAGTCTAAACTGGTACTTCAGAATGTGGCTCTTTTTAGAGATAAGGTCTTTAAAGATGTAACCAAGGTTAAATGAGGTCATTAAGATGGGCCCTAATCTGATATGACTGGGGTCCTTATAAAAAGAGGAAATTTGGACACAGTTATAGACATAAAGAGAGGAACGATGATGTGAAGAGACAGGGAGAAGATTATCTACATGCCAAGGAGCAAGGCCTAGAATAGATCCTTTCCTCACAGCCCTCAGAAGGAACTGACCCTGCTGACACCTTAATCCAGGACTTCCAACTTCCAAGACTTTGAGACAATACATTTCTGTTGTTTGAGCCACTGCTCTGTAGTACTTTTTTATGGGAGCCCCAGGAAACTCATGTACTATGTTAAAATAAAAATGGCTGCTGCAACATGAATGAACCTTGTAAACATTATGCTAAGTGAAGAAGCTGGATACCAATGGTCACCTATTGTATGATCCCACTTATATGAAATGTCCAGAATAGGAAAATTCATAGAGACAGAAAGTTGATTGCAGGTTGCCAGGGGCTAGAAGAGGAAAGTGCTGAGTGACTGCCTAATGGATCCAGGGTCTCCTGTGAGGGTGATAAAAATGTTCTGAAACCGGATAGTGGTGATTGTTGCAGGATATTGTTAATGTATCACACATCAATGAATTCTGCACTTTAAAATGGTTAGCTTTCTCTTATGTGAATTTCATCTCGATTTAAACAGAAGAAGATGGACGATGTGCATCCTTGGTAGATAACAGCGCTGTTGAGAAGGGGGAGACTTGCAGACGCCATGTTCCCCGGTGCAGCTTGCCTCCAAGGAGGGGGCAATGGTAGCCTTCGAAAGGAAGTAGGGAAGTATGAAATCCCTGGAGCCAGTGTGAAGGGAGAAGGGGCGCTGGAACTAGTTTGCTTAAATCAGCCATGGGGTTGGACAGGAATCACTGAATTAAGGGTTATAGGAAACCATGTGACTGTGCCCTGTGTTGTAATTGGACTGTGCCCTCCATGCTATCTGTATGACTACCTGGAGTGGACATGTGTCATGTGTCGTGGGCTGCCTTGGCATCTTCTGAATATTCCTCTTATGTTGGAACATTTCTAAGCTGAGTCTTGCCTGCCAAGACAGAAGCTAGAATCTCTTTTTTTCAGGCTTCCTCACAACTAGAGCACAGCGACACAGACCAGATGCAACTGCCTGAGAAGAATTTAGCAGGCACGACACAAAGAGAAGGCTCTTTGCAGAATTTATGCCTAGCGAGGGTAGGAAAGGGTGTCCAGCACGCAGAGGCTGAACAGGGGCCCTGGATTGGGTCCCCAACCCATGGTGGAGGAGTGTTCTGCATGTGTGCCCGCACAGCTCTCTCTGCGGCAGGAGCAGGTCCGGAACGTATTACTGTGAATGTTCCTGGCCATAGAGCCTCCAGCCTTGCTCCTATGAGCTCTTGTGGGGATTTAGGCTGCCTTTTATGCCTGAACTAAGTGGGGTTTTGTCAGTAAGAACCTTGCCTTGAGCAGCCCACCAACCCATTCCTAGACAACTTGCTTGCCCCAAAGGCAGGGCCATGCCGAAGATACCAGCATCAGCTGAGTCGGGCCACATGTGGAAGAGGTGGCAAGAACTCCTCTGTGTCTCACACAGGCAACCAGCCCTTACCCCATACCCTGCTCCTCTGCTTTTTCTCTCCAGATGAGGGGTGCCCTGTCAGCATTCCCTGTTAGGTTGCTTTGTGAATGTCTTCCTGCTTTAAGATCACTTCTAAACCAGAAGCATTGGCCACCTAGGGCAGGAATGGTAAACACACTCATTTGTTCCATGAAATGTCACATTAATCCAGCAGAGAATGTTTTCTTGCTCAGTCTGGATATGGCCTCAGGGTCCTTTTCACCGTTGGATCCTAGCATAAACCTTTAATGGGTTGAAGTTAGCACAACAATCAAATCTACTTGCCATCTCTGCCCTAAACCTCAAACACATGACAGAAAACGAAGGGGAGACACAAAGGCCTTTAAGGTACTACTGTAGCAAAAAGTCTAAGGGAGAGGAACCCCCCCCCCGCCCCCCATCCCCTTCCAAAACATCTTATTATTTTCATTTTACCATTAGCAACACAGATTCCGAACTGAATTGTTAAAATTCACATAATTAAGGAAATTTCAAAGAAAGTATTGCTCCCTGGATCAGCAGTCCTTGTCAGAGGAGAGAAGGAAGGAAGAGAGGGAGCCGGTCGAAGAGGGGACCACTCAGCACTGGAAGCTCCCAGCAGAAGCCAGACCAAGGAAGATCTGAGGGGACAGCTCTGAAGGGCACAGTTGGGAGGAGACCAACAGAAAACCTGAAGAACTTGTCCTGTGATGCCATGGCCTGGATGGGTATTATGCTCTTTCCTGGCAAATCTCTGCTCTAGCCATTGAGAAAAACACAGAAGCACTGAGCCTGTTTTGTCTGGGATAGGGAGAACTTAGAGGCCATTGGCCAAGCATTTCTAAACCTGGGTGCTATTAGCATTCAGGCACAGTTAGCATCCTTGGCCTCAGCCTAGTTAATGTCTTTAGGGTTCCTTTTTCCTCCCCGCAAAGTTATCTGGGCAACCCAAAACCTCCTCACTCATTTCCAAATGTCCCTGTTGAGGCTAACTCAAGGTGAAGAAATTGAGAGGAAAGACATCTGTCCAAAATTCACACATACAAAGATGAGAGTGGAGCGAAATCCCAACTGTCTCAATTCAGAGCTATTTCCATGGGAAACTGTGTATGCACACTTATCTGTGTACATGTCTGGGTAAAGGAGCCCGTATATATGCATGACCCACTCTACAGTGTCAGACTGACAAATCTAAGCAATTCTCAGGAAGCCAGACTCTACACATTTGAAATAGAATAAAAGTCATGCTCTGAATATGAGTCTCGCATGTCATAGACAACTCAATCTCACCTACCCCCAAGGTGCTTTTCTCTTCTTTTTGTAAAATTAGTTTAAATTACAGCCAGAAACATGTTTATTGGAAAATGTCTTTGCTGAACAATGACCCCATTTCTGAACCCACGCAGGAACAGCTATCTGCACTCAAGCCTCACGCTCGCTCAAGATGGCGGCCCTCTGGCATACACATGTCATTGAGGTAGCAGGAACTAGGCCCCCATCTAAGCTCTAGAGGATGACCACAGCACAAAGTAAGCAGAGGCCAGGCCCTATGCTGTTCAGAATTTCCTCTTGGGAGATAACCTCTCTCTGCCGCCCCAGTGGAGCCACTGTGTTCTTTCATGACATTGCTCATCCTCGTCCTTTCCCACACTGTAGGCAACTCACCTGGGGGTGAGATGCCACCCAAACAAGGTTATGCATGATTCCTTTCCTGAATCCTTGAATGTATCATGCTTTTACCACAAGAGTATCTCAATAGTAACAAAAGTTTTAACATTGAGGAACTGTTGGCATCCATGTGCCAACCATGTGTAGAAAGCCAGGCAGCAGGCACCATACAATCAAAAATGCAGAGAAGAGCAAGGACAAGCTATTCTCGGGCTCTAGGGAGTTTCAAGGCCTATTTTCATCTTGCTTCTCCTGACTGTTCTTTTGCTCACCCCGGGCCAATCAGTTCCTTCCTTTGCCTAAACTAGTTCACATGGGGTTTTTCTCACTTGAAATCAAGTTCCACCTAAACAAGTCCCAAGACTGCAGGGTGTATGTCTTGGGTTCCACCCTGAGGGAGCTGATAATGAGGACATTTGAGCAAGGAGGGTGCTTGAGGCCAAGCTGTGAAAGGTTAAGTGGGTAATGCAATGTTTCTATTTCAAAGGCAGTAGCAATCTTCCAACAGACCTTGGAAATCTCCTTCGCAGCACTTCGCTGGTATGTAGGAACTCTGCTGTTAATCTTTCCACTTCAGCCTAAAGCTACTCAAAAATTTCTGGATGCCCCTGTCTCCAGCCCTGTCCTTTTGTCTTTGCCTCACTTGTAGTCACAGACTAACTGGCTTACCAGGCTCACTCGTTTTGTTGAGTGAACTTTATCTCTCTGAGCCCCAGTTTCTCATCTGTATAACAGGATGAAAAACCGCAAAGTTGTTGAGTAGACAGAAGATTGTGTAAAGTGCTTTGCATAGTGCCTGTCACACTGCCTGTCACACAAATATGTGATAAATGTCAGTTTATGGGCTGAGCTGTCACCTGCAGATTAATGCCAGGGGGAGCTGCATGAGGCCAGGTGACAAGAGAGAAAAAAAATTGCCATCCTCTGTGGTAGATGCCTTGCAGCTGATCATCTCCCTCAGCCTTTAGGATTGTTGGCTTTTTGCAGACTTTGAAAATCTGACCTAGGCTAATAGGGTAGAACTTGAATGTTCTAATTAAAAAAAAAGATAAATGTGTGAGGTGATGGATGTGTTAATTAACTTTGGGGGAGAACCCTTTCACAATGTAAATGTATATCAAATTGTCATGTTGTGCACTTTAAATATCTTACAATTTTATTTGTTAATTATACTACAGTAAATTAGAAACAGAAAAGAGAATCTGACCAGCAGAGTGCTTTCAATCTGCAAAAGTGCCTTGACAGCTCTTTTAATGAGCTCCCATCCTTCTGTCTTACTCTCCCTTCTGGTCATTTGTTCCACCATTCCTTTATTCTTCCATTTATCCACTGAGCAATTACTGAACACCAGGCTTGGCCCTGGGTGGAGGCAGCAATCCTGGAATCATTTCCTTGTTGAGGAACCCCACTGGCAAGGCACAAGAGCTCGGGAAGTCAGGCAAATACGAGGTAGAATCTGACTCTGCCACTTAAGCGTTTTGAGGACTTGAGCAAGGTACTTACTGTCTCTGAGCCTGTTTTCTTATCTGTGAGATGGGGATAAGAATCCCTATCTCATAGTCCCTTTGTAAGGATTAAATTAAACCCTGCATGTCAGTATGTCACATGCTTACTGACATGGTATGTAATATATCATACTTGTTACTTCCTCGAGTCTAAACTTTCTCACCTATAAACCAGAAACGATATTCCCTGGCTTGTAGTCTGATGATGTGATTTCCATGAGACACAGCAGGCAAAGTACTTAAAACAGTGCTGGGCACATTCTCAAGCGCTCCGATGTGAGTTCCCCGCTCTTATCCGTGAAGCTGAGACCCTCAAGCTATTCTGCTTCCCCAACCTTGGTATTTTGGTTGGTCCCTTTGGTCCTAAAGCCCGCATAACCCATGTGCTGTCTTCCCCTGATCTCTCCTTCTCTCCCTTTCCTGAGAACATTCTTGATAACCTCATTATGTGTGGGAAGGACAGACTAGCTTCTCAATTAATATCCCCTTTGCAAAAGCACTAGAAAACTGTCGTTGGCAAGGTGCTCAGATTAATTAAATGGCTGAGCTTGAGAAGGAAGCTGCCATGTTAAATGAAGTGATCCTTTCTTGGAGATGTTCAGTATTGAATACGTTCCAAACACCTTTCTGATGCCACTAAATATTTCAACTTTGCCAATAGGAAATGTCAGTGATGGAACAAAGGGAGTATCCCAGGAAATATTTCCTTTTGCCACTAGGGCTTTTTAAGCCCAAACTCAGCTCGGGGAAGGGTGAAGGGTCATGTCTAGAGATTAGCTCTTCACTGAATACAGCCTTGATGTCAAAGCTACGGTTGTCACTTGATTTGCGAGTACAAATGATTTCAAGTCAATATAGACTTTACATAAACTCTCCAATTAAAAGTACTGGATATTCTCCAAAGCAGCAAATTCCCTCCAGGCTTGCAAAGGCTGATAATGAGTTATAGCCAATATAGTCATAAAGCTGTTATTTGCGTAAGTAAAATGGAGCTAATGTGTAGATAAAATGAAACTTTAAAATGAAAGATAGTTAAAACAAAATGGTTAATGAATTCAGACACATTATCGAGCAGGTAAGTTTGGCAACTGATCGGAATAGATCATTTTAATTGGTCTTGTTAAATCAAAATCAATATTGAAAATTGTACAGCATATCAGAAACATATCCATCTCCTCCTTTGGTTAATATCTGGATCCTTTCTGGCATGAATCCCAGGCCTTGTCTCATGGGGTAGGTGTCAGCCCTAGTGGGTTATGAGGGAGGGAGTGGGCCAGATCACTCTGTTCTCACAGAGGGCAGCTAATCAATCCTGAAACCCAGGAGGACCCTACTTGATCATCTCAAATTGAACTCTCCAGGGTTGTGGTGCAAAACCTGCATGCCGACCTTATCCCATGCCAACTTCAGCCAAAGGAGGGAGATGAAGAACCTGGTTGTGGGCCAGAATCTGGGAGGACTCTCTATAGGAGGCTCTGGGTGATTATAGTCGTGGGTGGGAAGCGGAATGGCAGCTACAGAAACATCTCCTCTCCCTCCACAATCCTCATCTCTGAAATCTTGTGAGAGCTAAGTTCTATTTGGTAAACATCACCTAAGAGTCTTCAGGTCTGACTAGGCCCCTTGGGTGCTGCATCTTTCTGACATTGCAAGAGAACACCACACACTGAATGGCTTAGATTATGGATTGGCAAACCACAGCCTGCAGGACCAAAGCCAGCCCACCATCTGTTTTTGTACAAGCTAAGAATCATTTTTACATTTTCAATAGTTGGAAAAAAAATCAAAAGAAGGAGAATATTTCATGAGAAGTGAAATTTTATAAAATCGAAATTTCAGTGTTCATAAATAAAGTTTTATGGAGCATAGCCACATCCATTGGCCTAGGTATTGTCTGTTTGTGCTATCTTGACACTATGGCAGAGTTGACTATTTGCAACACAGACCATATGACCTACACGCTTAAAATATTTACAGTCTGATCATTTACAGAAAAAGTTTGTCCACCCTTTCTTAAATTAACTGCTGCTCATGCAGGCCCAGAGCTGGGAATCAGGGGACTAGGAGGATGAGGGCTAGATACTTTAATAAGATCAGGATTTTACTAGGAAGAAAGAAAAGGAAAATTAATACTGTGTAGAAAATAAGTGGTGTTCACTACACCTGAGCAAATCATCTTATTTTCTCCATCTGCAGATGTGGGGTATAGCAGATATGTTTCTGGGGAATTCGTTAGAAGTCAGGATAAAGCATGTAGGCATGACTGACAGATCAATGAATGAATGAATAAAAATATAGGGAGTGGTCAAAGGTGAGGTTGGGTAACTAAGCTGGCCCATATCATGCTAAGGATTTCTGACTTTATTCTGCAGACATATGGGGCCTTTGAAGTATTTTAGGCAAGAAATCACAAGGTAACATTTTCTCTGGAAAGAGAGAACATGGCATTTTGTGGGTGGCTAGAGCAGAAAGGTTTTTTGGTCAGAGAGTAAAAAGAATAAAATACTGCCTGAAAAAGGGCTGAGAAACAGATTGGAAAAATTATCTACTTCTTTCTCCTTAACCCTTCCTTAGGGAGAAAGAAGCTCTAGGAGACGAGATATAGGATTGTATTAATGAGACACACTCAAAATAACCCTATTAGAATGGGCACCTGTGTGTCGTGCAGTTGTCCTTGGCTAGGAAGGTGATGGGAAGAGTGTGGCACACAGGAGACTCGATGAGAGAAAGTAGAGAATTCCTTCTCAAAGGCCATGAGTTCTAGTCCTGACTCCACCACAAACTTGGTGTATGACCTGAAGGAAATGGATCCACCTTTCTGGTTTTCTGTTTTATCATCTGTAAAACTGCTGAGAAAGAGAACTCTCTCCAATGAGATAATTTCTTTGAAAACATTGATGTATTAGTAGGGACAGATTCAGGTTTTGAGAGACCTAAAGTTAAAACAATCGGGGATTTCTCTTTAAGGAAAAGAATATATAATTATGTGAGAAAGCAAAATATTATAAGAGGACAAGAAATCTAACAAATTACACAGTTTAAAGTGCCTAAGAACACTGCAAACATCACAAATCCAGAAAAATATCAAAATATAATTATAAATGAACTGTTTAATAAAACTTTATACACTTTTTCCCTACGTTTTGTGACTATATACTGTTGTAGCAGCTCTTCATATGACAATGCTTTTATTATATTTTCTGAAGAGAGGATAGAGATGGAAACTTGTTTTTAATGATTGATCATTGGAGTGCAGGAAAGCAGATCCTCCCCCGCCCGCCCCTTCCCCTACAGTTGTACTTGCTGTTTTTGGTCTCCCTACAGGTCTATGACCTGCAAACATACGGATTCTAATATATTCTATTTGGAATACTCCCATCGGAAAACATATCCATGGGCATGTTTGTAATTGTTTGCACTGCATCTCTGAGTGAATTTCTAACATGAGAGAATTTACATTTTGGGGTGGGCACCAATGAAAGCTGAAGTTTATGCTTATACTGTTACCTGCCTGATGTAAGAAAAGCCTTGTGCATATGTGTTTACACCTTGCTCCTGCTGCATTGCCCATATACTTCTGTTGCTATGTCAGGATCCAGGGGAGCTGAGTGTGTGCAGTGAGGATGTTCCTGAAAACCAGTACAGCTAGAGCAAGTGACTGTAAACCATACATACATGTCTCATCAAGCCTAAGTGAAATGTGTCTCTATTGTCCCTTAGCAAGACCTAGCTATTCAATACATTGTACTAGGACAAATAACCATCCTTAAAGGAAAGATCATATGATTTCCCTATCATGCATAAGTACCTCCAATAAATACCTCAGATAATGTCTATGTGAATTAAAGACCTACATGTGAAAAACAAAACCATGCAACACTTAGAAAAACGTAGCAGAATCTCTTCACGATGGCAAAGGAAAACATCATGAAAGGAGACAATGATAAAATTGGCTTCATTAAAATTTTAAATGTCTGTCTTGACACCATAAAAACAACTACTGTACTTGAATAGTCTCTTAACACTATTTCAAGTGTTTTGCACATGTTATCTCATTTAATCATATAACAATAAAGAATATTATTAGATCCATTTTAAAGATGAGGAAACCGAAGCACAGAGAAATCAAAAAAATTTCCTAATGCCACATGGCTAGTTTATGAGTGGCTGAACCAAATTAATAGTCCAGGTAGTTTGATTCTTAAAGCTAGTCTCTTAACCAAATGTCTTAGCTCTTCTCACCTTCTCGCCATGTTATTTGTAATAAAGTGGTAAGACATGCCATAGACTAAGCAAAGATCTTTGCCATTTATAAAACCATAAAAAAATTAACATTCAGAATAATACACAACTCATATATTTATTAGAAAGAGACAAAAAGCTCTATAGAAAATGCACAGATCATAAAAGAGGATGTCAGAAATGCCAAGACAGACATGAAAAGATGTTTAACATCACCTAAAACCGGGGAGATGCAAATTAGAACACCATGCGGATTCCACCTCATACTCAGCACATGTGTAAAAGCTGAAAATCTGGTAACACCAAATACCGGGGAGTGTGCAGGGACCAGGAATTCTTCTGAAAGTCTTAAATGATACAATCACTTCCAGGAGCAACTTGACAGGATCTAACAAAATTGAAGATGTACATTCCCTGTGATGCAGAAATGTCAAGTCCATTTGTCTTTAGTAGAAACCCTCACACTTGTGCATGAGGAAGAATGTATGATGTTTTCTCAACTGTACTGTTTTAATTGCAGAACACGAATATGACATTACTCTTGCTTAGTTAGAGAATGAAAAAATAAACTGTGGTTGATACATATAATACGAGACAGTAATTAAAATGAATGAATTAGATTGACACGTATCAAAACAAATAAAGCCTAAAATCTTAAATTTGAATAAAATCAGGCTGTAAAAGCACACACACATAATTTAAGATCAATGTTCTACAGTTTTAAACTCACAAAGTATTATACTTTAGACACATTTATTGTGAATTATACATTGAAAATGTGCATGAAATACATATCTACATACAGTTCAATTGTTACAAAGTAAACTCCTGTGTAACCAAACAGACAGCACCCCAAAAGACCCTCTGAATATTTTTCTAATACAATCTAGTCCCTTTCACCCTCTTACGGGTAAACATTAGTCTGACTTTCTGTGTATATAACCCTAAACAAAAAATGAGTTTTCCTAGTTTCTGAACTTTATTAAAATGAAATTAAATGATATGTAGTCTTTTTAGCCTTGCTTTTCTTGCTCAACATTATATTAGAATATTTTTCCACAATCATGTGTATAGCTGTAGTTTGTTCATTTTAATTGCTTTATAATATTCTCTTGCATGACTATAGTAAAAAGAATTAATTCATTCTACTGTGGATGGGTATCTGTGTTGTTTCTAATTTTAGACAGTGTCGTTAAAGCACATGTATAGAAATTATGCTTCTTATGGAAGCTAAGACGTTTACTATTTCTGAAAATAAGGGGAGAGATTCTAGAGTGTCAGATATTAATGTCACAGCTTATTTCTTTAGAAAAACCCTGAATCAAATGGCAAAATGTCAACACCTGTTTAGATTCTGTGGTGAGCAGTGCTGCTATATCATTTTCTGTACTTTCCTATCTGTCGAAATTACTTATAATTTTTAAAAGAAAAAGAAATTGTTAAGTGATGGAAGTGTGAGGCATTCTCTGGCACCTTCTTAGCTCTTGAGGCAGATTGCAAAATTTCATCTCTGATCCCAGAGGAGCACAATGAATAGCTCTTATGTGGAGCCTGCAAGGATTAGCAGGCCCCTGACCGGCTTGGTTGCTCTTTCTTCCACCCTCATTCTAGCAGCTGCATGCATGAGCCCACACACAGCACTGGCTGGCTCCCTGCTGTCTTGTGGCATCTCCAGTTGCCATCGCCCTCATTTGGATTCTCCCCTCAGCTGTGAGGGAATGGGCGTGTCATGTCTTCAGATACACAGCTAGCTACACAAAACCCAAGCATAATGTCCCTGGGCTGCCCCCAAGACAAGCGGAGGCTGAGCTTTAGTCAATTCTCTCTAGATTGCCTGCCAGCATTGTGTTTTGGCACCACGAGGGGTTAGGAGAGAAGTTATCACTTTAGTTCACAAGGGGGTGGTACAAGGACTTACCTTAATTCACGTAGGCCTATTTTTAAACATGACTGGAGCAAGATCAGAAGGAATCTGTCCTATAGCATTCCCCTCTGGCCTGTAACTGTGCTTCAGACAGATCCCACTATTAAAGAGCTATTCCTTTGAGTTAAATCATGAAAGTCCTGAGCTGAAAATTAACTCTGAAGAGTTGGAGGTG
Source organism: Rousettus aegyptiacus (assembly GCF_014176215.1). Classification (NCBI taxonomy): domain Eukaryota; kingdom Metazoa; phylum Chordata; class Mammalia; order Chiroptera; family Pteropodidae; genus Rousettus; species Rousettus aegyptiacus. The sequence continues at coordinate 25,140,901 of NW_023416311.1, read as the reverse complement.
GTAAAGGAGTAGTCACTGTTCAACACTTCATCTGAGCCACTGAGGCACTTTGTGTATAGCTTTGTATATTTGCTCCAAATTTTATAGATGAGAACATTTCTGAGTTGCTCACAACCACACACATAGAAAGCGGGAGGGCCAGAAATCCAAGTCAGGCCTGCTGTTGCTGAAATCCTCAAACTATACTGCCTACAAGCTATAGAATTCTATGGGATTTCAGACCTATAGGCTGAAAAGCACCTTCCTGATGGTGCTGGCTAAAACCCTCATTTGAGACATGAGGTCTTAAAGGAAGGGAAGTGATTTGCTCAAGATCAAATAATAAGTTAGTGCTAGATGTGGGGCCAAGTGTTCTGACCTCGACTGTAGATATTCTGAAGTTAGACTATGATGTCTGTCACTCAACACATCTGGAGTGGGATGAGAATGGGGCTCCATAGCTACATCCTAGAGAGCTAAGGTAGGGTGTGTAACAGGAAGGGCACTGGGCAATGAGTCAGAAATCTGGTCTTGCTTTGCCTTAGGTACTTTCTGCCTCCACATCCCAGAGCCCATTACTTCATGCCTCTGACTCTGTAATGTGGGTACTTTGACTTGTTTGATCCTGAAGTAGAATGATTCTGACTCTCACCTGTATGGAGGTGATAATACCTACCCTACAGACCTGTTGTAAGAATCAAATGAGGTCAGCTTTGGAAAATTATTTGGTAGCAACGAGGTACTAAAAGAATATCAATGGTTGTTCTTATGAAATAAGACCAGGGCCACTTGGCCTGGGCTACTGAGTTCTTGGAATAGCTTTGGACTTAATTCCTTTCTCAAAGGTAGACTCCATAGGCACAAAAAACAACCTAAAATATTTTGCGAGAATGAGAAGATAAAGAAAAAGTTGTCAAAATGATCCCTCAGGTTCTTACACTTTTTTTAACACTTTCCACTTCACAAAGCATGTTAACATCTGTTATTAACCTAGAATTGCTGAGCAGAGCTGGTGCTTTTTATATGTAAGGGACTTCTTCAACTGAGGCCAGCAGGTTATTTTTAATAGGCGCGTAGCTCTTCTAACTTTTGGATATCCTTTGATTCTTTATAACTTTCTAACTGGGGGCAAATTGTGGGCATCCAGAATGTTTTTCCAGTGAAGCAGTTAATTAATCAGGAACTGGACTGTGAATGGGCCAGAGAATTCTGAAGTCTGGAAGCTGACTTGATTTCCTTGTGATGTTTGGGTGAGGGAAAAGGGTAACAATGAAATGGTCTGTACTTCCAGATTTAGGCAGGACAAGATACATGGGTTAACTCAGGTAAGGAAAGAGAGAGCCAAACAAGTGCATTTAGGATAGTTTTGAGAAAAACAAAACAAAACAAAACAAAGCTTCCTGTTTTCTCTCTATCAAATTAAGCACATTCCGAAAATCAGTTTTAGTGGAAACTCTGAGCTTTGACATATGGCCTTCTTTTATTGTTTGTTCATGGTGCCATTATTGGTCTTGGTCTTCGATATGTCTTCATAGGTTCCAACCAGTTCACTATGCCCCTCGTGTGATTAAAATGGCATATATGTACAGTTCCATGTTAGAAATAAAAGTCTTAGTATCTGCTGGTAATGAAAACACAGATAGTCCAGTTTATGATGAAATACATGTTGTTACTTTTCTCACTGAGTTCTCTTTCAAGGCACCAGCTAGATGGGTAGACTGCAAGCTCTATGAGAGCAATGATTTTGTGTCCAATGAATCCCATCCTCAGAACAATATTTAGCCACAAATACTTAAAACACTTAATAACTAATTGTTGATTTGAACTAATTGAGTGTATTAATCAGTGTTCTCCAGAGAAATGAACCAACAGGGTATGTATGTATGTATGTATGTATATATGTATGTATGTATTCGACATCTATATTTATCTATCATCTATCTTTCTATTATCTATCTTATATTTATCATCTAAAAAGAGACTTATTATGAGGAATTGGCTCATGTGATTATGCAAACTGAGAAGTCTCAAGATCTGCAAATTGCTAGAGACCAGGAGAGCTAAAGTGCAGTTTCAGTCCTAATCTGAAGGCCTGAGACTGAGAAGAGCTGATGGTATAAGCTCCAGTCTCAAAGCCCAAGAAGAGAGGATATTTCTGTTCAAATCCAAAAGGCAGGAAAAGACCATTTCCCAACTCTTGGGGTCAGGCAGCAGGAGCTCCCTATTAATCTTTTTGCTCTATTCAGGTTCTCAATTGGTTGGATGAGGCCACCCACATTAGGGAGGACCATCTGCTTTACTCACCCTATTGATTCAAATGTTAATCTCATCCAGACACACTTATAGACACACCCCAGAATAATGTTTGACCAAATGTCTGGGCACCCCAGGGCCCAGTCAAGTCAACACATAAAATTAACTGTCACACTGGGTATCCTAAAGTATCCTTTTTCTCTTCTCCCCATATCCCTTGGTTTTTCTTACCCGTCGCCCTTCTCCCCATGTTCTAGAATAGCTAGCCATATGCCAGGAGATATGAGATGATAACTATGATTCCTGGCTCTCCCTGGAGGGGCACAGCCAATCCTCAGAATTCTTTATAAGATCCACAAACATATTTCATGCTAATACATCCAAGTCCTAGAGCAGAACTTGTAGAGGTTATTGTGCTAACAAAATGCCCTCTTAATTCTCTTTTGCCCATGACCTTTTTCAAATAAGGGTGAAGATACAAAGAGCAGAAAAAGCCAATGAGGACAAAAGAATCTTGTCCTACCAGAGATGTTTAATAGGAAGTTGAGAGGGTATGTTTCAAGTGTGGTTAGCCTGCTGCCTTGCTGCCTTAGAAGTTTTCTGATGTCCTTTGCTTCAAGAGCAGATTTGGGTCCAGATGAAAAATTGCATTTATTTTTGTTTTGAAGAGACTATACTATAGGTGGATGCAAAGACAATTAGCTGGTTTTCTGAACTGTCTGTCCTAAGTAAATCACAGATGTTCATCTTTGCTAGGAGATACCACTTGATGTTATGTGACTGGGAGATAGTAATTATTTTGGACAAAGTTTCTCCTTGTGTGGATGGGAGGAGAAGGAAACAGGACCTTTATCTTTTTGGCATCTCATGTGGGTAGCGGGCTACATATCTGGAGCATTAATGAGTGGAGAAACCGAGTGGCTTTGGGGAAGATAAATTCCCTGAGAACTTCAGGATATGTAACAGTTGCTGCTCCAGTGTCCAGAATCCAGCCCTCTGAGGAGCTTTCCTGCCCACCCAGGTCAAATTGAACTTGCCCTTCTCTCAACTGCAGGATCCCATTTCAGTAGCTAACTGAAAGCAATCAAAGGCTGTTAGTAAATATTCATCATTTACATTCTTTTACTTGATTGTTTCAGGCTTAATACAATAGGTTCAAATTGCACACAATATAAATTATAACTCCTCAGCCTAACATTAAAAACTCTTTACAATGTGACATGTATTTGACTTGCTAGTCTTACCTCTCAACATTGACATGCTGACCCCTCCATTCTCTCCAAATTGGTGTAATCATTGCTCTTGAAATTTGCTATTCTTAAGTTTGGATATTTCTCTTTTCCTCTGCCCCCACCAATTTTTTTTCTCATTCTAGCTCATGTCTCAATCCCTCCTGTGAAATCTTTCCTGACAATTCAGTGCAAATTAATCTATTCTCAAAAGCTTTGGCCTTAAGGGGCCAATGAAGCTATTTATGGGTGATAAAATTATTCTCTATCTTGATTGTGGTGGTGGTTATACAACCATCTATAATTGTCAAAATATATCAAATATACTTCATATAGGAGAATTTTATTATAGGTAATTATCTCAATAAAACTGGAAAAATAAATGAAATGATAATGTCTTCTAATGCTAGAACCATTGCTTTGACAATGAACACACTTATCTTGTGTTGGGACCTTTTCTTCCTTACATGTACAGTTGAGAAGCCAAGAGACAAAGACATCTGGAGTGTGGATTTGGGCAACAAAACTGAGAAATCTTTTGTGAGAAAAAACAAACAGGGCACTTGTGGGGTCTAACACACATAGTTGAGCTGGGAAATGGAGAATTGACAGGTAGTGTAGAAATTTCAGAGAAAGGCTGTAGGTTTTTGACTCAAGGGAAGAATGAGTCTGTTTCAATGAGTGAGAGTCAGTGTTAGGGTCTGCTGCTCAGAGAAGAAAGTACTGTCACATTGAACCTTTCTACTCTAGCTGCCCCAGCAATGTAGTCCCACATTCAGCAGACTTGCTCTTCTAGCTGATATGCCTTGAGAACTAGAAATTCCTCTCCATGTCTTCCATATTTGTAAAAGTCATTCAGGCCTCTGTGACACAGGATAGGCTCACCTATTCTACCAAAGCTCTATGTTCAGATGTGCAGAATACACTGTTATGTGTGAAAATTGACACCAGGAAGATGGTAGATAACTCATGAAGCAGTGTACAGCCTAAAAAAACAAAAACAAAAAAATCAACACTACTGTAGTAGAATTCGAAACCCAATTAAATTTGAGAGTCCATTAAGATATATTGTACTAATCAACTGAAAATTTAGTCTCAGAGTACTTTGTTTAATAAAAACTAGGGGATGTTTTCCTTTTAGTTATGAAGAAAAAGGAAGGAAAGAAAATAAGAGAGTTAAAAAATTACTTAAGGGTTTTTTGCACTGCCTACACAGTTTTACGAACCCAATTTGATGATAACCTTGGGTGATATCTATCATTTTATAGGTTAGTCATGACACTCTTAAAATAAGATAAAAATAAAATAATACTAATTAACACATGCAATTCTTTTTTACATTTTAAGAATCTTTTCTTCTTTAAAAATTAAGTTGATTTTTATCAAAAGTAATGCAAGCACCAAGTTTTTAAAAAATCAAATAGTATTAAAGGGCTTATAATAAGAAGCACCAGTTCTCTGCAGGGCTTTGTCAACATCCCTCACTCTCCACCCCTGTCTTGCCCTCTGGAGGCAATCACTGTCTTCTAGTTTACTCTTTTAGTTATTTATTCTAGTATTTTTTATCTCCATAATTGTGAATAATAAGTGTAGTGTGATAGTATATTTTTGCTTTGGCCTCATAATTGTAGTTATAGCTTCAAAACTGAAAATAAGATTCTAAGAACTGCCATAGTCCAAAGAGAATTGAAAAGTTGACAAAGCTAATCTCCCAAGGTCTTGCTAATGTGTGGCAGAAATAATAAGAATAGATAACACTTGTCTCAGGTCCTATTCTAAATGCCTCAGATTCATTTATTCATTTAACTATTGTAATTACCCTATGAAATCCTTCTATTTTACAGATGAGGTAACTAAGGATTAGAGAGGTTAAATACTTTTGACCAAGAGCAGAAATAGGTTTCTATCTTGGGTAGTCTGACTCTTGACCATTACATGATACTACCTGTCAATGGCCTTGCTGCCATTATCCATTCCTTCCACCCCAGCCTTAATGGACAGAATACCAGAAACTCTGGAAGAATTTTGCCATCAGCCTGGGGGCAAAAATTGGTGTCTCCCTTTTTCACTTTCCCTTGTACTTTACCCATTGCAGCTGTAAATCAACAAATGAAGAAAGAGTGTTCCAGGTAGAGATTAGGGGTACCTAAAAGAAGGAGAGACTGGCATCTCATTTCCAGCAGGCTGGCTGATTGCCTTTGCAGCAGGCTGGCTGATTGCCTTTGCTATCTATCTCAGTAGGAAAGAAAGAAATGAGAATGAAGTAGGAGTAGGAGAATGCCAAAAATGCATGATTTCTTGTAGACCAAGGAGGCACTGGGGAGTTAGCCAAGCTCCAGCCATCTTGTTGGAACTCTGCTGGAAGGGACAGTAGAAGCAGGGGACTGAGGTGTGAGGTCGAATGAAGTCAGAAAAGGTAAACCTGGTTATGGGGGGGGGGGTCTTCTGAGGACCCTTTCAAAAACCCATAAAAGATTCTTGCCATGTGGTTGGCAACTAAGACCAGCCAGTTTTTACTAGGAGATGACAATAGCAGTGTCATATAGACATAAAATGTTTGCCCTTTTACTCTGATCCCCATTTTCTGACCAAAATTAAGGAGGGTAAAATTGCTGACATGCCTCCTCCATGCTCTGAGTTCCTTGGCTGAGGCTCAACTGGACATGGGAGAGAAAGAGAACATTGAATAGAATTTAATATTGAAATTTTAAAATAGAGGAAGTAGGATTGCACATTTCATGCCTTTCTTAAAATGACTAGAAAGCTATGGGGTCTGACCAAAATGTTATTAAGTGAAGGAAAAATGAAAATCAATATAGCACAGTTGAAGGTAGACATCAGGGGAGGAGATAAAATGATCTTATGTTTATATCCTCATCTCAGACTGAGAGTATGCAATACTTTCAGTAGCAGACAGTTACATTAAATGAATGCATGTTTTTTACTGCTTCTTGTTGATTTATCAGTTTAAATTTTTTCTATTGTTTTGTTGTTGTTGTTGGTGGTGGTGGTGGTAGTAAGCTCTTTTTTCATGCTTCCTCCCTACAGACAAACCTTTCCTTCTCTATTCTACCAATTCAGCAACATGTTTACAAAGATCGATCATAAAATTTATATTACTATGACTGTCTTAATATTTTTCACTAGTGGGCCATACTTTTACTATGATTACATTTCCTTTCTTAAAAGGTTATGGGAATAAGAAATTATTTATTTTTCATTTACATTGTTTTCTACATACACATCTTATAATTTTACCAGAAGACCTGCCAATTTTTTACATATGGTTATTTTATCCCTAAATGCTCACAAATATGAAACCTTCTTTCAATTATTTTTTTTCTCCCTAGAGTTATCTCTTGTGAAAGTCCAATTCAGAGTGCCTGTTCTCTGAATCTGCTGCACAGATGTTATCCTGAAACTTCCCTTGGTCAATTTCCTCCACTGAATTAGTTTTCCTAGATTCCAGATCTTCCTTTGTTTTTTCCTTTCTTGGCTAGCTGGATTCACTGCTCACCTTCCCTTCCCACCTTCTCTCCTTTTTCTCCCTCCCTTCCCTTTTTTTCTCTTGTCATTACACATCTGAAAATGTCTTTATTGTAGTTTCATACTTTTTGCTTGTATAACTGGGTAAAATAGTCTAGATTTTTATTAATTTGGACCCTTTCCCTCTGAAAGAAAGAGCAGAGCCTGAGACAAAAACATGCATGTAGGTGTTTGTTTGAGAATGTTCCAGACCACAGGCCTGAAGAACTGGGAGAGTGGAATAAGAACAGGAGAAAAGATAACACCGGGATGTGCTATTGTGTTGTCATTAGTACAAGTGACTGGTACCCCATCTCACCAGAACATGGTGTGGAGTTCATATGGAGGACAAAAGATGGACACATGTATCTACCAACTCCTATCTTCTACTGGTCAAGGGTGTTCTCTTATAATTCATTCTTTTTCATTTTCTAGTTGTGCATATGTGAGCACCACAGTTACACAGGTATCCCATGCCATAGAATCAGAGAAGACCCAGGATAGGAAGAAAGAGGTATGTAGTATGAACTTGGGGTGAGGGGCTACTTAGCTGCACTGTGGAAGCCTGCTATTTGGAACCAGCTACCTCAATAGCAGCTGAAGCAAGAGACAGGACTGAAAGATTTAGCAGTTCTGTATAAGACATACCAGATACAGCCCACTCTTTCACCATTCAGATCTATTTAAGCCATTTATTAAGTCTAATTTATCACATGTTCTTCTTAAGGTGGCAGTCAGCCATAAGTTCTGAAAAGGCATAATACAAGTATATTGCTATAATGACCTATAGGTTCCACTGCTGCATGTGATTCAATGATCATATTTAATATTTATTATCTTTCTCTACTTCATCATTTCTAGATTTCCCTGAACACTAACCAAAATTTCATTATGTCCAGGTTGATTGCTGATCAGGTGACCTCATCTAGGTAATAATGGATAATTATGCCTGAGGGGTCTGAGCCCTTCATTGCCTTGCTTGTCTTGGTTCTGTTATTTATTACTAAATATGCCCTTATCACCTCACCATATCCACTGGGCATGAGGTCAGTAAAAGATGCTCTAGTGAGTCCCTTCAGTTTTGGGTAGACCTTTCCCTCTCTCCTTGTAACCCTAGATCCTCTTGATAATTAAGGTCAATTACTGCTTCAAGTAGAGTTACTCTTTTCTTTGTCTACTGGTCTATAAGCATAAAATCTCCAAAATAACCCAGGAGTAATCAGATCTTCAAAGGTCAGTAAAATCTTAAAAAAATTTTTACATGTTTAACACACACACACACACACACACACACACACACACACACTTTGTAAAGGCTCTCTCTTTCTTTTTTATTGTTCCCTTTTCAAGCCCTTATACTTGTTTCATGATTGGATAGTAAATGCATTAAAAAAATTATTTCCTGCCTGATGCTGATTTCCTTCAGGTTCCTTTTTAGTGTGTTTATGTGCTTGGTCTCCCTCTTTCATGTTAGAAGTTTCTCCAGTCACCTGGAGACCCTTAGATTCCCATTCATATTTTAAAAAGTGATCATAAAAAAAGCTGAATGAAATCCTGTGGTTGGGGACTTCTGAATAGGGTGATTAAACAATAATGGCATATTCCAAATGTCAAAGTCTCGACTTCTTATCTCTGAGGCTATTTCATGTCTCAGTGGAAGAATCCTCCAATTCAAATGGTCTTGAGTACCACTGACTAGTTGTAGGGGTGCTGTGAGTAGACCAGGAGATAGGGGCTTGGTGACCAAAATTCATTTAGCAGACTTTCAATTAATTTCCTACTTTTAGTCTAATACTCTATCCATGCTCTCTATCTTATCTCATGCCTCTGAATTTGGAATTATTTTAGTTTTGTTTCTCTAGAAAATAAGCCTCCTGTTTTGTTGTTGGGGAAAGTAATTACTTATCTGTACTAAGTTTGGAAGGCATCTGCTCTGTGAACTGACTTTCAACCAATCTACGTATCATCGATCTCACACCTGGTAGTTGTCTTCTTTTGCATTTGATGCTGAGACCACCCAATCCACTCATTTCCAGCCCCCTACTCTCAGTATTCTGCTTTGCAGGATCCTGAGTTATAGTTTATTCTATTCTGCTTTTTCAGTTAGTACTACTCCACGTACTTCCTATCCATAAACATGGGATAGGAATTTATTTATGTCTTCTTTAATTTCTTTTGGCAATGTTTTATAGTTTAATATGCTGTTGGATTTAGTTTTTGTATTTTGTTGAGGATTTCACATCTATATTCATAAGGGATATTGGTTTGTAACTTTCTTTTCTTGTGATGTTTATTTCTGGCTTTGGTATCAGTGTAATGCTGGCTTCATAGAACAAGTTTGGAAGTGTTCCCTCTTCTTCAATTTTGGAAGAGCTTGAGAAGAATTGTGTTAATTCTTCTTAAATGCTTGGTAGAATTCACCAGTGAAGCCATCTGGTCATGGGTTTTTTGGGGGGGAGGTTTTTGATTACTAATTCAATCTCTTTTCTTTTCATAGGTTGGTTGAGATGATCTATTTCTCCTTGAGTAAGTTTAAATAATTTGTGTATGTATAGGAATTTGTCCATTTCATCTAGGCTATCTAATTTGGTGATGCACAATTGTTCACAGTATTTTGTATAATTCATTTTATTTCTGTAAGGTCAGTACTAATGTCCCCTCTTTCATTTTTGATTTTAGTTATTTCTGTCTTCTCTCTTTCTTTGTCAGTCTAGCTACAGGTTTGCAAATTTTGTTAAAATCCTTTCAAAGAAGCAATTTCTGGTTTCATTAATTCTCTCTATTGCGTTTCTATCCTGCTCTATTCTTTTATTTATCTCTGCTCTTTCCTTCATATTCCCTTCCTTCTGCTAGGTTTGGGTGTATTTTTCTCTTCTTTCTCCAGTTCCTTAAGTTGTAGTTAACTTATTGATTTGAGCTCTTTCTTCTTTTTTTTTTTTAACATAGAATTTATAGCTATTTTTTTTTCTGTGCAATGCCTTCAGTGCATTTGATAAGTTTTTTATATGTTTTTTAAAATTTTTTTCATCCATCTCTAATTATTTCCAAATTTTCCTTATAATTTCTTCTTTAACCCATGTTTAAGAGTGTGTTGCTTTTGGGAGCCAGGCTGCCCAAAGTCAGAGGAAGCCCCTCGCCTGAATATAGGAACACTCAGACCTGTAAAGATAAATGTCCTTCCTGACATTGCCCGGGGGGCTAAGGTTCCAGGAACTGGAGACAATAGTATAATCCTTTCGAAACAGCTAGCACTTTGCTCACGTTACCAAGATAGATAAAGAAAGTTAAGAAGTTAAGACATCTTGTGATTAGGTAACTCCTGCCTAAAGCTACATGTTCCCTCCCTTAAACCTGCCCCTACATATGTAACTCCCCTACTTACAATAAACAAGACTTGATCAGAAAGCCTGTCTTGTCTCCATTCTTTGCGCCTCTTGTCCCCCTTCTCCTTCAGTCCTAGGACCTCTGTTGACTGTCCCACGGGCTGGGACATGTTGCTTAATTTCCACATATTTGCAAATTTTCTTTCATTTCCCTTCTATTACTAATTTCTAGTTTCATTCCATGGTGGTCAGAGGATACTTTGTGTGATTTTAATCTTTTTTAGTTTATTGAGACTTGTTTCGTGGCTTGGCATATACTCTATCCTGGAAAATATTCTATGTGCACTTGAGAAGAATGTGTATTCTGCTGTTGGGGGGAGAGTATTCTGTAGATGTCTGTTAGGTTTAATTGATTTATAGTATTTTTCAGGTATTCTTCTATATAGATATTCTATTCATTATGCAAGTGGCATATTAAATTCTTCTACCATTATTATAGCATTTTTAGATTTTATAATTTTTATTTCCATCATTTTTACTTCAGAGAGATTAGAAAAAGAAACATTCCAGATCAACTAACTATGTTTAATTAGGCCCTCATAGTGTTTTATTCTAGAAAAAAATGAAGGAAATTAATATTTTAGGTATTTACTATATGGAAAGACTGGCATTAATTTCTCCATAATTATTTCATTAAAATCTTTACAAGACTCTTTAAAATAAATATTGTGTTCATCATTTTACAGATGAAGAAACTTCCCCCAAATTATATAATTAGTAAATGGCAGAGCCAAATTCAAACCCAGATTTGTCTTATGCTCTTTGCACAATATCATGTTACATTAAAGGTTCTCCGGTTCCCATTTTATCTCATGAGAGCTTCGAACATCTTTCGAGTTAGGTAAATCTGATGTTTTTACTTTTTGACAGACAAGGATGATGAGGCCAAAGAAGTTAAATGAATCCACAAATATATAAAATAGTTCAGTGATAAGGCCAGAGCTAGAACCAAACTCTAAGTTCAAATCTCATGATCTTTCTCTGATAATAGTAGAATTCTAGGTCTGAGGGAAACCAAAGTAGTGATGCTAACCAATTTTTAAATATTTGTACAAAAATTCAAAGAGAGACTTTCTTATCCCAAGTAAATGGGCCAAAAGTAAATATAATGGAATGAAATGGTAATACAAATTATGTTTTCTTTGCAAAAATGAACATGTGTTTTGGGAAAGGAATTAGGCAGCAGAAGCACCAGAGACCTGTGGTACCCTAACACATTTACAATAGAGACAACCCTTTAAATAAATCCTTCCCTCCATCAATCAGTGATTTCAGATCTAACAGGGCATCTTGAAGCTTACCTGATAGATCTGGCTGTAGGTAGCATACTCTTTCCCTGTTGGTTTAAATTAACTCTGGGGGTGTCCTGCTCAACAAGCAAGAGAAGATCCTATCCCTGCCCTTGTCACAGTGCATGCTGTCACTCCTAATGGGGAAATAATCAGTTCCTGCCTTTCCTTGTCTCTCCTGATTAGAATCACTGGTGCACTCCATGTTGGGGACCAGACTCAGCATGTTTCTGAGCCAGCCCTGACCAGGGCTAAGGTGATCAGCAGTTGCAGCCCTGCCAGAAGGAGAGGGGCCTGGAATTATTCTTGCTGTTTATTGTTACTGGCCCTTCTGGTACTACCTAATGCTTTCCTGGCTCTGTTGGTTTATTCAAAAATAAGAGAATGTTCTGATCTTTCTGTATTTAACTTTCAGTTTGCTATGGGGACTAGAGCTCTGAATTAAGCCCTTCCTGGCCTTAGACTGCCTCCTACCATAGGGGGCTAAAACAATCTGTGTCTTGTTTCCACATCCTATCTGGGTCACACTGTGAGGAGAGGGACTGCCTGTTTTGCACTTGTAAGACAAGTCATCTAGCCTGCTGATTAGAACCCTTTGTGCAGCCTCTGCATGAGCTGTCCTGGAATTCACCAATCCCTTTATGCTGCTGTGTGTATTGGATGATTCAGCCAGTACTTCCCTTAGACCCAGGCAAGGTGGCTTCTGTTCTGGTTCACACACTTTAGAGAGTCTTACCTGGGCTATCCTCTAGCCAGGCCCTCTGCATGGGGCAAGAAGAGCACCTGGTGAAAGGGAATTCATACCTTCCTTTCAAGACTGTGATCCAGATACCTGAGATGCAAGAATTCTTTGCCCCAGTAGTCATGATCTGGCTTTTAGGGCCTTGGTGATCCTCTCCTCTGTGTGCTGCCACAGCATACACAACTCTAGTCAAAGGGTAGAAGCTTAGACAAAAAGTTTGTGTGTGGCATGGGAAGAGTTTGGATACATGCAAATATGCAAGATCTCTTGAAAAGCAGGATATAATCTGGAATGGGGAGAAAGAAGTCAGAAAGAGGTGAGGATGAGGGGTTCCACAATGCTGCATTCAGCACAGAACCTAGAGAAATGCATAAATTCTACATTCTGACTTGGCTTTTCACATTGTTTTAAGGTCTATCTGTCAAGGAATAAATATACAATAAAACATATTTGATTTATCAGTCTGTGAGCTTGACTTACAACTTGTTAATATTTCTCTGTGTGGCACACAGACCTCCAGTTGTACTCCTACCCTAGACCCCACAGAAGTCAGATGTAGGTCCGTGCTCAGCCTTTGTCCCAGCCAGTCCCAACTTCCACATTATCACTTGCTTATGTTCTTGAAACACCATATATCTCATATTCAGGATGAGCCAAAGTGTGACATAAATAGCCCTTCAGTATTACAGGAAGCAGAGAGAAGTAAAGTATGTTCAGAGGAATTAGAATATGTTGATACAAGTAATAGGAGCTTTGAAAACCAGCAAACCTAAATCCCAGCTCAGCTAGCAAGCAATTTGACTTCTTCAGGCCCTAATACCTTCATTAGATACATAGGAGGAATAATTTTTACCTTGAGGTTGATAATAATTAAATAAAATATATGAGTCCAGTGCCTTGTACAGTGCCTGGCCCATAATCAACATTCAGTAAGCAAGCTTCTCTCTCACTAATTTTAGGATTTATCCTCCCAGAACAGGATCCATCAGTTCTAACTCATGCCCTTTTCCAGTACATTTTATGGAAAAGACATTTGCCAGCAGAGCCTGAAATCTGTTCTCAGAGCGATCCTTCCCTGGACTGTCCATCTATTCTCAGACACCTGCTTTCACTGCCCCCATCTCCCAAGTTCAGTCTTCTCATCAGGTTTGAGATCTTGTTCCAGTCACATGTTTCATCTTGCTTCCTATCATTTGGAATGATTATCTAGATTTTTTTTCTTTGGCGGGCACTTTCCCCATAAATATTTTGGGAATGAATATCCTAATATATCCAGATTGACCTTCCTTCCTCCCAGAATCGGCACCTCACCACAGGTCTGAGTATGGGCACCATCTGTGATTCAATTAGGGCTATGAATGAAGTTGACATGTCCCATTTCCTCAGGAAACAGAAGGCAGAAGGTGGGGTAATTATCTAAGTTCAGAAAACTAGGAGAGAGGGATAAAGTCCTTTGTAATTCCCTGAAGAGGAAGCAAGACATCCATACCTAGCAAAAAGCCAGGCAAGCTATTCTGTAACTCCTCCAAGTTTTCATTGTAATTTGGTTTGCAATAGGTTTCTTGGCAGAGTTAAATTTTAAAAATTCTAACTTGTGTTAGTTCAACTAAAAGAGAATAAATTTTAGCCTATAAATAGAAGTATATACCCGAACTCTGAGATTAAACCTGGCTGAATATATGTAGAAGATATATAAAGAGGTGAACATTTGCCAGAGAGAGAATCTGGAATGATTGGAATTACTATGACCTTTTCACTAGGAAATTATTCGATAGACTATGGCCTAACAAATGGCACTCCAATGGCCTAGCAATCCAAGGGAGAAGCCTGGACCCATCCTTGCCTTTGTTTTTTCCATGTCTTCCACAATCATTAAGTTCTATACTTCAGCCTCCTTGTTATTCCTCAACTCCATCCACTTTTCTTTATCTCTACTGCCACTACCTTTTGACAGGCCACCCCATGTTCTTCTAATTCTCCTACTGCCTCCAATCCAGAACCTCTCCTGTCTCGAAGGTGCAAGAAGAGCATGTACATGAAGGTCTCTAGAAGGATAGATCCAAGGACTGAAGAGAAGGCAGAAGGGCTGTTTTCAGGGATTAGTCAGAACACAGCAATCAGAGAATCGTCAGGCATCCCAAATGCTCCCAGCAGCATGAAGGAGAATGAGAGATGAGCTCTGAGTGTGAACAAAAGGAACTAATAGGCTCTGAAATTGGTAAGACTTTCTGGAAGTCCTAGAATCACACTTGAGACCCAATGCCTTTTAGTTTGGGTATCTCCTGACTGAAGGAACCAGTTTTGAGACAAAGGCATGAGTGCAAGTAATTTATCTAGGCAATGATTGTAGGAAATAGGAGTAAACAACTAGAAGAGAAGGATGGAAAACTAACTCAAAAATGAGTTATGGCGTTGACTACCACAGTGAAAGATGGTGCTTGATCTCCAGACACAGGGACAGTAACACCTTGTAACTGTGTAAATAAATCCTTCACATAGTTCTCAGATTTCCCAGTTTGAGTTTGTCATGTGTTTCCTGCCTGAACCTGGCTATTACAGACTGGATTGGGTGGGTCACTTATGGATTGCTGATCATTGGGTTTGGGAGTCTAAACTCTAGAACAGGATGTAATACCATCTGCCAGGACAGAAGGCTGCAGGAACTAGGTGAAGATTGCAGGTTCTGGGCCCCAGTGGGTTGGAATTTAGAATCAGAATCCAGACTTTTAAAGGCAGCTTATGAAATATATTTCCAAACTATTGCTGGGGAAAGGGAGAGAAGAATTTATGTCTAGCACAGCCCCAAATTGTTAACCCTCTACTTTAGGTTGCGCATAGAGGAAAGGCAAGGGGCTTCCCGCAGGTATTTCACACAGTGGTCTGATACAAGTCTCAATCAGGAAGCGAAAGGCACACATTGGTGATGAGGGCAGAGAGCTACCATTGCACCCACTTGAAGTGGAAGCATGCTCAAAAATGCTCACCAAAGTAGCCTCTGGAGTCAGGCTGAGAGAACTTGCAATGGCACCTTAGAAGGTGTTTCCAAGGAGTCCTGGTCACCTCAGGTTCAACGTGACTAGCCCCAGCTCAAAGCCACAGATGGATGTGGAGAGGGACTGAGATCGGCTGCCTTCTAGGTACTCATTCTCCTTTCTCAGCCCTGCTCTGTCTTCACCCCAGAAGGCTGACCTGTTTGCACTGTAACAACAGGCTTCCTCACCATCTACCTCTAGTTGAGCATGGCCCATAGAAAGACGGAGAAAGGGCTCCTGACACCTTTCCTGAAAGGTTGCTGGGGCCTGCCTACATCCCTCAGTGAAAATCCACAGCCCTGTCAGTCAGCCCTCTCTCTTTCTAGAAACAGGTAAGCTCTACTTCCTCTTGTCCCTGCAGTCCTAAGGATGGTGACAACTTATAATTTTGTCAATGGCTCCTTTAATTAAACCTTCCTCCAATTACCCAGTTGATATGTGTTATCTAGGTCAAGAGCCCCTGTGGGTGGACTGAGTTTTACAGTCAGAATCAGTGTCAAAGGGAAATTGAGATGGATCCAGGAGGCAGACTGGAACTCAGAGGAGAGCCAGCCAGCCCAACCAGCTGTGTTTGGCAAAGCAGGTAAAGAGGATGCAACCTGATGGCACCAGAGGCTCAGTTCCCTTCAGATGTTTAGACTTGGGCAGGAGAGCAGCAGACCATGTTCAGACCTCACTTTAGAGGAGCAGACCCTCCTAATGCACCACCAGGCTCTGGGAAACCTGCTAGGTAGGACTGAAGGAACAGGTATACACAGCCAGATGGTCTCATGGTTTTCCTTACAAACAGGTTCCCAGGAAGTTGTCATAGGTCACAGGGGAATCGCAGAGTGGAAGACAACAGATGTGGGGTAAACAAACATCGTTATATGTTAGGTGTTTAATCTGCATTCTCATTTATTTTTCATAAATACCCTTGCAGTAGCTTTTGTCGCCCACATTTTATGAATAAGGACCAAAGGTTTAAGAAGGTCCAATAAATTCCCCTAAATCACACAGACAGAGCAGGATTTACACTCACGCTCTTTCCACTATATACAACAATTCCCTCCTCCCGGTGCAGGAGGGCCTCACAGCAGGCTCTGCAGATAACCCTGTTGAATGTTGTTTTTGATGCCCCTCACCCCACTATCCAGACAAGTCTCCACTAATGTTGATCTGAAGGGTAATTTTCTTGTCAACTGTATAATTAATGGGCCGCACACTACAGTGTCCCTCTGTTATTCTGCTTCTTGAAGATACATTTCAAAATGAATAGCTGTTTAACCAATCACTTGGCAGACGTATTACCCTTAGGTGTTTCTGTCAGTCAGCATTTTCACACATGGAAGCTAAAGTAGGCAGAATCAATTTGGGTATCTGCTCTGGGAAAGTGAAAGAAGCTGTGAATTAGAAATTCTTGGAATATCAGAACTTGTCTCCTATTAGCACTGAACGGCTCGTGGATTGCCCTTGCAAGCTCCTTGGCCTTGCGCTCCAGCAGTCCGGCATTGCCTGCCACTTTTAATAAAGCAGAAAGAGTTTTTTTCCTGTGGTGGCTTTAAGATGATGTCTGGTACAGCGTGCATGTCTGCTCTTTTTCAGCAATTGGAGCATTTATTTTGCTGTTCCTTTCACAAAGGCTCAAGGCGGTAGTTTTACAAGAGAATTTCAAGTCTTTTGATAGCCTGGGAATGAAGATGAAGAGGGTATGCATTTATTCAAAAACAAAATTCTGATGCATTTTGAGGGGTTCTTTTATGAGAAGAGAGTTTTACAAGACGCTTACTAATATTGAAGGAGTACAAAAAGATTTGTAAGAATGGTAAATTCTTGGAACTAATCACCCCAATTGACCTGGCCTCTTGCCTGGCCCAATAGTGGTTGAAGAGACAGAGATATCTGTAGAAACATTGCTGATGTCCAGTCCTTGGCCTACCCTAGAGGTCACCTGCAGAGGTCTCATAACTACTGATGGCCTCTTGTCCTTCTTTTCTTAAGTGGGTTCTCCAGCCACAAGACTGCTCAAATCTTGGGCTCAGAGACAGGCTGGAAGTGCCTGGAACTAGTTCCCCAGAGTGAGCCTTAATCTATGACTGACAGAACTTGCTGAATTAATATTCCAACATCCTTACCCCTCAGTGGGAAAGTTATGGGGTTAATCTACACTGTTTTCCAAAGGGCTCCCATGGAATTGACCCCAGTTGCCCACAGCAGGAAGACCTTGATTGACAGCCTCACTTTGCCTGTGTTAAAGCACAAGTTCCAAAAGGATTAATGGTCTTTCTTTCACACTCTATTTATACAGAGTAGATGTGTCTCACCTCACCCATCCTGGCTCACATTTACAGTAGGTGTTGCTGCTAAAAGCCAGCTCCACACAGGTGGTCTGACAGCACATTGTCCCATGTGAAACTCAAATCACTCTTTCTGTTTTAGATTTTCTCAGAGGCCATGTTGTAGAACGCTGGTGGGAACCCTCTCAGGTTCTAACATGCACAGATTCCAAGTGTGAATGAATTATTGCCCTGTGGTCCAATCCTTGTCAATGGGAGACAAGAGCCCTTTGGTGGGTAAATGTTTCCTTTTTCTGCCCCTTTGGTTGACATGCTACATAACTAAGCGCATCTCAGAGGGACCAAGACCCAGGTGCCCTCCGAAGTAACCAGCTCATTAGTATACTTTCATATCTGCTTTCCCTCCTGTTTTGATCCATTCTTCCTAGTTCTCTACTTCTGAGCCCCTCCAAAACCAACCAAACCAAACCAAACCAAACCAAACCCTACCTGGGCATGGTTTCCTTCTTAGGCTGGGCTTTACAATCTAAGGGAGAACTGCAGGTTACAACAGTCAGTACTAGAAGAACCCCTAGAAAGCAGACCCTTAGTATAAGATTCAGAAACTCACTATCAGTCAGATGGCAACCTGGGCCCTATTGTCGGGGTAAGTGGGTTGTTGATAGCTCCTGGCCTGCGGAAGCCCCATGATGACTAAGACCCTCACTGACAGCAGATTTAGATGAGGTGTGAGTGAAAGGCTTACCTCAAGCAGGGAAACCTGACAGGCAGTGGTCAGTATGAAGCTTCTGAAGTTGGCTGGCTTTTGCTAACACCTTTAGAAGGCTTGGAGAAATAAGATGAAAAATCCAAGTCAGTCAGCCTGGTACTGAGGGCCCATTGGGAACATCAGAAAGTCTCTGTTGACACATTTAAAGAGCCCTCCATTTCTCTTGGCTGCAGGACAAATAGTACTAAAAATTAGGGCCAGGATTCAATTTTAAGGAGAACAGAGTTAGAAATAAGACTGAATGCATAACCTTGATAGGTATCTTATGCCAAGATAAGGGTTTTGATAGGGAGATATTGGGACCCTGAGACCAGGAATGGAGATTATTTGTTGGGTGGCCTAAAAATCTTGAAACTTGGATCCCCTTGGGTCTGCCAGGTCAGCAAAAAAAGTTCCTTCCCTTGATAGAGAAGAGCAATTTCTTCTTGCCTGGAAGTCTGCTTACATAAAGAAGTCGTATTGAAAAGTGATGTTTGTTCATCTCATAACCCATCTCTCCATTCCCTTACTGCCTCCACAATAAAACTAGGCTTAGGCTACAATGGAGAAACACAGCCACTCCCTGCTCCAAAAAGAAATGGCAAATACACCTTAAGAATTTCAAGGTTTAAAAACATGTGCTGAGAAGCATCATGGGAGGAGAACTGGTGGTGTTAGACCAGGTGTGGTATTGGAAGTTGGGTGAGGAGGCAGGATATATAGCCAAACAGAGGAGAATTTACTGATAAGGGGCTTTCCTTAACTGGTGGTTAAGGTCTGGGCAAGGTCACTTGGAACCAGTCCTAATACACTGCTGGTAGGGCTTCACAACAAATAAGGTGGAGTTGCTTGCATTGTTTTGGCGTAGTAACAAGTTAGTGGTCAAAGGGTTGAGAGAGGCGGCAATGTTAGAAAGATTTATTACATGAAACCAGAAAATCCAGCCCCTTACTAAAAACTCCCTCCCATCTCACTCCCTTTGCTAAAACAGTAAGAAATGTGCTGGTGAATGGAAGAACAAATTCTTCGAAAGGTCCAGTGTTAGCTGTTCTCTATAGGCTTGAGTTGCAGAAGGGTATGCTGCCATGAAACTGAGCTCCCTGTTATCAACAGGAATAACAGGACCTCAGAACTTCAAAGGTCAGGTGGTGGCATTTAACTGAGAAGACAAAGCAAAAGTAATTAATATAATGAGCAGCAAAGCTGTAATGGCAACCAGTGTATCCTGGACCTGTAGGGATTTATGGCAATGACCGTGACATTCTTGGGGACAAGATACATAGGTAGTCATCTAAGATTTTATTTAATTTATATAATCATAAAAAAATGAACAAGAAAAAAATGATAGCTAGTGAACAGAAAGCTGATGCTAGCTACTCTAAGAGGAGTGATGGTGTCTCTCTAGATTTCCAGAATAAAGCCAGAAATGTCACTGATTTGAGAGGTCTCCTCAGAGGAGGACTCTGTGATACCATCATAGACATATAGGGTGAATATGTTCTCAATTTTCCTCCCTAAAGGACCTTCAGTCAGAGTAACTACAGACTGGAACTGAGGAAATAGCCAGACCTCTCAAGAACTGTGAGATAGTCTGACCTGACACTGATAATAGGGAAACTGAAATATCAATATGATCCTTTTGTCTAGTATGGTGGCTTATGGAACCAGGTGACACATGTAGTCCTGACCCAATTCTATTTCACAGAGGATTCAGTGGGTTTACAGATCTACCCTGTGGGGATTTTTCTAATCTCCAAGTGCATAATTTGGAGATACACAGAATACTCACACTGTTTTTTCTGACTTGTGTGGTAAGAACCTTCATGAGAGAAATGACCAAAATGAAAACCCAAAACAACACAAGAGGAAACTTACAAGTGGAACTAAAGCAATAAGTGCCGCTGTCATGAATTTAGTGATGTAAATGTCTTCCCCATCATATTCCCTCAGCGCATTAACAAAAACTGTCCACATTATGATGTATGACAGTGAGCTATTATAACCTTAACCAAAGAGTAGTACCAATTGCAATTACTATGCTAGATATGGTATGTTGACTGGAGCAAGTCAACACAAAATCTGGAAGTTGGTATGTGGTACTTGATCTGGCAAGGGTATTCTTTTCAGTACCTATCATTAAGGAATAAAAGAGCAATTAATTTTTACATAGAAAAGACAACAATACACTATCTTTCTCTATGTTAACCCTACTCTCTATGATAACATAGTCCACAGGAACCTAGACCATCTTGACATTCTATACAATATCGCAGTGGTCCAATGTTTCAATGACATCATGCTACTTTGATCTGATTAACATAAAATATCAAGTACTCTGGATGCACTTGTATAATACATGTTGCCAGAAGATGGGAGATATAGCTTCTGAAAATTTAGCATTATGCCACATTGGTAAAATATTTATGAGTTCAGTGGTCTGGAGCATAATGGGCCTAAGGTATCCAAAGATGAGACCCCTACCATTAAGGAAGAAGAACTGTGTTTGATGCCTCTTTGGATTCTGGAGGTAGCATATACTGCATTTAAGAACACTACACTGACCTATTTATAGAATAACTTGTAAGGCTGCAAGTTTGAGCTGAAACAAAAGAAAGGCTGAGATCTGCAGCAGACATAGGCTGTGGTGAAAGATATCTTGTTGCTAAGGCCATATGGCCCAGCAGGTTTTATAGAACTAGGGATAACCACAAATCCCAATAGGACTCACGGTGCAGACTCCTAGGATTCCAAAGCTTTCTGAAGCAAAGCATGACTTCTGTGGCAGAGAACTGCTTGCTGTTTGAAATTCATCTCCTATCATGTTGTTGTGCCTCAGTAGAGACTGAACAATCACAAGACATCATGTGACTGTGAGAACAAAATTGCCCATCATTAGTTAGATATTATCTAATATACTTGAGTCATAGGGTTGGGGAGGCACAGCAGGAATTTATTGTATGATGGAAATGATACATTTAGAATTGGATCTGATCAAGTCCTGAGGGCACAAATAAGAAACATAAATAGATGGCCCAGACTTCCATGTTAACTACCATTCTTAAACTAATGCCTTTTTTTAAAACTATACTTATGGCTTCATGGATGTTCCATCTGATCAACTGCCAGAGGATTTATCCATGGTTCAGGGATGGGTTAATATATATAATACATTTGAACAAGCCTGATCCCATCTGATCTCGGAAGCTAAGCAGTGTCGGGCCTGGTTAATACTTGGATAAGAGACCACCTAGGAAGACCAGGCACTAAAGATGTAAAACAAAATAAAAATAACAGGTAGTAAGCTGACAAATTTCTTGCAATCTGTGAGGTCAACAAGGATTGCCTCACATATGTGTGTGTATATATATATATAATATATATACATATATTATATGTGTGTATATATAGTATATATGTATATATTTATATATAATATATATAATATAAATATACAATATTTCATATTATATAATTACATGTATAATTCTATTATATATAATTACATATTATGTTGACATCTGCACACATTAATATATATTAGTATATAACATAATTATAATATTTAATATGTTCATACTCACGGAAATATACTGTTACAATTTCATATTGGAGTATCCCTGAAAAGCAAAAGGTAAAGCAGATACTTCCCATGGGCAGAACTGTGGGTAGTGCACTTTGTAACTACACTTGTACTTCTGGCAGAGATCAATGGCTTCTCTGGTTGGTCAGAGGCATAGAAGGAGCAAGACCAAAAAAAAACAGAGTAAAGGATGTTTCAAGCAGAGGTGGGTGGGCGAACCAACTGTAGTTGACACAAAGTATGCTAATCTTTGTATCTCATTTCAATGCTCACCAGAGAGCATTGTCCCCATAACAATCACTCAGAGATCAGATAGATAAGGTGATTCAATGATTATAGACCTTAACTATTCTCTGTCTTAGACTATTTCGGTGCTTGTATAGTGGGCTGAAAAAAATGGTCATGGGAGAAGGGCTGGACCAAGACTGATCTAATTACTGCCATTGATGAATACCCAACTTATTAGCAGCAGAGATTAACCGTGAGCATCCATTATCGTGCCATTTTTACTATCTATTTGGTGGCAAGTAGGTTAAATTGATTTTCCACCCTAGAGAAAATAGCTATTTGTCTTCACTTGAATTTTCACCTATTCCAGATATGCTCTGTCTTTCTTGCCTTTGATGTCTCTGCCAGCACCACCATCCAAGGGCTAAGGAATGTCTCATTTACTGACATGGGGTTACCCACAAGATTTCTTCAAACCAGGAGACCTATTTTATGACTAAAGAGGTATGACAAAGAGTGCATCACCACAGAATCTACTGGTCCTTTCATAGATCATGTCACTCTGAAGCAGCCACTTTAATACAATAAAAAATGACTTGTTAAAGTCTTGGCGAAGGTATCAGCTCAGGGGGAAAAATCTCGTGAGGTTGGGACACTTGCTCTACAGGATACAGTATTAGTATTGAACCAATGGCCAATATGTTATGGTATATCCCTCATAAACTATAATAATGGGTCCAGGAACCAAGCAGTGGAAGTAGGTTTGGTTCCTCTCATTATCATTCCAATAACACACTTACAAAATTTTGTTCTTGCTATGTCTGAAACCTGCTGAAGGCCCTGCTGAAATAGAAGTCCTAGAGTCCAAGGAGGAAACTCTTCCTTTAGGGTGCATGGTAAGAATTCCGTTGAACTACAACTACTCCCTGGTCATACTGAGCTCCTCATTTATGTGAACTAGCAGCAAAAGAAAGGAGTTATTATTTCAGAAGGGATAGTTTCTCTGATGTCCATGAGCAATTAGAGATGTGGCAGACAGTAACCGATCTCTTCTTAGTGCTTCCATGCCCAAGGATGGCTGGAAATGAGTAGTCCATGAAAGGCAAAGCAAATAAGGATCTGGATTCCTTGCAGAAGAGGATCCGGGTCACCCCAGTTAGTAAGTATTCTAGACTTCCTGAAGTTTTTGCCAAAGTGAAGATGATCTAGATAAGAGAGATGAGTGTCAGTTTCACTCTCAAGCCCAGTTGCAGTAGTAGGGATTTCAACTTAGTTCTTTATTCTGCTATATTGCTTTCTGTAGAGATTTTTCAGCAGCCACCTACCACCTTGAAAGACTGTAACAGATTAAATTTAATGGTGAGCTCAGTAGATAATAGTAATACAAGTGCTAGACAACACTAGATATCTCATATGCCTCACTTCGCATCCCCTAAATGATCTTTTTGCTCCAACCACTGTAGAAATCTGACCGACTTACCAAAGTCTGTAATTGTAGTACCTTAACTCAGGTGCACGATATGAAGCTTGCTTTCTGATCCCTGAAGCATGGGACACATGCAGGAATTTTCTGGATACCTGTGCATGTATAGCCTGAAAGCATGAGAACATTAACACTCCATGGAAAATCCTCAACCAATGAAGAAGCAGACTACTAAATTAATGCTTTCCTCTCCTGACAGTCCTGAAGCTCATTCTACATATCTCCCCAAAGAGTCTTGTGGGATTGAGCCCAATTTCCCATAGTAGTGACTGGCTTGATAATTCACCCTGTGTTAACTTTCCTCTTGTGTTAGTTAGCTTTTGCTGTATAACAAACCATTTCAAACTTAGTAGCTTAAGATAACAACCATTTACTTAGATCATAAATCTATAGGTCAACTGGGAAGTTCTACTTACCTGAGACATGACTGATCTCAGCTGGGCTTCCTCATGCATCCACCATGGTCTAAGGTGGCCTCTGCTGGATTGCCACTGTGGTTTCAGGTCCTCCAGCAGGCTAGCCTGGGCTTCTTCACAAGGAGATTGCAGAGTCCCAGGAAAGCAAAAGGAAGCATACAGAGCCTGTTGATGCTCAAGTTGGAACTGGCACAATTTCACTTCGGACACATTCTGTTGATCAAAGCAAATCACAAGGTTAGCACAGATTCAAGTGATAAGGAAATATATTTCATCCTTTGATGAGAGGAACCCTAGAGTCACATTGCGGTAGTGCATAGTTTCAGTGGAGAAAAGAATAGTGACTATTTTTTCAAACACTCTGTCATATCTTCTGTGATTATTAGTCTTACATGTAAATTTGACTAGGTTATAGTACCCAGTTATTTAATAAAATATTAATCTAGGTGTTTCTGTGAAGGTATTTTGTGGATTGGTTAATAACTACAATCGATTGACTTTAAGTATAGGAGATTGACTTTGATAATCCCTAATCAGTTGAAAGACGTTAAGATCAAAAACTGAGGTTTCTCAAAGAAGAAGAAATCCTTCTTTAAGATCACAGCCTCAACTTTCACCTGAGTTTCTAGCCTGTGGGTCAGTCCTAAGGATTTCAGACTTGCCCCCCACCCCAAATCTCATAAGACAATTCCTTAAAATAAATCTCTAGACAGACAGACAGACAAATAATAAATAGATTCCGTTTCTCTGGAGACTCCTGACAGATACAACTTTCTTCTTCGACTTTTCCAAGATCTTACTCCTGTTTCCTGGAATAACTTCCCAAATTAAACTGCCCATGAGTCCTCATTTCAGGCTTTATTTTTTGAGAGAACCCAGCCCCAAATAATAGGCTTTAGCAAAGATGGCCACTGTGGGTCCCAGGCCTGGCTGGTCTCAAATCTGGCTATGATCCAGGTTCACTGCTAAGAATAGGACCCCGGATTTAGAATGTTACATTAGTGTAGTAGGGTGCCTGTGCCTAAAATATATAAACATAATTCAGCTTATTGTATCATGTATGTGTGACTGAATGCCACTATTGTACTCTGATGTATGTGGAGCTATGTGGTCCCCTGGGGAGCAGAAGGGGAGCACAAGAAGGAGAGCAGAAGCAGAAGCACAACCGCTACAATAGAACTGCACTCCCCACAATTGAAGTACACTCCCCACAATAAAGTTGGTGCCTGCCATTTCATTCTCATGTCAGCCCCTTGTGCGTTCTTCCAACTGGGTGTCTCACCACCGAAACCTTCCCTTTTCGATCAGCTGGGTGCTTACACTTGGCATAGTCAGCGGGATGAGGTGTGTAAGTGCTCCAGATGGTCCCCAGGTGGAGGAGCCCCGGGTGGAGGACATATGGACCCTGCCTCCCAGTGGTATCCTGTGGAGGCTACATGGACACCCCTGGAGGATCGAGATGGAGTGAAGCCATGTCTGAAAAGTCCTGGAGATGTTGGAGCCAAATGTCCTGACCATTCACTGGGAGGCAGCAGGTTGGGTGGTCCGAATGGTCCTGGAGGTGCTGCAGCAGGCCAGCCTAGAGTTTCAGAATCAGGCTCAGTGAGTGCAGCACCTATAATGCCAGGAAGAAGCACTGGAAAAGTGGCTGGTGGCAGTGGAATGCAGGCTACAAGGCCCTGATGGGTCGCTGCCATTGTCCAGGTCTGGGAGCCCACCGGTGATACCGCCGCAGGCACAGCCAGTGATGCGGCAGCAGGTTAAAGTGGAACAGCCATTGGTCTCAATGGGGTCAAGCTGATGGCACACCTCAGGTTAAAAAGCAAACTACCTTCATTCAGTACACCTGCGTAGAATTCTAGGACCTGATGAAACAGGTACAGCAGAGCACCAGGGAGACGGTTCCAGGGTGTCTGCTGAGGCTGTGGGAAGATGGAGCTAAAGGGGCTGAATTATCTCTGGAAGAAATGGCTTGTCTGGCCTCTGTAATGGTGATACCATTCCTCAGGCAGAGCCTCCAGAATGTGGTACGTATGGTGCAGGGTGCAGGCAATCACTCCCAGATCAGCTGTCTCATGTCCACTGCACAGACAGTGTGGATCAACCAGGAGGAGTTGCTAGAGACAGTGAACAGACAGACCATGTACTTAGATCTGGTCCAGATAAATCGGGAAATGGGCATGCAACAGATGATGTTTCGTGCCCAGTATGTAAGTCCCAATGAAGAGGTATTTGCAACCTGTCTGAAGGACTTGACTTCTGGCCTGGCTGGTACTTTTGCCACCATGGTGGTGCTGCCAGCCCCTTATGTGTATAGGCAGATCCACTAGGTAATGTCTGCCATGGCTAGATTGAGAGATATGGAAATGAGATGCAAGGAGAATTCCACCCAAGTGTGTCTTGTACTGTCTGCCACACTCCAAGACTGGCCAGTGCAAGGATGGAGGTGTGGCCAAAAAAGCAGGAGTGGAGCAGCCTCCAGGCCCTTTGGCCATGAGCAGCAGGCAGATGCAGAGGTTGCTGCGGAAAGGTAGATCAGTAACCTAATAAAATGCTGTTGGCACTGTGGAATCAGCTGTGCCCTGACCAGCAATTTACTCTTATTCCCAGGAAAGTCACAACCCGTGAGGTGCGGTTGGCCAATTATCTCCCTGATTAGGGATTCGGCAGGGGCACCAGGTCGGCGGGGGAGCTGGTTGACCTGTGGCCATGGGAGCTGAATAAGGTTACACATCCCTGTATGCTGCTGAGCCAAACGTCACATACAATATGGACTAGTTGTCACATGAACTTGGATGATACCATTATGTGGTGGACTTGGCAAATGCCTTTTTTTTCTAGCCCTACCCATGTTCTATGGTCTCATAGCTCAAGATTTAGCCACATGAAAAACAACCTCCCGCAGTGCACTTGTATCATTACATTGATGATACAATGCTAACCTCTGATTTTCTTACAGGACTAGAAGCAGCAGTGACCAGCCTGCGAGAAGCTCTTGCCGTCTGGGGTTGGGCAGTCAGTGAACACAAGGTCCAGGGACCTGAATTCTCTGTTATATTCTTGGGAATTGTCTAGTTGGGTAAGATAAAAGTAATGCCAGAGGCAGTGATTGATAAGATTGAGGCATATCCGGAATCTGAGACTGTGAAGCAGCTCCAAACCTATTTGGGACTGCTGGGGTTTTGAAGAGTGTTCATTCCCCATTTGGTCTCCTTGATGCAACCCCTGCACCATCTAGTGTGATGAGGTACCCAGTGGAATCAAACCCCTGAGATAGAAGAGGACTTTAAGGCTACAAAACAAGCTGTAGCACAAGTCCGAACTCTACGGATAGTAGATACAGCCTCCCATTCCTGCTTATGGTGCAGGTGGATAATACATGGTTTGGATGAGGATTGTGGCAAAAGCATGATTCCTAGAAGGTGACAATAGGTTTCTGGTCCCAAGTGCGGAAAAGTGCAGAGGCACAGTATTCTCTGATAGAAAAGCAACTGGCTGCCATATATGTAGCACTTCTAGCCAGTGGGGTCATCATTGGCCCTAATCCTGTAATCGTGCAGTCTGCATATCCCATGAAGGGGTGGCTGTGGTCTTTGGGAAGACTCCTTGTACGGGAATTGCATTGACCACCACACTGTCCAAGTGGAGAGTGGGCGAGCCCCCTGTCAGGTCAACTGCACCCTCTATTGAGACCAGTGCAGCTTCAAGCAGAGCTCCTGGCAAAGCCTGCTGAGACTGGAGACATGCCAAGTCCCTATGTAGAAGGTCGGACTTCCATCCCTGAAGATGCCTAGTACACAGATGGCTCATACCATGGAATAGATAGTGAAATGATGGGGCTATCATTGATGCGGGCACAAGCACAAGCTGCAGTGCCATAATGCTCCTGGCGTGCTGAGCAGAACCCAGAGAGATGATAAGTAGAGAGTATCCCAGGGGTGATGTTCCATGGGGCTAAGCCACTCCAGGAATGGCAAGTGGATTGTGGGCCCAAGGTAGTGCCCTCTGGACCAGATTCTGTGCCATGACCCTGTAGGGGTGGAGTGTGGGTCCCAAGCTTGGCTGGTCCCAGGTCTGGCTGTGATCCAGACTCACGGCTAGGAATAGGACCCCAGATTTAGAATGTTACATTAGTGTAGTAGAGTGCCTGCTCCTAAAATATGTGAAAATAATTTAGCTTATTGTATCATGCATGTGTGGCTGAATGCCACTATTGTAGTTTGATATATGGGAGCCATGTGGTCCCCTGGAGAGCAGAAAGAGAGCTCAGGAAAAGGAGCAGAAGAAGAGCAGAAGCAGAAGTGCGCTTCCCACGATAGAACTGCACTCTTCTCAATAGAAGCACACTCCTTGCAATAAAGTTTGTGCCTGCCATTTCATTCTCATTTTGGCCCTTTTTGCATTCTTCCAACTGGGCATCTCACCACAGAAACCTCTTCTCAATCAGCTCAGCACTGACAGCCACTTCTATGTTGTTTCAGGAAAATTCTCTAATAAACCATCTGTTGTCTGATAATAAGGACTTGTTATTTGTAGAGAAGTTCAAAATACTGAAACTGAACTTAAGTAATGCATATGTCCTTGAAGCTTTATTGGAAAATTGAAAGTGCAAATGAAAGCTGTCTGGTTGAAAGTTGCAGTTGGAGACTGTCCCTAACATTGGCAACCATGGAAGATTATTCATTTTTGAGGTTATACTAATTCTTAGTTATATGGAAGACTGAGGGGTTGGATTTATAGTAACAAATTCTGTCCAATGTCCCTCCCCCCACCTTCCTCAATGGAATCCAAAATCTGACTCTTTATCACCACCCACAAAGCTACTACCCTTGTACCAGCCACCATAATTTCTTACCTGGA
The DNA here is from genome assembly GCF_014176215.1 of Rousettus aegyptiacus. NCBI lineage: Eukaryota > Metazoa > Chordata > Mammalia > Chiroptera > Pteropodidae > Rousettus > Rousettus aegyptiacus. Next base: position 25,111,878 of record NW_023416311.1, on the reverse strand, counting down.
TTATCACGAAATCCTAATTGGTCTCCCTGTTCCTGCTCTTAATCCCCTTTAATATATTCTCACTCTAGAAGTCAGAGGAATCCTGGTAAAACATTAAGTCAGATCATACAGTTTTCCTGCTTGCTATCCTGTAAAATGTCTCATTTTGCTCAGGGTAAAAGCCTACATACAATAGCTTTCAAGGTCCAGCATGATCTGGCCTCAATTTCTCTCTCTGATCTCATCTCTTGTTCTTTCTCTCACTCATTCCAGCCACTCTGGACTCCTCGCTCTTCCTCAAGTGCACCAGACATGCTCATGTCTTATGACTGCTGCTTACCCCTCCTGGAGTGTTCTCCTAGATGTCTCTCTGGCTCACTCCACATGACCACCATGGAGCACCATCTACATCATAGCATCACAGCATAACATGACATGTTGAAGATCAGCCAGCCAACCTCATAACTTTTAATTTGGGAAAATTGAGGAACGGAGAGGTTGAGAAGTTGAATGACTTGCCAAGGATCTCACACAAATAGGAGAAAGGTGAAACAAACACTGTTTCATGGACTCTCCATTCCAAGAGATGTTTCTTGGAATAATTTTGTTTAGAGAAAGAGAACATGGTAACTGATCATCCAGAGAACATTTTTATTCACGTTTATAAGCATAACATGCAGTAGATCTATTAGAATTTTGATGAGTAGAATGATGGATACGTGTTTAATCTCACACTGTGTGGAAGATGGAGCTGAAAATCTTGATGTCCCCTCCCTCTCCTGATCAACCTCTGCAAATACTGAAGCTCTGCCGTAGTAATCCCCATGCAAAATGACTGGGAAGAAGCTGATCTCAGCCTTGTACTTTGTAACTGTGTCATATTCAATATTCTCTGGCAGGTGTGGAAAATGACTCATTCCCCCTACTCCTCTGAAAATGTCCCTTTCATGTTTCATAAACAACAGCTTTGCTGTGCCATTGTCTCTCCTAGTTATTTTCATAATTCATAATTATCTTAGTTCTTAAAATGTAGACGTACATTTAAAAGCATGATCCAATCGTGCTTGATTGCTGCCACATTGTGTTCAAAGTAATTACCATTCATTTGGCTTTTGAGGCTGTTGAATGAATTTTCCACATGAGATTCCTTAATTTGTACATATTTTATTGCTATAAAATAGGTATTGGCAAGCTGCCTAAACTGTAGCGAAGGCCTTTAATTCCTATCACTATGTGATAAAAACAAATTGAGTGCAAACTGAGAGGCTTAAGATAGAACACTTGAAATGGATTCCACTCATTTTTCTAAACCAAGTTTCCCCAGGTGTGAGACACAGGTAAGATTAAGGTAGCTTAGTTCAGGCTGAGAGCTTAGAATTGTTTTAGCATTTGTATAAAAATGATAATGTCCCTCCATAATGGCAAGCCTCTCTCTTTCAATGATCTATTATTCCTTGGGGAAAGGATGTTTGGAGAGAGAAGGTTATTAACATTTTTCATGCATAGTAAGAGAAATCAAATAGAGTACTCACAAAACAGAGCCAGGAAAGTCTTTGTCAAGGTAAAGACAATAGGCTAAATGTTCTAAGACCAGGGTGGGCTCTGCCAAGCTGTGCAGACTTTGGAAATTCTTCTACATCTCTGAACCCAGTTTGCTCACTTGTAAAATTAAAACATTGTAACAGTGATTGTCAAGTTTAATTTATAATTTGTCTTGCTGAGGTTATCAGTGTCTTGGGTTTATTCCAGATCTTTTTACTGAGGTTTTCTCTAGGGTTTTAAAAATCACATCTATCCTGTTATGCCCACATTCTAAAAAAAATAAGTGATATGAGAGAAGATTAAGTTGTAGAAAGTATTCAAGTGTTGAGTTAGATGCTTCAAAATCTTTCCTAATCCAGAAATTCTTTGACTCCACGTGGTGAATGGAAGCTCTTCTGAGTTCCTTCAGTCTGATTTCTAACGACACTGCAACCCAACCCCTTCTCACCAGTGCTGCATCTCCCAGAAGAAAAGCCACATGTATTCCATGCTTATGAATTTATTATCCTTGATGCCTCCTAATTTTTCTCTGCTTTCCAAGAGCTAACTCTTTTTGATACAGATTTAGAGTAACTGGCATGACTTCTATGGAGCCATTACCAAAGGCCCCTAACCACAGTGAGCAATGTCTTTACTAAAACACTTTTTCACTTAGTTCCATACAGTTTTTTTTAGTATTTAATACATCATATTTCCTTTTTTTCTACAACTAATTGTATATTCTTTGAGAAAAAAGTTGGTATCATTTTATTTTTTCTTTGATTTCACAGATAATGAGAAGTGTAGCTATTACTTAATAGTCATTGATTGACAGCTCCGACACTAATTTTTTTGTTTATTTATAAATATTTAATTGACATATTTTTTCACTCTCTTTGTATCCTAGAATATGACTTGTCTGGTCACCATTATAGAAAGTTCTTATTTTTTATCTTTGACATTCTTTTTCCCAAAGTTTCATTGGCACAGGCACATAAGTTTTCCACCAGGTTATCTCTAAAATAAACACATGGCTGCTCTTAGTGTTTCTTTTGGGCTTTCACTGTAGTGTTGTGGATTTTGGCCTGTGAACCTGGAAGAACCAAGCGGCACTCAGTGAACTAAGAATCAAAGGAGGTTCGTTTACACCGGAGGGCTCAGAGGAGTCACTTTCCAGAGTCTGAGCTCCGAACAAAGGCAGGCAGATAGATTTATACATTGATTACTTCCGCATACTTGGCAGTCTTTTGTTTCCCTGCGCTCATGAGCAAGATAGTGTTCCAGGGAGAGGAAGTTGTTAAAATTCCTCCAGGACAGGGTAGCCATCTTAGATTTCTTTACATTTCCCATATCAGCAGTAGTAAAGAAGAAATATTTTTAAAGAAAGCAATCCAAGATAATCTCGAATTTAAAGAAAGAAATCCAAGATAATACAAGATAATCCAAAGACAAGATTTTCTACATTCATGTAAATATAAAAGAAACCATTTCTTTTCTTGTTAGTAGATTAGTTGGGTTTCTCAGCTGTAGGCAGTAGAATTCATTCTGGGAATTTTTAGCAGAAAATTATTAAATAAAGGGTATTAAAAAGCTCACAGAGACATTGACAATGTTGGAGTGACGAACTCTGAATTTCTAGGAACAACTCCCAGAATCACACCGAAGAGCTGACCTGCTAAGGCAGCTGTTGCTAGTTTAGGTCCCAGATCCCACATCCTCTGCTGCAATGGTAAGCTGGCAATTTAGTGATCTGGCAATTTAGTAAGCCAGAGCCCTGCTGGCTCTAAATCCATTCCTGCCTTGATCATGAAGATGTAACATTTACTGATGACCCTCAAAGGACCAAATGTCTCTACCATGATGCTTACCAGAAAAGCCAAAGTCCTCATGTTTAGTCTATTACAATGTTCATGTCCTTCTCATGTGTCTTATATGATCATCCACTTAGCGGAACCTTGATCCCATGAAAAAACCTAGCTGTAAGAGAGTCTGGAAAATGCAGTTTTCATTTTCCACTCCTTAAGAGTTTGAGAAGGCTTTCCAAGGGTCAGAGTGGGTATGAGTGAGCCAATCTGAAGTACAGGTGACACTCAATGATCTTTCTTTTTTTCTAGGGGCAGGACAATCAACTTCATTCTATCTTTTCCAACCAAAGATCCTTCTCCATGGCATATTTGCCCCCAAATTATCTTTCCTTTTAATGCTCCTAAATGTTGAGCCTTATATCCCAAGTAGTAAGTCAGATTCTTTCTCCATCTTTGGTTACCTCCATATCTAACTATGAAAGTCCATGTGAATCCTCCTAGCATTTGTTCACAGCCTCATCTCATTAAGATTCTAGGCTTCCTGGTGCTTTCTCATAGTCTGATATTTTTCTTTTATATTCAGCCTTGGTTACAGTTCTTTTACCATTTCATAGATGCTTTTCTGAAATCAGAGCTCCTCTGAGTCTCACCTGTGCAATCATACTAATTACTCAGGTGTCTCTTTCTCATAGGAGTTGACTGGATTATGACTATTCATTTACTCTTTCATTAAACATGTTTCTATGACTTACCTTGAATTGGATACTAAAGTTGTTTTATGTACTAAGTACTGGAGATACAATGGTGACTAAAATAGATTGGTTCTGTCCTCATGAAGCTCTCAGTATGGTAGAAGAGACAGTTCAAATAAATTAAACAATGACAAACTCTGGTAAGTGCTATGAAAAGAATGATGTAGGAATATAGAATTACAGGGACTACGGGGAAATTCTCTTAGAGGTAATGTCATTCAGGATGATGGTCTGAAATGTGAGAAGAAGCCAATTAAACAGAAGTAAGGCATATACACTCAAATAAAAAGGTCAGCATGTCCGAAGCCTTGAGGTTCAGTACATTGGGGAAACTGAAAGATGGCTGGAGTGGATGAAGAAAGTAGGTATGGCAGGAAGAAAAATAAATGTGTTTCTTATATGCTCTGTTTTGAGACCAATTACTAGACTTATGCGGGGGGGGGGTCCCTTTGTAACTATGCTGTACACTAGAAACTAATATAATATTGAACATCAGCTATAACTAAAAAAACTAAAATTAAAATTTTAAGAATTACATCGAGTATCTGGAGAGTAAAAGTCATTTGTCAACAGAGCTTGCTATTAAACAGCTTTTATTTCCTTCCATTTTATGGGTTGGACTTTAGTAAGATCCTGTAATAATTTTGACTCCTTTTTCCTTTTTACCTCACCTAAGTTATCTTCAGTTGTGTCTATCCACTCATTCTGTGGATTTTCACTCTAGTATACATTTCTGATTTGATTGTCTTTAAAAAGTCATTCCCTTCTACTGATGTCTTTTAACCCATAATTTTATCCCAGCAAGCCTATGATATCTACAAAGTACTATTTACCACTTAGCACCGCAACTTGAAATTTGCTTAGCTCACTGCTATACCCTAGATATTGGTTTGTAGAAATTCAATGACTCAAGATAACCGTTCCTTTTGTAGCAGAATACTTAGCAGCTGTTGCTTTCTGTCAGATAATACCTCTCAGACTTACTCCTACTGACATTTATACATCCACAATGCAACTCACAGAATTTGTTGACGTACTCCCAAAATATGAGTAAAAGAATACTTCAGATTTGATGTTTTGCAGAATTTATAAGCACATATCTAACAGTGAGTAATGAAATCAAAGTTATAAAAAATTATTATTTTTATGGTAATATAAATATGTATGGATAATCTAATTTTTAAAAATATGAATTATAAATATTTTTAATATGAATTATAAATTTTTCTGAACATATTTTTGATAAAAATGTGATCAAATATATTTTATTGGAGAGAAGAAAAAGTAGACCATATTTAATTTCAAAACTATATAATTTAATGATATTTAGTATCTATTCACATATATTTATTATTATACATTGCTTTTGCTTTATAAATGTCTGCCTTTTCTTTGTTAACCTTTGTGGTTCCATCATTCCTAATAGAAATGTTTTTGGCATAAATCCCACTTTCATGCAATGTGGAGGTAGATGATCTACTCAAAGTTTCTTCATCTATTCTTGTCCTTATTAAAACCTATTCCAAAGTAGAGTGAATGAGAAAAGGAAAATACCTATGAAATCATAACTCTCTGGCATAGCAATGGCTTATGATTGCTACAACTATCATGAGATTACAACAGGCAGTGGCAAAGATGAGTTGGGGGTGAGAAGAGGGGTTTTGAAAAACTTCAGCAAATCAGCTATAAACTCCATCCCTTTGTTACTGACCATGGGCATCAAAAGCAATGCAAAGGACTGAGAATACTATTATGAATTCACTCTAATTTATAAAGTTAAACCATTCTTAAATTTTAGTAGTTAGAGACACTAAGTAAGAATTTGCTGCTTATAAAATACCATACGAGCGATAATTGAGATACGTTGCAATTAATCTTTACAAAGAGCTGAACCCTTTCCAGGCATAGGTGTTGAGATTTGTATTATTCCTTGCTCTTAGCATTTTCTGGTCTTATATTTGACCCAAAACCTTAGAAAGGAAACCAAATCTTCATGGATGTGCCAATGTGGATTTTGATAATGAATGGGAAAAGCTTTAGCCCTGACCCTTGGAAACTGCTGATCTTAGCAAAGCAAAATTGAGAAAGCATTTCCTATAGCACTTGAATGGAATTCAATACAAATACATCATAGGTCATAAGTATCTCTGGCTTTACCTAACTGTAATAACTCATTTGTAACTATTTATTTAGTATCTGCTATTGTAATTATAAATAACATGCTAACCAGGGCATCTTTTGTGCTCACCATTTTTAAGTTGCTCTGCAAAAATCAAACATACACAGAAGGAGGAAGAATAGCAATGAACCCCAGCTATCTATCACTTACCTTCACCAATCGTCAGTTTATGGTCACTCTTTTCTATCTATATTGTCCCTTCCCAGATACCAATAAATGTTTCAATGTGTTTGTATATTTGTAAAAATATATAACCACATTTATTATGTTGGAGCTTATGAAATTAACAATTGTTCTTTAATATTACCATATATCCATTCAGTTAATAAATTTCCTTACTTGTCTTATAAATATTTTTTTAAGAGTTGGCTTATTGAATAAAATCCACTCAAGGTCCACACATTGCATTTGACTGATATGTCTTTTAAATGTTTATTGACCTATAGGTTCCCTCTTTTTCTCTTTAAAAAATATTTTCTTTTGCAACTATTTAATGAATAAACCAAGTTATCTTCCCTCTAGCATTTCTTACATTCTGGATTTTTCTGATTGTATCCCCATGGTGTGGTTATACATGTTAATCTGGATCCTAAAAGTCTTGCAAACTGGTAGTTATTTCTAAGGCTTAATGTGATTCAATTTGTAGTTTAAGGTAATAATTCATCAGAGGTGGTGTTATTATCACTTTATATCTATCTCTGAATGCAGGGCTTGACAGAGGGGCGATTCATAAATATTTGTTGAGTGAATGTATGTATGCATGATCTCTTATCCCTATCATATTCCTGTTTGAATCCCTTGACACATTCCGTGACATGATGTTGCTCCACCTTCTCATGACATGACAGTTGGCTCAGCCAATATGGTGCTGACCTTGTACTTGGTTCTAATAACACAGGGATGAAAGACCTCCCTTAGGCCAGTCGCTGCCTGAAAGTCAGTGGGAGGCACAGATATTGATATACTTCACAGGATGCTATAGGAATACAGTCATTTAATCGGTCTCTGTAATACAAAGTCTTGGGTTGAATGCAAAATTTTAAAGGATGACCAGAAGTTAACCAGGGCAGAAAGTGGGAAAGAGTACCTAAGGCAAAGGGGCTAAGGGTACAAAGAGAACAATGTATGAGGAAGCTGCAATTGGTCCCAGGAGCATGGACAGTGATGGGCAATGAAGTGGGAAAGGTCAGGCCATGGGTGTGACCTGGAATCCCAGCTAAGGAATATGGATTTAATTTTAAGGGGATGAATGTGTTATGTAGAGGAGTGATAATTACATTTTAAATTTACATTTAAATGTACATATTTAATTTATATTTACCACAATTGATATGGCAGTGGTTTGAACATAGAATTAGAAAAGAGTGAGACCTTCATTTAAGCCATGGATCAAAAGGCACAAAATGATGTGAGGCCTGAATTTTTGTCAAGGGCTACAGGGAACCAAAGATGAACATTCATTTTAGGCATATTTTTAAAGTAGAATCAACCAGAATCCCAGATGTGGGGAAGGAAGGACAGAATCTGAGCTGAAGTAGCCCCAAGTTGCTGGTGTAGTCATTTGTTTTCTATCACTTTTCACCTATGTTTCCTACCTTCATTGTACAAGCATGTACACTTTGGCAAATAACAGAAAATTACTGAAAATTATCTTTATCCATGAGCTTCTCCAAAGTACAGGCTAGATCACAAGTTACAGAGCAAACTGAAGGAAAACAAAACAAAACAAAAATAGCCCCAAACTCTTAATATTAGAATCCAGTGCTCTCACTTTAAACATTAGGAAACTAGGACTACAATAAGATTTCCTGGGTTAATACAATTGGTGCTTGAGCTGGCATTAGCACACTAATGGAACTAGAGATTTTGGTTGGTGTTTCAACACAGCATCTTGGGCCAGGGCCTAGACTAACTTACTTTCTGTTTGGAGATGGTCTTGGGGTTAGTAAGTCTGGTTCTGTGGGACTTATGACTCATTACTTAACTTTCTTGGAGCAGAAAGAGCACCTGGCCAAGTCCACTGTCCCATGGGGAAACATTTGGAAAGCTGTTCCCTGACCTCAGTGTCTTCATATGTAAATGGCCTTAGAAGTGGCTGTCCTCCCTGCTACAGAAGGTTTCTGAGGGGATGAAGCATGACCAAGTGTAGAGAATCCTACGAAACCTGTAAGTGAGGTTGTAATTGGTTGGCTTGGGCCCTGAGTTTCCCAGAGCTCTGCTTCTGGTCTGGACTTTGCTGCTAATGACGTGAGTGTCTGAACAGGTTACTCAGTAGGGAGACCCTTGAGATTCTGGACCTTTTTCTCATCTGTCCAATGAGTTACCTGAAATGAATGACTTCCGTTTTCTCTTTGTTATCTAATACTGACCAACATTATAAGCCAAAAATTACAAAGGATAATTGTTGTTTAGTTCTCTGTACCAAATTCATTCCTAATCTGCTACTCTCAATATTTTTCTCTTCTATGGTGGAAAAATAGTTCAAGTAACATATTTCCTGTTGCATAGATTAAACCACAGCCCCTATTTTTGGAAATAATTTTAGATGTTCAGGAAGGTGCATAGATAGTATAGAGAGATCCCATGTACCCTTCACTAGGCTCCCGCAATGCTTCTATCTTAATAATTATAATAATAATAAAGTAATTATTTAACTCAAAAATAATATTAAATAATTAAATAATGATAGTAAAATATCAAAACCAAATATTTGACATCAGTATGACGTATGAGTACAGTTTTTTTTTTTGACTTTTTTTCACATGTGTAGATTTGTGTAATCACTACTATATACATATGATAGTTAAATTTATGTGCCAACTAGGCTGCATCATAGTCAAACATTATTCTGGATGTTTCTGTGAGGGTATTTTTGGATGAGTTTAACATTAAGTCAGTATATTGAATAAAAGAGATGGCCCTTTCTAAATATGTGGGCCTTGTCCAATAAGTTGAAGACCTTAATAAAACAAAGAATGGCCTCCCCCAAGCAAGACCTTAGCATTTGAACTACATCAGCTCTCCTCTAGTCTCCAGCCTGATGATGGTCCACCCTCCAGATTTTTGACTTACCAACATAATTGCATGACCTTATTATTTAAAATAAATCTCTTTTTATATATATGCACACTCTATCGGTTATGTTTGTTTAGAGAATTCTCACTAATACGGTACAGAACTAAAGAGTCTGTACTTTAACCAGCTGTCCAGGAAATTGTCAGGAGCCCTGAAGTTTGAGGAGCTCTGTCCCCAATAACACGACTGCCAGTTGAACAACCAGTGCCCCTAATACCCTGACAGTCAATGTGACTGTCAATTATGCAGCAGTACCTTTGAATAGTTAAGAAGGAAGTTTGTCTTGGTTGCCTCAAGTATCAGAAAACTTTCTGTTCAGCTCTACTGCTTGGAATATGTGGTATGTTTCTCACAACTGCATGTTCACAACTGGGCAGGAGTCTGAAGTTCTGTCTCTAACAACCTCCAGGGTAAGGCCGGTGATTCTGGTCCATGAAACACATTGCTAAAAGTCAGATGAGTCAGAGAAGGACCCCATACTTTGACCTTCACTGGTTCTGGGACCCTGGGAACACTGCTGAGCTTATGTTTCCTCATTTACAAATTGGGGATAATAAGGCCTAATTCACAAGTGTGCTGTGAGAGTAGGTGACATTGTGCCATTGAGTGCCTAGCACAGGTCTGGTACACAGCTGTCATTCATTAAGCATTACTTTTCTTCTTCTTTGCATTCTCAGATGAAGATGGCCTTCCCACGGGATAATGACAAAGGGTTAGTGTGAACATATGCAGAAAGAACAGAGTGTTTGGAGCTACCTTCTCGGTTCTGAGTTTGCATTGTCCCAGATTCCCCTTCTTGAACTTCTTAAAAGATTAGCCCTTGTCCATTCTGCATTGATTTTGGTTGGGCCATAGTCATTTTTGCTTTAGAGTCTGTGTTTTATCATTTCCCCCTAATTCAAACTGACCTTTGATACATAACTGTTTGAAAAATGAGTGTTCTTGGGAATAATTTCCTTAAAAGGGCAGCTCTACCCCATTCCCTTTCATCTTGAAGACTAGAATCCTAGATCCTGACTCAGAATAATCCTTCTGACCATGCACTTTTCTCCTGGGAAAAAAAAGGTCCTGAAATGCAATTTATTGTAAAACACACAGTGGTTACAAGCTACCACAGTCAATGATATTCCTTTTATTACCACTCAGATGAGAACAGAAAATGACATTGGAAAGTAGTGAACTCACCAGAAGGGCAGAAAAAGTCATTAAATTCAACATGCATCATATTTCATAATCAGAACCCTGCAGTCAGCACTGACACCACAGAATGAGTTTGTTGCCATCATGATAACATAAAACCCATTGCATCTACTTCCCTTGGCTCTTTCTGTTTGGACCCTAGCTGGGGCCAGGCCATTAATCACTGGAGGCAGAGGATAGTGCAGATCACTGCACTCTAGATTGCATAAATTGAAAATACATCAGTATTAGTGGGAAACACTGTCATTAGTTTATCTCTGCTTGGGACAGTGGCTTCTGAAGAGCTGGGTTGTTTTTATAGTTAAATCACCTAATTAAAGCACTTTCCACAGCTTAAAGAGGGTGTGTGGCCTCTCAGAGCTTATATAGGAAAGCTGAAGAAGAAGCCTTTTCTTCAGCCAGTGGAGCTTCACCGAGAGGCTATGAGGGAGCTGATGGCTTCTCTTAGCTGTTTTCTCAAATGGCATGTAGGAGTGACATGCACTCCATGAATCCAGAGTGGGCCAGTAAAGGTAGCATGTACTTCATAGGCCCCAGGTTTATCTTAGAATTTTATTTTGATTTTGTATCCTATGCTATAGTGTGTTTGTTTTAACTTAAAATAGTGTTTTCTTTATATCAGTTAACATTGACAACCCAAATAAATGTGGCAAGGATCTCCTGAGGTTTCTTGTGCCCATTTCATAGTTCCCAGTGTGTGTTCTTAAGAAGTACTTATTTACAGAATAATATCCTCATACTTGATTCAATCATACAAGAGCCTTTTTGATCTAACCCCTACTTGACCCCATCTCTTAGCATGCAAACCCAGCAACCCTTAGTTCCAACACACTGAATTTCTGTATAGTTTTCTCCCTCTCTCTGACTTTAAATGCAACCTGCCAGTTTCTTCTTGCTATTATGAAACATGTTCCACTGAATTTGCAATTATTGGTTTATCTTATCCCCTTCCCTATGATAATGAGATCACACAGTTTTTAAGTGGCAGAGTCAGGATTCAAAACCAAGTAATCCTAATCCCTAAAATAGATTTCTCACTTATAATTCAGGAAGTGCTTTAAATGTTCAGGAAGATACCAGAGATGTTGCAGTTAACATACAAAATCAATCTATTATGAAAAGTGTAATAACCTAAAACAGATCATCACTGAGGCAGTGAGAGACTGAACTGATGTGGCAAAAAATCAAATCAGCCAAATAAAAGTCAGCATTAAAAAAAGACACTTATAAAAAATTAATAGAAAAAAATGGAAAGCAGTGGACATAGGAGACTGAGCATGGAACTCCAACATATCATAGAGGGAATTATGAAAAGAGAAGACAAAGCAAATAATACAGAATTAGTAGTCAAGGGTATAAGCTAAGAACTCTCAAAACTTAAAAATAAGATTAAAAATTGTTACTCAACTCCAGATAAAATTAATAAGCACACAACATCACCAAGACATAGCTTTTTGACTCTCATTTAAATTTTAAAAAGTAATTAAATTTATTATTTTATTGTGGAGGAGTGTGCTTCAGTGGATTTGGGGGATTTTTTGATGAAACTGTTTTACTCTGTTTCTAATCAACCATGAGCTGTCGAATCACCCATTCAAGGGTATCCCAGGCAGATTCAATAATTTCTTAGTCACTTTTGATTACTAAACACTGAGTCTACTTTTAAAGTTCAATTTCAAACTTGATTTTAATCTAATATTTAATTCTAAACTCTTCTCTCATTGTCTCTAATAAACAAAGTGGAGAAAGTTTGGCATCTAGCCCTGAGACAAGCCACCCCCACCCCTATTCTTTTTTGATTTTGCAGGTCCTCTGGTTGGTTGGGGCAAGGAAATTGGGATTGAGTAAGTAACTGCTCTATTTTAGTGGTTTATTTCTCAAGCCTTATTTTGGCTTTTTTGGTTCCAACTGCTGGTTGCCTCTGCTGGTGTAGCCATTGGTCCTTTCATAAATGGGGCATGAGGTTTTCTTGAGGCTAAATTCAAACTCACCTTAACTCATCTTTCACTATAGCTACCCAATGGGTATCTTTTGCCTTCCAGGCATCTGAACATTCAATCTCTTTGACAAATTATGTATTACCTTGATGTGGCAGCCACCATGGTGGTCCTACTGCTTCAACTTCCTCCTCCAACCACAGGGCTCCATGGTGAGGAGCTGCAGGAGCCAGGGAGGTTTTCTGCATCCTCCAAAGAATGAGATAATTCAAGCGTTGGTGACTCACTCCATCTACCTGTCCTTTTTTTCCAGGCATGTACTCTCTTTTACTCTTCTGGTGCAGTGAAACTCCTGCCTTGAGAAATCTCTAGAAGAGAAGTGTCTATAGTTTTCATGGGCTCCCAAACTCTATGGACATGGCAAACTCTCCAAAACTCTCCCCATTCTTTTCCTTGTTCTGATGAGAACACCTAGAGGACATGTGAATTCTTCAGCTCAACAAGTACATGGCAGAACATGAGATACCAACATTAGTAGGATCCTGACAGCTCTGAGTTTTTGTATGGAAATTGTCCTGGGAATAGAAGGAAAACTTCTCAGCATAACTACTGCATCACTCAAGATGCCAACAATTTTACTCTTTGTTCTCCATTCTTCTCCTTAGTTAGATTGTACATGAGCAGATTCTGAGATGACTAAAGTGGGGAATGGTACTTGGGTACAGTTCTCTTTAGAATATGGGAATGGGAAATCCATTTTGACTTGAACCTTGAGCCTTAGTTTTTAATTTCAGGATAACAGGTAAAAAAGTCCAACTCAATATTCTATTACATTTACAAAAATTTCAAATATTGCATAAGGGTGAGAATGCAATGTTAATAATATAAAATCATTTCTCACATGCAGTTCTGAAGTTTACACTTTGCACTTAAGTAAAAAACTTGAAGACTATTTCCAGATTAACTTTTCATTTTTCTTCTGTGTATACAGGAAGAATCCAGCCCCTTTTGTATCCAGTGGAATCATGTGACTAAGTTTTTTTCAATGGATTTAAGCACAGAGATGGAGATCACTTTCAGACTGTTCATAAAATGTCTCATGCCACCTTCCACATTCTCTCTCGCTTCCACACAGTGTAATCAAAAGAACCTAAGATGGTAGAGCTGCAACTTGGAGAGAAACTGAGTCTCTGAATTCACACCATTAAAGAAAGCCATTTGTATTAAGACCTAGAACATATTTACTGTTCCTCTATGGGTGCACTCCAGAATAATTTAAAATTCTTCCAAATCATTTCCAACTATTTCATACAATGATATAATAAATACCTTTGGGCATATGAGAGCATATTAATTTGTAAAAATAGAATTTCTGGACCAAAAGATATATATAATTTTTACTTCGATGGTGCCAAAATCCATTCCTTTAAAATCGCCCTAACATATACTTGAGCTGGGTTGTGAAAACAGATGTTAAACTTAGTATCTTTTTCTGTAACTTGGGTCTAAGTACTTGAACACAGTTTTGTTTATATCTGTAGGAACACCAATGCATAAATCACTGCAGTAAATTCTACTAAGTACAGTCCTCAGAAACCTGGACTACTTAAGGATATTTCAGTGGTGGAGATGAGAGCAATGGCTGCCCACAGACACTTGGTAAGTATCATAGCACCACTTTTCCCAAGTCAAGTCCTCTCCTTCTTTGAGAAAGTCGTAAAAAGTTTCAACTAGATTTATGTTTCAAAATGGTAGATCCAGCCCATGAGTTTATCTTCCCTTCTCCAACTCGATATAAATTCTATCAAATACATGCAATGTTATGAGTGTTAATCATTTGTGTATTATATGCCATAATATTTTTCAAATCTGTTCTATAAGTTTTGTTTGGTATATCTTTCCCAAGGATTTTCAATTCTTATATATATAAAAAAAAAACATGTTAGTCTTTCTTGTGTGATATTTTATTTTTTTGTATGCCAAATGTTTCATATTCTAAGAATACAAAGCAATATTATTTTACCTTTTTAAGTTACTTTTAATAGTTAACTGTTTAATATACCCAGAGTATATTTTTTTGTGTGTATGTTTGGTACATGGGAGAGGTTTAGGTTATTTTCTTTCAATCCTCCAAAATAATTTGTCGAATATTATATTTTCATTACTTTATATGCTGTGTTGAACATTTAGATCATCTCCCCATACACATGGGACTATCTGTGAATTCCTTATCTTAGGACACTTATCTGTTTGTTTATTCTTGAGACAATACTGCTCTACTTTAATTATTATAGGTTTTAGGGTGTGTTGATATCTAGAAGAGAAATTCTTTTCTTGATATTGTCCAATTTCAAACTTATCACTTTTCCAGATTAACTTTAGAATTCACTCATTAAGTTTATAAAAATTACATTTGGAAATTTAATTAGAATCATGTTGACTGTATAATAATCGATGTTATGCACAAATAAAGTTTCCCAGAACTTAAAAAAAAGAACCAGCTTGGAAAATTTTAAAGGGTTACTTTTTTCTAGCTAGAGTTAATAAGCAAAGACCATCAACATTTTAAACATCAGGGGAAGAATTTTCCAAGTGGGAGGAAGAAGAGAAAAGTTCTCTACTCCACAGTTAATTTAAAAAAAATCACTGGGTTGACATCTTGAGTGTTCTCAAGGGATCGCTGTATGACCCAGACTACTGTATCCAGTCAAGCTGTCATTCATATGTGAAAGCTGCACAAAGACATTCTCAGATCTACAAACTCTAGCATTTTTCACCAAGATCCCTTTCTACTGAAATGCCTGGAAGGCATAATTCAGAGCACCATTGACTGGACAGGAGTGAGAACTCTTGAAAAAAAAATGTTACTTTAGAAAAGTACATGTGACAGCAAGTAAAACCAACTAACCATTATAGAGATAAGTCACTCAAAATACCCAGGGTGGGTGTGGGGAGGGGTTAGAAGGGGTGCATGCTGAAAAGAGGAGCATGTGTACTCATAGAGGAAGATGGATTGCTAAGATCGGCTCCCTGATATTATTATTAGAAAAAAGTTAAAGACCCATAACACTATAAAGTAAATCAACATTTCTTTTTATTTTTTTCCTTAGGAGATAATGCTCTGGCTAGGCTTATGGTAATGTGAGGTTTACTATTATATATCCTCCCTGTGAATTAATAAATTGGCATTCTGGTTTTATACCTCAGTCTCTGAGTTTTGTTAACATACATGGATAGTCTCTTCTCAAAGTGTTAATATAATAATTCCTATTCAATTGAAAAGATTAGGATCCTGTAAATTATGGTATAAAAATTCCTGATAAAATAAACATGTCCCTTTAGAAAAAAATGAGGATTATAAAAGATGAACCTCGATGAGCCTTGGTAAATTTTTTTCTTTAGTAAACTAAAATAATAAATATTGATCAGTATATAAAAATAGTTTAATAATATTTAAACCAAGATTTAGTGATAATGAGATGCTACATTATTAATTTCTATGTCTCCTCTCTAGAAGACTTTCAGGGTATTCTTTCTGTATCATTTCAGTGATTTGCCTGAAATTCATTTGTTGAATCTACATTTGGAAATAAGATTTTCAAGTAAAGCAGTAATTATATTACTATTTAAATACTTTTTATTTTTGATAACTAACTAAAGAAGTGGGGCTGAGAAAGAATGGCCTGTCATGGTGCCTGGGGCTTTGCAGAGAAGACCAGCCACTTCAGCCACAAAAATAACCACTCATGTGCGCCAGGCACAGTGCTACTAAGCACTCACGCACATTATCTGCTTTAGTACTCAGTGGGAAGCATTAAAGCCCTTTACAGTTCAGGAGACTGAGGCTCAGAGGTATTTAACAACTTGCCCAAGATACCAAGAAGTATAACTTAATTTTTTTTAATTCATGTATTCACTCAACACATTTATTGACCACAATTAGAATTGGTTCATAAAATTATGGACGCTGAGAAGTCCCAGTCTCTGTCATATGAGAGCTGGAGGCTCAAGAGAGCCTGCAGTATAATTCAGTCTGAGTCCAGAAGCCTGAGAACTAGGAGCACCAAGGGCTGGCACCTCATTGGAATTCGTTAAAGGATGGTGCTGACTCAGTCCTAGGCTGGATCATCTCTTGGAAGTGATTCTAAATGTACTGTGAGGAAATTCCTACTCTCTAAATTCATGACAACGTGAATGACTCTGCAGTGCAAAAGCCACAAGAGACAACACTGCACTGCTCTTCCAGGGACCTGTTCAGTTCTTTCCTTGCCCACTGTAACCTCTTATGTGACATCATCCTAGCTTAGTTTCCTCATGTGTACAATAATACACTGGGTAATTTTTAAAGTTTCTTGCAATAGTAATTCTGTTTCTACCATTTTTGCTTTCACTAATAACTAGTCATTTTATCCCAAATACATGACCTGGAAAATGAATGCTATTTTAATTTCTAAACTTCAAAGTTTGCCCATGGATTTACTCAACAAGTGTGATGGTTTGTTTTACGTGTCAACTTGATTGGTCACTGGGTGCTCAGGTAGAATATTTTTCTGGGTGTGTCTGTTAGTGTGTTTCTGGATGAAATTAGCATTTGAAATGGTGAACTGAGTAAATGGATTGGGCATCATTCAATCCATTGAGGACCCAAATGGAACAAAATATAGAGAAAGGAGGAATTCATCCTTTCCTACCTGATGGCTTCAACTAGGACATTATCAATCTTCTCTGCCCTTGGTGCTCCCAGTCCTCCAGCCTTCAGACCTGGACTTGAATCTACATCAGGAGCTCCCTTAGTTATCAATCCTTTAAACTTGGATATGTCTTTTCCTGGCTTGCAGATAACAGATCTTGAGACTCCTCAGACTCCATAATTACACAAATCAATTCTTATAATAAATCTCTCATATATACATAAAACAAGGAAGGCTGTAAAATATATACTTATCTATTTCTCCAGTGTTCTATAGAAAGACAGAACCACTAAGAGACATATATACCCAGTAGATTTGATACATATATCAAATCTCCTATTGGTTCGGTCTCTCTAGAGAGCCGTGACTAATGTAATAAACATTAATCAAGCAGGCTTGTGATAAGTACTAGACAATGAGCTCTGGATTGAAGATTATAAAATGTATGGAACATTGTTCCTAACTTCAAAAAGACACCTTCCAAGGGAAGAAACAGATTTATCCAGAAATAATTACGATAAAGAGTGTACATTAGAGTAACATGAGAAGACTCCTATAAGCATGGAAGGAATGATGACTCAGTGCAGGAGAAAGGGAAGGCTTCACAGGGACACGATGCCTCAGTAGGGTTTCAGAGGATAAATATCAGGTGGATGGAAGGAAGAAGTTATGGTACGTGTAAAGACTTAACTGTAAAATGATGCTATGTTTCACAAAATAATAGTTAATTTTACTAGACCCTGTGCATTCATTTTTTTCTTTTTCTATTTTATTCTTTCATAAAAGAATGCTACTTACAACCCACTATGATTTTGAAACTCGCTATTGATGACCAACCCACAATTTGAAAACTGCTGCTTCTTGACACTATAGAAGTCATGAGTGTGTTAAGCAGAATGAGGGCATGATCAGATTGACCTTTGAGATCTCATTCTTTTTGAAGTCTGAACCAGAGTGATACTTTTCCTCCTTGAATACACATTAAAACCACCGGGTGACCTTTGAGGAAATGCTGATGCACAGGCCTCAGAGATCCTGTTTGAATTGATCTGGAGCAGGGCCTGGCACTGGTAATTTTTAAAAGCTCCACTGTGATTCAATGGGCAGACCAGCTAAGAAGCAATGTGTATTTCTTAAAAATCTGTCTGCAAACTCTGCTTTAGGATCTCTAGGATACTTGATAAAATGTGGCCCCTAAACTCCACTGCAGGCTTACTGAATCATAGTCTCTGGGTAGGGGATATAGAAATCTGTATTTTCATAAGCTGTTATGGACTGAATTGTTTCCCCCCGCCCCAAACATATGTTGAAACTCTAATCCCCAATGTAATGGTATTTGAAGATGAGGCCTTTGAGAAATAATTGGGTTATATGAGATCTTGAGAGTGTGGCCCTGATGTTGGGATTAGTGTCCTTATAAGAAGAGACACACAGAGCTCCCTCTCTCTGCCATGTGAGGACATAGGGAGAAGGTGGCTCTCTGCAAGCCAATAAGAGAGCTCTCCCAGAAACAGACCATGATGACCCCCTGATCTTGGACATCATCCTCCAGAACTGTGAGTAATAAATTCCTGTTGCTTAAGCCACCCAGGCTGCTGTACTTTGTTATGGTAACCTGAACTGACTAAGACACGAGTTTACTCATGGGTGATTCTTCTTTTCTCCGCAATTTGAGAACCGCTGTCTTCATGAGAGGGAGTTGAGAGAAGGGGGGCAAGAAGGGGAGGATGCGGTGCTAGAGGCAGTGTGTAGATTAGGTGATGTATTATGTGGGTCCAGATGAAAGATGAAAGAAGCTCGAACAAGGGCAGCTCTATTGGGCCTGGGGAAGAGGGAAAGGATCTAGAGTATTAAGTGGTCCCAAGACAATACCTATTTTATAAGGAAGATAATAAAGAATGGAAAATTGAGGAGCACCCTGAAATTTCAGGCTTGTGTGATTGCAAGAAGATGCAGTCATTTGGCCAAGATAGGACACTGGGCATATATTATAAGCCCAGCAGGCTTAGAATTCCTCTCACTCTACATGAATCTTCCTTTCACAAAATGCCCCAAAATATCCACCATATCTCCCACACAGCTTGAATATAAAACCAATTTTATGCTTCACTGCATGTATTTTTTCCACTGCCATACTTTACCAGAACTCAAAAGAAACCAGTCATTTCTCTCTTTCATGTTAAGAGAACCTAATTAGCAGCAATCAATTTCTTTGCAAAGATACTTTCCTGAACTCGTACATAGAACTAAAAAAATAAACAACAGAAGTAAATAACAGGTGCTGTCCTAATTAAGGCACACTCTATGGGGTAGATTTCTAATTCTTGAGTACTGGCCTCTAAAATTTAAATTATTTGTAGAGGTAATAAGTGAAACCGTAGACCCGGAGTTAGATACATGGGGTTCAGCTACAGAATGGACATGGGACAGTATGTTTTAGTGTAAACAGCAGGACAGCAAGGACTGGGAGGTTTTGTGCCTCACCACCTGTGCAAACCAAAGCTTACTTAACTATTGGCAAAGAATGTTTTCTCATTTGTAAAAGGGAGTGAAATATCCACATTGAAAAGTTATTGTGAAGATTAGAGAAAACAATATGACTAGTGTGGGTTAGGTGCTCAAATGGAAGCTATTGTCATCTTTTTTCTTGATGGTGGGTCTACCTGATGTTGCTTATAGACATAGCCAGTCACCCTTGGTACAGCACAGATGCATTGCCCTCTATCCCCTATATTTCTGCCATTCTTCCATTTAGGTGCTTGTATCCCAGGTACTGGCATAGGATTTATCTGGTTCTTGTTATCGTTGTTGTTGTTTGTTTGTTTGTTTTTTAATGTCACTTCTTATGCCTATTTTTCTTTATCTTCCCATAGATAATATTGTTGGCCAATTTCATAGATTTTCTCAGTCACTTTTATGTTTTTCAGTCTTGCTTATAGGTATCTAAAGAGTTCAGTCTACTCCAAATAAAAACCTCAATACAATATTTCATATTTCAAGTCTTTGTGATGTGAATGTAATGTAAAATTTCTCCCTTTTCCCTAGCTCAGGCCTAATCTTGTCTTGAAAGTTGGAAAGAAAAGTAGGAGCTACCCAATTCTGCTTCTTCCCTTTTACTTCAACTTTGTCATCTCTACATTGTTAATAATGATGACCCCTCCAGAGTGAGAGGAAGGGGAAGCATATCAGTCTCCTGTGGCTGCTGTAACAAATTACAAACTTGGTGGCTTAAAACAACACATATTTATTTTCTCAAAATTTTGGATGCCAGAAATCTGAAATCTAAGTGTCATCAGGACCACCACATTTTCTCTAAAGGGTCTAGGGGAGAATATGTTCCTGGCCTCTTCCAGCTTCTATGGCTGCCAGCCTTCCTTAGCTCCTGTTCTACCTCTGTGATCATATTGCCTTTGCCTCTTCTGTGTGTAATAAATTGTCCCTCTGTCTCCTTCTAATAGAGACACTTGTGATTGCCTTTAGGGACCATCTGGATAATATAGGATAATTTCCCCATCTCAGAGTCCCTAACTTAATCACATCTACAGACACCCTTTTCTTAAATAAGGTGACATTCACAGGTTCCAAAGGTTAGGATCTATGGGGGAGGGCACATTTTTTCAGACTACCATGGGAGGAAGAAGGAAGAATAGTCCTGATGAATTTTACTGGTATTCTCCATAGAGCAGATGCCCAAACTCTAGTTTTTTCTCGGAGGTGCGGGGTGGGTGTTTTTTCAAAAACCTTTAGCACTAGACTTTCCTCTTGATTCAGGACATACTATCTGAGGCATCAAGTGTATATCTCCAGTCCTGTTATCATGATACACTCACACAGTCTCTGATGGGGACTCATTTCCTCTATCAGGCAGACTCCCAAGGATGTTCAGAATATCCAGGGTGGACACAGCTTTCCCAAATGATTCTAATGTGTTCCCAGGGTTACAGTCATGAGATTCAACAATTAAGAGGAAGTGATCTTGCATAGAGGTTTTCAGAGAGCAATAGAAGAAGGAGTCTGAGCCCGGGGGAATTAGATGGACTACACAGAATAAAATGCAGGTGGAGCACATAGAGCGCTCTGTGAAGCCATGAGCTGAGAAGTACATGTGCCACCCCCCATTGCAGGTGTTGTCCTTGGAGCAGTCAATCACTCCCTCCTCTGAAGACTCACACAACTTCACTACTGTTCTCAGAATTTTATTTTAATTAGTTTTTCTCTCCCATCACTTTGTGTTTCCACTGGACTGCAAGCTCTTGCAGGTGAGAGGTTTCATCATGTTCACCTCTACATCCCCTTTCTTCCTCACCCTCGGCACAGGCTGAAAGGTAAATGTCAGGGGTCTTGTATTATATGTAGCTAAATGTATTTAATATCTCATCAATGAGGAACCCAATAATGGATAATAATAGGTCCCTGGAGCTTATATCATAGAAGGAAACATGAGTGCATAAATAAATATATGCATAATATGTTTCAGTTCTGATATTGCAAAAAATATCCTTTGGACCCTGCAAAATTGTAAATTCCATCTGGGCCATACTCCCTTCTTCATATACCCCAAATCTTTCTTCATATTGCTTTCACCAATTTCTAAACTTTAATTTATTTTTTTATTTTAATTTTATTTTTTACCATTTTTGTCAAAGAGCTTGAGGAAAAATTCAGTCGTTCTCAGTGAGGAAGGGAATAGCAGAGAATGGTGGAAAGAATATTCAACTGAGTTGGCCGCATGTGAGTTCTAGGTAATGTTTCGATGTGGGGCACGGGAAAAATTATTTAAGTCTCCCTTTTTGACATCACTGCACTTATTATCCAACTATTCAGATAGCTAGAGCATCTACTTCTAAGGCACTGGGTACATGTAATTTGTCCTCCAGAATCCCCCAGACTAGGCAGGTTAACCCTTGCAATACCATGTGATAAAGATCATGATAGAGGTCTTGACTGGAGTACAGAAAGAAAATTAGGGCAGAGATTTTTAATGGAAATCTGGAGGGAATGAGTCTTAAAGAACAAATACGATTGAAAAGACTGAGAAGAGGAGAAAAGGTAGACACTGAAGGAAGAAGGGGCAGCATGTGCAGAGGTTGGGGAAATGAGGATATAAGCTGTGCTCAAGAAACTAAAAGTGGTTATGGTGGTTCAGCACAGGTGTAGGTCTAGTTCTGGTGGGAGGCAGGACAGCACCATACCTTGTGTGCCATGTAGGTCTTGTTCAGTTGGGAGGCACTGATGATATTGAAAGGGAGGGGCATGGTTATCTTTCTGTTTGTGTAAGTTAACTCTGGAATGAGAATGAAAAAGGATTGCATGAAGCAAGACTAGGGCCTTGAATATCAAGGGAAAAGCTATAGTAGAAATCTATGAAGTAGCAACCAAAGCCTGCACCGAGTCATTGGCATTTGGGGTGGATTTGAGGAATGGTGTTAGTAAGGTTCAGTAGTTACTGAGATTAAGGGAGAAACGATTAGGAAAGTAAAATGATGCTCAAGTTCTGCTTTTAGCCACCTGGCTGAACAATAATGGTGCAGTTGACCAAAAGATAGACTACAAGGCGAGTTAGGACCAACATGTACAATTGTACAGAATGTGTACTGCACAAAGTTCTCTAGGTGAGGGATGATATCTGTTCCATTCTCCACTCATTAAGCCATAGACCTTGGCATGGGCACTTCTGAATAATTCACACCAAAGTACTCCCTAGGCTAGAGGACTTAGGAGGAAAATCGTACTTAGGGGAGCTAATTCTGTATCCTTTTTTTTTCCTGTTTTCTTTTCACTAAAATTATATCATAATGAGTGGGAGAATATCATCCATTGAAGTCCTTTTCAAAAAATTATTTTAAGAAATAATACCTAGCATTTACTGGATATTTACTTCATTCCAGGGAGACTTAGAAGGTGCTTTACATGATTTAATTTATGCAACATATACAAACTAACCCTATGAAGTAGGTACTATTATCATTATCCTTTTCCAGATGAGGAAGCTAAGACACAAAGAGATTAAGTAACTTGCCAATTAAGTTACTTGGCTAAAAAGAACCCAGGTTCCTACCAATGCAAACTGGCTGTTGTCAGAACTCTTAACCACTATGCACATTGTCCTCATTAATTATAAGTATATAGACAATGTGAGATACGTGGTGTAATACTTATCCATTTCTGCATAACAGATTAACTCAAAACTTAGATGCTTAAAACAACAATAAACATTTATTATCTCTCACAGTTTCTGTGGGAAAAATTGGTGAACAACATGGCTGGGTAGTTCTGTCTCAGAACATCTCATGAGGTTACAATCAGAAATTAGCTGGGGCTGCAGTCAGTTGAAAGCTTGGCTGGGGCTGAAAGATACACTTTCAAGGTGGCTCACTCACATGACTGACAAATTGATGATGAATGTTGGCAGGTAGGCTTGATTCCTTTCCATGTGGGCTTCTTCATGGGGTTGCTTGAGTCTCCTCTTCGCAACATGGTGTCTGGATCTCCCTGGAGTGAGCAGTCCAATAGGCCAAGTTACAGACCACAATATCTCTTATGACCTAGCCTCAGATATCATACACTATCATTTTGCCATAATCTATTGATTACACGAATTCTAAGTCAATGTGTTAAGAGGCATTTTCTAATGGAAAAACAGAAAGAATAGTATTTTTGCATTGCTCAGTATATGACAAAGAAATGTGCATTGACAAAGACTGGAAGGAAATTGAGAGATTTGAAAGTTGCATTAAATGCTCCTGAATCTTTCTTTTTTCAATATTGTTCAAACCAATACACAGATACAAAGTTACAACCATGTAGCAGGCCCTGGCTGCAGTGGCAGATAGAGAAAAAATCAGATAGAGTTCTAGTCCTCAGTAAAAATATAATCTCTGTGAGAGGCATCAAATGGTTCAAAAGATGTAATTTAGTTAAAACACTTTGCACACTTTCTGGTACATACTAAATGCTAATAAATAGTAGCTGTTATGTCAAGTCATTGAAGAGGGGTCAATCTCTGTTGGCATTTTGGTATGCTGATGACTTGCACCAGAGTGGTAACAATAGAAGCTGTGGGCAGTGGTCAGATTCCGAATATATTTTGAAGGTATATATGAGAAGACTTACTGATGGATTTAGTTTTGGGGTATGAGAAAGAAAGAGAGGAGCTAAAGATGACATCAAGATTTTTCATTCGAGCATCTTAAGTGGGGTTGCCACTTACTGAAATAGGGAAATTAGGAGTTTGGCTTGAGATGACAATTAACCTACATGGAGATTTTGAAAACATAGATATATGTGACTAAAATTCCAGGGAGTGGTGGAGGCTGGAGATGTAAATTATATATCAGCATGCAGATAGTATATAAGCCAGTAGACTGGATAAGACCACCAAAAAAATAAGCATAATTGGGGATGAAAAGAGGTCCAAGAACTGAGCCCTGAAGCTGTCCAATGTTTAGAGATTACAAATGTAAAAGGTATTTCAAAGAGGAGAGAATGATCAATTCTGTCAGGTGCTGCTGATAGTCAAGTCAAAAAATGACTGAGACTTTTTCCATGTGTTTAGCAACATGGAGGTTATTGATGATGTTGACAAAAATAGTGTCAGTGGGATGGCGAGAGTGAACACTGGTTGGGAGGCAGAGTTTGTGATGAGAAAAATTAGAGCCTTTGAGTAGAAATCACTCTTTTTAGGAGTCTAGCTACATGAAGAACATTGATACATTTGTTCTTCCAATAACTATTGGGTGAGAAATGGATGGTGAAGTCGCCTCTTTGCCTAATTTCAAGCAGCAGAGAAAGCCTGGGATGGATTGTTTCTATGACTATGCTAGTATTATGGCTAGTATGGAGAAGTCATAGAGAGATTAGGTTACTTATATTAAACCAAGGAATATGAACGTGATTAAGGGAAGAACAATGGCTAATGAGACACGCAGAAAGTAGCAACAGTGAGAAGACAGCATTCCTTCAGGTCTGAGAGGTAAATGGAGAGAGTTTACTGAGAGTTGGAGCCTGGGCTTTTTTGGCCAGAATCCAGGCAGGAACATCCTCTACACACACTCTGAAAAGCATTTACTGAAGCAATCATTTATAGAGTTAAGAGAATTGCCAGAAAAACTGAGCAGCGAGGCTAAGGCATTCTAAAATTAACTTCTTGATTTGGTTAGTGTTCAACACCCTTTCAGATAACTTCTGAAAAACTAAGCTAGAACCTATGATTTTGCACCAAGAACCCACTAGGGTCTCTTCAAGCCCCTTGATTCCAATTCTAGCCTTGAGGTTATGGACATACACCACAACAGGTATAAGAATAAGGGGTCAGAATTACCTCTATTGGGAACTGGCTTAGAGCTTGTTGAGGCCACATCCTGTAGTAACTCTGAACCTTGTTTCAAGGTTGAAATAAGAGTTCAGGGAAAATGAACCCCAAGAAGAAAAATGGATGATGGAACTTATCTGGGGTAGGTTGAGGAGAGAGGTGCAAGTCCAGGCATAACTTCTGTAGCTGTTGGATTTTAAGCATTGCAATTCTGCCTGGTAAACATGACCCATCTATGTTCCTAGAACTTGGCCCAGGGCTTATGGCTGAATAGGATTTCACTATTAAATTTACATAATGTGTTAGCATTTTAAAGAGACAACTACAGTGATTGTATTTGATGACCCCCAGAATCTGTATCACAGTCAAAAGGAGGCCTGTCATCTTATTTCTCATATAAAGATTCATACATTTGCTCAACGAATATTCATTAGCAACTATTAAGTGCCTATTGGGTGCTATAGAGAAAGTAAAACACAAACAAGCAAAATTACTACAAAATGGATAAAAACAGAGCAAAACAAAACACGATTCATCTATGTGTTGTCTATGAGTGATATACTTTATTATTTTTTTAATTTCAGCATAATTAAAGTATAATTAATGGATAAAATCATAGGGTATTTAGAATGTACATGGAGATGATTTGATACATGTATACATTGTGAAATGTATTTAGTTAATTAACACATTCCATCTAGTTAATTAACACACCCATCACTTTATTTATTTATTTATTTATTTATTTATTTATTTATGTGCTTATTTATTTTGGTGAGAACATTTAAGTTCTACTTTCTAAGGAAATTTCAATCATATAATACAATATTATCAACTATAATCATCATGTTTTATATTAGGTCCTCAGAACATATTCATCTTATAACTTAAAGTTTGTACCCTTTTACCTCTCCCTATTTCTCCCACCCCTTAGACCCTAGAAATCACTTTCCTCTTCTCAAAGGACAGATTTTAGATTCAAAGACACAAATAGACTAAACGTAAAAGGATAGAAAAAGATATACCATGTGAACAGTAACCAAAGAAAGCTGAATAGTTATTCTAGTATCAGAAAAAATGGACTTCAGACAAAAATTACTAGAGATATCATTTTATAATGATAAAAGCCTCAATTCATCAAGGAGAGATAGCACATGTAAGCACTTATGCCCCTAAAAATACTTGAAGCAAAAACTGAGAGAATTGAAGGGAAGAACAGATATGTCAACAACAAGAATAGAAAATATGACTAGATAGAAGAGCAACAAATAAGTAGAAAACTTAACTTAACACTATAAACCAACTAGAACTTTCTACTTAATGCCACCAGATTACACATTCTTTTCAAGTGCATATAGAACAGTCTCAGGATAGACCATACATGAGGGTATAAAACAAGTCTCAACAATTTTTAAAAAGTTAAATCATATAAATATGTTGTTCAATCGCAGTGGAATGAAATTAGAAATCAATAAAAGAAGGAAATCTGGATAATTCATTAATATGTGAAAATTAAACAACTAAGTAATCAATGGGAAGAATAAATCACAAGAGATATTAGAAAATATTTAAAGATGCATTAAAATAAAAGCAAAATATGTCAAAACTTATGGTTTGACCTAAAGCAGTGACTAGAGGAAAATTTATAGCTGTAAATGCCAGTATATAAAAAAATAAAGATCACAAATCAATAACTTTATTTAAACCTTAAAAAAACTAGGAAGAGAATAATAAACTAAACCTAAGTCAAGCAGAGTTAAAAATATAAAGCTTAGAGAAGTAAATGAAATAGAGAATAGAAAAATAATAGAAAAATTAACAAAATCAAAAGCTGATATTTTAAGATCAACCAAACTGACAAACATTTAGTTAGATTGAATATGAAAAAGAGAGAAAGCTCAAATTACTAAAATCAATAATGAAATGCGATATTATTACCACCATTACAGAAATTTAAAAAAGATTTAAAGGAAATACTATGAACGATAATATGCTAACAAATTAGATAGCCTAGATGAAATGGACCAATTCTTAGAAAGACACAAATTACCAAAATTTACTCAAGAAGAAATTAAAAAGTTAGGAAATTTGAAAAGACATATATCAAGTAAAGATATTGAGATAGTAATCAAGGTAACTTCCCACAAAGAAAAGTCAAGAAACAGATGGTGGGCTCTACTGAACATTAACAACAAAATAAAACATACAGCTCCTCTCTTCCCACAAAAATGCCACATCAATTCTCTATAAACTCCTCCAAAAAATGGAAGAGGAGGGATTTCATCAAAATTCATTTTATGAGGCCAGCATTACCCTGATAGCAAAAACAGAAAGATCACAAGAAAAGAAAATGAGAGACTAAATGACAGATGTAAAAATCCTCAACAACTTACTAGCAAATTGAAACCAATAACATATAAAAAGAATTATACATCACGACCAAGTGAGATTTATCCCAGGTTGCAAGGTTGGTTTAACATCCAAAAATTTGTGATACATCATACAATTTAACACATTCTAAAATGTAATATACCATATATACAAAATGAAAAACCATATGATTATCTCAACAGATGCAGAAAAAAGCTTTTGAGAAAACCTACTATTCTTTCATGATTAAAAATGTACAACAAAGTAGAAATAAAAGGGAATGTCCTCTACCTGATAAAGGGCATCTGTAAAAAAAACAAAGTTAACAACATACTTAAGGGGGAAAAGACTAGATGTTTTCCCTCTGAGATCAAGAAAAAACAAGGATGTCTGCTCTTATCACTTCTATTCAACATCATACTAGAAATTCGATCTAGAACAATTAGACAATAAAAAGCAGTAAAAGGCCCTATTTTAGAAAAAAAAAGCAATTATACTAAATTTACAGATGGTCTTGTATATAGAAAATCCTGAAGAATCCACTGAAAAGTGATTAGAACTTATAAATTAGTTTAACAAAGTTGCAGCATATAAGACCAATATGTAAAAATCAATTCAAATCCTCTACTCTAGCAATGAACAATCTGAAAATTAAATTATTAAAAATGAAAACAATTTTATTTATAATAACATAAAAACATATTTGGGAATAAATTTAACCAAGAAGTTGATGTCAGCACTCTGAAGGATGGACCCACATCCCAAATTTGGTTCAGATGTTAAGACTGATAATGCCAAATTGCACCAGAGATTATGAAATAGGTTATTACTCACATAATGTAGCTTTCTGGGAAAAATAAGGCAGGTTTCTCAAGCTATTCTGAAAATGGCTTTAAGAGCTGGAAAAGAAGAGCGGGTTTGGTTTTTACAATGGTTAGGAGTAGAACTGAGGTGAGTATTTCTGCACATTGCTTGAACTTCTCACCTGTGCCAAAGGGAGCACACAGTCCTTTATCAGTTTGACTATATGTGAGACTAAAGGAGTAGAGGGCAGGATAATACTTACAAGCTGTCAGCAAACATTAAAAAATGGAGTCAGACTCATTATTATAGAAGTGCAAGGCTTGTTCACTGAAAATAACAAAACATATTCGAAAGAAATTTACAAAGACTTAAGTAGTTGGAAAGAAATCTTATGTCCATGGATTAAAAGATCTAATATTATTAAGATGACATTACTCCTCAAATTGATGTACAGAGTCAATGAAAATTCTAGGTTCCATTTCTGCATAAATTGACAACCTGAACTTTGAGTTCATATGGAAATACAAGGGACCAATAATAACAAAAACAGAACACATTGAAACTATACTAATCAAATCAAAGAAGATCGAAGTTGTAGGATGCATATTTTCCCTCAAAACGACTGCAAATTTATAGTAATAAGAGAGTATTGTGTTGGCATAAGAAAATACATAGATTAATGAAATAGAATTGGGAGTCCAGAAATAAATGCACGTGTCTATAGTCTACTGATTTTGACAGGAATGCCAAGATAGTTCTATGGGAAAATAATAATCTTTTCAACAAATGGTGCTGAGAAAATTTAATACCATTTACAAAAGAATGAGGTTGGACCCCTACTTCATGCCACACTCGAAAATTAGTCAAATGAAATATAGACTTAAAAGTAAGAGATTAAATTATACAACTCTCAAAGAAAACAGGACAAAATTTTTGTGACCCTGGGTTAGGAAATGGTTTCTTAGATAGGACACCGAAAGCACAAGCGACCAAGAAAAAATAGGTAGATTGGACTTCATCGAAATGAATGTGCTTCAAAGGACATCATCAAGAAAGTAAAAGGACAATGACACAATTGGAAAATATCATTATAAGTTATTTATCTGATAAGAAATTTGTATTCAGAATACATAAAGAACTCTTACAGCTCTACAATAAAAGAAAAATAATCTTAATTAAAACATGGGCAAATAACTTGAATAGACATTTTTCCAAAAAAGATATCCATTGGTCAATAAGCACATGAAAAGATGCTCAGCATCATTAGCCATTAGCGAAATGCTAATCAAAACCACAATGAGATAGCTATAATAATAATAATAATAATAATAATAATAATAATAATAATAAAAAACAGAAAATAACAAGTGCTGAGCAGGATGTGGAGAAATTGGAACTCTTGTACATTGCTGGTAGAAATGTAAAATGGTGTAGCTGTTGCAGAAAACAGCTTGGCAGTTCCTCAAATGCTAAACATAGAATTAACAAGTGACCCAGCAATTCCACTCCTGGGTTTATACCCAAGAAAATGAAAATATATGTCCACACGAAAACTTGTTCACCAATGTTCACAGTGACATTATTCATCATAG
This sequence comes from Rousettus aegyptiacus, assembly GCF_014176215.1. Taxonomy (NCBI): domain Eukaryota; kingdom Metazoa; phylum Chordata; class Mammalia; order Chiroptera; family Pteropodidae; genus Rousettus; species Rousettus aegyptiacus. The sequence continues at coordinate 25,081,662 of NW_023416311.1, read as the reverse complement.
CTCAAAAGCGGAAAAAAACCAACTGCCCATCAATTGATTAACTGATAAACAAAACGTGGTCTGTCCATATTGTGGAATATTTCAGCCATAAAAAGAATGAAGTAGTGATGCATACTACAATGTGAATGAACGTTGAAAACATTATGCTAAGTGAAAGAAGCCAGATACAAAAGACCACTTACTGTGTAATTCAATTTATATGAAATGTTCGAAACAGGCAAATCCATGGAGACAAGGAGATTAGTGGTTGTCAGGAACTGGAGGAAGGTGAAATGGGGACTGACTGCTAATGAATATAGGGGTTCTTTTCGGGTGATGAAATTCATCTAACATTAGAGAGGGGATGGTTGCACTTTTCTATCAACATACTAAAAACCTCTGAATTGTACACTTGGAAAGGATGAATGTTATGGTAGATATATTATTCTCAATAAAGTTGTTATAAAAATCACTACCATCAAAGAGTTTATATTCATGTGGGTATGGAAGAAGATAAACAAAATAAGTCAGTAAATTTTACAGCATATTAGATGGTGATATGTGCTTTGGAAAAAATAACTTACGGAGTGGGGACATGAAGTGAGAACCAAGTGCAAGGCAGGCAGCCACTTAAAAGACATTGGTCAGAGAAGACCTCACTGAGGTTACACATGAGTAAAGACTGGAAATAGATGAGGGAGTGAGCCAGGAGAATAAGTGGAGAAAAGTGTTCCAAGCAGAGGGAGAAGTAAGTGTGAAGACTCTGAGTCAGGAGTGGGCCTAAAATGCTCAAGGAAGAAGGAGATCCATGTGGCTGCAGGTGAGTGAATACAGGAAAGCATTAGAAGATGAGATTGGAGGGATAACATGGGACAGGGATTTAAGAGGGAAGATCATGTAGGACACTGTAGTGGGGGGAACATCTGAAGCTTTAATTGGAATGAGAACCAGTGACGGGTTTTGAGCTGAGAACTAACCTGATCTGACTTAACTTTAAATGGGACATTTCTGGCTACAGAGGAGAATAGACTCAAGAGGGAAGAGGGTAGAAGCAGGAAGACCAGGTAGGAGGCTATTTTAATGTCCAAGCTAGAGAAGTTAAATTGCCCATAATATCTGGAGAACCGGTAGTGACCAGTCTCCAAAGATGACTCCAATTAACCATGCCTTCTGGTAGTCACACCCTTGCACAGTTCTCTCCCACATTGCATTGACATTGGCTCATGGCTTGTTTTAACCAACAGAAGGCAGTAAAGGAATGTTCTGTGATATCTGAGCACAGGCAGTTTCCATTTCTGCAACTGTTGGGAATTCTAAACCACCATGTTGAGATCCAGCTCTTCTATAAGAGTTTGAAATATTAGAAGAGTCCCCATGGAGTCAAAGAGCTATTTCATTTAGGCCTCCACATGATCCTAAGCACAGCAACCATCCTACTACAATCACACGAGAGACTAGAAGCCAAATCAGCAGAACTTCCCAGTTAATCCACATAATTGAAAGATAATTAATGATTGTTGTTGTTTTAAGCTGCTAAGTTTTGAGGTGGTTTGTAGTCAGAGGCATATGAAACAGAAATGTAAACACATAACATCAAATAATGGACTTTAGTGATTTTGCTAATAATTTGGCTTAGCAGATATCACATACTATCATGCAGAGGGTCTTTTATTTTCTGATTGTTACACTGAGATTCTCAGGGTTTTTACTGAGTAATTTTCCCAAATCTGTGATTCCTGAATGTCTATAAACATTATTTGCCCCTTATGTATTGTTTAACAAACTGGTTCTACCAACATGATTTATGGGCAAACTTTCTTTTTCATCTTGTATACCATATTTTCTGCCTTATGCTTGGTGTTCATTAAACAGATGCTCTGTTCTATATAAAGGGTGAAATAAACTAGGCTTAAAAATCATTTTAAAAGGGCTTATTATGTTTTGATTTGTTGTTTTGAAACCATAGACACGTGGGCACTGAGTTCATAATGGTGAAAAACAAACCAATGGACTCCTGGAAAAAAAATGGTACATCGAATACATGCATGTTATTTTACTCCATCTTAAACTTCCACTTCAACTACATGTCATAGTCTGAATTGTATCCCCATCACACACACACACACACACACAAATTCTTATGTTGAAGTCCTAGCACAGTACATTAGTATGTAATTATACTTGTTACTACTGCATTTAAAGAGGTGATTAAGTTAAAATGAAGCCAGTAGGTGTGGATCCTAGTCCAATCTGATTGCTGTCCTTATAAGAAGGAATTTGCACAGGAAGAGAGATATCAAGGGTGAGTGTGTGCACAAAGAAATAGACTATGTTAAGACACACCAAGAAAGTGGCTATCTGTAAGCCAAGGAGAGAGCCCTCAGGGAAAACCAAACTTGCCAACACTTCGATATTGGATTTGCGCCCTTTGGAACTGTGAGAAAATTTTTTTTGTTTAAGTCAGTGTGTGGTATTTTGTTATGTCAGTCCTAGCAAACTACTACATTACAGATAAGAAATTTTTAAAAGGCATTTTTCTGGTTACATATCTCTGTGAAATAAGCCACCTTAAAACTTAGAGATTTAAGATAATAATTTTATTTCATTAATGATTTTGTGGTCAGAAAATCAGGAAGAATTTGGCTGAGCAGATTGATATATTTCATATTGCATCAGCTGCAATTGGCTTAACTGAAACTAGAGACCCTTTTCTCCAAGACACATCACTCACGTGGCTGCCAACATGTTGCTGACTGTCACCTGGGAGTTCAGCCTGGTCCAGTGGCAAAGACCCTTAATTTATTCATGTGGTTGCTTGGGCTTCCTCACAGTATGGTGACTGGATTCTAATAGTGAGGATATAAAGAAAGAGGAAGTGAAACGGTAAGATGTCAGTCTCTGGTGTCTTCTATTGGCCAAGAAAACCACCAAGAAAGTTTAGATTCAGAGGAAGGGAATTAGACTTTACCTCACAACTAGAGGAATAGAAAAGAATTTGTAACCAACTTTTATCTATTATGGACATAATACCACAAAATAGGGCAAACAAAGAAAGAGAGAACAAAAACATCATTGAGGAGATGGCTGAAAAAGAAACTCATTTTAGAAGACCTTAGGTAAAGAGGAAGAACAGAATAGAATTAACCCAATATATATCATAGTATTCTGAAGATACTGAGGAATGGAGGCCCCAAGGACATCTGAAACTAAGGGTAAAAATACAAGGTTAAAATAAAAATGAGTTGAAAGTTGTTTAAGGGACATGTGCTCTCAGCTCCTTCCCCAGTCAAGGCTGCTAAAAGTCTGCCTAATAGCTCTGCTTCCATAAAGGAAAGGGGATATTGACTCTTCAGAGTAGGTAAAAACTGTAGTCTCTGGAATGGGATTCATCAATCGAAGCAGGACTTCTCCACTAGAAACATTAGCATTAAGTAATCACATACGTCAATTGGATGCTGAGATCTTCCCCTCACCCACAATCCCCTCCATCATCTTCCTAGAACATGAGGGTCAGACCCTTGCACCATTGAGGAACCAGTTCCATGAGGTCTTGCCTGGGGGGCTGACTAGCCCAAGGGCTAAGTCATGAGAGTACCAAGACAAGGAATGAATGCAGCCTGACAGTGACAAGAAGGAACTGCCTAGCACCTCTTAGGCTCAGAGTGTCCCTTCAGCTTTTTGTTGTCCTCACTTAAAGTAAGCAGGGCATCAAAGATAATCAAACATTTAAGGAAAACTCCTAACGTGAAAAATATAATAAAGCTGCAAATAGGAAAAAAAAATTTGGAAGAAACAAGAGCTATATAAGAAGGAAACTTAAAAGAACAAAAACAAAAATATTATCATTCCCAATGGTCAAAGCTAGGAGAATCGGAGGAATAAGATAAATAAAATAGTAGTGATTTGTTACACTTGAAACTAATATCAGACAATATGGAATGTCAACTGTAATTGAAAAAAAAATAAAGTAGTAGTGATTTATAACCTAAAGTATAAAATAAAAATCTATAAGTCTGTACTGATAAAAATAAATGATCAAATAAACAAACAAACAAATAAATAAATAAATAACAAGAGACAAATCTTGTAGAAGAATTCCAAATAATTGATGTACATATTCACCCTAAAGTAGGTAGAACATAGCTCCTCCACCCCCCAATCTCTTAAGTGTGAGCTTTATGTAGTGACTACCTTCAGAGAACAGTATCAGGGGGCGGGGGGTGGGAAATAATTTTACAGTGGAGAAACCTGACAAACTCTACCTCAGCCAGGTGTTTAAGATTAATGCCAACAGTGATAAATCATGCTGATAGCATGCACCCTTGATAAGATGTGATGAAAATGGCATTTTACCTTAGGGGTCTTTCTCCCCAAAACCCATAATTCCAGTGTAATCATAAGAAAAGCATAAGACAAATGCCAGTGGAGTGACTTTCTATAAGAAATCTGACCTGTACTCCTCACAACTCTCAAGGGCATCAGGAACAATAAAAGTGAGAAATTATCACTGCCAAGAGGAGCCTAAGGAGACATGATGAGTAAATGTAATGTGATATCCTGGATGGGACACTGAAACAGAAAGAGGATACTAGGTAAAACTAAGGAGATCTAAATAAATTATGGACTTTAGTTAATAATGGTGTATCAACATTGGCTCATTAATTATGGCAAATACACCATACTAATGGAAGCTGGTAATAGGGAAAACTGAGTGTGAAATAGGTAAGAACTCTCTGTTCAGCTTTCCTCTATCTTTTCAGCTTTTCTCTGAACCTAAACTATTCTAAAATAAGTTCATTTTAAACACTAGCATTACTATCCTCAGCATAAGAATAGAAGTATTTGCAGCCATGAAATAAGAACTGGATATTATTAAAAGGAATATTCAGTTTCTAAGAATTCAGTTGCTGTCAAATCTAAAAACTCATTGGCAAGACAAAAGTTATGCAAATTTTGTTTCCTTCTAGAGGTTTTGTAGTTTGATGCTTACATTTAGCTCTATGATCCATTTTGTGTTAATTTTTGTATAAAGTGTGAAGTGTATGTTAAATATTGGTTTTTTTTTTTGCATATGTTAGGTTTCATTTTTTTTCCTGAAATTTGTTTTAGGACCATTCATTGAAAAGACCTTTTTTCCTTCATTAAATTTCCTTTGTATCTTTGTCAAAACCAGTTGACTATATTTATATGGGTCTGTATTAGCCAGGGTTCTCCAGAGTAGCAGGACCAATAGAGATAAATATATAAATGTATGTAAATATAAATATATATTATATAAAATATAAGATAATATAATATATACATATATGCATACATATATATGTATGTATGTGTGTGTGTGTGTGTGTGTGTGTATAATTTATTATAGAAATTGGCTCATACAATTATGGAGGCCAAGAAGTTCCATGATTTTCCATCTTTAAGCTGAAGAACCAGGGGAGCTGATGGTGTAAGTCCCAGTCTGAATCAAAGGCCCAAGATCTGGGATGATGGTGTAAGTCCTGGCCTGAGAACCAGGAGTGTCAATGTCCAAAGGTAGAAGAAGATGAATGACCTAACTCAAGCAGAGAGAGAAAATTTATCTTTCCTCTACTTTTTTATTCCATTAAGGCCTTCAACAGAATGAATGACGCTCACTAGCATTGGGGAGGGCAATCTTCTTTACTCAGTCCATCAATTCGAATGCTAATCTCTTTGCAAATATCCTTACATAGACACATCCAGGAATAATGGTTTACCACCTATCTGAGCATCTCTTAGCCCAATCAAGTTGACATGTAAAATTAACCATCACAGAATCCAATTCTCCATTTTCTACCTTGTTTCATTGATCTATATGTCTGTTCTTTCACCAATACCATGTCTAAATTACTGTAGCTCAATTGTGCATGTTGGAAGTAGAGTATTAGGAGCATTCCTACTTTTTTCTTTTTTCATAATTGCTTTGGCTATTCTAGTTCCTTTGCATTTCCACGTAAATTTTAGATCTGCTTATGGGCATCTATGAAAACATTTGGTGAAATTCTGTTTAGGATTACATTGAATCTATAGATCTACTTGGGGAGAATTGAAGTCTTAACAATGTTGAGTTTTCCGATCCATGATCATGGTATATATCTTCATTCTAAACCGTACTGATTTTTCATCAATATTTGTACTATTTAGGATACAGATGTTGCAAATATTTTTTAGCTTTTTTAAAAACTATAAATATACCTCTTGAAAACAGCATGTAGTTTTTTTTTTCTTGAATTTTATCCAGTCTGAAATATCACTACCTTTTAATTGGAATATTTAGGTTCTTTGTATTTTATGTAATTATTAATATATTTGGCTTATGTCTCTTGCCTTTCCATCTGTTTATTTTTCCATGGTAGCACATTTTCAGCCTTTTTATGGGGTTAATTATTATTTTTTAGTATTCAATTTTATTTTTTCTAATTGTTTCTAATCTATGCCTCCATCACTTCACTCTTTATACTTCGTAAGTAACCCTTCATGGTTCTGCACTCTTTCTTTCTAATATTTACATTTCTTACTTCAAAAAAAATATGATTCCATTTCTCACTTCAGAAGAACATGATTCCATTTATCTACCCCATACTTAGTGTTATTGTTGATATGTTTATTGCTTTCATATATTTTATAAACTCTACATTTTAATGTTATAATTTTTGGTTTAAATAGTCATTTGTGTCCTGAAGGAAAGTACAAGAAAAAAAATATGTATGATGTTTTATAGTTACCCACTTATTTGCTATTTATGATGTTCTTTTTTCTTCTTGAAGATCCCAGTTTTCATCTATATTAATACCTTTTAAGATATTTTCATGTGTATAGAATTCTAGTTTGATAGGTTTTTTGTTTGTTTGTTTGTTTGTTTGTTTGTTTGTTTGTTTGCTTTCAGGCTTTAAATATGTTGTTCCACTGTTTTCTGGCTTGCAATGTTTTCAGTCAGTAGTATGCTGTCATTTTTATCTTCATTCCTCTTTTAAGTCTATTTCCTCTGGCCATCTGGATAAGTTTTCTGTTTGTCACTATTTTTAAGCATTTTGTTATGATTGTCTTGGTGTTCTTTTCTACATGTTTCTGCAGTTTGGGGTCTGTTGAGCTATTTGGATCTGTAGATATGTTGTGTCAATTTTAAAAATTTTAATGATTCTAGTGGGACTAGAGAGGTAACTTATTGTGGTTTTCATTGTCATCGTCCTAATATCTAATGATATTGAGAATCTGTTTGTGTCCTTACTTGCTATCTTTACATCTTCTTTTGTGGAGTGTCTGTTCAATTTTTTTACTAACTTATTTAAATTGAGTTTTGTCTAACTTTATTGAGCTGTACATTGAAAAATATATATTCTAGGAGAACTAAGCAAAAAGGCATAGATGAAGGAACTTCATTCACCCCCTCTTGCAACCACATCAAAGTTGAGATGGCAACATGGAGCAAACAGCAAGCAGAGTCACCTGGGATCTAGATGAACAGAAGCCCTACAACTAGGGAGAGAAATAAGAGGTCACCCTGCAATGGTTGGAAATAGGAGGGGGCAAAGATGTGAAGTTGCTCAGTCCTGAATGGCTGAGTGGGACAGAGGCTGCAGCAGCCGGCTGTGTCTGTGTCCGTGACCAATTTCCACAGTGACAGACTTCTTTACTCTGAGCACCAGTGCTGGGTGGGCTGCTGAGGGGGCACCAGGGACTTACAAGGAGACACTAAATTGTTGGAGTGAAGGCCAGAGGTGAGAATCTCTACCAGATATAAGTGACAGCAGTATTTGTTCCTCTATTGAGCCCTCCCCTTTCCCAGTGTGAAGACACAGTGCTGCAATAACTGAGATATCATCAAGCTGGATAACGGAGATCACTCTGCCCAGAGGATTCCTGAAACTCTGCCTCCTCAACTCATAGCCCTACTCAAGCCACATCAAAGTGTGTTCTTGGCAAGTCCTGTGCCACTTGCTGAGTAGCACCAAGACATGTTGGTGGTAGCCAACCTTGGTTTCTGGTGTAGCTTCTTGAGGCAACTATATAAAAACAGCATCGGTGGACTGCTTGCTTAATCGTAATGGATGGACCCAGAGGGGCACAGGCTGGGGCTAAACTTGGCCTGCAGATGAACTACTATCAGGACTGTTCAGCTGGACACATACTACACAAAGCCATGTTAATAAGACCAGGAGACATAGGAGATTTGATTAGTACATAGAAACACACACAGAAAGGCAGCCAAAATGGGAAGACAAAGAAATAGAAACCATATGAAAGAAAAGAACACAGACTAAGGAAAAATGGAGTCAAGCAATCTAAAAGATGCAGAGTTCAATACACTGTATAAAGATGCTCAATGAATTTAGGAGAAGTGTAAATGAATTGAGCTAGAACTTTAACAAAGATTAAAAAAAACATAAAAATGAAAAGAGAAATTATAAAAGGGAATCAATCAGAACTGAAGAACACATTATCTGAGGTGAAAGGTATATTAGAGGGAATCAACAGAGTGAATAAAAAAGATCAAACCACGGATATAAAGGATAGGGAAGCCAAGGACTCTCATCAAACTGGATAACAGAACAGCAGAAAAAAGAAGCCAAGACTATAAAAATAATTTTAAAAGCCTATGGGAAACAATTAAATATAAAAATATCTGTGTCATAGGGGTACGTGTAGAGCTATTTGAAGAAATAATGATGGAAAACTACCTTCGCCTGGTGAAGGAAATAGATATATGACTCCAGAAAGCTCAAAGAGTCCAAAGAAAGAGGAACCCAAAGAGGCCCACACCAAGACACATCATTATTAAAATACTAAAGGTTAAATACAAAGAGAGAATCTTAAAAGCAGCAAGAGAAAAGTAGTTAGTTAACTATAAGGGAGCACCCATAAGACTAGCAATTGATTTCTCAAAAAAACTATGCAGAACAGAAGGGCTTGGCACAAAATATTTGACATGATGATAATCCAGGATCTACAACCAAGGATACTTTATCCAGCTAAGTTACCATTTAGAGTTGAAAGACAGATAAAAAGCTTCCCAGACAAAAATAAGTTATAGGAATTTATCAACATTAAGCCGATATTATACAAATTGTTGGAGAGACTTCTTTAAGAAGAAAAAACATGTATCAAAAACAGGAATAAAGAATGGTAATAACTACATTTCTATCGACAAGTACCTCAAATGAAAAAGAATTAAGCACGCCAATCAAAAGATAGAGTGGCTCAAAGAAAACAAGACCCCTACATTTGCTGCCTACAAGAGAAACACTTCAGATTAAAAGACACATACAGACTGAAAGGAAGGGGATGGAGAAATATATTGCCTTGATGGACCAGAGGATATTGCACAGAATGAAGTAAGTCAGATAGAGAAAGACAAATACCACATGATTTCACATACATGTGGAATCTAAAGAACAAAATAAACAACAACAACAACAACAACAACAACAACGACAACAACAAAAACAGAAACAAACTCATAGATATAGAGAATATTTTGAGGGCTACTGGATGGAAGGGAGGCTGGGATAGTGAAAAAAGGAAAAAAGATTAAGAAGTACAAATGGATAGATACAAAATAGTCATGGAGATAGCCGCATAAGGAAAATAGTCAACAATGTTGTAAAAATATGTAAGGGGGAAAAGGGGTACTTGATTTAGTGGGGTAACCACTTAGTTATATAAATCTCTAATCATTGTTGTACAACTGAAACTAATATATTATTGTATGCCAACTATAATTAAAAAAAGACTCATTGAATTGTACAATGTAAATATGAGCAACAAATTACACTTCAATAAAGCTGGGGGGAAATGTATATATTCTACATACGAGTTCAATGTTGATACATGTTTTGAAAATTTTTTTCTAGTTTGTTGCTTGCCTTTTCTTTTCCTTGACCATCTTTTAAAGGAGGAAAGCATTTAATTTTGATAGAATGGGATTTATTGTCTTTACGTCATACTAAGAAATATTTGTGAAACTCAAGGTCACTAAGATTTTATCATGTATATTTTTTAGTAGTATTGGCTTTTAAATTTATGTATATAATCTGTTTTTACCTAGTATTTTATATGGAGACAATTGAGGTACAATTTTTTGAATATGGCTATATTAACGTTCAAGCACAATTGTTGAAAGATAATTCAGCATTGAGTTGCCTTGTTACTTTTAATCTTTCACAGCTGCTTTTAAACTTTGTTAGACATGTCTAGAGCAGTCTTTGATCTAAGCTAATTTTGTCCCACTACTGAGTTTACCCATTTGAGTACTTTGCTTGATGTCCTTGAAACATGAGGTTTTCCGGTCTGATAAGAATGTGAACTATTCCCACTCTTTGTCGTTTTTAAATATTATTCTTTTCCCAGTCTTGGTGTTTTTCTCACTTCTTGTACTAACGAATATTCAGCTGAAGTCTCAAGGGGAACCCTCTGGGTCTTCAGGGCTCTATGCAGCTCTCTCACCTTCAGAAGTCTGTGGACTCTAGCCATCTTAGCTTTTTCAGTCTCCCAGTTCAATCCTTTAAACACAGGTAGTCTATTGTACTTTATCCGTGTTTCCTTTCCAAGTAGTAAGTATTCTGGGACAATGAGAAAGAGTCACATAATTTACCTTTTCTTTCACAGAGATCATTGTCATATGTACTATCTAGTTTTTATTTGTTTCAAGTAGAAGCTTAAATCTTATCACTTTTATTCCATCTCAGCCATAAGACAAATCATCTATTGATTGATTTTGAATGTCAAAACAACCTTAAACTTTTAGAATAACCACAATTGTATTATCATTTTTATATTATGCTAAATTTTAATTGATAATATTTTGTTTTGGATTTTAAAAAGCTGTGTTTATGAATAAGATTGGCCTATATTTTCCCTCTCTAGCAAGATTGTTATAAAGTTTTGGACTCAAATAATGCTGACTTAAAACTAGTTGAAAGTGGAATCTCCTTTTCTTGTTTCCGGAAGACTGTATGTGAGAGTGTCATTAATCTTTATTAAACAATTGGTAGAATCCACCAGTAACCCATTTGTGACTGAAAAGGCATTCAATTCTATATTTCATTAATAATTATCAAACTATTTAGATTTTCAATTTATTCATGTGTTCAGTTTTGGTTTTACTTTACTAGAAAAGTGTCCATTTATTTTACGTGTCAACTATTTTGGTGTGTAATTATTCATATTAGCTTCTTATTTTGTGTTTTTAGGAACTATAGTGATGATCCTTTTTTATTCCTGATTTTGGTTACTTTTTCTCTTTTTTTCATTGATCGATTTTAAAAATAGGTTTATAAATTTTATTAGTATTTCTCTATTAGTAATATGTGATTTTTTGACATTCTCAGCTATATGTTCATATGTGATGTAATTCTTTTCGATTCCATCTTTATTATTTCCTTCCTTGTTTTTTTGTGGAATCAATTTACTTCTGTTTTTCTAATTCCTTGAGATAGATGCTTTGTTCATTGACTTTCACTTTTTTTCTAAATTATGCATTTAAAGCTATATTTGAACCAAAGTTTGACATGTAATTGTTTCCACTTTCATTATCAGTTAACTTAAAATACTTTTTACCTTTCATTCTGATATTTTTCTGGTGGTTATTTAAAAGTGTATATCTTAATTTTCATACACATGGGGGCTTTCTAATTATTGCTCTATTATTGATTTTAGCATTGTTCTTAGACATTATACTCTATATGATTTTAATCATTTGAAATTTCTTAAGACTTTCCAGAATTGGTCTATATTTTATAAATGTTCTATTATATACAATATGTGATTATTGGATGAATTATTGGATTCAGTGTATATGTATTGAGTCAAAATTGTTGATCACATGTTCAAGTCTTCTATAACCTTACTGTTATTTTTAATCTATTTGTTTTATCCAGACAGTACTTTATATCTTCCACCATGTGGATTTGTCTATTTTTCCTTTTAAATATATCAATTGTCACTTATGAAAACCAAACCAAACCAAATCAAAGAAACAAATGCCCAATTGAAAAATGAACTAAAACTTGAATAGATATCTTTCAAAAGAAGACATAGAAATGGCCAACAGGTAAATGAAAAAGTGCTTAGCATCACTAATGGTCAGGGTAAAGCAAACAATGAGAATATCACCTCACACCTATTAGAATGACCGATGTCAAAAAGACAAGAGATAACAAGTGTGGCAGCGTGTGGTGAAAGGGACTCCTATGCACTATTGGTGGGATTGGTAATTGGTACACCACTATAGAAAACAATATTCATATTCCTCAGAAAATCAAAATAGAACTACCACATGATCCACATTTTTTGGATATATACTCCATCAGAGACATGGCCATACTCCCATGTTCATTGCAACATTTTTTTTTTATAATAGCCAAGATAAGGGGGGAAAATCTAATTATTATGAATAATAAAAATGTGATATATTATTTACCCATAAAATATGGAATATTTTTTATCCATAAAAAAGGAAAATCTGTCTATTACAAACAACCTGAATTAATCTATTAATCCGGAGGCTATCATGCCAACTCGAATAAGTCAGACAAAGAAAGACAATTATCACCTACAGCCATGCCACACTGAACAAGCCTGATCTTGTCTGTTCTCTGAAGCTAAGCAGGGTCAGGCCAGGTTAGTACTTGGATGGGAGACTACTTAAAAAGACTAGGTGATATAGGCATAAAAAAAATAAAAAATAGGGGACTATAAATTGATAAGGTCCTTGCAATCTGTGAGGTCAACCAAGGGTTGTCTTGCCTAAAAGAAAAAAAAAAAAGTTAATTACCGTATCATCTAACTTGTGGAATCTGAAAAACTTGAACTCATAGAAACAGAGTAGAATGATGGTTGCCAGAGGCTTGGGGGATGGGGAGCTGTTGGTTGAAGGGTATAATCTTTCACTTATAAGTTGAGTAAATTCTAGGGATCTAATGTACAGTATGGTGATTGTAGTTAATAATACTGTATAGTGCACTTAAAATTTGCTAAGAAAGTAGATCTTGCACACCAAGAAGATGTGTAAAGTGATGGCTATGTTAATTACTTGATTATGGTAATCATTTCACAATGTATACTTGTATCAAATTACGTTGTACATCTTAAATAAGTATATTTTTTTTTTGGTGTGTGTTAATATACCTCAACAAACTTGGAAAAAATAAAAAATAAATTAAAATGCATGCAGAAAAATTATTTTACTTACTTTTAACCTTTCTGTTTCCTTATTATTTTAGATGTTCTTTGTTTGTTGGTGTCTGTTTATTACTTAGTTAGAAAATATTTGTTCTTTAACTGATGTGTTGTTCAGATAGTTTTTATTTTCTCTCCAGATCTCCCCCTCATGACTCTTTCTACCCTGGTTACTGCTCCAAAGCTATATCAATAGGGCTCCCGTGATATCTGGCTTCTGGTTGGGCTTCAGCCAAAGGGGAGCCCAGCAGGAAGTATGAAAAAGGAAAAAGAGTTGATTCAAGCAAGTTGTAGCTCTTGGTTAAAGACCACTACTTTCCCAAAAGAATCTCTTTCTCATTTCTGGTAATCACTTCCTCCCTTCATCCCTTCAGGCTAGGGGTGGAACAAGCTCAACTGATAGTAGCTTCAGGCTGCTGCCCTATCCTCTGTAACTACACATTCGCAAATTCCTACTTCATATAAACTGTCTTCACAGTATCCTTTTTTGAGAGTTTCACCTAGTTTGAAATGTTAAACAGAAATATTTCATTAATTTTAACGTAATTAATAGCATATTATGGATTGAGTCTTTATCCCATTAAGTGCTTTCTAATTTTCCCGGCTTCTCTAAGTTTTTTTTACTCTTTCTTGCTTTTGAATTTATTTAATATTTTATATTTATCAAATTTTTGGATATTTTTATTATCCCTCTAGCTTCTTACTCAAAAAACTTGAAAGTGATATTCTCTTTTAATAACAGTGTTGTGGTGCGGTCAAATCTAAGACCCACGGAGCCAATTGAGATGAATTGTGAGCCTTTATTAGCTGGCCGGCAACTGATTCTCTACCACTCAGGGTTAGAAGAGATCAGCCACTAGCTCCCAGAAGCATCAGTTTATATAGTCACCAGCACATCCCTGAGCAGATCCCCACACCCTGGTTAACAGTTAGCCCTTAGCATATCCTTGATCAGATTACCCTGGTTAACAGCATCTCCTTGATCAGATTACCACACCCTGGTTAACAGAATCAGAAGCAAATATTTAATACTGGCTTACTGGAAAATTTTCCACCCATAACAATAGTTCCCTAGAGATTAGGTGTTTTTCATGCCCTCCCTAAACTATGGGAAGATACATCAATTCTATTTACCTTGCTCTTGACTCATGTGACATTGTTCTTATGCATCACCTTAGAATCAGTGATCACCAAATTCCATTTCCAATTATATTTCATCTGTTGGACTGAAATAAATTTATTGCAGGATTTCAGTTCAAAATGAGCAAATAAAACCCTTGGGACAGGGGAGGTGAGTGGAACTCTGTACTTCAGTCTCAGTCCCCAACTCCTATAGTCCCTCAGAAGAACAATTTAGCTTCTCAGGTTTCCTTTATGAATTGACAAAGATCCTCAAGAGAAAATTACCCCTGAATGCAAAGTCTACCTCTTCTGTGTTGTGACCCGATCAAATTTGAGACCCACAGAGCCAACTGAGATTAATTATGAGCCTTTATTAGCCGGCTACCAAGTGACTATCCCCACTAGAGAATCAGCCCCCAGCCTCTAGAAAGAATAGCTTAAAAAGCCCCCAAACCCCCTCTAGCAAGCAAGCAGGTTTACAGAAGCAGAGGCTGGCCATTAACATATCTTTATACAGGATAACTACACCCTTGACATTAGCATATCTTTGCAAAGAATATCTCCTAGAACTACACCCTGTTTAACATTAAACAATGGAAGCAGAAGTTGGCCATTTAAAAATTTTCCACCCTTAACATCCTGGTCCAGGAAATTCTTTGCTATATTATAGTTCTCTGGTACTTTCAATAAAAGCTGTTCATCTTATATAATTTACCTCAGCAGGAAGTTGGTCTACCATTCCTGATAGCAGCAGTATTTTAATTCTGACTTCTGCTTAAAACCTTAGCTTTCTGACCTGCTCTTTTGAGACAGATGTGGAAGGCAGTGTAGAGATATAAGATAGCAGCAAGAGATCTTTTGTACAGAGTGAGGGGCCGAGAGCAGTAGTAAGATTGTGTTTTAACCAATACCACCAAAAACCCTAAACAAAATGAAAAAACAGCCTACTGAATGGGAGAAGATATTTGCCTAGGATACATCTGACAAGGGGTTAATATCCAAACTTTATAAAGAACTCATACAACTCAGCAATAAAATAACAAACAATCCAGTTAAAAAATGGGCAGAAGACCTGAATAAGAATTTCTCCGAGGAGGACATATAGGTTGCCAATAAATAAATGAAGATGTTTTAAGGGCTACTTCTGTACTTTGGATGTGTAATCTACTGATGTTCAACAGCTATGAAAGAATCACTCACATGTATCTCATGCCATCCAAAGCCCTGTCATTCAGAAATAAAATTCAATTCTTAGGAGGAAAAAAAAGAAAAAAGAAAAGATGCTGAAGGTCACTTATCATCAGAGAAATGAATATTAAAACCATAATGATATATCGTCTTATGCCTGTCAGATTGGCTATCAGCAATAATTTAAAACAATAAATGTTGGCAAAGATGTGGAGAAAAAGGAACTCTAGCACATTGTTGGTGGGATTGCAAATTGGTACAGCCACTATGGAAAACACTTTAGAGTTTCCTCAAAAAAACTTAAAATAGAACTACTTTTTGACCCTGCAATTTCACTTCTGGGTATTTATCCAAATATACTCAAAACACTAGTCATAAAGACCTATTCATTCCTGTGTTCAAGGCTGTGCTATTCATAATAGCCAAGATATGAAAGCACCCGAAGTACCCATCAATAAACAATTGGATAAAGAAGTTTTGGTACATATATACGACGGAATATTACTCAGCCATTAAAAAAATAAAATCTTACCATTTGCAATGACATAGGTGGACCTGGAGGGTATTAGGCTGAATGCAATGTTATACAAAGGGAAAATTGGTAATTGCCAGAGGGAGGGGAGGAGATTTGGGGAGGCAGGGTGAAAAGGGTGAAGGGATAAAGAAATACAAAACAGTCACAAAGATCTAGAGTAATAAAAACAATAAACATAAATAAATAATAGAAACATCCTGAGAAAAGATTAAAAATAAGAACCCTCAAGTATTCCTGGGCTTTCTAAATCTTGGCATTAATTTGGGAATCTCTAGTACCAGCATAATTCAGAGGGAGAAACGTTCACAGAGTTTTCTTATCACCAAAAGTAAGATAAATTTAATTCTCTTCTCATCACATTAATCTTACAGCAAAAGCACTGTAGAGTTTTCTTTTGTGATTATGTTCAGAAACCTTGGCTCTATCCTGAAACACATAAAACTATAGGCAAACTTGGCCATGTGAGTTAAAGAACTTAAATAAAGCTTTTAAATCAGTGGCACAAGGTCTTATCTTGGGAATGCTGCAGATAACAGGACAATTAGTTGGAGCAATAAAGGAACAAAAAGAAACTATTATGAAGATAGGCTTAAGATAATGCCATCTCCCTACCAGTGAGTGGAAGAGAGAGAAAGGTGAAAATTTTTACTCCTTTCACTACTATTTTAATTTTAGAACGTTGTGATTAATATTACACCATGGAAAATTTTATCCTACCAATTTTCTATTTTTCTGTAACAAGCTCCAGGATTCTCATTGCTAATTTTGACTCACAATGGGCTATGTGCCACTGTTAAACAAAAAACTTTCATGGCTAAAAGGTTTTCGGAAGGAAGGGATTTATTGAGTCAAATGCTAGCCAGAAAAAGACCAGGTCTTTGGGCATGTCGTCTGAATCACCAGCAGCACAGCTGGATGGAAAAGATCAGCATATCCACAGGCTCTTCCATACATTATGTTTTAGGAAATTTGTTTGAAAGAATGTATATTGGGTACAAAAAAGCAGGAAGGGAAAAGGTGAAGAGAGGGTGGGCGTTCTATGATAGGTGGACATTCTGTAAGGAAGAAATATTTACTGCTTTTGATTGATTACAGATAACAGTCCTGACAGTTCAAGCCTGTGTGAAATGTGGTGGCATCTGGTGGTTGCTAATAGATGCCTGGAGGTTGATTCAAGGCTCCAACATGCCTTCAGGACTGGCAGCAGTCTTTTGTTCATTAGCCACAACTATTATTAACTGGTTATCTACTCTTGTCTCTTTCTCTCACTCCTGATCTGGTCTGCTATAATTTAATTTAGGACATCTCAGAATTTTTCTCTTGTCACCACTAACTGGACCCAGCAGCTGTTCCAAGCAGAAGAAAGTAGAGATATACAGATGTAAAGACATAGACAGTATTTCATGAAAAGAGCATATTTGGAATGAAGAAGTCATGCTTTAAAGAGGACTCAAAACTTTTATGTTCCTTTTTGGAGTGGACAATTTACTTTTTGTTTTACAAGTTTTACACTGTTTTTAGCTTTTGGCTGTCCGACTTCTAAACACCTTCTTACTGTGAGTCTGAGGGGAAAAAGGTATCCTCTGTGTCCTTATGGAGGCCAAATATCTCTGGAAACCAGAGTAAGACAGGACAGAGAAGGATGCGTATTCCTGTTTATCCTGTTTTTCCAACAAAAAGTCCCATTAGAATAATAGCATTGCCCCTCTACACCACTCACTTTCTAACTCCCTACTTCTCCTCACTTCTCACAAAAGGAGGAAGCGTGATTCCTCTGATTGGTAAGTTCGGAAGAACAATTCGAGTATGACTGGCCAAATTCTTTCCTCTTCTGTTTCTTTGGCATTTAAATACTTATAGAGACTCAATCATTTGGCCTTCTTCCATATGAGTGGCCCAAGGAATCAGGGAGAGGAAGTGGCCTATATTTGTTCATCTGTGTCTGTATTTGGGTAGGTGAATCTGTTTGATTCAGGGGTGAAGTAGTGACAATATCATTTGGCCTCAGACCTGAAACCAGTTTAGTCCAATGGCCTTTTGTCAGTAATAAGGGAAAATATTTTGATCTCTAGCTGCCTAATTCTTGAGTTTTGCTCTCAATTGGTTCTAGAATCTAGAAGGGGAAAAAATATCACAAAATGATATTATTTATGGACTTCTAAAAACCCAATATCTTAATTCATGATTAAAAAAAATAAACAGGTATCAAACTGGGGACTAAACTAACAGATGGAAAATGGAGTGAGTATTCTAGCTTGCCTACAGTTGAAGGCTTTATACCTCTATCTTGAACAATCAGGGCTAATGGGGTGGGATGGAACTACACAGCTTATTGCAGGCCATGCCCAGGGGAAGGGGCTAATGTTATATAGTCAGAGCAGATCGTAAGAGATGTAGACTTTTTGGACTCTGAAAACTGGTCCATGCAGGCCATTATGTATATGTTGATGTAGTTTGACTTGGATCTACTGCAGAGAGGCTGAAGCAAGGATTAGATTATTTTAGAAGTAGGTAGGTCAGAAATTCCTGGTGGTTATTATTTTTCTTAGACAAGACTTTAAACTGCTGATTGGACTATGAATTAGTGAGTTTCATTCTAGCACAAGCAGAGAGTACTGTGTTATCTATATCAAACTTTATTCTCTTTTAGGTATTTTGAATGGTCGTTAGTTCCAAGAGAGAATTCTCACTATGGAAGCTATAAGACAAAACAAAACAAAACAAAACAAAACAAAACAAAACAAAACCCTCTTTTTTTTTTTTCTAGTTCGAGGAACACAGAAGGGGATGCTTAAGAAGTCTTTGCTTTTTTCTTCCTATTGGTTCTCTCCCATTTCAGTTCCCAGTTTCCAGGTAAGTTTTTGGTAATCATTTCCAGATGTGTGGGAGTTTTTTCCCCACTAAAAGCAATTCTTGAACACCACCTGTGTATCTTACGATTTATCTCAGTTCTGACACTACCTACCCAGAGATGGCGTCAGATCCCACAGGTTAAGGACTCAGTCCTACCAGACTCCCTCCTTCTCCTTCAGATGCCAATCTGTCATCTGTGCTTCTGACCTACCAATTATAGTCAGAAGTTCCAATGACTCCCTCCTTGGGTTTAATTAATTTGACAGAGTGGCTCACAGAACTCAGAGAAACATTTTATCTACTATGGTAATAGTTTATTATAAAGGGATATAATTCAAGATTAGCCCAGTGGAAGAGATAACTAGGGCATGGTATGGGCAAATGGTGTGGAGCATCCATGTCCTCTCTACCATGCCACTCTCCCTGTATCTCCACATGTTCAACAACCAGGAAGCTCTCCAAGTGCCAACAATTTTGGGTTTGTATGAAGCTTTCATTAGATAGCCTTGATTAAAATAATTATTGGCCTTTGAGGATTGGTTCAATCTTCAGCCCTTCTTCCCCCGCCCCCAAGGCGAGGGAGGTGAAATTGAAAGTTCCCACCTTCTAATCGCATGATTAGTTTTCTTGGCAACCACTCCCCATTCTTAGGTGAGTTCTGAAGGTAACCTCATTAATATAATGAGACTTTTTCACTTTCATCACTTAGAAAATTCCAAAGGTTTTATGAGTTCTCTGCTGGAAACAGGGATGAAGACCAGCTATATATTTCTTATAATAAACCACAATATCACACTAAACAATCCTTCGGTTGTGATGCAGTGAAGGTGACAACAGTGGGAACCAGGGAGGTATCTTCTGAGAAGAAAATGGTCTGCTCAGAGATTCCAAGAGTGGGTGCAAATCTCTATCCTCCAATCCCACCTCGCCCCCACCCTTTCCACTACTGCAGATATTGTTGCAGGAAGAACATGTCAGAAGAGGGTAACTAAACCTCCAGCTTTCTGACCAGAGAACTGGAGAGGGGGTGGGCCTCAGGGAGACAGAAAGTGTCAAGGATGTTACAGAAAGAAGAGAACTCAAGTGAGCAATCTCATAAGGTTATGCTTGAATTCAATGAAACCAAGAGCTTGTTCTTCAAAAGATCAATAAAATTGATATTTCCAGCTAGGAAAAAAGACTCAAATTACCAATAATAGGAATGAATGAGAGGAAGCCACAGACATTAAACAGAGAAAAAGAGAATACTATAAACAACTTTATGCACATAAATTTGACAACTTATATTGCCTGAACTCTTTATTAAAAATTAAATTCATTAAAAAAAAAAACTTTTGAAAAACAAATCTTGTTTTGAGAAATTGCCAGGCTGGTGACTTCTATCAAACACTAAAAGAAGAAATAATTCCAATTCTACACAATCTCTTTCAGAAAGTAGAAAAGTAAATGATTCTATGAGGCCAGTGTTACTCTATTAGAAATACAGATAGTATTAGAAAAGTAGAGACTCATATGCTCATTAACATAGAAACAAAAATCTTCAATCAAGTCTAATCATATACAAAAATAATAACTTACAACAACCAAGAGGTTTTCATCTTATGAAAGGAAGGTTGGTTTAAAATTCAGCAATCAATCACTCTAATCTATCATATTAACAAACTAAAGAATAAAAACCACAGAAGTATAGCAATAGATGCAGGAAAAGCATTTGACAACATTTAACATCCATTTATGTTAAAAATTCTAAGTAACTTAGGCAAAGAAGGAAACTTCTTTAACTTTCTGAAGAACATCTACATAAAACCTGATAGCTAACATTTTATTTGTTGGTGAAGGACTGAATATTTTTTCCCTAAGTTCTGGAGAAAAAAATAGTATACTTTATTTCTACTTTTATTCAACATTATACTGGAAGTTCAAGCCAGTGTAATAAAGCAAGAAAAATGCATATTAATCTGAAAAGAAGAAATAAAATCATCCCTATTAGTGTTATCATTATTATCTGTGTAGAAAATCCTGAGAAATATGCAAAAATCAATTTAAAATTAAAACATGAGTTTAGCAAGGTAATAAAATACAAGGTGAAGGCACAAAACACGATCATATTTCAATATTCTAGTAATGGTTGGAACAAAAATATAAAAATAATGTTATTTTAATAACTCTAAAAAATTAAATACTTAAACATGGTGACAATTATAATAATGCTATCAAAGAAATCTAAAAAGATCTAAAAGATGGAGACAACCACTTTCTGTATGACCTAGCAGCCCCACATTTGGTATTTACTCTAAAGAAAAGCAAATGTATGTTTGCAAGAAAATCTATACCCTAATGTTTTTAGTAGCTATATTCATAATCATCAGAACCAGAAACGACTCAAATAAACTTTTGGGAAAACAAACTGTGACCTATCCATACACTGGAATGTTACTCGGTAATAAAAATAAACTATATTGGTAAATGCAACAATGTAGATAAATCTTAAAGATATTAGGCTAAAAGAAGCCAGCCTCAAATGTTATATACTGCATGATTTTATTTAAATAACAACCTGGAAAAGGCAAAACTATAGCAACAGAGAACAGATCAGTTATTGCCAGAGCTAATGGTATGGGTAAATGTGCTTACAAAGGGACAGTGAAATGATAGACTCTACTTTTTTGGGTTATGGGACAGTTCTGTATCCTGGATGCAGTAGTGGTTATACAAAACTACACATTAAAAAAAAAAAAACCTCATAATTGTATGCATTTTGTTATTAAAATATCAGTTTTTCTATATATTAATTTGAAACAACATATGAACAAATGTCTAGGATGGAAAACAAATTAAAGAAGAAATGAAAAACGCATTGAGTTTATTAAACCAAGTGCACCCTATGTCTATCAGAGGGAGAAAAAGTGAACTTCAGAAACATGTTAAATTGTTAGAAACTAAGCCTTTTAGATTTTAACGGGAAAGCATATGGAAGAAAAAGTTTCTAAATTTTTGCAAGACAAAGAAATGTTACTCAAGGCCTGAAAGCCTGGAATTATTTTTCCTTGAAGATTCCAAGGATACAAGATCCCTAAACAGTACAGACCACAGGGGCATCAACTTCAGGTTAAGTTCTAGATCCCACTAAGAAGGATTTTGTAGTTTGAAAAGAAATATGGCAACAAGGACAGACTTTTCTGAAGAGGTAAGTTTATTTGTCCCAAGTAATTCCGCATTAAGAGACACTGACAATAGCTAGTATAGCACAGGATAGGAAAAAATCCTGCTCACTAGAAACCACTAGATAAAGCCTATGCTAATTTCAGTATCGAGATGCTTGGAGCACAAGTCTTAGAGGAAAGATTGAAATTAAGTGGTTTCAATACAAACCTGGAGAAAAAAAAGCCATTTTTATTGAAATCTGGTGATATGGTTGTCAAAGCCAATTTTTAAAACTTACAAGAAGCCTGGTATATATTAAATGCTAGTGTCTGAGAGAGTAGACAGTAAACATAAGAGCTCTATCGCCAGGCATGTTAAAGTATAGTGTAGCAACAAACCTCCTAAACAGAAATGTTCGCCCAATTGTATATTCACGGAGTATGGCATCTGAAAAAGACTGATAGAGATTGTGGTAAAATGAGACATAAAAATATTTTTTCCACCTCCTTTTCCTTTCTCTGTAATCCACCTGGACTCTACCCTGCTTTTTAAGAAAACACTAATTATTGAAGTAGATTACTGAGGATTACTTATATTTTCTAATCTTCATGGGTATTGGACTGGAACTATATTAATCTTGGGTTATTAATCTTCGGTTGTTAATTGTTAATCTCTTTAAGTATTGGTGAGGATTTAAAGGTCTTAGAACTCTCGTGTTCTGCTGTGAGGGAAGGTAAGGTGGAGCAACCACTTTGAAAACAGGTAGATAGTCCCTTAGAAATTTAAACATACCTATTCCACATGACCCAGCTAATCCATTACTAGGTATTTACTCCCCCAAAATAAAAAAATATGTTCATGCAAAGACTTTACACAAATGTTCATAGCAGTTTTACTTGTAATAGCCATAAAAGTTTTACTTGTAATAGCCATAAAGCAGAAGTGCCCCAAATGGCTATCAACAAGTCATAAATAAATTGTGTTATATTCAGCAATAAAAATGAATGAACTATTGATACAGGCAACAATTTGAATAGAACTCAAAATTATACTTAATGAGAGAAAACAGGTAAAAAAGAATACACACTATATGTTTCTATTTATATAAAAACTCTAGGAAATGTAAACTAATTCATAGTGAATAAATGCAAGTTGGTGGTTGTCTAGGGGTAGGATTTGGGTAGAGATGGTAAACTGGCACCTAAAAATTTAGGGGGGATGATGAATATATTCACTATCTGGATTTTAGTGATGGTTTCATGGTATATTATATGTTAAAACTTATCAACTTGCACACCTTGTATATGTACAGTTTGTCAGATGTTAAATACACTTGGATAGAACTGATAAAAAATATTGCATATGGTTGACTGGGATAAAGTGTCTATCCGGGACCAGGTTTTGAGAGTAGTCAATTTCTACTATTAGACCCATAATAGAGAGCATGAGGGATTCAAAGTTTTGAAGATAATGAGGCTACTTTTAAATAATTTAAAGAAAGAATACCAGATTTCAGAAGTTGTAGCCTGATGACCAGTTGTTGTTGTTTCTACAAACACTGGTTTTTGTTGTCTGAAAACTTGTTTTTGTGATCATCATGCTCAAAGAATTATCTTTTATAGTCATGAGGTTTAGTATCAGAAAACTGTACTCAATTCTTGGTGCTACATTTACACCCTCATCAGGAATCTCACATGGTATCCTTCAGGATCAATAGACATTTCCCATGACTGCTCATCACAGGAAGGCAATTTTTCTATACCCTACATTCCTAGATAGCCTTTAGAGGTCCATTACAACATCAAAATCAGGAGAACAAGGCTTAAAATAAAAGGTAACTTTGCTAATTAATAATGGCAAAATTTGGAAAATATATAAATTATGAGGGCAATCAACCAAGATGGGGCCATTATTTTAGATTAGTCTGAAATTTTATAGCTGTTCTTTTTAGAAATTCCATATTTAATGCACCAATTTGAGCAGCTGAGAGTAAGTCTACTACTTTACTTACCTAAATCTAACTTTAGTCTATCCTTGATAGTTAAAAAACAGGAATTACTTCATGTAATGCAGAAATACATTTCTTTGGGAGAAATCTATACTGGAAAAAATATGGGAGAAATATATACTGGATATAAGATTTAGCCTTTTGCTCTCCAGTTATGTTCTTCAAGAAGACCCACAATAAAATCTCTTCATTAAAATTTTTTGACATACATTGTTTTGAAAAACAATTTAGTAGGCTGAGGATGCTGGGATGAAATGCTGCCATTAAAATGAACTTCCTGATTTTAACAGAGAATTGGGGGAATGGGAGGATCTAGGATTGGGATATGACCAGCAACAGCACTTAACCATCAGAGGTAAAATGGGAGTGCTTATCACACCAGATAGCAGAGCTCTGCAGTATTAAAAAAAAAAAAAAAAAAAAAGTATAACTGCAGAGACCTTTGTCAACGGGTATTCTGTCTGTAGGTAACTAAAGTGGAAATCAGCTAAGGGACTTGATATGTATTAGCCAAAAAACCAAAACATACCCCTCTAGAGCTCTTGAACAGAAGTTTGACTTAAGTCACCACAATAAAGTCACAATATACTCTTCTACAAACTTCTCATATAGGGCTCAGTTCAGAAAGATGGAATCCCTTGAAATAAAGTTCAATACCTCATAAGCCCTTGCAATAATATAATAAGTAAATACTATGAATTGTATTCTAGCTTTTTTGTAAAAGGACTAATGGCTATTATTAGGGCAATTGTGACCCAAAGAAATGGACATATCCTTCATTTTGGGCATCACAGGACACTTTCTGGGGATTTAAAATACTATTTAATTTCACTGGAATTATGTCATAAATGGAGCTTTTACTCAAATCTGCTTCACATATGAAGTCTGTGAGATCCAAAATTCATCCTAAGCTTATTTTTCTTTTTCCAGTTTTTAAATGTATACTTAGAATAGATATCTCAACAGTTAGCAGAATTTCCTTATTATCTGCTGGATCTTTGATGAAAGTGTAGAGGAAGGACCAAGTAGAAGTCACAGAATCTCACCCTCCATGCCAAAAGAGTTTAAAAACAAAGCATTGCTAGAGTTCAGTCAAGATGATAGAGTAGGTTGATGCTAGACTTGCCTTCTCCCATGACCACATTACAATTACAACCTAATCATAGAACAGTCAGTGTGGGAAACTACCTGGAGTCTAGCTGAACAAAAATCCTATAACCAAAGATATAAAAAAGAAGCTATATAGGAGGAGAAAAGACACTAAATGGGCTGGTTCCACACTCATGTGTGATAGTTGAGAAGTGGGAAGGATATTTCAGCTGTAGAGGTCCCTGCTGAGAAGTCAGCAGTCCCAGCCCCATATCATGTTTCCCAGCCTGGAGCACCGGTGCTGGGAACATGAGACTCCATAACATTTGGTTGGGAAAATCAGTGGCGATTCCATCTGACAAGATGGAAGGCTTCTGGAAACCCAGGTGTCCTCTTAAAGGGCCCACACAGTGATTTACTTGTTCATAGGTACTTGCCCTTGGCTCCCATGGAGGGATAATGCCTGAGGACATGCCAGAGACATATAGGAAAAGACTGAATTGTGTGGCTTCAGGGCCAGGGCTGGAGGGACAGCCACTATTGTCCTTATGTTGAGCCCCCTTCCCATGTGGCCCAAAGGCAAGTGTCACCTTTTCTGTATTGAGCCCTCCCCCACATAGTCAAATCTAAATTTTCATTGCTGTGTGGTCCCAGGCTTAGCACTGGAACCAATCTAAATCTGTATAAAGCTGGTGAATACTGTCAGTCCCACCCTGGCACTTGCTGGGACCCCACCTCATCCAACTTGCATACTGCCTGAGGCTCTATCAGTGGCAGGTGGTGACAGATCTTGGGATGCCCTGGACCTTTTGCTAAACTTCCCCAGATTCAGTACTGGTGGCAGTCAGCCTTGGTTTGCATCATGGCCTCTCCCACGTGCCTCCAGGTCTAGCATAGGCAGAGACAAACTATGGATCACTTAGCTCCTACTAGCTAGTCCCAGGATAATCACAGGCAGTGATAGACCTTGACCTGCATGGGACCCCCTCTCAAGATGACCTGGAACCAACACACCCAGTGGCAGTCATCAGACAACTACAGAACACCACCCGATTAGCCCCACAAATGGCACACTCAAAGGGCGGTTTCAGCAGGCAGCAGAGCTTCCAGGGACAAATCCTGCTCCATGGAGTCAGCCCCCATTTAGCAGCTCATATACTGTGGGTGTGGCCAAAGCCAGTCAGCCTAAGAGTCATTCCTACTCACTGAAATACCAACAGCAATCAAGGCTCAACTTTAACAGGAGGGCACATACAACTCATAAAAGGGACACTCCTGGAGCACTCGGCCCAGATGATCAGAGAGACTGCACCACAGGGCTCTACAGGGTATCTATGACATAAGGCCACCTGGCCAACCAGGAGATATAGCAGATCTACATAATACATCGAAACAAACACAGAGAGGCAGCCAAAATGAAGAAACAAAGAAACATGTCCCAGATTAAAGAACAGGAGAAAACTCCAGAAAAGGAACTAAACAAAATGGAGACAAGCAATCTACCAGATACAGAGTTTAAAACACTGATTAAAGGGAAGCTTAAGGAACTTAGTGAGAACTTCAATAAAGAGATGGTAAGCATAAAAAGTACATGGAAACCATAAAAAAGAATCAGTCAGAAATAAAGAATACAATAACTAAAATGAAGAATACACTAGAAGGACTCAATAGCATATTAGATGAAGCAGAGGATTGAATCAGCAATTTGGAAGACAAGATAGCAACAAACACCAAAATGGAACAGATAAAAAAATGAGGATAGTTTAACAGACCTCTGGGACATCATCATGTGTAACAACATTCACATCATGAGGGTGCCAAAAAGAAAAAAAGAAATTGAAAACCTATTTGAAGAAATATTGACAGAAAATTTCCCTAACCTGGCAAAGGAAATTGACATTCAAGTCCAGAAAATGCAAAGAGTCCCAAACAAGATGAACCCAAAGAGGTCCATGCCAAGACAATCATAATCAAAATGCCAAAAGTTAAAAACAAAGAGAAAAATCTTAAAAGCAGCAAGAGAAAGGTAGTTATTTTCCTACAAGGGAGTTCCCATAAGACTGTCAACTGATTTCTCAACAGAAATGTTACAAGCCAGAAGAAACTGCAACAATATATTCAAAGTAATGAAAAGCAAGGACCGACAATCAAGACTACTGTACCCAGGAGGGGAAAAAAAATGGCATAGATGATTGAGGCTCTGTTCATACCTCTGGCAAACAAAGCAAAGATGTGACAAAAACAAAGAGCAAGCAGCAAGGAAGAATCACCTGGGATCTAGATGAACAAGCCATACAACTAGAGAAAATTCCAAGAAATCACCCTGCAATTGCAGAAAGTAGAATGGGGCAAGGACACAGGGCTGCCCAGTCTTGAGTGGCTGAGTGAGATGGAGGCTGTGGCAGCATCAGTGTCAGAAGCCTCTTAAAGAGGCTGCATTTGTGAATGGATTTTCACGGTGACAGACCTGCTAGCTCTGAGGACTAGTGCCAATTCAGCTGTGTGCAGGGGGCACTGGGGACTTATAGGGAGACATTGTCAGAGTGAGGACCGAGGCAAGACTCACTTGGTACAGAAGTGCTAGAGGTATTCATTGTTGCCTGTTGAGCCCTCCCCACTACTAGCACACAGGTCACAGTGCTACCAGAGCCCTGATGTCATCAAACTGGATAACAGAGGTAGCTCCACCCAGAGGATTCCCTGAAACCCTGTCTTCTCAAATTCATGCCCTCCCCCCCCACCGCCGAGCCACATCCAGGTATATCCTCAGCAAGTCAGAAGCTCTTTGCTGAGCAGTGCCTAAACTCACAATTGAGGCAGCTGACCTGGGTTTCTGGTGTGGCCTTTTGAGGCAATTATAAACACAGCATCTGTGGAGCGCTTCCTGAATCTTAACAGGAGGCCCCAGAGGGGTAGAGATTGGACTAAATATTTCCTGAAGCTGAACCCCTCTCAGGACTGTGTCACAGGACACATACTTCACAAATCCACACTAATAAGACAGAAAGACTTAGGAGCTTTGCTTAGTACATAGAAAAACACACAGAAAGGCAGCCAAAATGGAAAGACAAAGAAGAAGAAACCATATGAGAGAACAGAACAGAGATCCAGATATAATAGAATCAAGTAATCTAACAGATGCAGAGCTCAAAATACTGGTTATAAAGATGCTTGATGAACTTTTGGGAAGTGTAGATAAATTCAGTGAAGACTTCACAAAGAGATTAAAAACATAAAAATGGAAACGGAAATTATAAAAGGGAACTAGTCTGAAATGAAGAACACATTATCTGAGATGAGAAGTTTATTAAATGGAATAAACAAAAGAGTAAACAAAATGAACAAAGAAAAGGATCAAATGCTCCAACTAGAGGACAGAAAAGCCAAGGGCATGCAATCGGAATGGCAAGAGATTAGATGCCAAGACTATAAAAATAATTTAAGGAGCATATGGGAAACTAGTAAGGGTCCAAAGATCCATCTGATTGGCGTAACTGAAGAAAATCAAGATGTTGAACAGCTGTTTGAAGAAATAATGATGGAAAACTTCCCTAACCTGGTGAATGAAATGAACGTAAAAACCCAGGAAGATCAGAGAATTCCAAAAATTAGGGATCCAAAGAGGCTCACGCCAAGACACGTAATAATTAAAATGTCGAAGGTTAAATAAAGAGAAAAAATATTAAAAACAGAAAGAGAAAAACAGATAGTCACTTATAAGGGAACACCCATAAGACTGGCAAATAATTTCTCAAAAGAAACTGAGCAAGACAGAGAGCTTGGCAAAAAATATTTGACAGGATGAAGACCCAAGATCTACATCCAAGAATACTTTATCCAACAAAGCTATCATTTAGAGTTGAAAGGCAGATAAAGAGCTTCCCAGACAAAAATAAGCTAAAGGAATTTATCAACACCAAGGAAATGTTGGAGGGACTTTATTAAGAAGAAAAAAACATGTATCAAAAACTGAATAAAGAATGGTAACAATTACATTCCTATTAATAAGTTCCTTAAATGGAAAAGAATTAAGTGCTCCAACTAAAAGATAGAATGGCTGAAAGGATAAGAAAACAAGACCCCTACATTTGCTGCCTGTGAAAGACTCATTTGAGATCAAAAGACATACACAGACTAAAAGGAAAGGGACGAAAAAAGATATTGCTTTGATGCATCTGGAAGTTATTTAAGTCAGACAGAGAAAGATAAACACTATATGATTACACTTATAATCAGAATCTAAGGAATAAAAAGAACAAACTAATCAAAAATAGACTCACAAATATAGTGGACAATTTGGTGATGGACAGAGGGGAGGAGGGTGTAGGGGACTGGGAGAATGGGGTGAAGGGTAACGTTGGCTAGGTGGAGGGTTAGGGGAGGAAGGGAGCAATTGAGGAAATTGTTTTATAAACTATATAGATGTCTAAATAATGTACTGTATACTTGAAGCTAATTAAAATAAATAAATTAAAAAAGACTACCTAGCAAGGCCATCATTTAAAATTAAAGGAGAGATAAAAAATCTTTTCAGACAAGAAAAAGCTAAAGGAGTTCATCACGATCAAACCCATATTACAAGAAACGTTAAAGAAACATCTTTAAAAAGAAGTGGGATAGTAGGGATGGGGGAAGAACATAAATATAAATAATAAAGTAGCAATAACTGTGTACCTATCAATAATCACTTTAAATATTAATGGACTAAATGCTCTAATCGAAAGACATAGGGTGGCTGAATGGATACAAAAACAAGACCCATATATATGCTATCTACAAGAGACCCACTTCATATTTAAAGACACACACAGACTCAAAGTAAAGAGATGAAGAAATATATCTAATGCAAGTGAAAATGAAAAAAAAAAAAGCTGGGGTAGCAGTTTTGAAGACAAAAATGACTTAAAAACAGACTGTAATAAGAGACAAAAAAGGACATTTCATAATGATAAAGGGATCAATATAGGAATATAACCCTTATAAATATTTATGCACCCAATATAGGAGCATCTCAATATATAAAGCAAATATTAACTGACATAAAGGGAGAAATCAACAGTAATACAGGCATAGTAGGAGACTTTAACACCACATCAACATCAACGGATAAATCTTCCAAACAGAAAACTAGCAAGGAAACAGCAGCCTTTAATGACACATTAGGCCAGATGGATTTAATTGATATTTTTAGAGCATTTCACCCCAAAGCAGCAGAATATGTATTATTCTCAAGTGCACATGGAACATTTTCCAAGATAGACCATATGTTAGGCCACAAAACAAGTCTTAATAAATTTGTTAAGATTGAAATTATATCGAGAGTCTTTTCTGACCACAATGG
The DNA here is from genome assembly GCF_014176215.1 of Rousettus aegyptiacus. NCBI lineage: Eukaryota > Metazoa > Chordata > Mammalia > Chiroptera > Pteropodidae > Rousettus > Rousettus aegyptiacus. The sequence continues at coordinate 25,051,206 of NW_023416311.1, read as the reverse complement.
TATGAAACTAAAAATCAATTATAAGAAAAAAAACTGAGAACACACAAACACATGGAGGCTAAATTACATGCTCTTAAACAATGAATGACTCAACAATAAGATCAAGAAAGAAATCAAAATATACATTGAGACAGAAGAAAATGAAAATACAACAACCCCAAATCTATAAGACACAGCAGGAGTAGTCCTAAGAGGAGGGAAATTCATAGAAATACAAGCTTACCTGAAGAAATAAACAAACAAAAATCTCAAATAAACAAAATGAATCTATGTCTAAAAGAATTTGAAAAAGAACAAGAAACAAAGCCCAAAGTGGGTAGAAAGAAGGAAATAATAAAGATATAGTGAAAATAGAGTCTAAAATAACAACACAAAAATCTATGAAGCCAAGAGCTGGTTCTATGAAAAAATAAACAGAATTGATAAGCATTAACCAAACTCATCAAGAAAAAAATGAAGGAGGAGACATGACAACTAACCACAGAAAGAGCAAAAGTTATAGGAAAATACTACAAACAATTATCTGCCAATGAATTGGGCACTCTAGAAGAAATGGATAAATTTCTAGAAACATACAATCTTCCAAGACTAAATTAAGAAGAAACAGATCAATTACCACTAATGAAATTAAATAAGTAATCAAAAACCTCCCAACAAACAAAACTCATGGGCTAGATGGCTTCACAGGTAAATTTTGCTAAATATTCAAAGAAGAATTAACATCTATCCTTCTCAATCTATTTCAAAAGGTTAAAGAGAAGGGAAAGCTTTCAAGCTCATTTTATGAGGTCATTATTATCCGGATTCCAAAACCAAACAAAGACATTACAAAGAAAGGAAATTGTAGACTGATATCCCTGATGAACATAGATGCAAAGATCCTCAACAAACTATTAGCAAACCAAATTCAGCAATACATTAAAAAGAGCATACACCATGTTCAAGTGGGATTTATTCTTAGGATGCAAGTTTGGTTCAATATCTGTAAATCAATTCATGTGATACACCATACAAACATAATAAAGAATAAAAATCATATGATCATATAAATAGATACAGAAAAGCATTTGACAAAATCCAGCATCCATTTATACTAAAAATTCTCAGCAAAGTGGGAACGGCAGGAACATATGTCAAAGTAATAAAGGCCATATATAACAAACTCATAACTAACATCACACTTCATTAGGAAAAGCAAAAATGTTTTATATAAGGTCAGAAAGGAGACAAGGATGTTCACTTCCACTACTTTTATTCAACATAGTATTGGAAGTCCGAGCCCCAATAGTCAAAAAAGAAAAGGAGATAAAAGGCATACAAATTGGAAAGGAAGAAGTAAAACTGTCATTATTTGTAGATGACATGATACTATTAGAATTGAGAAATGAATTCAGAAAAGTAGCAGGATACAAAATTAATATTCGCAAGTCAGGTGTGTTTTAATACACCAATAACAAACTATCAGAAAGAGAAATTAAGAAAACAATTCTATTTACAATTGGATCAAAAAAAAAAAAAACTTAGGATTAATTTTATCAAGGAGGCAGAAGACATGTACTCAGAAAACTATAAGACATTGAAGAAAGAAATTGAAGAAGAAACAAATAAATGGAAACATATATGTGCTCACAGATAGGAAGATTCAACATCATTAAAATATCCATACTACACAAAGCAATCTATAGATTCAATGTAATCCCTATCAAAATACCAATGGCATTTTTCACAGAACTAGAACAAATAATCTTAAAATTTATATGAAACCATAAAAGACCCCAAATAATCACAGCAATCTTAAGAAAGATGAAAGTTGGAGGCTACCTGGTATTAAACTATACTACAAGGCTATAGTAATCAAAAGATCATGGTACTGGCATAAAAACAGACATATAGATTAATGGAACAGCATAGAGAGCCCCCAAATAAACCTACACCCATATAGCCATTTAATCTATGACAAAGGAGGCAAAAATATAGAATAGGGTAAAGGCAATCTGTTCAATAAATGGTGTCGAGAAAACTGCATAGATACATGCAAAAATAAAAAAAAAAAAACTGGACCCTCTTCTTACACCATATATAAGAATAAACTCAAAAAGGATTAAAGACTTAAACGTTAAGACCCAAAACTGTAAAACCCCTGGATGAAAACGTAGTCAGTAAACTCTCTGTCATTGCTCTTAGCAATTATTTTTCTGCTATATCGCTTCGGACAAGGAAAACAAAAGAAAAAAATAAGTAAATGGGATTACATCAAACTAAAAGGAAATCCATCAACAAAACGAAAAGGCAGCCTACTTAGAGAAGATAATTGCCTATGATACATCTGATAAGGAGTTAATACCTAAAATTTATAAAGAACTTATACAACTCAATACCAAAAAACAAACAAACAAAAACAATCCCATTAAAAAATGGCCAGAAGATATTTCTCCAAAGAGGACATAAAGATGATCAATAGACATATTAAAAGATGCTCAATGTCACTAATCACCAGAGAAATGCTAATTAAAACCACAGTGAGGTATCACCTCATACCTGTCAGAATGACTCACCTGTCAGAATGACTATCATCAGTAAATCAGAAAACAAGTGTTGGTGTGGATGTGGAGAAAAAGGAACATTTGTAAACTGTTGATGGAATTGCAAATTGGTGCAGCCACTATGGAAAACAGTATTAAGGTTCAAAAAACTGAAAATGGAACTACCTTATGACCTGGTAATTCCAATTCTGGGTATTTATCCAAAGAAAATCAAAACACTAATTCAAAAAAGTTTGTGTACCCTATGTTCATTGCAGTGTTATTTGCAATAGCCAAGATATGGAAACAACCTAAGTGCCCATCAGTAGAAGATTGGATAAAGAAGATGTAATACAGACACACACAATATAATATTACTTGGCCATAAAAAGGACTGAAATCTTGACATTTGCAACAACGTGGATGGACCTAGAGAGTATTATGCTAAGTGAAATAAGTCAGAGAGAGAAAGACAAATACCATATGATCTCACTTATTATGTGGAATCTAAAGAACAAAGTAATTGAACAAAGAAAACAGAAACAGACTCATAGATACAGAGAACAAACTGAGGGTTGCCAGATGGAAGGGGAGTCGTGGGACAAGGTGATAAAAGTGAAGATATTAACAAGTACAAATAGGTAGTCATAAAATGGTCACAGGGATGTAAAGTACAAAATAGGGAATATAGTAAAAAATATTTTAATAACTATCTATGGTGCTAGGTGAGTATAGAGTAATTGGGGAGATCATTAATTATATAAATGTCTAATCACTACGCTGTATGCCTGTACATCTGAAAATAGTATAAAAATATCGAATGTCAATTATAATTGAAAAATAAAAAATATTAAACAAAAACAACAAAGCATTCTGTGGGTATCACAAAAATGGATATACTGTGGATATAGTGGTGCCACTATCAAAGTCTGTAGGATGCAAAGGAGATAATTCCTTTTTTGTATTTATGTAATTCTCTCTTCTGTGTGGCTCTTGGTGTAGAACAGTCTTGGCAAGGGCTCTTAGAGAATGCCACTACACTATTCTAAGTGTAATCAGGTGTGACTCCAGTGAAAACTGCTTTTTTAGATATGGTCTCTTTACTGAGACAAATTAATATAGTAGCTCCTGAAAACTGATATGCAGGTATATACTTGGTGATTTTTTTTCTAATAAGCACAGGATTTGTATTAATTTGGCAGTGATAGCAGTAACCTGTACTATCTTAATCTCACAGTTATGTCAACATTCATCTAGTCTCATGATTTTAAATACCATCCCAAATCTTGCTGAACATTCTCCCCCAAAGCCTAGATTGAGTCAAGTGTCTACGCAGTTACACTGTATCTTACTTAGATGTCTTGCAAGGATCTTAAATCGACTATTTCAAAAGTAAGCTTTTGATTGCCCTGCTTCCGCATTTCAGTGAATGGCAATTTCACCCTTCTAATTTCACAAGACCAAAAAAAAAAAAAAAGAATAAAAATGAAAAAAACCAAAAAGCCTCCCCAGATAAAAACATTCCATTTTATCCCATTAATGAACAGTGCTGGAGAATGAGAAATAGCTACTTTATGGATGGACGATAGCGGAGGGCATAGTTTGAATTCCAACACCACCGCTTAAACTTTGTTATGTGAACTTGGCGAGTTACTTTAAACTCCCTAAGTCCTAATTTCCTCATCTGTAAAGTGGCAATAACCATAGTAAGTTCCTTATAGGGATTTTTTGATGCTCACATGACATAATATATAGTAGTCAGAAGAGTGTCTGGCATGTAAACAGAACATAATAAATTATTACATCTTGGTCAAGATATGTATTTCACAAAATGTGAGATAAATTCATGGAAAATATTGGAGTTTGCCTCCTGCAAGAAATTTTGGCTTATTCATGTTCAACCACTTACTACCAAGAGAAATATAATGCACTGACTGTACTATGTTTTAGTGTACTTCTCCAACCCTTTACCACCTGACCCCAAAAGTAACAGTTTAAAATGGAACTGAGAACGAAAAAATATTTTTTTGGCTGAAGTGTAAACAGCTCTTCATACTAGTCTGCGGCAGTTGAATAAAAGAAACCAGAGGAGGGTCATAGAACTTTTGAGATAAACTGTGCCCTTTCCATCAATTAACATTTTGAGAAAACAGCTCTTAATTTGTTAATGATTCTTGAGTGGACACTAAAGAGGCTATGAGTGATGATGTGACCTCAGCTGCCATTATGAGCTGGGCGTTAGTTAATCCACATAACCACGAATCAGTCATGCTCAGAACTATGACAAACCTACCCAGATGCTTTTCTTCTGTTTCTTCTTTTTGAGCATCGTGAAAATTATATTTAATAGCCTTTTTAGTAGTTAGGTTGGAGCCATGTGGTGGGTTGAGGCCATGTGTGCAGTAACACGTTGCATACAACATTTCATGTGTATATTTTCTCTGTCAGTGGAGCTGGAAGTAATGGAATCCTGTATAGTTGTGCTGCAGATGGAAGGGGCCAAGATCACTGTGACATTGTTGGAGGAGAGACACTCAACCCACATCAGACTGGGATGTGAATGAAAACTAAATTTTTACTGTTTAAAACTACTGCGTTTTGGGAGCTGTTTATAACAGTAGCTAGCACTGATTACCTTAACTAATAAAAAGCATTCATCACCTAGTGGTGTTTGTGGGACCAAGCCCACGCAGGTCCTAAAGGCACATGTAAGGTACATGAGAATATGGTTTATGGTCCCAGGACACCTACTTCTGTTACACTCTCAGCCCTCCCTCACTCACACCTATGGCTTCAAGGGGTTTTCATTGAGTGAGTACTAAATAGCTTTCCAATTAATTCTTTTTCTGCTTAAATTATTGTATTTACAATCGAGATACACTCATCTTTCTCAAATTTTGGAGAGAGACAGGAGATTCTGCAAAACACAGGCAAATCCTAAGAAGTCTATCTTCTTAGAAAATGAGCTTGTTCCTCTGCCCATTCTTAAAACAGGAACCATAAGGAATTCAGTATATGTATGCTACTGAAGGGGCTATACATGGCTAATAAGAACAGATTCAACATGTTAGAACAAAGTCTATCTAGTCTGATCTTCTGATTATAGATGAGGACAGACATTATCAGTCAACTCCTTAGTCACATAACTAGACAATGGCAAATCCAAGACAAAAATCTAGCTCTCTTAACAATCATATCCATGCAGTTTTTACTGTCAGTGGCACCTGGGGAATGAATGGGCTCACTGAAGGCAGACTGTGTCCTCCTCTAAGCTACAACACTAGTGATGTTTCCATGAAGCACCTTGTGAAATAGCAAGGCCAAAATGATAAAGAATAAGAGAGATTGTATAAATAAGCTCTGGGGAGGCAATAATATCCTTAATCAAGCCATAATATTTGCACGTTATCACTTTTACTTGAAAGTTTGCCTGCAAGTAAAGCACATTATGTCAAAAATTTCATGGACCTATTCCAAAAAGTCACTCGTGGCTCCAGGAAATTAAAGTAGGCCTGGCCATGATTAAAAATAAGTGCCTCCTAACTCACACATGTGCCAATAGATTACTCCTTTTGCAAACTATCAGGTGAACAGTCTATTTTAATACTCTGAATTTGAAAATGAATGATCAGTCCAGACATACACAGAATATAGAGGAGCTGAGTAATTTAATAAGATGCTACAATTTCAGGGGTGCAAAAGCCTTTAGTATAATCTTGCCCAATCTCATCATTTAACACATTATAACTGAGGCTCAAGGAAGATAAATGAATTGGCCAAAGTTGCATAGTTGTTTCATTGCCAGATTCCAGGTATCTTCACTCAGTTTGTGGCAAATCATGATTCTGCATTGGGGCATACCTCAGTGCTTTTCAAGCTTTAATGTGCTTTAGAACCACTTGAGGATGTGGTTAAGTGCAGATTTTGATCCAATAGGACTGAAATGTGGCCCAGGACTCTGCAATTAACATGCTTTCAGGTGATGCTGATGCTGCTGCCTACAAACCAGTTCAACCTGACTGCATTGGAACCACTGGGGTGGGGAGCTTTAAAAATATCAACACCTGAGCCTCACCGGAGATTCTGACTAATTTGCTCAGGGATGTGGACTATGCTTGTTTTTTTTATAAAAACTTCTCAGATAATTCTAATTTGTAATGAAATTTGAGGACCACTGCCAAAGAGCCACTTTATTTTAATTTTACGTATAAAATAATTATTTACAAGGAGTATGGCCTTTAGCCATTCTCTAATTTTTAGAGAATCTGTAGCATTTTTTTTTCCAGTTGAGTTAATTAGTGCTAGTTCACTGAAGTTGTGGTTGGCAAATTAATTATCACGAGGCTGGTGAGTAGTTTGACCCATTATGGTAAATATCATTTACAACTTTAAGAGAACAAACAATTATTTTAACAAATGGAGTCTTCTACAACAAATATCATAGTCTCATAAAGGCCATAAGTCAAAAGTCTTCGGAAATATTGAAACCTACATTTTTAAGTAGGAAAACTCTATTCTTTTAAGCAACATATTTAAATACTCATTTTTTTTTTTTATGGTAACAAGACAGAGAATAAGTAGAGATTTAAGCTTTATGGTGACTCATGTAAATATACATCAAATTTGTCTAATGTATCTATATAAGTTATTAATTTAGTACTTTGATTTCTCATAAGCGCTCACATCCAAAGCTTCTTACATTTCACTTAAAATGTTGCCAAAAAATTTTTATGAATTCTGATTTTAAATTCAATTTTAATTTAGTCTGAATCCAGGGTAATTAGGGATTACAAATTCATTTCCATTTTTCTTTTTTTAAAATATCATCACATGATCTCCCTGCACATAAACTTGCCCTTAACCTTGAGTGGGTAGAACTAAGAACTGCATAAAGGTCATCTCTTATCAAGGTGCCTTGCCTGAGCTAGGCACATCTGCTTGCCAGGTCTATCTGCCAGCCAATCAGCATCAGCCATGAAGGAGAAGGAGGAGAAATCTAAAATTCTAATTGTAACATTTGTATAACTGACAAACTTTCTGGTTTCGTAATCATTAAATTATAGATTTTTCTCCTGGAAGTCACTGAGACTGTTAAAAAGATGAAAAAATCATTCATTGTGTAAAACGTAGCATTGTTTTGTGTTATAAACAGAAACATCTGTTGCTATGCAAGAATCTCTGGGAGGTCATTTTATCCATTCTTCTGACTTGGCTGGAGAACACTGACCTTGAAAAGCAAATCAAAATTCAGACTTTATAAACTACCTTTCTTTCAGGTCACCAGCTAATGTTCAGATGGATTTGTACATTGAAATAAACTGTTTATTCAGCAAAGTTATAGGACTGACTTAGGCCACTGACTAGTTATTGTGTCCCTGATATGTAAAAGGAGCTGGCTTGTAAGGTCTTTTAAAGGTGGTTTGCCCAGAGAGCACACTGCCATAGAGATTGCTTAAGACCTTAGCAGTATTAGCCAACTAATAATCACAACAGTCCTTAAATGTGGAAAAGGGAACAGAATGATAAAACCAAAGAGGTGGAAATATGAGAAGGACTTGGCCTGATGTCTCTTTGAAAATGAAGGAAGGGGCCCCAAGCCAATGAATATAAACAACCCCTATAAGCTGCAAAAGGCAAGAAAACAGATTCTTTCCTAGAGCCTCCAAAAGGAGTGTAGCTTTGAGGACATCTTGATTTTAGCCTTGTGACACACACTTTGGACTTCTGACTCAAGAATGGTAAGATAACAAATCGGTATTTTAAACTATTATTTTATTATTATTATTATTTTTTGGTGATCATTTCCTGCAGTAGCAATAGAAGGCTGATCAGCAGGAAAACTGAATTCTGTCACTTTCTGAATTTTTCCCAGAGAATTTAAGTAAAATTATCTTAAGAAATGTTTCTGTAGGTATTTGCATAGAAACTCCATCTCAACATGGCCTTGCCTACCTTTGCTATTGCATCTTCTTTCCTACCTGAGTTTTTCCTATTGCCTATGATTGTTAGATCTTCCCTATGTACTTCATTTCTTTCCTCCATGTATCTCCTCTTGCTCTTCCCTCCTCAACTGTGCAGCCTACTGAAAGCTCACCATTGACTGCCTGCTCATCTTCCAAGTCCTTGCCGTCTTTGATGGGTTCAATGGATCGTCCTCTCCTTTGCAGCACCACTGTTCTTAGCACACATTTCTTAATGCCCTTAGCCCACTGTAGTCAAATTACTCCCTTCATGTCTTTCTTATTCTATTCAGAAGAGGCCTTGTTCATTTATCTTTTGATAGCTAATATCTAGCACGCTAGTTATCATTCTGTTTTTTTATATTTGATACATTATAGTGAATACTGATTATATACCAGATATACAGTAAGTATTCAGTTAATATTTGCTGTAGGTAAATTAAGGTAAAATATCTGAACATTTTAGGTAAAACCGTGTTTGACTTTTGATGTTGCTCCATGTTCCTTACATAAGGACAAATCAAGGCAGATTTGCTTCAGGGTTGAGTTAGAAGAATCTTATCTAGCACACAGAAGCAGTGTAATAGTAATTGACAGGACGGCTCTGCAATGACACTGGAGTTAGCCTGGGTAAATCTAAAAACCACCACTTACTAGTCCTACGATTTTGGACAAATTATATAATTTAGTTCTCAGCTTCCTTATCAGTAAAATGAGGATAATCATAACATGCGGTGCAAAGATTTCCATGAGAAATAATATAATCCAGAGAGTGCTAAAATATCACTTTGGTTTAGAGATATTACTATATCACATGTTCAGCTTTAATTCCAGAGAAACTGAAATCCGTCATTTTTGATCAGTTCTTGTATTTTTTCTCAGACTATATATCTGTCCTCATGATTTTTTAAAACTCTACTCCTTTTTTTGTTACGTTTTCTTTATTTTTAGTTTAAGAATTGTTTTGTTTTATTTGTATTAAAACCTTCATTTGCATAAAAATACTTCAAGTATTTTCTCTATGTAGCAGAGTATAAATGATTAATATGAAAAATATCTATAAAACTAGAATGTTAGTAGTACTTATTTACCTCAAAGGGATCTTGTGAAGATAAAATGAAAGAAGGGTATTGAAATAGCTCTATAGATAGATAAAACTTGAAAATGCCCAAAAGCAATTAACATTTTTATCAAGTTTACAAATTAAAGAACATGGTCTTTATATTAGTTTGCAAGAGTTGTTCTAACAAAGTATGATAACTGGGTAGCTTAGAGCAGTGGTCCCAAACCTTTTTGACACCAGGGACCAGTGCTCCTATGAAAATCTAATGCCTGATGATCTGAGGTGGAGCTGAGGTGGTGATGCTAGTACAAATACAGATGAAGCTTCACTTGCTCACCTGCTGCTCACTTCCTGCTGTGCAGCCTGGTTCCTAACAGGCTGTGGACTGGCACCAGTCTGAGGCCCAAAGGTTGGGGACTCTTGGCTTAGACAACAGAGTTTATGGTTTCATAGTTCTGGAGGCTGGAAGTCTGAGATTAAATAGTCCACAGGGTGGTTTCTTTTTGAGTGCTGTGGAGGAGAATCTGTTCTGTGCCCCTCTCCTAACTTCTAGTGGTTTCCTGCCAATCTTTGGCATTCCTTGGCCCGTAGAAGCCTTACACTAATCTCTGCCTTCATGTTAAAATGGAGTTTTCTGTGTTATGTGTGTGTGTGTGTGTGTGTGTGTGTGTGTGTGTGTGAGAGAGTGAGAGAGAGAGAGAGAGAGAGAGAGAGAGAGTGTGTGTATGTGTGTGTGTGCCTGTCTCAGTGTCCAAATTTCCTCTTTCTATAAGGACACCAGTCATTTGGGATCAGAGCCTACCCTAATGACATCATCTTAACTTGATCACCTCTGCAAAGACCCTGTTTCCAAATAAGGCACTGGCGTCTAGGTTTCCAACATATATTTGGGGAGGGGGTTGGAGGAGGACACAATTAAATCTAAAACAGTGTTCCTGGATTAGAAATATTAGCAAAGCATGAATTTATCTTCTGGTGAGTTAGTTTTATGCTTATTTCCAATATGAAAAGAAGGTTGATCTTTTGACACTTCTACTCACTAACAAGTAACTGCCACTCTGGGCTCCATTTCTTCTAGTGTAAGTATGAAGTTATGGATGAGATGGTCTCTGAGCACTTTCCTGCTCTGACACATAATGTCTCTATCAACAGATTAATATAATAACTTACATTAATGAAGCACTCTACAGTTTACTGAGAACTCTCAGGGTATTTAGTTCCTATGAGAACCATGTGAGGTACCTATTATCTTCTCTATTTTAGAGGTACAGAGAAATAAGTCACTTTTCCATGTTCTCACTGCTGGTAATTGTCATCTCCTGAGACCTAATGTGGAGCTCATTCTTCTATAACACTGTTCTATATTTTGTGAGGCTAAAGCCATAAAGTGTTTCTGGAAATTAATATCAACATCTTGATGCAAAAATTAATGTCATGATTTAAATTTTCCTCAGAATGCCAGAATATAGCATTAGACCCATGGCTTGACACATAAGAACTCTTAAAAAATGAAACCTTTTTGTGATCTTAGTATTGGGCTTGCAAAATTGAAATATCACATATTACTACCTTCCAGACATTGTACAAAAGAGAATCACTTAGAGTTATTAGCAATTATTTCCACTATGAATATTATTCCTTAGAGAAAAGAAATTTATTAGGGCCACTGGATTTAAGCATTCAGTTAATTTATTTTTGAGCCTTGAGCAACCAACTGGTTTATTTCTACTTTAAAAATGGTATGAAAATCTCATGCAATTTTGAGTGTTTGAGAAGCCTGTTGAGAAGAAAAGGGGGACACCAATCCAGTTTTTGAGTTTATGAAATCTGCACTTGTTGATTTTACTGGATATATTTATAACAAAAGTAGGCAAACTGTTTCTGGTCAACTGAATGAGTAACCAAAGGACATCACATTTTAGTTTTAAAATTAACGATGGTGTCCATCATCAAACCACTAGCCACTATGAATTGCAAGGTTCATGCTCGGAGCAATGTAAAATGCAAACATGGGTGATACACGGTCTTGAGTCAAGGGGTTAGCACCCATAGAGTATGTCAAATCCCCAGAGAATGAGATGGGGCATGGGAGCTGTCCACTAAGTGTGTAATGGGGCTTTCAAGAAGGGAGCATTTCCTGTGAGCTTTTGGGCGTAGGAGAAGAGGTTTCATTTCATGAAGTGCTTATTGAGTGTCTCTTAAGTGATGGTGGGATTTTAGGATAACGAGGAATGCAATAGAAAAGTAACATTTATTGAGCTTTTAATATCCACCGGACATTCTGATAATGATTTGGTATATTACAGAATGGATCTCGGATAGGTCTGAAGCTGAGGCAGGTTGGGGGATGCTATGCCTGAGAAACTGGCTTGTCATTCAATCATTCTTACAGTAATCACTTAGGAATGGGGTGGGTTGTTGTGCTTCAGTTACCTGCGTGTGGTGGACAGGTAAGTTGAAAGATGAATAGATGGTGTCGTTAGGTGATAGGGAAGGAAGGAATATAGAGGGTATAAATACTTTGCCAAAGGCATAAGAAAATTTTCTCATCTGGGAATCCTTACTCTGAGTGAGTGGTATAATCTACATGCCTAGATTCCCACGGAAATACTGTGATGTGAGACACTGTACCTCCACCTGAGAACTGTATCTCCATCTGGTGTGTCCATCTCTGTATAACCTCACACCACTGCCACTAAAGAAACTCTAAATCTATAACTGACTATGTCAACTGACTCTTAATCACATTACCATTCTATTGTGACAATTATCTCTGAATTATTTTATTTAATAGGTAATTTTATTTACCTATTCTTCTTGGCCAACAGCCATAGACCACCAGGGATGTCCCTGCAGTGAACAAAGCTAGATTTATCATTTGGCACAGCAAGGAAGCCAGCACATGATGGAGAACAGTGAGGCTTTTCAAAGGGAGATGTTAAGGAGGTGACAGCCAGCTGTGTTGTCTTTGGAACAGGCCAGTTCATCTAGGAAGTTACTAATGGGTCAGTTTATCCACAGCTTGATTCTGGAACATACAAACTGAATGAACAAGTGTTTCAAGAGTTTAAGTTGTGATCATTTGTGACAAATACGTTGGTTTGGATTTGGTACAGTTTTATTTGCTCTGTGAGTCAGAGAGATCTGTTTTGAAAATGTGTGGTTTCTGTTTCAAGCCTCAGTTTTCCATTCACTGCCTAGCTGCTGGCAGGGCAGTTCTTTGCCTTCTCACTATTTTACACACTCAGGCTTGGAGAAGTTAAGCTCTTACCTAGTGATATGTTGACCCTAGGTCTGGCAGGGGCATGGAAAATAGTGTAAGTTGGTGGGAAGGTTGAAAGGGAAGTGAGCACAACAAGGTGATGGGGCCTGGTGGAGGACAGCCTCAAGTGTCACACTTGGGGGATTTCTTTTCATTCCACCAAGAGTGTTTGAACAGGGCTGAGGTGTGATTAGAGCTAGATGTCATAGCCACTGGGGACTAGAGTATAGGGACCAGGCTGAGAGGCTATTAAAAAACTTATAATTGGAATTGTATGAGAGAGATAAACTTTATTTTAAAGAAGAAACATTCAATGAGATTAACTCTATTCTAAAGAAGAAAAAGGAAAATCTAATAGAGAAGCTAATAGATAATGCAATAAACATTATTCTACCTTTTATATGATTGTTTCTGGTGATAATTTCTTATCCTTTTAATAAAATTAGTTTGTGATTCTTAATGCTGGTGTGGTGGTTTTCAAAGGTGGGCCCCTGGACTAATAGCCTCAGCATCACCTAGGATCTTGTAAAAACTGCAGCTCCTCAGGCACTACCCAGACTCAAACACACTGAATCAGATATTCTGGGGGCAGGGCCCAGCAATCTGTAACTTAAGAAGTTCTCCAGGTATTCTCATGGTAGCTCACCTGAATTTGAGAATCTCTATGTCGTAGTTTGAGAACCATGATGCCAGAGTAATGTCTGTAAGTCCAGCAGGTATTAAGCATGCATAGATCTTAGCAAGTGTTAAGCCATTTAAATAAAATAAAGACCCTTCATATCTTAATGAATTTAGTAGCAGTCACAGCTGAAATATTTATACTATCTTTTCAATTCAACTCGGCCTTATGTATTTTTTGGAAATATTGAAAGACACTATGCACAATTGGAAAATATGATTTTTATGAAATTACAGGCATAGCAAACTTTTTTTCTTCTTTTTTTTTGAGACATGAGGGATAGGAAATGGAGGCACCTTGGAAAATTATGTGCATGTTAATTACTGCCTGTAGTTTCCCAGTGACAATGTTTTATTTTGTAGCTCTTTACAACTTTTATTAGAAACAGAACCTTTTTGTTACTGTTTGCTGCCCCGGGAGTTTTAAAAGAACTGATTTTCTGTCAGAAAAGATTGGAATCAATTGCAGTCTTCCCTTCTAGATAGCGCTAAAACATTTATTTAAGAGTTTAGCGGCTCGCCTGTCCTTATCTGTATTCCAAACTGCTTGTCCAACGAAATAAAATTCATTCATGCCTTTGCTCCCTGTGTTATTGACAAAGCACACACTTATGTGACTCAAAGCCAGGATCCTGTCTTCTGGGAAAACTCTCTAAACTTGTCTGAAAGAATTATTTTATTACACATTTTCCATGCCAGCTTCAGAACACCTGAGTCGGAAATCCTAGAGGTGAAGGGGAAACAGGAGAGGGGCCTGCACTGGTGATTTGAAAGGGACAATGGACAAAAATAAGAGGGGCTCCCTTCCCTGACCTGGGTTCTTCATTGGAATATCAGGATTGGATCAACTTTTTTTTAGGAATTATGGTCTCTGTGTTTCACCCCTTCTAGGATGTTTAGCTGCTCATTTGAATTTATAGGTACAATGTCATTTTGAATAATACATCAGTATAAAAGGGTGGATAGAGCTTTTTTTCTTAAAGACATTTGTTCTACCTCAGATGATAATAATCTTAGCTTTATTTGTTGTATACTGACTGTGTGCCAGGAACTTTATATCATTTCTAATCAGAAAAGCTACTTCGCAAGACAAATATTGCCGTTTTATAGATGAGGAAACTAAGGGAGGCTCATGGTAAGAGGGGGTGCAGGGTGCGATTCTGACTCTGCCCTCCAGGTAGGCTTTGTCTGAAACACCACCTTGGTGAAACACTATTTCCACGTCCATAAAGAAAGGCTGGTTCTTGCTCTCTTGGTGATGCCTGGAATATGAATTTCTTTAGTCACCTTGAGGAAGAAGCACAGGGTAGTGCGGGTGAAGGAGCTGAGGAGACACAGTTTCTGTGTGAAGTTCCTGAGTCATCAAAGTGGATACACTTAATATTGGGCAGAAAAGAATCTCTTTGTTAGAAAGCAAACCAAAAAATTACTTTATGTAAAAAGCTGAATTAGATCCTGAGGTTGAAACTGAAACCCTGGACAAAATATTTTCTTGCATTTTGGATCAAAGTATGCTGCCCCTGTATAAGTATTTTTTGAACCAGCTGTCAGGTTAACTCAGAACATAGCCCCTCCACGTATTCAGAAGACTGCCAGCTACCCAGCCAGCAGCCAAGGAAGGCAGTGCACCAAGAGCTTTCAGCAGGGCCTGCTCCCATGGACGTTATCTGCTCCTGTAACCAAGCAGCACATCTTACTCTCATCTGTCTGAGAAGGCAGCTACTCCCCCAAAGAGATTACCCCTCCCCCTGCTCGTGGGCATAAAAATCTCTGCTTGCCCTTGGTCAGAAGCAGCTTCTTTCTACAGCTCCAACTGGCTGTTGCTAAAGCTTCCTTGCCTTGTGAGTAATAAATGGCATTTCTCACTCATCTGATCCTCCTGGTGGTTATTCTGGAATATTGTAACCCAAGTGCAAGTTCCGGGCCTGGGCTCCTGTTACACCAGGAAACGGGGCTGATGTGCTGATCAGTGCTTGTACTGCTGAGTATGAATGTGCTCACTTCAGTCCGAATCACCAAGTTCCTATGTTGAAGCCTTAGCTCCCAGTGTAATGATAATAGAAGTCAGGGCCTTTGGGACATGATTATGTCTGGGGGCGGAGCCCTCATGAATGAGATTAGCGCCCTTCAAAGAAGAGACACCAAAGGGATGATTTCTCTCTTTGCCATGTGAAGACACAGTAAAAGGCAGCCTTCCACAAACCAGGAAGAGGCTTTTTATTAGACACCAGATCTGCCACCAACTTGATCTTGGACTTCTCAGCCTCCAGAATGGTGAAAAATAAATGTTGTTTAAGCCACCCAGTCTATGGTATTTGTTACAGTAGTGCAAACTAAGACAATGCTCATGGGGCAGAGGATTTAGAATCAGAGATGCCCAGGAGGATGGAGAACATAAATTTGTCATGTATATTGAGGAAATCAGCTTCTTGAGAGAAGGATTTCTGAAGAACACCCCAACTGAAGCAAATTATAAATAAAATAGGCTGCTAAACATAGCTACAGCAGATTATCAGGCAGACGGCTTGTTAAATAATTAAGTGCTGTTTAGAAATTAAGTTAAGCAAGTGGCACCTAGCTAAAGATCTGAGTGAGGTAAAATTTACCTTCCCATAATAAAGAAGAAAATAGATGTGTCCAGTCCAGCCTTTTCACTGGTACGAGTCCACTTTACCCCAGTAAAGGACGCTGGGATGACCCTGCCAGAGCTTCCGGCCCACAGCTCATGCTGAGTCATTTGCTTGCCTCTGAAACACACAGAGATGTCTGCTTGATGCTGGCCTTCACCAATATCTTGGTCATTTTCTCTGCCTAGCCTCTCTAATTGACACCAGAGCTTTTTATTTCTCAGCTCTGAAAATCTAGAACTGCTCTTCAGCCTTTCTTATTCAGCTTACTCTTACTTGAATGACAAGAATTGTATTCCTCCACTTTCCCAGCCTGCACTGGTCTCCTTCGTCCCAAACTCTCTTTACAGAAAGCCCTTGGTCCAAACCCACAGCAGGCCCTGGTAAGGTCCCTGGGTTCCCTCAGGACCAGGGATCCAGGAGTGTCTCTCACTCTCACCTGAAGTCTCAGGGACTTGCACATCAGGAAATGATGAGGAATTGAGTGTCTAGTGGGCTCGTAAGTCAGAAAGGGAAGGCCGAACAGGTTCCTAAAACTAAGGGCACCTGACCAGATCTCAGATGGCAGAAACCAGAACAGTGAGAAGAGGAGAGCTGGTTGATAGAAAGCAGAACATGTCTGGAACTTGTCTGGAATAAGAAATGCTTTCTCCCAGTAGTGATGTGGCAGTTGCATGGGCTTGAAGAACCATGTGTGGGCTCAGAAACACCAGGGTTGTGGCCTATAATCTCAGCCTACAGACAGACACCTTGTGCAGCTACGATGTCCCTCTTTCTTCACAGTATGTGATGGGTTAAAACAAACACACAAACAAACCAGAACTAAGAACAGGAAACTGGACAGGGAAACATAATACTGCTATTTCCCTCTGGCAATTCTTTCTGTAGTGTAGAGGCACTGAAAACAGGCCCTTTAGCTGGCTTCACAGGAGTAGCTCGAGGCATTTTGGTGTCACAACATCTCAAAGCTGAGAAGGAGACCTTTGAATCAAAGCTAAGACAAGGCAGGTGATTTTAAAATGGATATTCCAATCAGTTGCTATGTTTAAGGTTAGATTTTAGATAAATGTAGAAAAGTTAAAATTTAGTGAGAAAGGTAACAAGTTGTAACTTAGATTTAGTTTAGTTTAAAGATTACTGTAAAGGAAAAGTTTATGTGATATAAAAATTAAAAAAAAAATTTTTAAATAAGAAAACTCTTCTTTAGGCAGCAGAGTTAGATAGTTTAAAACTTGATTTTGCCACTTACTAAATGGGTGATTTTGGATAAGTCTTTTTCCACTGTAAATCCCTGTTTTATTTTCTGGAAAAAAATATACTTTATATATTCCAGATAATAAAGATGAAATGAAATGAGGTAAGGAAGCCTCTGGTTCAGCATGTCACTTAGAGTAGGTATTGGTTTTCTGATCGTGGCCTATAAATGAAGCTTGTTACATCTTTTCTTTTGTTTGGCCAGAGGCTTGAGGGTATCTGGGGTGGTAAATATGCTAGTATTCTTGAGCAGGAAGATTGGATCTCATCAAGGGTTTAACTTATCCAATTGTGGCATCAGACAACAAATGACAAAGAAGGGGTGTTGTCATTGATCTATATGTCATATCTGGTACATTTATCAAAGTTGGCTAACTCCTGCTCTATGTTAAGCAAAAATCTTGTATAGTGAATAAACTTGTAAAGTTTAAAAAATATATATATATTGTATTTATAAATGTCTGGACTGACTATGAAAAGAAAAGCTCATTTAGATCCATAGCCAACACATCTTGCAGTTTGACTTCAAGATATTTCTTATTGGGAGCATGTGCTTGTCAAACCCCTCTTAAGGTAAAGGCTATGTCTTGATGCTTCAAAAATGTGATCTCTGTTACCTTCAGCAATACCATGGTGTTATTTTTACCTTTATTTCTTAGACGAGAAAGTTTAACTCAAGGTATTTAAGAGATTTGGCCAAAATCGTGCAGCTAGAAGTAACCAAATTCTGATAAAATTTAAGCTTTATGACCCACCCTTGACTGTGTTAAAATGCCTTTTTGGAGAAGAGTATGTCAGGGACAGCATAGGATTTAGGAAAAAGTGAATTCTTAGAAGAAAGAAAGAACAAAGATATAATATTGACACAATTAGAGCTTGGGTGGGTCAGGACTGGGCCAAGAAAAGTACAAGAGGAACTGATGATGTTTTATGTACGAGAGAATAAGAAAGTTCTCAAAAAGTGATGAGGATATATAAAAAGATACAGGTGCCCACCTAAAGGAATTCCCACTGGCTGAGTCTAGGCCAATATGAGCATCAAACTGAGTAAAATCAGAACTCATGTATCCATAATGACAATAAACAACAATGAAAAAGATAAAGTTCTTTCTTATAGTAGAAAGCCAAATAATAAATATAGAAGGAATGAAGAAAGTAGAAAATCATCAGAGTAATATCTAATTTAGTTAAAAATTAACAGTAAATGATGAAAGTAGGCTACAGATTTAACGAACCATGAGATATCTACTACATATTCTCAAAGTATCCCTTTATAAATTATGTATTAATTAAACAGGACAAATATTTAGCTTTACAGATGGGTACTATCTTCAAATGCTCAAAATTAACATCACTAATAAAGGAACACACTGGCCTTGTTAGTGGGATTAGAAGTCACACATCTACCTTGGGAGCTAGTCCTCTACTTTGAGGGACACTTACATTTTCCCAAGGTCACACAGCTAGAATGTAGTATATAAGATTTAAATTCAGATTGAACTTCAAAGTCTTTGTCATGTCTTCTATATCCTGGGTCTAAAGGGTGTAACTGATCTATAACTGAGGCCACACTCAGCAGAGAGGAGGTCGTAGGGCAAGACAGACATAGAAATAAGAAGAGATTAGATAGAAGTGACTAGAAGAGATGAGAGATGGTGCAGTGGTATGGCTCCTAGATGGAGATGCTCTCCTCCACTTAATGACTTTCTGATTTTGAAGGAAATGCAAAAGGAACATCTTGAGAATTCCTTGTCTACCATACAATGCGTGAGTTATAATGAGGGTTTACTGGAACACACACCAACAAACTAGATGCAGCAAAAAGTTTGGATAGTTAATTATATGGTTAATTTCTCATCCATATTTACACAGTAATATTATGATTTTACTTTTGCTTTGCAAAACAAATCCTTTTGGATAAATCAATATTATTTCCCACAGTCTCTAATCTCCACTCAGGGGAAAAAGTACTGAGAGTCAGGCAAATCTAATAATACTCTTCTCAAAATAATTGGACAGAAACACACCCAAGAATAGCCCTTAATGAAAAAGGCTGGTTAATAAGTATTTGAGCAATCAGAGAATGCTTCTAAAGATTTTAGAGGGTCCCTGGAGGGGATATATTAATATCCCTAGTAAAATATAATTTTTGCTACATAGAGAAGGCTTTTTGACAAAAATTTTTAACATTTTTTTAGTTGCAAATTAAGTCATTCTTTGCATTTGGGATAAACTCAGAAGAAATGCCAAGAGAAAATAAATATCCTCTACATGGGCAAACCCAACAACTTTACAATTTATTTAAGTACTTGGCACCTGTGTACATTTTTCTTTCAACTATAGAGACACTTTATTTTATTTTAGGTGACCATGGAAAGAGGCATTCCACACAACTGAATTAGATGCCTAGCATCTGAATTTAAAAACAAAACAAAACAAAAAACATTTGAATATAAGTCTTCTTAAAACCGTTGTTATGCCACTTGAAGCTCAAAACTTTGTATAGTTCCTAGTAGCTTTAAAATCAAATCTAAATTCCTTAGCATGGTTTTCAAGGCCTTCCACATATATGAAAAAATTATTTGGAATATCAATTGATATACTTTTCATTTTTTACTTTCTTATCCTTTCCTTTTCTTCAGTAAGAACTATCTATTGCCTTAGAATTGGGATTGGCAAACTTTTTCTGTAAAGGGCTGAATAGTAAATACATTAATCTCTGCAGACCACATGGTCTCTGTTGTAGGTGCGCATGGACACTGAAGTATGAATTTCACATGATTTTTATGTGTCACAAAAGATTATTCTTCTTTGAATTTTTTTGCCAATTTAAAAATATATAAAAAAATATTTTTAGTTTGTGGTCTATACAAAAACAGGTAATGAGCAGGATTTGGACTGCCAAACCCTGCCTTAGACAATGGACAGGTGTGGGGAAGTAAGCTGGACAATTAACAATCACATATAGAGATATAGAGCCACACAATGTAAGAAATGGCCCAATTTCTGAGGAAGGAGCAAATATCCTTGGAGTCATTTGGGGAGCTAATGGGAGGCCAGCCAATGCCATCCACTTAAGTGATATCTCATCACTGACTACACTAAAAAGCCACATTAGCTGTCTTTTTCACTGCCCTTCAGTAGGTCAATCCATCAACACCTGCATACCACTAATGGACTAGCCAGCAGGAAAAATGCCTTTCTGTGCCTCTGGATGTTGCCCAGCTCACATTGATAGTCCAGTGTGGACTACATACTCTGTGACAGCCCAGGATGCACTTCAGCCCAAGAGCAGCCCATGGCTGGCCTCTGGATGGCACTGAGTGGAAGCAACTAACTTTCTCCAAATGGGGGCAAAACTGAAAATTATCTCCGTTGCCGTCCCCATTCCCTCCTGTTTCAGTGCTGTGTTCTGACAAATGTGTTAACTCGCTGTCCCCTCTAATTTACTTTATACTTTTGTTTATAGTTGTAATACCTTCCTCTCTACTCCAAAATTATTCCATTCATACTCCTTATCCACATCTTAGCCAAATCTCCTATATCCCATGAAACAATCGTTAGAAACTTGTGCTTAATAATTCATAATACAGTCACTATGCAGGTGGAAATTAGTTATCCATTATCTACCTGTGACATCTGCCTTGTCATCTTGAACTCTTAGATAAATCTCTTGGTAGTTACCTCATGTATGCATAGCTTCTTCCTGAACCCTGTCCTCCAAGAAACCTAGAATTTACTTTGATTTCTCTCTTCCTCCACCCTACCCATGGGCAAGTTTAGTTGTTTCAAAATATACCTTTAATTCATAAATTTCTCTCCATTTTCGCTTTAAGCCAAGCCACTAAAATCTCATTTATAGCCCAGTCTCCTTGCTGATATTTCTGCCTCTACCATCTCTTCTCCTCCAGTATTCTGAGTGTAATCTTAGAATGTAAAGCAGAACAGCTTGATCTGCACTCTACCTTCTTATTTAGCTTCATCCCATTTCTCTCTTCTCTTGCTCATGAAGTCCTGGTCATATAGGCTTCCTTTAGGTCCTTAAACAGCACAGCTTTCTACCAGTCTGGTTCTTGCATGTGTTGCTTGCTCTGTCTAAAACTGTCTTCTTTCCCCACGTTTCCTCCCTCTACATGGGGGTCTCAGATTAAATAGTTTCCCCCAGCAAAATCTTCCTTGGGCTTCATCTAAAGCAGCCATTCCCCGTCACCCTATGCTAGTGTTTTTTTTTTTTTTTTTCCTTTTTATCACGTACCAGAATTTTCCATCTGGATGAATTTATTTGTGTGTTTACTTGGAGTGCATTCCCATGTCTTTCCTGTGTGTCAAAAACTGCAGGATAGGAGCATTGTCAGTCCTGCTTGCCACTGTGTCTTCTATGCCCAAAACTGTTCCTAGGTATAGCAGATGATCAATGAACACTTCTGAAATAAGTGAATGAGTTAGATAATAATGTCCTTAAGGTCAGAATTGTACCTTCAACTCTCTTGACCCCTACCCCTGCTTTGGCCTGCCTAGCACATTGGAGTTACTCTGCAGGTGCTGCTTTATTGGATTTGTGGTAAGGTGATTAAATAAAGCAATGTGAATTTCTTTTTTCATAATCCATGATTGCCTCCTTCCCCTAAAGATCAAGTAGTTTCACTTCAAGAGACTTGACATTTCTGAGAGCCTCCAAACTGTCACGCAAAGGAATTCCCTTCACGTCTTTATTTTCTCTCTACCCTTTGATATCATATCCAGGCATCACTGAGAGAGATCCCTTCTGGTCCCTGTCTCTGTATATAGAGAGGTTCCATTGAATATTTATGTCACCTAGAAGGAGGTCTATAAATAGACCTGCCAGTTACTTTCTAGGACAGGTGCCGAAGGACAAAAAAGGGAGTTGTAGATGTTATTGCTAAAAAAGACTCATCATTTGGCTAAAGTTTTTATTTGACAGAGGAAGAAACTGGGATCCAGAGTAGATATGGTCTGAGGCTTTAGTCAAAGTGTCTCTTCTGATCCCCTGCCTTAAATTAGCATACATGTCTACACACTAGGAGCAGGAAGACTTCCAGTCCCATTTGTGGCCATGGTCTTGCACACTCATGCTTTTTGGTCCTGACTAAGTCCTACTTTGTATCCCTTTGCTTTTGCCTCTGTTTCTAGTTCTCATCTCTTTAACTTGACAAAGTTCAACATCTCTCGTTTTCACCATTGGTGTTCCCTATAGGTAGGTGATATGCCCACACATTATGGTTCTCTCATGCCGAGGGACTTTGAGGAGGTTCTGTAAGACAGCCACCAGGTCTGGGAACCACTTGCTTCCCAGGTATGCCAGCTATTAAGCTGTTGTCTCTCAGCAAAACCCCCTCCCTTCTAAACTGATTTGTAATGTTTGGGACTAGACTCTGCAAGCCACACTTCTGCTCCCCTAGTTGGCTCCCTGTTAAACTCTGCCCATAGAGAGCACTGGAAGAAGAGGATGAGGCTGGAGGGGGAAGGAGGGAAGAACTACTTCACATTTTTGTCCTGTTGGCCTCCTTTCTTCCTGTTTCTGTGAGGGTTACCCAGGAGTGTTTCTTCACCCTGGCAATAGCCACACCTTTCCTTAAGAATAGCTGAATCCAGTTGGCAGTTTTCCTAGTACCTCTGGAACTAGCTTCATCATACCTCTTCCCCCAGAACCTCCACCCAGATACCCACACCAATGGAGTAGCACCCTTCCTTCCTCCAGAATCTGAGATTCAACCCCACAGGCCCCTCCCCCAAGTTTGTAAATTCGGATGATGCCCACCTCTTTGTGTTCCCAGCATGAGGTGGTAGTGGTGGTAGTACTCATTTATTTGCATTACCATTCCTTGTAATAGCTTCTTGCCATTTTTGCCACCTAGTTAACTCCTCATTTTCAGTTCTCTCTGTTCAAATGATTGGCATGGCTCTGTTTCCTGTCTGGACCCTGACTGATATACCAGTTGACCTCACTGGCCAGCTGGACGTGATGTGGAGCTAAAAGTGTTTACCAGAGGCATAGCTTGTAGTGGTGGAGGTGAGGGCAGTGAGTGTGACAATAAAGCTTATATTCCTGTTTTGATAATAGACTCAAAGTCTAGCATCTGCCTTGACCTGTGTGTCATTCACAGTAAGTTCTCAGCTTTCTGCAAAGGGCTTTTCATAATGTTAAGCTGGGTGGTGTTCAGTGTCCTGTCATGGGACAGTTAAGTCACTAAGGCAGAAGTATCCTTTCACTGAGGGTAAGCAGCTTTTTCCACATCATGGCATGGCCTAATGGCCTAGATACTTGGTATTTATTTATCTGTCTATCTATCTACCTACCTACCTACTATCTACCTATCATCATCATCTATTTACCTATCATGTATCCTCTATTTATCTATCATCCATCTATCTATATTCTCTTTCTTTACTTTCTCATTTCTCTACACTAACAAACAAAGAATTAAAAATTACTCATTGAAGGCAATGCATTGCTTTAGGCTGACCATTGTTTGGAAGTAAAAACATCATAAAGAGCGACAAGAATATCATAAAGAACATTCCCATAGATATGAAAATCTGCCTTTCATTCTGTGAGAATATTCATTACAGCATTCTTATAAAGAAGAAAAATTCAGGCTGCTAATATGACAGCCATGGAGAAGACCACCATGGTATCTAGAGCACTAAAGAGTGCTCAGCTCAGCTCTGAGAGGCAGAGATGATGAATAGGAACCTTTTCTGGCTGCTGCTTGGAGTGTGTGTCCTGCATGAAGAAGGAGTACCACAGTGGGAAAATGGTCTCTCTCACCTACAAGCAGTTGGTAAGTCACATTAGTTTTCCAACACAGAGACATGTCTAACCATATAGTTTGCAAAGGAAAGCAGCTTATTGTTTAGTGGAAGAGGTTGTCTGCACACAGTGAAAACAGCAGCCAATAATTCCTGACTGTGTGATTAAGTGCTGAGCAGGCAGCATCCATGGCAAGGGGTGGTTCACAAGTTGGGAGGAAAGAAAACTTGCTAACCATTAATCATTGTAGTCAGCAAGAAATAAGAACTGGAAGATGCCTTGGCAGAGAAGGAGAGGACAAACACAAGGGAAGTGAGGGGGTTATAAAAATAAGCCAAGGAAAACTCTCCCTGGGAATTTAAGATCAATGGATGTCTTTATTGAGTTTACACTATTTTGTCAATACTGTGCCTAGGCTGTGCTGAAGAAGACTTCAATGAACATCTTTCTACCTAGAGAATCAGTCATGGCTGTGGGCAAAAAGAGATAAGTGGCAAAAAGGCAATGAAGTCCCTGCCCAATTAGTGGTGGGTCCAACCAGTATCATTTTGAGACCTGCTACAACACAATAAAGAACAAGTTATTGTTTGACTTCTGTCTTAAGGGGAAACAAGTTGCAACTGAAGAGGATGTAGAGTTAGAAAAAGTCATCTGTGCTTTTTTGAGCTTAATGGAGGCACACACAAGTTGGTAGAACCAGGACTGACCAGAAGGCAAAAGCCTGAGTTTTTAATTACAGTTCTTACCTATATAGCTTGGTTCTGTGGCCATGACTTAATGTCTTCATCTCCCTGTTACTACTGATGCCCTATTTGAAAAAATATCATTTGGGGTATTTCAATGCCTCCTGCCAGTACAGGTCTATAGACTATTGCTGTATATAGTTTTTTGTTTTCTTGTTATGGCTATATTGCTATCATTGTTTAGTTTTTGTTTCGTTTTGTTTTTTTACTCTTATTCACTGTAATTGGCTCTGGTTTTGTCTTAGAAAACAAAGAAAAAATGAGAGAAAAAACAAAATAGTGTGATGGAAAAGAACAAAAGTTAGAGCAGATGAGAAATAGAAGAAAAAGAAACCACAAATAAGAAATCGATTTGTAAGCTAAGCAAGGCTAGCAACAAAGGAGAGAAAGAAGGGGACAAATAAAGAATGTTTGTATATAAATAGAAAAAATTGTTTGAGTGAAATCAACTGAGTTTAATTGATACTATAAAGCAATGTAGTGAAGGGTGAGGTTGGATTGTATGATATAAAAACTAAGGGGGGAACATTTCATCTAGTTATAGTTAAAAGAGTTGCAAGGGAAAAAATGCTGGACCACACAGCTCCTTACTTCTGCTGACCATCTTCCCCAAGTATGAGGCAGAATAACTGAGCTGCTATGACAAAGAAACCCAGAACTATTATGACATAAGATAGAAATTAATTTTCCCCTCAAATAACAGTCAGAGGGTAGGTGGGTGGTAGAGGGAGGTAGGGAGTTCTGTTTCATGAGGTCGTACAGGATCTTTAACTCCTTTTATCTGTGCTCTGCAATTGCCTGAAAGGCACTCGCCAGCTTGAGCAAAACTGATCACCATATTCCGGTCCCTCGAAGGGAAGAGGCTGTGAAGAACAACCCTTCCTTTTAAGCTGGTGATGTAGCACTTTTGCCCACATTTTGTTGGTGAGAACTGAGTAACGCAGCTGGAAAATGTTTGTAGTTGGACAGCCATGAGCTCCATTAAAGTTTCTATTACTAAAAAGAGAGAATGGATTTGGGGGGTCAATTAGTCTCTGTTTTATGTCAGTTCTGCTTGTCCTGGTCCGCCTATGTTATGCTCATAAGATCAAAAGTGACCTAGGGCAGACATTTATTCATAAATTTGGAGTCTACCTATAATGAGAATACACATTGTTATAAGCTCATATAGCAATCACAAAATACAAAAAAGCTACCATTTATTGCCTCATATATGCAAGGAGCTGGCTGAGAGCTTAATTTATCATCAGAACCATATTCTTATTCTCATAATTAAAGCTTAGAAAAACGATCCTTCCTTGGATCTCAAAGTGAGTATATTGCAGAGGTCCATGGGCCAGAGCCTCTGCTAGGACAGGACTAAACACAGCAGCAGGTAGAGCACTCCTGCCGGTAATCTAGCAGCACTGCTGACAACAGCCCTTTGAGATAGGAACTCTGAACATCTCCATTTTACAGTAGCAAAACCAGACAAAGTAGCAGTGGTAGAATTTGCTCCTGGCTCCTAGGTATGGAGTCCTCCGTCTTACCATTAGCTGTGCTACCCCCTGGGTCAGCTCCATCAGAGTCAGGAAGGTCTGCAAGGAGTGGGTGGTTTGGGACTGGGCCCTGCATTGCATGTAGGATGAGGACAGGTGTTAAGTATAGGGCTGCTCTGCCTACAAAGGTGCTCACAGGTGGAAACATGCAGGGCTCATTTTGGACAACTGAAATTTGTTAGTAACAAAAACATTAATAACAACTGAAATTTGTTATTAATAACAAGTGAAATTTGTTATTAATAAAAACAGTTAAAAAAATATTTGGCAAAGGACCGCGGGACCGGCGCTATTTATGAGAAGGGTTTAAAGGGAGAATACGCAGCTGCAGCAGATGGGTGTCGACGGGGCCTCTCCAGAGGGTTTCATTCTGTTTTCCTTTGTCTTGGAATAAATTCAGAGGGTGCCATGTGGGAGCCTGGATAGATGGTTTTGAACCACAGCTAATTAAAAGCAGGCGCTTCCCTGGGAGTTAATGAGAAAGAAGACCTGAAATCACCTGGGCAAAATTCTCCTTGGTTTGGGCTGTTACCTCCTGAAACAGAAGGTTTGTTTTTTTTGTTTTTTTGTTTTTTTGTTTTTTTTTTGCCAGAGTGCAAGTGTAGCTACGAAGGCCTTAGATATGAGCCAGAGACGGAAATGAGACACACTGCATTTTGATTCCTCCATTCCCACTTGGTCAGCCAAAGAACCCTGCCTCACTAGGCTGTACAGCTCGTATCCAGGTGGCTCCTCTCCTGGCCATGAACCTCAGCATCTGTGGTGCAAGGTCAGCCCAAGCACACAGGAGCCCTCATAGAACTCGTGATGCACCCTCCAGACCACAGCTCTCTGTAGCTAATCCCACATGGATGGCCCTGGACCCCCAGGGAGACACAACCCTCTAGTGACCAGCTGTCAGGACCTAAGAAGGCCTCTGAAGGTTGGGTTCCTTCTGGGAAACACAGATTTTTCTCCTGTGGATGAAGCCAGCCACTACTCAGCACCTTACTTTTGCATATGAAAGGCTTGGTAATTACTACTTTCATCCTTAAAGCATGCAAGTGACATGCAAAATTAGCACTTGAGAGGATCCACTTTTAGACCTTGTTGTAAAGCAAAACTTATTATTTGAAGATAAATCAATTTCTGTTGCCTGTATTTGCGGTTTCCCCCAGATGGCTAATTACCAAAGATAAATGTGTATAAACACAAGCCTTATCCTTCTCCATCCATCTTCCCTGCCTGCCTGTTTATCCAGAGGTTAATAATCACAATCCTGTAGTGTATTGCCATAGTAATGGCTTTGATGGGCCCGACAAGTTTATGACCTTTCATTATAAATAGAAGGACATGAATCTCAAGAAAGGAAGGTCATTTTAGAGATGAATGTGCAGATAACTAGCCTCTCTGAAACTGAGCCAAAAGGAAAAACAAAATAGAAAACAAAATAAAAAGGCCCCCCCCCCCCATGAACACAAATGCACAAAACAAACAGCATAAATGTCACGGAAATTGGTTTACAGCAAAATTAAATAAGGTTCCTGCAAGCATTAATTTTCATATTTTCTGTTTATGCACTGTTAGGATTATTTCCCAGCTTTGATTTATGAAAGAGTAAGACTGGGCATTATCATTCAGACTCATCGAATTCAGTTAAGGGCTGGAACTTCCATTCTGATAGGACTGACTTCCTCTCTGGTCAAAAGGGCAAGTAGAAAGTACTGTGTCTCCAAAGAGTAGCTTATGGCCTCTGTGCAAAGACCGAGGTTCAGATTGTCCTCCCTCCCTTCCTTTTTTCTTTTGCTTGCCTTCCTTCTTTTCTTCCTTCCTTCCTTCCTTCCTTCTTTCCTTCTTTCCTTCTTTTCTTCCTTCCTTCCTTCCTTCCTTCCTTCCTTCCTTCCTTCCTTCCTTCCGTCCTTCCTTTTTCCTTCCTTCCTTCTTTCCTTATTATAATATATACTCATTGTTACAATAAAACAGCAGAGAAATAAAATCTGCCATTCTACTTTTTTTGGAAAAAAAATAGTGTTAAGAAATGACTAATTAAAAATATAGCTCTGATACGTGCAAGACAATGTTCTGAGTTGTTTATAAATATTAACTTATTTTTTTCTTCATAAAAACACTTTGGAGGTAATATCATTGACTCTATCATTGAGAAAACAGAAAGCCAGAGAGGTAAGTATCATGCCCAAGGCTACACTGGCAGTCATAGGAAGAGGAGTGCCTCAGTCCATTTGGGCAGTGCTAATGAGACACCATAGGCTGTGTGGCTTATACATAACAGAAATTTATTTCTTGTAGTTCTGGAACTAGAAGTCTAAGATTGAGATGCTGGCAGTTTTGGTGTCTAGTGAGGACCCACTTCCTGACGCATACACAGCTGCCTTTCCACTGGTGGAAGGGGCAATGGAACTTTGTGGGGGTCTCTTTTATAAGGGGAATAATCCCAATTATGAGGGCACAGCTCTCAGGACCTAATTACTTTCTCAAAGTTCCACCTCCTAACACAATCACCTTGGAGGTAAGGATTTCAATATACGAATTTGAGGGGACCCGGAATTCCAACCAAGGCAAGGAGGAGATCAGATCCCCATTTGTAGAGCTCCCAGGCTTATGCTGTTAGCCTAAATGCCATCCTGCATCTAAAGTCAGAACACAGTTCCATCTAAAACCAGGCATCGTTTTGTGCTGGCAAGTTGTTGGAGGAGCCCCGACTAACATGAAAGACACTGAAAGATCAGTCCTAGCTGAAGACCCAGAAAGAGCCAATGTTTCAGGTGGAGTCCAAAGGCAGGAAAGAACAGATGTCTCAGATCAAGGCAGTTCTCTCTTACTTGTCAGAGGGTCAGCCTTTTTTTTTCTGTTTAGGCCTATCAAGTGATTGGATGAGGCCCACTCACATTTTGAGGAGAGCAATCTGCTTTACTCAAAAGTCATTGATTCAAGTGTTAATCTCATCCAGAAACAGCCCCCACAGACACACCCAGAATAAAGTTTGGCCAAATCTGGGCACTTTGAGGCCCAGTCAAGCTGATGCATAAAATTAACCATTGCACCCATCTACTCAGTGCTGAGATCTGTGCTAGGAGCTGGGTTCCATTTTGGAGAAACCCAGAGTCCGGCCAGCATACGCCTGCAAACAATGTGCTAATTACTGTGAATGGGTCAAAGGGAAAGCTTTCAAGGTTCAGAGGGGAAGGATGTCACAAAAGAATCACCAGTGGGCAGGGAGGCACAACTAGTGGTTACATTTTCGAATGTTTATATGGTGGAGGGTCACCTACTTATTTCACCCTGAGTTGAGCCACAATAGGAAGGATTTGACCAGCACCACGAAGGCTTCTCCTTCTTACAACTTTCTCTTGAGAATGTTGAGGGCTGTTAAATTGTTAAGACCCTTGTGTGGGTTCCCATTCCTTCTTTCCTGGCTATAAACTGGTGGCCTGTCTCTTCCTCTCATCTTCTCTCTGGAAAGCCTATAGTCAGACATAAGAGGGCTAATCACAGTTGTTGAAAAGTAGAGAATTTAAAAGGCTGCCCTGGCTGCACCCTTTCTTCTCTCCTTTTCTTCTTCTCTAGGGCTAAGGTAAAGTCTTTTTAGCAGAGGATACAAACCCTAACCCCCTGCTTTCTCCTAACTTAAAGAGATGACCTGGCCTCAATTTCCAGGAAGTTGGCTTGTTTATTTGCTTTTATATTTTACAGCACCTTATAATTAGAACCTAGTTAAGAATGACCCCTTTCCCTATTTGATAAGAAATATTTGTGTAACTTAGATGCTCATTTTATTTGGACATGTAAATGCCAGACATTAAGGGGAGAACACATGTAGTTTTAAAGTGGCACTCTCATTTAGAGCTTAATAGGTCATGTTGTAGATTATAAGATACCAAAGTCCCCAAGAAGATCAGAATGCAGGCTGAACTCTTTGGGGAGAAACATCGAACCTTTCCTCGTTACCATATTCTGCTTCAGTTACTAATATCTCTTTTATTACAGGGAGAGGCTTCTATGGTGCCATGGGTACAAGACAGGGGTGGGGCATTTTTTCTAGTTAGCTATTGTTATGTATCCAACTATCCCAAAACTTAGTGGCTAAGACAATAACAATATGTATATATATTTTTCTCATGAATCTACTACAAGTTCAGGGCTTGGCAGGGATAGCTCCTCTCTGCTGTTTGACGTCCCCCAGGTGGCTGGAGGGCTGAGGGCTGGCATCATCAGGAGACTAGCTCACCCACCTGCTGATGGCCAATGATGGCTGTCAGCTGAGAGCTTACCTAGGCTGTGGGATAAATATCGATCTGCACGCAGCTTCCACGTATGGCCTTGGCTTCTTTAAAACATGGTAGCTGAATTTCAACAATAAATGTCCTGAGAAATGGAAAGAAGTTCAGGTGGAAGCTTGATATTTTAAAAAACTAGCCTGGGAAGTCATATAGTGTCAACTCTGCTGCATGTTTTTGTGTTAGACATATACAGCCTATATTCAGTGGGAAGGAAGTTAGAGGATTATCAAAGATTTTGCAGATATATATATATATATATATCTGATTCAGGTTGAAGATGCTGTACTCTCTGTTCCAATGCTTCCAAATGGCACCAGAATAATAAAGATTCCTGAGAGAATGCAGATGGGGCTGTTTTTTTCCTTCATTAGGTGACTCTGAAGTGCTATGGAGGCTCCAATTATTAACAGGGAGCCCTGGCACTTGTATAATTATCTCTGGATGCTCTTCTTCTCAAATGTGGGCACAAAGAGGATTCAACTACTCCAGCTTTCCTTCCTTGTAGACCCTGAAAACAAGCCACAGGCTCTCTCAATTGAATGGTTTTGCAGTCATTCATTTTGGGGATCAGAGGAGACATAAGTAACACACACAGGGGAGTTACAAAGCCTCCAGGATTTTAGAGCACTGACTGGACAGAGGACTGTGGCTTAATTTTGTCCTAAGTTATGCAAGAAAACGTCTGCCCTTTGCTGCTTTGGTTCCGTGGTGTTCCATCCATTTTCCTTTATGATGATCTCATTTCCTACCCTACATCAGCAAGGCCTCAAGTGGAAACTTTGCCACTCTTTAAAAATTAAGCTCAGATCTCACCCAGGAAGGCAGGCCTGTGTCCTGCCCAGCAGTGATTCCTATGGACATTGCCATGTCGTGGTCTCTGATTTCCTGCCAAAATTCCACCAATAAAGCTCCATTCCTTTGGCTCTTAAAGACTGCTTGGTCTCTAAGGCTTCCCTCTTAAGAAGCACTGTTCCATGAAATAGGACCTGTCTTAGACACTCAGCTACTAGAGGAATTAGTTATCAACCAGCTGAGGGAAAGGCCTGGAACTGAACTCACCCTGGACTTGTAGAAGGAACTGGCTTCTGAAAAGCATCTGAACAGGGCTGACAGGGCAGTCAGAGCTCCCAGGGACCCACGACCCATGGGCCACCCTTCTGATGCACTTCTTGTTATTTCACAGCACTGAAGACCAAGATGGTGTTTGGGCCATGCTTCAGCTTTTGCCAGCTCAGGTTCCAGGTTCCCAGGTAGGAACATCCTGCCCTGTGGATACTCAGTGTCCCAAATGCTCAGGCCTGCTGCACTTTCCTGAACAGGTAGGATGACTTTGAGCTTTCTGGAGGTATCTCAGCTTCTTGTGGCTCCTAAACACATGCCTGTCTCTCCTGGGTTTGGCGTGGCTACCTGTGAGCCCACAGAGCTGCAGTCTCCCCACCCCACCATGCTGCTCCAGGTCCCATGGTGAAGCTTGAGCCTCATCAGTTCCCTTTCAGAAGTTAGTCTTGACTCAAATCTGTTTGCATGGACCCCAAGTCATTACTTGGCTTTTTGTTCTCCATTCATTCTGGAGTTTTAAGTCTTTCCACTATTCACTGCCAGGCATCCAGCTTCAGACCTTGAATCTTGAGCTTTTACAATGTTTTCTACTGTCAATGCCTTAAAATGCCTTTGGCAGCCCCCACTCACTTAATAAATTCCCCTTGGATACCTATACCAGCTGAATCATATCTGAATTTATCTCTCTGTCTCAGTTTACTCATCTGTTAAATGAGAGAAATGATAGTATCTACCTTATAAAATTGTGATGAAGGCTAAATGACTTAATTCATGTAAAGTACTTAAAACAGTATCTGACATATAGAAAGTGCTTAATGAATATTAGATATTATTATTATAATTATTGACTATATCGTTCATTCTCTCTAGAATCCAAGTCTGCAATCCAGGCTAGTGCCCCTTGTTCCCAGCTGCTCTGCCTAAGTTCCTCTCCTTTTTCCTTGGGTTTCTATTGCTTGGTGGGTACCTGCAGGTCTCAAGGCTGTGCTGGCTCAAATTTCAATTGAGCAGAGGCCCAGTTTCCCCATGCCGCCTCCTCCCAGCATCTCCTACTCTGGAGAAGCTGATGATGCTCTTGCAAGAGCAGCCCTGAGCTGATGTGAGGATGATGTACTATGTGAGATGGCAGAAGTGACACTGCTAATGAGGGAAATCAACTGCTCCAACCAGAACTGGAATCTAAAGGAGGAAATGACAGTGAGACCCATGAATATATGGTCCTGACCAAAGCCCTGCCAGAAATCAGTCTCAGCTGGAAAATTGAGCTGTGATGATTACAAAGAGTCAGAATGATAGCTTCAGTCACGATGCTTCAGGAGCTCTATAAAGAACAGCCCAAACAATTTCGACATTAAGTGTTTAGAGAGAGAAGAATGGTTTGTAAAGGAGGATCTTGTTATTCCTTGAAAAGCTACTATGAAGACGTCAGGCGTATGGAAATAACAGATGGGAAAGGCGTGCCGAGATCATTACTCTGAACTCTTAAGTGCCGTTATTGACAAGCACAACCCACATCACTGGGCAAATAGATGTGCCTGAGAGTAGGAGGAAGATGCATAAATAAGGGAAAGCAGAAACAAGATATTTCAAAACATCAGAGGGTGGAGAGAAAATACATTAGGATTACGGCATTCTTTAAAGTAAAAGGAAGGAAGGAAGGAAGGAAGAAAGGAAGGAAAGAAGGAAGGAAGGAAGGAAGGGAGGGAGGAAGGGAGGAAGGGAGGTAGGTTTGGGAGAGAATGTGAGCAAGGAAGATTCCATCAAAAGTTAATTATTGACTAATTTGTTTACATTTATATGTCCTGTAGTAGTTCTTAATTTTGGAGGGGCATCATCACTTTGAAAATCTGGTGAAAGGTGTGGGCTTTCTTTCTAAAATATGCCCTCATTAATGCATGATCAATTTGGAGTAAATAGCATGAGGAGTATCAATGGGCCAGAAATTAAGGAGTTCCAATGGTGGCTCAAACAGTAGTCTTTTCTCTGATGTCAAGAGATATGGAGATGACCAGTATTCAGACCCTGGACTTCTTACCCAGCAGATTTCCAGGGATGACATGGGTACAGGGTCCTTTGCCACAGTGCCTCAGCCCAGATTCTGGTAAGATGTGCCGTGAAGGTCACAGCTTCCTTGTATTTTTCTTGCTTGAGCACATGACTAAAATAAGGCTAAGTGGCCTCTTAATTTTTGTCCTCTTTGTGTGAATCAATGGGGGTACTATAAGAATTTTGGGTGGGACATTCTTTCTTGGGACAAGGCTGTTTCACATTTTGCATGTTTTGCACATCAGCCTCTAAATATTACCTACCAGCAGGAACCCCTTCTCAGTCACAGTCACATTTTTAAATGCAACTTTAGAATCTGTAGAATATATAATTGATACCATAGCTCCACAATCTCACCCTTCTGGCTCTGGTTGTCAGGATTTGACAGTGTCAGCAGCAAGAATTGCCATGAGAAGAAGAACAAAATGACAACAATAAGAGTTTCAGTTTGAAACTGAAAGTAACAAATCTAAACCTTTCTCCTCCACTCTGAACTCCCTAGCCTTTGCTCCAGAGCATGGTCCAGGCCCTGCTAAGCCTACAGAGATAGAAACCAACCCCATTGCTCAAGTAAAAGGCCACCCCTTGCCTTTGAACAACAGAAACAAGGGAGTTTCAAGAGGGAGAAACATGAAAAGAAAACAGTCTAAACAAGAAAGATCTTGAAGGAGACACTTTTATATCAGCAAGACATTTTAACTTTTTTGCTTCTTCTTCCAAATTCTCCATCTTCCGAATCCAGGGCTCAGCTGAGGGGCCCTGGCCTATGTCAACATTCTTTTTTTCAAGTTGTAGATGAGAAAAAGAATCTCAAAGTCCAGACACTTTGACTTCCAGTAGATGAGAGTTGTCCAAAGTGTAAATCTGTACGTCAATAAATCCCATGTGGACATTGGTAACTTGGAACACTCTTGTTTGAATCAAGTCAAGTAGATTTCTTTGCTGAAGGCCTTCTCAAACATTTTACTAACCCAGGGCCAGGTACCTTGCTGAGGACTTTACATCAATGAGCACATTTTCATTTACAGACTGCCCTAGGACGTGCCTACTATGAATTACTGAAGTTTTCAGGTAAGAAAACAGAAGTTGGGGATGTTGAGTAACTTGCCCAAGGTTGCACAGCCAAGTAAGCATGATAGTCCAGGTTCAAAATTAGTTCCATCTCATGCCAGAGCTCATGTGCTTTTTAGACAATAGGTCCTTCTGATATGCTAATATGTATTAGGAAGATGCATCAAGTAGAGGATCCTTCAATTTTTTTTTTTTTTGATCACATGTAACAGATCAGGCTCTCCCAAAAGCAGACTCTGATACTCTGAGATTTGTGTGCAGAAAGTTTATTAGGGTGGGCTCTTAGGATTAACACCTGTTAAAAAGAGCAAAACTGGGTCGATGAAGAAGCTGAACTTGGCCAATCCTACAGAAAGCTCTCCGGGTGGGAAGGCCCTTCAGAGTTGTCCCAGAATAAGACAAGGCAGCTGGCCTTCACTGGCAATTTTAAGCTAATGTTCAGATGCATCTACAAAATGACATACAATATGCTGAAAGGTAGATATTAAAGAAAGATAGTGTTAGAAGATGGTAATACAGTCTTCCAAGAGTGATAAGAGCAGAAACAATATGAACTGAAGATCAAACTTGAGCCTCCACTGCCACCCACCAGAGCCACTCCCTATTGACCAGTAGAAGATGTAGGCTGCCTTCGGATGGGAGCTTGGCCATGAGTGAGGTAGCCTTCTTCAGTTGAGGGCATGTTCTAGAAAGAGAATAGTTGAAGAAATGAATATTTCAGTTCATGGGTGGTGGTGGTGGTAGTGGTAGTGGTGGTATCTGAAGCTGCTCCTAATCTAGTGCTGCCTGAAACAAACACACTTTGGGAAAGCCGTCACAGAAATGGGAGTTTAGAGATGAACAATCACTGTTTAAAAGCCGTGGGGGTCTTACCACATGTATCTACTCAGAGCTTCTAAAGCAGCAAACAGTGATACTACATTAGTCTTCTCAGTTTAGGCACTTTCAAGCATGTTAAGGTACATGTTAGTCACAGTTTCTGTAAGGTAGGCTAGGAAAATCTATACATACAGGATGTAGCTAGAATAAGCGATGTTGCATATATTAATATTAATTTAAGCTAGTTAGTGGCAGAAATGGGACTAGAATAGGTTACCTTGCTCTTAGTTTATTGTTCTTCCCATTGCATCTGCCAGTTCTTGGATAGGGATGTGAATAAATTATATTCAGGAATCCCTTAACCAAAAGGGCAGATAACTTGAAAGTTCTATTTTGAGATCAGTTAAAAATGAGAAACTTCAGTTCATTGCTCGTTTGTCATTCACCATGACTGGGATGTCCCTGGGCAATGCGAAACTAACATTCAGCTGTGTCTACAAGATGACACACAATATGTTGAAAGGTAGGCATTAAAGACCTTTGATGGTGTTAGAAGAGGGTAATACAGCCTCCCAAGAGTGATAAGAACAAGAATAAATGTGAACTGAAGATCAAACATGAGCCTGCTACATAAGACAAGACTGGGACAGGACACAGGGAAACCTCAGAAGGAAAGAGGCGATGCACAGGATCAGTGCTCTGAAAAAGGAGCATGACTGATCTCCAAAATAAACAGATGGACAGATCACAGCCTCATTTAGATGCTGCTTTGAGATGACTGCCGCTAGGGTTTTAGTTTTTCCTTTATAAGTAGTTCATAGCTTTGCCAGAATATAAATAGAGTACATTGAGACTTAGAGCTTTAAGGGACCTCGAAGACTTGATAGCTTCATTTCATTATCAGAAAACCAAAACCCAGAGAAGTTAATTGATTTGCCTAAGGTGACACAGGTAGTTAGTAATAGAATAGGATAGGAATGTCAGATCTCTTTCACTCCATTATTCATTTAGTCTGCAGATATTGAACACTTTATACACATAGTCCCTGGGCTTGAATCTAAATAACTATAGAGTTTAGTGGGGCACACTAAACTCTGAGAGGTTCCCAATCAACTGGGCAAAGAGACCCATAAACAAACGATGAGAAGACAGATAAGTAGGAAGTACAATATCAAAGCATTTCCTCAATGCTAAATCATATGTATAAAGGCTGAGAGCCACTGGCTACTTCTGCGGTGCTGAAGAATTGGTGGAGATGTCATCTTGTATGCTTGTCCCCATCTATATCAGGCCACTCCTGAAAGAAATTAGTGTTTTTAAATTTTAGCTGCAACCATGCCCATGTCCAAAACCATTTCTCAATAGGGCCGTGGGTATATTAGCTATTTTCAGGTTAAAAGAAGTTAAGTTCTAAAATTGCTTCTGTCAACATGCATCCAGAGTTCTGTATGCCTGACTACCCACCTTTAGCATGACTTAAAATAGCCCATGTACAGAAGAATGTAACAGAAGCAGAGAGGGGACTCTCACAATTTTTCTTGCAGGAAGTATCCTGGGTTTGCAGGAAGTATCCCTAGGTCTCTTTCTCCATGCCTCTGCTAGGCTAGGATATGGGCTTCTCTTTGTGTATCTACCTCATTTCCTGCCCAATCTGATGTATTCGTTTTGGCTTATTTGTTGTTGTGCACATGTTCTAGTCAAATCAGCTACTACTTTTGAAATTATATGACTATGGAGCTCTAGTGTCTACTGTTTAGTTTGCTTATAAGTTTTGTGCTTCTTAAGCGAGAGAATAAATTCAATTGGCAAAACCTGGATCAACTGCCACCCCATTTTCAGTTAACTATGGTTAATGGAGTGTGGTCATCTCTTAAAACCAAGAACTCTTAGGTACTCACCATCATCATGGCTGTGAATGATCAGTTCTCCTGAAGTGGCATGAATTGGGCAGGCACTCTAAACATATCTACTGATCATTGACTTTAAACCATTTACACTTTCCAGATTTGAGAAGACTCCTGGTTCAGTTTTTCTGTCTTAACTCAAGGTCTCTATGATAGCAGATTTTAGCTCCACTGATTATTCAGTGTATTAATCAGCTTGGGCTGCCATAACAGAATACACACATAGATTTTAGAAGGACACAATTCAGTCTATGACACCCAACAGTCCTCTTACAACTGGGAACCCTCCCAGTAGCTGGGTTTCCTTATTCCAGAGGCCTCCCTCCATATCCTGGATAATGCTTCTGGTGGAGTCGCAAAAGCCATTTGAAAACTTGACCAATACTAAAACAGACAAAAATAATCCAGCTGTTAGGAGAGTGGTTATCTTTGGGAGTCAGTGACCAGAAGAAAGAGTGGAGAGATATCTGACAAGATATTTCTTAATCTGGGTGCTGGTTATGTGCCTGGGTTCAAACTGTAAAAATTCATCAACTGTATACATATGGCATATGTATTTCTTCTTTGTGTTTGTTCCTGTTATCCAAGGCTGTGTAACAAATCATCCCAAAACTGGCAGCTTAGAGCAACAACAACATTAATTTTTCTCAGAAACCCATAATTTGGATTGGGCTTGGCAGGAATAATTTATCTTCACCCCATTTAGAGTCAGCAGGGGCAGCTTGATGGCCTGACATTGGGATCATCTGAAGTCTCACTCACTCCCAGATTTTGCACTTAATGCTAGCTATTGAATGAAATCTTAGCTGGATCTGTTGGCTCTAACACCCTCATGGGGCCTCCCTGTGTGGCCTGGGCTTCCTCACTATGTGGTGGCTGGATTCCAAGGGTGAGCAGAGTCAGAGAGAAGCCATGTTACCTTTTATGACCCAGTCTTTGATAAGTAGTGTTATTCACCTACATTTTGCTCCTCAAAGCAGCCACAAAGGTTCATCTAATTTCAAGGTGAAGAGAAATAGATTTTATTTCCAGATGGGGAATGGAAGAGTTCTAAAAGTATTTGGGACTAGATATAGTACTGTGGCAAACATCCTGCTACAATGTTATACTTTAATAAACAGTTTTTAAAGAGCAACTTTAGGTGCAAAAAATTGTAAAAAAAAAAAATAATAGATAGTTTGAGAGAAACAAGTTGAGGTAAATAATAAACCAAGTCACCATCAAGAAATCTAAAGTCATATCCTGTATGTTAATCCACACTTGATCTTTTAAAGAGCCTCTATTATAAAATTTTTTGACATAGAACCATTTTGTGTAGAGAAAAGGAATAAATAAAAGCCAACAGCAACCCACTTTGTGGTGGTAGGCAGGTTATTACACAGAGCTGGTTGAGACTTGTGTATTTTTCCAGTCATTTGTAATCATAATGGAAAAAAAGAACATTATCTACAAAATAGGAGGTTGCAGTGTGCAGGAAATGGAGCATGAAAAGGATTTGTGCTGTGATGTAGAGATTAAGAAAAACAACCCATGTGAATTAATAAATGGAATGCAAATACAGTACATTCAAGTGTAACTTCAGTGCAACTTCAAAAGATTTGTAACATGAAGAAATACGCATTCACTGAAGCAATATTAAACACCGATTTTTTTCTTTTTTCAGAATGTAACGGTTCCAGTGGAATGATTTGAAAAGCTTTTCAATTCCAAGGTGGTGTCAAAGTTTGTTCCCATTGAGACACTCAGATGCTCTTTCTCTAGCCATCACTCCCTCTTCCTTCCATTCTAGTCATCACCAACCATTCATTTGTCCCTCCTTACCCCATAGTGTCACCCCAAATTAATCCATCCCTCTGTACATTTTAGCTTAAAACTTCTCTCACATCATCTCTATTTTCAGAAACTTTCTCAGATCCCCATTGCTTCATTTCCAGCTCATCTGTGCTCCAGGCATACATCATCTCCTCCCAACTTTCCTCATTTCATCGTTAATGTCCTGCTTCACCCTGAACCTTGAACTTGAAGGCAGACTTAGTTTTCTCCATTTCGTCTCTCTGAGAATTGGGTTTCTTTTGTCTTAGGTCTTCTTATCTCTGGCTACTTTAAATAATGTTTATTTATTTATTTATTTAAGAACTGGTACTTGGATCCCATTCTAACATTAGTGTGAGAGGTCAACAACACTAGTATAGGAGAGCAGGCACCCTCTGGGGTCACAATTGCCAAGACTGAACATGGGTAGGGTATGGGACCTGGTTTAAACACTGCAGAAGCCACTCGGCATGATGGCAACATTGATCTGCTCATAAGCACTTCAGTATATGATTAAAAATAAAAAAAATAAAATTGAATTTTAATGATTTTTCAGGAAATGGAAGGATGAATATCCCCAAAGCCACTGTGTGCCGCATCAAACTTGGGCTCAGGCCTTAACCCAGCTGTTCACCCCAGGAGATAAACCTCCTAATTCAGCACAGGTGTTGAGTCAGGTCTAATCTTATACAGCATATTCAGTGCAACATCCCAATGCAGTTTCTGGATTCTCAACTAATATTTATTAAATGAATAAAAACTGTCTATTTATCTCATTTATCATTAAATTATTCAGACCCCAAAGTGGATACTCTCAGAAGAAGTATTGTCAAAATGAATTTATATTTTGAGTGTATTTCTCTTGCCAGCAGAGACTCAAGGTATCATTTGGTACTGTCAGCATGAATGAAAATTATGCAGGGCTTCTCATGGGCAGGATGATAAGCATATCAGTATGCCATCTATACGAAATCCATCTGGGTCCTTCAAACTCATCCTCTAACACTTATTGCTCTCTGTAAAAGAAGACAGAAATATTTGTGGCTGAATTAAGTGAATTAAAGATATTTTTCCCTTTCTCTGAGCCAGCTATTTCTCTAAGAACCAGAGGGTGGTGAATTCTCATTGTGTCCTCATGTCAGTACAAGCACAATTCAAGCTCACAATTGGTCTCTTCTGCTAGAGAAGAGCAAGCATTTGCCACTTGACTTTTTGCTCCCTTCTCTTGGAGGAGGTCAGTGTTTTCTAACAGACCGTCCTTCAATTGCTTATCTGCCAGTATTTCACTGTTACTGTGCTGACCTCCCTTTAAGAGTCTATACACTTCAAAAACAGAAATATATTTGAGAACTGGGCTAGGGAAGGCCCTTCAATGGATATATATAATAAAGCACCGTTAATGAGATCAGTTGAAAATCTAACAACAAATATTTTTATATTTGAGCTCTTGGGGAAACTTTGAGATGCTATATCTAAATAAACAATCC
The DNA here is from genome assembly GCF_014176215.1 of Rousettus aegyptiacus. Lineage (NCBI taxonomy): Eukaryota > Metazoa > Chordata > Mammalia > Chiroptera > Pteropodidae > Rousettus > Rousettus aegyptiacus. The sequence goes on along the minus strand of NW_023416311.1, from coordinate 25,010,312 downwards.
AATGCCTTTGGAAAAGACCACAGTTTAATTAATTCCTCAGATATTTATTGAGGTCACATCGAGGGTAAGACACTTAGGGTCTTGGTCTTGTCTTGCTCAGTCATGAAATGTATATGACAACACATACTTTGTCAGAGGACAAGGAGTACGTGCCTGACACAGAATGCAGGCTCAATAATGGCCCAGATTTTCCTCTCTTGGAGTTTCAAGAAGATTCCAATCTAGCAAAAGGACAAAAAATCAAGCCGTGCCATGAGACAAAATATCATAACAGAGAGCCAAACACTGCATTATGGGAGATCAAAGTTAAGGGAGGCTATCCAAGCATTAGAGACCTCTTAGTGGCTGAGGCTGCATTTGCTCTGAGAGTTGAAGTGTGGATAGGATTTCCATACACAGGCAGGTCAGATCATATATACAAGATTCTAGACTGTATACCTGAAGCAGGAGTTTCAATAGGAGCTCACAGATACCCTTAATTGCCTGGGTATGTCAGGGGTGGTGGAATTCAAAGAACTCTAAGGACTGAAAAGTTCCTGGGTGACCTTTTATCCCAAGAGAGGGAGGAGTGAGGCACGATAAGCCCTAAGGAACTAAGTGGAGCAATGCTGTGATCACAACTGTATGTTAAGAAAGATTAACCTGTAGTATCTATTAGCAGAGTGTGGAGACTGAAAATTGGTAAGATGGTAAGGAAGCAATCTAGGAAGTCCAGGTGAGGGGTCGTGAGGACTTTAACTAGGGCTATAGTTGAGGAACACAGAAAAGAGCATGAGTAGCACAAGATTTCTGTGCAGGAGGTGCATGGATTTAGCAGCCAGCTGAAAGGAGAGGCCCAGGGGACTTAGCTTAAAATGAATTTGCATAGACAACTTAGGGTTTTGCCTTAGATTGTTTCTTGTTTATTTACAGAAGCCTTGTGTGTATGGAGGTTCTGATGGAGGTAGTGGAGAGAGCCCCAAAGTATATTTCAGCATTTTCACTAGAATTGGGGATAGATGTCAGTTTGAAACCAAAATCATTATCACCTTCCATCTATCTTAATTAGATCTCAGACTTCTCTTTTCTTCACTGTAAAATGAGACTTGACCTACTGTTACCTAATGTCACTATTAATGTTATGATTCTATAAATTTTATACTTATTCCTCTTAAGAATCATGCCAATTTATTTTTGCGGTTTGTGTGGCTACTACCAGAGCCTTCAAGAAACCAAAAAATGGTTGTAACTGTGGCTTTGAGGTGGAATTTCTGAGCATACCTAGCTGGCCTCCACTGCCATAATCTCTACTTAACCAGAATTTCTCTATTTCCCTAAAATTCTTACTGTCTTAGTGGTACATACTATCCATCATAGACTCCAAATTGAATTAGAGTTGTTGTCATTTCGAATGCACATGATCCATTGCAGTAATATCAAGTGCATATTTTTCCCTGAGAAATCACATACAAGGCAAAGGAGATTTATATTTTATGCTGACCCTCTGGAAGTACCCCGTTGCAGATTCTGCACATTGGTTTCTTTTGCTCTAGATACCTGCTTCTTTCCTCATTTGTCAAGTTGTGCCATATTTGTTAGAACAGGTAGCCTCTAATGATCAGATAGGAGTTAAGAGGGGGCTTCATGAGATTATTTCTTTCTTATTGGGAACATATTTAAGGCAAATGTTAAATTTCAGTCTCCTGTGTGTCAGGAGAGGTAAGGAAAATATATAAACTTACTGATTTCTCTCAGTATTTTATATGAAAACACTCAAACATGGAGCCTAACAGAAATCATTGCACAATGAATAGCCAAATACTTACCAGTTGGAGTCTACTGTTAACAATTTACTATATTGGTTTTGTCATATCTCTATCCACCCTTCTGTACATCATTCTATCATATTTTTGAGACAATATAAATTTAAGATATCAGTACACTTACCCTTAAATACTTCAAACTTACTGATTTTAATAATTTAATAATAATAATTGATAACATTTATTAAAATCTTACTATATTCCAGGCATTTAAACTAAACACTTTATAGCTTATCACCTTGTTCCCTCTTCATAGTGATACACAAAGGTAGCATTCTCTTCATTTACTTATTATCTACACTTAAAAGATGAGATTTTAATTCAGGTGAGTACGACTCTAAAGAACTTCAATAAACACAAATCTCATCTCAAATATGCATCACATGGCATATTTAGGTCACAAAACCCCCAACCATGTATAGGATTAGGCTTGACTCCAAGCTGGTAATAGGTTGATTGCCAAGGTCTAGGATGTATACAGCAAGAGTTCTGTTGGAAATCAAGAGAGAAGGTAATAAAGGTGTGGTAAGAAGCAGAGTCCCAGAGAATATGAGGCCATGATTAGCAGAGACTGATGCAGAGCAAAGGCTAGGAAGTCAGATTGTATCTCAGAAGTACAGGCAAAGGACAGAGAATTCCCGTATCCTTTGTATTCTCTGCTCCACCCATCCTGAAGTTCTGATGATCTGTGCCATAAATCTAAAACTGACATTTTTAAATGGGACAAGTGCTGCAATCAGTTTGACCAATATATGTGTACCAAGTTCAAAATGCCAAATCAGAAAGTTATAAGGCCAGTTATCTGTCCTTTGAGACCAACCCTTCTGTAGAAAGAAGATTCCACGTGATAAAGAAAGTTGCAACTGTCTACATACCCACAGAGCACCCCTCCAACTGTCCCTTTATCTTCCCTATCTCTTTGCAGTTATCAAGGATGTATAGGACTGGCATTTGAAAATGGGCTGAGTGGTGATGTTGTCACTTCTAGGTTAGCATGTTTAAGAGTTGTCAGAGCTGAGGCCGAGTGGCTCGATCGTGTCAACCATGCCAATTGTCAGGGTCCGAGGTATTGGTGACCTGACCCAAAAAGTTCAGCAGTGTGAGGTCCAGTTGGACGAATGTACAAAAGGCAGCTGAGGAGAAACAACAGGCACCAACTTTATTGTGAGGAGCACACTTCTTCTGGGAAGTGCAGTTCCATTGGGGAGTGCAGTCTATTCCAAGGGGCATGCAGTCTTGCGCACACTTCTCCTGCTCCCCTTCTTGTGCTCCCCTTCTGCTCTTTTTCCTTCTTTCTCCTTCTGATCTCCCCTTCTTTCTGCTCTCCAGGGGATTGCATGTCTCCTCACATAGCAGAGTACAAAAGCGGCATTTGGCCACACATGCATGATACAATAAGCTCAAGTATGTTTACATATTTTCTAAGTTTGGGGTTCTATTCCTAGCTGCGGGCCTGGATCACAGCCAGACCTTGGAGCAGACAGAACTTGGGCCAATCAGGCCTTGGAGCAGCTAGGCCTTGGATAACAGCCAGACTTTGGATCACAGCCAGACCTTGGGCCAGTCATGCCTGATGTCCACAAATTATCAAGTGACTATCCATAAGACTCTTCCCTTGCAATATCTCTCACAAAAGTCCTGAGGTGGTGAGGCCACAAAAAGGAAAGAGCCAGGATCCCTGAGTCACTGCTTAAGGTGGACTGCATCAGAGAGTTGACAAACCCTCAGCAAATTTCATGGGGATAAAAAATAAATGCTTATCTTTTAAGGCACTGAAATTTGGAGGTCTGCTAACAAATTCAGCTCATCTTAATTAATGCACTCTAAAGAATACACGGTGAAAGTCAAGAGGTGAGAGGTGGTGTAGAGAAGGAAAATTTTAGAATAAGCTAGGGAATGAAAAAATAAGAAGGGTTTAGATACACAGATGGGGGAAAAGGAGAAAATTTTAACTAGGAGGACAATAGGAGAAAAAGCACAGAGACTATAAAATACTTAGTGTTTGCCATGGGCCATCAGGCTAGAACTACAGTTGAATGTCATGTAGTCTCACATGAAGGTGCTTAGATACTATTAAAAATCCAAGGAATAATTCCATGATCTTTGTTAGTGCTGATTTCCTCCATCCTTAAATTTTTACATTTAAAATTCTTACCTTAAATGCAGTCTGTCTTGTTATAACATAAGGCCTTCTTGCTCTTAGAATGAAAAAACACAGTTGCTCACTATCACCATAAAATATTGCTTCATTAACTTGAGGACTGTAATTAACTACATATCAGCCTTCTGGCTCCAGGCAAATATCCATAATTCCTTTAGTCTTTCCTTACAGTCTGCTTCTAACCTGTTAATCATTTTCCCTGCCCTCTTGCCATCACAGTAGAAAGGAAAAAAGCCCCTTAAATAGAAGCTAATCACCCATAGCATTCTATTAGGTACTTTACAGATGCTCTCACATTAAACCAAACCAGATACTGATGCGCGTGTGTGCACACATGCACACACACACACGTCTCTGTGTGAGCATATGTGCATATTAGCAAATTTGTTTTAAAGGTAGATTAATGGTCTGTATGAGCAAGAAGAAGAGAAGATTATTTCACAAAAGGTTTACCATGTGATTATTTCAAATAACAAACTCCCCTAGATAGCTTTAAAACTGAGATTTAATTTGTCCTCTTCTAAAAATGCTTATAATTGTTTATTTTATGAAAGTACTGCCTGAAAATGGAAGTCTGTTTCTACAGAATTCCATGCTCTCTGAAAGCAATACTATAAAATATAATTATAGCAAAATAAACAACTAACACAGAAAAAGAAGAAAAGGGGGACATAGACCTCAGTTTGTTAAGTATGGTGAGATTTGTCTGGAGGAAGGGAAATGAACAGTGTCACTAGGGAAAGACAGGTGATCTGGTGGCTAAAGAAGGGGTTTTACTCTTCTCAGGAAGAGGAAGATGGATAATTGAGGCAGAGACAGATAGAAGGGGGGAAGGTTACTGTATATATAAGCATATGTCCATCACCACATACTGCTAGGTATAGTGCATTAATTAGTCAGTACAAGCTAGTTTATGCTGCAGTAACAAACTCTTGGTCTGCAGGAGTCTTGGCCCTACTTGGCACCTATATCCAAGGGTTTTCAGCACCCTGGTATAGTGTGCTTGAAAATGAAGTGAAAAATTTATTACCACTCCAGTGACTCTGATCAGAAAGTACATCAGGAGTGTGGCCAGGGATTAACAGTTTAACAAAACTCCAAGTGTCTCCCTGGTTGGTGCCCCAGAAAACAGAAGAATAAGCAGGAGCTAGAACCAATAATATAATTGGGCTCATGGCTGCAGTACTTGTCTTGAAAATGAAAAAAGGGCCTCCACTGTACCTGGGAGGGAAAGGGTGATTCCAGCAGCAATGACTGGAAAGAAAGTAAGTCTTAGGAAGCAGGGAGAGGTAAAATCTTCTGGAAGTGGCACCCACATGAGGCAGTGGCTTACCTACAGACTGACTGACTGTGAACTCCAGGAGGGTGGAAGATGAGACGGGCTGTGTCATGATGATTTCCCAGCATCTGTGACAGTGTCCACCCAGCACATAGTAAATGTTCAATAAACATTATTGTACTGAAGTGGAAAATAACTCAGAGACCTTGAAGTTGCAGGTGAAAGTGAAAGCAAGGATGAGTTGATAGAAGAAGAAACTTGCAGAGGATGCATATTTCAACCATTCTGTGAATAGAATGAGCTGTGGAAAAACTATTCTACTTTTAGGTACTTGTTTCTATCAGCAAGCTTAGAATGGCCCAAAGGACCAGATCACGTTCTGACGTTAGGAGAAAAATTGAAAAAATGACTTTCGCCCATTGCTTGAATGAATGCTGGTATAGACCTGAAGTATCCTGGGTCCTGATCAGCTCTGTCTTCTACAGGATCTCTCACTCTCTAGGTAATAAACAACTTGGTTTTAGGTTTATCCTTTTTAATGGTTACTTGTACCAAAGATTTTGGCCACCCAGACTCCACACAACTGATGAAAAAGTGGATAAATCCATAGTCACCTAGTGGCTGATATATAATTCCATTAAAGATTGGAACCAAAAATACTTTGGAATATGACTGTTTAACCAAAAACATCATACTCTTATCTGGTGAATTTCTCTATGTACATTCAAGAGTTGAGCATCCAGAGCTTCTGTGACTTTCTTTGTAAAGACAATTTTTGCTTTTGCAACTCTGACATTTATGAAAGCAGAAGCCATCCATTTTAATGAATACATAATGTGTAGAAGGTAGTAAAGTTGAATAAAAAGGCAAGGCCATTCACTCTTAAACCACACATAAATCTCAGCCTTAGGCTCACATGATTACTTATTCCTCTCATTTGAGCTTGTTAAGTAATTACTGCGTAAATTATTAGGATAATGTAATATGCATGACTTTAAGGAATGACAAATTGTAGTTAACTTTCTTAATTTGTTGCCATAGTTACATTTCTAGGAACTCTAAACTGTTCCTATTCTCATGTATAAATTATTGCTACCCTGCTATTTGTTTAGCTCTGATTGGTCGGATCATAATTGCATGCCAGTAAAATGACTCCAAGTCCAGTATTGAAAGCCTTGCCCTGATTTCTCCTTTAAGGTCAAGCACAGTGTCCAGCTAAGTATAGGGTCTGAGTGGCCTCATTCAGAAGGAAAGAAGGCCTAGAAAAGCAAACCAGGTTTGGGCAGCCCATCTTTATCTAGCTACCTTTTTTTTTCTTGGCCATCAGGTTGGAATTTACTAAACAGAAGCCAAGGGCTGATGTGGAAACTAGCCATCATTTGCACACATAAAAACTAAAGAAAGACTATCTCTGCAACATTGGATTAAGCCTTAAGAAAAAGAGTGAGTATAAGTTTTTGCTTTTCATAAAATATTAAGGGATATATTAGTCACATCTGTGTCTAGAAGGGTAGGCCAGGCAGAAGACAAGGGAATGCAAGGGAATGTACTAGAATGAAGTTTCTAACTATCTGAACAGCAATACTAATTTTTCTCACCAGACTTCTCATTCATTCCATCTTTTCAAGGATGTGAAAAGGTATATTGGACATTATGGATTAAATGCATATGAAACAAAAGAGTAAGGAAATTAATTTGAAACATCAGAACTTAAGGGTGAAAAGTATCGGAAACAGTAGAGTTCAAAGGAAAATACATTAAGTAATATAAAGAGATATATTTTGATAATAAGTATAATATTCAAGAACATCAAAATAGTTAAAAAAGATAGCTGTTAAAAATAGAAAAAAATTACCAGAAGATGTTTAATGTGCAATAAAACACAATTCCTTACACATCTATATATTTTAATGATTAAACATTTGAATAATAAAATAATTAAGATTAGATTCATTAAAACCTATACCCATTGATCTACTTCTATCACATCTCTATGTATCTTTAACCCTTTTTAATCTACGGATAATTCACCTCTTTCTTAAGCATCTATGAAAGAATTGGCTATATATCAAGCCTCAAGAAAAACTAATAAATTTAAAAACACAGAAATTGTAGGGTTCATATTTTTGATCATAAAACAAATAATAATAATAATGATTATAAACGCTTAAAATACCCACTTACTAGGAAATTAAAATAAGAACTGTAATAAGTTTTGAATTAAAGAGGAAATCACAACCATAATTATAGTCCATTTAAACAATAATAACAATGAAACAATACCTATCAACTCTGATGGAATGCAGTTATAGAAGTGAGAGATAAATGTGTACTTCTATGTACTTACATTGTTAAACAAGAAAAAAATGTAAATAAACAAACTCGTGCTTCAATTCAGGAAATGTTCAAATGTTCAATTCAAGGAATCAAAAATATCCTCTCTGGGGAAGGAGGCCTGGGGATAGGAAAGAAGAAAAGCAGTGGAGAACTAGGCTAGAATTTACCATTTTCTGTAATTGACCTTTAGTGTTTGCAAAGATGGGGAAAGGGGTGGGGTGGTGCATCTCAGACTGTTTATGTAAAACCCCTATCCTTTATGTTTGGCCAACAAACCCCCTGCTTTCCTTTCACTTCTTTATTCAATGAGAACTTTCTATCTTTTCGCCTTCCTTCCCACACACATTCACATATGACATGCGAAGCAAAAGTGTGATTATTCAGAGGGCACGTCCCATCTGACTATGTGTCCACTCACATTCTTGAACAACCTGTAGTTACAGTTAATAACAGACACTAATTCAAGGTGTAATATATTCAAACAAAGAGGCACATCCAGCTGATGAGCATTTCTAAGATGACAAATGGATTTAAGAAAAATGATACTTATAAAGTGCAGTGCCTACCTGGCACATTCCAAATACTCAATAAATATTAACTATTATATCATGTGTTTTTTAATTACATATATTGTGTATATAGAAAAACTGTAAAGCTACTACAAGGTGACTGAAAAAAAGGCAAATAGACAAGAACAAATATATTTATTATCTTCTATCAATGTGCTTAAAAATATAGTGAGAAAAACCTATCTAGGAAAGTTGCAAAAATGAAACAAAACAGAAAAAGGCGAAATTTAGTAACAAATAGAATTGAAATGTATAAGATCTATAGGAAGGGAAATATAAAACTATACTCAGAAAAATACTAATGAATAATGGAAAGAGATAATATATTCCTTGATTGGAAGACTGCATATTTTAAAAATGTAAACTATTTTCAATTTAAGGTATATTTAAGCATAATCCAAGAAAAATAGATAATCCAAGATATTTTGAGGGAGAACCTTTGGATCATGATTTTTAAAGTACATCTGGAAAAATAAAAGGATTATTCAACATTAGGTAATACAAATTAAAACCCAGTGAGATATCACTGGACATCTATTAGAACAGCTAAAATATGAAAAGATACTCAACGTAACTAATCATCGGAGAAATGCAAATTAAAACCACAATGAGATATCACCTCATACCTGTCAGAAAGGTTAGGATCAATAGATCAAAAACCACAAGCGTTGGCAAGGATGTGGAGAAAAGGGAACACTAGTGCATTATTGGTGGATTGCAAACTGGCACAGCCACTAGGGAAAATGGTTTACAGTTTCCTCAAAAAAAATTAAAAATAGAACTACCTTATGACCCAGGAATTCCACTCTGAATTTATTTGAAGAAATTCAAATCACTAATTTGAGACAATATAAGCACCCTTATGTTTACTGCAGTGCTATTTACAATAGCCAAGATATGGAAGCAACCTAAGTGCCCATCTATTGACAATTGGATAAAGATGTGTTACATATATACTATGGAACATTACTTAGCCATAAAAAAAAATCTTACCATTTGTGACAACATGAATGGACCTAGGATGTTATGTTAAGGTAAATAAGTAAGACTGATAAAGACAAATACCACATGATTTCACTTATATGTGGAATGTAAGGAACAAAATAAACAGGAATGAATGAATGAATGAATGAATGAATGAATTATAGCAAATGCTGGAGAGGATCCAGAGAAACTGAATCTCTCCTGCATTGCTGGTGGTTATGTAAAATGGTTCAGCTACTGTGGCTAATTTTGGCAATTTAAAAAAAAAATAAAATAAAATAGACCTACCATATGACCCAGCAATTACATATACCCTGGGACTTTTATCCATTTCATCTCATAATGAAAACTTATGTTCAGGCAAAAACCTGAACATGAATATTCACAGCAGCTTTATTTGTAGCAGCCCCAAATGGGAAATAATCTAAAAGACTTTCAATGATGAAAGGTTTAACAATGGCAAGATGGAATACAACTCAGTAATAAAAAGGAATGAATTGTTGATACACACAAAAACCAGAATGGATCTCAATAGCTTTATGCTTAGTGAAAGAAGCAAGTCTTAAAAGGTTATATGCTGTATACTTCCACTTACACAATATTCTTCGAATGCCAAAACTATAGAGTTAGAGAAAAGATTAATGATTGCCAGGGGAAAGGGATACAAATAAAAAGGGAGGGAGGGTCCAAATCTAAAGGGAATACCATGAGGGAATTCCTTTGTAGTGATGAAAAAGATTTGTATCTTGATTCTGGTGGTGTTTATACTAATATATCATAAGATAAAATTGTACAGAACTGGGTATCTGTGTGCACACACAAAAATGGATGTGTGTAAAAATGGCGTAAACTGAATAATGTTGGTAGTCTTGTTAACAGTATAATCCAAAGGTTAGTTTTCTGGATTTGACATTGTACTACAGTTATTAAAATGTCACTGTTGGGAAAAGCTAGGTGAAGGTACATGGGACTCTGTCCCATATTTTGTAACTTCCTATGAGTCTACAATTATTTCAAATAAGTAGTTTTAAAACAATCAGGAAAAAGCAAAGGATTATGGAGAATTATGAGATTCATAAAAATTACTAGATCAAAAAGAAGAGTAGTGTGACACAACTTGCCATAGCATATACAAGGCTACATAATGAAAATATGTTGGTGTCATGAGCCAACAGACAGATCCATGAAACAGAACAGATAGTACTGAATCAGACGGCACACGTGATAAAGAGCTGTGCCCAGTGGTGAAGGGGCTCTGAACTCAACAACTCATATTAAAAATTTGACAAACTCCTTTGAAACAAAACTGGTAAGTCCTCACTTTGCACTATACTTTGAATTTAATTCCAGTTGTATTAAAGAGTCAGAGAAAAATGTAAGTTCACAACAAATAAAGTAATTGATTGCTATACAAGAGAAATCTTTCTAATCATAAAAATCTGTAGGTCAAATAATAAGTATCTCAAACTTCTGTTCATCTGAAACATTATAAATGACAATAACAACAAAGAAATACCATTATTTCACTTAAAAAGATCTCTTAGACCTTTAAGAAACAGAGCAATTCAATGGCGAAATGTAAAAAAGATATAAATAGGCAACTAACAATATTAAAACCGATCAACCTAATGAATAAGCAAAGGAATTAAAAATGTAAAACAGAGCTAGAGCTACTTTGGAAACAGTTTGGTGATTTCTCAAAAATAAAATAAAATAATAAAATAAAATAAAACTGCATATGCAACTACCATTTGATCCAGTTATTTTCTCCTGGGTGTTTATCCCAGAGAAATGGAAGCCTATGTTTACACAAAAACCTGTACACAAATATTCATAGCAGCTCTATTCAAATAGCCAAAACTGGAAACTACCCAGATGTCCTTCAATGGATGGATAGTTACTTACACTGTGGCACATTTATACCATGGAATAATACTCAGAAATTAAAAGGAATAAGCTCTTCATGTACAGAGCAATCTGAATAAATCTCTAGAGAATTATGCTGAGTAGAAAAAGCCAATTGCCAAAAAGTTACCTATTCTATAATTTCATTTATATAGAACTGGAAATGACAAAATTATAGAAAGGTAGAAAATATTAGTGATTTCCAGGGGTTAAGGACATGGAGATGGGAGGAAGGGGGGTGAGTATGTCAATAAAAGGGCACATGAGGGATCCTTGTAGTGATGACTATGTTCTGTGTCTTGACTTTATCAATAACAATGATGATATCATTTTGTAAGATGTTACCATTGGGTAACATGGGCAATAGAGCACATGGGATCTCTCAGCAGTATTTCATACAACTTCATGTGAATCCAGAATTATTTCAAAATAAAAAATAATTTAAAAAGGAAAACTTAAAGCAACAACAACAACAAAATAATTCTTTTGCCTATCGAATGGATAAATAAATAAATTATAGATGATAATTCTGGGTAGTGTATGGTGAAATCAGACTTCTCCAAACTGCTGATGTGAATATAAATTGATATCAATTCTGAAAAGCTTTGTGGCAATACATAGGATAATCTTTTAAATTGTTTAAATCCTTGACACAGGGATTTAATACTGATGAATCTGTCTTGAGAAAATAATCAGAAACATGGACAAAGATTGTTGAATAAGGCTGCTCATATTTCTGTGTAATTAATAAGTTATTAGTGAAAATTGGAGGGAAACTAAATGTTCAACCATAGAGCAATTGGTTAAATTAAGGCATTTTGTACAATGGATTATCATGCTGCCACTAAAAATCAGGTTTTTAATGACTATTTAGAGCCAGGGGGAGATGTTCACACACACACACACACACACACACACACACACACACACACACACACAAACCATGAAAAAAAACATATAATGGCAAATGAGGACACATACAGATTCATATCCACACACACTTATACATATATACATGCCTATACATACACACAGGTACATATAGACATATATACATAAAGCTTGAAAAGGAAAACATTAGAATATTTAAAGTGGATGATTACTCTGGGACAGTTGCTTACAATTTCTTCTTTGAATTTTTTAGTATTTTGCTAATATTTTATTATGAGGATGATCACTTTCACAATCAGAAAGGGAAGCAAGCCTTCTTTAAATGCATGAGGAGTGACCAAGGAAGGTTGCAAGATGGAAGGGTCATATTTAGCACAAAGTTGATTAAAATAAATTCAAATTGCATTTATTTATCACTTACTGCTTGCCCATTTAACATACTGACTTGAAAAGGAGGCATTTCTTCCATTTTATGTAAGATTAAACACAGCCCATCAAGGCTGGGTGGCTTGCTCAGAGACACCCAACAGGTATGTGACAGAGCGGGAACAGACCATCCCATGCTAATTCTGTTGCTCTTCCTACTATGGCACCATTCTTTATCCCTGTATTTGTTAAAGTAGATATAGTCAGGCTATAGCAGGTGCGACTCAATCCAGAGAACAGGTGTGAAATTATTAGTTCAATTAAAAAGAAAAGGTAGCTTGCTGAAAACTTTACTACTAGAAATAAACAAAATGTTTAGAGTCCAGTTTCACAGACATACATGAACATGGAAGCTACTGGCAATATTGATTTCACTAATGATGTATAAAGGCAGCATCAATTTAAACTTTTATTGTATTGCTGATTCAACCTATAAAATCAAAGCCAAAACTCCAAATATGCCTGGCCAGGAACATGAAAGTGCAGTGGATTCTGGCAAACCTACAAAATTCTACTCTCTTCATCTTTGGACACTGGGAATATTGGAGCAGAGAGAAGTTAAAATGAAAGAGATGGTAAAGAGGGCATTTGCCATTTCATCTTGTGTCACATTCAATCCTCCTTCTATTATTTCTCTCTCTCTTCTTTTACCTCTACCTGGAACCCCAGTGCCTTCCTGTTGCATTTCTATCCTGAACCTGTCTCTCCTTGGCCCCCAAGGAGGGAAAGACAGGCCCTAGTAAGGGTTTTACTAATGGACTAAATGAAGGCACAGAGAGGCACCAACATGAAATTCTGTCAAGCCTTAACTTGTGAAGGAAAGAACCCAGTAGAACATCTCGATATCTGGGATCAAAAGGTCCGGTACAGTGGTTTAAAAATATATCAGCGAATTCTATAACATGCTTCCTATTAAGAAAAGGAGTTATGTGTTCTCTATTTGAAACTGGGCAGGACTTTGTGATTGCCTCTGTGAATAAAATGTGTCAGAAGTGATGCTACTTTATTTAAAAAGATGAGCTAGAAAAGGCCAGGGTCAGGCAGCGTTTCCCTTATTCTCTCATGATACGAGCTTTGAAGTTCTGATCTGTTATATAAGAGACTGGGCTAGCTTCCATGCTAGAGAGATCATGCAAACAAGGTAAAAGAGAGACATGGAGAGACAGAGACAGAAACAGAGAGAGACAGAAGTAAGCAACCCTGTCTTTTCCTAGCTCTAAGTCTTTCCAAGCTCAGGTGCCAGGCATGTGAGTGAGGTAGACTTCAGATGGCCCAACCTGGCCACACTCTGACTGTAACCTCAGGAGAGACCCCGAGTGAGGACCACCAGGTTGGTCAACCTCTAGAAGAATGAGAGATAATAATAAAATGATTGTCAAACTTTTATGCAGCTAAGGTTTAGGGTTATCTGTTATGTGACAAGAGATAACTGAAACATCTGAATTCTGCTACCTACAAGCACTGGGTGATAACTGTATCATGCTGTTTCTTTGCTAACTTAGTTTCTTTATCTGTAAAATGCAAGTTATGATTTTGTCTCCCATCAAATTTTTTTGAGTTGTATATGAGATAACATGTATAAAAAGGTAAACTGTCAGAACCCCTACTAATTAATGTTGATAGTTATCAAAGGTGGTACCTACACTTGGGGGAAACATATGCCCAGTGATGGCATTCTAGGACTTAGGACTGGCTGGACCATGATTCATCTTCAAGAGGTTCTTTATGGGCACTTTTTTTTCCCACAGAAATAGAAGAAAAATAATTCCTAAAATTTGTGTGGAACCACAAAAGACCCCAAAAGACAAAAGCAATCATGAGAAAAAAGAGCAAAATATTTTTAATTATGCTTTCAGATTTCAAATACGTTACAAAATCACAGTTATAAGACTGTGTATTCTTGGCATAAAAGTAGACATATTAACCAATGGCACAGAATAGAGAGCCCAGAATTAAATCCGGATATATATGGTCAACTAATATTTAAAAAGGGAACCAAAAGGGAAAGGACAGTCTCTTTAACAAATAGTGCTGGGAAACTAGAGAAACACATGCAGAAAAACAAAATTGAACCCCTATCACACACCACTCACAAAAAGTAACCTGAACTGAACCAAAGACTTAAACATACGACCTACTACCATAAAACTCCTGGAAGAAAATGTAAAAAAGAAGCACATTGATATCAGTCTTGTCAATGCTTTTTTTTTTTTAACATGATGCCAAAGCACAAACACCAAAAGCAAAAATCAACAAACAGGATGACATCAAACTCAAAAGCTTCTGCATAGCCAAAGAAACAACTAACAAACTGAAAAAACAACCTACAGAAAGAGAAAATTTTTGTAAACCATATATTGAATAAAGAGTTAATTAATATCCAAAAGCATATAAAGAGTCTAGTCAGCTTAATAACAAAAAAAAAATTCAAATTCAAAGGACAAAAAACTAAATAGACATTTCTTAAAAGAGGACGTCAAAGTGGCCAACAGATATATGAAAAAATACTCAACATCACTAATCATCAGGGAACTACAAATCAAAACCATGAGCTATGCCTTCAAACCTGTATGAATGGCTATCATCAAGCAAACAAGAGACAACAGGAAATCCTTATACACTGTTGGTGGGAATGTAAATTTGTCCACTCACTACGAAAAATAATATGGTACTTCCTTAAAAAATTAAAAATAGATATACCATATGATCCAGCAATTTCACTTCTGGGCATATACTCAAAGGAAATTAAATGGGATTTTGATGAAATATATGTGCTCTCATGTTTATTACAGAGTTATTCACAATATCCACAATGTGGGACCCAAGTGCCCATCGATGGATGAATGGATAAAAATATGTGGTACATATACACAATAGAATAATATTCAGCCATAAGAAAGGAGATTATCCTTCTTTCACTTGTTACAACATTGATAGACATTGGGCACATTATGCTAAGTGAGATAAGTCAGAGAAAGACAAGTACCATATAATATCGCTTATATGTGGAATCTAAAACTATTAAACTTATAAAAAACAGAGAGTAAAATGGTTACCAAAAGGGAGAGATAAGAGTGATGATGTTTAAAGGTACAAATTTGTAATGAATAGTAAATAAGCCATAGAGATCTAATGCAAAGTATAATAAATATAAATAATAATATTGCACTATTAAAAGAAAAGAAATAAAGATTTTTAAAAAGGAAGTTCTTTATAAATCCACATTGACCTTACCTCATTGCCCTGCCAGCTCAGGAATAAGATAGTCACTTCTTGGAAAGTATATAATCTCCATGATTCCTAATAGAGTCTAGAGATATGTGTCTGAAAATTTCTTGTTTTCCTGAAATACTTATTCTTCACCTGTATTTTGTTCATTAAATATCTTTTCTCACTTTTAATTTCTTTATATTTTTCGAGAAACTGTATCGAAGGCATTCTGATTGTTTTTATCTCGGATTGCAATTTGCTCATGAATAATGGGAGTGTGCAACAAAGAGCTGGGACAGGTGGCCACCTCTTTCAGGTGTGTCTGCAATACAAACTTCTACAGAACTATTGCATGTCTTCCCTAGGGGCCTCCCTGCCTCACCTTTTGTATCCTCAGGTACAAGGGGTCTTCTAAGGAAGATGGAAACTTGTGGAGCTTTTGTTGGGGATTTCACTGTGATCAGCAGGTATAGAGCTTTACTCTCCTTGCCCTGTAGCTGCCTTCTCTGTCTAGAGAGGGTGGTGAGGACCTGGCCCTGACGTGTCAATGGTAGCCCTTGGAGGGGCAGACAGTGGCCCTCCCATACCCCACTCCTTAGGACAGGCATGAAGATATCAGGAAAATGCAACTCCTTCAGGGTAAAGGTTGAAGACATAGACATTATTTGACATCCACCAGCAATGTGGTCTAAATTTCAAGTGTTTAGTGGATACTATTTTCAAAATGAGTCCAGAGGTCATAGTTGCCTATGAAACTTCCTATTGAAAGATTTTTTCCCTCTATTTTTCATTCTTTAGGTTTATTTCACCACAAGTGAGAAAGGGGTTAGCGTTCTTTTGCCAACTTCTTTATTCCCCTTCCTCTCTCCTTCCTCACTTCTTACCCCTTTTCTCTGCTCCCTCAGATCGTCCACTTCCAACCAAGATCCAATTCCATCAGAAGTCTGGAGAGCATGTAATGAGCTTGCAGACCAACCTCTGTCCTGTCAATAGATGTGTTTTCCCTGATGACCAATAATGTCCACAAGTGGCCTCTCCAGATCAAAGTGAAGTTTAATTCAGAATTTCTTCTCATGTTTTATGTTTGTCAAAATCAGGATGATACCATAATCAATAATTGTTTAAATAGTTTATAATGAATGAAAATCAACTAAGTTCTTATCCTAAAAATACTATTCCATTCCTTTTACTCTCATTCATTTCCTCTCTCCCTCCCTCCCTCTTTCTCTCTCTCTCTCTCTCTCTCTCTCTCTCTCTCTCTCTCTCTCTCTCTCTCCTCGCTCCCTTTCTATCATTCAAAAATATCTTGAGGGACACAAATATACATGAACATCAACTGAAATATTTGAAACTAAACATACTCCAAGACTTTATAGAATTGTTATTCTTTGCTTATGCCTGTGCCTGGAATAATGTAGTTGTTCAAACAAATATGTTGAAACCTTTGAGGGATAGCAACAGTATATGTCTTGTTAATATTGTGTTTCTGAGATCTAGCACAGTGCCTGGCACATATCTGAGTGACTAAATGGATCTGTAATCTATACTTCTGCAACAACTTGTGTCATGTATCGCTGGCATTACAGGAAACCTGCTTGGGATGTAGAATGGCATGGCAGGTAGCAGTCATATCTGGAGGTCATATCCATCAGGTTCAAAACCCAGTTTTACACTTACTATGATCTTAGAAAGTTGCTTAACCCCTTTGAATTTCAGCTGTCTCTAAGTAAAGAAGTACAAAACAATAATGTCATCATGGGGTGTTGTGAAGATTAAAAGGGCTCATATATATAAACAGTGAAAGAAGTGAGGCTGGCCCAGGGTGAGAATAAACTCTGCACATAGGGGCAGTCCATTCAGGGCTGCACAGCCCAAACTGACCCCCTCTGCAATACCTACAGCCCTAGTTCTCCCTCTGGAGTTATGCAAGTAAGTCGTAACTGCTCTTCCATGAAAACTTTCCTAGATGTCTTAACGAACCTAAAATGACCCAGAATTGTGGGTGGAATTATGTCCCCCAGTACCTCAGAATGTGATCTTATTTAATAGTAGGATTGTTGCAGCTGTAATTAATTAAGATGAGGTCATCCTGGAGTCTGTCAGTCCCCTAATCCAAAGACCAGTGACTTTATAAAGGAGGAAAAATGATGTGGCGAGAGAGAATGCCATATGAAGATGGGAGTGATATAGGCACAAACACAAGGAACATCTGGGGAAGGATTTTCCCCCAGAGCCTTTGGAGGGAGCATGACACTGCTAACACTTTGATTTCAAACTTCTAGCCTCTGAAACTCCAAGATAATAAATTTCTGTTGTTTTGAGCCGCCCAGTTTGTGGTACTCCTTATGGTAGCCCCAGGAGACGAACATACCCAGTCTGCTCAACTCTTCCTCAGGCTTCTCAGCCCTGGGCCCTTCAACTATTTTTAAATTTTTAGAAAATCAAAGGAGTACACACAGGACCTGAAGTATTTTCATTTGACTCAATTTTCAGATCTTCACTTTATCCCAAACATCATTTTCTGGTTGCTGTGAAAATCATCACTATTTCTCTGCAGGCTGTTTCCCTGCCAAGACCCAGGGATGGGAAAAGGCTGCTGAATGGGACCCACAAACCCCTGAGCCACGCTGTGGCCCCAGCCTGAGCAGTGGGGCTGGCCAGTCCAGTCCAGCAACATCCAGGCAGACTGGCCTCAGAGGCACAGTGGAATGAACTTTCCAGGGCAAAGCTCTGTGCCTCTGGGTTCTGGGAAAGCCACAAGGGAGGAGTGTGGCCTAAAGCATGAGTGATATTTCAGCTTTGCCATGTGCAGCATTTTATCTGTGGAGTGGCTCTTTATTTATTTCTGCAGCCAGTGAGCCCCTCTGAAAGAGGAAAGGTAGAAGCTTTGGCTTGGTTGGGTCACTGTGGGGTCAGGGTTATGAGAACTGCCTTAACACTTGCTAAATACTGGGCATTGAAGTCAGATCCCGCCCACTCGGAAGGCTGCTCCTCGGTCTAGGTCTGCTTCCTCACAGTGTTAGAAGCTGGAAATCAACAAATATCTTTCTATGGGGGATTGTGGCATGAAGCAGAGTGGCCTAGAAATGATCTCCAAACAGATGGCAATGAAAGAGCTTGCTACTTGGTTTTGAGGTGGTCTGATCCTCTGTGCATTATCTCTGAACCTTCCAGCTCTTGTGCCAATCAAAGGGAGGCTCCTCCAGGAAGGATGTGGAGAGAGAGGTCACACCCCACTGGGGGACAGAGCTCCCTTGTTTCAGAGGAGATGGGCTGGCACTTCAGGGGCAGTTCATTCACACAGCAAACCAAGAAGCCCCGGTCTGTGTGTGAGTCCCCACAAGAAAAGGGGCTCCAGAGCTTGGCCTATGACAAATATTGATCATTCTGTCAGAATATCTCCAGGTGGGGTCCTGGACCTATATATTTAGTAAACTTCCCAAGTGATACTTCTGCTCCATCCCAACAGAGAGATGCAGTTACTTTTTTTCAAATGTGCTGAATGTGGTGTTTCCCTCTCTGTTCCAAGAATAGAGAGGGAGGTCTATGCATTGAATGGTGTTATTTAGAGGCAGCTTTTTTGAGGCAGGTTGGGTCTGTAAAAAACTGAATGACAAGGTGCTTTGGGGAAGAAGAAAAAGGGCATCCTTGAGGGCAACGGAGGAGCAGAGATGGGGAGATGTGAATGCAGGAACCTGAGCCAGGCACCTGACTCAGCTCTTCCACTGACACACTGGGCTATCCTGAGCATATCTGAGCCGCCTTCGGCTGGCACACCCACATGGTAGGCCGTTCTGGATTGTTCTAGCATTGATAGCCAAAGTCTCCCTACCAAGCCAAAGTGGCACCTTTACAGGTTGTCTCTGCTGCAAACTGCATCAGCCTATGTTTAAGTCATCCTTTTTAACTCTTTCACTTTTTTCATTCACAACTCGTTCCCCCCAAACCTTCTGTGAGGTTAGTAGGTTTGCTGGGTGTTTATGTTCATAAGGAGGGGTCTCATCTTATACGACGCAAGCCCTTACCAGCTTCCTGGTTCTATGTAGCGAGAGCAAAGTGAACTCTCTTCTGGTCTCACATGGAACAATTTTACCTCTTTTCCTGAATTCTGGGAGTTGGGTTGCATCCCTCCTGAATTCTGTCCTTTTAGGGGTCCTGACTTTTACCCAAAGTGGGCTCATTAAAACATTCCTTCCATTTAAAAAACTTATATTCTTCCTAAGAGACATTGTGGTAACTAAACATTTCTCCATAATTTTACATGTGAAAAAGATGATTTGCAATATATGTGTTTTGAGAAGCAACTTCCAGACTGGCATGATTGACACTAAGGGAGAGGGGCTGGCAAAAGCACATTGCATTTTAGGGTAATGGTCAGGGGTCCAGATGGGAAGAGAGTTGGGAGGAATATCAGCTGGGGATTGCCATTTTACCCCTTTTTTTTTTTTTTTTAGCACTTTTCTATTAAAAAAAAAGCACACACGCACAGGAAGTCCAATTCTAACTTGGCCAGAGACTTAAACACAGAGAGGAAGCTTACTTCACAGGGTGTGTGAGAGGCAACAAACTCCCCACATCCTAATCTCTGGAAGTTATGAATATGTTCATGTGGCAAAGGGGAATTAAAGGTGCAGATGGACTTAAATTTGCTAATCAGCTGAGCTTGAGATGGGAAGATTCTTAGTTAAACACAGCACCAGAGTCCTACAGCTATTAGGAAGAGATGTCTGATATCCAAGGTTAAGGTATTTGTTATCTCATATTAGTTCCATATGGCTGCTGTAACAAATTACCATAAAGTTAGTGAGTAAAATCAACACAGAAGTATTATCTTTCTGGAGGTGAGAAGTCTGGAATGTGTCTCACTAGGTTAAAATCAAGGTGTGGTTAGGGCTACGATCTTTGCGGGGGCTCTAGGGAAGAATCTGTTTTCTTGCCTTTACAGCTTCTAGAGGCCATCCCCACTCCATAGCTTATGGCCCCTTCCTCCCTCTTCCAAACAAGCAACGGCTAATCAAGTCTTACATCGCATCAAACTGACGGTGACTCTTCTGCCTTCCGCTTCCACATCTAAGGGCCCTTGTGATTACAGAGGGCCCACTTGGGTAATCCAGGATAATCTTCCCATCTTAAGGTTAGCTGATTAGCAAACTTAATTTCAACTGCACCCTTAACTCTCTTTTGTCACATAAACATATTCATAACTTCCAGAGATAAGGATGTGGACAGCTTGGGTGTGGGGAGTTCACTGCCTCCCACATACCCTGCGAAATAAGCTTCCTTCAATTTCTCCAGATCTGTGTTGTTCAATATGGTGGCTACTGAATCTTAGAAATGGGGCTAGACCAAATAATGGTGCTCTGTCAATGCAAAATACACATTAGAATTTGAAGACTTAAGGTGAAATAGAAAGGTAACTATCTCGATAATTTTTTAATAATTGGTTACATGTCAAAATGATAGTATTTTAGATATGTCGAGTTAATTGAATATGTCATTGAAATTCATTTCACCTTTTTCAAAACTTTTTGTTTTATGGCTACTAGAAAATTTTAAATTATGTATGTTGCAGTTCACCTTTTATGTCTATGGGACAGTACATTTCCAAGAAATCAGTGAAATCTGGGGAATCCAAGCACTGAATGGATGGTATTTCAGGGAGTAAAGGCATCCTCAGCTTACAGCAGGGGCGCTGTGAAGAACGGATATGCTTTGTGTGGAGATGGAGGTCGAACAGAGAAGGGAACTCAGGGCTCAAGAGCCAGGCTGAACATAGCTATGGCTTTCCAACCTCATTTGCTGTGTGTGTGTGTGTGTGTGTGTGTGTGTGTGTGTGTGTGTGTGTGTGTCAGAGAGAGAGAGAGAGAGAGAGAGAGAGAGAGAGAGAGAGAGAGAGAGAGGGAGAACTGTTTTTGGTTATACTCTAGTCTTCCAGAAGACTCCCAGGCCAACATCGGGAAAATGAGAATGTTCTCTGCTTGCTCCTCAGGCCCCTGCAGAGGCTTTGCTTCTTTAAGGCCAAGAGAGTTCATTCTTCAAGCAGTCTGCTATGGAGAACATCAGGTCAGCCCTTTACCATGTATCCTGTGGCAACAAATGCTTTGTCACAATGCGTTCCAGTGAGGTCATCCTAGAAGTCACATCTGCCTCTTTAAATCTGTCTCTCCTTGATTACTGCCCAGCCCAACCTGTAATATTTCAATGTGTTTTAGTCCAATGTTCCTCCCATTCAACTTTAGTCACAGTATTTTCAGCAAACACTCATTATGACCCTGAAGCCTTAGGCCAGGTCTATTGGGTTTTCCTTCAAGCATATCACCCACCACTTGTCCAGGAAATCTGCTTCTAATTTTCAGAGTCAATCTCCACCTGCTTCAGCTATATAAACATCCCAGTGAAGGCTATCTGCCAGACACCAGGCCACACCTTAGCAGTTACTGACATGTCCATAGGGCACTCGGGGTGGCTGATATAGCTAACTTGAACTTAGACCTACCCAAGACTTTGGCAAACTCTTAGCCTTGAAAGATAAGACCCTTATCTATGGTTGGGGTGACAGACCCAAGACTTTACACCTGACCCTCCTTATCACAAATCAGTGTGACATAAGGGCTTTATCACTCTACATGGCCCCCCTTCCAAGCCCTGTCCTAAAAACCTGGCTGGCTTCAGATCAACTGGCTAATTACTTGTGCTGTAATGATCAACCTGCCTAATTTATCACTTCTTTGAACATTTAATTAGCCAGCAGTGCAAGACAATTAGGTTCTGAATTAGGATAAATTAAACTGCTAGCTTAGCAGCTCTAAGGACATGGAAACTATAACCAATTACATCTAAAAAAAGATTTGACAGAACCATCAAAGAGTAAGATCCTCACATGGGCTAACAGCCTAATGTACCAAATATTCTGCAGCATCCAGTGGGGCTGGTTGTTTTAGCTCAGAAAATAGAAACGGGAGGCACACACCTTTAGACAGCCAAACATTGCTTATAGGGTCTGTGAGAAACAGTCAAATAGTTAATTTTCAAAGATTAATTAGAACTAGAAGTTTGCATAGTAGTATGCTCAGTGGTCATACTTTGGATCATAATATTTGCTGGTCCAAATATTATGGATGGTACCCTAACATAGTTATGTACAGTATACATCTATCCCAAAAAGAAACCCATGTCACATCTATTTAAATTTAGTTACTCTTGAATATTCACACCACAATGTTGTCATAGAGTGTTATATTCTTATGAATGAAGCAATGTAGCAGAAAACTCCAAACCAAGTTGCTTTCACTTCTTAATGGATCGTGATTTATTTTTTAATTGTTAATTTGGGATTTTAGCTTTTTTTTGAGGTGCTTGTCCATACCTGTTTGAAAGTTGTAGGCAGACCCTGAGCTGAGCAGCAGTTAGAGAAGACTTGGGATAGCAGCATCCTGCCACCCCAAGTCTGAGGTTAAACTCTGCTTTGACTGTGAGCAGCCCTCCTAGTTTGAGGTTATTGACTGATGCATGTGGAGCTTTCCCACCGAACAGGGTAGTGAGAACCAAAAAGAAGGGAGAATAAGCAGGAGGGTAGGACTCTTATCCCTTCCTTCATGGAGTTTTCCAAAAACGGGGAAGGACTCAATAGGCTCAAGAACAAATTGAGCCATAAATCAGGGTTTTAACTTCTGTGCTTCTGTTCTCTTCCCTATTTATGATTTAACACCTTTTGTAAAGCCTTGTGTGCATGGCTCAGGTTTGGCTGGTGGTTGCACTGTGAGTTATTAACAAGGAGTTTGCATGTGTGAAGCTGGATTCCAGGAGTTCCCCATACCCCCACTTTCCAAGTATGGTGTCATCAGTGGTAACATACAAGAGATTGATGAGGAAAAAGAGAATTCTAACATAAAAAGAATTGCCAAGTTCCTATGTCTTGATTTGCCATCTTTCCTCTCTACCTTTCTTATTGTACAGAACTCATATCTAGAACTCAGTCATGACTGTGACTGCTGCAAGCACCAAAGACACATAGGTACATTGCGATCAACAGAATGAAGAAAATGTAGTGCACTGATGTGCGCATGACTGAAGGCAGCTTTCCATAGCTGTGAGCCAAGTGAGGGCTCAGTGAAGGTGTTGTCACACTTCCAAATGCCTGAGAAGAGAAGCAATGGATGAGACAACAGAAGAAAATGTTTTCTGCATGATCAAAGGGCAGTTTGATCACTTCGGGAAGAGAAGTAGTTGGCATGCTGTGAATGTTTAGAAGGAAGTGACAAGTGCAAATACAGGAAACCACCTCGTTAGGAAAAAAATTTCCTTACAAGTGAGAAACTGATTAAGCAGGAGGCAGATTACAAGAGAGTCAGGACTGAGTGGTCCGGCTGACTGACTGTCTCTAAAAGGCAGCTCTCTATTCATTTCCAACTTTTAAGTCTTGTTTGTTTGGCTTAGTTTATAGCAAGGAAATCAGCAAGACTATGAAGAACAGATTTTCACATCCTCATTTCTAGAGTAAGCATAATATTTTCTGTTCTGCCTCTCTCACCATTTATGTTGGAAGGCAAATCTCATCCCAGACATTAAGTCAGCTGCAGCAAAAGACCTTCCTAAATCCTATTGTAAAAGAGAATTGTGGTTATTTGAAATGTCTGAGAATTCAGGAGCAAACAGTAGATTTAGCCTTAGGAAATTTTGCAAAGAACACAGGTTCAATACTAAAGCTCTGAAGCAAATACTATAAACCCTCCACATCATCTTTGGAAATGTTTGCAAGTATGCATTTCGATGACATATTTAGAGAAAATTAGTCTATTCTACATTGTTTCTCCAAATTGCATCATATCATCACTTCATTAAGAATGTTCCAATTAAAGGAAAGAAAGAAGTTCCTGTAGGATCACTATCTGTACATATTAGTCTGAGGCTTTCAAATTAGAGACCAAATAGCAGGTTCCCGTTACCATGAGAACCAAACATTTCTCTAGCTGTTAAAATTATTAACTCAAAGAACATGCATCTTCTTAAACTCTGCCCGTTATTTATCTACTGTTCCATGGGCTTGACTGTGCCTAGAGTGAACTCTATTAATCACCGTTTGAAAAAAATGCCTGAGAGAACAGCTGTGCCTTTCTTCCTGTCGGGAGTGGCAAGTAGTGGCAATTCATTTTCCCGTGTTGCTCTGTTTCTCTTGGAGGATAGAGAAAAGGAAGAACTAAGAGGCCTTGGAGTGAAGACATTCTGGAGGGCCTTGAGATGATGCTCAGCAATGAGTGTGACCAGCTGTTAGTGGCTGCCAAACCCTCTCTGCCACTGCAGACAAAGGGGGCACTGATTTGTGACCAGAGGTCTCCATCTGCTTACCAGATGTGGGCCAACTCTGCATCTAAAAGTGAAGACTAGTAATAGTGACCTAAAATGCGTACATCACCTTATACTATACAGAATGTGTTCAAAGACTTTAGCTCTTTTAACCATCCATGAAGTATGCATTACAAGCCCCACTTTACAGAAAAACAAACAAACAAACAAACAAACAAACAAACAAACTGAGGCTTATAGAAATTCTGTAACTTGTCCAAGAAACCAAGCCAGAAGGTGGAAAATACTGGGTCTCCAAGTAAGATATTCTATTTTAAAATCCTTTGCTCTCCACACAGAAACTGTCACACAGATGTTTATAGCAGCTTTATTCATAATTTCCCAAACTTGAAAGCAAACAAGTTTTCTTTCAGTAGATAAATGGATAAACAAACTGTGGTACATCCAGACAATGGAATATAATTCAGCACTAAAGTTAAATGAGCCATCAAGCCGTGAAAAGACATGAAGAAACTTTAAATGCATATTACTAAGTGAAAGATGCCAGTCTGAAGAGGCGACATACTGTATGATTCGAATAGTAGAACATTCTAGAAAAGGCAAAATAACGGAGGCAGTAAAAGGATCAGTAGCTTCCGGGCATTAATTGGGAGGGAGGAATATACTGGCAGTGCACAGAGGGCTTTTAGGGCAGCGACTGTATTCTGCATGATGCCATAAGGGTGAATGTATGTCATTACACATTTGTCCAGTTCCATAGAATGCACAACACCAAGTGTGAACTGTAATGTGAACTGCAGACTCTGGGTGATAATAATGTGTCAATGCAGGTTCATCAAGTGTAACAAATGTCCCACTCTGGTGAGAGATGTTGATGATGGGGGATGCTGGGCATGTGCGAAGGCAGGGTATAGATGGGAAATCTCTGTACCTTCTTCTCAGTTTTTCTGTGAATCCAAAACTGCTTTACAAAAATAAAGTCTTAAAAAATCCCATGCTTTCCTTGTTATCACTCTGCAGAAGAAGCAAGGGTATTGACATTTAAGAAGATGGAAGAAGACAGACATTGATCAGACACTGTGGTGGGAAAACCACACAGGAGACAAAAGTGTCAGAGGTCAGTGGCAGCTGCAGGGGTGCAGAGCATCCTCATCAAAGTCCTTGTCTGGGCTGCCACCCCTGCTTGGTGTGGCTGTGGTCGTTTGTTTCTCAAGCCTCACAGAGCCCAGTTGTGTGCACTGCCTGGAGCTGACTCAGTCTTTTAAGTAACTTGTATATTAAAGTGCATATGGAGAAGTGCGCACATCATGCCTGTGCAGTGTGATGTGGTCTCACAAGCAAACACACCATGCTCCCAGATCAAAGCAGAATCCTACCAGCATCCTAGAGGCCCTTATTGTGTCTTTTCCCAGTTACCACTTCTACTTTGCCATATGTTAGTTTTGCCTGTTTCTGAGCTTTTTAGAAATGGAGCCTCACAGAATGTCCTTTCAGCCTTCTTTTTCGCAGCATCATGCTCATAAGCTCCATCCATTTTGAGTATAGTTGTCCTTTCTTTTTATTACCTAGTATTCCCATGGATAAGTAAACCACATGCACTTTTTTCTTCTACTCTTGTTGTTCATTTGGGTAGTTTCTAGTTCGAAACTGTAATGGATTGTCCTGGGACACACATTCTTCTGTGTGTTTTTAGGGAATCTGTGCATATTTCTTTGGGGTGTATACCTAGGAGTGGAATTGTTGGATCATGGAAATGCATATATTCAACTTTAGTAGTTTAGTAGTAAAATACTTTTGGGCTTTGTTTTATATTTGTGTAATTAGTACACATTTGTAAGTATTTTAAGGATTATTGTGAATATATCTATCTGTGTTTTTGTGTGTGTGTCACGGGATATCAAAATGGGACTGTTCATGCCTAGTTTCAGCTGAAGCCCCCAAAGACCGAGAACAAAACCATGGGTGGCCAGCACTTTGCATTCTCAAGTGAGGTTCTAGACCATTTGAGAATGGTCTAGAATTTCAAAGGAGGCTGACACCAAATCCCATGCCTCTTTGCCCAGTGCCCACAAGAGGTCTCATGGGGTGGAAGTGAGAGAGTCCAGGACAAATTCAGTGGGTCCAGTCCCCATTTCCATGGGGAATGGGTGGGGAGTTTATGAAGAGAAACTTCATGGAGGCCACCAGTCAGCAGGCTGTTTATGGGTCTCCTGGAGTACAGTTTCTCAGCTGCCTGAAAATGAAGGAAGTGGCCACATTGGAAGCTGACACATTTACTCTGACTGCAGGGCAAAGGTTCTGGGTTCCTTGAAACAGTGGAAAACCTTAGGAAGCAGAACTTCCTAAGAGAGGGGTAATTTCAGCAGAAAGAAGCTGGGGGGGGGCATGGAAATTGGCTGTAAAAAGCCTTCTGTAGGGAGCCTTGCTGTGTTAAGGGAACAGAATTAAGCAAGGCACCAGGGGGAGCTCAAAGGGACCCATAAATGATCCTTGAGCAAAAGGCAGCAGTAAATGTCTACTATGGGCTTTGGAGACCAACAGGTAGCACAGGGGCCCGACTAGTACTGCCCCTTCTTTCTCCTGGTGTTTGACTCCTCTTCTCAAGCAGAAGGAGCCAAAGGCAGCCTGTGGTTGGTAGAGAGAAGACAGTAGCACTTGGCAAAGAAATGGAGAAGAATTCACCCTATCCCAGCCCCTTTCACTTTCTCATCCTGAAGCAAGTACACCTGGGGCACAGAATTCAAATTTATATGCAATTTAGAGTTTGGACTTGACATTCACCTAGTCTATTAACTCTTGAAATGAGATTACTCTTGGTACTAACAGCAGTCATAGGCTTTGTGAACTGTGCAATATGGAAAATCTTAGCAATATAAGAGCTAGGCAGCTGAGATTGTACTTGGAGCTGGGGATGGGTATGTTGAGGCAGATGTGTCATGATGCATGGTGACATTAGAGGCCTTGGGATGAGGAAACAGTTACGGAGTCACCAGGGGTTACAGACAGACCATACCCTCAGGGCTGGGTGTAAAGTCTGGTTCTTCCTCAGATTCTCATTCTCCCTTGGGAGGGCAGCATCATTCACACCATCCATAGAATGCATGCTCTCACTGGTGGGGTTCTTATTACCTTGGGACCCCTCAGTTTGAATGTTCTGGGGCTGTAGGAGGGAAAGTATAAATGACTCAGAAAGTTCAGTAACAAGTGCCCAGAAGCTGACTCTCTGGCAGTCAGGCATGTTCAGGGAGCCCACTGTGACTGAGTTGCTTGAGATGCACCCCCAAAGGACTTTCAATTTAGAACCCTGGATTTTAGAAAGATGAGTAAGAGCAGTAATTCCCAACACGTGGATCACAGACCATTGGGATTAGGGTGAGGGTGAGGGGTAGCCTCTTCTCAGAGTTAGAATAAAAAGTCCAAATATTTGTATTTATCTTGAGACAAAACATTGCCAGAAAATCTACCAGTAAAAAATGGTCTTGTGGATGGTATTCAACAAATGTCTAATAAGGCTCACATTCTTCAAATGCATTACTGGCTTTTTCATAATAATACTGTGCCATTATGCATTTCTCAATTGCAAATATCATGCTAAGATTTGATGCTTTCTTATTTTTTGTTCCCTTTAAAGAGATGTCCTTAAACCAGATGAGAGGAAAGAGATATACAGGATTGTGATGCCTTTGCATTAACACTAAAATACCATTTAGCTAGCGTGCAAGCTGCCAGATAAAACTGTTGAGGTGCTAGTGGGATGAATTGAAAATTGTCATTCCGTCAAGCTTAGTGACAACATTATCCGCAGATCTTAGAAAAATCAGCTGAAAAAAATCCCTGGTTGGTAGTGATCCTTTCAGATAGATTGAAATCTTTCTAGGCTATTCCTCAGGGCTCATCAATCAAGGACAGTTGTCATGGTGAACAGTTGAATAGATGGTTTCCATTTAATTATCTTCAGCCCTCAAGATATTGAAAGCTCTTGGGCACAGCGGGCTCTGTCAGCCCGCTCTCCCTAGCTAAAATAACTGTTGCTCCTTCCTCACCCCACCTTCACCTGAAGATTTCATTCATTCGTTTGTTCAGTAAATAAATACTAAACCTATTATGTGCCAAGCAAGTGCTCTTGCGAAGGATGACTCTGAAAATACCAAGTGTCGACTTTGATAACTTCATACATTTCAAGCTGGACCCACAAACAACCATGAAGGTTGTGAGTCTGTGCTTTGTGTGTTCAGAGGAGGTCACTGGAGCCTGGGAAGGTACTATTGGGTATTCACCAAATGGGCAGAAGCTGGAAGTTGATCCTCAAATAGAAAATAGCTCAGGTAAGGCTCTTGACTGAAGGAGGAGGTCAAGATTTAATTTCTTCAAGAGAACTGGAGACAAAAGGAGAGAGCAACAAAAGAAGGAAAATAAAGAAAGTGGAAAGGAGCCTATCCACCAATGAGAGGAAGCCAGTGATAAAAAACCAACAGGTGAAAAGAAGAAATCAGAAAAAGTTTGTCAAGGAAGTACGAAGGGTCCTGGGATAGCTCCTTGGACAGCATTGTTGTTTCTGTATCTGCCATTCATTTGATGTCAATTGTATGATATGTCAGAGTAAAAGCATGTCTTAAAGCAGCAGAGTTAGGGAGGGGTTTCAAGATGGTGAGCCAGGAAAATGCAAAGCTTGCCTCCATCCAGAACCTTGTTATAATTACAACCAAATTATAAAACAATCAACTTGGAGAATCACCTGAAGACTAGCAGAACATAGCACATACAACTAGATATAATGAAAAAGCCACATTAATATTGGTAAGGAGGATGGAGGCACAAAAGGGGCTGGCCCTGCACCTGTGTGTGGCTCTTGAGAACTGGGAGGTTAGTGCAGCTGCAGAGGGCCACCTGAACAAGAGAGGGACTCTAGTCTCACATAGGGGCTCTCCAGCCCAGGGTTCTCATGCTGGGAAGAGGAGTTCCCACGAAATCTGACTGTAAGAATCAGTGGGAATTCCAACTATTTGGGTAAGATGGAAGGAACCTGAAAACCCAGACATCTCCCTTAAAGGGCTTGTGCACAGACTCACTCACCCTGGGCACTGGTGGAGGGTCGGTAGCTTGCAAAACACAAGAAATATATGAGGAAAGACTAAGTTGTGTAGTGTCGAGCAAGGGCTTGAGGGACAGCCACTGTTTTTCCTTTGTTGAGCTCCACTCTGGAGCAGTCTACAGATGAGTGCCATCTTGCCCGTGTTGAACCCTCCCCCTACACAGCCAATTCTGAATCTGCATTAACCTGATAAAATAGGCTCGCTCCACTTCCTGTCTCTCTGAGACACTACCCCACCCAATCTACAAATTCCTCATGGATAACTTGTTGCCTGGCAACCAACCATGCCCTCTGCCCTTGGCAGAGGACACATTTGACAATAATCAACAGTCCTCAGTTCTCTTGGCCCATGCACATCCCACACATCTCAGGTGAAACTTTCGATGGCTGGCAGCCAGTGCCAGCAGGAATTGTGATGTTTCTTGAACAAATCTTGGGGTTTATGTGTCCAAGACAGGCAGTGGCTGGCCTCAGTGAGATGTGAGATTCTTGTGAGTGGTCATAGGACAAAAACTGGCACCAAACCTGAATCTGAACTGGTCAGGTGAAATCTATCTGCTTTAATGTGGTGACTCCCTGAGCCACTGCCCCACCCAACTAGTGTGCCACCCAAAGGCTTTTTCAGCTGTGGAGGCTTATGGATAGCCAGCAGGCAGTCTCAGGAATTGGGGTGCCCCATACCTTTTGCTAAACTTCCTCAGGCCTGGGATTGAGGACAGCTGGCCATGATTTGCAGCATGGTCTCTTCCATTGCCTCCAGATCCAGCACAGGCAGTGACCATGCATGGAGTATTTTATAGGTCCCCCTTGGTTGCCCCAAGTGATCAAAGGCAGTCGCTGAACTAGGTCTGCATGAGAGCCCCTCCAAAGGGACCTCAGAACCCAAACAACTAAAGGCTGGCATCAGACCACAACGGAGCACCACCTGACTAGCCCCATAATAGGAACACTCAAAGTGTGGTCTCAACAGGTATACTAGTCCGCTAGGGCAAATCCTGCTGTGTGCAGTCAGCCTCCACATAGCAGTTCATACTCTGTGGTCATGGCCAATCCTCACAGCTAGTCAGCCTGAGACTCAATCTATCTACTGACATGCTGACAGCAATCGAAGATTAACTACAACAGGAGAAGATAGACAACTCACACAAGGAACATCCTGGAGCTCCTGGCACAGGTAATCAGGGAGATCATGCCACTGGGTCACACAGGGGAACTACTACATAAAGCCATCTGGCTAAGGCTGAGAGACATAACAAACTTACCTAATACATAAAAATGAGGCAACTAAAATGAGAAAACAAATATGTTGCAAATGAAACAACAGGAGAAAATTCCGGGGGGTGGGGGGGACGAAATGGAGGCAAGCAAACTACCATAGACAGAGTTCAAAACATTGTTTATAAGGATGCTCAATGAACTTGAGGAGAGAATAGATTAGCTCAGTGAGGTCTTCAACAGAGAGTTAGTAAGCATAAAGGACATAAAAACTATAAAAAAGAACCAGTCAGAAATGAATAATACAATAAGTGAAATGAAGACTACATTAGTGGAAATCAACAGTAGATTAGATGAAGCAGAGGACTGAATCAGTCATTTGGTAAAGAAGGTTGCAGAAAACACTGAATCAAAACTGCAACAGAAAAAGAATTTTAAAAAATGAAGAAAGTATAAGAGACTTCTGAGACAACAAGCACACCAACATTCGCATCATAGGGGTACCAGAAGGAGAAGAGAAAGAGAAAGAGAGAGAGAGAAAGAAAGAGAGAGAGAGAGAGGAGAGAGAGAGAGAGAGAGAGAGAGAGAGAGAGAGAGAGAGAGAGATTGTTTGAGAACTTATTTGAAGAAATAATGACAGAAAACTTTCCTCACCTGGCAAAGAAAATAGACATACAATTCTACAAAGCGCAGAGAGTCCCAAACAAGAACACAAACAGGCCCACACCAAGACACATCGTAATTAAAATGCTAAGTTTAAAGACAAAGAGAGAATCCTAAAAGTAGTAAGAGAAAGGCGGTTAGTTGCTTACAAGGGTACACTCATTAGACTGTCAGCTAACTTCTCAATAGAAACTTTGTAGGCCAGAAGGGATTGGCACAAAATATTCAAAGTAATGAAAAGCAAGAACCTATAACCAAGACTAATATACCCAGCAAGGCTATCAATTAGAATTGAAGATGAGATAAAGAGATTCCAAGGCAGGAAAAAGCTAAAGGAATTCATCACCAACAAGCCATATTACAAGAAATATTAAAGGGATTTCTTTAAAAAAAATAGAAAGGGGAAAAACAAATGAATGAACAGAAACCAAAATATAAATATGAATAATAAAATGGCAGTAAATATGTACCTATCAATAATCACTTTAAATGTAAATGGATTAAATGCTCCAAATCAAAACACAGGGTAGCTAAATGGATAAGAAAACCAGACCCATACATATGCTGTCTACAAAGACTCATTTCAGATCAAATGACACACACAAACTGAAAGGAATAGAAAAAAAAATACATGCAAATGGAAATGAAAATAAAGCTGGGACAGCAATACTTACATAAGACAAAATAAACCTTAAAAAAAGGCTATAGTAAGAAGCAAAGAAGGACATTACATAAGGATAAAAAGATCAATGCAAGAGGAGGATATAACACTCATGAACATATATGCATACGACATAAGAGCACCTCCATATACAAAGCAAATATTGACCAACGTAGAGGGAGAGACTGTAATACACTCACAGTAGGAGAATTTAACAACCCAGTGGTAAATGGACAGATCTGCCAGAGAGAAAATCAACAAAAATACAGTAGCCTTAAATAACACACTAGACAAGATGGATTTAATTGGCATTTTCAGAGCATTTCACCCCAAAGCAGCAGATTATACATTCTTCTCAAATGAACATGGAACATTTTCCATATAGACCACATGTTAGGCCACAAAACAAGTCTTAATAACTAGAAATCAATTACAAGAAAAAAATCGAAAAATGCACGAACACATAGAGGTTAAATAACACACTACTAAACAATGAGTGAACAACGAGAACAAGGAAGAAATCAAAAGGTACCTAGAGAAAAATAAAAGTGAAAACATAATGACTCAAAATCTGTGTAGCAAAGCAAAAGCAGTCCTAAGTGAGAAATTCATAGCAATTCAGGCCTACCTCAAGAAATAAGAAAAATCTCAAAAAAACAGCACACAAATGTGTAGAAAGAAGGAAATAACAAAGATTGGAATGGAAATAAATGAAAAAAAAAAAAGATTCTGAATACAACAGCAATTTTGAGAAAGAAGAACAAAGTCGGAGGTATCACACTACCTGATAGCAAACTATACTACAAGACTATTGTAATTAAAACAGCATGGTGCTGGCCTAAAAACAGGCAAATCAGTTAATGGAACAGAATAGAAAGTCCGGAAATAAATCCATGCCTATATGGTCATTTAATCTATGACAAAGGAGACAAGAATATATTATAATGGGGTGAAGACAATCTATTCATACATGGTGTTGGGAAAACTGGACAGATGTATGCAGAAGAAGAAGAAGAAGAAGAAGAAGAAGAAGAAGAAGAAGAAGAAGAAGAAGAAGAAGAAGAAGAGGAGGAGGAGGAGGAGGAGGAGGAGGAGGAGGAGGAGGAGGAGGAGGAGGAAGAAGAAGAAGAAACTAGATGACTTTCTTATACCACATACAAGAATAAACTCAAATGGATTAAAGACTTAAATGTAAGACCCCAAATTATAAAACTTCTAGAAGACAACATAGGTTGTAAACTGTCTAACATTACTCTTAGTAATATTTTTTTCTGATATATTTCTTCTGGCAAGGGAAACAAAAGAAATAAACAAATATGTCTACATCAAACTAAAAAATTTTTGCACAGCAAAGGAAACCATCAACAAAACAAAAATACAACAGACTGAATAAGAGAAGATATTTGCTTATGATACATCTAATAAAGAATTAATATCCAAAATTTATAAAGAACTCATACAACACATGCACACACACACACACACACACACACACACACATATACAATACAGTACAATTTAAAAATGGGCAGAGGACCTGAATAGGTATTTCTCCAAAGAGGATATACTGATGGCTAATAGTCATGTGAAAAGATGCTCGATGTTACTAATCATCAGAGAAATGCACAATGAGGTATCATCTCACGCTTATCAGAATGACTACCTTCAATAAATCAAAAAACAAGTGTTGGCATGGATATGAGAAAAGAAACCCTCGTATACTGTTGGTGGGATGCAGCTACTATGGAAAACAGTATGGAAGTTCCACAAAAATTAAAACCAGAACTACCTTTTGACCCAGAAATTGCACTTCTGTATATTTATCCAAAGAAAACCAAACACTAATTCACAAAGATTTATGCACCCCTGTGTTCACTGTAATGTTATTTATAATAGGCAAGTTATGAAAACAACCTAAGTACCCATAAATAGATCATTAAATAAAAAAGTTTTGGTACATATATACAATGGAATATTACTCAGTCCTAAAAAATAAGATCTGTCCACTTGCAACAACAAGATGGATCTAGAGGGTATTATGTTGAACGAAATAAGTCAGGAAGAGAAAGACAAATACCATATGATTTCACTCATACATAGAATCTAAGGTGAAAAAAGGAACAAACAAAACAAGAACGGACTAACAGACAGAGAAAAAAACTGGTGATTGTCAATGGCAAGGGGTTTTGGGGGCCAGGATGAACAAGGTAAAGTGATGAAGAAGTACTAATTAGTAATTATAAAATAGTCACAGAGATGTAAGGTACAGCATAGGAAATATAGTCAATAATATTGTAATGGTTACAATAGTGTATAGTATCAGAAAGTTACTAGAGTAATAGGGGGATCAATTTACATAAATGTGTACCCATTGTATTGTATACTTGAAACAGAAGAAGAAGAAGAAGAAGAAGAAGAAGAAGAAGAAGAAGAAGAAGGAGGAGTAGGAGGCTTGAGGATGAGGGAGGAGTCGGATGATGATGTAGGTTAGCTTCCGATGATTAGTATTATTCTTCTGGCTCTTCATCTCTTTTTCGTCTTCTTCTATCGGCTGTCTCATCACCTCGAATCCATACCTCCTTAAAACTAGAGAAGCACCATAGAAGAACACTACTGGAGGAAGAGGAGGACGAAGCAGAAGCAGCAGCAACAGCAGAAGCAGAAGAGGAAGAAGAAGGGGAAGGGTAAGAAGATGCAGAAGGGGAAGGAGAAGGAGAAGGAGAGGAAGAAGGAGAAAAGTAGAGTAGACAACACCCAGACTGTAATATGGCCATCCATCCATCCATCATCTATCTATTCATTTGTTCATTTTGCAA
Organism: Rousettus aegyptiacus; assembly: GCF_014176215.1. Lineage (NCBI taxonomy): Eukaryota > Metazoa > Chordata > Mammalia > Chiroptera > Pteropodidae > Rousettus > Rousettus aegyptiacus. Next base: position 24,974,998 of record NW_023416311.1, on the reverse strand, counting down.
ATATTTTCTCAATGTCTACTATGCCTGTCTTGTAGGGATGATACACATGAAGCAAATAATCACACAACTGCTTATTTAGTCATAAGGGTGAATCATGTAATAAAATTCATTATCAGTGTCATGGAAGGCTTCCCTGGGCCAATGACACCCAGCTGGGACCTGGAGAGGAAGGAGGAACTAGTAAGAAGAGGCAAGATGTGTGGCAAATTTTCTAGGCAGAGGGGAAAGCATAGACGAGGACTTCACAGAGAAAAACTGCACAGTGAACAAAGGTGAATGCTGGCAACATCACAGAGGGCCACTGGAACTTGATCCAATGAGACTTGAAGAAGTAGAGAGGTATAGAAATGACTGCATTTTTAAATGATCAGTCTGCTGCTGAGAAGAGAAGGCAGTGGAGGAGGGCAAGAGTGGAGGAAAGACAAGCTGTTAGAAAACTAATAGAGCAGCCCAGACAAGTTTTTAGAAGCTTGGCCTGGAAGTGGGGAGCAATGGTCATGCTCACTCTGGTATCAGAGCTTGCAGCCCTTCCACCACCACTGCCACATGATAATATGCACTTTTACTACACATACTAATGTATATTTAGTGGAGGGAGAGGGAGCTGGCTCCAAACCACAATGGACCCACTTGCACATCTCACATCCATACATAAGGCCACATAGGGTCCTGTTAAGGATTTAGGGTTTGCCCTTGAATGGATGGACAGTGTCTGAATAGATGACTTACTTTGCAATCACTTCAAATCCAGGACCAGTCCAAGGAAGCTCAGGATCCCTGTAGCATCTGGAAGGAAGTAGAACTGGGAAACAAGAATCACTTAGAGACTGGACCTAGTATGGGGTTGAGCAGTGTCTACTGCTCATGGCTTTGCCTCTGACCAAGACCTACTTTCTAGGTTGATAAGAAAGAAGAAACAACAAAATCAGCCTTTTAGTGTTCTCCCCTCTGGAGTGGTGAGAACGCTCTTGTCTGTCATCGGGAGAAAACTGTTTGGACTATGAGAACAGAAAAAGTGGAAGGAAGAAGAAAAAGACTAGATTTTGTTCTTTAGTTGTTTATTTATTTTCATATTTTGTCTCCAGACTGTCAAAAGAAGGGGCCTTGAAAAACACTGAGTCAGGCTCTCTAATCTTACAGTTAATTTATTATTTCCCAGCTGAAGGGCATCTGGGACAAGGAGATGACATCTTGATTAGAATTTCTCTGGCTGCACATCAGTCTAGTTGGAACTGGAACTGGACACCTCTTCCTTCCTTCCCAGGCTTGGTCCCAGGGTTTTCAGGAGCCGTTTCATGAGTACCTTGAGAAGAAGGCTGTTGGTTGCCTATGTGGTTTGTATTTTTCTAAGCTTGATTTTGCTCAAAGTTTGCATGCTGCCAAAGCAGTTTTGATTCTGCCAATGCTATATGAAGGCTGCTCATATACTGTCACTAATGGCCAGTGTTGATGACACTGGTCCTGACACTGTTTGTTGCCCCAGCACATAATCGCTGATTCTCCCATTGCCCCCTGATGTGCTGCTACTGTCTCTCCTGCATCCACTGATATCGACACTATATCTCTGTTGCTTGCTGGGCTTATAATCTCTTCATCCTGGTACTCAGTTAAAGAAACTAAGGCACAGCTCGGGGATAAATGCTTCACTGTCCTTGGAAATATTTCATCCAAACGCAGTGACAGTTTTTGAGCCGAACTTGGGCAACTCCAATCTCTTTGTGTTTCCCTCTGTAGCAGTTCGAAACTTCAGAGAAACAGAAGAAAAAAAGTTAGACAAGGACAAGATTTATAGGGGGAAATGCCTCTGAAGAATAAAGAAAAGAAGGAGCAGGAGCTGGCAGGAGAGCCTTCAGATCAATCACCATGCAGGTCTTACAATGGTGTAAGGAGAGAGAGAAGGAAAGGGAACCAGGTAGAAAGAGCACTGGACTGTAGCACAGCTCCAAGAGTCTTGGCTAGGGGTCCCTGAATTAGTTATCTATTACTGTGTTACAAATTATTCCAAAACTTAATGCTTTAAAACAATAGCAAACTTTTCTGATCTCATGGTTTCTGTGGGTCAGGAATTCTGGAGCAGCTTAACTGGTGGTTCTAGCTCACAGTTTTTCATGAGGTTGCAGTCAAGATATTGACTATGGTCATTTAAAGGCGTGATTTGGGTGGGAGGCTGTACTTTCAAGGTGGTTCGCTCACATGGTGGCTACTGGCAGGAGGCCTCCATTTCCTCACCACTAAGACATCTTCAAAGAACTGTTTCCCCAGAGTGAATGACCCAAGAGAATACAAGATAGAAGCTCTGATATCTTTTATCTGTCTTTTATCTAGCTTCCAAAGTCACACTTTCAGTCTGTGCAGTGCTACTGGTCAGCCCTTGTCAGAGGGGTCTGCATAGGGTATCAATGTCCTGTGTTTATTGGGGGATCGCTGAGCTGTTTTAGTGACTGGCTACCACACTTTCCAAAGGTGATCCATTAGAGGGCCCAGAGTGGGCAGAAACAGCTCGCTCTAGTATCCGTGCTGTGCCCAGCCATTGAGTGGGAGCAGCTGGGAGGGAAAAGTCATTTCTGTGTGAATGCTGTGGAGAGTCTATGGAGGACCCATGGAAGATCAGAAAGGTGCAGTACCTGGGGCCTGACCACCAGCTACACTCTACACCATAAGTTCTCTTGAAGGGATATCCGAGCTGTGCACCTCCACGGCTGCCACATCCTCCATTTTTTTTTATGTAAAAAGACCCTGAGAATATCTGTTTTACCAGCCCCTCATCGTTCTAAGCCTCCCTGAGTCCTAGGATAAGCATGTCTTCAGGTCAAGCTGGGAGTATTGCCACATTAAAATGAGGAAATGGAAGCACAGAGAGGCAATATACCCAAGGTCTCCCACAAAATGACAGGAGCAGGACTAGAATGAAAATTTCTAAATTGCAAGCCCAGTGATCTTTGCTTTGTGCCATGAAATCTCCATAAATTCAGCCATCTGTGTGAGGGACGGGCTTGCAAGGACACTGCAGGCTGCTAAATACGCCATTATCTATGATGCACATTCCTATTTTTACTGTTGTGGCTGCTACGGCAACAGATTCGACTTCCTAATTATGTTTTGCTTGGGCTAATGTAAAAATTAATTTTCATTCCCTGAACAGCCATCAGCTACTGGTAAGAGGAGATAACTGGGAAGAGTGAATGGTAAATTCATCTGATATCAGACACGATCTACAAGCTGAAGCCAGAGTTGTCATCTGTTACACGGGTGTACTGTGTTATACTCTATGCAAGATGCCTTCTTTTTTCCAGCTGTTTAAGATATATTTTACTATTCTCATTCTAAAGTTGAGACAATGGAAGTCATAGAGGTTAAGCAACTTGCTCAGAATTACATGTGAAATAAGTGGCAAGACAGAACTTAAGCCGTATCTGCCCAAATCCAAGTTTAGCTCTATTTTTCCTATATGGGACTGCTTCCAGTTTGAATATTCTCTTAGACTCCTAATGGCAATTAGGAGATCAGAACAAGAGGGAGCAGAAAGGAAAGGCACACAACTGTTCAGAAAGCTTTCACTGACAGTCACGTTTGTCGAGCTTACTGTTGTTCAGAGTTTAGTTCTTAGCTTGGTTTTGCTGTCTAATTGTTTCAGGCCACAGAGCAGTATATGAGTCTCAGGGATGTTGATTCATATTAATTAAACTCACAAAAGACTGATGTATAAATCTGAATGATAATCTATTTCCTTACAAGAGAATGATCGAAATTTCCCTTTCCATTCTCCAGAGCTTCCTCTTCCCAGAAGCACTATAGGTTGGATTACTAAGCAGACAGCTTCTTGGTTAAGTATAACATCAGAGCCAAAATAACTGAGAAGCAGCTTTGACTAACCTTACACACAACTCATGGATGACTCTATTTGGTCTCTCCTGTTATGTGATGAGACTATTTCAGTGTCTTTCTTCTTTAAACACAGCTGAGTAAGTCCTGTCTCATCTTGCTATAGTGTAAGCCCTCCAACAGTTGACAGTTGGCTTTTTAGATTGTAATGCAAGTGCCTAACATTAAGTTTTTTATTGCCAAGGCATCCACTTCGAAGACATCCATCTCAAATAAATGCATTGCCAGCCAAATGACTAGATGAAGAGCCAGGCTGCCCCACCCCTGAAGTTTCCTTTGTTTTAAAGATCTCTGGTTAACTTAGAGAACTGACTATTTGACCGATTGCTTTTTCTTTCCTGTGGCTTTAATTCTTCTTCTTATGTTTTAAATTTTCCAATGAAGAGTGAACCCACAAAACTCTAGGACCCCACCCTCGACTCCAAATAAAAACAGGATCCCAAGCCCATGCTGCCTGTCTCCCTCTGCCTACAACCTTGCTTTGTGGGCGGCTCTGAGTATGCCATATACACCCTAGGGCCTGTGAGTAATAGACCTTGTTTCTTCAAAGTTCCCTGAAAGCATCTTGCAATCATAAAAAGCACAAGGGCTGGTCCAGCCACAATATTGGTTCCTAAAGGGGAAATGTCTGTGGGGGCTACATGGGTCTAGGTGAATATCGCCAGCCATTTCTAGCCAATAGCATCCTTTTTGCTGAGACTGGCACAAAACTTTTGCTCATTGTTCTTATTTTCCTAGACTTTTCTTGGTAGCTTCCCTCTATAGAAATTCTTTTTTCTTTAAATGTTTTATTATAAATTATTAGACTACAATTTCCTTTGTTATGTAAAATTTCATTTTAGCCCTCTTTCTTACTATTTTGGTTTAGAGAGTCTCTGTCCCCTGGCATGGCTTCACAAATTATTAACATTAAGCATTACATGTGGTTTTCTTTACAATGGTACAAAATGTATAAATCTAATTCCTAAAATCTTCACCCCCATGTAGAGTTATAGACATTGCCTGAACCCTGCCTCCAGCTAAGGGGATGCAATCTGTTTTAGATCACAGCTGATTGAACCAGGTGTAGGTCCTTACACTAAGAGTAGAAATCTGTAGACTCGTCGGGTGTAAGAAAAAGAAGTAGGCCAAATAGATTCTTTCTCTAAAGAATCTGATGTGAGAAATAGAAATAAAACAGGATTGATAGCAGGAAGATCTTGATAATGAGAGGTAATAAAGTAGAAGGATGCCCCTTGTATTAGTCTCCTTGGGCTGCTGCAACAAAGTACCACAGATTGGGGGTGGGGAAGGGTGGTTAAACAGAAAATTATGGTTTCACAGTTCTGGAGCCTGAAAATCTGAAATTAAGGTGTCAGTATGGTTGATTCCTTATAAGGGCTTTGAGAGGAATCTGTTCTGGGCCTCTCTCTTAGCTTCCGGTAGCCTCAGGCATTCCCTGCCTTGTAGATAGTGTCTTCTCTTCCTTACATCATCTCCCTCTATGTGTGTTTTCCTCTGTACCCAAATTTCCCTTTTTTTTTTGAAGGACACTAGTTATATTAAATTATAGGCCATCCTAATGCCCTCATTTTAACTTGAGTACCTTTATAAGGACTCTATTTCCAAATAGTGTCATATTCTAAGGTCCTGGTGGTTAGAACTCTAACACATCTTCTTGAGGGAACACAATACAACCCATAAAATCTCTTTTGGAGCCAAACCTACAAAACAAGGCCAGGAAGGGCCATAGACTTCAGCTAGAGACCCCTGGCCTCAGGATTGGGCTTGCCTTTAGACTCTTCCTCAGGCCGCCCATGGCAGCCTCAAGGTTGTGGCCACAGAAGGGTCTATATGAGAGGCCTCCACAGGACAACCAGTGGGGACAACAAGATGCAACTGTGAGAGGGAGGCCCCACAGAGAGCTGTTGCTATGCTCTCACAAATACATCCCCTTCTTTCTTACATGTCCCTCACAATTAAAGGATCCTCATAAGGCAGTGGCCTGCCTCTGAGACCTGGGGTTACTGTGCAGTGGCTCCTTAAGAAAGGCAAGTCACACATGTCCTGAGCAGGGAGTTAGATTTCTCTCCCAATCTACCTGCTGCCACGAGCTGGCTGTGTGACCTTGGGCTTTCATCCCCTTATCTGTCAAACAAGGGCTCTTCCTATCTATAAAATTCTATGAGTTTTATCATAATTGATCAATTAAGCCCAAATAGTCCCTCCAACAGACAGCCTAACAGATTCACTTCAGAAAATGCACTAAGTGGGTAAATTATGTGCTTGTAAGAGTTTATTATCTCTATGGGAAGCAGACCAGAATTTCTTCCCAAATGTGAGAATTACTTTGAGCTTAAGTTATTTTTAAAGGGTAGACAAAACTCGTGATCATCCTTTTATTAATTTGTAGATGTGAAAAGATTCCGACTAGTTCTAAGTCTTAGATAAATACACAAGAATAATAATAACCTTCGTAGAAAGGTATTGAACATTAGACAGTTACTGAAGGCAAACGTCATTTGTTCCAAGAAACCTGCACAACTGAGTCTTTTGATTCTGTGTGTAAGCTGCCAGAATAGGCAATTACTGTTCTTTTCTATTTCCAGTCTCAAAATACCTTAGAATTTTTTCCATTGTTGTCCGGCTGTCAGGGGGAACAAGCCAGCAGCAATGTGGGAAAGGCTCCATATTAGACCTCTTCAAAGAAATGAAAACTCCAGGCACGTAGCAGGTGGGCACAAGGGAGCAGGTGGAAGCTGTTTACACCTGAAGCCTGCCAAGGATTACCAGGTTCCTGTGGTGCCTTGTGGCCTGGGATCCACCAGCCTTCCACTTGGGGCCCTCACAGTCTAATGTAGGGACACACAGGTAGTCAAATAATTTCAGTTCAGCATGGATTTATGTGAGGTCCGTGACTAATGACAGCATGATGACTGAGTACATTACAGCACCTCTATAGAAGTGAATATCATGCAGCCATTAAACATCATGCTTTGGAAGAATATTTAATATGAAAAAGGTGAGATACAAAGTTCTACACAGTATGAACTTACTTTATATATATTATATGATATATACATAAAATATACCGTATAATCTATAATATATGACATTATATATACATATATTTAAATATACATATATAATATATACACAGTTTACATATATACTATATGTTTTACATATAAAATATATACATACATATAATATATTTTATGGACTTGACTACTTTAGATACCTCATTACCTCATGCATTATTTGTCTTTCTGTGACTGACTTATTTCACTTAGGATAATATCTGCAAAGTTCAGCCATGTTCTCTCATATGACAGAATTTTCTTGATTTTTAAAGGCTAAATACTATCCCATTATGTGTACATACCACATTTTCTTTATCCATTCTTCTGTTAATGGGCATTTAGTTTGCTTCCAATCTTGGGCTTTGTGAATAATGCTGCAATGAACTTGGGGCTACAAATATCTCTTTGAGAAGTTGATTTCAATTCTTTTGGTTAAATACCCAGAAGTGAAATTGCTAGATTATGTGGTAGTTCTATTTTGATTTTCTGAAGAATCTCCATATTGTTTTCCATAGCAGACACAATTGACATTCTCACCACCAGCGTACGAGGGTTCTAATTTTTCCACATCTTCAACGACACTTGTAATTTTTGTTTATTTGTTGTTTTTTTTATAATATCAATCCTAATAGATGTGAGGTGATAACTCATTGTGGTTTTGATTTGCATTTCCCTGATGATTAGTGACGTTGAGCATCTTTTCATATACTTGTTGGCCAGTGATATGTCTGCTTTGGATAGTGTCTATTTAAGTCCTTTGCAACATTAAAATTTTTTTTGTCATTGATTTGTAAAAGTTCTATATGTGTTTTATATATTAAGTGCTTATTGCATATGTAATTTATAAATATTTTTTAGTATTCCATAGGTTGCCTTTTCATTCCATTGTTTCTTTTGTTGTGCAGAAGTGTTTTAGTTTGATGCAATTTCATTTGTCTATTTTTGCTTTTGTTCCCTGTGCTTTTGGTGTCATATACAAGAAATCATTGCTCAGAACAATGTCTTGAAGTTTTGTCCCTATATTTTCTTATAGAAGTTTTACAGTTTTAGGTAGAACGTTAAAGTCAAATTGGACCTTCTCTTTCTTTTTTCCATGTCTTTTAACTTCTCAGATTTTTCACTTCCTTTTCTTTGTGCTGATTTCTTGGTAATGTTTTCGAATCTATCTTCCAGAACACTAATTCTCTCTTTATCTATGTCAAGCTGCTGCTCAACTTGTCTATTTTTTTTTCAATTCTAATATTCTTAAATTTTAGTAGTTCTTTGAAAACTTTTTTCTAATCTTCTGATTAGTTTTACATTTCTTTAATCCTCCATAATTTTTTATCCATTTTATTGATCTAAATGTATTAAACACATTTCATTTCTATAGTGCTGTTAGTAATTCCACTATATTCTTTGTAGAGCTTATCCTACAGTCATTGTTTCTGTTGACTCTTGCTCATAGTAATTGTTTCTTTCAGACTGTGCTTTCTTATATTAGGTACCAGGGAAATTCACCTGTTTGAGTCTACTTTAATCTGAAATTGAGTTGAAATTTTCCAGGATACATACATGGCATAAATTTCCCCCTAAATCTTTATTTTATATTTTTAATTACAAATTTTCAGAAGACTTTTTTTTTTTTCATTTTTCATTCATTGACCCAAAGGTAAGAAAGAGACCAGCAATTTTTATAACATTTCCCTCATTAGAACAGGGATTTTATTTAGTTTATTCACTGAGAGTTTTGTATATCAAGGGCCCTACCTCTAGAAGGGGATTTCTGACCCATCCTTCCATTTTGGGGAGACTGGGATGAGAACTCCTCAAAAGGAAGGAATTGTTGTAGTTAGCATAAAATTCATACATGAATTTTGTTAAATACATAAATAATCTTCCAATATATTATATTACAATAAATTGTTAATTTTTGTTAAAGATAATTCGAAGTGTACTTCTCTTATTTGTTCTTCAAAATAATCTTTACCAAATCTAAGTTCTTAGAATTTTTTGTGAACATTAAATCAGATAAAATTTGAAAAAATATCCAGCTCATATAAGGCATATTTTAAAATAATTTTAGTAGTTTTATATTATGGCAATGATACTATCACCTTGATTAACTGGAGCACCAGGATGAAATAACTTCTGGTTATTAAGGTGATGATTGCATTAGGGTCAAACATTAGATATTTTATTTCAAGTCCAAGTGCAGAAAATATTTTAGTACATGAGAATTTAATAAACTGAGTATATTTATCATCACTGTCAATAAACATTTGTCAAGCACTTGATATGTTTTGAACTTTGTGCCAAGACAACAAAGATTATATATTTATTTCCCTTTGAATTTCAAATAATTATTTTGAAGAACATGAAAATATAGATAATCACCTTATGGAGCTCAAAATATATTCATGTCACCTGATGTGTACACAAATAAGTAAAAGATGAGCTAAATTATATGATCTATAGATACCCTGTAACTCCTAGAGCCTTTGATTCTGATCCAAGATGTTTCTGGATATAAGAATGTTGATCTGAATGTCAGGTGACGTTCTTTTTGTGATGATGAAATGTATTAGCTTATTTTATAAGTATGTGTATAATTCCCAAAGATATACTAAAAATGGATGCTGGTGGAAAAAAAAGACTCATTGAGAGGATAACACAAAGTTATTTCATTTAGCTTAGAATTTGTCATATTTATTTTTTTTTACTACAATTTTTCCTTTCTAGTGCAAATTAGGTTAAGGAGTCAAGCTGGTATTTGCCAAGTATCTGCTATCCCTGTATTATTTTTCTTAATTTCATTTATTACTGTCTGATATTATATATAATTTTAAAATTTACATTAAAAATACAATATATACTTACTTGTTCATTATCTGTCATCCCTTATTGGGATGTTAGTTTCACAGGGCAAGGTTTTCTGTCTGTTGTTTTTAAGGTCATATCCTCAGTGCCTAGAACAATGCCTGACACACATCAACACTTAATGAATATTTGTTGAAGAAAGAGAGAGGAAGCAGACATGGGGTTAACACTCCTGGGAAAGAGACAGTGATCATGGCGTTTAGAGTATACTATAACAATGATTCTCAAACTTTAATGTGCATCAGAATCACTTGTAGGTTAATTAAAATACTGACTACAGGAGCCCAATTCTCAGCATTTCTTATCTAGTAGGGAATGAATGAGGCCTAACAATTTACATTCTAACAAGTTCCCAAGTGATGCTGATACCACAGGTCCACTTTGAGGACAATCGTTCTATAAAAGAAATAACTTTTTTTTTATACCCAGGTCTCCATCCTCAGCCTCACAGTCCCAGCACCACATGCAGAGTAAGCTTATCTAGAACTAATAATCCTTTGAGATTTGAAACAAAAATCACTATTAACACTTCAGTTAAATTAACCATATGTTATTCTTATTGGATGAAGGGGAGTAAGGGAGAGGAAGGATTCCAGGATATTTTTGGAGATGAGTAAATTGATGTGAATCAAAAGACTAATCCAAAATCATGCTCATGATTTTTCATGTCAAACAGCATGAATTTTCACTACACAAAATTGGTGCTAAAAATGCTAAATCCACCTTCAGAACACTTATTTCTGATCCAAATTGAGAAAATAGAACTAAATCCCAAATAGCAAATGATGCTTAAGAGATCTAAGAACCAACGGAGTGTCTCTTTTAAAAATTTTTAATTTTTTTGAAGTCATGATCTACTACTGTGCAGTTGAGAAAATTTTTTTAGAAACAATAAACGTATTTATGATAATGGGTGAGAAACCCATTAAGAATTTTATTAGATAAGAATGACAAAATTAACTTCCCCTGTTTTCATTTTGGAATCACTGAACATTTGTGTTTCCATAATAAAAATAGCAATGAAAAGAAAATTGGACACAGAGCATTACCCTTTCTCTCTGCAGGGTGGAGGAGGATGATTTCTTCTCCCTTGAAGGATGAGGGAGGCCTACCATGGGTTTAATTAAGGAGGGCATGGTACACAGAAAAAGAGCAAGGCTTAAGGTAATAGCTTGCTGCTTAATTCCCTGTGTTGCATAGTAGTTACATGCTTGGGCTTGAATTCACATGGACTACATGATTTTGAATACTATCTCTGCCACTTGCTCATGGTACTGAGCAAGAAACTTAATATCTGCACCAAATGAGATGAGCCATTCTTTAGAATACGGTACATGGTAAGAAGAGTACCAAATGTTAGCTGATGTTACCACCCTTGGCACAGAATGGCATGAGTTCCATCACATTGTGAGAAATGATCCATACATTCGAAAAGATTCTGTTTGTGAGTTTATTTATCCATTCAGTCTCACCCAAAATTCTGTGCCATGCATTCTGCATTTATCGCATCTTGTGACACAGTATAGACAAGACCCAGACACCTGCCACAGCCTTTGTCGTTGCCTATTGGGCAGAAATTATAGTATGAAAGGATGCTGGGAGTAATGTGTTTGATAGAAAAACAAACAGAAAAAAACAAACAAACAGTAAGTTTAGAGAGGAGAAATATTTAAAAAGAGAAGATGACCACTGGAAAAAAAGAGATAAAACATTTTTTTTTCTTTAGCAAAACTAAGACTATTCCAAAGATTACAATTTATAGATCAATTCCCGATGAATTTAAGCGGAGACTGGGTGATAGGGGCCTCTGATCACCTCTATGTTCATTATTGTTGATATGCAAGTGAACTTTTATTTGTTAATTTTATTAATTGACACTTTTGTTGTTGTTAATTTTGTTTGGATAATGGCAAGGAAGAACATTCTGCACATGGTTTCCTGGGAGGATGCTGTTGAAAATGAAGAATTGTAAGCCCTAAGTACACCAAGCTTTTAGCCTGGCCCCAGAAACAAAGATGGACGTCCTAGAGAGATGTACAGTGTAGTCAGTATCCAGAGTACCATCCGAAAGTACTTGGACTTTAAGTACAAGCAATGGTGCCACAGGTGCAAGTTTTCACAATACAACATGACTCAGGGTGAGGGGCACAGCCATGACTTTCCCATCCTGACGCAGATCACGAAGAAAGAATGCCTGCCCCAGTGGAAGAGGTTTCTGCTTCTAGCTGAGAAGCAGCAGGAGGATCTCTTGCAAACGGTAGTTTTTTTTTTTTTTTATGTTTATGCTTATTATTTTTGCAATGATTCACTAAGAACACATTTATTCTAGTGCTGTATGGCTTTTTAGTTAATTTCTAGAATATTCTTTCATAGTTGTTCCCAGAAGGGAACAAAGCAATTTTACCTTGTGAAACTAAAAAGTGTGCTACTCTATACTTTCGGTATCAGTAAGTCATGAATGTGTATTAAGCAACTATTGAACTCTAGCAAACTTAGAGGGATAAGCAAGAGGGGGGGAAAAAAAGGAGGAAAAAAAGAAAAAGTAAACTAAAATCAATGGTCAGCACTTAGCCTCCAACATCTTTCAGAGTGGTCTTCCAGTTTTTAGACAATTCTTCTCCTTAGGAGCAGTTTTTAAGATTCCTTTTTTAAAAAACTGCATTTTCTGAAATTTTATGTGTAATGATTTGAGGTAAAAGCAGAAAAGGATGTTTGTACTGTTAATAAATGTAAATGAATTTATTTTAAAGTACTATTACTTTTTATATTATTCTTTTATATTTTCATTATGAAAATTATATATAGTACTTAAGTAATTTTTTATTTAGATTGAGCTATAATTGACATATCAGTTTCATAGTACTTTGATATTTGTATATATTTTGAAATGATCACCACCATAGTCCCATCAGCATATGTCACCATACATAGTTACAAAATTGTTTTTCTTGTGATGACAACTCTCAAGATCTACTCTCCTAGCTATTTTCCGACATGTAATACCATATTATTAATTATAGTCACCACTGTTCATTACATCTCCATGACTTATTCTAAATTTTACAACTGGAAATTTGAAACTTCAAGCCCTCTTCATCTATTTCATCCACCCAACCTCCAGCAACCACCAAACTCTTCTCTAAATCCATGAGCTCAGTTTTTTGTTTTTTGATTTTTTAAATTTAGACTCCATATGTAAGTGAAATCATACAGTATTTATCCTTCTCTGCCTGACTTATTTCACTTAGCATAATGCCTTCAAGGTCTATCCATGTTGTTTCAAATGGCAAGGTTTCATTCTTTTTTTATGGTTGAATAATATTCTATTGTGTATATATATACCATCTTTTCTGTATTCATTTATCCATGATAGACATTTAGTTTGTTTCAATTTCTTGATTATTCTAAATAATGTTGTAATAAACATGGGGTGCATAAATATTTTTGAATTAAAGTTTTTGTCTTTTTCAGATAAATAGAAGTGGAATTGCTGGGTCATATGGTAATTCTATTTATAATTTTTTGAGGAACCTCCATATTGTTTTCATAGGGGATGTGCCAATTAACGTTCTCGCCAGCATGGCACAAGAGTTCCCTTTTCTCCACATCTTCAGCAATACTTGTTATCTCTTGTCTTTGTTATAATAGCCATTTAATGTAGTTTTGATTTGCATTTCCTAATAATTAGTGATGTAGACCACCTTTTCATGTATCTGTTGGCCATCTGTATGTCTTCTTTGGAAAAATGTCTATTCAGGTCATCTGTCAATTTTTTTAATAAACTTTTTTTTAATTAAGTATGTAAGTATAGTTGGTATACAATCTTATGTTGGTTATATTAATTTCGGGTGTACAATATAGTGGTTTGACTTTTTATACCTTAGAAAGTGATCATCTCATTAATTCTAGTAATCATCTGTCACCAGAGTGATAAGTTATTCTTAAATTTCTTGTTGGTAGAAGTCAGCATTTCTCTTTCTGATTGAATTATTTGGACCAACTCCAATTTCCTGTGCTGTCTTTGGGAACTGGTTTAAAACTATTTGTTTACAAACACTTCTACCTTTTCTTTCTGAGCTTTTTTCTTTTTTTAAATTAAATTTATCAGGGTAACGTTGGCTAATAAAATTATGTAAGTTTCAAGGTTATAAGTAAATAATACATCATATTATATTGCATTGTGTGTTCACCACCCAAAATCAAATTTCCTTTTGCCACCATACATTTGACACCTTTTATTCTTATCTACCTCCCTACCTACCTTTTCCCTCTGGTAACCACTAAACTTTTGTCTGTATCTATGAATTCTTATTTGTTTGTCTTGTTCATTTGTTACTTTCAGTTTTATATCCTACATATGAGTGATAGCATATGGTTCTCAACTTTTTCTGTCTGACTTATTTTGCTTAGCATGATAACCTCTGCCAATTTTTAAATCAGATTATTATTATTTTTGTTTGTTTTTTCTATGAGTTGTATGAGTTCTTTATATTTTTTCAATGTTAACTCTTTATTTCATATATAATTTGCAAATATTTTCTCCTCTTTAGTAGGCTATCTTTTCATTTTGTTGATGGTTTCTTTGCTGTGCAAAGCTGTTTAGTTTGATGCTGTCCCACTTGCTTATTTTTGCTTTTGTTGCCTTTCTTTTGGTGTCAGATTCAAAAAGTCATAACCAAGACCAACGTCAAGGAACTTACCTTCTGTATTTTCTTCTAGAAATTTTATGGTTTCAGATCTTATGTTCAAGTCTCTAATATGTTTTGAATTAATTTTTCGTGTATGGTGTAAGATATTGACTGGTCCACTTTCATTCTTTTGAATGTGACTGTCCAGTTTTCCCAAAACACTTTATTGAAGAGATTGTCCTTTCTCCATTGTATATTCTAAGTTTCTTTGTCATAAATTAATTGATGAAGATTCCCTTTAAAAAAAGCTCTAATTGGAATATAATAATAATAATTAAAATCTTAAGAATTTACTATGAGTCAGTCACTATTCTGAGTGCTTTGTTTGCATTCACCTATTTAGCACTCCATTCAGTAGCATATAGTTATTACTTTCATTTTATAGCTGAGAACACTCAGAATTAGTGTGACCAAGTAATTTGTCCAGAGTCTCAAGTTACTAAGAAGTATATCCATAATTTGGATTTGGATCAAGATGTTGGTCTTGTATGAACTCCCCAGGAATTTTGGCCATATGTATGGTGTTATGTGTGTATTATGACTGTCCCTCCTCAAACACATTAGGTTGGTTCCCCATTACTTCTGATTTATCTTGTCCAAAATTCTTAGCCAGTTATTTAAATCAAGGTTTAAAAGTTGTTTCCTGGCCAAATCCATCTGGTTCCCTCTCCCAGGAATAACCTAGAGAACCCAAAAAAGTCCATGATGAGAAAATGTCAAGATGGGAGTAAACACTGAAACCTATGAAGAGCAGAGAGCTATTGTCAGCTGAGATTCTCTGTGTGCAGTGCCTGGAAGAGAACAAATTTTGGAGTTCCACACTCACTTCACTCACAAACCTGGGCAGGCATCCTCATGGATAACATCATGCAACACAGACATCTGAGTAGGTGACGAGAATTAGGAAACAACTGGAGACAGAATATCCTCAGCTACTTACCTTTCCATCCCTTCCTCTTCCAGACCTCAAGGTTGCATTCTGAGGATAGCCTCCTTCACCTGTTGCTTTTCCATGGAGATTGAGAGGGAAGCCTTGACCTGAGAAGATTTTGAGGGGTGTGCAGAGCAAGTACTATAAGTTTCTGGGAGTTGAGTCTCTCTATACTACGAATTATTTTCCCCCTTTCTTGGCTCCTTAAACTCATCTGAACTAATAGTCTGGCCTCTGCTTCTTTCACATTTGCATTACCCCTTGGAAGTGGTCATATCTCTAGGGGAAAATTAGCTCACAGGCTAAAATAATGAGACACATGAGCAGCATCACTGGATCAAAAGAAAAATAACAAAGTGGAGTAAAAATCCCATTAGCATCAGAGGTATTAGAGAAGACATACTTAGCATTCAGACTAAGCATAACAGATATACAGAAAGAGGTAAGGGAAGAAAATAGCAACACAAAACAAAAGCACTAACCACACACACATACACATGCACACAACTAATGCTAGATGTGAAAGTATAATTATTGAAATAAAGATTGCAATCACTGGGATAAAGTAGAACTGCCATAACTGAAGGACTAATTAGAAAATTGATGAATTCTTCCCCATGAAAAAGAACAAAGATAAAGAAATAGAATGCATGAAAAGAAAAGTTAAGGATTATAGAAAATGCAGGCAATAAAAACACATAAGAGCATATATGGTATAATTTTAATTATGTAATATTATAAACAGTCCAGAGTAATTTAAGGTGTTGAAATTAGGATAATGGTTATTTTGGGTGAGGAGGATGGAGTTGTTGATAATGAGTTTCTGCAGTGCTGATGATATAGGATGCAGCAAAAAAAGTGCTTTGAGGGAAATTGATAGCCTAAATATTTATTAGGAAAAGGAGAAAGGCTAAAGAATTGATGTAGTAAGTGTCTAAACCATGAAATTAGGGAGAAGCCTCCCTGCCCCAGCAAATCAGAAGGAGCTAGAAAGCAAGAGGATAAAATAAGAATGAAAATTAATGAAATAGAAAACATCAACAAACCCAAAGTTGGGATTATTGAAACAAACTAACAATATTGACAAAACTAAGACAGAGAAAGGATAAAAAAAGAATAAAAGAATTAAAGGGACACAAACAATATTAAGAATAAAATAGGAGCAACTTTATACTAGCTTGAAAATTAGGTGAAATGTATAACTTTCTAGAAAAATTTAACCTACCAAAACCAATGGAAGAAGAAATTTAAAAGTCTGAATATTCATATAATTATTAAAGAAATTGAATCATTAGTTAAATTGTTCCAATTGAGATAATGCCAACTGTTTTCCAAAATGGATTTCTTTCTTTCTTTTTTTTTTTACTTCCACTATCAGCATATAACAGACTTAGTTTTATGTAGATCAACATATCTCTAACACATTTACTTTCAGAGTTCATTTTTGTCTACTCCCCCATTCCACTTACTATGAACCAGGCAGTTCATATTTTCTCATTTTAATGTGAAATAATATTTGGCAAGGGAAACACTATTTTGAACTTACTTTTATTTTTCTCCAATTATTTACATAGCATTATAAAAATGCTTTGATATTCATTAATATGTTTAATCTTAATTTACAGTACTATAGTGAATATTATCTTTTTCTATAGATTATAAAACTGTAGCTCAAAGAATTAAATGACTTGGAAGAGAGTTTTAGGGCAGTATTATGGGCAGAAGAGAATTAATTTTTATTTAAAAAATAAATAAAATATCAGATGTCACTGATATTCCCTTCTCTTATGATACATGTGTCATTTGAGTTTTCTGGGAAGCAGATGCTGAGACAGACATAGAAGTGCAAGAGAAATATTGGTGGGTAATGACCGTGAGACACAAAGGAAGAGGAAGCACAGGATTTGAAAGA
Source organism: Rousettus aegyptiacus (assembly GCF_014176215.1). Taxonomy (NCBI): domain Eukaryota; kingdom Metazoa; phylum Chordata; class Mammalia; order Chiroptera; family Pteropodidae; genus Rousettus; species Rousettus aegyptiacus. The sequence goes on along the minus strand of NW_023416311.1, from coordinate 24,957,664 downwards.
GAAAACCTAATACTACAGTGCAGACCCAGCAGCCATGAAAGGGGAAAGGAAGCAAGATGGACAAGGAGACTTCGATCCTGATTCAAAATTGGCAAAGCCTTGGCAAACCCAATGGGGAGCTCCAAAGCAATCACTGTCCATAGAGGAGTCCCCATTGGACACCAATAGCTAGGCAATTGCATAGCCCATGTGCTGTGGCTGGGCAATGCTTTAGAAGTGCTTGTCTCAGCTCAAAGTGATTTCATTGATTGGAATTTTGCTATGAATTTATTTTCATTTATCATTTATTTATTTTATTGTATCTATCCATTTATCTATCATCATCTATCTATTATCTATCATCTATCTACTTATTGTCTACATCTATATATTTATCTATTTATTATCTATCTACATCTATCTATCATCTATCTATCTATCTATCTATCTATCTATCTATCTAATCTAATCTAATCTAATCTAGCAGTAGGACATTTACTGTATTTTAGGGATTAGAATAGATCATCATCATTCATTTGTTGCTAAAATGGTCTCAGATTTGGTCATTAGGTGCTCCTTTACATTGTCTTCTGTGTTTTTTTGACATGCTCTTACACTACATTAAAAAAAAAAAAAGGACACTTTCTTACTTACTTTCTGGCATCACAAGAGTTTCCAGGATCATCTTGTTATTTTTTTCTGGTCCAGTCCTGAAATCCACCACATTTCCAAAAAGCTCTGGTTCCTTATCTTGGACAATGGCATGTAGAAAAAAAGATCTGGGTGAGAGGTATGGAAAAAGTGCTTTGTAAAATGTTGTGGGAAAAAAAAAGAGGAAAATGTCATATTTAGGCAACGAGACTCAATAGACACCCAGTAGGAGTTTTTTTGTTACTGTGGCTGAATTCTTAAATTAAATGTAATCAAGTGAAAAAATGTTTAACCCAGGCAGAATGGGCAGGGTGGCAGTGGGTACTGAAGAGCTTCTCAGGACATCAGACTTTCAGTTTTAAAACAAGGAAAATCCCAGGGAAACCAAGATGACTCATTTGCCTTAATATGGGACAGGGCTGGTGTTATGATTAATTCTATGTCAGCTTGACTGGCCATGGGGTGTCCAGATTAAAAATTATTTCTTGGTGTGTCTATGAGGGTGTTTCTGCATAAGATTAGTATTCATATCAACGAACTCAGCTAAGTTAATTTGCCCTCCTCAATGTGTGTGAGCATCATCCAATCCAGCGAGGACCTGAATAGAAAAAAGGGGAAAGGAGGAATTCATCTCTACCACCATTTTCTTTCTGCCTCAGTGCTTGAACTGGGACATCTTATCCCATCTTCTTTTTACTTTGAACCTGGAAAGGATTTGTACTTTTTACTCACCTGGTTCTCAGGTCTTTGGACATAGACTGGATTACATCACTGGCTTTCCTGGGTCTCTGATTCCTCATAACAAATCCATATATATACACCAACTGTATTGCTATCTACCTATAGATTGTCAGGGTTCTATATAGCTTTCCTATTGGTTCTGCTCCTCTGGAGGTTCTCTGAAGAATGCAGACTAATATAGTTAGTCAGGGAGGGAAGGGATCAGCGTAGGCTATAGTCATCAGAGAATGCATCCAGTGGAGGGGAGGAGGGCAGGTCTTTGAGGCCTTAGAGGTCCTAAAAGAAACTCTTCTCCTTATGCATCTCAAACCCTGTCATTCACTGTGAGTTGTGAATGACAACTCCTGATCCTCTGTTCTCTCCTCACTGAACTTTAAATTATAGCTTTGGACTTTAAACATTGCTTAGATAAGCTGTGATTGGAAGCATGGTCTTTTACCAATGGAGCATATTTTTCTGCCAGTGACAGCCTGTTGGAACAGAAGGTGGGAAGTCCAGATGTACAATTACTATTGGGCTTCCAACAGCATCCCATTTGAGATTTACAGAAGCACAACTAAATCAACAAAGGTTTTGTTTCAGTTGTCACTGACTGCAACCGCTAAGGTTTCTTGCCTGTACCTATGATGTATTTCTCACAAGAGCTGGATGGTGTGGTTGAAAGACCAGGGCGTGAAAGTTTTAGAGATGAATGAGTGCTAGCCTTAAGCAGAAGCTCAATCCAACATCTCGTTAAGCTCTCTGTCTTTATGTACAAACTATCGTTGTCCCCATAGTACAGATTCAGAAACTGAGGCTTCAGAATGATTGAATGTCATATACAAGCTGCAACATTATATATGCTGGAAAAGAGATTGGAGAATGCTCACTTTCTAGTTGGTATTACACATACCTTTGTGAAATCCATAATGCACAGAGCAAGAATTTCTTCATTAAAATGTTTACATGACTTGACCCAGAGTTCTCTATCTTATTTGAGCATCGAGTTCTTTCTTCACAAGATGTCTGTTATGAGATCACACAATGTTGAGTCCAAAAAAGTTGTCATGAATGGGAAATTTGTGGTAAGAAAAAGAAATAATGAGACTCACTGACATTAATGGAGGTACACAAACACCACAATTCCTAATGAGGAACTGTTCTCGTTAATAAATCTAAATAATCGATACTGTTTAAAGATATTTAGTTGGCTGAGCTATGGTTCACTTTAGAAGACAAAATAGTTCCTTCTTCCATTTTTGCCACCTCCAGCAGTATTTGTTTGCAACCCTATTGTTTAGCCAGGGTGTGAGGACAGCAGCTATAAGAAGTTTCATTAAGAGATTTAGACACTTTGGGCATAAAGTGCTCCTACTTAGGGTGCAGGTGTCAGAGTGTGAGGCAGAGTCAGTAGGAAAATCAGTCTTCCTGCCTTAACTTAGATTTCAGCACACTTCAAGAATTTGTGGTTTGGGAAGCATTAAGAGATAGCACGCCTAAGAACACCTGCATATCAGTGATAAAAAGACAGAAACTGCAATAGAACAGTGGTGAGAGCCTGTGAAGACATTTATAGAAAAAGAAACCACCAAAGTTTTAAGCATAAGAAAAGCCCAAAATTATTGGTAATCAGAAATCAGACAAATGTCAATCAAACAACGTGGAGCTACCCCTTCCTGTCTATTAAACTAGTGAAAATTAGAGAACTGGGTAGTGCCAGCCTTGGCAGGGATGTGGAGCTATGAAAGGCACATGTTTTGCCCCCCATAGAAGGGAAGAAGGGTGAATTAGTGTACATATGTGCCTACATGTGCCTACATGTGACTTAGCTATTCCTTGCTTGATGTTTATCTCAGGGACAATATCTTGGAGTCCATAATGTCTAAGTAAATTTGTTTTATTATAGTTTAGGTTCAGGCAGTTGGAGGCAACCTGGGCATTCATCACTGGAAGAAGGGGGATAGGCAGGGGTGATATCCGGTTTATAGGCACAGTATAGCCATACTACTTGTTGAAATAGTGAAATAGTGTCAAGTTGGTGAATAACTGGTTACATCTAACTCACTCAATGCCTCTTCATCTCTTCATGAGACCTATTCAATCTTTACATAATGCAAGCAATTAAAGATAAAAGGCTGGCATTTCAGGAGCCTCTAGGACCTGGCTCTGGCACAGAGGCAGCTTTCTGAATGGGCCATACCTGTGTTGTACAAAGGTTAAATATTTTGGACATTAACTCTATGGAGAGGTAAGATGAGGTGGATTTATACAATGGAATACTAGGCTACAGTTAGAAGCAATGGATGTAGAGATGACCTTGTATCTTAAAAAATAAAAATAGCTCTTATGAAAAATGAATTGTTCTATATTGATGTTATTTATGTAAATTAAAATTACATTCACATAAAAAACTGAAATATACATCTTATAAGAACACATATGCATTACCAAAATGATTACTTAGGAAGAGAAAAAGAACAGAAGTGAGTCATGATGATTAAAGGGAATGAATGAATAAATGAATAAATAAAACAAAAGGGTTATACACAGGTTAACGATAAGGATATATCATGAAGTGGATGGAGTATGATCAACTGAACCACCTTCATATGGAGTACAAAATTTAAAAAATATTAGCTAAAACACAGCACTACATGCCAGACACTACTGAAAGCACTTTGCATACATTAACTCATTTCATCCTGTCAACAACCTCAAGCCTGGCCAGGCCATATTTGCCTTTTGAATCCAATTCTGGACATTTGCTTCTCTTTGCTGTATCCTAGCAATGTTGAAGTTGTTTCAGTGGTTTCTCAAGCAGTCAAAATTGACTAGACTCAGAAAACTAGAGCAGCAGCAGAACAAGATGGGATAGATATCCCGCTTATAGATGTGAGGTTGTTGGTAAGCTGTGTAAAGACATTCATTAAAGACTGTATTACTTTCCAATTGTTGTTATAGTTCTATGGGTCAGAAGTCTTACATGGGTCTCACTGGGTTAAAATCAAGGTGTCAACAGGGACATATTCTTTTGTGAAGGCTCTAGAAGAGAATCTGTTTTCTTACCTTTTCCAGGCTCTAAAGGCAACCAACATGCCGCACCTCGTAGTTTCCTTCTTTTATTTTCCAAACCAGCAATGTTGCCTCTCTCTAACTATTCTTCCATAGTCATATCTCCTTCTCTGATGCTCACTACAGCTGGAAAAGTTTCTTTTAAGGGCTCCGATTGAGCCCATCTGAATAATTCAGAATAATGTCCCCATCTTAAAGTCCTTAACCTGAATACATCTGCAAAGTTGCTTTTTCCATGTAAAGAGTTTTGGGAATTAGGACATGGACATCTTTAGGGGACCATTATTCTGTTTACCAAAGGGACTAACAGAAATTCTTTGGGTGGAATGGCACTGAAAAGGGGAGATAGAAGTCTTTATGGGGGAGGAAGGGGAATTTCTGATGATATTAGTGTTCACATGACCTCGTTTATAGTTCAAATATTGATGTTGATAAAGTTTGCCAACATTTCGATAGCATTTAAAATAGAGTCTTTTGCAAAAAAATAAAAAAATATATGGAAAAGAATGAAATAAAAGGAGTTGAGGAAGGCGATTTTCAGATTCTAGATTAACTGTGGAGTGGGGTGGGTGGAGGTGGTGGGTGGTGGTTTGAGAAGGTAGGAGGGTGGGAGATTTGAGGTAAAGGGAGTAAAGAACAGATAACTAACCTTCAGCTTTTATTACCATGACCACAAAAAAAAAAGACAGAAAACCATAAAATTTCTGCCTTAAGGCAAATGTTCCTGATCTCAACACCTGACTAAGATAACCAAATATATTATAGAATTCTTTCACTTATGATTGTAGAACTATATGATTAAAAGCATCCTAAATAAGTAGAATTTAATGATGAATCAAAATAATGAATGTATACCATGAGAGGTTTGCTCCTGGCACAAAAGTGATCAATATTAAAAAAAATATTAATACATTATTATAGGTTATATTACCATCTTAGGACAATGAGTGTATGAATCAATCAATAAATAGATATAAAAAAGCTTTATTAATTCAATTTATTATTATTTAAAAAGTACAAATATGGGAATGGGAGAATACTTCTTTAATATTATCAAGAGTACATTCCAAGCTAATAGTCGACATTATGCTCAAAGGAGAAAAAAAGAAAAGGTTCTCCTTTTCAAAGTACCCAAGAAAAACGCCTCATCCACCTTTTTATTTAATTCACTTTTGAAAGCTATGAGAAGTAGTTTCTGCGGCTTGGCCATTAAGGAGGTTGCAGCTTGGTCTTTAACCTGAAAGGATTCTGTATAACCTGGAGCCGATCGTGCTTCTCACTGCTGTTAGGCAGCTAGTCAGACATGAGTGACAGGAGAACTAAAAAGTGGAAGCCCAGCCCAGAGACTGCCCAAAGAGCACCCCATTGGTAGTTAAAGAATCCTTTCTCCATTGGGAGGGCCATAACCTATAGCTGATTTAATCCATCTGCAGACGCTTGTGCAGAAAGTACTACCCTAACCTGCCCACAACCTCAGCCTCATTATACCATTATTATAATACCATGTTTATGCCCAGAAATCCATGAATCTAATTATAACAGATGAATTCTGGGTAAGTACATGCACACTAGGAAAAGAGTTATATAGCAGCCAAGTGTCAATCAAAATGACCTATGTGCAAAACACCTAGGAAGCCCTTTGTAACCACCCATTATGGCCCTAATATAATACAGATCTTTCCACTTCTACTTTGTTTCAACTCTCTTTGCTGAAAACCCACTCTTCCCTTGGAGCGTATTCTATCTTTTATCTTTCACCTCCCCATTCCACAGGGCTACAGCTTTCCTTAGCATGGCCCATTCTCCTTCTAAATGTACTTTAATAAATCTTACTTTTTCTAAATCTCGCTTGCCTGTAATTTTTTGCAGCATCAGCAGGGAAGAAACTGAAAAAAAATGCAAATTGCACTTCTGTGTTGTTATCCTCCCTCTCTCCCCCATACCACTGGGGTGACGCTGGAGTTCAAATCATCCCCAAATGGTAACACTGCTGCCAGGTGCTGCTCAGAATACACTGCAGCAAAAAACAGAAAGCTAAATTTTATTCTTTGTCATCTATCTAGTCGAAACCACTCATTCTGAAACTAAGAACACCAAATATCAAACAGGAGAGGCAAGTTCCTTAAGAGGAAACAACTACTGGCAGAAGTAGAATAAACAACTCCCATTCGTTGAGCACCTACCACTTACTTCTCAAATAGCTCTATGGGAAAAGTGCTGGCCAGGAGGCTGAGGCTGGAGACATACAACCTATCTGAAATCATAAAATGAAGCGAGGCAGAGATAAACAGAGAGACACGATGCTCAGGAAAAGATTATAATTTTTTTTTATCTTTATTACATTTTATAAAATAATTTTATAATTTTTGCATCTCTTAAAATAGTTATTTTAATGTTTATTTAATGAGGGTAATCTACCAGGGCAAGGAAACCTGCTAAGCAGAAGCCCAGAGAGAGACCACATTTCTGATTTAGTCTGACAGGTTGGCACACCCTTGGACCTTGTGTCTTAATCTGATTCTGAGATAGGGCTCTAGATTGAGACCCAAATTTGCTGGTTCCTTCAGCTGAGTTCTACACCATGGCACTTAGATTTTCTGGTTCATAGGCAAGAGAACTTTCCTTGGGATCCACTCTGATACCAAAAGTGAACATTGTACTGCTCTTCCTCTCCTAGGTCATTTCAAGAGTATTTTTTACCCACCTGCTTTGTCTCTAGTAATGAACAAGAGACCAGGTAGGAAAGGTCTACACTGACCTAGAGGATGAGCCTGGGCTAAAACACTCAACTCTGTATGCCAGATTGACTTCATCGTTTGTCTCGTTGGAAATTCTGGCCAGGTGATGCTAGCCTTGAACGTTCATGTTAATGAGGACTGCCCTTTTTGACAGCATGAAGTTCTTTAAAAACCCTTTTCCATTCTGGTTCTTGTGTCTGCTGGCAGGTGTCTGCCAACTTCCTTCTCATGCGGCCTGATCTGGCTGCTTCAGTCTGATTTGTTTTGTTTCCTTTCTTACAGGGAAGGATTTCCTTTGTAAACTCCAAGAAGTCATTGCCCTGGGCATTTTCTACCCTGCAGCCCTCTGCTCCCCTCTGCTGGAATGCTGCCACTGCTTCTCCTGGAGACATTTCCTGAAACACAACAGGAAGTGTCACCTTTTTCATGGGTTCATCTCACTGGCCAAGTCCATGCTTTATTCAGTCCACCTGTCCATTTCAAGGTCAGTTCCCAGAAGCACTTGTACAAACCCTAGAAGAGGTGCTGGTGACACTTGGAAGTACTGCAAGTTGAGCATCTTCATTATGATTACTTTTTCTTCTTAATTTGCAGAAATAACAATAATGTGCTATTTCTAAATATTTGTTTGACACATTCCCCAGGGGTCCTGGGGCACCGACCAAGACCCTCAGACTCACTGCCTCTACTTACCAGTGGGTGTCGTCAAAGGTGTTCTAAACTTCCTGGGCTTTACTAGCTTCTAAAACAAGATAGGAATCAAAAATCCCCAGTAGGCTGATGCCTTGAATTACCATTCTTTGTCGTCTATGCTCAGCCACACCCAGTTCATTGAGCTGCAGTACTTTTGGCTCAAGCAAACAGGGTCTGCTGCTCATTGACTCCATGCACAGTGTCTATTTCCACCTTCCCACAACTGGACTGCCTTTCTCACAGATCTGTGCCTTCCTATATTCTGCATGTGCTTCAAAGTACGTCCAAAGTAACAAATGTCTCACTATGTGTCATGTATCTGTGTCAGTTGGGGAACACATCGAAAAATATGGCAATTTTCATGTCTGCCTTGGCTTGTTCTTTCTGCCAGGGTCCCTGGAGTCTCTATCATCCCAGGTACTTACACACACACACACACACACACACACACACACACACACACACACTCGTACGTATGTACCTATAAATACATATGTACGTATATGTGTATATATTACATATCTGTCTGTCTATATCACTTGTTCTTTACAGTAAGCCTTTGTGTAATTTATCTCTTAGTGTTCCCAACAATGCTCTGGGGTACTATTATCCTCACCTTTAAAGAAGACTAAGAAGACTCAGAGAGAGTAAGCTATCCCCCTTTTCCCTTCTAGAAGCCTGCTCTAACTCTAGGACCACATCTGTAAATATCTTCTCCTGAGTGCCTAACACAACGCCTACTTGTTAAGTGAATGAATACACATGTTAAATAAATGAGTGAATGTTATTGTCTGATTATCTTTTAGGTCTCTTGCCTTGTTTCTTTTGGGCCCACATAGCCAATGTCAAGGTTGAATTTTTTGGCATTCCATTTGAGAAATAGCAATGTGACTGGAAGAAAAAATGTCAACCTGACTCCGGTTAACCAGTGTTCCTAATTAAGCCACGACATACAGTGCTTACAGCTAAATACAGTGTGGCTTCAGCTATAACTCAGCTAATAGTTCATGGTCTCTGTTATCTCCTTTTCTGGCATTTCACTGATGAGTGTATAAATCCCTGTAGAATCATGGCCTCAATCTCTGTAATGAGGCCGTTAAAAACCAGGGGAAATTATAGCAACAGATAAGGTTGGCTTTTCTGTATACCTACTTTATAAATGTCTCTCCTCCCTCTTCCCTCTAGTGAAGTAAATACCATTTGACTGACCTAAGAGCTGAATTTCGTCTGAGTTGGCTGGGCCACATGACTGAGTTATTCTTCAAGAAGAAAACGAGTATTAAAAGTAGTTTCTGTCTTCCTCGATCTGATGGGTAACAGAACTGGAAATATTCCTTTCCTCTAGTAAAGAGCAGCTTAGAGTGGTAAAGCTTGGCTTTCACTCTCACTAACCCAGGTACTAGACATGCCCAATGTTTATGAAGCCCCTACTATGTGTTAGACCATGGCCAGGTATTAAGGTTACAGCAATGACAAAAGAGCTTAGAGAAAATTCCATCCTTATGTGGAAAGTGCCAAGAAGGATAAATGAGTAGGAGGAAAGTGTACCCTGGGGGACTAGAGACTTGTCTTTGGCACTCAGCATCATTTCTGACTCCTTATATGCACTCTTTAGTATTTCAGGTGCCTAAAGCATGGGGGCCTGTTTCTTCCAATCCCTTCCCAACAGCATTCTGGTTTACATTCTGTTCTTAGAGGCTCACATACAAAATTTTGAAAGAGGAAAAGAACTGGAAGCAATTTTCACAGAGACAGGTAGAACCAAAAGTTTGGGCAACATCTGTTGGTGGTACCTCAGGCAGCTGTAACCACCTTCCCCAAACTCACCCTTGCAGTCCTTCCAACAATTACATAAGCCTTAACACCCTCTATTAAAGCCCTTCCTACATGGAATATCTAGAGTTCCTTTTGTTTCGTCAATGGAATTTTGATTTATATACCATTATAAAAACTTTGGATATCTTCTCCCATGGTAAAAATGACCAAGTTTTACAGCTTCCTTGTGCTAAACATCAAGATTATAACTATAGGGTGGGGTTTACCCTGTGCATTTTTAAACAAAGACCAAAAAGTGAAGATCTTAATTCAGACCCGTATGATGTTGATGGCAAAACAATGTTTTAAGAATTGCTAAACACACACTTGCTAGGATGAAGTATGTATACTTTTCTCTCCATATGTATATAAAATGACCACAAAGAATGAACCACAAAGAAAGAACCATAGAGTTCCAGTTTATCCTCTGGGAGAACTTCAATAAGATTTAACTGGCGGTATGGCTAATGCTCTAATTTTTGTTCGGAGCTTCTGGTTCTGGGAGATCTCAAGTCCCACACTGTGTATTAGCTTCAGAACCTGTCTTACACATCTCAGAAAGTCTTAGCAATTGTTTCAGCTCAGTTTGCAATCAGTAATGATTGAGGTTTGTGCTTTGCTCTGTGTGGAAGAGAGCTTGGGTGCACAATGGATTAATCAGATCCTTGATTCACAACACACGCATCCTTTGTCCATGCACAATCCTTGTGTTAATTATTTATTTGTCAATTAATGTGTCTTAACAATGCAAGCAGCATCCACGAACCCATCACTCTTACATTCTGTGGAAGCCTTCTCTACTTCAATATGTTCTGCAAAATGCTGCCAGAATTTTACATCTTAGCAAAAATAGCTGTGTGATTCTTCAGGTATCTATTTAACCTCATCACTAGATCTATATCTTGGACAGAGTCTGCATTTCTTCCTGTCTGTGAAAATAAGGAATAGACATCTTAAACTCCTTTTGGCAGAAAGAATAATATCCTCCTAGTAGTCCAAGCTATAAATGGATCAGTCTTAGGCAAAAATATAAGTGCCCTGACATTTTTTCTCTTAACCATTAAAGCAGTTCTTTGGCAATCTTGTTTTGGATTAATAGAGGAAATGAACCTCTTGAAGAAACATTTCGTTTTTAATGGTAGATACTCAAAAATAAAAAACGAATATATAAGTGAATAATGTTTAAATAGTCTTTTAATGGGGGTACATTTGTTAAACTTCGATCAAAGAAAATTATGCATCAAAGAGCCTGACAAAATATAAATTTTAAAAATGCAAACATTTACAACTTAATTGCAAAATTTCGACCCTTTAAAAGCATGAATTTGGACTGATCATTAAATATAGAAGGCTACATTTAAATATGCCAATTTGCTTACCATTAAATTGAACCGAAAGTATATTACGTAAAAAACAAAACAAAACAAAATCTGGGAATTCTAAAATAAGTGGAAACAAAAGGAAATTAAAAAACAAATCTATTGAAATCCAAACTAAAAATGTTGTCTGAAATGAATGTCATATAACAAAATGTCATTCTCTAACTTGAATGTGAACCAAAATGCTCTTTCTTTAAGTTTTATTTCACTGCTTCTAAATGAGTTGACTATATTCCACCACAGAGAGCCAGTTAGTGTGAGAAGTCTTATACTTTCACTTTAATTCAACATAAATAGATAGATAAATAAATAAATAATTAGATGATAGTTGGATAAATGAATAGATTCTCTGCTGGGTGATAAGTAGCTGGAAAGGAGTCTTAGAAAAAAAAGTTTTTAAATCATTCTACTCTGTGAGCTTTTCTTCAAATCAAGGTCTGTCTAAACCCCTAGGGAGATATAACTAACCACTTTCAACTATGTCTATGGTAGAACAGAAATTTCTCTCGTGGTGGTTTTAACCTAATGTGGACCTCAAAGGAAATCACCCACTTGCAATTAGTACCACAAATCAAGCACTTCAATGGTGAGGTGATCTTTATCCTCAGGCTACACATCTATGCCCTCTCTAGCCACAGCACACATTCAGAGATAATTACATTGCTTATAGATATAATATTATATATCTATTATAGGTAGTTACATCTGTGATATATTTTGTAGTCCTTCTCACCCAACCTTCTAAGCAATGAAAGAATAATTGCAATTATAACTACCCTTTATTGAACACAGTGTCCATTTATTATCTCTCATTTTCATGCCTTTAATGTAAGTTCTGTTATTTGACATTTATAGTTAAAGAAACAGAGGATCGGGAATTATGTGACTTGCCTACAGCTACACAGTGACTAAATGATGGAGCCAGGAATTAAACACGAATCTTTCTCTAAAGCTTGCATTTTTTTTTTTTTTTGTGCTGTGCTAGAGCATGAACCACATTATCTTCCCAGATACTCTAACTCTTCCAAGGATGGAAAGTGCATTACTTCAGAAAGTAGCCTGACTCTTAGTTGCCAGAGTGAAATTAGAATATTTCCTGGCACTTTCACCCACTTGTGCTGCCCTTGGAAGCTAGTGAAAAAAATACTCTACTTTTCCTCCACATGACAAAACTTCAAGTATTTAAAGACTCATCCATAGCACTCAAGGTTTTCTCTTCTTCAGGCTGATATCTCCATGAACCCACACGTTGTGGCCATGTTTTCCTGTCAAAGGATCTCATATGATAGCCTATGCAGCCCATAGGGTTTAATCAACTTTTTCTCCCACAGTGTGGCTTTCTGTAAAATTTCTCTATAGGTGTTGAGCACTGGTCTAAGAAAGTTAAATCTCTCTGTGAGCAATAGTGGGGAGGCAATGGGAGAACCTCTTTTATTTCTAACGGTGAATCTTACTGAAATGATTTTTTTTTTTTTTTTTTTGCTATGAAAGATAGGCTACTCTCTGACCCAAGTCCTAGGAAGGGACTCCTAAACCAGTAAAGTAGAATCTAAGTCAATCCTGAACATGTCTTTCACCATTGTGTTCCTCTGTCAAGATTTGCAGCACCTCAATAATCATACTTATTAGTCACCTACTATTTGATAAACACTATTCTAGGCATTGGTAGTAGAACACTGAGTTTAACAAAATCCCTGCCCCGATAGAGCTTTCATGAAAAATAAAATAAAATAAAATAAAATAAAATAAAATGGAAATCAGGAAAGTGTTAATGAGGAGAGTATAAAATTCAATATGGGTGGTCAGAGAAGGTTTCAATGAAGTGACATTGGATCAACGACCTACAGGTGATGAGCGAGTGAACTGTTGGACTATGTGCAGAGTCCAAGAGAGAGTACTCAAGGCTGAGAGATGGAGTGAGAAGAAGTTCATGAGGCTGGAGATTGAATCAACAAGGAAGTGTATGACCCAGATGAGGTCAGAGAGGTGTGCCAGATGATGTAGAGTAGCCATTCTCAAAGTGTGGTGATGAATCCTGGAGGTTTCTAGATACTTTCAGGAGATCCAAGAAATAGAAACAAGTTTTATCATAATACTTAGATGTTATTTGCCTTTTTTACTACTGTTCTGTTACTAATATACAATGGAGCTTTCCAGAGATTATATAATGTGGATAGTGCAATAAAGTGAATGCAGAAGTAGATATGAGAACCCAGTTTAAAAAATTTATTTATTTTAATTAGTTTCAAGTATACAGTACATTGGTTAGACATCTATATAGTTCGTAAAACAATCCCCCCATTTGCTCCCACCCTTCTCTGACCCTCTACCTAGCCAACATATTAATGGTAACTTGCTAACTGCATTCCCTATGCCGTGCTCCGCATCCCTGTGACTATCCATGTACTTCTTTAACCCTACACCCCATTCTCCCAGCCCCCCAACACTCCCTCCCCTTTGTCCATTACCTATATTTGTGAACCTGTTTTTGATTAGTTTGTTATTTTTATTCCTTAGATTCCACATATAACAGAAATCATATAGTGTTTCTCTTCTTTGACTGACTTGAATATTTTTAGATCTATCAAGGCAATATCTTTTCCCATCCCTTACCTTTTAGTCTGTGTGTGTCTTTAATCTGAAGTGAGTCTCTTACAGGTGACATAGGGGAGTCTTGTTTTCCTTTCCATTCATCCACTCTATCAATTAGTTGGAGCACTTAATTTTTTTCCACTTGAGGTACTTGTTGATAGGAATGTAGTTGTTACTATTCTTTATTCCTGTTTTTGATACATGTTTTTTTTCTTCTTCTTCTTAAAGAAGTCCCTCCAACATTTCCTGTAATATTGGCTTGGTGGTGATAAATTCCTTTAGTTTATTTTTGTCTGGGAAGGTCTTTATCTGTCTTTCAACTCTAAATGATAACTTTGCTGAATAAAGTATCCTTGGTTGTAGATCCTGGATGATCATCATGTCAAATATTTTCTGCCAATCCCTTTGTCTTGCATAATTTCTTTTGAGAAATCAGCTGCCAGTCTTATGGGTTTGCCCTTGTAAGTAACTATCTGCTTTTCTCTTGATGCTTTTAATACTCTTTCTTTGTATTTAACCTTTAGCATTTTAATTATGATGTGTCTTGGTGTGGGCCTCTTTGGATCCCTGTTTTTGGGGATTCTCTGAACTTCCTGAGGTTTTATGTCCATTTCCTTCACCAGGTTAGAGAAGTTTTCCATCATTACTTCTTCAAACAGCTATTTAACATCTTGTTTTCCTTCAAGTATGCTGATCAGACAGATATTTGGACCTTTAATAGTGTACCATATGCTCCTTAAATTATTTTTATAGTCTTGGCATCTTATCTCTTGCCATTCTGATCGCACGTCCTTGGTTTTCCTCTAGATAGGGCATTCGATCCTTTTGTTTATTCACTTTGTTTATTTTTTTGTTTATTCCATTTAATATACTTCTCATCTCAGATAATGTGTTCTTTATTTCAGACTGGTTCCCTTTTATAATTTCAATTTCTATTTTATGGTTTTTATCTCTTTGTCAAAGTTCTCACTGAATTTATCTACAATTCCCAAAAGTTTATTGAGCATCTTTATAACCAGTGTTTTGAGCGCTGCATCTGTTAGATTACTTGACTCTATTAGATCTGGATCTCTGTTCTGTTCTCTCATGTGTTTTCTGCTTCTTTGTCTTCCCATTTTGGCTTCCTTTCCATGTCTGTTTCTATATACTAATAAAAGCTCCTAAATCTCTTGGTCTTATTAGCATGGCTTTTTGTAGTAGGTATCCAGTGGCACAGTCCTGAGAGGGGTTCAGCTGCAGGCCAAATTTAACCCCAGCCTGTGGCCCACCAGGACCACCTGTTAAGATTCAGCAAGCAATCCACAGATGCTGTGCTTATAGTTCCCTCAAAAGGCCACACCAGAAACTGAGGCCAGCTGCTTACAGTGTTAATTTAGGCACTGCTCAGCAAAGAGCACTTGTCTCACTGAGGATATACCTAGATGTGGCTTCGGTGGAGCTGTGAGTTGGGGGAGGCAGAGTTTCAGGGAATCCTCTGGGCAGAGTGACCTCTGTTATACAGTTTGATGATGTCACAGCTATGGTAGCTCTGTGTCCACACACTGTGAAGGGAAGGGCTAAACAGGGAACAATGGACACCACCAGCACTTCTGTGCAGTGTGAGTCTTGCTTTGACCCTCACCTCAACAATGTTTCCCTGTAAGTCCCTGGTACCTTCTGCATGCAGCTGAATCAGCACTGGTGCTCAGAGCGAGCAGGTCTGTCACCATGAAAATCCACTCCTGGACGTGGCCCCTTTAAGAAGTGTCTACCATTGCCATAGCCTCCGTTTCACTCAGCCGCTTGAGACCCAGCAGCACCATGTTTTTGCCCCGTCCTACCTTCTGCTGTTTGCAGGGTGATTTCTTGGATTTCTCCCTAGTCGTATGGCTTGTTCATCTAGATCCCAGGCAATTTTTCCTTGCTGCTGCTCCTTGTTTCCGTCACAACTTTAATTTGGTTGCCAGAATAGTGAACAGAGCCTCTACCATCTATACCATTTTATCCCCATCTTTGAGAACCCAGCTATTTTTTTACTAAGCCAGACAGTAAAGAGTTTTGCAAGAATATACCATAATACCACTCTTACCATTAATTTTTTTGGGGTGGTTTGGAAAACAGTTATTTTTCATAAAAATGTTATTATACTAGGTGGTAAGTTTATTATTGTTATTTTTCAATGAGTTTTACATGTTCTTTAAAGTTCTCAATTTTATTTTCTAATATGGTATGTGTTTATAGATATCATCCATATAAACAATAGTTCTTTATAGTTCTCGATAATTTTTTATAAGTTTAAAGGGGTCCTGAGCCCAAATGGTTGAGAATCACCAGTGAAGAGCATTATAGTCTATTTTCATTATTTTTATCTTTTGACACTGGGCAGTTTTGAATAGAGAAATGATAAGGCCTGACTTACAGATCTGCAGGGTTATTCTGACTGATGATTAAGGATAGGTTGAAGTGGGTGATGAGAGAGAAAGGGCAGAAGCATGAAGGCCAGTTAGGTGGCACTTGCAATGGTCATGCAAGAGCTGACGGTGGCTCAAACAAGGTGGAAAAGGGGTGTAGTGAGAAATAGTCTTGATTCTAGATTTACTTTGAATAATGAGCCAGCAGGTTTTATTGATAGGTCGAATGTGGAATATAAAAGTAAAATGAGAATATAAAAGTAAAATCAAGGAATCTCTGTAAGTTTTGTTTATTCCTTGTTTTTTTTTTTTTTTTTTTTTTAATGGAGAAACTGGAAGAATGGAGTCAATAACAGATTCCTCACAGGAATACTTTTCACATAATCCAGGACAAATACTTTACTTTTAACATCCCCACATTTTACCTTTAAACGAATATAAGAGGTTCAGGAAAGTGAGAATTGGCTGTTTCTTGTAGAAAGAATGGCAGCCAGGCCTGTGAGGAAGGTTTACTGTACAGCAGTTTTAACTTGGTTTTGCCATCACAGAGGAAAATAAAAGAAAGTCCTGAAGACAACTCAAGGGTTTTCCTGTGCTCTTAGACCTTGTCTTCACTTGTGGAAGCTGAGGCTGGGATAGCATCTCACAGTTCTGGAGTGCGCTGGAGAAAGACTAGGAGTGCTGTGTGCTGCCTGCCCTGGACTCAGAGGACATCCCAGGCTCCCTTGCTCCCCAGGGATCCTTTTCTTACAGACATGGTGTCTGGCTACTTCATCTCAGGCTGGTGTGGCTCTAGGTGACTCTGTTCGTAGCATCATTGCATCAATGGAAAAGAAGTGCATGCAGCATCAGTAAAATCACATCTACAGGAGCCTGGTCACCCCAAAAGAATGAGGGTTTATAGAATGATGCCACCAACCATGCCTCGCAGCCTGTTTCTCATTCCCTACTGGTCCATTAGTGAGCAAAGGTGAGAATGAGTGCTAGAGAGCTATATGCTTTGAGTAGAGATGTGTTCCTGTTCTCTTTTCTTCACTTATTGATGCTAGAGCACAAGCTGGTTGCTATCGAAACCTATCTTTGCCCCTCTCCACCTTTTGTGGCTTGAGATAAAATCGTGGCTAGTGACCATAGTACAAATAGAGCAATAACACACAAACTTTATTTTACTTTTAATCAGAAATGCAAATTTAATAGGTACGCTGCCTTAAGGCAATTCCTCTAATTCCCACTTCTACTCCTGCTATCTTCTTGTCCCTCCCATTCCTTTTCCTTCTTCCTCTTCTTCTTCTTCTTCTTACTATTATCATTATTTTTTCGACTAAATGATTCAATTGACATCCAAAGCAACAAAATGCCTCTGCTCATTCATTATCATTAATTTGCTCACTGAGTTGGGTATGAAACATGTATCAATCAGTTAATCTTCTCCAGAAGAGCAGAATATATATAATATATACTTCTATACATATATAGTATGTATGACTATATAGTGTATATATGAATATGTATGAATATATAGTGTGTATATATATATCTCCATGATACATATGAACATATATCTATAATACCCTATATATCCATATATATTAATATCAATATATCTTTATATATATATATATAAGCTAGTGTTGAACCATTGGACCAAGTAACTGGGCACCATAGCCTAGCCAGTTGACACATAAAGTTAACAATAAGAGAGCAGTTAAATGTCCAAGCCCTAGGAAAGTACGTCACATATTATTTCCAACAAAGAAATAGCTGAAGGAAGTGAGAAGCAGCTCTTAAAGAAGGGCTCTGAATTCAGTGGTCCAGGACAGAAGTGGAAAGAGTCCACCCCATAACACTCAATCTGTAAAGATGATATGCATTCTGAAAACCAGAGACATGAGAAGTCTATAAGGCCTTTTCCCCCCACAGGTGCAAAATTTATTTCACTGACTTGAGTCACAATGCAATCTCAGAGTCCATTGCAATATGTAAGGAGCCCATGGAGAAAACATTTTGCAAAGTTGTTAGATTGTATCAATTCTGAGGATGCACAAAGAAAGAGTTCCAGCCACTCCTATCTTATGACTTTGAGATATTTTATCAGCCAGTTTCTAAAAAAGTGAGCTAAGCTTCCATAGTTTTTTTCCTAACAGACCTTCTCACTCTGTTTCTAACCTGTTACCATTCTCATCCTGTATTTATACTTCTCCTGTCTTCCCATTTTCCCAATTCAACTTTAATTGCTATTTAGTGTTTTACATTCTCAGTTTTACTCAAACAGCTATGTAAATAATTTGGTCAGATTTACACTGGATGTACCTTTCCTCTTTCTCTCTTTCCTCTTCCTTCTACTTCTATGAAATCAGGGTGTGTTAACTCCAGTTAATCCCCCAGAAACAACTTTCTAACTCCAACCCACAGATCTATGTACTAATCTCACCTACCAAGCTCCCCATTTTGTAGTGTTCAGGCAGTTGAATTTTGTGCTTTGGGTGATATTATAGTACATGGTAAATAAATGCTTGATATTATAATTATAATTTTCTCAATATTGATATGGGTCTGGAAACCAGATTGAAACCAGAAATTTAAAAATTTAGTTCCAAAAATCAGTATGTGGGAGGGCAGTTTAGCCAATGACCCCAGAGTCATGATCAGTTAAGACAGCCAAATCCTAAGTACTAAGTATTTGCAAACACATTTGAGAAAGTAAAGACCAAGATGTAGATGTCCAGGCAGAGGTAGGTTCTTGAAGGAATAACCTGAGTGTGCACCACAGGTCAGGAACAGAGAAACCCAAGCAAGCTAGCAGAACAGGAAAGTGCAAGTGATGTTAAGATACTGACCAAAAACGTCTTCCTTGGTCTGTGTCGCTTTCTAGAAGCTCTCCATGTCAGTTCTTATTTCTTGATGTCCTAAAAGGAATATCTGGTACCTGAAAGGCAAAAATGATTTATTAAAAGGGTGCAAGATGGAGAAATTTATTAGACTTTTCTCAAGACAAAGCTAATTTTCAGAGTTTCCAAGTGGCCAGCCACTTTCAAGACACTTCACTTATTGAAAAATGAAGGGCAAGTTTCTTCTACAAAATAGGCCTTTCTGTTTACTTCAGAGTTCTGAAAATATTACTCCAACTACCCATAAAATATCACTGACCATTACTTATTAATTATGATAATGGTGTTCCTCTCTCTTGAAACATGTGAGCACTTCAATTTGAAGTTTGCAAATGGTCTTCTCTGATAATGAGCTTGACTAAAGCTGACCTTAGTTGATTTTGGAGCAGGGAAAGTAATATATAATTTCACCTCAAGACTAAGTGGAGTCTTTGCTTTCAACTAGAGGTGAGTCAGAACACATTTTATTTTATTATTTATTTACCTATTTATTTTCTTTCTTTATTTATTTTTATTTTTTAAATAGTGATGATGGGGAGAACAATCTCAGTTCCAATATGATCCAGTCATAGTGAACATAGCAATTTACTTAAATTCTCTAAAGTTCAATTTACTCACTCTCCGAGGGATGCTGTTGTAACTCACGTAAGCTGAAATTATTCTTCCCTTTGAGTTTCAGCTTTTCAGTTAGGTTTGCAACCCCATCCCATAAATTAGGAATAGCTCATTGTCTCCATTAAAGATGTCTGAAGATTCTGGTGGCTGTCCATTCTCTGGTTACCCTGGCTCCATGTTTTGGTGTTTATTCTTTTAGTGATATTTCGTGATGTTGCTTCCCATCATACAGACAGAGGATACTACCTCCCCTCCTTGATTTCCTTCAGGCACTCCCCACTTACAAAAGACCTTTGTATTTGTAGCCAACTTAGTGAGTATTCAAATACAATTTAAAATAGGATATTTCACATCCTATTCTCTAAGTCCATTGGGTCTGCCCTAAGCCAGATCTTTTTCTCTTTTCTTCTTCCTTCCCAGTTGTCCCCGTAATTTCTATTTATTCTGTTACTGAACACTTCATCTGTTTCTTTTGTGGCACAATCTCCTTCCCATCTCAGCAGAGTCTTGCCTTCTATATTGAGTGGCTCATAAAGGTAGTTTCCTAAGCAGAGATTATTCCTCTTCCAGTCTATAGATATCATTTGATTTCATTCCCACTATTTTGTGAACTCATGGCAAAAATAAACATGAATGTATATAAGGAACTACTACAATTCACAGAGACTTCTGAGAATTTATAATACACAAGGAATTGTGCTAAGAACTTCCACATCCATCAATTCAGTATCGCTTTCAAATCTCCCAAAGCTCAGGTCTACATCTTAAACTGAGTTCACTCCAGCAATCCAAGATGCTGCCTTGTTCAGAGGTCAGGAAAGGTGGCTTCATCCACAAGGTGGGTCAAGATATTTCTGCAGAAAGAACATATGCAAAGAGAATAGAATGAGAGGCTGCAGTTTTGGTTCAAGGACAATGAGCCTGTGCTGGAGAGGGAAGTTGAAGATTCTGAGCATAGAAAGATATCTGCCCCTGGAGTCCAGCCCAGCCCCCATGGTTCCTATGAAAGGCACAAGGCAAAGGGGTTGCAGGAAAAGAACTGTATCAATAGCTGTGGCTTTTGTAGTTTTTGTGGGAAGATTGTAGTGGACACAGTAGAAGTGACTCCTCTGGTGGACAGCAGTGGCAGTGTATTCAGCAAATTGATAGAATTGTTATTTAGGACACTGCCGTAAACAACCATGGGAAGAACCTATAGCAATATGTGCCAAAACATTTTGTGGGCAGCTCAAGAAGCATGGATTTCTTAAAGATCATGTGGGAGTTAAGCCAGAACAATATTTTTATATAAATTTTTTAAAAAATTCATCTCAGAAGAGTTTTATGTTTATAGAAACATTGAAGAGATAATACAGAAAATTCTCTTATACCTCATCTCCTTTTCCCCCTTTTATTAACACTTTACAATAATGTGATACATTTGTCATAATTATAATAAACCAATATCTACACATTATTAACTAAAGTCCATGCTTTATTCAGATTTCAATAATTTTTACCTAATGTTCTTCTTCTATTCCAGGATACTATTCAAAGTGCCATATTACATTTAGTTGTCACATTTCTTCAGGCTCCTCTTGCTGTGACAGTTTCTTGGAACTTATTTGTTTTCGAGGACTTGATGACTTTGAGGTGTCCTGGTAAGATGTACTATAGGATGTCCCTCTATTGGAATTTCTCTGATATTCTTATGATTAGACTGGGGTTATGATTTTTTTAGAGGAAGAGCACAGAGGTAAAGTGATATTTTCTTCACCTTATATCAAGGGTATATACTATCAACATGATTTATGACTATTGAATTTGACCTTGATCACCTGGCTAAATTAGTGTTGGTCAGGTTTCTCTACAATAAATGTAATTTTCTTTTTCTCCCTTTCCTGCTGAGCTCTTTGGAGAGAAATCACTACATGTAGCCCACATTTAAGGAGTGGGGAGTTATGCTTTACCTCCTTGGAGATGGAGTAACTACAAAAATTATTTGGAATTCTTCTGCATGGACGATCTGTCTAATCTTCCCTACTTACTTGTTTATTCAATTATTTATATTAGCTTAGGCTCATAAATATTTATTTTATAGTTTGAGTTATAATTGAATACTATTTTATTTATTTTGTTGCTCAAATTATTCCAGGATCAGCCATTGGGAGTCCTTTCCGTTGGGTCCCGTGTTCTTTTGACACATCCGCACCATTGTGTTTTTTTTCCACCTGTTGGCTTGTTCTGTTTTTTTTTTTTTATTTTTTTTTAGGGGGGAATTTCTTTACTTTCTGGCACTACAGTATGCTCCAGACTCATCTTGTACATTTCTGGCACCAGTCCTAGAATCAGCCATTTGTCTGAGGAGCCTCGTTGTTTTGGAAAACCATATGAAAAAAACAAACAGGATTTGGATGCTAGATGTACTCATTGCTACTGTAATGTGATACGGTTGCTTCTTGACCCTCTTCCTGGCCCTTGTGATGACAGAGCAAAGAAATCCATGTGTGTATACTAACTGGTGTATACATACATATTGTTACATATTCCTACATGTAACCATCTTTACTTATGTTAATGTAAACATGAGTTCTTATTGTTATCTCCAACTCTTATTTATTATCACATTGATCATTCTAGCCTCCTCCTCTTGAAGATATGTAAACTTCTGCAACAGTGAGAAATCTTACTCCTATCACTCTCCATCCATTTACTTCATTGTTCATTTCAAGTATAAACATGTTGCAGCATCAGAATTGCTAACTCATAATTCTGTGGTATACACAGTTATCAACTAGTGTGCAGTGCTTATGTAGTTTCTTTTGCCTGTGATTTTATAGACTTTACCCATTTCCAAAGTTATTTAGGTCAGCAAATTTCCCACCAACCTTCTTTAGAGAGGTTATTTTATACATTTGTAATACATTTGAATTGCTTTGTTACATTCTGAATTCCATCTGGAATCCTCTGCACTACATTATTTTTTTAAATGTGCATACTTTAAGGTTCATACTTTGTACTATAAAGTTCTATGGGTTTTGGAAAATGCCTAGCATTTTGCATCTGCCATCACAGTATCATACTGAATGATTTTACAACTCTAAAAAAATCCCCTAAGCTTCACCGATTCAAACCTCCTCTCTCCCTTGGAATCCCTGCCCCTGGCAGCCATTGATCTGTTTACCATCTCTACAATTTTATCCTTTCTAGAATGTCATGCAGTAGGAATCATACATAATGGAACTTTAATAGACTAGTTTTTTTCACTTAGCTATATGCATTTAATATTAATCCATACCTATTTGTGTCTTGATAGCTCACTTCTTTTGATCACTGAAAAATGTTGCATTGTATACTACATCAATTTGTTTATCCATTCATCTGTTGAAAGACATAAATATATATCTCGTACAATTTTGTTAGATTTATACCTAAGTATTTCACTTTGGGGGGAGCTATCATAAATAGGACTTTTTAAAAATAAATTTCAAATTTTTATTGTTCATGCAGAAAAAGAGGAGCACAATTGGCTTCCATATGTTGGCCTTGTAACCTGCAACATTCACTTATGAGTTCCAGGAGGTTTTTGTGGATTCTTTTGTACTTCTATATAGATAAATTATATTCCCTTTTTTGTCTTATTGTACTAGTCAGCAATTATACTACTAGAAATTATATTTATTTTTCTTGTCTTATTGCACTAGATAGAACTTTCAGTATGATGCTGAATAGGAGTGGTGAGAAAGCACATTTTTGTCTTATTCTCAATTTTAAGGGGAAAGTGTTCAGTTTCTCACCATTAAGTATGATATCAGCCGTAGGATCGTTGCAGATGCTCTTTATCAAATTGAAGTTCACTTTATTCCTAGTTTGATGAGAACTTTGTATTATGAATTGGTGTTGAATTTTGTCAACAAAATCTAAAAGCTTTTCTGCAGCAATCAATACATGATTTTCTTTCTCTAGCTTGTTGATGTAATGTATTATATCGATTGATTTTCAGATATTCAATCAATCTTGCATCCATGAAATACTTCTCACTTGATCATGAGCTATAATTATCTTTGTACATTGTTCAATTTGCTACTATTTTGTGAGAAATTTTTACATCTGTGTTCATTAGAGATGTTGGCTATAGTTTTCCTTTTTTGTATTGTCCTTATCTTGTTTTATTAGGATAATGCTGGTCTACAGAATGACTTAGGAAGTGTTTCTTCTATTTCTACTTGTGAAGAGATTACAAAGCCTTGGATTTATTTATTCTTTAAATAAATATTTGCTAGAATTTACTGGTGAATCCATCTGGACTTGGCAATTTCTTTCTTTTTTTTTATGAAGGTTGTTAATTATTGACTTGATTTATTTAATAGATATTGTTTTATTAACATTACCTGTTTCTTCTTGTGTAAGTTTTGGTAGTTTCTTCTTGTGTCTCATGCAGTTGGTCCATTTTATCTATGTTGTCAAATTTATGGCACAGAATTATTTATAGCTTTCCTTCATTATCCTTTTAACATTTATAGGACCACTAGTAAGAACCC
Organism: Rousettus aegyptiacus; assembly: GCF_014176215.1. Lineage (NCBI taxonomy): Eukaryota > Metazoa > Chordata > Mammalia > Chiroptera > Pteropodidae > Rousettus > Rousettus aegyptiacus. The sequence continues at coordinate 24,933,612 of NW_023416311.1, read as the reverse complement.
TTCTTTATTTATGATGCTGCTAATTTGTGTTTTCTCTCTTTTTTCTTGGTTAGCCTGACTGGTGGTTTATAAATTTTATTGATTTTTCAGAGAATCATGTTGTCAAAAATGGTAGTATTTCATTTTTTTTAATGGCTGAGTAATATTCCATTGTATATATGTACCACATCTTCTTATTCAGTCATCTATCAAAAGGCATCTTGGTTGATTTCACTTCTTGGCCACCATGAATAATGCTGCTATGAACATCGGGGTGCACATATCTTTGTGCATATATGTTTTCAAATTTTGGGGGTAGATATCCAGAAGAGGGATTGCTGGGTCATAGGGTAATTCTATTCTTAGTTTTTTGAGGAAACTCCAGACTGTTTTCCCCAGTGGCTGTACCAATTTACATCCTTATGAGCAGTATATGAGGATTCCTTTTCCCCCACAACCTTTCCAGTACTTGTTATTATATGTCCTGTTGATGATAGCCATGCTAGCAGGTATGAGGCGAATTTGATTTTGATTTGCATTTCCCTAATAGCTAGTGAAATTGAACTTTTTAAATTTTTTAATTGTTTTGAAAATTTACTTTAAAATTATAGTTGACATACAATATTATATTGGTTTCAAGTGCATAACATTTTGGTTAGACATTTATATACCTTATGAAGTAATCACTACAGTAAGTCTAGTACCCACCTGACACCATACATGGTTCTAACATTATTTACTATATTTTCTATGCTATACTTTACATCTCCATGGCTAAATTAATAACTGGTAATTCGTACTTCTTAATTCCCTTCACCTTTTTTGCCTATCTTCCCATCCACCTCCCATGATGCTCAACATCAGGGAAATGCAAATCAAAACCACAGTGAGATATAACCTCATACCTGTCAGAATATCTATTTTTAAAAAAGAATAAAAGTTGGCAAGGATGTGGAAAAAAAGAACTGTTAGTGGGAATGTAAACTGATGCAGCCACTATGGAAGAGAGTATGGAGAAAAATCAGCTTTTGATTTCATTGATTTTCTCTATTGTTTTCCTGTGTCAAATTTCATTGATTTCTGCTCTGATTTTCATTATTTATTTTCTTCTGCTTGTTCTATACTTAAAGTGTTCTTCTTTCTGTAGTTTAATAAGGTCAATGTTTAAGTACTTCCTTTCTTAATTTCTAATGCATGCATTTAATGCTATTAATTTTCCTTTAAGCACCATTGCTTTTGCTGTATCCAATAAATTTTAATGTTTTTTTAAATTTTAATTTTGTCAAATTATTTTTAAATTTGCCTTGAGACTTCTTCTATGACTTCTGTGTTATTTACAAGTGTGTTGTTAATTATTGAATATATGGAGATTTTCCAGCCATCCTTTCTCTTATTGAATTTTAGTTCAATTCCATTGTGGTCTGAGAATACACTTTATAAGCTTTATTTTTTTTTTAAAGTTAAAGTGTGTTTTATGGTGCAAAATATGGTCTGTCTTGGGGAAGTTTCAAATTATCCTCAAAAGCATATATATTTTGCTCCTCTTGGGTAGAATATTCTATAAATGTCAATTAGATCAATTGATGGTTCAGGGCAACTATATCCATACTGACTTTTCTGCTCACTTGATCCATCAGTTACTGAAAAGATGTGTTGAAGTTTCCAACTGTAATAATGGATTTTTGAATTTATCCTTGAAGTTCTCTCAGTCTTTGCCTTACTTATGTTGATGCTTTGTTGTTAGGTGCATACACATTTAGAATTATGTTTTTTGGAGAATTATAATTATGTAATGTGCCTCTTTATCTGTATAATTTCCCTTGTTCTGAAGTCTGCTTTGTCTAAAATTAATATAGCTACTCCATCTTCCTTTCGATTATTGCTAACATGGCATATCTTTCTTCATGACTTTACTTTTAACCTATCCAAATCTTTGTGTTTTAAATGCATTTCTTTTAGACTATATTTGTCTTTCTCACTTCTTTTTTTTTTTTTTTTTTTTTTTTTTTTTTTTTTTTTTTTACTGAGTGCTGTTTTGAACATAGCTTTACTTCTAGGCTTGGTATAATTTGGCATAGATAAATTAACTAAGGAAATTCTGTAAGATAATGTTATTATTCCCATTTTATAGGTGAAGAAATTAAGGCTTAGAACATTTAACTAGGTCAGAAAAAGAATACAAACCTAGATATTTCATCTTTAACTATGAAGGCACACAGTATAGTAGTTAATAGTACCTGTCTTTGCCACTTGTCATGTTTGAGACTGGGCAAATTACTTAACCTTTTTTAAGTGTCAGTTTTCTCAGTTGTAAAATTAGAATGATGATAACAGGCCTATTTTAATTAAATGCACTGAAAGTCATAAAACATCTAGAACAGTGTGTTGCACTAGGTATTAAAAAAAGGGGGGGGGGAAATAGAGCCCTAGGATTTTCCTATTTCACCATTTACTTTTGAATCTATCTTCATCTGAGACTAAAGAATATTAATAGAATTGAATTTCTAAGTTCATTGAATGAATTAAATGAAATATTGCCTGTGAAGCATATGTTAAAGAGATAAACATCAGTAAATATTATCTATAGTTATAAAAATATGTACTAAGGTAGGTTTTTTTTTTTATATTTCACTCCTATAAATATTCCTGAAATGACCATACTTAGATACATATTATTATGTGATGTTTGCATACTGAAATCAGGGAGGTGGGACTTCTGGGTCAAGGGCATGGACATTTAAAATTTCGATAGATATCACACAATTCCGCCCCCCCCCCAATTGTACTACTTTAAACCTTCACAATGTTTGAGAATATCTGTTTTCTTCAAACTTCCAGTAACATATTATCAAACCTTTTCATTTTTGTCAATATAAAAGTTATATTTTTTAAAATTTGCATTTATTTATGTATTTATTTATTAGTGAGATTAAGCATATTTATATATTATTTATCTTATTCATGTTGTTTATCCATTTTTCTTTCAGGTATATTTGCTTACCTATTACATGCTGGGTATGGTCTCTGGGCACCAGAATTATAGTGGTTATCAAAACAGACAAGGTTTCTGCACTTGCCAACTGAGATTATTTACTGATTTTTATTCTTATTGATTTGTAAAGGCTCACTGCGTATTGAGGAAATTCATCCTTTGTCTACATGATGCTACAAATTTTGGGTAGAAATGGAATTTTTAAGACAGAGGCTGACACAGGACATCTTTTCAGAGTACAATATAGCGTTAATTCTCAGGAGAAGCATAGGTGGTTTTTCCAGACTTGAGGCAATGGTTACAACTGAGTGTTAATGGTTTTCCCGACTCAGCAATGAGAACTAGATGTTAGGTTCCTTAATACAATATTCTTTTTCAGCTTTATTGAAATATAATAGACAATTAGTTGCTTGTATTTACATTGTGAAATTTAATGAATTTTTTTCAGTTATAATTGTAATACAATAATATACCAGTTTCGGTTATACAGCAGAGTGATCGGAGATCCACATAACTTGCAAAGGGATCACCCCACTAAATCTAGTACCCCTTTTCCCTCTTACATATTTATCACATTATTAACCATCTTCCCCATGCTACACTCTACATCTCCATGTCTATTCTGCAACTATCCATTTGTACCTTTTAATCCCCTTGCCTTTTTTGTCACATTCCCCCAACCCCCTGCCATTTAATAGTCCTCAAAATATTCTCTGTATCTATGATTTATTTCTGCTTTTGTTGTTGTTGTTGTTTATTTTGTTCTTTAGATTCTTCATGTATGTGAAATCATGCAATATTTGTCTTTCTCTATCCGACACATTTCATTCAGTGCAATACCTTCTAGGTTCATCAAGGCAATATCTTTTTTCATCCCCTTAGTCTGTGAGTGTCTTTTAATCTGAAGTAAGTCTTTTGTAGGCAGCATATATAGGGGTCTTTTTTTCTTATAATTCAGCTACTCTAACTTTTGGTTGGAGTGCTTAATTCTTTTCTATTTGAGATACTTGTTGATAGGAATGTAGTTATTACCATTCTTTATTCCTGTTTTTGATATGTTTTTTCTTCTTAAAGAAGTCTCTCCAACAATTCATGTAATATTGGCTTGGTGTTGACAAATTCCTGTAACTTATTTTTGTCTGGGAAGCTTTTTATCTGTCTTTTGACTCTAAATGATAACTTTACTGGATCAAGTATCCTTGGTTGTAGATCCTAGATTATTATCATGTCAATATTTTGTGCCAAATCCTTCTGTCCTGCATAGTTTCTTTTGAGAAATCAGCTGCCAGTCTTATGTGTGCTCCCTTATAGTTAATTAACTGCTTTTCTCTTGCTGCTTTTAATTTTCTTTCTTTGTATTTAACTTTTGGCATTTTAATTATGATGTGTCTTGGTGTGGACCTCTTTGCATTCCTCTTTCTTGGGACTCTTTAAGCTTCCTGGGGTTGTATTTTTATTTCCTTCACCAGGTGAGGGTAGTTTTTCATCAGTATTTCTTCAAATAGCTCTTCATGTACCCCTATGACACAAATATTTTTATATTTAATTGTGTCCCATAGGGTATTTAAATTATTATTATAATCCTCGTTTCTTTTTTCTTGCTGTTCCAATTGAGTGTCCTTGGTTTCCCCATCCTCTATGTTGTGGTTCAATCCTCTTCTTTATTCACTCTGTTGATTCCCTTTAATATATTCTTCATCTCAGATAATGTGTTTTTTATTTCTGACTGGTTCCCTTTTATAATTTCCATTTCCATTTTAATGTTTTGTATCTCTTTGTCAAAGCTTTCACTGAGTTCATCTACACTTCTCCTAAGTTCATTGAGTGTCTTTATAACCAGTGTTTTGAACTCTGCATCTGTTAAATTACTTGATTCCATTATTTCTGAATCTCTGTTCTGTTCTCTCATATGGTGTCTGCTTCTTTGCCTTCCCATTTTGACTTCCTTTCCATGTCTAGTTCTATATACTCCTAAGTCTCTTGGTCTTATTAGCATGGCTTTTTGTAGTAGGTGTCCAGTGGCACAGTCCTGAGAGGGGTTCAGCTGCAGGCCAAATTTAACCCCAGCCTGTGACCCACCAGGACCATCTGTTAAGATTCAGCAAGCAATCCACAGACGCTGTGCTTATAGTTGCCTCAAAAGGCCATGCCAGAAATCAAGGCCAGCTGTCACCAGTATGAGTCTTGGCACTGCTCAGCAAGGAGCACCTGACTCACGGAGGACCCACCTGGACGTGACTTAGGTGGGGCCATGAGTTGGGGGAGGCAGACTTTCAGGGAATCCTCTGGGCAGAGTGACCTCTGTTATCTAGTCTGATAACTTCTCAGCTATGGCAGTGCTGTGTCGGCCCACTGGGAGGTGGGAGGGCACAACAAAGGAACAGTAGATACCACCAGCACTTCTTTCCAGGAGAGATCCTCTCCTATGGCTGTCACTCAGTGTCCCCCTGTAAGTCCCTGGTGCCCCCTGAGCGGCCGACCTGATGCTGGTGCTCAGAATGAGCAGGTCCATCATGTGAAAGTCCAGTTGCAGACATGGCCTCTTTAAAAGGTGTCTGCAGCTGCCAGCAGCCACTGCTGCAGCCTCTGTCTCACTCAGCTGCTGAAGACATGGCAGCCTTGGTATCTTTGCTCCCTCCTACCTTCTACTATTGCAGATTAATTAATTATTTCTCTTCCTAGCTATAGTGCTTCTTTTTGTCTAGATCCCCAGTGAATTACCTTTTTGTTTGTTCCATGTTTCTGTCATGACTTTGATTCGGTTGCAAGAGAGAGTATCATCTACCCTATTTTTTTTCCTCAAGGCCGTATAGGGTCTTGATTAAGAGAATGTGCATTGGAACCCAAACTGTCTGTCCACTTAGCAGCTGTGGGATCCACAATAAGTTACTTAACCTCTTTGAGCTTCAGATTACTCACCTCTGGCCTCCTTTCACACCCCTGCACCAAGCCTTTTCACCTGACCCTTTAGAACCTCTGGCTTTATGCCCCACAGAAAGCATTTCTCCTTAACACATTCTTGATAAGAATTGCAGCTTGGTAGGGCACAGGAGAGGCAAGGTGATCCTAGAGTCCTGAATAAATACCCTGGTTTACATTAATTAAAGGGGAAAAGAAAGATTAAACACAATGTTATGGCCTGACAATGGAATCCCAGCCCAAATCCAGAAAGCAAAATGGAATTACCTACTGTGGCCTAATGATAGAGTCCTTTGGGTAGTAGATTGGAAGTCAATAGTTTTCATCTGAGTATGGAGCTTTCTTATTCAGGGGGACAATTTGTACTTGATCTCTGCCAGTAACTTACAACCAGACATGAATGGCATTGAGACTCAATGCTAATGCAGTTACCACCATTCAGGTTAGAGGACACAGGGATCATCACTGAGCCCACTGTACTGTAAGGCTCCTGGCAGTTATCTGAAAAGTCACATTTGAACTGAGGCTCCTGGGGATAGCCATGCATACTTATGTGTCTTTTCTGTGAGATGTTTTTTTTAAAGGACAACCATGTCCACTGTGAGAACTCAAGTAAGGATCCAGAAGACCAGAGCATAGACACACTCTGCTCAGCACCTCTCTCTATACCTCTAAAACAGACTTCTTTAAACTGTAAATATCCTGAGTGGGTGATCCTTTAGCAATTCATTTATTATTGGGAAGGATCTTAAGAAGAACCATCATTTCCAAGCTGACCATTGCTGCTTCGAAGGGGTAAATCATGACTTTTGACTCTATTTCACATTAATGGTCATTTGGGAATATTTAATATGATACTGAACCAAGCAATGTTTTTGTTTTCTCACACAATGTATTAAATAAGTACTTTTAGCACAGAATTACATTAAGAAGTCTGTTTATTAACAAATATTACAGAACACAAATAAGATAGTACAACAGACTGATGAACCAAAAATATTCTCTACAAATGTGTGCTTCTCAGGTTTATAACATATTTTTCTGATTCTAAACTTAATAACAACTATCATTTATTTAATTTATATTACATGCAAAATTTATGTATTTTGCTTATGCATGTATGTATGTTATATATACATGCATACACACTATGTATATGTATATTACATATGGGTTATATATGTCATAATTATTCTTTGCAAATAACCGTTTATATATATATCATTGTATCATGTAATTACATATGTATTATACATAATTGTAATTATTCATAAAACATAAGACAGTCATTATTATACTCATTTTGCAAATAAAAAATTGAGTTTAAGTAAGAATTGATAGTTTGATGAATGTCATACAGCTAATATATAACCCAGCTTTAATTGAAATGCATATATTTCTTCTTTTTCACAATATTAATATGAATAACAATAATAACTAATAATTCTACCATGTACCAGGTACTGTTCAAAGTGCAGCTTATATATATATTATATATATTAACCCAGCTTTAATTGAAATGCAGATATTTCTTCTTTTTCACAATACTGACATGAATAACAATAACTAATAATTCTACTATGTACCAGGCACTGTTGAAAGTGCAGCTTATATCTAGTAACTGATTTAACCTCCACGAGGTGTGTATGATCACCATTCTATTTTAGAGGTGAGAAAACGGATACACTGAGTAATTAATCAAATTGCTCAAAGTCACATAGTTAATAAGTATAGAACTGGCATTTTGACCCGGGAAGTCAGACTCCAAACCCCAGTGCACTTTCCACTATATCCAACTACTTCTCTAGTATGTGCTAATTGTAAGTATAGTCTTTTTGCCAAAAACTTGGGAGTTATAGAAAAGCAGAATACAATATCTACAGTCCTGACATCTAGAACCATCCACATATGCCATTTTATTGTATTCCCCCTGCAGTCTTTGTTAATGCACATTTTTATATTGGTGGAATCTGTTTTTAATGACTGCAGAAAAATTCAATTTTATTAACACTCCAGAATTTAGTTCTCCATCTCTCTCATGATGCTCATTTGGTTTTCTCTCTATTTGTATATGAGTTCATTCTTTAGAAATATTTCCTGAGGTAGAATTAATGATGAAAGAAAATCACATTTAACCTTTTCAACCATTGCCAAATTGCTTTCTTAGAAGATTATTCACATTTACCCACCTATCAGCAATATATGTGATTGCCCATTTCAGCATACCCCTGTCAAAAAAACTTCTAGTTACATTGAAAGGCATAACATAGTATGCTGTTAATGTTTAATAAGTTTACATGTTTTTCACATGTTTAATAATTATAATCTCTGTCCAGATGATTTTTTCTTTGGCAATTTCTTGAATAAACATTACTCCCTGAAGACTGAGGTGGTTGAGAGATATGGAATCTCCTTGGCATGCATATGGTCCTATTGACATTGTATGTTTCCAGCTTCCTTGCTGACCTTAAGTGCCCTTGGCTGAAGACCATGCCTCTTTCTGATCCACATATCAGTTACTTTTTTTTTTTTATCACTTTCCCAGATTTGTCTTATCATACTGTGTTCACTTAATTCTAGAGGAAGGAAAGGACAAGCCCTCTCAGAGTCACAGAAGCCAATTACCATCTTTTCTCTCCAAAATTGCAGACAAATTTTTGTATATATTTTTTTATAGGACTCAATAAGGGAAAAAAAAGCATTTCTATGGCTATGAAAATGATAGCCAAGTACTAAACTCTGCTGGCATTTTCTTAGGGGAGTATTCAATGGGCACCACAGCATTCTCTGGAGAAGGGGCAGCATGGAATAATTAAAGCTATAATTTTGGAATCAAATAGATTTTGATCTGAGACCTAACTGAACCACTCATAGCTGAGGGAAAGTGGAGAGATAATGTTCAGAAGAATTAAACACAGGGCTGGCACATGACATGTGCTCAATAAATGATAGTCATGATTATTAATAGTAGTGGCAGTGTAGACTAATAGTGGGGCTTATGAGCAGAAAGAGCCAAGAGGAGAGGAATGTTGAGAGGAAGTAGGTCAAGGGCTCTTCTTTAGGAGACTTAATGTCTCAACTCTACAATATCTCAAAATACTAAAGCTTGAATTCTTAGCTTCCATCTGTCTACAAGTTGTACAATTGACAGAAACTTCAAATATTCTTTTGGCTCATTGGGCCACTCATCAAGTGGGCTCTAGCTCATCTTTTCAATCATAAGGCACAGTGGGAAGATGTCACACTTGGAGTCATTCCCATGCACAAAGACACTGCTGAAAGACCAGAACACTGGAAACATTGAATCATACTTATAAAATTTTCATGAGAATTTCCCTTTCTAAATTTCTCTCTCAACCCCTCAATGATTTATAAAGATGATTTAGTACTTTGATGAGAAGATAAATGTCTGTAGTTTTATAAATGTCAAAGATATTGCTTAAAAATGAAAATTTTGGGCTGTAAACTTCATGGTCTTCAATGGGTTATAGAACCTGTTTAGTTGATTCTTGCCATCCTGTTATCTCTGGCAATCACCTACCAACTTTCCACACAAAAAAAAATATTAGCTGAGCCTTTGTTTGCATTAATTCAGTGACCATCTTGACAGTCATCCCTGATCAGTTTAGTCATACAAATTATCAACACAATGATAAAGCTTAGCTTGCACCAACTCTAACCCTCAAATCTGCCACCTCTACCCCATCCTCACTGCCCTTGTAATTTTGTGTAGATTAGATTATCTTCCTACCAAAGCTATTTTTTTTTACAATGCAAACATGTAACATAGCATTTTTGTACTCAACATCATTTTAAAGACTCCCAAATATCTATGACAGTGAGATGCAATAGACAGTGATGATGGAAATATTCTGTATCTGACAGTTCAATATGGTGGTTGTTAGCCACATGTAGCTATTGAGCACATCCACAGTGGCCGGTGAGCTTGAAAAGCTGAATTCATTTTAAAATTTTTAATTAATTGAAATTGAAATTGAAATAGTCATAAATGGCTAAGGTCATCCACATTAGATGCTATGGATCTATGGAATAAAGTCTAAGTTGCTTGGCACGGCACACAAGGGCCTCTACCATTTGTTCCTGACTACCTCTGCAGTCTCAGCTACCACTGTTCCCTGCCTTACATTTTTAGCAATATCAAACACTTTGTAGTTCTCCAAAGATGCTTTACCAGACATGCTACTATGTCTGTGCACAAGCTATTTCCTTGGCCTTGAATGTCTGCTTTTCCCAATTTGAACAACTCCCATACCCTTTAGGAGCTTTCAAGACAAAATTGATACATTTCTCCAAAACTTCTTGTCTAATCCGGGAAATCAATAACTTCTTTAGTTATGCTATTTTTACTTCCCATATGTGGCTTTATTATCGCACTAATAATACAATTATAATTACTTACTGAACTGTCAGTTTCTTGAAGACAAATTTATGACTTGTTTGTTTCTCTGGCAACTGATACCTTACTTGGATTAGAATGTCAATTGATTAATGTTTGCTTAATTAGATGCCATTGAATTATTCAACATTATATAGATAAAAATGTTCATTATTTAACTGATTTTTTTTCTAGTTTAGTGAGTATTCTTTGGACTCAGTTTTAAGTAAAACACAAAGAGATTTCATTTTCTTAGCAATAGAAAAAGAGCTGGATATGGAGTGGGATTATTGAAAAAAGTCAGCTGCAAATGCCTAATATCCAGTTTCACCTGTTCATTCAATCTAGGAATCCGAAAAAAAAAAAAAGCCATTAAAAATACAAAGCCTCTTTTCAAAAAAGACCTTATTCAGTTGTAAGATTGTTTCTCCTACAATCATTTGCCAAATTTTAGTTACATTTAAAATATATGTAGTGCAATATTTTCAGAAAACATATAAATTAGATTTGTCCTTTGCACAGTTTAAAATATTATAGCTATTTCTCTGTTTAAAGGAAAGCAACTTTTAGTGAGTACATTCCTTTAACAGATGTTCAATTAATAGACTCCATGTGCATATCTATGAATTCTGACCTGAAAACACCATGAATTACTCTCTCATTTTATCCTCGCTGCTCTTAAATCTAACACACAATATCCATCAGCTCAGTTTTGGTGCACACACCTAGGCTTTATTTGCAGGGACTAAAATAATATTGGGTGCTGGAATTTAAATGGTCCAGTGGTCTCTGAAATGCAGAAACTCAAAAGTCAGAAATAAGAACAAAGTCTCATATCTGTACAGCATGTCACAGTCTATAAAGCAGATTTAACTCTATTATCTTATTTGATTGTCTCAAGAATTTTTTGAAGTAAGCACGGCAAAAACTGTTATTCTGCATTCATAAGAAAAAAAGGAAGAAACAGACTCCTATCACTGATCTGACATGCCCAAGTTCTTACAGCTAGCACAACAGGACCAGAACTCTTATTCAGTCTGACCACAAGTCCAGAGCTATTTTTCCTACTCTCTGTGCTGCCCAGATTAAGGGTTAGCCATACTCCCCTGGGACTAGGAGCTTTCGGCCAACAGTAGAAGTCTTCCCAAAATTGCAGCCTCCAAGTGAAAGTGTGTTCTCACTATGTCATCCCGTTATTTTCTTTCTAGAATGTTGCTTCTAGTAAATGAGGGGGAAAATTGCCAGTGACAGCTTGATAACTACCCCTAGCCATGGCTGACAGAGGTTACCTTCAGCCACAAGTTGGGAAGTAGTCTCCATGGAAACCCAGAAGCAAAGCTATTTCCTAAATATGTCTCAACAGTAAGAGCTCAATTATAAACTTTGTCAAGAATTTGGATGCACTGAAAGTTGAATGAGGCTAGGGTCACATTTCTGGATACAAGGAAAGGGCTCCAAATAATAAAAAAATATATTTGTAAAATTATCTTTTGGTTATTTATATATACCATATTGTACATTCTTTCAATCTCATTCAAAGCAGTGATACCTCTTCTTCATTGTCTCCTGAATTCAGGATTTTGGTAGTACATTATAGATGAGAGTATGCTATGATGAGTATTCTAATGAAACCTTCTTATGAGAAAATCAAATTCAAATGAGACCTACTTCATAACAAATATGGCATATTGTCAAATATAATTCATTATGACATTTTCTGGTATTTTGCATTAATGGATCCATCAGTGGGTCTACTAAATACCTGATGAAGTAATGTGCTTCTTTGATAGGTGCTCTTCATAAGCAATAGAATAAGCAATAGGTGCTCTCTATATTCTGCCAAGTAGCTTAAATGAAAAGGGAAACATCTGGTCATTCATTTATGCAGTCTGTTTCCAAATGCCAATAGCTTGTGCTACAGACTTCTTACTACAACTCTCTGTACCTTACACTCCTTGTGAAGGGTCTGCTCTTGACTGTCCTCCAACTCTAAAATTCCGCAAATTAGTATTTGCTCCACACAGAATAAGTAGTAGATAATTGGATAAATGTTCCTACTTGAATTCAGATACTTCGGCAAAATGTGAATACAGAATAAGAGATAAGTAAGTATAAAAAACAAAATACAGTCAACTCTCAGTCATTCATGGAAAATCACCTACAACTTATGTTTAGTACCAAGCAGGTAACTTCTCTCCTTTCTACTTCTGGATTACTCACGTAAATTATGAGTTGTGAATCTGAACAGTCGATATAATTTTAGACAATCGGTTGTTAGTGTATTAGATATTTATTGCTCTGTAACAAACTATCCCTAAGCTCAGTGGCCTAAAATAATAACAATTTATTATTTTTCATAATTTGGTGGGTCAACTAAACATTTCATCTGCTCCATGCACTTGTTGTCTGAAGTCACATACAGTTGCATTCAGTTGGGAGCTTGACTAGGACTACAATGTCCCTGATGACTTCACTCGCATATGTGGGAGTTCTTGGAGGGTAGCTGGAATGGCTGGTGCTTGGCATGTCCCTTCTATGCATAAAGGTAGCCAGGATCTTACATGGTAATTTAGGTGAATGAAAACAGAAGCCACTAAAACTCTCAAGGGTTAGGCCCAGAACTGACACAGTATTACTTCCACTCCATTCTGTTGGTCAAAGCAAGGTAAAGTCTAGCCAAGATTCAAGGGGAGAAGAGACGGAGTCCACCTCTTGACAGGAAATGTTGTATATACATACAGAGATGGGGCAGGAAAGGAGTTATCTATGGCCATATTTGGAGGTAAGCTACCACAGTCTGTCCTATAGCCACGACAAGTTATGCAAATTTCATCCACCCACCCCAGAACTTCAGTCTTATCCAAACATTCTCAGGCTCAGACCCAAAAGCCAGAATTTAAACTAGATTTGGATGTGACTACTGTGAAGCTACTCAAGTGTGATTTCTCTTGATCTGGAGACTTGGAATCCAAAACAATAACAACAACAACAAAAGCCAAGTTAACACAAATACACTTAACATGGTCAGATAACAGAATAGCCACAATAGACACACCTGTTCATAAAAGTGTCATCAGGTGTCAAAAAGCACATGTCATCTGTTCCCCCAACTATGGGAAATGTTCCTTGATTAGGGCCCAGTTCTGCACTCTGAGAGTGGTTCCCTAATCCACAATTCTCCTGACCCAAGCTCTGTCCTCAAGAGTCATTTTTTTTTTTTTTTTTTTTTTTTTGGTAAAAGAAAGGGCTTATGCTTATAAGTCAGTAACTATCTCACTCTGCTTCCTGCCAATATGTGATGTTGGGCTCTTAGAGTTTTTTTTTTCTTTTTGCACTTTTAGTCCAAGCTGGGCATATTTTGCTAGTACAATTATTTTAAAACTGTAAGTTTTCTTTGACTCTTATTGTGGCCCCAAAGCCATATCCACGATTCTCTCTGAGACATGCTTCTCTTTACTTTAGGCTTGTTGGACTGATGTGAAATAGCAAGATTCATAGACACCCTATTGTTATCTCAAATCTCTCAGAGGTTTCAAAAAGAGCTCTTGCACTCTTGATTTAGGGCGAAGGGAACATGCTCACTCTCTTTTTGGGAGGAGTGCTATGATGCACATGGATGGGGGCACTATGGATGTCTATATCACACAGTTAAAAGGAATCTTACAGGTCATCTGATTCTACTCATTTTGGTTCAAATTCAGCTGATTTATAGAGACTAAGAAACTAAGACTCAAAGAGTAAAAAGGATTTGACTGCAATCATAAAGCAAGTTGTCAGCAAAGCAAGAAAAAGAAATTGCATCGCTTATGTTGAGGTTCAAAGTACTTTCTCCTACATTTTCCCCCAAGTTTAGTTGGAAAGAAAACCTGCTTTAAAACACATTATTAGAAATATCAAAGATAAATTACCTTTGAAGTATCTTTTAAATTATATTCATACTATGGTTATCTTCCATTAGTATGCACAATAGAATGGACTGTACTAGAAAGATATAAAATCAGAGAACAGCAATCAGCTCAAAGTGAGAAACCAAGCTCTGATTTCTGTATTTCTAGAACTTCTAAAGAAAAAGTAAATGCCATTTGTTTGGGGCCTTTAAGGGTCTTTTACTTTCCATTTTATTTTCATCCATTCAAGGAACAAATGTTTTTAAAACACCTTCTATATGTCAGACTATGTTCTTTACATCGGAGAAATGGCCTTTGAGGGGTTTACTAGGCAGGAGTGTGGGCAGTTGATAAATGGAAATATAAACATGTAGCTAGCCAAGACAAAGCAGCTCTACTTGGGGAAGCTGAACAACAGCTTTCCAAAAGAAGGAGAAGCAGAAACTCACCAGGGGTTAGTAATTGTGGGGAGACCTGAAAGATCAGAGAATGTCCACAGTTGGATATCGTTAGACCGTAGCATTAATGATGGGCAGTGGTGGAAAGGGAAGCTCTGGGGAGGACAGAGTCATCATGCCGCACTTTGAGTTGGACAAGAAAGCTGTAGAGTCAGTAGCTTCATAAGCAGGATGGGAAGGAAAGAATAGCAGCAGTGTTCTGTGCCAACCTCAAATCAGAGGCTGTTCTCCCTAATTGGAATTTAGAGTTCCCAGTTTATGGGTCAAGATCATGCTTACTCAGCCAAGTTTCCTGTTGCCTTCCTGTTATTGTTGTTGTTGTTATTGTGGTTGTTCTTTCCTACGGTAATAAAACGTGGTGATGAGAGCCGCAGTTACTTGAGGGAGGTAGCACAGAGAAAAAATACATGGTCATAAAACCCGGTTGTGTTAGCAAACACACAGAGTTGCATAGGAAGTGAGCATCATGAATGCATCTACATTTTCTTTTTGGGCCATGCCTTGTATGCTAAAAAGCATTTTAAATTTGCTTTTAAATCTTGTACTCATGCTGCAGATTATTACCAAGAAGCAGTTGGAATAGAAGTTGCAGAACATGCTTTAGGCAAAGTGAGTATACATTATTTGAAAACATCATTTTTAGAACCTGCAGCATTTTACCAAAGTGAACCTTAGAGACTGTTTAGTATAAAGTCTGCTACAAGTTAAAAAAAATAAACCCTAATCTTCCTGTGCCCAGATAAATCTGGGCATGGTGACTCTAAAGGAAGGCTACCTGTTGAACTTCAACTATGGCTCCAACACAAGGCTGAGGGCCAGATCAGTCATATTCTCAAAAAGGCAATCAACCTGCTTAGCAAAGAAAACAGAGGCAGTGAGAAGGCGTGATGCCATGAAATAAATCAGAATGAACATCCCATTTTTATCTTCATGGCAGTCAGCCCATTCCTTTCTTTGCATGCTATTTTCATATGTTAGCAGCAGTTTGAGTTGAATAGGACAAGAGGAAAAATAGTTTAATGGCATGAGAGGGGAAGAGAGAGAGAGAGAAACAGTCACTGACTAGTAATTCAGACCCGTAAAAAAACTCAGTTATGTCCATTGTAACCAAATGGGACTGAACATTGATTCAGGGGCTTGCCATTGAAATGAATAAGGCAGAGCTCCATGCCGGCGCTCTCTGGCTCTCTCTTTAACCTTGATTCCACGGTCTCTGCAAGCCTTTATTGATCACAATGATAGTTACCTGGTTCTTCCCTAGTGGTCTGTCCAGCTGGGACTCTGGTATCCTGAACTGGGGCTTAGAACTCTCCCTTGTAGAGAGGGGAGAGGCTCTTCCAAGCTCAGTGTTTCTCCTATGCACACATCCCTCTCATCTCACAAGCTGGTGCAGCACTGAAGAAAGCATGATGCCGTATGATGGGCTGGGAGCCAAGCACTCAGATCGTGTTAGAAAATGGCCAGTTTCAATGGCAGGTTTTATCCATTAAAACCTATTACTACGTCCCTCCCGGAGCCCAGCTGGTTCCATTATAGAAAATTGGAGTGAAATGATGTCAGGTTTGAGCCATAAAAATGAATAGGAATCTCGCTTTTCATTATTTTAAATTGCAGATTGTTGCTCTGATATGTATTTATTTTTGTCATTTCTCTCTGGCCCTGGTTGAAGGCCTGACCCTTGAATAATGAATAAACAGAAAGACACATGTTGGCACTTGAGCCTTGCCTGTGTCACCCTGGTTTTTCCTTCCATTTGTGACAAATTCAAAGAATGCAGCACTCTTAAATGGGTTTATAATCTGCACTCTTTTAAGCTGTCACTCAATCTCTGTCTCAGAAAATAGGCTATTGAAACTAAGAAGGAAATATTTCATAGAGACCTCAACATTGCAAACTTGTTTCCAGGCTTAGAGGCAGCCCTTTGTAGTTTTAGAATTAAAATAAGAACTTGAAGTAATTGTTACTTATCGAGATAAAGGAGGTTCATTTGGAAATGCCAAGTACACTTTAGCAGCCTTAAAAATAATGACTTCTTTTGTTTGGGAATAATTGAGTTTTCTGGATGTTTCTTTCAGATCCTGGATTTTTATAGGACGAATCCTAAGAATAAGAAAGAAGGGCAAAGCAACAGTGAATAAAATAATAATTACTATGGGTTCATTTTAAAGTATTTTATTGTTAAAAAGATTTTACATCTTGTTGCTCTAGCATTGAAGTGGCCACTGAGATATAATGACCAAAATTATAAATCTTAGAATTACTAGAGATATGAGAAGCAGATGAAGTATTATAGAGACAAGAGAATTTATAGCCCAGGTACCCTTTATTTTCAGAAAAATATATGGCTCACGATGACCATTAAGAGCCTTAGGTTCATAGAGATAATCTAGATGCAAAAACCAACAGGAAAATAATAGCATAAATTAAAGAAAAAGTTTGAAAACTATTGCTTTTAGAGATGCAGAACATATCTTGGCACATATTTTCTTCCCTGTTTATTAATTAAGTTGTAACAAGTAGATTTCAGAGAAGTTGGCAGCATGAGGGGCAACCACAGAAACATTCTTTACTAAGTTTCATTCTTCTAGTGAATGGAACAATGGCCACTCTTATTGACAATGGCCACAATAAACACAGAATTTGGCCATCTCTGAAATGTTACCATATATACATTCAGCCCTGTGGCCAGCCATTATGATTTTCTCAATGCCAAATTTGAATATGAGAAATAGAGAATAGAGAGACATCAGAAATCCTTCATTTACCCCAAATCAAAGTCCATCTTACCCTGAGCTCTCCACCAGCAAGATGTTGATAAGTTCAATCTTAGTTATTGTTAAAACTCTTTACCTCTAAATTCAATACTGTGTGGAGAAACTTGAGGTTTCACAAGGCCTAGAACATTTGGAAAGGTTTTCAGAATGTAAGTCTATGCTGGAAATCTATGATATGGTCATCTCCTAAGCACAAAGAATTTCTTTCATGAGTCATGTCTTCCACCACATGTTAGACTTAGATCAGAATATTATGTGAAACTAGAATCTCACATGCCTGGGCCTTATGACCTAGATGTAATGCTGGGTCATTTACCTCTGAGGTCTCTCAAGTTGCCACCACTAGTAGAGTAGTAGCTCTCTTCCAGTCTTGAAGAAGTTTCTCCTGCTTCAGTTTGGTCAATCATGTGTATTTGTTTCCAAGCTCTTTGCTCCAGTCTTTCTTTCTGTTCTGAGAAGGTCTCTGGCCATTAGCCTTTAGAAATACAACATTGACTCCCCCCACATTTTTATTGGAAGGAAAATTTGAAACCCAACGCCTTTAGTGACTCATTAAAACACTTTTAAAATCTAGATTAATGTTCTGACTCTGTCACTTTAAAAAAGCTAATTATGCTCTCTGTGCGTTGTTTTTCCCACTCAAAAGTGGCATAACAATGGTGCCAATACCACAAGAATACTGTGAAGATTAAGTGAAAAAAAGCCCATATATTTTTCTGAGCCCAGTACACATAGGAAACATTCATAAAATATTACCCATCAAGATGAAATGGTGACTTACCTATTCATTAAGTCTTGATAGGAGTAGTTCTTTTGGACTAACGATATTTCCAAAACCAGTTGATGATTTTCACCAGAAATTGCCAATACCAAGATGCAGACTCTTGAGAAAGAAATAAGGACTAGACCTTCTTTGTGTCTTGTTCTCTAGCCAGAACCCGGAAAGGACAAGTAAGAGAGAATCAGTCCATGGTCCATCTTGTGGCTCTAGACATGAATATTTCTCTTCATGTTTAACTGCACATATGCTCATAGGTTCAGCAACCTATACCTACACACAAACTGCCTCCCAGCCTCAGCTCAACTGAAATTCCCAACACAGCTCAAGAACTGTTTTTCAAATAAAGCTAGCATAACAAAGGATATAGACATTTCAGGGTAGAGAAATTTGGAGAAATAGTTGGCCAGAACTCAGTAGTGGGTCTTGGCAGAGTGATTCTTAATGGGTGTGTCAGACAGTTACAGATATCAGATATTAGGTTCTAATCCTTAAAACTGTAAATTTTGCCTGGTTTGAAAATAGAGTTTTTACATATGTGATTAGGTTAAGGATTCTGAGGTGAAAAGGTTATCCCGGATTATCCTATGGGCCCTAAGCGCCATCAAAAGCACCATTATAAGGGAAAGACAGTGGGAGATTCAATACATACACAGAGGTAAAGGTCATTTGAAGATAGAACATAGAGATTTAATGATGATAGTCTTGAAGACTGGAATAATGCGACCACAAGCCAATGAATGCTAGCAGCCACTCAAGGATGGAGAGGGCAAGGACTGGATGATCCTCTAGAGCCTCAGAAGGAAGGTGGCCCTGCTGACCATAATTTTGGCTCAGTGATACTAATTAGAATTTTTGGCCTCCAGAATTATGAAAGAATCAATTTAAATTGTTTTAATCTACCAAGTTTATACTTCATTACAGTAGCCACAAGAAACTAATATAGTGAGTAAAATAAAAGTTGATGATAAGAAGACAGGAAAATGTGATGACAATAGAAGAAGGATAACAATGGTTCATCACATGTAAAATTAATGCTTCATCTCCTTATGAAATGAAACAGAGTTCTGAGTGTGGGATCTATGGGGTTTTTAGAGTTTGCAGACATGTTACTGAAACTGCTGTTAATTAGGTATAGCCGGAGTGAAGGAGTAAATCACTCGATAAGCATGAGAAAGTCTGGCATCACAGTTTATAAGCCGAAATGAAAAGATGAATATCGTAATATTATCTCAAGTATGGAATCAATGAGCAAGTCCAAGGACATAATAGCATAGAGAGAATAGGTTCTTCCAGTTCCCTGTATAGCTGCTGAAATAATGCTAAAATTTGTGTTTTCCTAATGAGACAATAGAATTCTGTGCCAGTACCATTTGCTGGATCTGTTTATGGTATATGACTGCCACCTGCTTTATTGTAATAGGAAAACTCAGACTAAACAAAGTTGAATATTCATAAAGTTTTTCAATTAGGTTTTTTTTGAGTCAACAATGAATCCGAGGTGGCAGAGGATGCACAAAAGAACTAGGATTATTATTATGAAAATGTGCGTGCATATAAAAGAATACCATAATTGTCTCATTGTCACCCCCAAATAAAAATTTTACCTTCAAATCTAATATGAAAGGGAAAAATCTAGAACTTAAAACAGATTCAGAAATTAGGAATCAAGAGGACAAAAAGAAGTTTAAATAAATAAGATGAATCCCTTGTGACTATTGTAAATTTAAAGAATAAAAATATAATCTTATGAACTTCAAAAAGAGCAATATTTATTTTTAGAAGAGTTAAAATCAAGTTAGTTTTAGATTTTCTTTCTGCCATAGTCAATATCTAAATGTCTAGTTGTTGAGTGTATGTCAAGACCCAGAAAGGCATTTTCAGATCCACAGAGCCTCAGATATATGTTGCTCAAAATGCTTTAAAAAAATGTGTATGGATATATATACACACATATATATATATATAAATATACATATATGTGTATATATATATATTTACACATACACATATATTGGAAAATACTTGGAACAGTGCAGAGATTATAATTTTTAAAGAACAGCAGATGGTCATTGAACTGTAATTATCATATGAGTGATTAAAGATGTGAACTGCTAATAAAATGTGTATTATTATAGATATAACATGAGTATTTCCAAATCCTCCTGTTTGCTTTTCTTTAATATCCAAATATAGTAGCCAGATTCCCAGCCACAGATCTAAAGGACATCCAGGATTCTTGTGCTCTTGTTTTTTGTGGGAACTTCTTTAATTTCCAGTCCACTTCATCCATTTCTCAAGCAACCATAAACATGATATTAGAATGTAAACCCTCAGAGAGTAGGAATTTTGTCTCTCCCATATAGATATAACATACCTTTAGCACTTAAAGATACTCAAGAATGAATGGATAAGTGATATTTTTAAAAATATTTTCCTGAAATTTTGACTGTAGTGGTGGCAGTTAATGGCTTAAAGAAGAAATAACAGTGAATTTTATATATCACCGTTCATAAAATTTCACAGCCATCCGTCATTGTATAGTCTTATCTTCACAGCCGTCTCCATCTTGAGACATCTGTCTTCCTGGCCTGTGACCAGTTGATTCTTGCTTTCAAACTTCCTCATAACCTTCCTTACTTGAGATCAAAGAGCCCTCTGGATTTATTACTAACGCCTTTAATGAGAAAAAGTGGTAATCCACTTATTACTAAGCTCACCCTGCTTTCTATATAACTAACCACTTTAGCCTAGGCCTAATCTCCTATAACCTAAGGATTTTTTTTTATATACATTCCAAAGCAAAAAAAGTATTTTCTTCAAAAAAGAGAATTTTTCCATTTTTTTCAAATTGGAGACTGTCTAAAGTTCAAAAAACAATGGCATTACTCTACACTAACATAGGTCTCCAAATTTGAGGAAGGAAATGAACATTCAAATTTAAGAAGTTCAAAAGATTCCAACTATAATGAACCCAAAGAGGCCTACACTGAGATACATTATAATTAAACTGTCAAAAGTCAAAGACAAAGAGAAAATCTTGAAATTAGCAAGAGAAAAGCAACTAGTACAAAAGAACTCCTATGAGATTATCAGAAGATTTCTCAGCAGAAACATTACAAACCCAGAGGGAGTATTCTAGCATCCAAAGTGCTAAAATGAAATAATAATAATAAAAAAACTGCTAATCGAGAATACTATATCTGATCAAACATCCTACAAAAAAGAAATAAATAGCTTCTCGGACAAACACAACTTAAGTGTTATTAGTTTAAAATGTATTATAACTATAAGTTGTTTAGGCAATCACAAAAAAAATACCTGTAGAAGATATAAAAAATAAAATGAGAAAGAACTCACTACAATAAAAGAAATGAAACATAAAAAAAGGCAGAGAGAAAATAAAGGACAAAATAACTAAAGGACACACACAAAAAAACTATTAACAAAACAGCGATACTAAGTCCTTTTCTATCTGTAATAACTCAAATGTAAATGGATTAAACTTCCCAATCAAAAGATAGAGGGGCTAAATGGATAGAAAACCAATATCCAACTGTATGCTGTCTATAAGAGACTTGCTTTAGATATAAGGACAAACATATGCTGGAAGTGAAAGGATAAAAAAGGTATTCCACACAAATGGTAAACAAAAGAGAACAGGAATGGCCTTATGTGTATCAGACAAAATAGAATTTAAGTCAAAAACTGTCACAAGAGCCAAAAATTATATTGTGTAAGGACAAAAAGGTTAATTCACACACACACACACACACACACACACACACACACACACACACGCCTAACAACAGAGTACTCAAATATATGAAGTAAATATTGACAGGACTGAAAGGGAGAAATGGATAGTAACATAATAATAGTAGGAGATTTCAATACCTCACTTTCAGTAATATATAGAATAACTAGACAGAAGATCAATAAGGAAGCATAGGACTTAAACCACACTATAGACAATTGTACCTGACATATACAGAACACTCAGCCCGACGACATTAGAATACATATTCTTATCAAGTGTACTTGGATCCTTCTTCAGTATAGACTATGTGTTAGGCTGCAGAATAAGTCGTAATAAATTTAAGAAGATTTGAAATTATACTAAATATCTTTTCTGACCACAGTGGAATGACATTTTAAATCAATTTTAAAAAAAAAAGGAAAACTGGAAAATTCACAAATATGTGGAAATGTAATAACACACCCTTGACCAATCAATGAGTCAGGGAAGAAATCATAAGGGAAATTAGAAATGTTTCTAGTCAAATGAAAATGAAACACAAATGTACCAAAACTTACTGGATATAGCAACAGCAGTATTAACAGGAAAGTATATAGTGGTAAATATCTACATTAAAAAAGAGAGAAAATTCTCTAATAACCTAATTTAACTAATAATAATAACAAAAAAATAAACCTAAGTTTTTAAAAGAAAGGAAGTAATAAAGATTACAACAGAAGTAAATGAAATACAGAATAAACAACAGAAAAATTAACAAGACTAAGATTTTTTTTGTAAAAAATAAACAAAATTGACAAATCTTTATTTAGCTAAACTAAAAAAAAAATAGAAAGAAGACTTCAGTAACAAAATCAGACATGAAAGAGATATTACGATTGATGCCACAGAAAAAACAGGATCATAAGAGACTATTATGAAAAAATTATAAGCAAACAAATTGGATAACCTAGAAGAAATGAATGTATTTATAGAAACATAAAACCTTCCAAACCTGAATCATAAAAAATATTTTTTCAACTGATCAGCCCTATAATAAGTAAAGAGATCGAATAAGTAATCATTACCTCCTACAAAAAACAAACAAACAAAAATCTCCCAGTACCAGATGGCCTTACTGGAGAATTCTACTAAACATTAAAAAAGAATTAACACATTCAGGTGGCTTCATAGTGTAGTGGTTATCGCATCTTCTTTATACGCAGAAAGTCCTGGGTTTGCACGCCAGGTGGAGCCACGGACCATACCCATGGTGCACCAAGCCCCCGGAGTGCACCGGGAGTGCCAGGCTCCAGTTGCACCAGGCCCCAAGTGCTCACCACGAGTGCATGGGAGGAGACACCTAGCCTTCAGAGATCCAGTTCTTTAAAAAAAAAAAAAGGGAGATGGCGACATCCGGGGGTCATGGGTGGAAGTGGGGGTAGGGGCAGGGAATTAAAGAGGAGGAAAAAAAGAAAAAGAAAAAGAACACAAATCATTCTCAAACATTTCAAAAAATTTGAGAGATAAGAAGAGTTCTAAACTCATTTTATAAGGTCAACATCGCCATGATACAAAGCCAGACAAAAACACTAGAAGAAAACTACAGATAATAAAACTACAGACCAGTAATCAAATAAATTAAAGTAAGAAAGTAAAAAAGTACAAACCAATTTCCCAAATGGATATCAATGCAAAAGTCATCAACAAAATACTAGCAAAATGAATTCAGCAGCATAGCAAAATAATTATACACCATGATCCATGGGCTTTATTCTAGGAATATAAGAATGGTTCAACTTATGGAAATCAATCAATATAACATGCCACATTAAAGAATGAAGAACAAAAATTACATACATAATCTCCTCGAATGATGTAGAAAATCATTTGACAAATCCCAACACTCTTTTATGATAAAAATACTCAACGAAGTTAGAAAATTACCTCAACATAAAAAAGGCCATATATGAAAAGCCTACAATTAACATCAAATAGGCTGGCAAAAATCTGAAAACTTTTCTATGATCTGGTACAAGGCAAGGATACCTACCTATTCCACATAGCGTGATAAGTCCTAGCCAGAGCAATTAGGTAAGAAAAAGAAGTAAAAGACATCCAAATTGGAAGAAAGAAGTGAAATTATCTGTTTGCAAATGACATGATCTTTTATGTGGAAACTCTTAAAGATTCCAAATACAAAAAAGCTGTTAGAACTCATAAATGAATACAGCAGAGTTGCAGTATATAAAATCAACTAACAAAAATCAGTTGTGTTTCTATATACTAACAACTAACAGCCTAAAATGAAAATTAAGAAAATAATTCCATTTGCAATAGCATCAAAAAATGTTTAGGAATACATTTAACAAAGAAGATAAAAAAAATTATAATGAAAACTACTAAACATTACTGAAAGAAATTAAAGATGACACAAATAAATGGAATAATGTTTTCTTTTTATGGACTGGGAAATTTAATATTGTTAAAATATTCACACTATCCAAATCGATCTATAGATTTAATGCAAGTCCTATCAAAATATAATGGTATTTTTCCATAAATAGAATAAAACATCCTAAAAGTCATATGAAATCTCAAAAGAAGGTGAATAGCCAAAACTATCTTGATTAAAAAAAAAAAAAAAGCTTCGAGATGTTGAGGTGATGTCTTAGGTGAAATACATGAGACATAGAGAATGAACTGGCAGTTTTACTTGGCCATAGGTAGTTAGATTTACAGAGCTTTTAGAAAGAGAGATTGTCCTGGAAAAAAAAATAGGTTAAAGGTTATAAAAATATGAAAATATGTGCCACACTGAAGATAAAAGGTTTTTTTCTGTCTCCATCAATCATGGAATATTGAAGGACTTGTAGTGGAGACAGTATGACTTTGAGAATATATTACAGAACACCCAAATACCAATTCAAAGAGCCCTGGTTCTTAGTGTGAGATGTCAGCCTGCCTTCATGTTAGGAGCAAAATCATCTTGTTGTCTGCCTCCCTGGGAGCTATAAGGGATGACTCAGAGGGAGCTGAGGGCAGAGGAGAGTGCTTTGCTTGTCTAGGATCTAGGTGTGTTGCATTCTCCCCTAGCACTCTAGCACACCAGCCTTCAAGCAGCAGCGGTATGGGGGAGGGTGAAATGCTCCAAGTCTTTAGAAATTTGCTAGGCACAGTGGTGGAGGGAGGAGGTTCAGAGAGAATCTGAAGTGGAAAAGAGCTGAGGTAATGAAAAGAACTTGAGTTTGACTAAATATTCCTCCGAGAGAGCCTCAGATTTTTATAACCAGATTGGATTGCAGAAATCATTGGACTGGACTAAAATTTAAGTAAGAAAGGGACAGAAAATGTGATGTTTGTTCTAGTGGTTTAAGTTTCAGAACAGAATGTGCAGCTGTGAGAATAAAACTAGCTGTGTTTAGTTATGGCTGAAATGAGATTCCTCTCACAGGCTGATGATTATTGTAATTTTCTTATTATAAATATAATACATATTTCCTGTAGAAAATACATTTTGTCATTACTCTTGATTTCTCTTAATTTTTGGTTGTTCGTTTCACTTTATTTGGAGAGTTATCTATAAAAGGTAGGGTGTAGGTCACCTAGAATAAGACCACTTTCACTGCCATAGTGAGCCTGTATGCATAATTAAGGTTTCCTTGACTTTTGGTGATTAAGAAAATCAAAAGATATTTTTTGAGGAAATCCATTAAGGAAAAATATCTTTGTGGAAAAATAGAGAAGAAACAGGCAGTTACAGTTCACCATATAAAGGGAGAGCTAGCAAGTCTTCAAGATATGTAATAACTTTTTAGAGTCTCTGAACAAGTGAATAGCAGATTCAGTTCTCAAATCCAGGTTAATAGCTTTGCTCTTAACAATTTTTTTTCATTATTTGGTGTCCTGTATGTCTTCTGGAATATGATTTTGCTGTCAGACCGTATTCTAATCTAGAAGCAAAATTATACTCCCCAGAGATCCAGATTTTTATAAATGCAGATTTAAAAAATAAATTTAGACTCAAGAGGTCATGTGTCTATGGCAAAGTTTGGTGTCAAGCACAGAAAGGTAGAATTGCTTACTTTCCAGGTTTAGTGAATGATGAGGACCTGGAGGAATTTTGATGAATGTACTCGCTGAAGATATCCCTAAAGGACCGGGAACACAAGCTTGATGGAGGAAAACATTCATGTCAACAAATTTCAGTCCACTCCAGTGAAAGGAGAATGGCATAATTGTGCTGGTAGTGGTCTTTGTATATCTGTGGCCAGGATGTGACCTTTGGTTGAACACATTTTTAGGTTCTGTATTCATGGGCAAAATTGGTTTCCCTAAACTACAGCATCAGAAGACATGTGTTTGTGAAAAGATATGGCCTCAGTGTTCCAAATAAATAAAAATTTGACAGTTGTTTGGGGGCCAGGTGCGTAGCATCAAAGGAGAACACTTTCTGGTGGGCTCTAATCATTGCTTAATTGATACCTAACAATTCCCTAACTCCTCTTTCCCCTTGGGGATTGTGTAGCTTTGGAAAGTATATTGATTTTTTTCATTTTGCATAAAATTTCTTTAGAAGGCCAAGACATGTATGTAATATAGGAGAGAACTCAGAAAATTTAAATAATTAAAGAGAACACAGAATATGCAATCAGATAAGGAAGTAAGGAGCAGGGAACAACAGGTAACACAAGGCTGAGCATTTAAGCAATGCCTTTGGTGGGGAACCTCACTTCGTTTAAAGCCCCCTCACCCTGAGCAGCCATGCTCACTTACAAGAAATAGAGAATGACATCCTATCCCTGAAAAGGGCCAAGAATCCCTCTGCCTTTCATTCCACCTTTCTAAATCCTTCTTCTTCTTTTTAAAAATCTTGTTGTTTCAATGAGGCCATATTTCTTTTATTTTTAAATACAAATTTTTAATATTTTTACTTAAGTTTATCTTGTTCATCCTATGTTTTTCATTGGGTTTATTGATTATAGTCTATATAAAATATGATTTAATTTCAGGTATACAATTTAATGAGTTTTTTCAAATGCATGCAGTGATGTAACCACCACAATCACAGTGTAGAACACCTTCCTCACTTCAAAAATTTCCCTTGTGTCTCTTTACTAGCCCTTGGCCATCCCTTTTTTTTTATGAGGAAAATGTGAATGGAATTATAAAATATGTAGTCTTTTCTGTCTAGCTTCTACTTAGGTAAAACTTTGAAAATCTATCCATAATAATGTGTGTTAACGGTTAGTTTTTTCCTACTTGTATCATTTTGAATTTCCCACAGCAAAGTGTGAGAGTTACAATTGTTCCTCAATCTCGCCATCATTTGGTATTGCCAGTTTTGTTTTTTATTTATTTAGGGCATTTTTATGGGTATGTATTGGTATCTCAAAGTGGATTTAGTCTAGATTTTCCAAGTGACTAATGATATTGTGCATTGTTTGTGTCCTTATTAGATATTTGCATATTTCTCTAGTAAAGTATGTGTTCAAATATTTTATGTACTCAAATAGAACCAGTTGTCAGTTAATTATTGGATAGTAAAAGTTCTTTATATATTCTGGATACAAATCCTTTGTAAGATGTATATTTTTCAAATATTTTTTCTAGTTTTTGGCTTACTTTTAATTTTTGCTTAGAGTCACTTTATTTATTTATTTATTTATTTATTTATCCATTTTATTTTAACTTCCTCTTTGGAAATTATTTGACTTACAGAAAAGCTACAAAAATTACACTGAGAATTCTGTAAACTTTTCACCCAACTTCATCTAACATTAATATCTTATATACCCGCAGAAGAGTGTTTGTGGAAGAGTAAGAGTTTAATTTTGATGAAATCCAATTTATCATATTTTTTTCTTTAGTAGTTTATGCATTCTGTATTCTATAAACAAATCTTTGCCTAATTCAAAATCACTAAAATTTTCTCTATGTTTACTTCTATTTAAGTCTATGATCAATTTTTGAGTTTATTTTTTTCTTAAAATATGGAATGCTTCACAAATTTGCATGTCATCCTTGCACAGGGGCCATGGTAATCTTCTCTATAGCATTCCAATTTTAGTATATGTGTTGCCAAAGTGAGCACTTGAATTCATTTCTATATGTGGTGTGAGGTAACAGTTAAGTTTCAATATGTTTGCACTTGTCTATGCAATTGTCTCAGAAACATTTGTTAAATTGTTTTGACACCTTTGGTGAAAATAAATTGGTCATATATATGTGGGCATGTTTGTGGACACTGTGTTTTATTCCATTAATCTGTATGTCTCTCTTTACATCAATATCATGGTCTTAATTACTCTAGCTTTATAACAAGTGTGAAAATCAAGTATGAAAATCTTCAATATTGTTTTTCTGTTTCAAAAGTTTTTTGGCCGCTCTGGGTCCTTTGCTTAACACAGACATTTAGGATCAGCATATCAATTTCTAAAATCCTATTAGAATTTTAACCTTAAATATATGAGTCCATTTGAGTAACAATGACATCTTAACAATATTGGGCCTTCCAATCCATTAATAAGACATGTCTCCACATTTATTTATGTTTTCTTTGATTTTTTTCATTAGCGTTTTATAGTTTTCAGATACCGTAATATTTTATTAGATTTATACCTGAATATGTCTCTTATTTTGGTATTATTGTAAATTCTCCACCTTTTAAATTTTATGTCTAATTGTTCATTACTATTTATAAAAATATAATTGACTTTTGAGCATTGGACTTATTTCTTTTTAGTTCTAAAATGCTTTTTCTAAGGCAGGGTTAGAATAACCTTTAGTGTAGCATACTTTGAGCTCATGTTTAGTCCAGGCTGCTATAACAAAATTAACATATTCTGAGTGGTTTAAACAACAAATATTCACTTCTCACAGTTCTGGAAGCTGGGAAGTCTAAGATTAAGGTGCCAGTTGATTCAGTGTCTGGTAAAGATCTTCTTCCTGGTTCACAGATGGCCATCTTCTCATTGTGTCCTCATATGGTGGAAGGGATGAGAGAGTTCTCTGGGGTCTTCTTTTAAGAGCACTAATTTCTTTCATGAAGGCTTCACTCACATGACCTCATTATCTTCTGAAGGCTCCACCCAAATACCATCATATCGGGCATTAGATTTCAACATATGAACTCTGGTGGAACACACACATTCAATCTAGTGCCCTACTAGTGAGGTAATACAATTTTAAGGACTAGACTCTGTGCTCGATATGTTGGATCTTTTCACTGTATGGTGGAAACGTGAATTACATCTAGCCCTTGTGATTTCTGGGAGGTATTCTGCCTACTTTCCAAAAGTTCTTTTCTAGCCTGGTTAGTTTCCTCACATACACACACGAATTAGTATTTAGCCAAAGACACAGAATAGTCCTTTGCTGACCTCTTGATCTGTCTTTGTTTTCTCTTCTCTATTACCCTTCCATGCAAATTCTATTTTCCTGCCCTTCAGCCTAGACTCTACACTCTCCTCAGTTCTGTGAGACCACTAGGCTTTGTTTTGTCCCCCTCCATGTGCTTAGCCAATGAACTTCTCTGTAGGTTATGAGTTGGGACATTTAATTTAATTTAATTTAATTTAATTTAATTTAATTTAATTTAATTTAATTTAATTTAATTAATTTCCAAGATTGCTGCTCTGTGCTGCCTATTCTTCAATTTCAGAAAACTCCTGGTTCATTTTATTGAATGTCCAGGCTAGATTGGAACTCTAGTCCTTGTTATACTGTCATGGCTGCAAGTAGGAGTTTCTTTGTTCTTATTTTTTAATTTTTGATTCATGGTTGTCTTTTCCAGAAAGCTTTCCCTGGCTATTCCAGTTCTTATTCTTTGTCTGAATCCAGAAGATGGAGTGATTACCCATCATAACTTCACCCCTGGGCCCACTTGCCAATTGAAGCAATGCTAACTATTTCTATATGCACAAACTCACTGCAGATTTACAACCAATCTGTAAGATAAGTGTGATCATTTTTGCTTTTTATGGGCCAATTAACTAAGTCTAGAGAAATTAAATTATTTGCCCAAATGCTTCTGATTCTTCATATCCCATATGGAAATACATTCCATATAGAATAAAGGGTTAAATGGAATAATTAAGAACACACACACACACACACACACACACACACACACACACACACACCACACTAGAAGAAAATATACATGGTTCTTTATCCTATGTCCATATATAAACAAACGTAATAGGTGAAAGACAATATTTTGTTATAGGCTTGTACTAGGACCAAACCATACTTCCAGATTCAGGAAGCATTTGATTTGTTCCTGCTTTTGCCTTGTTAATAACAAGACTGTGATGAATATCTTTTTGTATAAACTTTCCCTCCCTCTCACATCTTGAATTATTTTTTTTAAGATAGAATTTTCAGAGCTAAAATTAGGAATAATGTTTATCTGTTTTTTATATTCTTTAAGAAAGATATTTGTGAAAGGATAGAATGAACTGATAGCCTCACCAGCAGTATATGAGGATGAACAGTGCATTTTATATTTTATAAAGTTTGAATCATCATTTTTATATCTTTGCCAATTTGCAAGAATAATGGCCTCTTACTTTATTATAATTTTGTTTTCCATTTCTGATGTAGCTGTACATTGTTTTAAAAGTTTACTAAGAATTTCTTCATTTTTTTTTTATTTGTTTGATGGGAAGATCTATTTTTTAAGAATTATTAATCTGATCTGTAGAAGGTAATTAACTATTAAGGACATTAATAATTTGTCATATTTGTTCTTAAAAATTAATAATAATTTTACTTAACTGAAATTTTCATGCAAGAAATGAAGAGTGCCTTAGAGAAGCCTTGATATTTAAATAAGCAGATTAGGAGAAAACAGTCTGTACCTGCATGAAAGAAACTCTCTACTGTCAGTTAACTATATTTGCCTAATCCTCCAGATTTTATCTTATTCTTAACTGACTTTCTCCCCATCTCACTCCACCCTCCATTTTTGAGCTATAACTCCTCCTGTAAATGGGATTTGAACTATAAACAAATCGTAATTGTCCCTGATCTCATCTTCATTTCTCCTCCCCCACTAGACCCTTCTTATACATTAAGTATCATAACATTCACAGGATGGGCCTGTGAACCATCTGCCATTCTAGAGAGAGTAGTTGAGAAGAAATCATGTGTAGATTAGAGGCTGTCTCCTTCTGTCTCTTAAATAAGCACATCTTGGATTCTTACTGCAATATAAATGAGAGAGGTAAGCTAAATGACCAGGCCATTTAAGTTGCATGAAATCAGCATTGTGTGGTTGGACAATTCCCCTAATTGGACCAAGAGGTCTTGCCATGAATATCTCAGTGGAATCTTTTATATGGAATAGAGAGGAAGAACAGATGAAACCAGTTAAGTAAGGCAGGAAAGTGAAATAAAATATTTGTATTAAATCTATTTTACATGACTATATCTCTGTCATTCATTTATCCATCCATCCACTTGTTTATTCAACACACACATGGCATGTGTGGGTGTGAATAAAAAGTCATAGTTCCTATAGAACCTCAAAGTCTAATGGAGAAATAAATAATAGAGAGCTATGACTATAAGGGTGAACTTTGTGATTGACACATCCCAATTAGAGTCAATCCTAGCACAAGAAACACAGTAACTGTGTGATCTTGAGATTATATTTTCTGAGGCTTAAATTGATCATATTAAGTTGTAATACATAAGTAACAACATCTATCAGTTTCTATCAAGATTAAATATAGAATAGCAAACTTAAGGCCTGCATTCAATAGGCATGTAATAAGTCATTAGAAACAAAGGCATATCCGAAGTACAGTGAAAATTTAAAAGACACTTAACATGAAGAGTCATCACAAAGTAGGGATATTTGAACTGGATTTTGAGGAAAATGTAGTTTACCAGATTGACAACTGTAGGCAGAGAGATGAGCACACAAAGTCTAAAAAGAACAAACTGCAACCAATTTGGCTTCATGTTTAAAAGAAGGCATGTGGTAAAGGTAAAAAGTCACCAGGGAATTGTGGCTGACTAGGTGTCATGAGGTTTCACATGGGTTGATGGCCTATGAAATTGCCCTTTGGGCCGAACAAGCCTAGGAACTCTATTTTTGACATTGTACTATGAAGGGATTTGATCTTTAGAGCAACTCACATTAGCTGAACTCTTGACAGACTGATATATAACCAGAAAGCTTGTGTTACTTCCTGTTGGCAAATCTAACTAACAGTAAAGATGGGGTATTTGCATCAGCAAATCAGCACCTGTGCCCCTGTGTATAGGTGCATAGGAGATGGTTTATCAGTTAAGACAGCTTGAGGAACACTTCTCACTAATAAAAAGGGGCTTAGCATTCTGTCTGTCCTAGATAAATGATGCCTCCCTGAATCTTTACCACACTGACCAACAACTACCCCTCTTGGTTGAAAGTAGAATGCTAATGTCTTGAAATTGTTAACCCATTCATTTAGATCATGGTTATATCTTGTTTCTATATGAGAGCCAGTCAGTACCCTAAGGACAATCCTTTATGTCTTTGCTCTGAACCTTCAGCTATCTTGTTCATCAATATATCTATGTTTCCTAGAACAGTGCCTATCCACAGTTGGAACACAGCAAGTATTTCTTAAATAATGAATGAGTTACTGGGTTCACTATAATCTGATTTTATACCTAAACTTTTAGAAAGCTCTCTTTTGGCCTGTTGGAGTGACTTCACCTTTGGCCTATTTCCTCCATGTACTTCCTAAAACATGGTGGATCTAGAGTTTAGAGAGTATTGGGGAGAAGAAGGTTAGGATATACAGAGTCTTGTATTTTAAGTCAAGGAATAATAATTAGAGGACTAAGCATATTATACCTTTCTCTTCTTCATAGAAATAACTACCTTTTATTATGTGTAAGTTAGGTAATTCTTGTTTCTGCAGTGGACAAACACTGGCTATCAGAGATTTAACATTATTAAATTGGTTTCACACTCATGGTCCGTGTTAGGTGTTTGGTAGGTGTCTTCAATGAAGTGATTGGGGAATCCAAGCTCTTTCCATCCAGCCTTGAGACTTATGTGTAGTTCCTGGTTCAGCAGCATCGGCATCACCTAGGAACATGTGATGTAAAAAATGCAAATTTCTGGCCCCCACCCTAGACCTACTGACTTAGAAACTCTGGAGGTAGGGCCCAGCCAGCCATCTATGATTTAATAAATGCTTCAGATGATTCTGATAAACTCTAACAGTCTAGAAACACATTTCTAAGGTGCAACTTTGGTAACTTAAGTTGGAATTTGTTTCAAAGAAATAATGTTATTATGAGAAATTAGATGTAATAGGAATGGTAATTGTGCCATTATTCAATGAATATTTATTGAGTTTGTACTGTGTGCCAGATCCCATGGGGGGCACTGGAGATACAACGATGATCAAGATGGTAACTTATTATGATCGTACTTCAGATATTTTGGATTAAATAGGCTTTTCTTGGCTTACTTGGGTACTTAGACTGTATCCAATTAATACATGTTAGGCAATTAATAGATGTTTATCAGAAAAAAAAAGGAAAGAAGAAGAATGAGAGAATCATTTTACCTTCCTGAGATTCAGATTTTTAACCTTGTAAAACAAGTATTTAGACTTTCAAATTAATCTCTTGGGCCTCTTCCAGATATATTCCAGTAAAATACATCTCTAGTATTTAGGGGAAAGAACTTCTCTTGGTGGGTAGCCATCTTGGCTCCCTCTGCTGCCTATTGGTATAGAAAATGTTTAAAAGAAAATTCTGGAGCAAAGCCCTATCTACAAAGAGAGAGGATTCCCTAGGTTATGAATACTGATAAGGATGATTCGGGTAATAATTATTAAAGCTAACAATCAGTGATCACCTGACTAAGAGGCAGGCATTTTACATGGTTTGTTTTACAGAATGCTCCAAGCTTTGAGGTCATTACTACTGTTTATTTACATTTAGAGATGAAAGTACGAAGACTGAAGGCTCAACAAATTGGCCAATGGCACACATTTAGTAAGTGAGCAAATTGGAGTCAAGCTCAGGCTTTGTGTGGATCTAAACTTCTGTGCTTAACTTTTAGCTTGAACTGTGGAACCAACTATAAGCTTGGGAAAATAAAAGTAAACCTTCAGGCTATGGCAGGAAGAAACTGGATCAAAAGGAGAAAAATGTACTTTATTAAAGCTTCTGTAGCATATTGATAGCAGATGTGTGAGAGTGGTGAGAGAGAGGCTCTTGGAAAAAGATTCACAAGAAAGAGGGAGCTCCTATATCAGAGAGCAAGGCCCAGGCATTTGAGTGTGTGGGTCCTGGCAAAGGCCTGCCTATAGGCTGCAAGGCCTTGGACAAATCAATCAAGTTTTTTGAGAGTTACAAGCATATGGCCTATAAAATGAGGGTGATACCATTAAAGATTATTTTGCATGGCCATTATGTGGGTCCAATGAAAAAAATGACAGCACGTGTAAAAATGGTACCCATGGAAGGCATTCTTAGAAAGTAGAGTAGTGCTACAGACCTTAAGAAAAAGCCACTAGCATTGTCAGGGTTGCTTGGGAAAGGAGATCCTTGAACTGGGCTTGAAAATTTGTTCGAATTTCACCAACAGATAAGAAAAGGACACTCACCACAGAGAGAAACCAGCTTGTGCAGAGATGTGAAGGCATGTAGCAACACAGGGTATTCGGCAAATAGTCATTGACACATTTGAGTGGGAGTATGAGATGAGGCTAGGGGATGAGCAGCAAATGAGTATAGGGAGAGACAAGGCCTGGTGATGCTTCTGATATTTTCCATAGGAATGAAAAATTGGTATTTTATGTTGAAATGAAAACGAAAATATTGCTGAAGCATAAATTAGAAAATGTTTTGTGCAAGCCCTCTGCGAGTTCCAGAGCACCAATTCAAACATCAATTATTGCTTTTACTACTCATACTGTCATTACAGCAAGTCAGGCACTGCCATTTTTAAAATTTCAAATAGTCATAAGAAATGCTAAGAGAGGAAAAAAAATCCAGTGGGAGGAGGAAAGCCATCTCAATTCAAATTGAGGGTGATTTATTACCATGAGTAATCAATAGTAGTAGGTCCACATCAATTTTATATCTAATTTAAAATTTTGAGGTCTCAATGTGCTCATTAAAGAATATAATGGATTTACATATTTTAATTATGTTTTATGGATTGTGAACATAATGTAATTAAGGGACTTTTCAGGAAGCATGATGAATGAACAGGGTGGCCCACCATATGGCAAGAGATATCACACCGAGTGGACTGGGGTGAGAGGAGCCCAGCTCCATGACTGACGGCCCTGGCCAGAGTGTTAAGATAATATTCACGGTGATGGGAGCCTAATGATGTTGTGAGGCAGGAATGAGGAGGAAGAAGAAGCAAGGGAGCCAGGTCAGCAGGAGACCCAGTGCTGCATCTGAAAGAGTGTGTGTGCCTGCTTGCTGCTGAATTACCCACTTTTGTCTTTCCAGACCCTCTCACATCTTCCCCTCCTCACTTTCCCCCTGATAATGCCTTAGTTTACAACTCCATTAGCTCTTTTATTTAATTTTAATTGTAAACACACACACACACACACACAAAACCCCCACGAAATTCACTATATTAACCATTTTTAAGTGTACAATTCAACGGTATTAAGTATGTTCACATTGCTGTGCAACAGATCTCCAGAACATTTTTTACCTTGTAAAACTGAAATTCTGTATCCATTAAACAATTCATGGTTTACCCCTTCCCCCCAGAGTATAAGTGGAATTATTCAATATTTGTCTTTTTGGGACTGGTTCATTTCACTTAGCATAATGTCCCTAAAATTCATCCATGTTGTGGCATGTGTCAGAATTCCCTTTCCCTTTAAGGCTGAATAATATCCCATTGTATGCATAGACCATTCATTTTTCAATGGACATTTGACAGCACAGTTAACTCTTTACTGAATGGTTGTGATGCTTCACAACTGGCCTTCCCAACTGTAATCTCAAGATTCCTTGCTCTTGCCTCAGCCCATCTTTCTAAGATAACCACGTCACCTCCCTATTTAAAATATGTTGATCTTTGGACCTTTGTTACTCCTTAGTATGGTTTACAGTGTCCTCCCTATGTGGCTCATTTACCTTGCAGTTCTGTTCCTCCCTCAGCAAAGCAGTCATCTGTCTAGGTTGGGCCACCTCTACCTGATATTCACCACTTCCGAACACATTTGCACCTTCATGCCTTTGAACATCAAGTGTCCATGCCTGAAATATCTGAGTCAACTACTTATGAGGCTCTTCTGGATCCATGCTCCTCTATGCTATCTCTTAAACAAACAAAGAAGAGTCTAGCACAGAGGTTGCTAGCCCTCTGCCTGTTTTTATAAATAAAGTTTTATTGGAGCACAACCATGCCCATTGTTTATGTATTGTTTGTAACTGCTTTCCCACTACTACTCAGAGCTCTTTTTATTTATTTGCTTGTTTGTTTATCTATTTATTTATTTATTTATTTATTTATTTATTATTTTTATGGTGACATTGGTTAACGAAATCCAGTAAGTTTCAGCTATACACTTTAACGATAAGTCATATATATATATATATAGACACTGTGTTCACCTCCCATAGTTAGATTTCTTTCTGTCACCACATATTTGAACTGCCTTACCCGATTTACCTTCTCCCTCCCTCCATCCCCTACCCTCTGGTAACCACTAGTCTATTGTCCATGTCCATGAGTTTCTGTTTTTTTGTCCAGTTCACTTGGTCAAGGCTCTTTAAAGTAAATACTTGTCGACCCTGCTCTAGGTGCTCTCTTGTGTCAAATCCATGTCCATTACTTCCTATCTATGACCCAACATTTTGGAAAGGAGATGATAATAATAATACTCCGCAGCTTTGTTGTAAAGACCAAGTAGTGTGCGTGTGTGTGTGTGTGTGTGTGTATGAGTATCTATATATGTATATATAGAGAGATATATAAAGATATATCTATATCTATATCTATATCTCTCTCTATATATCTATATATAGAGATATATAAATATATCTGTATCTATATTTATCTATATATATAGATATAGATAGATAGATAGATAGATAGATAGATATGTCTATATATCTATATATATATATAGAGAGAGAGAGAGAGAGCGCGCGCTCTTGGCACACAGATACCAGGATGAAAATTAAGACAATGAGAGTCGTCTCTGTTGGTTTGTCAAACACAGATTGCACAATCCTGAGGAGTGGCTACAGCTAAGACTTCTCTCCTCTTTAAGGCAATGCGTTAAGTACAAAGGATGTGGGCTTTGGAGTTAATAATTTAGGGTATAAATTCCAGATCACACCTATTTTTAGTTTAAAATTGGTACCTTGATTTTCTCAACTGCAAAATGAGGAAAATAATACCTGGCCTACAGTTTCATTGTGGGGATTAAAAGCAGTAGCATTTGAATTATGATTTATGTGTTAAAAACACTGCATACCACAGCAGAAAGCAAACGCTCAGAAGAGGGCAATATCTTTTCTGCCTTCCTCCAGTCTGTTTTCAAAGGCTGAAATTCACAATTCACAGCTCTAATTACTTGTTTTACTAAAATATCTTTACAACACCTTTCTGCCTACAGAATGGATTGTGAACAAACCTCCTGGGCTGATGGCACTGGGGGTGCTTCCTTCACTTCTAAGTGTCCTTGTGCATCTCGCTGTTCCTTCTCTTAGGGAAGGATCTAATAACTGTAATTTATGTTGGCGGGTGTCTCATTGCTTTCCCTTCCTTGCAATTACTATTAGCCTCTAGGGGGAGCTCAAGACTTCATCATCTTTGCTGGCCTGGGTCAAAGGGAAAGATTGAGGCACAGAGTGAGCCAGATAATGAATTCTCAGGAAATATTTGCTGAATGAAGAGACAGATGCACGGAGGTGTGGGTGTCAAGGATAAGAGTAAAGCTTAACGTCTCAAGACGTTTTCTCAATTTAAATTTTACATTTTCAGGATTCTCTCTTCTTTGCTTCATGTTTGGCTCTAGGGACCCTACATTTAAGTTGTCTTTCAACTTGGATAGAGGTAAAGATAGTCTTCATCTTGCCATTATCCTTCTTTGGAAAGATAGGTGCCAAGTAAAATGGAGCTCAAGGACAAAGCACGGCCTGGTGTGAATACTTAGGCCAGCTGCATTGTGCAGAAATATTCCCAATCTAGCAGCATTCTTCTTCATTTGTGTTTGCCTCAGTTCATCCTCAGCATGGATCAACTTGAGAGCCTACAGGAAGCAGACCAAGTTGGCCACTGGGCCTTGGGTCTTTGTTCACTTTGGGCAAAAACATCCTATGACACAGAAACCATCTGATTCAATTTATCTAGTGGCTACACCAGTGTTTGAGAATATCAATTTTAAACAAAAATAAAGTGTTCCTTGGCCTGAACTTTTTCTTCATATCCTGAGGATGGCTTAAGCCATGGTTCATGTTTGGTCATGGATTTTTGGATAGTGATTCTTAGCTTACTTATATTTTTCGTTCTCCCTCTATCCTGGGAGTGAATGAAAGGATGGTTCCAAGGAGAAATGATTACCTCATCACAAGAGCATCAGAGAAACTTTCACATAGGTGGTAATGGCAAAATTGAATGAAGGAGGAATGTGCCAAGTGAATTGTATAGGAGATATATCCCACCACATGGGAATGCATGTGCAAAAGTCAAGAGTTACAACAAAGCATAGGACATAATTAGTAGATGTTAGAGATAGCTAAATGTGGTCTAAGGAAAGAGTATGGGAGATAAAACTAGAATTAGATGTCTCTCAAATAATGGGAACTGATATTCATTCTTTCAACAAGCATTTTTTTTTTGAGTATCTATAATGTTCTAGGAGCTATGGGAACAAGCAGATTCATTCTTTGCCCTCAGGGAGTATGAATTTTACTACACAATCCAGAGGTGGTTACATCCAATCAAGGATACAGGGGAGTTATTAGAGAAAATGTCAAGCAAAATGGTTACATGATTAGTGTTGTGTTTCAAAA
Organism: Rousettus aegyptiacus; assembly: GCF_014176215.1. Lineage (NCBI taxonomy): Eukaryota > Metazoa > Chordata > Mammalia > Chiroptera > Pteropodidae > Rousettus > Rousettus aegyptiacus. The sequence goes on along the minus strand of NW_023416311.1, from coordinate 24,894,674 downwards.
ACATTAGTGATATAGGTGTGGAGAATAAACTGGAGGTTGGAAATACCAGAAGCAAAAAGTCTAAAGAACCCCTTGCAACAACACAGTGAAGAGATTACTTGGGGCATTTTGGGAGGGATGAAATCAGAGGATAGAATTGGAAGTTACTTCAGAGGCAGATTTCAGAAATACATTTGGAAAACTTAATAATATTTTTTAATCAATTGAATGTGGGGGAGAAAGGGTAAAGGGATAGTTCAAAAGATCAAAAGTCTTGAGTTGTGAGGAATAAGTATATGTTGCGATATACCAAGATAGTTGAAATAGAGGATAACAAAGGTTTTCAGGGGAAGGGAGAAGGGTTTTAGAGATGCTAAGTTCGCTGTGCCTATATTTACAGAGATGTGTCTGGTTGACAGCCAAATGTTGTCAAATGATTAAGAATCCCTCAGGTAGGGGGTTAGAGATTCAGATTTGGAAGTCATGGCAATCGCTCCAAGCAGGATGAGGAAGAGGAACCAGATAGGCAAAGCAGGAAATAGTGCTTAAGAGGGAGCAACAGGACTGATTCTGTGGTGGAAATAAATAGAAATAGGGAAGCTTCAAGGAAGGAGTGGTTTAAGGTAACAAACGCCATGAAGAGAGCTGATCTAAAGACAAGTAGAAAGGAGGTTGGTGGCTGAGGCGGTGACTGTGTTGTTGTTGTTGATGAGATGAAGACCATATTGCCACTGATTGAGGAATCAATGAGGAAGTGAGGAACACAGGAATTTTAGAAAACCATTTGTTGAAGAAGTAAGATAATGGAGGGAAAGAGGCTTAGGCTAGTGGCTTGAAGGACAGAGAGCATTAAGGTAAAATTTTTTTTTTTTTAATGGAAATAGATGTGCCTTCCTGTTGAAATCTTTTCAGTGCCATCAGGTGGAAATGTTGACCAAAACATTTTTTTGATAGGTCTGCTCCGATGTTGGGAATAACAGGTAGAGTAAGATTCTCAATGAATTATTTCATTTCTGTCTAAAGTGTTATGTTATGTAGCAAGAATATCCATAAGCATTGAAATAGTTGGAATGTTGAGTACTCTCTCTGAAAAAGAATATTAATTATGGAGAGGGATTTTTTGTTTTCACTTATGGAAATCAGTGCAGATGAAAACCCTGCATCTTGACTTCTGTGGCCATCCAAGGCTTTGCCACTTACTAGCTACATGGCAATGGGCCAGTTGCTGACTCTCTCGGAGTCTCAGTTTCCTTATTTATAAAACAAACAGTATGTGATAACAGGGATGTTGTTAGAGACTCAAATTTTGCACCATTAATTGTCTTGGAGCCTAACGTAGTTAGGCTTTCAGTAAATGTTCGCCCTCTCTTCCCCATGCCCTACCAGTATTTGGTTACCATGCATTTGTTTATTTTGACCTGAGCCAACTCCCTTAACAAATGTTTCCACCTTAGATTAAAATTAATTCAAAGACAGGGACCAGCAACACACCCTGTAAGGGACTAAGAAAATGGCATTAATTTTGTAAATTAATAAATATGCAAATGGAAGCTTTGTATGGAACAGGCTATATAATCAGGAAGTAAATTGTGTTGTAAATTATGCATTGCCATATGGAGCAGCTATCCTTGACTTAGCATGCAAGGCAGAGAAAGCTGTAGCAGACCTTGCTATAATGGCTTCTGAGAATGAGTGGCATGCTCATCCAATAGCAACCCCGGTGCTGAATTACACAATTCGTTCTGCAGGGCCAGTGGAAGCCCCATGGTGAATGGGCTGCTACACAGCCTTGCTGAGAATAATATGGGGAAGACCATCCCACAGCCTCCAAAAAGGTGGGCAACCATGAGCTCATGTAGACACCTCATGTGCACTGAGCACACTGCCCGGGGTAGGATGCGGAGGGGTTCTTCTCAGGATGGGTGAGCTCTCCTTGGCTTCCAGAGCCTTGGCTGGTGGCACCACAATTCCAACTCTAAGGCAGGTGTGACTGGCCTGGGGAAATATGAGTTGCTGCTGGTCAATCACTAAGAAACAAATAGTCTAAGAAATGGTCCTGGTGTTTCACATTGTACTAAATAGATGTTGGAGGGCAACAATTCTCCATTATGACTATTCAGCAGAATCACCCAGGGAACTGTTTAAAAATAGATTCCTGGGCTCCTATCTCTGAAATTCGGATGCTGCAAGTCAGGGCTGGGACCTGGTCATCTGTTTCCAAACTCCCAGGTAATTCTGAGGATCAAATAGGTTTGGGGGTTATGGTTGCAGAACAGGCTTCTCCTTGGTCCAGGTCTTTGAGGGTCTTAACACATACCTGAGAAGACAGAGTTCAGCTTCCGAACCCAATCCTGGCTTGTGTACTTTATTGCATAAGAGCTTAGTAGTGGGGCAGACAGTGAGTTCAAGGGAGAAATTTTTAATAGCTAGACAGATCAGGGAAGGCTTTGGGGGCCATAAATCATAGCTGGCTCTGAGTAATGAGAGGAGTAGGCCAGGAGGTATTTGAAGATGGAGAAGCTAGCTGCCTCAGGAGATGGGATTCAGGAGTTATCCTCTGGCATGGGGGCAGGTAGCTTAGAGCTTGACTGTGGCTGGTTTGGAATGCCAGTTGAAGACGAGGCTTTGCCTTTTGGGGTTATTTTAGTTATTTTTCTATGAGTGTGCTAAGCAGTGGTACCTGTCCAGGTGTGGCTCCAGAACTGTGTACCTAGGGCCTAACACTTATAAAGCTGTGTAAGGATGCCAACGTGATCGTCCACATCATTCAGACCCAGATGGCTCACACAACAAAGAATGATTTTGAAAAAACTCATTTCTCTTCTATGATGATGATATACTGGAAAGACCTATGATTCCAGCACATTGTGTTTATCTCCCTCCTCAGCCTTCTTTTCAAAACAAAATCTCTCTTACTGAACCTCTCCACCTTTTACTGCCCCTCATTGCTCCTGCTTTCCTCAGGATGAGAATCAAAGGCTGTCTGACAAGGACAAAGAAGGAATGAGACTGGCCAAACCAGTATCCTCTTTAAAGAGTAGGAGCCACTTGGAACTTAATCATGGCTAACCTGTCCCATAAAATCAAACAATCACTGCACTTGTACATTCAACCTCTGATAGGCTCTCAACATTGCCTTGTGGTAGTGATTCTCAGTGAGAAGCCCATCCATTTTTCTGGAGTAGTTTCAAAAGTGACATCCTCCCTGAATCCACTGAATCTAAAGCTCCAGAATAGGGCCCAGGACTCTGCATTTTCACCCCCTTCATGGTGTTTAAACCTCCATGTGGCTTAGCCCTTCATACTTCTGCAATAATCCCAGAGTGGCTGGTTTGGCCCAGACTTACACTCTCTGCATGATGAAAACTCACCCATTCATGAGAATACGTGAAAAGCGATGCCTCAACAACTGTAGCTTTTATGGTGGTTATAAATCAGCCTGTCACCACTGTAAAAGCGGGGGCTGTGCAGTCACGGCAGTGTGCTAGTAAATCCTGTTTGCTGCGCATTCAAAGCCATGTGACTTTGGGCATAGTCTTCAAGTCTCAGTTTCTTCATTTGTAAAATGGGAATAACAAGAAAACTGATTTCTCAGGGTGGCTGAGAGGGTTAAAGGAGACAATTAGCTCAAAGGCAGAAAGGGTTTAAGGAGATAATTAGGTGGTAGTAACGGTTGTCAACTGAGCCAAATCTGCCTCCAAAGCAGCTTGCACTGAATGCAGGTGCTGATTCTGTTCTCGAGCCAGCCCTCCTTCATTTAGCAGGTCTCTCAAAGCCCGTGGCCCTGCCCCTCCTCATTTCATCTCCGGCTATCCCCAAGCTGGCTGTGTTTGTCGTCCCTGGAGGGATCTCATTTTACAGCTGGGCAAACCCCAGCATGCAAAGTTCATGTCTTTGCAAAGTCATGCAGTTACAGAAATGTCTGGGCAGCAGGTGGCAAAATGGTGTTGTTATCGGAACCACATAGATAATCATGCCTTGCTACTAATAATTCTTCACCTAATTCACGTTTTAGAATTTACAAGGGGTTTCCACATCCATTATCTCATTCAGTCTTCCCAAGAACCCTGGGTGGGTGATTTAGTGCAGCTAGACTAACTCCACGTACTTGGGTATAGCGCATTGCCCTTTTCAAAGCACTTCTATACCCATTATCTTACTGTATCTTTCTCACATCCTCAGGAGACAGAAAAGACAGGAATTATCAGAGGAAGGAACCAAGAAACAGAGAGGGCAACTGCTGGCATAGATCCCACAGAGCCATTGACACATTTCAGCCTCAGACTGAGACATGGATCCCCTTCAACACCTGTGCTGCTTGCTCACTTGACTTTCTTTTTACTCCTTTCCTGAACAGGTGAATTTTTCTTCCTTCTGGGATGTTACAATATAATTAGGTACATGAAAACTATTCTGGCCAATAAGAATTATATAGCAGCCAAAACCACTCTTTTTACGGAGCTGAGTCATTATATCCTTCGGTCAAGGTCAAGGTCTTGCCACCAACGTCACACCTGTGTGCACCTCCTGATCAGCCGAAAACCCTGGAACATGCACTAAGGTCCCCAGGACAGACAGGATGGTGACCGTGGCTCAAGCCAAAGTCCAGGCTGAGCACTTCTTCACCGAGGGGAGGTCAGGAGACTTGGCCATCTGCGGGCTTTCTTCCTTTTGCCTTCTGCTCACTGGCAGACCCTGGGGTTGAAGCCAGTTGTGTCATCTTGTCAGCCTGTCAGCCTGCTTAATGACTCCTGCTCAGACTTTGGCTGGCCTGAAATTAACTGAGGGAAAAAAGAGACAAAATCCACCCAGCTTCATGTGCCACCTCCCATATCCCTCAGGAGATTGCTCAGGCTGGAGACATGACCAGCTCTGTTGGGTGTGGTCTGTTGGCTCAGGGGGTGGGATAGAATGATGGGAGGCAAAGCTGCAAGTGGAACCACTGAATGGGTGGGTCAGTAGGGGAGTACCCTTCCCTTGCTGGGAGGGGTGGGAGGTGGGAGCTTTGGAGATGGACTCACTGCATGGGTGGGAGACAGAAGGGAGTCAGGCACTGGGCAGAGACTGAGTGTATTCATCATTAGTACTTCAGAGAATGGAAGCAGAGCAAACAAGGGAGCCAGCTCTGCCTCTGGCTCCTTGCTCTCTCTGTCTGTTTCAGCCTTCTGTCTTTCTGTCATCGTAGGTGCCACTCTCTCTCCCTCTCTTTTGTATTTTTATTGGTCTGGTTGTGGCTTCAGTAAAGCTTCCACCCTGAATGCTATGTGTGATGTAATGGTTTAGGATGGTGGGTTCATGAAGCATGAGTGACCCTAGCAAAGAGAAGGTCAGATGAAGTCAAGGTATGGAGGGAATCATAGCCCCACAGTCCTCAGGGGACCAATGGCGGGCAGGCACAAGTAAGGCAGTAAACCTAATTGTACATTCATGTCTTTACAAAGTCTATAAGCTCAGATCGACTTTTCATTTTTCCTTTCTCTCAGAAAGGTGTCTATCTACCTTTAATACATTGTTCTTTCTGAGCTGCGTCCTTTGAAGGCTAAACTCTTGAGTGACTAAAGAGAGCTAGCAACTGGCTTCCTGAGTTTAAAGTGCTTTGGGAAATGTTCAGTCTTGGGCAACACTGCGGAAAGAAAAATATTTGGATTTAATAAAATTAGATTCAGGTCCTTATCTTACTTTTTTTTAAATAAAAAAGTTAATAGACTGTATTTTAGAGCAGTTTTAGGTTCACAGCAAAATTGGGCAGAAAGTGCAGAGATTTTCCATGTAATCTCTGTCCCCACACATGCATAACTTGCACCACTATCAACATCCGTGTAAGAGTGGTACATTTGTTATAATTAATGAACCTACACCGACACGTAATTTTCACAAAAAGCCCACAAGTTTACATGAGGATTCACTCTAGTATTATATAATCTGTAGGTATGGACAAGTGTATAATTACATGTCTATGCTATTATAATATCATACGGCGTAGTTTCACTGCCCTAAAACTCCTTTATACTCTACCTGTTCATCCCTTTGCCACTGATCTTTTTATCATCTCCATGGTTTTGCCTTTTCAAGGATATCATATAGTTGGACTAGCCCTACTTTTTGTGATTAGGTTGAACCATGTGAAATTGACAGTTTATAGCTCAATATCAGCAATTTCATGTGGTTTAACGTAAGAGCTGTGGGGATGTTGGACCAGCCACTCAGTGTCTCTGCTGCTCTCCTGATTGTGTTTGTGGAGTCACGCTTCTCCCACCATCCCTTGGCCAGTCCCTAGGTCATATAGTGTCTACCTTCGAATCTCTGAAGTCGATTTCATTTTTCTTCATGTTCTGGTATTGTCTTGATCCAGACCCTCATCCTATGCTTCCTAGACTCTCATAACAGACCTCAAGTAGTTCCATAGCTCCGTCCCTTCTACCATAAGCAGAGGTAACATTTAAAATCTAGGTCTAGATCAAGTAGATCCACAATTATATTACTCTCTGCCCAACGACTTCCACTGCCTTTCCATTATCTATGAAGCAGGACCTGAATAGCACAATGGGGTCACAGGCAGGGCTTTTCTGATCCAGACCCTCCTTTCACCTCTAACTCCAGTCCTCTACTGACCCTCTGTAGACCTGGGGATTCAGGCCTCACACCTTTCCCTCCTTCCCCATGGCTCAGTGCCTTTGTGCACATCCTGCTTTCCCTGCTTTAGTGTTCTGCCCTTTCCTCCCACCTGAATGAATCCTATTCATCATCCAAGACCCAGCTTATCCTCCCTTGTCCTGAGCTTCCAGGTTGCTCAACATTTTCTATCGTCTGTTCCATGACTGTGTCCTGTCATGACTATAGCTGGGGTAAGGACTCTGCTGTATTCATTTTGGCATCCCCAGTGCCAGATTCAGTAAATATTGGTTGAATGGATGAGCAAGTCAATATCTGAATGCATGTGGCATATGGCACCTGAGGAGAGAGGCCAGGAACTATTTCTTCCCAAAGCAGAATTATAGTACTTTGAAATTCTTGGTCTTCTCTTCTCGAAGCCCAATACTCTGAAATTTCAGACAAAAGTCTTAAGGTTTTATTTTAAGCATGATTCTGAATGCAGTAAAAAAAACACTTTCAAGGACAAAGGGTGTCATTTTAGATAAATTCTATCCAGTGATCAGATTGCCTTAGGGTCCCAGTGTACCATTGCTCTCATGGGAGGAAATGTGTGTGTATGTGTGTGTGTGTGTGTGTGCGCGCGCACATGCACATGTGTCCGCGTGCATGCATTGAGGGGAGTGGCTGGCAGACAGGTAACCAAAGCCTCCTACAGGGCCCTTAAGTAGAAGGCACTGTATTTATGCCCCAACCAATTTTCTATTGAAACGATTTAGTGCTCCCATCAATTCATTGCATATCCCAGTCATCTGACCCAAAGCTGGCAGAGGAGTAGAGACAAGAAGACTGCATCACATAGTTTGATTCATTTGGTGACAGTGAAGGTTTTGAATCCAATGGCTCAGACTATAATTCTTTCTATTCTTCTAAGATATTTGGAGGCTGTCATTCTATAAAATGTCAACCTTTATGCCTACATTTTATTTCCTTTTGTCATTGAAATATTAAGGACCATGAGTCACCAAATAGTCCAAAATAGCCTCTTTGTACTTTTCCTTGGATGTGAGCACTGCAGGAAAATACTCTGAATTAAATGGTCCCTCTACAGACCAGCATTGCCAACAGTGGTGGAGATAACACCCTTTTCTTGGGGTTCAGAGCTACTACAAGTTCTGCTGGGGTTGTGGGTATCCTGCGCCTGCTGGTTGTTCTGATCTAGGCCCTGATGAACTCTGGTCAAGAAGGTTTTCTAGACAGCATGGGATAGAGGGATTATAAAAATGGAGTTGAGAATCTTTCGGCTCACCTGGTCTTGAAGATATGGGCAACCACCAGGCCTTGTTCAGAAGACATGGGCCCTGTGATATAATACCAACTTGTCATTTAACCTGGGGATCACGGAGATTGTTACATTAGTAGGCTACTGTTTTCAGACCTTTGTAAGCCCTGCACAAACTTCTTTTGAGAAGCTCCATCCTACAATATATAAAAATGTACCCACACCCATAATAAACACACACACACACACACACACACACACACACACACACACACATATGCATGTATGTCATTAAAGATTGAGTAGGCTGCAGTTGATTAATTTGTCATTTTAAGTTTTGTAAACATTTAATTAGACACTTATTAATGTTTGATTTGCTGATTTTCTCACATTTCGGAAAACATGTTTATTTAAGTTGCAGTTATGGGGCTATATGGGCTCTTCTACCAAAGTCATCCAGTGAAATATTCTTAACATGAGCATCTATGTGGCTTTCCAAGTGTGTAGCATGATGGGGACCTGCGCAAGTGACTTGGCATTTTGGGTACTTCTACTTCACACATCTGTGAGCCTGATGCTGGAATCAGCTCTGCTAAACTGCTTCCAGTTGGATTAGCTATTATGCTCTGGGCCTGCTGCACAGCTGCCTCCTGAGTTCTCTCTTCACTAGCATCCAGCCAAGACACTCACTTCTCTCTGATGTTAGTTTTCTTGTTTTGAATCCCAGAAATTCCTCTTTCTTCGAATACCCCCTCATTTTGGCAGAACATGTCATATAGTAACTACTTAAGAAAGGTACTTCAAAGCCTGGAAAGTAATATTTTTTTTGATTCTCAAGAGAGTTTTTGCTTTCAACAATCCTGTTTACACACACACACACACACACACACACACACACTCTCTCTCTCACTCTCTACTTTCCTATGCACAAATTAAAATTTTTGTTCTATAAAATTATAGTTTTAATCTTAGATTCTATTTATGTTTTTGTTGAAACAATCTAATTTGTCTCAAGGCAATGCAGATTACTTTGAATGACTACTGTAAGGCATAGACAACTAAAGGTAGAAAAGAAAAGCACGAAAATAAATGTTATAAACTAAATTATAAACCCCCAAAATTTAGACATTGAAGCCCTAACCCCCAATGTGACTATATTTAGAGATAGAGCCTATAAGGAGGTGATTAGGGTTAAATGAGGTTTAAAGGTGGGACCCTAATCCAGCAGGACTGGATTCCTGTCCTTATAAGAACAGGAAGAGACACTAGAGCTTGTTCTCTCTGTGTGCACACAGAAGAAAGGCCATACAAGGTCACAGCAAGAGGTGGGCTCTCTGTAAATCAAGGGAAGAGGCCTCAGGAGAAGCCACACCTGCCGGCACTTTGATCTTGGACTTGTAGACTCTGGAAATGTGAGCAAATAAATGTTGTTTAAATCTCCCAGTGTATGGCAGCCCTGGCAACCTAATGCAATGAGTATTTTAAGATTTTCTCTCACTATGTTGGTAGTATGTGCTCAATAAACGTTTCTGTATCTGATCCTGGGAGAAGTTAATTCAAATGGTAAAAAATATATATATATATATATACATATATATATAAAGAGACCAAATAAAAGATCTATTTCAAAGGATAATCAGCTGACTCAGCTGAGACTGGCAGGAAGAATTGCTCACAAGCAGCCTCCTCCAAACTCTTGTCTTCCCAATTGCAGCAACCTGGAGTTTTACAATCTGTAGATCTCACCTGGTGTCTGCTATATTTGGTAAGTGTTCTTTGCGCTGGCAAGTCTGCAGCATGTGTGTCTTCTGCTCTGATGGGGTGCTATCGGAGCTTCTCCAGCTACTTAATTCTTATTGGTTTGTCATTTAAAAGTTAAATCACAGATATGGATGGTGGCCAGGTGCGGAGGCTTGTTCTCTCCTGTTCCATCTTTCGATTTATACCTGTTTACTTACTGATAAGTAGAAGTGCCCCTGCTGCATTTCACAAATAATCCAGCAAATCCTTGAGATTTATTTTAACGATTGATTGGAAAAGTCAATGTCATACACGAGGATTAAAAAAAAGAATTATTTGAAATCATTTAAGTATCTGTTATCTCAAAAACAGTCTTAATTCCTCCAAATATATAGTGCAGAAAGAGATGGAAAATTCTTCTGCATATATTGCATAGTCTATACAATTGGAAGAACACAGGGCCCGCCCTCAAGAGACATTGATCCTGATTGTGATCTATCCACTGATTGATGGAGTAACCTCAGTCAAGTTATTTAACTTCCCCAAACCCAAGTTTGCTCATTTGTTTAAATGCCTACAGCACCTGGTATTCTTAGGTGGTCTCCCATCCAAGTACTAATCAGACCCGACCCTGCTTAGCTTCTAAGATCAGACAAGATCGAGAATGTTCAGGGTGACATGACCATAGACCCCATTTTGCTTATTTTTTATTGTGTTAAAAAGCATGTGATGTAAAATTTACTATCTTAACCATTTTAAGTGTATAGTACAACAGTACTAACTATGTGTGCCATGTTGTGCAACAGATCTCTAAAATTTTTTCATATTGCAAACCTTAAACTCTATATCCAGTGAAACAGAGCTCCCTGCTCCACGGCCCACCCCTCAACTCCAGCCCTTGGCAAACACTGTTCCACTTTCTGGTAATACCTGTTAGAATGAAGGAAACGTTGTTCTAGCTTTCTCATTTCCAATCTTTGTTGTGAAGCTGTGTTGAGTCGAGTCCTATGAGACTGCTTTGGAAGCTACAACACTCTTCAAATGGTATTATTGCAAACCAGAGCCAGCCTCTTCAGGGTGGGTAAGGATAATTTTGACATATATCTGGCATTTGGCTTAAAAAGTCTAACAGTCGGGCTATTTTTGGATGTCCAGAATTCTGATTGAGTATGCACAATTTTAAGAAGAAATAAAAAAATGTGGAAATGTTATATTTGTGGAAAACTTTTTTCTTTTAACTACAAATATGTAAATGCTGAGGTAGAACGTTTTTAACTGGTTTAGTCCTTCATCTCAGAGTATCCTAGTTCTGTCCTTAGTACATTGCAGTTGGGTCCTCATCATCTCTCACTTTGGCCAGTAGGTTCCCGACCACTGAGGTTATCACTCCATGAATGCAGAAAGAAATGCCACCCATTCTATTTCCAAGTCTTTTTATAGTTTGTTCTTAAAAATTCCATTTTTGTGTTTTGTAATATTTGTAAAATATTAGGACTTGGATACATGTAAATAATTTATAAATAAATAAACAAACAAACATATTGGAGAACTTTTATTTTATTTTTTAATTAATGGCAGGCAGGAACAAAAGCTTTAAGGGCCAATAACCTACCTCCGGTATCAGTCAGAGTTCTCCCCAGAAATAGAACCAGTAAGAACCAATATATACAACATACATGCACACACAAATGTATGTTTATTTTAAGAAATTGACTCATGCAATTGCGGAGCTAGCAAGTTCGAAATCTGTTGGGCAGGTTGAAAACTAAGGGAGGATTTCTATGTTAACGATTGAAGCAAACTTTCTTCTCTGGGAAACCCCAGTTTTGCTCTTAAGACCTCCAGCTGATTGGATGAGGCCCACAACAAATAAAGGTAATCTCCTTTGCTTAAAGTTGATGGATTATAGATTTAATCACATTGACGAGATATTCTTACAGCAACACCTACATTAGTGTTCGATTACAAAATCAGAAACTATAGAATAGCCAAGTTGACACATAAAACTCAAGTTGATACATAAAACATCACACTATCCTGTTGCCAAGTTTCCCAACTGATCTCCTGGCTCTAGTCAGCCCATGCTCCAAGCCTTCCTACCTAACTCCCATGTCATTTCCAGACACAGCTTACTAAAGAGCATCTCTGGGTGGGTCTGTCCTTTACTGGACGTCCACCACCACTAGTTGAAGACCAAGTCCTTTACTGCCCTTTGGGCTGTTGCCCAAGAGCCTCTTTCCCTTGCCCTCTGCTTTTTTGTCAATATAAATATCTCTTGTGCTAAATTCTGCTCCCTCCTGCTCCTCACCACACCCCACACCCACACCTGAGCTTTTCTGACACTGTGCCTTCTTGAGCATACTTAGGTGCACGTCTCCCTCATCTAGCTTTGTCTATCAAAATTCTCCCATCTTCAATCAACATTTCCAACTCATTATTTCACTTTGAAATATGCTTTTTCTACTAATACTGGGGCTCAGTTAATGTATTTCTTCACCTCACATGGGCTAGGAATATAAAATAAAAATTTAATAGATAACGGACTGAGGAAAGATATTGCCAATGCCTAAAACAATCAAGGGAATACTTTCTAGAATATAGAAACATATTCTTTGAACCAACACAAAAGGACAAGGAAAGCCAATAGAAAAATGGGCCGAAGATATCTCAAGATAATTCACAGAAGGTGAAGTCCTGGTAGGCATTAGGTATATGAACCAATGCTCAGATTTACCAGTAATTAAATAAATGAAAATTGGAACAACATTGAGAACAACCACTTTATAATCATCCAGGTGGCAAAAATTAGAAAGGTAAATAATACCAAATGTTAGATAAGATGTGGCTGGTTTCATACCTTTCCATGTCTTTATCTATCACTCTATTGATCTAAGAGTCATTAGATGACTTAGCTGAGGTTTGTCTCTGAGGCCCATACCTGAAAATTCGATTCAATTTTAGACATCTGTAACTTCAAATTTCCATTATTAAATACATGTCCAAAACAGAACTTGTGCTGTGCTTTTCTAAATGTGATTCTCCTCTGTTTCCTGTCCCAAAGGGCCACCCGTCATCCAATAGTTTGCCTGACTCATTCAAATCCATAATTCCTCCTTCTCCCTCACCTTTACACCATCTGTCACAAAGCCCTTTATATTTTAGCACTTCAGTGTATTTGACATATGTCTCCCCATTTCATTCTTTCCAATGCTCCCGTTGTCATTTCTTGCCTGAATTACTGAAAATTTTTCTCATTTGTTCTCCCCCTTTACAATCTTGCTAACTAACTTAACATTGAGTGCTTTCTACTTGACAACTGTTTGGATACAAGAGTGAATAAACTCTACTTCATAGCTTCAAAAAATATCCCTTTCTTTGGTGGAAGAGAAGGGCAAATATGCAAATAATTACAATCTCATGATGAGGGTGGGAAGAATATCAGGTACTATGGGAGCAGGGAGGAAGGGTGTCCAATACAATAGCCCATCCTTCCTAGGCCAAGCATATCATCTCTCTAAAATGCAGGTCTGATCCCATGGTCCTGGCTGAAAACTCTCCAAACTCCCTGCTGCATTTAGGAGGAAACCCTTGGCATAGTGTAAGCCATAGGCTGTCGTTGCCTCGCTTTATAGCTTCTGTGTTAAATCTCTGGCTGTGAGAAACTACTCATATCTCACACACAAACCATCTCTTCTTTTGCTTCTAGATGGACCAACCTATGGCATCTACTATAAGTTGAGTTGTATTTTGTCCAGGCAAAAACATTAGTTACAGTTCTGATGAAGTTGCATTTTAAAGATTTGCAGTTTTCTCCTGTCACTCTCTTGTGCAAGGATGTACAGTGATAATCCAGCAGATATTGTGTTCATTAAATGCCAGATATGTATAATGCATTATGCTAATCATTGTGGGGCGGCAAAGATGAGTTAGCTAAATTCAAACACCTGCTTTCTCCCTGCCTCCCTAGCTCCACATAGGCTTTCTCTTCACTGATTGCTAAGTTCTTCCACCTCCAGCTCAAACATTGTGCTCCCTGGAAAGCTGATATCTCCTCTCTGAGTTCTTTTTGCACTGTACTTCTGCTTTTCCCACATGGCACTCATCATTTCTGTCTCATGCCATCTTTGCGTGTATACCTAGCCAACCCCGACCCCTATCCAGACTCTCTGGACGCCTGGTTCCTTCACCACACTTGAAGTATGCTGCGCTTATTTACTTACCTCAAAATGTTCACCGAGATGAATACTGAAAAAGTGTGTTAAGAACCTATCATATGCCAGGCCCAGCTCTAGATGCTCAGGATAAAATGGTGAAAAAATTAGACATGTCTCCTCCCCTACTAGAATGGAGAGAATGCAGAATAAGCCAATTCTGAGTAACAATAATTACAAATTGTGGAAACCACTATGAAAGAAGCAAAGGGCTAACAAAGATAATAGCAAGGGTGCTCAGGCTCCATACCATTACTGACACAGCTATGCCCACTGAATCTCACTTTTCTTTCATCTCTTTGAAGCTATGGGTCACTTCTGGGAAGTCTTCCCTGATTACGGCCAGTCCTGCCTGGCCCTCACAACATTATCATGTACATCTCTAAACAAGCATGACTCTTCAGGCCAGCAAGCTGCACTGAGCATCTGCCCTGATACCTGAGATGCAGAGATGATGTGGCTGTGGCCACCAGGCCTTCAGTGACCCTATCATGCAAGTGCTTTCATGGTTCCAGAACCAGGCTGATGGGCAAACAGTACAATTTCTGGGATCTTTTTGCACACTCATTTACCATGCAAGGCAGAGAAAACTTCATGCAAGGCAGTCCAGCCAAAAACACAGAGAGCTTGTTCATCCCATAGCCATCCACCAATCCCACTAATTCGTCCCTACCTGGCCTCAGCTTGACTCATCCCCACCTGTTCTAGGCATAATACTCTTCCTTCTCTCTCTCTAATCTCAGCCTTGTGCTGAAAAGTTTCTGTTAACTTACATTTAACTCATTCATAATAAAAGGCTTGCTCCACCTGGGAATAGACCTGTCATTTGGGTCTCTTTTTCAAGGCAATGGAAAGTTTTATATAGCAACCAGTATGCTAGCCAAGATGAGCAAACAGGTGGGAGTTGGAGATGGAGAGGTCAGGAAGGGATTAGTGTTTGGGATACTGTGTCTCACATTTTATATTTACTATTTCTAATCATTAACCATTTCTGCAAGGTAATATGATTATGCCCTCTTTTGCAGATGATGAAAGTTAGGACACAGAAAAAAACAAAACTTGACTAAGAGCCAAGGAGAACAGTCTAGTTTAGCTAAATGATTTTAATACCATATGAGACATGTTATAATAGAAGTTTGCAAGGAGTGATAGGTCTTTAATCTGAGTGGGCATCAGAAGCACCTGGAAGATTCATTTAACACAGGTTGTTGGGCCCCATCTCATGTTTCTGATTCAGTAGGCCTGTAGTGGAGCCTAAGAATTTGCAATTCTAGCAAGTTCCCTGCTAATGCCGCTGCTGCTGCTCCAGATACCAACTTTGAGAATCGCTGTTGTAAAACATGGCATGAGGCCAGAGGAGAGAAAAACTACCAGTACTTTGGAGCAGTTAAGGAAAGACTTTATAGGGAAAGTGGCACTCGGGGTGAGAGTGGAAGGTTGTAGAGGAGGTCTCCAACTCACTCATCATTGCGGGAAAGATTGAGCACATGCCATGCACAGACTTACAGATACAAGGGAAGTTCATTCTGGTGAGTAGTTCAGTGGGAGTAGATAATTGGGGTGGTTCTGCAGAGCTTTGGCCATGCTAAAGCCACACTGAGGAGTTTGGACTTCATCCATTGTGTACCAGACTTTTAATCTGAGAAGTAATGCAATTCTCTTTGCCCAATTGTGTTCTAATTGTTCATTCATTAAAAATAAAAAGGTATTAATCACTACCTATGCCAAGAAATACTAGGGGTATAAAAATCTCACCAGCTATAAAAGTAATAACAAGTGGTACCTTTCCAGCCCTCACTACAGTGATGAGGGCCTCTCATGCATGATCTCATTTATCCCCAGCAACAACCTTTGCAACAGATGCTGCCATTGTCCCATTTTAAAGACGAGAAGACTGAATTTATGGAGGCAAAGGCATACTTCTTGAAAGTAGCTGAGTAGGGATTTAGGTTTAAGTTTAAAGGACCTTTTTTTGTGTTTTAAACCCATTATTATAACATCCTTAAGTTCAGAAAGTGTATCTCTACCTTCTCTTTCACCTCAAACTTGTCACATCTAATGCAGAGCTGTCTCTGCTGGTGCTAGGTAAAATAGCCCCAGCTCACCCTGCAATTCCTTTCCCCTTGCAGGTGCCCTGACCTCTACACAAAGACACAGGCAAGCAGGAGCTGCAGCTTGTTATCGGAAGGATCTGTGGTCTTCACAGTGCAGGAATGTCATCCCGAGGGGACATGCAGGATCTATCACTGTCACACCCCAAGGCCTTTTTTTTTATTCTTGCAAACTCAGGGCTTTTCAGATCTTTAAGGCTGATCAGAGATAGAGCACTACAATAGCTGACTTAAATCTCAGCAAGTGAGGAGGGGAGGCAAAGAGAGGTACCACGCATAAAATAAAGTATACCAGCTCTTTTTGGGAAGATTAAACATAACTCTTGGTACTCGCAGCACAATAAAAGCCCTTGGAGAACAGAGCAGATCTTTGTCAGGAATTGTATCTCATTTAGCACCATTGTTTCACTGTGTTCCTTTCAGAATGAAAGTGATTCATCTTGCTTTTGTTTCAAGATGCCTTTAGTTTTTCCTTCCACAGAAATTTCTCTTCCATTAGTAGGCAAGCACTTTTTCCTTTCCTCTCTCTCACAAACAGGGCTTTCATCCTCACCATGTTTATGCTCGGCTCTCACAGTCCAATTCAGTGATTTCTCCCCGCCCCTCCCTTATTTTGTCAAGCAGGGATTCAGGTAATACAGGCAATGTTGCTGTGAAGTGGGTTTTAAAAAAGATTTTAATGATTCCTTTCTTTGGAAGTGTGTTCATGTGTGTGTGTGTGTGTGTGTGTGTGCGTGTGTGTGTGAGAGAGAGAGAGAGAGAGAGAGAGAGAGAGTGGGAGGGAGGGAGGGAGGGAGAGAGAGAGAGAAAACAAATATCACCAACATTTATATGCTTGAAAAATATTTGGGAGCGTCCGGTAGCTTCTTTGCACTCACAAGGACATGAAGTAGTTGTTACCCAGGGTAGCTACCTCACAGAGTGTGCAGCTAAAAAAGAGACTACATGAAAAGCCATTAATTATGGTGTGGCAGTTAAAATGCAAAAAAAAAAAAAAAAAAAAAAAAAAAGGAGAGATAAGAAATACCCCAACGGCAAATTTGGAGCCTCCATTCCCTACCTTTTAGAGAGAGAAGGGTAAGATTCATAATGAACATCTGTACCTCATTATTAATTTTATCAGAAGGCTTTGTAGGGGGAAAAACATATCGAAGTAACATTGATATCTTCTTGGAGTCCCTCTGTTTGCCAGGTGCAGCACACATTATCTCCTTTTGTCTTAGTAAGGTTCTAGGAACTGAAGTTTTCAGCAGTTGAGTGATTTTCAAACAGCTGTGTGGCTTGTAAGTAGCAGAGCTTGATTTCAATCTCTGGTCTCTTGACAACGAAGGAGAATGTCTGGGATGCAGTGAGTGAACACAGGCTGGCCGGCAAGTCCAGATTTACCAGCAATAGCGACCCATGTTTCCTGTATTTGAATTCTTATGGGAGTTTCCTTTAAGTCCTTGCCCCTTCCCAGTCATCCACAGTAAATGTCTGGGCATCTGAAGGCTGCCTGGCCAGGATGGTGTATTAAACCAGATTGGTAAGCTATGGGGCTTCCACCCCCATGGTAAATGAGATTAGGAAGAGGCTGTTTGCTGCATTATTCTGAAGGATGGAGCACTGAGAGTGTTCAGATCCATGTGCTGGGTGATATGGGGCTACATCCCGAATTAGAGGTACCAGTAAGCCCCTCCGGCTCTCCTTGCCCAGGTCCCTTGGGCAGAGCTTCTGGTAGAGAGTACAAGGGAGCCATGCATCCTAGAAATGGCCTCCTCTAACCTGCCACACCTTCCCTTTTTCCTCTGGACTTCCACACTTATCTAGTCTTCCTCTTCCCCCCCTCTTGCACTCCTTGCCCCTTCTCCACCTCATTGTTGACTTTTCCTCTACCAGAGCTCTGGGGACAGTTCTTTCCTGAGTCAACCTTCAGCCTTGGGAATGTCAGTCACTACTGGACTTTGAATAAGATTGTAATGTAATACAATATAATATAATAAATGTCATATACACATATTATTCAAAGCCATGTATTAAGTATAAACATATACCCATTTAATCTTTAAATTAATGCTTATGTGTACATATACACAAATATATTCTTCAAAGCCATATATTTTGAAATGTATACAACGCCCCCCCCCCCCAACACACACACATACACATACAGTGTACATTTTCAATTTTACAATGGACCTCTCCCTTGAATTCCTGGCTCATAAATCAAACTGCCTACCTAAATGCTCCCTAAGGAGGTTTAATAGAAATCTGAAACTTAACATGGACCAAGCAGAACTACTGCATTTCCCTAAAAAATATCACTCTCCATCCCGAACTCTTGTATTTCCTTAAATGGCATCACCATCATCTACCCAACTGTTCATGTCAAAAATCTGAAGATTCAATTTTTCTTTGTTTCCCTCATGCTTTTCCTCCAGCTCATTAGTCAGCCCCGAAATATATCCCGAATGCAGCCACTTCTCACCATCAGCACTGATGCAGTCCTGCTCCAGGCAAACTGCTGGCTGGTCTCCCGGCTTCCATGCTCTCCTCTCATCCATGCTCCACACAGAAGAGAAAATGATTTTATAAAGTCTTAAGTGACATCACATCATTCCCCTGATTAAGCACTTCAATGGTTTCCCATTTTCCTGAGAGCAAAAAGCAAACTCTTTACCATGGTCCTAAGACCCTCTGTCATCTGGTTCACAATTCTGTCTCCCAGTCATCTCCCTTATTGCCTACAGCCAGGAATGCTGATCATCTTTCTATTCCTCAAAATGAATAGCCTGTTTCTTTCTTAGGATCTCTGTGGTTTCTTTTCCTCCTGCCTAGAGCACTTCCCCAGTGGAGCTATGCTCATTTAACCTTTTTCAAAGCTCAAGTCTGTCCTCCCCTGTCATCCCTCCAACTCTGTCATCTAAGTCAACTTTCCTGACCCCAGTGCAGACCATCTCTGCCACAATCTTCTTTGTGTGTACCTAAAACCATTTTTTTTCCACTTATTTCTGTACCGTCAGTTCTCTTTCCTCCATGTTTTCATCGAAGAGTTTTATAGTTTAAGCTCTTACATTTAGATCTTCAATTTGTTTTGAATTATTTTTTGTATATGATTTAAGGTAAGAGTTCACTGTTATTCTTTTACTTGTGGGTATCCAGTTTTCCCAGCACCATGTGTTTAAAACAACGTTTCCCATTGAATGGTCTTGGTACCCTTGTTGAAAATCATCTTCCCATGATAAGAGTGTGTTTCTGAGCTCTCTCTTCTATTCCATTAGTTTGCATGTCTGTCCATATGTCCCACCAGTTTTTACCACTAGAAGAAAAATTCCTTAAGGCAGGAAGTAGGCCTGGCTTTCTGCAGCCCAGACCCTGGCACAAAGGGGCTCAATGAATTTCCAGTGACTAGCTGTCTGGGGTTGTTTCCAGTTCTTCCTTCCACAGTCCATATGAACTTCCTTGCATAGCTCCTGTTTGGTCTGTGACAGGTATGCCTCCTACACAGGCAGCGTGAACGACACACTCTTCTTCCTTCAGCTTTGGGTTGGAAGGGCTCCCCCCTTCTCCTTTCTCCAAACTGATCTCCACATCTGCTGGGTTAATATGACCTTGTCTTGTCCCATTCTGATTCTATTTATAATTGGTTATTGTGTATCCAGCTTTTTCTTACTCTGCTGCTCCCCTCTTCCAGGTTTCATCCCCGCTCAGTGTGTCTGGCCACCATTGTGTGTTCTTGTCCTCCTTGGAGCTTTCTCCCGCAGACCTTATTGGACACCCATAGCATACATCCAAACAGACCTACCTGTCTCTTAAAATTGTTCTGCTTAACTTGAACCCTTATATCTGAGATGCGCAAGAAACGCTAAACTGTGCTCTGTTCCAGCCTTGTCCAAGTCACGTCTACAGGCCATCCTGCTCTTTGTTTTTCTTTCCTGCCTCATAAATAAGGCCTCAGAAATGGCAGAGAGGGAATCCAGAGGACAGGAATACAGCATTACATCATCACATTACCTACAATGATGCATTTTCAAGGCTAGCAAACTCAATTAGCTTGTTGGTAATGGCCGTACCAGCAGTGGGGCTCTCACAGCAGAGTTTATTGTTCTGAGGAAAGACACAGAAAACAAATGACAGTGCAGCTCACATGCAGAGCCACCAGCAAACTAACTCGCAGTTGCAACTCAATACCAAACGTGGTTCACTTTGAATCGTTTTCAACTGCTACTTATAGTTCAGTCATTTGATATATATATTTAAATCTCAAAAAATATAATGCCTAGTCATGTACCTTAGTTGTTACATCACGCATTCTTGAGCAACTTTGCTTTTTTTCCTTTACATAACCAAGCTTTACCAGCACTGAGACTTAGAGAGATCAGAAAAGTTTCTTGTGGAAATTTAGCAAATGGACTTATTCATCCTTCTCAGACATATCAAATTATCAGCCAAGCTAATGTTTTGGGTAAGTTCAATAAGGGAGAAAATTCTCATTCAGAATAAGTGAAGATGAAGGACAATTAAGACCACTGAGAAGTAAAAATAACATAATATTTTAACCATAGTGTCATGACAACAAAGAATGTTTTAGTTAAACAGTCCTGAGAATTTACCTTGTCCAGTCTTATCATTTTACTGATGAGAAAACTAAGAGAATAGAAGGCTAAGGTTCATGTTCTCTAGGTTACACAGCTAGTTAGCAGACATGCAGACTTACTATAAACCACAGTCTATGTGCTTATAGAAGGAGTGATCTTGCAAGGTTGCTTCAGAAGGAGTTTCATCGTCTTGAGATGAGGTGGATTTCAAAACAGCACATAGTGGGCCTGCAGATGCTATCAACGTTGTGTTAATAGGGTATTTGCTTTTGTCTATAAACTAAATAAGCCCTTCACAGTCTTGGCTTTACACATTTAATAGTGAGTTCTTTGTGTATAGTGCTAAGCTAAGTTTCAATATAGCTATCAAATATTAAAACTATGAAATTGAAAGCATTCAAATTCTGTTGCAGGAAAGTGAAATCATACTCCTCTTGAAGGAACCTCTATTTCCCAGGCCATCTTTAGCTCACAGATTGGTTTTCCATCCCTTTTCTGTTAACAAGAAGAGGGACTCCAGGAATAGAGGCCCCACATCTTGGCTCCGGCAACAACTGCTTCTATGTAGAATCCACTTGGAACATGTGGAGATACAGTGCTGTGTTCTAAATGGCTCATAAAGTATGCATTTCCTTAAGAAGAATTTTAAAAGAGGGCTGATTTGCTGGGTAGCTTCTCCTTCTCCCCTTGGGCAGACTAGCAAATACTGCATGTCTTTTACATTTTTCATCTATTTATGCCTCCGAGGAGGCACTGAAAAGGGGATGTTGATGGTGTGTGACTCGTAAGGGGAAATCACTCTAATTCACAAAGATTCTCTTCTTGCCTTTATAACCTAGGTACAACACAGAATGCACTTTGTCGAAGCTGTACCAAAATATGTCAGTTTGGTGGACTGACAAAACCAACAGGAATGGTTTTGATATTTTTCTAGCCATGGAACTCTTAATATTTTACTTGAATATTACCGGGGTTTAGGTGTATATTATTGTCTCCTCCCTCCCTCCTACCTCTCTACTTTCTTCTTTCTTTATCTTCATAACAAAGCCACGTGTGTTACTGAGGAATATAGTAAATTTGGAGGAAGGTATGGGCTCGCATCTCAGGCCCATCACTTGCAAATTGAGTGACTTCACACACATTATATGACATTCTAACTCTCTCGCATGAAGGGTAACAACACAGTGGAGAAAAGATTGGATAAGATAATACAGAGACAGTCCCTGGGGCAGTGCATAACAGATTGTAGACTTTCTTTTATTTTTTACTCGATAACAATTCTTTAAACACCTTCTCTGCCAGTCCCACTTTTGGATGGTGGTGTGACAGAACAAAATAAAAGAGAACCCAGCTTTCCAAAACCCTGCTTTCATGGAACCGATGTTCTAGTGGAGGTGACAACAACAAACAAGTATGATTTATAGAATGTGACATGGTGATAGTTGCCATAGAAAGAAACTACAGCAGGGAAGAGGACAGGGAGTGTGGGCTGAGGGACAGGTATTTGATATTTAAATATGCCATCAGGGAAGGCCTTATGGAGAGGAATGCCTCTGAGTAAATATCTTAAGTGGCGATGGCAGGTGCTGCAGATATTGGAGAAAGAGTGTTCCAGGAAAGAGACATAGTGCAGTACACAGTGATCATTTGTATATAGGGAAAAGCTGTACTCACTCCCTTGTGAATGGGGATGAAGCTACAAAATGAGCGCAGTTCTTTATACCAATAATGTCCTTCCTTTTCTTTCTGTCCTGTTCAATCTGAATATTCAGAAACATAAGGAACCAGAGGTCAGGAGAACACATATGCAGGACGAGTTTTGCCAGTTGGCAAAAAGGGACAAGGAAAGCGGGCCACTGATATTATGAGTACTAAAGGGTCTCTGCAGATGATTAAAACACATGGTCAGGAGGTCATACCTGTGTTCCCAGTGCCTAGTGTATTATAGGTGCTCATTAAATGGCTCATGGATAAATGGAAAGATAAACAAGGATTCCAAGACAACACAAATTGATTGGTAGAGGTAGAAGCAGAAAGTTAGGCAACAAACTGAAAAACTCAACTGTGCAGAATTCAGCCACAGAGACAAAATCTAGCAGACTTGGGGGAATAGGGCCTTATATCAGGATATTTAGAAAAATACATAGGGAGCAAGAAGTGGTCTCAGGCACAGTAAAATAAAACAGGACACTTGATATTGGACCTGAAGTTCAAAAACAAAATGTTACCAGTAGAAAGTGAATTAGATGCTTCATAGAAAAGGTATCAAGCAGTCCTTTCCAGAAGATGCCCTGTTCCCCCAGTCTTTAATAGGGACCTCTGATATGGTCTCAGTCTTATGGGAAGTGCTCTGTAAGCTCACCTCATGTGGTATTCAAGATCAAAGCCCTTCTCATGTAGAAATTCTGGAGTCTCTAACTCTGGTGAGACACTAGCTATGTCCTTCCATAGGCTCTTCTTTTTCTCTAGACAAAGAAAGGCTTTGTGCTGAGTGTTTGGCTGTGCCTGCCCTCCTCTGCTGGGTTCTTCAGGTGTGCTGCTCTACCCTTCTGCAGCAAACCAACTCTTTGGCTAGCCAGCTGCCTCCTCTTCAAGCTTCCCAGATAAGAACAATGAAAATGTATCCAGGGAAAATATGATAGAACAATTAAGCAGTGTGTAAGACAGGGTTGGAGGGACACTAGAGAGTACCTTGTGGATCTCCCTCATTTCCTCTAGCCCTGAGGGCAGGCCCCAGTGGCCTCTTTGAGCCCACACTGGGCCTTTGTTGAAACGGACATTCATGGCTCACCCCAACCTGAATATCGGACCAGTGTTAGGAGACAACAAATGGGAACAAGCTCTGCCCGATTCAACACCCCACCTCCCCCTGAGATTTTCCACAATATATGCACATGGAAGATGCTGGGAACATTTTTAATAAACCAAAGCGGGGCTGTAGAAGTCCCCATAAAGGAAACAAATGAATGTTCAGAGACACCAGTGTGTTATAGAAGGAAAGACACATGAAATGGGGGCACCTTCAGTGAGGAAAATAGGCAACAGGTTATTTATATATTAAAATGAACCAACTTCTTACCTACATATAAAATATAAGATCTATGGGTTGGGGTCATTTATTCCAGCTACCTCTCTCCAAGACCCCATAAAGCAAAGAAGACAGACAGGAAGGGAAACAAAGTATAGATTCTGGAGACAGAGGAGGGAGGGAGCCACAGACACTCACCTAAAAGGGTAGATAAGAGGGATGGAGGGTTTCATGTGACTCTAGAGCAGGTGCCCCAGGCGGGGGGACACAGCACCCCTTTGGAGGGAGACTGAAATGCTGTGGGGACCAAGGGTCTTCATCTTGATAGGTCGCCTAGAAGGGCCAGCAGGGGAACATGACTTTTTCTGAAAGCCGAAAAAACTCAGCTGAGCTTAGCAGAACATAAGCAGGAACTGGCCACTCAGCACAGACTCAACTCATGAAGATAAAGAAAGCACCTTGTGGTTTGTTCTTGTCATAGTTGTTGGGAACTGTTGAAGTACTTTCTATCTCATTAGGCAGACTTGGGTCCAGTGAAGCCATGGTCTTTCTTTGTTTATAAAGGCCTCATGATAGAGGATGGTCCTGCCTTGTTCCCAGAAGCTGAGCCATTGCCACTTCTTAAAACTACTGGTTGTAGCCAGAACTATCTCCCATAAATTACAGCCATATAAAGGAGCACTGAGGAAATCAGCAAAGTCACATCCTATCCAATGCACAGTAATGCAATTGTTTTAAGTCACTAATTTTGGGGACAGTATTTTGGGGTGGAAAGGCTACTGATATGCCACCAAAAGAAGACTTAGAGAAAACAGGAACAAAAGAGTAAACTAGCAGCAAGTATTGATAAAGCTTAGCTGTGACAAGGCCAAGGAATCCTCCCTGGGCTCTAGGCCAATGTTCCCAGTCCAGGATGTCCTTCTGTGACCTACTTTTGTCTGCTTGACCTTACACTTCGGGCCCATCATATGTCTGTGTACACTCCTTCATTTGGACCTCAGTTAGTCCCACAATTGGAATCTGGCCCTAACTCTAACTGGGCTCTTGGGTGTCCACCCATTCTCACCATCCCAATTACTCTTAGATTTGGGTTTCATAATGAAATACACTTCCCTCATATCTTTTTTCCTGCCTGCTTATCTCTCACATTTGATCTGGTTCATCATCTCTCTGGTTTAGTCCTGGGCTTAACCCACTGATTCAGTCCCTACCAGGTGCCCAGGAAACTCTTGCATCAAAGAGTTGACATTTGAGGCTGAGCTTTGGGGCTTGAACCCAGCCCAAGTGACTCTCGTCCTTTCCTTTCAACATTGCACCCCTTTCTGCAACCTTAAGCTTATCTTCTGATGCTCTTCTGGATCCCATTGTTTTTCCATGTGCTCTCACCTGCTAACCTGTTTTCCAGCACATCAGGACATCACTTACTGAGAATTTCAACTTCTGCAACCAGTGACACACACCCTGACTCAGATGCCTCTCTCTGCAAGAACCCCCAGATACGCAATATTTCCAAAGTCAGAAGCCGATTCATCTGAAGGATTACTTGGGACTATGTTTGCCAGGGTGGATTATACCTGCCACAAAAGCTATTAACTTGTGAATCCTTTGCATAGGACGCTGTGTCTGAAAATGTTTTCAGGTAGCAAGAATGTACTTGATTCATGAAGAGGTATTTTCTATTTAAGAAAAAAAAATTCAATGCCTTTCTTCATTCTGGTAAATAAAAGGACTATACTATTAAGAAGCACTAGAAAAAACTAGCTCTTATGGGAAAAATTAATGCTTTCAAATCATGATTAAACAAAGGCACACACAGAGAGAGATGTCATGAATATAAAATACTCTTTCTTGTCTTTAAGGAATAAAATGTCCCAGAGATTCTAAGTAGCAAGAAATTTATTAGTATGTGTCTTGATGCAAAGCATTTTTGATACTAAACTCCCTTTATACATCTTTGGGGTATTAAATGAAATGGTATTAAACCAGTACCAAAATATCTATAGGACTCCTCTTTAAACTTCCCAGTGCTCTTTAAGGAAGGTCTGTAATTGGCCAGGATCTTTGTACTGGGACTGCTGTTTCCACAGTGAGGTGGATGGGAAGGTGGTGTTTGAACTCTTCATGGGCAGCTATCGACATGGGAACTCAGACTTCTTTGTATGTGAGCTAGACAATCACATATGAAACACATAATGCACGTATTCTAGATACAATTTGCTGTGCATTCTTGATATTTCAGGACAACTTTGTATTCAATTATATTTTCTTATATACCTCCGCACTCCTGGAAATGCTATTTCTGGAAATACTGACTGAATGAATGCAGTTTACAATGCTAATAACTGAGCAAGCTGACATCTTCCAATAATAAATGTAAAGATACTCTCCATCCTCAGTAGAAAAAAATGAATGATAAAAGGGGCCATGCATGTTCTTTATTTACATGTACAGATGATTAATGTTTTCCATCATGTATTTTTTAAATGAAAGACGATTAACAATTAACATATAACAAAAAAGCAATTTCGAATTTTTCCTTTTGTAAGATTTTATATCGTAGGAATGATATGTAACATAAAATCAGATTAATAACTGTCTAAGCAAAAAAAGCCATTGCATTTTTCACATACAGTAAGTTGCATATAGTTGCTTGCAGAGTAGACTAATAGGCTCAGTGGTGTCAGAATACTGGCCTGGAATCTCTGGATTCTCTTGGCTTTTCCTCATAGTCACAACGTAGCTGCTGTAGTTCCAGATAGCAAGACCACACACAGGAATCTTAGGAAGAATGTCGAAAGCAAAAATAAATTTTCCTGAGCAGATTCCTTTTTTTACGTTTCTTCCTCCTTCTAAATCAGAGAAAAAAATTTCCAAGAAGTCTTTTTCTTCTATTGCATTGAGAAGATCTGTGTCACATGTCCATTTCTATCTAAAAGAGAAACTTAGAAAGCTAAAATCTAGCAAGGAGAAAAAAAATTCCAAATGAACTAGTTGAGTAGTGCCAAACTTCTATAAAAAAAGACTCCAGAGTAATCGAAACAACAAAACAAACAAACAAACAAAAAACAGAAATCCTATTACTCAATAAATGTTTTCTTTATCAAGTAGAATTTCCTAGTTGAGCATTTTTAGGAAGACAGGCAGCTTTGTTCCAAACAGTAACTCAAAAATCCAGGCTGATGGATTTTAAAGTTGTTCTGAGCATCATCTTTCCTGCTAGTGAGAAGATGGAGAAAATAGAAATTCAGGGTCTGAGATTTCCTCTCCAGCAAGTGAGGTAGAATTTGCGTATATCACTTAAGCTCAAGGTGAATTGGCAGGTGTCATCCCAGCCGAATAGAGCTGGGAAATGTATCCCAGGTTGGACTTGAAGAGGCTACAGCTGCAGCAATAGATGGAGCGAATGGATTTGGGTTGCAGCCTGCATCTCTACCACACTGTGACTGACTTAGACAAATTGGGATTCGTTCCTCATTCCAGCTGAGGGACATTCCTTCTTGAGATCAAAGGATGTGGTACTGCTACTTGCATTCAAAATGGAGGTTTTATTGAGAATAAAAAAAAAAAATTCGGACTCACCTGTAAGAGAGGTAATAAATAGTGTCTACCACAGACTTTTCATGTAAGTAAAGTTATAGCTCAGAAAAAATTGTTGTGAGGCACTATGTCTCCATCTGGGATTTTGTTGCTCTGGGCATGACACGTTTACTTTCACGTTGGTGTCCAGGACCAGACCCTCTGCTCTGCGGGGAAAGGACTTTGTTAGTGACATCTCTTTGCCCCTACTGTCCCCTGCAGCATCACATTGGAGCACTGGAGGTGTTCAGTGTTTTCTAATGGCCAACATCTTGACAAAGCTCAGGTTTCCTGACCATAGTCCTCTGCTCTTGGACTACCTACTCCTTTGGAAAACAGAGGAGCTGGGGGTCAGAGTACTCCATGGTTTTGGCCATTGCTTACGCCTGTAGCTGAGGAGAGGTGGCATGATAATGGAACGAGCACACCCGGAGATGTTAATTACAGCACTGAGCTAGTGTCAACATCTTTGACCTGTCTTAGGGGAAAACCTCAGTGTGCCAGGTTGGTTCTATGTCAGTGTGTTAGATCTTTCTCTGCTTTCTGCTCTTATGACACTTAATTGCTTTTCGTAACTTAGGATGTTGCAAAAATACGTGGTCCTGTGCATGTATCTTTTCCTTGAGAATTTAAAACCCTCAAGGTCAAGGGACAGTTCTAAATCACATTTTCTTCCATCATCTTCCATACTGCCTGGCATTTATTAATTTAAATGTTGTAAAAAAAAAAAAGTTCTTAACACTGTTTTATTTTCATAAGAACACTTAACATAAAATTTACCTTGTTAAAATTTTAAGTTTTTAATACAGTAGTGTTAACTATAGACACATTATTGTGCAGTAGCTCTTTAGAACATATTCATCTTGTATAACTGAAACTTTTTGCCTGATGATTAGCTATTTGCATTTCCCCCTCAGTCCAGCCCCTGGTACACAACATTCCTCTCTCTGATTCTATGATTTTGACTACTAGGTGCCTCACATAAGTGGAATCATGCAGTATTTGTCCTTCTATGACTGGCTTATTACATGTGGTATAATGTCCGATGTTCGTCAATATTGTTGCGTATTGCAGAATTCTCTTCGTTTTTAAAGCTAGCTAATAGTCCATTATATGTATACAACACACTATTTTTTTTAAACCTATTCTTGTGTCATTGTACATTTAGGTTGTTTGTACATTGTGACCATTGTGAAAGGTTCTATAATAAACATAGGTGTGCTAATATATCTTTGGGATCCTGATTTCAATTCCTTTGAATAAATATACAGAAGTGAGATAGCTGAATCATACAAGAGTTTTATTTTTAACTTCTTTAGGAACATCCATACTGTTTTCCATGGCAGCTGTACCATTTTGCATTCACACGTAGTGTATAAGGGTTGCAATTTCTCTACATCCTCAGCAACATTTGCTGTCTTTTTTGTGTTTTCTTCATAATGGCCATCCTAACAGGTGTGAAGTGATATCTCATTATGGTTTATCTTATTGTGGTTTTGCGTTTCCTTGGTAATTGGTAATATTCAGCATCTTTTTATATACCCATTGGCCATTCGTAAGTCTTCTTTGGAGAAATGTCTATTCAAGTCTTTAGCTTATTTTTATAAACATTTTTTTTTTGGGGGGGGGCAAGTGTAGAAGTGGCCTTGTAGCTTTGCCCAGGCCTATCTCAGGAGCAGTACAAGAGCAGTCCTGCCCACCAAGGGACCTGGACATATTCCTCATGTCTCCAGAGGTAGGCCCACTGGCCTCAGTCAGACTTCAGATGCAGGGAGCAGTTCTGTCCTCAGACTGAGGATGAGAGGGCCCAGAGCCAAGTTACAGAGCCACCTTAGGATCTGCTGATGGACTGAGATCAGGAGCTCTACCTCTAGAGCTTGAACAGGTATGACTCCTGGCAGGTCCCCAGGAAGGCAGGAGTGTTCCTGGACTGTGGGTGGATCCCAAAGTTCCCACAAACGCATTTTTCTGCATGGATGGTTGTCAAGTAATTGTTGCTGATTGGGGATAGAATGGATTCTCCTATTTCATGATCTTGCTTAGGTCACTCTCTCTCTCTTCGCCTTAGTTTTACTGCTGTAGAAGTAGAGGTTTAGAGCCAGACAAATCCGAGTTTGAATCTGACAGTCATTACTACATATAGTTGTATGGCATTGGGGAAAGAGTTTCCTTAGCATCTCTAAGTCTCAATTTCTTCATTTATGCGATGCAGACACTACTCCTTCCCCATCCAAGTTGTTATTTGGTAGATATTAACATAGGTGTGGAGCTTTTCTTTCTCCCACATTGTTGCCCTGGGACCACCCAATGGAAGGTCGGCTCTGTGTAGCTAAGTGTTGAGAAAAATTAATGAACAAAAATTTTTCTCATACTGACTTAATATATTCATCAAATCTCCTGACAAGACTGGCCAGTTATAAACAAAAAAATGACCCACTGTACTCTCAGGGCAACCAACAACTCTATTAAATTTGTCAATTAAAAGTATAGTTATTGAGCATCTAGTTTGTGCAATATAGTCATCTAATGCACAGCAGAGACGTGAACTTACTGCTTTGAGCTCAGAACTGTCTATAATAATTATAAGATTACAGACCCTTTTTCTATTTAAAGTTTAATTTAAGGATTAGTGAGATGTTAGGGGATTTCCGCCAAATACTGAGCTTCCTGAAATTTGACGAACTCAGTAGATGGTGGTAAAACCAAGCAAGGTAAAAGCCAATTGCTGGAAAAGTCTATTCCAAATGAAGTTTTCATGATTATAAGGAGCAAGGGCTAATTCTTCAGCTACATTCCACAGGACCCGAACTTACCCTACCTTGCTCAACCATTGGTAGACTGTGACTATCATTGATAACTTGAAATATTGGGAGATTTCATAATGTTAATGTGGTATCACGAAGCCTAAGCATGCTGTAATCCTGAGCAGCACCCAACACCACTCATCATGATGCATTTCTGAAGGAAATGTTATCACTGGGGCAAAGCAAAGGAAAGCAAAGTGATTAATGTTTACTAGACTTGGGCCCCAGACTCTGCTTCAGAGCACTGGTGAGCTCTGTTGGACCACATGAAATAGCGTTTATCCTAAGTTCTTATACACGAACATTTTTAGATCAGAGTCCAGTCCCTTTTACTGGCCAGTCTCAGTAGAGGCTCAGTCTGAGGACATAGTCATTAAGTTTGCAGGTGCCTTCCTCTGGCTGCATCATAGGAGAATAACAGAACACAGGGGACTGACCACCTGGGCTTGTTCTCAATCAGATCCTATTTCATGGAAGGGAGAGAAGAGGCCTTTTTGCCAGGCTTAAGGTTTCCAGAGCATAGATAGATAGATGGGTGTTGATAAAGTAGAGTGCCAGAGAGAGAAAGTCGTAGCCAAGTGAGTGAATTTTTATTGATCATCAGCAAATGTGGCCAATCAATGCCATGGAATGTAATTCATCTTAACTCTCTCTTTCACCCTGATTGAGGATGGAAGGGTAAAGAGGGGCATGATTTAATGTCTCCACAGGCTGGAATCAGGGGATATGTTTGATGAGATAAATGTAGCAGAAATAAATGTAAACTTCTCCACTTAAGCTCCAAAAACAGTTGTGCAAATATCAAATAGTGGCCTCTGCTTGGACTCAGGGGGCTTGACTGGCTCCACAGGGGTTATCATTTGGATGCTTCAGTAATAAACATGCCTTCTTGATTCTTCATTGGTTAGACTATTTCAGATTTGAGTGCTGTATTTTAAAAGGAACGTGGACAGTGTATAGATTGTTTAGAGGAAATGAATAAATGACATAGAAAATGAAATTAAAAAGTGCTTATTTTTTTTTAATTGCTAATATTCTAGAATTTCCAGACTCTGAAAATTTCATCTAAAGGGATGGGGGTAGTTGACTTTGTATCGTATGCACTGTGGTAGACGCTGTGTACGTGTTATCGAATTTAATCATTATAGTCATTGTCCCAATTTTATAGTAAAGACCACAAGGTCTTCTTCAAGAGGCTGGGTGATTTTCCTACAGTTACACAGTTAGTGAACAGCAAACTGGGATTTGCAGCTTTATTCTGCCCAATTCAGAAGTACATGCTGTTTCTACTCTAGCAAATATTGAACATTCTGTGATTCTAAGAGTCTGTGTTTCAGCGATCCTATGACAGAGTGATAGGGCGACAGAGTAACAAAGCTGCAGTGTTCAAGACTCCTCAGAATGGCTGGGGAACAACGGGGTGGGTGGTGGAGGATGTGAGGGAGCGTGAGGTGCTAAGAACAGAGAAATCACAAAGGTGGTCATTTATTTGCTTCCCCCCAAACCTAACATTCCCATTTATTTCTCTGCATCTTTGCCAAGCAGACGTGTGACCCGAGAACAACTCCCCTGTGAGGCAGGGTTTTTCTCATTTCCTGACTCCTAATCTAATAGAAATGTCTAAACTAGTCCTCTGGCTCTGCCAGAGAGATGGAAATAAAAAAAATCTAGGATCAATCACGCCATTTGAAACTGCATCTGTAGAAAAGATGTCAGGAAGGGGCAACGTGGGGATAAGGGTCTGTCTACCCCATCCCTTCTCCTAACAGCTGCTGGCCCATCTCCTGGTCTCTGGGCTGCACCCTGATGAAGGTGTCAGTCTGGGCTTTCCAGAGTGGAGCTCAGATAGGGAGCTACACCCTTTCCAGTGTCAATTAATCGTCCTTTATCCTCTACAACTGGATTAAGTGCCTGCTAGCCCATTGCCACCTATAGGGTCAGAGTTTCCAGGCTGCAGTCTCAGCAAGACTCCATATTAGAAACATTTTTAAAATAATATTCTAGTGTAGCACTTCCAGGAGATTTCCAGTTAGCCCTATGGAATGATCAATCAGGATTGACAAAAGGGGCTTGACCTCTCACTGTCTAGCCCCAAGGCAGAGTTTTTCCCCCAGCTGAAATCTGTTTGGCCTGAGGCCAGAGTCCTTGAAACAGCCTTGCAAAGCCCTTTGTTTACATTTGTAATTGAAGGGACCGCTATTGGGTTCAGTTCTGAAGTGGGTGGTAGAGAGTCTTACTTCCCTCCCAAGGGCAGAGGAAAGCTGCAGAATATCAATACTTGGCCATTTAAGTGCTGGATCCCAGGAGGAGGTATGTCCAACAAAGAACCTGTGCTGTCCTTTGGTGTTTAAGATTAACATATAAAATCGTTTACCAAGCTATAAATTCTAATCAGATTTCTCCAATTTTCTCACTAATGTTTTTTTTCTGTCCCAGGGTCCAATTCAAGATTGCATTCATTTTGTTTTATTATTTAATTTAATTTTCTCCCAGCTTTCAGAAACTCTTCCCTGGGACTAGGATTGACTGTAAAGGGCACGAGGAAACTTTCTGGGGCGATATAAATATTGTACATTTTTATTGTGGTGATTGCACAGAAGTATACATTTGTCAAAACTTGCCAAATTGTACATTTAAAATAAGTACATTTAATTTATGTAAATTCTGCCTCAAGAAAGTTGATATTTAAAAATTTTTTTAAATAAAAATATGAAATTATGTCATACATAAAACTTCCCAGTGGCTTCTCATCACACATTAAATAAAATCCAAACTTCTAACTTAGAAAAAATTTTTTAAATGAATAAATCCAAACGACTCTAACGAAAGGTTGGTTAAGGTCCTTAAGATACAAAGAGCTCTTTTTAACTAATAAGAAAATGTGCTTGGGCAATTTATAAGAAAATAAAAATGAGTAATAACATTTGAAAATGAGTTTAATCCTATTAATAATAAAATAAATATAATTTGAAACAAACAAAAAATTATCACATGAAATGATTTGTGAGTCTTAAAACAAATAGTTAGGCTTCTTTAACAGGCAGTTAGCTCCTTCATTTTAGGAGCTTGCCAAGCCCCTTTCCATTAGGGTTTTCTTTTTCCTGCTTCAAGTCAATATATTCAGTAAAATGAAGCATCACAGAAAAATTATTTTCAAATAGATGTTGCTATGTTGCTCAGACTTTTGGCAGAGACCACAAAGGCCAAGAAGAGGGTGAAAGGTCTCAAATATACAAACATCCTTAATTAAGGTCCAGGGCCACCTGCAGGACATGCTAAGAGATGGTGAAACTGCTTTCTGTCAGCAGTGGTCTCACAACACAGGCTGTCTATATAGGAGTTGATTAAGGATGGTGTGGGAGAGTTCTTTGGAGAGAGTCATCAGTGTGTCCTGCCTCCCATCCTTCTGGGGACCTCAGGTAGGAAAAAGGGGCTGGAAGGGAACCATCTGGGGGCATTTTTTGTAGCCCAGGAGTTAAGGACATAGGAAGTAGGTGCTTGACCTACTTGTGTCTGAACAGCTATAGGGAGAAGCTTGAACTCTTAGGCCTGGTACAAGGCAAAGATGAGACTGTTCTGGAATGACCTGTATGTCCAGAGTGGACAGGGCAGCATCTGAGGAGGTCTTTGTGTGCGAGATACAAACCTGCTAAGGGTACTTTCCCCAGCAGGGACAATGTGATGCCAACAGTGGTAGACTGCAGGACAAGAGTGGAGAGGAGAACTATGAGTAGTCTGGGGAAGAAAGCATTGCTCAATTAAGGAAAGTGAAGATGAAGAAGATCCCCAGTGATGGGGAAGGGATGTCTCAAAGGTCCTTCCTGAAAAAGAGAGTTGCTGAATCCAGAAGGTCCAATGACAATCACGATGACATTAGTCAAGGAAGAACTTTCCTGCTCTTGCCTCTCCTCCCTAATCCTTTCCCATTCTGGAGGAACCCAAAGTATAGCCAGAAAGTGAGAAGTGAAAAAGAGGAAGAAGGCAAACATCCACTGTTCCTCTGCCCGCTGCAGGTTTCCCAGCTCAGGGAAGGGCTGATCTGGGCGAAGGAAAATTTTTAAGTGAATGATAGTTTAGATGTGGATATGATTCAGGAATAGATTTTTAAAACATACCTAGAAAATGACACTCTTTGTTATATTTATATTTGCCTGAAAATGATTGAGTGATGTTTTATTACCCTAGACTGACCTGCATAGCTGAAGAAGCTAATTGAAATTTCATGTAGCATGAGTGCAAATGGAGGATGAGGGGAAGAGTCTAATTGTTTTTTTTTGTAATAAAAAATTAGGCTTATTTAAGTAATAGTCCTGAAGCCTGCTCTGGGCCAATCTTTTTGCCAGGTAATGAAGGCGTTCATTGTGAATCAGGTTTCCCTGCTGTCTTTGAGGAGCTAGAATAGGAGAACAGTATAAAGGATAACTCTCTCTCTCTCTCTCTCTCTCTCTCACACACACACACACACACACACACACACACACACTTACATTTGACATTCAGCATTATTTTATATTAGTTTCAGGTGTACAGCACAATGGTTAGACATTTAAGTACTTCATGCAGTGATCCTCCCAGTATATCTGGTACTCACCTAGCACTATACACAGTTGTGCCAATATTATTGACTATATTCTCTGTGCTATATTTTGTATCATTGTGACTATTTACTAATTACCAATTACTTAATCCTTTCACCTTTTTCACCCAGCCCCCAATACCTCTCTCCTCTGGTAATCATCAGTTCGTTCTCTGTATCTATGAATCTTTCCATTTTGTTTCTTCATTTATTTTGTTCTTTAGATTCCACGTATAAGTGAAATAATATGGTATTTGTCTTTGTTGGTCTGACTTATTTCACTTAGCATAACACTCTCTAGGTCCATCCATGTCGTTGCAAATGGTAAGATGGGTTAAATAGGAAGTCTCAGGAAATAAAAATACGTACTGGTGAATAAAGATAAAAATAGAACATATCAAAATATGTGGAATGTAGCTAACACAGTGCTGAGGGGGAAATTTACAGCATTAAAGGCTTACATTAGAAAAGAAGAGAGATTTCAATGAATAATCTAAGTTCTTACCTTGAAGATCAAAATAAACCCAAAACAAGCACAACAAAGGAAATGATAGAGGAGATAGCAATTAAATTAAGAAAAGCAGAACAATAGAGAAAATCAGTGAAACCAGAAACTGGTTCTTTAAAATAATAAATTTGATAAATCTCTAGGAAGACTGGCAAAAATAAAATGAGAGGAAAACAAATCACCAACATCAAAAATGTGATTTATTACATTCTTATAATATCATATACATATAATATTCTGGTATATCACTATGGATTCTGTAGCCATTAAAAAGTTTTTAGGGAATACCACAAATGACTTTATACCATAAATTTGGTAACTGAAAAAATAGACCAATTCTTTAAAAACTGTATACTGCCAAAACTCAACCAAGATGAAGTAGATAAATCTTAATATCCCTATAACCATGAAAGAAATTACATTTGTAATTAAAAATCTCCTCCAAATTAAACCACAGTGAGATAGCATTACAGATCTATTGGAATAACCAAAATAAAAAATAGCGACAATACTAAATGCTGGTGAGAATAAGGAGAAACTGAATTACTGTTGGTGGGAATGTAAAATGGAACAGCCATGAGGGGGAAAGAAAAGGCAGCTTCTTATGAAATTAAACACACAAATATTACATGATTCAGAAATTTCACACTGGGGCATTGATCTCAGAGAAATAGAAACTTATATACACAAAATATTCTGTACAAAGCAGCTTTATTAGTAATAGCCCCAAATTGGAAATAGCCCAGGTGTTCTTAAAAAAGTAAATGATTAAGTGAACTGTGATATATATGTGCCATGGAATAATAATCAGCAATAAAATGGAACAACTTTTTTCACTTATTCATCTTATAGCTGAAAATTTGTAACTTTTTACCAGCCTCTTCCTATTCCTGCCCCCATCCCCAACTCCTAGCCTCTGGCAACTACTTTACTACTCTTTCTGTTTCTATGAGTTTGACTTTTTTTTTTTTTTTTAGATTCTGCATATAAGGGATGGCATGCAGTATTTGTCTTTGTCTGGCTTATTTCACTTACCACAATGCCCTCGGGATCCATCCATGTTATTGCAAATGGCAGGATTTCCTTCTTTCTCATAGCTGAATAATATTCCAGTGTGTGTGTGTGTGTGTACATATCTCACATCTTCTTTATCCATCATCCTTTGACAGACACTTAAGGTTGTTTCCATATTTTGGTTTTGAATAATACTGCAATGAACATAGATTGCAGATAGCTCTTTGAGATATTGATTTCATTTCTTTTGGATATACACCCAACAGTGAAATTGCTGGATTATGTTGTAGTTCTATTTTTAGCTGAGGAACCTCCTCCATACTGTTTCCCTGTGAATAAATTATTGACATACATAAAAACTTAGATGGATCTCTAGGAATTATGCTAAGTGAAAAAAGTCAACTTCAAAATGTTACAAACTATATGATTCAATTTATATAATATTTTCAAAATGACAAAATTATAGAAATTAAGAATAGATTAGTGAATACTAAGTGCTAGGGACCAGGATGGGAGAAGGAAGGAGGTTGGCATGCTTATCAAAGGGCAACTGGTGTACAGCTGAAACATGGGATTTCATTAACCAATGTTACCATAAAAATAGATAGATAGGTAGATAGATAGGTAGGTAGATAGATAGATAGATAGATAGATAGATAGATAGATAGATAGATAGATACAAACAAAGGGCAACCGAGGGATCCTCATTGTGATGAATCTTATCTTGATTGTGATGGATATAGGAGGCTATATACCTGATAAAATTATATAAAACTAAATGCACACACACACACAAATGAGTTATAAGTTAAACTAGGAAAATCCAAATATCAGTGGATTACGTTAAAGTCAATATTTTGGTTGTATTATTGTACTGTGGTTTTGCAAGATGTTACCATTGGAAACTAGGTAAAGAGTACTATGTATTTTTTTCTTACAATGGTTTGTGAATAAATAATTACTGATAAAACTTTTAATTAAAAATTATGTTTATGAAGAGACTGTGATATTATGAGATAAATTGTTTATAACATAATCACAGGCTACAAAAAGTTCAAATAATCATAATATATATATATATACACATATATATACACACCATGATTTGATCAAATAGATTTAAAGAAAGCAAAAAGAAAGAGTGTATAAAATTTAAAATTAAAGAAGAAATAGGAAAGCTAAAGGAAAACAAAAAAAATATTATGTTAAAATTTAACTTTTCAAATTTCCTATAAAGAGCACATGAAACTTAAATAATAGAAGAAACTATTAAAATAGACATTTTTACTCACTCTGAGATTTTTAGAACCATTAACATAACTAGATAGGCATAGAACTCACTAGGTTCTCAATAAACAGTGGTGGAAACTCAATCTGAATGGCACATTTATATTTTGACAGAAGAAACAAAAGTCTCCAAATGCTGAGTTTTAATAAAAGGCAATCCAGGTATCAGTAAGTGAGTTCCAGAGAAATGAGAATGAGAGTGGTGGTGCATATTGCTACTCCTTTCTAGGTCTTTGTAACTCCTAGGATACCGGGATAACCTATTTTGCTCCTGCTTAAGGTTGTCTACCTACTTCCAAGGTGGATTCCTCTCCTACTTCACTGCTAATGTACCTCATGCTTGGCTTGAAAGTATTCATTCAGCTGTGAAGACACAATTTCCAATTGGTTTTCTGGTTTCAGTATGCACAAATTCCTGCACAGCAGGTAAATTTCTCTGGGGAAATTTTGAAAGCAAATAGAGATTCTGAAGAAGTTTGGAGAAGATTGTTTTCTGCATGGACAGTTCTGAGTGCAATTAAGTTTTACCCAAAATTAGATAGGCTAGAAAATATTTGAGGGGAAAAATAGTCCCCTCTACCACAAACACCCAAAGAACATGTTTTAACTGAATAGAGGAAAACCACAGCTGAATTACAAAACCACTGTAAGCAGAAGGCACTTGAGAGACTGACCACCATGTTGAACCACATCAAGTGGCCTCAGAAGTTGTGCAGTGGACAGTTTGCATGACTGTATAAATTGCTTCTGCTAAATCCAGGCTTTATCACTGCTACCACCCTCCCCACCACCACCACAGAGATACAACCCTTAAAAAGGAGGAACGTGAGGCCCAGAGAGGGGAATAAAGTTCTCCAAAATCACGCAGGCAACCATAAAACCCAGATTGTTGAATTGAAACCAGTACTCTTTCCTCTCTACAATGCTGTGGGAAGAAATGCTTTCACTATATATACATATATGTATATATGTATATATACACATACATATGTATATATGTATATATACACACATATATACATATATGATATACATACAGTATAATATACAGAGTTGGTATGTGTGTGTGTGTGTGTGTGTGTGTGTGTGTGTGTGTTGTAGTATTGGTTTGAAATCTACATGGCTGTAATCCAAACCAGCAAACCAGGGATATTTTCATAATGTCAAAACAGGAGGCAAATTGAGTGCAGGCTCTAAGTGCAGTTTTCTCACATATGAAACAGAGATAATAATAATAATACTTGTGTTGTAGGGTCGTTGTAAGGACAGAGAGTTAATATTTGCAGAACATTTAGATCAGTGCCTGTCATATAGAAAGTACTATATAAGTATTAGACATTAGTGGTAGTATGTATGTATATATTTCTACATGCTAATGATAAGAATAATAAAATGCATCTCCTTCACATGTACTTTTCATTTATATTTCCACAATCCTGGCATGGCTTTGAGAAAGTGCTCTATTAATATTGTTTGATGAGGGTTGGATGAACGGATGAATGGATGAATGGATGAATAAATGGAAGGATGGATGGGTAAATGGTTGAATGGATGAATGAATAAATAGATGGATAAATTCAAGTTCATATGATTAAGCAAGCTGTTAACCCCAGAGCATGAGTATTTCTTGCTGGATACTTTTTAAATGGAGAATGAAGAGATAAAGCTTGTCACAGTTAATATGTTAGAGCTCTGGCATAATTGAATTATAGCACTGTTAGGGTCATGGACAACTCATCTTACCCAACTTTTGACCCAGTGCAGAAAATCACTAATCAGTGGCCTGAATACGCAGCTCTAAGTTCAAAGCTGTGAGGAAAAGCTAATTTCCTGCGGGAAAGACAGTTCTGTGACTGTACCTCTGTAATTGTTAACAAGTTCCTCCTAGTCTAATCTTGTTACTTCTTATCTGGACCTCATTGTGACATCAAGAATGAGGCTAATTTCTCTACCATAAACTTCTGTTGTTGTTGTTTGCTCATTTCAAAAATATTTAGTGAGTATACAATTAAAAGTAGATATGGTTTCTTCTCTTCTGGAGATGCTTTTGTCACGGAAGAGACAGAAGAGATAGCTGAACATATAAGCTATGAACACACTGTGGAAAATGCTACTGGCAAAAAGGCACAGGGGAAGCACTTTTGACTGTGGCATATCTGAGTCTGCCCTGAGGTGTATGAGAGGGAAGCCTGTGGAAGGGGCTGCTGCTCTTTAGTGCTGCAGAGTCTACCAACAGTGAAGACTGGGAAGTGTCAGGGCCACACATTAATTCAACGATAGTTTAATGCTCAACTTGGTGAAATGACAGTGTCAACCAGGCTTCCTCTCACAGATGCTGATGCTGAGATATTCTGTAAAAAAACAAAACAAAAAAATACCCCAAAGTTAAATAGGTAGATGGACCATATTACAGATCATACAAGCTAGAACAGACCTTAGAGATCATTTGAGCCACACTCCTTCTTCCATAGCGCATACCAACACACCACACACCTATATAACAACATATCCAAACTGAGGTAAGAGAAAGGGAATAAGCTTCAGGCACCTGACTTTTGGCTCTCTGTTCTGGCCTTGAGTGCATGCTCTTAAACTTTACCCACTGTAATCCTTGGAATTCCGTAATTAGTTTAGAACTGTCTCTTATGCCATTTTCTAATTCTCTCTCTCTCTCTCTCTCTCATCATCCTCCTCATCCTCATCCTCATCATCATCATCATCTATCTATCATCTCTCTCATCTATCATCTATCTATCTATCTATCTATCTATCTATCTATCTATCTATCTACCTACCTACCTACCTACCTACCTACCTATCTAATCTACCTACCATCTGTCCATCTCTAAGAGACCACCAAGACCAACATCATGCCTTACTTATTGGTTTGCTTTGGTCTCTAAAAACATCTAAGACATTCATGTCAATATCAGCAATTTTTATGTGATGAGAACCCCTACATTCCCCTAAACTCCTAAATCCTTCTAACATTTTCTTTAAAATGTATGGTGTGTCATCAGGCCAAACTTCTTTGTGTTAAACCTTTTCTCCAGTGTTCTCTTATTTCTCTTACAGAATTTAAGCTACTCCTTGAGAGAAGCCTGTGCAACCCTATCAAATGACAGGGCTTACTCCCATGTCAAAATCCTACCTATTCATTATTGCTGCTTGAAGTCTGCTCTTGCTACCCTCTCCCTAAAAACCCAGCTCCTCAGAAGTTTATTTCAAAAGACCATACCATATTGCCCACTCATTCTCTTTGTTGCAACCATCCACAGGTTTGCAAGCATCTTCTCTTCATTCATGGAAGATTTTAGTACCTGGCTTAACACCATCTTATCCACCAATATTCCCAATATACTTTTTGGTCATTTCTACAACTAATTAAATGATCCTTATGATAATTTGACCTTATAGTTCCTTGGCCTTCTCATCTCCAATGATAGTCCGTGTCCCACCTGAGCTATGGTCATATCCAAGACGTCATCATTGTCACAAACTGCAATTCTCTGACATCTTTGTTTTAAGCTTCCCATTGTCTGACCATGATATCCTCTCACTTTTCTACCCCATTCATTCTAATATCACCCCTCAGGATTCCTTTCATTCCACCCAGACACCCAATTCATCAACCCTCAGACTCACACTACCTGCCTTTAACTCCCTGGCCAATCATTAGAGTCATTCTCTTACATAAATCCTTAACTCTCAAGTACACATTCTCCATGTCCTTGCCTCCCTTTCTTTGTCACACTTGAATTGCAAAACAACAAGCCTGGTTAAAATCCGGCCCTCACACTCCATTCTTTCCTCCGAGCAGCTGAATGTGAAAGGAAAGAAACATCCAATCTTGCTAGTTGGTCTCACTTTAAATTAATGACTGCATAAGTATTCCTTAGCACTACTTAGCATTTCCACGATTCTCCAATCAATTCAGTCCTCCACTCTCTGGAGAGACTATTCCACACTTTATTTTCTCAAACCTCTGATACCCTTGTTCTTCCTCTTCCAGTGTATCACTAGGAAGGCTTCCTACTACCAAACCCTACCCAATTATCTTTATGTTTACCCACCTTCCCGCTTATTAAAATGGACAATCTATCCCTTCTCCTATCCAAAGCCAACCTTCCAGTGCATTAGCCTTACCTCCTCTTGCCCACGAGATGAGAACTTGGCTCTTGTAATTACCCTTTTGTTTCCTCCAAAACATGTAAATATACTCAACTATCTTCTATTTGGGGAAACCCCTCACTTGAGCTCACATATTCCTTCAAATGCAGCCCATTTTTTCTGCTCTTCTATACAGAAAAATCCTCAGTAACTTTCTATAATTCCAATTCCTCTTCTTCTATTCTCTCTTTGACCCACTATTCCTAGTTTTTCTTTCCCAGAATGGCACCAAAACTAATTTTGTCAAGTCACCAAACTACCTTTGTCAAGTTATCAATAGCCTCCATGGGGCTAAATGTAACCTAATTTTTGGTTCTCATCTTACTTAATCTGTTAGCAATGTTTGACTCAAGTGGCCCTCTATTCTTGTAGGAAGACTTCCTTCCCTCAGATTTTAGGGCACCACTCCCTCTTGGTTCACCGCCTATCTACCTCATGCCTGCTCCTTTTTAGCCTCCTGTGCTAGATCCTTCTCATCTTCCTGACTTCAGAACACTGCAGGACCCACGGCTCAGTCCTCACCTCCTCCCTCTCTTCTATCCTCATTCTCCTCCAGGAGCTCTCATATACCCTAAGCCCTTAAACTCCATATATGCATTCCAAACACTTCAAGTGTTTACTCAACATTAGCACTTACCTTAGTGGGTATCATGTGTCAACAATATAAGTTTTTGAATTTTCTTGCCAAACTTAACTCTTCCCCAGTTTACTCCATCTCAGACAATGGCACCTCTGGCCTTACAGATATTCAGGTCAACAATGTTAGGATTATCCTTATTCTTTCTGCTCTACCACTCTGTTCAACTAATATATTGACAAATTCTGCCTATTCCACATGCGAAATGTATCTAGAATTCATCAACTTCTCCCAACCTTAATCATTCTGCACCAAGCCATCAGCACCTCTCTTAATTGGTCTTCTTGCTTTGACTCTTGTTTCTTACAGTCCATACCCTTATAGCATGATATTTTCTAACCCCATCTATCATGACTATCCTACTTTCTCACTCTGATCCAGCTACCCCACTCTCTTAACTATTCCTTAGACATACCAGGAACGCTCCCATCTCATGGCCTTTATTCTTACTGACCTCTTTATTTGACATTCTTTCCCTAGTTTCAATTGATCACTTCTGCCTACATGGCTCCAATCTTACAACTACCCATGTATTCCTTCTGCTAATGTAACTGAGATAATTAAATCAATGGGTTAGATAATTCTGGAGCGTTCTCACCTCCAGGGATTAGAAGGGTGACTATGAAAAGCAACCCTGGTGGGGAATCATTTATAATGAGACCGAAGGCTATGTCCCTATCAACCAAGGTGTCTGGGACCTAGAATATTATAAGACTGCTTTGTCTTGAAGAGCTCTGAAACATAGCCCTTATGTGTTTTAGTTGTTTATATCTTCTGATCTCTGAAACCCAAGCTGGAGAACCGCTTCACATCTTTATTCTTTGTTATATTATCTGTAAACAAACCTTATTTCACACGTTGGACTGTGAGCATCTCAAAGCTAAGACTTCATAGCTTTGTATTCTCTCCCATTTCTATCACAGAAGTTGATACAGAAGAGGTTCATGCTGAAAATTATCATTTATGGAGCACTCATTATATGCTAATGTGTAAGTTGTTTGCAAAAATGTCTGTGAGAAACTCCCTCCAGTATGCATTCTCCTTTGCAGTGTAATTTGCAGTTCTTCTGACAAGTGATAAAGTCATTTTCCCCACATATTAACTCTGCACAGGCCTCGTGGCTTACTTTGACCAATCGAATGTGGAAGAAGTGACAGATATTGTGCCAATGGCATACCGAGGCCTCAGTAAGCCTTGCATAGTGGAGTCCTGGCCAGACCTCCATTTGAACAATACCAGGCTAGCCTGCTAGAGGATAAGAGACCACATGGAGCAGCAGAGGATAGCCTAGACAAGCCAGCCCCAGCTGGCCTGGCAGCTGACTGCAGACATAAGCATAAACACAGCTAAGGCCAGGAAAAATACACAGTGAATCCTCATCAGAATTGTCAACCTGTAAGGCAAATAAATGGTTGTTGTTTTAAGTCAGAGGTTGGCACACTATGTCCCATTAGCCAAATCTGGCCTGCATCTTGTTTTTGCAAATATAGTTTTATTGGAAAAGAGCCTCACTTTAATGTATGTATTATCTACAACCACTCTAAAGAAAAAAACTCACTACCATGTGTTCCCTTTACCATGACCACCACACTCATAATACTTTTGACACCAGATGTATGGGTTTTCCAAACATTAAGGAATTCTGTGACACTAGCTAAATGTCCTACAAATCTAACTGACATTATGTGGAATTAGCTTCAGATCCCATGGGTTAAATGTTCAGTCCCATGAGACCATCCCCACTTCAGATGCCAATTGCAAGTCCAGTTGTCACTTGTGCTTCTGACCAACTGGTTTTAAATTGGTGGTTCCCACAACCACCTCCTCAATTTTGATTAATTTGCTGAAGTAGCTCCCAGAACTCCGGAAGCTAGTTCAGTTACTAATTATCAGTTTATTACAGAGAATATTAAAAGATATAATGAACAGCCATATGAAGAGATACATAGGGTGAGGTCCAGAACATAGGAGCTTCTGTCCCTGTGGAGTTTGGGGTACACTGTTCTCCCAGTATGTGAATGAGTTTTGATTCACCAACCTGAAAGCTCTCCAAAGCCCATCGTTCAGGAAATTTTATGGAGGCTTTGTTACACAGGCGTGATTGATTAAGTCATTGGCCATTGGTGACTGAATTCAAATTCCACCCTCTCTCTCCTCCCCAGAGGTTGTTTGGGGCTGAAAGTTCCAACCCTTTAATTCACATGGGTGGCTCCCCTGGCAACCAGCCTCTATTCTTAGGTTATCTAGGATCTTTCCAAAAGTCACCAATATCACTAATATAAACTCAGATGTGGTTGAAAAGGAGTTGTTATGAATAACAAAACAACCGTTTCCAGTTTTATGGCTCTGAAAAGATTCTAAGAACTGAGGAGAAGAGATCAAATATTATAACGAAAGTTGCTCCCATTG
This sequence comes from Rousettus aegyptiacus, assembly GCF_014176215.1. NCBI lineage: Eukaryota > Metazoa > Chordata > Mammalia > Chiroptera > Pteropodidae > Rousettus > Rousettus aegyptiacus. The sequence continues at coordinate 24,850,174 of NW_023416311.1, read as the reverse complement.
CTATTATTGATTATCTTTGGAAATTATAAGCTTTTGAGAGATATGAGCCAATATAGAGGAAGACCAAAACATACATTTATTGTAAATCACAATATCACAGCCGCTTTCACATCACAACAGCAGAGTTGGGTAGTTGCAATAGACTGCATGGCTTGCAAAGCTTAAAGTGTTTACTTTCTGTCCCTTTACAGAAAAACATTTGCAAATCTCTTTTTAAGTCACTAAGTTTGGTAGTAGTTTGTTATATCCAGGGACTAAGCCAAGCACTCTAAATTATTATGTGTTAATTTTCACTTTAACCCAGTAATTGTTTATTATGCCCATTTTATAGATGAGAAAACTGAGGTGCAGTAAGGGAGAGTTATTTGTACATGATGGATAGGGGAAGAAACCCAGCCTTTCCTTGAAGCCTTATGACATTGCCGTATTGCCTCAATAAATTGTGTTAAATAGATGGATACCTGTCTGAATGAATATATAGCTAGATAAATAGTTTGGGTAAATCCCTCTGAGGAGAGAATGTGCATGATAATAACCTTTGTGTCCACAGTGTGGTACTTCTGAACTCAACTGAATTCCTTACAGAAAGGGTTAGGAATGTTCACATCCAGACCTTTGAGTTCCTGACAAATTTTAATATGTGTCTCTAATGGATGACTCAGAAGAATCATTGAAATATATTATATGTGGAAGGGAGGGAGGAAGAGAATAAGAAAGGAGGAATAGAAGGAAGGAATAGAGGTGAAGAAAGAGAGGGAAGAGAAAGTTTAGAAAAGGGAGTAAAAGCAATCTAAATTCTATTGAGGATAAATGGCCTTCCATTTGTCTCTGATATATCCATCTGGTATCTGATATCCATTAGGCAACCACTGCTAGCCATTCTGAAGGTGGAATTAATCTAGAATCAATCTGTCATTGGGGAGATTTGGAGGCTCATCAGGGGTCACTTTTGAACAGGGTAAAGAGATCCTATCCTGTCTTAGATTTAAGCTCTGGTCCAGCATCTTCTGGAGCGGGCGAGGGGCTTTATTGATAGGGATGCTCACAGTACAGTGGCTCAGCCCCACCAGCTCACTCATTTCTCAAGAATAGGAGCATATGGACTGTACATCACTACATTCTAAGAGAACAAAAATCTCCTTGGCTTTATCAGCAACCATAGTGGTTCTATTCAATAACCCACACTGACTTTGGGAGGAGAAAAAAAAATGTAATTGTAAAAGCATAAATCCCTTTAAATGCTAAGATCAAAAGGAAGGTTTTCATCCAATGACACATAATTAAACATGCAGACATGCCCAACTTTGATTCATGAATGCTTATGCACTTCTAAATTGTTGCCAGGGAGATCGGTGCCTGAGAAAATTAAAACCATTACGCCTCAAAAGGATACATGATTTTCACAGCTTTCTAACATGGTTTCCTGTTGTGCAGAACTTTCTGTTTTCCCATTTTCTGCTCCTTGCCTCTGTAGCGATGTTCAGGGCTGAAAAGCAGCAGCTTTGCAAATATCCTTAGGTTGAGAATTCTCACAGGCTCAGTATGATTTGACCACAGAGCCAGACCACAAGGCCCACCATTTTCCAATTGCTTTTTGTTTAACTAGAGGGCAAATTCCTTCCTCAGGGAAAGTCCCCTGAAGTTGGTCTCAGATGCTTGAGTGATAAGTTGGCAGCCATGATAAATAAAGCCCTCGAACTTATGGGGTGTATAATCAAGGTTCTCTAGAGAAATAGGACCAATAGGTGAGGAGGGCAGGAGAGAGAGAGAGAAAGGGAGAGAGAGAGACAGAGAGACAGAGAGAGACAGAGAGAGATGGAGAGTGACAGAGACAGAAACAGACAGAGATAAATAAACAGAGACACACAGACACACACACACACACACACACACACACACACACACACTTGAGATTTATTATAATAATTGGCTCATACAATGATAAAGGTTGAGAAATTCCATGATCTTCCATCTGCAAGCTTGAGTTCCAGGAAAGCTGAAATGATCGTATTCAGGAATTTTAAGAGCTGCCATGAAGAAGAAGAATTAGACTCATTCCATATGGTATAAGGAGTAGAATAGAATCCACTAGATGAAAGTTCTAGGAGGTAGATTTCAGCACATTATGGGAAAAAAACAAAAACAAAAACAAAAACAAAAAAAACCCCTTCTGGCCCCTGGAATAAGTTCACAGAGGAAGGGGATGACTTACTGTGGAGTGAGCTTCCTCTTACAGGAGTTATTCAAATCAAATTAGAAGTATCATTCTGAGGTTCCTGCACTAAAAGTGAACTGAAATTAGATCACCTCTAAAAGACATCCTAATACAGTAATTCTCAGAAGTTACTTATCCTGTAGTTTGGATCACAGCAAGAGTTTGGTTAGACCACATAAGAGAAGGAAAGCTGAGGTTGTGTTTGTCTGCCCCTGGGAAAAGGACCAAGACATTCAGCTTCCACAATGGCATTTTTTAGGCCCATAGAGGCTGTGTCTACACAACACCAAAATAACTAGTTATTGAATTAGTCATTTGGCACTATGCAGACAAAGTGACTGTGAGCTTTGGAAAGTTTTTCTATTAATAGAAATAGTGTGGATTCCAAGTCACCCACACTGAAAAGAATGACCTGATAGAATTTGTGAATCTTCCAAATGTGCCAACTGTCACTGGTTTACCAGGAAGATCCTTGAGTTCTTGGAGAATGTGGCTCATTGGAGCATTTGTGGAATTATTCCTCTACTTCGACATACATTCTTGTTGAATTTAGAGATGTCTGGCCTCACTAATATTAGCCAAACTGAAGGCAAAATAGAATTGATGACTAGCTGGTTAATGTCAAAATAAAAGACTGGAGTGCTCTGAGTACCCTCAGCATTGCCCACCCAAACACTCTTATTTCATGGATGCTGAACTGTGTATTTGTGAGTGCAGGGACCTTGTCAACCTCATAACTCCATCTGTCACATGTAACCTGGTATAGAGTAAGTGTGATTAATGCTTCTATTTGGACAAGTGAGAAAATGAGCCTGAGGAATATGTGATAGCCAGGGTCTGACAAGAGTTTCCCCTGGCCCATCAGGCTTTACAGCCAGTTAAAATGGTGTCCCAAATGGAAAACTCCCTGCTAATGGCAAGCCACATTCTGACTCTTCCTCTGCCTAGAGTAAAGTAGGAACAGCCCCATATTTCACTTGAGTAAAAACCAACTCCTCTTGCCCTTCGGGGAAACTCCCTAAACTATAGCCAGCTGTCTCATGCGATATCAAGGACTCTGTCATCATTTTGGCCCACCTGGATGCTGCAATTATGTGTCATTTCAAGGGACAAGTAAAATGGTGGAAAGTTGCCAAGATGGAGAGAACCCCTAGGGAAAAAAGAAAAGGCAGCATCGAAACATTCTTTGCTCACTTACTGACTTTCAAAAGTCCTTCAAGCAGGCAGCCACACTATTACAGAAAAGCAGGGCAGAGAGAAATGGCAGGCCTGCTGGCCCTTATAGAAAGCATGCTGGAACCTTAGTGACTCAGGCTGTCATAGTAGGAAGAAGGCAGAACTATGTAACCTTTCTGTGGATGGCCAGCAGCTGGTCCACGGAGATCAACAGGGTCGATAAGCTCAAGTACAGTTCAGGCAGGTGTTCATAACCAGGAGACAGACAATATTCATAATCAGTAGACATCAGGATCATGATTGTCACATGTTGGCTGGGAGCAGAATCCAGTCCCCTGGGGAAGAGGTTGGACTGTGTATAGCAGACCTCACCAAGCAGGCTGCAACCCAGGCTGAGCATACATTCCTCGCAGGTGCTTATAGGACTGAGCAGGAAAGTTGAGATGGAAGCCCAGGTGCATGTCTAGATTGGTGAGTTCCTGTAAGTACAGGATGCCAGAGACTCTCTCCAGTGCACTTGACACCTGGTGACAGAAGCTTGGTTAATTCCCCTGCCTCCAGCTGCAGGGCTCAGGCAGTTGAAATTCTGCCTGCGTCACTCAGGCTCATCTCAGGCACCATTCAAGGTCTCTAGGGTTAAGACCAGGCGCTCCAGTTGGAAGGGCTGAGGGATATGAGATCATCCTGTCTTTTTTTGTGGAAGTCTGGAGAAACTGGGTCATCCTATAGCAGGGCACATCTCTGCCAAATATGGGCAGTGAAACCAAGGATACCAACACAAAATGTTATCTTAGAGGGGTGAATGTGGTTACTTTTCATCCTGGGCCTATGGGATAAAATGCTAAATAAACACATTGCCAAATAATGATTTTGTTGTAGCATTTTATTGATAACTAGAAAAGACTAGCTCTCGGACTCTCCGTTCGATCCAGCAGACTGCCCAACTCCCCACTTCCCAAAGGTAATTACCTGATCCTAATTGGGTCTGAAGGCAGAAGGTTTTTATTTAAAGGTAGGAGTACAGCACATTTTGTATTTTTCCAGAGACCATGTGGATGAGAGCTTAGTGTTCTACGTAACTGTGGTTTAAAAAGCCAGAAGACTTCTCCAGGACCCTGAGGTTCTTCACTTAAAGCTCTGTGTCCTTGGATAAAATATATCACTTCTCAGAGCCTATATCTCTTCATTTATAAATGGAAAGGAATGTTTCCTTTCAGTTTATAGGTGATATTTAAATGTGATGTTTAAATGAGGTTAGGGACACAAAGCAACTAACCCAGTGCCTAGAACACTTGAGGTACTCAGGGATTGCTAATTAAATCTGAATCTTTTAATGTGAAACAAAGTGGTTCTAAATCTCAACCTCTTGTTGCTCTGGTGTGTGTCATAAGTATTCTCATCATTATTATTGTCTCTACACAGAACACTTAATTGTTTATTATTTTCTATTTATCTTATGTGATTTTCAATGCAGCTCTGTCACGTCATCAAGACAGGTGAAATTATTTTTCAGTTTACAGATGGGGAACTTGAGGTTGACCAAGGGACAGTGACCCGTCAAAGCTCATGTCCCTTAACTAGATAGTGTCAGGGTTTGCGGCAACTGTGACTAAAAGGAATATTGAATCTCAGGAAAGGAGATGTTGGGGAAAAGCTGGCATGGATGCTGAGAGGGTAGAATGATAGGTACAATTCTCAGCTGTTCCTTGAAGAGGCAAGGGGGACATGAACAAATTCTGGCCCCTAGGAAGTACGGTGCCATGGCAAGATGTACCTTGGCTGGCTGGGGTGTGACACAGGGCTCTCCTTCCCAAGGTACTGGCACTTTGGGGAAGCCTAGCAAACTCAAAGGACCAACTAACTAAACGCAAGGCAGGGGCAGACAGGCCACTGCCCAACTTTAGCTTGAGCACCCTGGACTTACTGATGAGCTTCCGAGAAGGGGCAGAGTCCACCTGTACATTGCTGTATATCCCTTGAGACAGAGGAGTAGGGACTAGGTTGGGTCAAGAGCACACATCAAGATCCACCTTGCTTGAGCGCCTTTCATTCATCTGACACGTCCCTGAAAGTTTGCTCAAGGACGGCATAAGAAAGAGGCTCTGTGGGTGCCTGCCTGGGCCCAGGTCACTCTGCCAGATTGTCTCCTATCTTCTTCCCTGGGTTCCCTGCTCTCCTGTCCCACTTTGGTGCTAAATCTAAAATCCTACTCTCCAGTGAGTTCTTACATAATGAAGATAAATTTAGAATAAGCATGGCTTTGGTCCCAATCTCAAAATGGAGAGGTATTTCTTGACACGCCTCACTTTCCTGCTGAGACTCCACTGCCTCCCAGGCAGGGCCTTGTCTTTCTAGTTTGAATCCTCAGCACCTGTTACTCACCTGTAACATGAAGTGCTTGCTGAATAAATGAATGAATGAGTTAGTGAATGAATGAATGAATTAGTGAATTAATCTGGCACCTCATAAATCACTGAAATTTAAGCTTCACAGGGACAACACGAAATGTTGTCAATGTTGCTCATTGCTGAATTCCATGTCTGGTACATGACAAGCATTCAATAAACATTGCTGAATGAATGAAAAATTAATCTGTCTTAGCAGCAGCACTGGCTTTCTTCCTTTCCACTGATTCCTACAGTGTTTGAGCTGGGAGAGACTTTCGAGATGAATTGTTCCAAGTTAATTATATTGGAGACAAGAGACTGTGACCCAGCGAAGGGAATGGACTTGCTCAAGCACACACTGCTGAGTTGGGATCTCGACAAATGGATTCTGGCCTCCAATCCAGGGCCTTTGACTCACTATCTGCCTCGTTTTCATGACGCTTACAGCCTAGAAAGTGGGTCAGATATCTGGAGTCACAGTAGCTCGCAGTCCTGCCCATGCAGTGTCAGTGAAAGTGAGTGCTCAGAGAGTGCCTGAGAATCGGACTCAGGCTAATTTGTTTCTCAGCCAGTGGGATGCTCAGGCCCTACTGCAGGCCCACAGTGGGGCCACGGCAGGATCAGGGATTTGAATGGCTTTTCTGAGCAGTTCTACCTTGATGTCTCACTGTTCACACAGCTGGACATACCAGGAGCCTCTGGTTAACTTGTTCTGCCCCTCAGAGGCCTTTCCTCATTTCGAGCTCCCTGGGCACACATCCATTATCCTCAACACAAGCAGCTGCTGGAGAAAAACGAAATGCACAGACCACTTGGCTTCCTCCCTGAAGGCAAGAGAATACCATAGCAGTACCAGCTTCACGATGCTAAAATTTAAATCCTGGCTCTGTGGCTTCCTAGCAATGAAACCCTGGGCAAGTTACTGATCTTCTCTAGGCCTCAATGTTCAATCTATAAAAAAGGTTAAGGGGAGCAAAGCACACAAAACACCTGAAAATACAAAGCACAGTACCTGACATGTGGCAAGCATCTAATAAATAAATGTCAGGGACTACAGGTGATACTCAGATGGGAGGATGACTCAGTACTGTTCTGAGAGCCTCTGCAATCAGACTTACTGGGTTCAAGACCCAGCTTGGCTCCTTATCAGCTGTGTGCCCTTGTTCCAGTTACTTAACCTCTCTGTGACTCAACAACCTTATCGAGATGAGGAGGGTGATAGTGGGGTTATCTCACTGGGTTTATATCAGATTTAAATGAGTTAATTCACAGAAAGCACTTAAAACAGTTTCTGGCACATGGGAAGTACTAAATAAAAATCATCAATTACACTCTTTTTATTATCTAGTTTTAAAAATCAATTTAGGAGAGCCAGATTCTTTTTACTAAAGGCCTTGAGTTGGAGAGATGAATGCAGGCACCAGGATATTGGTGCCAACCTTGAGCTTATCAGCAGGTAATCTCATTTGTTTGCCCTTCTGTTCTCAAGTGCAACCCATGACTAGCAGAGCATGATGCTTGTATGATGCTTGTGAGCTAGGCTTGCTAGCAGTAACTTCTCCATTGTATGCTATAAATGACTGCCAGCAGTGAAATTACATTTGTATTGATCTAAAGAACATTTTATTGATCAAACACAGGGGAAGAAACCTTTGAAACACAAACCCATTATTTTAACAATCTGTTGCCAGGAATAGGCAAAGGCTGCTTATATTTTCCTTCTTGGTGAGGTGGCATTCCCAAGGAAGCTTCCAGTGCATGTAGCTGGTCTGTATACCTTCATTCTATTAGCAGTTCATCAATGACCACCTCTCTAGTCTCCAGCTCCCTCATCCCCATCTTCCCCCTCAATGTCTCTTATTTCTTGAGGCTTTTCTAAGGCAGATCCTTTTTCCTCTAAATGTTTTTTTTGTTTCCCCTCCTTCCTTGCCTGACTATCACACAATCTTTAAAACACCTCTCCTTGATCACCCTGACTAAGTGAGAAAGCCTCTCTCCTCAGTGCTCCTGGGTCATTCTGAGTGATTGAGGATGCCGGTGAAGGCATCAGATTGCCAGGACCTCTCCATGAAGAACTCAGGTTGTTCCGTCAAGTTTGGAGCATAAATTCACCTGATACCACTGTCTCCCACTCCCCCGATGCCTGCTTCTGAATCCGACTTTATTAAACTTCATTAAACTAAATTAACATTGATATTGGCTATACAGGAAACGTAGGAACTCTAGGTGAAAATACTCAGAAGAGTCTGCAGCAATTTCCAGAATTATTCGATTAATGTATGTATTCAGAGGCTTTGAAAAAATCTGTGCCCAACCTCACAGGAAGCCAAGATTTGTCCATAGTTCCTGTCCTCAGTAGACTAGCCTGTGAGAAAAGAAATCCACACAAATGAGTGAATCACAGGAGACAGGATCTACTAGGCGTTATAAGTGTCACAAGAATTCAATGGGGGGACAGAATGGCCTTTTTTAAAAATGGTGCTAAGGCAACTGGATAGCCATATGAAAAAGAATGAAATCAGGCCCTTACCTAACACCATATGCAAAAATTACCTCAAAATGTATTGAAGACCTAAGTGTAAGAGCTAAAACTATAAAATTCTTAGAAGAAAACATAGGTGTAAATCTTCATGACCTTGGTTTAGGCAACGGTTTCTTAGATATGATGCCTAAAACACAAACAACCAAAGGAAAAAAACGAATTTCATCAAAATGAAAAACTTTTGTACATCACTGGTTACCTACAGAATGGAAGAAAATGTATTCAAATCACGTATCTGCTTAAAGTCTAGGATACGGAATATATAAAGAACTCTTACAGCTCAGAAATAAAAAGACAACCCAATTTGTAAATGGGTAAAGAGTTTGAATAGACATTTCTCCAAAGGCATACAAATGGCCCAAAAGCACATACAAAGATGTTCAACATCACAATTCATTAGAGAAATGCAAATCGAATCGATGAGATACCATACCACTTCATATTCGGTAGGATGGTTATAATTAAAAAGGGCAGAAATAATAAATGTTGGTGAGAAGATGCAAATTGGAATCCTTTTACATTCCTGGTGAGGAAGTGAATAGTGCAGCCACCTTGGAAAAAAAGTTTGGCATGTTCTTTAAAAGTTAAACATAGAGTTACCATGCAAAATGGCAATTCCACTCTTAGATACACACCTGAGAGAACTGAAATATGTTCATGTAAGTTCATGCTACATAAATGTTCATATCAGCCATATTCATAATACCTTAAAGGTGGAAACAATCTAGATGTCCATTGACAAATGCATAGATAAATAAAATGTGGTATATTGGTTCAGTATGGTCTTATTTAGTCTTAAAAAAAAAAAACGATGTAGTGATACTTGCTACAACATGGATGAACTCTGAAAACATTATGCTAAGGTTAAAAAACCCATCATAAAGGCTACATATTCTATTATTCCAGTTGTACAAAAAGTTCAGAATAGGCAAAGACAGATGAGTGGTGCCAGGGTTGTGGTAGCAGGGAATGGGGACTACCAACGAGTACAGCAATTCTTTTTTGGGGTGATGAATAAAAGGTGAATTTTACAGTATGCAAATCATATCTCAATTTTTAAAAATGAGTGGCACAGGTCTAAGGTGCTTTGGATGGTCAGTTGAAGGAGGGAGCAGTTAAGCTAGAATGCAGCTAGAAAAAGGAGGTCCATTCCCAGTCCCATAGATTTCACTCTGAGAGTGGTAGGCTCTCAAGATGATCTTTATGAATGAGAGCACAGGAGGCTGTCATTCTTGGCAAATAGGAGTCTCATACCCAGGGATGCTGAGTCTTCCAGGCAGTTTTAAAGAGAAATTACCTTTTTTTAAAGAATAATAAATTTATTGGGGTAAAATTGTTTAAGAACATTATGTACATTTCAGGCGTAAAATTTTATAATGCGACATCTGTATATTCCACTGTAGGCTCACCACCCAATATCTAGTCTCCTTCCATCATCAAACATTTGATCCCATCTTTGTCCTCCCCTTTGGTAATCTCCATTCTATTGTCTGTATCTAGGTACAAACAAAACAAAACAAAACAAAACAAAACAAAACAATCCTTTTATTTTCGAGTGTCTGTTTTTCCTGGAGAAGAGAGGTAGAAACTGTTGACAAGTCTGGAAATTGGAAACATAAATGAAAAAGGGAGTCCCTCAGGAGAGTCTAGATATAAAGCCTCACCAGCTCAATCATCTTGTGCCACAGAGGCTTCGGCTCAAGGACTCAGCAGAGACACCAGCTGAAATGATTTGCTATCCATCTCTCAGACATGGCAAGCAACCCTGAGTATCATGCCAGAAGGCAGAAAAAGCAGCTGTCTCTTAATGTACAACATCAAGCATGTTAACAGGAGAGCTTCAGTTTCTATTACCTCTACATGGAACAGAAAGCAATACTTTGGGGAAAGTTTTTGACCTGATTGGCAGGTTGTTATGGGTTAGGGTGGATACCCAGTCAGGAGTCAATGGAACGGCTGGCTCTATTAATGGAGGCACAGGGCAAATCTTGCATGAGTTTCTGAAGACCATGGGGGCAAGTATTTTCATCTTATAGATGCTATAAGGAGAAATAAAGATGGCTGTAGTCCGGCTCCCTCCTGACACCCTTAGAAGCTAACTTCTGAGTGGGAGTGACTCAGTGGTTTTCTCCTTATGTAACCATGTGCCCAGTACACATGCGCGGGCTTCCATTCTCTGGCCTGATGCCATTATTGTTTAACCTGTGTATAAAAGGCACTGCCGCCATGCGAGGCTATGTCCTTGTTGGATAATGCTGCCCCTCTGCGAGGCTGGCTGTGCCCTTGCTGGAATAAAGAGCTATGTCACAGTTGCCTACATCTTCCCACCTTTTATTCCAACTGCCCAAATCTTTACTCCTTACCTTGGAACTGTGAATCTGCAGCAATACATGCTCAGAAAGGCTGAGTGACTTGGTTAAGGTGACAAAGCATATTGCTAACAGATCAAGGCTGGAAGCCAGATTACCAGTCCCCACATTACTGTTTAACTCCCTGGTCCACTCTTCTCAAATGATAGACTCAGTGACACCTGGTCTTTTGGCTCTGTCAGTCAAGAACTCCAGAGAATTTCTCTCTCCTCCCCCACCCTTCCATTCCCTTCTTCCTTTTTTCTATCTCTGTCTCTGCCTCTCTTCTACTCCCTTCCTTTGTTTCTTTTCTAATTGAGTAAATCTATGCTGAGGTGTCACATAAAGTCTCAGAAATAAAGAGTGGTTCTTAAACCTGAGCAAGTATGACAGTCACTTGGAGGGCTGATTAAGACAGAGTGCTGGGCCCCATTCAGATTTTCTGATTCAATAGGTCTGTGGTGGAGCCTGAGAATTTTAATTTTTCAAAAAGTTCCCAGGTGAAGCTGACACTACTGGCTAAGGGACCACACATTGAGAACCCTGCTCTGTAGTTCAAAAAGTCCACCTCCCATCCTCCAGGCAAGACTCTTCCTATATCATTTTATACAGATGAATGTTTCGCTTATTTTTATTAATCTTCAGAAAATGAAATTCTATAGACATGATAATATAATTTCAATCATTATCTGGGATTTATTGAGCACCTACTGAGTGTCAGCTGGGCTAAATCCCACAGGCAAGAGTCCTGTCTAATCCCACATCACTGCATGCAAGTTCAACTCATTGATGATTAGCAAACAACCACTTATTGCTTTTCATTGCTGAGAGCAGGACTCAGGTGTGACACAGGCTGGAGCTACTGAGTGATGGAAATGACATCGTCATCACCCACTGATCTCCTCAGCCATTAGGCACTTCTGAAAGCAATCTGTTAAAGATTTTTGTTTACTCATTTCTAAAGTAGCCATAAAAACCCTGAATCATAGACTCGCATGTCTGGGTAGGACTGTCAATATTATCAAGTCAACTCCCCTCAGTCCACGACCACTGCCCTTTTTCTGAGTTCCCACTATAATCCCAGTCTTCCTTATCCCCTGTCGGAAGTACCCCAGCTTCATAAAGACTTCCTGATTTCCTAAGGGAGATGGAGTCATTTCTTCTGCATTTCAATTTGCCCTCTTTTTGATGTGCCTACAGAGAAAAAAAAGTAAACACCAGAGCTTGAAATACTCTGCAAATGTAGCACAATCCCCTTATTGGAAACTGAGGTCCAGGAGGCAAATTAATATGTAAGTTAAGAAAAGAGAAACAAAAAGCACTCTAAGAAGTCTAAAAGGCAACAAATTTTGTTTTCAGTATAATGAGATTGAGGTCCTATGGAAAGTCCTTGAGTAGTGAGACACCCAGTGGGAGATAAGCTGTGGGGAGGGACTTATGAGTAGCCAGCTAGGGTTTGGGACCTGCAGCAGGCTCCACCACCTCATCCGTGTTTCCTAACTGTGACATTGACTTGTTTTAGCACTCAGGCTAACTATGAGTGAGTTAGATGTGACCTGCTGTCTAATAGGGCCCAAGAGCTCTGGAGAGTGCTCTGCACCTGCTCCTTTCTCCTGGTGCTTTGAAGCCCTTGTGTGGGGATCTAGATCTCACCAGACCTGCAGAAAATGAATCTTGTTCTGTGCTGGCCCAGGATTTGGGCAAGCTCTTTCCTCAAACCCCTTTCCAGAAATTCGAGAATTATCCTAGTTTCTTTACCTTCCTCTGTCTTAATCAACAAGGACAAACAAATATGAACCATTCAGATTACATAACAAGGCATAAAAGAGCTCCACACAGTCTCACCTGTTTACCTGTTCATCCTTATCATCTCCTATTCTCCTTCCTGAGATTTAGGCTTTAAATGTTTTTCTAGTTCTTTTCCTCTCAACAAACCATGCTCTCGCAAGTTCCCATGCCTTTGCATTGCTGTCAGTAGCTTGCCCTTTCTGCCCACCATAGAAGATGCTGCCAGCGCCCCATCTTCAACTCTAAGACCTTACACATATGTGATCAGAGGTCTTGCAACTGCAAGTATCTATGCTTCTGTGCCTGAGGGATTTTTACCAAGCCAGGTGGCCATTCTACCGTCCCCAGAAGGTAGGCTGAAAATTCCAGGCACTCAACATTCTCCACCAGGAGCAGAACTCAAGGTTAACTTGGTGTATAAATACCCCAACTCTCTTTCCCCTCAGTTGAGATAATTCTGAAACCTGTGTTTGGTACCTGTTTCCAGAGTTTCTCCACAAAGTGTGATAGCTGACTTTAATAATACATCCTTATGGTTGCCTTTTCTTCTCTTTATCTATTCCTTACTCTTTTTCCCGCATTCATACATCTCCAAATAAACTTTTTGCCCTCAAATTCTTGTTTCAGATTATATTTATAGGGTGAATCCAATCTCAGACACAAACCAATGATCTCATACTTAAAGTCTCTGCTGAATATCATCTCCTTCTAAGACTTTCCAGACAGTAAAGGGTTGTGATCCCCATATGCAAAAGGCACTGTCTGCATACCTCAACCAGGACACACATTACATTGCTTTCTAAATACTTGTTTTCCTAATAGTATTTCCCCACTGTACTTTACTTTGGGAGCAGGGAACATGTGTTACTCTTCTTTCTGTCTTTATCATCTACCTACCACTTCCTATAGGATAGATATTAAGTGATGGGTAGATTGTTGCCAACTAGTTGGCAGGCATCATGGTTCAGAAGAAAGAGCATTGTACACAGAGTCAGGAGACTGGATAGGGGTCCCCATTCTTCCAAACATTACTTGTGTGACTAGAAACAAGCTATCTAACCTTTTGGGACCTGTTTCCTTTATGTGAGAAATGCAGGTTGCAGGCAAAGCATCTTATTAGCTCCTCCACAGCTAATAAAAGGTAAAAGGAGCTTTCTATTTGGCACACCGCCAAAGATACCACCAACTAAGAACTGAGTCTCCACCTTGAGGACCAACCTTCACTACCCATATTCAGTATTCTTCCCCTAGGGCATGGAAAGGGAGGAAGGACCCTGAAACCCAGGAGCTGGGTCAGGAAGTCTGGCAGCACTCAACGATGATGGCTTCATGCTCCAGTAAACTCACAAAATGCAGAGTAATTTCCCTTCTACTTAACCATCAGCAGCATGGAAGGAGAGCCACTCTCTCTCACCCTCCTCCCCCTGCCTTAGTTAGTCATGTCTCATTAATTACCACTGGTGAATGAGTTTTATTCTAATTTTCATGATCTAATTCAAAGATGTTTTCAGCTAAAGATCAGGATATAGGTTTTTGGTTTAGCTAATGAAATATCTAATGAATTTGCACTAGTGACAATTACAGATAGGGTACCTAGAAGGAAAGGGCCAGTCTCAGCCCTCTGCTGATACCACTTGCTAATGGCTCTTGTGAGGGGAAAAACATAGTCTTTGTGCTCATCTCCCTAATTGACTGTGCTATTCTGGAGACTTGGTCCAGAAGAAGATGCATTTGCCTTCTTCTTTTCTTTTGTGCATGGTTCTGCCTTTAAACCAACAACATGATGTGAAAGTGGGATTTTCAAATGTAATAATTACATCCTCAAAATACTATCAATTTATAAACTTTCACGTAAGTGAAATTATCTTAATATATTAAAAAAAATCTGGATCCTAGAATAATTACTCATCAGGGAGGGCAGATTCCTACCTAATCGAATAAGAATCTAAGGTGAGCAGTGACCACAGAAACCCTGTGAATATTAAAAATATAGTCCAAGAATTCTTGCCCGCCTTCCACGTGGTGGGGTCCCTGACTCTGTGGGCCTTTTCTACGGCCCCCACGTTCTCCTATCCTTGTCTCATACAGTAAAACGTCAATTGTAGGTGGGAAAACCTGAGAAAAGTCTTTAAAATCACAGAGCTTAAATCACAGAGCTTAATCATTTGGCGTTGACAGTTTTATAATCTCTGTTCTGATGCAAGCCAGCTGGTCCAAGCAGAACCTAAAGTAATAGGTCTAAGTAAATTAAGGCATAGGCTTTAGGAGCAAGAAAGGCAGCTCCCAAATCAGCTGAATGCAAACCAGCTCCCCGCTATCTGGTTGCTCCCACCTCCTCCTATTACCCCAAAATCATAGGAGAGAAGGACCATCCTCTGCGGACTCCAAATTAAATGTGCAGTCACTACTTTTGGGTATGGAAGGGGTTTTTCTTGATGTTGTTGTTGTTTGTTTGTTTGTTACTTGCCTTACTTTCTTATTCCTTCCTCTTTCACCTAATTTACTTTGACTTGGATGTCAGGTCATCTCAACTGACCTACTTGGGTCTTTTTCTGTCTCTGTTACTGGGCATTTTTTCACATTTGGAGGTGAAAAATGCTTCTTCTAGTTTCCCATGTGCTCCTTAATCTTTGTCTTTTGGAGTGTCTGGTTTGGGCTAGTTCTTCTCAGGAGCTTGACAGTTTTATGCACCAGCTAATGTTTCTTATATAACCTCAGGTGCTTTTTCATGGTCAGAGAGAAGCTCTTTTGAATTTAAGAGGTCAAGATGGTGGAGTGAGGGGTATGGTACAAGGGTAAGAGTAAAAATTATGATTCCCTTGGGGAAGCCATCATATATTTTTCAGCCCCTTGTGACCATGGTGGTGAGGAGGAACTGGTCATGCCTTACACATCTATTTGCTCCAGCACTTAGCATAGCACTTGGTACACACTGCTAGGGCTAGGAATTAGTGAAACAAATAAATGGATGAAGGAACACATTTTAGACTGTTTTCTACATGGTTAGAAAGCTGAAGAAACATCATCATCAAAATTGAGATCTCAGTCCCCAGAGGAAAACAATTTAAGGGTCTGTGACGTAGAGACCAAATTTGGGGTTCATATTGTGACCCGAAGCCATTTGTGCAAGAAGGGAGTTGATCACCAGTGTAATCAACTTTCAATGCCATCTCAATTACCCCAAATGCATGCCAAAGCTTAGCCTCCAGAATGCTCTTTGCCCTTTCAAAAACACACTTCATTTTAAAAGAGTAATAAAGCAAGCATTCAAAAACACATGCCATCATAAAATGCTAGCCCTGGAAGGTGACACAGTGGTCCAGGCACTGGTAAATGGGAAGCACCTTGATAGGCATCCTATCCAGCTCCAACAAGAAGTCTGATCAAACTGTGGAGTGGCCTGAGGCAGGCGGTGCTGAGTGTGTGCAGCCAAGCCAAGCAAAACAGGAGGGAGAAAACCTGAGGGATTGAGCAGAGAAGCAAAAATATCTCTTTCTACTCAGGAACAGGCAGGGTGAGGGGCAAAACATTGTGCAACTTGGGAATAGACTGGGGATGGCCATCTCAGATGTGTAAGGCATGGACTAAGGTAATAGTCAGACAAAGAAAATTGCCTATGACATCAAAAAGGTCTGGGTTCTTAGCTGAATAGCTGGAAATTTTTTCAGTGAACCTCTCTGACTGTTTTCTCCTTTTCTGTAAAATGGGGATAATAATAGCATATAGCTCATGAGATTGTACAGAATAAATTAGATATTCAAAAAATTCATTGAGACTGTGTGGCAGGAGGTATTCTGAACTCAGGGGATAGAGAAAAAACAGACAAGTTCTTGCTCTTGAGGCACTTCCATTTCAGTGTGAGGCAGCACTTACGCAGTTACACAAAGAAATAAGATAACTTGAGGTTTAGAGACATGCTTTGATGAAAATTACAAGGGCTTATGTGGCAGCTGACTCCTGACTCAGGGGTGAAAGGAATAGGCTACATCAGAGATGAGAAGAACTCTCTGAGGATGTGACAGATGAGCTATCACCTATGTGACAAAGAGGGGCCCAACAAGTGAAGCTCTGAGAGCAGAGAGTTCCAAGCTGAGGGAACAGCATGGGCAACGCACTGGGGTATGAAGAGCATGATGTGTTCTTGGGCACAGAGAAGGCCTGTATGATCCTGGGATGGGGAGTGAGCAGGAGAGAGGGCCATAGAAGAGAAAGGTAGGATCTGGTTTATGTTTTTAAAAGATCACTATAGATAGTAAGTGTATGTACATAAAATAGTTCATGCCATGTGTTAGGTGCACGTTTATCATGGAGATTATAGAAATGTTTATAAGGTGATGAGCAGTGTCAAACTCAAAATATGTGTAGTAAGAGATTTTTTCAAAGCATATAATGTATGTTTATCTACTTCCTAAAGATAGTATTTCAAAGATAATTAAGATAGAGAACTGTCTTTAACAGTTCATAGTCTAGTAAGGACACACCAAAAGATTATGATAATACACAGCGTTAAGTACTGGGATGGATTTGTGTGCATAGAGTAACATTTAACAACTCCAGAGATAAAAGTTGGAGGAAGGTGGGAAGGAGTTAGCCAGAGGGAAAAAAAAAGAAAGGTAATTCTAGTTAAAAGGGAAATAGCATGATGCATGTGGCCGTGTGGTATTTTGCATAAGACCAAAATGATAGGTCGTGCTCTGGGAGGCTGGAGACTCAGGCAGGGCTCAACTGGTGGAGCATTTATGAGCCCAGAGAATGAGCAGAGCTGTGTCTATTGGTGATGGGGAATCTTTGGAGAGTGTTTAACAAGAAAGGACTTTGCCTAGAAATGTCGTTTCAAAGATCCCTCAGGCTGGAGGATGTTTTGAAGAAGGCAAAGCCATCCTGAAAGTTTAGGAGGTCTTGATCATTGCTCAGGTGACAGAGAGGAGAGAAAGTCTGGACAAGAGAATAGAAAAGGGATCAAGACAGCAGATTTAATAAATATTTTAGAAGAAAAAAATCATGAGGATCTGACACAGTAGACACTTAATACAATCTCTTTTTAATCGAATAGACTGGTTTGGAAGGATAAAGTAGAGATAACAGCCTCTGTCATGGCAGTGGAATGAGAGTTAGAGGGCAGGTGCTAAACAAACACTCAACACATGCCTGTTATTGTTATAATTACTATCAGATTCAGAGTCACAGGTTATCCAGGTAAATCTCCTTGAGGATGCAAGGAAGAGGAGAAAATGGTCCTGGTCTCAAGGGCTCTGGGATTAGGGGTAGGGAGGGGCAGCCTGGTGGGCTGCGATCTGGGTTGCAGAAGGGAGTCACCATGTTCCAGACCACATAGTGTGCCCCATAAACTGTTATTGGCTCTAATTCCTACACACAGTTTGTCAGAGTTTCCACTCCTTATCAGAAATATGCTTAGATGAACAACACCCAGCTTCAAAGCAACAAGGAGGAGGCTGTGGGATCTTCAGGAAATGTCTACCACCAGTGTCCTCTTACACTGACAATAGATCACTCATGATGTCCCCAGTCCACCTACACCTTCACCTGAGAGAATGCTGCCTCATCTTGGCCTTCAGAAATGATCGTGATCACTGAAGGCTCCACAAGACCTTTGGACTTCCAGTTTGCCACAAGCAAATTTGAACAATGGAACAATGCCTGATGACCAGTTTGGTAGCTCTTGGCTTTACCAGCCATTAGTCACTATTAGGAAAAATTCTCCAGAGCTGAGAGAGCAGAGGAAGAAGCTGACAACTCTATCATTACATGAAGAGTTTATTAAGGGATCTTATGAAGGAGACACCTCTCTGACGGTGGAAAGATGTCATGGATATCCTCCTCACTGCATGGTAGGCTGAAGGGGTTATTCAGGACAGGGCAGGATGGATAGGGGAACTGGATTGTTACCCATCCCAGAAAAGGGAAAATGCCTATTATGCTTGCCTGGGTTGGAGTAACGGCCTATTCCAGGGACCGCCGCAAGCCAGCAGGCCATGGGACATGGGGGCAGGGTGATCAGACAGTCTCTGATGGAGTTTGGGGGGACAATCTCTATTCTGCCCTGAATCTAGCTGGTAGGTCTGGCAGTGCTCAGACATCAGTCACCTCATGGAATAATCTGTCCCGTACAGCCACCTGCTCCAGCTGAATTCAGTTGTCTTTGGTGCCTCTCCATCTCTCATAGACCATCAAACTAAAGACTGAAGTTGGATGTTTATCTCCATGCCTCTCAAACTCCAGCTAAAAAAAAATGTCAATAAAGAAATTTTCTGAAGTTTATAAAATCACAGGGACAACTAGGAGAGGAAGCAGTAGATGTCAAGAGATAACAACAACTAATTTAATAAGGAGAAAAAGCTGAACTATAAGTGCCTATAAATGGGGTTACAAACAGGAAACTAGCCAGCTTGTGCATGCATGTGTGTAAATGCACACATGTATATACACACCCATACATACACACAAATAATCAATTGGAGGTATCAGGTAGGAAGGAAGAAGAAAGTCCAAAACATTGGAATTTGTTGACAGCCTATATAGAGAGCATTTGCTTTCCAAAACTAGGTAAGCACCTTAGAATAAACCACCTGTAAATCTTACCTTGACACTTGAAGACTCAGGAGAGCAAGTTATTGTGAGCACATGCATGGCACAACCATTACATCAAATGCGATTTTCTCTATCCCAACCAAAGACTGTATCAGGATGTAAGTCCCATGGTCTGAACTGGACAAGTTTGCCTTGCCCTCTGCAGCCTCACACAGTGAGAAACAGCCCTTAGGGGAAGTTCTCTGTGATCCAGGTGAAACGTGCTAAGCCATTATTCAGAAAGATGGAGACATCCAACTCAGGGCTCTTCTTTTGTGATTTATGTAGTAGCATAAGCATTTATCTCAGGATAGAGAGCAATGGCTACCATTTTGTACAATGAATTGAATTGGACCAAGATCCTGAAAAGAACCTAACGGAACCCGGTTCTGCCTCCCTCTCCAGGATCCCCTAAGCATTACAGTGACCACTGTGCAATGACCTTGCAGTGGCCTTCTCCTCACAGCCCCTCTGAGGGCTTCTCTCAGGCAGCAAGGATGTCAGGAGGTTCTGAACTCCCTGAAAGACTGAAGCTTTGAGAGAACTGGTCCTTAGAGGTAAATGCGATACTTCTTTGTGCTTAAGCCCATTGTCTAGAGCAAAGTATTTGCTCATGCCCTTCCTCCCATGATTCTGGGGTTTTTAAACCAAGCTTGACCACATTGAGCAGACCAAGGCTAAAGAAAAAGAACAACTGAGGGTCATTTTCTAAGCTCTTTGCCTCCTTCCACCATGGGGCCGCAAGGTCCTGAACCATGTGCAGGAGGTAGAGGAGAGCTCTCTCCCTCCATCACTGCCCACTTCCTGGGACTTAGATTCTCAGCATCCTCATGTATAAAATGACGTGAAGAAATTAGGAGTGTGTGTATATTTGTGTGAGTTGTTTATTTTTCAGACTTAGAAAAAGTTGCAAATACGGTAAAAAAGAATTCTATATTCCCCTTTATCCAGATTCCCCAAATACTACATCTAACATAACCACAGTATAATAATCAAAATTTGGGACATCTACATTGATACAACACTATTTTCTAACATACAGGCCTATTCGAATTTCCTCAATTGTTCTTTTTCTAGTCGGGGGTCCAGTCTAGGACCACATATTCTATTTAGTTGTCAAATTTTCTTATCTATCTTCTTTCATTTTTAAGCCCTTTTTATTATTTTGTTACTATTGTTTTTATTTATCATCTTTATAATAGTAATATTATTATTCTCCTGAAAACTTTAGTCTTATTATCAAATAAACTGGGTTGTTTTAAAATTTTTTTCTACTAACATTTATATGCAATGAATTGGATCTTTCTCGCTCTTTGCATAAGCGGTAATTAGGTAGTATTTTGCCAGCCAACTGCGAATGTTTGTATAACCTGCTCCTAGCTTCTGGAAGCTAAGCTTCTGATAAAGTCTACCATGCCTTCTAGAACCTTTGAATCTAATTGCAGCAACATATTATGTACATGCAGCCAGAGTTATATAAAAATGATGGGATGGAAATGAACATCTACCCTTAGCTGGCTGATCTCCAGCTGAGCTCATGAGTCCTAAATATAACTAGTCTTTACCCAGATAAATGTGTGCTATAGAGAGGGGTTGGGCCCTGCAGAGGTGAGGTGCGGAAAGCACCCAAGAGAGGCAGAGTGTCCTGACAACCACTCACCTCTTGGCTGTGGGCTGTAGCTGCTAGAAGAGAATGCTTTTTTCCTAATTAGCACAAAAGTACTACTGATAGTCCTATTCAGACGGCTCCACCTCATTTCAGTCAGAAGGCTGGTCACTTTAATAGCAGGAGACAGAGGAACAGCATAAATGATTCAGAGGAAATGTACCACCACCACTGAGAAGGCATCTCTAAGCATGGAGGCAGGTGTGGCCACCTGTAATGCAGTTGGCAAAGGTGGAATTGGTCACACATGCAGCTCCTCAGCCAGCATGCCGAAACTGGTAGATTCACCCTCCTTCCTACCCTGCCCCAAGCCCTCAGCCCCCTGGTAACTGTTCTCACAGTAGCAAGCAATATACTTAGTGCCCTTACTTGGAAAAATATAGAATTCTTTTTACCGTATATAAAAAAAGAGTTCATTTTTCACCAAAAAGCAATAAATGCTCATTAAAGAAAATGTAGAAATTAAGAAAAGTAAAGATGAAAACAAAAATAAATAATTATATGCACCCACTGTAGGGAAGCACTATTAATACTTATTTGTGTTCTGTGCTCAGCTTTTTAATGAAACTCTTTTATATTATGGACATTTTTTTTAACACTGCCATAATTACATGCTACTTGCCTTTTAACTTTCTATTAAATCATAGATATTTTGACATTATTACACTCATGTATAACATCAATTTTACATAATTTCCACAATTTTAATGTCTGTGTACTATTCCATTGAATGATTGTGCTATGCGTTATAGTTGGGCATTCATGGGGTCCTGAACTTTTACCATTAAAAATTACACTTAAGACTATGCCCATGCCACCCTGAAAAAGCCTGATCCCTTCTGATCTTGGAAGCTAAGCAGGGTTGTGCCTGGTTAGTACATGGGTGGGAAACCACTTAGGAAGACCAGGTGCTGTAGCCGTAAAAAATAAAAAATAAGAAATTGTAAGCTGACAAAGTCCTTGCAGTCTGTGAGATCAACCAAGGGTTGCCTCACCTAAAAAAAAAAAAATTACACTTAGCCCCTTATTTAGGATTATTGTCTTAAGATAGAATCCCGAAAATGCTATTACTCGGTTAAAGACCATGAATATTTTGAGATTCTTGAAAACTATCCATTAGCTTTTACGATTCAGATTACTTCATTCATTTATAAATTTATTTCTTTTTTTGTGTGTATAAATATTTATTGGGTTCCTAGTATGCCCCAGATGCTGTGCTGGAAACTGGGTATTTGTTACAGGGGAAAGGTCACAATCCCTATGCCTATGCACATTGCAAATTTAGTAGAGGTAAAACTTTAGTTCAGTAATCAAACAAAGGAATGTATAATTTAAAATGATAAACTCTACGAGAAAGTATAACAGAGGCATCTAATTGAGATTGGAAGTAGATCAGGGAAAGCTTCTCTAAGGATATGACTTCATCTAAAACCCAATGATGAAGTAGGAATTAGATAAACTAAGAGTGGAATAAAGCATAGTACACGTAAATGACACGGCACATGCAAAGGCCCAGTGCACAAACCGAGGTTAGAAAGGAGGGACCTGAAAGGTGACCACTACTGCCAGAGGAAAAGGAGCAGGAGGAGCTGGATCAAGACAAGGCTTGATAGGTAGATTCAGGACAAATAACATAAGGAATTGTAGTTTTATTGTTAGTCCAGTGGGATCATGGGAAGCCATTAAATGGGCTTACGCAGGAAAACAACAATAAGATTTCGTGTGTTCTGCATGGGCTGGGAGGCAGACTGGGGAGATTGGGGAGGATGACTAAATGGCATGGGTTTCTTTTCAGAGAAATGAGAAAAAAGTTATAAAGTAGATTGTGATGATGGATGCACAACTCTGAAGATACTAAAAGCCTTTGAATCGCACACTTTAAATGAGTGAATTGTGTGTTATGTGCACTGTATTTCAATAAAGCCATTTATAAAATGTGAAGCTGGCTTCAAAGTTGAAGAATGTGTTGTAGGTGACAAAAGTAGGGTGAACAGATCAGTTTGTCATAGTCAGCTTGAGGTTTGATCGATAGATTGTTCTAGGGTGGTAACCACTGGGAAGGTTGCAGTGGATAGATTCTGGTTATATTTTTGCGCTTACATTAATTTCTCAGATAGAGTGTAAGCTTCTCAAGACTAGAGATTTTTATCTTTTACTAAATGAACACACTCCCCCCAGCTTTACTGAGGTATAGTTGACAAATAAGATTATAATATAAAGTTTATGATGTGATGATTTGATATACATATATATTGTGAAAGAATTCCCACCATCTAAGTCACACATCCAACACCATCATCTCGCATGGTTACATTTTTCTGTGTGCGAGAAAATTCACCTGCTCTCTACGTACATTCCAAGTATGCAGTACAGTGTTATTAACTGTAGTCTCTATGCTGCACATTAGATTCTCAGAACTTATTCATCTTAGAACTGGCAGTTTATTCTTTTACCAGGCTCTCCCCATTTCTTCCCCATTCCCAGCCCCT
Source organism: Rousettus aegyptiacus (assembly GCF_014176215.1). NCBI lineage: Eukaryota > Metazoa > Chordata > Mammalia > Chiroptera > Pteropodidae > Rousettus > Rousettus aegyptiacus. The sequence goes on along the minus strand of NW_023416311.1, from coordinate 24,826,975 downwards.
GGCAACTACCATTTTACTGTTTCTTTGAGTTTGACATTTTTTTTTTTGTATTCCACTTATAAGTGATATCACTGCAGTATTTATTTTTCTCTAACTTATTTCACTTAGCATAATGCCCTCTAGGGTCATCCATGTTGTTGTAATTTGAAGGATATTTTTCTTTTTTTAAGGCCTATTAATATTCTATTGTGTGTATATATACCACATTTTCTTTATCCATTTATCCATCAATGGACACTTAGGTTGTTTCCATATCTTTGCTATGGTGTATAATGCTGCAATAAACAGGGGAGTACAGAAACCTCTTTGAGAGAGTGATTTTTGTTTCTTTCAGATAAATACCCAGAGGTGAGATTGCTGGATTATATTGTAGTTTTATTTTTAATTTCTTGAGGAATCTCCAAACTTTTTTCTATAATAGCTTTACCAATTTACACTCCATCAATAGTGTAAATGTGTTCCCCTTTCCCTACATTCTCACCAGCATTTGCTGCTTCTTGACTTTTTGATAATAGCTGTTCTAATAGGTGTGAGGTGAAAAATCACTGTTTTGATTTGCATTTCCCTGATGATTAGTGATGTTGAACATCCTTTCATGTACCTGTTGGACATTTGTACATCCTCTTTGGAAAAATATCTATTCAGGTCTTTTGTCCATTTTTTAATTGGGTTTCATAAACAAATAGTTCTTAAAAGCTCAAAAGCCTGGGATTTAAATTTTGCTAAAACAACGAGAGGACAAAAGAGAGATCAAGAATGTGCTTAAGAGGACCACGGGAGTCTTGGGGGGGGGATGGGCAGGGAGATGTCATATTTTAATTCGAAGGATGAATAACATTTCAGCAAAAGAAAGAATCCGGACATGGAAAGTGGAGTGGGAGAGAACTGAATGATGGAGAGGGGTGGAAAGTTAAGAAAGCATTATGAAAAGCTGAAGGAGGCAGCAATCCACAAAAGTGACTGCAGATCAAAGTACCTAGGTTATTTACTAAAATACAGATTGTAGCAGAAACAAAGCTATGTGTTCACCAAACCATGCCATGCTCTTCTGGGACACTCAGGAATACTGTATTTTCCAGCAGCCCATGGTAGATTAATGTCAGGAATGGCTCCATTGACTTATATCTTTATCTATGCCCATGTGATAGCCCCTCCCACACTGACTCTGGACTTAATGGCTTGTTCTATCAGCTTCTTATTTCTTCTATAACAGAACACCACAACTTAGTGGCTTAAAGTGACAAAAATTTATCTTACAGTTCTAGAGGCCAATAGTTTGGAATGGGTTTTGCCAGCAAAGATCAAATTCTTGGCAGACTATGTTCCTCTCTGGGGGCTCAAGGAAATCATACATTTCCTTGCCTTTTCCAGTTTCTGAATGATGTCTAGATTTCTTGGCTTATGTCCCCTTCCTTTTATAAAGCCAATAATGGCTGGTCAAGTCTTTCTCATGATGTCATCTCTCTTATTCTAACTCTTCTGCCTCCCTTTTTTTCCATTTAAAGACCTTTGTAACTACATTGAGCCCATGATAATTTCCTCATGTTACGGTCAGGTGACTAGCATTCTTAATTCTCCCTTGCCATGTAACATAATACTTTAATACATTTCAGGTATTGAAATGTGAACATCATTAGGGTGTCATTATTCCGCCTACCACAGTATACCCTCCAGCCTCCAAAGAGTCAAATCCCACATATTAAATATATTTACCCCATTTCAAGATCCCTAAAGTACTCAAGCCGTTATACTTGCTTGGCCAATGAGCCAGTTGCAAACATGAAGAAGTAGAGATTTGAAAGGCATTTGTGCACTAGAACTTGCTCTCTTGCTGTTCTCAGAAGTTTGAGCTGCCACAGAACAAGCCTGTGCTAGCCTGTTGGATGAGGAGAGATTCATGTCATGTTATCCCTGTTCCATTCAACAGCGTCAATCACCAGAAGAGTCTAACGTAAAGATGTTTGAGTCAGCCCTGTGAAGTCCAGCATAGTTTACAGAATTGTAAACTAACTACCTGAGCTAAGCTTTGAGGTGGTTTGTTATATAGCAACATATGGTTAATATATCCTCTCACACCTACATGAACTCATGTGACTAGTTTTTACCAAAGGAATATGGACAAGAATGCTGTACTTCCAGGCCTGGCCCCTAAAATCTTCTTCAAACCTGTCTACTTGCTCTCTCTGGGCCAGGAAGGAAACTCTGGAAGACAGTGGACAAAATGAATGGAGGAAGCATGAGTCCTGTAACTACTTAAAGGACAGCTGTCCAGAGATTCACCCAACTAGGAATATCCTCACTGAACTTTGAGTGAACGAAGTGATCATATGAGTTTTACATTAATTCACTGAAATATTATTTTTTGTCATAGCAACTAGCATTATTGATCTAATGCTTGGTATTGCTACCTAATAATTGGTACCAGGTAAATTGATATATACCATACTAAATCTGATAAAATACCAAATCTATAGACTAGATAGTAGGGGAGAATATGTTGAGAAAGAGCTGCATTGGGGAACAGAATATGAACAATTTCTTATTCTTGCTCAGGCATTTATTCATTGTGTTTTCAGCCATAAAAAGGCAATAGTCATTTTCAGTAGGAGAATGACAAGATGAACTATAACTGTTAAATACTTTTTTTCTCTCTCTCTCGTCTCACACTTTGTTACCTAACATCATGCTGTAATCACTGTCAGTGTTTAGTAAATAACCATTTAGAGCAAGGCAGGAAGGAGCCATGTGAAATGGTGTTATCATTATCAGCATCTGCTATTCTTAGCAGTTGCATGATTTTCATTCTTTATTATCGCATCCATTGCTTTTAGTTATGGTACCAGAAATACTTACCTGAATTTAGTTTAATGTCTGTAGCTATGCTTTGCTCCCTTTTAATCTTCTTCAAGGGACACACCAGTTCTCTCCTCATCTTCCTGTGGAAGAACTCCCTGAAATAGATCCAGACTGTGAAATGCACCTCTATTGATTTCTGTAGAATTCAATCAGCAGAAAGCCAGTCTAGGCCTATGTGAAGTTTGCATGTTATCGAGGTCTCATCTTCCTTTCATAACAAGAAACACATCATCTTTTAAAGATAAGCTATTAAAATTTAAGATTCGGAGGTCTTTGGAGTGCCAGAAATATTTGCGTTCTCTATCCTCTTATACTAATTGTAAATTTATGTGCCTGATTCATCACATTCAATGAAAAATCAGTTATGCTGCCCTCCTACCCACTCTTCATCTTCTTTGTACCCAACTTCCTTTGCCCTTTCTTCTTCATGGTTATTCAGTCTTGTTGAAATAGTAAGCTCCAGACCATTTACAGTATAGTTATTATATCATTTAGTTAAAGAGAAGGTTTTCAAGGTAAGCACTTTTATTTTACAGGGTCTTCCCATGTTGTCTAGGACCAAGAAATTAGTATATCGACCCTTCATTAACATTTTTGCTCTTATATTAATGATAATTAGCCAATAGTTGCCAGCTTTATTAAAGGATGTTAATGAATAAAAAATATTATCAGAAAACAATAATTAACCTTGAGTATAAAAGTATTAACCAGAGGCAATCAATCACTTTCTCAGGCTTAGTAAACACTTAGAAGGTATTAACTGTCCCTAAAGGAGTAATTAGAGAATTTAGCTGTTCTGTTTCAAACACAAAACAAAGGGTCAAACACAGGGTGTAAGTCTGGTAATTGTGGATGAACATTAGCCACATGGTTGACATTAGGTGTTGCACTCACAGAGCCAGATGCTTTCTGATAGGTGAATCTACAACATCTCCAAGCAGCCATTTCTCTAAAAGATAAATCAGGTAATAACACCACCTGCCACAAATTGCCTAATCATCCCCTATTTTGGGCCGATTATTTTATATTGTATTTGTACTGTAATAACAATAGTAGTAATAATTTATTACACATCTTGCAAAATTGCTTTCCATATAAGTGATAAATATGTGTACTATTATCAGAAGTGTACTGTTATGCAGATTTTATTCCACACTGATACATATTATCATATTTTTCACAGCTATATTGACAAATAATTGACATATGATAAACTACATACATTTAATGTGTACAATTTGATAAGTTTTGACATGTGTATAGACCTATGAAGCTATCACCACAATTGACATAGAGAATATCTCTATCATCCATAAAATTTCCTGTGTCTCTTTGTAATTCCTCATTCCCAAATCCCTGACTCCTTGCAGGCAACCACTGACCTTTTTATCACTATAAATTAGTTTTGATTTTTTTAGAATTTTAAATAAATGAAAACATACGGTATAGTTTGTTCATCATAATTATTTTGAAATTCTTGAATTTTACAGAGGGATTAATAGTTCTTTTTATTAGTGAGAGTATTCCATTGTATGGATAAATCACAGCTTGTGTATCCATTCATCTGATGTTAAACAGTTGGGTTAACCAGAGTTTTTAGCTATTACAAATAAAGCTATTATAAACACTTGCATACAAATGTTTGTATGGTCATATAGTTTTATTTCTCTTGAGTAAATATCTATGGATCATATGGCATGAGTATGTTTAATTTTTTCAGGTACTGCCAAACTGCTTTCCAGAGAAGTTTTACCATTTTATATTCCAAGCAGAAGTTTATGAGAGTCTCAGAGTCTTGTGAAGTTGAATATAAAATATTATGTTTATTTATAAGCAATTGTTTCTCTTGGGAAAAGGTCCATAGCCTAAATATTCATAGCCAATATATTTTCAATATGATGTTTTTATTTTAGTTATTTTCTATTTATCTTTTGCCATTGCTTAATAACTATCCATTTGGTTCTAATTTAAGAAAAAAGCAATTATTTATTTCTAATTTGTTCTACTTTATTAAATAATATATTTTGTGGATAAAATTTTCTTCCTGTCCTCATATCTTTCACACTGAGTTGTCATGATACAGAATTCTTCCAAAAGCCTCAGTTACATTTTCTTTCTAGGTGCTAATTATCATAACTTAACTTTTTTTTTTTTTTCTATCCTCATGCTTTTTCAAGCTACCTTGAAAATTTATCCCCACTATCTGGACTGATCTTATCCCCACTACTGGGACATGTTTCTCTCACACCAAAAAAACAAAACAAAACAAACAAACAAAAAACAAAAACAAAAACAAAAAAACAAGACCAACAGAAAGATAACTCCAAATTCCTGAGTTTTCCATCTGAGCAGTTGAGTATATTCATAACTGCTAGACAAAGCAGAGTGAGAGTCAGCAGGGAAGGTGGTTGAACAAAAAGAGACCTCCTCTGGTTTTGAGGCAGGTAACAACTTCTGTTAGCTGCCGCTAAATATATTTTTTGTTTGTGTCTTAACATTAGACAGGGCTGAAGGTTGGGGTATTTAGTAGTATTCTATGGGATTTTGCCATTTTCTCATAATGAGAAAGTGAGAAAGATGTGTGTGTTTGTGTATGAGTGTGTGAGTATGTGTGTGTCTGGGGGGAGGGAGGGAGAGAGAGAGAGAGAGAGAGAGATTCATTTTCTGATTTACAATATTTGGATTACAATTTTTTGACTTTACTATGGTGCAAAAGTGGTATGCCTTCAGTAGAAACTGTACTTTAAATTTTGATTTTGTCCCAGGCTAACAATATGTGGTATGATACTCTCTCATGATGGTGGGCTGTGCAATCAGCCACAGCTCCCAATCAGCCATGCAATCATGAGGGTAAACAACATACTCTACAGTGTATTGTGTTGCCAGCGTTTTTTGGATATTGTGTTCTTAGCATGTTTTAAGGCAGGCTCGGTGTATTAAATACATTTTTAACTTGTGATATTTTGAATTTATGATGAGTTTATCAGGACATAACCCCATCATAAGTCAAAGAGTGATTGTGTTATTTGGTGTATGCATGTGTGTGTGTGTGTGTGTGTGTGTATGTATATATATATATGTATTTGGATTAATAATATATGTTTATAATATATATTGTTTGGTATAATAGCAATATGTTATTTTTGGTATATTTGTATTATTTGGTATAAATATTTGGGGTGTGTGTGTGTGTGTGTGTGTGTGTGTGTGTGTGTGTATCAAACTGATCCCAGGTAGAAGTAGTTTTATATTCTGATCTAGCAGCATTATCATTCTTTGAAGATATGTGTGCATTCTTCAATTTGATAGGGCTGCTAAAATAAACAGGATGGTGTGCATTAGGTCTTGAAAGTATTTCTTCTGAAGACCCGAGGGAGCCTTGAGACATTTAAAAAAAAAAACTGTCTGTGGAAGAACCATTGAGGTCAGTTATTCCACGGTACTACTAATTTTACCACTTTGGAAAGAGTTGGGCATTATCAACTAATCATGAAGATACTCATACCCTAATCTATGAAATGTGTTCCCATGTACTAAAAGATATGTATAAGAATGTTCATAGCTGCTATTTGGGTCAAAGCCCCAAACTGTAAACAATCTGAATGTCTATCAACATCAGAATGAATGTATCGATCATGGACTATTCATATATGAGAATTCCACATGGTAATGAAAATAAAGTGTCTATATGTAGCAACATGGATGAATCTTACAAATATCATGTTGAACAAAATAATCCAGATGCAAAAAATATGTGGTATAGGACTCTAAAATGAAGTTCAAGAAATAGACAAACTATTATGTACATGATTATGTGATAAAACTATAAAGAAAAGCAAGCAAGTTGTTAGGATATTGGATACAATAATTAGAATAGTGTTTACTTTCCTGGAGGAAATAAGGAATAGAGATTGGACAGAATTCAAAGGAGGTTTTTTGAGGTGCTGAGTACTGAATTGTGCTTATGAATATTTTACATTTTGACAAATTATTGGTATACAATTTTCAATTTTATAGTTTCCAGGTAAAGTCTATGTTTAATAAATTTATTAAAATAAAGGTTAAAAAATATGTCCTATAACCACTGTCCATGCAGGTTGATTTGGAAATTTGTCCATCTCAAATTTCCTTTTAAGATGATGATTTGACACCCCCCCCCCCCCGCCCACACCACCATACTCTCTCGTTTCTCCAGGTTTATTTCTTCATCCTTGGTTTATTTCCTCTTACACAGGAGCCAATGGCTTCTAGCAGCTGTGGCTAGAAGGTAGGTAGGCCTTCTTGGCTTGGGTGGGGGTCATCTAAAGAAATCACTAGAGCCATAGTCTCACCCTCCCCATGCTCCTAATTCTCAGAGATTGAACATTCAGCTACCATCAATTGGCTTAATATCCCCCTGCGAGTCAGCCTGAGAGGCAGTGTGCATGCACTTTTCTTCAAAAAAGCCCTTTCTCTATTTCATCAACTTTCTTTTATTTCAGACTTCATATTTCTCTTTTTTAGATGCCATAAAGGCAAAAAACTTGGAGTGGTATAAGGTAGAGAGAAGAAATCCTTACTACATTGATTAATTGACTTTAAATTAAAAATAGCAAACCACTGTCTTTAAAGCAAACTTACCTAGATATGTCTTATTCTTTAAAAAAAAAAAAGAATCATTGACCATTTTCTCAAAGGACACACTAATTAAAAGTGATTTGATGATAGGAAGGGAACAAATGTTTATTGATTTCCTATTGTGTGTCAGACATTGCGTTAAGCTCTTGCATAATTCCACCTTATGGAGTACATGTTATCACCTCCACTTTATAGGTGAAGAAACTGAGGCCCACGGAGCATCACTGACTTGCCCTTACTCACTCAGATAGTGATTGAGAGACTAAGATTTGAAACTTTGCTGGGCTTGGCTCCAAAACAGAGACTTTCCACATCATTACAGTGTAGAGCTTCTGGACAGGATGATATATAGGGCAGACCTGGCAAAATAAATATGTTACACTGTAAACATCAGACAAGTTAGATATTTGTCAAAGTAAATGAATTTTAATGCAAGGTAGGACAGGAGAGATCTTCCTGCCTCTATACTACCCTTGAGTGAACAAAGTAATTATTGGCAGAGGCAAAATCATGGTGTCTGGATAACTCATTAGCTCTTATTTGTTTAAAGTCTGATGGTGTATGACAAAAGGATTTGTTCCAGATGTCAAAGCAGTACAATAGGGTTTAACAGCCTGTGTATTAGGAAAGCTTCACTGCAGGAAGTCACAGGAGGTCACTGAGGCAAAGAAACTGGTCAGAGCATGTTCAACATCACAAGATGTCCCTACCTCTCCTCCAGGAAAGTCACCACTTTCTGTCTCACCTCATTCATAAATTCTTTACCCACAACTGTGGACATTAATGCCTTTTCCATTTTCTAAACTTAGGGTATTTGAAAGGTTTATTTAGATAAATTTCTTTTGGGGTTTGGTGCTGGAAAACATTTTACCTGAAAAAAAATTATACACATATATATATAGTATTATTATATTATGTATATTTACATAATCCAAACTATTCAACATGTTTTGTTTTTTTCTTTGCTTGTCAAGAAACTCAGAGGGGAGGTTAGTTTTCTTCCTCAAGTGCAGAGTTCTGCTTAGCCTAACTTCTGCCCACTCTGTTATATGCCTTGTTTCATCGCATTTAAATGGTCCTCTATTATCTGTCTGAGTCTTTATCCACTTTACTCAGCTTTCATTTTTCCCTTAGCAATGATTACCACCTGGCATATCATTTATTTATAAATTAATTCATTATCTGTCTCCTAACAGGAAGTATATAACCTTCATGATAGTACAGACATTATCTATTCTGTTCACTGCTGTATCCTCGAAGGCTAGAACAGTGCCTTAAAGACTATAGGCTTTCAAGAAATATTTTGGAGAATTAGTAATAAAAATAATAATAAGAAGAATTGAATAATAATAAGTTCCATTAGAAGAATGTGAGGTGGAACTGATCATCGACCTCACTTTTATGGGTTTTAGAGAGAAGGAAGGAAAGTTACGACTTGAGGAGTCCTTTAGCAATCATGATCTTTGCTTTTCCATCTATCTATCATTAACTCATTGAACCTACCCACATACTTTGTCTGTGGCTACAGAGTGAAGACAATCTACCTCTGTTACAGTTGCTCATGTCCTTGTCCCCTGCACCCACCCTAACTGGTTCCCCCTTCACTTTAATTTGACCCATTTTTACCTTCCCCCAGTTCTCCTTTGAAATTCACATCTTTTCAACTTGTTAATTTGGTTTCCTTGCTGGGGGCCCTATTCCCTATGAAGACTTTTGGGAATAAATTGCCTTGACCATGCCTGCTCTTAAATGTTACTTGTAAGCCCCAAGAATCTTAGCCTCTGAGAAGGATGGGCTGATATAGGGGCAACACTTACAACTCCTTGGACATGGAGCCCCACCTAAAAAGTCCCTGGTAGTCCAAACTCCCAAGTCTCTTCTCTTTCTCTGTCTGGTTACAGGGTGGGTGGAGAAGGCCCTTTCTAGCGATTAAAGTTTTCTTGGTTTTGCTCCTTACAGTGTCACCCATCCCTAATTGGCTTTATGACTTGATTGTATGACTTCTTTCCTTTAATTCTGATTTCTCCATCATTTCCTTAATTTTGCCCAGATGAGGAGGGACATTTTATTACGTTCTCAGTTGATTAATAACTCCCAAGGGAAGCCTAACTCTTCCATAAATAGTTACCTATACCAAAGAAATAGGGGCAAGTCCCCACAGGAATTAGCAATCCCTTGCGATCTACCTTATTTATTGTTTTCTGCCACTGACAGGAAACAGAACCCCAACCCTCCTCTTCTCTAGGGAAGGCACATAGTTTAGCCATCCTTTGCAAACCCCTCGTTATCACCTATCTGTGAAGATTCAACAGGTCCTCTTTAAAGTGTTACCTAACAAAAAGAGTGTGTCCATGTGGCACTAGCAGAGCCAAACACTAAACACTGAGAATTGTGGTAAAGAAATTAGGGTCACTTTATTTGCAGAGAGCTAAACAAGGAGAATGGGAACACTATGGCTCAAAAGCCAGAACTCCCCAATCCAGAGTTCAGGGTGGGTTTTAAGGGGTTAGGGGGAACAAGTACAACGAAGTGTTTGCAGAGCAAGTTTTAATTAGAACTTGGAGCTTGTCCTTTTACAGTAAAGGACTTCAGCACCAGATCTTCCTGGACAAGTGACCGTTTGTTCTTGAAAGCATTCTGGCATTCAAATTTGAGTCATGTCCAGGTCCTTTGATTCCTGTGTTTGGGGGTGGTGGGGTGAGACTTTGGATCCTGGTGCAGCTGGAGGTCAAAACTCTCCCCTTGCTCATGCTTTGGTAGAAGGTTGCAGTATCAGTTTGTTGTCTCTGAAAAGCGACTCAGCATCTTGTTAAACAGGACAATACCATTTTGAACTTGTTCTGCAGTTACAAAAATAGCAGTAAAAACAATCTGCTCTAACATTCCACAGTTTCAAGGTGGGCATGATCAATAGAATGCCTTACTAATAATAAATACAAAATATTGCTCTTAGCATGTGACACACACAGGCATTGCTTCTTTATTCTTTTATGTTTCACTTTCCCATCTGTGAGTGCTGTCTTCCTGACAAGAATGTGAAATTCTTAAAGACTGAATGTATTTGTTATACTTTTTCTGTTTTCTCAGAACACCTAGACCAATGCCTCTCACTCAGAGAGTGATCAGTAAATATTCGTGGCTTGGAATAGATATTAGCTCTTAGGTTTGTTATTATCTTTTTGGAGCTGGCACCAACGCACGCGCACACGCACACACACACACACACACACACACACAAGAATGGGGCAAACACAACTTGTAGTCACCTCAACACACTGAAGGATTCCATGGCTTTCAGAATCAATCTTATCGAAGCTGCCTGTGTTTTGTGTCTTCCCAGCCCAGGTGTTCACCAATAAAACACGTTACCCTCCAGCTAAGGGTTGCCCACTATCATTGAAATCTGAAGCGGTTTGTGTAGCTGATGTCCAGCCTGTTTCCATCAGATCAGATACAGGTGTTTCTCACCCCTTATAACCTTTCTATTTTCCCTAACGATATTTCTCCTTTTCTCATCACTAGCTCTCCAAGCCCAGCTATCTGAACTTGACTATTGCAAAAGTTTTCTTCTCTGTCTTCTGGGATCTTTGTTTTGTTTTAATCAGTTTGAACTTCCTTTGCCCAAGGCCAGCCCTCCCAGTTCTTCATTCCCTTCCCTCAACTTCTTTTCCTCAACTCCTTCCTTTGTCTAAAATTGTCCATTGCTCAGCTAGGTCAGGCTAAGTGCTATAGCAAACAAGCCCCAGAAGTCAGTGGCTTAAACCCACATATGGTTATTTCTCACCCAGACTGCAGACCAATATGGGTGAGTGAATTCTTTCTGGGACTCAGATTCTACCATGCCCTAGGACCCCAGAGTTCCTCAGTGGACATTCTGTAGTTGACCAAACATGAGAATAGAGAGGCAGAGTATCATACAATGTGCATCACACTGTTTATATTGAATTGCTCAGAACTCAGCCACAGGCTCCTCCCTGTGTGCCCAGGAGGAACAGGAAAAGTGGATATAAGCAGTCTCTGTACCACCGATGTCACAAGACACATTGAACAGTAATTTATATTGCTTTTGTAAATTGTAGGTTTATTTCAGGCCTGAGGAAAGAATGGGGTCTGTTTAATATTTGGAAGCCAATGATCCAATCATTGTTTGATTAGAAGGATCAACCAGAAGATGCAAGTCTTTTTATAATAATCATTGTTAATACTCTGCACCAAGCACTGTTCTAGGTACTTTACATTTTATTTACTCCTTACAACGTTTCTATGAGATTGGTGCTACTATTGTCCTCAATTTACAGATGAGCAAACCGAAGAAGAAAGAAGTTAGGTAACTTTTCCAAGGTCACACAGCTAATAAATAGCTGAGCTGGGATTTCAACCCAGGCAGTCTGATTCTAGGATCTATAGATTTCACAACTATGGTATTCTCCCCTAAAATGGGACAGGGTCAACCAGACCGTCTCTTTGATTCTGAAGGGTGTGAGGAAAAGTGAGTGCCCTATTCTTTCATATTCCACAAGCACAGAGATGAGCTAAAACTTTACAGTTCACATGCACATGGTGCCTGTCCCCCTCCTACTTCTTAGTCTCTTTCTTGTTCAAATGGTCACAAATGACACAAACTGCTTAGCAGTTTTCCCTCTAATTTTATCTTTGTCCCACTGGCTATACAGGAAACATCAGACTACTTCTCCTCTCACTTTCTCTCCTCCCTCCCCTTACCAGCTTTTTAACAATTAAAGAGATTTAATGAACAGCTACTAGGTGCCAGACACTTTTCTAGGTGCCAAAGACTGGAGGAGACAGAGGAGACATGACAACTATGCCTGTTTCTAATGGCATCCTGAATCATAATGGAAAAGAGACATAGCAAAACACTAAACCCAACAGATCAAACGTTAGATATCTAAGTATTTAGTATGGTGCCAGCTGGTTGATGATGCCACAAAGAAAATAGGAACAGTGGTCAGGGACATCTCTTGAGGACATTGGGGCAAGACATAGATGACTCAAGAGAACATATCATTTTAAAACGTGGAGTGGGAACATTCCAGGAGGAAGAAATTGCGTATGCAAAGACTCAGAATCCTTTTGTCTTTTGGCAATTACATCATTTTTACACTTACATTCTTCCTTTCAAAAATAACTTTTGAAATAATTACAAACTTATAGAACAGTTACAAGTACAGATGAGAGAACTCCCTTATCCCCTTCACTCATATATTCCCCAGCTGTTAACACTGAAACACTGAATTGCATTGTACCATATTGTCCTCCTTTGCTCTCTCTTGCCATCTTTCTCTTTCCCCCTCCTTTCCCCCCTTCCTCCCCCTCAAACACACACACGCACATGCACACACACACACATACACACATGTGCATGTATACCTCTTTTCTTTCACCATTTGAGAGCAAGCTGTGGCATGATATCCTTTATTTACAAATATTTTAGTATGTATTATCTAAAACAAAGATACACCTTTACATAACCACCATACAATTCTCCGAGTCAACATTTTTACAATGCTACCATCCAAACCATAGACGCCATTCAAATTTTGCTAACTGTCTCTACTGTGTCTCTTCTTCCTTTATGGTCAAAGAAGCCATCCAGGAACATGCATTATATTTAGCTGTGGTGTCTGCTAGTCCCCTTCAACCTGGAGCAGCTTGTTATCTGTCTCTCAGTCTTCAACAACTTAAAAGAGTATAAATTTCACATGCTATCGGATGACCTTCAGTTGGGTCTATCTGATGCATGACCAGATCCAGTTCATGCATTCCTAGTAGGGATATGACAGAAATCATGCTCATTTCTCAGCACATCACATTAGGGGTACATGATGTCAACCTATACTATGCACCACTGGTGATAATGACCTTGATCACCTGGTCTTGCTAATTTATGACAGGTTTCTTCACCATAATGACATTTTCCCTTTCGTAACTGGTTATTATTTTGTGAGGGTATATTGTGAGATTATGCCAATATTATATACTTCATTAAACCACCACCCACCTACCATAGCACGCCCGAATCAATCAATGCCTGCTTGAATCAATAACCAGAGATCCTCTATATCCAATAACCCCTATGATGGCTGTCCCATGGTGGTTTTCTGTTTTCCTCATCCCTTTTACACTTATTCATTTGAATTTTACTATAAGGTAGAGCTTTTTTTTGTTCATTTGTTTTTGTACCTCAGTATGGACCAAGAAACTCTTATTTTAATATTATATTATAATTTTTAATACACACTGTTTGAAACAACATTTTTTAAAGCTTAGTCCCACACTTACATTAATTCAGTGCTTACAGCTAATCTGTTTGCTATAGTGTTACTGTTCATTTCTTGGTTGGCTGAAGTTTATCATCTAGTGTTTATTAACAAGGATTCTATGGGATTATATTCTCTAAGTTTTTACACACTTTAAAATGTTTTTTTTCCCCTTTAACAACTTTATTGAGTTATAATTCACATACCATACAATTCATTCATTTAAGTTGTACAATTCGATGGTTTTTAGTATATTCAGAGTTGTGCAAGTATTACCACAATTTTAGAACATTTTTATCACTCTGAAAAGGAATCTGGTATCCATTAGTAGTCACTCTCCATTTTCCTCACCTTCCCCCCCTAGCCTGAGGTGACAACTAATGTGCTTTCTATCTATACAGAGTTGCCTAATTTGGACATTTCACATAAATGAAATCATACAATATGTGGTCTTTTGTGATGACTTCTTTCACTTACTTTAATGTTTTCAAGGTTTATCCATGTCGTAGCATATATCAGTACTTCATTCCTTTTTAATGTTGAATAACATTCTGTTGTATGTATATACCATATTTTGTTTATCCATTCATCAGTTGATGGACTTTTGAGTTGTTCCACTTTGGGCTGTTAAGAATAATGCTGCTGTGAACATTCTTGTACAAATTTTTGCGTGGACATACATTTTCATTTCTTTTTGACATATACCTAGGAGTGGGATTGCTGGGTCATACAGTAATTCCATGTTTAACATTCTGAGAAAATACCAAGCTGTTTTCCACAGCAGCTGCCCCAGTTACATTCCCACCAGCAATGCACAAGAGTTTCTATTTCTACACATCCTCACCAACACTTTTTAGTATAGCCTTCTTAGTGGCTATGAAGTGATATCTCACTGGGGTTCTAATTTGTATTTCCCTGATGGCTAATGATGTTAAGTGTCATTTTTTGTGCTCCTTATCTATTTCTTTATTTTCTGTAAAGAATATCTATTCAAATCCTTTTAAATTGGGTTATTCATCTTTTATTATTGTGTTGTGAGAGTTCTTTATGTATTCTAGATATAATTCCCTTGTTATATATATGATTTAGAAAAATTTTCTTCCACTTGTGGGCTGACCTTTTACTCTCTTTATGGTGTCATTGGAAGCACAAGTAATTTTAATTTAGATGAAGCCCAATTTATTTTTCTTTTTTTGCTTGTGTTTTTGCATCATATTAAGGAATTATTGCCCAACCTAAGGCCTTTAAGATTTAACTTTATGCTTTCTTATAAGAGTTTTTTAATTTTAGCTATTATATTTAAGGTTTTGATCCATTTGGAGTTAATTTTTTGTACATGCTGAGTTAAAAGTCCAATGCCTTCCCCCCCCCATGTTGATATCCTATTTCCCCAGAATCTTTTGTTCAAAAGACTACTCTTTTTGCCATTAAATTGCTTTGATACTCTTGTCAAAAATCAATTGAATTTAAATGTAGAGGTATATTTCTAGATTCTCAATTATTTTACATTGCTCTGTATGTCTATCTTTATGCCAGGACTAAAATAATCCCCCCCCCTTCATATCTTAACAAAAGTTATGCTGGGTATAAAGTGATTGGGTCACCATTTCTCACCTTGAACATTTGGGGAGTTTACCTTCACTATCTCCAGCACAAAATATGGAGAAGGTTGAGAAACATTCAGTGATTTTTACCCTTCAAGCCAACTCAATATTTCCAAAGAATTGTTTCTTTATGTATAATGCTCACTGTTTCTTAGGGTTTATCTTGGTGCTAATGTCAGTTACATATCAGTTTTTCTTGAGGCCATGATATGTTTTCACTATGTGGATTTGATCTTTATTTTATGGAAAGCATTTTTGACTAATTCTTAAAACATTTTTTATTTTATTATTTTAGTCTATTTTGGGGGCATAACAATTATGACAAGTTGGAACTTTTAAAATTTTATTCTCTTCCTAGATATGTAGATAATAGAAGATAGATAGCTAGACAGAGAGATGATAGAAAGATAAATGATAGATGAATATAGATATTATATATATGCATTTATAGAATATATGTATATACTTTATGTCCTCTTTTATGTTCACTTCTGCATCAACATAAAAGAGGAAATAAAGGGTTTCTATTTTTAACCCTTTCCTTCATAATAATTACTGTACTTTCGACCATATTAATTCTTCTTTGTCTTCTTTTTAATGTAGCTTATACTTCTCAGAAGTTTTGTGTTTCTTTTCTACTTTATTCTTGTTTGCTTTTTTCCTGCCAGCTTATGTTTCATTTCATTCTGTTGTGTCATTTATCTGTGCTTATATTTCTGCCTTAAACTTTATTTTTCAAAATTCTTCATTAAAAGTTCTTTAATGAATGAAACTATGATGACACTATTCCTCTGTTCAAAGGCCATTGTTTCCTCTATGCATATCTCATTTGCCATTTTCTCCCACTTTTTATCTCTTTCTTTGTTGTATTGGTTCAATATAGGTCTTGTCTTGGTCTCTTTTATATTATACTTTGTCTTTGACAGAAGAGATTTTTTTCTGAGCATACAATGTGTATAAGGATTCTGTGTTGGGAAGAGCAGAATTATTGGGGCCAGAAGTAGTTCCCCTGGCTGTCCTGTGAAGTTGCCCAGGACTCTTTGGTGTCCATGTGAGCAGGCCAACAGAAACATGCTCCCACTGCAACCCCCCTCACCCACTCTGTCTACTGATTGCTTCCTACAACTAGGATGCACCTGTTCCAGTGCTGTTAACTTTTAAGTGTTCACAAGCATATACAAGAAGGGAGTCTAATGAAATAGTGTCTGTGGTTCTTTCTGAGATGTACCATGTGATGCTTTTATTCTATTCTATATATGTTTCTATAGTTTCATTTTTAACAAAAATATGTATTGTTTCTATAATCATAAAATCAATGCATTTTATTAAAAAGTGGGAGGTTCACATGGTTACAGTGGAGTGAAAGGCAGACTTGTTCAGTGGGAAAGCTGGATTTATAAGCTGATACCTCTAAAGTGTCCCAGATTATAACTAATGACAGGTCAATTGAGGGGGCCATAGGGCTCAGACCTGACAAGGCAAAATGGGCCACTACAGTTAAACAAATCATCAGGTTAAGCAGGAAAAAAAAAAATACCCGAAGCCAGGCTGGACATAGGGAAAATCCTATACATTCCAATTATAGGCTAATCATTACAGTTCCCATGTAAGAAGAAACTGAAACTCTGAGAAGTTAGGTAATTGCCCAGAGTCTTTCCATTGGGCCGATTAATTCCTGCTTTTACAATTCCACCTCCCAAGGCCTTTCTTCTCCTTCCTGTCTACTTATTAGTTCTCCAGCTGGGTAACTCAGTGCATGGTGATGCTATTAGCCAAGAGAGGGGCTGCTGGAGAGGAAAGAGGAGGGAGCATGCAGGGAGAGATAATGAGCTCTGTTTTGGACATGATGAGTTATTGTGAGTATAGTACTCACAGCTCCACTGTTGGAATAACATGGAGGCAAAGACATCATTTTATGTGAAAGCCCACTGCTCCTGTCACTTCACTCCTGTCAGTCAAAGTAGGAAAGGAAAGAATGTTTCTAGAACCCTGCTGCTGGCTGTCTTTCTCCCAGAATGAAACTGTGTAGTACAGATGACACTGGGATCTCAAGGAGATGAGGCTCTGACAGTATCTGCTCTGAATCATCCATGGGCCAAATAGTATCAGAATCACATCTTGTCATCAGGATTTTTTCTCAGCATCTGTCCTCCTCTGGGCTCCTGGATGGAGCATTCTAGACACCTTGGGGGTAAAGTCGGGTGGCGGAGCAGTGACAGCTGAAATGAACAATCCTGGAACTTCATGGATTCACCTTCCCATTGTGGTCCTTGGGTGAATTTTACCAGGGCCAAGTTTCCACCTTAAACTGACAAGCACAGCATCCAGAACCATTCCCTACCTTTGTGCATAGACCAGTTTGTCAACACTGATGCTGAGAGTTCCAACAACAGAAATATGTCAGCCAAACTAACACAACCTGTGTGTGATAAATCTTTTGCAAAAGAGGCAATTGTTGAATTTCAAGCCTATTTTTAAAGTGTCCCTGTGAAGAAAACAATGGTAGTATACTTTATTTCTGGTTGAGATAGGATCATAAGCCTGTGTCCTGTAAATTTTTTTTCTTTTTTTGTATCAGATTTGGATTCAGATTCAGACTTTGCAACTTATTGGTTCCATGCCTTTGGATAAGTAATTTAGTCTCTAAATCTCAATTTTCTCATAGTAAAATGGGCATAATAAAACCAATCTCATAGTATCCTTGTGAGAATTCTATTAAAAGAGATAATGTGTGGAAAACATTTATCACAGAGTTTGGGACATAGCAAGTGCAAAATAAATTGCAGTTATTATCAAAATTCTTTTGCAAAACACAAAATTTACACAATTCCCCACAAAAATATTGGTCCCTATATACAATGTGATTTTTAGTTCTTAAGAATGGATGTGGCAGCCATGGTGCATTTTAATGTCTTCTTATATCCTCTGTACAACAGGGCAGATAAACTCCCTGCTCCAACATTTATGCAAACAGAGCCCGTTGTTAACATACAACCAGTTATGAACCAACTCTAGATGGCAAGCAGAAGGTAAAGAGGCCACTTTTTATTGTACACATCAATGTGCCCCCAGCATCTAGTACTTCATAGGGGCTTAATATATATTTTTAGATTGAATAAATTAATCACATGCTCTATGTCAAACATCATGTAAGGAGCTTTGCAGACTTTCTTTCTTTTTTAAATTCTTTTCTACACCCTTGAAAACTAACTGACTCTTGTATCAGTCAGGATTGGCTAGGTTATGCTATGATAACAAGCACACCTCCAATCATAGGGGCTTATTAAACAACAGTTTCTTACTCACTAATACTATCTAGCTAACTGTCATTCAGCTGGCAGCTTGGATTTTGATGTCCTATGTCTTATGTCTTAGGTGCAGCCACTGTTGCCAGTCTCAGGTACACAGAGCAAGTGCAGGGTGATTTACAAACTGGCTGTTAACATCCATCCAGAAAGGACATAGGTCTCTTGTGCTCACATGCCATTGGCCAAGTATGTCACCTAGGCCTGCCTGATATCCAAGGGAAAGGGTAGGGGGTAATGCTACTGTGTCAAGTACCTGAGACAACACGTGGAATCTTGTGAATAAGTCCTTGTATCCTCATGAGGAAAAATGAGACTCATGGTTAAGTAACTTAGCCAGATGCTAAGGAAGTGAATCACAGTCTGTCTCTAGATCACACTGCATCCCATTTGTCTTTTTGGCCTGCTTATTTCTCATGTCTTCATTGAGCCAAATATTTGGTCTTTGTAGATCTACTTTCTCCTAGGTTTAAATAAACTGAGTAAATATAACCAGGTTGTCATTTCATATAAATATCAAATCCAAGTGAGCTGACTCCTAAGCAGAAGGACACTCTCCAGAACCACAGAAATAGATAGTTGGCAGGGCCCCACATGACACCAAGAGACTGGCCATTGTCACTCTGATGTGGCACAGATTTCTAGGACATCAAAATCCAAGTGCCAAATGATATCAGGATTTGTTGTAGAGAAGTCCTTGCAAAATGGGCAGATAGTCTACTAGTAATTCAAATCCAGGCCTGCTTTTCCAAAATGGCTTACTATCCCAGCTTTCTGAGCAGTTGCTGCCTTTCAAAAACAAAATGCAAATTTTGTTACCCATGCTCCAATTCCAGAAAATGCCTAGAATATTTCGATCTTATATAAATGTGACAGGAGAGAAAAGTGTGTACTTTCTTTTCTTTTGGAAATAATCATTTAGTAACCCATTACTTGTCAATTTTGAAATATCACAGTTGTTTGAATTCAACCCTTTTTAATTTTATCAATCACTTCACTTGTAGAGTGAAGATTATATGTGGTAAATGGACTATGAAAATGTACTCACAATACACAGGTCTTGAATCATTGGTTTCAGTGTCCTAAACCATGAAACCTTACCTGGGCCACTTACAAAAATGTCAGCATCAGCTGGTGTTTTTAGATGATTCTGTCCCGCAGCCTTCTCTTATCGACATGTTAAGGGAAAATCAATTGGTTACAAGTTAGGTAGAAGCACATGGAAAGGGTTGAAGAAAAATCTAATGGTTACGAGTCAGGTAGAAGCAGAAGGAAAAGGTAGAACAGAAATATAAACCTGTCCAGGACTTAATTTAGTGGTTCTCAACCAGGGATGTGAATCATCATCATTTGCATAGCTTTTTGTAATCTGCCTGTCCAGTATGCATCCCAAACCATTGAATCAGAACTCCAGATATGAGGCTCAGAACAAATTTATTTTTTAAAACTCCCAGGATGTCATTTTAGGTTTGAGACTCATTGAGTGAGGTTGTCAGCCTTCGAGTAGCTGAGCTGGTATCCACTCATGACAACTCCCTGCCTTTATCACTCTACATGTATAATTCTCATCAAATGAATGGTACATTTGTAGATGCTATGCTAAGGTTAAGACATATTTATTTTACTAGGACTTACAAGCTTTTGGATGCTAATTAAGGTCACATTCAATGTTTGTCCTTAATTCTGCTGGAACAATAGCCCTCACTTGTCAAGCAGTGTGGCCTTGCCATCTGCTTTCTTATATCTTCCTGGTGCACACCAGAGGGGAAGGGACAATTGTCTCCTGCAGCCTGTACCTCTGGCTGGTTCACTGCCTATGCTTGGGCCATCTACAAGTGGGTGCCGATCTTCCCTTAAACTGGATTTTCTGGTTGCCTGTCCTTCTGCCTCCACTTGCTTCCAGATCTCTGACACTGACTTTTTTCATCAGCTTGCAGAGAAATAGTCCTTCTTTCTTATTGCTTATTTTAATGTTGGAGTAGAGAAAGGAACTAGGTGAGGCCCCATGGCTGAGTTGTGCTGACTGTGAGAAACATAATGGATCACTTTATGGCTCTTTTTCCCAAGTAACTTAGGCCCTGCTGATCAGGTTGGACTATCATGCCAGACTTTTTCGTTTACGGCATTTTATCTCTCAGGAACTTCCTTTTCCTTTTGGCGAACTTGCTTCTGTTGTTTTCCCATCTGTAGATTGCTTAGGACCTCTCCTAAATGTATATTTTGCTTTTCATTACCACACTATGACTTGCTTCTAGTGGAGGCATGTAGGCAGGATCTGCACTGAAGGTGGGACTTGCACAGAGTCAAACCCAGATTCATGAAATCTCGTAGCTCAGAGAGGGAACTGGATTGATGGGGAGAGGTCTGCCTGGGGACTTAGATCAGAATCTTCCTTTTTGACTCTTTCCCAACAGATGCAGAGTCTGGAGAACTTTTCATTGTACAAGGTAAAATGTCACCCTTCCCAGGAAAAGGAAAAATTAGTGAAGCAAGAAAGTAGAATGAGGCTTCTTGCCTTAGTTTCCACTTCATGTCAGCTGAGAGCTTTCCATCTAAATTAAGGAGGGGTAAAATTGCATATGCAGCTACTTAAAGGAAACAAAGAAAACCTGTTTTATGTTTTAGCAGGTTCAGCTGTACAGAGTAAGGTGTGATGGGGAAATATTGTCACAAGGGGCAGCTGTCATGCTGGGAAACTTCCCCAGAGCAGATGAGAAAAAGGGGGCTTTAAAATGCCATTCGGGGCTTCCAAATGTGTTCCCTGCTTTCAGGAGACATGGAAATCTGAAGCCTAAGAACACAAAAGTGGGACATGAACTGCGTCAGACCCTGGACCCAAGACATCCCAGGTGAAAGGTGAGAGAACGGCTTACCTCCTGCCTTGGTGGTGGCACCTGGGAAGGATGGCATTAGTACTGGCCAGCAAGGGGTCTGCAGGAGCATGGGGAATGTGAGTGTTCCCATGGGGGAGACATAGGCAATGTTGCAGAGGGAGCAGTTGTGGGGTCATCTAGGGTCCTTTTCAACCAGGGTGCCCAGAGGGCAAGGAGAATCCAGAAGAGGCTAGAGTACCATAGCTCAATGCCCAGGGGTTGAAGAAAGACTTTTAAGTCACAATCTAGAACAGATACATCCACCTCAGGCCTCAGGTCAAGGGAGCCGCATAGTCTCCCAAAGCACCCCAAAGAGAAAACAACAACTTTAAACATCCAAATAGCCCTAGAGAAGAAAAAGCCAGATTATGACAGAAATAGTATAAGAAACATCCTTCCTGTTCCTTTCTCCTCCATGTGGCACACCCTAGAGGCTGAATCGGGGGAGATGGGAGGGGCCTTACAGGGGTAAAGGGTGATAAAGAAAAGACTGCAGGAAAAGAAATTTGAGAAAACTGACTTGTCTGCCTTCTTTCTTACTGCTAGCTTCCAGTCAAGTTTAGAGTCTCTGTTTAAATAACGGTGTGAACATTCTCCTTTCTGGGTAAATATGTGTATGTGATTTAAAGTAACTTGTAGTTGTTCTATTGTCTAATAGTGAGCAGAGAAAGCAAGGACTTGCCAGGGAGAATCCTCACAGAGGATAAGATTAACTTCCTGAAATAAAGTTTAAAGAGACAGCAAGAGATGGAACCAAGTTGTCGTGTGATCACAATCCACACATCCACAAACAAGTTATAACAGATCCTGAATACGTCATTTTGCTCAATGTTCCATTATAACATTCATGATATTCTATAGGAACTTAACCTTTGTTTTAATTAGCCTTTGGTAAAACTGGATTAGCTATACATCGATTTACTTCAATTCACAAAACTTATCAACAATATTAAGTGAGGACTTATGGCATGAGAGGAACTGGGAAGGAGAAAATAGAAATCTATACGTTATGACTATATTTCTTAAATTGCCTTCTTTGAAGTCCATATTGTTCTCTGTGTTACATAAAAAAGAGAACCCAAGGAAAGAAAATTGAGTCCACACTTGGACTGTATTTTGGAAAAGAAGGATAGTGGTGGAGCCCTGGAGCGATGACGTCATGGTTTTAGGCATAGTTGGAATGACAGTGTCTCAAGAATGAAGTGAAATTCTGTGTCCTTGTCTCCGTATAGAGAAGCCCTTCTTTTTTGTGATGAAAACCTGGACTTTTCACGTCTGGCCTTCCAGGAAAGAATCAAATTACCATCTCCATCAGAGTTTCCCAGGAGGCACCAGGAGTCATACAGAAAGCATATAAGTTGAACCCAGTAAAGGTAACATTTAGCTGGAGTTTTACTTTGGTTACTTTAGGACCCAGGTGGAATTTGTCACAAAAACTTAATGTGGCTACATAGCATCATGGGGATATTTATTATATGCTGTTAAGTTTGGCTAGTTGAAAATACATAAACACTATTAAATCTAGTCGAGTAGAAAACATTGCTAAAGGAGATTGACTTCAAGAGTCTCTGTTAAGTATAGGAAAATCAAAATGTGCTTTTGGTTTGTTTTCCTTTAAAAGGTGTCCTCTTCTACTATTCACCCAGAGCTAACATAGGAAACAATGTCAACCGATACTCTCTTTTGGGATACGATTGGACTTAAATTGGAAAACCAGTCAACAGCGTTGGTTGGAAACTTGGCAACAAAGCCCAGATTTACTGATAAGCAGTGTGTGGTCAGACTCATTCTTGGGAGCTACTGGTCAGAATTGCAGGGTGGGTGGGCAGGCAGTTCTGGCATGGCACAATGCCCCAAGATTTTGTGCTTCTTAGAAGCTCTTCTTCATTATGCGAGGCACTCGCCTCTGTTATGTTCTGGGCAACTCTGGATGCCATCTTTCATGAAGTAGCTTTGTGAACTTGAAAGAACAGGGAGCTTAGAATCCGATAGACTTGGTTCAAATTTTGACTCTGCTACTGGCTCTATGACCTGGTCATTTCACCTACTGGTTCTGATTCTCTACATGGGTCTCTAAAACCTTAAAGGCTTCTTCTGAGGATTAAATGAAGCTATGTATAGGAAAACCTTTTGCACAATGCTTGGCACACAGCAGGCCCTTAATAGACAATAGTTGATCTTTTAAGTCTATTTTTATAATAAAACAATGATTTTGGAAATTCTGTACTAGGCTATCCTACCTCACAAAGTAAATAATTCTTGAATAGGATGCAGTAGTTTTCAGATGATGGACAGTCAATCCTCAAATTACTTTAAGTCAGGAAGTATAAAACTGGTAGTGTTGAGTGAAATTACAGTGAGAAAACTGAATATCCGGCCCATTTCAGAATGCTCACATGATCATATTTTTGTTTTTCTTTAATTTGAAGAAAGTTTTAAAAGTTCTGTCTCCACCATTTCACTCCCCTTTGCCTGGCAGTCAGACTACTTACTATTTCTGGTTTTCTTTTTCCTGTTGAAAGGTTTGTTGAGTGAGCCACTGAAAATTTTAAGGCAATATTGGAAACATCAGAGTTGGCAAAGCACAGCTTGACTAACAGGGTATTAAAAAGATAAGTTGTTGCGGACAGAAAAAGATAAAAATTATATGTGAGTGTGAAGGAGAATGGCCAGTGCCAATGGATCCTGTAGCTATAGCTCAAGTGCCTCACACACCTCACAAGGTTTCCAATTGGGAAAGCACTTTTTTTCCCTTGCAGTACCCTGAAAATGCTCTTATGCAATATGTTAACTGCTTCTCTGCCAAGCACTCTCTCTAAGAGCGAATACTCACTGAAATACCTGCGTATTCCTATCTCCAGATTCAGTATCATGCTTTTGAGTGCTTCTTGCCCTGGTTTCTCTCTCCTGGAGACTCACAAGCTTTTCCATGGCCCTCTTCCTTGGCCACTGATGTAGTTGTGTCCAGGTGGCTGGATTTTCATGGACACCTATGGCACCTCTGTTGATTCTTCTTGAGCCTGTGGTCCTCACACTTTATCTTGACTCATTTTTGACAACAACCCTTCTTTTCAAAAACTCAGAGCCAGTATTCCTATTCATTCCCATTATGCCAACATCTCATGACTGTAGCTACATCCCAGACTCTGTATTAAAGGTTTTATATTTGTTGCCTCATTTAATTCTTAAACTGGAAGTTAGCAAACTTTCTATAAAGGGCCAGATGATAACTCATTCAGGTTTTAGCAACTCTCTCTCAGCTACTCAACTCTGCCACTACAGTGTAAAAACAACCATAGACAATAAGTAAACAAATGAGCCTGGTTGTGCTTCAATAAATTTCTATTTAGACAAAGAGATGGTAGGGTAGTCTGGGCCTACAAACTGTAGTTTACACACCCCTGCTCTAAATGACACTTTGAAGTAAGTATGGTATTACTATTTGTTTTAGAGTGGAGAAAATGAAGCATAGGGAAAAGACTAAGTGATTTTCCAAAGATCATATAAGTTGTGACAACCCAGGCTATGTCTAATCCCAGTACCTGTGTCACCACAGTGGAAGTCCTTGCAAACAATGAAGACATGCCCTTAGAAAGAGAGATGGAAGACAGACGTTTTCCCAGTGGCTCACCCCACCTTCATTATAAAAAGCCTCCCCTAGGTTCCCATCAGCTCCACACCAGAAACTAACTGCTCAGAGTGGCAGTTCATCTTATTCCTCTGATGAGTGTCAGGCGGGCGAGTTGACTATTGCTAACTATTCTGTATTAGGATGTAACTTCCCACAGGCTTCTGGGTAAAGACAACAGCTATTTCTTACTTTGCCAGGAATTCGAGTAATGTTTTTTTTTTTTTTCATATATGTATTAATGGAATTTAGTAATTTAATAATTAAATGAGTGTGTGCACACACTTGTGTGTGTATGCATGTGTGTGTGCATGTATATGCCAGGCTTTGATCTAAGTCCTGGAAATGCTATACCAAGGACAGACCCTGTCCTTGCCCCGTTGAAATCACCATCTAGACCTGTGTGTGACTGGCTACATTTTGCTGAGTTCTATACAATTTAGTCCTTGTATATATGTATTCTGATCGACCCTTACAACCCAAGCTAGATGTTATTAACCCCATTTAAAAGATGCAAAATCTCAGGCTGCAAGTTGCAGACACTTGCAGAAAGTCACAAGCTTTAATAGTGACAGCTCTGATGGTGAAGCTGAGTCTTCTACTCAGGAACGCTGACACCTGACTCAGCGCCCTTTCCACCACACCTTGCCACTCTGCTATCCCAGAGCCTGGTCTGCCCTGTTCTCCTTTCTTCCTGCACCTCCAGCGGGCAGCATCTTTGCCTGAACTTTATGTAACCTGGCTCCTTTCCAGGCCCTCTGGCAGCTGTCCCAGGGCTTGTTTTCTATCTGCCCAGCATCTCCCGGGTTTCCCACTGAAGCTCTTATCCTTCTTTGGCAGCCAAATGCCCTCTATTTTATTTTCTCCCTAGGGCACACTCATAGGATGGAGAAAAGCCGAGAGATTGTTCACTTTCTTAACAGGAGCTGCTTTCAATTCAGCCACAGCTGCTACACGTTTCAGAAGTGAGATGGATCCCAAGACAGATGGCTCAGCAGTGCCTATTTTAAGCCCCAGAGTCACAAGAACAGATCCAAAATAACTCAGTCCAGCAGGGGTCAAATGCAGAGCAGAGCTGCTGGCTTTAGAGAAAGCGTGACCCCTGATCTGTGGAGTCACCAAGTGAGTCAGCTCTGGTGTTTTCTAGTTAATAAGACTTCCTCGATGCAGTTTCTATGCTGCTATTTCAGGCCTGACTTGGCCCCATGTTCAGCTGCTACTCTCAAAAAATCTCCCTCTGATGGCTTCAAAGCTCTCGTTTGAATATTTGTTACTGCTCCAAGATTTGTACCAGGGGAAACTCTGCTCCCCTGTGTGTCAGCCAGCTAATTGCAACAATAATGCTGTGTAAGAAACCACCTCAGAACTCAGTGGCTTAAAGCAACAATCATTTATTCTCTTTCATGTGCCTGGACCTGGCTGGGGGTCAGCTGATTTGGACTCGGTCTGGTTGATCTTGGCTCCCAGTTGTGGATTTGCTACTGTGACTCCATCTAGCTCTTATTCACATTGGACCAGAAGGCTATTCAGAGCACATTCTCATGGAAATGGTAGAAAGATAAAAGGAAAAGTCCTACTACACATGAATGTTTCAACCTTTGTTTGTACATGTCTGCTAGGATCATACTGGCCAAAGCAGTTGACATGGACAAACCCAGTATTCAATGAGACAGGAAATATACTCTACCCCTAGTGGGGAGGGAGGAACTGCAAGCTCACGTGGCAATTCCATTACACCTGCAGAGCACCTGGGAAAGAATCCTGTATAGTGGGGCAGCAGAAAATGTGATGGTCTTTCCCCTGTGGCTGCTCATTATCCTTTACCCTCCAGGGAGGTGTCAGGACTATGACAGATGGCCTAACTTCTCCTTTTGGAATGGCCTTAAACTATCTCTGTACTCTTTTGTGAAAACTGGTTTTCTGCCTTCTTTCCACAGAGTGGGCTGCCTGATGCTGTTGAGTTTATCAAACTGGCTCCTGAGAGGGTTTTAATAGATTTAGGAAGTCCAGAATTGCAAATAGGATGGATGAACAGAGAGTAACTTAAGATCTTGAGCCCCTTTATTTGCATACCTCTGACCTTGCATTTAAGAATGACTTTAGTTCATACTAAAAGACCAGAGAGGTGGGCTCCCATGAGCTCACTAAAGATGGCAGCACATGCAAGGTGAAACTGTTTTGTTTTGGATGCCATCATGTGTCTGCGGGCTAGCAATGGGGGCAGGAGAAGCCCTGCATGTAGGAATTTTTACAAATAAAGACCATGTAACATTTGACACTGTCATTGCTAAAAGTTCACAGCTCTTCTCACTGTACATCTTTCTGTCTAGCACACTGAGCCTTGGTGAAAGGGACATCTGCCTCCAGAGTCATGGGGCAATAATGCAATGCCATCTGTCTTCCATTGCCTGTTTTCCCCACTGCCTTCCTTAATATGTTTATGGCATTTGTCATCATATGACATCATTTGTTTGTGTATTTGGTTTTTTTTGCCTAGCTCTTCTGCTACTTCTGTGGGCAAGAACTCTATTTACCTCCCCAGAACCTAGACCCTGACACATACTATTAATCAAAAAGTTCTGTAGACATTTATTGAATGAATAAATGTGTAGATTTGTTCCACTACATGAAATAGAGTGGGTATTCGACATATATTCATTTCCCTTCTTCCTGTCTTCCTTCCTTCCTTCATCCACATACAGATTGATATTCCCACCTAAAACCCTACTTCGTTTTATGTGATTCTGTGACTTGTTTCCCTTTAGATATATTAACATTTAGGGCTAAATGATGATTTCAGTGGAAAAAATTTTAGTCTTGGCTCTCCTAGGCCCCAACCTTTTGAAATTCAGATGTGAATGCACCTTAGCTGCAGGAAGGAGAGAGACTCTAGATATTTATAAATTATCTTGTTCTCCATTCCCAGGGAAATATTGAAAGTGGACAAAGAGCATCAATCAGGAATTAAATACCCTACAGTCTAGCATGAACTTAAGCAGGCCCCTGTAGTAGACAAAATAATGGCTCCCCCAATGATGTTCACATTGTAATCCTCAGAACTTCTAAATATGTTAGATTATATGACAAAGTGGAACTAATGTTGCAAATGGAATTAAGTTTTCTAATCAGTTGACCTTGAGATAAGGAGATTACACAGGACCATCTAGGTGAGCCCAATTGTTAAAAATATATAAAAGGGCTAGTTTTTATGCAGCAAATGCTAATTGATGTAACTTGCTACAGCTGAGGGGAAACCTGGACCATTATATTGCCAATGATAATCACTTGTTAATTTAAGTCCTACCTATGGCCTTGATTATGGGTTTTTATAGGGGGCTGGGAAAGCAATGCTGACTAAGAGTAGGCCAAAGGTGAAATAGAAGATGTTTGAAATTCAAATTCACTCTTTTACTGGTGGACAGCAATGACTTTGAGTGCTTTCAGGGAATTTAGAGCAGTAGCTGAGATAATAGAAAAGTGCACATGGCCTCAAGTGATGACTTTACCAGTTGTTCACTACTGAAAAGGGTGGCCTTAAAATATATAAGCTGAATGTCCCCATTCCAATTCTAAAAAAGCATCGCCCCATCAACCCCCACCCAGCACTCTCCAAGCATTGTGATTGCCACTGCCCTCAGCACAGTGGGAGTTACTGGCTCAGAAACCATGGGAGACATTTTCTGAAACAGACACAGCTCTCCATTTCTCTATGCAGGTTCTTGTGTCTTAGCTTCTTTTTGGAACTAGAGCTCCCACTGACATCAAAAAGAATCTTTCTCAAAGTGCTGAGAAACCGCAGGGTGGGCAGCGTGGTTCTCCCCGCAGCAGAGTCAGCTCCTGATGCCTTCTCTGGAGAGCAAACTGGGTTAAATGCCCCCTTCCAAGCGAGCCTGAAAATTCTCCAACCCAAGGCCTTTCATGTGTTAGACCTCTAACGAAGGGCAGGCCTCAAAGCCTGGCCTAGTTCTATATTTAGATCAGTAATTTTATCCAAGAATGCAACTGTGTAGTGAATACTTCTAGCTTTCCTTCTCTTTTGATACCAGAGCAGGGAGGATTAGGGCTACATTTGTGCCTTGACAATTTTGAGGAGGTGTCATGTGGATATTTCTTGGTGAAAAGAGCAAAAGTAATAGGAGACCAGCTTAAAATGTCAAGTCACATTATTGGCAGACACCTAAGGTGATCTTTGCTGCTTTCTCCTGCTCTTAATTCAAGCAACATTACATGTGCTATGACAACAGTAAGTAATTTGAGGCAGACTGCTTGATCTCTGGGAGCTGGCTGCCACAAGGACAATCTGAATGGTTCTTCATGCATTTTACTATCCTTAAAGGGGTACTTGTTCTCTGGGGGTCAGCTGATAAGCTCTAAGAGATATAGCAATGCAGAAAGAGTGAAAGACTCTTGATGTACTTAAGACTGATTTTAAATGTTTTTAAAAGTTGAATGACTATATGCAAACATTTGTATACACAGACACACACACAATAAGTCTCCACAGTCCAATTAAATATCAGATTCCTCTGTTTTGAGATTAAATTATTTCAACTCATTCTGCTTATCAAGTGTTGAATAGAAGATCTGATTGACAATTGTATATGTATTCATTTAATAAAAAAGTAAGACCAAAGTAATTAATGATTAGGCTATAAATGCAGTGTTTTTAGGACTTGGGGGGAACAAGAAGGGCTTGTTCATCCTGCTCCGGAATTAAAATGCTCTCCTGAAACGGCATAGGACTGGCCAAGTAAAAAGATTCAATGGCCAATGTTTCTGCAATAGTATTTAGTTTCACTACTGGAAATGCAGATGTTTAGATGAAGATTTTCAGAACAATCCACATGCCCTTGAGGCAAATCTTGGACCTACCTGTCTCCCTTACAACTCGAAAAGCAAGGCAAGGGTTTTTGATTGAATTGCCTGGTAATTCTGTCATGAACTGCACTGCTTTTTTCTCCCTTGAACGCATTACTGATGGTAACAAGGGAGTTATTTTCAATCAAGGCATGCTACAATGAAAAAGATTTCTCCTAACATTGTGATCCCTTCCTCTGAAATCCATTTCAGATTGGCAGATAAAATGTGATTATATTTACACTTCCCCGACACCATTCAGGCAGCAAAATAACAGCCTGCCGGAGACATTTTTCTTCTTCATATTTAGATCTGTCAGTGACATAGTGCTAGGGGAACGGGGAGGGGTGACAGAGGCAGCTGGGGTTGGTGATATGTCTTAGCTGGCTCACAAATAGAGACGTTCTGCGCACTGTGCGTCTATCTCCCTCTCACCTCAGAGTTCTTTGAACGTCATCCTAAATACTGTCAGTGATGATGTAGCATGCTAATCAATAGTGCTCTATACAAATCGAATCTCTCATTTTTGCCTTGACACAGCCCATAAATTATTTCAGCATAATAGTTTAATTGGTTCACACTAATTAGGGGGTATACAATGTATGACCACCATTATCTGTGTATGTCACAGTTGTAGTTTGTATTAAAATTTAGGCTTCCAGTTTGCAAGGCTAAAATGGTGAATAGGTCAGAGTAGAGGTGATGTAATATCACAGAGAGTAAGAGACCCCCAGATTGAGTAAGGCATTCTTATTTTGATTCTCAACCTACCAGGGGTTAGCCATATGTGACATCGAGCAACTCATCCAACTTCTCCGAACCCAGGTGTCCTCATTTGTAAAATAAGTGGATTGGTTTAAGGGGTCATCAATATTCTGTGTGTGTGGTAGCTCTGCCTATACTCCTCAGAATGATGTCAAACTTGTGTTCAAGTCTCCACCCTTAGGAGAAGCCTGACATTCTACTTCAACAAGATTACAAAGATTATCAAAGATCTCAGACATCATTCTGGATACTTTCTAAGTAAACAGTGTTTTAAACTAAATGCAACACTCTCTTGAATCCAGAGAGGAAGGTAACCTTCCTCTTTCTCAGGTCCCCTCTGAGCTCTTGATTTATAGTAGATGTTGTAATTGAGGAACAAAGGACTTATTACCTGGCTGCTGGAAGTGCTGCCACCCGTTGTCAGCTCTTAGCTCCCTTTGGGGATGGCCTTAGCAGCAGAGAGCCACCTAACCTAAGACCACTCTGTCTAGAACAGCCTACATCCAGTAACAGACAAATGTGGGGTGTGTAAGCTGGGTCCTCTCACTCTCCTTGGGACAACTCTGAAGGGTCAGTCCATCTTGAGAACTCTTCATAATGTTAGTTGAGGCTTCCGTTTAGACAGTTCAATGACGCTCTCTGCACTATGTTGCTTCTCACCACCCCTCAACCCTCAGCCTTTCTATTGGTACTTCCTCCTCTTTTCTTTCCAAGAGTACTCTCTGGTAAACTTCTTTCATCATCTATCCCAGTGTCTGCACCACAACAAAATGTGTTTCCTCCAGGAGACAGAGTTTTGATATCTTTCATTCCATCATACAGTGTGGACCCCAGACTGAAGTTCAATAGCCAACACTGAAAAAGAGAAGACATATGCCAACCTGCAGGTTTACAGACACTTTGGAAAAACGGAAAGGTCTCTGAGTACTGAGATAAACACAATCAGATGATCCTAAGTAGCCTCTGTGCCCCGGAGACAGGACCTATCGGTCCTCTCATATTTGCCACACTCTCCTAATGCTCAATTGCTCACCAATGAAAAGCTGAGTACCACCAGCTATTTATCAATATTTACAGAATACAATGATATTTTTTGGTGCCAAGTTAGTGACTCCTTATCTGATGATTCCTGGGACACCAGAAGTTCGAAATACCTTGGCACCTGTGTAAATTCAGTGAGACCCTTACTATGTCCTCTGGCAAGTATCTCCCCTTTGGGGACCAGCCTACAAAAGCCAGAATTTCAGGAATAGAAAAGTCAAAGCCTATCAGTGGGTCATTTGTTGTGAAGATAAGAGGGGATGAGCTTACCTCTACCCCTTTGTTCCCAGACCCATATAGCCTTCCTATTTGGGGCACAATACCATATAAAGGTCTCTGATTTGATGTATATGCTGTATCCCAAGAAAGTCATTTTATCTTTGCAGAGTACTGCCTCCAAAATTCTACTTCAGCTGTGCTTTTAGAAAGTTATTTCAGCATGCTATAAGGCCGTTTCTTTCTGGATGGTATCATATATCATATGACAGTGGTAGACAATGTGCCCATATCCAAATTTTCTTTGCTTTGATGTGGGTCTCTGGATGGATGCTCTGTTGTATGGGATTTCATTCTTGAAGATCAAGCATTTGCCTCCAGATAAGGAACTAATGGAGGCTGTACGGGGGCGGGGGGTGGGTTGGGGAAGCACAAACCTACATCTGGTGTGTGTGTGTGCGTGCGTGCGTGCGTGCGTGCGTGCGTGTGTGTGTGTGTGTGTGTGTGTGAGGGAGAGAGGAGGGGGGAGAGAGAGAGAGAAAGAGAGCGAGCGAGAGAGTGCGCGAGACCGCCACAGTATGCGTGTGCGCGCGCGAGCGCTTTTTTAGCAGTATTGTGGTGGTAGGAAGACAAAATTGGACTTCAGAAGAGCCAAGAAGTTGGCTGAGCATTTGTGGGTGAGTTTTAATTGAGACTCCTAAAGGGCTATGCTCCAGGAGTAAGTACAGTAGTCTTCCTCATTCATGGGAGATACATTCCAAGATCCCCAGTGGATGCCTAAAACTATGGATGTTACTGAACCCTATATACATTATGTTTTTCTCTCTACAAACATACCTATGGTAAAATTAAATTTATCAGTTAGGCACAATAAGTGATTAACAACAACAATAATAAAATAGAATAACGAGAAAAATATACTGTAATAAAAGTTATGTGAAAGTGCTCTTTCTCTCCCTCTCAATATATGTTATTGGACTGTACTCACCCTTCTTGTGATCATGTGAGGAGATACAATGCCTATGTGATAACATGAAGTGAGGTGAATGACATAGGCATGGTAACATAGCTTTAGGCTACTATTGACCTTCTGACAATACATTAAAAGGAGGATCATCTGCTTCAAGTGATTCTGGATCATTGGGTGATGACAACGTTGATGGTTGGATGTCAACAGCAGATGATGATGATGGTTAGGGAAATTTAATATTTTCAGACTGTGGTTTCCTGTGGGAACTAAAACCAGGGAAAGTGAAACCACAGATAAGGAGTTTCTCTATGGACCAAAAATAGGCAAGCCCATATGGATCCTTAAATCTAGCCTCAAGTCATCTCAGTCCCTGATTGAATAAAGGCATTTGTATCTAATAGCTAAAATAATTTTAATTTCTCCCTAAAAAAACATAAAATGATCTAGAACCCTAAAAATTTTCATATAAAATATATGGTATTCAATACTATATATGTGTATATATATACACACATACATGCCAGGAGAGGATACAGGAAAAAGTGACTGAATGCCCAGAGAAAAGAAAACAAAACAAAAGAAACATGTCTATCAGTGATAAGATGTTAAGGTAAAGACTTTGAAATAGCTATGATTAGTATGTTTTTAAAAATAGATTACAAGATGGACAATATCAACAGAAGATTCAAATCTGTAAAAATAACCATGTAGAAATTCTAGGACAGAAAATGATGTAATGGCTCAAATTAAAAATCAATGATATAATAGATTAGACAAAACAGAGGAAGGAAGTAGTATATTGGAAAATAGTTTAGTAGACAAATGGACTGAGTGCAGGGGGAAATAACACTGAAAATTGCGGAAAAGAGCATGCAGGACATATACGACACAGTAAGTATTCTAATATAATTAGATTCCTGGAAGAGGAAAAAAAAAGAATGGAACAAAAGCACTATTTTTAGCATACTGGCTGAAAAATCCCCAAACTGACAAAAGACATTAAACCGCACATTCAAAAAGCTTTGTAACCCCTTACAAGCATAATTACAAAAAATGCTATACTTAGGCACATCAAAATAAAACTCTTGATAGCCAAAATAAAACTCTTAAAAGAAACCAGAGAAAAAAAGACACATTACTTTCAAATGCATAAAATAATAATAATAATAATAATATAATAATAATAAATACCTGAGAGCTATTTTTTCAACAGAAATGATGTAAATCGAAAAACAATGAAATGTGCCTATTAGAGTTCCAAAATTATATTATTTCTAACCTAGAATTTTATATCCAATGAGAATATCCTTTAAGACAGATAGTGATATAGAAATTTTTAGACAAGCAAGAATTGAGAAAATATGTACCCCATAAATGCTTACCAAAGGAAATTCTAGAGAGAGTTGTTTAAGCAGATATTAAATTACCTCATATAGAGGCATAATTATGTAGCAAAGAATTTTTAAGAAATTGAAAAGGGCAATTATGTCAGAAAACCAAATAAATGTTTTTAAAATGTAAATTTATAATTTAGATAGAAATTCAAAGAGCCTAGAATAGCCAAGGTAATCCTGAAAAAGAAAAATGTTGAAAGGACAATGAGATATCAAATTTATTATAAAATTGTGTTTATTAAGACAATTGATTATAAATTTATACATATGTATATGTACATATATATGTTTGTATATATCTGTGTTTGTGTGTGTGTGTGTGTGTGTGTGTGTGTGTGTGTGTGTGTGTGTGTATTCATAGTTTATTGTGAAAGTAGTTTGGTACAACACCTGGAAAACTTCCCACAAGGTATGGTAAAGAGGGGAGAGAAAGGTGAGGGTGGATGTGGCAGTGGGGCTGGTTTTGGCTCTTATTGTCTAGTCAGACTTAAAAACAAGGGGGCTGCCACCTCATATGCTAAATTATTGGGAAAATGAAGAACAGCCCTCACAATTTTTCTTTGCCAGTTCAAACCAGAGGTTTGGTAAATCCCAGTAATTACTCATACAAAGAAGCATCTGACTTTCTGGGAATAACAGCTCTCTGTTTGAATCTTCTGATGCTGAGTACTCATATAGAATTTTCCAAGAGATCACTGTAATGTGCTTTTCTTTCCTTGAGAGAATGAGACTGAGTCTATTTGACACCAAAGCAATGGCTTGCTTCACTGGTTCTAGCTGCTCCTCTGCAAGCTGTGGGCCTTCTCTTCCACTCCACCTGCAGATTCAGCACCGGAACAATGATCAAAGATCCTGGCAGTCTCTCTCTACCAGGCTAGATTCTGGAATTAGATCAGCTCTTTTTACCTAGTGTTAGTCTTGGACAAAGATAAGTAACATGATGACCTCCTTACTCAACCCCGCCATGATGTCTTTGCCCTTGGTTCCTGGTTTTTTCCATTTGGCCTGCCAGGATAGAGGTTTAACTCTAAATTTTAGTGTGCTCAGCAGAATACCTGACAATTTTGCTTAATCCCACATACCCAGGGCCACAGGATTGTACATTGCTTCTGATACAGCCCAAATATTTTGGCTGTTTCCAACATAGACCCAAAAAAGATGTTTCTGCACTGTAAGTAGGTACTTCTAAAAAAAAAAAAAAACCCTGATAATCCTATCCAAATTTCTATCATTACACTTGTATTAGACTCTCCCAACCCCACCCCTCCAAAACTTGGCTGTCACACAGCAGATTGAAACTCACTATATCCCCAGATCTTGTGATTCACACTATCTGGCTTATTAGGCTCACCCCATTCGTGGCCTTCTCCTTGCAGGGTATTTCTAACATGCAATATAACTCATGGAAAAACTGTGAAAAATCCATCAAGCCATTTGTTGGAATTCATGTATGCTTGTCTGGCAAAAGTTGAACATTATAACAGCTTTAGGGAAAATTTTGTCAGGACAGAAGATACTTAGAATAACATTTATAACATCTTTGTTCAGTGCAGCCTTCCTTGGTTATTAGATCTATAAGTTATTACTGTAAAATAAATTTTTTTCAGTTTTAGTTTAAACATTGCCTCTGAGAATTATACACATTCCCAGAGGCCACAGGGCAGTCAGTACAGCTTAAATAAATTGAACATGTTTGAATCAATAATAATTTTTTAAAAAGCCTGTGTCTCCACCCACTCTAGCACCAAGTACATGAACCAAACTCTGAGGAAATGCCTAAGAAAGACTTGAGAATTACCAAAAAGCAGTAGGAAAAGTCCTTCCATGGATAAAGTAAAGTGGGACACCCAGCTTCTTGTGAGACAAGTCAAACACACCTCAAAAATGCAGACAGGAGTATTGCTGGAAGACTTTAGAATACAATGGCAGGTTATTTAACTTTTTAAGGACTATTATTTTTAGAACAGTTCTAAGTTCACAGCAAAATTGAAAGTCCAGAGATTTCCCATATACCCCCTGCCCCCACATATGCACAGCCTACTCTATTATCAATACCCTCGACCAGAGTGGTACATTTCTTAAAATCAGTGAACCTACATTGACACAACATAATCACCCAAAGTCTACAGTTTACATTAGGGTTGGCTTTTGGTTTTGTATATTCTATGGGCTTGGACAAAAGTACAAATGACATGTATCCACCATTATGGTGTCATTTAGAGCAGTCACTGCCCTTAAGATAAGCTGTACTCCACCTGTTCATCCCTTCCTCCACTCCTACCCACTGGCAGCCACTGATTATTTTACTATCTTCATAGTTTTCTCTTTTCCAGAATGTGAAATGGTTGGAATCATACAGCATGTAACTTTTTCATACTGGCTGGCTTCTTTCACTTAGTGATATGCATTTAAGTTTCCTTCCTGTCTTTTTATGGCTTGATAGATCATTCCTTTTTAGTGCAGAATAATATTCCATTGTCTCAATATAGCAGAGTTTATTTATCAGTTCACCTATTGAAGGACATTTTAGTTGCTTCCAAGTTTTGGCAATTATGAACAAAGCAGTTGTAGACATCCACATGCAGGCTTTTGCGTGAACATAAGTTTTTGACTCCTTTGGGTAAAGGAGTCGAAAACATGATTCCTGTATCACATGGTAAAAGTATGTTCCGTGCTGTAGGAAACTGCCAAACTTATATCAAAGTAGCTGTTCCATTTTGCATTCCTGCCAGCAATGATGAATTCTTGTTGTTCCACATCCTCACTAATGTTTAGTGGTGTCATTATTTTGGATTTTGGTCATTTTAATGGATATATAGTGGTATCTCATTGTTGTTTCAATTTGTATTTCCCTGGGGGCATAATGTGGAGCATATTTTCATGGGCTTACTTGGCATTTGCATATCTTTTTTGGTGAGGTGTCTGTTCAGATTTTTGATCCATTTTTAATAAAGCCATGCTCCTATTATTGAATTTTAAGAGTTTTTTTTGTAAATTTGGGTACGTGTCCTTTATCAAATGTGACTCTTGCAAATTTTTCCTCCCAGTCTGTGGTTTGTCTTCTCATTCTCCGGAGTGCGTACGTGCGTGCATGCGTGCATGTGTGTGTTTAAATGAGTTTATGGATACAAGTCGCAGTGGGGTTTGTGCATGATTTATTCCATGAAGAATTACAAATTAAAAAATCATCAAGTCTTTGAGCACTTTTTTCTAGAGAGACTATAGGGCATAGTGGTTAAGAGAGTTTGTGTATATGCAGCTGGGGATGGGAATGGGAGCCACCAATTGCTCTGTGTCAGGCTATCTGAGCTCAAATCCTGGTTATACCACTTAATTGCTATGCAATTTGGGACAAACTACTTAATCTTCTCTGCCTCAGGCTTCTAGCCTGTAAAATGGAGGCAATTATATAGGATATTGAGAGGCTATGAAGATGTATATATATGGACATATGTGCAGCATTTAGAGCAGTGTCAACACTTAGAAGCACTCAATAAAGGTTAGTCATTATTATAATGCAACTAATTTGAAATACCCATCCTCATATGGGTATTTTTGAAGATGCAGGAGAAAAAGACATTTCTACCCATTGAAATCATGTCATTTTATTGCAAAAGAAGTTTAAAATGCAAGATTCAGAAGTGAAAAATAAAGTGAGTATAGGCCATTTATGCAAACATTTTGTCACCTAAAATCAAGCAGAAGTTTGGAACACAGTGGACCCTGAATACATGTTTGTCAGCACTGAGCTGATCAAGAAGGGAAGGTTCGATGGTAAGACGCCCAGTTAGAAGAATGCATTAAAGGTCGACATGAGAATGAAATGGCAGGCACAAACTTTATTGTACAGAGCGCACTTCTGTTGGAGGGAGGAGTGTGATATTGTGTGCACTTCTGCTCCTCTTCTTTCCAGGGGACTGCATGACTCCACACATAGCAGAGTATAATAGTGGCATTCAGCCACACATGCATAATACAGAAAGCTGAAGTATGTTTACATATTTTAGGTGCAGGCGCCCTACTACACAGATGTAACATTCTAAATTTGCGGTCCTATTCCTAGCCATGAACCTGGATCACAGCCAGACCTGGGACCCACCAAGCCTTAGACCCACACTCTACCCCTACAGGGTTATGGTGCAGGATCTGGCCCAGAGAACGCTACCTTGGGCCCACAACCCATTTACTATTCCTGGAGTGGCTTAGCCCATGGGACATCAACCCCAAGGTACTCTTTACCCGCTGTCTCTCTGGGTGCTGCTCGGCACACCAGGGGCATTATGACATGGCAATTTGTACTTGTGGCCACTTCAATGATAGCCCCCATTATTTGGCTACCTGTTCCATGGTACAAACCATCTGTGTACCAGGCATCATTAGGGATGGCAGTCCGACCCTCTACATAGGGACTTGGTATGTCTCCCATCTCCGCAGGCTCCACCAAGAGCTCTACTTGGGAACTACACTCGTCCCAATAGGGGGCACAGGAGGCTCTCAGAGAACTGCACCGTCTGTTGGACTACATAGGGGTCTATGCAATCCCCATACAAGGAGTCTTCCTTAAAACCACAGCCACACCTCCACAGAGTACATGGACTGCACAATTATAAGATTTAGGGCTAGTGATGGCCTCACTGGCCAACAGGGCTGCTATTGGCAGCCAGTTGCTTCTCTATCAGAGAATACTGCATTTACGTGCTCATCAGAGAATACCACACTTTCACGCCTTCACATATCTGGGACCAGAAGCCTATTGGTACCTTCCGGGACCTATGCTTCTGCCACAATTCCCATCCAACCCTTGCATAATCCACCTGCACTGTAAGCAGGAATGGGAGAGCTGGATCTACTACACGTAGAGTTTGGGCTTGTGCTACAGCTTGCTTTGTAGCCTTAAAGGCCTCCTCTATTTCAGAGGTCCAATCCCATTGTGCACCCCATCACACTAGATGGTGCAGGGGTTAAAACCCCAGCAGTCCCAAATAGGTTTGGAGCTGCTTAACAGTCTCAGGTTGGGGATATGCCGGTATTTTATTAATCACCACCTCTGGCATTACTTTTGTCTTACCTGACCACACAACTCCCAAGAATCTGATAGAGAACCCAGGTCTCTGGACCTTGTCTTCATTGACTGCCCAAACCCAGTTGGCAAGAGCTTCTCACAGGCTTGTCACTGCTGCTTCCAGCTCTGTAAGAGAATCCGAAGTTAGCATTATATCATCAATGTAATGATACAAGTGCACTGCAGGCAGTTGTTTCTACGTGGCTAAATCTTGAGCCACGAGACCATGGCACAAGGTAGGGCTGTGCAGATTTCCCTGGGAAAGACGAGGAATGTCCACTGTCACCCTCCCCATGTGAAAGCAAACTGTTCTTGACTTTCTGGTGCTATGGCAATAGGTAAAAAGGCATTTTCCAAGTCCATCACATCCAAGTTCATGTGACAATCGGTCCATAATGTCCTGACATTCGGCATGGCAGCATGCAGGAGCGGCAAAACTTTATTCAGCTCCCGACAGTCAATCGTCATGATCCAGGAGCCGTCAGGTTTCTTCACTAGCCACACAGGAGAGTTGTACGGGCTATGAGCAAGATGAATAACGCTGGCCTTTTCCAGTTCCATGTAATATCAGACCTGGGACCCACCAGGCCTGGGACCCACAATGTTTAATTAATTCATCAATTGTTTAACATAAGGGCTAACCTACATGGTATTTAATTAAAGTGAAAGAGATATTGATAACAAAAGTCTAAGATGATTTAATGAAAGAAGTTAGGATGGAACCAATTCTTGAAGGATTTAGTCAGACCTAGATTAGTAAGGGGGGATAAGAAGGTCTGCATGGTGGGAAGAGCAGGTCAACAAATGATAGAAAGGGAAGAATGCATCCCTAAGATGTGAAGGAGACCAGCATGGCTGTGGAAGAAATTAGGTAGAGAAAAGCCACATCCCTTGATAGTGAATGCTATCAGCTGTCAACTTCTGAACCAGTTTGTGTGTATAGAAATAATTGATTTTAAAAATTGATTACTAGATTTCAACCTCCACCCCCCAAAATCTGCTTATTGAACAGCTGCTTTCAAAATAACCAGGTGATCAATAAATTAAGTTGTTGTGTTTACCTGGACCTTTAAGATCAATCTCTAGTAGGCCATTCAAGCAGCTTCAAGCAAAGTGTTTAAATGTTTACCCCCCACCACCATGTTTATTGGTTAAAATTAAATATGATAGACAACTAATTTGAAAACTTATGTCTACACAAAAACCTATGTGAGAATGTTCATATCAACTTTACCCATCATCTCTAAAAACTGGAGATAACCAAGCATGTTCTTTAATATGTGAATGGATAAACTAACTGTGGTCCATCTGTACCACAGAATATTATTCAGTAATAAAGATAAATAAGCTAGCAAGCCACAAAAGGATATAGATACATTTTAAATATGCATTGCGAGGTGAAAGAAGCCAGTCTGAGAAGGCTACATACTGTACGATTCCATTTATACGATGTTCCAGAAAAGGCAGAATTATAGAAATTATAAACATCAGTATTTGCCTGGGTTTAGGGGAAAGAAAGAGAGCTGAATAGATGAAGTACATGAACTTTCTAGGGTAGTAAAAAAATCTGTGTGATTCTGTAATAGTATATACATGACACTCACTATTTATTTATTTTAACCCATAGAACTTTACAATACAAAGAGTAAACCTTAATATATGCCAATAAAAAGTATCTTTTAGGAGGTCAGGGGATCCCAAGATGTAATGCAGAATATGACCAAAAAAAAATGAACAAAATTACAAATATGTGAAACAATCTCAATAAAGAGTATGATGGAAAAGGTGCTGACCTAAGTAAATTTGAAAAGGAGAGGACACAATGCCCAGCCTACAACGATCCTGTGGGAGGCGCTAGCCTTCCTGGTACTATTCAGTCTATGAATCAGACCTACCTCTAACACCTTGCAGAAGCCTTTCCTGCTCCCTTGAGAGGAGCTTTTGCCTTGTCAGCCAATTACCATAGCTGTCTCTATGATCCTTCACCCAGACACTAGGCACATCTTAAGTCTCATAGAGGTGCCAAATGGGAACAGTAGTCCAGTCTACAGGTACCCTAAGCTATGCAGGAGTCCTGGGATTTCTCTCTTCAGGTCCCAGAAAAAATGATATTGGTAAACTAAGGTAAAATTCAGCAGACACAGGAGAAGGCAGTGGTAGCTAACACGCTAGCATGTCAATAGCCCTCGGTGCCTTTCCAGGCAGTACATGCCATTCTATGAATTCAATTAGTAAGCCAATAGCAGTTTAGCGGTATGTCATCACTGTCTATCACTGAACCACACAGCTCACTGTGCCAATTGTTTTTGAAATGTACCTGGGATTTGTTTTAATCAGGTATGATGAGATGACAGATACAGAGACAACTGCCTTGAAAGAAGTGTCTGTTACTTACAATTCCCAAAAGGAGAGGACATGCCATGTCAGGCAGGGCCACACAGGGAAGGGGCAGGGTCAGTCAGGAGGCAAGAAGGGTGAGGGGAAAGTGTAGGCAAGAGTCTTTATTCCTGTAATGGCCGGAAGTTGTTAGGTGGGACGTCTCCTATTGGGCAGGAAGCAAAATACGGATGTTGGAGTTTGTAGTTGGAAGGTTAGTAATATAATTTCTATGTACCTGAAAGACCACAAGAATGATAGGAACATAAACAAGTTTGGCCCATGATTTTAAGATGTCAAATCATCAATTGCAGGCTATCAACATTGATTATTACAATGGTATCTTGAAACAGAAAAGGGCATTAGGTAAAAACTAAGGAAATCTGAACAAAGCATAGAATTTAGTTAATAATACAGCAATATTGGTTCATTAATTGTGACAAATGTGCCATATTCGTGTAAGATGTTAATTATAGGGAA
This sequence comes from Rousettus aegyptiacus, assembly GCF_014176215.1. Lineage (NCBI taxonomy): Eukaryota > Metazoa > Chordata > Mammalia > Chiroptera > Pteropodidae > Rousettus > Rousettus aegyptiacus. The sequence goes on along the minus strand of NW_023416311.1, from coordinate 24,784,653 downwards.
AATTGGATGTGAAATGTATGGGAACTCTGTACTATGTTATAACTACTGTAAATCTAAAACTTTTCAAAAATAAAAGTTTATAAAATCAACTTTAAGAATAGCCTATACATTTTAGTTCTCCTTAGTTTTTTGTACTTTAAGTGTATGTGCTACCATGAAAAACAAAAAAGGGAGAATGTTGGTACTTATCCTTTTCTAATGTTTATTCACTTATTTACCAAATACTTATTGAACATATAACTGTTTCTGGCCTGGTGTTAGGGGAAGATTTAAAGAAAGAAAAATGTGAGCCCTGCTCTTAAGAAAATTCCAGTTTAATAGAGGTTATAAGGTGAGGAGCAATTTGAAAAGGAGGGGGAAATGGCAGGAGAGCAGAGCTCAAGGACAAGATCCAGAGACAAAGTCGTGCTATTTGGAAGGTGCTGTTGGGTAGGACACTGAGTCTGTGGTTGGGAGTGGTAGGAGATGCGGCTGGAAAGGAATATTAGCACTCCAGTTTTATAGAGGCATAACATTTGCTGAATGAATGAATGAATGAATGAATGAATGAATGAACGAACGAACGAACGAATGAGCAACCAAAAGCTGAAAGGCCTTGCATGATTTCTAGAGTCTAGACACAAGGGAGCCACCTTTGATTTTTGAGAGGGGGAATAAGATGGCATGGCAGTGATTAGACTCTTGCTACTCCAAGTGTGATTCAGGCAGCATCAATATCACCTGAGTGCTTAATAAGAATGAGAGAATCTGAGGTCAGACCCCAGACACACTGAATCAGAACCTGCATTTCATAAAGATCCCCAGGTGATTCGTACGCATGTTTAAGTTTCAGATGGGCTGCTTTAGAAAGCTCTCTGTGGTGGCAGAGAAAAAATTAGTCTTTTCTTTTTTTTTTTTTTAGTTTCCACCAAAAAAGAAAGGTAGGAGAGAGCGCAGAAAAGACAGAAGAAAAGAGGAAGGAGAGAAGGAAGAAGAGAGAAGGAAAAACAATGACTCACATAAATGAAATGAATAAACAACCTTCTCCCTAACTACTTTCTTCCACCTAAGTCCTATCTTGTAAAAGAAGAATTTGTAATTGGAAGACTTCCAAAACCAGGATCCCAGCCAGTTCCCAGTGGAGAAATTTGTGTCTTTTGAAAGTGCTACTTTGGAATTGGGGGGGGGGGGGGTGCCTGCAATGGCCAATGACGGCAGAGCAACAGGCAGACATGGAACTCTTATTCCCTCTGCAAGCAGATGAAACATGCACTTAATTTCCAGGAAAGTGGCTGCTGGGATGGCAGCTGAGGGAAATCAAAGGCTCAGCAGGCCCCAATAATTCACACTCATTCTGTGTAGCCAGAGCGGATGATGGGATGGCAGGGTAAAAATGTCCCGGCTCTCGCTAGCATACTGCTGTGTGGAGGCCCATCCCATCCCTCTGTCTCTCTCTGCACACTTGCCCAGGGCAGCCAAAATCTGGATTCATGCAGGGAAAGAAAATGGAAACGTCCCAGTCTGCACAGGCTCAGGCTGCTGAGGCAGCCTTTGCAGATGAGTGACCCACTTCCACTATCTCATCTATATCATCTATGCTGCTGGGGCATCTTCCTCCAAGGGACACTCATTATGATCTCTTCTATTTACCCACAAATGCTGAATTCACTTTGATGAGCTGCACGTGATAATGATATCCCCGTGTCTCAGACTTTTATTTGAGATGAAAGACCACAGCAGAGCCTGGCATGTCTGATTAGTGCCCTAAGTTCAGTGATTATTTGGGGAATATAGACAGGGATTTATTTGGGGCTTTGTTCTCTCCCTCCCCTTTATTATTGGGTTGCTGAGAACTGAGCTCATTCTCCAATGAAGGCTGACAGCCACTCGTCTACTCTGTGCCAAGCATGTTCACATATCTTTTTGAAACCTCTCATGAGCAAACCGACAGATGAACCATTTGTCCCCAGTTTACAGACAGGAAAATTGAGGCTAACAGCTAGCTGAGTTGGATCCTATCCAAGACTCTGCTCTTTCCTCTGCGTTGTTAGGGACAATATTAAGTCAAGATCAAAATCCTTTAGGAGCCATCATCCAGGATCCTTGAAATACTATTCTCTGGAAAAACCATCTCCACCCCACAAAGAATGCTGAGTTTTAATTATAACACTGATACTTCATGTTTGTTACAGCTTTATATTTTTTGTACTCCATCACATCTCATCTCATTTAATGCCATAAGGATATATCATGAGACCTGTAGAGCTAGGTTAGTATTCCTAATTGTTGGGAGAAAGGCATCGAACCAACAAGATAAGCAGCAGAATGGTGGGGAGGGAAGAGACCTGGAGGAATCAAGAGGTGCTAGGCTGCCTTACCTTCCTGCCTGTGTGCATTGACTCATAATTTTACCCAGCAGATATTGGAATGTGTGGCCTGGAGCTGATGAGACAAAACTAGAAATAAATAATTGTTGCCTTTGAAAACTTGAACATTGCCATGAGGAAGAAGCAACAATCTTAGTGTGTGTGTGTGTGTGTGTGTGTGTGTGTGTGTGTTTTCCAGAAGGCATATGAGAAGTGAGAGAATCTAGCTTCTAACTAGGTCCCTGATGAATCCTAGCAACCCCATAGCTCAGATTCAAATAAATTCAGAGCTAGAAGCCCTGAGCAGGGTATATCATGAGAACCGGTTGTGCCTGACCAACTAACCATCCACCAAGGGCACTAATTGTCTGAAGATTTTATAACTTTTACATGAAAAGAGTGATAAGAGTACCTGATCATCCAAGACTAAGATTCTCAAACCACTTGGGGATATCACCTTTTTCAAATCAACCTCCTCCCATAGAACACATAATAAAGATACTAGCTGTGGAACACAGACCTGAGATGGTGGTTGGTTAGTAGCAAGGCAGAAGCATTTTTAAGCTGGTGTCACATTTATCATCTTTGAATCTCATCTTAAGAGAATTGATCCCAAATCTTAAAGAGAGTGACTGTAAAACTCTAGGAAACTCGAGGTGCCACAAGACGCTGCGTGAGCAGAGCCATGCAATGCGGAGGACTGAAAGATGTGCAGCACAGCGATGGAGAGGGCCATCCCCATCCCCAGTGTGAGTAATTGCTGTGGTGATGCTGCAAGAAACATGTAGATAAGACATCAACTCAGCCTCTTTGGTGAGAGCCCTCATATGACCTAGCATTAGTGCGGATGGGGAGAGGGGAAGGGGCATAGGGGCAGTGTCTAGCTGTGACACCGGAGCAGTTAAGAGGCAGGAGTGTTTGTGGCTAGGAGGTAGGGCAGAGCTCAGGGGAGCAGCTATAGCTGGAGAACTTCAGTGACCTCCAAGATGGAGTGTGAGATGCTCTGAGATGATACCAGAGGGAACCCCGCCCATGGGAGATCAGCAGCTTCCCCTCTCAACCTGATTATAGCTCATTCAACCTTTAAAATCCAGTTCCAAGGACACTTCTTAAAGTCTATTTTTTTTCTAGAAGTGAGTCATCCCTCTCCAAACTCCCAGAGCTCCCAGTGCTCTTAACCTTATTGCACATATTATTTTCCATCTTGTACTTGAGCTGCCCATGGTCTATTTGCCCTAATTAATTTTTCTAGTCCACAACCACCTGCTTCCTGTTCCTCTCTCCTTCTTACATCCAACATCTACTTCTAGATTCTACATTCATAGGGGGAAAAGACCTCATCTCTGAGTCCTCCCCCACAACCCAGCCAAAATGCTTCACACACTATTGACGTGATGATTTCATTTTTGATTGACTGCATGACTAATGAAAAAGACAAGACAGAGACCCCATTGGGGAGGAAGATGGGTGCTTTTTAGTCCTCTGGGAAAGAAATCTTGGCAACTTTGTCTCCACTGCAGCCTCATTCTCCCAGGAGGGGTCAATTCGTCCTCACAGTGGTGAGCCAAGAGGCGGAGGGAGGGAGACAGCAAATGCAAGTGCCTCGGTCTGCCTTAGAGGAAATGCCCTTGACAGGGGCTGGCCCTTAGTATGTGTTATTCCAGCTGGCTCTCAGGAATCAGAGGCAGAGAAGACAGGGAGGGCCTCATCTTAGCGGCTGGTGGGTGAAGGAAAAAGGAAGAGGAGGCAGGGGCAGAGGCAGCACCTCCACTGACTAATTAAACCCTTTGGTAGCTGGCCCCCACCAGCTCAAGCAGATTATCACTGCTGAATCAGCTCCCTGCCAAGGCCAGACTCACACTCCCTTTTTTCCTGCTTGATTTGCCTAATGGAAGCTGACAGTGAAGTTCAACCCTGATTGTCAGATTTCAGTAGGAACCTCAAGGGGGGAGAGGAAGGCAGACATTTGAAGAATAAAAATAGCACACATAATGAGATCCTTTATTTAGCTGAACTAGTTCTTTAATGACTCACCTCTCTCTCTCTCTCTCTCTCTCTCTCTCTCTCTCTCTCTCTCTCTCTCTCACACACACACACACACACACACAGTGTTGTGCACACAAACATCTGATTTTTCACTTAGGTTGGAGATCTTGCCTAAGTCCTGTAGGAAAGACAGGCCATCCATCCTGGACTATAGAAATCTCTGAAAGGCGATGTCATTTAATGGTGAATATGGGAAATATTCCCTTACATTTTACCAACCAACCAGCCTTCCCATTCCCCAATCTCTTTCAATAAGTTCATTTTCCAAAATGTGACCTAGGAAACTTGTCTAATGAGCAAATACGTGGGCAGATACTTGTGACCCTGGATGGTTCTTTGCATTTCTGTGTCTCTCGTTCTATAAACTGAGATCTGGAAGGTTTGGTTAACTTTCAAAACCTAAACTTCTCATCAGAAAAATTAGTCTTAACTCTTATAAGAAGGAGACAGTATGGCACAGGTAAAGCTACTAAATACTGTCTATCACATATTATTTGAACAATAAACATCAGCTCCTTCCTGACTCTGAAGTGTAATTTTCTAGGTTTTCAGAGTTGAAAACCTAGTCTATTAAAAAAAAAAAAAAAGGTTTGAATTGTAGTGAAGGCAGCTGACAGTTCTGAGTGTTTGCAGGTGCCAGATGCCAATCCAAGCACTTCGCATGCATTTACTCAGGTAATCCTTACCACTGATATTCCCATTTTACAGGTGAGGCAACCAAGGTACAAAGGAATTAAATAACTTACCAAAGTCATCATAGCATTAGTCAATGTTAAACATAGAATTTGTTTTTAAATTGCCTTAAAAGTTGAATAAATAGAAAAGGCTTCATAAATGTTGGATATCAGTATCCTGCATCACATTTGTGCAAAAATCCTTCCATAAGAAGCTTCTAACAAATAACAAGAACAAAAACCTGTACATGCTGAGAAAAAGGGGGACTCAGGCATCCTAGTAGAGAAATATAGGGCCTGGACTAGGGTACAACTCTGAAAGTGAGTGCCTCCCTACATTTGCTTCCTACACAGCCCACCCATCTCATACTATTCACAACTACATGAGGGAGAGATACAAAGAGTTCAAAACTATGTAACCTCATTGTCTTAAAGATATGACTGAACATTGACTTTTGCAGTACCTGAGCCAACCCAACCACAGGCATTTTTAAGAAAACTTTTCTGAGTGTCTTTTCCCTTCAGATATAAACCATGCTTTTCCTTTTTATTATTTTCCCCCCACTCTAACAAAATACTTGAGTGTTAGTTGCCATTTTTAATGGTCATTATTTTCCCTAATTTCTCATTATTTTATCCACATGTCCTGTTTTGCAAATGTGGGAGGTGTGGTGCAGAGAATTTACATAGGTTGCCCAAGATGCTAATGAAGGAAGCTAAGAAAGATTCAGAGTCCAAGGCCTAAATTCTGTTCACCGTAAGATTCTCCTTCCTTGTGTACTCAACATGGAATACTAGGCACAATAAGAGCAGAAAAGTACGAAAGAAGAGAATACAGTCAGTTACTCCAGAAACTTGGAACTTATTACTCTATCTTGACTTTTCATATTTTCCTAACATGCCCATCAGAGGGACCACACTAACTGCCATCTGAGATGCCTGCATTTCTCACCAGGTACATCTTCTTCATGGCTCTCTTGGTGTCTCCACCAGAGGTGAATCTCCACTTTGATTCTCAGGATTCTGCACAGTGAAGCAGCCCTAGCCAACCTGCCATCCTTCCCTTCCTACACTTCAAGAGGACAATATTCATATACATTTATATATGTGGTTGAGAAAGTTTAAAAACCCATGGTCTACTCATTGCTATGCAAAGCAACAAAAGCACCCATTTTTTGAAGTGTCTCTGAGTAACTGTTTAAATTACTACAAATATTTAACTGTAATTTCAGGAGGCAGGCATGATTTTTATTAATCATCAGTTTTTTATTATCAGTAGAATGTTAACTTTGACAACAGAACAATATAATAACAATCATGGCAGAGAGAGTCCCCAACTTTTGCTCACTTCATGTTCCATCTGCTCTATGAACAAGCGACTAGAAAAGTGGCCAGCAGAGGGCTGGGGACAGATAAAAACAGCAAGAAGAGTTCAGAATCAATGAAGCAAGCAGGACCCAAACAGCTCCTTGCCTACCAAGCCCATTCACCTCTATTCAACACTAGTCAGTGGCTTGGCTTCTGCTTTCTCCCTGACAAAGAGACAAAATGATCACCACCAACTTTGCCAGAGTAATCCAAATAAAATAAAAAGAATGCCCACTCAAACTGGGGAAAGGGTATGGAACTACAGTGCTGGCATTAGTGGTTGAGATATGTCAACACATTGCAAAAAGATGAAATATCAGATAAAAGTATATTATGGACAAAACAAAAAAGGCTTCAGCCCAGACTATGCTAAAGAAGAGACACAGTGGTGAAGAAGCTGGTTTTCTGAGAATAACTCAGGGCGGACTCTAGACTAGAGGTCTAAAAGAATAGAGATTGGTAGTGAGATGCAGAGCAGTTACAGAAAACTTAATTGAATGTGTGTTTTCCTTAGAACAGATATGCCATTTAACATTCCAATCTACACTTGTCCTTTTAGAGTAGAAACAAGAGAAGTTCCAGATGGAAACCTAGAAGCAGATAGACTGAGAATGAAAAAGGGGTTTGGGGGGATACAGGAAGTGTGTTTCCAGTAAAACAAACAAACAAACAAACAAACAAATAAACAAAAAAATGCTCTAATAGATGGAGTCATTGACAGGTTGGATAATTTTGAGGATACAGTAAAGATATATTATTATTTTATTAACAGGAAAAGGGAGGGAGGGAGGAAAGGAAGGAGAGAGGAAGGGAGGGAAGGGGGTAGGAGGAAAGAAGGAAGGGAGGAAAGAAAAAGGGAAGGGAGGAAGGGAGGAAGGGTGGAAGGGAGGAAGGAAGGAAGGAGCTCCAAGTTGGAGGAAGAAACTCAGGATCCAAATATAAAGTAAAATAAGGCAGGAGTGCTTCTGAATCATTAATAGAGTATTCAAAAAAAGAAGAGAGGAATCTATTTAATCTATATTCTAGGAAACTTTTCTATTGAGTAGTATAATCCCCAAGATAGAAATGTAATCCTAGTATACTATCTGGCTCTGAAGGCTGAAAATTGTACATAGTCATAATAAAGCAAGTGGTTTTGTTTTCTTTTCAGGCTTTAGAATTAATCCATAGAGAAAGTAAAGAAGCCTTAGTTTTGGTTACTGGACACCATGACTGTGTTTTCAATCTTGATCAAATAAAAGTGATGTTACAGCTTATAAAGGTTGGACAATTGAGGGAGGGATGAAAAGGAAGAAGAGAAAAGGATGTGATTGCTGAAAGGCTCAGCTTCAACGGTTATTAGTCAGGAATCTGCTATCACTAATGCAAGAAGAAACATAGGCTTAAATATGTTATTTAAAATTATAAGTATAACCATGACAAAAAAATATAAATTACAAATATCAAAAAAATAAGACTGAAGAAGTTCCTGTTGTAGTCTATGTGGATACAACAAAAAAATACAGTGGCTCTGGAGGGAAGAGGGGAGATGGAGTGAGTGACTGGCATTTTTACTTTTATATGTTAGGAAGTCAGTATATATGCTTTACAGCTGATAAATTATTAAATATTGTTACAAGCATATTATCTGGAAGAGAATCAAAAACAAGAGGAGTTAAAAGACATTAACTGGTTAAGAATGAGAAGGAGAAGTCTATTTCTTTTTTGTTAACGAACTTCTGAACTATTTTATTTTTTTTTGTATATTCATGTAGTGCTTTGATTAAAATTTAAATAAAAAACCATCATTCAAGCAAATGAAAAAATAGTTACACTCTCTCCTGGGAAATTGTGACTCATCTCAAGATAAGAGATTTATTTGCTTCAGAACGAATCTGAGAATCTTAAATTTTGCACAACTTGATTTTCGTAAATTAATAAAACTGCAGCAGTGATTCTTGTTTTTATTTTAACTTCTGTCTCACTGTACATATGCATCTCATGCTTTTATGAAACCTCCTCATCAAAGGTCCAAGGCACCATGCAGTTGGCTTATTAAATAATCCTCAGTTTGATTTCCCTCATAAGTCACATCTAGATCCCCATCACGTAAGAATTATTCATTTCCCCACTCTATTCTTTTTCCATGTAAGTTACTGAATTCAGATAGCATATGAGTTCATCCCATACAGAAGCTTCTCAATCTGATTTTTAATTCCCCTCCTTCCTGCTCCCAGCAATTATCCCCAACTGCCTACTCTCACCTGCTGCAGTCATTGGCAGGTCCGTCTTGGATTATTTGTTCTTCTCTTACTTCTTCCAAGGCCAATCATGCAACACTCTTGAAAATCACAGTAATGGCAAAAAAAGGTAACTAAAGAAAAAGTTTACCCTTGCCTACTTGTTGATTGCATGAGAAAAAAAGATACATGATCCAGAGAGCCAACATATATTGAGATGGGTGCCTCATATCAATGACCCACTAAATTCTCACAAGCAGCTCATGATACAGGTATTGCTTCCTCTCTATTATAGACAAAAACAAAACAAAACTTCATAAAAGTTAGGCACCTGTCCTGGTCACTCTGTTATTATGACAGTGTCAAATTTAAACTTAGGTCTATCTGACTTCCTGTGTCTTCTTAAAATATAAATCACAATGTAATTACATTGTGGTTAGCTTTTTACATAAGACAAGTTACAGTGGATAACAAAGTGATGTTGAATATAACTGCATTCTAACTAGCTAGCTTGCATGTAATCAAAAACTTGGAGCTGCTGCTATATGCCGGCATCAAGGAATAATCAAAAGGGTTGAGCATCCAGGGTATTGGCTTTAATCTGGTCCTATGACCAATTAGCAGTCCAGACTTGAGTTTTCTCATTTATAAAATAAAATGTTTTCACTGGGTAATTATTAAGCTCTCTTCCAACACTGAAGAATCTATATATTTGAAAGAAATAAGGCTCATTAAAGCTATTCTCTTATTTTCAGATATCCTGCAAATCACTGAGGTGAATGAGGTGGAAAAGTGGATTTAAAGTTAAACAGTAAGATAATAATTGAACTAAAAATAAAATGCACGTATTATAATACTTAACTTGTTACTACTTGTCATGGAATGGATTTAATGTACTATAGTGTATTAGTCTGTTTGAGTTGCCATAGCAAAATACCACAGACTGAATGGCTTAATCAACAATTTTATTTCTCAGTTTTGAAGATTAGAAATCCAAGATTAGGGTATCAAGTTTCCAGCAAGGTAGGTTTCATTCTGAGGCCTGTTCTCTTAGCTTATAGACAGCTTGCTGTGTGCTCACATGACCTCTTCTTTGTGTGCAGGGGTGGGATGGGGGAATAGAGAGAGACAGAGAGAAGAGAAAGTTCTCCAAATATAGCTGGAGAGGGATAGGGCTTCAATGTATGAATTGGGGGTGGGGGGCAGGGGGAGAGTGTCACAAACATTCAGTCCATAACAGGTAGCATAAGAAGATAAGGGCACAGGTGCATTAGATTTGAATTGCCAAATTATTTCTTTTAAGAAGAGTGAAGAAAGTGTCATATAAATCCCTCAGGAAAACTAAATTTTTGCCATCAATTGACTCTAAATTAAATTTGTCATCTCTATGACAATGAGAAATCACCGAATGATGCTCTGAAAAAATCCTGACAATAATAAACTATTTCTTCAGCATCTCTCAATAAAAGTTGGGGCTGTAATGTCAAAACCAACTCAGTAAAATAATTATGCTAGGATTATGGATTACAGAATATTTTAAAATAAATGTAATTTAGTTTCTTCCAAATGTACAAAGTAATTAGAATTGGGTCAACAAAACATTGTCTAACAAAGATCCTTAGGGGACCTGCTTTAATGAATAAATAAGACATTTGTGATAAGCATGACTTTTTTTTTTTTTTTAAGAAGGGGTACTTCTGCAAAGCTTGAAGAGTTGTTTGTCTCTTAAGTAGTTTAATTATTCTCCTGGGGCTTATGTTTATACAATTAATTTGCTTAGAAACATATTTTTGTTTTTGTAGGCCAATAGATTTTATTTAGAAATAGGGATGTTAATGAGAGGAGACTGGCTGTATCTGATTCAGAAATCCTACGTTCCATGTCTTTTACATCCAGTTTATGTAACTGGCCTTGATGCCCATCTTTATGGTGTAGCCAAAGGCCTTATTGATAAAATAGCCCAGAGAAGTTCTAAGATAAATGAGATAACAGATTGCATTGAAGGGAAATAGTTCTCTGGTCTCAATGCTTCTCCATAATATTAGCTAGAGATGTTCTCCGGCAAGTGTTTTGTACTAGCCTCAGCACTGTATATCTCACCTCTTTTCCAAGCCAATGGACAAGTGCAAATATGAGAAGAAAAAAGAAAAAAAATTGTGCAATTCCACTGTGTATGATTTATGGATATCTTTGTCTCTGAGAATCTCAGAGGAGTTCTTTTTGATAAGAGCCATACCTAATTAGAAAGTAAAGAACTACAGGAAAAATCCAAAGATACTGAGATTAGATGTCCAGTGAGCTTAAATCAATAGCACCTGTATGAAATGCCCTCTTGCTGGCAGCTACACAAAATGTGGATGCATTCTTGTTATCATGTTCCTTACCTCCTAAGAGCTAGGAGAGAGAGCTGAAAGCACCAACAAAAGGAGCAGGCATGCCTTTATTTACCAAGGGTTGCATTAGCAAAATGTTTTTGGGTGATGTTGCCTATCTTAAGCCATGGGAGCAGAATATATGGTATTACTATGTTCCCAGAAGAGACATTTATATTTCTTAAATTCTGCTGAGTGATTAAAACCAAATCTAGTCACTCAAACCAAAAAGAATTCACAGATTATGTTTTCCTCCCCTTGGGTAGTTTGGCTACAACAATTTGAAGGGTTATAATAATGAACACAGAATCACATTGTCTATTTTTACATCACAACTCTATCATTAAGTCACATTAATGGAAATCCAGCTCAGAATCAGTATATATCAATCACTCCTAATTTCATCAATTACTCCACTCCTAGGTAATTACCCAAGAGTAATAAAAGTACATGTCTACTCAAAGACTTACACTTGAATTTGAAGCTATATTTTTAATAGTTCAACACTGGAAATAACCAAAATGCCCATTCAGAGGTGAATAGATAAACGGAATGTGGGGTATCCTTATAATGATTTACTACTCATCAAGAAATAGGAATGAACTATGCATACAAACAATATCATGGATGAATCTCAAAATAACTATAGTGAATGATGGTAGATAAAACAATATCATACAATTTCATTTATATAAAACTCTAGAAAATGCACACTAACTCATAATGACAAAGAGCATATAAAGCAGTTGACTGAGAAGTGGATGAGGGTAGGGAAGTGGATAGATTAATAAAGATTTCATAGGCAAACTTTAGGAGGTGATGGATATGTTCATTACCTTGGTCGAGATGATGATTCTATGAGTATCAAAACACCAAATTTTATTTACATATGTCTACTTTATTATATGTCAATATATATCATGAAGCTTTTTTATCAGGCAGAATATGTAAAGCTGAAAATGTCTTAGAAAATTCATAATGCATCAAAATGCCAGCATAGAGCTGGTATTTGAGTCAATAAATTAAATTCATGTTCTAAATATGATGTTCAACAGAATGGCAATGCCCAATTAAGTTTAATAATCTAAATTTTATGATTATTCATCTCAGTCAAAAACTGAAGTTTACCTTTCTGGAAGAGAAGTATTAGCTGAGTTATCAGTGCATGCAAATTTGCCTTGGACATATTGCTCTATATACAGGTTTGAAGTACAGGTGTAGCAAAAGTAACCTGAGTTTAGGACTCAAAATAAAAAGATTCCCAGTGCCTATGACTCCCTCCCAATTTCCTCTTATGAATTAACCCATGTGTGCTTGCTAACCTTGCTGTGAGTACTGGTTCCTCTAAGGTTTCTCCACATAGAATGGCCCTCGTTTGGCTCTAAGAGAGTGGTGAGTGGAGACCTCAATCACCCAGTGTGCCTGGCTTTGATCAACTTGACCCCCTAATTGTCAAATTCCTGGTAAATGTTCTGGTGAGGAACATTGAGGAGGCATGCCATCCTCTCTGGTCAGCCAAATTATCATCTCTGAGTTATCAGCATTTCCACCCAGCTCCTCCTAAGGAATTACTTCTCTCTCTCTCCCCCCATCAAAATTGGGCTCTCTGAGGCTCTACCTCCTTCCTTGTCGTCACTGGGATAAAGGGGGTACAGGCCTAGCCCCAACTTGTGTCACCAGCTGTCTGGACTCAGGTCCATCAGGCCCTTCCTTTTTGTTGTCATCATGCGAAGCTCAGACAGACATTGCCAGAGGTAGGATGTTCCCTTGCAAAAAAAAAAAAAAAAAAAAAAAAGAAAGAAAGAAAGAAAAAGCTGCTGTATCGGCATATCGGCTTCTTGCTCGGTGCCCTTCTACTAGTTTCTCTAAAGCAAAGTATCAGGGACCTTGCTACCCCTGACTCCCCCCCATCCCCTCCCCCAAAACTTGGCTTATTACTGCTGTTCTGAACCCATTTTTCTTGCCACTCTTGTTCTGCCTTCCCAACTGTCTCACCCATGGCTCATGGGATTCAGAATAGATCCCCATCTTTCTCTGATTTGGGCAGAAAGGGATACTAATTTCAACTGGTTATTGAAGCCAGTTCTTTTTAAAGAAGTCTGAAGTTTTCCCAACTCTTTTTTTCTAGGTCTGTGAGAAACATAAAGATATAATTACTTTCTTTTCCCCTGCCACCTGGTTTCAAGGTAATCAATTATTCCACAACTACTTCCATTTAATATGAATTTACCACATTCTGGGCATTGTACTGCGTTCTTTGCATGACATGCCTCCTTAAATTTCTTTTAATTCTCAAAACTGCTCTTCAAAGTAGTTATTGTATTCTTCCTGTGGATAATGCCTGTGTTCATGGAGGTTAACAAATCTGCCCAAAGCTACAGAGCTAACAAGTGACCAGTGACCAAATGACTTTAGGTCTAGTTTTTCTTCTCCTCCTCTGATACCATAATGCCTTGATTCTTAAAAATCCTTTAATGGGGGAGATTTCTATTATTATTGTGACTTCCATTCCCAATTCACAATTCACTAATAACTGAACTTAGTCTGTGGGACTTCTTCAGTTGGCTTTCCTACTGCCTGGGCCTTCCTGAGGTTTAGAGGCACAAGAATGTGGGGCCTGGGGTCATTATTCAACTCAGAGCTTTACTCAAAGGTAAAAAGCACTACTAACTAAACAAAACTAAACCATTGAAGGCCCGTGAGCTCTGCTGGTATTTAATAAAGGAATTATCAGTGACCTGAAGCCCTTCAAGCAGACCAAAGAGAACTTTCCTATTTTCATACTTTTTGTTCTTGGCATGAGAGCGAGTACTTGCAAATATGTGTTTCTCTAAAAATACCCAATAATTAAAACATCATATCAATCAACTTGCATTCTCCAAAATCATTCCACACTTGGGAGGATTGACCACATTCCATTTTTAGCTACTGTGAATGTATTTAAAAAAAAAAAAAAAAAGGCTAAGTTTTTATGAATCTTGAAAAGACATCCCACTCTGGCCCTTTTAACCAAATGAGTCCATACATCACATGTTCTTCCAGATGGTAAACCCGAGTACCTAAACCTGTGAAGCCTTTTATTGCTATTGCATGTACTAGGCCTTCCTTTCTGTTGACCTACTGTCCTCCAAACCCTATTGCTGCCAACTGTACTCCAAGCTCCTGGTTTCTAGCCCTGTCTTTATTCCTGCTCTGGCTTTTAAACTTGAGTTTGTCCTATGTTTCTCCTGACATTTGATGTAAACGGTCTTCAACCACTGTGAGTTGGCTTCTCTCTCTGCCTCATTATTAGTTTCCTGGTTCTGACACCTAACGTCCAGAGAAAGGCAGCATCGGTCCTCCTGCAAAGAGGATATTAGGCAGGTAATTAGAGTTATGAGTGTTTGCACATTCCATCTAAGTTTGTATTTTCTATCAGGTTGTGTGAAATATGTATGTTCATTTTCATGCCTATTTAACACAAAAGTCCCTATCTTCGGGGGTAATGTGCCATTTTATCAGTAGTTTTCTATCTTGTGAAGATCATAACATCCTAATATTCTTGGCTCCGCTCCTCAATTCTCTAGAGGATTTCTTTCTAAGGTATTAATCTTGGCAGCAGTGCTCATTAATATGATAAGACTCTCTGGTTTTAAATAGCTCTTCAGACCCAAACAGGCCATAATTGAATGGAAGCTTTAATTGTTTTCTCTTAGCAAACAATCAGACTGAGAGAGCAAGGACACCTCAGACAAAACACCACTGCTCCATTCAGGAATGAAAGGCATGTGTTTCCATTCACTAATAGGCAGAAATGTCACTAGATCTTGGAAAGGCTGACTAGGGACTCTGTTTAGAGGAGAGAGCTATTGAATTCCCCCTTCTGGCTGGCAGACAGCTCAGTCGCATGGTTCACTCTTCTCCTGTCACTCCTGTTGATTTGCCTTCAAGGTGGTCACTCAGAGGGAGTGAAAGAAAAGGCCACCACTTGCCATTTTAGGCCCAGAGATTAAGCTATGACTCCTCTCCAGCTACAACTTTCAGAGGCTCCAGAAAATGGATGGCATACATGTCTTAGTCTTTTGTTCACGTTTAGTGGAATCTTATAGAGAGATAATAATTGCCACCTCTCAAAAAATAAATAAATAAATAAATAAATGAAAAATAAAAAATAAAAATAAAAAAACACACACGTATAGCCAGTGGCATGGGCTTGATGGATCAGTAGCTGGCCCTAGATCAGCAAATTTCATTTTCTACTATGTATCAACTCAGTAAACCATGTTTTTAAGCTTACTGACAGTTGGCATCTACTCTGCTGTACTACCTGCTGCCTGTTCTCTTCTTTCATTGGCACTTAATTTTCAAGCTATCTGCATTCCAGTTGAAAAACAGTAAAGCCTGAATTTTTAACCTTTTTTGTTGTTATGAGACAGCGGGAGAGGGCATGTCTGTATGCCGTACAGGTTATGTTCTCTACCATTTTGGCAATTTACAATCATAGAAATTGTTTATACTCTGGTTTCAGAGGAGACACAAATACTAAGCAAGGAGCAGAATGTAAGACTGGACACATTTCTAGCTTCACTGAGTCAGATCTCCAGACTTGCCTCCTTGCTATGGGAAAAGAATTCTAGAACATCCCACATTCCTAGGTTCATGGTAGGAATTAAAACATGTTTAAAGCTAAGTGTCTCTAATTTTGGAAGGAACCATGTCCAAATTCACTTCTACCATGACCTTTAATTATGTAAGATCAATTGGCCATGTTACAGTGTGGTAGAGACTGCTAGAAGTTTAGCAAAATCAGTAACTCTTCCTTCTTGGATATATTGTTCAGTGCCCATGCAGGAAAATAGTTATATTTATGTAATTGGTCACTTCCGATATTTACAGTGTTCTTCCACTACCATTTCGTGATCCCTTTGTTTTCAATCAAGTCCCAAGCTGGATAAGGTATTGACTTTATGTGGTGATGTGAACCTTCATTCCTGAAAGGACTGAATATTAAGTGGCTTTGCCTTCATTTGATTGGTCTAGTTTTACATTCAATATGTAACTCCAGAGAACCCCAAGTTTGAAGCATCATCTGGCATGACACCACTATGTAGCAATGGGTAACCCAATTTACCCTAAATAATCAATAGCTACACTTTAGCCACCAAAATAAGTGATCTCCGTGCCTGTTGGTCCAATGGCATAAACAGCCCTAAAATGGCCAAGTAGTAACTTAAAGTTCCTATTAAATTGAACCCTAGCTGTACACTCTGTTGGAAGCATTCTTCCTATGGAAATTAAGCCTAAAATGGTGAGAATGGGAAGCATTAGGTATTTAATTAAGAAAGAGCACCATATATCAGTTACTTATTGAAAGTATATTTAACATCAGGTTTTCAGAGTACTTTCCCCCAACTGGCACTATAATGAATTCTTAAGTAAGCTATTTACCTACACATCTGACCAGCTGCTTCCGTGTAATGAGATACATGGTAAGACTAGTAAATTCCATGGGTACAAGTCCATTGTCACATTGAAATATAGGTTCCTTCATTAGAAGTGATTTTGTGAAGAAAGGTACCAATGCAGGATTGTTGTTGGAAACTTAGGTCCTCAGACTACATTGGTGAGCTAATCCATAGCCTTTATCTCTGCCCTTGTGGCAACTTTGTCCATGTGATTATTGAGAGCCTACTTGTCAGGGAAGACTTTTGCTTAGCATTAACATGGAACATAAGTATGTTGACACACTATATAGTCAAACCTCTTCCCCAGATTTATTGTTGGCACTTTTCCAATTCTGTGCTTTCCAATTCCTGACTGTCTAGCCAGACACTTAGCCACTGCACATGAATCAGGGTAGATCCCAACTGCTGATCTTTCTGTCCAGTCAAGGTGGGAAATCAAATGACTGCCCAAAGATTTGCCTTTGGGGAAGATTTTACTTTATCGGGGTCTTTCAAGAATACTTTCGATCAGGGCTGTAATACCACAGCAGTTCATTTCAGACTGGGGAGTGCACACTGTGCAAAGCAATTGTAAACCAGTCCCAGGCTATTTCTTTTTCAGTAAACCAGCCATCTCTGAGGCTAGAGATGTGGATTGAGGGGAAAGAGTTTCTAGTCAGTAGAATAGGAGATGCTTTGGTGCTCTGCCCAGATCTCCTCAACACTCACCATTTTGGTACCTTCCAACAGTGTTGTGCTGCTTCACCAGTGATTCTTCATTTGAGAGCTTTCTGTGGGCCTATATACATGGAAAGCCAGAGTGCAGAGGCGTTAACACCTCAATTTGGAGTTAGAGAGTAAGTATAGCAGCTTCCCCATCCCTTAAATAAGATATTCTACTCTATCTCCTAAAGAGCTCCAGTGGAATTAACCACTACGGGTTGTTCAAAGTCAAAATTCATTAATGTACCTATGTTAGCTTCTTTCTCTTCCCTATCTCACATCTTCATTTCTTTACCAGTTCTTTCTGGGATAATCTTTCAAACAAACCACACATACTCAGATCCTGTCTCAAGGTATGCTCCTTGGTGAACTAAGGCCATGACATACAGCTCACATCACATGGTAACATGATGTCACATGCTCATTTTCTTTTCAGAAAAACAAAACAAAACAAAAACACCTCCTGTACTCTACTTCTCTTTGTGTTACCTGCAATGACAATACCTAATGTGACATTGGAAACTACATCATAAAGAGACTTGTCAGCCTGGGTGCCTGAATGACTATATAAAAATCCCTCTTTCCCAGTGGCCCTGGAATTTAATTAAAGTATTATGTGGATAAGAAATATACTATTTCCTTGAGCCAAAGTATAGGTTTTTTTTTTTACCTTCAGTGACATATATATAAACCTCAAGATTATTATTTTGAATGGAAAATAAAGTAAACAAAAAATTAAAAAGATTTTCAGAGAAACCAGATCACTAAACTAAGCTTGATTTTGTTATCCTAGACCCCTAATTTTCTTCACATTAAAGCTACTCAAAAACAAACAAAACAAAACAAACATAGGAAACAAATCTATAAAAGTTTATTAAATTTAAACCTAGCCAGCACTCACTGGTCGCCTCAAAGTTATGCAGAATCATTTTGTTCTGAGGAAAACTGTTCACATACCATGTAGCCTTTGCCCACTTTACCAAGGGAAATCTATTCTTTTTCCCCAGTATTTTCTACTTAATTTGCTTTCCTGCCAGGGAAATGTTTTTATCAGCCACCTAAAGAGGATGTCTTCAAACATTTCACTCCCTCATTTATCCCTGGATTGCTTATACCCCCACTGACAAATTTAAATCATAGGTTGGAAGTCTCCCATTGTATAAATAGATTAATGGCAGAATAAATGGAAGTTACAATTCCAGTAATTGTGAAATAGTTTATATCTGATTAAACTTCATGCAGATAATGATGATAAATAGGGACAAACAAAACAAACAAAGAACAACCTTTCAGATGCCACTAGAAAATAATCAAAATTGGAATGGATTCAGAGAGAAGATTTTAGGCTTCCAGAGTAGCTGAAAATTTAGGGAGAAGAAAATGTTTAAAAGGAAGGATCCACAGAAAGAGAAGTCCCTGAATCTGCACGTAAACTCCCCTCGAATTCTTGACTGACATCTGAATTATTGCCTATGTGGGAAAGATGCCAAGACATCCAGCAGAGAGCAACAGCTGGAAGGTTGAACAACTTGAACAGAGATTTAAGTTGTGACCTACTTCAGAAGAGATAGAGTTCAGAGTTTGAATTCCACCAAGTTACCGAATATTGGTAAAAACCTGGACTTTCTTTTAATTTCTAAGAAGGGCCATACCTTACATATAAAGACTAGTTGCCAGGACTTAGAATTCATCCTAAGACTAAAAGAAACACTGAAACAGACCCACCCTCACAAAAGATAAAATGAAACAACCACAAGTTCAAAGTAATTAGCTATTAATTATATCACTCTTTAGAGCAAAAACCAACCCTTCCAAAGATGATTATAGAATCCATAGTTTCCACTGCATCCACAATGTCCGTACACAATAAACAACCAATTAATGGACATAGAAAGAATGCTGAAATGTGATCCATAGTCAAGAAAAAAAAAATCAATCAAAAGACTAAAACCCTAGATAACTCAATGTTATAACTAACAAACAAGGACATTTAAGCAATAATTGAATGTATAATCCAGGACATAAAGTAAAAGGTGGTTATAATTAGTGAACAGAAGAAGACTACCAATAGAGAAATAGAAACTATAGAAAAAAGAGCTAAAATTAAATTCTAGAACTTTAAAATATAACATTAGAAATTAAAATTTCACTGGATAGGCTTAACAGAAGATTAGCTACAGTAAAAGAAAGTCGTCGTTAATTTAAAAGATAACAAAAGATTGGAAAAAATTGAAATTCCCAGACACATGTGGGATAATATCAAATATTCTAATATATATGCAATTGGAGGTGCTGAATGAGAGGGAAAAAAGCCAGAAAATATAGATGAAGAGGTAATTGTTGACTTCCTAAAATTTCGTGAAATCATTAACTTACACATCCAAGAAATACAGAGAACCTTCAGCAAGCAGGATAACTAAAAAGAAAAATAAATGAAAAGATGACCTAAGTACATCATAGTTACATGGCTGGAAACCAAACATAAAGAAAATGTCCTCAAAGTAGCCAGAGAGAAATGAGGTATTATATACAAGGGAACAATGATTCTACTTTAAGTTATTTCCCTTTTGGAACAATGGAGATTAGAAGATAATGGAACTATCTACCTAGAATTCTATATCTAGAAAATATTCTTCAAATACGAAAGCAAAATAGACATTTAACATAAACAATATTTGAGAGAATTCATTGTTAGCAGACCAGAGCTTAAAGAAATGCTAATAAAATTTCTTCAGGCTGAAAGTAAATAAAACCTATTTCAGTTCTCACACTATAAACAAGCAACTTTTTTGCATTTTAAATTTTTTGTGTCACATTTTTCATATTTTTTTGTGCTTTTTGTTGATGATTTTGCTGTTTAAACTAGCTCCTAAGTATAGTGCTGAAGTGGTGTCTAGTGTTCCTACATGTAAGGAAGCTATGATGTGCCTTATGAAAAAGATACATGTGTAGGTAAACTTTTTCCAGACATGAGTTACAACAATGTTAGCCCTCAGTTCAATGTTAATAAATCAACAATATATGTTAACTAAGGTGTGTTTAACCATAAACACACATAAAAGAGATTAAGTATTGAGCATTAGATAATAATGTTGTGACCAAGTTCTCACAGGAACCTAACCCTATATTTCTCTTAAGAACAACAGTTTAGTATTTACCAACTCAGTGTTCGCAGCAATGTTATAGAACATTACCATGAAGAATGGAGTATCAACTGTATATGGGTAAATAGAGAAATCTATTGTTTCTCATTAAGTTATTGAAAGGCACATGGCTATTTACTCCGCAAATGTTAATGCTGTTTTGTGGATTTAAGTAGACATAAACCATACACAACAGCAATACAAAACATGGGGAGCATAGTAAATGGGGTTATATTGTACTGTGGCAAGATTCTTACATTTTATGTAAATTGGTGCGATATTGAATCCAAGTATGATAAGGATGTGTATTATAATTCTTTGAGCAACCACTACAAAATTAATATAAAAATATAACTTAAAAAGCTATATAGTGAATTAAAATGGCATATTAAAAATATTTAAAGTTCTAGTTAAGATGGCGATCTAGGTAAAAGCAGAATTTGCTCTTTCCATGACCACATTAAAATTATAAACAAATTATAAAAAAAAAACCTTGAAAAGCCACCTGAAATTCTAGCTGATCATAACACTTACATCTGAGGATATTTTAAAAAGCTACATTGAGACCGGTAGGAGGGGTGGAAACGAGAAGCGGTATGGTCTTCATCCGTGGTGGTTGAGCACTGGAAGGGAGAATGCAACAGCAGAGCCCCTCCCCCACTGAAGGAATGAGGGGCCCTAGCCCCACACAGGGCTCTCAGGTCAGGGTTCCAGTCCCAGGAAGAGGAATTCCCACAAAATCTGACTGCAAAAATCGGTGGGGATTCTGGCCATCCATGCAAGACAGAAGGAACCTAAAAACCCAGAAATCCCCCTTACAGGGCCCACACGCAGAATCATTCGCTTGCAGATACTCACCCTGGGCTCTAGTGGAAGGTCAATAGCTTGGGCGGGCCTGAGTTGTGTGGTGCCAGAGCAAAATCTAGAAGGACAGATGCTATTGTTCCTATGTAGAGCCCCCTCTGGGGCAGTCTACAAAAAGGCTACATCTTGCCTGTGTTGAACCCTCCCCTCACATGCCCAATTCTGAATCTGCTTTGGCCTTGTGAGAACATCCCACTCAACCCCATGTCTCCCTGGGACCCTGCCCCACCAAACTCACAAATTGCTCACTGTGGGCCCATTGCCAGGCAGGCAGCCTCATTCTACACCTTCCCTGGGCCACACAAGAAACCATAAAAAAGGGCCAGTAAAAATAAAGACTACAATTACTGAAATGGAGATTACATTAGAAGAAATCACAACAGATTAGATAAAACAAAGGATCAGATCAATGAGTTGAAAGACAATGTAGCAGAAAACACCTAATTGGAACAGCAACAAGGAAAAAGAATCCAAAAAAATTAGAAAAGTTTAAGAGACCTCTGGGACAATATCAAATGTACCAACATCAGCATCATAAGCATACCAGAAGGAGAAGAGTGAGAGCAAGGGATTAAGAATCTATTTGAAGAAATCATGACAGAAAATCCCCTAACCTGGTGAAGGAAATATACATACAAATCTAGGAAGCACAAAGCATCCCAAACAGGCCTACATTAAGACACATCATAATTAAAATGCCAAATAAAGACAAAGAGAATTCCACAAGCAGCAAGAGAAAGGCAGCTAGTTGCTTACAGGAGTACTCCCATTAGACTGTCAGCTAATTTCTCAACAGAAACTTTGCAGGCCAGAAAGGCTTGGTACAATATATTCAAAGTGATGAAAAGCAAGAACCTACAACCAAGACTATGATACCCAGCAAGGCTATCAATAAAAATTGAAGGTGAGATAAAGAGTTTCCCAGACAGGAAAAAGCTAAAGTATTTATTGCGAACAAACCAATATTACAAGGGATGTTAAAGGGACTTCTTTAAAAAGAAGGGGGAAAAACAAACAGAAACAAAAGCATAAATATGAATATTAAAATGGAAATAAATATGTACATCAATAATCACTTTAAATGTAAATGGATTAAATACACCAAATCAAAAGAAACAGGATAGCTGAATGGATAAGAAAACAAGACCCATACATATGATGTCTACAAAAGACCTGTTTTGGATCAAATGACACACACAAACTGAAAGTAAATGGATGGAAAAAAAAATATGTCATGCAAATGGAAATGAAAATAAAGCAAGTCTTATATCAGATAAAAGAGACAGCCATCCAAATGGGAAAATGTATTTGCAAACAACACCTCTGATAAGGGCCTAATATCCACAATATACAAAGAACTCATATGACTCAATAACAACAAAAAATAACAACAACAAAAAATCCAATCAAAAAATGGGCGGAGGACCTGAACAGACACTTCTCCCAAGAAGACATACAAATGGCCAACAAAGAAGAGTTGATGTTGGCCATCCTCAACATCACTAGCAATTAGGGAAATGCAAATCAATACCACAATGAAATACCGTCTCACATGTATTAAAATAGCTATAATCAACAGGACAAGTAATAACAAATGTTGGAGAGGATACAAAGAAAACGGAACACTCATACACTGCTAGTGGGATTGCGAATTGGTACAGTCACTATGGAAAACAGTATGGAGGTTCCTCAAAACTAAGAATTGATCTACTATATGATCCAGCAATCTCTCTACTGGATATTTGCACCAAAGACTTGAAAACTCATATCCAAAAAGATATTTGCACACGTGTTCATAGCAGCATTATTCACAGTGTCCAGGGCACGGAAGCAACCAAAATGTACTATGATAGATGATTGTCTAAAGAAGCTGTGGTACATTTATACAATGGAATGTACTCAGCCATAACAAGAGATGAAATACCACCGTTTGTGACATGCATAGCCCTCAAGATAATCATGCTGAGCAAAGTAAGCCAGACAGAAAAAGTTGAAAACCACATGATATCACTTATATGTGGGATATAAACATAAAAATATCAAAAGAACAGGACAAACAGAGACTCAGGGACATGGACAATAGACTAGTGGTTACCAGAGGGGAGGAGGGAAAGGGAAGAGAGGAGGTAGATGGGGTAAATGGAGTTAAATATGTGGTGACAGAAAGAAATCTAACTATGAGCGGTGAACACACAATGTAAATATCTATATGCCTTACTGTTAAAATGTACAGCTGAAACTTAACTGGATTTTGTTAACCAATGTCACCATGAAAATAAAGAAAGAAATTAATCCCCCCAAAGATAGATAAATAGATAGATGCTAGATATATAGATATATAGATAGATGATAGATAGATAGATAGATAGATAGATAGATAGATAGATAGATGATAGATAAAACAAAGGCTATAGTTAGAAACAAAGAAGGGCATTACATAATATAAAGGGATCAATACAAGAGGAGGACATAACCCTCAAATACATATATGCACACAACATAGGAGCATCTCCATACATAAAGCGAATGTTGATTGACATAAAGGGAGAAATTGACAATAGTACACTCATAGTAGGAGACTTTAACACCCCATTGACACTAATGGACAGATGTTCCGGATAAAAAAATCAACAAGAATACAGCTGCCTTAATGACATACTAGACCAGATGAATTTAATTGCCTTTTTTAGAGCATTTTACAAAGAAGCAGAATATGCATTCTACTCAAATGCACATGGAACATTTTCCATATAGACCACATTAGGCCACAAAACAAGTCTCAGTACATTTAATAACATTGAAATCATATCAAGTATCTTCTCTCACCACAATGGTATAAAACTAACAATCAATTACAAGGAAAAAAAACTGGAAAATACACAAACACATGGAGGCTAAACAACATGCTATTAAATAATGAGTAGGTTAACAATGAGGTCAAGGAAGAAATTAAAAGATACCTAGAGACAAATGAAAATGAAAATACAACAGCTCAAAATTTATGGGACATATAGAAAGCAATCTTAAGAGGGAAATTCATAGTAATATAAGCCTACCTCAAGAAACAAGAAAAATCTCAAATAAACAATCTAACCTTACACTTAAAAGAACTAGAAAAAATAAACAGCAAACAAAACCCAAAGTGAGTCGAAGGAAGGAAATAATAAAGATCAGAATGGAAATAAATGAAATAGAGTCTAGAAAAAAATACAAAGTTCAATGAAATCAAGACCTGGTTCTTTGAAAAGATAAACAAAATTAATAAATCTTTACCAGACTTATCAAAAAATAAAAATAAATAAAGACCCAAATAAATAAAATCAGAAATGAAAGAGGAGAATTATGGACTCCACAGAAATACAAATGATTATAAGAAAATACTATGAGCAAATATATGCCAACAAATTGGACTAAGTAGAAGAAATGGATACATTCTTAGAAACATATAATTTCCAAATACTCTGTCAAGAAGAAACAGAAAATCTGAACCGACTGACTACCACCAAAGAAATTGAATCAGTAATCAAAAAACAGAAGTCCTGGATCAGATTGCTTCATAGGTGAATTTTACCAACAATTCATAAAGGACTGAACATCTGTTCTTCTCAAACTAATTCAAAAAAATTCAAGAGAAGGTAAGTCTACCTAACTCGTTTTATGAGGCCACCATTACTCTGATTACAAAACCAGACAGAGACAGTACAAAAAAAAAAATAAATAAAACTATAGATAAATATCCCTGATAACATTGATGCAAAAATCCTTTACAAAATATTAGCATCTGAATTCAGTGACACATTAAATATATCATATACACCATGATCAAGTTGGTTTTATTCCTGGGATGCAAAGTTGGTTTAATATCTGCAAATCAATTAATGTGATACATTACATTAACAAACTGAAAGATAAAAATCATATGATCATATCAATAGATGCAGAAAAGCATTTAACAAATTTTAGCATCCATCTATGATAAAAATTTTCAGCGAAGTGAGAATAGAGGAAACATACCTCAACAAAATAATAGCCATATATGACAAAGCCACAGCTAACATCATACTCAATGGGGAAAAGCTGAAAGCATTTTCCTTAAGATCAGGAACAAGAACAGAATGTCCATTTTCACCACTTTTATTCAACATAGTATTGGAAGTCCTAGCCATAGCAGTCAGACTAGAAAAAGAAATAAAAGGAAATCGAATTGGAAAGGAAGACATAAAACTGTCATTATTTGCAGATGACATACTATATTAGAGAAAAACCTAAAGATTCTGCACCAAAACTGTTAGAAATGATAAATGAATTCAGTAAAGTAGCAAGGCACAAAATTAATATTCAGAACTTGGTCATGTTTTTATACACTAATGATGGACTATCAGAAAGAGAAATTAAGAAAACAATCCTATTTACCTTGCAGCAAAAACAATACATAGAAATCAAATTAACCAACAGATTTTAACAGCTAAAAGACTTGTTTTCGGAAAATTATAAGTCATTGAAAAAATAAATTGAAGAAGATACAAATAAATGGAACCATATACCGTGTTCATGGTTAAGAAGAATCAAAGTCATTAAAATGGCCATACTACCCAAAGCGATGTATAGATTCCATGCAATCCCTATCAAAATACCAATGGCAAATTTCAGAGAACTAGAACAAATAACCTAAAAATTTATATAGAACCATAAAAGATTTTGGATAGCAACGGCAATCTTGAGAAAAAAAAAAAAAGTTGGAGGTATCACACTACCTGATATCAAACTATACTACAAGGATGTAGTAATTAAAACATCATGGTACTGGTATCAAAACATACACACTGATCAACAGAACGGAATAGAAAGCCCCAAAATAAATCCATACTTATACAGTTATTTACTCTATGACAAAGGAGGCAAGAATATACAATGGGGTAAATACAGTCTCTTCAACAAATGGTATTGGGAAACCTGGACAGATAGATGCAAAAATAAAAATAAAACTGGACCACCTTTTTAAACCACATACAAGAATAAACTCAAAATGTATTAAAGACTTAAATGTAAAACCCAGAATCATAAAAATTCTAAAAGAAAACATAGGCAGTAAACTCTATGATATTGCTATTAGTCATCTTTTTCTGATATATCTCTTTGGGCAAGGGAAACAGAAGAAAAAATAAGCAAAAGGACTACATCAAAGTAAAAGGTTTTGCACAGCAAAGGAAACCACCAATGAAACGAAAAGACAACCTACTGACTAAGAGAAGATAATTGCCTATGATACATCTGATAAGGGGTTAATATTCAAAATTTATTTTTAAAAATCTCATATAGCACAGCCACAACAAAATAAAATCCAATTAAAAAATGAGCAGATGACCTAAATAAGTATTTCTGCAAAGAGGAAATACAGATGGCCAACAGACATATGAAAAGATGCTCAAGGTCACTGATCATCAGAGAAATGCAAATTAAAATCACAATGAGATATCACCCCATACCTGTCAGACTGACTATCATCAATAAATCAAAAACCAACAAGCATTAGTGAAGATGAGAAGAATAAGGAATCCTTGTACATTGTTAGTAGGATTGCAAATTGATACAGCCACTATGGAAAACAGTTGGGAGGGTCGTCAAAAAATTAAAAATAGAACTACTTTTTGACCTAGCAATTGAGCCTCTGGGTATTTATCCAAAGAAAACCAAAACACTAGTTCGTAAAGATCTACACACCCCTATGTTTATGGCAGCTTTGTTCAGAATAGCCAAAATATGGTAGCAACCTAAGAGCCCATCAATAGATGATTGGATAAAGAAATTGTGGTACATATATACGATTAGATATTACTCAGCTATAAAAAATAAAATCTTACCATTTACAAAGACGTGGACAAACCTAGAGGGTATTATGCTGAGTGAAATAGATCAAAGATAAACACCATATGATTTCACTTACATGCAGAATCTAAGAAACAAAAGAAACCAACAAACTAAACAAACACAGATTCACAGATACAGAGAACAAACTGATGACTGCCAGAGGGGAGGAGGATTGAGGGGCTAGGTGAAAAAGGTGAAAGGATTAAGAAGTACAAATTAGTAGTTTCAAAACAGTCAAGGGGACATTGAGTATAGCACAAGGAATATAGTCAATATTAGTGTAATGGCTGTGTGTAGTGCCAGATGAGTGCTAAAGTAATCAGGGAGATAACTTCATAAGTTATATAAATGTCTAGCCATTATACAGTATATCCGAAATTCACATTTTAAAAAGTAAAAAAGAAGCAATTTACAAAATGTAAAGGGTATAGCGATAAAATGTCATTTATTAAATGCAAAAAATAATAAAAGATTGTAGATGGAAAATTTTTTGATTAATTCAAAGAGGTCAGAAGAGAAGGAACAGAGGAAGAAAAAACAGATGGGGCAAATATAAAACAAATAGAAAAATGGTTGTCCTAAATCAACCAAAAATTAATGAACACATTAAATGTACATAATCAGAACACTCAGAAAGAAGAGCAAGATATCAGACTCAATTTTAAAAAAGGATGAATGAATAAATAAATGAATGAACAAACTATTTCAGAAAAAATCAATCAAGTGGGGTAGTAAATGTTTTTCCATTCCTAGAAGTCATTTAAGGAGTTATTACCCCCCATTCTCAGTTCACACAATGAAACAGTGGGTCTAACCCCAATTTTGCTTTCAACACTGAGCATGTAAGCCAGATCAGGACATTCAGAAAACAGTTTCTCCCTGTCTATAGTGACTGATTAAGAAACTGGCGTATGACCCAAACTATATTAATGTCAGTCATAGCCAACACTTTTGCTGGAGTACTGGGAAAAGAAGCTCTTTTCTTACAAGTTTCTAAGCTGATAAAATGTAAACCTAGATCTTCTGGTGGCCATCTTGACCTATTTGATGATAAATACAACACATAAAAAGCAGAGCTAAAAAATAGAAATATGCTTCTCATGTCATCATTTTAGCCATGGATCCAGGCATGCCTGAAGCCATGTACACTCTGTTGTTTCAGTTATTCAAGTAAAACAAAACAAAACATAAAACAAACAAACAAACAAAACTTCTTTGCACTTTTATCACTCGCACCCTAAAGAGACCTAACACAAGTAGCAAACCAATTACTTTCCAAATAATCTATAATATTAGTTGAAATAAGACATATCCATTAAATTAGTTTCTTTCTAATTTCTGACCCATTTTCTTCAACCATGAGAAATCCTTGCAAACCCACAAACCGGAAATGATATGGAGGACTGCCTTCAACTCTTCACAATTGATGGATAACATTCGTGAAAACATTGTGCCCTCTAGTTTCCACATGACATATTAGTAGGCCCTCAAGGGTGTTCTCTCAACCATCAGCAATTCCCCCTGGGCTGTTCCTCTTAGACCCTTCACTTCTCCAGGCTATTTACTCAGTGTCCGTGGCTGATGCTTTACATATAGGAGTATTAACCCCCTCTTCTCACATCATGGAAACACCAACTATTTACATGCAAAGAAACAAAAGCTAAATGGATTTCAAGTAGATCCTTACTTATCTATCTCTGATATTTTGGGGAATTTGACATAATCAATAATGTATATAAATAAAGAAAAATTATCTCCTACTCTATAAATTGGCTCCCATATAGTTGACTTTATCATATCTCTTCTCTCTGTAATGAAAAAATGAGTTTTAAGGGACTTGTAAAATTAGCTTGTCTATGTACTTACCCTGCACTCAATGCAAGAAGCTGTCTTGGCAGGTTTTGTAAGTAACAGTAAAATGTCTACAGTGCTATTTGTCTATTCATACAAAATGGCAAATTCTCAGTAAGATGTCTGATGGATTTTATTGCATCTATATTGGAACAGACTTGTGCACAGAATATAATAGGAATACATGTGAGGAAATTACTTTCCGTAGCTCAGGAAGCTGAAAGGAGGGCATTGGTATCTAGGGTTTCTTAGGAGGCAGCATTAAACTAGACTGAGGAGTGAGGAGGTGGGGACAAGGGTGAGAAAATTGAAGGCCCAGTGAACAAAACAAGAGAGGCAATTGTTCACAAACACTTACATGTCCCTGAGAGTGAGCAGCGCAGTTGTGCCATAGATGTGTCACTTGTATTGCCCTGGTCCTGGCCCTAAGTGTAGGGCATTTCAGGCAAAAAAAAAAAAAAAAAAAGTTGGAGAAAGCTATCTAAGCATAGATAGGGAACAATGTGTGCCAAGGATCAGAGCCATAAAAGCAGGTACAGGCAGAGAAGGAGAATGAAGCAAGTCTTTTTAACCACAGCAAAGAATGCTGTGGTGGGGAGAAGGGGGCAGAGGAGAACAGAAGGGTGGGTTACAGCCAAATTGAGAAGGGTCATATATGCAATTATGAGGATTTTTGACTATCATAGACAAAGGAGAAAAAATCTTCGGGATTGTTTTTAAAGTGGTACAGAAAAATGGCTTGGAAGAAAATGACTAAAGCTAGAATGAATCTGGTAGGAAGGCTGTAGTAACAGTTTGTGGAAGAGAAGATGGATTTCTTGGTGGGTCAGAGAGTAGATTTCTCCTGGACTTGGTCACCGAATGTGTCTGATGAAGAAAGGCCACATGTAATTCAATGGTCTCTTGGCTGGGCAAGTAAGTAATTCTACAAATTATGAAAGAGCTGATTAAGGGTCAAGCTGGTAATTTTGGTTCGGAGCATGTTTTAAAACATTTAAATAAGTTAACTGGTGTCTTAGCTTGGGCTACTGTGATAAAAATGCCACAGATTAGGCAGTTTAGACAACAAACATTTATTTCTTAACAGTTCTGGTAGATGGGAATTCCAAGATCAAGGTGCTGGCAGATTCACTGCCCAGTAAGGGTTCTCTTCCTGGCTTGCAAACAGTTGCCTTTTTGCTGCGTCCTCACATGACCTTCTCTTTCCTTGGTGCAGGCATACAGGGCTGGGGATGAGGCAGAGAAAGAGAACAAGCTCTCAGGTCTCTGCAGGTAAGGATACTAATCCCATCAGGAGACTCTACCTTAATGACTTCATAATTAACCCCCAAAAGCTCCACCTTCATATACTATCACAAGGGGGGATTTAAGGTTTCAGCATGTGAATTTTAAGACAACAAAAACATTCAGTCCATAGAAGCTTGGAAAACTTTTTGATTTAGTTGGCAAGAAAACTGGACTCACTTCTTTGGCACTGCAGAGACAAAACCAAAAGAGCTGCCTTTAATCTGCTTTTCACATTTTCACAGCTGGCCACTAGGACTTAATGGATAAATGAGATCTCACCAGTGATTTGAACCACTTTAGCTCAGGAAATAAGGAGAGGGGGAGAAGCAATTCCCAATTTTACTTGGCAAAAAAAATAATCAAGCTTGTCCCTAGAATCCTAGCACTTGACCCATAGCCCTAATTGACAATCTCTTGGCTTTGAAAATTTATGTAGAATGTCCCCAGGCTCTTACCATTTTTCATAACCTTTATTTTGAAATCAACTCCTTGTTTTTGACCCCAAGACCTCTGCTGAAATAAACTTGATATATCTTAGAACAAAAGCATATACACGATGCATACTACATTATTATATTAGTCAAATGTTAAATTTTTCTACTGCCCATTTTCAAAATCTTTCATCTTCTCCTCCCTCAGCATCCCCATAGGAAATCCACATATTATTATTTTCTACATCTTTTGGATCTTCAGGTTAGATGAAGGCATAGCACGGATCAAGGATGATAGCCATAGACTAAAATCCAGGATTTTTTTTTCTATTCTTTAACTTTTTGGCAGAAAATACAGACACACACAAATTTCATTCTCAACTGAGAACATAACAAGAGATAACATTTTACCTTTTATAGCACCTCCCCAGTGGAATTCCTTCAGCTCTCACTTCCTGGGCAAAGTCTGTACTCAGAGCCCTTACACATGGGACAGCTCTTAGCATACTCTATTGTAATTGTTGATTTCCTTTACTGCCTTCCCCATAAGAATGAGATCTATGTCAGTGCAGAGGCCTAAACTATTTTACATCCAGGGCCTAGGACAGCAAGAGACACACCTACGTATTCGGTAAATGCCTGCTGACCTAAATGAATGAATGATGAATGAATAAGCACTCCTGGCAGAAAATGAAATGCCTCTGAATTAAAAAGTGCTACCATCAGTGAGACTTCTCTTCCCTGGTATTTGTAACAGCAAGGGCCCTGCCCTCCCTGGTCCTTAGCACCTTCCATGTTGACAGGCTTACAGGACAGCAGAGTGCCTTGTGAGGTCCATCCAGATCCTGGGAGATGGGTTTGCTGGTGAAGGAACCCCCAGCTCTGACCTCAAGTCCTGAGCTCTGACAGAAGCAGCCAGCCATCAATCACCTACAGAGGCCTTCCTTCATCTTTCTCCCAGTGCACATCCAGGGAGACACTCTGCAGCATGGGACCTGTACCATGAAAGAGGTCTTTCTCCCCACAGCTGTCACATCACTTACTCTTAAGCCCATAAATTCCAGGATTGCAAATTCTAATTCAAAGACAGCCAAGGAAATGATTACAGAAGGACACGCTGATGTTCTGGTTCAGAAAAGACATGTTTTCTCCTAATGCATTTGGATATGCTATTTCCTTGGGTTGACCCTTACTTTTTTAGGTGATAAGAATAAACTTTGTCTGGTATTCATGTGTTCATGCATTTAGTCAACAAACATGGCCAAGTACCTCCTATGAGCCAGATCCGCCTCAAACATCACTCTCTTTGCTAAGTCTGAGTTAATGATTCGGCCACAGCACATTTCACATTATTTTAATAATTATGTATTTGCTGCTTTTACTCCCCCTCTCCATTGTAAGATCCCTGAGGAACAACTAAGCCTCATGAATATCTAGATTTTCAGCAACCAGCATGCTGGCTGATGCACAGTACAAGCACAGGAAGTGGGAAAGTGTTATTCGGAAACCCACATTAGCTATGAAATTCCACTCTTCAAAACTGAAGACATTTTCAGGAGTAAATACTATACTATACAGGTTTTGAATAATGGGCATGGGTTTCCTGTTGTTCTTTTTTGACACTAACACATGCCTTCTTTTTTAATAGCTTCCTCCTGTACACCTATGTTTAAGGTAGATCTCACACTATAGTCTGTGTTATCAGAGAATAACCTTGGGCAGAGGTCTACGACTGTTAAGTCCTAAAAGGCAAATAAACACACAAACAACAGCAAAAAACTCCCCCACTACCTGTGAATACTTAGAGGCCAAACTTGGGATCCACAGGAATTTCAAGGCTTTAAGGACAAGCCAGGAGTTCAAAATCTGTGGGCATTTCACAGCCAAGAGTTACACTGAAGTATCTAGTGTCCTGAGTTCATGAAATGGACCATAGTGTTACCAACCAAATGCCCTAAGTGCATTTTGGGTTATACATTATTAATTAATCTATGTGATTTAACATGCCTAAAAGGGCCCAGCATAGGCTGGCACCATCCCCCACATGGGATAGAATGTTGAGTAGCTCCATGATTTCTATGACTGATTATCTTGAAAAATAGGTTATGTAGTCACTTGAAAAATAAACAATGAAGTCTCTTATGAAGTGGCAGCAGTTTGCTGCTGGTCCTATAGGTCAAACTGTGAGGTTTCCCACAGACATGAGGGAAGGGGCTGGGAGAGAAAGAGGACAGCGGAGAGATCGAGGCAGATAAAGATGGGGTGCAGGTGAGGGGCTGAGAAATAGAAGCAAAGAGACAGACAGACAGACAGACAGACAGACAGACCAACAGGGAGAGCGAGAGAGAGAGCAAGCGGAGAAGGAAGGATTGAGGAGGAAAGCCTTGAGGGAGGTACAGCTGATACTATAGATGCTGCTGAAGGTGGGGTGAAAGCAGAGCAGTACTCTGGCTTCTCCCAATCTACTGCCTTCAGTTTCCTAGTGAGTCCTCCACTGACTGAACCCAGATAAAGTCTGGAAAAATGCAGTCTGCAGCCTAGGCACCACAGAGCAGACTGGGGAGAAATGAGTCAGGCTTTAGAGTCCCAGAGATCCAGAGTGGACACAGCAGCTCTGGAGCCTGCACAGATCCATTGAACCAAGGGCTGGACCTGCAAAGAACAGTGGCTGAAGCATTGTTTTTCAAGGAGCCACTGTTCAAAACAATTGTTCTTGGCGATATTTATTTACCTTCAATCAGAGTAATGGAGAATTGACTACAACACCTTGTAATTATTCTTTACCTTCATAGACAAATGGGCATTCAGCCCAAAATTTCTGCCCATCTCTGGGAAGCAGCTTGGGCTCACCTGGGACCACAGAGATTTCTGAACTGCTGAAGCGTCAATGACCCCGGGAGAAGAAACTGCTGAGCTGGGACCAGCACACACTCTCGCCTGCTGGGTTCATTAGAGCTCCAATTGGACACAATATATTAACACCTCAGAGAACCTCTTTCCTCTCTGTTAGCTTGTGTGGGGAAGAAGGAGGAGGAGGTATTTCACTTTGGTTTAAATAAAAAGGGGATGCTTTCCAGTCCCTGCTAAAATAAGAGGGTAGGAGCCAGAGGCATGAGCACCAAGCACTCAACCAGCTTCCCAGCATTGCCCTTAGCTCAGGACCCACCTCAACCCAGATCCTGCAATAAAAGATCTCAAGGGTAAATATCTGAGATTCAAGTTTTTTAGGTCCAGAGGAGAGTCAACGAGTCAACTTGCTTGATTTAGGAGACCTTGTATAAATCTTGGTTCTGCCAATTTATTTTTAAATGACTTTGAGGCAGATGATATAAACCTCCTCAAGTCTCAGGGTTCTTATCTGCAAAATGCCATTTCTCACATTATTGGGAAGATACATAGATAGGATCCCAGAAATGTGTAAATGCTAAATAAAGGCATGGATGTGTTCTTGTTAACTTTTCAAGAATGTGATTGAGATGGGTACCCTTGATTTGACTCAAAGTGACGATGACGATAATTTCTATAGTTATTTTGGTTGAAGCAAAGGAAATACTCTCTACATTTTAATTTTATAAACTGAACTATCAAAGCATGGGGGAAAAGTGTGGATGCTGCTCCTGGGATGTGGGGCCTTCAGATGCTCCTTGCTTCTCTCCCTCTTTGCTCAGGAGAGTATCACCTCATTCACAGTGGCCTGTGGAGTGGACGTTTTGTTGGTTCATTATGAATGACATGCAATGGTATTCTACTGCTCAGGAGGGTGGCTGATGGGCAGCTTCACCTTTCAGTCAGGTTTGTTCTGCTCTTGGCTGTCTCTCTGGCTAGTTTTCTCCCACTGCTATCCCTGGAACATAGTTTGCTGTCTACCAGTCTCCATGGCAGCAGCTATAAGAGTGACAGGATAGGCCACAGGATGAGGACAGTCATGTGATTGATATGTCAGGATCTGCCCAACTCTCTTGCATCATAAATCCTGCTCTCAACCATTTACTCCTGAGCACTGGATTTGCAGGCTGAGAAAACTAAAGACTTGCTCCTACCTTCTTTTGTGTCCATTCCTCTTTATTCCTTCCCTCTTTATTTTCCTCTTAGGTCTTCCCACACGTATCTGCTCTATAATATATTTAGAAGATGTCCATTTGTGTCCATTTCTCCTGCTCCACCCTAATTCAAGCTACAATCTTCTCTCAATTGGATCATTGCAATGGCCTCCCTATTGGTCCATACGGACTTCCACTAGCCCTCACAATCATTCTCCAAGCTACAGGCAGAATGAGCTTTTACAAACACAAATCAGATTACATCATTTCCTTTTTTGAAGGTCTTTAATGGCTTCCCATTGTTTGGAGAATCAATGGCAAAAATTTTTAGTGCAATCTCTGAGTCCTTGCAGAATCTGGCTGATCCATATTTCTCTTGATTTTCATCATTTACCGACAGCCGAACCAGCCTTCTCACTGTTTTTCAGATGCACTGAGTTCTTGCCTCCCCCAGGGCCTTGGCACATGCTGTTCTCTCTGCCTAGAGAGCTCTTCAAAACCTCCTCCACCTCTCTTCTTGAAAATTCCTACTTATCTGGTCTTAGCTTAACTGTTTTTCTCCCCAAGGGAGGCCATTAACTATAGGACAAGCTCTCTACCTCTGCTGGCCTCTCCAAGATCAGTTGGTGTCCCTTCTTTTATGACCTTCAAGCCTGCCATTCTTTTTCTTCAGATCCCTTTGTTATTTAATTACATGAGGTCTCTGATAACTAGGTATATGTACTTCATGAATGCAGGATCTATTTTGTCCTTTTTTCTACTGTATCATCAAAGACTACAAAGGGATTGACACATGGTAGGCCCTTATTTAGTATTCACTGGATGAGTAAATGAATGAATGATGTTTGGCAAGAATAAGTACCTCTCTGGGTCTCATTTTATACATTCTGTAAATTGGATATTGTATTACAATTATCCTTCCACCAGATGACTGACACCCGCAGACCAAGCACCAAGGTACACCCAGTGGACTGACTTAGTGACCATCCTCATCCCAAACTTTCGCTCCATAACTGACAAGCTTGAAATCAATGTCTTGTCCAGGTATTTCATGCCTGTTTGAAGATGAATTGTTAAAACTGAGTGGTTCCTAAAGGTCAGTTCAATACCCGACTTCCTTCAACCACAATGTCCTCCCCTTAGTTCATCGTCCAATGTGTTGGCATATCTTATAGCCAAACCTGAGCAAATGTTACATCAGCAGAAATTCCAAGTTTTCACAAAGAAAGACTACCTTCTCAAGTCAGTTGTGATGTCCCATTCATTCGAATGCCATTTCCCCAAACCCCATGCAACAGTTGGGGTATAGATGCCCCAAACTGATAATCCAGTCTTGGTTTGCTGGTCATTTCTGACTCACTCTAGGAAGACCTGGCCAATTTCAGAGTGCAGAGCACCCACCAGGGATATGTAACAGAGGACTGGACTTCAATTCCTTTGGCCAGGCCTGTCTAATTATAGGAACTCTGAGGCCAGTTTTAATCCTCAATTATGCATCTCAAAGGCCAACCCTGACCACATTCACTGGGCATCAAGAAAGAAACATCTTCTTATTTGCCAGCAAAGGTCTATTTGACTTTTCAGTCTTTGCTTTTAAATCCTTGTGTTTGTTTTGTTTGTTTTGTTTTAAGCAATTCTGGAGTTTCAAGTACAACCCCTCAAGATGACTCCTCTAACTTGAATAGTATCTTTGCAAATTGATGTGAATGTATTTAGCATTGCCTTGAGATGCTGAGTTAACAAACTTGTCCTTTCAATTATCTGAATTAAGTGTGATATCTTTTGGCCCAATGTCAACCAACACTGTGAATTTGCGTGGTTCTAGATCAAGGAGTTTGTTCAGTGTTGTTAGGTATAGATCAAAAGAAACAGATGCTTGCATTAAGAATTGGACATAGGGTTGTCCTCTAAACATAATTGTCCTCTATTTCCAGCATGTCTAATACTGTTGGATAATCTACATTTCTATGTGGCATTCTCTTTGACTTCATGGATTAATTTATCCTAGGAACTTTTCCCACAGGAAATGTGTATAATTTTCCCTTTACATTTATTAAACATAATTGAGATCTAGTTTTGTGCCAAGCCCTGTGTTATGTCATTTGATAAAGAAATTTTTTTTTATCTATGCTTGTCTCATTTTCTAATAAATGAGACAAAAACAAGTAAATGAAAGATGACTCTGCATATAATATGTATAATATGGTTATAAGCAAAATGCTGTAGACATTCAGAAGAGGGAGATTTTAAAGCTGTTTAGGTAATCAGGGGTGGTTTCAGAATGGTAATGATTTGAACTGGGTCTCAAGTGAGGAATACAAAAGGGAATATTACGTGAAGAAGAAGGCAAAATCAAGAGAAGAGAAAGCAAAGAATATAAACAGGAAATTTGTTAGGTTCGCCAGAGGAGGAACGCACAAGGCCTGAAGGGGTTAAGTAAGATTTATTGTAGCAGAGTGACGGCCAGGCTGAGCCGCAGATGGCATCAGCCCTGAATGAGAGGGGATCTGAAACTTATATGGGGCTTGAGGCAGGCTTTTTCCATGGGAATATTTCAGGCAGGTAAATTAGCAGGCAAGGGAGGAAAGTCCAGTGAAGCGGGAGGTGAGCATGTAGTGTTGCCAACCTGGATGCAAGGTCCGTTCCCACACAAAGGTAAGGGAGCAGTCTGGTTCCCACACTACAGGGGTACGATTAGGACCCTCCTGGACCTAACAAAATTGACAGAAGAAATTCTAAAAACCAAGGAGCACATGCTGATATGTTCAAAATTATGGTAATTAATTCCTATTAGACTAAGAAATTTAGAAAGCTGGATAATGCCAATTACTTCTGAGAAGTAGAGGATGTAGATACTGATACTGCCATTCTGTAAGACAATTTGTCAATATTTAGTTAAATTAGGTACACCAATGCTTTTTGGACAGCAACTTCTGAGCACCTATTTCCCAGAGAAATTCTCATGCAACTTTATTGTAGCATAATTTGGGGTCCTGGAGAATTCAAGGCAATTCCATTGCAATAAATTTAAACAAAATTAGCATAACTCTAAACCTGACACTATAAAAGGAGAGAGACAGAAAGAGATGGAAAATGAGGAAAAAGCATGACAAAGGCAAAGAAGCTGAGAGATAAGGTGTACGGTTTTCTGACTATCAGAAATGTTGGTAATTCTGTATTTGGTATGCTTGGAAAACAATGGAAGAAGGACTTGAACAGAAAGGTTGGAGAGAGAATGTAAAGGATCTTGTAAGTTATGTTAAAGGGATAGAGACAATTTCACAGGCAGCAGATTTACAGGTTGAACAATAACATGACCATATTTGGATCTTAAGCTAATCATTCAATAGCAGTTTGAGGGAAGAACTGAAAGGAGGTGGTAAGTGTCATGTCCCAAGAGCCAGTGGAATCTTAGTAATAGTAAGGAAGTTCTCAAATTTTAGCTTCATTTTCTCTTCCACAAATAAGTAAAATGACAATGACCTATGAACTGTGTACTAAGGTACCCAGAGCCTCATCTTTGGCAGACTACAAAATACTGAAAGAAATTAAAGAAGATTTGAATAAATAAAGAAACATAGTGCAATAATGTCAGAAGATTCAAAATTGTTAAGATGTTAATTCTCCACAAATTGATCTATGCATTTAAACTTCTGTGAGCTTTTCTTGTAGAAATTCATATGGAAATGCAAAGCACATAGGATAGCCAAACTATGAAAAAACACTAGAAAACTGGAGAACTAAAGTTACTTGATTTCAAGACTTACTTTAAAGGTAATACAGGATGATATTCATGTTGAAATAGGCAATGAGAGCAATGGAACATGAGAGAGTTCAGTAATGGACCCACGTATGTATGAACAACTGGTTTTCAACAAAAGTGCCAAGGCAGTTCAGTGGAGATATGCTAGTTTTTTTTTTTTAATGATGCTAGAGAAGGTGAATGACCATATATACATGAATGACTATCCATACTGCACAGCATATAGAAAAATTAACTAAAAATGAATCATATGACTGAATGTCAAACTTAAAACTGTAAAACATCTAAAAGAAAACAGAGGGGAAATTCATTGTGAACTTGGGTTACCCAAAGACTTCTTAGATATAATACCCAAAGCACTACCTATAAAAGAACAAATTAATAAATTAGCTTTTATCAAATTAAAAAAAAAATCTGCCCTTCAAAAGTCACTATTAAGGAAAGCCACAGACTGGGAGAAAATGTGTGTCAAACATACATCTGATAAAAGCTTGCATCCAGATTATAGAAAGAACTCTCAACGTTCAATTAAAAGAAAAATGAAATAAAAATTGGCAAAATATATCTGAATAGACACGTCATCAAAGAATATACAAAGTTAGCAAATAAGCACATGAAAGTAGGTTTAACATTATTAACCGTTAGGGAAATGAAAACTAAAAGAACAATGTGATACTACTGCACACCTAAGGAAGGGGCTAAAATTAAAAAGAAGACTATACCAAGTGTTGGCTAGGATATGGTAGAAATGAAACTAACATCCTTGCTGGTGGGGAGTTTAAAAGGTACTACTACTTTTGGGACAGTTTTATGAGACATTAAACGTGCACCATGTGTTTCAGCTATGCCACTCGTAGCTATTGTGTTGCTGCAGATTTGAGGTACCGAGGGAAGAGGTACTAGGCTCAGGAGGTTGGAAGAAAATGCAGGGAGCCTTAGGCAACTGTAACATACCTCTTTATTCCAGCAAGGGCACAGCCCACCTCACAGGGTGGCAGCGCTGTTTTGTACACAGGTTAAGCAATAGTGGTGCACTGCCAGGTAATAAGCCTGCGCATGCGTACCAGACACATGGTTTCATAAGGGAAGAAGTGCTCATTCACTTCCACTCAGAAATTAGCTGCTAAGGTTGTCAGATGGAGCCTGACTACACCCATCTTTCTTTCTCTTCACAGATATCTACTCAAGATAGATAAAAAATGTTCATACAAAGACATGTACATTCTGAATGTTCATAGCAGATTTCTTTGTGATAGCAAAAACTGGAAACAACCCAAATGTCCATCAACAGGTGAATGAATAAGCAAAGTATAATATATTTACACAATAGAATACAGCTTAGCAACATAAAGGACTTTACTGATAGATACAGTAAGAATGAATCTCAAAATGTTCTGTGGATTGAAGTCAAGGAAAAAGGTACATATTGTATGATCATCAGGTTATATAAAATTCTAGAAAATCCAAAGTACTGCCTCAATTCAGTGACTCGGAGCAGATTAGTAGTTTCCTGGGGTGATGGTGGGAAAGTGAAGAATACAATGAGACATATAGACACAAAAAAACTCTTGGGGTAATGGACACATTCATCATCCTAACTGTGGTGATGCTTTCACAAGTCTATTCATGTGCCAAACTTTAAAAATTGTGTATTTTAAACATCATCAGTTTATTATACGTCAATTATACCTCAATAGAGATGATCGAAATAATTTTTTTTTTTTTTAATTTTGAAAATGGAAAAGTAATGGTCAAGGAGTGCAGGGAAAGACCAGGAGAAAGGCAAAGGGAAGAATGTATCTCAGGAAGGAGAGTGGTTAGAAGCTGGAATGTTGGCAAGAGGTCAGAGTCAGAAGAGGAGAAGTAATGTTTTCATGTGTAAATTGAAGCCAGTAAGAACAACTCTCTCATAGAAGAGTTGTGAGGATTTATTTTAACTTTATGTAAAGTGCAATGAGTATAATACACATTCAATAAATGTTACTTATTAGTATTAATGAGACATCCAGGCTAATGTTATAGCAGTTAAGATCATAGAATAATTTCCAGCTGGGAAGAGGGTGGAAATCAAGGCTGGCTTCCTGAAGGAGGTGTCAATTGAGCAAAATTGAACTAAAAATGAAAAAAAAAATGCAATGCACTGTCATTTAAATTTTTATGACTCTGTGACCTGTTTGCATGCCTACACTCTTTGTGACAGATTCAGTACGTTCTCGAGTTAAATCTTCCCTCACCAGCTCAGCCCCAGCGCCCAACACAGTGCTGAACAGTTTTAGCCTTCAATAAATGCCGCAGTCACAAAGTCATAGAATTTTAGTTTTGTAAGGGAACTCAGAGATCAGCTAGTTCAACTTCCTTATTTTATAAGCAATTTAATTTTATTTTAAAGCAACCAAGCAAAAAGGAAAGACACTGAAGTAGGAGGCAGGGTTTTGACCTATGGTGCCCTTAAGGCAAACCTCTTAACTTTTCTGGTCTTCAGGTGTTTTATATGTAAAACAAAGGCAAACTTACCGATCTGTGGGCTAAACCTGGAATCTCCCTAACCCCCTAGGTGACAGCACAAATTCTTATATCTTTTTCCTTTTAAAGTTTGAAGAACATTGGAAATTCAGGACAAAGTTTGCTTAATCTTATAAACTGTCAAAAAAAATCTACAAGAGAAGATATACAGACTTGGAGAAACCATGCTGGAAATTCTAAAGTCTCAATTTCAAAGCCAGTTCCTGCATGAGAATTCAGGGTAACCTTAAGTATCTCAAAGCATGCTGAACCACTTCTCTTTTTAACTGGATCTCCTCATGAAAAGATCCCAAGATAGCAAAGAATGAGCCCTTTGTCCTCACCACCACAAGAAAGAGGACCACATGCTCAGAAATGTATCGAAGATGCATTTGTAGTGTCTCCGATCAGGCACCTAACATACTTGATTCTTATTATTTGAGGTAGTTACAGGCTACAACATCACAGCAAGTACTGGATTAGCAAGTACTGAATCACTGCTCCTAGGGTACATACAGAGTTAGGTTCCTGCAAGCCTCTAGTCACATGTCCATAAACCAATCATTACATAACCTGTTTTATGTGTATTTCTGTTTAAAGACCCCTTAGTTAATATATATTGATTTATTGTCATAGAACAGCATTATAACTCATGCCTGAACCAAGCTTATCTGACACTACAGCTTCTTTGCACTAAGGAACACTAGACAGTATGTTAGTACTTGTGCTAGGAGACATTTTAAATATCAAAATCATGGATTTTGCTAAATAGAAAAATACACTTCTTTAAGATATGAGAGTTGAAAGAAGAAGGCAG
This sequence comes from Rousettus aegyptiacus, assembly GCF_014176215.1. Lineage (NCBI taxonomy): Eukaryota > Metazoa > Chordata > Mammalia > Chiroptera > Pteropodidae > Rousettus > Rousettus aegyptiacus. The sequence goes on along the minus strand of NW_023416311.1, from coordinate 24,742,917 downwards.
AGAGTCTCCTTGATTCATCTCAGCTGGAAATGTATGTTAGGCAACTCAAATTTTTCACTGCTTTGAGTACCACTGTGAATGAGCACAAAAGTACTATGAATATTGATTTGGGGGTTACAAATAAACTTTAGTAAGCAAGTGAGTGAATTTTGCAAACACAGAATCTGCAAATAGTGAGGATTCCCTATATCTCTTGGTATTTAGCAGCACTGCCCCTTCTAAGCTCTGACACTTCTAGGAGTCTGAAAACTACATTTTGCAGGTCCCCTCCTGCTTGGACTCTTATTTAGATTCCGCCAATGACAGGAACTCTCATCAGATGTGAAAGGAGAGAAGCAGAAACAATTATAATCTTTGGACATAGGAGGGTAGGTGCATGGGTTTCAGCAGAAGGCTGTGTGACGTTTTATGATGCTTTCCAAGCATTTTTCTATGAATCCCCTGTTTGGGTGGCAGTTTCTTGTAATTCCTGCAACTGTCAGACTTCCTGGGATCATTGATAATTTCTCCTGATCACCCCAGCTTTGCCAAAAGTTCTGTGGAGCACCTGAGATGTAGTGATTTATAATAATAATAATAATAAAAACATATATTTGGTCTTCATCCCTGTTCCTGGTATAGATTTCCAAAAATCCTTGTAAATTCCTGTGAGCACATAAGAGCACTAGAGGCATCTTTTGATCTAATGATATGACTCTGGGTGGACTCCTGGATGGCTCTTCAATGGGGGCTGGTCATCAGAAAAACAATGCCAAGATTAGAAGCTTACCATTTTCATCCTCACCCACCCCTCATTCTCCAGAGAGGGGAGTGAGGCTGGAGACAGAGTTAATAGTGATCATGCCTCTGTGATGAAGCCTCTATAAAATCCCAGTAGTATGGAGTCCGGAACGCTTCCAGGTTGGTGAACACATCCACATACCAGGAAGGTTATACACTCCAGCTCCATGGGAACAGAAGCTCCTGGATTCAGGGCCTTCCCAGACCTCTCCCTATGTACCTCCTCATCTGCCTGTTATCTGAATTCTTTATCATATCCTTTAGTATACTGGTAAACATAGGTAACTGTTTCCATGAGGTCTGTGAGCCATTCTAGCAAATTAATCAATTCAAGGACAGGGTAGTAGGAACCTGTGATTATGTAGTCCATCGCTCAGAAGCAATGGTAACAAATTGGACTTGCAATTGACATCTGAAAGGGAAGAGGGAAATCCTATGGGACTGAGCCCTTAACCTATGGGATCTGATGCTATCACCAGATAGTGTCAGAATTGATTTAAATTATAGGATATCCAGCTGGAGTTGCAAAGAATTGCTTGTGGGGAAAACACTCCCACACATTCAGTGTCAAAAGCATTGTGAGTACATTAGTAGTACAAGGCTTAAGAAGAAACATAGGAGGAAAAACAGGTTTTTCCTATTCAGCACCTAATTCCCTTCATTAAATCCCTTCCTGCCAACAACTTCTAGAGTGGTTTCTGGGTCTCTGCTGAAAATCACAACAGCTGTATCTAACTGTATCACTCAGATAGATTGAAACCTACTGATTTATTTCAAAACAATTCATTTGGGGACAAATGTTCCCAGTGATCATCTGAGAAGCAAATTGCCCTCTTAGCATCCCAATTTATATCACCTCGACGGTCATGTTCTAAAAAGTATGTCAAATGATTTGTGTTACTACATATTCAGTTAGAACTAACATTTATAGGTTACTTATTAAGTTCCAGGCATGATGCTAAGTACTGTAGAAAAATTATCTGATTTTATCCTTACCACAACCCTGTGGGGAAGGCAATATTAGCTTTTACAAAATGAGTCTCATAGAAGTTTAATTCCTTGACCGGGGTCATGAAAACAGTAAATGGTAGATCGGCGATTCAATATCGTTTCACACAATGACCCCCGCTGCTGCTTCCTACAACTAAATCCTTCCAAATGATTCCATGTTCCTTCATTCCCGCCCACTACCTCAGTCTCTCATTAGCCTTTAACAATTCAAGGCAGAAAGTTCAAGTCAGGTTTTGATCCTATGAAAGAATAGTTTGTGTATTTTGCATGTTACTTGAAGCTAATAATGTCAGAGGATCCATTTTCTCAGTCATGAAATCAATGTGTACTAGAGATGACTATGTGATTTCTACATCCCACCTGGATCAGTCAGAATATGATTGCCCCCTTTTCAAACTTGCAGAATGCATGTGGGTATAGAGAATGCATTCCCTGGATAAACCTTCGTAAAGTGCACAATTTGCTGACTTCCCTGCTGACTCTCGAGTCTCTCCAGGCTCTGAAGTCACCACCACACAGTTCTTAGATTATTCACCACTACACTTGAGCTTTATTACAAACTGAATGCCACATATTTGTTTAATAAACATTTGTGAGCACCTACTATGGGACAGGCATGATGCATGTAACTAGAAGTGCTTTTGAAGCGGGAAAAAGACTTTGGATATGAAAATCTCATTTATGTCACCTGATGGCCCCTTTCTGAGACTCTCAGAATCTTTTATGGAAGAGAACATGAATGGTGCTCTGGCCTCTTATTCAGTTACAATGAATGAAAAGTTTATTTTTATCGGACTGAATGTTTCTGATCCTCCAAAAATTATTTGCTGAAGTCCAAATCTGGCCTTGAGGCTGTATGTGGAGGTAGGGCCCCTAAGGAAGTAATTAAGGTTAAGTGAATAATTAAGGTTAAGTGGGGCCCTGATTTGACTGGATTAGTGTCCTGTTCCTCAGCTTGAAGGGAACATGGAGGACGTTTTCTTCTCTTTTCCCATGGCAACACCTGCCATGCTTTTCCCGGGAATGGAGGGATGAGAATTTTATTAAGGTCAACTCAGAGTCCCTACAGAACTAGTACAGGCGAAAGTAAGTAGGATACCTGAAACAGGGAAAGGTTTAATCTCCGCAGCTTGGTGGATAAGGTTGGCTAAGCTGGAAGGCAGGCAAGTGTGTAGCCTCCTCCCCAGCACCCAACATTCCTGCACCTTCGGCTCTGCCTAGGCAACAGCTGGACCTTCTGCAGAACATGCTGGTCTGATCGCCTTACCTACTGACTCACCTAAACAACAGCAATGAGGCCCCTTTATTTGTCAAAAGCCGCCATGACAGAAATGTATCTTCTAAAGGCTGTCTGCCACCCTCTGCTTCATACCACTTTTCTTATGCTTACTTATCTTGTCAGTTGTGAAGCAGTCACTGATTGAGTGAACATTTACTTCTCCCCTATAATGTAATATGAAGGAGAATGGCAACCCCAGGACAGAAGACGTTTTTACTAAACCCCCAAAACTTTCCTTTCTCACCATTCTTATTACATTCACAAAAATTGAAGCCACACCGTCAGTATCAAATTTATTGGCATTTCTTCATGTGGGGATGGGGCTGAGCAGGTATACAATTAATTTACTGAGTTGAAATCTACCCTGGCTAAAATATCTGGAGGAGTTTCTGATTTCCCAACTAAAACCAACAAATAGAAAACTAAATTTTCAGATTTACTTCAAAGTAGTAAATTTAGGGTCAAAATTCTCATTGTTGCTTTATTACTCAGGACTTGTTCCTTTGTGTGTGAGCCAGGAGCCCTTAGGGTCTGCCACTTTAGTGAAATCAGTCATTTTATCTGGCCTCAGTCTCCCCAGTGTTGGGAATGTTCTAGAGGTGCGATATCCAATTATCCTCATGTAGTTATTTAAAAAAAAATTTTTTTTTTTTAAATTCAGTGAAATTAGAGATCCAGTTCCTCAGTTGTACCAGTCACATTTTAAGTGGCTTGTGGTTACCACATTGGACAGCAGTTACATAATATTTCATCATCACAAAAAGGTCCACTGGATGGTGCTGAAGCTCTAGTGAGGACCACAGCAAAGATTTAAATACAGGCAGTTTGTCCAGTACTTAAGGGCATAGGTTTTGGATCTGACAAGCCTGAATTCAAATTACAACTCTATCTTATTCACATCAACCGTGTGACCCTGGGAAAATTGTTACCTTCTCTGAGCTTCAAGGTCCTCATCTGCTACATAGAAATAATGACATTCACAGGATAAATTGTAAAAATTAAATGAGATGTAACACAGAAAGTGCTAACCTCAGACTCTAATACTTGTAGCCTTTATTCTTAATAGTTCAAGTGCATTATGAGATAGGCAGAGCAGGTCATTTTGCTTGGGTGAGAATTCTGGAAACCAAAAGTAAAGGACTCGCCTGAGAGATCTGCAGAGTGAAAGGTGGACTTAATGTATTAAGCACTTAGGAGTAAGATTTCCCATGTGGCTGGCTTTCTTGGGCAAGTCAATTTGAGACCTTTCATTTCTGAAAGGTAAACAGCATAGGAGATCAGGAACTTGGCAATATCATCATTTGGGTAGAAATGCTGCTGGCAACAGAGCCAGAAGCTTGGCGTTTTTGAAGGACATTCAAGAAACTATGAAAAAAAGAAAGCTATTAAACTATCTTATAACTGTAGAGTTAGTGTTCCTTTAAAAATATCTGACTGTTAGGGCTAATTAACCACTCATTTATTCAATGTTTGCTTTAACATTTATCACATGCCCATTTTATATCGGTGGTATTTTTGAAATGTGTGTGGAGGTGAGCAATGGAAAGGTGGGCGGGTGTGGGTGGGTGAGTGGAACAGTGGTTTGGTTGATAAGTAGATAAGCAGATAGGTTCAGGAGTTGGCTAAGGCCATGACGCAGGAGATTTTTGCCACTTGCTGATTTACAGTATAAGGAGGTAAGATAATGGAAGCCTCACCTGTCCAACTTTAGATGCTTAGGGTGAGAATGCTGGAGAAGAGTTAGCATGTTACCTGAACAAAGGTGTTAAGCTCTATGCCATCATGCACAGAGAAGCAAAAGTCTGAGGCAACAGATTTTCTCAGAGAGAGATTTATTCGTCAGGCTAGCCAAAGTAGGAGACTAGAGATGAGACTCAGATCGGTCTCCCCCAACACTGAGAGCAAATTTAAAAGATAATGGTAAAGAGAAATTATACCTATTCATTAACCCTAGTTCAGAAGTTTTGATTGGACAATCTTGAAACTAAGTTATCTGAAGTAAGCAATGGGAAAGGTGAGTAAAAGGATAAAGGAATTCCAAGTTGGCAGGGTATCAATGGCCAAGCACAAATTACTAAGCACCCCTTGCTTCTCAATACTGCCTGCAAGGACCAGGCCTATGTACAAAGTTTCCAGCCACCAGGCAGGGTTAGTTCAATTGCTGGCTTTTTGCACCTGTGTAAACTTCTGGGCCCAGTATGACTTGGTCTGACTTGGTCTAATGGCTTTTGGGCCCTGTGAGGAGGTGTACTGTTATCTCCTAAAAGGCAAAACAAAAAACAAAAAACAAACAAACAAACAAAAAAAAAAACCTAGGAGAAAAAACTATTAGGGTGTGGTTTCAGTGTTAGGGGCCAGTTTTAAGTATTCCTATATTTTGTTCCTTGGATTACTATATATTACCCATGTAGCCCCCAGAATACCATCATTTAACCTCTTCATGTCTCAGTTTAATAAATGAGGACATCTATACAATTTGACTAATGATAACTGCAAGCCTATGTCACAGGTTTATATTGAGAATCATATGAACTCATGTACGTGAGGTGCTCTGTAACTGTGGTCTTTCCCTCCACCAACTCCCTGTCCTATCATTCATCACCCTCTAGGTGATAATGCCAGTACACTGACTCTTTCATTTAGTATGTTTGCAACAACTATTTGCTTATCCTATATCATCCTCCTTTCTTCCTTACTAACAGAAGCCGAAGTAGGAGCCTAACCCATCAAAGCTAATCATGATAGCCCTGTCCCCTGTCCAGAGTCCTTTGCAGGTAGAGAGTGACTTGGTCTCGACCAATGAGATATAAAAGGAAACTGGCTTTGGGCAAGTGATGTGGTAAAAGTTTATGTTTTCTTGGTAAAAGTATTCTAACTCAATTGACTCAACCTTTCTTTCTTCCTGCCTTGTAGTGGAAATCATGATTGGAGCTGTGATAGCCATCGTGAGATCATCATGAAGAAACTCAGGGACTAGCAGAAATATCATCCCAAAAGTCATAGAGCCTATTAACTAATACCAGTAATTACCTGACTCCAGCCTTCTTGATATATAAGAAGAATAAAATCCTTATTTATTTAAGGCAATATTGTTAGGTTTCCTGTTACTGGAAGCAGAATACAATCCATATTGACTCTGCCTCTAGCACCCGTGAGTAACTAGTCAATAACGAGCGCTCAAAAATGCTTGTTGAATGAATGATTAGATGGATGCATGAATGAATCAATGAACCACAGATCTTTATACCCTCTGCAAAACTCAGCTCAGGGCCTGACATCTAATAAATAGGCCATGATATATATTTGTTGAATTAAATTGCAGAATCAAAAGTTATTTGGCAAGTTGAGGAGAGGGGCCAGAAATATTTCTCTGAAAAACCCAACTGCCCTTTTAAATAAAACAACAAAAACTGCCAGATCTTTGTGTTGAAGGTAATAAGAAATTGAGAACATCTAGTGCCCAAAAGCAGTGCTCCAGTTTAGAAAGCCTAAAATAATACCACTCATCACTCTTGTCTCCTGGCAAAGTACAAACTAGTGGCTTAGAAAATATCTCAGAGCTGGAGGGTAACACAGACATTAGCCTAAATAAGAAAAGCCTTGTGTCCTGCTAGGCCTGTTTCCCAAGAAGGTTTTATTCAGACTCAACAAAGTCCAGAAAATCACAGGGCATCTAATTTCAAACAATCGCTGTGAAAAGTCAGATGCAATAGAAATGCTGAGCAGCAGAGTGTATTCCCTGTGCAGACAGATCAACTCCCTGCAGCTGCCCAGCTGCCAGCACAGAGCATGAAGGGCTCCCTAAAGGAGAGGCTCGCATTGCTTCCTAATCTCCCTCAGTCATCCTCCACATCTTCAGCAGTAGAGACTCAGGCCCACCAAGCCCTCCATGGAGACAGTATGCAGATGGCCTGACCTTCCCTCCAGGGAAGCATCATCTCTCATCCATTTTGTCCCCTAGAGAAAAATAGGGATGGGAAAAACATCAGGCAGATTACTGAACATGAATTATTAATTCTTATTAGCATATGAAAATGTTCTCAGTGACAAGCACTGCCGAAATATTGCTCATGGCAACCAGACCCACGTGCACAGAGTCAGCTAGACTCATATGCATGGAAACTAAGCATATGTTCAAATAGAGTAGCAATGATTATGGAGTGGCCACTCTGCCCCAGACATGGTATTCGTAATGTAGGTACAGAGGCAGCAGAATAAAACTGTCAAACACATGCTTCTGAATCAGACAGACAGAATTCTGAGGCCAGCTAACCATCTGTTATCTGGTTCCTTCCATGATCCTCAGCTTTCTCATCAATACAATAGGTTTAGTAATATTTAGACCCCAAAGCTAGGTAAGGTTCTTAAACAAAATAATGTAGATAAAATGTTTTACAGAGTGCTTAAGTATTTGCATGGATGATAAATATGCATGCATGTGCACACTCACACTTATTCAGATACTGTACTTTACAATACTCCATAGAAGAGGAAACTGAGGCTTAGAGAGCAAATATGAAAGGTGCCAGAGCCAGAGCTGAAGCCCAGGTTCCCTGTCGTCACAGCCTGTGTTCCCTCTTTGGACCCCTCTCAAGAGATTGGAGTTCAGCAGACAATCACACAGGAAAAATGCATGAGACACAGTGCTGCAGCTCTTGGAAATAAAAAGTCTCTTTCCAGTTCCTTCCCCTCTCCTTCCTGTCCCCAGCCCTCCCCTTAGTTCTAGATGACACCTGAGCCCAAACATCACTCGGCTCTCCTGAGGCGTCCTCAGGGATAAGGAGCTGGCTAAGCCAAATCAAGTGGAAATTAAAAAGGGCCTTAGGACTACAGGCCAAGCTTCATTAAGACCTAATGAAAACTTGCCACAAAGCTGGGGACAGGCGCTTGTGAGCTTTGTTTTCTTCTTTCCTTTGTAGCAGCCTTTCATATGATTCCATGTCTGGAAAGCCAATAGTGAACCTAACCAGAGGCATAGAGAGGGCTGGAGGCAGCCGCCGGGCCGATTGCAGTCATACCTTCCATGCCGAAAATGGACTATGCATGCCTGAGGGCAGAATGGTCCTTAAAAAGGCAGAGCACAAGTCAGTGGGACTAAGGTCACATCTGAGCTCATGTGAGTGGTAATCGCCTATCAAACATTAGGATCAGCGGCTCAGACTGTAGACAGGGAGATGAACGGGGTGAAGAGAGAGGTAAGTGGTAGCAAGGATCTAATATTTATGATATGTCAACTCTCTACGTATGTTCATGGGTAATGGTCACTCCATCCCTGCCCTACCACCAGAACAATCTCACCTAAAGACCTCTGAACACTTTGAGGATCAGTAGACCAAAGAATCTAGGGAAGTGAGCATTCATAGAGTTTATGGCAGTTTACTTTCCATTTCACCTTTGATATTGGCATCTTGATTTCCTTTTGGGAAATTGCTTCTCTCCTATGAGGTATAGTCTGGAATAGCCAAGAAACAATAGTCAGAACCCTGCTTAAGTAGGGACAAAGAGCATGAAGATGGTACATGCTCATTTATTCTTGCAGCTCTGTTCTGGTGGGGCCATCAAAATTCATGTTACCTAGACCCTTGAGTTTCCTTGGCCCTTGTTCTTTTTGGCTTTTTTTTTTTTTTGGCATTTCTATCATTCCTTGGAGCTCCCCCCTTTTCTCCAAATCATTGTAAGCAATGGTAAAAATAGCTAATTATGTTATTGATGATGATCACCTAGAATCATGTAATCACTGTAGATTAGCCACGCTGCTGCTAATATAGACAACATAAAGCAATTGAAGAATTCCAGGGCATCAGGCTAGGGTGGCTACAATGGACAGGGACATGGAAGGAGCAAGATCACAACATTGATAATGAGGCAGTGTGGGGAAGGAATATGTAAGATAGAAGTTTTATGTATAAATTTGGGCCAAAGTATGAGAATATTTGTACCTAATGTAAGTGCTCATCTCACTATTGAGGATACACTTAACAATCATCAGGGACAGATTGATCCTTTGCTCAATATTATTCACCTTCCTCTGCTAATACCCAAGTATCCACAACAGGACCCAGTGAACAAAACAGCAACTATGGTCCTAAGGATGAAGGCTAAGAATGGGCTCAGTAGTATGGACTTCCTCTCACCAAAGCCCTCCTACGAACTCTGGTCACTCTAGACTGACCAGCATACTGACATCTGTAACCAACCCTGGACACGAGGGAGCACCAATATGATAGGATTCCTTTGGATGTCATCCAGCTACCTGGTGGCAGTTTAATTACACTGGGCCCCTTCAGTAATGGAAGGCTTTGCAGTTTGTCCTGCTGGAGCAGACCATTATTGTGTGTTTGATTTTGCTTCTGCTTCCTGGCCTGTCAGGCCTCTGCCAGCACTGTCATCTGTCAAGTTACTGAATACATTATTCACTGTCTCACACAACATTGCTTCTGACCAAAGAATGTACTCCCCAGGCAGAGAAGAAAGGCAATGAGCTGATGCCCATGCAATCCACTCTTATCATGAATCCTATCACCCAGAAGCATCTGACTTCACAGACTGGTGAAATGGCTTACTGATGGCTCAATTACAGTGCCAGCTGGAAGACAATACCTTCAAGTTTGGGTGCTGTCTTTCCGGAGGCTGTGTGCCAAGGCCCAGAATATGGTGCTGTTTCTCCCATAGCTGGAGCACGGAGGTCGAGTATCAAAAAAGGGAAAGTGAGAAGGGCATCTGTCATGAACATATCTAATGGCAATTTATAAATATTTTACTTCCTGGACCCATTAGGCGAGAGAGAATGGAATTGGTAGCTGAGACAGTTCCCCAGATATTTCCTGCTATTCATTACCCTATTGGCTGGGATGACTACCTCAAGTATCAAGGGGAAATTGGGCTATTATACAATAGGGATTAGGAAAAGTACAGATGGTTTTCAGGGAATCTCTGGGAGAGCCATACCATTCTGACCTGCAATAAAGGTGAATGAGAGATGATGCACAGGCAGGTACTCCAAGGGCTCAGAGCACTCAGGCTGCAGTTTCAGGTCATCCTAACTTGACTGAGAATCCCCATTGACTGAAGTGCTGGGAAAAGATGAGGAAAAGTGGGATGGGTATGGGAAGAAGGAATTGTTATGGACAGGTGGAACACTAGCTACAACCTCATGAGCAGTTCAAGCATTCATTCAGTCAACAAATATTTATTGAGCACCTGCTATGTGCCAAGCACTGCCTGGGAACAATGGATAAAGCCATGAATAAAACAGACAAAATTTTATTTTTTCTTGGAGTTTATGCAGACAGTAAGCCACATAAATAAATAAATTATATATATATATTATATATTATATATATATATATATATATATATATATATATATATCACTCTAGAAGGTCATAAGGAGCACAAGGGAAAATAAAAGCAGAGAGAGAGGACTGGGTGTTGGAGGAGGATTTAAATCATATGGTCAGGGCAGGTTTCTTGAGGAAGTGACATTTGAATAAAGACATGAAGCACTTTTGAGGGATATTCCCAAGCAGAAGGGATAAACAGTGTACACATCCTGGACAAGCCAGCCACATTGGAGAAATAATGAAGAGGCCAAGGTGGCTGAAGTAGAGTAAGTGAGAGCGATGGGGTTATGCTCAGGGAGTCAAGGGCACCAGACTTAGATATCCTATAGGCATGATGAGGAGTTGGCTTTCTAGCTGCATGAGGGGTTTGAGCAGGATGGCATGTATTGATCTCACAACCTTTTATCAGGTTTATTTTGGCTGCTGTGTTGAGTAGAGACTGTAGCTGGTTAAGAGGAGGAGCAGGCAGGCAAGTTAGGAGGCCTTGGCAGCAATCCTAGCAAGAGCCGGAGGTGTGTGTATCAGGCTTATAACAGGGAAGGGGTGTGGAGTGGTTGGATTCTAGATATACTTTGAAAGTAAAACCAATGAGACTTGCTGACAGATTTGATATAGTATGAGAGCAGTTAGGGATATGCTTGAGGTTTCTGGCCTAAGCCACAGAGATGGGAAAATTGTACAGGTTTTAGGGACAGATCAAAAGCTTACTTTGAACAGTGAAAGTAGACATACAGACATATAAGTGAAGATAGAGAGGGCCAGGTGGATATAAATAAGGTGTGAGGCCAATGTCAAATATACATTTTTGTTAATTAATTTCTACTTTCTTTCCTTTTATTTTTGCCTCACATGGTGTGTAGACTGAGTGGGTGGCAGTTTAATTAGCTATCTACTTCACAGGCTGCAAAATATCCAGACAGGCTCACGCGGAAGTAAAGACAAAGTAAATATCAAGCAGAGACTCTGGATGTGGAGCTGGTGGCATGATTGATAGAAGTTTAATTTGCTCTTTTTTTGGTAAAGAAGTGGGAGTGTTTTCAGGCATACCTAGAATATTGAATTATGTTGAATGAAGATTTTTTTTTTTTTTTGATAAACATATGTAGGAGAAGAAGTGTGTCTATAGATGTTGCATTGCAGTGGACAATTGTTAGACTCTGGCTTCAAAGCACTCGTTCCATCTACCTCTCTGCTTCTTTTTCAAGTTATGAACCTCAGGTCTCTCTTTTGAAATGAGGATAATGATAGTGAGTGCCTGGGCCTTCAGCCCAGGTCTGCAACTTCCAGCTTGGGGGAACTCAAAGCAGCCTTTCAGCCTGCATCTTGAAAATAATGGTTATGACACTTGGATGAGACTCAGTCTTAAATTTATTGACCATGGTCTATATGTGGAACATTTGTCTGGCTTGCTTTTCCCTCTGGATCTGATTTATCCTTCTTTTCCCTAATGCACAGAGCTCTCAGTCCCGAACCCGGTCCAGTTGACTGTCCTTTTGTCTTAATTCTAACAGAGTTTTTCCATCTAACCAACATAGTTGATTAAACCCTGACTGCTGCTTTTTACTGGAATTTACCTTCTTGGAAACGTCCCAAAAGATTAGGTTGAATGGAGATGCACAGGCAAAAGGATCTCCCAGGACAGAGTCAGGCTGGGCAGACAAATATCCTGACACCTGTAAATTCAGACTCTGACAGAAGCAAGTGTGAAGTGAGTATTAAGAGTCAAAGAAATGATGGAAGGACTCAGAGATCTGGGGAGAATAAATTATATATTCAGGACAATGGGCTCATGGGAGGGCTATGAGGATCCCAGAGGTAGAAGCTGGGAATGTGGCTCCTGGCTGACTTCATTTCTCTCCTCTGTATGGAGTCACATAGATAATCTGGATCCATTTAAGTTCCTGCAGACACAATAAACACCCATTGTCTCAACTTGAGTGGCTTCCCTGGATCTATGATTTTGACAGCCCTCAGAAAGTAAATATTATATAGCCAAAAGCTTTAACTATGCACACTCTGCTCAGATCTTTCAGAATGGACACCTAGATCACAATTAGCTACGTTCTTTGCACATAGAGCTTTGGAATCTTGGTACTCACTGCTGTGAAACCAGTTTTCCCTGATCCCTGTGCTATACTGGCCCAAGTTCAGGGCCACCCTCACTGTCCCTCCCTCACTGCCTTGGAAATGAACCATTGCTATCAATTTCCTACCCAGAGTGACTTTCAGGGACACGCCAGGGAGCATTTTATTGAAGTTGGGAAATTGGAAAGCATCTCAATTTCTCTTGAACCAAGATTTTATTATTTTCTTTGAAGTGAATTTTCAAATACTGCAGACAACTCTATGCTCAAATGGAAGTATGAAAATGCATGTAAAAATAAAAAAGAAGAGGTATCTTGGTTGTCCCACGTTTTGTATCCTCCATGCCCTTGCTTGCCTGCCTCACATTTGTTATGGAAAGATTACTCTGCACACCCACAAGCAAATGGCCAAACAGAGCACCAAAATCCGAGGGAAAAATTACTCTGAGATTTTTGAAGTATTATTTCATTCACCAATTTTAGCTATTTATCCTTTGCAGACAGTAGTCATTCTAATAAAATCTGCTTATTTTTACTAACGTTTTTCTATATGTTCTATGATGAGCATGTATTACATTTATAATAAAATAAAGCAAGCTATTTTGATTACCCACTACAGGCCTCAGCTATGTAGAAATTATTACTATTATTATTGTTATTATTACTATTATCATCATCTTGGACTTAGAGGTGACATTTTAGTTCATTAAGAAAATTTCCATGACAGATGAGGATTCTTTCAAGAGAAACTCTAATAGTCAGAGTTGAGAGTTTTCATTTGCCATTATCAGCCTTCTGAATCTAATTAGAAAATGTCCCAAGACACGGTTAGGTACAAAAGTGTTTTCCTCTGCTGGTCTTTCCTAACCGCCACTTCTTGGTATATGGAAGGTCTGATCAAACTGGAATGCCACTAAATAGCCTTGGCCTCAGTGCCCAGTGGCACCTGGGACAAAAGAACCTGGACCTAGACCTAGGGCTGGGTGAGCCCTGTCACCTGTATAGTCAGGAAGTCATAGCTCTTCCTATACACCTGGCCTGCCCAGAATCAGCAAGCTAAAGCAATCCCCTCTGCCTGAATCCTACTCTACTTTCCCCCAGTTTCTCTGCCTCAGGCCTCAGTCTTTACCTGAACTCAGAGCCCTTCTCAGAATACCAAACCACCAAAAGGAAATCTCCATTCCTACTTTGCTCTTAGAGTCTTTGTAGTGCTCAATCCTGTTCCATTCCTGGAAGCTTACTGGACCTTGCTGTGAATAGAGAGAACTTGCCTAATTGAGATCAACTCCACCTTATCTCTCAAGCACATCATGGGTTTCCTCATTGAAGATGGTTCAGATGCTGCTGGTACAGGTTTCTGCTCTACTGCACCTGAGCCTATGCTCACCTTTAAACACCACATCTCAACCTTTAGGGCAAAATTCAGACACTGGCTCAGTCTCTGTGACCTCCCTGTGGCCTAGTGTGTTCCTCCTCCCTACTGACTCTGAGGGGCCACTATTCTCAGTGTGTCTCACACACATGAAGCTTCTCAGATATGTTCAGATAAAATAAAATGTAGCCTTGTCAACAAATGTTCAGTTTTGACCCCAGACACTGGCATTCGATGTATCTCATGTTCCATGAATGTATACATAGGTAGCAATCACTAGAAGATCTTGTACAGGGCTCATTTCTCAGCAATCCCAGACCTAATCCCTACTCAAGAGTAAGACACAGCCTTCACTGTGACCAGAATGGGAACTATTCACTTTTCAATCAGGGCATCTAAAGCCAGCAGTTGTTTGAGACCTTTGGCCTGGATATCTGGCACTCTTTTTAGTTCATTTGTTGCTATCAAACTCTTGACTCACCCCACCTGGCATCATTACTTGACAATCAGTTTTTCAGTGCTGGGCTTGTTACCATTACCCTCTACATGGGAAACTCCATTCCATACAAGAGATGAAACTACTCCTCAGTTTAGAACCAGGGTCCTTTGGCCCCTAGAAAGCACATCCAGCTCAAAGAAAATAAATGGAAGGAGTAAAGGACAAAGCGTGGAAACCCTTAGTCACTGAGAGATGGTTCACATAATGCTTTCTTTTTCTACAAGGCAGCTTAGATGGCAACATGTCAGAAAATTCCACAGCCTTCTCCAACTCTAATGCTAGAGAAAGTATGATGTCCTTGGGAAGGAAAAAAGCTTTATTTATTCTCAAAGGAAGACAATAATTAAAGTCCCTGTGGAGTCAACATTTTTCACACTCTCCACAGCAAGTGTATTTTATTAAAAGAGAACTAGAATTTAGCTATCAGCCGAGTAAATATATAGGCTTAGAAGCTGCAATTCACCAAGATGGGTCTGAAGAGCCAGCCATGTGGAGTCAGGAGACCAGCAGAGTATATTTCAGGGGAGCAGAGCCAAGAAACACCACCATCTCAGCTTCTGCTATGCCTTACACACACACACACACACACACACACACACACACACACACACACACACAATTAAAACTGAATGTTATCTGGTAAAAGCCTTTAAAGTGAATACTTTATATTATTATCTCTATCCTACCCAGTTTATCTGTGCCTGGTCTTTGTGATAAAATCTCAACCTTTATTCCTATCTAATAAGTCTCCTTTAATCTAATCCATAGTAACTTGATTTAATGGAGAGCTAGTGATAAGCTAGGTAAAATAACATGATGAAAATCATCTACTCAAAAGTGCTAAATATTGTCTCAAGTACAAAGATTATACTTCATAGGCCAGCATTTAACTTGCTCCATAATCTGACTCTGACTAACATCTTCAATTGTGTCTTTCATAACTTGAATTTTGAGGCATCTATTATTTTACTGGTCCACATCCTTCTTATTTTATGCTTCATAATTTATTCCCTACCACCACTATTTTTTTTTTTCGCATATGCTCCTTCCCAAGTCCAAGATGTGATCTTAGAAGTGACTTTCATATTTTTACAAGATTTATGTTTTCACAAGATCTCTCTCTTTCTGCTCACAATAGTTGGTAGTTGGTACAGGGTCAGGCACTCAGCCTGAACTGGGAACTTGCACAGGATTTTATATCTTGAATCAAAATCTGGGAGGTATGGTAACAGGAGAGCTGGTGTCATGTTTCACATAAGGAAGAGAAGGACAGCCTAGGAGAATAAAAGTGAAAATCTGAGAGAATTGGAGATGGGATGGTAACAGTGAGTCCTGCTGGTTTTCAAGCCCCTTATCCCATTTGTCTTTATGAATGGCTAAACCCTTGCCTGCCACACAATTGTGTGAGCCTTACTGTTCATTTCCATTTTGACCTAAGCTATGGCATATTAATTTTTCAGTCACATGCAACCAAAGTAATTCTAATTAGCACATATGATATATGATTTTCCACCCACTTGCCTGCGTCTGTAGGTGCTGTTTCCTCTCTGAGAATTTAATCTCTCATCTCTAACTCACAGAATCATACCTTTCTTTCCAAACCAAGTTTAAATGCCAAAGCCTTAATTAAAAATGGTAACTAACATTCACAGCTGAAGAGATGAAGCTCTCTTCTTCTCTATTGTGCTCACTACTTCTTTATGGCAGTTGTATTTCCCCTGTAATAAAAGTATATGTTCTTGCCTGATCCTATCTCTTATCCTCCATTAATTGTAAAGTTTCCTAAGGGCAGAGATTATGTGATCGTTGGTTTGCTATTTCCCATAATATTCAGCACTGGAGTGTCATGTGAGAAGAAATAATACTTTAACTTTCTCTTAAATTGTACTGCCATCTGATTCCTCCACACCATGGGAACAGAGTCTGGAAGTAGTTAAGTTTCCTAACCAAATAAATCCCACTTGACAACACTGCGTTCTAAGCATGAGTTTCAGGCCCCTGGTAGAGGCACTTCACTTACAGCAAGGCCTCCCAACAAACAATTCCTCTTTTCAGTTCTTGCTCAAAACAGATATGCAAACATATTCTTTCTGCAGAGCAGCAGTACAGTGGGGACCTCCCTTCATTGCGAGCCACTAAGAGGTCATGGATGATGTCTCCGGTGAGCCATCTATCTGATACTCCTCACTGAATTTGGGGCCAGGATCATTAGATAAAATCAACCTAGGACATGGACTGTAACAAAAGCCAGCAATCTGCAGAAGCTGCTATCCTAAGGAATCATCAAGATTCCATCACTTGAAAGATCAGTAGTGCAAATTAAACAAATCCTGTGCTTTTATTCATTTTGTTTGGCTACTCTTGAAATGGCCCATTCCAACCCCTATTCCCTGACTATTAAGGCCTTTATCTTTCAGGATATCCCTCAAAACCCAAGTCTCCCTTGGGTGTTCTCTCTGCCCCCACCACTGAGGGGCTTTCACCCTCTGCCCTACCTCAGCACTTCCTTTCCCCTCTGTAGTAGCTCTTACCAATTAAGAGTGCACATCCTACTTTCCATTTGTAGTGCCCAGTTTGTCTTCCCAAATAAGGTACAGGCTGGAGTTTGTTCTTTTCAGTGGCCTATTTCCCAGCGTGGAGCCTGGAACAGATTAGGTACTCAGTCAATATTTATTGTTGACATCGCCAGTAATTAGATGATGACAACAGGAAATATTTATCTTCTTGCATCTAGGTAAAACTGAACCTGATTAAGCAAGTCAGATAGTGTCTGGGCAACTCCTACAGCATTCCAATGGAGGAAAAATTCATGACTTATCTCAGCAAACACTTAGAACACCAGTATAGTTTGTTCAGTGATGATAAATATGTTTGTATTATCATTTTGTCTTTGATCTACTATTTGTTTTGCTGTGTTGGATTACAATATCTTGAACAGATAGATACTATTATTACCATTTTTTAACCTTCATTGTATTTAACAGAAGATAATAAACTGAGTAGAAAAGTAATAAATGATTGATTAATTCATTGAATCAGTTAATAGATGTTTCTTCAGCTTTCACTAACTGCCAAAGATATATTAACCAGAACAATTTTCTTTAAGGGTTCTCAGACCAGTAAGGGAGGCATTGCAATTTACTACAGTTTGTTGATTATGAATTTGAATCACAATGGAGACATTTACCAGGCTGAGATGGAAACAAGGAAGGAGTAAGGAATTCTGCCCCAGGAACTAGTTCACAGAGGAGTGGGTATTTGAGCTTCATTTTGAAAATACATTGGCTAACCAGAGAAGAAAATCTTTAGGCTGATGATTGCCTTTGAAAATGTTATCATTTCATACTTAAATACATCATGGCTGTGTTTGCCTGGCAAAGCTAACCCATAAAATGTCTTACATACTACTGCATGGGTCTCAACCTTGCTTACCGCATAATGATGTGAAGACAGCCATCTACAAAGCATCGGAGTACTGGGTTCTAGCTCAAGTATTACAACTACAAGAAAGTTTTCCCCCCTTTCTGAGTCTTAGTTTCCTCACCTGTGAAGTAGGTATGATAATCTCATTCAAATGAAAATTCAAGTAGAAAAGGATTTTAAGACTCTGATATAGCCCCTACATAAATTTTCTTTCCTTTGTTCTAGTGCAAATACTTTACCATTATTGGAGGTTTATCATGATCTAGTGCTTTAGTCTCACTTTATTCCTCTCCTTCAGGGAGCTCATTGCTTTCATGTTGAAAGAAAAATTACAGCCCCAACACTAACCTAAGGAGGAGTGGACAGAGCAATGGTATAAAAGAAGCAGTTAAAATATAAAATAATAGCAAGGGGCTGAAATTGCCCCTGACTGCCCATTGCTGCTTTAGTTTTTATAGTCCATTAAAACCTACAATCACTGTAATGTTTATGCATTATTGGGGAGATAAATTGCATAATTTTCATTTTGCAATTTAAATGTAATTATGATCTTACTAATGACTAAAACCTGAATTTGCTAGACTATCAGTTTTTCTAACCCTTGCCAAAATTATAGGTAATTACTTAAGGCTTACAATAATTATAAGTCCATCTCTTAAATAATTAATGTGCACTTTCATGGTACAAAACAGCTAGTAATCAAACGACCTCTGCTTACACTGCAAACCCATGCAATTAGGCCTATTGTGTAGATCTATGGAAATATACCCATTTGCAAAAGTCCCTTCAGTTGGCAAGCTGAAACACAGGGTTACTGTGTTTTATAGCATCAAATAAAGGAGAATTCCCCTGCTGCCACAAAGCTAGGAAAAGAAAGTGATCCATAAAGTGGCAGTAAATTCAATATTAATCTACATGGTACCATGGTAGCTGGTGGGAATTGAGCTGAGGAGGAAGAGGAAAGTGAGGAGTGCTTTCAGCACTGGACTTGCAGAAATGGGGAATGACCTAGTTCTCACAAAGGAATAAAGTGTAAGGGGTTGGGGAATTATCACCTGCCTTCTGTTCTCTCTTTTCTTCTTTAGGGAACATGCTAATTTCTTCGAATAACAAACATAGATCATTGTACTGGGCTTTGAAGACACAGGGATGAATAAGGTGAGGTTTTTGCCCTTTAGGGATTAACCCACTAATGTGTGTTATGAGATAGGCAAACAGAAAATTAGAATATATTCTGATAAGTGCTATGATTTTCTACAAAGTACTGGTAGCTATGAAAATGCTGAGCCATGAATAGTGTTTCTCACTATTCATTATTGTACTCACAAAGAGCTTTCAAAGGTTCCTGAGACTAAACTGATACAATCAGAAATGTTCCAGGGACCCTTATACTCACATACCCACTTCTGCCCCAGTGTTACGGTTCATGGTGAGTCAGAGCAATGACGATCATCTATTAGTTCTTGATTTAAGAACCGTTGGAAAAGGAGTTTGTAGAGCCGTCTCCTTCTCAACATTCTGTATTCATTATTTCTTTCTCAGCTCTTCCTCTCCTAATTATTCTCAACTCCACTACTCTCTCCTCCAAAAAGTCTTCTCCAAATACTATAGAGCCCCTTGACTTTTCCCTCTTCACATAACATTTAAGCTTATTTAAAGGGAGTTGCAATTGTTAATTTTTTGTGTCAACTTGGCTGGGCCACGGTGCCCAGATATAAGGTGAAACATTATTCTGAATGTTTCTTTGAGCTGTTATTGGATGAAATTAACACTTAAATTATTTGACTTTTAAAAACAGATTGCTCTCCCTAATGTAGGTAGGCCTCACCCAATCAGTTGAAGGTCTTAACAAAACAAAGACTGACCTCCCCCAAGCGAGAGGAAATTCTCAAGCAGATTGCCTTAAAACCTGAAGTACAAGATCAGCTTCTCCCTGGATATCCAGCCTGTTAGTCCGCCAGCAGATTTTGGATTTACCAGCCTTCATAATAGTATGAGCCAATTCCTTAAAATCAATCAATCTCTCCCTATTTATCTATCTTATATTATTAATCAATATATTATATTATTAATACTTCTTACTATTTATGTAATAGTTTATTATTAGAATAATGTTAATATGTTATTGTTTTATTTTATATATATATATATGTAGATGTAATTTTATATTTATACACATCCCACTGGTTCTGTTTTTCTAGAGAACTCTGACTAATATAGGTATTTTGGTTTAATGTCAGTAAATTTGACTATAGTCTTCTGCTCTGGGAAGAATTTGAGCCCTGTATCTCCAAGGCCTTCCTCTGGCTGGAGGAATTCTCAACCCTTCAGTTATGACTCTAGCATGGGCTTAAAATGATCCCATCTCAGGGATGCACACTCTGGAAAACTAAAATATCTTTAAGACTCAAAGTTTGGATTGATAACCAAATAAACAAGTCATTTGGGGGAATAGTGAAAAAACATGAGAAAGAAAGCCCTGCCCAGGTCCTGCTCAGGTGAAGTTGGGCTTCATGTATGTGTGCTCTTAAGAACCATGGCATTTTTCTGTTGTAGCTCTCATCATAAAGCATCATTTTTTAAGTCATTTTTGTCTCTTATCTGTCTTCCAGTGAGGCTTTAAAACTCCAAAAGCACAGTGAGCAACTGTTTTTCTAGTCTGCTCAATGGTTTAATAAATATGTGTTGTCTAAATGACTAATCAATTCTCAAAATGATTAGGTTGAAGATCTGTGACGAGATTTCTTTTTAATGACCCAATTCAAATTATCAACTTACCTCTATTACCAGTACAATTTCCCTTCACCCAAACCACTAAAATTCCAGCCAGTCTGACTTTCAATCAGGAAGTTACCATCCTCTTTGCAAGCCCATCTGTTCTGCTTTATCTTCTGCTCATCTATACACTCACCTCTTATCCATAGGCTGGTGGAGTCCAGTCTATTGTGTCCATAGAGGACACACTATATCAGAGCATAAGTGGCCTGAGTCAGAAGTGACCCAAAACTCTGTGAAGGACAGTCTTCCTGAACAACTGCTGATCAGATCTCCCCTATGGACCTTATAAATAACTTTATAGAGAAGCAGGGTGAGTAGCTGTCCAGTGAGGTGAGGTTTGGGAATCCTGGCTGCAGTTCTCTCTTCCTTCTCCATGACAAATGAATTTTCAAATTCATTATTAAGGTGCACTGGGAAAGAAAAAACATATGAAGACATTTCTGCCCGTTTCTTCTTTTTAGAATTTTCTCTTTTGGTCTGTGATTTAAGTAGTATCATGTGTGCCAGGAAGTTTTGTGGGGGAGTTATTAGTCCCCTTCTCCTTTAAATTTCAGTTAAAAGTTATTCTTTCATGTTATTGTACTTATCTGATTCAGGAACAGAGTCTGGTGACAGAAACAGTTGTAAAGGAGAGATGTTACTGTTTCTTATTACCCTGGCAACGCATCCTCCAATGACAAGGAAGGCATCTGTTCAGAAAGTGAAAACTGGTCAAGAGCAGGCAGGATCAGCCTGTATGAGCCTCCTCTTTGGGCACTGCAACCCTAACTGTGGCCTGACATTTAAGAGGACCCTGTGTTTAGCTTACATTAAAAAGTAAAATGAGAAAACCTCCTCTTTAGGATACCTAAATTCAGAAGCAACCATTCCATCTGAAGCAAAGGAAGTAAAATCTAAGATCCTGTATCAAAGTGGCCAACTGTGGGACCCAGATAGAGGGGCCCTATACTGCTGCTTCATTTTCCTCCCTTGGTGAATGTATAGAGTTCTTGATAAAATGTGATATGATATGATAGACCTTATCTCTTCTACAGAAAAAAAAAAATCTCTGATATTCAGAGAGTTGAGACTGAATTCCAAACCAAGTTTTTCACTCGTCACTTGTCTTCCTATGAAAGTCATTTTCTTTGTCTGGGCTACCTTTTTACAAAAGAAGGAGTTAAAAGACTCTAGTATTCGCAGTCTTTGATTCTAAGATCTGACTTCTTACCAGGACTTTGAGTAAATGGTGAGAGATTTACATTTCTTAACTATAATCAGCAGCTTAGTGAAAACACCATGGCTTTTGCAGCAGGGAGATGTCATATGTCTCCACCTGCCATGTAAGGGACTTGTGGGATGTAGGCAGCTAGGATTGCTGGAAATCTGCAGTTTCTGTAGAAGCCATCCAACATCATCTCATATTCACCAGGCATCTTTAGTTGTGCCCCGACCTGTTCTACACAAATAGCAGCCCCACGTCAGTTGTTCTCAAAGGGATGCCTGACAGATTTCCTCTCCTTTGGTAATAGGACTCCCCACTGGCCACATTGAAGTTCAAGAATCTGTGGGAAGAAACCTTATCGGTACTGTCGCCTTCACACCTCATCACCTTCAAGCAGAGTCTTACGCAAAGGACAGCACAGACTCTGTTGCCTACTGTGGCAAGAAATTGTCCTCCAGACAGCTGAATTTCTCATCACTCAGCATGTCACTCCACAGTGGAAACCAGACCCCTTGAATCCACAATGTGATGGCATACCAAAACCCATGAAGCATCTGCCTCTGGAATTAGAGGAATGGAAACCATCAGTTCCTAGCTGCTCCAGTCCCACCCAAACTCCTCATACCAAAGTTTTGAAAACCACTAGGTAGGCACACCATGCCCTTGAACCAGTAGAAGCTTGGCTGAGAACAAGTGGCTAAAGTGTAGGAGCCCATGGCAGACCCCTAGCTGCAGGAGGCCTCATGTGCGCTCGCTGAATTCTTATACCCCAGTTTCCTCTGCGTATGATTACTCCACTTTCTCAAAACCAGAGTGCCACTCTTAATTGTGGGCAAGGCTACAGACTTCTATATGATGGAGAGAAAGTATAACAAAGAATGAGTCTTAGAATCAGATGGATTTGGTTCAAATTCCAGCTGTAATCTGAGCTCTAAGGTCCTAGGCAAGTTACTAGATGTTTCTCAGTCTCAATTCTCAGTATAAAAAATTGAGATAATAACTTTCTGGTATAGTTGTTATAAGCATCAGAAATGGCTCTTAAAAGGGGCACATAGTAGGTACTTAACAAGAAAGACCTAATAATAATTACTTATAAATGCAGGCACTTCCAGGACTATTTTCAGTCCTATCCATCTAACGGGGCTTTCATGGCCTCTCTTGGTATCCTCTGACGGCTTTGCCAGTACCTTCCACATAATGTTTTCCCTCCCTAACCAACATGTTAGTTGATTTATTGCGATTGTATCTCAACTTCAGGTTGGCCTTCAGACACTATCATTTCACTTTCCTCCGACCCCGCTCTGAAACTGGCAGGCCAGGTACTCTCACCCACCTGGGTTTGGATCCCAGACCTTAGTCCATCAAGAAGCTGGCCCCTAGTCTGGCTCCTTTTTTCAGCAGTAGAATTTTGTAGCCATTTGCTACTTGGATGAGCCCAGACCTGAACCTCAATCCTCTGCTTGAACTCAGTCACTCCACCACTTAACAGGCCGCCTCTGAAGGAGGTGCGAGCTTATTGCCTATACCTCCAGCCATGTCTATTAATCCAAACCAGACTACCCCTTGCCTGTCACTATCCCAGTGTCTGCAAGGCCAGGAGGACTCTGTGTCAAGGTCCACTAGCTACAGCAGAACTGATGTCAATATGGACACTATTTGCTGCAAGCCTGAGCTGACCTCAGCTCTTCAAGCACTTATTGGACTGTTGGTTCCTCTCCCTGGTGGACCTTTTGGCTAGGTCTGGGCCTGTCTTTCTCTCTCCTCTTCAAATGCAGAGTGCTGACATTTTATTTGCTATTGGCAAGCCCAGCAAAACTATGATATTTCTAGGCTCTGTAATTTCTCCAGTGTAGCAGTACAAGACAGTAACCATAATTTCTTACCAAGGGGAGATCATATTAAACCTCCACCAGTTTCTGAATGAAGGAGCTGATGATTTAACTATGCACCCCTATTTGTTTTATAAAATGAGACATAGTGGACTGACTGAGGAAATCTCATGGAATAGACTACTATGCATTATATAAATGGATACCATTATTCTCATGCATATGGCTGGAAAAAGTGTCTTTTCTGTTCTCTGGGTCTTTTACAAAAATCGTAATCTAATTCAAAGCATTTTCTGAGAAATCCTTGTGTGAGTCTTCAAAGAATAAGGAAATATTTTAAGGACATTGAGCTCCAGGGTTTCTGTAGGTGAAACAATCATTTAAAGTGGTATCCCGGGTTAACAAAAATAAAGGAATAGCTTCTTTCCTCACCCAGCCTCCCAGTCTTTCATATGGATGGAGGTGCAAAGAGAATACAAAACTCTTTTCACTCACAATCCAAGGTAACTGGGCTACTAAAGATAATTTAAAGAAAACCTTTTAAAAGTAAATGGATTCTTTTTATTAAAGAATTTTTTTCTAGCCTCATTTTAGTTGTTTATTGTAACCCGTTGCCCCCAACTAACAGACATTTCTACTATGCATCTCCTTTGTGTCACTGTAGTAACCTCTTGACCTTGGTGGAATAAAGCTTCTTCAGGCTTCCGTTTCCCTTCCACATGGCTAGAAAGAGTTCTCATTTCGCTTGTCATCTTGTGTCAATGACGGTCAACCAGGTGGGCTCCTCAGGGACACACTGTCAATAGCAGGAATAGAGATTCCTAGAGCTGCTAGAAAATAAAGATATGGTGTCAAGAGAGTTGGCAGTAATAGAACCTGTGCTGAGTTCAGCATTGACTCTGCTGCTGTACACCAACCCATTTCCAGAGCACCTGACTCTTCTTCCCACTTCCCTTCTCCTGCCTGCAGCTCAGTGGGTACCTCTGCATCCAGTAACAAGATAGTTACTTCAAGATAGTTAATAATAATTAGATTAACTTGAACTAGCAAGCCAAGCATTGCATTCCATTTCTGAACATGATCAACAAGTCTTTATGTCTTCCAAAGTCTAAACACATTTATTTCCAGCCTACTTTTCATTCTCACAGTAAGGAGTGTTGTGGCAGGGATTAGGTTCGATCATGGAGTCCCTTTTCATTGTGCTCCCTGATGGTGGTAGACACTGTGCACAGAGGGTCAGGGCAGGGAGTCATTAACTCAACCTGGATATCCACCACAGGCCAAGTGCTTTCCAGAGCTTCAGATGCAGGCTTCCCCTTTAGTATGATAAAAAGTCATTTACTTCAGAGTTGGGTTTTCAGGGCAGTGTTAGATGAAGAAAAGAACAAAAAACATAGCAGCAGGGCTGGTTGTACAGGAGGCTGGGGATCAGCTGTGACAGAAAGGCCCACAGATCACAGTCTCAACCTGGAGGAGGATGTCGCATTCTATTGGTTTAATTAAACTTAATTCTACATTCATTTTCTAAATTGTGACATTTAAAATTTTAAACTAGATGTAAAACATTTTCATTTTGTCATAAAAAGTGTCAATCTTTATAAGAAATAGAAACATTTCCCCCCCATCAACCCCCCAGAACTCTGTAACTGTCCCTTTAATTAGTCACTCATTTATAAATCTATCTTGTTCTCAAATCCCCACGCACTTGGTACAGTAGTTCATTAGCACAGGAAGAGGCAATTTAGATTTCCTCAGATAATAGCATCTGTCGCTAATCAAATTGAGGCAGGATCTGCAAATCTAAAGCCAGACAAGCTGGTGTGGGGGAAGGTCACAACAGAAAAGATCATCTTTAAAATTACGGTCCCACATGCTCAGTGTATGAGGCCACTCTAATGTCAATCCATGTTCATACGAAGCTTGTCAAATCCTGTCACCATACCTAAAAGCAATAGAAAGTCACTGTCAATATACTCTCTGAAATCCATGCATTCATTACTCATACAATTAATATTGATTGAACTCCCATCCTATTGCCTCATGCCAAGCTGTAGAGCTGCAAGAGGAGAGAGAAGACCTAGGGAAGACATTCTGAATCCTGTGTCCTTCAAGGTGAAGACAGGTGAGACCACATATATGCCTGTGCCTGAATGCCACCAGCCACCACCACCACATGTACTTGGTCATTCGGGCATTCATTTATTCTTTGGGAAAGTACAATAAGACAGACACCATGTGGGCACCAGAGATACATCTGTGAACAAACCAATGTCCCTGCCCTCAGAGAGCTTACATTCTTGGGAATGGTAGGCCAGCTATATACAATAAAGTAGTAAGGGTGCTATGAAGACTATAATGAAATAGATTGAGAGAGGCATGGAGCAGCGAGGGTGCTGATCTTGTTAAAGTGATCAGGCAAAATTTCTGAGAAGATGGACCTTTTGAGCAGAGACCATAATCGATTGAGGGAGTGAGATCTGAGATCCATGCAAAAGTACTCAGAAAGACCCTAAAAACTTGAGGTAAGAGGCAGAATAAAGGTAGTCTGGCTTTGGAGTCTACATTCTTACCCACAATACCATCCTATCTGTTCTGCTCTTCCCATTAGTGACAATACGAATGGACATTGAGGGCATTACGTTAAGTGAAATAAGACCAGAACTCATAGATACAGACTGGGTGGCAACAGATTGGTGGTTGACAGAGGCGGGAGCTAGAGGGTGGGCAAAATGGATGAAGAGGATCAAAAGGAACAAACATCAATTATAAAATAAATAAGTCATGGAGCTGTATAATGTACATATAGTTAATAATACTGTATTTTATATTTGAAAGTTGCTAAGAGAGTCAATTGTAAAAGATACTAAAAGTTCTCATCACAAGAAAATTATAGTGATGGATGTTAACTAGACTTATTCTAGTGAACATTTCACAAATATTAAATCATTGTGTTATACAACTGAAACTAATATAATGCATGTCAATGATATCTCAATAAAAATAAATAAATAAAATAACAAAGCTGACTGGAGATGAGGCAGTGTTTATTTCCATGATCTTCGGGGCAGCTTCTAGGAAACTCAAGCCTTCGAGGGGAGTATGGTGGCAAAGTGGAAACTTAAAGGAAGAGGAAGCCATGCTGAGGTTGGAGGGAATGCAAGAGAGCACAGTGACCCAGAGCCCCAGAGAGGAGAGTCATTCCAGACAGGTGTGAGTAACTGTGCCACACAGTGCTGAACCTTTGAGTCAAATGAGCAAAGAGAAGTGGTAGTTGGATATGGCACAATGAAGATTGTTGCTGACTTTGGCAAGAGCAGTTTCCGTAGGTGGTGAAGACAAAGCCTGATGGTTGTGAGTTGAAGAGAGACTGTGAGACAAGTAAGTGAGATGGCAAATAGCGACAACGTTGTTGAGGATTTTGGCTATAAAAGGGAACAGAGACATGGCATAATGACTGAAGGAAAAGGCAGGAAACAAGGAGGGCATTTTTTAAAAGATATGAGTTGTTACAGTATCTTTATAAGCTGATAGTGATGGCTCTGGAAAGAATGAGAAAGCCAATGGTGAAGAGAGCACAATAATTGCAGGAGGGGAGTGTGTTCAAGTGGTGACATTTGTCTTTGATAGGTGCAAGACCATTTCATTTGCTCTGTAAAGAGGGGAAACAGAATGTGCATAACATGCAGCCAGGCAAGTAGATTACATGGTGATAAGATTGGGTTGTTTTCCCACTGCTTCTATTTTCTCAGTGAAATATGACTTCAGACCAGTCTGAGGAGGAAGGGATATAAAAGGTTGGAAGATGTGAGATAATCAACTCTGCAAATGCAATAGGACACTTGGGCAGTGCCGAGGTTCAATTTGTCATAAATTTAAAGGGCAAGCTGTCAACCCTGTTGCGTGGTTCTCTCTTAACATGTTCATTGGCTGGGCATAGAGAAGAGGTTCAAAATTAAGCTGGAGGTAGTTAGAATGGAGGGAGAGAGGAGTTGGTATAGTTAAAGATGTGTGCAAGGAAGGGATGATAAGGACGGAGTATGGAATTTAAGCTGAACCAGGAAGGAAGTAAATATACAACGGATAGAACAGAAAAGTGGCAGTCAATGGATCAGAGGACCCAATGTCATCAAAATAGGGATAAAAGAGGAAATGAGCGGGGAACATGATGATTGCCACAGTGGTGGTGTCCTCTGCAGGTGGAAATCTTCTCTCATCTTAGTTGTAACACTAAGGACTGTCTTTGTCTTGCCCATGTACTAGGGCTAGTTGAAGATAAGAAATGGGATCAGGATAAATGGAGTCCTAGGAAGTTACTGGCTAATTTAGGAAACCCTAACAGGTCAGCTTTGACTGATCTGCACTAAAAATTTGGATAGAAACAAAAATAAGTTGAATGAGGAATAATGAGGTAAATCTGAGGAAAATCTGAGGGAAATAAGGAGGTAAATCTGGAACCAAATGGGGATTAAAAGTTTATTCAGAGCCGAGAATGTGAAGGTAGAAGTGAGTGGAAGTCAGAGGTATAGAAGGATCATGTAGTACAGACATATCCATATGTACAGTTGTCAATGCTCAAAGGTCTGGACAGTCTTCTAAATCTGCCAGTGTCCCAGCCAGATCCATACTCAGGCGCCTCTGCCCTTAGATCTCAAAGGCACACAGTATGTCTTTTGATAGCAGTAAGGTGTCACAGTCCCATTGAAAGTGAACAGTATGGTGGGGTAGAGGGTAGTGGAGCCACACCAGGTCAGCACCCTCTGGACAGGGCCAAACTGGGCTATATAGCTGGTAGAATAATAATCATTTCTGAAGGTTCAAGTGAGAAACAGGCCATATACTCCACTCCTCTCAACTCAGCATTTATAGGGCAATGAGATGGTTAAGGTGATTAAGCAAATTAAAGGCAGCTGGGGACACTGAATTCTAGAGACAGCTCTGCCACAAAATGATTAACTAATTAATTAATAATTTGATTTCAGTGGATCCAATACTGCCAAGGAATGCTGGGAAATTTTATAGTCTAGGAAAGTGTATTTTAAGTATTAGTGTGTGTAAGAATTACCCGGCAAGCTTGTTAAAGTTCAGATTCCCTGGCTTGGAGAGTCTAATTTAGCATGTCAGGAACAGGTTACGGGCATTTCATTTTTAACCAGTTCCCCCCAGGTGACAAAGATACTGCTAAAACCTGAACTGCTGTTTGAGTAGCACTGGTAGAGGAGGAATAATAGAAGAAAAAGGTGTAATCAGGGACACACATAGTCGAATGATATGAAAAGGAGAGGAAGAGGCTGAAAGTCATTACCAGGGACCTCACAATCTGTTTGTGAAGTTGGCCCTTAGTCATTTTTTCAAAACTTACGGCACAGTATTTTGAAGTGGGAGGGATGACAGAAAGAGAATAATGCTGCAGGACTGTTATTTTGTCTGCAGGTTGCAGGCAAGACTGTTTGGAATTATGAAAGGAAGACTAGAATTAAGGTTATCACTCACTGAGAAATGGGAGGATTATAAAGACATGGAACAAAGAAAGGGCAAGGAAAACAAGACAGTACCGTTGAATCTGAGAAATGATGAAAAAGAACAATAGGGCTGAGTGACAAATTAGTTGAAAAGGCAAAAGTGGAAGAGAGCCTACAATGACTCTGAGGCTTTTTGACCTTCTGAATCTTTTACCTTTGGGACAGGATTAGAGAAAAATCACCAGAAATATATCTTCTTCTATTTTGGGCATGAAATAAAGTTTTCTAGATTCTTACTTTGAAAGAAAGAATCAGAGACAAGCATTAAGAAGTTAATTTGCAAAAGACTTCTAGTTTATCAATAAAAAAACTTAACCATTATTTAAAGTAAAATCCCACAAAATTACCAGTTTTACAGTTAATCCATTCTTGGTGGAAAATGGTTCTGACTTGATTATCGTATCCACAAACGTTATGACATATCCTTAGATATCAGAATTATAAAGTCAGAAATCAGCTTGTTTTGTTGTGAATCTGGAACATAACAGGAAGTGCTCAAGGAGAACCTCATTATTTTTAGTTTTCTTTGGTTGCAAAGGGTGCTTTTCTGTTTTTTTATTTTTTTGATTTTATCTTCTGATGATGGGACTTGATATGCATGATAACTCATACTAGTGCAAGAAATGCTTGCTTTGTTCTGTTTCTACATTTTTGTTCTGACTAAAGAGACAGTGACGTACAAGTGGAAAGAGCCATGAACTGGGAGTCAGGAGACCTCACATAGGGACATGACAAGTCCTTAACCATGTACCTCAGGTCCCTCTTAACAAGGGAATTAGCGTCAGAGGCTCCCAGGTAGCTTCCAGAGCTGACAACAAATATGTACACTTGTGCAGGAATTACAGCACTGTCACTGATATCTTAGCAGGTACTCCCTTCCAAATACATCCTATTTCTCCAGAGTATATCAATCACATCATAAACTATATTCTACAAGGCTACCGAGGTTGCCAAAATCCTGCCTTTCCCTCCCCGCCCCTTCTCTCCTCTCCTCTCCTTGCCTCTCATTTTTTCCTTCCCCATTCCCTTCTCTTATTTTCTTCTCTGCCCCTCTTTTCTCACTTCTTTTTTTTTCATTTTTTTTTTAAATTCCTGTAACTTTCTCTTTCTCACTTTCCTCTTAGGCTCTCTTTCTTGCTTTCTCTTTCTGCACAAAAATAATAGAAATTTCCCCTGTGTGTGCCTAAGGAGTTCTCCTATATCTAAAAATGTCCTTGATAAACTGCTACCAGTAGGTGAAATGCCAACATTTGAGGTCCATCCTTATGTGTGGAGACACTGTCTACAGAAGCTCTTTATGAAAATGTGAGTCATCCCAACAAAGTGAAGTTGTCATACATCTATCGTTTGATTTTTGCTAATTTATCAGATGTCCATCAGTCATTTCATTGAACACTAAAGTGTTGGAAGGCAGATGAGATACAAGGCATTGCTGAACTGAGCCAGGCAGGCAGTGCTGGTCCCTGGCTGGTCATGGCTATGGAGCCTGCATTCTCTTTTTGAAAGAAGAGACAAGTTCTAACACTGTGTCCATGTGTAACTGAGTTACCATTTGCTCAGTTCTTAGCTTCCTCAACTACAAAATATGTGAGAAAAGATTCCCATGAAGCTTCAGAATGATGGCTTACAGAGTACATGGTAGAGGGGAAAGAATAAGAGAGAAGAGAATAATGTAAGCAAACCTACTTCACAGTTTTGCTCAAGACCAGCCATGTAAAAAGGACAAGTTCCCCACAGGTAGGCAATAAATCAAGATAGTCCAGATTTATGCCTAGAATTTCAGCTTAGTTATTAGTAATGCCTCCTTCACTTTCAAAAGTATTATAGTGTGGATAAAAATTTATATGCCCATCCATTCATAGTGAATGCTTCCTAATTACTCAGAAGAACAGACATACTCCTGCCTATACCATGCAGCAGCCTTTTATAAACTTATTTTTTCTTAACTGAAGCAAATAAAATCTAGCCCACTTCATTTGACTAAGATACACACATACAAAGCAGTTAGGTAACTATGTGGACCACTAGCAGCCCTTATCCCAAATCAAGAATCCCAACTGCATTCTTGCATCCAGAGCTTCACACTAAGAGAGCTGACATTGACCTTTGGTTAATAGTCTCAGGGTACAACATACCGTAAAAAGTTCAAAGCAAAAAAGCTTTACGCTTTGAAGCCAATGTGGATGAAATAAGTTTAGGATAGAAAGGCTTAAAACAGAAAGTGACAGAAAGGCTTCAACATCAGGTATTGCTGTGGAAAATCTTGATGAATGTTTGGGGATTTCTTAACCCAGGCACTTGTGACCAATCTACATTGATGACTGTCATCCATGAGGTTACAAGTGGGGAGATCCCACTTCCCTCTCCTCTGGTGGCAGCCATAAAATTTAGTCTTCTCATTGGTCAATGAACAGGCATCCACCCACCTCCTTCTCACTCTGAAGAATTCTTTTCCCCAATAGGACAATAATTTCCTCATTCGGTTTGCAAGACCTCCATTTTATGAGGTATTGGAGGCTCAAAGCAGCTATCTACTGTTCCAAACAACCTACACTTTCATCTTCAGCAGAGGATCTCCAGCCCCTTTTCAAACAAGCATTATTACAACCATTTTATAAAACGCAGACAGAGAAAGCTCCCTGGTGCCTCTTTGGAATGGTCTAGAATGGCAGTCTTCTCAGCAGGCCATAAAGAGGGACCTCTCCTTTCCTCCTTCCCACCCACTCCTTACTCCTGGAAAGAGCCAGGAGGGCAAGAAACCCAGTGGCTGAAAGCCATAAACCAAAAGAAGGCAGTCAGGAGGAAGTCATAAAGGGTGGGGTGGTAAGCTAATCACAGCCCCCAAAGATATGTCTATGTCCTAATCTCCAGAACCCACAAGCATTTCCTTACATAGTAAAAGAATCTTTACAGATGTGAATACACTAAGAAGCTCGAAACGGAAACATTCTCTTCAATTATCTAGGTGGCCCCTAAATGCAATCATATGTATTCTTAGAGAAGGGAAGCAAAGTGAGAATTCACACACATGCATGCACACACGTAATGCACACATACATGAAGAGGAGATAGCAGAGAGTGGCCATGGAAGCAGAGATTGAAGTGATGTGGCCACAAGCTTGAGAATGCTGGCAGCTGGAAGCGGGAAGCTGGAAAAGGAAGGGACTGGGTTCTTCCCTGGAGCCTCGGGTAGGAGCACACTCCTGCCAACACCTTGATTTTGCCACAGTGAAACTGATTTCAGAATTTGGCTTTCAAAACTGTAAGAGAATACGTGTGCTGTTTTAAGCTATCCAGTTTGTGGTGATTAGTTACAGCAGACACAGGAAACTACCACAGGCTGTCATTGCAGTGCCTGAGATATAAAACCAGAAGGGGCTGATCCAGAGAGGTGGTGGTGCTGGGGAAGGACCAGGGCAGACAAGACTGAGGGAGCTGGAATCAATTGCATGTCGAGGAGACTGGCTTTGGAATTGAAGAGCTTGTGGTCCATCTCTGGTTTTCCACTTACCAGCCATAACATGCTAGGCATCTCTTAGCCTTAGTCCCAAATCTTTAAAAAAAAAAAAAAAAGATAATAATAGCCAACTTTCAGGGTTGTGGTAAGAAATGTGAGAGTTAAAATGAAAAATGTCTTACACGTGGTAGGTGCTCATTAAAAAGTCATGACTGTTGATGTGCAGGAAAATAAATTTATTTTAAGAGTGGCAGAATTCATCTTCAGGTGAGAAGTGATTTTGTTCGGGAAAACACTGTGATGCCTTTTTTGGATGTTAGTGGGAAGATACCTCCTCTTTTCTGTTCCCTGCTCTCCTAGCCCATACCCCATATGACTCCAATGGGTTAGAGTAAAACATAAAAAAACAAACATGTCAGCCCAATAAGAAAGGATAAAATTAAAGTTTCCAAAAATGAGAAATTGTTGAGAGGTACGTTGAGGTACTAATCTATGATACCTATGAATGTGGTTTTATTTGGAATTAGGATCTTTGCAGATGTAATCAAGTTAACAAGAAGTCATATTGGATTAGGGTAGGTCCTAATCCAATGACTGATGTCCTTATACAACAAGAGAAATTGGGCACACAGAGGATAGATGGACATGCGAACCAGAGGAGACACACGGTATGTGATGACAGAGGCAGAGACTGAAGTGACATAGCTGTAAGCCAGAGAAAACCAAGGATTGATGGCTGCCATCAAAAGCTAGGAAGAGGCCAGGAAGGATTGTCCCCTGCAGGGTTTAGGGGGAGTATGGCCCTGCCAACAGCTTGATCTCAGACTTCTAAAGATGGTAAATTTCTGTTGCTAAGCCACCCAGTTTGTGGTTCTTTGTTATGGCAGCCCTACTGGGACCAGAGACAAGAAGACAAGAAATGTTTTGCCAAAACAGGCATTTCTCTGTCAAACCAGGAAAGCAGCTGGCCTGTAAAGAATCCCTACTGGTGGGGATGGCCCAGGAGCTTTCATGAAATGTATTGTCCAACACTCATTTCCAGAGGCTTTGCTGTGAGACTAACCTTCAGAGAATCTTCTGTTCCACACAAATACCCTTAGGTTTACCTGTTAAGGAAATCAAGCACTGTGGTGTTAATTTGCTTCCTCTGGGTAGAGAAAAGAGAATGCCCACTGGGGTGAGACCTGGGCAGGGACAGGAGATCAGAATAAGAGGGGGCCACAAAACATAGACATGTAGCCCCTTCAGAATCCCAGAGATTTTGCAATAGGGATGTTTTTATTTTCCTATTCAAGGGCAAGGTGACAAGACAGGGCCGGGAGACTTGGGATTCCACAAGGAGATAGACAGTATGGACTACATTTTTATCAATCTTATGGCCTGAAGATAAATGAAACAGGGGTCTAAACCACCAAATGTGTGACAATGAATTGAACAAATGTTGATTTTTCCATTTCCATGATTCCTCTACACTCCTTCTCTGCTGCTCTTCACTGGTTTAAAAGGCCACAGTGCTCTGACTCTGGCCTGGCAGGGACAGCTTTGCCTTGTGGGTCCCCACCAGATCTTCCCTCCCTCTGGAGAGCATCACTGCTCACAAGAGGGCGCTTACCTCCTGGTGCTTTTCCTGGAAATCCTCCCACAAGGCTCATGTGCCCGGTGCCTGACCTTGACCGTGCTTAAGAGAACATGGGATCAAAGGAATGAAAATGCTCCTTTCTGGTACTTCAATCAGCGAGAGAAGCAATTAAAATATGAATTAATCTAAGTGAGATAAAAATGTAGATGTAGAACAAGTGCATCTCGATCACCTTGAACCTGCTCTGCACGCAGTTTAGCTCCTGTGATTAAAGACATTTTCATGCCATTAAAAACCTTCTCTTCTAATGTTGCAAATGCTATGCCAGTCAAATGCTCCAAGCAGCCTCTGTCAGGACTGCCCTCTCTTCCGTTTCATTCCTTGATCTTTTCTGAGTGCTGTGTGGGCGGTCCCTCTTAGGAGGGGACATTGAGAGCTTGGGGAATTATTGAAATGTAGAATTCTGAATTAAATAGAAAGAGCCTACATGTATCTCCTCTCAGACAGATTCTTTCTAATCCCTTTGCTGTATAGTGCAGCCTGAGTCCTGCTGCCTGATGACACTGGGAGGACAGAGCTGGGGAACCAGGAAGGGAGACATCGCCAGCTGTCTACATTCCCTTTGCCCCTTCTGTTTTCCCATTTGTTTCTTTGAAATGGATGATAACTATAGTATTTACTTCAGGAATTTTCCTTCTGCTTTTCTACAGTTTTAAAGGTCATCTGTTGACCCACTGCAAGGAGGGGCAAGTCTGTGACTACTGCAGGGATGCATGTGAAGCAGTATCTGTTGATAATGCTTTGAACTGCTGGGCTTTCTAGGCCAGACATTCATGCTATTGTCTTGAATTTGCTTCCTTCCGTCCATACCCTACATCTGACTTTTTCTCCTGGTTTCTGGCTATACATTCTCTTCTAGTTATCAACAGTATTTGTCAATCTCAGGTTTTGATGCTTAGAACGTGAAAGAACTCATTCTAAATTTCCATTTGTTCCTTTATGAAGTAAATCTCTCTGCTCCATCAAGTCCCTGGGACCTGCTGCCCATCCTGATCTGGACTTGAGGTGGTTTCTCTCTCTTCTCTTTTCTGACTCTCCTTGAGGACCTGCCAATTGGACTGGCCCCATGGTAAATCAGAATCTGTAGTAATACTGACCCTAAGAATAAGTTAGGAAAGACCACCCATGGAGGCTATGAGGTCCACTCTAGGTGGGGTAGTGGCCCCCTGAGTTGGCTTCTAATGCTGACATTTAACTAAGCTTCTGCTCTGTTCATGTCATTTCTAGAAGCTCCTGCTTAGGCCATGCAAGACACAGGTCTCAAGGATTTAACAAATCAATGTTTCTTTCTCCAGGACCTCTTAAGAGATGGACAGAAGCTTAACATTCATACATTCTTAAACTACAAGGGTAGCACTTGTGTCTATAAGACATGTCATACAAACAGTGTAAAGAACCTCAACATTTGAAAAGTCATTATAATTGACGACAGCATTCTGACTTAGACAAATGTAATGCCAGAAGCTCCCATTTCATCTCCAGAAAATGCACTACCATGCTATGACATCATTTCTTTGGGCCCACCTCTCTGCTGGCTTCTGCATCCTATGGGCTCTCTCCCAAGTTCATTCTTCTTGTGTCCATGTGCCTCCCTCACCTTGAACAACTTCGGAGAAACCCTGAAGGATCTCTCCACTTCTCTGAGTTAAAACCCAAAGCCCAGAAGACCTCTGAGCATCCAGCCAGCTACTCATTGCCTCCCTAGCCAGACCCACCCTGCCTGAAAGGTCTTTAGGGCAAAAGAAGTCTTCTAGAAAGAAGACACTACCAACCACCAGAAGGGGCTACAAGAGTCTCCTCTTTAATGTGTAGATTCTAGAAGAGCATTGAAAATTCCTAAAGTTGTTCCAACTTGAGGAAGGAGAGTTGTAGCGGGGGGGGGGGGTGGGAGGGCACTCATTTCTAACCTCTGTGCACCTTTCTCTCCCACCTCTTCAGTTCTGCAGTATCTAAGCAGGTGAGAGGACTTGGTGCTTCCTGCCACCCAGTTACTAATCCTTCTAATTCTCTCAACCTCTGCTATTGCTTTCATTTTTCATTCAGTGTCTTTGAAAGCCCTCAGATATAATAATGAAGAAAATAAGCCTCAATTACAGTCTTAACTTCATCAGTTACATAGCTATGTGTCCTTAGTTTAAGGGAAATAATTG
Organism: Rousettus aegyptiacus; assembly: GCF_014176215.1. NCBI lineage: Eukaryota > Metazoa > Chordata > Mammalia > Chiroptera > Pteropodidae > Rousettus > Rousettus aegyptiacus. The sequence continues at coordinate 24,706,550 of NW_023416311.1, read as the reverse complement.
TGCCTACCTCAAAGGATTTTTTTGTGAGAATTAAATAAGATAATATATTTGAAGTGCTTAGAATGTTCCTGACACATAGTAGGTGTTGGTAAATGTCAGTTATTATTGTTATTTATTATTATTATTATCATTACTACTACTTCTACCATGATCACATCCTCCTCCTTGCAATTGATTTCTCAAATTAGTGTGGGATCTTATGTCTTTTTGTTTGGGATCCCATGCAGAGCACCCCCTACCTCTTCACTATTTGTGCATAGCTCCACTTGTCTCTGATAGGGCTTCAAGTTCCTACTGGTCTCCTTCTTTCAGGCCACCCATTCCAGTCACAAATACCTTAGAACAAGTAAGGCAGCATTCACCTTGCTAGAAGTGCTACAGTCTTGTAAATATTTCTCCATCCATTTGCTTAATGTTTTGATCTTCTCAACACTTCATCATAATTAGGTACCAGCCAGACATGACTTTGGCAACTCACTGTGTGAGGAGACTTGCTTCTTCATTTAGCACGTTGAGCTTTGGGTGAATTGATGATTTGCCTGGGATTAGAGCTTTATTTCACCCAGTTGGGTGACCTTCTACCCATGTCACTGGAGGGTAAAGAAAACTGAGGGAACAAGAATGGAGAGCATTTTTCTCTCTTTCCACTGGGAATAACAAGCTGAAACCATGTCGTGGCTGGAGTGTCAGAACTGAGCTTTCTAGAAATATTGAGTCAAACATGCTAAAATTACTGCAATCGATAACTTGCTTATCATTAGTCAATAAGCCATACTTAACACACACTGACTTCCTGCATCTGGGACTCCAGCCTCTGCACCCCAAATGTGTGCATGTGTGTAAGCAGGTGCACTTGCACATATGCTATCCAAAAATGAAAATGCTCCCATCATCAGCGAGATGAATTGGACCATAATTGATTTTCCATAGACAAATGCTTTAAATTTTGGTAAACCCTTTGTAACGTCTTAGTCAAATTAAACTAAGCCCTTTCAAGTCAGATTTATAGTCCATAGGATTCCACTTAACTGAGACAAGTGATGCAATTTCAGGGCAATTTAAAGGGTATTTCATTTAGAGACAGAACCAATCCTTGTCAAGGCCCTGGAGGTAGCAAGAAATCTTCCCCTTCTCATTTGCCTAGAAGCAGCCACTGTCCAGTCCATGGGGGCTGAGCAACAATGGAGCACTGGAAGTGGTTCAGTGTATCAATTTTATGACCCATGTTCATTGAAGAGGAAATCACCAAAAGGAGGGGGTGGGAAAGAAGGCAGGGACTACCTAAGGCATTCAGAGGCTTTCTAAGACTTAGGAAACAGTGTCCAATCTGAGTACATGAATTATTAAGAGTCACTGCTTTATCTCAGCTGCAGCCTCTTAAGGTCACAAGGCTCAGGATCTGAGCACTGGCTATATTTCCACTGCTATTTGCCCCCCGGGCTGCCACCCTTGAGCAAGGTACAACTATACTCAGTGGCCCTGGGAGAATGATGTCAGGAACAATATATACACATATTACCTTCTTTAATGTTCACCCACTGGGAGATTTTAATTACTTCCTCAATCTTACAAATACAGATGGCTGAAAGAGATAAAGTACCATATACATATAAATGTAGGTTGAACTGGGATTCTAGTCCCGGTCTGTCTGATTCTAAAATCCAAGCTCTCTCTAATTCAGCTAAACTGAAGGGGTTGGTAATCTTTTTCCAAAGAAAAAAGAACTGGCAGGGTATGAGCTTCAAATCTTTGAAGGTGCTATCGGGAAGGGAGAGCAGACCTTCTCAGACAGCGATCCAGCTTGTTACAAGGCTCCTGCAGACATAAGGCAGCTCAACTTTGTCTGTGGAAAAAGTTCTACCTTACATCAAGTGGAAGCCTCCCTCCGGATGACCTAAAAGAATGACAGATGAGTGCCTGAACCAATGATTGCAGGGCCTTGTTTCATAGGACCCACAGACAAAAGAGAACAGGGACCTGGAGACAGACCCTTCTCCCTTCTCAGTCTCGGTTCTACTCCCCCAAAAAATGCAACTAAAAGTCCTTGTCCTGCCCATCTTACGGGGTTGTGAGAATCAAAAGATGAAGCAATAGACTATAGCACCCTTGCAAGGAAAATGAGGATAAAGAGTTTTTAACTTTATAAGTGTATATTGCTATATATATTGTTATATATGTGATATATTGTTATGTATTAACATATAAGTTAATGTTGAGTTTTTATATATTGAATTTTTGATATATTAGTTTTAAGCACAATTTATTTCATTTAAAGGATTGTCTTTTTATGCTGACATTAAACCTCTTTTACTGTTCTGTTTTTAAAAATACCCTTTATTAAATTAAAGAAGGTAATTGATTATTGTGTGTATGAGTGTGTGGTTTGTTGCAGCTTATTTGTGTTGTGTAAATCCCTTGAAAACAATTTTAAATTTGTCAAGTCTTCGTCAATAACAAAATACACATGTGTGTGTAGTATGTGTATGTGTATATGTTGTGGTTTGTGTGTGGCATGTATGTGTTTTACATTTGCAGGTCCATGGTCCCAACTCTATAAGAATCATCATTTTTGATGTAGAAAACTAACATTTACTGAGTGCCAGTAATACTATTTAATATTCATGACAACCCCATAAGATAAGTATCTTGGATTCAAGATAAAGCTGTTTCTCAAAGAATTTGATTATCTCATTTAACCTTTCACATTTAGGTAGTTGAAGATTGAACACAGGTTCCTCTGATGCCAATGTACCAGGGTTGATTGTTTTTCACCTTAACACATTGTTTAATAGCTTTCTTTTATTCCTGAGATTCCAATGTTGGGCAATCAGAGGAAATTTGCTGATTAGTCAGTAAAACTTTATTAATCCTTTCCCTTGGTATCCACAGTGTCAAATACATATGGCTGCAGAAAACATGTTTGACCCAATTGGACAGATGTTTGTAGTTTATAATTCAAAGCAACTAAAAAGAAGCTGCTTGAAAATTTAAACATCTTTTTATGACTTCTTGGATTGCTCAATTAGTGGTTTTTAGGCATTTTCAGATTCACTGGAAATCAAACTCCATGAGACAAAGTTTTTGTTTGTTTTATTCCCTGCTGTATTTTCTACATCTAGACCATAATAAACACTCAAAAAGTATTTGTTAAATGAGTCAATAAAGAAAAATAGATTCACCCGAGTATCTGATGGGAACTGTGAACTATCTTCCCAGGAAAATGCATGCAGGCACACAGACCATACCACATATAGCATTTTCAGGTTCAACAACTCCCTGAAGCTATCCATGGTACACAAAATCTTAGACTATTTTCTCAAGAAGAAATAGCCCTTGACACTTTCCATGATGAAGAGGAGCAAGGCCTTTTGGCTCTGGACTCTTTCTTCTATGTTGATGGACATCTGCCATGTTGATAACAGTGTAAGGCCATCAACGTTTTGGATCACCCATTGCTTCACCTATTTAATCCTGAAGGCTAGGACCTTTCTGAATCTGAGAGGGGGGAAAAAAAAAGAAAGAAAGAAAAGAAAAAAGGAAAACAGCCACCACTCAGTGAGGTTATATAATCTGCTAGGCACTATGTTATGTGTTTTATATGTAATTGACCCAATCCTCATGACAACCCTGCCAAGTAGGTATTATTATTTCTGTTTTTCAGATAAAGAAATTGAGGCCCAGAGAGGTTAAGTAACTTGCCAAATACCACACAGCTAGGAAATGTCAGACTAAGGATCTGGATCCTTGTCTGCCCATATTCAAAGCCCTTGCTTTTTCCAGTGTGGTGTACTGCCTCATTGCTTACAGGCAGGCAAGAAAAGGCTGTTATCAAGTCTAGGAGATGTCCTCAGTCCAGATGAACCTCACCCCCCTGACTTGGGCATTCAAACCAAATGAGTAAATAACCAAAATAACAAAATAAGCAAATTAGCCATTTTAGGGTAAAAAAACTTGGACTTTGAAGGTGTCACTCTTTGTTTTGCATTTAAAATGTATTTTCATGTGTACTTTTCTTAAAAGTCCCATAGCAGCCTAGCCTATTTCAGCTGTGCTCATGAGAATAAGTGAAAGGAATCCCTTTCCATCCTCTAGGGACATGACCATGACACAAGTGAGGCCAGGTTATTGAGAATTAACCTATTGTGGGTCTAACTTTTTAGTATGTTGTTTAGAGAGATATAATAATTCATACATAGGGCGAAGAAGTTCTAATTCAGGAGGTAGGGCAAGAGCAAAACTGTTCTCTGTTTGAGTATCTGGGCTCTAAATCCTTGTCCTTAGAGAAGAAAGTGGCAATAAGCAAGCAGTGTATCACGGCCCCCACAAAGATGGCTGGGAATGAAATCACAGTCCATTCTCAATCAGACCCAATATAGAAGTCAGTTTACATAATCTGGGTAAACATGGTGAGGGCTCTGGAATAGCTACAACTGAGTGGGCATAAAGTTTCACAGGACGCCCCCATTCCTAAGTATGTTACACTAGATTTGTTATCAGGGGCTGCAAGCCCACTCCTGTTATTGAAGCCCAACCTACTAAGGTGCAACCTGTCCTTGTCTGGGATGGTCAGTATCTGGGACAGGTTGTGGGTTCAGATTCTGAGCCCCAGGAACTTCACTGGAGGCAGAACCTGGGCAGGCAAGGGCAGACAATTTTTATGTTTATCAGAATCTTCATTCTGTACAACCCCAGAGCACCATTCCTATTGGATTCTCCATACCTAAGGCAAGAAAGAAAGATTATTAAAGAGATGTACATTTTACCTAAGCCTAATTGATAGACCACGAAAATCTAGAGCCAGTTGTTTACATGTCTTGACAAAACAGTGAAAGCTTAAGAACATTGGAATACGATGTGCTTTGTGAAATGGGATCTCCTGACAGCTATTCTTTTATTTGAAAAAAATAATCCAGTAGAGACACAAAGCAAGTCCCAAAGTAAGATTTGGCTTCAAATCTGAGCTGATATGTCTACAGACTTAAAAATCTTTCATTTTTATTATGAAAAATTTCAAACACATACAAATATAGAAAAAATAGTACAATGAAGGACCATGTTGCCTCAGCAACCATCAAATTTCTGCCAATCTTGCTTCATCTAACTCACTGTATTTTTATTAAAATTGTTAACCATCTTTTTCTTGATGAACTCAAATATATCCCAATGAAGACATCCCAGTAGAGACAACTTGACTCATGTTTAAAATAGCCACCATTTTTTGTAGTTTAAAGAGCAAAGGATTTGTGGACAACATAATCTGTTCATTAAATCTAGTGAGAAGGCAATTTCAAATTATGGATATGCAGAGAAGGACCACCACCAGCACACCAAGTAGACTGAAACAGCCTTTCCTTCAATCTAGCAATGAGGTTCCCGGGGATCTGCGGAATCAAGCTATATTCCCAGAAGTACTTGGGTCTTTTATATTAGTTTCACTAGGGTAGTTCTGGTTCTTACTTGTAGCAGAGCTTGGTAAATGAGAGGCCACCTGAGAAGCAATTAAACTAAACCAGAAAATCTTTCCTGTTCATTTCATCTTGTCCTTAAATAGTTTACACATCAATTGAAATGGGAAGAGCTCATGGTGGTTTATGATGATTACTCCAGTAGGGGTCAGCGCCTAATGAGTTGGGTACTTATCTGTGACCCTGACAAGATGACTGTAAATGAACCGATAAGAGGACCAATGGGACTAGTTCTCAAAGCTGCCCATGGAATCAAGATAACAGAGACTGATGGAGTTAGGGAGACTGGAAAGTGGAAGTGGAAGCTGGTGGAGTTAGGTAGATTGAAACACCCAGTTTTAGTTAGAAAAATAAGGCGTTTATCTTAGCTCTTGACAAATTACAAAACATTTATTCCACATGCCCCCTTTTTTTTTTTGGCAGTAAATTTTCTCTTCTTCCCTATATCTGGTAAACTTGTGGTTTCCATCAAATTATTCATTTGAGGTAGATGTCATCATTTATTACAGAAGATGTGTGTCAATATTAGTCTAGAGGAGTGGTACAATAAAGCTTATATACAATACAATAAAGCTTACATGCATTACAAAAAAATGACCAAACAAAAAAATCTTAGTGAAAGTGCATTTGCAGAGTAAACAGATGAAATTGTAGTGACATATTCTATGGCATAATCAAAATTCTCAAGTGTTGGCAAACTTGAAGAAAAGTAATCTTTTTTCCCCTATTCTCTAGCTGCTGCATTAGCCAGGTTTTTTTTGTTGTCGTTGTTGTTGTTGTTTTGTTTTGTTTTGTTTTGTTTTGTTTGTTTTTCTGTGAGAATGTTGCATGACAATCAATCAACCAAATCTCGGTGGCTTGCAGCAACAAATATTACTTTCCAGCTTGTGGGTTGAAGTTTGGCTATGGCTTTGACTGATCATAGCTGGACTCAGCTGGACTAAGTTGGATCCAGGTCTGTTCCCTGTGTTTTCATTCCAAGACCCAAGCTTAAGGAGCAACAGCTGCCTGGGGCATATTTTTCTCATTACAAAGGGCTGGTGGAAATTTGCTAACTTTGTCAACCCCTCTTGTAGGAACTGGCACATTGTCACTCATTACCTGTATTCCAATTATTAAAGCAAACTGCATGGTCAAGTTCGAAGATGGGTAGAGATATACACTCTATAGACTCTAGTGAAAGGAACTGTGAAGTCAAAGGAAAAAAAGGGCGTGGAGATATAAGTTCTATTCTGAGAATGAAGAGTTGGGAACACTAATTCAGCCTCCTGCAACATCCATGAAAAAGGCCACTTTCTGCCAAAATTCTGGTGGAAATGTATGTCAATGTTGACACAATTCATAACCAAGTTTGCTGACTTGTAGCCATTTTGGCAAGTGGAGCACTCTCGAGTTCTCAGCAGCAGAATCCTTTAGCTGCTTTGACAACAGCATCAGCCATTCTATTCATACACCATCAGCATGAGATTTTCACATCTCAAAAAAAAAAATTATTACTTTTATCACAAAGAGGGTATACTCAGGTAGCAAGCATACAAGATTAGAAAAAGTAGTGCTGCTTAGGCTAAAATTATTTGGGTTGGGGACTACTCATTCATTATGAAGAGGTTTAATAGAAAGAGTTATATTTTAGTTGAAAAGTTTGAAATGAAAAGATTAGGTGTCTTTGTCAGTTAACTTATAAGACTGATATTTGCCTACCTCTTTCTGGGTTACTGAGAGAAGCTGTAAAATTCTATTGGCTTGACACTAGGGACAGAGCCATTCCATTTCATGCTGCATTCATGGGTACCTTGTCAGAGAGTATATACGAGGAAGGTGGACCATGGGGGACAAGCTAGAACAACATTTTGTGTGATTTTCTGCTTACCCCCAATGATCTGCATCATCTAAGAGAGGTTCATGAACTCATATGCCTTCAGATGCTAGATCTGTAACAGAAAAGAGTAGGACTGGCTGGGAGTCAGGAAAACAATTGCATAAGTATAAGAATTGGTGACAACTGACATTTAGCCTTGATGTCAGGGAGATGAAGGAGAGCAGTAACGACTGAGATCATGTGGAGGGCACAGGCCTTGTCTGGGAGAGGAACCTTCATTAATTAGCTGTAGCTAACTGTCAAGTGCAAACATGGGCCTATGTTGCCAGATTTTAAAATTTTTCAGAAAAAGAAAAAACAGAAATTAGATAAAAATCTCATTTTTTAATGTTGACAAGGATAATTCTACAGAAAGAAAGAAGAGAGAGAGAGAGAGAGAGGAAGGAAAAAGAAAAGAAAAGAAAAGAAAAGAAAAGAAAAGAAAAGAAAAGAAAAGAAAAGAAAAGAGAGAGGAGAGGAGAGGAGAGGAGAAGAGAAGAGAAGAGAAGAGAAGAGAAGAGAAGAGAAGAGAAGAGAAGAGAAGAGAAGAGAAGAGAAGAAAAAAGGAGGGAGGAAGGGAAGGAGAAAGGGAAAAGGAGAGGAAAGGAGGAAGGAAACAAGTCACATTGCAGGTCCACTCTGTGGATGAGTCAAACAAAAGCCAATCACAGGATGGCCAGTCCATGACCTAAATGGATGAGATGATACCTTTACTCCCATAGGAAGCTGGAAACAGCAGGACCCTGAGCAGGAAAGCTATAGTTACTCCTAAGTTCTCCCGAGTCAGACCAGCACACCACATCCTAATTATTTTGTAAGAAGCGACATGACTCCCATAAATAGCAAACCCATATTCAAACGTAAGTAAATAAATGCATTTTTAAAGCAAAACTTCCATGGTTTGATAATTATTTACTCCTATGAATTACCAATGCAATTACTCCCAAGAGTTTAAATAACAGAATTTAATACCAATATTTAATTTAGGATTCATGAGCTCAATAAAAAGAAAGAGCACGTGTTTATGGAATGTCTACTGTGGGGTTAACACTATGTTAGACACTGCAAGGACTGTAGCATAAGGACAGGTTCCCGATGAGCTGGGACTCCAGTGGGGACAGTGGTATAAATACAGAGCAATAACTGTGTGGTTGGCCAGCCTTGGTTCCACTCCTGTCTCACCTTAGGTACTATATGCTTTAAGCAATGGCCTTAATCTCCTAAACCTCCCTTTCTTCACAGAAAGCTGAGCTCTTCTCACATTTGCAGAGAGGAACCTCAATAGCTTATTTAAAGTCCCAAGTTCACTACTTGGTGCTTAATAAACGTTGGGAAACTTTATAACATTTCTGTGCCTTATTTTTCTCATCTGCATGAGGGGATAATAGTTCTTGGCTCAGAAAATTAATATGAGGAGCAAGATAATATTTACACAAAGTTTAGAATGGAGTTTGACACTTACTACTTACTCAGTGTATATAAACATTAGCTAACATTTATAAATATTAGCTATTATTTTTCAACACTTATTACTATAATTATTATGCAGACTTAATTATGGGAGAAAATATATCACTGTACTGGGTCATTCATGTCCCAAATGAGATATTTTTCATAAACAGAAATACTTTTTATAGTTCCAGAATTGTGCTAGCCCTTAGGCTCTCACCTTTGTTGTGGGTGGAGGTAGTAACTAAGTACTTTGGTTTGTTTACAAGAGAGAAACTGAAATCCCTTTTCTCTGGTTCTGCCAGTGTGCTGATGGAGGTGGAACAGTATTAGCACTGGAGTTGCTGCAAGTTCATGGAGATGGAGACTACATCTGTGTCACCTGCTATTATAGCTAGCAGATCAGACCCACAGAGATGTTGTATGTCCATATAAACATGCACACACACATAAGGTGAGTGAATTATGCTAAGGCAGGAGCAAATTCTGGGGTAGAGGGAGTGAGTCTGTCCTCAGGTCTTCTCGTGACCCTTCTGTCCCTATATTTCTGGAGTACACTTCTCCATTGGAACTATATAAAAGTAAGACTTTGGAGTCTTCATGCATGCAGACCCTTGGGAAGGGAATGATGAGCTGATGGGGTCAGAAGGGAAGTCAAGAAAAGACAAATGCTAAAAAGAAGAAAATGAGCTCCATAATTTTGTGTTAGCTTCACTTCTCAGGCTATAAATTGCATTCTTTTAAAAGTGTTGAAAACGAGAAAAGCAGGTGGGCTGGATTCTTTGTGTTATCAGTCACATGTCTCTGAGGAAGAAGATGAATTTGTTTAGTCCTCAGTTCCCCCATTTACAACAATAACTTTCAATTGTCTGAAAGGTAGTTCAAGATTCTTAAAGAAAGGCACTCTCTACAAGCCAATGCTGCTCATTACCCTTAGGGGTCTTTGCTCCTGGCATCCAGGCAGCTTGTGACATAGATGTTGGAGACCAAAGACCCAAAAGAACAATAAGAGGAAGAGGCGGGGAAGCAGTTCAGGTTGCTGGGGAAGAGAAAGCAGAACTGCAGTTGTTAGGAGGCAGCTAAATTAAGAGCCCCTTCCTCTTGGAAGAAAGCAAACAGTAAATTTTGTTTAATATAAATAGAGTCCCCAAAACAGTGAGAGGAGACAAGAGGTAGGCCTAAATGGGGCTTAGCTTGGAGGAAGTTTCAGCGGAGGAGCAGAGATGCCATCTGCTGCCTCCTCCCATCACCTGGATGAGACAGAGCTCCCCATGGCCTGCGGCCTGTTTTGGAACTGGAATCGTGAGAAGCAGCTGTGCTACACCATCCTTAGGCATCTGGTCAGCTCCTTTTCTTAGGCCCCTAGGAATTGTGTAACCCACCCTGCAAGGTGATGGCACATGGTGTGTTGGTGGGTGATTGTGGGTGGGCTTTTGAGCTGCTGGAGGCTAGCTAAAAGCTTGGAAAGTCAGCCTCCAAATAATATCTGGGTCAGTGAGAATAAAACAAACATGAATAAAGAGCTAGATTTCAAACACAGTTACACACATGCACACACATTCTGGCACATGTGTCTCACCAAGCACAAACACCCACATATGCACAGACCATGGACACATGCAAGTACAGAATTGCACAAGGTTATGTATTCAAGAATGAATGTAAAATTATAGAGATATTTTATTATTGGCATGATATAGTGTTATCCGGACTAAGAATTTTAGAAATAAAAAATGTGGGATCAAAATTAAATAGATATTTTCGAATCAATGTCTCATACTAATGCAGTTTTCACATAGTTGAAACTCAATATTTATTGTATGGATTAGTGGGGGCAAGCAAGAAAATAAGGAAAGAGAGAGAAAGAGAAGAAGGGAGGAAGTCTGGCTAATTTCAAAGCAGAAAAGATTCTAGATGAGATGGGGATGGTTTTGACAGTCAAACTGCTCTTCCATCTTGACTCACCACAGAGGTAAGTCCTCTCTATAGAAATACTTAGAAAGAAGGAGGACTCTGGGTCCAGGTTGGTTTAGACACAATATTTCCTCCATGTCCTGCTCTATTCTAGAATGTTTTTTTTATCCCTTTTGGGTAGGGAGAATAGCAAAATTAGAACTTTTCTCCTTGTCCTTTGCTTCAAGTATTGGCCAGGTAACCTGCAGGTTCAGACAGGAAGGAGGCCTGGCCCTGAGAGGAAAAGGGCTGGAGAAGGAGCCTCCACACTGGGACCAGAACACTGGAAATAGAAAGTGTGGCTATCTGTCCAAGGGTTCTGGACTGTTTCTATGCCTCTGTTATTATTTTTGTTTTTTAGTTTCTCTTCTGCTTGTTCTCGCTGTTTGGTTAGGTTCTTTGTTTATTTTAAACATTTCAACTTCTCTCAGTTGTTCTAAGGAAAACAAGAGAGATATTTGTGTCCACATAAAAACACATACATATGCCAACAGATTAAAGGGGATGCAACTCCCTTATAGAAGAAGCATAGAGACAACAGTGGTAATCCAAACAGAACCTCAAAACTGAAAGGAAGACAAACCTTGGGAGAGTTTTTCAGGGAGCTATTGTTCCCTTCCAAGAGAATTACCTTCCAGTGCCAAATGCCTTGAATTTTCTCACCTTCTTTTAAATAGAGAAGCAGTGCTCTTCTTATAAGGAGTCCCAGAAAATAAGAGGGCATTTTCAAGGAGAAGCAAGAAAACACAAGAGTAGGTAAAGAACGTCAGCCTCAAGTAGTCAACGCCATTGCTTACCTAGCCTGCTAGCACCAACAGCAAAATACACACATATATAGGCCAGAAGGCATGCTTCTTTCCACAGCCCCGAGATAAGAGTCAGGATGGGCCAAGCAGCATGTGCACTTTTGACAAACGTTTCTTGGGAATAATAAACACAGGAAAAAATGGACAATTATTTTTCAGGAGCCAAGAAGCCAAGCATGGTCCCCAAGGGTCAGCTGTTTCCATAGCAACCACAACTTAGGGAAAACATTACCTTCATTTAACTATCCCAGGAAGATATTTAGTCTGGGCTATCAATTCTGGATGGGTAGGAATTGCACAGAATCTGAGTCACAAACCTCACTGGGGCTTAGGGAGATTGGGGAAATTGGTCTGCGGTTAACACAACAAAGCAGCAGTCAGTCCCAATCCTGAACTCCACCCTGGTGACTTCTTAACTGAGTTCCTACAGCTCCTGTCTCTTCCTGAACTTGGGCCTTTATCCTGGCAACCTCCTCCTGACAGTGACAATGATGATGATGACAACGATGATGATAGTGACAGTGACAATAATGAAAATGTTGATGACAATGACGGCAATGATGATGATGAAAATAAAAGTATTCACAACAGAAATGGACATTGATTGCTAAGTAGTTCACATACATTTTCTTATTTTGCCTCACAAAAGCCCTGCAAAGTAAATACTATTGTCGCTCCACTTTACTGTTGAGGAAACAACAGCTGAGAGAGGTTAAATAACCTGTCCAGAGGCACAGAGCCTCAAGAAGGACCTAATGCATGAACTGAACTCTGTGTAACAAAGTCGTTTCTTTCAGAAACAGGATAAAGAGCTCAGATTCTGCAACAGCTACTTCAGTTCAGCAAAGCTTAATTTTTCCTTTTCTTTTTTGCTCTGCATTCCTGTTTATATCTTTATTTTAATAAGTATAGCATAGTTATACTTATTTTTACATTTGGATCTCAGATGTACAGAATTAATTATAATTCTAGCTCATGACACACCTTGATCATTTCTCCCTGTATACTATGGTGACTGCTTGCTTTTGTGTGTGTGTGTTTTTTGTATATTAATTAATTTTTAACAATGTAATGAGCACCTAATGAACTCACACCCAAACTAAAAATTACAGCCATGACAATAACATTCAGTATCTATTTTTCCCTATTTCAAAATAGCTGAAAGAATTTCGCTTTTTCAGAGTAAAATTAATAAGTTGTTACTCAGAAAATATTTCAAATAAAGGCCAACGCAAAGAAAAAAAATATCTGTAATCCATTCCTTTATTCTTACCACTTCATCAGTGGCAGTTAGTTGTCTATCATGTAAAAAATTATATATATATATATTTTTTACAGTTTCAGTTATAAGTACAGAAAGTTCTACATCCTATTTTTTGTTTTATTTTACCACTTGTGGTTATAAACACTTAAATATTTCACTTAACATTGTATATTAAATTATTCATTATTATTTTGACACTGAACATTATAAGCCATATGTGAATTGTAACAAATAATTTAGTAAATGACTAAATTACACATTTAGGCTTTCAGGGGAGGGAAGGGTAATAATAAATAACATTACCAAACTATATTTTATATGCAAGTATTATTTCAATTTTTTATTCAGTTTTCTGTACAGAGTTCTAATTCTTAGAGACTAGATAGGTGACCAAGTCAAAGAATATTAATATTTTAAACTTGCCAAGGCACATTGTACAATTGTTTCTAGAAAAATAATATCTATTACTACTGACCTTAGTGAGAAGGACCCCAGCTCTGGTCCTATACTTTCTCGTGTCTCTCTCTAGCTTTTTTTAGGCCATGGCACTTCCTATGAGTCAAGGGTTCCATGGGCCAAGAGGATAACCCACTGAGACCCCATGACCCCTGACTTTCTAGATCATGCTGCAAGTGTCTGGAGTCCTGGAATTGCCTGCCTCAGAATGCCATACCTTCTTCTAGGGTTTCAGAGCCTCTTACCTGGAGCCATTTTCTTAAGAGCCAAACTCAACTGCAGTGTGCATATCCTTATTCCTGTTTATGGGATGGATGGGCACTGGAAAGACCTTGAATGTGCAGTCAATGTGTCCACATGTATGTAGATAAAGCCCCTCATGGTGCCGATGGAGCTTGGGTGGGAGGAATAGGAGGACAGGTCAGGGGCCAGGAGCCTGGGCCTCACTCTCTATACCATCGAATTCTATTAGAGGACTCCTGAGAACTCAAGAATTACAAATTTATCCAAGTCATTAGGGAGGTGTATTTATCAAGGTAGGAAGACTGAAAATATTTAACTTAACAGTTTTTTAGCTTTGTTTGCAGCTCTTAATTATATAGATACCAGGTATGTGGGCTTCCAGTTGTACACCTGTCCTGGGCCTTGACCTTGTTAGGGGAGAAACTGGCACTCATTTCTTCTCTTTCCAGCACATTTGAATGTGCCTACTCACCGACATTATGAATAGCAATTACCCTTTGCTAATTTGGTGGGTGAAAAACAGTATAGTAGTCCCTCTTTATCCACAGGAGATACATTCCAAGACCCTCAATGGATACCTGAAACTATGGATAGTACTGAGACATATATGTATATATAATGTGTTTTCCTATACATACATACTTTTTCACTTAAAGGAAGCATTTTAAGCCTTCTCTTTGGCGTATTTGATTTACCAGCATCACTACCCTTGCACTTTGGGGCCATTATTAAGTAAAATAAGTATTACTTGAATGCAAGCACTGTGATACTGCAATAGTCCATCTGATAATGGAGACAGCTACTAAGTGACTAATGGGCAGGGAGCATACATATGCGGTGTGGTGACGCTGGACAAAGGGATGATTCATGTCCTGGGCAGGACAGAGTAGGATGACATGAGATTTTATCACACTACTCAGAACTGCATGCATTTTAAAACTTGCATATTGTTTTTGGAATTTTTTATTTACTATTTTCAGACTGCAGTTGACTGCAGATAACTCAAACACAGCAAGCAAAGCTAAGGATAAGGGGAAGACTACTGTATCTTATGATTTCTTTAATCTGCATTTTAAACATATTTGGCCATTTATATTTTTATTTAATGATTTATATTTTTGTTTATCTACTGAAGCTTCAGAGGTTTTCTTAAAAGTTTGTAACAACTATCTCTATGTTAAGGACAATAACTTCTGTACTCTTACAGTTAACCTAGAATTAAGTATGTAGTATCTCTCTCCAATCCCTACCCCTGGAGAAAAACCTCTTGTGTCCAGCAGGATAGAAGATGGGGCTAGTGAGTGAGAAGCAGGTGCAATCCGAGAGAGCTCTGGGGGCCCTCTTTAGTGGGAGTCATTAAAGCCGTTAGGGGCTCAGAATCAACCAAAATCAGGAAGATATAAGCAAAGAAAAGACAAAAGTAGGGCATTCTGAGGAAATTCTGAGAGGGTTGGCCACCACTTGTGCCTTGGTTTGCCATGTACAAATTCCTGGACTGGTGAGCACTAGATTCACATAAGGGCTCTGCTATTGGGCATGCATTGGCATCCAGCAAATGCATGAAGTATTGACTTCTTGAACTAAGCTGTAGTATAACTGAACTGAAAGTCCAAAGGCAGAGTCAATCTTTCCCTTAAAATCATCTCGACTCAACAAGGAGATGATCTTATGACACCATCAACAATGAAGTCACTGCCTCAGGGGCCTTCACCCCATTCTCTTGTTCAAACACACAAGCAGAAGCTATTCATTTCTTTCAGATAGTAGCCAGTAAATGCTCTAATTACAAGTTGAAAGGGATAAAATAAAATCATCTGGTGGAATGGTTTTAATTAGAATTTAGTGAGTCGGGTAAGCAATTAGTGCATCTAAGAATGGAGAATATATATATATTTGTCCCATTCAGCTTCACTGATTTAAATGAACATTTGATTCAGATTCCTCAGGTTAAACAAAGGCCTTCATAATGGCACTACTACTAATAATGTAGCCCAAGTCAGGTAAAATAGTCAAAACTACCACTTTTTCAATGTCCTCCTGAGTCCCAATGAGAGGACTTCATGGCAATGCCACAAGCCTTAGTTTTAGGACAAGCCATGGCATTCTTAAGATTTGTAAGATTATTGCTTAATTTTTAAATTAAAGCATAGGGAGAAGAGGAAAGAGTAAAGAAAGCAAGGGAACTGTCATGTTTGAATACCTGCTGTAGGCCAACTTTCGCACAAGGAATTTATGTGTACTGCCTCCCCTCCTCCTTTTCTCCTTGCACCAGCCTGTGAGGAGAGTGTTACTGTAGATTCAACAATATAAAATATTAAATATTAAAAAACTGAGGCCCAGAGAAATGAAGTCATTCACAAATTCAAATGGCCAGTAAGAGCAGAACCCTGGATAGTCCAAATCAAAAGTTCTTGTTTCTTCCAAGGGCTTTGGAATTCCTTAAATAAAAGGGATATATTTTAACTTCAAAGAGAAAGGATAGAGTTCTCTTGGAACAGCTTGATTTCTCCATTTCAAGTGTGATCTCACTCTCCACTGGAGGTGAGAGCTATAGGAGCTAAGAGTGAAGCTGTTCCTACAGGCCAAGCAGGTGCCATACCATTGGTTCTCAATCTTGGCTGCACGCCGGACTCACTGGGGAGCGTCAAAGAATACTGATGCTTAGCTCCCTATCATGAGATTCTGATTTCATTTGGTTGGGGATCAGTCTAAATATGGGAATTTTGTAAAGCTCCTCAAGGGATGCTAATGTGCAGTCAGGATTGAGAGCCACAGAGCTCCATGTACAATATACTGTGAGAGAAGGTGGTAGGAGTGCATTTTAAGAGTGAAAGAGCTCCCCTGAGATGCCCCTGATGCTCTATTCCAGCCCCTGCAGGTGAACTGGCAGAGTCACCAAGTAGCAGAGTGAAAGATACTAGTCACGGTCTCTTGCAGGCACTGGGATTTGGGCCAGGCAAGTGAATCTGAGTCTTATTTATCTATAAAATGAAGATGAGGATAACTATCTGACTATGCTAGCATGAAGACTTTGTAAAAATTGCATTCCAATAACTGATAATTATTTGTTTAAATTGTATGATCCTTGAAGGCAGAGCCCATATCTGAATCTCTCTCTATCTGCAGCAGGTAGAAGACAGGGCCAGCTCAGTTTGTGCAGTAATTGATGTTTCAGTCTGAATTTTTCTACTATTATAGCCACCACATAAAAGGAATTTTTTGTTCTATACCTCTTATAATGCAATAAGCATCACTATCACTCATTAATACCTTGTTCAGTGTTTCTTTTTTAATAGATTTTTCCAGAAAACTGAAGCAAATAGGTTTAGAGCATATCATGGGCTAGAGTCTCCCTTTTGGATAATTGCAAGGCATTTTAGCAAATTCAAGCCTTTAAAACATTTCTGCAGTGATAAAATCTGTTTAAAATTATGTATACCAGCATATTCCAAAATATATATTTTTAAGTATATTTAATGGAACACTTTTTAGTATCTAATAGAACTAACATCCTATGGGACTTTTTCTGGGGGACCTCATTTCATTTTAAATTGTGCAGTAAAAAGATGTTCCCAAGAAAGAGACTAGTGAATTGGCTGACCACCTGGACAAGACCTTGTTATATGCCTGTCATTTGAGAGAATTTGGCAACCAGCTTTCAAAATGAGACATTCAATTTTATCATATTAGCATTTTTGGGGAAATGGATTTAAAAATACTGAAAGCAAAAGAAATTATATTAAGACACAAAAACTCTTGATTCTGATCGAGTGAACCAAGTTCTCCTAGTTTCAGAAACTTCGTCTGTAAAATGTTGATAATAGAACAACCCTGTGAGCTAAGTATTATTTCAGAAACTATGGGAGCAGCTGGTGCTTTTCACCAACTATTTCCCACTTTGCCTTCTGAGCAGAATGTAGGATTGTGTGTCCTGTCTCCCTTGGGGCAGGGTGGGTCAACGTGACTACCACAAATTGATTGTGAATGGAGCTGAGCATATATCACTTTGAGGCAAGAACATTTTATTGCTGGTATGTGCTCTCCCGAGCTATTTTTCTATCTAGAATGGCCACTAGATGTAGGCTATTCCTCCAGCCTGGGTCACACAAGAAGTAGAGCTCACCTTATGACCTGCAATGCATGTGTAAAGTTAGGAAGAAATACACTTCCACTGTTTAAACCACTGAGGTTTAGAAGTTGTTGCTGCAGCACAACTTAGTTTAACTTGTCCGATTCAAGTGTCAGTTGCAATAATACATATCAGATATCTGTCACAGTTCCTGGCTCACAGTAGGTATCAATAAATCTTAAGTCTTCCTTTTCTAAAATCTCTAGATGACTCAGAGCACATGTGAACACAGGTCACTCCATCCTGGTGAGCAGGTCTACTCAGGAGAACAAACACACACCAGAAAGTATGTGCAGAGCATTAGATCTTAACTAGTTGGCACAATTTCTGTTTGAGGAATCCGCTTATTTGGGTTTTCTCTCTCTCTCTCTCTCTCTCTCTCTCTCTCTCTCTCTCTCTCTCTCTCTCTCTCTGCCCCTCTCTCTCGCTCCCCTCCACCCACCCCCCTCTTTCTTTCTGTGCCTTATAGGCTCCTAACAAATGGTTGCTTGATAAACTGGATTGAGTTTCATACCTTGGACATCAGCTAATCCTGTTGTTTCTCAAACAAAATGAAAAAGAGCCACAGGGCAGACGCCAAAGGCCTCAAGTTGCAGAGAGGGCCCTTGACTCCTTCTGATGCTCTCCCCATCCCCACACCACCCTCTTTTCCTTTCTTCCCTTTTGAATGGTTTTGGATGTAGTACTTTGTTCCATTTTACATAATCAGCCACATTTTTACCCCTGATTTAGGATGAGAGCCCAGCCCTTGTTTGTGTGAGCTTATAAATGCAAGCTGGAAATGTTTTTCATTAACACGATCTGAATCTCAAATCTCGGAGGAAGGTGAGCTCAGGTGAGGCGGGTTCAGAACCACTGTTGGCTCATTGCGCAGGCACTTGACCTGTATTCTTTTCCTATTGAGGAGTGAAAGCAAACCTTTGTTTTCTTAACATAAAGCACAGCCTAATAAAACACAGGCTGCTTGTACTGAAGACAGGTTTGTCAGGCCTGCTTCTCTTCCTCCCAGCCTTCCTTTCCCTGCAGCTAAGGCCTCAGACATCCACCTACAGATTAGGCCCACCTGCAGTTACTTCTCTTGATTAAAGAAGACCAAGGAATAGGGAGCCGGTGGGCACTCTGGCTGCAGAGACAGGGCCCAAATGCAAACCCCTGACAAGTGGGTTTCTGTAGAGAATCCCAGCCAGCCTCATTTCCAGCCTTGGTTTTAGTTCTAGAAACAGTCTATGCCTCATTTTGGGTCACCACCCTGACCCAGTAAGTGTCCCAGCACCCGATCACCGGGCTCCCGTTCTGCTCTGGTCGGCCCCTCCCAGGGACCAAAACCCAAAATTAAATGTCTCAGCTGAGGATATCAATCAGTGTAGATTATTTCCCTCTCCTCCCTGCAGGCTTCCCAGGGTATCCCCAATTGCCAAGGCATTGTCCATCAATCATTTATCTCTCAGTCGAGTCTGTTGCCTTCTCCATGCCTCAGATGCTGAATCCTCAGATGCTGCATCATGCCAAGACTGTGATTTGTGGCTTTCCTGATAAACTCTGCTTCCTACCTGGGCCAGCCTGACCCAAGTGAGATGGGACCTAGTTCATTGTCCAGCTTTTCCTAGGCTGTACCCCGCTCCTATGCTGTATTTAACTAATCTAAGTCTGAGCAAGATGGGTAAATTGATTCAGAGATAAATAAGTAAATGATGAAAAATACATATGGTTGATGGATAGGGCAAAAATCACAAAGATGAATCTCAAAGAACCAAAGTTTAGGAAACATGGGACGATATAATCCAAATTCCTATTCACTAGATGGTGAACGTCTCTCTCTTCTCTTTAATGGGAATAAGATGACCTCCCTGGTCAAGTCATTGGAAGAATTAGGGGGAAAGTATGTGGAACACTAGTGCAGTACCTGGTATACACTTTTTATATGATATAAACATTGTATTGTTTATTGTTGTTGTCTGGTTGCATATCCCATAATCAGGGCATGGGACATCAGCTAATCCTGCTGTTTCTCAGAACAAAGTGAAAAGGAGCCATCAAGGGTCCCAAGTTGCACAGAGGACCCTTATATTTGCCTCTGTATTTCCCATGCCACCTGGAACCTTCTTCATAGCTAGCTGCACTGCGGGGAGTATAGAAGAGATTCTCTTGTCTGGGCCCCCTGCTCTAGGCTGTCATTTGGTTTAATGATGCCCAAATGGGCAAGGGACGGAGCCTGCAGAGGTGTATCCTGGGAGATCAGCATCTCCTCCCAGGCCTACCCAGCTGTCCCACCTTTTCTGAACAGTAGTTAGCTTCAGGGCACCGCACAGGCTCAAAATGAAATCATCTCCAATTGAATACAGGATTCCCAAGGCAGGTAATGCTGCGTAGACTTTCCCGGTGAGGTCAAAGCTCCTGGTAGCCAGGTGTCCCCTCTGCCTTCAAGTGTGATTCTGTCTGGGCTTAGCCAGATGAGGAAGCAAAGGGCAGAAACCTTGTGCAGTGCTTGTATAACCCTAGTCGATTCCACAGCAATCATTGTCTGAGTTAGCTAATGGCAGGGTACGAGGACCTCCTACTGGGATTCCATTACCTTGTAATTTTCAGCTTGTTCACTGTTGCAATAAAGCCCCTCTGTCTTCTAATTCCCCAGCATTCACGTCTCATCTTCTCAAGAACTGAAGTATGTAAGATGCTTTCTGCTGAGGACTCGCTGAGATAAGTTATTGAAGTCAAGCAGAGAGGCAGGCTTCCAGCACTGAGCTATTCATCTCAAAATTTATGTTCGCACTTCCTTTTGAAGGTCTAACGTAATCACAAACAATGTGCTTTCTATACGTTTAAAAATTCATAAGTTTCCTGTACAAAGAAGGCAGAGGGGTGAGGAACCCCCACAAATGGAGCTCATTAGCAGTGGGAGCTTGGAACAGCCGATTCGTTTTTGATGTAATTTCTAAGAGACTGAGATGCTGCAGTCACACAAAGCCATTCAGTGGGGAGGAGTAATGATGTCCATTGATACTCTCATTAACCTGGTCCAGGAGTCAAGCCATGTGATTGTCCACCAAATGATCTTTCTTTCTTGAAAACTGCTATTCCCACGCATATCTTGTCCTTTGGTGTCTGAGATATGGCCCTTCTCTTCTCTCTGCGAACACAGCTCCCACACCAGTTTTGAGCCTTAACAGAATTATCTCATCAGCCTCCCTATCCCCAAGGGACCCTGTCCATCCTACCCAGCTTGCTGCTACCCGTCCAATCCTTACAAATCTATGATCTCCTCAAAGCTACAATTGCAGGAGGCTCTTTTAATTGCCAAGAAGAGAAGCAAATTGAAATACCACAGGATTGAATTTGAGGTCCAATCTCTCTGTTTCTCCTTGAAATCCAGCAGCACAGATATTGACAGCTGCCCTTGAGGAGTCCTAGGGAGGCCCCAAGAAGGGAACAGAGTGGGTCACAAGGTGCTTTGGGCTAATGCTCTTTGACCCGCTGCTCTCCTTCACCAGACAGCTTCCCAACACAAGCCTCAAGGAGTGTGATTTAAAGAGCAGAGGTTCTAAAGCTCAAATTATTCTAACATATAGATTATATGATACTCCTATTGAGAGATGAGGTTCGTGCTCTCATATTTTGAATCTGGGAGGGCTTGTGATTGCTCTGGCTCACAGTGTATGGCAAAGTGACTTTATGTATCTTCTGATGCCCTCACCTTGCTCTTAGAACTCTGAGACTCCATATAAGAAGTCCAATGTCTGTGGAGCCGGACTATTATAAGGAAGCCCAAACCATATGTAGAGGCCATATGTAGGTGCCCTGATTGGTAGTCTCAGCTGAACACAGCCCCTGAGTCATCCTATCACAGGCACCAGACTTGTGGATACAAAAGCTTCCAGATGATTCTAGTCCCCAGCCATTGAAGTCACCCTCAGCTATCTGAAATTTCTCAGCTGAGGTCCTAGTTGTCATGGAGCAGAGACAAGCCAAATTTATGTATCTACCCAAATTTATGCCCTGCAGAACCTATAAACATAATAGAAGTTTGTGATTTTAGGCCACTGAATTTGGTGTAGTTAGCTGCACGGTAGTAGTTAACGAGAACAAAGGGAGATGATAAAATGCTTCTTCTATCCCTCTCCAACTGGGTTCTCCACTCTTCTTCTGGGTGCCTGAAATAGTGCTGCCTCTCTCAAGGATTCAAGACGAGAAAAACCCTGAGATCTTATTGCTCAGATTATTTTGTCCTTTGGAGGGAGATGAGAAGCCCAGTGACCCTGGGACTCAGGGTAGATGCATTTCAATGAGGAGCTGAGTGGAGAGGAAGCTCGCATCACGGAGCAGCACCCTGGGGCGAGACTGTCTGCATCACTGTGGTGGAAGGCCCTGGCAGCTGATGTCGCAACAGGCCTGGGCATGAGCTGTGGGTGCAGAGAGAGAAAGCTCGGCTATCAGGAGTGATAGGAGGGAGAATGCCATACAGTCAAGGTTAATATGATCACTCAAATAGATCTGGTACCATTCAGCTCCTGGATATAAAATATTCAAAAATTCTTATTTAGACTCAGTTCTATTGACCTTAAAAGTACCCAGCATCTATGAAACAGGAGGCTATGTGTGGGAGGGAAATATATGGTTGAGGAAGATGCTATAACCTCAAGTCTGGAGAAATCCTTCTCCTTTCTGGGTATATTGTCTCTCTGGAAAATAACTAAGCTATTTAGAATTATACATATATACGTCTTTCCAGAAACTGCAGTCCACAGGAAGCCCAAAGAACATTCTGCTTTAACTTTCTGCCAATTGCAGGTGAGGCTGTCCCCTCGCTGTGCATCATGTTCAGAGGAGAGCGGAAGAGCTCTAAGCATAAGGACGGTCCTCAAAAGGAAACCTCGGCCACACTCGCTGGCTGCTGGCTGATCCCACTGCTTTGCCAGCTGGCTGCAGCGGAGGGCCTGGAAAAGCCTCGTTAAACCACACAAAGCCGGCCTAAGAAGCAGCAAAGTGGGTTGCAGCTGCCTCTCCAGCCGTCCTCCTGCTGATCGCCTGTGATCTCCACTCAGCCTGCTGCTGGCACGCCTGCTGGCACAGCCTGTTGTGTTGGAAACCTTATTATTGCAAATTCCCTTTCCACCCTACAGATTCCTTGGAAATTGCAAACGTGTCTGTCTTTGGCCAGCCTGCCTGGAAAGGTCACTGCAGCAGCTACTGGGCCCCGCTGTCATTTCGCTCATTCAACACGTACAAACCTTAAATGCTCAAGGTCAAAACAGTCATTTGCCACTGCTTAACACCTACCAGAGTCAGGCTGCGCCCTATACAGAGACTGACAAGGCTTCATCCCCACAGAGCAGTGCCTCTCAAGTATTCCCAGGGATTTCAATGTAATTGATTTAGCCCCTGGAATCTGTATTTTTATTTTTTATTTTTTGTGGGTTTTTAAAAACTTTTTAGATTTTTTTTAATTGAAGAAATTATTTACTTTTTTTTTTTTTTTTTTGCCATGTCTACCTTCCCTTTTCTCCCTCCCCCCTACCCTCTGGTAACCACTAGTCCATTGTCCATGTCTATGAGCCTCTGTTTGTCCTGTTCATTTGTTGCTTTTAGGTTTATATCCCACATATAAGCGATACCATGTGATTTTCAACTTTTTCTGTCTGGCTTACTTCACTTAGTATGATTATGTCAAGGTCCATCCGCATTGTTGCAAATGGCAGTATTTCATTTCTTCCTATGGCTGAGTAATATTCCATTGTTCATATGTACCACAGCTTCTTTATCCAATTATCTATTATAGGATACATCAGTTATGGAAGCTATATTTTTAAAAGCTACCAAGTTGAGATAATGTACAATAGGGTTGAGAACTACTGCTATGACAAGTGGGACTAATATTGGTTGAGAACTTATTCTATGCCAGGCCCCATAAACTACAAACTCTCTCGTTTTGCCTGTAAAATGGTACTAGTGAAGTATTTCTCTTTTGGAGGAGTGAGGAAACTAAGGCTTAAAGAAGTTCAAAATAATTTTCCTATACCACTTCATACTGACTAGAATGGCCGAAATGAAAAAGATGGACCATACCAAGTATTGGTGCAGAAGCAGCAAAGGGAACTTTCATCCACTGCTGGTGCTAATGCAAAATGGTACAGGCACGCTGGAAAACATTTTGGTCATTTCTTATAGAATGAAACATATTCTTCTCATATGACCTAGAATTCCACTCTGGGTACTTACCTCCCAAAAATAAAAACAAATTTCCACACAGAAAAATTTACTAGAATGTTTAGAGCAAGGTTATATAGCCAGAAATCAAACTAAATATCCATCAACAGGTAAATAAAACGACCAACTGCTGCATCCATCCGACAGAATGCTACCTGATAATAAAAAGAAGAGAGTACTGATGCATGCAAATGTCGATGGATTTTGAAAACATATGTTGAATGGAAAGAAAAAAAAAGCCAGAAATAGAAGAATATATCCTGAGTGATTACATTTATATCAAGTTCCAGAACAAGCAAACTCATCTAGTGTGGCAGAAGGCGATTTGTGTTGGCCTGGGATTGGGTCTTGAGAAACTGGGGGACAGCCAAAGACCAGGAGGGTAACTTTTGGGGTCATATGGAAATGGTCTTCATTATAATTGTGATGATGGTTACACAAGTTATAAATATGACAAAAATCTTCAAACTTTATACTTAGTATGGGTGTATTTTATTGCTACAAATTGTCCCTTAATAAAGTTGATTAAAACACAATTTGGGAGGATGAAGCCAGTCAGAAGTTGGTCTGATTCTGAAGCTTCAAGTGCTGCCGCCAGAAGGCTGTGTGGGGACTGCATCACCCAGACAGACGGCCCATAAACTGCTTCCTCAGGATGGAATTAGAAGCTGTAGAAGCTGACAAGAGAAAAATTCTGCAATGTCCTAGATTAAATTATAGCAGGCCAGAGTGGGAGGGGTAGTCAGGAGAATTTAATCAATGAAAAGAGCTGTTGGCCAAAATTAACAAACTTAACTCACATTCTTGAATATATGTTTAAACTTTGAATTAAGTTTCAGGTGGCTATTTCTGCAATTATCAAGAGAGAGTCGCTGATCACCAGACACCACTGCATCTTGCTTATGTATGAAGCGTGTATTGTTACCCACATCCAATCTAAAATCAGATATTTCTTCCTGTTGGACCTGTCCCAGAACTATCCCCACTTCACTTTCTCCCCTCCCCCCCCGCCCCACCCTTCCACCTTTATCTATAGCAATGCAAATCTTTCAAAACAACTTATATCTTTCTCCCCCAAACTCTTTGCATATAAGGTCCCCACCAATCCCAGGACAACAGACATGCTATCTTCTCCATCTATCCCTGCTGCTGGTGGCTTAGACTGCATGCTCCAGGACCTGATTTTTTTCTGGCTAGCATGGGGCTCAATAAACCCTTTCTTTCAGAAAAACTTGTGGCCTTGAAGGTTTTTGTTAAACAAAGCAAATGGCCTGAGTTCTGGGAGGAAGGAGATGAACCACAGGACAACCAATAGGACACTTGAGAAAAGTGTTTCTGACTTTCCAATTGTGGCAAGCACTCTGAATTAGTCTATTTATCCCTATGCCTCCTAACATTCCTTTCCTCTTGCAGGGAAGAATAAAAGAGTTTCAATCTTGGAAGTTGAAATTGTTTTTATTGGGTCTGGTAGGAAAGTTCCCAAATTGAATCCCCTGGGGAGATTTTTAAAGATATTGATTCCTGATTTCACTCTGGATTCACCAAAACAGATCCACAGAAATGAGATTTACGGATCTTCATTTTTAAAAAGCTTCCAAGAGATTTTGATAGTTTGGAGACTGCTTTAATGCCATGTTTCTTCCCAGCTCTGCTGTATTTCACACAGACATGCATTGCCTCAGGGATATTCTCAGTTTTCTCACCAATTGCAGTAACATTTGCAGTTGATAGTTTTCTATGACCAACTTCAAAACAGGTACTGGAATTGAGCCAACCCACAATTCTTCCTTTGAGCTGTCACTCCACTACCCATTGTATGAAAAGTAGCCTCTGTGACCCAAGGCTGGTGATCGAGATTCATGGCATAAGTAGTATTTCCCCCAGGGAGACTGCCAGAGATACAGTTTCTGCAATGTATCCCTTTCCTTTTAAAGGAATAAAATAAATATTGCAAGCAGATTATATCAAGCAAAGTACATTGAAATATGAATTGTAGATTGTTACACATAAAGGAATAAATGGCATGTTCTTAGAGCCTTCATTGATTTCTGGGAGAATCAGATTAATGGATGCAAAATTATAGACCTGGAGGATTGCTGTTAAAGCTCTAAGTTCAGGTTCATGAAGTTGTTTTATGAAGAGTACATTGTGATGATTCTTTGAGTGTGCAGAGCTGTATTTTTCAAGTTTTCCTGCATGTAAAACAGCAGAATGCATGTAGCAGCAAGCAAGGAAAGGGCACTCAAATATCTCAGCCCTGGGGTGTGCCATTGTCACCTACCTGTGACCTGGTATTTACTTATAAATTTACAAAATATCCTTAGATCCTACATCTTCAGGTGGCTCTGAAGATCTAGGGAAAGGTGGTGAGAAACCCATACTAAAGATCTAACTTCCACCTAACAAGGCCATTTTCAAAGAGAACATGGTTAAAATATGTGCTGATACACATCACTATTACTCTTAGGGTGATGACAGAATCCTTTACATGACCAATGTGAACAGACCCAAGACTACCTCTCCAACCTCATCTCATAATCTAATTCTCTTCTCTCCTCTTCAGACAGATGAGCCTTTTAGCTTCTCCTGCCGCAGGGCGTTTGCTCAAGTTCTCCCCAGCTTCTGGGAAATTTGTTAATTTCTACTCATCCTTGAGATAGCAATTTAAGTATCCCTTCTTTCAAGGCAGCTTCCCCTGAACTTCCTGTGTCCAAACCTCTATTGTAATGGTTCACATGTTATGTAATCCCCTCTGTAGCAATGATCATAATTGTAATCTTGTAATTGTTTTGTGGTTATTTAATGAAACTCTATCATGGCAGAAACTTCAATTATTTCTTGTTCCCCTCTAGAACCTCAGTATGTAGCATAGTGCCTGACACATACATACATGAAAACATTTGTTTAAGGGGAAAATGAGGGAGTGAATGAATAAATGAGTGATCGTCTAGGGCAAATTCCTCATCCTGAAGAGGTGAAAACACAAGTCCAGTGAGATAGTGATGTGCGGTGGGAAACTTGCTGCGAGTTAGTGACTGAACTGAGACCAGAACTACGAGTTTTACATCCCTGAGCTCAGATTTCTTTCTTTGATGTTGCCATTCCTTCTAAATAAAATAACTCAACTGGAAAAAAAAATGAAAACAAGCCAAAAGAAAATCAGAGAGTTTTCCACTCAATGGAGCAGTTTTGTGCTCAAAGAGAAAGGATAATGCACAAAAGAAATCATGAAAAGGAGCAGGGGATATTATGAGCAAAGTACTTGATATGAATAATAATGAACAAAAACATTCCTGCTTATTGTTTATCTAATTTTGAATTTTAATGAATAGCAGGATGGTAATTACTCAATTCCTATGTTTATATAAAACCAACACATGAAACCTCACAGTTCGATATTTATAAAGTGTCAGGTTCCCTTAAATACTCAGCTTTGCAATTAGAAGAGGAGCTATTCGTTAACATTTTAAACTAGATAAATAAAGAATAGAGTTGTTAATTATTCATTAAAATTTTAAAAATTGGAAATTATATACTCATCTTTTGGGTGTATCCATATCATTTAATTAACTTTGAGGCAAAATGCTACTAAGAAGCATGTTTCTACACACCTAGAATTAGATGTAACACCTATTAGCAAATGAGATGATTTAATCAGGTTAACAATTCAGATTTATCTTCCATTTGTATTGACACATTGCCAGATGGCTGATGACTTAGAAAGAACGCTGGCTTTAGAATCAGAAGGAGCTGGGTTTTAATTATTTTTCTTATAAGTGACCTTTGGTCACCTGCTCACCCATTCCAGAATCAATTCTTTATCCATAAAATGGGATTATAATCTTCCCAGCATTGTTTGGGGGGGCATTAAAAGATATGAAGTATGTACAATGACTGGCTGAGAGTCGGTATCTCATGAGTCATGATGAGTAGAACACTGCTCTGGCATGAACTCTGGCCCAGCTGTGTAAAATTAGCATCAGTCTTTCTACAGGAGATGTTCCTACACCAAAAGAGAAGGTCAGGTCCTCAAATACCAGAAGCTGGTAGTATTTAAGGATAGGAGGCTCTCTACCTGGTGGTTAAAGACCAGGGCTCTGTTGTGTAAGAATTCTAAGCACCAGAAAGGGACCATGTGAGTTTGGCTCACCAAAATATGTCTAGGATCCAGTACCCAGGATATAATAAGCTTTCATTGATATTTATAAATGAACAACTGTGTGACTAACATTGTGGAATTGGCATTTCCAGATGTTTTCTGTAATGTTCAGACTCTCTCTTCTACACAGGTGACTTACGTTCCCAGCTCTCTCCATCCTCCTGGGGAACTGGCACCAAGAGGAAGCTTGCCTCGGGGTCTTATAAGCTGGGGCCTTCTCATGACAGCTGCACGCCCCAGAGTTTCAGGACTCCACCTCACTCCATACTTCCTTTCTCTAGTTTTCAGATAAGTTTGGGAGCTGACAACATCAGTTTATGCACTGCTGCTGTTCTTCCCTTCTTAGGAAGTGCAATCCTCTTAAATCTCAACACAGTGTCTAGGGCCTGAAAGCTCAATATTTGCCATGCCCACTTCAAGATGTGAGATGTGATTGCTGCAACCCCTTACCTTACTTGCCGTCAGCCCATTTCCTTACCTTTTGTCCAGGATTATCTATAATTTTATTGTCCCAACAGTTTCTGAGCTTTTCTCTGAAAGCTTTGCTCTCCTTCTCTCACGGCCAGCATTCACAATCACTTGGCAGTGTCCACAAACCAAATGTGGGGCTTCCCAGAAATGAGAAGTGAGAAAGGGCAGATGATTGCTTTTCTGCAGAGTGACCTGGCCTCCCCCAGAACTTTGTTTCCTATTTAGTGAACTAAATAGAACAGATAAGTCATGTGCTGTCAGAACCCTAACTGCCTCCCCTGCTCTCCAGATATAGGGTCTTAGTACACTGAGAAGAGAGGGGGCAAGGATTTCTCAGTTTAGTCCAGGACATCAACCAATGGGACAATTGTCCATAGGAATTGTAAGTACCACTGTATTAGACATGTCTTTTAATTCTTATGTTTGGCATGTGCGGCCTTACTCAGGAAGAGACAGTCCCACTCACAGCTAGCCAGTTCTTAGAGATAAGAAATGACTGCCTGAAAGTTCATCTTTTAAATGCAAACCAACTAATCCAGGAGTCACATCCGACCATCTCTCATATTGGGCTCTTAAACTCCAGGCCAATATTCTCCTGCCTTAATCACCTCAGGGTCCAGTGCGATTCAACTTAGGGCCATTTTTACACCCTGGAGCCTGCTGAAATTATTCAAACTAGCCAGTCCAAAGACTTCTTACCCTCATTTACTCATTTCTTTCCACAGAAACCACAATAAAGTCTTTTGCCCACATTCCCCCTTGCTCTCTCTGCCTCCAGCCTGACCCTGGTGCTTCCCATCTGGTCTTGCATAGTGTGGTATGCCCTTTCTCTTGGGAACTGGCAATCATCTCTCCTGATCTATTGGCCTTACCACACTGAACAATGATTAAACCTACATTTTAAAACAGCTATTCCCATTTGGGGCTGTATTTTGTTTGAGGCTGTATTGTCCCATGATCCAAGCCCTAGAAAAATCTATTCTGACCTTACTGAAAAGAGTGAACTCTCAGAAACTAGCAGCATGAGCTGAATAATGAGCTGGCATATTAGATGCACTACAGAGAAACAGCATAAGAAAACACCTTCCAGGGGCAGATGAGGGCTCATATGATTGGGGGATAGCAATCTCCCACCATAGCACTATGATAAAGGAAATCATGGTAGAGCACAGGAGTGAAATGAGAAGAATGTTGTGAGATATTGAATGGCAGTTAAGATCACCCATATGAAGCAACTTTATGGTGGAACCAGGGTGTGTATAGTTGTATCAACTACAAGCTGAAGCCCCTTGAGGTGGAATGAAGAACTAAACCAAATCTGAAGAATTCTAAGGGCCACCACAGAGCACATACAGCCTTGTCGAATGTTTTTGGTGATTACAATGGAAGTGTTATTGTGGGCTGAATTGTGCCCCTCTAAAATTCGTATGTTGAAGTCCTAACCCCCAATACCTTAGGATTTAGAGATAGTCTTTAAAAATTAATTAAGTTAAAATGAAGTAATTAAGGTACATCGTAATCAAATATGACCGATATCCTTATAAGAAGATGAGTTTGAACACAGACACATACAGAGTAATGGCGATGTGAAGACATTAGAAAAGATAGTCACCTACAAGTCAAGGAGAGAAACTGCAGAAGACACAAGGATCCAATCCTGCCAACACTCTGATCTTGAACTTCTAGCCTCTAGAAGTGTGAGAAGAAAAATATCTGTCGTTTAAGCCACCCAGTCTAGGTACTTTGTTATGGCAGCCCCAGCAGACCAATACAGGTGCTATTCTCATCATTCACTTAGGTGTGTTTTGAAAGAGGGAAGAAAAGGCTCTATAGTACAATAGAATGTATCTTATTTTTATTATTTTTTCACCCAGGCTGCCAATAGACTCATTTATAGCCATAATTAGTTGTAGATAGCAGTGGCAAGTGAAGTTACCACATCAAAACATGGGAACGAATATGGGTATATTAGCTCCAATCCTAAGAAACCTTTATCTCTCCCAACACCTACATCCCTTACTCACAATTCTGCCATCATCAAAGGTGCCTTTGAAACTTAGAAACCCTAAATCATCAATAAATTCAAAACTTGTATCAACCCTGTCATACTGCGGCTATGTGGGATAATCAAGTAGAGTTAAAAGAGTGAGCCAAGGCTTTTTAGGTATATATGCAAATGAGGCTGTAGAAGATTGGGAGTTCTTTAAAATGTAGCATCAAAATAAGTAAAGGCTTATGCTCTCACCCATTCCGAAGACTGCATAGTTATTAGAGAGAGTAATTCTATACATGGGCCTGATTGGACCTATGGCATACTTAAACAAGGTGAAAGCCAGGTGTTTTAGTATGTTTAGAGAATAAAGAGTAGCAGTCAGGTTTTAAATCCAAGATGATAATTCCTTAATGGCTACAAAATGTGGGCATTAGGAATACTGACAAGCCACCTGGCACAGTAAGAACTCTGGTCTTGAAATTAGAAAACCTGGACTCACCATCCACTGGTCATTTATCTGAGTCATTTATTCTCCACAAACATCTGTTTTCTGATTTAGAAAAATTAGCTTCATTTCATTACCTATTGCTCACATCGTTGAGAGGCTCAAATGAGAAAATTATGGCAAAAACACTGGGGGAAGTGCCAAGCGAAGCTAGGGGCTCCTTACTCTTTAAAAGAAGATCATACCTTTATCTGTAGGACAATAGCAACTTAAGCATTTAGAATTATGCAAAAAAAAATTGCCAATACTACCTTACTGCTCTATTTTAGCTTTGACTTTTTATCTTAAGATAATTTTAGACTAAGGTACAGTTTCCATACAAATTTCACAGAGTCTCCTAATGCTAACATTTTGTATAACCACAGTAAAGTTATCAAACCTAAGAAATTACCATTAGTACAGTACTAATAACTAAACTACAGACTTTATTCGGAGTTCCCCAGTTTTTGCATTAAAGTCCTTTTTCTGGTCCAAGATCTAATCCAGAATCTCATACTGCAATTTGTTGTCATGTCTCCTTAGTCTCTTCCCATCGGTGACAAGCCTTTCCTGACCTTGAGACTCAGTTACTTCGTAGACTGTCCTTCAAACATATTTGATGTTTTCTTATGATTGTATCAGGACAGATATTAACTAATCTTGATCATTTGTTTAAGGTGATATTTGGAGGATTTCTCCACTGTAAAGTGACTACTTTTTCTATTCATTTCATGAATATTACTTTTGGGAGAGATACTTTGAGACTATACAAATATGTTTCTTCTTAAACTTTTACCTACTGATTTTAGCATCCACTGAATTTTTTTATTTTTGTAATTAAGATATAAGTGACATATAACATCATATTGGTTTTAGGTGTACAACTTAATTATTTGATATATGTGTGTACAGTTGACCTGTGAAAGCATGGCATAGTCAGAAATCCTCATATAACTTCTGACTCTCCAAAAACTCAGTCATTCCTTGATATTGCCAGGGAATTGGTTCTAGGACTTTGTCTATCTATCTGTATGTCTGTCTTTCACCCTCCCTCCCTCCTTCCCTCACTTCCTTCTTTCCTTTCCTCCTTTCTTTCTTCCACTTACATCAGCATGAAATCATGGATATTTATTTTGTACTTTGGGTTTTCATTTAAGACCAGTTTGGGCTACTGGGTGCACCTTCAGCATTGTTTCCTGTGACTTCTCAACATACCCCATCTTTGAGGGGTTTTTTTTGTTGCTGTTTGGTTGATCGAGGTCATTTTGTATTTTGTCTGCCCTAGTGCTACAATCAACCAACTTCCCTTGCATGCTTTACATTTTATTGAGGAGCACTAAAATATCAAAAACATATTGCAAAAAAAAAGGAAGTAATTTATGTTGTAAAAGATAAAATGTGGGTTTATTTTCTAGGTTTCCATCCAATTCCCTCACCATCACCACTTCCTCCCATATAGAAAGAACATATAGTCTCATTAAGAAGCAGTTACTGGATGGATACCCAGTATGTGGTAGGCACTGGGTCCACCAAGATAGGTGTCATCTAATGTCATTCCCTGTACCCAAGGAGTTCTCAATTTATGGAAGGGGATGATTTTAGCAGTTGTGCTACAAGTAAACAGTTTATAATACCTAGTAATAGAAGTGCATCAAATGTTTATACTTAACCTTACTTGGTACATGGAAAAGATTAGCTCGATTTTAGATTCTGAGACAATAACTTGGCACATGTGGTAGGCAGAATAATGGTCCCTAGTGATGCCCACGGCCCGTGAGTAAGACCATTGTAGTTTGCATATGTGTTTATGTATCCATACCCACATATATGTTAAGGGCCAAGCCTCTGCAGGTGTTCCATAAATAATAATTCCTGAAACCTGAAAATATGTTACCTTATATAGTAATTGGGACTTCTCAGGTGTGATTAAGTTAAAGATCTTGAGATGGGGAGATTATCCTGAATTATCTTGGTGGGCCCAACATAATTACAAGGTTTCTTATAAGAGGGAGGAATAGGGTCACAGTTATAAAAGGAAATGTGACGATGAAGACAGTGATGCAGGGCCACCAGCCAAGTAATGTAGGTAGCTTCTAAAGGCTGAGAAAAGCAAGGAAACAGATTTCCCCCCAGTGCCTCCAAGATGAGCCAGCCTTGCTGACTCATTTTAACTTTATGACTTCAGAACTGTAAGAGAATAAATTTGTGTTGCTTTAAGACACTGAGTTTGCAATAATTTGTTACAGAGACAGTAGGATACTAATACAGCATATAAACCCCATGACTGCTGATGGCCACAATTTTTTGGTCACCTATTATTGTCTGTGAGTCATCAGGCAGATTTAGAATTGTGACTCTCTGTGTCTGAGAGACATCTGCTGTGATGTCAGCTTGAGGAGGACAGCTCCATTCTCAATGTTGTCCAATGGGAATGGACCAAGAAGTCTCAAAGGGGGAGAGGCATATCAAGGAGAATAAGTGTTTTGAAAATAGGAAGCCTTGTGCTGCTTGTGACGGTTCATTCCCAATAACTTGCCCTATTGCAGCATACATAGGGCTAGTACGCAGCACCAAAAGAGGAACTTTTAAATGAAACCAAGCCAAGACTGAAAGGTAAAATATCTATTCTATTTTTCCCCATCACCATGGCTTCCCCTTTTACCCCTTCGCAGGGCCAAGAATAAACCCCTGTGTGTGGCTAAAGTTAACAGAGGAAGGCTTTGGAGTTGCTCTACCTTTTCACTCAGTCACCTAACGGCCATTCAATACTTTGGTGGGGGGATGAGTCGGGGGAGGAAAAAGGCTTTACAACACCCTTCTGATGTCCAGACTTCTATCAAATGCCAACTTGCTTCCTTGGATGCCTGCTGCCGCTGAGCTCTGTGTTTTCTTTGGGTTAAAGATCTATTTTTATATATTGGAATATATAAATGCCCAATATTTCATCCCGCCTCATTACAAAATTTATAACATAAGTCAATAAAAGAAATCAGATCCATTAGGATTTCTCGACTGAATCTATAAGAAAGAAATTATTCAGAAAATGAAACCAGCTTGCCTTTGTTTTTGTCTTCATGTTATAGAATTTCTTCTGCCTTTAAAAAGACTAGAGGCTGTTCACCATTAAAGATCAGATCATTGGTTCGGTTTGATGTGGTACAACAGTGGGCATGTCATCCAGGCTGATACCTTCTGCCTGTTTCAAAGGCAGAGTGTGGGTAGCTCTAATTCTCAGTCTCACATCAAGAGATCAACTATGAATACTTTCCGAGGAAATGAGAATAAAATAGGCAGCCCACAGATGTTTCTGTACTCCAATTATATTCCACTTTCAGGTTGTGTTCTACTTCTAGAAATGATAAAAACTTGTGACGTG
This sequence comes from Rousettus aegyptiacus, assembly GCF_014176215.1. Lineage (NCBI taxonomy): Eukaryota > Metazoa > Chordata > Mammalia > Chiroptera > Pteropodidae > Rousettus > Rousettus aegyptiacus. The sequence goes on along the minus strand of NW_023416311.1, from coordinate 24,672,243 downwards.
TTTCCAATCTTTTTAGAATGGATTGAATCTGAACTGTTTAAAGTGGGCTTGCTTTAGAAAGGGCTTTCAAAATACCTAAGTAGCTGGTCTGGTTTGTTTGAGATTTGGTCAGTTGGAAAATGTCACCAAATCAAGTCAGAAGCAAAATATACCAATTTTGAGTACTACAGACTTATTTTTATTTCTTTCAAATGATAGAGGGAAGCATCGTTTGTTAAATATCTAAAGTGTCACATGCACTCTGTTGGGCTTTTACATATTTTACCTTATAAGTACAGTGCCAGGCCCCTGTAGGTATTCCATAAATGATAACTAATATTATTTAATTAGTATGTCGTTATTGGTCACCTTTTAATTGGCAGGAGCTCTCAGGCACTGGTACTCCATGGTACATGACAGCTACCATTTTGAATTGTGTTTTCTCATCTAAAGCAAAACAATGAATTCTTCCACTGCAGTCAATATTTGCAAAGAAACTCCTATGTGCAAAGACAATATTTTAGGCACTATCAGAGACATTGATAAACCATAAATTAACCGATTATGTTCCATTATGATCCTATTATATTGGTGTAGCTGATATACCCAGGAAAACAAACCGCAGATGAACAATTTTCTTGGTGAGTCCTCAAAGTGTAGGTAATCCTGAGGATACCTATAGCCATTTCAAGGGGGTATTCAGCACATATAGCTTCAGAAAATTAGTTTCTAGATTCTCATCTTGCATTTGTATTCTTTGCTACAACTGTCTTAACTGAGAACTCACCTGAAATTGAGAGCACATGGCTTCTCAATCCCTATTTTCTTCTAAATTTCAACTTTCTCACATTTTACAAAAGAAAGACAAATTTTTCACTTATCGTCACTCATACTATGTTTTTAAAAATCTGCTGGGGTTTTGAACAAAGGAGTATTTTAAATATTTATCCTTGAGTTGGGGAAATATAAGATCTAACAGCTGAAAAAACAAGTCATTTTGCAAAGCAGGTGTTTTTTGATTCTTTGTTTTCAATTTGAGGAGTCAATTACATTGTAAACAGGCAGATCATTAAAATTAGTTTTTGATGGCATATCGAAATGAATGTTTTGTAGATAACCTGAAAAAAATTGAGTGCCATTGTTGCTTGTTTGTTTGTTTTAAGTCTGCTCCCATCTCCTCATTTAAGAACATGAATTTTCTCAGCACTTAAATAAAAATTGAAAGTGGGAATCAAATTTGTAGCAACTATTTTCATTTAAGAAATAAGCAATATTTATTCATAGATGCATGACCTAAATGGAAACTTTCTATCTCATTGTGATGTATTTCTAATGAAATGTTTATGTTTAGTAATGATCATGATATGTTATATATTTTCGTTTGGATAAATTGGATATAATAATAATTATGCTGTTTGAGGTTCAGTCCACATTTTTAAAAACTTAATCTCAGGCTATAGAAAATTGAAAATGATTTAAACTTAAATACTGAGGAAGAGAAGAGCAACTCTGACATCCTCGAACTCTAACCAGCTTGGAGCTGTCAGGAGCCATTCTAGAACTCAGCCAGACCATGGTGTCCTCATGTTGGGTATCAACAATCTCACTGACCTCAGGGGGAGCGGGGAGCAGCTGGTGCTCTGTGCTCTGTGACTATGGTGCAGTGAGACAAACCAACAAACAAAACAAAACAAATCAAAGCACAGACAAAAATAAAAGTCTTAGTTCAGGGTGTTGTAACAAAAAATACCATAGATTGGGTAGCTTAAACAGCAAATATTTATTTTGCACAGTTCTGGATCCAGGGAAGTCCACGATCAAAGTCTTAGCAGAGTTAATGTCTGGTGAGAACCTACTTCCTGGTCCCCAGATGACCTCACAGAGCAGAAAGGTGAGGGAGGCCCCTTGGGTTTCTTTTATAAGGACGTGGATCTCATTTATGAGGGCTCCATCTAATGACCTCTCAAAGACTCCACCTTCCAATACTGTCACATTCAGGCTTAAGAATTTTGATGGGATACAGTCTATAGCACAAAGTTATTGTGAAAACCACAAAGGTACCAAACATCACCCTCTCCCAGCAAATATGAGCGACTATTGCTTCATTACCAATTATAGCTTTAACCATGCTTTCATCTTCTCTCCTTCCAGATAAGATTTATTAAGACCAATCATATAGACTTGCTCCTTCCTCCTGATAGCATTCGATTCATAGTAAATCTCACTCCCAACCAATCACCTAACCAAAGTCCAAATGCTATTTAAGTCCCTCCTTAACCCCTCCTACTGAGATGCCCAGCACATTCTAATGGTGTACATTCTCCCATGCTGCATTGGATGATAAATGCAGCTTGTTCACCTGCAGGTGTGCTCCTGTGGTTTTTGGCTAGAGGGCTTTGGCAGAAAGGACTATGCCACCAAGATTCATCCAAAGCCCTTGCTACCTTGAATTGTAGCCCTAGATCTAGTACTAAATCCTGCTTTCTCTAGTTTCACATTCGAGACCCTCTGTGTTTCTACCAGTTTGAGGTGCCCTCTGCATTTGGCAGAGAGATAAGTTCATGCTAAATTGAGTTCCAGTATTTTGTTGAATACCTCAGCATTGGGTTTATTTTGTTTCCCTGGGAATATGTTCCCACTCGACATTTTGTGTTTATCTGATCAGATCTTTAGCATTCTCTGGTGAAAATTTTTTTTTTGTAGTGTTCTAACACTTGCTCCTGCAGTCGGTCTGCTTGTCTAGTGTCTTGGGTGTTGTTTGTCCATAACAAAAAACATCTGTAGAAAGATGGGTCAGGAAGGGTTCAACCACAGAAACAGCCAGTAGGAGCTATCTATTTTATAGGATTTATTGCAATGAATTGGCTTATGTAACTGTGGCGGCTGGCTAGGCAAGTCCAAAATCCAGAGTGCAGGCCACCAGGAGGGTGGAACTCTCAGGTGCATGCTAAAGCTTTTGTCCACAGGCGGAATTTCTTTTTCAGGGAAGCCTAAGCTCTGTTTTGGAGACCTTTGAGCTGTTTGAATTAGGGCCACCCAGGTTACCTAGGATAACCTCTTTTACATAAAACAACTGATTATGGACTTAAATCATATCTATAAATTATGGATTTTAATCATATCTACAAAGTATCTTCAAAGCAATATCTAGTCAGTGTATAACTGAACAACTGGAGGACTGGATTATAGACTAGCCAAGCTGACACATGACATCAACCATCACAGACAGAAGATGGAATGAGGTCTGATAAATTTGTCCTCAAGCTAGGCCCAAGGGATAAAGAGTTCATCACGTCTCCTGAAACGGGTCTCTTTTTGGACACATTTATTTGACTTGCATCAACATTCTAAAACCTTATAAGGATAGTTCCTTAGTCTTGTCTTGGTATCCCTAAGAACGTTGTTTATTTTTGTCTGCCTGCAAATCAGGAGGTTTTGTCTGCTCCCTGATGATGGCTGGGTAATGACTTGCCTTTAGCCAGGGCCCAGAGCTATGAACTTACATAAGTATCTTCTGAAAGACCACAGTGGTTCTCCCAGGTTCTCCTCTGACTACACCGGGCCTCTTCCAGGCCAGGTCCTCCTTCCTCTTGTTTTCTCACTATCATGCTAGCTTATGAGCTTGTTTCATTAACTAGCATGATTTCACGAGAGCCAATTCAAAATTGCAGTGGCCACTAAGGGGAGCTTTTGACAGGAATGACAGTAGTTGTTTGAAAGCTACCTTTGAATAAAAAGTGAAGAAATTTCTCAAGAGGAGATTATTTCTCTTTTTTGTCTACAAGAGAGAACACTTTGTTTAACCCAGGAGCTGTCCCCGCCTTCATTTTAGTACTTGGGAATTAAGAATCATTGATTTTTTAATTGTTTTGGCTGATAAAACTGTCAAGTGTATACAAGTCATATTAAAACCAGCTGCTTGCCACTCTCTTTACCAAGCATATATGTCGAAATCTGTTTCTAAACTTTCTGTCCTCATTTTGTAGAGAAAACATAATTAGCCTTTAGAGTGATAATTTCATATGTGCCTAAAGCCCCCTGCTTGCCTCTCTCTCTCTCTCTTCCATTTTTTGGGGATAAAGAGGTTACAAGGGGAGAGATCTGAGGACGTCTCTCACTCCACCATGTTTCCCAGAATCTGCAGAGAGGATGAATATTAAAAATAAAATTATTTAGTTGGTACGTCAGCACTCTACAACATCTGGCCCAGATAAACACTTGACAATGCCTAAAAAAAAAAAAAAAAAAGTATTCAACTGCTTTTTTTTTTTCCTCGATCCTGAAAAGTATGTTTATACGTTGCTACTAAAGCTATGAGGTAAAAAGAAAGAAAAGAAAAGAAAATGGCTTTAGCTCCAAGGTAAAACAAGAGTTTTGGACACAACTCAGTCTTTAAAATTTAGTTTACCCTATAAAAATACTGATAGACCACAATTTTATTTGTATAAATACAGAATTAAATGTCTGATATTTAAACTTTCTAAACAGCCTACATTGGTTTTATGAGTTACTTAAGTCACCACTGTCTCCATGCCTGTCACTTAAGCTAAGCCTTGGAGTTGTTAGGCAGGCATTGGCTGTGCTCACAGTTGAGCCATTGTTTTCGCCTCTGGATATCAACAATCTCATAAAGCACCAACATCAGATGGAGTTTTATCATGATGAAATAAAACAGTAACCCAGATCATCTCATGGTATTGTCTAAGCATTAAAACAATCACTGCAAATCACAAAAATGAATTCCTCCCTGCTAACATGAGTCATGCCTGGTTCTTTACCATTAAGATTAAGATAATGAATCAGAATTGCCCCCACTTCCTGACAACATCCAATCCAGAGTATAGCCAAGCCTCTACAACTTTCCCCAAAATTACCTAATCAAAGCCCAAGTCATATAATAAATCTTTTCTAACATCTTCTATCTGAGATGTTCTTTGGTTCCCATGGTGTGCATTCTCCCTAATTGCAATGAGCAATAAATCCAACTCACTCAATCAGGTGTGTCCTGGTTGGCCTTCGGGTCCAGGGCATTTACAGTATAAGCTTTTGCTGCAGAGAAAAATATTAAATAATTAATAAAAATACGTTCAAGCTCAAAACAATTATATTAGGATAAAATTTTGTGCAAGGTATAGAGGATAGAATAAAAATAAGAAAATAAATGTTTTTACCGCTAACGAAGAGCTTGTTTGTGTATTTGTTAAATGGGTGATGTTATGTATCACAATGCTATGTTATGTAGATTCTATTGGGTCCTTTTAAAAGAAGTTATTAATTTATTTTTAAAATGACAATATTTATAGTCAATGGAAATTATGTTCTTTGTATCTATTTATAGTCATGATGAAAATATTTAGATATTAACTTAAAAATGTACAAAAGATGATAAAGAAATCAGCCTATCTGCAATCAATTACTAGAGCATGTCAATAATTGAAGAAAGTTAGCTTAATGAAAAAGTTAAAGTCTGCACGTAATGACAGATACTAAATGTATCTTATTAGAAATACTTTCAAATGCACATTATCAGCATTCATTTCAATTAGTCTTTTTGAAATTTGCTAACATAACTACAAGGACTGCCTATACCCTCTCTGCTGACTGCCACTGCCATAAGGTCTCCTGCTCCTTACTTTAGTTTCACCAGGCCCCTCCTCCTCTGCTGGCCATAAACAAACAAACAAACAAACACACACACAAACAAACAACCCTTGTGTATAAAAGAAAGTCTGTAATTTAGGGAACTGGGTCATGTCAGGCACATAGATGTTTAGTAAGCCCCTTTCTCCTTCCTTTCTACAAAGACTTTTAGAACATAAAATCTTATTTTAAAATTGCAGTCTGAGTGAAAGAGGCATCTGTTTTTCAAAATTGTCTTAAGGGATTCATAAACAGAAAGGCTTAAAGATCTTTGTTCCAGTTTGTATGCTGTTTGATTTGCCACTGTGGGCCCAGGTCCAGCAGAATGCCTGACATATTAGAAAGCCTCCTGGTGTAGGACTGACTGACTGAATAACTAATGTAGGAGCTGAACTTGAAGCTCTACCTGGAGGTTAAGAAATAAAAGAGAAGACATGGGGAATGTGATAGGGGTGCGGGAGGTGTTAAACCAGAAAGTTACAAGAAAGTGTAGAAAAGGATGGCTAGAACCAGAGAAAAGAATAATTTCCTTTTTCCACCAAATGAAATCAGGGAGTGTATTATTGGCTAGTGGATTCCTTGAAAAAGTCCTCTATGCTTACTCTTTCTGAATTCTCACCACCACCCACACCCTCACCCTGCATTCCCCCTTAAATATAGTCACAAAAATGCTTTTATCCCCAACTTGTCATGGAAACAGCTCTTGTCAGGGACATTCAGTCTTCACATCGCTAGATCAGGGAGAGGTCAATTCTCACTCCATCTCTTACACAACCTATCAGCAGCAATTGATGCAGGTCTTTACTCGTTCCTTCTTGTTTCTAGGACATTCTTTCTCAAGTCTGTTCTTGCTGTTTTAGCTCTACTTCTAAATCTCTCATTCTCGTTCCCCCTCACTTTCCCCATCTGTAGGTGTGGGAATGTCAGAGTTCAGCGCTAAGACCTGATTTTCTTCTCTATGTACAATCACTTCCTCAGTGATTTCACCTGTTCTCATGGCTGAAAATGCTTCTATTTGCAGCCATGAAATCTATCTCTATTTAAACGCCCAGTTGAATTAATCTCAAACATAGATGTCTGAAACAGAACTCCTAACTTCTTTATGTCACCCGTCCTTCAAACTTGCTTTCCTCACAATCTTCTCCATTGAAATAAATGTCAACTCTATTCTAATTGTTCTGTCCAACAATCTTCAAATCATCTTTAAGGCTTCTTTCTTCCTTATATTCCCCTACTGAACGCTCCATCAAATACTGTTGGCCCTCTCGTCATAATATTTTCAGAATCCAAATTTTTTTATCACTTCCACTGCTTCCTTCTTATTCCAACCATATACCTCTCCAGTCTACATTATTGCAAAAGTCTCTCAAATTTGTCTCACTGTTTCTGCCTTTATGCCATATATTATATGTTATATGTTATTAGCTGTTGATTCAAATAATCCCCAAATTACCAGTGGCTGAACACACACACGTACCATTTTATTTTTTTGCTCATATCTAGGTCGAATAAAGATAACACAGCTCCTTGATTTTCACTTTAGGGACCATCCCTTTCTAATTCCTCAGTGTATATGAAAAATAAAAGTAAAATTCTAAGATTATATGGCATTAGATATTATATCAGTCTCCCTAGTTCCATATGGAAGTTTGCTGTTGGCCATAGCAAAGAGGACATCTATTATGTTTGCCAGTGCATCATTCTTTCTCCCCTGTTCTGGCAACAGTTCCTGATTTTTCCTCAGAAAGCATACACTTCTATTGTTTTAGTCAGTTCAGGCTGCTATAACAAAATGCCATAGACTGGACAGTTTATTAAAAATAGAAATTCATTTCCCACAGTTTTGGAGGCTGCTAAGTCTAAGATCAAGGCACTAGCAGATTCAGTGACTGGCGAGGTCCTGCTTTTTCATAAGGAACATTCTTTTCACTTTGTCCTCACATGGCAGAAGGGGGAAGGGAGATCTCTGAGTCCTCTTTGATAAGGGCATTAATCATATGCAAAAGATTAATGCATGGGACTAATTGCCTCTCAATGCCATTGCATTGGGGGAAAATAGATGTCAATGTATGAATTTGAGGGGGGACACAATTCAATCTATAGCACCCATATTTAACCACATAAATTAGAGATGACTCATTTCAACCCTGTGTTCTACAATTGGGTAATAGAGCCATGGAGAACCTTTTATTTATTTATTTATTCAATAAATATTATTTAGCATCTACTATGTGCCAGGCATGATCCTTAGTTCTGGGGGACAGCAAAAAACAACAAAAATAAAATCCTAGTTTAGAGGAAGATTGTATGTGTGGGTTATTTTCCCCTTAGGAGGAAAGCCTATCTAAAATAGGTCAACATATAAGGAAGTACAGCTGAGATCTATAGTCATGCAAATACTTTTGAGCACCTGATTCCAGCCAATCTAAAGCCATATCTACCCCTAGACTCTTCCATGATGAGAGCTACAAATGCCTTTTTACTCAAATCAATTTTAGCTGGCTTTTGTCCCTTGCAGCAGAAAGAAATCCTGGCTGCTTTGCCTATTAGGGATGATGTAGAATAGCATGCTGTAATCCCTATAAAGCAAGCCAGATATGCTAGCTCCAGTGATAGCACTCATTTGTACATAAGCACAAGTACACAGAAATTAAGTGAAAATTGTTCTCACTTGGGAATAGAACTTGCCTTGAATTTTAACTAAGACCTCTGCATACTGCCAGCCCCATCATTTTATAGAATGAGAGGAACACCTAAATTACCTTCAACCCAGAACAAAGAACTTGGGGGTATGAATACCACAAAGTAGAGATGGCTTCTTTATTTCAGAAGGCTGCCTAGAAGATAATGTTGCCAAGTAACTCTTAAGAAAGCCTGAAACATACCTACTAATGCAGATAAAATGCATTAAAATACTTACCACAAATATTAATTTATATCTTGAAGGTAATCATTTACTGATTGGACCTAGCAAACGAGAAGAGATTGAAATTTTCACCCACACGTTCAATGATTTATCAACCCACCTTTTCCTCAGAATTTAGAGCATCTAAGAAAAGAAATCCATGCAAGATATATATGAACTGCAGTTGTACTTAGAATGCTTTTGCCAGCTATTTGTTAAGACAGTCCTTAAATCTTAACTAAAAAAATTAGCTAATTAAAATATGTATAGCTATATTGGTATTATTTCTAAGAATTACTTTCAGCAAATATATGTCCATGATCCAACCAGTCTCATCAAGAAAGTCGCATATGAATAGCCAAGTACCAGAAGACCACAAAGAAACAATTTAAATACTTACCTAGTTTGATTATAACTCCTAATATTTTGGTAGAACAATGCCTTCATGTTTACTGCAGACAGAATAGATGTCAGTCTTCTCTATTTCCCTTTTCCAGGGCAAATTCAGCTGTATATTATCCCAAGCCATGTATAGGTTGGATAATTACTAGCCATACATGGAATCATTAACAGAGGAGGCATTAAAACATCTTAGCATTGAAGAATCCAATCATGACTTCTGAAAGACAAAGTGCTCTAAGAGGAACAAATAGGAGTAGGGAAGCAAGAGCTATGAAAAGGTAGAGAATGGATGAAGTAGGTGTTTAGAGTTGTTCTTCTGACATGCATGAGAAATTGCTTTAAAAAGGCACAACTAGAAAAGTGGAGAGCCCAAATCTTCTCCCAAGTGTAATCATAAACATGCTAATATGCAAGGTTAGGTGCCAGTGAGACAGGGCATCAGACCTCATCACAAAGAAAAATGAATTTTCCCATGTTGGCATCTCTGTACCCAGCAATGGATGACTGCAGTGGCACCTTTCATGGCCCGTGTAGGCCCCCATAATTAAAAGGTTGAATTAGTCATGTAAACAAATTATCATCAACAAAGGAGTTTACAAATGCTGGCTAATTAGTTTAAATTCCCCAAAGCTTTCCACTGTTTTTAATTCAATAACACCGTGTAAATTCTCCAGTTAGAAAAAGCCTAATAGGAATTGGCAGAAAACTAAATAATTGATATTGTCAGCAACTGCAGCAGCAGCAACCGCTCCAGTGTTATTGTTTGCCGGTAAACAGGATGGCAATGATTTCCAGAGAGGATAAAGCATGAAGTTTAATGAATTAACAATATAAACCACAGACAGCTGGTACTCAACAGCCTCAAGTTGAGAAAAATTTTAAAGTACATATAAATAGACACACCTCAGGCTTGGATTAGAGTCAAGCATCAAAACAACCAGCACTTTAATGAGTGACTTAGAAAGAGTAACGAACTAGCTACTAGCTCCATGACGTTAACAAATTGTTAACCATTCCTTTTATTATGCTTTTGTCATAAGAACAAACAAGGTTAATGATGTCAACTCTAGGATCTACAGATTCTTACTGGCCATATTGGGAATCATTAACACAGATGACATGATAACATCTTAGTATTGAAGAATGGTCTGAGAAGGCAACAGCAGGGTTCTCCAACCATTGTCAGTGTTTCCAAAAGCCTAATGAGAACTGAATATTTACCATCATGAGAGAGTCTAGACCAAAGCTTCCTAAACTGAGGTATGTAGACCCCAAATATATCTGGTCAAGTGCCAGCAGGGAGGGTGAATCAGCAGAATAAATACGACGAGTACTCCTGGAGCACCAGTTTTACCTGACAATATAGATATACAGTTGACCCTTGAACAACATGGGGATTAGAGACACTCACCAACCACAAAATTGAAAATCAGTGTATAATTTAAGTCAGCCTTCCACATATGTGAATTCTCAACTGCCAGTTGACTCTAGAACAATGAAAATGGGTTTGAACTGTGTTGGTCAATTGATCTGCACAGGGTAATTGAAAAAATTTGTGTATAAGTGGACATGAGCAGTTCAAACTCACGTAGTTCAAGAGTCAACCGTACACTCATTTACTATGATTTCTTTTAAGTTTTTAAAAATTTTCTAAAATAATAAGTAAAGCATGGCTTTAAAATTCATAAAATAAAAATGCTTATGTTAAAAACAGTAGATCCCTGCCCAACCCTTTCCCTCTCCTACTCCATGGAAACAACTATTTTTGAACATTTTTTACTATTTTTTTTTCATGAATTCAATTGTTTTTCTAAATAAGATATATCTACCACTCTCTGTTAATTCATCCTAAAACATAACATAGTAACTTCCAGTTTTGATAGATAAGGATCTAGTTCTCTTTTCCTTTGTTTTATCTTTCTAATACATCTATAAATTTTATTGAATCCATATTCAGTATTCTTATTATTATGGCTATAATTATTACTGCTGAGCCTAGTATTTTACTGTGACCACCTTTTTAAACTTATAACAAGTCACCTTCTTCCATATTTACTCATTCTTTTGCCATTGGCTTAGTTTTCCATGAGCCTGAGGACAAATCTTTCCATACTCTACCGCACCTCTGAGATATATTTCTCAAAACAAGTGTTTACAACTCTCCTAATTTCTCAGTTCCATTTTTTTGGAGGAGGTGGGGATATTCCTTCTGGATCCCCCTCCAGCTCTAGACTAAACCCTTTTTCTTTTGACCTCATACACCACTATAGTTGTGGACCTAACCTTGGCTGTCATGAAAATCCTTTTCTTTTCGAGGTATATGGTACATTGGTTAGACATTTATATAGCTTATAAAATGATTCCCTAATTGCCCCTTCTTTCTTCTGGCTCTCCACCTAGTCATTATATTAATGCTAACTAGCCATTACATAAATGCTAACTAACTGCATTCCCTATGTAGTGCTCCCCATCCCCGTGATGAAAATCCTCTTTTGGGCCGAATGCTCTATTATCCGTAAATGAATAATAGTTTGGTCACATAGAGAATTCTAGGCTAGATATAATTTGCTATTTAATTTATAAAGGTATAGTTTCCTTGTTTTTATTTTCCAATGTGCCATTTTAGAAGTCTGGCACCTTTGTTTGCTCTTGTCCCTTTGATTTGATTTCGGGAAGCTTTTAAAGATATTCCTTTTAATCTTTTTGTTCTAAATTTTTGTGTTAATTTGCTTTACATGTCTTTTCATTTTGAAGATTTGTCTACCTTCTTTCATTATTTCCTCTGTACTGTCTTCTTTATTCTATCTTCCTTGATCTCCTTAAATTTCATTTCCTAATTGGTTCTCTCACTTTCTTATATTTTGTTTCCTATTTTACTTTTCTTTAGCTTTCTTTCCTCCTTTCTGAAATTCTCTAAATTGTATTGTTCAACTCTTTTTTTTTACTGAATTAAAAAATCTACTTTTTAGTTTCCACAAACACATTCTTGTTCTCTAATTGTTCCTTCTGAGATAATTTTTGTATAGTTTCAAGGATGCTGTAGTTTATAATCTTATTGATGATATCAAGTTCAGTCTTTTTGAAGTTTTCTTCTGCTTCCTTCATTTTTATTTCCTAATTTCTTTCCAGTTTGTTCTTTTGCATATAAGAAAATTTCCCTAAAAGTCTGTTTATCCTTGATCATTGTCTTTATTTAAGGATGAGACATTAAAAAGCAGATTTGAGTCCTGTGAGCACAGATGAGGCTTTTCAACTAATTGACTTTAGCATTGAGTGGTCAGCTGATACTTTTGTTTGAAACATCCCCCAAAACCCATATTGGTATTTGTGTGTCTTTTCTCTGAGGAAATTCAATTTCTCTGGTGAAAGACTTCTATTCTTGTTTGTGGGTTATGTCTGGCAGCTAGCTAACCTCCTGAAGATTATTGAGAGAAAATGATTAGATTTATTTAAAGAGGTTTACTAGATTCTCTAGATGTCCTTCTCCATACCAGATGTTTCTAATCCTGGAGCTTCTCTATTTAGTCAGTTTCCCTTGTCTTCAAAATGATGCTTAGACCATCTTAAAGAATGCCTTTATCAGTGGAGTATACTGCAGAACTAGATTAAAATAAAAGGCTATGGTCAGTTGATGGATTGACAGAATGGAAACCAGCTCAATCAACAGCCAGGTGCTAATTATCAATTCAATTTATCTGAATTCAATCAATGGTTTTGCAGATAGCAGGCAGATTAACAGAGTTAAATGACTTCACCTCTAGGTTTCTCTCCAAAGCCTTTTTGTGTTGACTTAGGCAAAAGATAGCACATCTCAGTTTTATAGGGGAGAAAAAATAAGAAAGAGTTAAAGAAAGCCTCATTGTTTAAATATTCAGTTTAGCTTAAATGTCTAATTAAGATTGTGGCGTCCTGATGATTTAATAGATTTGAAAGCAGTGTTTTTTTTTTACTTCAAGTGATCACAGTTCAAGGCCTGCTAGCCAAGCATGAAGTTTTGTTAATGTGAAATATAAGCTTATAGTCAGACCTTTGGATACTGCTATTAAAATGTACCTAATCATGTTCTTTAAGCAGAATTGGATAATCACAATAAACTGACTTTTTCACTAAGACGATGAACCTTTCCATTTGATAGATTTGTTCATAAGTAATTTAACTTGGAGTTAATTGATAGAAAACATCACTGTCACCAAACTTTACAATTAAAAAAAAAAAACCCTAAGCATTAAATAACTTTTCTTTGGAACTGACTCTACATAAATTGAAGTTTTTTCCCCTTCTGTAGTAGGTTTTTATGGCCTCCAAAACACTAAATGTATAAATCTTCCCATGAAATGTGTCCCAGGTGTCTCCAGCATACAGAGTTAACCTGGCTGTAGTGCATCTTATTCCTTCATCCTGTCTATATTGGTTTATGTAGGAGTGTTTATCTGACCCCTACTTCACTATATGAATACTGTACTCATGTTATGAGAAATGAAAAATATGAAGAGATTAGAAAGGACATTACCAGCTATGGACGATAGAGAAACATGGAGAAAAAAACCAAGCCAGGTAACTACGAAGAGAAATGTATACAACCAAAGCCATGGCACAGTCATGGACTCCCGACCTCTCAGCAGGACAAAAGCCTGGAAATCTGAAGTATAGAACTCAATTATAATACGAGGATTAGGACTCGAGAATGTAGTGGAGAGAAGAGGGCAGTCATTTTGATTTTGCCCCCAGAATCACTACCTGGTGTCCCATTTAAAATATCCTGTAACTTAGAGGGTGTTTACAGGTACCTAAGAACCAAAGTGAGAATATATGACCTACAATAAGATAGATGTGAGAAATATAAGTATGAGGAATATTGATTATCAATTAGAATTGTGTCATGATTAGAAGGTAGCATATAAGTACATAAAATTTATTTATAGAGTATATTTTACTCTATAAGATTAAATTTTTGCTTAAGGCCCTTTCCTCTAAACAATCTATAGTTTAATCAATCCATTCCACAAGCATTTATTGGAAATCTATTCTATGCCAGTCAGTGCACACACACAAGCACTAAGATACATAAAATATAGTTTCTGACTTAGAGAAATTACAGTTCAGTCTGCTCAGAGAGGCATCAAAGCAATTCAGGGCCTACAGGACATTGTGTCCAGCATTATAATATTAGCCAGCATTTACTATCAGGCATTTTTCTAAGAACTTTAAGTACATACTCCGCTTAATCTTCACAAAAGCTCTGGAAGTAAGGCATTTTTATTATCTTCGTTTTATGGATAAAAAATAAAACAGGCCCAAAAAAAGGAGGTGGAGTAACTTGCCCAAAGTTGCCCAAAATCTACTTGGGCATAATTGAACCCAAGCCATCTGGCTGCAGAGTTCATTCCCTCTTAGTCATCCCACTCAGTTGTTAGAAGCACAGTATCCCCTGGAGCTGTAGAAGCTCAGAAATGGGACATGTAAATTAGAAGGAGGATGTCAAAGTGAGTGTGAGAGAGGAAAACCAGCAAGAGTTAACTGGAACAATTAATTATGTCTAATTAAAACTCAATTCCTCCTTGTAGAGCTCAGAAGATAGAGTCAAGATACTCTCATTGAAAAAAAGCTATATTTTTTAAAGAGTCAATTGGGAGTTAGACAAGAAGGAAGGTAATATGGAGGACAGGAGTGTATATCTTCAGTGTAACTGGTGGAAGAGAAGAGAGGCTGAGCAAATTTCACCTAAACCTTGGGCCCACCTAGCAAAGGTTTTCCAGGTGAGAGGAGGGTTCAAGGGGGACTTGCATGGCTTATCCTTCAGAATTCTAGCATCTTCTGACCTGTTTCAGAAGGACCTCATCAGGAGAGAGCTAAGGATCACAAACCTACAGGATAGGATGGGGCAGAGAGTGGAGACAACCTGTAGGTACCTCTGGGAAGCCTCTCTCAGTGACCCGCATTTAAATCAAGGTACAAATATTGAAGCTGGATTCCCTCTTATGGGGGTCCAAATTATAAAGCTTCTCAGAGGCCATACCTACTCTTTAAAGGCTCAAGACCTCACCCACATGCTCCAAGGAGATTTACTGCTCTGCAACGAGCTGTGGCTTATGCTGGATTAAGTATATGCAAGCCAAGAGAGAACTGTTTATTTCTCAGGGCCAGGCTGCCCCAGAATTAGAGGTGGGAGGAGAGAAGGAGGAAATGACTGAGGCAGAGCAGCGAATTACCAAGGGACACATGGCCAATTCTGTCATTTGAAATATGTATGAGCAAGTAAGGTCAATGTGGAGAGTATTGATCTTATTCATTCACATCCCCTTGCCTGGGAGCCAAAAGGTGATTTGAGCCCATGCACCCCTGGCCTCTTATCTTCAGAAGCAAAATCAAGTGCTCCTGCTTTTACTCTTGAATTGGATCTCGTTCTGAATAGGTTTTCCTATTTATCTAACAAGGTACAAAAGTGCCTTTAAGGCTGAAATACTCAATTTTAGTAACAAAGTAAAATGAAAGAAAGGGACCTCTTTCTACATATGGAAGACCATTATTAATCTCTGGTTTCAAATGATCTGATGCTAAATAAAGTATTTTAATTTTCAACCAGAATGTATCTGGTGAGTTCTGAATTATCCTCTTAGACCCCTGGGCCTTGCTTCCCTTAAGTTTCGGTGTCACGATCAAGTCACTAGTCCTCAGAGAAGAAGGCACTTTGCTCTCAAGCTTTAGAGAGTTCTCCTTTTGGGTTCTAGATCACCCTGTACAATATTTGGCTTTCTTGGGAGGAATCTAAAGGCCCAGGCCCTGGGAATCCTATACTTACAGAGACCTATTTCTTTTCTCCCTTTTTATTATTTCTTATTCATATTTATTAGAGCACTATTAAAGTGAGCTCTACCCTTTAGTAAATTTAGTAAGTTTACTTATTATTCGAGCACAGAAGTCTCTGAAATAAGGTACATAATCCCCATCCTAGGGCGCACAAGACATTTCACTGGGGTATTACAATAAAAAATATTAAAATTTAATTATTTTAATTTACCCATTCTTAATCTATGTGTATGTTTGTTTTTAAATGTACGTAGATATTAATACAATAATATGTGTGGATACATATGTATATGATACATGCTCAATTTTTTAGAAAGAGTATACAATCCAAAAAGTTTCTAGATTACTGTTGTAGCCTCTAAGATATGGCCTCACATCATTTTGCTTATTCATTCACTCATATATTTAATCATTCTTTCATTTATTAATTCACTTTATAAATATTTATAGAGTATCGAATAGTCATATGGTGAAAGAAGTAAAAATTCAAATAAATAAACTCAAAATGATAAATGCTAAAACAAGAGTCTGTCTGTGGTACTCTAGAAGCAAAGAGGAAGAAAACACTAACCCTAAATTGAACAAAGTCAGTAAAGCATTTATCATTGACATCTTGAGAATGAGGCCCTTACAAGCAGAAGGAGCAGGATAAAGGCATAGATGCATAAAAGCATGCAACATGCAGGGATGACTGCACAAGCAATTTGAAGTATATATGAATTAAAATGCACCTGGCGTGATGGGTGTCAGAGGATAAGGGTAGGAATGGCATGCAATACTGGTAGAAACTGGAAGCTGACCTGGATCATCCGAATTAGTGTATACCAATGTGAGTTAGGATGTCATCTTCTAGATCCCTTCTACTCATAAGTGTGATTCAGGGGCCAGTACCATCAACATCATCCAGAAGCTTGTTAGAAATGCAGAATCTGAATTTCATCATGCATGCTCATGCACACACCAATGAATCTAAATTTTAATAAATGTTAAAATCAAAATTTCCCATTTTAACAAGATCTCCAGGTAATTCATATTCGTATTCCGTTTGAGATGCAAAATGCAAGTATAGCGAATGACAAGCACAGGGTTTACACCTGACACCACCAGCCATGTGATCTTAGGCAAGTTTCTTAAACTCTCTGTGCCTCACTTTCATCATTTATAAAATAACTCTGATAGAATGTTCTACCTCATAGCATTGTGATAAAGATTATATGAGCAATCCATTGAAAAACAAAAAAGCAAAAAATCCCTCGGTACAGTACCCAGCCCACAGTCAATGATCATTGAGTGTTAAATATTATTTTTCCTTGCTCAAATATTCAGAAGTCTCTCTGCTTTGTGCTTGCAGGGATATCTACTGTGTTCCGTTTATTTGAAGAGAAAAGATGAATGAACCATTCTGAGATTAATAAATAATCCAGCTGATACTGATTACCACCCAGCCTACTTTCAGAAAACCTATCATTGCTAAAAAACAATTTGAAGTTTTTGAGCATCTGTGATGAAAATGGTACATTAGGCAATTTGCAAACATTTTGATCTTCACAATGGAAATATTATTATCCCCATTTTCCTGGTTAAGAAATTGAGTCTCTAGAGATTAAACTGCCTAAGATCATGTAATTAATAAGTGGCAGACCTAGAATTCTACCAGATATCTCATTACCCAAGTTCATAATCTTTTCAACAAGCTGATCCATCTTATAACAGAAAAGCACTCCTTTCTAATAAATTTAGTAGCTGATGAATGATAATATCATCATAGGAAATAGGCTTTTAATTTTTAAAAATATTACTTTCAAACTTCAGAAAAGCAAGAATGGTAGAATAAATACCTACATACATACCCTTTACCTACATTCACCAATTATTAACACTTGGCCACATTTGCTTTGCCCATCTCCATTGCTCTTATTTGAAAATAAGTTGTAGACATCACACCCTTTTATTTCTAAAGAATAGTGTATTTCCTAAAACAAGGTCATTTGCTTGCATAACTAGTGTAATAATCAACATCAGGAAATTTAACATTGGTACAATACTGCTATATAATCTATAGATATTATTCAAATTCTACGTATTGTCTCATTGATATCTTTTATAACAATTTTTTCTAGTTCAGAATCTATAATTACATTAACTGACCTATATAATATTTATCTCACTCTAGAAAGTATACATGCCTTTTGTAGAATTCTTGAAAATCGTGAAAAAAGAAAGTATACATGACCTTTGTAGAATCCTTGAAAATTGTGAAAAAAAATATTAGAAATTAAACAGCAATTGCAATTATGTATTTTCTTCCAAAATGTATGTGCATTTACATGTGTGTGTATTTGCAGGCTTGAAATCATGTTGTATATAAATCTGATTTATATACACCTAACACATCTATTTTTTTCTATATTTTTATCTTTCACAATTAATATTTTATCTCAAGTGTTGGGATCCCAAGCATTCAAAATCCCAAATATTTTTCTAAGTCATTAAAATCTCTTTGTAAATAATATGTTTACTGAATTTATAAGTCTGTTACTTTTACCTCAACTTTTCTCTGTTGTTCACTACTGTAATTCTATCCATTTTTTCTCTTATACATAGCACTGTAATGAACATCTTTGCACCACATTATATACTAAACATTAACATAGATTACATAAATGACAGCAACTTGTACAAGAGAGCCACTCTTTCCTTTTACATTGTCAAAAAAATCTTTATGCCTTAAAACATAAGCTTTACACAATTCCTGTTGAAATAAACTGCATATACAAACAGCCACTTGGAATTTAAATAAAAACATACACAATAGCTTTGTGATTGATTTAAGTTTTTTGCCTTCTCCTCCAAAAATTTGTTTCAGGAGCTCAGGAATAAAACCACCGGAGGGCCTGGGGTTCCTAATCCAACCCAATGTGTAACCTTCCAATATCTAACTTATCTGTCACAATCTTTGAGAAGCCTCCTGACCCATATCAACAAGGCTAGTTCTGTTTCCTCCTGACTTTACTTCTGGTGTAGACTTCACCACACAGACATGGAATTAACTGACTATCAATATTCTTGGTTAGAACAACAGAAACCAGTGATGGATATAAAACTTCAGAAAAGGAAACTATTGGGGCATCACGTTCAGAAAATAGGAAGTGAGAAAGTGCATTGGCAAGGTCTTAGCACAACTCAGCAGCTCGATCAGAGTGGTGCTGATGTCTCCACTACTGGAAGCTGCCACTACAGCTTTATTCTGGTCATCCACTGGCACCGGGAAAATTCTTTTTCCTATGCATTTTTTTGCATTACTCCTTCAAGATTTAAAATGCTGGGCTCTATCATCCAATTGTCCAAGCATAGAGCCTATCCCATACTCTAGTTTCTGGAAGGTGGGGAGAGAAGCTATCTGCCTCCTTTAATTTTCACAGTGAGGAAAAACTTAAAAGAAGGAACTTTGGAACAGAACAGCTGGAAATACCACTGGAGGCCACCACCTTGTCTACATAGTAGCTACATAGCATTTATCATTGTGTAACTGCAGATTCACTGTTCTGAGATAAGGGGTATGAGACTCAGGCCATTGGAAGAAAAAGCAGGAAGACATAGGCAACTGCAACATAGCGCTTTATTCCAGCAAGGGCACAGCCAGCCTCACAGGGCGGCAGTTCTCCAACAAAGGCATGGCACTGCCCCCACCCCCAACCCACATGGCAGTGGTGCCTTTTATACACAGGTTAAACAGTAGTGGCACACTGCCAGATAATGGGAAGCTATGCATGCATACAGGACACATGGCTACCTAAAGGGAGAAGTGCTGAGTTTTCTTCTGCTTGGAAGTTAGCTACAGGTGTGGGAGGAAGCCTGGTTATAGTTATCTTTCTTTCTCCATAAAATCATTCTTCCTATTATTATATATTTGTTTAAATTGTTCTGCCTAAAGATAGTGACTATCTCTCATGTATTCGAAATATATCCACATTTGCACTATCACCCAGAAATGAAGCGTAACCAAAGTTTCATCAGTTATATCATCCAATTTTATTATAGAAAATCTAAAGTCAGATTTCCCTTTATGGGCAAAATCATCACCATGAGTCACCATAATACTCAGGACTTTCATCATTTTGGAAAATAAATGAAATTGGAAAACTATAATTTTCTTTACTTTGGGTAAATCTAAAGCCTTGTTCCTAAGATCCCTGAGTCCTTGGTGACTCTGCCTATATGGAAATGCAGCACATATCCAAGTATGATGAACCCACAGGTTTTACTTAAATTCCTCCTTGTCCCCAGCAAGCAGCAACAACTCTATTTCTCCTGGATAGTTAGGTTTAATCACCTTGTTATTGCAAGGGATTATCTCCCAGATAGTGTCACACTAGTCTTTGAAGGCCATTCCACTGTTCCATATGAATTGCTACTTCAGAGAATATGATAAGACTAATGAACACTATGGCTATTAGTCTATTCCCTTTCTTCTTTCACTGCAAAGTGAGAGTTACTCGTTCAGGAACAAACATTGATTGAACAATCATGCCAATGTATAAGAGATTTAAGAAGCTCACAGATACTATTACTGGCAAAAGCATAATGGACAAGGGGAAAAAAAATCTAAATCCAAAGTGTCTATTAGTGAAGAAAGCTTATATCTCATTTGAGGATGAAAAAAATGTCTAATAAAATTAACAAACCAGCATGGTATTGGCTGCTGTCCATCCCAGTGGTCTGTTGCCATACTGAAATTCAGTGTTGGTTACTGATTGCAACAGACAAACCGGAAACACATCAGTGGCCAAAGCCAAGTGATACCGAAGAGGTTAAGTATAAAATAAGTTCTTAAGCAAGATGCAGCCTATATTGCTAACTCTGTACACATTTTGCTCTTGAGCTCATTTAGCAAGAACTGAGGAAGGAGATAACTGACATATTTCTAATTATTGAGAACAAAAGGCAGTAAAGGACCTTGTGTGGGCTTTCACGTGGAATAATATTCTTTATATTTGGGATATTCATTCGTATGACTTCCCCTAAAATTCTTGACATCGATACTCTAATCTTGTTCTCATCAAGTCCTAAATCACCTTGACAAGTCATTTTCCAAATTGGATCACAAATACTGCTTGATCCTGTACTCTCTAGGGAGATTGCCCTTCTCCACTGGAAATGCTGGAAGCACCCATGGACTCAGCCATTGATTCAGGTCATGGGCTCTAACGAAGTTAAGCACTGTGGTAGTGGCTATGGCCAAGCACACATCTAAAGCCATATGATAGTAACAGAATCTAAAGAAGTGATGAAGCTGGTTATCTGCTCTGAAATCCATGGTATTTTTCTAGAACTCTTAGAGTCTGTGCTGATACTTTCCCTTGGGGTTGGTCAGAGACTTCTCACAGGATCCTTATTCACTCCAGGAATCTCCAATACGATTAGTTCCATTGAATCAAAGAGAATCTTAATTCAAACGACATGTTAACTTGAACTGCAATCCTAAATTTCTCCTGTTCTTCATTCCACTCAAAATTGGCAGTTTTTTAGGTCACATAATAAATATATTAGAACATTATTCACAGGTGTGGTATATGTGGCCTCTAAAATCTAGAGGCCCATCAAGTACTCTGTCTCTTTCTTGGTGATAAGAGGAACATGGTACAGTAGCTTGGCCTTTGTTTATTTTATGAGGAATCTGTGCTCTAAATCACTGAACATCTACAGCTACATCAGTGTTACAGACACCTTAATATTTATGGGGATTATTTCCTCACTCTGGTATCCATATGCCTTGTCAGAATACCTTAGTACTTTCCACTAACTACTGAGTTAACAGTATGATGTCTAAAATATAATGGGCCAGTGTCATATCTTATGAAACATCAAAATGATCTAAATCTTTACAGACTATACTATGAAGGAAAACAGGAATGTTTTTGTAGATCCAAGATACACAGGAGAAAGTGTACTACTAGCCTTGCTAGGTAAATGTATACTGCTTTGATACTCTTACTAATGGGTATCAAGAAGAAAGCATTCACTGAATTTATAGCCACATACCAAGGTCCAGAGACTGTGTTGATCTGTCTACTAAACATACTACATCTGGCACAGCAGCTGTATTAAGGGTTATCACCTTGTCAGTTTTATAGAGTCCATTATCATCTGTAATGGTCCATCTTTTTTTTCAGAGGCTGGAAAGTCTCATTGAAAGAGAAAATGATAAGGGCTACCACCCCTGCAATTCTTCAAGTATTTGATGTTGGCCTTAATTCCTGTAATTCCTCCAGGAATTAAGTATTAGTTCTGAACGTGTCATAGGAACTCCATTTGGTCCTTCCTAATATAATGACCCTTAATCCACAAGTAAGAAAATAAAATTGAGAATTCTACCAGTTGCTAGATATGTTAATTTCAATTATACATTTAGGAACTGATGAAATAATCAACTATAGGTTGCAGGGCCTAATGAACCCAATTTTATTTGGGTCGAAATTAAATTTATTACTTGGTCTCTATAAATTCCTATTCTAACTATGGGACTAGGATGGCTTTTCAGGTCCCCTGATGTCAATTTCACTTTGTACCTAACAGATCTCAAAAAATCTAGGCATTCTTCTTTTTCCAGTGTACCTTGACAAAGAGGTAAAGATTCATTTCAGGAAGGATTTGAGGAAATATCTATATCTATATCTACATTTTCATCTACATCTGTGTGTGTGTGTGTGTGTGTGTGCGCACAGACAGCTGCCCATCTATTTAATACTTAGGAACACCATGGTTAACTGTTGTAATAGATACCTAAAGATCAAGGTATCTTAATTGTTAGTTCACCCTTCTCTGTCCATTTCAACAATTAGGTCAACCTTGCCTCTGATGGTTAAATGCTACCACCTGTCTCTGCTTTCCCACAATCACATTGTTCCTGTTTATATTAGGAAGTTAAGTTCCTCTACCATCAACCCTGGCTCATAGAGCAGAATCAGAAACGAGCATCTTAAAGATGCTAAAAACCCCTATCGATAACTTTTTTATTGCCTCAGTGAGTAAAATGTCCTTGTATTTAGTTTTTCATCAATCTCAATTCATCAGAGTAGTGAACCAGTTGGTAAGATAATTAATATCTTTGAAGAATAAATTGCGTAGCACAGACTCAAATAGATGATTTAAACCTGAAGTAAGATTATAAAGATGTACTGATGACCCTGACAGGAGGAAGAAAAGTGCTTCTGATGTTCTTAATGAGATAGAGATAAAACATTTGCCAGACCAGTAGTCAGTCCACTAAGAAAACCACACCAGGGCCAGCAACTACCATTAGAATGAACATCCAATTCAATTTATAATACTCTACTACCATGGTTTGAAACCATCCATCCCTGGCATATGTCAGACCTCTACTGTTTTATAATAACACTATTCTTTTTTATTTTTTTAAAGATGATTTGTGATTTGGTTAAATGGGAAACTTTAGGCACATCTATTTAGTGTAGTAACACTATTCTTTTTGATTTTTTTGAAGACGATTTGCTGTTTGGTTAAATGGGAAACTTTAGGCACATCTATTAGAAAAATGGTTTCCTAATTGCTTAATCATTTCAACCTGTACGAATAACTATTCAAACGCAAAAGAAATGGAAAAAAAAAATAGCTTTAGTAAAGTTTTAGGAGCCCAGTGAACTTTTGGAAGGTGAATTTGAGTTAAAATTCTACTCTAACTACTGAAATACAATGGCATTCTATGTTCTCAGAATTAGTACTAACTCTTAATAATACCCATACCACTAGTCATTTATCCTGTAAAAGGTTGCAAATCCATTTGTGGAAGGCTAGGAGAAAGATTTCTCTTGCTTGTATCATTAGGGAGTTGGAAACCATATAGCAAACTCACTGCAAAATTTCTATGCCCTGAAGTCCTTTACATTATATCAAATATATTCTCATATCTAAACCTTACTCAGAGTGGGCAAATCCTGAGTTTACATTTCAATCACCCAACGAAAAGAAGAACAAAAAAATAGAACTACTACGAGTTTTTGAAGTAACAAATTAAATCCAGGATCTCTGATGAGTTTACTCTTGTAAGTAAATTCAGATTGATCTAATACTGTAAGGTACTTTCCTATGTCAAGTTTGTTTAGAATCCATTTGCACATATTTTCTTTTTTTCTCTTATAAAGTAGCAAAGTGTCATTCTTTTGCTCTGTGATTATTCTCCTTACAGTTCTGACATTGTAATTGGTACCTTAAGGCATGGTGAGATCTGACTCCATAGTTCCAGAAACTCTGATAGTTGCAGAAGGAATTATAGGATCATCAATAAAAAAATAAACAGCCTCTTCAAACATAGGGGAAAGGGCCTCTTTGGCTGTCAGAGGACCTTAAGCATGGGTTCAGAGTTTTCATATCCTCAGAGTACTCTGAATGCACCCATGAACTCACATTATAGTTTTTGGCATGCCAATATGAATTGAGCAATGCCTCAACTTTCATATAAGAAATCTAATGAGATCATTCATTCAAATGTTACTGACATTCGGTAACCAAAGAATTAATCTCTTATCTAATTTTTGGCTATCTCAGATCTACAGCTGCAGGAGTTTAGAATTTTTTATTTGCTTATTTGTCTGTTTTTGACCCAGCTATCATGAGTCTTTGTTTAGTCTGTCCTTGAACTAAGAATTTATGTACTTGAGCCTGTCATTCTCTTTGAAGAACAAGCTATTGTTAGAATCAGCCATTTTTCTCCAAAGACATCAGATTTCTCATGTTCTTTATATTGATCCATTGTAGCAGTCAGTCATCTAAAGATCTCAGGTGAGACCACACGTGATAATCATCTCTTGTCATTACAGGTAACAAGTAGCCAAATTCTTATTCCTGAACACTAAACTATATCATTCCAGTCAGAATTCGTGACTGAAAATTACAGAAATAACTCTATATAACCTAAGAAGAAAGGAAAATCACAAACAGGTATTAGATAGCTCAGAGAATTAACAGAAGGCTGGAAAACTATGCTTGGAGAAATTAGCAGAGATAAAGGAAGGACAACAGTCTTGAGCTCAAAGTCCACTAAGCTAATATGTGGTAGGATGGATGCTGCTGTCTACACTGCTGTCTACATTACAATAGACATTCACTACCACTACTACTGATATCACCATTTCTAGCCACTTAACCGCAACCAAATCTCTCTCAACTCTACTCTCTCATCCTCTGAATAATACCTATTGTCTCTGTGTCTTTGTAAGACTTACTCATGATTCTCTATTTTTTTTCTCTAATAGTTTTAGATACTCTTGTAGGCAAAGATTTTGCCTAATATATGCATAAACTAAAACAATTCCCAATTCAATTCAATCAGACCATCTTTGGTAGTATTATGCTAGCAAGAATGTGAAACCATTTCTTGCTTCCAGCCATAATATTGATGATCCAACCATTGAAGTTGCCCAGTCAGGCTCAATTGCTTTAAAATTTGCCCCCAGCTCAGTGAAGTGCTCTGAGCCAAGCATAAAAGGAACATTTATAAGTATTTTTTCCCCAGTTCTACCTCTTTGAGTGGAGTTCTTCACTCTATGAAGTGGAACTTCTTTCTGTGGTCCTAAACTTTCCACACTGAAATTTCAAAGGCATGCCCCTCGCTCTTGTATTTTCAGAGTCCTGTTTGTGGGGCTATGACAAGCACAGTGGGAACACAGCTCACTGAAGACTGCAGCGTAGGAGTGACCAGAGGTCAGATTAAATGATATGATTTTCTCAAAAGGGCTGTGCAAGGGACTGGGACTTGGTAAAGCCTTTATTCATCTAGTCCTCTCCATGGGACATAGATTTAAATTACATTTTCTCTCACCTTTCATTCTCTTCATGACTTCTCTGTTTGCTCGCCACAAGTTACCAAAACATCACTAAGCAAATGCTCTACAGCCTGTCTAGTGCTATTGAACACTTTTATTTTTGTCATCTATGTTCCTCCCTTCCTGAAATAACCCATTTAACTGGAGAAAAGTGTTGCAGCATAAACTTTGAAATTCTAAAAGGCCATGTCATTCCCAACCTACAATTAGAAAATTGAGTAACTCTGACATGTAATTCCCTCACAACAAGTGATTGAGTCTGCAATGAGAATTTGGACTGGATTAGGAAATTAGGTAAAAAAGGAATCTTTTACTAAAAGTCGAGTCTTTTTATGCATAATTTCCACACTAGAAATTTAGTTGGCACACTGACTTGATATGAAACATTACACTTTGACTATTTCAAATACAAATGTCAAATGCCAGTAAAAGAAGGAAAGAATTGTACTCTGAGTCATACATACAGGAAGAGGAAATGCACCTTGGTCTCATCAATAATCTCCATATTTATTCACCTTCCCCAAAAGAGAAACTTTTGTTCTCTGAGAATGCAGCATTTGTTCCCTTCAATACTTCAAGCAAAAAATTTTCAAGCAGATGTTCTTTATACTGGTTGGGGAGGATCTGTGTTAGTATTTCAATCATTTAAGATTTTTGCACAATATTAAAATGGATTGAATTCCCCTACATGGAAGAGAGAACATTGAATCACCTGCTTGCAATCACATCAAGGATAGAAGATGTGCTCCGCTCCAAAGGCAAGTCACCAACTTAGCTGGTGAGTGCTTTCCCCAGCTACCTTTCCAAGTCAGCATAGCAGAGTAGGGGATACAGAAAAATATGAGGTATGCTTAATATGAGCTGCAGTGCAGCCAAATAGCATACTTCCAGGGTACGCTCCCACACGCTGGCACTCTGAAAGATGCAATTTCTCCATTTCCAAAACTCAACAATTTTTCAGCTGCACAGCATCATTCCAATAAAACACTGGTATTTTATTCATCTCTTCCTGAAGTACCATACTTTTATTTTGTAGGCGTCTCTAAATCATATCAATTCACAAAAGACCAATTTCTTGCTGCTATAGTCAAATCAGATGTTACATGTACATCCACACACACCATGGGTTTTTCTTTCTTTCTTTCTTTCTTTGCTAGTTAGTCATAGATTAGAAATTTGTAGTCTGAGTCACAAAGCTCTCGTCGGCAGGGAATAGGAATAATGAATGCATGGCACATATCCAGCATCCTCAGTCCTCTCCAGGCTCACATTGCTTCCCTTCACCCCACTTCCCAGCTTTCAGCTCAAATCGCATCTTCTCCAGAGAATTTTGCCTTTGTTGTGAGAACCCTATCTCATCTCTGTAATTATTATATGTCAGAGATTACCCAAATGTGAGGGTGCTGATATCATCAAAACAAACTACGCGGTATTCATTTCCTTGGGCTCCTATAATAAATTACCACAATCTTAGTGGCTTAACCCAACAGAAATTTATTATCTCAGAGTTCTAGAAGTGAAAAGTCTGAAATAAACATGTCAGCAGGGTTGTGTGCCCTTTCTTGCCTCTTCCTAGCTTCCAGTGGCTCCCAGCACTCCTCAGAGTTCCTTAGCTTCTGACGGCATGACTCCAGCTTCTCCCTCCTTCACATGGCCTTCTTCTCTCCTGTATTTCCCCTATATTTCTGTCTGTGAAAGTCTTCTTCTTATAAGGACACCAGTCATTGAATTTATGGTTTATCCTAATCTAGCCTGACCTCCTCTTAACTTGACTACATCTGCGAAGACCCTATTACCACCTAAGGGGACATCAAGTACCAGTGGTTAGGACTTGGATTTATATTTGTCAGGAGGGTGGGATACAAGTCAACTCACTATGTACCTCAACTGCGTTTCCCCTGTTTTTCTCTCTGGGAGGCTCTTTTTTGTCTCTTACCTTCTGTGGCTTCAGTGGAAGTGGGTATTGAAAATATTTATTGCTGAGCGAGGCCTCAGACAGTGAGAAAATCCCCTAAGGAGCCTGGCAAACAACTCCTTTTATAAAATGTTTTATATACATACATTATGGTGTACAGCCTGGAATGCTGCTATTCCTTTAGTAGGAGAATGTCTTCATGACTTTGGCTAGGCAGGGTCTGAGGCTGGTAAAGACAGTAGCAGCCAAGCCCAGGAGAGTCAGGAGCATAATGAGCATAAAGTGAACAGAGAGGAGACACTGAGAACTTGGGAACAAGAAGAGGAGGAGGAAGAGGTCAAGGCAAGAGAGCTAGGGGCAGTTGGAGGGGTGGAGTCAGAGTGGACCTGGCACAAGGAGCCTGAGAGGAAGACCAGTGCTGATGGACAGAAGGTAGAGAGTGATGTCAGGTAGTTAGAAGAGGCAGTCAAGGAGGCAGTTGCAGAGGAGATCCATAAGGAAAAAACACAATTATAGAAAAACACAACAACAGAAAAAATCTTATAAATGATAGTTTATCAAAATAAAAGAAATTGAGCTTATCAAAAGGCGATGTTAATAAAATTTTTAAAAATATGAACTGAGAGAATATCTGCAAAACATATTTATGATAAACTTCTTATATCCAGAATACAAATCAATGAAAATGGAAAAAAGAAAACAATTTAATAAAAGATTGGCAAAGACTTGAACAGAGACTTTACAAAGAAGACATATGAATGGCCAAGTCTATCAGTCGCCAGGGAAATGCACATTAAAAACACAAAGAGCTGTCTCAGACATGCTAGAGTGACTAAAATTAAAAAAAAAAAAAAAAAGGATCAACCATATCAGTATTGGTGAAGTTATCAAGCTACCAGAACTGTTAGGAAGAACTGTCATAAAATAGTAGAATCACTTTGATGAACTGTTTAGCCAATTCTAATATAAAAGTTAAACATTTGTTGGCGATGACTCAGCAACTTCACTCCTAGATATTTATGCAAGAGAAATGAAAACAAATGGCCACAAAAAGGCATGCTAGAATTTTCTTAGCAACCTTTTAAATTATTTATAATAGTTCCAAAATATGAGGATGGGGGGATACCTGTCTGTCAACAGTCAACAGCAGGATTAATGAACTATGGAATACTACTTAGCAATAAGTAAGAAATAACTGATACAAGCAATGACCTGGATGAATTTCAAAATTATTATGTTGAGTATAAGAAGGCTCAGGAGAGTATATTGCATGATTCTGTTTCTGTGGAGTTCAGTAACAGCAAAAAGAAATCTGTGGATCTGAGTCAGCAAGCAATTGGCTCTGGGGAGTGGCATAGTGAAGGGTAACAAACAGACTAAAATGGGGATCAGGGAAACTCTCTGGCATAATGAAAATATTATGCATCTTCTTTGGGGTGACACACAATGTCAAACTTATCAAAATGACCATTTAAGATCTGTGATTGTACATTAGGTAAATTATATCTTAATTAAAAGATAGATAAAGCCCAAGTTCCTTAAGGTAATTTGAAATGCTTTCTAATACTTAAATTTTATTTAACTCTCTGACTTCATCTATTATTTAAACTCTGGGCACAGATTCATGTCTAAATCAGACACAGATGTTTGCTCTACAGATGTCTGTAGTTTGATCCTAAGAGTAAATCCAAATTCCAATTTTGCTCTGTCTCATTCTTTCCTTCATTTTTTTAATTTAATTAACACTATTCTAGGCATTGAATATACAGAGACAAACAAGCTTGACAAGATCTCTGCTTTCCAGGAGCACATCATGTAGGTGGAGAAACAGTAAGACACAAGAATACAGCAGTCCCCCCTTATCTGGGGGACACGTTCCAAGACCCACAGCGAATGTCTGAAAACTTGAATAATACTGAACCCTGTATTTATTAAGATTTTTCTCTATATACATACCTATGATAAAGTTTAAACTACTTTTGCACTCTGGGGCTATTATTAAGTAATATAAGGGTTACTTGAACACAAGCACAATAAAAAAAAAAAAAAA
Organism: Rousettus aegyptiacus; assembly: GCF_014176215.1. Classification (NCBI taxonomy): domain Eukaryota; kingdom Metazoa; phylum Chordata; class Mammalia; order Chiroptera; family Pteropodidae; genus Rousettus; species Rousettus aegyptiacus. Next base: position 24,642,703 of record NW_023416311.1, on the reverse strand, counting down.
GGATCAACCTGATTGCCTAGACCACAACCAAGCAACTTAGTGGGCAGGTAGCATATAAAGTGTGGAGACACCAGACAAAGGAATAACTCACATCCTGAGTGGGACAGAGAGGAACAAATTTCATCACATTACTCGGAACAGCACACAATTTAAAACTTAAGAATTGTTTATTTCTGGAATTTTTTTCTTTAACATTTGCAGACCCTGGTGACCATAGGTAACTGAAACCATGGAAAGCAAAACTGCAGATAAGTGATGACTTGCAAAGGCCTCTGTGGAATGACGAGTGATATGAAGAAAGCAAAGCAGCATTATAGGACAGCAAGTAACTAGTTGTCAGATGGGGGGAGGGGTAATTGGATAAGGCATTCAGGAGAGACATTCAAAATAAGGGTAAATTTCCTAGGAAGGAATCTGCTTTGGGCATGTGAGGGAATGAAGTGGGAAGTAGGAAACCAAAGGCCTGCAGCAGAAAGAACAAAAGGAATCAACCAGGTAAGTGAACATTAGGATAGGGAAGTAGAGGCCAAATTATGCAGGAGTTTGAGTTTCATTCATTCATTTGAGGTTTTAAGCGGAGAAGTGTCATGATATGCTTTAGTTTTTAAATGATCATTCTGGCACTTGCGTGGCAAGCATGTCATAAGGGGACAAGCATGTTATAAGGAAGCAAGCAAGGAAGCTATTAGGCTGGTAGGAGGCTCCAGGTAAAGATGATGGTGGTCTGGACCAGGATAAAGCAATAGAGATGGGGTCTTGTGCTCAGACTAAGAGAATCTTGGTCATAACACAACTAAGGCTATCTACAGACTTCGGACACTAATCACAGACCTAATCCGGCCACTTATTTTATCTGAAATTCTCCATCGTATCAGTTAACTAGTGTTATGTCTCAGTCCATATGGGCTGCTATAACAACATATCATAGACCTGGGGGCTTATAAACAACAAACATTTATTTCTCACAGTTTAGGATGCTGGAGAGTTCGAGATCAAGGCACCAGCAAACTGAGTGTCTGGTAAAAGTTCGCTTTTTGGTTCACTTTCTGGTTCACAGTTTTACACTGTGTCTTCATGTGGTGGAAGGATCAAAGGAGCTCTCTGGAGCCTTATTTATATGAGCTCTAATCCCACTCATGAGGGCTCCACCCTAATCATCCCCCAAAGTTCTCACCTCTAAATACCAACATATTGGGACTAAGATTTAACATAGGAATGGGGGATGGGGGAGTACAATAATTTATTCTATAGCAGGTCACAATAGTGCTATATAACAACTACCCCAAAACATAAGGACTTAAAACATCAATCCTCTAATCTCACCAATCTGTGAGTGATCTGGGGTTAACTCATACAGGCTTAGCTCTGTGCACATCTGTGGCTAATCTAGTTGAGCTCAAATGGAATACCTTGACTATGCTCTCAAAACTCTCACCTTCCTCTTGAGACTGGCAGGCTTTCCAGGCATGTCCTTCTCATGGGCAGACATGTAGTAGTCCAAGTGCACTTTTAAAAAGCCTTCTCTTGTGTCATGCATGCTAATATCCTATTGGTCAAGGTAAGGCTCAAAGTCTAAACCAGGAATCAAGGTCCCAGGAATAGATTCTCCCTCATGATGGGAGGAACTGGAAAGTCACATGGCAAAGGGTATGGATATACAGAAAGGTGAAGATTGGTGCCATGAATGCAATCTGCCGCACTCATATTCAGGCTCGTGCCTTTGGCCACAATAATGAACAGATGCATACCTCAGCTGTTCCAGTATATCTGGCCCCTCCCTTCTTTAATGACACAAACTCAAGTTATGAGTATTATTAATGCAGGGTTTGAAGCAGCCCCTGCTATTCAGTAAAATATATATATATATATATATATATATATATATATATATATATATATATTGCTGCTGCAGCAGCTGCCTCATGGTCCCCAAGAAATGGTTCTAATCATTGATGGTAGTTCATTAATATTAAGGAAGATGGTCACTGTGACAAGAAAGAAGAATGGAGCATTCAATAGTAAAAATAAGTGGACCTCCTAGAGAATGCTGCAGTGTGGACAACAAAAACTAAGAATATTGAAGGAGCTTCCTGAGACAACTCTACAAAGTTAATATTTCAAGCAATGCTGTCAACCTCAAATCTGGAACACTGATGAGCCACTATGTCCGTGACCAACATGGCTCCTGCAGGTCATCTGTCCCCAGGTTGAGGCTGAAGCTTCAGACCATGCTTTCATTAATTGCCCAATAGTGACAAAGAGCCTCAGCCTTTTCACCTGGCAAATGCTCTCCATCAGAGAATGAGAAACCAACTCCAGGTGAGGGTGAAGCAATTAGAGGATATTTGGGACATTTCCTGAATATGTGGAAAGAAGGGAAAAGTTGGTTCTCTTCTTTGGAGAAAGCTGTTCCAGCTCTTTATTTGTTTTGATAGCAATGTTATGCACAAAATAATATGTAACGTGGGTGCTACATAAATAAATCTTTATAGCAACACTAAGCTCACTGAGTGTGGGGCATATTGAATAAGTCAAATGGCAGATGCACTTCCTTTCATGTTAAACCAACTGGAGAAAGAGTCCTTGCAACTGTGACCTGTGTGTGTGTGTGTGTGTGAGCGTGCGCGCACATGCGCGCAAGTGTGTTCCTGTGTATGTTTAATATTCATTCCTCAAACATTTGTTATATACTATTCTTTAGAAACATTATGCAAGAACTGGAGCTGGAAAAAAGCACAGACTCTACTCTCATGGGCTCATTTTCTTTCAAGTGAAGACGAAAATGTGTAAACAGGTTATTGTGATACAAAATATTATCCTGTGTGTCTGTTCATCTATGTACACCTCTGTGTTCACCTGAACAGGCTCTTACTTTATAAACAACTTGCAACCCTCAAGTTCCAAAGCCACTTTTTCAACTCAATTGGTATACTTCAATGTCCCAGGGATCATGAGTGGGACAAGCCAGGATTCTAAAAAAGGAGGCTAAAGTGAGGAAGATTCTCTGGGCTCCCTGTATTTATCTTTCTTGAAAAAAGTTTAGAGCTCTAGATGATAATGTGGGTAAGGGAATGGAAAAGAGAACAGGAAATTAATGGAACAAATGAGCTTCATGCTCCCCTAGCAAAAAGGCCCCTTAAATTAATCTAGCCATGTAGAAGCGTATTAGGTCAGTTTCTGGAATGGAGAACCTATAAGAATCCAGATGTGGCCTGTGGCCTAACAGAGTTCTGGGCAATATTTCAACTTTTCTAGTCAGTACAATGTAGCTCTAAGAAGAGCCTTTGTTTAGTAAAATTTACCAATTCAGAATAGAGCTGTTAACTAGCAACCAAACACAAACATCACGTGGATTTTTCTCATGCTCTCCAAGGCCTTGGCTTTCCGTGGTCATAACAGAGCATTCCACTGAGACTCTACACGTATTAAGGTATTTCTGAGGTTCGCTTGGCTAATGAGGATTTTAAATGTGGCTCAGGTCCCACATCTGTGAATAATTTTGCTTTACAGGTTCATAGATTAGAGCAACTGAAGGCTTGTAAACAAGGCTAACTTGGTTTTTTTCTTTTTTTTTTTTTTGAATGTCCATTTTCTGTCAGTAAAATTCTGAGTCATATGGGGATAAAGAGAATACCCCAAATATGTAAAGCACAATGTTATTTATTCTTACTCATATATTAATGACATTATTTTAAAATGTGATGATTGCTCTAGACATTGTTCCTCACAGTTCTGGAGACTAGAAAGCTAAAATTAAGGTGCTACCATGGCCATGATTTCTTGAAAGTTCTAGGGAAGAATCTGCTTCATGTCTTTCTCTTACTTCTGGTGTTACCAGCAATTCTTGGTGTCCCTTGGCTTGCCACAGCGTAATGTCAATCTCTGCCTCATCTTCCTTCTGCATGTGTCTCTTCCCCTCTGAAAGGATACAAGTCATATTAGATTCAGATCTACCCTAATTACCTCCTTTTACCTCAATTACGTCTGCAAGGAGTATTTCCAAAAAAGTTCACATTTAACAAGATCAAGATGCAATTCCACCCATAACAGGAGCACAAAGGTGGATGGTGAAACATTAGTTCTTTTTGAAGAGGTGATATACAAAATTAGTCTTATAAGATGAGCAGTAGTTTGACAGACAAGGGAGAAAGAGATAATACAAAAATAGGAAACTGAATTATTTAGGAGCTTAGAAGCATGAAACAGAATTGCATGTTTAAGGAACTGCAGTCAGGTCAGCATAGCAGTATGGTAGCAGTTTACTACAGTGGTTGTGGTAGCTTGTCTTCAAGATGGATGCCACCAATTCCCTTGTGTATCCACATGTCATTTTTCTATCTATAAATAGAAACTGTTTTTCCCTTTAGTCAGGGCTGAATTTAGTGACTTTCTTGACCAACAGAATGAAGTATAAGTGACATCCTGAGTCTTCTGAAGCTATGTCGCAATCTTGCTGCTTCTTCCTGGGTCTCTTGGAATACTCACTCTTAGAAGTCAGCCTTCACTGTTTCTATTGCTCCTAGACCAGTACCTGCACAAAATAGGTCCTCAATGAATATTTATTGAAGTGGTAGCTACTGTAGAGACTGGGGAAGTAGAGACATAAAACTGCAGGTTTGTAAAAAACATTAGTCTTCAGGATGAGAAGCCTCTGAGTGAGTAGCTCAAGAGAGAGAATATAAATGATTGATGTCACAGTCCAGGCTGGCTAAAGAAACAAGGCCTCCAGGAAGCCAGTGGACTGGCATAAAGGGGTGGGCACTGGGAAATACTGGTCTCCATACAGGCACAAAGAAAAGAACACAGAGCTGAAAGGACAGGAAGCTGTGCTCATAAAGTTAGAACACTGGGTTGCAAGAAAATGCTCTGGAGACCCCAACATCAGGAAAAGCTGTGCGGGACTTCTGGAAACTTCCTCAACAGCTACTTGAGTATATTTTTCTCTGTCCCAATTTCTCTCTGTCATTCTCTCCTTCCCCCACCCCCTCCGTTTCTTTCTTCCTTTTTTTTTTTCTTGAATAACTTTATTTCTGTGGAATAAACCACAAACACTAAGTACTCAAAACATAAATGCATGATTTGGTGAATTATTTCAAAAAAAAGGAAACATGTAAATAGCACCCAGGTGAAGAAATAGATCATTACCATCACTGAAGTCTCTCATTTCCCTCTTAATCCACTGCTCCCTCCTCAAAGTAAATTCTTTTCAGCATCTAACATGCCCCTTGTTTCTGTCATTTCTCTTTCCTGTTTTGCTTCCTTTGCATGTCTCGATCATCTCCTGTGCCCCACTTTCTCTAGACTCCTTGAACCACTTCTCAACCCTCTGTATTAGTCAGGGTTAGCCAGAATCTATAGGACATAGATAGATGTAGAGATAGAGGATATATATATAGAGAGAAAGAGAGGATATGCATATATAGAGAGAATATAGAGAATATAAATATAGAGAGAATATAAGTATATATGTATAAAAATATAAGCATATGTAGAGAGAATGTAAGTGTGTGTATATAAACACATATATGGAGAGATACACTTATATATGTATGTGTATAAATATGTATGTGTATATGTATATGCACACATACATATATACACATATACATACATACATATACATACATACATATATATACACATACATATATAGAGAGCAAGAGAGAGACAGAGAGACAGAGGCAGAGAGAGATGGAGAAATTCTTCCTTATCTCTGAATTTTCTAATCAGACCTCCAATGTATTAAATGAGGACCATCCACATTGGGGAGGGCCATCTGCTTTACTTAGTCCACCAATTCAAATGTAAATCTCATCCAGAAACAGCCTCACAGAAACATCCAGAAAATTCTCTAACCATATAGTAGGCATCCAAAGCCCCAGTCAAGTTGACACATAAAATTAACCATCACACCCTCTTTCTTTCACTTCCACTATCTTAACTGGTCACCAAATGGGAAAGAAAGTTTTAATACCCAAGAAGTAAAATCTATACCCCTTGTTCTTAAATTTAAAAGCTAACGAGACAAACATGTATATATATATATATATATATATTTATATATTTATATATTTTTTTTCCCCAGAAGACAAAAGGCTTACATAAAGTTGCTTTTTTGTATACATCTTTGATTATCTTCTCTTTTGGTGGGGTGTGAGGACTGGGAGGGTCACGTTCTGCATTTCCAGTCCATCCAGACCCTCTGTTCACATCCTCATGTCCACCTCTGTCTAAGGCTGAATCTCCAGTTTGGGCCAGAACTCTCCTTCTCTGGATCAGCTGAACCTGTCAAGCATTGAAGTCCTAAAACCCTATAATTAGTGGCATTGTTTTTTATGGGAAAGAACTAACATCTAGCAGTTTAGTTATCTTTTGTTAGGTTATCAAGTTCAAAGATGGAGATTTTCCTCTCTTCAAGTATATGATCTGCCCACAGCTAAGAAAACAAAAGCAAAACTGTCAAGATTTTCTTACCCTTAATGATAAATCCAGACTAGCATCTCCTTCTTTGAAGCTATAACTCTAGATATCTGAGGGGCTCTCCTTACTGGTGTCCCTTCTCCTATGGACAATAATCTATTCTTGATAAGATAACCAGAGTGATCATTTTACATAAATAAAACAATTTCACTCCCCTATTCAAATCCTCCAATGGCTTCTCACATTACTTTGAATAAAATCCAAAATCTTCACCATGGTCTGTGAGGTCCTGTGTGACCTGACACTGCCTTGCTCTTAGGCCTCATCTTCTACCTTTTGCCCCTCTCACACCACACCTGACCACTACTGCCTTTCTGCCAACTTATACACATACACCAAAATCATCCATGCCTTAGGGCTATTGTACCTCCTACCCTAAGAAAGTATTTAGTTTTTAGAACAATACTTTATTTTAGAGCCATGCATTACATAAGCATTTACTATAGGTAAAAACTGAACTTGACCTAGCTGTCCAGCATTAGGGAGGTACAATGGAATACTGATGGGTCATTAAATTTAATAGCATAAAAATATAGAAATAGCTAAAGCAATTAATTTACTGACAATGTTCACAATCTAGTAGATGATATAGGTTAATGAACAACTAGTATAATGTGATAAATACTACCATAAAATAATTTATAGTATGGGAGTAGAGGACAAGAACTTAAGGGGAAAAAAAGAACTTAAGTAAAGTGGTATATAGTATAGCAACATCAAAGTTGGGCTTTAAAAGTTGAATAGTTTGTTATGCAAATAGGGAAGGAACACTATCATAACATTGGAGGAAATGGTGAATGTAAAGGACTAGAGGCCCAAAACAGCATAGTATTTTCAGGGAGCAATGGGCACTTCTACTTGCTAGAGCACTGAGTACAAGGAGGGAGTGGGGAGTATTGCATGGCTCTCTCTGGAAGGAGCTTCCTGAAGGCTAAAATAAGTGTCCACAGCTGAATCAAGGCAAAAATTTGACGAGGAGACAAAACAATGGAAATCAGTTCCAAAGCCAGACCACATGATTAGTCAGGCATGGGAACTTCAGCTTCCAAGAAAGCCTCAGACCCACAAACCAGCTTCACAAATGCCAGAATATTTAAATTATAGCATTCTTTTCTCCTTAAAGTTTTCATATCTATGCTAAAAGTACCTATTTGATCTTGCATGTTGTCTACTTTTTCCACCAGAACTTTAACATATTTATCACAGGTATTTTAAATTCTCTGATAGTTTCCACATCTTTATTATATCAGAGTCTGATTCTGATCATTGTTTTGTCTCCTCTGTTTTTTCTTACCTTTTTATATGGTTGTAACTGTTGAAATCCATATCTGTTAGCTAAGATAATAGGCACTGAGATTATTTTTTTTATTCTTGGAGATGATGCCTTTCTTTCTGCTAAGGCTTTAATGTGTGTGAGGGGTATTCATCTAGTCAGGAGTTGGGCTGAGTTTGAAGTTTGTCATTGCTATGGTTATACACAGTGTTCCACAGGTTCCAAATTCATCCAACAGTATCTCATGTATAGGGTGTAGGTTAATCTGCCAGGAGGTTATTCTCAATGTCTACTCCCAGCTTGGCTTTAGGTCACCCTGCTTGCCTTGGGTCTACCCAGAGAGAGCTGGTCTCTTATAGCTCTTCCAGCTGGAATCCACTGTTATATTTTACTCCATGCTTGTTAGCATGGTGGTTGGGCATCAGGCACTCTCTTTTCTGATTAAGCTTCAGTTCAAGATGGGCACTGAGTCCTGAGGATGTGGCCTTCACAAATGTTCCTGGCCCTCCTCCAGGTATAATGAGCCTAACACTGCTCTTTCCCTTCTCCCAGAGACTGAGCTGGGGTTTTCTTTCTTTTCTTTTTCTTTTTTTTTCTGTTCTTTCCTCCTAACTACAGAGGTTTGCTACCAGTACCCCTGAACTATAGTTTTTATGTTGTACCCTGCGGCAGATTAAGACTTCTTTACCTTAGAGAAGGTGAGGTAGGTGGGTCTGGGTGGAGTTCTGGCAGTGCCTGCCTCCCTCAGCCAATACCATAAGGAGAAATTCTCAGGGTCCTCCCCATTTCCTCTATCAGCACCTGGTGGAACTCCTGGAGAAAAATTTACAAACTGGTTTAAACCTCCCTATGTTTGCAGTTCCTGGGATGTTTTAGCAAGTCGTGAACAATTTCTAGCTGAATCTTCTTACCCATTTATGGGACATCATGTGACATCTGCCCAGGTAAGTAAATGCTCGGATCTTTTTTCTTCCTACGGACATCCCTCTCTCTCCAGATTTCAGGTTAGTCATTTGCCTGGCAAAAGCGACTTTCTGATGGGTTAAAGAAAAGCAATTAATTTTTGGTGTGTCTGTATTTTTCTTTTATAAGGGTAGGAGAAACCCTCTTTCCAGCTTTCTACTTCTTGAACTCAGTTGCTGCTATATTTGATCAGAGTTGTGCTTCAATTGCTTCCTATCTGTGTCCAAATGATTCTGTCTCCACACTTCTCTTTTGCCAGAACTTCTGTTGGAATTTCTACCTGCCTCCTTCAAATAGTGTACCCTCATGTGATGGCAAAGCTTTGCAGGATGCCACATGCTGTGAATATATCATAGACACTGCTGGGGCAGAAAAGTAATGCATTATCAGAGTTCTCTGAGCATCTGAAATCAGCTCTTAAAATGTCAAACATCCCTTTGATGGCCTGCTGCTGTCATGTGAACATTATAATTTTCCTCTAAGGGAGGCTGAGGGAATGGAATTGGTGCTATTCTTCATCCATGTAAGATGAAGTATTTATTAAACACCTACTATGCACCTAGTGTAGTTTTAAGTTCCATGGAGGGCTATGGAACATGGCTCTTGTTCTTAAAGTTTATTAAAAAGAAAAGGCAATAATCCAGACCTCTAGTTACATGTGTTTAAGTACCAATAATTTTCAGCTGCTAAGAGGATCTCTAAAACTGTCAAACTTATAAATGAGGAGACTTTTAATCCTATAAATGTAGCCCAAGCCAGAGCCCTGATACTCAACAACATTAGGTAGGCCGCCTCTCGTTTGCTTCTGACATACCTCATTTCACAGATACTAATCCTACTTAAGAGCAAAGATTTTTAGCATCCTTCACTAAACATAGTTCTGCCCCTTAATTCTCTCTTTCTCCCAAGAAACTAGTATTTGCACCTTTCCAAAGATGATCCCTATACATCCAATTTCATTATTGCTGTAATCATTGTTTCTCTTTTTCATGCTTTACTAAATTGCATCATCCCAGTGTAGCTGGCTATCATAAGGTAGTCTTCTACCATCTCTCAGTAGTAAATGGATAGTTGGCATCACCATCACTCAGATGCCTTTTCCTTTATGTCTCTCTCCCTCATATGAGGCACAGAGTGTCATTTAAATGCCTGGGAAGCAAAGCAAGTGCAAATGCTGAGGATGGAGCTAAAAATGGGTATTGGTGACGGAAATAAAATATTACTGTTGAGGAATAAGAAAGGCAATCTCTGGAGACCTCAGATCCTAAGCGGACACCCTTGATATGAAAAAAAAAAAAAAGCCAGAACAGGTAGAATAATGTGTGGTTAGAGGCATAGGATTTGGAGCCATACCAGTGTGGCTTCTAATCCAGGTTCCACAGGTGAGCCTATTGGGTGACCTAGAGCAAAAGATTCAACACCTATGTCTCTGTAGCATAGACCTGTATGAGGATTGCATGACATATTATATATATATAAAGCACTTGGCATATCATATGATTTATAAAATATACTCAATAAATTCAAACAGCTTTTTAAATTATAAATGATACTATAAGTGTGTCTTGGCAACAGTAGAACAAGAAGGAGCCCAGTTCCTAACACAGTGAAGCCACAGTTGGAAAAATAAGAGAAACAAGATTAGATTTCTGCCCCACTGAGTATTTAACACAGACTCTGGCTATGCCAAGATAAACTCTGGAGCCCAGGTGAGGCATTTCAGTAACCTGTTGGTATCTGTTTCTGGTCCAGTTCCTTTGCCAGTGCAGAAGGAAAGAGGAAAACTACTGGTTCCTGAAACCTCCTATACACCAGCCACCATGCTAGGAACTTTTTACTTTCATTTTTCTTAGCTATCAGCTTATCAGCTGCTTTTCTACATGTTCCCACCTCCACAACAGTCCATGAAGAGATAGAAGCACTGGTATCATAAACTCCTTTGCAAATATCCAGTCAAGCAAACAGTCAGCACTACTCTAAGCATGTGTTAATGTGAGAATCCTGCTGTGTGGATGTAGACATTTCCCCTCCAGGTGTTCCTGTAAGTCAGCCTCCAGGACATTCTGCCTTAGGGTGTTTCTATTGTGGTCACACGGCAGCATGATAAGTGATCTGAATGAGCTTTCTCAGGTACAATATTTATGGTTCAGTTTGAAGCAAAAACAGTCAGAGGCAATGGGTAAAAGTAATTTATGCTACTGTCACCTGGATATATAGCAAATAGCTATAAACAAGTATGTACAATATAATTAAAAATATGATAACATTATAAAATAAGATGATGGCTAGTTAGAGAGGAAGATCTATCAAGTAGGAATATGTGTATATTATTTGAAATGTTGCCTCAATTACTTGAAGTCATCAGCTCAGGCTTCTCATCTCAAAAACAATGCTTACAAATGCAGACTGCAGATGATAAGCACTGTTTATTTCTATATTGGTTTCCTTTCACTCCATTTATATGTAGGAATTTCCCTTCAGTGTCTGCTGAACAAAGAACTGCAAGGCAAGGATAATAATAATTCTTGAACTGTATCCTGTCTCATTCTTGGTTCCTCAGTGGATCTTAGCATGAGCGCTGAGCTAGAAAACACACCTTTAAATCGATTAGAATAAAACACCGAGGAAAATTCATGCACAAAAGCGAGTGGGGAAAATAAAAGGAAGTGGAATGGTTCTTTAATAGAAACAATTAACTTACCTAGGCCATTCCAATATTCTGATTGCAAAGTGGATCCCACAATCACCAGGTAGTGTGAAAACCTGTGGCTTCCTTGGGATGCCACAAGAAAGATAACAGAGGCCTCTATTGGCTTTGCTGTAAAGCTTCTGGCCCTGCTACCCTTGTCAGTAAGAGTGTGTTAACTCTTCACTGAAGTGACCTTAAGTTATAAAAGGAAAACTCAACACTCATTTCTAGTTCTGAGCCATTCCCCTTGAGCTACTCCTGGTGTTTAATTTCTAGTTCCTTCCAGCTATAAAACTTTCTCTTTTCCTACTTCCATTGTGACCTCGACACTTAGCCCTTAGCTCACATTTCTTTGCTGTGGTCAACATTTTTCTTATTCAGTTACTGTTTTTCAATATCTGAAGCAGCTTGAAGAACTATTCTTACCTGATTAATTCAACATCTAAAACTTTCTAGCATTCATTTCTTTCACGTGCAACTTCCCAAAAGATTTGCTTTGCCCTGTGTCTACAAATATAGACCAAGTACCCACTGCCTACCTGGTTTACGTGGTTTATTAAGTTTCCTATATTATACCCTGCTCCAACTAAAGCCAACCTAGTTTCCTGCTAGTGCCCTTACTGTATGTAAATTCTGAATTAATACAGTACCTAATTTTACTGTTCTCACCATGACTTACCTAAAATGTTCTTTCTCTTCCCTTTTCGTCATTCGAAGGTTACCCACACTTCATGTTCCAATTAAATTTACTGCTTCCACAAAGCTGCTCTTATTTTTTTCTTTTCAACTAAGCTCTTGTTTTAATTATATTAAATAGCAATGAGATCTAAAATGATAACTTAAAATTGCTTTATATCTCTCCACAGATTCAGAAGTTCTTGATAACAGGGATTACATCTTATAATGTTTATCCCATTTAGTGCTTTTTAAAAAGCAAGACAATGGGCCCAAAATGGAGTCACTTATGCTATGTCTCATGTCACCAAATCGAGACTTAATCACTCTCCCAGAAATGGAATCTTAACTCAGTCAATCAGGAATCACTTGATCAGCACTAGTTAGGCCGTCTGCCTAATAAACACCTGCTATTCGCCAAAGGAAAGTAAACTTGCAATAACCAATCTGCTTTTTTGCCTGGTATAACATCCCTGTTCTCAATCCCTTTCATTTTGTACAGCTTCTCAGATCTCCTTTCTAATTGCTAAATTAGGTGCCGCTTGATTTGAACCAATTTTTGCTCAAATAATCTCTGTAAAATTTATCTTTTAATGGTGACTAATATCATTTTAGGCCTAGAATAAACACTCAATAAATTCTTTTGATTGCTTGAACTGGAGAGGATGTTTGGCAATTATAAAATGAATGTCAGGGGGTCATATAAAATGAACTTTCTAGGAATAAATGTTGAGCCAAAAGAAAGAAAATGTGCTGGCTGGAAAATTACTGCTTTGCTATCACCCATGGGAACATAACATTCTAACAATAAGCTTTCTGCTTCTGTACACCCCCTCCCCCCCCGCCCCCGCTTGCACAACCGACTGGTTGGTTGACTGTAGTAAAAAGAAGAAAAATAGACTTGTGTGTTCAAACAGAATGAAGAATGGGGTTTAGGGCTTAAAAACCCTGTATCTCTGCATTTCAGACCTGCTTAATTTGGGGTCTATATACCCCTGGCAGACCCAGCTGGCTGAATAAAGAGTGTATTTCCTATAACTCACTGAGTTCTGGTGGTCTGTGTGTCTTTCGGGAGCTGGCGGCTACATTTGGAGGCCCTAGCGAAATCTCAGGGAGTGGCCCTGGGATCTAAGACCAGATCGGCCTTCAAAGCAGTTGCTGTCCTTGTTACAGATTCAAAGGGGTGGCCAACCTGAGATGTTCCAGGGCCCTTGAATGCCATGATGGGGTCAATATAATTGTCAAGGATGCAACCTTTGGGATACACTCTTTGTTCCTGGTCCCGACAGAAATCTCCGAGGCCTCAACATCTGGATAAAAAGTACCTTTCTGTTTCTGTTGACCAGTCATCGGGGGTCCAGGGAGAGACTGGACACAGTCATATCTCCCAGACCGTGGCCAGGCTGCGGGACACCACCTCTTGTGCCCCGTTATCGGGTTCTGTCTATCGTCTTTGGTCTCATCTAGGTTGTAGGTGGCAGACTTCTCTGGGTCCACCTACACCTCAGTAATTGTTCTTGTCTGAGTGTGTGTTCTGTATTTTCTGCTCAAGTGATGGGGGAGGCCCGAGTTCACAGAAGACACCCTTGGAGTGTCTCCTGCAACATTTCAAAGAAGGGTTTGTAGAGGGAGCTGACTATGGCATAAAGTTTTCTCCAGGTAGACTAAGGATATTGTGTGAAGTTGAGTGGCCATCTTTTGGTGTTAACTGGCCTCCGGAGGGTTCTTTTGATAGGGGTTTAGTGAGGAATGTTTGAAAGATTGTCACGGGAGACCCGGGACATCCCAATGTAGGGGTACATTGATCCATGGTTAAACCTTGTTCAGAACTCCCCTCCTTGGCTCTGCCAGTGTGTTCTTTCTCTAGGGGAGCAAGTCTTAGTTATGGACACCCCAAAACATGCAGCAACTGAATCTCGAAGACAGTCTAGTCCCTCAGTCCTCCAATCTCCACCAGAGGACAGTGACCTTCCCCCACCCTATAATCAAGGAAAACAGAGGCCCAATAGCATCACCTCACCTCCTTGGACTCGGGCAGGTAACCCCTATGGGCCTCTGGCTCTCGCTCTGGGCAGGGCACCAGCCATTACCACCACCCTAGCCATTCTCCCTTGCAAGAAGCACCACCCCAGAGGCATCATGCAAACAGGCCCTTTATGGTTTACATGCCTTTTTTGACTAGTGACCTGTACAACTGGAAGGCACAGAATCTGCCTTTCTCTGAGAAACCCCAGGCATTAAAAAGGACTCCTAGAGAATATCTTTCAGACTCACCGTCCCACCTGGGACGATTGTCAACAGCTTTTAGTTACCCTCTTCACCACAGAAGAATGTGGACGCATTCGGGCAGAAGCACAAAAGATAGCTGTGGGAGAAAGGAGAGTTAAGGAAGCACTGGAACAGATTGAGGAGGAATTTCCTTCCACCCACCCAGACTGGGGACACAATTCTCAGGCAGGGAAAATGGCATTAGATCGGTACCACCAGATTCTAATTTGGGGAATTAGGATGGCTGCTCGTCATCCAACTAACCTTTCTAAGATAACTGACTTTATATAGGAATGGACCTCAGGAATCCCCTGAGCGTTTCTTGAATGAGGCATACCAGGTATACACCCCCATTGATCTTGAGGCCCTTGAGAACCAGCAGGCAATTAATATAGCCTTTGCCACTCAAGCAGCCCCTGATATCCAGTGTAAATTACAAAAATTAGAAGGTTTTGCAGGAATGAACCTGTCCCAACTTGTTGAGATAGCCCAGAAAGTGTTCAACAACAGGGAGGCACCAGGTGACCCCAAACGTATGGCTAAAATCCAAAGCTACTGTCATCAACCCAGCCAATCTGTTGTCAGACCCAGACCCCAAGACCCCCATTCATGACTGCATAGATTTCACTCATGCTGTGTGTTCCTCACGGCCAGACCTCAAAGACTCCTCTCTGCCTAAGGCCGATGAAGTTCTGTTCAAGGACAGGAGCAGCTTTATGCAGGAAGGAAGTATGCTGGGGCAGTGGTTGTAACTCTAACTGGCACCATCTGGTCACAAGCTCTTCCCCATAGGACTTCTGCTCAAAAGGCAGAACACATTGCCCTCACTGAGGCACTAAGATGGGGAAAGGATAAGGCAGTCATAATATACACTGACAGCCGATACGCCTTTGCCACTGCACATGTACACAGAGCCATCTACAAGGAAAGAGGGCTTCTGACTTCAGCTAGGAAGGGCATTAAGAACAAGGGGGAGATCTTAGCCTCACTTGAAGCCATGTAGATGTCTAAGGCTCTTGCTATTGTTCTTTGTAAAGGGCATCAAAAAGGGAATAGTCTTGAGGCTGAGGGAAACTGACAAGCTGATGCAGAGGCAAGAACAGCTGCCACAAGGCCGGTGGGGCCCCTACCTCATCAACCGACTGTTGTTCCTTACCCAAACTTCCTCTGTCTCCAACCTATATGGCAAAAGAGAACATATATTTTCAAGACAAGGGAGCCACTAGGAACCAACAGAGATGGTGGATGACCCCAGATGGAAAAATCGGGCTCTCATGGGCCCTTGGAAGGACTCTCCTCTACCAACTACACCAGACCACACACCTAGGGCAAAGTCAGATACTCCAAGCTTTAGACTCCTACTTTCACTTGTTAGAAGGGAGAAGAACCGCAGAGAAGATTGCCTCAGGATGTGCCCAAGTTAATCCAAAGAAGGGGAAGATAGAAGAACCTAGGCATAGGGAAAGAGGAACTTATCCAAGGGACCACTGGGAAGTTGATTTCACTGAGGTAACCCTGACTGTGGGGGGCTACAAATATTTACTTGTTTTTATAGACACCTTTTCGGGATGGGTAGAGGCCTTCTGCACCAGGAAAGAAACTGCCTTAGTGGTTACTAAGAAACTACTACAAGAAATCCTCCCTCAATTTGGTCTCCCCAGAACTTTATGGTTGGATAACAGGCCAGACTTCATAGCAAAGGTATCACAACAATTGGCTAGCTACCTAAATTTGCAATGGAAACTCCACTGAGCCTACCAGCCCCAAAGTTCAGGCCAAGTAGAGTGAATGAATCAGACCCTAAAAGAGACATTAGTCAAGTTAGGATTAGAAACTGGTGGGACCTGGGTAGAACTTCTACCCTTTTCTCTTCTCTGAGCCAAGGATACTCCATATATTAATGGATTCACCCCATTTGAAATTTTCTTTGCAAAACCCTCACCTTTAGTACCTAGAAGATGAGAAAAAGGCATAAAGTTTTCTCCAGGTAGACTAAGGACATTGTGTGAAGTTCAGTGGCCGTCTTTTGGTGTAAACTTGTCTTACTTAAGTCTTTACAGACCCTTCAAAGTGTACAGAAGGAGATTTAGTCCCAGGTTCGTGCTGCCCCCTCAGCTCTGGGAGACGGACTTCCCCATCAGTTTCAGCCTGGGGACTCTGTGTGGATCCAGAAGTTCACTTCCAAAGGACTAGAACTCAAATGGAAAGGACCCTTCACTGTCTACTTGATGAGGCCCACTGAAGTTAAAGTAGACCACATCCCATTATAGATTCATCACTCCCATGTGAAAGTAGCATGAGAGTGAACAGCTCAGGAAGACGGGCCCTTAAGACTAAGACTCAAGCATACATAAGTCTAACCTTCTGTTTCTTCCTTTTTTCTCTCTCTCTTTAGCCCAGGCATACAGAAATACACAGCAGCCTAGAGTATGGGAGCTTATAGTAACTGAAACTGGTGAAATTATTGCCCAGAACATCACCAGCCACAGTACTCCAGAGATCCAAGTAGACTTGTGCCAGCTTGCCAGAGATCTCCACACCATTGCAACGGCTGAACACCACCTTGCATTGGAATCTTTCATAGGTAGAGGAGCACACTTAGGCTACAAGGGGGGACCTGGCTGTGGCATATTATCAGCTGAGAAAATCCTCTTAGGGATATGACTTTATATTTGTCCTCAAGGACGTTACCCAGAGATATCTGGCCACATGGGAAATATGGGAGTTGGATATGAGGGCCAAGGCCAATTTTCTTGTCCTAACTAGAGTGGTGAGACTATCTCCATGATAGATAATTATAAAAAACAGAATGATAATCATATTAGATTAATAATCATATTAGGTCTTGCAATCCTATCATAATCACCATCAAAACTGGTAACCCTGGGGGACAACACTATTGGCTCACAGGACCGGGTATGATTCAGGATTATATTTTACTATACAGGTTAAGGATCCTCCCAGGAAAGCTAACCCTATAGGACTCAACAAACCACTTCTAGTTACAGGACTACCCCAAAGTCTTACATCTAAGAGAACTTCTGTTTCTGGAGCAACTCCAACTCCAGCTCTAGCGCCTCCAGGTATTTGACCAGCTACAACCAGAACCAGAAGGAGCATTAATAACTTTGCTAACAACAATACACAAGGTCTTAAATAAAACCACCCCAGACATAGGACAAGATTGCTGGTTGTGCCTAAACCCAAAACCCCCTTACTATGTCAGGGTAGGAACTCCCCTAAATTTAACTGAGCTCAGCAGGCTAGAACTTCAAGTCGATTCACTAGCAGAAGAAGTCCTCCAAAATAGAAGAGGGTTAGATTTATTATTTTTAGAATAAAATGGATTATTTATGGCTCTAGGTGAAACCTGTTGCTTCTATGCCAATAACTCTGGAATAATTAGAGAAAGCTTACTATTAGTACAGAGAAATTTAGATGCAAGGGAAAAACAGGCTAGCATCAAATAACTGGTTTCATAGGATGTTCAATTGGTCACCATAGCTAACAACCCTTCTATCTGCCATAGCTGGACTTTTAATCCTCCTACTCCTCTTGTTAACTTTTGGGCCATGTTTCCTCAATTTCTTGTTTGCATATATAAGGAAGAGAATTAATTCTATTAAACTTTTAGTATTATAAGATAGAGGCTATGAGCAAATTCCACATGAAGAATCAAGGATTTTATTTTCTACTAAGGCCAGTGGGGAATGTGCTGGCTGGAAAATTACTGCTTGGCTATTGCCCATGGGAACATAGGCTATCACCCACGAGAACATAACATTCTAACAATAAGCTTTCTGCTTCTGTACCCCCTCCTTGCACAACCAACCTGTCAGTTGACAGTTAGTAAAAAGAAGAAAAATAGACTTGTGTGATCAAACAGAATGAAGAATGGGGTTTAGGGCTTAAAAATCCTGTACCTCTGCATTTTGGGCCTGCTTAATTTGGGATCTACATACCCCTGGCAGACTCAGCTGGCTGAATAAAGAGTGTGTTTCCTATAACTCACTGATTTCTGGTGGTCTGTGTATATATTGGGGGCTGGCAGCTACAACAAAAAGAATAAATCTGTCTGTTAATTGAGGTCTAGTCCAGGGGCCACCAAGAATGGAAGAATGGACAATTTTTTAACTGATCCCAGCTTTGAACTGAGGTCTGAGTATTTACCAATGAATAAAAGATGGTATGGAAGTCAGGCAGAGTAGATAAAGAGTAAGAGCTAGCATTCTGTGCATAGTATACACCAGGAACTCTCCCAAACACTTCCCATGTTTTAATCTTCACAACAACATTCTAAGGTTTAGTACTCCACATTGTAGATGAGGAAACTAAGGCATGGAGGTTAGGCAATTTGCTCCTAAGTGGCTACCTTGCCTTACAGAATTAATATAACTGGTGCCCTAGAAAAGAGAACTAAACAAAACATAAAAAAATATAATAAAAACTGTGGGAAATAAAATATTTTAATTTATCTATTAAAATCACACCCTATGTCCCTGGAAAAACTTGATATAGAATTATATAGCCAAGGCAATAAAGTTACTAGGCCTCAAAGATAAAGAAAGTAAAAATAAAAATAAAAAAAACTTTATTTTATAAAAAGAAGAGAATCATCTGGCCTTCTATCATTCTATATGAACATTCATCATTAGAAAACCCTTCAACAAAATCAATAGAGTATAGTTTAAGAATTTTATATCCAGGCAATATTGCCACTGAAGTATTAAAAATACAAACACCTTTGGTCCTACAAGGAGCTTAAATAATATTTTCTCAATGAGCCTTTCTTGAATAAGGTACCGAAGAACAAACTTCAGCCAAGAAATGAGGAATAATGAAATGTTGGCAAAAATCCTGGAGTGGAGCATTGAATCCAATTTACTGCAGAACTAATTATAAAACAACCAAAAATATTATAAACAACGACAACTTAGGAATTATATAACTCGTGCTTGTCTCCTCTCACGACTACATCAAAATTGCAACTAACCTACAGAACAACCATCAATGAGAATTGTTTGAAGTCTATCTGAACAGAAGTTCTATAACTAAGGAAATATAGAAGAATTCACCTCAAGACTGTTAGGAGGGGTGAAGATGCCAAACAGGTTGGCCATACACCCAAGTGTGGTGGTTGAGGATTGGAAGAAATATCTCTATTCTGGATTTCCCCCTTAAGGAGTGAGGGATCCCAGATCTACACCAGGCTCCCCAGCCAGGGCTTCAGGGCCAGGAAGAGACGTCCCCACAACTGGCTGTGAAAATAAATGGAGAGTGTGGCTGACTGTTGGAAGACTACAGGAGTCCCAGGCATTCCTCTTAAAGGGCCCACACATGGACTTACTGGCTCACAGATCCATTCACTCTAAGCTCCAGCACTAGAGTAACTGCTCAGAAATTTCTGGGACATATGAGGAAGAAATAAATTATTTGGCTTCAGGGCAGGAGCTAGAGGGGCAGCTTTCTCTAGATAGAAGTGCTAGCAGAGCCATTTTTCCTTTGTTGAGCCCTCCCCTCACCAAGCATGCAGACCTGCAGACACAGGCAGCCACCATATCTGAGTCTCCATCAACCTAACTAATATCATTTGTACCTCCCTGAGGCCCTACCTCACCTTTTTCATACAGATGGCTTTTCTTGGCTCATGCCATGAACTTTCCTAAAACCTCTCAAGGTTCACAAACCCCAAACAAGTACCATCTGGCCCCAGTGTGTCCTGCAACTCTTACAAAGTAGCAAGCCTGGCAGTAGCAGCAACTGACCTCGGTTTGAAGCTTAGCTTCTCTCAGTCACCTCCAAACCAAGCACAAGTGGCAATAATCTTCAGATCATTTTGTAGCTCATATCAAGTGGCCCTGGGCAGTGCATAGGCAGTAGCTGAACTTGGCCTGCAACTGAGCCCTACCCAAGAGGCCCAAGAATTAGGACACTTGATATCCAGCTTCAAACTATACCAGAGCACTACCCTACCACCTCCACAAATGACATACCCAAAGGACAGACTGAGCACCAGAGCCCTGCTAAACCAAATCCTGCTCCATAGTGTCAGCCCCTACACAACAACTCCTCAACTGTAGTAATGGCCAGTTCTCACAGCCAATCAACCCAAGGGTCAATCCCTTCAACTGACATGAAAACAGCAACCAAGGATCAACTACAACAGTCAAGCACAGACAATTCACACACACGCACACACACACACGCACGCACGCACGCACGCATGCACTTGGAGCACCTGGCTCAGGAAACCAGGGAGACTACAATACTGGATCCCAGAGAAAACCTACTACATAAGTCTTCTCTACTAAAATGAGGAGATATAGCAACTCTACCTAATACATAGAAACAAACGCAGGGAGGCAGACAAAATGGGGGAGAAAAAGAAACATATTCCAAATGAAAGAACAGAAAAGAGCTCCAGAAAAAGAACTAAATATAATAGAGATGAGGAATCTACCAGATACAGAGTTCAAAACACCAGTTACAGGGATAAACAATGATCTCATTGAGAACTTCAGCAAAGAGATAGAAAACATAAAAATAGAGATAGAAAACAAACAAACAAAAAACAGAACAGTCAGAAATGAAGAATGCAATAACTGAGGAAATCAATAGTAGGTTAGATAAAGCAGAAAATTAAATCAGTGGTTTGGAAGGTAAGGTAGCAGAAAATACCCAATTAGAACAGGAAAAAAAAAAGAATCCAGAAAAATAGAAAAATTAGGCTAGTTTGAGGGGCCTCTGGGACAACATCAAGCATCCACATTATTGAGGTACCAGAAGGAGAAGAGAGAGAGAGAGAGAGAAAGAAATTTTAAACCTGTTTGAAGAAATAATGATGGGAAACATCCCTAACCTTGAAAAGAAAATAGACATACAACCTCAGGAAGCTCAGAGAATACCAAAGAAAATGAATCCAAAGAGGCCCACACTAAGACACATCATCATTAAAATGCCAAAGGTTAACGACAAAGAGAAAATCTTAAAATCAGCAAGAGAAACACAGTTAATTACCTACGAGGGAGCTCCCATGAGGTTGTCATCTGATTTCTCAAAAGAAACTTTGTAGGCCAGAAGGGATTTACATGAAATATTTAAAATTATGAAAAGCTAGGGCCTAGACCCAAGACTACTCTACACAGCAAAGTTGTCATTTAGAATAAAAGGACAGATAAAGAACTTCCCAAACCAGATAAAGTAAAAGGAGTTCATCAACATCAAATCAGTATTACAAGAAATATTAAAGGGAATTCTTTAAGAAGAAAAAGAAAAAAAAGAAGATAAAAATATGGATAATAAAGTATCAATAACTACACATCTATCAATTACTTTAAGTATAAATGGATTAAATGTTCCAATAAAAAAGACATAGGGTGGCTGAATGAATAAGAAAACAAGACCCATGCATATCCTGCCTACAATAGACCCATTTCAGATTGAAAGACACACAGAGACTGAAAGTAAAAGGATGGAAAAAGACATTTCATGCAAATGACAAATAAGAAAAAACTAGGTAACAAGACTTACACCAGACAAAATATACTTTGAAACAAAGCTTACGACGAGAGACAAAGAAGGACCCAGCAATTGTACTTCTGGGTATTTATTTAAAGAAACTCAAAACACTAATTCAAAAAGACACATGCATTCCTATTATTTAAAATAATCAAGATATGGAGGCAACCTAAGTGTATACCAATAAAAAATGGATAAAGAAGGGGTGGTACCTATATACCATGGAATATTACACAGTCATTAAAACAAATAAAATCTTTCTACTTGACATAACATGGATAGACCCAGAGTGGTGTGCTGAGTGGAGTAAGTCTGACAGAGAGAAACAAATACCATATAATTTTACTTATATGTGGAATCTGGAGAATGGTATAAATGAACAAACTAAAGAAACTAGCTCATAGATACAGAGAACATTTTGATGATTGCCAGGTTGAGGATGGGGTGAAGGGAATGGGTGAAGAGAGAGGGGATTAAGAGGTAGAAATTTATAGTTACAAAATTGTCATGGGGATGCCAACTATAGCATGGGGTATAGTCAGTAGCATTGTAATAACTATGTATGGTGCCAGATGGGTACTGGATTCATTGGGGTGATCAGTTCATAAGTTACTTAAATGTCTAATCACTGTGTTCACACCTAAAACAATAATTTAATTTTTTTAATTTTAAAAATAGGCAAAACTGGTTTATTTGCTTAAGAAATGATATTTAGATCACAAATAACACATTATTAAATTGAACAATTTATTATTAACCAAAAATAAAACAAAAAGGAGAAATGAGTTGAAAGGTAATATTGGTATCCTGGTTTCTTCATCTTTTATGATTGGGAATCAAAAGTTATTCTTTAAACTGATCAATTAAGATATTTTAATTTAAAACAAATAATAACGAAGTCAGAAAAAAATCAAGTTCTGTACCTGCCCTTTTATGTTAAGCAAATGAGGTTTTAAAAATTATTTTCCATTAGGATAAAGGAAGATGTATTTAAATAAAGTCCACGTGAAAAGAGGCTATATTTGCATATATGATGGAGAAGGCAATTGAGAGATGAGCTTGTACTCTCCATTCCTTTGGAGCTCTGGAGGCACTTCTTACTGATTCTGTAAAGCTGGAGAGAAGAAATATAAATCTCCTCACAGTTAAAGATATGGACTAGGTGAGATGTAGGAGATATGGTGCAGGTCTCGAATAAGGGGGAAAAAGGAAATTAAAGATGCTAAAGATGGAGGTATAACAAAACAATGAATGAAGAAAGCTTTAGAGAAATATAAATAAATATGAGAAACTGGAATAGCTTTATACACAATTTGAGTGCCAATTTAAGTTTAATAATTTTGCACCATTGCTCAAAACTTTCCCTCAATGCAAAGAGCTACCTAATCACCATCCAGCAATAGTCTACCTATACGACATGGTCCAATTTAATAGCATCTCCTCTAAGAGAACTTGATCAGCTTAACTGAAAGTGAGTTCTATATTCTCTCTGTATACTTATAGCTATGTTACTGTCTCTATCCTGCCCAAACTCAAAGAGCTATTACTTTAAACCCTCTCTTGACAATATATTCTAATTCTTTAACCCTGCGTTCATGTACTCCAACAGCTCTGCAAATGGTTTTGAAGAAAGAAGTACAGATGTTGAGTATCCACTGTGGGAAATGAGAGAGGTAGCTGAACTAACATTGGGAAAGATGTGGAATGACATTCACACCTCAACTGAGGTTAAAAGCAATACATTTTTAGACATTAACAGGTGTGGTTATGTGTAACAGAGGTCTGCACTTTAATTGAACAGGCTTTAGTATCCTACTCACCTGGCTTTGAATTCCAGCTCTATCTCTTCCTAGCTCAGTGGACATGAGCAAATCATTTCATCTCCCTATTAATTTTTTCATCTCTAAAATGGAGATTTTAATAAACTGGCTAATGTCTTTTCATGCTAAAATACAAATTTTCCTTTGACCTTGAGTTTCTCTCCAACTGTAGTCCAATATCTCTCCTTTCTTTAGAGTCTAGTTTTTGAATAATGTTACATTTTCTGCTTTCATTTCTTTATCTCTCATTTACTCTAAAACTGCTACAACCTAAGGTCACTAATGGTCTGCTCAAATGCCACCTTTTCAACAAGACCTTTCCTAATCCCTCAATTTATAATATGAACCTGCTCCAATTTGAAATGGCAAACTGCTTCACTCCTGGACACTCTCATCCCTCTCTCCTGATTTATTTGTTGCCATAGCCCTTACCAACTTCTAACATACTGTGCAATCCACTTTTCTGTTCTATCACTTGCATCTCCCTGAGAATATAAACTCCATGAGGGTTGGAATTTTTGTCTTTTTGGTCAATGCTAACATCTCCGATGTTAGTGAATATTTTCCCAGTGAATAAATTAACATTCATTAACTTACTGGACCTCTGAGACTTTTGATGCTGTTTTTGTTTCCTTATCTTCTTATTACTCTCTTATCCCTTAGCTTCTTTGACTTCCTCTCCCAGGTTTTCATCATCACTTCACTGGCTACATGCTCACAATCTAGGTTACCCCTTCCTTCACCCATGTGTTAAGGATGAAGATACTCCCAGGCTTCCATATTTGATCTCTTTCTATTCTCTTTTCTTAACTTGGATGATATGTGAGGACCTGCTCTAGAAGCTGGACACGCATTAATTTATGTAATCTTCAACCTGAGTACATATTTACCATTAATCTCATTTTATAGATGAGAAACTTGAAACAGAGATTAATATCTTGCCTGAGGCCATAATGTGAGTCAGTAGCAGAACAAAGATCATTTTTGTGCATTGTGAGTTCAGAGACCTTGCAGCTCATAATCATTTGCTGATTCTCACCCCCAGATATACTCTGAATGCTTCAATTTCTATAGCCACCAGCCTGGACTACATCACTGAGCTCCAGACCATATGTTGATCTCACACATTCCAGAGGTACCTGGAACTTCATGTTGCAAATGCTAAACTCATCATCTTTCCCCCAAAACAGGTCCTATGTTTCCTTCTTCATCGACAGTAACTCCATCCATGCATTCATGCAACAATCAATGTTAAATCTATCTTTTAACCATTCTGAAATATGACCCTTTCTTACTGACAAGCATGCCCATTGATCAAACCCTCTAACTCTTCACTAGCTTTCATCTTGTCCCCTATGAAGTCATTCCATAAACAGATACAAAAGTGAACTTCCTAAAAAGCACTCATGATCACCTTCTTCCAGTGGCCCTCCTTTATCAAACTCTTTAGTTCGGCACTCAAGGCCTTCTGTGATCTGGATTCTGTCTATCACAATCTCTCTGCCCTCTTCCTGCCCAAAGGGCTGCCTGTCCCATCATCTTCCTTCCTTCCTTCCTTCCTTCCTTCCTTCCTTCCTTCCTTCCTTCCTTCCTTCCCTCCTTCCTTCCATCCTTCCTTCCTTCCTTCCTTCCTCCCTTCCTTTCTCTTGCTCTTGCTCTTGCTCTCGTCCTCACTCTTGCTCTCTCTCTCTCTTCCTCATCATCCTTGAGCAGGAAAAGCTCTCTCCTTTCATTGGGACATATTTAAGATTGAATTTATCTTCTTTACCTCTAGATCTCCAGCATGTGCCTGGCACAGAGTAGATGTTTATTCAATAAATGAATGATTACCTCTATAGCAATTGCTCTATTTTCTATTTCTCCCACTCTTGTGAGTCACTACCTTGGTAATCCCCATTAATCTTTCACAACTTAGTTACCTTCTCTGGGAAGACTTCTCTAACTCTCTCACCCTCCCAGCCTAAACTAGATACCCCATCCTCCCATAGCCTTCAGCATAATTTTGTTAGAGCTCATCGTCAAAGTGTTAATTGTTTGCTTGCTTTTCTGTCATCCACTCACACCCTTAACACAGATCAGTTATATGAATTTTTCTCTTTTTAAGATCGGTGAGACTAGGAGAAACTTATAACTGACGCAATGGATAATTTTTGAAATATGTTCAAAAGACGTAGTATTTTTGAACAGGGTTATCTTCACAAGGACCCTTTGGAAAGATGTCTTACATTTATTAGTATCAGGAATAGCTTTGAAATTGTGGTGCAACTTGCTAATGAACTGAGCGAATATTGAAGCTGATCAGGTTCTCCCTTCCATGGGCTGCCTAGAACACTGAGAGTCCATTGTAGTACATATGTACAGCTCTATTGTCACAAGGCTATCATCTAAAAGACCCTAACATTTCTAAAGTATGTTACAAGATATGTTTTGCTTCAGCCACTAAAAAGGATTCCCAACTGCAAAACGAGGAGGCTAAGCACAAAGAACAAAGTGCTGAGTACAAAAACCAAGATGGTGATGGGGTGCCATGTGCAAAAAGGACTGTGCACAAAAGGGCTGAGTGCAACAGAAAAATACCTACACATGCCTAAAACAATTGAATCACTTCAGTACCACTGCCTATAAATACCAAAGGCACCTTCCCAGTCAGGGAGAAGATTCCATTAAAACATGAGCTCAGCCTTCTCTATTTTTTGATCAAAAAAATAGAGCTTTCTGCTCTGTTTTCCTGAATTCAGTCTCATTGTACTGGCATAAATGGTACTGGGCAGAAGGCCTTTGTCTGGATCCTCAACCCAAAAGGGTCAATTACACTATAATTTGTCTTTGTTGTTATAACAACTATCATTTGATGAAGTTTATTGAATCCTTTCTTTAATATTAATAATAGTGGCAAACATTTGTTGAGTGTTTACAACGCATCAGGCTTTGTGTTAAGTAACTTAGGCTTGTTACATATTTAAAGTAACCCACTGTGTTAGTGTTTTAAGAGCGACAAGTTGCAGGCTACAAATTTAGTTGTGAACAGAACACAATATTCCTTATTACTATGTCTTCTCTGCTTCCCCAGGACAATGTCTCCATTGTGAGGGCCTTACTTGGTACCAAAGCCTTAGTAGACAGCTTTGAATGGAGGTCAGCCCTCTGCTACTGCGTGATTCCATCTGTCCCCACTGGTATCCCATTAAGAGTCTTAATTTCTGTGTTATCTTCAGCCACCAATGTACACTCAAGGCTGTGTCTGGATGGTCTGCATAAGGTCTCATTCTCTCAAGTTCACTCTGGGTCTTGGCACTTCCTCAGTTTCTGTCAAGATTGGCCTAGTTTTTTTTTGTTTCCAGATCTCCCTGAACTGTGCATGTTTTCTCGTTGCCTCTACCAAAGACTCAACTTGAGAGAGGATAAGACATAGGATTAATCTCAGGAATTCTAATCTTAGTGTCCACTTTTCCTTTCCATCCTCTTCTGCCTAGAAATACATTTGAGTCTTTATTCGGATGGGAGGGAGGGTCCAATCATGAACATTTATTATTCAATACATCTGGTCCTCTCAGTCTAGGCTTTTGAGACTCAAAATTGACTGTTGATATTTGCGGTGCCACCCCTTCTCAAAGAAAATAAGTGAAGGGTATTTTTAGCCAACTCTGTTGGGGGAGTGGGGGTTGTCAAGACCATCTCCAGGTTCAGTGATTTGCCAGGAGTACTGATAGGACTTGGCATATAGTCATACTGATGGCTATGATTGATTATAATGAAAGGGTACATAGGATGCAAAAGGTACATGGGTTGAAGTCCAAGGAAATAAGAACCAAGTTTCCAAGAGTCCTCTCCCACTGGAGTCACACAGGATGTTCTTCATCCCTCCAACAATGTGTTGGGACAACGTGTAAAGTCTTATGTACCAGTGACACTCATTAGAGACTCAGCACCCAAATTTTCTGGGGATTGGTCACTCTGCCTCATATGTTTCAAAATCTCAGACTCCCAGATAGCAAGCAGACATTCAGCATAAACCACATTGTTTGTACAAACAGTAAAGAAACAGTGAGCTAGTGTTTTCAGTTTAGGTAGGAGGAACCTACCAAAATCCAACTTACCAGGTGACAGCCAAGAGTCAGCCTTATAAGCAGACCATAGCAGTTATGCCTGTTATATTAACTCTTTTCTGGAAACTAACTAAATGGAGAAGGGCCAGGCATCCAGGAAAACATAAGTTTGGAGGTGGTAGGTAGGATGAGAGGAAGGCTAGGGAAAATGCTTCGGTTAATATTTCAAAATATTATACTGTCATAGACTTGTTGCTCCCAGTTAATAGATGCAAACAGAAGCTATAAAAAGTTAAGCAATTGCTAAAAAAGGGGAGAAGAAGCAGTAAAGCTTAGCCTAGATTTAAACTTTGGCCTGTCCATATTCTTATTTGCTCACCATTCCTTCTTCCACTTCATGTCCCTCACCCAAATTTACCCTTATGTTCCTGCCTGCACTATCCTTATTATTATGTACTTTAATTATTCTTTTAAATCTTCTGTCTTGTTTCTTGTTTAATAGAAAATGTACTAAATTACATGACTATTCCTTTTAGACTTCTCTCCCTAACCATCACCTATGAGCTCCTTGAATGTAGAGTTATCATTTTGCTCATCCTTATAATCTAAGCAAATGAATAATAGATTTGTGAAGTGAAAGAATTCAAGATCAGAAACACAGTGCAACTGAAAGCACTGACAATGTGGAGGAGTATACCAGGATGTCTTCAAGGCCTGGTGACAGCTGGAGACATCTGGCGATGCCAACTTCTCCATCTGACCCTGTTTTCAATTTAGTCCTTTCAACCCATTCATCTTCTCACATACATTGGCTCAGCAAGACTGACAATAAATCATCCATTTGTTTGAGAGACCTGTTCTTAATGAAAGAATCCTTCCAAACTTAACCACATTGGCAGCTGTCCACATTCAGGGCTAAAAAGACAGGAACTGGATAAAGAAGCAAGAGTTATTAAAAGGCTCCTATTAATAGTGAGCCACCACTGATTGTTCCCCTGGCTTGACCTGGCAGCCACTGCCCTCTGGCATCCTCTGTTCATATACTGCACTTCTGAGGGGTCATTACCAGTCTACATATCTAAACCTGTGTCACATATTTGTATGCAGGTAACACTCTGGGGCCCTGATTTCTCAACAAAGAGGAACCAGGAGCAAAGGTTTACCTTCATAAATAGTAGACAGTCACACACAATGACACATTACTTGAGGAATATGTAATCAGTAGATTTAAAAAAAACATCAGTAATGTATGTAGCATGCACCCAGGAGAGGAAAAAAAAATTGTTGGCTGGAGAATTTCGTTTTTAATTAAACAGGTAATGTATGCCTGCATTTGGTCCTATAAATGAAAATGTATTCACCACAGAGGGATGAATCTTATTAGGCCCTCCTGTACATAAACCGTATGGGTGATTACCACTGATTACTGTACTATTAGAGACCTGTGTGTGGAGTGGCTCGACTGTAGCATGCCTGGCTCCTGAAAAGGCTCCCATGTGCTTTCCCTGAATTGTGGGGAATCAGCAGGGCTTCAGATTGCCTGGCAATTCAATTATGGGTTTGAGTAGTTGAGGGGGAGGGGATTACAAATGCACATGAATGGGTTGCTTTCTTTATCTTGGCCAGAGAAAGGGAAAAGAGGTCTATGTGGGAGACAGTAAGGAGTCCTCACATGCCTCTTATCTTGAGCACAGAGCCTATGTGCAGACCCCTACCTCCCCTGGCAGGTATCTGCCCGTATCGCTGAATGATGCCATCTCAGTGGACTCAGACTATGGTCACTTTTATTTTGTATTATTCATGAAAATCACATGTGCAGCATAAGATGTTCACTCTAGACACTTGTATCTCATTTTGGAATCATGAAGAAAGGTAGACCACTAGAGTAGACTAAATTCACCTGGGCTTTCCTCACCACACTTCTCCTTCCTGAGGGGCCCTGCAAGCTGCCTCTCACCACATTGAGTCCTCCCAACTCATTCACTCTCTTTTTGGTCTTCCTCTGCCATGGACTCCGACTGTCCAATTCTTACATTTCCTCCCATCAAAAACATTTATACTACACAAAAGGCCACATATTTATATGAAATACACAAAATAGGCAAATCCATAGTATCTTAGTTAGCTCAGGCTTCTATTACAGAATATTGTAGACATGGGCAGGAAGGGGATGCTTAAACAACAAACACTTACTTCTCATAGCTCTGGAGGCTGGGAAATCCAAGATCAAGATGTCAGCAAATATAATGTTTGGTGAGAAGCCCCTTCCTAAATTATAGATAGGTGCCTTCTCGCCTCACCTTCATGACCTGATCCAAACTTCATCACACCCCAAAGGCCTTACATCCTAATGGCATTTCATTGGAGGTTAGAGTTTCAACACATGAATTTTGGGGGACTCAAAAAGCAGCGTACACTACATAGAGACAGAAAACAAATTAGTCCTTACCGGGGTGGGGGAAGGGAGAAATGAGGTGTAATTCCTTAATGGGTAAAGAGTTTCCTTCCAGGGTAGTGAAAATGTTCTGGAACTACTTAGAGGCGAATGTACTACATTGTGAATATGTTTAATTCCATTGAATTGTATTCTTTAAAACAGTTAAAATAGCAAACTTTGTTAAGTGTGTTTTACCACACCACCACCACCACAACAAAAACACTTGTCCTAATTTGGGATTAGTTAACATGATTAACACATATAGGATTTAGCTGTAATAATGCCATGCTTTTAATCAAGTTTGTCAAAGCCCGAAGCCAAAGGAACAACTAGTAGTGACATTTTTACAGACTGACACAAGCATTAGATTAAATAGTCCTACGTGTCTCTTGCTTTGACCTTCGATTACACCACTGTCATTGTACCATTGTGGAAAGTTCTTCATTTGGTTTACGTATAAATTGTGTGAGAAAGGCCTTCTCTCTCTCTCTCTCTCTCTCTCTCTCTCTCTCTCTCTCTCTCTCTCTCTCTCTCTCCCTTCCTCTCTCTCTCTCTCAAGTTTCTGAATTAGTAGGAAAGGTATTTTTATTAAAAAATTTTTCTGGTTAATTTAACAAACTCAGAGTCTTAGCAGACCCTGTTCTTTTCCCCTTAATTACTAAATCCAGGATGTGTTTCCAGCCAGCTGAAGATAACTGCTCTGTCTCTGACTAAAACTTACCACTTTCTACCCAAATACCTACTCTATTCTCTCTCTCACCCATAGTCTCATTACTACCAAACAGCCTCATCTCTACCTTCACCTCCCTTCCAAACCTGTCAGAGCATAATTCTCAAATCATTGAAAACATAATTTTCATACCAATAGATAATGAATACATGTCAGAGTTTTATTTAACTCTTTACTGAGGAAACCAGCAGAATGACAGAACTGATTTTATGGAATATGAAAAATTTGGATTTATACAATCCATGGGAAAATAAGGCTAAAGTAAGACTGTCAAGTTAGGTATGAAACTAATTAGTGTCCTACAGGGCAATTAAACCTTTGAAGTTATCTTCTTTTCCAAGCTGAAAAAAAAAAATCACACCTTACCAGATTTCTGCAAATTTGCCTCTAACTTTCTAGGACTATACAGTCTGGGTCTGAATTAGTTATTGGTCAAACCCAGTAAAAATCCCAAGAGTCAGATGACCCTCCTGTGGACATATTAGAAAATGCTCTAACATGGTATTAAAATGTCGTGCTATCATCTTATTTGCCTTCTTTCCAAGTTTTGCATTTTTTTTAAACGAAGGTGTAATTTTTAAAAAATGTGCCAACCTAGTTCTACTAGAGTCCACAGTTATTCAGTCAAATACTAATCTAGGTATTGCCGTGAAGGTATTTTGCGGATATAATTAAAGGCCCTAATCAGCTAACATTTAAGTAAGGGAGGTTATTTTGGGTAACCCAACTCAATCCATTGGAAGGCCTCAAAAGCAGGGCTGGCGCTTCCCCAGGAGAGGAGAGATTCTTTTTGTAAGGTTCACTGAAGGAGGAACGTACAAGGCCAAAGGGGTTAAGTAAGATTTATTGTAGCAGAGTGACAGCAGGCTGAGCCGCAGATGGCATCGGCCCTGAATGTGAGGGGATATGAAAATTATATGGGGCTTTTTGTGGGAATATTTTGGCTGGGTTAATTGGTCGAGGAGCGGGGAACACTGAAGCAGGAGGTGAGCATGTAGTGTTGCTAACCCAGATGCAAGGTTCAGTGTCCACACAAGGGTAAGGGAGAAGTCTGGTTCCCACACTACTTGGAGGTTGGGATAGGGCCCTCCTGGACCTAATACTTGTGAATAGTCTGTCCATGATCTTCCCCTCCTGATGGCATGCCCAGTGGATTTTGGACTTAGGCCCCACAATAAGTCAATTCCTTTTAATAAATAAATCAATATAGATCCTCCCTACTTGCCATTTTTTTTTCTAGTTGAATCCTGACTGATGTTCTCAGGACAAAATAAAAGGGTTCATCTGCCTCTACATATCTAAGCCAAAGAGATACATGCAGGTTTTGCAACGAAGAAAGTAAGGTTTATTAGAGAGTTGCAAGTTCCAGAGACACAGGAAAGCTATCACTCAAAAGCATGGCTCCCAGGTGTCTCAGAAGTACAGATTATATAGGGAAAAATCAGTAGTCATGGAAAGTAAGGGAATTGAGGTCATGGGTGCTACTGATTGGATGATTGACAGGGGATGAGGTAATTGATCATTGTGTCTGGTTCTGAAATCAGCCACAGCACCATCTAGTCTGCCCCATGGCCTGGTCCTTTGGCCTGTGGGGTTGTTGTTCTGCCTTGATGGGCCCAGGGCTGAAACACATCTAAAACCAAGATGTTATTCTTAGTCTAAAGTCCAACCAAAACCTATTGTCCTCATGATTATAGACCAGAAGCTCAGTTAATCTTATGTCCTAAGGCTTAATGATTAAAGGAGCAGACATATAAAGGTAGAAAGATAAGGGCAGGGGAAAAAAAAGAAAATGAGTCACGATGCCATTATCTGGGCAAAACCAGCTTGAATCAGAGAAAACTATTTAAAGAAATGCAGTTTGGGCACAGTTACACCGATACACTCTATTTTTGTGACATAAATCTCTGCTAAGAGCCACCTCCCATCTTCACATAGTAGAACCAAGTTATCTCCTAAGAAGTAAGTACTCTACATGTCTGATGGCTCACGCCATCCCGAAAATATCCTCTATTACCCAGTCTCAGCAGATGATGGTCCTTAATAAACAAAAGATGACAGAAAAATAAATGGACTTATATTGTTCACAAGAAAGAATAACAACTCTTCTTTCCTTACATAAGAGAAGGGACTGACAAAGCTTCCCTTCTTGACTGAATTTTAGTCAGTCTCACTTAAACCCTCTTCCTGATTAGGCCTAGTCTTTGGCCTACTGAGTTGAGTTTTAGCAAATAAGTCTGCTGAGCCAGTTTTCCTCAAATCCTACACCCTGATATCCAAATACCTTTCTCTTCCTTCATGCTCAATATCTAATCAAATTCTTCTCCCCTCCCAACTTTCGATACCTAACCAAGTTCCTCTTGGTACTTTTCCATTTACTCCCTCACCCAGCCCATCATCTCTACATTCTTATTTGTCCCTGTTGTATTTGGAGTTGAGTTCAATCTTTCTCCTCTATTGCAATAGTTTTAAATAAAGTCTTTCTTGCCATTTTAAACAATTGTCACAATGATTTTTCTTCAACAGTACTCAAAAATATTTGCCCTTACCTTTCTCCATGAGGTTCCATTTATGTCTTCATCAGAACAAGAGGTGTGACTTTCTCAAGCATCACTCCAGGGCATATTTCTTAATCATGACAACACCAGTATATATTGAATATTCACATTTGCCAGGCTCCACACTAAGTACTTTATAAAGATTATCTCATTGTCCTATACTTCTGCCCAGACTTTTCATAGTCCCTGCCTACAACTTACAACATGAGCTCAATATCTTCATTTGGTTGTCTATCGATATTGATACTCAGGAAATTCACCACAATTTCTTGATAGAACTGTGAGCAAAGTGAATTTTCATGTCCATGATCTCACAGTACTTGGACTTCCTCACCATGAAGTGGGTCAAGTTTGTCTTTAGTCCCATCAGCCATACCAACAGGTTTCTGCCCCCTATTCTAAGTATCTTTCTTCCTAGAATTCAAGCCTTCAGGATCCCATTACTATTAAACTCCGACAAAAGGATCTGTTTCATATCTACATTTATATAAATGTAAA
Organism: Rousettus aegyptiacus; assembly: GCF_014176215.1. Classification (NCBI taxonomy): domain Eukaryota; kingdom Metazoa; phylum Chordata; class Mammalia; order Chiroptera; family Pteropodidae; genus Rousettus; species Rousettus aegyptiacus. The sequence continues at coordinate 24,608,748 of NW_023416311.1, read as the reverse complement.
TCTCGACTTCATAGGTTTACACTGGAAACCACCTTATCTCATCAAGGGTGTTAAAGCTTCGTTTCCTTCTTTAGAAATTCAAAAACCAAATGACAGGTTTAGGAGAGGTATTGTTCAAAAGTTAGGAGAGGAAGACTTTGCCAGGGCATTTGAAAGCCCACTCCAGACTGATAACCTGATCTCCAAAGGCTGACATCCCTGAAGAGCATAAAAGTCATAACTGGACAAGTCGAGATGTAAACATGTCTAAAAAAAGGGAGAGTTGCTGTGTACTGTGCAGAAATGGTTAGGAATGTATGAAAGTTGATTTATGTTAAAACTTTTACCTCTAGAACTACTCTGGCGCCATATCCTTGGTCCACAACACATCAGCCTGAGCCCAGCTGACTTGTAAAAAAGAAATGGATCCAGAAAAGCAAGAGCCTTCCTGTCACTTTCTTATACTCTGAAAGTCTCTGGGAAAATGACTATGGAGACACTTTGGGGTCCTGATGATGATAACTACAATTAAGTGCTAAGAGATCTCAAGCCCCACACACCAACACCTGGCAGAAACCATCTGTAAACCAAACATAAGGTCAAACTGGAGATATAATTTAAACCCACACCTATAAATACCATCCACAGCACTGCCTTCTGCTCAGCAGACAGAGCCCCTCGTCCTGCATTAAAGAACTCAGCAAAGAGTCCAACATGAGCTAGCACTTACCAGCAGGTCCTCCCAGAAAGCCTTCTCTTGGGGTTGGAACAGCTCCCAACAGTAAAACTATAGCTGTGTAGCCTGCTTTCTAACAGAGGCTACTGAGGAAGAGAGCGAGCCAGGTGGGCCTGTCCAACCCACTTAGCCCAGGTGGGATAGGCACCGGGCATGTCAAATTTCCATAATTAACCATTCACTGCTGCCTTTCACAAACTAAAGCTGTAATTTCCCAAGACTATCCAAGGTGACACAGGATCTTCTTCTAAAGGCATTAATTAGAAACATCTCATTCCCTGTGGCAGGGGTGGAGCAGATCTTTCTAACTGTAGTGTGTATTTATTTAGAGCTATTACCACATAATATTTACAAGATACTTAACATGCATTAATTATCCCATAATGAACTCTATGGCTATAATATCAATGTTCTGTCAGGACTGTAAAATGCTCCCCCCGACACACACACACTTTTTTATCACCTTGGGAGAAAAAAAGAAAAATTAAAATTAATTGCATGCCCATTAAATGCTTATTTTTAATAGAAAACTTGCAAATGATGTGAAAATGCAAAGCAGGGTACACAGTAAATCAAAAGCAGATAACACACTTATAGACACACTCTACTGTTTTTATGAGCATGTTTTACAATCCATTCATTATGCTGTCTGTCCTTTTGAAAGCTGGTTATTATATCGCTCATACAAAGAAACATGTGAATGGCTGTGCAACAAGCCATGAAAATCAGGACAAAACTGAACATTTCTGCTTCTATTTGAATCCGCCTCCCTCAAATATCTGCCTGGAGAATTCTAACAGGGGGCTCATCCCTGTAACACCCACACAAAGCCTTATATAAGAGAGAGAAAAGGGAAGATTTGCCATATATCATGATTCAAGGTGGTAGTTATCCAAAGAATGGTCAGCAGCCATCCTACTTCTTTAGGAGGCAACATGTTCTCTGGAGGCAAAGAGATGAAGTAAGAAGATCAGGGTTGTACAGCATGATCTGCCTCCTAGAATCCCAGGCCACCCCTTTATATATTCCTCCCCAAATGTAGGTCATCTTTATGTTACTCAGGGTAAATCATCATCCTATTTTTCAATCATGTGAGCATCCTAACTCACGAAGCAGACTTTAACTGATTTAGTTTTCAGTAAAATCTTCCTAAATTAAGCCAAAATCTTGTCCCTTAATAAGTTCCATTTATTTGTTCTAATTTTGACCTCTGGGCTCAAGATAGTCATAAAAGACTTTCTTCCCTCTTTTACTTGACCACTTTTTAAGTTTTTAGTAATAGGCATCTAATGCCAGAGAGGATTCAACTAATTGGTGGTAGTGAAGAATTTACCTTGTTAGAGGTCATGCACCAAGCAGGCAGGTTTATTTGGAAGTTTACCTATACGGAAACCCAAAGTTCCACACCAGGGTCTTCCATGGTTGTTCATAGTGGCCCTGGTTTGCTAGGAGCCCTCTGACCCACCCATAAGACGAAAATGTCTATCTCTCTTTCAGACCAAAAGGCCCTACATGTTCTTGATTTGCCTTTCAGTGGTAGTCACCTGCCTCAAGTCCATTCCAGTGCATTTGTGCATTTCCTGCACACAAATTGGAGCTTCCAGTTTTATGATCAGTGCAGAGAGCTTCTTTTTAGAGCTTACAACTCATGACAAATATGCAATAAAAGTATGAAATGAACATCTTATTCTAAGAGGAGGATTACAGACAAGAGGACTAGTTGACACAAATACATGCTGGAAATGATCTGGACAAGAGGAAAATTGAACACATTTCTTAGGTGATGCCCAAACATTGCTTATTTTATGTTGCTGTTAAATGTGAAAATTATATATTGACTTGTCTCTTATTCACACAAATACCATGGCATAATATTGACATCCCTCTGGGTTGCATTTCTTGGAGCACGAAATTGGGAGCATTCATTCAACAAACATATATTGACATCCACTCTGTACCAAATACTATGCTAGATGCTGGGGATAGGACAGTTGTGGACACTGCCCTAGAGGTATTCACAAAGGATAGCCAAGTCACTTCTGATTTGCCAAGATACCATAGAGGGTGAGAATAACTAACTCAACCTGGCATAGTTGAGGAAACTTCCACAGGGGTAATGATAAGCTGGCAGGGTATGAAAGGGCAAATGAGATTCATGGGGTAGATAGGGGTAGGAAAGACATTCTATGCAGAAAAAGTAACTAGTCAAGGCAAGTAGAGTGAAAGAAAATGGCAAATTCAGCAACAGCAACAACGTTAGTTCATAATGATTGGAATTTAGGGGCATGTGAGTGAGAAGAGGAAGAGGAAGCTAATAAAGTAGTCATTCAAGGGCTTAGATTACTTGCTAAGGAGTTTGGGGTTTATTTTAAAGGCAATATGGAGCAATTTAAAATTTTTGAGGTGAAAAAATTATAATCTTTTTGTGATAGGAATAGAAGTTGTGTGAAAGTTATAGAAGACAGAGTGGTGGGTAACTGAGGAAGTTGAGAGGTTATTTCAGTAGTCTAGGAGAGCACTGAAAAGGGCCTGGGTGCCAAGTAAGAATGTAGAAATGGAGAAGAGGAGACAGAGGCAAGAAATTGTCAGGTTGTAGAGTTATTATGGTCTGGAGAATTGGTTTATGGGGCAGAATGAGAGAGAAGGCGGAATCCAGAAGGATTCCTAGGGTTTTTACTTAAGCAATTTGGTAGATGAAATGACTATTAATTAAGATATGTGTGGTTCAACATTTTTATATTAAATAAGTTGTATTGTCGGTGCCTATAGGATATATATTTGAAGAATTTAGAAAGGGCTGTTCTGAAGTTCAAGAGAGAGGTTTTTGATAGATGATAATTGAAGATATGAGAGTAAACAAGATGACCCAGAATAACTGATGATTTAAACCATTAAACACTTTAATTTAAGGGATGAAAAGAAAAGAATAAACCTACAAACATGACTGAGAAGGTAGTATCCCAGGTGTAGCCAAAGGAGAAACCAGAAGATTATGGCATTATAAGGAAGCTGGTAGTGTTCAACAAGGAGGGCCAAATGCCTGCAGCTCTACTAAGTTCTACACAAAACTACTTTCCACACCTCACCACGTATCACAGTTTAGAACTCTATACTTCCCCTTCCTGACATTCAACTCCACTTGGGCCCAAATTGGCCTGAGACCTTTCGGGCTTGTTTCTTCTCCTCTGAATGTTGGTCTTTTGCCAAAACCTTAGTACAGATGTCTTCAGACTCTCCCACTATAAAGAGTTTACTTTCCAAACTGCATTTGATCTTCCTATTTCCCATCAAGGTATTTGCCCAGCAGGCACATTACTATAAGCCAATGGTTCTCAAAGTGTGGTCCCAGGACCAGCAGCTTCTGCAACTCTGGTTGAAACTACACTAATTTTGGGGCTCCATCCCAGACCTATTGAGTCAGATACTCTGGAGGTGGGGAACAGTGATACGTATTTTAGTAAGCCCTCCAGGTGATTTTAATGCTTCCTCAAGGTTGAGAGCCACACAAAAAGTTGATGGTTGCATCCTTCTAAACATTGCACATTCCCCCCAAAATATGCTGAGAATTCTGCCTTTGATAATGGATAGATGAATTCTGAAATAAAGAGTCTGATGTTTTCTTCTTAGATAAAATTATATTTCAATCATAGAAGATATTTGGAGTCTAATTTATAGAATGAATATTTTCCAGCCTTTGAATTCTTATTATTAGTTAAATAGGGAGAAATGGAAGAAGGTAGGATGGTTGGGTGTTCAATTATTAGAAATTATTACAGGATGGTAACTAAATGCCAAATTTTTATAATGGGAATATTTTCCTTCATCTTTTTATATATGGCTATAATATGCTTTTATGTTTCTATATTTTATATTAAAGCATATAATGTATATGAAATGGTTTGAAATAATTGAACAATTATTTTAATTCAGTTATTGGTATATAGCCCCATTCTACAAGGGATTTGAAACAACATAGAGAAAATACATATATTAAAATAGTAAACTAAAATATAATATTTAGAGAAGGAGTTACTATTAGTATAAAAGGTCCTGAAAGTTTCCTCCTGTGCCAGATATTAACCTTTTAGCTATGATTATGCATGTGCCATTTTTATGCCTCTGGTCAACCTCACAATGCCATTGCCTTCTGGTCCTCCGTCTAGAAGACCTCATGCCTAAACAAAACCAGCTTGACCCGACAACTTTAAAATCTTCCTCCAGTTTTGACTCTGTTATTTTATCAAATATGGATTATTTAATCATCTCTCTAATATACCTTTTTAAATTCTGATTTTGTATTCTCACATGTCAATCTCCAAGATCTTGTACCTGGTACACAATATGCAGCATTAATATTAACAGAGAATGGAAGTACAGCCAGGTGGAAGACAGAACTGAGTGATTTGGGTTAGAGTTTGACCACGGCATTAACAGATTTTTTTTTTTTTGAATGAGTTACTTCAAGCCTCAGTTTCCTCATCTTTGGAATACAAATATATTTTAAAAATTATTATACTCAGCCTTTACTAGTATGGATTAAATAAGAAAAGAGAAGCAGAAAACTCATGACCTGTCTGGAAATTTTACAGACCTAATTGGAATGTCTGCTAGACTCTTGAGAAGTTTCTGGAATATCCAGTCGCCAAGGGGGGCGGGGGGGGGGGCTCCATTTCCAGTGAGCAGGAGTTGATTTATGATTTAGTGTAAGGACCATGAGAAACTCAAGAGTCTAAATTGCTGTTTCCTTGAAATTATTCCATTCTGGTGAACTCAGATGAAATGAGCCAAAAGCAGGCCCTCATAGAAATCTTGGTGAAGCAAAACTGCTAATTCTCATGAGGCACCAACTTGTCCCTGATAAAACTGCTGACATCACCTAATCCAGAGCCTCTCAAAAGGTTAACAGGAGCTCCATCAATAGGAAGGAAGATGTAAAAGTGTCTGTTGACCTACATTCTGGGAACTAACCCAGGTCATTTTTCTATCAGTCTTTGAAACAGACCTAGCCCCATGTCACACCCTTGTGTCAACATCACCAAGTAACAACTGAAACTTCAGTGCTTAGAATATATGTTTATGGCTTTTAGAGTTTCAGATGATGCCAAACAGTCAAGGATACTTTAAAGTCTTCACAAAGGGGGCGGGTTGTCATTAGGGGAGAAATTAATAATAACCAGCATTTTTTGAGACCTTAATGCCATGAAGTAGCTGTATTTTACATATGACAGCTCATTTAAAGCTCGTTCAAAGTGACAAGTTTACAGTTGTGGGAACAAGATTAGAGAAAACTCAAAATGTATCATCTTCTGAGATTCTCAATTGAGTTAGTCAGAAGTAGTTACTATTATCCAAAAAGGAGTGTCAGATATTGTGGAATCTGATTTAAAATACCAGTGAAGTTTTTGTCTATTCTTTCTTTTCTATTAGGTATAATCACATTTAGCAACGGTTCAATAGTGTTTGCCAAAAATCTATCATGTTATTCAGAAGGAATAAAGAAAGAAGCCTGAGGGTTCTGGATGCAGTGCGAACTCTCAAGAGAGATGGAAAATAGGAAACAGGAAGTAAACTTTCAGGGAAGAGGAAATGCAGTAGGGAAATTATCACAAGTGGAGACATAGTGGTAAAAACTGGAAAATGATTAGGAAGCAAGCATAAAATAAACACATCCTTGAAAACCTTGGTTTTTGGAAAAGTCCTGACTCTTGACAAAGGCACTGAGTCTTTTGACAAACAAACCACATCTGGGAGAGTCGGAGGAAAATAACATAGTTACATGGTATTAAGATCAGGGTTTTTCCGCCTATGAAATGGGAAAAGTAGCCCTTTACTTACTGAGAATGACTTATAAGAGGGATGACATGCCACACATGCCTGGCCCGTGAGTTGAGAGAGAAGATTCCACAAGGTATGGGAGGAGAGATGTCCTTCATGGCGGAAAGAGGCAACTCTCCTCTTTTCTTGAAAAGTTTCAGTAAACCTGGAAAGGAGGCTTCTGAGCTGCTCAGGACGTTGCCCTTGGGCCCTGCTAGTGTAGATAAACACACCTCCCTGATTCCATGGGTACTCTAAAAAGAACCTTAGCTGTGAAAAGTGGAGGCAGCTTTGAGAAAGCTCAATAACTGTTATGTGACCTGCCAGTACTACTCTTAGAATAACTCAAAAAAAAAAAAAAAAAAAAAAGGGGAGGGGGCCAAGGAGAAGAGGGAGGGAAAGAGAGCAGTTATGTTAGCTTTGCGAACTTAACACTATGAGACCACCAAAGCTGAAACCAGAGGGTGAGCAGAAGAACACAGATAAGATATTAAAATCAGGTTTCTGATTTTGGAAATGAGAGGCAGAGGGATAGTCAGATTTTTGAATAAAGCTGGCAAATGGGAGGTACTGAATCAAAGCCCAGTGTGTATGTGAGCTCAATTTGATGATCAAATCCAAAGTCAAAGGAAAACTGACACTTTGCCATTGACCCTTTAAATGAACCCACTTTCTCCAGAAAGGCACATCATTAGGATCCAGTAAATGACCAGGTTTTTTTTCTCTAGTGCTAATCCTGATAATTACCTTTTCCATACTTTCACCTTCCTGGTTATTTATTGTTACATAATGACCCATGTCAAAATATTGTGGTATAAAATAGCCATTTTATTACATTCACAGATACTGAGGGTTGAGAATACAGCAGGGCACAATGGGAATGATTTATGTGTATGTCATGATGTCTAGGGCCTCATGTGGGAAGACTCAGATGGCTGGGGGTGACATCTGGGGGCTGGAGTCATCTGGAGCTTCTTCACTCACATATGTGGTGCCTGGTCTAGATGACTCCATCTGGCTTCAGCTGGGGAAACTGTTGTTCCACATGGGGCCTCTCATGTTCTTAGACTCCCTCACAGCACAAGCAGCTCAGAATAGTTAATAGTGGCTCAGAGATCCAAGAGCAAGTGAATGTTTCAGAAAACAAGATAGAAGCTACTTGGCCTAGCACTGAAGTAACAAGGTACCACTTCCAATGTACTCTATAGGTAAAAGCTGTCACAGGCCTTCCCAGATTCAAGAGGAGGAAGCTAAGTATGGGAGAATTTGTGACCACATTTTAAAATTTCCACTCTCCTCTTCTTGTCCATCTCTTTCTTGCCCTGCCTATTCATGTCAAGGTTTGAACTCTTCTCTAGACAATTTGTTCTACTGTACATATCTGAATATGCATTTCCAGCATTGTTTGTCAGACACAATTTTGGTTAAATGTATTTACGCAAGCTATTAGCAAATGATTGCTGGGTATGTAGGATTTGAATTGGTCTCATGTTTATCTGGGCTGTTTATTTATGCTAAGTTCTGTGCATGCATTGTCTTATTGGATCCTTGTAACAAATCCTTGATGAAGGTATAATTATTTCCCCATTTAAAAAAGTGAGGATTCTGAAGCTTGTGGAGATTAAGCAATTTATCTAAGGTTTCACAGCTAAGTAAATGGTATAACCACAATTTAAACCCTTAATCTTGATCACCATACTATACAACTCTCTTGTCAGTATTGTTTATTGAACACTTCCAGTTGCCTATACTTGGGCATGCAGAATATGGTTGCATTTCCTGTCCCCTTCCCCCTACATTATGGTCAATTGGGACCAAGTAACCAGTACTGGCTAATAAGCAGAGATAATACACATCATTTTGGGGTAAGCATTTAACTGTTGGTGTGAAATGCTCTCTTTGAGCCTCCAAGCAATGAGACTGGCATTTGGAGATGGTGGCTGCTCAGTCAGCCTGAGTTCAGGGGACTAACTACAATAAGCAGAACCCCCTGCCAGCTCACGTTGAACATATAGTGTAAGAAATAAATGTTTTTGGTTTTGAGTCACTGAGTATTGAATCATTACACAGTATAATCTGGACTATATCATCTGACTGACAACATCATCTCTTTGATCTTCAGTTTTCCTAACTGTAAAATGGAATAATAATTACTACCCAAAGGGACTATTGGAGTGAGTGGAAATAGTGTATGTATGTAAAATACCTCTTTCAGTGGTTAATCTCAAGTAGGACGTACTAATGTAGGAGTGTCACTATCACATATTAGGAAGGCACATGGCTCTGAGTGGAGTGGAGACTAAGTTGGCTCAGCCCCACTTATGTGGATAGCCCAGAGGCTTGCCCCATCAGAGATCCCTTCATTAGCACCTGTAGGATACCAGCAGAGTGACCTCTGGCTTCACAGACATCAGAGAAGAATGATGAAGAATGGGGAGGGGCAGAGTTGTTGTGATTTATTATGAATGTGATGTTTGTGAAGATCAGAAGAGGGTAGTGAGTAGGCTTAAACAAGTAGATGAAATATAGAGAACAAAGCCAACCACTTCTCTGTTGTTCTATTCTAATTTTGATTGTTAGAATAACTTTATGGAACTGAGGTTTCCGAAATAGATTTCTTTCATAACCAAATAATAACCAGGTAGGAAAATTGTGTTTCAAAAGCTGAGCTTCATTTCCCCCTAGATGAGGAATTTTGAACACTTCCTCTAGTGGGAACCGAGGAAGTGCCTCTTATTCAAATGGATGCCAGTCTATGATTGTCCAATTATTCACTGCATTCTGCCTTTGATGGCCCAGATGTTCTCAATTTCTTATAATAAATTCTTTCATCTGAAAAGTCGTTCTACTCAGAAATGCAAAACCCTCTTCAGTTTGCCAGCTTTTTTTGATGAGCTGGTATAATTGGCCTTCAATTTGCTTATTGTTTTGCAATAGAAAGCCCAAGTTTAATTTCATTTCTATAAACCTGTAGACAAGAGCCGACCATTCCACCATTTAAGTCATTCTCCTCATTACAATCTGCTTTGGCTCTGCCCACCCCCACCCCCATAATCAGGAGAAATGGTAGGAAAACTTTTTTCTTTATCATTTTTATTTAAAAAAGAAATAATTTTCCCATCACAAAATATTTAAATTTGATTCAATAACAATATTTATTAAATACAATTCCTATCCCCTCTTATTCTTTAAAACATGTATAAATTTATTAACATATATAATGACTAATCAGTTGATTAACATCTTTAGTCACCAATCAACCAATATTTATTGATCTTCTTTCATGACCTATACACCATGTAAGCCTCTGGGAGATACGGACAAGTATGAAATAAGTTCCTGGCCCACAGGTTATCTATTTGTGGAGGTTGAACATATTCATAATAAAAATATAACAAATTACCAATAATAGATAATAAAGTCACTTGTTCAAAAATACTAATTAACTTAACAAACATTGAGTAAGCTCTTTGCCACAGTTAAATACTAGAAGACCAATATTTTTCATTTTTATACTCCATATTTTTGTGATGTTGATAAAGCCTCCCTTTTTTTTCTAAATGATTTCGTATCCAATTCCATGTTCTGCATTGAGAGATTTCACTTTATAGGACTGAGGAATCTGAACTGTCTGACATGCCTCTTATATACGTTCTAGACTGTGGCAGAGAGAGACAATGCCCCATGTGGTTACAACATCGGCGCTGGAACCAGACAGCCTGGGTTCAAATCTGTGGTTATATGCTTGCTGTGTGACCTTAGTCAAGTTACTTAGCCCCCTATGTCCCAGTTTCTGTATCTGTGATGGTTAATTTTATGTAACAACTTAACTGGGCCATGGGGTACCCACATATTATTGTCTGGGTGTGTTGATGAGAATGTTTCCAGATGAAATGATCATTTATCCAGTAGACTGAGTAAAGCAGATTGTTTTCCTTAATGTAGGAGGGCCTCATCCAATCAGTTGAAGGCCTGACTAGAACAAAAGACTGAGTAAGGGAGAATTCACTCCCCTCTCTCTGACTGTCTTCAAGCAAGGACATAGGTTTTCTGTTTTGAGAACAGAACCATACTTTCAACCTTTCTGGGTCTCCAGCTTGCCAACTGTAGATCTTGGGATTTCTTGGCTTCCATAATCACGTGAATGCATTTCTTATGATATAACAGGTCCTGTTTCTCTGGAGAGCCTCAACTTTTAGTTCTATTTCTCTTAAGAACCCCAGCTAACACACTGCCTATAAATTTGGCATAAAAAGATCTAAATCATTAAATGGCACAATATAGAAAGAGTAACTTAGAAAAGTGTCTAGCAGAAGTTAATGTCTCTGTAAATATGCACTCCTATTACTTTTAAAGCTGTGGTACATAGAGCTTTCTGGCCATTTATATCTTAAGATTGTCTTTCCACAACCAGTGCCCTCATCCTGGGCTGCCCTTTCCAAAGACAGAATTGATGCTTCTTTGAAGTGCTTAGCTGATGTATTCATTTTCTCCTTTTGTTATCTCACTTGAAATCACATCATCTCCAGTCCATGGAAAATGACTGTGTTGGGTCACGCACGGATTCAAACAGAGAAACTGGAAATAATCAGAAATTACTTATACCAGTGAAATGTCAGGTGAGTCTTATATGGGCCATTCTTCCAAGAACATTTTTGGTAATTCTGTAGATAAAAGAGGATTGTGAAGGTTTTGTAAGCCTTTCTTTTTTCTTCCCCTTCTTCCTCCAGATGAGAAGAGCCCTAAACAGACCTTTGTCAAAGAATAAATTTCCAAGGCTACCAATTTGGATCTCAAAATCCCAGATACAAAGGAACTCTCAGTTCATGATAGACACTGCTATCTAAAATAAATGCCTGAATAGCTATCAGTTAAGGTACACACAGAGCAGATGGGAAATGGATAGCTACATTATAGATTGCTCTGTGAATTCAAGAGGTCTTTGTTTGAGGACAATAGTAATATGAACAAATATTCAGGTTTTCAGTTATAGCCCAGCCAGAGGATCAAGCAAGAAATCAAATTAAATCTAAATTGACTCAGTGATGCCAGCACCATTATTACATAAAGTATGCACTGCCAGACATCCTTCCTCAGGTCTCCCGGCTCACCTCTTGGAAATGGGGCTGAATTATACCCACTCGAACACTTCCAGGTATCTTTCTAGTCAAGTACAATGAGATTTTATTATTTATAATTAAATAGAGTTTATTCAAAACCGTGAAATGGTTCCCCTGTGCCTTTCACCAAATGAGAATCCTCTCAAGACTCTAGACAAGTTATCAATAGGAAATGTACTCTATTAGTTATTTGAATGTTACTAAATTTAAGCTCTATTAGTAGGATGACCAGGAAAATAATCATCTCTCATCCATAATTGTGCTGCTAATCTATTTAAACAATTTAACAGTAAGGTTTGGTTTTACCCACAATTGCTGGCTGCATTTTATTCAATGGGGGGAAAAATCTGTCTGTATCTATGTATCTTTTTGCTCAGACTGGCTCTTCCCTCATATATCCTAGCTCAGGTAAAGGCATCAACACCCATCTTATCTATCATCTTTGACACCTCCTTCTAACATTCTGACATTCATGTTCAATCAATCACAGACCCTGATAATTCCATCACACATATAGCTTTTATATTCACCCTTTCCTCTCTGTCCTCTGCCATTTCTCCTATTTAAGCAGGAAGTGGGGTAGCCCCAGCAGAAAGGCATTCTGGGAGTTCCCAGCAGAGAGGAAAGAACAAGTCATGTGTAATGAGGTGGTAGCTTTGGAAACTCATTTAGGTGAAGCTTTCCAGAGATGGGGGCCATCCTAGTTTAAGTCACTAAATGTCACAGGTGCAAAATAAATTAATCCAAACCAAAATATTTATCTGAATGGTCTAATTCAAGGTGACTGGGCCAAAACAGAAGATGTGATCCTGATAGCAGTCATACACATTAAGTGGAAGTCAAAACCATGGTTCAGAGGTCCCTGTTTGTATTCAACTAAGACTAAATATGCAAAGAAAGATCAGGCAGGTTTAAAACAAACAAGTAAAAGAGCTAGGTGTCAAATTCGAATCTAACGGCCCCTTCCCCAAGTATACACTGTTTAAAATATTTTATATACATATAAGTCCCTGGTAAATTCTGATTGGTTATTGTTCTCCAAAAAAGAAACAAACAACAAATGTATGATCTTTCTGCCTTCATTTCTAAATTTATTGAAGCAAGGTACTGAGCTTCGGTGCAGACAATTATTGATTATGTGTAACTTGAATTGTATTTAAATTTCTCATCTCACTTTTCTTCTCAGAAATGCATTCGACTAACAATTTCAAGTGCTGATAACTATAATCAAGCTATCATAATAATAATAATTACAATAATGATAATAACAATATACTTGTATCACATTTTACAGTCCATAAAATGCATTTTAAGTTGCTTTCACATATATTATCTCACACATAAAGGAGCATTTTCCTACATTAACAGAGACTGCTCCTGAGAGTAAGAAAGATAAACAAAGAGAATAATCATTTATGAATTGACACCTTACAGTCTTTGTGGCAAGCCCTGTCTGTGTTTGTCCTATATTCCCTCAGATTCCATTTCCATTTCTATGCATCCCACTGTGACCTCTAAGAGCCAGAACATTATCTTTGTGGGTTGGCTGGCCATGGGCTCCCTGAACCCACTTGCCTGCTCATGTGTAGGCAAGATAGAAGTGACTGGAAATTAACATCTTCCCAGGATGGTCATACCCCTTAAGCAATGACTGATGAGAGTGGGAATATAAAAATGCCAATTCCTTTACCCTTTGACTAGGATAATTCTGAAGTATGTATTTTATATCATTTCCTGATGTCCCCGCCTAGTCTTAAGTTTCATTGTCAATGGTGGTTGCTAGGGTTTTGACTATTTTTTCTTTCTCTCTGAATTACCTACTCATTATCCTATCATGTCTCTGCAACTCCCAAATAAACTATGCACCCTCAACTCTTCTCTCAGAAACTGCTTCGTGGATGAACCCTATTCAGTTAGTGTCAAAAGTATTTATGAACACTGAATCAATAGATGGCAGATGACATACAAATGATGAAAGTCGTGCTTAACTGGACAACATGGTCATCCATTTTATTATTTAAAAAAGCCTCTCACCTATCCATAATAAGGTAGTGGCTTCTATTATCATGCATTTGTCAGGACAGTTCAAGTATTGAGGCCTGGGTATACAGGATGCTAGACATAACAAGTTAAAATGAAGTCATTAACTTCATCGTCTGGAGATTATAAACAGACACCAAACAAAGTAGTGACCATGAGTTAGGGGTATGCAGAGGAAGAACAAACTGAGTACTACCAATAATTTCCTTAAGGTATAATCAGACTCAGAAACAAATGAAAAAAACAGAGCCAGGAAAATAGCCACCTCTGACTATATGACAACAAAATCAGAGAGGCCTACTGTTTGTGGGCTTCATTCACCATTAGAAGGATGGTATTAGTAAGACGTCATCTCACAGTCTAAATCAAAAGGGCAAAACCAGTATCCTCAGAGATCTCAGCATTTATCACAAACATTGTTTGTCATATCAGAAAAATTGATGTCTCACAACCAGTTCTTTTACAATCTGTCTCAGAAGACAGAATGGAAGTAGACAGAACAAGTTACCAGCATGTACTGTGGGAAGAAAACAAATACTTTCCACAACAATGCCTCACAGAACAGAGAGCAGCATGCTTTCTCCAATCTCTGGATCTCTGCTTCACAGAATGAGTGTTGAGTTGTTCACTTAAGTGCAAAATCAGCTATCCCCACCCCTTCTTTCCATTTTCAAATATGAGCAAGATAATCTGAGCCATAATCTCTGCATTGTAACTGGTCTTCCTCCTTCCACCATTGCTGCTTCATTTACCTTTTTTAACAGAACTAGAATTATCCTTTTTAAATGCACTCTCTATCCTTTTCATACTTTGATTCAAACTCTCCAAGGGCTCTCATTTCATGAAATGAGAAGCCAAGGTCCTTCCAGTGTCTGCTTTATCTGAGGCACCAGCATACCTCTCTGCTCTTTTTCCATTATTCTGCATCCCTAATTCCAATCTGCCTTTTTCTGTTTCTTGAAAATACCTGACAAGTTCCTGCCTTAAGGCTATTAAACTTACCTTTCTCTCAGATTCTCTTCTTGATTTCTCTTTAGCCCATTACCATCATCCCCCATGTCGACCACCCTAATTAAAAACTCAACCCATTACTAAACTTCAGCATTCCCTGTATCTCTCTCCCTGCTTCATATTTTCCCATATCACCTTCTGGTGTGCTATACAATATAATTACTTATAATGTTTGTTGCTCGTTGTCTTCCTCTTCCTGCTAAAATAAAAGCTTCTATCTTTTTGGTTCACAGATCTATCCTATGCCAACATCCAAGTCCTATTTAACCTTCTATCCCTTTTAAGAAAATTTCCCTGAGACCTCATTTGCTCTATCAGACATTTGGAATTTACTTACGGTAAGTTTTTTAAATGATATATTTGTGTTTCTCCTTAGTTGTGAAATTGTAGCTTTCTAAAATAAATTCATAAGCAACTGAATATTGAGAAGATGCACAATAATAATAGTCGCTTTTTAGTGATACCCTATTAGATGCTGTGTACTGTTCTAAACTATTACATGTATGACATCATAGATCATAACGACCTCATCAGGAGGTATTATCTTTATTCGCTGATGAAGATACTGAGGCCCAGAGTGTTTTACTAACTTGCCCAACATCACAAAATGAGTTAGAAGATGAGCTCAGTTTTAAACATAATGCAGTCAAGTCCTGTATCCCATACTTATAACACTGGGCTGTTTAAGAACTTTCCCATTGGTATCTGAGGTGGATTCAGGGGTGGTATCCAAAATATGTCCATGTTACTCAAAGAGTGGTCCACAGACCAGCAGCTTCAGCAACACCAGAAACTTATTAAAAATGTAGAATCTGCTCTCCACCTTCACCCCCCCCCCCCATTTTTTTAACACAAGATCTTTATTTACAAGTGAGCTGAGGTGAACTTCCCTCATATATTACAAAAAAAAAATAAAATGTACATATACATACATATATACACTCTGTATCTATAAAGTTCTTCAGAGGTAAATCTACTCTTGGAAGAGGGCAGGTGCATAGGAAGGGGTGTGGTGGCAAGACTGCCCTGAGCAATGAAACCAGGCTGCTCACATGCTTCAAGTACTGGCAGTGGGAGAGGAAATTATGAAAGAGAGAGACTGAAAGACATCTTAAAGGTCAGAAGTCAGGGACAGGGGAAAGATCTGGAAAACTAGCAAAGGGCTTTTTAACAAGATGCTTTTTAACAAGATTCCAAGACATTAGTATGTACATCAAAGTTGAGAAGCACTAAAAGATTTAACAACTGAAATTATATTAGTAAGAAGCACGCAGAAGGAAGATGATAAGTGGTTCCAGACAAGGACTGAGAAGTCAAGAGGAAGGGAAGAATGTTGGGTGAAAAAAAAATATGGCTTTTTACTGTTTATTATGGAAGTAGTTCAGTATTTCAACAACGATGTCAATAATAAATACCAACTGAAGATTAGCCTCTGGTTATACTAAAATACAATGAATGGGTTACAGGTATGTTATAGATTGATACACAAACCCTTAGCATTCTTAGTATCCAAGTGAAGCCTGGAGTCAACAGAGACTCGAACAGAAATAGTTTAATCTGAGGTTCCTAAAAAGATGAGCTGAGCAGATGTAGGTCTGACGGTGCATCCCAATATTTCGGCAAGCATTGAGCATGTTGAGTGAAACATAATACCTGTTGTTTGCCACAATTCTCTAAGAGCTGCCAAGGAGTTTGTCTATATTTTGGACACCTACATTGCAGCCAGCTGTATGGTATACTCCAACCCACTGTAAATAAGGAATCCAGAGACCCACTAGTGTAGTTTGTATTTCAAATATCTAAGCAGTCAAGTGCACAGGCAAAGGAATAGGAGTTGGAGTTGAAGAGACTGAGGTATCACCAGGTGTTTCTGGCAGTGCAGCTCCAGGGAGCCTTGACTCTCTCTGCCTTCACACATATCAGATGCTTTTGTAGCTAATATGCCCTTTTAGGGGTATCCAGGCTAGCTGCAGGGTGACTTCTCTAACAATGCATGTGTTTTCTACTAATTAGAGCATCATCATTATTTTGAAATATTTGATATGAAAACATTTTGTTGGATTTGAAACACATTTGCATTATCTCAAGAAAGTTCAACATTACGTTTGTCAGTGAAAAAAAGAGAAGCTTTTTAAAATATACTTTTAACTATTATAGATTTTTAATAGCTGTAAAAGTGGTTCTAATTTTTTTATCACCCACTACTGTGAATAAATTTTCTTGCCAATCATGGCTATCAAAAATTTGAAAAGATCATCATTATGAGATTATTATCAAGAATTGAATACAGCCCTGTTGAACATAAATATGATATGAAAAATTATGTTCATGGATGGTAATGGCTGAGTAAGAGCCAATCAGACCAGTCTACCTGCAGAAAACAACTATAAACTATAGATATCATACAAAACAAATAGCTACCTGAAGCCTATTTGTTTCTGTATAAAAGATTGTACAAAAAAGGGATATTCCATTATAGAGTGTATGCCCAGAGGAGAGTTGTACAAAGTTATATGCTATTTTCACAACATTTAGCCTGAGGTCAAATATAGTTGAAATAGTGCTGATGGAAAAACCACAGATTTCTCTCTAGAAAAACTACCAAATCTGGAAAATTATAACCACTGGAGAGAAAGACAAAAAAAAAATGGTTAAAAAATGGCTAACCCTCAAACCATTCATGTATGGAAAAGAATCAAAACCATTCAGTTAAAAACAAAAGCTATGAACTGAGATCACAGCTATCAACCATAAAACACACAACAAATGGGGTGGAGAAAAGAATTGTAGAAATGATGGTTAAATATTTTAAAGTTGATGAAAGGCATACATTTACAGATTCAAAATGCTCAGAAATCAATAAGCAAGACAAAAGTATGACACACATTATAGTCAAATAGTAGGAAGTCAATGATAAAAGCAAATAT
This sequence comes from Rousettus aegyptiacus, assembly GCF_014176215.1. Lineage (NCBI taxonomy): Eukaryota > Metazoa > Chordata > Mammalia > Chiroptera > Pteropodidae > Rousettus > Rousettus aegyptiacus. The sequence goes on along the minus strand of NW_023416311.1, from coordinate 24,591,121 downwards.
TTAAAGCAGCAAGACAAAAAAATCAACTTGCTACTTAATTAATAGCTGACTTCTTGTCAGAAACCAGAGGCCATGATACTTTTTAAAGTAACACGATGTTTTTTAAAGTGCTAAAAAATTTTTGTCAACACAAAATTTTATATCTAGTGAAAATTTCCTTTAAAAATGAGGGGAAATAAAATCACAATATGATAAATTGAGACTAAGAGAATTTGTTGAAAACAGACCTTGTCATCACCAAGCTGATCGAGAAGGGAAGATTTCAGTGGTGAGATGTCTAGTTGGAAGAATGCACAAGGGGTCGACAAAAGAATGAAATGGCAGGCACCAACTTTACAGCAGGGAGTTTGCTCCTATCATGGGGAACACACTTCTGCTCCAGCCCTTGCTTCTGCTCCCCAAGGGACTGCATGGGCTCCACATATATCAGACGACAATAGTGGCATTCAGCCACACATGCGTGATACAATAAGCTAAATTATGCTCACATATTTTAGGTGCAGGTGCCCTACTACACTAATATAACATTCTAAATCCATGGTCCTATTCCTAGCCACTAGCCTAGATCACATCAGACCTGGGACCAGCCAGGCCTGGGACCCACAGACCTACTAAAACAAAAACTGCTAAAGGAAAATATTTAGACATAAGGGAAATTAGATCAAATAGAAACTCAAGCTCCAGAAAGGAATGAAGAACATTAGAATGGCAAATAGTAGACATCAGGGTATTTTACCTTTTCTCTTATAATTTCATTATAATATATATAATTCTTCAAAGAAAAAAATTACAAATGTGAATTTGTAATATATGCAGATAATATAAACATAGGGGCCAATATGGATCATTATGGTGGTAAATTTGACATATTTTCCATGAAATGGTATAATATTAACTGTAAATGAAGTGTTAAAACTTAAGAATTTACACTGAAATCTCTAAATGGACCACTATCATGTAATATAAGAAGTAAAGCTAAAAGCCAATAAAAAAATGGAAATGGAATTCTAAAAATAACCAAATTATAATCATCTCCCCCCAGAAAAAAAAAGACAGAAAAAGAATAATAAAGAAACAAACAACAATTCTAAGGAAAGAAATTGAAAGTAAAATGACAAACCCATACCCAACCATATCAATAATTAAATCAACATTACCAACCACCTTGACTTAACTGATATCAATCAATAGAGGACTATATCCAACAACCTCAGAATACATATTCTTTACATGGCATATGGATCCTTTACCAGACTACATGGTGGCCCATGAAACAAGCCTCAAAAACTTTAAAAATATTGAAATCATACAGATATGCTGTCTAACCAAAATGGAAAAAAATTACATCTATGACGTAAAGTATTTAGAATACTCTAAATATTTGAAAATTAAACAACATACTTTTAAATAATTCACATATCAAAAAATTACTAAAAAGATTAGAAACTGTTTTGAGCTGAATAATAATGAAAATTCAACATATAAAATTTTTAAGGATACATCTAAAGGAATATTTAGAGAGAACTATATAGCTTTAATTTCTTATATTAGAAAGAAAAGAAAGGTCTAAATTCAATTTTATGAGTTTCCAATTTAAAATTTAAAAACTACAGAGAAAATAATACCCAAGGTAATTCGAAAAAAAAGAATAAATAAAGATTAGAGAGAAGGAATCGATAAAAAAATTTAAAGGACAAACGAATTTAAAGGAAATCAATGAAACCCAAAACTGCTTCTTTGAAAAGTTCAATAAAATTAAAAAATCTCTATCTGGTTTCTGAAAGAGAAAGAAAGAGAGAGAATAAATTGCTAATATCAGGAGCAAGAAGGAAGATGTCACCATAGATTTTGAAACATAAAAAATGAAAATAAAAGAATATTATGAACAACTTTATACCAATAAATTCAACAATTTAGATTAAATGGACAAATTTCTTGACAGATACAAATGACCAAAATCGAGACTCAGTAAGAAATAGTAAACTTGAATAGTAAACTTGAATAGCTATAGATAGATAGATGATAGATAAATAGATAGATAGAGATATATATTTAAATTATACATATAATTTAATTTATAATTAAAAGCTTTTTGCAAAGAAAATTTCAGGCCTAAATGTCTTCACTGATGAATTCTATCAAATATGTAAGAAAGAATGATACCAATTCTACACAAGATATTTCAGAAAATAGTGACATTACTTTCCAACTCATATTGTGAGTCAGTATTATATTGATAAAAAAATATCAGACAAATATATTACAAGAAAACTATGTACATCTATGTATGTCTTACAATATAGATGCAAAAACCTCACAAAATTCTAGTAAATTGAGTCTAGCAATATAAAAAAGGATAATACATTTTGACCCAAAATTGTTTATACCAAGAATATAAGGGTGACATCCGAAAATGAATTGATATAAATCACAGTATCAATAAAACAAAGGAGGAAAAAAAACACATAATCACATTAACAGATGAAGAAAAAACACTTGGAAAAAAAAACCAAAAACTCAGAAAACTGGGAACAGAAGAAAATTTTCTCAATCTAAAAAGGGCATCTATGAAAACTCATAAGTAACATAATATTCAGTGGTGAAGGACTGAATAGTTCCTACTTAAAAAGGTGAAACAAGGCAAGGATGTACATTATCATCACTTCTATTCAACGCTGTATTAAATGTTTTAGCCAGGGTTATGGCAAAAAAAAAAAATGGTTAAGAATTCAGTTCAGAAAGAAAAAGGTAAATTTATATTCGTAATAACATGACCATGTATCGAAAAATCTTAAGCAAACCACAAAAGAAGATCCTAATGAATAAGTAAATTTATAAAAGTTCTAGGATAACTTGTCAATATAAAATTAATTATATTTCTATATACTATTAATGAGTAATTAGAAAATGACATAAAAATTAATTTACAGTTAAAAATAAAAAAAAGTGCGAGGAGAAAGAAAGATGGCTGTAGTCAGGCTTCCTCCCAACACCCTTAGCAACTTCCCAGTGGAAATGAATCAGCAGTTCTCTCCTTATGTAACTATGTACCCAGTGCTCAAGTGCGGACTTGTTATCTGGCAGTGTGCCACTATTGTTTAACCTATATATAAAAAGACGCAGCTGCCCTGCCAGGCTGGCTGTGCCCTTACTGGAATAAATAGCTATTTAGCTGTTGCCTACAGCTCCCTGCATTTTCTTCCAACTGCCCGAGCGTTGTATCCCTTACCTAGGAACCTCAAATCTGCAGCAACACACTTGGTGTAGGCACTGGCAGGATACCCAGGTAAAAGAGCCGTCTGCCCCACCAGAGGATGGGAGGGACGTGTGGCCCTTACAGAGCATTGAGTATTGATGATTTAGACTCCACCTGAGCCTTGGGAGGCAGTTGATGGGTCCCCAGTGAGTACTGAGAAGGTACTCCACTCCCTGGAGGAGCAGCTGTCGTGAAAAGTATGGGCTAAACCAGTTGAGTGGGATGGGTGCTTTTAACGACTTTTAAGCAGAATATGGATGAAGCTCTAGCAGGGGCCGTGCAGGTATAGAAGTTTTGGCAACAAGTAGGTGCCTTGGATGCAAGGGTTCAACAACTGGAAGCCGAGCTCTGGAAAGGTTCACCCTCAGAGTCACCTCAGAGGTAGGGGAAGACACCCCAAAAGAAGTCCACACACAAATATGGCCCATAATACACTGAAAGGTAAAGCATGAACAGCCCCTGGGTGTGGGTGGGATACAAGCTGACGGCCCCACAGTAACAGAATTCACCACATGTACCCCATTTACACTCGCAAAATTGTGGGATTTGGGAAAACAGTGTCAGCAGAGACCTGGTGGAAACATTGCCAGCCTTGTTGCTGTGCCTTTGGGACAAGAGGCCCGACAGTATTTCATGCTCCCTTGACAAGAAATTGTCGAGGGAGAAATTGGCATCCATAACCATACAGCCCTCGTTATGGCAATTTCTACAGAACAGTCACCACTTGGCTCAAGAGCAGGGGAATCATACCTGATGGAATGGCTTACTGCTGCTGTGCAGTTTGGAATGAAGCCAGAAAACTCCCAGACCATGTAAGTAAATGGCAAACGTATGCTGATCTAGTGCAGATATTCATGAACTGGGCATGTAACAGACTGTGTTTAATTTAAATATGCAGGGACCAGATTATGAACAGTTTATGACTGGCATGCAGGACCTAGTGTTAGGGACCACCCGGTCCTCTGCTTTCGGCTCGTTGGTTGCTACTCTGGCTCTCTACATGGGGAATGTATACATGAAGTGATTATAGCAATGACTGCTCTGGGATATGTAGAGGGGAGAGGCCATGAAGCAGAGACAGGAGTGTCTGGGCAGTAAGGTCCAGATCTCTGAGGGCCGAGAAGAAAAAGAAAGGCCTTGGGTAGGGTCCTGTTCAGGTGACCCAAACCCGTATGTGGACTGGTTTGCTAGCTGCAGGAGCCAACCAAGACAAGATAGACTGCTAGCCCAAAACAGTGTTGCTAGAGTCATGGAGGCAATTGAAATCTGAGCAGCAATTCAGATGTGGGCAGAAACCTCCCACTGAAAGAGCTATGCCTGTGGATTTGAAGAACTTTTTGAAATTCTGGGACACTCTATTTACCCTATATGATTAGGGGGAAGGCCGAGGTGCCGTTTTGGGAGGATAGGTGGGGACCAAGAGCTGCACGTGGAATTGGCAGTCTATTAGTCCCCATGTAATGTGTAAAGAGTCCTAGCACTGGTGGATATCAGGACACACAGCAGTCTTATCTATGGAAATCCAGAAAGATTCCCTGGACCAACCGCCTATATAGATGACTATGGAGGTAAGTCTATTGAGACCAAGGCTGTGACTTTGCCTCTTGGAATGGGACGTTCACCTCCACGTTCGTACAAAGTGTACGTTTCTCTAGTGCTTGAGTATATCCTAGGGGTGGATGTGTTGCAAGGCCTCAATCTTCAGACCTCTGCTGGTGAATTCCATCTGCGAGTCTAGGTGGTGAAGACTATAGTGTTGGAACATACTCATCACTGCCCACAGAAAGTGCCAGAACCAAGGTGCAATGTCAATGTTAAGCAATATATCGCTTGCCTGATGGACGTGATGAAATTGGGGCTACGGTTCAGGAATTGGAGAAAGCTCAAATTGTGCACCTTCCCCATAGTTCTTACAATGCCGCTGTTTGATGGCTCGTGAAGGATGACCGTGGACTATCGGGAATTTAATAAAGTGACTTCTCCGCATGCAGGGGTACCGTCCATTCATCATTTAATAGATCACTAGTTATAAGACTGGAAACACATCAGTATGTCTTGGATTTGGCTAACACTTTTTATCTATAGATAGCCCCTGAAAGTCAAGACCAATTTGCCTTCACGTGGGATAGAAGGCAATGGCCTTTTGTGGTATTACCCCAAGGCTGCCTACATAGCCCAACCATTTGCCATAGGTCAGTGGCCCAGGATCTGGCAACCTGGACCCAACTGGCAATGGTGGAATTGTTTCCTTAATTTAATGATGTCATGTTAACATTCACAGATCTAGAACAAGTGGTGCCAGCACTGTTGCAGCCCTGAAAAAGTGGCTGGACAGTAAATGCAGCCATGTTTCAGACACCTGTTTTATCTGACAGATTCTTGGGTGTTGTTTGATCGAGTAAGAAGAAAGTTATCCCTGATGCTATAATTGATAAAATGCAAGTGTATCCATGACCCACTACAGTTAAAGAATTGCAGAGTTATGTGGGCCTTTTGGGACACTGGAGAGTGTCTGTGCCTCACTTAGTACAGCTGGCACAGCTGTTGTATGACCTGATCACGAAGGGAGCTAGGGAGCTACTTGGGACTAAGATGAAACAGTAGAGAAGGCGTTTACTGCCACCGAGCAGGAGGTGCAACAAGCCCAAGCCCTATAGGTAATGGATCCAGGTAAACCCTTTGAACCGGATGTGCATTGTAACAGCAGAAGGATATAGCTGGGCCTATGGTAATATTCAGAACAAACTAGAACCCCAGTGGGTTTTTGGTCCCAACTATGGAAAGGCACAGAGAGCCTGTACTCCCTAATTGTGAAGCAATTAGCTACTATATATGCAGCCTTGCAGGCCTCTGAGGCAGTGACTGGCATGGCCAAAGTGTAGGAGCATACCACTTACCCTACATAAAGTTGGTTATGCACATGAATACAGGCCCCCAAAACAGGGGTGGCCCAAAGCGCTACCCTGTAAAATGGGGTACCTATCTGGAACAATGAAGTACCATAGCTGCTAGTCCTCTGGTCATGGAATTACAGATGGTTTTAGGCCCAGTTGAGTTTACCATTGACAACATACTGAATGTTGCAGTTTCTACAAATTTAGAAATGTCCCCCTACAAAGAAGGGAAGCTGCCCATAACTTCTGATATGTAGTACACAGATAGGTCCAGAAGGGTTCAGGGAGCTAAGTAGGTGGCTATAGGGGTACAACTAATTACTGACCACATTTAGTGTGCTACAGGTACAGGACAAAGGAGCTAATGGGCTGAACTTCAGGCTGTATGGATGGTTACAGCCCATGAAGATGGCCCCTTGACTACTTGTACTGACAGTTGGGCAGTGTTCAAAGGCTTAACATTATGGTTGCCTATGTGGAAATGGCAACACTGGCAAGTGGGCCATAGGTCCTTATAGGAACAAGCCATGTGGCAAGACCTATGGGAGACAGGACAAGGGAAGGACGTAACTGTGCATCATGTTACAGGTCATGTCCCCTTGGTGAGGTAGATGCACTTTTGTGTGTGCAAAGGCTTGAAAGGGCTCTTGCCACTGAAGTGAGAAGATGTCAGAGATGCCTCTGCCAAATGTCCAGTGTGCAGACAAGATATGCCGCATCCTTGCCGCATGAAGCGGGAGCATGTGCAAGTACCAAGGGGCAGGGGCACATGGCAGATAGATTACACAGGACCTCTTCCAAAAGCTCAAGGGGAAGCTTATACCCTTACAGCAGTAGACACGACCACTGAGTTACCATTTGCATAGCTCTGTGCAGCCACAGACCAAAAACATACTGTCCAAGCTCTCAAACACTTATATACCTTTTATGGTAAGCTGTTAGTAGTAGAAAGTGACCAAGGGACTCATTTTACCAGGCAAGAGGTCCAAACATGGGCCAAGCAAATGGACATTCAATGGAAATGGTGTGCTCATATAATCCCCAGGCAGCAGGCATGACTGAGTGGTACAACAGGCTGTTGAAACAATGCCTATGAGTAACCATCAATCCCCCAGGACTGCAAGGTTTGATATCCTGTCTGTGGGACATGTTGCAGGTCCTGAATGAGCAAACTCGAGCTGGAGGTCCCTCCCTGGTAGAGTTGCTATTACATAGGGACATGGCTCTGATTCAATTACAAGTGATTGCTACTGAAATTTTGTTGAAACCTGGTCATGGACTCAATGGTAACATATTCCTACCTACCCCTACTTGTCTGAAAATGACTTGCATTGGACATGGCCATGAAAAATAAAGGCTCCACATAGCCCCACGGGGCAAGGAGATAGAGGTAAACTTGCAGGTCATTCCTTGGGTAACGACTAACTGGCCACCACAAATAATTGTGAGATATTCACAGGAGACGGATGAAGAAGAATATAGCATCCTAAGGGGAACCTTTGTGTTGTCACTGGGGTCTACCATGAGTTCTCCCATATTGTGTCATACTGACATGGCAGGATCAATGCTGCAAGGGAACTGCCTTGGCATATAAATTCAGCTGATGTCACAGCATGGGATGGGCTGACCCACTGGGGACCCCAGTCACCTTACTATACCGTCATCCATACTAGAGTGGATACACAAAGAAGGACTCAGCATGGACCGGATAAATCCTTTCTGGAGCACTCAGTACATGATGGATGGTCATGGCTGACTAGTGATGGTGGGGAGGTGAAAGAAACAAGGGATCCTGACTGTTTGGGTGAGTACTATGTTACCTATCCCAAAATATAATTACTATCTCATCCACCACGCATTGGTGGATAGGAAAAAGGTATACTGGCACCCATCCAACTATGATTTTACCCCCCAGGAAGCCTATGAGTATGTAGGACCCATGGATGGCCCTATATTCCCTTGAATTGGAAAGGCCACTGTACTTGGGGATGACCATATTTACTAGCAACTGTATGGTAGATATTCCCATGGTATCCCACAAATTTGGATGCATATTATTCACAACAAGACCATACTAAATGGACCCCATAATGGTATTACCCCTTAGCCATCTTACTGCCTGTGACAGCTTTGGCAAAACATACTACTTGAGCCTTGAATTATATTCATAAAAACTTTGGTCTAGTAACTGATGAAGTAGATCAAATTAGAAAAGTAATATTGCAAAATCGTATGGCTTTGGATATCTCTGATGAAGTAGATCAAATTAGAAAAGTAATATTGCAAAATCGTATGGCTTTGGATATCTTAACTGCCTCCCCAAGAGGCATTTGTGCTGTTTGCCGCAATGAATGTTGTATCTACATCACGGACCACCAGCACATCTCACAAGCCTTGGCCAATCTCTCCCAAGAAATATAGGAAGTCCAGCAGCTCACTGGGGATCCTCTGCAGCAGTGGTGGGCAAGCCTAATGTCCACTAGGTGCTGGATCTTAGCTCTCCTAGGAGGTGAAGCTTGCCTCCTTGTTCCTTATATTGTTGTTGTAGCTTATGGGTACAGAGCTCTGCCCTCCTGCAGCGATCACTTGCCAAGCCTATTAAATGTACAGGAGGAACCCTGAAGGGGTAGAGTGTGAGGAGAAAGAAAGATGGCTATAGTCAGGCTCCCTCCCAACATCTTTAGCAGCTAACTTCCAAGCAGAAGTGAGTCAGCATTTTTCCCCTTATGTAACCATGTGTCCAGTACGCATGCGCAGGCTTCTGTAATCTGGCAGTGTGCCCCTGTTGTTTAACCTGTGTATAAAAAGATGCTGCCACCTTGCTAGGCTGGCTGTGCCCTTACTAGAAGAAAGAGCTATGTCGCAGTTGTCCATGGCTCCCTGCATTTTCTTCCAACTGCCCAAGGTTTGTATCCTTTACCTTAGTACCTAGAATTTGCAGCAACACAAATACTTATGGATAAATTTAATGAAAAGTGTACAAAAGTTTATACTAAAAACTTTTAAAATTTTCATAGGCAATTTAAAGAAGTCTTAAATAAATGGACATGCAATGTAAATAGCTTTAAAAATTAAATATTGCTTATATCGCAATTTTTCCCAAATTAGTCTATAAATTCAAAATAATCCCAAGAAAAATAACATTAGTGTCTTTTTAAGAAATTGACAAGCTGATTAAAAAATTTAGATGGAAGAGACTTCTGGTTAAGATGGCATAGTGGATAAACATTGTGTTCGCCTTCTCTCACAACCACATCAGAATGTAACTAAATTACAGAACAACCACTGGGAGTTACTTGAGGTCTGGCTGAACAGAAGTTCTACTAAGGACATAAAGAGTAGACCACCTTGAGACTGATGGTGGGGAGGAGGGTGTGAGATGTAAAATGGACTGGTCCTACAACCACATGTGGCAGTTGAGAATTCAGAGAGATATCTTAGCTGCAGAAGCTCCCCTGAAAGAGTGAGGGGTCCCAGCTCCACACTGAGCTGCCTGGCCCAAGGTTCCAGTGTCAGGGGGAGATATCCCCACAATTTCAAATATCAGACAAAATTCAATTTATCAGGAAAAAATAACAGTTATAAATACTTATGTAGCTAACAACTGAGCCCAAAAATACATGGAGCAAAATCTGGCATAACTGAAAGGAAAGATAAACAACAATTCAACAATAATAGTTGGAGACATCAATATTTCCATTTTCAGTATTAGACAAAACAACAAGGCAAGAGATACATAAGGAAATAAAAAGACTTGAGCAACAGTATAAACCAAGTAGAACTAACAGGTATATATGGAACATTCTTCCCAACAACTGCAGAATACACATTATTTTTAAGTGTACATGGAACATGCTCCAAGATAGACCATATGCAAAGCTATAAATCAAGTCTCAATTAATTTAGAAGGATCGAAACTGTAAAGTATGTTCTCTAATCACAATTAAATTATAAATTAATAACTGAAAGAAATATGTTTATAAATATGTGGACATTGAACAACACTCTTCTACATAACCAATGTGTTGAAGAAGAAATCACAAAGGAAATTACAGAATACTATGAGATATGAAAATGAAGACACGACATATCAAAATTTATTAATTGAAGCCAAAGCAGTATTTAAATAGGGGGAAATTTATAGCTATAAATGTATAAATTACAAAAGAATAAAAATCTCAAAAAACAAATTTCTCTAACTTGTGACACCACACACCACACACACACACACACACACACACCCCAAACCAACCAAACAAAGACAGAAACTAAACTCAAAACAAGCAGAAGGGAGGAAATAATAAGTATTCGAATGATAAAATTCTGAATTGAGATGAGAAAACCAGAGAGGAAATAAACAAAACCAAAAATTTTTCTTAAAAGATGAACAAAATTGCAGTCTTTAGCTAGAATGACTAAAAGAAAAAGAAGACTCATGTTACACAAATCAGGAATGAAGAAGTGTCCATGGCTACTGACCAGACAGAAATAAGATTATAAGGGAACACTGTGAATTTGTGTATGCCAACAAATGAGATAATCTAGATGAAATTGAAAAAAAAATCCCTAGAAAAAACAAACTAGCAAATTTGAATCAAAAAGGAGTGAAAAAATCTTAATAGTCTTACAATAAGTAAAGAAAACAGTAATCAAACAACTCCCCACAAAGAAAATCCGAATTCAAATGTTTAAAGAAGAATCAACACCAACCCTTCACAAACTCTTCCAAAAATAGAATAAGGAATAGAAGAGATAATACTTTCTAACTCATTTTATGAGGGGACAGTATTATAAAACAGTACATACAAAGAAAACTACAGACCTATACCTACTGTAAACTTAGATGCAAAAATCCTCAACAAAATCTTTACAAGTAAATCTAACAATGTACAAAAGTAATTACACAATACAACCAAATGGGACATCATCAGAATGAAAACTTACATGATACAAAGGGCACCATCAAAAAAATGAAGATAACCCATAAATAGGAGAAATACTTGCAAATCTAGAGTATATAAAGAACTCCTATAACTAGATAATAAGACAATGCAATTGAAAAATAGGCAAAATCTTGAACAGACAATTCTTCAAAGATATAAAATAGTCAATAAACACATGAAAAGGTGTGTAACTACATTGGACATCAAGGAAGTGCAAATTATAACTGCAATGAGATACCAATTTCAAAAAGATAAATCATAACAGGTATTGGTGAGGATGTGATGAAATTGGAATCAGTGTTTGATAAAATACTACTGATGGAGATGTAAATGATGCACACACTATGGAAAACAGTCTGGCAGCTTCTCAAAAGGTTAAGCATAGAGTTACCACATCACCCAATAATTCCACTCCTAGACACATACTCGAAAGAAAAAAGAACATATGTCCAAGCAAAAATTTGTACACAAATGTTTACAGCAGCATTATTCACAATACTCAAAAAATGGAAACGACCTGTGTCTATCAACTGATGAATAGATATGTAAAATATGGTATATTCATACAATGGAATATTATTTGGCAATAATAAGGAATGTAGTACTGATGCACACTAAAACATGGATGAACCTTAAATACATTATGTCTCCTTCCTAAACTCTGATGCCCTTGAAAGTAGGTTTCTTGTCTGATTCATCTCTATCGAATCTTTCTCAGAGCTCAGCATTGAGTGTGGTATCTGATACTTGTATCAAACATATTGTGACATGCTGGCTTTGTATCAGATTCTGCTCTTAGGGAGCACATTGCATTAATGTTCTGTTGAATGCAGGCAAAGCAACCAGTGGTGGCACTAACCCTGTCATTCAGCTGCAGAGGAGGTTCAGTTTCATCTCTGGGTCTTGGTACTTTCTCCCTCACCTTGTCTGTATTGGAAGAAATCAAACACTAAAGGCAGAGAGAGTAGAAAAAGGCTAACCTTAAAAACTCTGTTTTTTAATTATAATTTTCCTAGGATATAATTCAGTGTCTATCATATCTTTTAACTTGAAAGCATGGAATTAATGGACTTCTCTGGTGAGTCCCAGGTTTCTGACCCATGGAAAATTTCTCTATTCATCATCGTGGTTTTGAGAAAGATTTCATGATTACAAATTATATTTAGTTACAAAAAGAACAACCAAGACCTTATGTTACTAAAATACAGAATAGTTACTTGCTGAGAATTTCCTACAAAGAGGAAAACTTCTCCTATTAAAGAACTTATACTGAATGAGAACATAAGCCCAAATGCCAAAAGTTCTTGGAGACGAGAGTCATTATGCCAAATCTTAAACCAAAGTTACAACTGATGTATCCTGCTCTACTCAAGTTGATTACTGCTGTAAAACTTAAACCTTGATTGTTGTATAACTTGTTAAGTTTCCTTTAGTTATGTAGTGGTTCTTAAATGGTGTACTGCAAGCTATTGGTTTCATTTAATTACCCATTCAACAAATATTACTTAAAAATCCCACTATCTTATATAAAAATTAACTCAAAGTGAGTGTAGATCATTGAGCTTAACCAAGTATAGGGTTCAATCAGTTAAGTACAACCAAGATAGAAAACCAGGTAAAATACGTAAGGATATTTCCAAGATTATAGAATTATATAGGTTTGGTTGTTGGAGAAGTAAAGAAACCAGGGAGCAGAGAGTTAGGAGAAAAAAAAAGAGTTTTAGAATTAATGAATTGGCATTCACAATGCAATTGTTACTGGAGCGAATAAAGGAAATAAAGTGGAAGAATAGGAGGTGGTGATCAGAGGGAGAGATGCTTGAAATTGAGATTTCAGAGGCGGTGTGTTGTTACTGAAAAAGATTAAACATGGAAGAGTGGCTGCAGTGTGGTGGAGGAAAAGATCATTGTTAGTAAGGAAATAAAGTCTCAAGATTCCAAGTAGTTAGAACGCCACCAAACAAGGGGATATTAAGACCTAGGTAAATGATGACAAGAATAGTGATGAGAAGAAGACAGTGAATCAGATTCTCAAGAACCATTAAACAAGAGGGAGGAATGGAAGTAAAGAAGAAGAAAGAAAGACGTCTGATCAGGTAGCAGGAGCTTCCCAGAAAAATGGTATGGAGATGGCAATGCGACACATTCGCCCCTGGAGGATGAGAGAGAGGGCAACCTCCACTTGAATGTGTGTTCCAGAGACTATTTCAGAAAGGTTTGGGAGGCATGGGAAAATGGGTGGAGTTGAGTTGTATGGGGTAATATACAAGTAAGAACCAAGAGATCATGGACGTCTGGAAAGCTTGGGTTTTCAGGAGCCACAGAGATGTGAGACAGGGTGAGAATAGTCCCCAGAACTCCTTAAATATGGAGGCAACCAGTACAGACCATAGCTCATCATTTAGGGATCATCTTCTCTGAGAGGATTAAACATACTACCATGGTCTTATCGAAAAGTATAATTTAGTTTTCCCACAAGTGCCTATATGAACCAGTATTATGATTTTCAAAGAGAAAATGGAGCTGAACACAGATTTGACACTGGGCGTGAGTACAATCTTATATGAGTGAAGATTTCTAGTAAATGTTTAAGTTCCTCTCCAGTGCCTAGAAGAGAATCTGGCACATGATGGAGGCTCAAAAATGAACAAATTAACAGAAAAGATTATCGGGATACTGGTATATGTAAAAACTTTGCCTCAAGAGAGATGTCGAAGGAATAAACTCGTCATAAAGTCACGTATTTCATGGTAAGGGCTGCCAAATATACTGTGGGGCAACTGCAGGTACTTTTACAGCCCAGAGGAATGGGGGTGGCTCTCCGGGAGTGAAAATGTTGTGATTACTGTTAAGTTGTTTAGTGTTATTTTGAGTCTTTTATCCTTTCAAGTGTGCCCTAACTCCTCCTCCCCCACCACACAAGAAAACAAAAAACTACAAGTATTCAAATGTAAGGTTCAAAGACAGAAAGCTTGAGATTTAATACAGTGTGTGGCTTGTGATTAGAATAATCTTCCATTGATAATTCATATATTCAGCATAAAGTACACTAAGGGCTATCTGCTTTCCATATGCCAAATATTTCTTTCCCAGGGAAAATAAAATTTACAATCCTAAATTGATCACCTCCCAGTTATCTTTTATTATTTTAGTTACATGACATTGAGTTCTCAAAACAAACTAAATTTTCATCACATTGAATAAAAAAATACCAGCCATGCCGATCTTTTAGGAAGAAGGTAGGTTGCACAAAATCAAGTGGCAATATATGGCTGCCGCTCTAAAAAAGAATTGCTGCTCTAGAGAATACTCCCTTCCTAAATGGCTATAAAGGCCCCACGCTCCAGAAAAGTCAGAAGAAAAATTACCTCCCAGCTTGTGCATTTATTTTTATGGCTGCAGTTGATTGTTCCCTTCCACTCCCGCCTACAACATACCACAGTGCCTGTCAATTCCCAGACCTAATCCTACATCAGTTTCCAAAGTCCCAACTGGGCCAGTTTGCTGAAATGACATGATACAGTTGGCTTTTGCCAGGCATCCAAGTCAAGCATTATAAAGTAAATGAGTCTATCTGTCTTTATAAGTGCATTGTGAACTTTATTGTTTAATATTAAACTTGCATCATAAAAAATGGCTCATAAATGGCTAATAAAAGCCTAGTTTACAGCTTATAAAGTGCATCAGTACTTTACACGGGTTCGCTTAGGAAGATTTATGTGTGAGCTCTTTGTCTCCTGGTTAAAGATTATTTCCCTCCACCCCTCAAAAAAAAAAAAAAAATTGAAAATTACTGTTGAAAAATGGCCCTTTGGTTGAACTGTGTGTGGTGCCAAATTTGAAGTGTCCAAGAAATTCAAACCCAGTGTGCTGGTGTACACTAGTGTCACAGGAAATGCCTGGGGTTCCAGGGAAGCCCAGGGTGGGTAGCACCTGAGGTCTCTTTGGGAGGCACAGAAGCTCAGACAAATTGGCACTAACCTTGACATCAAGTAATGTCTACTCAAGCCTAAGTATGGAATTGAGTGTTAGTCTCCATCCTGAAGGCACAAAGAGCTTTTTGAAAACAGCAGGAGGGCCAATCTGCCAAGCCTTGAACCACAGAGAGTGGGTGAGCTCCTGTCAAGAGCATTTGGAAACTCCTTTAATGAGTTCTGGGAGATGGCGTCACTAGCTCCTCCTACCTCCCTCACTGTCTCCTCTGCTTAATGCATTTGTGATATATGTGACTGCAATCCACTCACCCCCTCCACTCTATTTCACTTTTTATTACCCATTGCACTGCTTTACCCAGCTTTATATGCTTCATTATGTTCTCTGCTGTCACTTCTCTTATTTCATTTTTGATTTTTATTTTAACTCAGCGGCTGGCAGCTATGTTGCCACCATCTCTCCTGCTTCCTTGCACCCCTCTGTGCTGCCAGAGATGAAGGTCATTCATTACATACTCACTTCTAACTCTTGAGACATTGGCCTAGAGGCAGTATTCTGTGATGCAATGTGGGGTGGAAACCTGTGTTTCTGAATTGGTTTTGCCACTGGGTAGCTGTGACACTTTGGGGCATTTAGGTAGTTTTTGAACAGGTCAGATGTAAAAGGGAAGTGATAAAACTAAAAGACTTCTAAGGTGCAATCCTCAGTTGCCACCTCGTCTACAAAATGTGGTTGTGAGCTTCTCCACTTCCCACCCACGGCTGTTATTAGGATGAAATAAGATTACATCAGTTGAAGATCTCCAAATACTATAAAGCTCTTTCCAAACCTACAAAATTATACTAATTACTATAGGGTCATTTCAGCACCATCCCATCAGCATACAATTTTTTCTGTCTCAAAATCAAGTAACCAAGAATTATGCCCTCCTCCCAAGCTTTGTTTATGGAAGCAGCCCCTGTTTTCTCAAGAGAGGCATTCAATCACCTTGCATTTAAAAAACTAGGAGCTTGACAGAGGAAATCAAAAAATATAAAAATAAAGAGCATAAATTCAGCACACATTAGGGCAAGAGGATTGCTTTGGGGCTTTCTTGAAGGAAAAAGACTTAAGCTACAGCTTGGAGGCAGAAATGGCTCTTTATAATCCTAAAATAACTTCAAACAGCTTTTAATGTTAGTGATTTGGAAACCAAGAAGTTTCTCTTTAACGAAGCACTTCATCTCTGCCAAATATTGGTATCTAGAACTTTTGGGGCCCCTCGGGGAACCATAAGAAGTTAGGTCCTTCTACAGCTTCACTTCTCAACATTGAAGGAAAGCCAAATCTTTCCATCATCAATTGCAGCAAATACTATCTTAAGATGCTTCACAGGTTGCATTCATTATTTGTCCTCTTTGATCTGAGGAACTTCTTTCTTTGACAAAATATTGGAATTCAAATAAAAGTTTGACAATGACCAAAGGGAGAAAGAGGTTCAAGTTCAATTCTTTCCCTGGGATTCATTTACTTGAGTCTGAAATGAAACAGAGCTTTCATCTGATGATAGTAAAGCTGAGAAATTGACATAAATTGTAGAGAGGGCTTTGGTGGCCTGGAGCCTCAGTATTCAGATTTTCCTGTTATTCTCCAACTATTCCAGATTATAAGGGCAAGTGACTTCTCCATTCCACTTCATCCAGGTACAGTGGGTTTCTAGCACTTGTAATCAAAAACATTCTCAGTAATTATTATGGTGTCACAGTTCATGAGAAATAGGCTTCGGTCTCTCCCTCTCAACTCATTTCTGACCAATTCCTTACCTGCCACCTAGGCTCATAGTGGAAGACCACGGTGGTCTCCCCAACATCACCATACCTGCTCAACACTCTATAGAGGTTTGTATATTCTTTTTCCTCTGTCTGGAACATTCTCCCATGATTTGTCTATCTGAAAACCTTCAATTCTTCCCTCAAGGCATTCTAGTCATTCTGAAACCATTACACTGTAAATCACAGGTTTATTTGCACTAAAGGTACAATTGTTTGTGTCCAATGAACACTGTCAACATGATTAGCATTGAGTTAGACACAGAAGGAAATGTAAAAGTCTGTAAGACTAACAGACACACTTATGCCATCAAAGAGTTAATGGTCTAGTTGAGAAGTAAGATTAATTCCATGAAACAATATGAGAGAATGTACAATCAAGCCCCATTTTGGGCAGTACAGATTTTAAATGCCAAAGGAGTTGAGAGAAGGAGAAAATCCATCACAGCTGATTCTGCAAAAACTCATGGCTCACATGTACATAGCAGCTGAAAATAGTGTGTTCTCACCAATTGTACTGCCACCAGAAAATTATTGAAATTTTCTCCCCACCAAGGTTAAAGGAGGAAAAAAGCAGGGAGGGAGAAGAAAGTACAGGATTATAGACGTTCTCACCTAGGAGGGGAAACAGAGTAGAAATGCAAATGAGGTTGTCAAATTTTGCTTCACCTCTTTCACCAAGCAATTCCACTTCCGAGTGTTTATCCTAGAGAAATATTCTGAATGCACACAGAGTCAGCATTGTTAGTAATCGAGAGAAATTGCAAACGAGTCCATCAGTAGGAAATTGGTTGAACACATTTTATTATAGTTGTACCATGGAATCCTATTGCAGCCATTAAAAGAGAATGGTGTGTTTCTTTATGTACTATCATGGAAACATCATCAAAATCCATTATTAAATATAAAAACATAGCAAGTTGTAGAAGCATCACTATAGTATAGTCTAGTTCATATAAAACACGGGCAGGGAATGCTGTTTCTCTGTGCAATCATTCACTCATTCAGTCATTTATTTGACAATTATCTATTGGGCTCCTATTATGTGACAGGCAGTGTCCTGAGCATCCACAGTGAACAAAATACAAAAGTCCTTATGCTCCTAGAGTTTCCATATAGTGGAACAAGACAGACATGAAGTACATAAACAAGTAAGATATGTTATATATCAGATGATGATGAGAGCATGAAGAAAAATAAGGCAGTGTATGGGGAAAAGAAGTGCCTGGGAGGGGACATTGCTATTTGAATAGGATGACAGAGAAAGCAGAAACCTCAAGGAGGTAAAGATGTTGTGGATATCTAGGGTGAGCATTCCAGGTAAAGGGACTAGCCAGTGCTAAGGTCACCATGTTTGGCATAGGGCAGAGAGAGTGAAAAAAGAAGCAGAAAGATATCAGACAGAGAGCTAATGGGGGCATTTTATGTAGAGCTCTGGGGATCCTTATGAAGACATTAGCTTTTGTCCTGAATGAGACAACAAGCCAAGGGAGAGTTGGGCAAAGGCATGATATTATCTGAGTTCTGTTTCACCTGGCCATTCTGGCTGCTGTGTTGAGAATAGATTATTGGGAAGCAGAAAGATCATTTAGGAGGTGAATAAAATGATCCAGCAAGAAGTGCTGGCAACTTGGACCAGGATGATAGTAGGGGAACTAGGGAGAACTGATTGAGTTCTGACTGCATTTTTAAGGTAGGGTTAACAGGATTTAGCCAAGGAGTAAGCATGAAGTACAAAAAAAAAAAAAAAAAAAAAAAAAGCAGTTGCTCTCTCTCTCTTTTTTTTTCCTGAAGCGAATGAAATAATGAAGTGGTCATTAACTGAGTTGGGAAAAACTATGGGAGGAACAGTTTTAGGTAAAGATATGTTTATAGAAAATGAGAGCACAAGTGGGTGGAAAATCTATATGTATTCTCCTCTATCCATTCTTCTCTTTTTCTTCATACCCCAACTGGTAACTAAGCTCTGTAATTCCTATAGCCAGGGATTTGAGTAGGGCAGACACAGAAGTAGCCTGCTGTCCAAAAATCCTTCTTTTATGTAAAAGACATATCAAACCTCAATGAGGAAATAGTGTGGGGTCTTTGAAGAGAGGAACAAGAAAAGTCACTTGAGGGTAGAGAGCTAGAGAAAGGACATTTCCTCCAGGCTGAGGGTGAAAGGAGCAGCCTGAGGTTTCCAGATTGGGAACCGGGTCCCACTCCCCAGCAGAAGTGCAGGGAATGCAGCAGAAACTTGGAGAGGCGGCAGTGTGGGCTGGTCCATAGGCTCTGCGTCTGCAGCCTTTGCAGAATTTCCAGCCCTGAGCAGTAAGGGGCAGCAGAGAGGGTCATAATTTAGGGGGACCGTGAGGGCAAAGACAATGAGCAGTAATCTGCAGGAAACAATAACCAAAACCCTAAGGGCACCTGCCATGCTTGAAGCACAGCCTAAGACCCATCACTTGGCCTAATGCAATGGTGGAACTCCAAAATGCCTACAATTAAATTTTCTGCTAACTGGACAAGGTGAAGGGTTGGAATCAGATATTACACTGAGTTACAGAAAATTAAAAACACAATATTTCTTGAACATCTGAGTTTCATGTGGCTGGATTTATACTCATCAGACAGGAAAACACTTATCGAATGATCTCAAAGAAGACAGTCCAAACTGCTTTACTCTATGAGTTACATATCGTTTGACTATTTTCCACAAAAATTCACCTGTGGCATATTTGTGTAATTAGTATTATTTTTTATCCTCACCTCATTTTGAATCTCAGCTGTTAAAATCCTGATAAGGACCCCTTTTAGACCAGTAATAATCCTTTTGTCATCACATTTTGCTGTAACATAGATTTTATCCCATGCAATAATGAAAGATTTCTCAATAAAAGGAATATACAATCATTTTTCTTATAAATGAAACTACTTTAATACCCCAGATGAATTAACTCAATGAAGAAATTTTACTAGAGCCACTTGTCAAGTGAACATCATCCTGCATACCACACATCCTCAACAAATCTTATTTGAAAGATCCACCTGCTTGGTGAAGCTAATTATATGTAAGTACATCGTATTTTGAGACATATAGATCTATCTCAGCAATAGCTCTGTTGTAGCATCATCTTGTTCTGGAAACTAAGAATCCTGAACAGGAGGGAAAGATGTATTGTTTGACTGCAGGTAGTTGCTGTATGAATAAGTATACACGTCAATAGTATACACGTCATTTCAAAGTAGGAACTGCCTCGCAGTAGCTGCATTGAGTAAGGCAGGAACCTGAGATCTCCTTGGGCCATTTAAGAAGGGAGTCATGAGTAAACTCAGAGTCTTCATTGATGACTCAATGGCCCCTGATATCACCAGTGGGCCCAGGGAGTCCTCCCAGGCTCCAGACCCACACTCAACCGGAATTTGGAGTGTGAAGTGCTGTGATTCGCCAAGACCCCTAGAGTTCCCATCAGTATCAAAGAGTCTACCTCCAGCACAAATGGCCAACTGCCACTGGCTTCTGTGATAAGTGTTAGATCTGCAATCTGTCCAGGCTCAGGAAACCGCGTGGGCCCTAACCTGGAAAGTGCCAGAGTTGAACTCACTTAATTCTTCCTAATGGAAACCTTTCAATTTGCTCCAAAGGGCACAAGACCATTTATAAACACCTGGCTATCCTAGAGGCTGAAGAACATTTCTTTTTCCCTGTTTTCCACAAGGTCCTTCCAAGAGGATCTCTGATCTATGAATTCCAGCCCCAAAGTCTTCCCCCATTATGGTTACCAAGGTGTGCTTTTCACTGCAGTTTCAAAAATACCCTCCCTCATTATGCCCTTCCCCCTAGTAAATCCCATCCCTGTACTTAGGTTATTTAAGCAGGGAGTAATCAATAAGTCTAGTCTCACCTAGTCTTTACAATACACCTCACCCAGAATCAGTTACATAATTTGTGGGGGCCAACAAAATGAAAATGTGGAACCTCGCATTCGAAATTTATTAAGAATTTAATACACATTAAAAATTATTAAGAATTTAAAGACAGCATTAGTAGAGTATTAAAACAATTAGGAGCCCTTTCTGGGCCCTATGAGACTGCACATGTAACATATCCATGAGGCCAGCCCTGCCTACTCTTTCTAATGAAGGCTCAAGGCTACCCCTCTCACATCCCTACCCCATTCAGTAATGTGATAATAATGCTTTCTTAGAGTCTCTCCTAAAAGATGTGGGTCCTGAGTCAGACCAGAGAATAACCCAGGCCCACCCAGGAAAGAGACAGTCATGAAGTAGACTGACAAGGTCATCCTCGAGCAACTGCCATGTGTAGGGAGGGGGAAGGACAAATTGCTAGTAGGAGATCTTTTATAGGGGAAAAAAATCTTTGGGGAATCATTTTAGGAGTTTAACAAGGTAGAGGAGGGAGGCAGAGTTGTCGAGTACTGAGAGTAAGCACGGACATTCCTGAAACTGCTCATCGACTGCAGGAAGCATCTTCCTTATTACACAGTTGAGAAAACTGAGGCTCAGACAGAATAAGATATTTGCTTAAAGTCATACATGTAGCAAGTCAGGAACAAATGAGGTGTTACTGTGTCTTTTCCTTAAGAAAAAACTACTTTGAGACATTTTTTTTCATATTCTCACAAAAACTTTGAATTCTTACATTTAAGTTACCCTAGTGAACAAATAATAACATCATGGATTACTCAATACATTTGAACTACTACTATTCTATACCAGTCACAGAGCAAAAGATGTTTTACATTTATACCTCTCTCAAACACTAAGATATGGCACCAATTTCTTTCTTATTTTGCAGTGACTAAAAGGTTAAGAAAATTACTTGTAGCTCACATATCAAGTAAGAAGCAGCCATATTTCAAATGTGCATTCAGAAATAGCTGTCTCCAAACCATTAGCCACTGGGCCCTTCTGCTCTATTTAACTGTGAGGCAAACATTCCTAGCACCAGATCAAACCTGAGAGGAAGTACATGTAGATGCAAATGAGCCTCCTTTAAGACCATGACTCTGAAAAGGTAGGAAGGGTGGTTCTGCCTACATCACAGACAATTACAAAAACATAATGTTCCAAATGTACAGAACTCCTAATGAGTAGTCCCACTGAGAGTTTGAATCTATGTTAAAAACAAATATCATTAGAATGTAAACATGGTAAAGGTTAGAACTTTGTTAAAAGAGGCAGCATTAAAGAAACTCAAAATGGCCAGGAGAGAGCTGGTCTTGAGTTCAGGAAGTTATCACCAACTGGCTGGTGTCACTAGGGCCCTTGGTTACTTCCATTGGTTAAAATGAGCTTAACTGGAGGAAGTAATTTCTAAAGGCCTAATTAAGCTCTGCAATTTTTAGAATTTCTATTCCCTATGGAAGGCTTACAAAACTTGTGATATTGCTTATTCCTTTCTTTATTTGTTTATTTGGTTGATTTGATTCAAAGGCCTCTGAGCTTACCTTCCTAGGAAATTTTTATGATCAACTGCTAATAGGAAATAAAGACATCCACCAACTAAAACACTGGAAAACAGGTAATGTATTATCTGGCCTATGACTGCTCTGTAGCACCAAGACTTTAAGGGCCTGGAAGTCTCATTTCTATCCTAAATGTTATCATTGTGATACCATTGCAGCTAGAAAGACAATTTAAACCAGGCAGATCCATCAGCAAGGCCAGGACTCAAAAAAAAAAAAGTGTGGATACCTTCATACAGTTTTAGCCCACCATCAGACAACATTCCTCCCTTGCTCCTTGTATCCCTCACTCTTCTTTTGCTGTTTTTATCTTCTGAACTTTTCTTGGCTGAGTAATCATTTTCCAGGCTCTCACTTACCATTGGTCCTGAGCACACAGTAGGCCTCTATATTTCTGACCTTCAGATCAATTTCTTCACAAGATTCTGCTTGTCCTGTTGACTTCACCAGCTTCCACCCACCCCAAGGAGCCACCCACCCCCTCGAGCTTAATCTCCCAGGATACCACTTGCTCAGGGTCTCAGAGAATTTGACCTGGCCCATTACAAGAGGCGTGGTCTTACTGAACATCAGGAGAACTTGGGCTTATTTCTTAACTTTGCTTTTATTTCTTCATAGAAAATTGGAGACCATAGTATACTACATTAGTTTGTTTTAAAGATGAAATCTCTGAGTTTTATAACTTGGAACTAAAATGTCAATTATTGAAAGCAAAAAAGAGGAATGGAGGTGAAAAGGAAGAAGAAGGAGGGAACTCTAGTGATGAACCCTAAGAGTTAGCATACATCCAGAAAGTTACCCTACTACCATGGGTACCAAATAAGGAAAATGAGATCAGTTAAATTCACTGAAATTTGAGATCAGTAATTTTACGAAAAAAAATGATTTTGATGAAATTAACTCAATCTGAAATTTTGATTTCTAAGCAGTAATAATGATTCCCTTGGCTAAAATCTTGGGCTTTTAGAATGGGAGGGAAACTTACCAAGTAGGGTATCCCCCAAGAGTTCTGACTTAGATCTGTATTTGAGCCAAGACATCTGGTAATTTCAAAAATTGAACTGAATCTTTAACAAACGTAGACACAAATGTGAAGAACATAAAATCACTCTTCAGAATGAGCCTTAATGGGCTGCATTGCCTTTCAGAAACATTTTCTAATGAGCCTCCGGACACAAAGTGATTCCAATTTGCAATGCATTCGAGGCAAAACCAAGAGGAGAAATTACATTTGCTTTTCTGCACTAAGATGTTAAGGGTGCCCAGCTGAAAAGCCTTGAACGCTCAACTGTGGACAATGCTCTTCTTGTTCAGCCCCCTCACTTGCTGGCCTGGTACCGGGAAGACCCAAACACAACGGAGCACTACAGAGCTGTTACAGAACAAAAATCCACAGACAGTCCAGGCAGCAAATAGGGAGGCTTTGTCTGTGGCAGGCACCATGCTAAGCACTGACTGGCTGGAGAAAGAAGAGAGGAAAAGGTTATGAAGATGAAAGAGACACAGAACTCATGGGCCAGGAGTACGTGCTACATCTAGCCTTCTAAAGTCCAGGTCTCCATTCACCCAAGTTTTTTGGAGGATTGGCCTTTAAGAAGCAGGTCTCTGACATTGGAACCCGTACAGACTCTCAGACTATTAACACGTACCCCAAGTTTTCCTGAGTTTCTCAGGGAGACCTGTTCCCTAACATGTGACAGCCTCACATTTGATTCTTGTTTTGCTGATGCACTGAGTTGGTGCTAGTGTCTTAATGTTTACATCCTTCCACATCTTGACATTAATTTAACCTGGGTATAACAAACTCTAAGTTTGCTATGTGGGCTTTTCCACAGGTCACCAAATTTAGAGAGACTCAACACATGACAGATTTTAAAATTCTGGGCAAATTTTATTATTATTATTATTATTATTATTTATACCTACAGCACCTGGTCTTTCTTGGTAGTCTCCCATCCAAGTACTAACCAGACCCAACCTTGCTTAGCTTCCAAGATCAGACATCGAGCTTATTCAGGGTGGCATGGCCGTAGGCCATGGACCATGGCTCCACTGGGACTATGGCTCCCAGGACCTCTGCATGTAAAGCAGAAGTGCTAACCACTACACTATGGAATCACATCCTCTGGGCAAATTTTAAGTCTCTTTTTCTTTAATTCTCCCATTATTTCAACAGCTCTGGTTTAGGAGGCCATCACTGGCCCCTGGCCAGACACTAAGCAACCAATAGAAATAGACCAAACTGAAGCGTCAGGATCAAAGAAAAAGAATTCTTAGGCTTTGGGCATCTTTATAATTTCCAGAGGAACAGCGCTCTCTTCCACACGTCTGGGCTGAAGGCTAGTCCACAGGATTCCATTATGCAGATTGGAAAGTAGGCACCCTCAGGGCAGATAGAGCTCCAAGGATCCACAGCTTGAGGAGCCTCCAGTTCTTTGGATGTCCTTAAGATAGACACGCAAGCACATATCTTGGCAAGCCAAGCCTGGACTAGACTTTAGCCCCATTCAGCCCTAAGCCAAGTGTCTTTGTACAGGTCACAACCAATTCAATGGTAAGCAGTGGCCCTGTTTCAGGGAACTGCTTCCCTTCTTGGCTCCTTCCTGGACTCTTTCCCAAGCATTTCCCAAGCATTCAGTCCATTGTCAGGATGCCTCTGGCCTCCAGAATTACCTTGGCCTCTCCTTACCACTAACCTATTGCCCTACCTGAGGCATGCCTAACTGTAGAACATCATCAACCATGGGCAAGTCCACCAGGCTTCCTTGCTTTCAGTCCCCTGAGATGCTACTAGTATTTAGGATCCTCGAAAGGTTGTTAATAATCGCTCATAACCAATACAGTACAGTGATCAAGAACCTCGCTCTGCAACTAGACTGTCTACATTGCAGTTCATGTTCCATCCTTTCTTAGTTGTGTAAGTTTGAGCAAGTTTCTTAGCAATGTGTGCCTCAGTTACCTCCCCTATATAGCAAGGACAATAATATTAACCTTATAGTGTTGTTAGAAGGATTAACTGGTTAGCACATGAAAAGCACTTAGAGCAGTGCCTGTTCCCATTTAATATTTAGCACTTGTCATGTGCTAAATTTTAACTATTATTATTATGTTCATCCAATGAAAGTTGTTTTATAATAAGAGGTGCTTACAGCCCAAACTGTCCTACTATGTGCCCTCAGTATTCTTGTGTGGTTGAAAATTGTTCAAAATAAAGTTTTGGGAAACCACAAAACAATTTAAGTGAGGGATATGGGTCATCCCTTCCTGCTTTGCCATCGTGCTAGGAGTAGAGTTACATGTAAACAGGTTCATATCACACATGTGTATATGTGTGTACCACAGGTGCATAAATGGGACCATATTTCACATGCTGTGGAAAGCTCCTTCTAAATTCGTTGAGCTCATTCTCCATATTTGTGATGAGCAATAATTACATGAGACAATACATTTAGCGTATCTGCCAGCTCTTCTCCTGCTTTCTAAGTCTCCACATGAACTCATATTCTTCTTTCATCCTCATCCTCCTATTCCCTTCTCTCTCTCCATCAGCATCAGTGCAAAAGTAGGAGGGAATAATCTGCTTCTCAGAGAGGGTCAATACAAATGTGGTGCTGTGTTTACTTTTTGACCTCAGTTATATGCTCTGTGTAATGGAGATGGAGAAGAATGTGAAGACCAGGCTGGAAGGGGTCTCATGAGTTTCATATGAGATTGTGCAGATTTAAGTGCCTGGCACTGCATTCAGTAAACCTTGGTTCTTCTTTCTAGCTATGGTGCTACTTAGAAGGTTGATCCAAATCAGTTCTATTTTTTCGAAAACTCAACACGCATTGTCTTGTGTATAAACCTTTTCTGTTTGGTGTAATTTTTCTGCCTGGCATCTCTCCCTTGTCCTTCCTTACTACTCTGTGTTTTGCTGATGGCAAATCGATGGCACATTTTTCTTAAGCAGCCTGCACGTGGTATTTTACTACCGACCATGAGGGCCCCTGCCTTTTAATTACTCCTGCTGAGCCCGGCACTATATATAACACTAATGTTTCTGGGAGTGCCAGCAATTAAAACCAAAAATAAATAACACGTTACAAGCTGCAAACCAGCTAGGCCCCAGTAATGCTGTGGATGGATAGAGGCTTTTATTTTTAATTGCTTAAGTTTCTCCAGGCCTGTAGAATATAAACACCTGACAAACAGCTGTTTGCTGGGGATTGGAGCAGATGAGGCCTTGACTTCAATCTCTTTACCGATGTTCTTTTCCTTGCTCTGGGCCTCAGGGAACTGCCTGCCATTCTTCTGCCTCAGTGTTGCACTCTGCAAAAGGAAGATGCTCAAGAACAAAGCTGACCATATGCACATATGTTGATGAACATGTTGTTCCTGGTCATGTATCGAATTGGAACAAGCTATATTGATTTTTGCTATTATCTTGTCTGTCTAGCTTGAACAGAATACTGAAATGGTGGTTCTGATGAATATTTATCTTATTTCATCTATTGAATGTGAGAGTTTCATACCAGAGATTGTCTGTAATTAGGAAGAACAATTATAAAAACAAATTGTTAAAGCTCTCTTTAAAGCCTGACTTGGACCTTTAACTATTTTTATTTTTTCTAAGGGAAGTTTTTGTGCAGTGCCCACATGAAAAGATTGTCTATGCTGCCAACAGCTCTCAGTTGTGAAGTATAAGAGTACAGATTCGCTAAGAAGGACCCTAAGTCTCAGCTAGCCACAGCCCCTCACCACATCTTCGAAGGAACTCTAACTTTTTTCTACCTGATAGATACAAGATTAAAGTATTGAAGTGTCCTGACATTATAAATGCATCTCATACATTTTGCAAAATTGTTCTTGGAAAGATTACATCAGTCAAAATTCTGATTTCAAGTTCAGGATTCAGTCTCCCTGTTGGGGCTGTTGGATGGCTCCTTAATGGTTCTTCACAGCACCAAGAGTCATGCGGCCTTCAGACCAGTCTACACTCTGCCCCAGCTCTGAGCAGCCTCCTTGGTGTGACAGAGAGAACAGGAAGGTACATGCTGCTGCTGATTGAGGCAGGGCTCAGCACCTGCCTCCCCAGCCAGCAGATGGCTGCCTTGCGGTTGCCCCACCCTAGTCTTGTTGACTAGTAAGGCGTGATGTAAAATTCAAACACATTGGTGCAAATCCACATACATTTCCCTTCACCCGTGGGTGCTGGTGGCTTTTGCTGCAAGCAAAGCACCTCTCTCAAAAGCAATAAATAATGAGCCTTGACAGCAGCAGTACTGAACTAAGGCTGACTCATGAATGTCATCGTACTTCCCTGCGATGGGCATTAGTCCATGTTCAGCCCTAAGCCAGAATGTCTACATAGAGAACAAAGCTGATTATCTGAACCACAGCTTTATTCGAGACCTGTTGCTAATGCAGGCAAACAAGTAAGTGCGAGGCCTGGCCACACTTTTAGGAGAAGAAACATCTAAGGACTAGAGGCCAAGAGGGCCTATGATTACACTGTCTATTTGTTCCCATTGCCTATTGCTTCCTCTTGATATTTTCTTGCGAAAGGATGGAGGCCATGAATAGCTTTCAGTTCTATGAGAAGTGTCAGCCTACCTTATTCATGAAAATCAAGAAATTACATGTGCCAACAAGCCAAAAAAAAAAAGTACTAGCTCTCTCTTTCAACTCCAGCATTGCTGGCACCTGTCAATGTTCTGGGCACCAACCTCCCTTCCCTGGGGGAGGGCTGAGGAAGAGGACAGGGGATATGCTATATCAGCAGCCCAGCCGTCTGGCGCAGCCCAGCTGTCTGCCACAGCCCAGCTAAAAGTTCAGGTTCATTGCCTCTCCATCTCTTTTCAAGTCACATCCATCAACATCCTTTTTTCACCCTGTCAGGTTCCTGGCCTCCACCCCCACCTCCAGCTCAGCCTTGATTGGCAGCTTTCCTTGTACAAATGTTTTATTTCTCATGTTGATGGATATCTTGGCACTGCTGCCCCAGTTATATACTGGATTGAACACCATACCCATTTAATTTGAGGGATAATCTTTTTTCTCTTTTAAATATGGAGTGTAGATGGTTAAGATTCCTACCTACAGGCCATGATGCTATTAGACATTTTGGCCTCTGAGAGAAGGGCCAGAGGAGAATACAAGAATTCTTCCATTAGAGTGCAAAAATGGCACAGGAGGAAAGTTCCGTGTGACTGCTGGAGGGAAAATGAAGAGGCTATACATCATATTCCGCAGAAGGTGCAAATGTACCTTCAGGGCTGGACAGAAAAGACAAATGTGGGAAATTAGCCTTTGTAAAATAACAAGGAGAGGTAAGACCCAGTGGTAGGTATGTGAAGAGTACACACACTTCCAAAGGACATTGAAATTCAAGTTGAAAAATAATTGCTATCCAAAAAACACCCATCCACAGACCACTTTAAGGTATTAGTTTGCAGTTCCTTGATAGTGGCAAGTACCTGTTTAGAGAGATAGACACTTGAGCATCAATCCTCAGCTCTGCCGCTTACTAGCTACCTGACTTTGGAAGCATAACTTCACTTTCTGAGCATTGTTTCCCTGTTATAACACAGAAATGATAATGACACATTACAGTTGGGAGGTTGCAGGAGCTCTTCTGTAATGAGCCCAGTACAAGGAGCAAATAAACATTTGGTTCCTTTGCTCTGAAGTCTTCTAGAGAGTTCACTTTCACTAGGCAGACAGTAGTTGAGGTGTCATCTCCCAATAGGTCAAGTAGATGGGTCTCTTACAAATGCATTGAGTTATCGAAGTAGGTAATCTGGGGACATCTGGTCAGTGAGGGAGCCTCACTGTTGTCTAATAATCCTCAGCGAAAAGTTCTTTCTCAAGCAAGAGGCCTTGGAAATAGATAGGAGCTCAGCAGTATCATTCATTTATTCACTCATTCATTCACAAACTCTTATTAAACACCTACGAGGTACAAGACACTATGACTTCTTTCTGGTTTTCTCCTTCTGAGTCCTTTAACTTCAACCTCGGAGTTTATTATAGGCAGTTAAGATTGGTGTTCTGATTTTGCTAAGATCACAGAAGTACGAAGATAATCTTTGCTTTATCCAGCCATAAATATTGATTAGATGACTTTTTAAATCATCTAATTGCTAACCATGCTTAGGCTTAGAAATGTCCTTTGCCTGATTTTCCCTCAAAGCAGCTGCACAGGAACCTGGACTACAATTTTCCAAACACATCTATCAACATTACGCCCAGCTCTATACTACCTACAAAAATGTACAAGGCACTTAAAACCACAGCTGGTTTTCAGCACTCACACTGTAATTCGCCAATTACCAAGGCTTAAAAAATCATTTCAGGGTGGACCAGGCATTATGTAAACCACAGATATAACAGTGATTATATCTTGCCCTTCTTAGGGGCTCTCACCTCAACCACAGGAATCTCTTTGCTAATACTAATTAGTTGTATTTGTTTGGGGATGCCCCCTGTGGAATGCAGTAGGCACTGGAAAGTGGAAGAGAAGCCCTGAGCCACTCTATCAATTGAACAGGAAGGTCAGTGGCTCTGAGACCAACTTTATTCCTCATGGTGTGCCAGAGAACAGAATAGGGCAACAGAGGTGGTTTTGGCAAAGGTTGCAGAAACCAAGGGAAAAGAATGGAGTAATGATGGCCTAAGGATTCTCTAAATTCATAAAGAGAAGGAGAAATTTAAATTGTGATTGGGGTAGTGAAGAACCGAGTGAGCAGCTAACCTGACTGCCTGCACCTGGTTTTGATTTGCTGAACCTCTTGACCTGGACACCAGGATAGTCATTTAACTGATGCCCTGCCTCTGGCCTTTTTTCCTAGTAAACCTGCTCACTACTATCAATCTTTCCATATTATGGTTTCAATCGGGTGATTATCTGTTAGGAATCTCTAATAATGTCTAATCCAACTGCCTTCTTATAAGTGCCAGAGGGAGTTCCAGCCTGCTGCTTGTTTTTATAATAAAGTTTTATTGGCACATGGCCATTGTTCATTTATATAGGGTCTATGGCTGCTGCGGTGCTTTAGCAACCAAGCTGAGTAGTTGCAAAAGGGATCATATGACCTACAAAACATAAAAAATTTACTATCTGACTCTTTAAAGAAAAAGTTTGTCAATCCCTGTTCTTTGGGGGCACTTTTGATACTTTTCCTCCAAAGCACTCTGAAGTAAAAAGTATATTCATTGGCTTCTTACAAGTGAAAAATACTCTGAAGTCTCCTCCTTTATTGTAAAATCGTGTGACTATTCCACTACAATGTATTCATGTTTGTCTTAGTATAGAAGTCATAGTTATTTTGTTTGTCCCAAATCTACAAATAAAATTGAATACCCAAGAAAATGTACAATGGTTTTCTGCTCCAAGATGAGAAGGATAGACTCTTGGGTTAAATTCCAAATCTTTCAGGCTAATATTTGAGTGTCTATGGTGTAAGTGACCTAGAAGTTGAATAGAAGTTGATTTAGTCAGGGCTCAGTCAGGAAAACAGAAGCCAGTCAAGGTGATATAAAAAGAGGAAATTTTACAGAGAAAATTGATTACAAAGAAGGTGGAAGAACAAAGATGGTGAGGGGACAGTGAGACATCTAAGAGCCTGGCACAGTAGGAGGCAGCTACCCCTCTCCATCACCAACCACCCAGGACTGGAGACAAAGGGAAGAGACAGAATCACTAGAACTCTGGAGCTGAGGTCCATCCCACAAAAGATTGACCTGTGATGGCCTTGGACTGGAGTGATAGACGAGCAGTAGTATATACCAAGGTCTCTCCTTCTCTCTTCCCTTCAATCTCCCACTGGCATTCCCTACTGGCTGAACCCAGCTAGAAGCCTGGGAACTGAAGTGTTTTGGAAAGATTACAGAGTAAGAGAAGGGTAGGTAATGGATCTGAAAGCAAATAAGCAAATGACTGGCACAGATAGCCATTAGGAGAGGTTGCTGTCAATAGAAAAGTCCAACCAGGTGGCCACCCAGAAGCCACAGAGAGGACAGGGCCTCAGTGAATTCATTACAGCGCAGGATCTGGTTCACAGAGCTACGACCCAGAGCTACCCTCTGACCACAAATTATTGACTCATAGGAAGAGTCACTGACAAAATTCATCTGAAAAGTAGATGTATAAAAAAAAAAAACAGAGAAATCATCTAGCTGATGAGCCATTGAGAGGCCTGGACACTATTTCCCCTTATGAAAACTGCAAGGGAATCTAAATCATCTGCAGACTCTTTGGAGCATAGAGGAAGAACCAGGGGGCACTTGTTTTTATGGTCAGTACATTTTGGGGCATCAGGTTTTCATAGGCTGAGCAATCATCTCCATAGTAAGGCTACACATACTATCAAAACCAGATCCATCTCATCTTTGGGTCAAGGCTCCTCTCCATAGAACTGTGCCTACAGGAGCACTGCCAGCGTTTGCTCATTTGACTAACTGTCATGCTTTCATGACTGGCTAATGAGAAACTCTTTATTTAGATAGGATAACACAATCAATCATGTCTTAATCTGGCATGGGAGACATTCTGCCTCTTTGAGAATACACATTTTTTGCTTTTACTCATTGCATGTTGCTATTATGACTTAACTCAGAAAGCAATCATTTACAGAATATTGGCATAGTGGGATGGGGGAATGAAATGACCTGTTTACTATTGCCCCTCACATTCCACATGCAGACCCTCTCTATGTTGTTTTCCTATGTGTTTGTTTGTTTGTTTATTTGTTTTTGGTCCTTGGCTGTAGAAGACAATTCAATACGCTGACCATGTCCTGAAATCCCCACCCACAGGACTTTGCTGATCTGCTTTTTCCCAAGGAATGATCATTCTCAAGCTCCCTCTAGTGCTCAAGGCCCAACTTGGTGCCCATCTTTCATTGGTCTGTCCAAGTCAAGCTAATATAATTAGTACTCTTCTAAGGCCAAAGTATCTTGTTTAAATCCTTCTTTATGTAAAATATGCTATCATTATTATGGTCATAGGTCTGGTGTGACTTACAAAATTACACACCAAGGGGCAGGAATCATGTCTTTCTTACCTCTGTATCTCCAACAGTGCTTGATATACACTAGGAGCCCAGTTATCTGAATGAATAACTGTGACAGATGGTTTTTCCAAAGACTTTCCCCTAAATCATGTTATTATTAGATAGATTTCATTTTTAGAATGTTCTTTCTTCTTTTGATCTAAAATCTTGTCATGTTCATCAATTTGTCTTAGGTCATCTTCTGGAGTTACACAGAATAATTCTATTCCTTCTTCCATGTAACAACTCTTTGGATATTTGATTAGAGGTATTAGATTGTGCCTGAGTCTCCTTTTCTCTCAACCATCCTTTCTACACTTTGGGCTATCTATAATACCCATTACTTTGGCTCTGTCTAATAAGTGTCCGTTCTACCCTCCACACCTACTGGATTTTCATTTAAATTATGCCTGACATTGAACATGATTAATATATCTTTAATCATTGTCATGCGCTCTTGAAAGTCATTTGAAGTAACCTAATTCTCTCATAGTCCCCACTCTAATATGAGGTTTTCAGCTCTTCTGAATTATATAGGCTACAGACCACTTTTTTTCCAGACTAGCTCTACATTATTGCATTTGTGGGTTCAATCTACAGATGCTAGAGCTGGACCCTATTTTGAGGTTTGAGCTGTCCCTACCTAGCCATCCTCTCAGTTGCCACAGAGGTCTTAATTAATATTCAAAGTGCATCAATATAAATGTGTTCAATCTTATAATAATCTTCTAGAATCTGATCTTGAGGCAATCCATCGCTGCTGTGCATGGTGAAGATAGAGAAAGAGAGAGAGAGAGAGAGAGAGAGAGAGGAGAGAGAGACTGAAAGAGACTAAAGATCTCTCAGACACCCAGCCCCAAGCTGCCTGCATATTGAGGACTCACAACTCAATCAGGCTGCCCTCAGTTCTCCTCAGACAGCTACAAGAGCCTGCCTCCAACCTATTCTCCATACAGCGTCTGCCTTGAATTTTTTAATGTAAATCTAGTCATAATACTTTTCTACTTAAAAGACTCCAATGGTTCCCTTTGTTCTTGGGACAAAGACCAAAATTCCTAATATGATTTGTGTGGCCTTCCATAGAACCTTTAGAAACCATTAACTGTCCCTTGCTTCCCCACCACAGATTAGATCGAGCAAACCCGTCTATTATGCAGTCTTGTAGCCCCATATATCAGTACCATGGTCATGTAATTTTACATTTATTCATGTGACTCTTTGATTTATGTCTGTGTTCCTATCTAGATTGTAAGCTCATGGGTCAGACACCTTGTCTGTCTGTTTCTGCTCATCACCATAGCCCCTGCATCAGGCACTGGGCCTGACACATAAAATGTCCTCAATAAGTATTTGTGAATGAAGAGAAAGAAGAGTAGTAAGTATTGTTGGCTGATTCCTAGCCGCCCCAAATTTATCCATGTCCTAATCTTCAGAACTTGTGGATATTCCCTTATATGGTAAAGGGGAATTGCAGGTGTGATTATTAAGGATCTTGAGATGTAGAGCTTCTCCTAGAATATCCAGACGGGTCCGTTGTGATTGCAAGGCACTTACAAGAGGGAGGAAATGATGCCAAAGGAAGAAGTAGGAGGTGTGAGAATGGAAGCAAGTGGTTGAAGTGGTTCAAGGAAGGAGTCATGAGCCAAATAGAGATAGCCTCCAGAAGCTGACCTTTTCCATGCTCAGTCTCTACCCACAGTGACTGCCTAAACACTAGTAACTCAGAGGGCTTCAGCAGCCCCTGTGACCTCTATGCTAATATTCACGAGTGGTGGTGGGGCACCAGCTAAAGCCCGTGTCTTCTAGGTCCTTGTCCAGTGCTCTGTCAACTACCTACAATGCCTCTCTGTCCATAGATTAGAAAGATCTGGATGCTCCAGGGCTCTACCTCGGGAGGAAAAAAAAATGACTCTTACTAAAACTTTGACAACCCAAGGGCCCCAACTGTATTTCCACCCAAATCCCACTCAAGTGTTCTCCAGAGCATGTCTTTTCAACCTCATTGCAGGCCAAGACTTGCCTGGCATGTGTCCTAATTTCTCTCTGCCTCAAAGAAGCCCCCTGACTGAAAGAGGCAGTTCTCATATTCAAAGGAGTACAAACTCCCTGCCTCAGCAAATGACATGACATTTGCATAAAGCCTGAATTGAGATGCTCTGGAGCTGGTGATGCATTTAGAAAGACCCTTGCTCTGTTCCTGTCCATCAGCCTCGCCAGAGATCATCTGGCCCACGCCTCTGTTTCCGCACAGCTAGCCTCACAGCCAGAGCAGGGAGGCAGGAATTGGGCCAGCTGCCTGACGACTTTAATGTTAAAATGTGTTGAACATTCACAGGCCACAGAACTCTGCTAAGTGAACCAAATGGGCCTCCCTAAAGCCATATGCTCACTCTGTCGCATCCCAGCTGCAGCCCTCCTGCAAACAGGGAGCAGACTTGCTGGGGAAGCTTTGTGGGATTTTTTTTCCCTTCCTGTTGAACTGCTAATACCAGATGCTGATGTCACAATCCAAGAACTGGCAGAGAAAAGTCAGCAGCAAGTGGAGCATCCCCAGAGAGCAAGAACCTACCCTTTCCTAACAAGCACTTTTTAGAGGCATCTTTAGACTGTCGCATCCCCTGTGTGTACTTAAAGGCTGAGATCATTACTGAGTGGTTAGGAGCTGTGGCAGAGACTGGCTAGCTCATCACTAAGACACTTTTTCTCTTGGGCACACAGCTAGACCACATTTGTGTCAGCCTTCCCTATAGTAAGGTCTAGCCAATCACTGAATTTGGGGCAATGGAACGTACTATGTGCAACTTCCATAAAAACATGAATCTTCAGTGATTTAGGTTGACCGACCATCCCAATCTGCCCAGTACTGTCCCATTTTAGCCTAAAAGCCTGTCTTCTGGGGAATCTTTTAGTCCCTGGCAGATAGGAATAGTCATGGTTATTCATGGTGGTGGTCTTTCTGACCCCATTATCACAAGCCAAAAGCTCCCAGGCCCTAGATCATGGTTCTCAAACTCCAGCAAGCATCAGCAACACCTGAAAGGCTTGTTGTAATAGACTGTGCTGGGCTCCAGCCCAGTATTTCTGATTCAATAGGTCTGGGGCAGGGCCCAGGAATTTACATTTCTAACAATGAAACTGGTGCTGCTGGACAAGGGACCATGCTTTGAGAACCCTGCTCCTAGGTCAGTGGTTTCCAGACTTTATACTACATCTCAGAGTTACCTGAAAAGTGAAAAAAAAATCCTATTACCTGGGCTGCTCCCCAGATCAGTCTCACCAGTATTTCTAGGCCTAGTCAGCTATTATTTCTAAAGCTCAATTTTCAGCCACATTTGAGAACCAGTGCCCAAGATTAGTGTTTTCAAACATCAACATTCCTGTGAATCAATCACCTGGAGATATTAAAATGCAGACTCCTAGTCAGTCTGGGTAATAGCCTGGCATTTGGCATTTTTAGCAAGTTCATAAGTTGTAACGGAGCTACTGGTCTGGAACCACACTTGGAGTAACAGGCCTCAGCTCAGTGATTCTAAGACTTAGCATGCATCGGAATCACCTGGAAAACCTTATTAGAATGCAAAGATTGCTGGGCCCCACCCCCAGAATTGCCTACACAGTAGGCCTGGGGCAGGACCTAAGAATTTGCATTTTTAACAAAAGGTCCCAAAGGAAGTTCTGGCTACTCTTACCAAAAGAAGAAAAAGGAATGGATTTCACCACTGGACCAACGGCAAATGTTAACTACCTTGATACAGATCTTGATATATTTTGGGGAAGCATGCACACTCCTGAAATTAACAAAAAACACTATGTCTGCCAAAGTTCTCTCTCTGATGCTGGAAAATGGTCACAATGACAAAAATTCATTTTAATCTTAATATTAACTATATAGCTTCTGATAGGGGCCAAACCAGTCCAGGTTAGAAATATCTCATTGTCAATACTATCACGACCACAGAAACAATAGTGACAGCGATGGCTGCTGCTGCCGCCACTAGTATTGCTAATAATAATACTGAGTAACATTTATAGACTGCGTCCTATGTATCAGGTGCTGTCATAAACACTTAAACTTTTGTCCTTACAGCAACCCTGGAAGACAGGCACTATTAGTGCCTTCTCATTGCATTTGAGGAAACTGAGGCACAGAGATTAGTAATATTTCCAAGGTCATGAAACTACAACCAGGATTTGAAACCAAACAGTCTGACCCCAATATTCACTATCCTAATTATTGCTCTGTACTGTCTCCTTCGGGGACCAGAAAAAAAAAAAAAAAAAGAACAACCTGAAAAGAGACATACAGATATTATTGTTTAAGATAATTATCACTAATGTCCTTGCCTTTTTGTCATGTCTTAAACTTCTGATATTCACTAAGGCTTTCATTGTTTACAGAGAAAATATAAAACCATAGGAAAAAAGGACATGAAATAGTCCAACAAAACCTCAAGGATCACTGAACATCTCCAAATAACTGCTTTGTAGCAGAAGCCTCTGAAATTTGTCAACAAAGCTTTTCCAGCCTCCATCCTATGGATATTTTGTGCTTGATGAGAATCAGAAGCATTTTCCTACCCATCTGTCACTTTTGACAAGTCATTTAACCTCACTTAGCTTCAGTTTCCTCATCTACATAGGCAGTGTTAGGA
Source organism: Rousettus aegyptiacus (assembly GCF_014176215.1). Lineage (NCBI taxonomy): Eukaryota > Metazoa > Chordata > Mammalia > Chiroptera > Pteropodidae > Rousettus > Rousettus aegyptiacus. The sequence goes on along the minus strand of NW_023416311.1, from coordinate 24,554,133 downwards.
ACAGAATCTGCCTCATAGAATTGTAATGAAAATTAAACAAATATTACATGTCAAGCGCTGAGTTTAGTGTCTGTCCCATAGTAAGTATTAAAGAAGCATTAACTGTTATGAGTTATTAGTTTCATAAGTTAAAATTTCTACTTTGAAGTATTATTATGAGGATTTGAAATAATATATGTCCAGTGCTCTGTCACTTTAGTGGCATATGGCACTAAATAAACATAAAAAGTGCTAGTGATTATTAATACCCCCACTATGTATCATGTTACCTTTAAATGAATCCATATTTATGGAGCACTTATCATGTTTCCAGCATTTATGCATTCAACAATTGTTAGTGAGAAGGGTCACACTCGGCACATATTTTGATGGTGAAGCCAAGAGAATTTATCGATGGATCAGATGTGGGGTGTGAAAGACAGAAGTCAAAGATGATCATGAGCACACAGTCCTATTCATTACAGAACAGAAAAATAAAGACATGAAGCTGGAGACAGGACATAGTACAGATCATAAGGAAACCTGTGTATGAGAAATTTGTTCTTCACTCAGAGGGCAATAGGGAGCCATTGAAGGGCTAAGAGTGTGGAGTGCAGCCTTGAAGATGAGCCCTACTACAGTAAAACCAGTAGAAACTCTTACATAATATAATAGTTTTGGTAAAACATAATGAGGCCTGAACCGAGGCAAGAGCAGTAGAAATGGTTAGGAGGGTAGACACATAAGTGAAATGTTCGTGTACCGGCATGAATTGTAAAAGGTGAGGAAACAGAGGAATCCAGATGGAGTTCCAGGCTTCTGGCATTTTAGCAGAGATTGCCACTTACCAGTGCTTCTTCATTCTTCCCTTCTTCATTTCCATCAGAAACCTAGCTACCGTGAGCTCTTAAAAAAAATATTCCTTGCATATAAAGATAACCATGTGACGTCAGTCTAGCCAATGAGAGATGTGTTGAATGAAACTTTCCGAAAAGCTCCTTAAAGGGGCTCACTCAGCAGGACACACCATCTCATCTCATCCTTCTTCTTTCTTCCTAATTGGAATATGGACAGGGAAGTAGGCTGAGAGGGGGCATGCAGGGGCTGTAATAAAACCACAGAGAGGAACACACATGAAAGACAGCTAAGCAAAAGCACTGGATTCCTGATGATCCCACACAACCATGGTGCTAGGCCTGGGCAGCTAAATGATGGCTGAGCAAGGAGAAGGTCGAGGGAAGAGCTAACACTATAATTTTCATAACATGCACAATGATTTTAATCTGTTCTCAGGTAGAGAGGGAGGTGCGTCATTTTCTTTTGGCTTTTCATCACTTGCCACTGGATAGAACCATAGAACCATAGAATTTAGGGGTCGGCAGTTTTCACTTTTAAATCACTCTTGTCTGCCAAGGGAAATGAAATGATGTGGAATTGCCTCTGGTAACTGATACATCAGTCCAGCAGGAAAATCCTCTGGACCCTGCTTCCAGAGTTTGCCTTCATTTCTGCCCAGACTGCACTGAGATGTCTTAATTCAGGTTCAGACCTCAACTACTAAGTTCCTCAGCACTTTTTACATGCATTTTATCACAGTTTCCCCTTCAAAGAATAACTATGGGTATATTTCTATAAGGCAATGTTTTGAAAGGAAAAAGATGTTTCACTGTTGATCTCAAAAGGAATGAGTTGGCTTATGTTCCACCCCACAGAAGCCAGGATGGTCTTCCTCCATGAAGGGCCCCCCTGATGTGGCTATCTTGACCTTGTGTAATGTGCCCCCATCCAGGATCTTGCTTCTGCCCTCCTTCCCTGCTGCCCAGAAATGTGATATTGTTGGTGCATGTAGAGCATATCCCTCTCTCAGGGGAAAACTCACATTAACTAAGCATGCAGGCCCGATGTTTAAAACAAAGTGGCAATTTCTCAATTTACAGTGAGAAAATTTAAGTGGTATATAAAAATGTTTCAATAACATACCAACAGAGCGAAAAGAATTTGTTTAATCAACTGCCTGTTTGAGAGCCTGATATATAAGCGCAGTTGGCCCTTGCAATAGGACCAAGACACTTGGACTTGGTGAACCGCAATTTTCACATCCATCCCTCATTGGTGACACCCATGACTCCAGCACCAAAAACACTTACATACCTTTGCTCTAGGCCTTACCCCCTGAGAGGATCTACATTTTTATAGGAATTCTATCATTTGCCAAGGTCTTCCTTTGAACGTGTGAAGAACTATAGAAAGGTGGCTGTCTATCCTTACTGTCTCTTTAAGGTGACTTTGTCATCTTCGGCTCTGATCTATTATGTATCCATATTAAAGTTTAATGTTCAGAAGGCATCCTTATTTCCCTCATTTCTCAGTTCTTAAGCAATGACTCACTTTAGACCCCAAAGACCAACAAGAGCAATGAAACTAGACTGATTTCTGCCTGTGGCAAAAGGAGCCCTTCTCATAACTTCTTAGTATAATTTTATGTTTAGTACCAATGAGACTTTAAATTCTGGGCTGTAGGGAAATTTTTCAGGAAGGCCCCATGTAGCCCTTCTGCTTAGATAGTAAGCCACGATTTCCCTAGAAAGGGACTTTAGGAGCAAGATATCTCCGGAATTCCAAAGCTGGTTGGACATAATTGTGCCTCTGTCAGTAGGAGCCAGTGCAGGGCTTAATTAGTGTTTGAATCTTATAGGGCAATCACTGGCATGGTAACATAACTATTTCTCTATTGTTGGCACTTCCTATAGTTCTAGCCCTCTCTCTTCTCCCTAGCAGGCCAGATTAATCATACTGTATTTGGACATCTAAATGGTGAGCCTACATAAAAAGGGGATTTTTGGCAGCAGAGATGGGTTCCGAACTGGCACTGGCATGATGGAAACAACTTTCTGTTGATGCACAAGTCACCATATGCAAAAAAATATATCATTCCAAGCAATTTACAGGGGTTGATGGCAGTAGGGAAAAACACGGGAGTAAACAAGTCTCTTGGCTCCTTCCTCCCTTTAAGCTGGCACCCATCTCCAAGCAAAAAGCACCAAATCAGCCATCGGCCCTCCACCCCTGGAAGTCCAGGCCAGAAACATGGAGGCGGTCAGGAGCAGGACACTGCTGCCTGCTCCCAGCCTGTTCCCAACTATTCCCAGGGCACACCCTCTGGACATCACCTACAAAATGAGATGGTTTAATTCTTCGGAATCTAAAGCTCCTTCCAATTCTCATGTTCTATTTTAATTGGGGGTTTATTATAAAGTCACTGCTCTTCAGGCAATAGGGAGCAATTCATTTCATAATAGAAAACAGGAATCAGCAGGTATTTATGGACATCTTCTACATCTAAGGCACGCTGCATTCTGCCAGGGGAGACTCAGTTACTATGGAGGTGTTACTTTGATTCTACCATTTTGTCTTGGTGATTATTTGATACAGTAGGAATAAGAAGTCATTAAAAAGACAAGGTTTTCTTTTCTTATTTTTCCCTATGTTCTGCGCATGCCAGTTTCTCTCACCTCACACCTTAGCTCTATCTCATCTCTATCCTACCCCAGCTCCTCAGATATACCCCTAGACTCGGGGATGTGGTAAGGTCAGAGAGGGGGACAGGGGGTTGGCTGAAAGTCAAATATGGGTACAACTGAGGACGGTGGTGGTGGTGGTCAGCAATGGATAGAATTAGAGACTGACTTCATGTGGGATCTGAGTTCAAGACTTTACCAGCCTTGCATCCTTGAGCCCTACTTCCCTTGTATAAAATGGGCTTAAGAACACATCTGCCACATAGGCTCAATATGAGGGACAGGAGAAATATGTATGATACACATCAAGTACTTAACACAGTGCCTAGAACAGAAGAAGTGCTCGATTAAATAAAGAAATTAAGATAATAGGGATGAGTGAGATTTAGAAATGTGACCATCGTTCAAGATGTCTGTGTCTAGTTACTAAGGGATCTCATAAAAGTTACATCTATCAAGAGAGCTGTGTCGAATCAGTCATTCTGGAGATATCACAAGGGCTTTGTGGAGGGAGTGACACTCAATACCAAGTAATATTTACATTGCAGAGATTGGGACAGGGCATCCAGGCCCAAGAATAGCATGAGTACAGGCAGGGAGTTGGACATCTCAGGAGAGGTCTAAAACAGTAAGGAAGCGATCCACACTCTGTGCACTGTCTGCCCTCCAGACCCTAGGAAACGGTGGGAAGCAACAGAGGGAGCCCAGGGCTCCCCTTAGGATATGAGCTCCTCTTTGTCACTTGTAAGCTTAGGGAACCTAAAAATTGTAGTGTAGCTGCCTATGTTCCAACCTTGGATATACCCCTTACTAGTAGTGTGACCTTAGGCAAATTATTTAACTTCTTGTGCCTCAGTTCCTCAGGTACAAGATGAGGTTAATAGTACCAATAGTATTGTAGGGGTTAAATGAGACAAAGCAAGGATAGCACATAGCCTGCACTCACTGAATGCAAGCTACAATAACCGCATATAAATATACAATAATATAATATAGTATCCCCCAAGCTGGAAATGCACGGGATATTGTGCGTATTGCTATTAATTCTCTGAGCACTGCTTGTCACCAACAACAGGTCACTAGAATAAACTGGGGAGTTAAGGTGTGTTCAGATTAGATTTTCTTTTCAACAACAAATAAAAACAACATTTTAAAGAATAATGATTATCTTTGAAACTAATTTCAACCTCTTGGTGGGCAACTTCAGCGAAAAAATGATGACAAGTGATGTTTATTGAGAACTTACTATGTGCTAGACCTGCTCTAAGAACTTCAGATATATCAATAAATTCTTTCTATTTCCTTCGCACCCCTATGAGGTTTTACTGTTGGGTAAATTTTAGAAAAGAGAAGCCAAGGGCTTCCTTAAAAGGGCTTTTTGTATCTAACCTGGGCTGGCCCAACATGAAATAGGAGCTCATTTCTCAAGGCAAAGAGGCTTCCAGAGTACTCATCTGAAATTTGCTTCAAATCGTAAATATACTACATATGGGAGTTGCTGACTGTCTCAGCACCACCATCATCAAGAGAAACACTTGCCAAGCTGGGGTATCTCCCTAGGCTGATGCAATCAGAACAGCCTGCCCAGTAGGTGGTGGGCATCAGTGGGTGAAACCACTGCCACTCCATGATAAGAGACTCTGTGATTCTCCCGTCCTGGAAACACACACACACACACACACACACACACACACACACACACACAGAGAGAGAGAGAGAGAGAGAGAGAGCGAGAGAGAGAGAGAGAGAGAGAGAGAGAGAGAGAGAGAGAAGAGTCTGAATCTTCCAAAGGGTAAAAGCTAGACTGTCTTTTTCAGCAAGTGAGAAGCTATGAGGCCATTGCCATGGATGATTATCAGCATCATGTTCCCTGTGCTGAATCAAGTTCAGAAGCATCTTTATGGGACTCCCCCAGAAGGTACTTGGATTCAGAAAGGAGGAGCGTTCAGATTTCCCAAGGATTTCCACTCACAGAAGCTACTACCTATTTTGCCTCCAGCTCTGTCACTTGGTTTTGTTTACTCTCTTCCCTATGGGACAGAAGCACCAGATCCCTCTCCAGAGACAGACAGACAGTCAGATACAGACACACAGAGAGAGAGAGAAATGGTGGTTTGGAAATTTCTAAGAAAAGGCTTTGATCTGGGGAAAAAAAATAGAGGCTGTCCATTTTTTGACCCATCTCTCCTCTCGACTTTCTAAAAGATAATATTTTTATCCCTTAAAATTTTAAACATTTAAAAGTTTTTCATTACTTATCATCTATAAGATAAGCTTAAATTTACACCTCTTCAAGGAGTTCACAACTCCTAAGGAGTATAAACTCATGTGCAACCAAACTTGGTGGCTAACAAAATAAAATGCATGCTCTGTGGATGTATGCAAAATGGGTAAATCATAAGGAATGGGTAAACTATAAGAAATTCTGACACATACCCATCCTACAAGGCCCCAAACTCCTACTAATAAAGCAGGTAAGGTGCTGGACACAAACTCGCAGTGTATCGAGATCTATCCTATGAGTTCAGACACTTGTTTTTCTTTAGAAACTGTCCACTTGGCAGGCATACATATGTCTTCCCATGGAGATGTGGTACAGGATGTTTCCACCCATATGGAGGGAGAAGGGAAGATGGAAGACAACATCTAGAAATGGGTGGCCAGAGAAGCTCTACAAAGCACCACCCAAGGAGGGAGGAGGCAGTCTGAGGCAGGTAGTTCCATGTATTTCATAAATTAGACTGGATTTGAGCAATCTGATGTCAACCCAGTGTAACAGCTTCTATGGGGTAGGAGCAGATAGGATAGATCTCCAAGGTCCAGGGTCCCCAGCAAGGCAGGGGTGAGGCAGATGTCAAGAGTCACAATGGCAAAAGCCAATGTCAGGGGTCAGACAAGGCTTGAAGTTCAAGCATCAGGGTCTTAAATACAGTAGCTGGTTAAGGTCAGTACAAGAGCACAGGGAGAAGCCTGCTCACCTACAAGCAGGGCTTCCCTATTGGTCTAGCTCCTCAGAGTGCATTGACGTGCTTCTACAGCCAACAGAGTCTCAGGCCCTTGTCAGGGCCTGAGTAAAATGATTCCAGCCAAAGTCCTGACAATATTGTTCTATTCTTTTTGTGGGCACCAAAGGATCCCCAAGTTTAAAGGAAAAAATATGCAGTGGTCAAAGTCGGGTAATTTGCAGCCATAGTTTAGTCAATTGGCTGCAGGTCTTCTTGAGAGTCTTCAAAAATCAGTTTCTATCTAAAACTGGCACAATATGGTAAACCTGGAGAGGTTGGTTCTTGGTGGCCCTCATGATCACTTTCCTATAGGATTCAAGGACTCTGCCCCACCAGTACACGTAGAGATGCCCCTTCTATGTCATGCTTATAAGAAGCCAGAGTTAGGCCCAGCTGACTCTCCCAGGAGGAGAAGCAATACAGCATCATGGTATGGCATTATTGGCTGTGTTACTTTGGACAAGTTATTTCATTGCTCTGTGTGTTTTTCCCATCAATAAAATAGTAATGACAATAATAGTACCCACTTCATAACCTTAGTTTAAAGATTAGATTAAATATGTGTAAAATTCTTATGTTGTAAGTGCTGGATAAATTGTAGGTATCACTATTTTTTTTTAAGTGGGCAACACTTTCTCCAAAGAAGTGAGTTTTCCAGAGTTGATTGAACTCCATGCACTGAAACACTGAATGATTGAAAAGAAGCACAAACCTCAAAGCTCTATATTCCTATCATGTAGAAATCTACCCACCACTTCCATGAGTAGGACAGGCCTGGCCCCGAGTTTAACTCTATCAGTTCTGTACCCAGCCTGCCTCTTCCATCGTTGTTTTTCTTTGTGGTCATGTGATATCCATATTCCTTCCCTCTATACAAATATCATTTCTGTTTTCCGTATTTACTACTCAAAGTGATGCATTATACCACAAGCTGTACATTTGTCTTCATTCAGAAAGAGTAATAGTTTGGGTTGTTTTTTGTTTTTTGTTTTTGTAATTCAATATTTTTTTATATATACAAAGCATTTCAGTTTCTATTCCTGAGGGAAGGGGAAAAAATAAACAAGCAAATAGTACTACTTCAGTACAGAGAAGAAAAAAAAAAAAAACAGAGAGACACAGTTTGACGCTGAAACCCTGAGGGTGAGAGAAAGTGCAATTTCACAGGGATAAATTATCCTCTCAAACATGTGAGGTCTTTCACACCATTTGAATCCCACACAACTATTATTGGCAGGGCTGGTTAGGGCATGAAGACAGTTAACAGGTCTGAACAGGGTGCTGTAAACCAGCCAAGAGTCCTCTTTTCCAGATGCTCACAGAAGCCAGAAAAAAAAAAAAAGGCTGTCTGAAATTTGTATCAGGAGTTGGAGGGCACCCAAGAGTGACGGGGACAACTGCACACAGGAGACTGAGAGGAAATCATCACTCTCTTGGCTGATGGATGAGGTGAATCTTAACTTTTCTCCAGCAGCAGTCAGTGGAATGGAATTTCAGTCCGAGCCAACCAAATATCACTTTGGTTGTATAGACCACTGGGAAGAGCATAGTGGGTTCAGGTGACTGCTGCCACATCCTAGCTGTGTGTCATTGGGCAGATAACCCCTTGGAGCCCATTCCCTCATGCATGAAACAGAAAAATCAGTGATACCTGCCTCACACCAAGGCAGTGGTGTGAGGATGAAGTGCAGTGATCTCTACCAAACCCTTGTCATAGGCCCTGGCATATGTTAAGCACTTAATATATGGCAGGCATGTTTTAGAGAAGAAAACGCTTCACATTCACTGCCAGCTACCAATACAACAATTCCAAAGACTTTATGTCATTCTTATGAATCTGGTTACAGTTGACTGCATTCCCCTCAGGCTACACCCATACTTATTTCATGTCAGGTCTCTCTTTCCTTTGTGCTCCAGGTGAGGCTGCTTTAAGGCCACACATTTAAGATTCTAAGAAGCTCTCTTTTCAAATCAAAAAGTTCTGCAAGGCACTATCTTAAACCTTTGTGAACCCTTTTTTTCCCAGTCTTAATGAGATGTAATTGACATATAACATTGTATAAATTTAAGGTGTACAATGCAATGATTTATATATGTATATATTGTGAACTGACCACCACAATAAATTTTGTTAACTTATTATCCCATCACCTCACGGTTGCAATTTTTTTTCCTCCTGATGAGAACTTAATATCTACTCTCTTAGCAACTTTTGAATATATAATACAGTATTGTTCACTATGGTCGTCATACTGTACATTACATCCTCAGAGCATATTCATCTTCTAAATTTTGTACTGTTTGGACTCACTCATTTTCCCCATCCCTCACCCCTACCTTTTACCTCTGGCAACCACCAATTTGTTTTCTGTTTGTATGAGTATGATTTTTTAGATTCACATGTAAGTGAGATCATACAGTATTTGTCTTTCTCTGTCTGATTTATTTCACTTAGCATAATGTCCTCAGGGTCCATTTATGTTGTTGCAGATGGCAGGATTCCCTTCTTTTTTATGGCTGAATAATATTCCATTTTGTACATGTACTACATTTTTCTTTATCCATTCATCCATCAGTGGACACTTAGATTGTTGTCATGTCTCTGTTTTGTAAATAATGCTGCAATGAACATGGAGCAGAGTACAGATATCACTTTGGCATAGTGATTTTTATTTCCTTTGGATATGAACTCAGAAGCGGAACTGCTGGATCATATGGTAGTTCTATATTTAATTTTTTGAGGAACCTCTATACTGTTTTCCATAGTGCCTGCAGCTGCATCTAGCTGGAGGGTTGGCTGGCTGGAGAGTCAAAGGTGGCCTCACTCACACATCCTGCAGATATTCGTGGCTTTCCGCAGGCCTGCCTCTATTCTCCTCCCCGTTTCTCCTAAGCATGGTGATCTCAGCATTCTAAATGAGCAAAGTCAGAAGTTCCTAGGCCAATAAAGAGCTAGTCTTGAATGCCATCAGTGTCATTTCCATCATATTTTTGTAGTCAAAGTAAGTCGTGAGACCAGCCCAGATGCAGCTCAGGGGAGAGAAGATAGGCTCCACCTCTCAATGCAGAGGGGAACATGAAATGGAATTAATTGCACATAATCTACCACAAATCTCACCACTACTTCAGGCCTACATTTATTCTCACATGAAATGGAAACAATTGGCAGAATTTGGCTTTTCATGAATCTCAAGAGGATGATGAAATTAAGTGATCATATATAGGGCCCATAATTAGTTCATTTTGTTCTCTGTAGAGGTGGAATTCTGTCTCCCACATCCAGGTACCTCCTTTTTCTTCTTCCTTAAAAACTCCTATAATGGGTCTCATCTGATGATTTTTCTCAGGTCTTCTAAGCCCTGGCTATCACCTATAGGAAAGGAACGCGTTCATATGTTTTTAGAGTTTTGAGGGGGCCATGGGCTGGATTCCATTATCTGATGCTCCTTAGCTAAGTGACATTGAGAAAGTTACTCTCTGAGTCACAATCTTCTTGTGATAATAAAATACTACTCTGAAGATTCAGCTATGACTTTAATGAGCTAATGTAGAAAAAGTATTGTATAAACGAACTCTAAAAGGGTTACATTAATACCACTTAACTTATTAATATAATAATTATTATTAATAAAAATAATATAGGAGTGTCTTTGCAAATTATTACTGGAAAAGCAAGGGTCTAAACTCAGGCCACAGTTTTTTGGTACAGCTTTCACTTAAGACAACAACATTCATCCCCAAATAATATAAGAGTTTTCTTACTGAGTTGAATCTGATTACTAGAGTTTAGGGTAGTTGGGTAAGCTCTCTCCTGGGCCTCTGCCCTCTTTAGGAACTGGTTCCAGTGCTTTCACACATGGGAGGGAAGTGGGAGGATCAGAAATACCTGCCTTCCCGACCAGCAGCAAATAACTCTTGGAGCTAAGCAATGAGCAAGGCCTGAGGGCTGCGCCCAGGTAAAAAATAGCTCCAGGCAAGCAACCTGGGCTTCCCACTTCCCAAGAGGTTCTGGTGCCATCCTCAGAGCCCACAATCAGCACCAGACTTTGGGAGTAAGATTCTTGCTGAAATAGTCTCAGGGAAGGCAGTAATGTCTGCAGAGGTAAGGGCTGTGTGTGTGTTGTGGGGGTGGGGGGTGGGGGGGAGGCACACTGAGGTCCTGCTCCATAGAGGACAAAGTCCTGCTCTGGTAGTTTAACCACATAAAAGCCTGTCTTTCAATGGGCCCAAGTCTAACCTACACACCCTAGCTGGAAACATTCTAGTCCGTACTATGTAAACATTTAAATGCGTATACATGCATATGTATATGTGTGTGTGTATTTGCATCTATATCTCTAAATTACATTTTTTGAGCTGAAGAACTTTAAGAATTATCTATTCAAAGCCCTCCTTTGAGAGAAAAAAGGAATAAGCCCTAAAGCTTTAAGAGACTCGCTTAAGATGACATTTGACCCCGCAGGGTGTCCCAGAGAGGACTCTTAAAAGAGTGAAAAGACATTTTTATAAGATAAGTGTGTTCAGTGAAAGCTCTCCAGATGCCTGAATACTCACCAGAAAGAAAGATCTGCACTCGAAGCCCTTTTTCCTCCTCTGCACCTTCACACTTGCTGCCTGAACACTTATGTCCCCTCCTCAGTTTATACACCTTTGTATCCCCCATAGTACTTAGAAATGGAAGCTGCTCAATAAATGTTCATGAATGAATGAACGTGTGAGTGGGACACGAATAATGGGACTTTGCAGGGAGGTCTGGGGAGAATAAAGATTTTCCTAACAATTTATGTTGCTTTTGACATGCCATGCTTTTTCCTTGCCCAGGAGGCCAATAGCACAAATACATGCCTTGCCATGAAAAATTCACAACCGTACATTAGTCAGATACCCTGGTGACATGACTTGCAAACCGGAAAGCCAAGGTCATAGCAAAAGCTGCCATAAATCAAATGTGCCTTAAACACAGCATCCTGTTGGGAAATCTATCCCTTTACTATGTTTCCCTCAGGACAAAGGCTATGTAGGACACTTCCTACTTAAAGAGAGAGAATGCCTGACACTCAGAAATATGTGATGCCACCTGCGACTGTGGCCACTGGCTCTGAAGCAGCCGTCCCCTCTCCCTGACAGTAGTTCAAAGGCAAAGTTTATCTTCTACATGGTGCACTTGGCGATTGCAGAAGACATGAAAAGCTTTAAAACATCATTTCCCAAACCGTTCCACATGACATTCTTAGACACTGGGCAAATAAAATCATTCCATGGTCAGATAATTTGGGGATGCCATGTATACCATGTCCTATTCTTGAGAGTTTCACAAAATGCTCATGAAAAATCCTGCAGGAAAGAAACCTGCCTAACCTTGCTTACCCAAGGTCCCCAATCATTTGACAACAAACCCTTATGTAACCTCAGCAGCAGCTCTGTGGAACTTTCAGCTCTACAGTGATAGCTATTTATAACTCTAGAAGCCATGTGGGTCCTTGTACCAACCCCCTCCACCACTTCTATAGGGATTTCAGAAACAGAAAAATCATAGGAGAGGACTCACCACAGAGGAGACAAGAGATTAGGCTTCACCTGGCGATAGAGGTGAAAAGAAACCTGCCCCCAGCCTTCTTTTTCACGAATGTCCTCCAGAGCCTATTCAACTCCCCAATGTTTAAGGGCTGTCAGATAAAAACAAACCTGGACTTAGTAAGGACAGACTTTTATTCAAAAGTATTATTGAAGAGTAGAGGTGGGATTATTGCAGTAGGGGGGACATTCTGACTCTCAAATCTGCTAGCAGCTCAGAGTTAGGCAGAAAGGGGTCCTCTGTTATGAAGAGGGTTAAGCAAGGCTAGAAAGAACCAGACATGGGGGAATAGGATGAAAAGGTGGCATGAATACAGAGTAAATCAGAAAATGTTTTACCTGGAGGCCAGCCTACTCTCAGGAGGGGCTTTCTGCTGGCTCTTACTGAGGGTGGGCCAGAGGTCAGAGCCCTGGAGGAAATAGAGAAGCTTAACCAAATTTGGGTAACCCATTTTGTTCCAGTTGATCAGCGTGGATAATACAGTTTGGCTAATCATTTATGGGGCAAAGATTGGAAACTTAGAGGGTCTGTGTCTGGCTTTGTCATTGGTAAGCATGGAGGGCATCGGTGGGTGTTATCTAAGGTATATATAGATGATTGTTTTCAGGTGGACATTTCCCACAACATAAAGGTGAGGAGAATTCTTTTAACTCTTACTGTTTTCCGGGAGTGCAGGGCTCAGGTACAAGTTGATGTTGTTAGGGCCTATTCAAAGCTATATTAATCCAGCACCAATAGTATCTGAGTAACCCCACTCTTCACTGGGGTCTTGGCATGGTAAGGCATGGTTCTTTTAAACCTTCAGGCTTTGTAGTGGGAAAGAGAGTGATATGGATAGTCACAGAGAGAGTTTGGGCTCTAATACCATATGGCTTGGATGCAGGCAAAAGTGTATGATGGAGATACCTGGTTGCATAACCAATATTATTTTTTTTTCACCCTCAGTACAGAACCCCCATACTCCAGGTTTGCTGGCAGCTAGGCGCAGCTATGTGACTTTGTTCCGCTAAGTGGAAATTACATAGAAGGATTTTCAGGAGTATTCCATAAATAGGGATGAGAGCTGGGGAACATTTTTGTCCATCTGCTTTTATTCCTGTCTCAGCCTAGGCTGTGAATTGGGTGGCTGGAACTCTAATTGCCACCTTGGATCATGAGATGACCTTGAAGATGAAATTTAAGCACTAAGGATAGTAAAAAAAGAAATAGAAGGAAACTAGCTTCCTGAGGATGAGTTGAGCTGCCAGCAAGCCCTGGACTATTTCTATTTCTTAAACAACAATGACGACAACAAAAAATCAAAATTTTTCGTTGTTAAACCATTGTAACTTCTGGTCTTTATAGGATCAGCCCAATAAAATTTCTGATACACAGAGATGAGGAAACAGGAAAGTTATAGATTAGTAATATTAAGAATACTTTCCACTGTTATCATCTGAAAATCTGTACCCCCAGGCTAAGCTCACTAATTATAAAATTTTCTAAAAGTCAAATTCTACCAGGAATGCCTGCTGCATACTTGTGTAGTGGTCCCCAAGGTACAAGAAGAGCTAGGAGCTGTAATGCTTTTCAAACTCCCTTTCATGAAAGGCCAGGATATGGTATGATAGCTGCAGGTGTGAGTAAAATGGTTCCATGGGCTTTGTCTTGATAATGCCATTAAATACCAAGTTCTCAGGGATATCCTGCTCACAGTCATGTTTCTATGGAAAACAAAGAGAAATTCAGGTAGAGAAAATATACTGAATTGGAATTCCCTAGTTTAGGCAGAAGATGATGGAATTCCTCAATAGCCAGCCTCAGAATTGGCCTCAGAATAATACAAGTAGATATCTTCACCCAGACTTCTGCTTAAATACCCCTGCACATTCAGGTTGTACCCTGACTGACTGTGACCCATGTCCCATCACCAGGTTTGCATGATAACATCTGACAGAAAACGGAGCTATGAGAAACTGTATCTTACAGGCATGGTCATCATGAAGAGTGGTTTATGAAGGTTGAAAGCTCTCAACTCCCCTTCAGAATGGATTATTCAGGCACTCTTTCTCAATGACACACACACACACACAAAACCCACTGTAGTGATAATCAGATAATCACTGGGTTTTTGTTGATGTTGCTATTAACCCATTGCATGACCTTGAGCAATGCAACTATTCTTGAACTCACATTTCTTCATGTGTATTTTTGTGCCCTATTGCTGCTATAACAAATTACCACAAACTTACTGGCTTAAAAATGCAAATTTATTAACTTATGATTCTTGAGTTAAGAAGTCTAAATAGGTTGGAAGGGCTGTGTTTCTTCTGGAGGCTCTAGAATAAATTTCATTACCTTCCCTTTTTCAGCTTCTAGAGACTACCTGCATTCCTTAGCCCATGCCCTCTTCTTCTTCCATCTTCAAGAGCCAGCAGCAGAGCATCTTCCAATCTCTCTCTGATTCTGACCCTCCTGCCTCCTTCTTATAGGACTTTTTTGATTACATTGGGCTCTTCCAAATAATCCAGTATAATCTCCTCATCTCAAAATTCTTAATTTAATCATAATGACAAAGTTTCTTTTGCCATATAAAGAAGCATACCCATAGGTTCCAGAAATTAGGATGTGAACATCTTAGGATAGGAGTCATTATTTTGCCTAACATGATGTGAAAATTTGAAGGTTAGGAGAAATACTCTAATGTCCCTTTCATCCATTTGCATCTTATTCACCATCATCATTTCTCCTCTCTGTGGGTCAGATCCATCTGATCTTCACAAACTGTTGTAGTACCAGATTCTGGCCCTTTTAACCAAACAAATTGGAGATGCCTTGATGACTTTATTCACCTAGTCAATCTTCAGCAAATACTTATGGAACACCCACTGTGCACCAAGCACTCTGCTATACCCTATGGGTATGCAAAGTTAAATAGGGCATGGTTACAACCCTCAAATAGATTTTAGTAGAGCAATTGCAAGGAATTAGGAGTGCTGCCTCCTGAATATCTGTCCATTACTTTATAGATTTGGGTTTATCAAGCAAGCATGAATGGAAGTTATATTTCTCTCTAGTGCTATACTTGTAATTTGGATAAGATGGATGGTGTTCTCAATAGGGTGACATTTTAGACAAAACAATTCTTTGTTTTCTTGGACTGTACCAAGAATTGTAGGACATTTAGCATCTGGCCTCACCAAATAAATGTCACTAATGCTCTCCAGTCACTGTGACTCACACACATAAATACACAAACACTCACATTTATAAATACTCATTGAGGGGTGAGATGGTTCCTAATTGAGATATACTGAGTGAAAAGTTGTGAGCAAAAAAGATAGGCCTTCCTTAGGCATCCCATCTAATTTTTAGATTGTAGCAAAATTCTAGTAATCTATACCTTTTCTGATATTTTAAGATGCTCAATGAGCACATTAAAATTATTTTTTATGATTAAATATTAACATTTTAGCCCATGATGGCAATAATAGCCATCTTATCACTATTTTGTGGTCTTAGAATCAGAGTCAATCATGTCTTTTTAAATTCTATTCACAGCTGGAGACTGAAGGCCACAGAGATCTCTGAGAGCCAAGGTACACCACAAAAGTTTTATTGGGGATAGTGAACCAAGGAGAGAATGCACTGCTATGTTTTTCTTGGTGGTGAGTATGAATTAAATATTTGACAGTACAAGCTGTACTTTTCAATAGCATTGGTTCAGTCACCACCCCACTTCCTTTTTGCCCATATGTAAGGATTACTTACAAAGATTATGGTGTTTGTTTGCTTGTTTTAGCATCACTCCTTAAAAGGTTTCCGATGTTGAAATCTAATACTGGGAACTAGAATTGATTCCTTCATGAAGGTTTGATGTAGCCATGAGCAATGTTATTGTGTCACCTACTAGGTTTACTGGTCTCGTTTACCCAATCTGTTGTTGGCTCCTATCCTTTTTTTTTTTTCTTCAAAAGCTTCACCCTATCTCTATTGCACATCTTTCAATTTCATACCTAAGAAATATCCTTATGCTACTGTGTATTTGGAAAGAGTTATGAGCACCTCGCTGGCCCCTCTGACTATCTATCTCTTATTCTCCTGGTCATCACTTAATCATTCAGCCTTCTCTCTTCCTCTGATGCTTGCATATAGCAAGCCCAAAGGGTATAGCTTTCACTCCCTCCTCCCTTTTACTGGTTCTTATTGCCGATGCCCTGGACCCCACCATGCTCCATGACCATCCAGAGACAACACAGAAGTTCAAGTTGGTGCTGACAGTTCTGCCCTGGATTACCTGGGGTGTGCCTCCTGCTGACTTCTACAGCCACTGCTCAAGTCCCTCATCTTCTGAGTCTGCACCCTCTTGCTTGATTCTGATATGCCATATCCATGTTTGACCTTCCCACTGTTTCCAGGTGCCCACTGGGACTCCGTTTATTGGCAAACAACCAACCTGACTGCCTGACTTTTGGTCCTTGTGCTACTTTTTTTTAAATACATGTGAATATATGTCTGCATTTCTGTTGAGTCTATACCTAGGCATGGAATGTCTGGATAATAAGATGACATATTTAATATCATATTATTAGATACTGCCAAACAGATTTCCAAAGTGGATGAATCAATTTACATTCCCACCAGCAATGTATATGATTTTTCAGTTGCTTTAAATCCTTGCCAAAACTTGGTCTTTACATTTTAGCTGTTCTGGAAAATGTATAGCGAAACTACATAATAGTATTTAATTTGTGTTTCTCTGATTACTAATAGGAGTTAGCACCTATTCATTTGTTATTGGCCACTTGAATTTCCATTTTATAAAGTTCCAGGTCAAGTCTTTTATCTATTGTTCTTTTGAATGGTCTTTTTTTTTTAATTACTTTGTAGGAGTTTGTGTGACCTTGTGCTACTACTTTTATCTTGATATCACTGTAAAATTTGGGTAAGATACTCTCTGTCCACATGGCTACATACCCCCTAGCCTCTCAGCCAGGCCTGCTGGCAGGGGAGAATGTGGAGTAAGCCAGCCCCTTGGGAACTGTTATCCATGTGCTCTAGAAACAGTATTCTAAGCCCGCTCTCTGCTTCTGTGAGATGTTCGGAAAAGCAGCCCATGATGAGCACAGGCCCCTTGGTTCCACCTCTGGCCTTTCATGAGACCCATGTGACTGACTTAACTCTCTGGACACCATGTATTTCATCTGCAAAATGAAAATGTACTAAGCTCACCTCATATTGAGGGAAAATGAGTTATTTAGTGTAAGACATTGAGAGCAGTGCCTGACACTACACACTAGTTGCCCTCAA
The DNA here is from genome assembly GCF_014176215.1 of Rousettus aegyptiacus. Classification (NCBI taxonomy): domain Eukaryota; kingdom Metazoa; phylum Chordata; class Mammalia; order Chiroptera; family Pteropodidae; genus Rousettus; species Rousettus aegyptiacus. The sequence goes on along the minus strand of NW_023416311.1, from coordinate 24,536,767 downwards.
TATACACTAGTTGTTATTCCTCAGACACATCTCACTGGCCTCATTTGCTAATGGCATGGTCGTAACTTATGTGCTTTCCTTGATTAAAAGAATGGTAAGAAAATCAAAAGACATCAAGTTCTAGGTCTGTCTTTGTTGTCATCTCTTTAGGTAAGCCGTTTAGGGGTGAGTCTGTAAGCTTTAATTTTCTTACTTGTGAAATAAAGGGGTCGACTTAGATCATCATCACAAAAACCTTTCAGTTTAAACTTTCCACCATTGCTCCATTTATTGTAACCAGGGATGGAAGAGAAAAGGTCAGAGCATACATACAAATGCTCCACCTGGCTCCCTTCACAACAGATCCTGTACCTGCTGTGTTCTCCCAGGTGCGCAAGAAAAAGGTAGGTCATGAGGAAAGGAAATTAAAGTGCCAGAAGAATGTGGCTTCTCTCTTTCTCCCTCTCTCTCTCTCTCTCTCTCTCTCTCTCTCTCTCTCTCTCTCACATACACACACACACACACACACACACACACGCACACACACTTCCATGTAAGCTCTGTACAACTTGCCCCTTCAGTGTTAAGCTTTATAGATGTAGGAACCTTGTCTTGTTTGTCTACCCTGATAGCCAGGGGACCTGGCACAAGGTCTAGCATAGCACAGATGTAGGAGAGGTAGGGAGAGAAAGCACACTTTGCCTTCATAGCAGTTTGCAAAGTTCCATCGCCCCACAGGCCCAACAGCTTCAGAAGAGTACCTGGGCCTCCTCATTGTAACTCCCTTTGCAGGTCCTGCAGGGTGCCTTCTCTAGGAGAGTTCGAATGAGCCTCTGTGAAGCTTGGTGGAGCAGAAAGAACACTGGGCAGGGATCCAGAAGACAATTTCTAATTCTTTGTACCACAAATTGCTCTCTGTGTGTCCTTAAACTTCTGGTTCTCACCCAACCCTTCTGCCAGATGAAAATGATATTGCACCCCATCCCTCCGAAAAATGTTAGGGATTGAGACTAGAAAGACATTACCATTAAAGTAGTAAGAGTGTTTATTTCTTAATGATAGAATTCCAGGTGATGTTTATTTTCTCCATCATACTTTTACTGTATTCTCAAAATGTCTAACAATAAAAACATTTTTATAATAAGAAGAAACAATGCTGTTATTAAAATGTAAGATAATCCTAGGCCTTTTTTTGGTGTGTTTAGAATAATAATAATAATAATAATAACTATCATTTTTAAACACTTTCTCCCTTTATTTCTAAACCCAACCACATACTCACAACTCAAAGAAAGTAATCTGCTGATAGTTTAAATTGAGCCGTGAAGTGTTAGAAATGTTACCAAAACCAGTGTGGCATTAGCTAAATTGTTTAGCCTTTCAAGAACTTATTCTCTTCCATTACAAAGTGAAGGAACTAGATTAACATCCTCTAGTCCTGAAACTCTATGCTTCCTGACACAATCAGCCTGACATGACATACTTGGAAGGCGCCCCCAGGGAACTGAGATGTATATTGTTAGAACAAGGGTGGCAGTGCCACAGAGCCCAGTTTGCTGAGGAAACCTCTTTGTCTTACAAAGCATCAAATCTACTAGAAAGTGAATGCAATAGAAGTCTTTGAAACAAGCTGGTTTTATGAGAGTAACTGGGGATCAGTATCAGGCCCTTAGGTCCTCATCAGACTGCCTTGGCTGTGGCAAGAACAGAATCTCCAAATAAAACCTATAGTTGACACTTTGCAACCAATTTTCTGGAGTCGGCAGTTTGATAATCCCAGAATAGCACAACAAAACACGTACCTAGCACTGTCTTGGCCACCATGCCCTCCATTCCTTGCCAAGCACGGAAGAAAATCTTTATGAGGAAGGAGAAAGCATCTCTTCTTTCTCTGTCCCTCTCTTTGTCTCTGTTTGCCCCTCCAGTTGGCAGTCACAAAGTGGAAGTTGGCTTTCAGTCAGTCTGATAATGAATAGCCGATTCTTGTTGGCAAGCAACAAGGTCTTCATGTTGACTTCTAAAATTGCAAGAAACAGCAAACAGTCTCTGCTGCTGTCCTCCTCCCATTGAAATCCTCTGGTCATCCAGGTTCCAGAAGGGAGGTAACACTAGCCAGCAGGATCTTTTCTTAGCAAAATAAGGATGAAACATTCTTCAAAAAAAAAATGGACCTTAGATGATATCTCAGCTTTCCCTTTCTTGTTTCTGGATATTAAGGGTGATTGTGTGATTTATTTATCATTGATCCAAACTGCAGTTAGCATTACGAATTGAGGAATATAGCTGATGCCCAGGAAGAGGGAGAACTTTTCTGGAATCCAGGGTCTTTCAAGGGCTTGAAAGAGTTAAGTAGCTGATTTTCATGGGGTGGCCTCATGTCAAGAGAAGTCTGTGTGGCTCCTTGCTAGCATCTAGGAAAGTCGCCCTCAACTGACCGGTCATTAATATGGGCTCATAACCAAGTTGGATGAAACTGAGCACCTAAGAGAAGATTTCATACATCCTCATTGATGGATGAGGAGGCCCTGCCTCTTTTCCCAGGCCCAGAGTGTGATAGCTCATAGGGGACTCCTCCTCCTCTGGCCTTCTGTACAACTTAGCATCAGAGCAGGCCAACTTCTGCCTCATTGCATCAAATACCTCAGACACTGATCCAGCTCTCACTGTGCACCAGACATTGGGCAGGTCCCAGAATAATTAGCAAAATAATATTGTTTATGCCTTGAGCATAAAGCAAATCACAAAGAGGCACAGACAGCAATATTCTCTCTGCTATCATATGGAAATAGTCAGAGATGGGAGCAAGAAGCACAACTACAGAGTCAAAACTAGAAACAAGTAAATGCCATTCTGTGTAATGGGGGCTTATATAGATGCTGAATACAAGGGATCCGAAGACCCAAGAGAAAAAGTAATTATCTCAACCTGGAAAAAATCATTCCCAGCAATGTGATTATAGCAAGACAGTGGTAGTAGACATGGCTATTAGTGGACAGGCATGATCATATTTATTTGTTTATATTAGAATAACTTGATGGTGGTTTGCTGATGGAGCAAAAAGGATAAGGAATAGTTAAGACTAGCTGCCAAGTTAACAGCTTTCATAACTGAATGATAGTGGTCCCCTTACCAACAAGGGAAGGACCAGGTATAGAGGGCTTTATCATATTTATGCTACTAGCACTGCCCAAAGCCCCTGGCAAGTGCCAATGGATCTCAGTACTCAGGTATGTTTGTGGCTCATATGGAAGTGTTTGAGGTCCAGGAGTGGTGGAGATACTGCTGCACTGCAAGAAGTACCACAGAAGTTCAAGTGTCTAGTTCTGTGCCCTTGCTGAGCATGAATGCTACCTCTCTCAAAGCTTATATATTTACATCAACTGTCCTCCAGGCTCCACTGGAAGTCCAGGAGGGAATTACTTCTTTAGTAACTCCTTAGAAATGCATGTCATTGACAGGAACAACAGGAAAGCCACATCCCTCATCCTGCAGGTTTCCAGTCTTTCCGCAGTGCTCCCTACTGACAGAGCCTAACATGAAGCCAGCTGGCAAAGAAATGAGAGGCACGACTGAGTGACCCAGCATGGCAAAATAGAGCATAGGGTGGGTTTGGAGCTGAACAAGAGCTTAAACATGATCATACTATTAAGGACCTCCACTTGCACCACTGACGCCTTGATACCTAACCTGCAGAGTCACAGATATGTACAACTATAATGTGCAGACAGTTGAATATTAATGGAGAATGGTGCTCAGTGGGTAATGAAGCTGAAAGCAATTAACCAAGACACAACTTGAAGCTCCTGGGGCTGATACCATAAAAACTTCAACCTCCTTTCAGGGCCTTCTTACTACACACCCTCACTTAGACCTCCCCAAAGGTATCAGGTGCTGAGTGATAGTTACCCAAAAAAGCCTTAGGCAAGAAGGAATTTCACAAGAAGAACTGATTGTCTCTCTCAAGAATGATCATGTATTCTTGTCATAAGATGTGACACTAGCCCCCACTTCTCAGTGCTTGGGCCCCTCTGTGGCCTATAGCTCTTGGTGACCCCTCATTGTCACCCTGGTTTCCCTTCTGGCAACTAACCTTAATATTATCTTTGATTCTGTACTTGGATAATGGACTATGCTTGAATAGATGAATATATAGTCCTGATCCTGTGAACTTCTTTGACTTTGAACTCTGCCCAATATCAATAACACATTGAAACCCAAGAGCTTCCAAGTAAAGAAGAACTGGGAAGATGTATAGCACTGACCACAGCCAAGCAGAGATGGGATTGGTGTGACTGGTAAGCTCAACCTCAAGGCCATACCACTACTCTTTCTGAGAAACAATAGGGCCCATTTAAAAAAAAAACAGTTACTGTACACCAATGTCTGTAGTCCTCTGAAGAGAACAAGCTGATTCCACAAGGACATACATGGATAAATATTAAGTACACAGAGATCTGTAAAATGGGTATAATAATACCTACAGCGCATCCTCTGAGGTAAGATGAATTGAAAGCAGAAGCTGTCTTTGAAATGGAGACCACATAATATAAGTAGGAGGATCATTTGTATCATTCCTGCACTTGATCTAAGGCCATTTCCAAGTATATAGAGAGGACAGGATGGGGAAAGCCTTGGAAGCAAATCTGCTTGGCCTCTTTTTTTATCGATGTGTTTAATCAGCAGCACTGCGCTTCCCCTGCAGAACAAAGCTCATTCCAACTCAGAAGACAGCAGGTGAAAATAGTTGTATATGTGTTCCAGAAGCTCTCAGGCTGATTTCAATATACCCTTAGAACAAGCCCCATTTTATCCCAATGAATAATATAGTTTCCCTTCTGTAAGCAAAACCATGATATATAGGCAAACTCCACATTAATTGGATAAACCAGTGGTAAAACCCCAAAAGAACAATTAACTTTCATGTGAAATACTCCCAGCTGAAATCTTGGAAAACTTGCATGTAATTAGTACTCTCTTTCAGCTCTCCAAAGTATAAAATACAATACATTAGGGCTTGTAACACTAATACCGCCAAGAACACAGCTAATGTGGGAAGTTTAATTTGCCACTAATATGCAGATGGTAGGCTAGTTGGTGCTTTCACCTGTTCTGGCTAATTGTTTTCAATGTGATTTAGAAACTCCATGCTCTATAATACAGTGCTCACAATGCATCACATCCCCAGTGCTGGATTGTGGTGAGTCATAAAATTCAGATTACAAATTCAGAAGTGATCTTAGAGGTCATTTGGTCCAGTTCCCAAGCAATGGCTCACAAACCTATTGTATCATAATCAGCTCAAGACAATTTACAAATGATAGTTTCCTGGGCTGCACCCTCAGATTCTGATTCATCAGGCCTTGGGTAGACCTCAGATATCTCAATTAAAAATAAATAAATGAACACCTTTCTGAGTGCCACCAGAAGATTCTATGGTACAACCATGCTTGGAAACTACTGATATCCTGAACCTTCTACTCAAGCACAAATTCCCTTGATAACTTGAGTGACCAGTGGGCATCTAGTCTCTGTTTGAACATTACCAGAAATAAGCTTGGTGGCTTAGCTCCAGTCAATGGTGGATACCGGACTACGATGCTAAGAGGGCTTGTGGGGCTGTATCTAGATACAATGGAAGAGAGTGACAAATTGATTGGTGCCCTCTGCCCTAGACATAGGTGAAGGAGGTGTGCTAACATGTATTTACCATTCCTGGTGAGAGGTATCTACTCTGAATCCCATCTAATAACTTTTTGTTTATGAAGATTGTAAATAGATCTAGTTCATGAGTCAGATTTATATCAGAGAACTACTAGGGAAATGACCAGAAGGTCAGAGTCTGAAAACTTGGTTTTCAGTTGTGGCTGCACCAAAGTAGTACTACTTTGAGAAATTTGCTTTCCCCTCTAAGTATCAGTTGCCTATTTATTAAATAAGGACAAAGTATTGGCATGAGAGTGTTTTGAGACTCGAATGCACTTATGAATGTGAAGAAGCTTCAAAAAAGTTTATTTATAAATAAAATAAAGTGCTCTTATTGTGAATATACTATCAACCATCAGTAGTATTTTCCCGGGAGCACAGGTGCTTGAGCGGGTAGCCAAATATGTACATGTAGTACTATGGAATTCAAAACACTGAGCCTTTCTTCCTATAATGATATCAAGACTTCTTTTATTATCAGAACAAAGGCTCATTCAAACCCGGAGAAACCAGAAAGTGAGTTTGCCTGGTTTTCAAATAGCTTTTGTAAACATTTTGTAAACATCTACTTCTCTGCCTTTCCCTCCACCTTCTTTACAACTCTTCAGTCTGATCGTTGATTGGAATTTAACTGACCTGCCATTGGCTTCAATTCATTCAATAGAATTATGTAATTCAAAAGGTGACTCTACCTAATGGGCCTAACTGACCCATTATTTTGAATTAAATAGACTTAATTTGTTAAATGCTGGATGAGACAGACACTCATAAGACTAAAAAATATCAGATGGTAAAACTGATCAATTTCTTAATTTGTTAATGATCTCCTTAAGGGCAAGGAATAGGTCTTCCCTACCTCTGCACCATATAGTACTTAGCGTTATTGTACATTGGATGAATTCAAAATCTCTTTGTTGAGTAAATTAGTGACAGATGAACCAGGACTGCCTGTGCTGCTATGACAACTAAAGTGTGTGTGTGTGTGTGTGTGTGTGTGTGTGTGTGTGAGAGAGAGAGAGAGAGAGAGAGAGAGAGTTTCTAAGACATTCTTGCTTTAGAATTTAAAAAAAAAAAACTATGTCTACCCATCTCTAATAGGACCACCTGATATGTCAATCTGTTGTTGTTGTTGTTTTTTTAATATTTAACAATCCAGCCAGTTGTTTAATTTTAATTTCTGCAAGATGCCTCTGGTGGTATCTTTTATGGCATCTTTACTCATTGAAGGAAAGAGAGGGTGGTGGTTAGCAGGAACAGCTACAGCCCCAGGTGACCCAGTGTGAATTCCATCTGTGTTGTAATAGCAATTAAAAATATCATCTTTGTGTTTCAGTTCCCTCTTTTGTAAAATGGAAATAATTGTATCCACATCTCAAGTAAACAGGTGGCTTACTGTTATTAGGATTACTTGGAAAAGGCTAAGACCCAGCATTAAGCATATGCTCACTTAAAGTGTGTGTACTTAAAATTATATGCTTCCATATACTAACACAAGCCATCAAATCAAGAAAAGCACCAAATTGATTAGTAGGATTTATATCCCGTCCAAAGGAAAATATTGTTCCACCAAGACTCCCACAGGTCAACATTGTGACCTGTCAATACTGCTAAAGTATTTAACCCTATAGGAACTATGGGAAAGGGAGGGTGGAAAGGAATGGGTTGGATTTTAACAAATTGCCATTTATTGAAAGCTACCATGTGCTGGTGTCTTAGTCAAATTATAATAGACTAGGTGGCTTATAAACGACAGAAATTTATTGCTGGATAAATTCTGGAGGCTGGTAGTCCAAGATTAAGGCAGCAGCATGGTCATAGCCAGTGCCTTCTCACTGTGTATTCACATGGAGGAAGGGGCTAGAGATCTCTCTGGAACCTTTGTTTTTTTTTCAAGGGATTAACCCTATTCATGAGAGCTATACCTTCATTACTTAAGCATCTCCCAAAGGCCATATCTTAATGCCATCCTCTTCATGGGGACACAAACATTTAGACCATAGCAGCTAAGCATTCTTCTTGTCACCAAAAGGATAAGAAAGTTTTCATTCATATGTACCTTCATCTTTAAACCTCACAGCAACCCTGAGAGGTAGAACTATTCACCTCAAGTTACTGATAAACCAAGGAGCAAATAAATGAGTTTAGTAGATTTAGCTAGAAAGTAACATGCTTAAAATTTCAACCTAGACTATGGTTCCAAACCCTTCCATTTACTCATTCAATAGTTATTATGCGAAAGTCCTCATGTGAGATGCAGCGGAATAAGAGAGCTATCCTCCTTGCTGTCATGAATCTTAAGTTCCGTCCTGACTTTTCAGCTATATTGAAATCATCAGCTATAGGATAAACATATGTTAGACACATTTTGACATGAGCACAAAGTAACCTATGATTTGAAAATTGTTGATTAATTTATCTGCGGTTTAAAATATAACTCGAACTTAGTCATACTCATTGTATCTGCAGTATGGACATGTGCTTCTGCAACTGGTATCAAGGATTTCTGCTCTTGTAGCAGTATCTTCTGATTTAAAAATAAATGACATTGATTTATCATTAGAGCCTTTTTACACAAAAATTTATCTCAACAGAACTTTTAAAGACATAAAATATACAGTTTATGTAGCCTTAGGTTTCTTAACAGAACCAAATCAAACCGAATAATAAAGTAAAACGGAATAGTAAAATGATCAAATAGTGTAAGATCAAGTCAGAACTGATTTGGAAGCACCTTTATAATTACTAGGCTGGAAGCAGTCTCTGTAGATTTGGCAGAACTGAATCATGAAATGAATTAGACCATATCAAATTATTAATACTTTTCATATGCTGTAAAAAGTCTTCTTTCATGCCTCTCTGGGAACTGGAGCAAAGTATCTCAAGTAGCAGGCAGGGAAAATTGAGGAAAATTAATAAATAGGATATTGCTTATAGTTCTCAAATATCCACTCATTTAATCCTTTTAACATTTATGAGCATTTATTTTTTTCAAAGAACTTTCAAACACCGTATCTGGTTTAATCTCTGGTTTAAGACCTCACTCTGTTAGATTTTTTTGATAGGGATCTTCAGGTACAGTAAGTAGCTAAGGGCTTGAGAGTTAGACCTCAGGTTCTGCCACTCTCAGTGAGGCACCTACAGGTAAGTTCCTTAACTGGTCCATGCTTCCCTGGCCTCACCTGAACAGGGAGGATGACAGCACTATGGTAGACTGTGTTATGCAGTAAAGAGTGTAGTTGCTTAGCTGACAGCCTCCAGCTGCTAATGCTTTCAAGGTCTGGTTCAGCTTAAGGAGCAGAGGTCATACTATTCTCAGGGCATCTGCTGGCCAATGGTTAAGTAAGACAGTGGGACTAAGGCCAAGCCATTTTCACCCCCAGGGGACTCCTCAAATTGGCAATCTGTACTCTAGAACTCCCCACTGGGCTGGCAGAAATACGTCAGCTCTGCATTGGCCTGACAGCTCCCTTGCCCATTCAGCTTCTTTCTACTTTGCCTTTCATAGATAATACTCCTAGTAAACCTTTTGCATTCTTAACTCCCTCTCAGCATCTGTTTCTAGAGAGTGCAGGAGCCTACCCACTAATAGTACTTACCTGGGAGGCCCATGATTAGTACTCAATAAATATTAATTGTACCATTGCCCCTGCTTTGTGCTTGGAAGAGTAGAGGCAATGCTGTTAAGTGATTAACCAACTAAACTTAAGTTTTCTCTCCTGGTCAGAGATTTTAAAAGATGCCATCTCATAGGAGACTTTATGAAAGTCACATTATTTGACCTTGTATGTTAGTCATAGCCAAGAATTCATATCTGGGTCACTCTCAAGGGGTGAAGTGTTTATCTCTCAAGATGGCATTTGGCTTGCATCAGAGCATACTGTGTAAGAAACCCTGGCTCCTCTGGGACTGGTTCTCCATATTAGAGGCAGAAGTCCCAGAAGCTGTCTGCAGACTCTTTGTCTATATGATAATAATCCATTTGTTTGACCTTTTTCATTGCATCTCAACTGATTAGCTTTATCATTTTTTACAGTCATGTCTCAATCATTTGTCTTTATTGCATGAGTTTATATATCACCTTTCGATGGCATTTTGTGCTTTTCAAAATGTACAAACAACTCTAAAATGAAATGCTTTATTCCTACTTCCACGTGCCATTTTACTTCTGTATACTTTTGGCCATTTTAAGATTTTAATTCCTTAATGCAGGACATAGGAATTATTTTATCCTCCGCCTTTCTCTGACATTTATTAAATATTTTCAGATGCCAAGCCCTGTACCAAAATCTTTACACCTTACTTAATTTACCCTCCCAAAATTCTTGAGACAGGTGTCACATGAATAAAATGAGACCAGAGGAGTTCAGAGTCTTGTCTGAGGTCACACAGCTGATAGAATTCTGTGTCATTTGAGACTCATAGCTCTAAGTAATTAATGACAACTGTGGGAGAGCAGGAAAATAATTTAGTAAAAATATGTTGAAAGGATAGCAAAAAATAATTTGAGGGACAGTACTGGAAGGCAGGAGCACAAGTCTTGAGTCTATGAAGTCAAGAAAATGTCTCAGACTTCATTCAAAACCCCCTTCCCTTATTCTTGTGTCTCAGGTCAAGTTCAGTGTGCATACCTCTGAACGACTGAACCTAGATCATAAGCCTGGGTCTGGGAAAGCAAGAGTCCAGCACTGTCAGTCCTTGAAGTGGAAGGCAGTCTTTTCACGTTACCAAGTCTTAGAAGCTGGGAACTTTCCAGAACATAGGCAGGTATAGAAGGTAGAAAAATGTCCTCCACCCCAAAGATTTCCACAGAACCCATGAATATGTTAGGTTACATGGCAAAGAGAAATTAAGGAAGTAGATGGAATTAAGGTTGCTAATAAACTGATCTTGAAATAGAATTATCCTGGATTATTCAAATGAACCCTACGTAACCACAAGAGTCCTTGTAAGTGGAAGGGGAATACAGAAGAGTCAGTGTCAGAGTGAAGGAGTATGAAAAGGCTCAGTCAGCCATTACTTGCCTAGAACATGGAGAAAGGGGCCACAAACCGAGGAATGTGGGTGGCCTCTGGAAGCTAGAAAAGTCAATGAATTCTCCTATAAGGCCTGAAGATAGGAACATAGCCCTACTGATACTTCAACTTAACCTACTGAAGTTCAGCTTGTACTTCTGCCCCCCAGAATGGTAAGATGATAAATTTGTGTTGTTCTAAGTCACTAAATTTGAGGCAATGTGTTACCACAGTAATAGAAGACTAATACAGCAGGTCCAATGTTGAGTAGCCAAGACAAATTTCCACTGGAATGCAGAGCCAAGATGCAAAACCAGATCTCTCCATTTCAAAGGCCCATCCTCATGAACACTAAAATAATGACTTACCCTCGAGATAATTCAAAATGAGGGCACTGAAGGCCAGAACAGAGCTATGTGGTGAAGCAGATAGTGTGGAATGTGTGGCGTATGTGGCGATAATCTGAGAGAGACACAGAGAAAATGGAGAGGAAGTAAACCCAGGCCTTAGAAATGCTGTTTGGTGGTGGAGAATGAACTGAGATGGGAGTAAAGGGTTTGTCAGCTGGTGTTTTAGCTCTAAGTTACCATATAAACCTGCATATGAGGAATGAGGGTTTTAGAAAGACTGATAAAAATTTGAGGCTAAATAAGGTTATGCACAATTTTGTCTGTCTCAAGTATCCAAATGACTCGGGGGTTATAGTGAGAGCCAAGAATATAGCATCAACCATAGCAAAATCAAAAACACATTGAACATTTGGATAGAGAATTAGGCTTGGAGTAAGTTCCTTTAGCATGTACATTAACTGCAGCAAAGCAAAACAAATTCATTTAAGACTGTGAAGAAGGGAGAGTGTAAAACATTTTTAGGACACAGAAGGATGATAAATGAAAACTGCTATATTACTAAATGAAGGCATATAAAATTAGATTGATATTCTCTATACTCAGTATGCTATTTTTCCTTTAAAATATTTATCTGGATTTCTGATGTTTGCCACTTATCTTGATCTATTTTTCCCCATGAAAACTTAGAAACCTCCATTGTAAATCAACCATAGTTGGGGACCAGATGGGCAGAAACATAAGTCCCATAGTTTGAGAGACACTACTAGAAGTGACTTTTATAGAACTCAGCTTCTATTCTCCACCCCCAACCTTTTGAGGCTCACAGCTGTGGACCACTTTTTCTGTCTCTGAGTTTCCTTAAGTGTCCTTTGGCAAAGGAGAAACTGGCCATGAATTCTGTCATTTGTCTGTTCTGAGCTCATCTTCCTAATGAATTTTGGCACACTCCTAAATCCAGAGGCCAAATCCTTCTGGCATACACCTGGTTTTGTGATCCTTGTTTTGCCCTGTGTAATCTTCCCTGCACTCTGGGTGGCCCCCTTGGAGTCCTAGCCTGGACATGGCCCCGAAGCCCACTGTCAGCCCCTGGCTCCTGTCTGCCCCTGACTTCACACACCAAAACTGGAGCTAAGTGGTGCCTATGCCTTAATCCAGTCCTGAAGACTAGCTGCTAGCCTGTCACAGGGGAGGAACTTCCCATTCAACTCCCTCTTCCCAGGCACTGGATGCTCATATAGATTCTATGAGTATCCAACTGCTGTTTGTCTTTAGAATTCTAATTTTTTCATCATCCTTTTCCAATTCAGCCTTGATTTCTTTCTATACTGCTTTCTCCCTTGGGAATATGTGTTCAATCCAAGCATCTGCTTACGTCCTCCTTTTGAATACTCAGGTAAATATTCATTGAATTTCTGTTGCATTGTTTTCCTCTTCTCTCAATAAATTATCCTGTCTCCTCCTAGAGGCCACCATGTCTCCTTTACTGAACTCTGGGCTCTCCAGTCTCTGCGTATGCATGAAAAATCCCTCTGAATTTATCTTCATCTCCAGTGCAACTTCACCTTGATTATTTTCTATAGTCTGCACATTCTTGCCGCTGTGATATTACTGCACTGTGAAGCCCACGGAAAAGTTTGCTAACTTTGTTCCTTCCTTGCTTGTGCTGATCTGCCTGTTGAGTCAATAAGCTATAAGGAATTAGGTGGCTGCCCAAAGATAAATCGCTCAGGAACTTCAGTCCCTGAGGCCCCCATACCACACATTGTTACCAGTCCAGAGCTCGACCTCACAACCTCACCAGCCTATTTCTGCCCACATCAGCAAGAGTGACTTCAAATCTGAGCAGAATAGTGAATTGGTCCCTACTGGCCCTAGCCACCTTGTCTGGGCCTGGGCCACCCTAGAACTTCTCAGTTCCAAGATGAGTCCCATAAGCCTGAGGCTGATTGATGCTCCTGTTTATACACTGAGGATCATTCTGGTTGAAATTTTGAGAGATAATATGAGTAGGACATAGTATAACATACTTGGGAGAGAAAATTTAAGCACTATACAAATATCAGGCATTACTCGAAAGGCAAACTCCATTCACACTTCATGAGACCCTTCACACTCCAAAGACACCAAAAGGAGGGATTTAATTTTCTGGCAGTCCACATAGAGTCTAAGGGTAAGGAAAATGTTCCTTGTCCCTACATACAGCTGGAGAGCATTTCTCTGTGATGTGGTCTCAGGGAAACCTTCACCTGGGCAAGCTGGGAGGATCCCTAGAACCCGTCACTGGGAGGCCAATGGGCCAGAATGTGCCATGGCCCTTGTGTTTACAAAGACTCCACCTTTTTTAACTGCACAGTCTGGGGCAAGTTATTCAATTTCCCTGAGCCTCAATGTATTTTTATATAAAATGGAAACAATGACAGTTATGTAACAGGATTGCCTGACAAAGAAAATAAGAGGATACATTTGATTATGGTATCTGCCCTCTCCCTGGCTTCTGATCTGGAGATGACCTTCTGGCTTTGGTGCTGTAGTTAGTGATTTTGTGAGGCTTTCACCAGTATAGAGAATACTCTAGGCATCCTGGACTTGGGTGAGGCCACCCTTCATACAGGCATGGATCCATAACACTGTGGTAAAGCACATGCTTCCAGAGTGGGACTACCTGGGTTCAAATCTTGCTTCTGTCCTTTGATTGGTGAGTGGCTTTAGGCAGGTGATGAGCTTAATAATATAACTAATGATATTTTGTGAGGATTAAAAGAGATAATCCATGTGAAATATTTTAATAAATATTTATTGAAATCAAGTCCTTGATTATTTTAACATAATTTTTCTGGGAGTATAGGGATGGTGAATATGAAGTTATTTTCAGCTATAAGAGAATGGTGTGTTAAAGTTTATGGCATTTCTGCACTTTCAGAATTTTGTGTGCGTTCATCATAAAAACTGTGAGATGAACAAGTCAATCATTATTGCTCCCAGTTTATTGAGGAGGATTTGCAATGTGGAGAAGTTCAATGGCTTTTCCAAAGTGATACAGTCAGTAAGCGAGAACACCACTCCTGACACGTAGCTAAGTTATCTATAGGCCACTGACTCTCACAGTGAAAGTCAAGTCAACGAGAGCATATCCTCTAGGCTGAAGTTAAGACAACTTTCTTTTAGACCTTTAATAAAACCATTTGTTTGTTTTAGTGCCACATGTAGCTTTTCTTCTTCTCTGTCTGATGCTTGCATCTTAGCAAAAAAAAAAAGGACATCAACTCAGTTATTCAACTGGTCTTTGAGATTCCAGGCATCAAGCAGAATCACTCTCTGAGGTCAATCCAAATGATTATTTGAGAGACTCAATTTCCTTTAGAGAAGGCACATTGTCAGTTCAATCTACTGTGGAATTTGTAGTATTAATGAATTGAAGTATACTTTAGGGATTTCTCCCAGATGCTTATTTTAATTTAAGCTCTAGGGGTTTAACTTTCCCAAATACTCAATTTTGTTCATTATGAAAACTAATAACTGGCTTATTTCACTGCTAATTTGGGTATGAAGGTTAATTATCTATAGTGGAGTGGTCTCGAGCTAATCTAAAGTCTACCTGAACACAGCACTGTGGCTAATTGATTCTGCCATGCACTGAGAAATGAGCATTTCTTTGTGTGTGTGTGCGGGGGGGGGGGGGGCATGGGAGGAAGAACTCCTTTGACTTGGATTCTTTTTGCCTCTGTCTTTGTAAAAGGAGCAGTGTCTCTCCACAATGGTGGGCAATCTTTCCCTTTTTAGGGTGCCATAATCCATTCAGTTATTCATGTGAGAACATCCTATTCAGTTCCATCTCTGCATCTACCTTTCCACAACAATACATCAGACACCATTCCTATTATTGTATGTTCACCACAAGTTTAGGGAATGTGGATATATATTTTACATTATGCTAACATGATCTTGATCAAACCAGAATGTTTCATCTTCTAAAACACATCAAAAATAATTACAACAACAACAATAATAATAATGTCATGCTCTCTTTGTAGTTTCAAAAGGGTAAAGGGTTTCACATGCATTTCTGCATCTTCCTAAGAGTCCTGTGAAGCATATAAGACACTTAGTTTATTTCCCTCTTTAGTAAGCAAAAAAATTTGAAGCAGACGCGAGGCATGATAACAGAACCCATGTTTCCCAATTGCTAATTCTGTGCTTTTTTCTACTTTACCGCATCACTTCTATGATTTGTAATACACTCAAAAGCCATGTTATTTTTAGGACTATCTACTATTTAGACACTCTAATATGTAATTCTATTTTGTGTACTCCAAAGAACACAATTTTGTCCCCAGGGAGTGAGATGGACTAATTCTGCCCACAGGATCCTAGAGAAAATGCCATCATTTGACATTCACATCTTTCCTATAAGGTCAGTCCTTCCTTCTGCTGGCTCTGTTAGGTCAAAAGGCAAGGTATCTGAGTCTAACTGATGCTCCCACTCCTCTTAAGGACTAAAGCCAGACTTGGCCCTGAACTTCCTATGCACATATTTGTCTTTGGAGCTCTCTTTCCACCATCCACCTCTGATTTATTTAAAAATTACTTTATAAACCAACTTGAAGCAGCTCAAAATTAATTTAAACTCTCCCAAAACTGAATTTGTCAATGTCCACCATTGTAATTTGTTACATTGCATTATAACCTACTATAGAACCATGGCAATGTCAGAACTCCAATGATGTAGTGTGGTCTCTATCTACAATATATCATAAAAACAGTTTCAGCTTGGATGATAGATGGAGCAAGCCTGGAAAGAATTTTAAAAGAGACCTAAATTTCTAGAATTTTTTTATTCCCTTTGAGTGGCTGAAGGAGTTACCCCCAAGAGATTACTGAAAATCTAAATCATTTTTTCTCCTTTTTGCTCTGCATCAAACAGAGGTCTGCAAAAGCAATTAACCCAGCATGTTGGCAGAATTGCTGAGGCATAATATGCTTTTGCTGTGGCCTTGTAGCATTGGCCTTGACATTGCCACATTGGTTGGAAACAGAAAATAAATCTGGTTTGGCTCAAAGTCATCACCAGTTATTTACAATACAGTCAGTCCATCTCTTTGGTAGGCTCCTGGTTGCCAGGTCTTTGGTAGTGTTGATCCCCCAAAGAGTGGGAAGAACTCACAGTCTGCACACCACATCCTGGACTCTTCTTTAAAGCCAATGCTTGTCAGGAAACCTGCTGGTCTAAACACATCAATGCCAGGTTGAGGCTCTACAACCATGGAGAATTATCAGGATGTTCTGCCATGGGATACACCCTTTACAGCAAACATCAAAGACAGTGCATCCACAGATATGGATGACATCACTCTTATCCTCACCTGAGTCCTAGACTCTGCTAGCTTAATTTCTCAATAGCCCAACTATCTCATTTTATGGAGGAGGAAAATCAGGCCTACTGACTCTCATGGAACTTAGAACTAGATCTCTTGGCCCCTGTATTTTATACTCTAAACCAGCAGGTCTCCATGGCAACTGCTAACATGCTTGTGTGTCCTGATAAACTGTAAGCTCGGTTATAGGTAAATTTTTATTTAAAATAAATTTAAAACTTGAGGATTATTTTGCTTTTAAAAAATATGAATTAAAGTAGCTATATCTGTGTTGACATCTCTGCTTTTTAGCCATCCTATTTGCTTTCTTAAGTGAAAAAGAAAAAGGAATGTTATAACCATTGCAATTGGAATTGTAAATATCCATTGGGGCTAAAATCCATACTGAAGATCAAATGACTTGTATAAGATCTTTATGAAATCTAAATAGGAAGGCAGAGGTCTGGGAAGAATTAGGATATAGTTTGGGCCATTGAGGATAATTACTTAGGTGTCACAATTTGCCATGAATACTACTCTTTCTTTGCTGTGTTCCTTGTCTCTATCTCTGGGATGGTGTTTCTCCCAACTAACAACATATACACACAACATGCATACACGTATGCATATGTACATATATATAGACAAATGATGTGGGCATATGAAGACCTCAGAGCAAATCTTGATCAAAGAGATGTGCCAAGGACTGAGTCATGGGCAGAAAGAAAGATGTGGGTGGGTACATGCTGACCACTTGATGGTGCAGATCAGCTGTGGTTCTCACACTCAAAGCCTTATACATGCCATATGCAGAGTCAAATGAGGAATGTTGAGAAGCAAATGCAGCTTTCAAACAAGGGCATGGAGGGAGGTGGCCGGAATGTGATACAATAGTAGGCCGCCCAAAAATTTGCTCTGGACTTTTTATGGACCTGATTTGGCTCCAGTATCTCATCACTGTGGTCCCAGAGCTACTAACATTATTGGTCATTTTTGAACGTAGCCGTTCTTGTGGCTGCCCCAGAATCTGGCTTCTGTCACAGAGAATAAGATGATATGGGAAGGAAGATTATAGTCACAACTAAGGCACAGCCTCTGGGAAATGATACTCACATGTAATCTTGGGCTCGTCACTCATCATCTTAAGCATCATCCACTGCTCAGCTCAGGACCTGACCCATACAAGTGTTTAAAAAATGCCAGCCCTCATGTAAATCTAATTTGAAAGATCCAGCTACCTCAAATATGGCATCTTATGGTTTAGCTAGATCCTAGCTTGATTATAAAGGCTTGGTTTTTTCTTATAACTTCTAAATCATTGGCAGCATCATGTGCCCACCCAAAGAAAGACAATAATTTTATGCTTGCTGAAGTTCTGTTAGAACTTTTGATGCAGATGATGAATACACTGTACTTGAACAAACAAACTTGAATTAGTCACAGCTGTTCTGTTTCTCAGCAACTACTAAGCAATTTACCCTTGCCGTGGGCTTCTTTAAAAATGGAAATACTGAGTTTAAGCACTGAGAAAAATATCATTTAATGAAAAGTCAAAATTTAATCTAAAACATGGGAAAGAACTCAAAATACCCATGCTTCAAGAACTAAGTATAATATTTCTACAGATTGAGAGAATTTTTTTAATCAAGAAATTAAATGTCCATCATATGTTTAATGTCCTCGGTAATCATACCAAATCATGTTTTATCATGTTCTGACTAAAAACACATTTTAATGTATATTCTCATATGCCTGCCTAGTTCTAAAACTGAATTATATTTCATCCATTTCTCCCAAACAAAACCACTGCATATGTAAAAACAGCATCATCCTGCACCTTGGTATTTACTAAAATAGGGCCAAATTTCACTTGTTTTACTTACTTATACATGCTATAGGCAAAGTCAAATGGAGAATGTGAGAGACAAATTCAGGCCTCTCATCTGGGAGCTGCTTTAATTCATCTGAGTTTCCACAGTGGTAATGAGAAGATAACAGTACACTGCATCCTAGATGAGACTCCCTAGAGCGAGGGTCTGTATAACCTCTGAAAAGAGCATTTTTCCTAAGCACACAATGCTATTCACAGATTTCCTGCTGTGGATTTTAAATGGAACTTGTCTTCTTCACCACCACCCCTTCCTGGAAGATAATGGGTGAGTGCAGTGGGTTTCAAAATGTATTCTGCAAAGCCCAAGGCTTGAGAGAGGTCCCAGGGAGGTTTGGAAAGGGAAGAAACCCTGGTCATGGAAAATCAAACATGTTCTTTCTTCTGTTTGATCATCCTCAACAGATAAATTTTTTCTGTCTCAGATGCTCCATCTACAGCTGCCTATGCTGTCTGATGTTGGGGAGGAGATGATGGAGTAGACTTGGAGTAAGGAGAAAAATCTCTCTAATCCTTCCCTTATCGTCATGGCTATTGCTGCTCATAGCTTTAAATATGTATGTAATGTTGGCCCTCAGCCGGCATCTGTGAACTCAGATTTCGGGAAGATTCTCACCACTCTTTAATTGGTAAGAGTAGCCCACTATACCTAAAATGTTTGTACAATGCCATCTATGCTAAACCCTTGCTTTCCTTCTAAGAGTCTAGAATTTTGTCATGTTCTGAGCAGGAAGTGCCTACATGGCATTCCCCAATAAGAACCTTGGACACTGAATCTCTATAAGGCCCCCTGGTATATAGCATTTCACACATGTTATCACAACTCATTGCTGGGGGAATTAAGCATGTCCTGCGTCACTCCACTGAGAAAAGACTCTTGGAAGATTGAGTCTGGGTTCCTCAGAATTCACCCCATATGCCTTTTTCACTTTGATTGTGTTTTGTATTCTTTTACTTTGATAAATTACAGCCATGAGTATAACTGCATGCTGAGTCTTCCCAGTCCTCCTAGTGAACCATACAATCTGGGATTCTCAACATGGAGGCTATACATTGGATAAGGAAGATGCTGCAGAAAGTGACCTAGAAGGACCAAACATCAAAGACCAGACAGGTAGAGGAATGTTTCAGAGAGTGCCAGTCCAGATAGATAACAAACAAGGCCCCCACCACCAGGGCTGGTACCACCAAAGCTCCCCTTTAAACCCATCCCACCCCAGAACTGACTGGAGGATTGTGAATTGACCACACACACCCCTTCCACATGACAGAATGGGTCTTGTGAGAAAAATTAAGTTTGAATTTTGAAAATTCAATTTTATATCTGAATTTGATACTCGCTCTTGCTACACACAAGCTATTTAAAGATAAAATCCAAATCATATAAAATTGAGTGGAGGCAGTAACATGAAGATGTGTTTCACCCTAGTCTAGCTAACTTATTCCCCTTCACTGTCCAAGACTGTGGGGTCTCAGTGTTCAAGTTTCTAGACTGCCCCCTTGAAGAGGATTTGGTCTGGTAGTGTCTATCTCCATGGACCTCTCTCTGTTTCTTGTCATTCCTCTTTCACTTCCATTCTCTCTTTCTTCTTAACTCACCCCTGACCCATAACCTTCCATGCAATTTTTCTCAAAAATGAGCCAGTCCGAATTGTCTCTTGCTGATGGTACATCTTCATAGCCTTGGGCCTGTGCCACATACCCTCCATATGGCTCTGTTCTCAGTAGATAGATCTAGAAGAGGATTGGGTTGAAGAAAAACTGGGAAGTAGTTTGGTTTTCATATTTCTTTTTCATTTTCATATATGTTGTAGGGATGAAAGGACTTATCTTGTTTCTCAAGAATTAAGATCCTGCCAATCATCATTAGCAGGTCTGCACATGAGATTTATGACCTACCAGCACACTCAGCTTTGGTGTAATGCTCAAAGAACGTTTACAGCTTTTAAATCTTCAGATGCTTTACAAAGTGGCCCTTTAGTATCTCATTAGGTAGAGATACTCATTTCTCTTCCTAAATCCTGGGTCTTCCCCATTCTTGTCTCCCACTCAACCCAGAGAGATTAGTAGAACAAAGGATGTCCCATCACATATTAAAACAATGAGTTCCTTTGAAGTTTTTCTTTGTGGAAGAGTCCTGAGGCCTTTAATCTATAAATCAGAAGATTGTTTTATAATTCTCAACTCTGACTAAATTTGAATTCTAAAACTTAAGAACATCATAAGTTTTCTTCTATTTTTTTTACAATTGATATATTGGGATTTCTATCTAGTACCCCCCTTTCAATATGGCCCCCCACAAATGTTGTGTGGGAGGGTATAGTAGTCCCTGACATCAACTTAAAGGTTGATATCAAATTTCCCCTTAATAACATGCAATAGATGGGTTATTCATCAGTTTAACCCTTTCCTTGAAGCTCTTTCTATTTCAACCTCTAATGTAGTCATATTTCTCAGAAGATAATTAAGTATGAAGGTAGTTTGAACCGGTATACATAGTCCTTAGCCAAGTAATTCCATCATGGGTCTCTCCCAGAGTTCAATAATGTCTCGAGGTGAAGACCCTCTAATCAGGCTCTGACTGGAGACTCTCTTCCTTCATTATGAGCACACCCACCTATCTCCATTCAGAACAGGTCCTTTTCAGCTCCTACTTCTGACTTACCTACAACTACTTCTCTCAGCCGACAGAATGTCTAATGCTGAAGACATCAAAGTGGAATATTGGAAAGAATGTCTTTCTATTTTGTCTCACTACAGTGGCTGTTGAACCCAAAATGGTATTCCAATTTAATTTCTATGAGAACATCTCTACCATAAAGGCTTCATTCATCTCAACAAGAGCTTCAACACTTTGCTTTGCCTGAACTTCCTTCATTTCACTCTTTAATGTTAACAGGGCACTTTTATTTTCTATTCCTTTGAGTGTTTTATTTTAATTACCAGATGAATGTTTTTGTACATGAAAGGAAATGGAAAACCAGGCTTAAAATGTCATTTTTTTCCAGTAGCATCAGATGTGATAAGCTTATTATACCAAATAGAAGTATAATGTATTATGTTTGATATGATTAGTGTGTGTCTTTTAAAAGGGTGATATTTTAATAATAAGGAGTAATTGTATACAGGACTTCACATTTTACAAATTGCTCGTCTGGTCATAATCTCGACCTTGTGAAAACTGAGGGTCAATTGAATCATAGTTATTTTACAGATGAAGGAATAAGCTCAGTACTTGGGGACATTCATAGCAAGTCCCATTCTCTGGTTATGATGCCATGATGCTGTCAAATCAGACAGATCTAACATTTAAAAGGTGTCCACATTAAACCTGGTCTTCAGTGTAAAAACACTTGATTTTATACAAATGAGTGCATGTAAAACAAGCAAAATCAGAAAAAGGCCTGTGGAATGCTTTAAGGTCAATTTCCTGATTGTGATATTGCGCTATCGTCATGTGAGATGTTACCACTTGGGAAAAATAGGTAAAAGCTACACAGTACCACTCTGTGCTATGTTTCGCATCTTCCTATAAATCTATAAATATTTAAAATAAATTCAAAAAACCTATATTTTAGTTGAATCTAAATTTTTAGAAACTTTATTTTCAGAAGGATGTTTTATTATTTTTAAATAATGTACTAGTTTAATAAGGACTCTAGGAATATGACCCACTCTACTCTAGTAAGAACTCATCTTAACTAACTACATCTATTTGTAGACCTTATTTCCAAATAAGGTCACATTATGAGATTGCAGGGGTTTGAACTTGAATGTATCTTTTTGGGTACAAAGAGAAGAGACACGGAGACAGATATACACACATAGAGAACGCCATGTGACCAAGGAGGCAGAGATTAGGGTAGCATATCTGCAAGTCAAGACACACCAAAGACTACTAGTAACACCAGATGCCAAGAAAATAGTATGGAATAGACTCTCCCCTAAATCCTTCAGAGGGAGCATGTTCCTGGTGGCACCTTGGTTTCAGACTTCTGGCTTCTAGAACTGTGAGAGAGTATACCTCTGCTGTTTTAAGCCAAAAAATAAAAAAATATATATATAAAAAACAAAACAATGTACTCAATTATTTTGAGTCAATTACACATACATAACGATGCATTGATCCTCAGCATGAGGAAAACAATGGCATACTTTTGTCCTATTGTAATTGTTTTTTGCTGATGACTTCTAAAATTACTACCACAATGAACTTCCATGATGAAATTCCATGCAATATAAGAAAAAATTATTTCATAGTATTGGACCAAGGGGTGACATCTTATAAGATAAAACTTAGCAAGGCTATGTGTGAAGTGAATATATGTGATTTTAGGCAATGGAAGTCACACATGAGTCACTGTGTTAGGCAGCTGCCAGAGGGCTTGTCCAGAGCAAGAGAAGTCATGGCCTGTTTACATCCAGACTGGTCAGACGATACACACAAAATCACTATGCTCAATTTGGGGCACAATAGTTTAAGAAGGACAACAATTAATAGAAGCTGAAACCGAGGAGAATGACTAGATATCTCACCATGAGGAACTGGTGAGAAAATATTTAATATGAAGAAATGGAGATGTGAATGGGGCTTTGCAATGGTCTTCTCATATTGCAAGGGCTGTCATGTGGAAATAAGATTAAATCAATCTACAGAAATTAAAGCTAAGATCAGTAATGGATTTTAGACAATGGGCCAATAGGCTTTATATGAAGAAGACTGAGAGTCTCATTAGATCTTGCCTGCTTCAAATATGTCTCCAACAGCCCTCTGGTGCTTGAAGTCCTCACCATTCAGGTAACTCCTTCCAGACAAGGGTAGCTTTGCCAGGCATGTACTATTAATGGTATCTGAAAAGGATAAGACCTAAAACTATTAGTAGCTACTAATACATTTGCACAGATTAGTTTCATAAGCCAGCTTTCACTAGGGAAAGCACAAAGCAAGCCCCTAAAAGAATGGGACTTAGAGGAACCTGCAAAGTAGGGTTTGGGCAGGTCAGGGTAGGGTGGAAGAAACATATTCAATAAGAAGGACACATTGAAGGTTCTTCCTTCAAAGTCCCATTTGGAAAAAAAGGAGGCTTCTGCCATATCCCCTTCCTTTCTGAGATGAGCTGTTCTACCTTCTTGGCTTTACACACACATACACACACACACACACACACACACACACACGAGTACATATAAAACAGATGAAATCTCAGGAAGGCCTGTGGATCATTCTGATGTTGATTTACTGATCATGATGTTGTGCTACAGTCAAGCAAGACATTATCATCGGGAGAAACTGGATGACAGGTACATAGGCCTTTCTGCACAGTTTGTGATTACTTCCTGTAAATTTAAAATTATTTCAAAATAAAAGTTTTAAAAATCTTTGATTTTAGTTTAA
Source organism: Rousettus aegyptiacus (assembly GCF_014176215.1). Classification (NCBI taxonomy): domain Eukaryota; kingdom Metazoa; phylum Chordata; class Mammalia; order Chiroptera; family Pteropodidae; genus Rousettus; species Rousettus aegyptiacus. The sequence continues at coordinate 24,513,089 of NW_023416311.1, read as the reverse complement.
TCTATTTTTTTTCATTTCCTTTATTTTTCAGCAGAATGTTTACAAAATTTTTGACAGCCTATAGATTCGATTATCAATTACACTTATGCTTAAAAATCTGTGGCCAGGACAGGTAATTAGACAGTCCTGCTCTCCCTATCCACTCTTTTACCCTCTCCTCACTAAATAACAGACCCAAACATGTCACCAGTGACTCCCCCTTCAGTAGGAAGGGAAGGCATGAGGGCAAAGAAGGAAATAAATCAAACATAGAAGAAAAGAAGGAAGAAAAAGAAAAAAAAGGAGCGAAGGAAGCAAAGAAAGAAGAAAAGCCAGTATTTGTCATTCAAAAAGATAAACATTTTACAGCCCAGCTTGACTGTGTCAAGAACACTTGTGTTTTAATAGTATGCCTGCAAGCTTTCAAAACAAGTGTTTACCTGTCACAATAAACAGTTATGAGTGAGGAACACAAAACAGAAAGAACCAGGAGTTGGCAGGTTGCCAGCCCTGCCTCATGCTGCTTAGCTCTGAGCTTGTCATCCAGGCAGCAGCAGCTCCGCATCTCTGCTGTCCCCATGGTGAGGACACATTATCACAAGTCTAGTACCCTCTGGGCTCAGGGGAAGCCAGTAAGAGCCAGACGAGGCTGGTGGATCTGGCCTTTAAAGTAAACTTGGCAGTAGCTGTTGGCCTGAGGGTGGCACACATGGGCCAATGGGTGCCAATGGGATCTAAGATATGAGAACCTCCAAAAAGTTCTGGAAAGATCCTTTATGAAGAGCTAGAACACAAAAATGCCACATATTTCCCATTCTTCCTTTTATCTTCACAAAAGGCTTACATATGAGGTAAGTCAACAGCAAGTGCCATACCTCTACTTATATATTTATAATTTGCTCCTGGGAGCTGGCAGTCTCATAAAAACTAACTTTTATGGAATACTTTATGCTTAAAGAGCTTTCAAATCCATCTGTCTCAGTTAATCTTCATAATAATCTCCTGAGACAAGGTAGGCAAATATTATTAACCCCATTTTGAATAACCTGGACAAGTCACTTTACCTCCGAATCTCAAATTTGAATATCTAGTAAATGACCGAACAAGAATTGGAATCCCAAAACATACATCTCAAACAATCTATGGCTCTCAAACCTCAGTACAGCAGAATCTCTTTAGCCCCTAGTTTAAAAGGCAAATCCCCATCACTCACTCCTAGGGCCTTAGATTCAGTAGATGTGGACTGTGACCCAGACATCAACATTTATGAACTTTCAGGAAGCTGATTGAGAACCAGGTGATTCTGCAGCTGGTAGTCGGGGAAGTGTTATTTGAGAAACTTTGTCTAGAATCAGGGATACTAAGAGAAAATATCTCAGCTCTTATAAATTTCCTATCTAGAGGGGAGCTGTCTGACACAGTAGCAAGTAGCTCATGTGGCTACTGAGCACTCGAAATGTGGCTAGTAGCACATATTGGAATGATATTTGAATTTCTTTCGTTAAATAAAATATATCACTAAAATTAATTCTACCCCTTTCTTTTTGTACTTTCAAATGTGGTTAGTGGACAATTTAAAATTACCAGTGAGGCATTCATTACATTTCTATTAGATAGCACAGGTCTACCGGAGTCCAAGAAGCACATGAAAGACAGATTTCAATATGTTATAGCAAATGGCTAAGATATAAATATAGAAAGTTGAGTCTAGTAGTTGTAGGAAACTCCCACAAGGTGTTTCCCCCTGGCTCATTTAGTCTCTAAGGCTGAATAAGAGCATATAAGGAAAGTGGGGAGCAGATTGCAGCAGAGGAAATAGCATTGGTTTATGATGTGTTCAAGGCAGTCACAAAGCCATTCAGTACTTCTCTGAATGGACCAAAGATGAAGCAGGAGTAGCAGATAGGAGCCCATCAATGAGATCTTAAAAGCCATGCCAAGAAACCTAGGGATGATCTCGAGTAAAATGGACACTCAGAAAAAACACTGAGGGGAAAGAAGTATGATTGAAATTGACATTGAGACCACCCTGGCTGCAGTGGAAAGGATGGATTTAAAGGCAAGAAAATTAATATCAGGAAACCAGTTAGTCAGTGACAACAATAGACCAAGTAAAAGTAATAAAAGCCCAAATTAGAACAGTGTTGGAAACTCAGAGAGTAAGTTATAGAATCCAGAAATTCAAGATATGTCCAATAGATAAAAATTGGATGAGTTTCATGATAACAGGATCTAGCGGAACAGGGGAAGGACTCTGGGCTCTGTCAATGGTGAGAGTAGCTGGTGACTCCACAAACTGAAACCTAAAGCTTAGGAGGTAGATAGTTTGTCTTTTCATTTGGAAGGAGATAATTAATTTAGTCATGTGTATGTTGCACATGGGGAATAATATTTGTACAGAGAGTAACAAAAACCATGAGAATGGAAAGAAATGATAAAAGAAGAACAGGACATGAAGCTAGGTACAGAATCCTGGGACTCAACAATGATTTGTCCTGAAACTTAGCTCCGTTTAGTCTACCCATTTGACACATACTCATTTGACTCATTCCTACTCCCCATTTCCACCACCAGCAGGTTAAACACCTTTTACTTGAATTGACTGGCTCAGGGGAGCTTACAGACCCAAGACAGGAAGCCACTTCTGAGCCCCTTGACTGTGTTGTTGCTATAGAAGTGGTTTGCAGGTATAGACTTGCCTAGGCAAACTCAAGAGTTAGGAAAAGACATTATGTGCCTCTGCTTCTAGAACTTTTATACATTTTTATTTTGAATGCTGAAGTTACACAGAAAAACACACTTTTGCTGAGCTTTTTTTTTTTTTTTTTTTTTTGGCTTTTTTAAAAGCCTTTTAATAGACTAAGTTCCTAAAGACAGGAATACATATTAAAAATTCTTTTGCATCTTCATTCCACTCCTGCTCTCAGGGATTAGCAGAATGTCTGACATTTAGGAAGACATAATCTCTTGAAAGTAGGCTTTAAATAAATATTTGCTGAACAAATCTATACCCCATCAAAATACATTGAAGTATGGTGAATGAATAAAATGACTATTCAGTTAAGTGGCCTTGGGCTATATCAATAAGAGTATTAAAAGAGCTGCCAACTATTAAAGACTCCCTAGGTAATTCATACTGACCCAGGGTTCAAATTTCTTGAACAGTGACTTTCAAATTTTTGTTTTTGTGGTCTCACCTTTAATGTTCCTTCATATTCCAAAAATGTGTTCTCCATTGCCTACTTGAGGTGTCCAGTTCCATTTAAGAAGAACCTTAGAGTTAACATAATAAAAACAGAACCCTGGATTTTTATTTTCAAACCTGCTCTTCCTTCACTTTCCATAGTTGCTCAACCAAAGCCTAGGACTCATCCTTTGTTCCTCTGTTTCTCTTATGGCCCCATATCTGCTCCAGTGCCCTCCCGTCTGTCTGTCACACAGCCTCATTGCCGGTACTTAATCTCTTCTTCTAGTGGCAATGTCCTTCTAAGTGGCCTCTCTGGTCTACTTCTGACTCCTAGAGTGCATTCTTCAGCCTTAAGCCTCAGGGATCTTTTTAAAATTCAAATTGAGTCACTTCTCGCCATCCCCTCTATCCCAACTCCCTTTATTTAAAACACTCCAGTAATTTAAGATTGAATTTGAAATAAAATCTAAACTCTCAAGCAGGGCCTTCAAGTCCCTACAATATTTGACTGTGGCTTCAACCCTGATATAATTTCCAAACATTTTCCCTTATTCATCTCTTCCCTCTGTATAGAATAGTCTTTATATGAATGACTCCTTTTTGCTATTCCTAATTCAACTTAAATAACACCCTTCTCAGAGATACTTTTCCTAATCACTTAACATAATTTTAGCTTATAAGGGCCAGCTCTATCTTATACTAAAACATAATGTAAAACTTGTATAATTAAAACAGTGTGGTTCTTGCAAATGAATGCAAAGACCAATGAACCAGAATAAAAAGCCTAGAAATAGACCAGGCTACATATGGTAATTCAATAGATGATAAAGACCCATCTCAAATCTCTAAGGAAAATATTGTTTTGTAAATAAGTGATGTTGGAACAACCAGGTAGTCATGTGGAAAATAATAATTGTAACATTTTGCATGCCCTTCCCTTTAATTAGTTGTGACCTCTCAATAGCAAAAACTGTGTATTAATGCTTGTATTCTCTGTAGTAAACACACAATAAATATGTGTTTATTCCATGATGATTAGGAGCCTGAGCTCTTGAGTCTGGTTGTTTGGGCTCAAATGGCTTTGGCCCTGAGCAAGATGCTTTACATCTATAATCTTCAGATTGTCTATCTGTAATAAGAAGAGAGAGAGAGAGAGAGAGAGAGAGAGAGAGAGAAAGGTAACTTGTCATTTTTGTTTGTGTTAGGACCGAATTTAATAAAGCATGTTAAATGGTTAGCACGATTCCTGGAGCATTGTATATGCTAAATACATATTAGTTATTATAATTATCACAAGGCCAGAAAAAGCATTGCTTTGACAATTACTTGTTATTTGTTGTTATTGTTTATTGAAACAATACAATGTTAAAAAGAACATTTCAAATTTATCATTCACTGAGTATGACTTTAAGCAAGTCATCCAGTTTCTCTGAGCCTCAGTTTCCTTGTTTTTTTTTTAATAGGAATGATAACATGCAGCTTATAGGTCTTTGTAAGAGTGAAAAAGGACATGTATTTAAAATCAGTGTGTAGAGCATAACAGTTACTTAATAATTAGTACCCTCATCCTTTTCCTTCTTCCACATCTCTCAACAGCATACTTAGTGTCATAAACAACTGCCTGCTCTCCACTGATCCAAGTTTGAAAGCTGGTCCTGCTCTTGGTCAAAGAAAACTCAGGGAATCTAAACCTTGCATAGCAGCTGAGCATCTCCTCAGTGTGGATCTAGTCCTGCTCTGACCACAGTCCACCCTCTCAGTAGTTAATGGTTTATTACTGCCCTGCTGGACATAACCGTCTTCTGCCTGCTTGCTTCCCTGCCTGGGTTCCTGTCTTGAAAATCCCATTGGCCAAATCAGTCTATAGGAGAGTCCTGCTCAGCTCTCCCCAGCTATTTCTGGATCTAAGTTTGGCTTCTAAACTTTATCCCCATATTCATCACATGCCCAATCTCCCTCCTGCTGCAACCCTGCAAGCATGACAGCCCAGCTGTACCCCTCCAGCTTCTGGAGCCTTGTGCTCAGAGCCTGGCTCTGAGGAAGACAGAATGCCATACTTGCAGGACCTTTTAAGATGAGTTTTCTCTAAAGTCTTCTCTAAGGAGATTTGATAATATCTTTTAAGTAATCCAAGAAAAAATATCTCAGTAGAAGAATGTTCCAGAAAGTTTGCATTGTGTTTCCCAGTAAGAGTATTTTTCTGTACAACCAGCCTTAGTATAGAGCTCAGCATCAGAGCAGCAGAGATAAGCAAAGACTAAATAAAACAACAGGCACAGATCAAAAGGGCAGAGCCCTCAACCATTTGCATATGTATTACCAGGCCAGAACAGAGATTGTTCTGCTCCAAGTCACTTAAAAATGCACTCCAAGTCACAGAGAGGTTCTACTTTTAGGAAAGCAATTGAGTCCATAGGTACTCAAAGAGACCAAAGACCACTCTTTGTCCTTTAATGAATAAGCTGTTAATGAATGAGAGAAACCATTGAATTCTGAAGTGATTGAATAATGCACTGGCGTGTTTTCCAAGAGGCTGCACATTGAACCACACTTAGAAACTGAAGAAAACCCAGCAGCTCACTTGTTTTAAGGAGTCAGAGCACAGTTTGCTACAAAGAATATAAAATAGTCGATCTTCTATTGTTCAGTCTATGGTTCCCATCAACTTGTTCCCTAATTGGAATCTTTAAATGAGTGCCAGCATGACTAGGAGACGTTTTGCCCTTCTCAACATGACCCTCATCCACTAAGTCCCTAACCATTATTGGAAGTTATTGAATGGCTTGTGCAGTTCTGCCATGATATAGTGGATATCGGCATCACATGTTCTGCATCATTCCCACCCAGTTCATCTCACCTTGAAGCACTGGCAATTTCAAATCCGCTAATGCTATCAAGGGGGAGAGAGTGTGATAGAATGTATTGCAGGTAAAGCCAGAGGATATAGAGAAGTAGAAGGTGGAGAAGAGGAAGGAAAAGAAGGAAGAGAAGCCAGCACAAGTAAAGGAAACAGTTCCATATGAGGTAACTGAGAGTTTGGAGCTACTTCCACAACTGAGAGAATTTCTAAGAATTGTACATCTAGCTCAGCAGGTTACACTTAATTTCCTGCCATCACCACTGGGTAAGTGATTCTGTCCATGCACACACAACATGAGTTTTTCCAGGTCTCTTGGTCTTTGGCTGTGATGATACCAGACAGATATCCTCAGGAGAATTTTCTGGCCTAAGATGTGCAGGATGCAAGGAAGGAACGGAGAGAGGCCTCAGCAAAGCATTTTGCATAAAAAGAAGCTTAATAGATGCTGGTTCTGGAATGTTCCGGAAGTGGGTGTGAATATTCTGGATCAGCAGCTGCAGCAGCACTAATGAGTATTTGCTACTACTTCCAGGGAGCCTGGCACTTTGCCCAGCCAGTCCCAGTTGCCTGGATCCCTCACCCTTCCTTTCTCTCAGCTGAGCAGAAAACTGGAGACTATCTTTAAACTAAATGCAGAAATGATAAAAACTCCATGAAACATGTTCATCTTTAAGCTGTGAAAGAGACAAAGACAGGAATAAAGTAGAGGGGAGGGGAGGAGATGATAGAGGAGAAGAAATCCAAATAAATTTCCTAAATTACTACCCCAACTCTCAGTCATTTTTACTGCCCTTACCTTCAGGGTCTGTTATATTCCCAAATAAGAAGGGCTTCATTTTATAGAAACTGAATGAAACAAAAATAGATTAATTAGGCTGCAATTATTCACATAAAAAAGGATCCCTGGCTTCATGAAAGATTTGACTATGGAGTTCATTTAAACAGAGAAATTTTATTCTATTTTTCAAATGTGATTAGATTTACATACAACTTCTCCCAGGCAAAATGAAGTACAACTAAAATGGAATTTTTTTTCAATATCTCTGTTAAATTATAAGTTGCCAGAATTTATAAACTTCAGTGCTTCAAGGTTCAAATCACAATGGCATAGGATTCATACATAGAGTTAAAAGATGAGGAAAGAACTAGATAGATAGGCCTTCATGACAAAGCAACTCATGTGGCCTTGAGCAAATCACATATTCACTGTTTGCATCACTCTCATTACCTGTAACATGATAAGGTAAGGCTAAATTTCTTCTCTGGATTTTTCAGGCCCATGAATCAGTGAATTATTCTTCAAGTTTCTCTTTATGATTTTCTCCCTTTTGGATTTATTCAGAAGAACTGGATACACTTAATCGTATCCATTTCCAGTCAATAGAATTTGCTTAAAATTCTCTCTATCTGTGTGATAGCAGTGTACATCAGAAAACATCTGAGCTAATCTTGACTCAAGGCAGACAAGGCAGGACACCGTGAAGGGCAGGGAGGTTTGGCACAGTCTACTGTAAATCTGAAGCATGGTGTTAGCTCTGCTCAAGTGTCAACCAATTCACTGCCCTGGGTTAACTCTTTAGCCTCACAAAATGTACCATGAAACCTTACGATAAATCTTCGGGGAAAAATTTCCCCATAAGTTTCTACCAACCTGGGGAGTGAGATTAAGGAAATTCTCCCATTCCAATAGCAATTCTGATCAACTTTTTCTTATCCACTGTGAACTTCTAATCAAGGTCTAGGAAGTTGAAGTCATTAATTTTAATGAATCTCGGGAACGGTCTGAATGAGAGCCTTTGCTAATAAGGTCTTGCCTGAGTAAGATACTATACAGCATCTTTCTGAACAGAAAAAAAAGATCCTTGCAAACCAAAAAAAAAAAAAAAAAAAAAAAAGAGCATGGCATGTTAAGGCTAAATTGGGGGAAAAAATCACTTTGGAATCTCTAGTTTTCTCAAGTCACAATTTACAATCTATATTTCAAGGTCAATTGAACCACTTGATAGCCAATTTGAGGACAAGTAAAGAGCTACATGAGGAATTATAAATGGCCCCAAGGGTTTCTGACACCAACCAGACCCTCGCGGCCACACTCGACTAAGTCTATAATGATCTCAGGTCATTCTAAAAAGCACAAGTCAAAGGGGCTCTGTGAACACAGGGACTGACCATTGATTTAACAGCAGCCTGGTGACATCCATTGTGCTCACTCTGTGAGTGGACATTAAATGTGGCAAAATAACACTAATGTGAGGGGGAAATCGAGATTTAATGTGTTTTTAGGAACTTGACCCTTCTCTGAGAGGCCAGGACTCCCTTCTCAATTGTGAAACATCTGTCCTGATTTAGACAACACTCTAGGTACTCTGATGGCTCATAATTGGCGGAGACATGACTGTGTTGGTCATCATGGAGATTTGGAAGTCATCCATAGAATTTTAGGGAAGGAATTAGAGGAAGGTGCCCAAAGAGCCAGAAGATAGAATTGGTCTATGTGTGTGTATGTGTGTGTGTGTGTGTGTGTGCGCGCGCGCATGTGTGTGTATGTTCCAATATAATGCTTCTCCCCATTAATGGTAAAGAGAAGCCACAACTCTTTTGAGTTAAGGAGGAATAAAATCTATCTCCTAGTCAAGGCTAAAGGCTTATATTGTTATTCAAATATGAATTCATTTGGCTAAATTTGTTTGGCTACTGAATCAGAAGTCATTGAGCCTTATCTTTGTAGAATGTGTCTTTAGATTATAAACTTTTATATCAGTTGGTCTCAAATGTTTGAAGACTGTCATAGATGTAGCTGCACTCGAATCACCATTTATCAGAAGTACAGATCCCTAAACCCCAGTTCCAAAGATTTGAGTTTAAGTTGTTCAGTATCTCGCTGCTCAGTTGGGGGAACTCAATTGTGGGAAATATATTTATCTCTCATGATAAGTCTCATTAAATTCTTCTTAAGAAAAGCAGAATATTAATACACTTAAAATGTTACAGCTGGTTCAAGACTGAACCATGATTGAAACTGAGAACTTCAACTGTTAGTCCGATGTGCTTTCTTATGCTCTCTCTCTCTTTTTTTTTTTTTTTTTTTTTGGCCCATTTGAAGGATTTCTTCCTCTTAAATCTCCTGCTTGTTTAGCTAAAACACTCAGCTCCCTGAATGTCATATAGTCTGCCCCGAACCCAAAGCAGAACATGTGCTTTTGCATTAAACTCCATGGTTCAATCCTCAATTGTCAAGGTGCATGCTCAGCCACAGTGCTTGCACGTGCTCCTAATACATTGTGACACCCTATTACTACAGTGCCTTATGAGCTTCAAGGGAAATTACATTTTAAATTATAGCATACAAGTATAATGGAAAATCTAATTGTAGCAATGACAGTTTATTTATCAATCATTTATCATTTTGATTTATAAGGTGCCCAACTTGATTTAAAGGTAGCTAATGTTTAAAAATCTCAAGGCACCCATACAACCAAATACACACTGGAAGCAATGAAGTGAATAACTTCTGCCTTTCTGCAGCCCTTTGCTCATCTTTTCCATACCCAAGGCTGAAGCTAGAAGCACAACAAGGTTGATCCCAGGGACCTTCAGGCAGCATCTCAGAACCCACACCACCCTCTGAGCATTAGCTTTCTCCTATCCCCATGTGCACTTCTTAGTACATCTTGTTTTATGGCTTACACAGTAGCGCTCTCCTGGGACTGAAAAGCCCTTCTCTGAGTTGCAGACAGCACTGCTGAAACCTTGCCACTCTAACTTGGTTAGCCACCCCTCTATTCTTGGGGTCAGACTTTGTTCCACTTATCTCTCAGGTGTCTAGTACCTCTCTGTGATCGAAATTTGTTATGTTCTTTCCCTCTTGCTACCTAGAGTCTTTTACCATGCTCTACTCATTACATGTTTTCTCCTTGGAACCTAGTTAAATCCACACTCGTTTTCTCATGCAACCTTGGATACTTGTCTTGGGAATTCAGACTCTTCCACCCCAAAGTGGGATTAATTATCCCCAGTACTGCCTGCACCCGATTCCATCTTTCATTTCTAACCTGAGGGCCTCCACACAATCTATGACTCAAGAAGTCAGAGGAGGAAACCAGAATTCAACAAAGGGTGTTGCATAAGCCTCAGTCTGAGCTCTGGGAAGCTTGATGAGCAAGACACCCACTACCATTCTCTGTAGCTTGGCCTTAGCTCAGAGCTTAATCCTTTCACTAGACTTTGAACACCTTGAAGGCAGGAACCAAAACTCACTGTTTGCATCCCCAGTGCCTAGCACAATGCCATTAGCATCCGATATGCTTAGTTGATATCTGTTGACTAAATGGACAAATGAACATATATCCTTTATTTCCTGCTCCCTAGTGTCATCCTAAGATCTAATTCTGCCATGGTTGCAAAATGGAAGCTTATTTTTCTACTAGACAAAAAATTAGCTACATAGTATTATTAGTATCTGCTTTAACAAGTGGTACTTCTAACTAGCTAAAAATCATTCTAATGTTTTTGTTACAGAAAATTGAGTTTGCTCAATTAAGTAATAAGTGAGAAATGCAAATCAAAACCACAGTGAGCTACGATATCACATCCACTAGGATGGCAATAATAATAAAAGTAGAAATAACAGGTGTTGGTGAGAATGTGGGAAAACTGGAACCCTTTGTACACTGTTGGTGGGAATATAAAATTGTTCATTCTTCTGTGGACACCATTTTGGCAGCTCCTCAAAAAGTTAAATATAGAATTACATATGGCCTAGCAATTACACTCCTAGATACATAATGGTTTAAAAAATAATTGAAAACAGGTACTCCAACAAGAACCTATTATACAGGCATATTTAAATGGCCAAAATGTAGAAACAGCCTAAATGTCCATCAACAGATGAACTTATTAACAAATAGCAGCATATCCTTACAATGGAATGTTAATCAGCCTTAAAAAGGAGTAAAGTATTGATACATGTTACAACATGGGTGAACATTTAAACACTATGCTAAAGGATAGATGCCAGACAAAAAAGGTCACATATTTTACAATTCTGTGTGTATGTACTATAAACATACAGAGAATAGACAAATCTCTAGAAGCAGAAAGTAGACTGATAGTTACCAGGGAATGGGCAAGGGTGGGGCTAAGAACAATTATTTAATAGCTATAGGGTTTTACTTTGGAGTGGTAGAAATGTTTTGGAACTAGGTAGAAATGGTGGTTGCACAACATTGTGAATGTACAGAATGTCATTAAGTTGTCCATTTTAAAATAATTTTATGTTAGGTGAATTTTATCTCAATAAATTATTTTTTTTTAAGTAAGCAATAGGTGAATTCACTTACCTTTTGATAATGAGTCCCACTACTAGTGTACCTTTAGGTAGACTCTTTTGCTCATGTTATATTTGTCCTTTTGGCTTACCTAAAATAAAAAGAGTCTTTAACAGGTTTTGAAAAAGCTCCTGTCTTTCTTTCCCAGAAGTTGTGGGGTGGGGCTGAAAGTTCCAACTCTATAATCATGCCCTGGTCTTTCTGGTGACCAGCCCTCATCCTGAAACTACCTAGGAACCCCAGTCATTCATTATCTCATTACCATATGAAAAACACTCTTGTCACTCCAGAGCTTCCAAGCGTCTTAGAAGCCCTTGTTTCAGAATCTAGGACAGAGACCAAACATTATTAAAAAGATCGGCAGCACAATTTACAATAGCCAAGATATTGAAGAAACCTAAATGTCCATCAACAAACAATTAGATAAAGAAATTATGATATATATATACATATATATGATATATACATATATACATATGATATATACATATATATCATAATTTCATATATATACATATGTGTGTGTGTATATATATATATGAATATTACTCAGCCATTAAAAAAATGAAATCTTACTATTTGCAATGACATTGATGGACCTAGAGGTTACTATGCTGAGTGAAATAAGTCAGACAGAGGACGATAATATCATATAATTTCACTTATATATGGAATCTAAGAAACAGAAAGAACAAACTAATCAAAAACAGACTCACAAATATAGAGGACAATTTGGTGAAGGACGGTGGGGGCGGGGTTGAGGGGACGGGAGGACGGGATGAAGTGTTAAAGAAGTACAAATTAGTAGTTGATAGTTGGGCATGAGGATAGGGAGCACTGCATAGGGAATACAGTTAGCATTAATATGATAGCTAAGTGGAGGGCCAGGGGAGGGAAGGAGGGAGCAATTGGGGGGATTTTTTTATGAACTATATAGATGTCTAACCAATATACTGTATACTTCAAATGAATTTAAATAAATACATTTTTTAAAAAGATGCTATCGCCCATAACACTTAGGAAACTATAAGGTTTTAGAGACAGAGACCAAATACACATTTCTTATTATGGTTCAGCTGCCCACTGCCCCTGCTGTGCCAGTCAAATCTTCTAGAGCTCTCCTTCACCCTGGCCTCTGCAATTGCACCAGCACAGAGATAGGGCGAGGCTAAGTTGATCTAGGGCAGAAATTTCACCTGCCTCAAATACTCACCATAGACTTTATGACATAATATAACTCACGGCACCTTTTTCCTCTTATTATCAAGGTTAATATGAGACACTTTCATGGCAGCAGAAGCCTTCTAGGGGATGAAGCATGGAGAATATATTTAGCAGCCATTCTATCAGGTATGGGATGAACACGCACTGTCTAACTGTATAATTAAACAAAATTTATAGCTGTGGAGTCTGCACGTTCACAGCAGTTACAGAGTCAGGTAATCCTTATGCATGGGGAGCCACAATGATACAGAGACAGGGCCTTCAGATGCGCAGGGTTATGAACAAAGCTGGCAGGGGATGGTGGTCAGTCCTTGGCAGAGCAAGCCTAGTATCTGACCCGGGGAGGTATTCAACTCCTGTAGACTGCTTTTGGCCTGCCCTCCACATCAGCTAGAGAGTGGACACTCAAGTGATTGGAAAATGCCCCTGGACACTACCCTCTCTTTCATATTACTCCTTCCTTTTCACAATAGCAGTGGAATAAATCTAGGCCAGTAGCAGCAGCATGAAACACTGTTTTCCCAAATTTCCATGTCATGTTCTTATCTTTACCAAATCTATCCAACTAATTGGAAATAGCACCAATTTAACATCTGATCCATTGCCACTGTTAGTGGAAAATAGGTGACACCCACCACCTGGACTGGTGATTAGTAGTGAGGAGTGTGGGGAGGAGCAGGGCCTGGCATTTTGGTACCAGCTCAAGGCTGCTTGTGTGCACATGGAGCTGCTCTGTTTCATACCAGCTCAGGCACAAGAAGGCTTCTGTCTTAAGAGATAACATCTCCATAGGAACACCCAAGGTGAATTTAGCCACCAAATGCTTCCCCCAAAAAACTCAACCTCTTTACCAATTCATGTTTCTATCCTTTTTTTTTTTTGAACTCACCTCCTCCAGGAAGTCGGCTTGAACTATTCTCTCCAAAGCACACAATCTGTAATCCCAGTTTTCTCAAATGCAACAATGATCTTGAATCTGTTTATGTCCTCTTTTTTTGCTGAGTCATTTTAATAAATAGGTAAATAGGAAATGGGTGAAGGGAGGTTCTTAATTAAATTAATTTTCCAACTTAGAAATTAGAAACTTCAAAAGAAAAAATTTATTTCACCAGTATTTATTAAGCCTTTTATTGAATATTAAATATATTTATTTTAATTGCCTTCTATAACCTCCATAACTAGCCTGTGAAACAGATGTTTTCATTGACTTTGAGATGAAGTAACTTGTTCAAAGTCACACAGCTGGAAATGTGGCATCCAGGATAACAACCTAGGTTTTCTGATGCCTAGTCCAGCATGAGTTCTATACACCTGGCCTCTTCTTTTCTGATATCTCTCTATACCCTGCTCATGTAGGTGCAAAGATGAACTGACTGACTATTGTAGCAGAGAATGTAGGCTAGGCTAGTTAACACCCATTTCAGAGTCCGGGAAGGAAAAAACAACCATTCAATTACTAAAAGCAACCTTCTACCAACCCATCCTACTCCCATCCCAAAGTTACAGGTCATCTGGATTTTTACTCAATTGACTCTAAAATGTTTAAATGAACTCTTCCTTCCCCTTCACATGAGCTGAGACGTGACCATCTCTCAGCCTTCTGCTAGGTTCAGAAATGATGAGAGAAGATCAGTACTGTACCTCTACAATCTCAAACAGGCTTCCTGAATATTTCCCCTGGCAACCTGGGTCAAATAGGACTGGAAGCCCTAGCACACTCTCCAGTAGGCTTGTTACCTACTGGGCCAGGATCCAATGTTGGGCAGGGTCTCAGACAAAGCTCTGATCAGCAACCCATTAGTAGAAATTGATAAGTGAGGAAAGAAGCTAATATGCAAAATGGACAGGCACCAGTGGTGATTTTCTTAGTGTAATCACTTTGCTATACACCATGCTTTATGTAGGGTTGACTAATTGTACCATGCCGGCCACTCGGGCCTGTCAAGCTGTCAGCACCAGTGTTCAAAGGAAGATCAGCTTCAAGGCCAGAAAGAGGTGACAAGAAGTCAAGGCAGATGCTGTGATTCCAGATGACTTTCCATGGACAATGTTCAACTCTGAAACTCCTCTGGAGAGCCAGCAGCCCTGCATCTCAGCATCTGCCTCCACCAATCTTATGATGCGACACTCTGAACCCAGTGTTTGATGGTGACATAAACTCAAACCAAGAGGCATGTCTTCACCTTCTCCTTTGTGCCCCTGGGGTTTCCTGAGGCACTAACAGATACCTGCTGAAGAGAATAATGGGAGAAACCAGCAAATAGCAAAGCTACTTCTAACCGTGACCATAGCATGCCACTTATCTTAAAACCTTCATTTCCCCATCTTATCAAATGGGATGAGCCATAGCTCCTCCACAGGTTGGCTGGGAGGTCTAAAGAGATTGAGCATGTCAAAGAGCTGGCCTAGGGCTCAGTAAATGGGACATGCTTAATAAATGTCATCTCCTTTTGCTCTGCTTTTCCACGATAATGATTTGAGAGGTCAGACACCAGCTACAACCTGCCAAGGGTTCTGAGAAAGGAAGAAGGAACTGCAGAGGAGGCTTACAATAGTTACGCAGCCAACAGAAGAGATGGGCATCATTGAAAGATAATTGGGGAGATTGGCCACACACCCAAAAGTGAAGCACAGGGCACTTTACATATCAATAAGGTCAATTATCAGAGGATGTTGGCTTCCTTGGCTCCTTTGGTACTGTTATTAACTTATATTGCTCTTGTTAACCTTTCTGATAAAGAATCTTTCCTAAATAATTATATTAAAGCACAATTCTCTGCAAGTTTAAAATATGTGAATGTTCCATTTCAGTACTCCCGTGTCATGAGATAATGGACACCTGATTGCCTGGCTTCCACGATAAGGGTTTTAATCAGACTCCATTCCTTGCTGTACTGGAGGATAAGGGCCAGCCTTGGGAAGGGTAGGAAGCTCAAGAAGACCCATGGAGGGAGGGTTTAGGGCACAAATGAAAAGGGTGAAATAGATTTTGACTGGAAGGAAAGAGGTCAGTCTTCTCTCTAGAAGAAGTGAATGGCCACCCACTTGGTGTGTGTTCTGGGGTCCTAGAGGGACCTGGGAGGGGCCTCTCTCCAATGAATGCCCCCATATCCTGTCCCTGGGGCCTGGAATTGTTTAATACAGAGGACAAACTTTGGTTCCACACTGAGAGATCATAGGTCAAGAGGAAGTGCTCTTGAAACAGAGGACTGACCAGATACTCACATATATTCCTTCTGAGAGGCATGGGACAGGAGCTGACCCTTGCTGAGCACAGTGAAAGCAGGTCAGGGTTACCTACCAAGGTACCAGAAACCTAAGAAGAGGTGGTGAAAGATCACAAAAGAGTGGAGACTGTACACCAGAAGGGGAAGGGTGGTGGGCAGATGTCTTTGGACATATCTGGTTGACTTTGCCCACTCCTGTAACTGCCTAAGTACATGACGGAGCCCAGCCAGACCAGCCTGGGAGTCAGGGAGCCCAGGAACTGTTTCCTGTGCACGCTTTCACACATGCAGCTTCTATCTGGCTGTACACTCAGTCAAAGTCACAGCTGTGGTGGCAGCATCTTCCACAGTCCAGTAGGCACAATTTCAGGGGCTGGTTCATTTCTGGTAGTTAAGAAGCTGGCTTTCTTTCTCCTCCACAATGTCTGCTCACTGCAGGAGATTAACTCATGCTCCTGAGACTTTAGAGCTTTCAGAACAATGTCTGGTACATGGCCAACCCTCAGTTTTATCATATTAGTAGAGAATAGTAGAAGTGAAAGTGTGTGAGGCAGACACAGGAAGCAGCTGAGGATTTGGTCTTTAAATATAAACTCAAAGTAGGTGCTGGCCACTTTCCATTTTAATTCTGCCAACATCGAATTACTCCTCAAGCTCTTAGTTTTCTCCCCACGATGAATTTCCTTTCCAACTTTATCATGTGAAGTCAATGGGAAATAAGATTTCCATCACATTTCATGCATTCCACACATATTCCACACAACCTTAATGGACTAGATAAAGGAAAAATACTGTCCCTAAACACAGGCCAGGAAGGCGAACACAGGAGCCAGCAAAACCATGGACGACTCTAGACCCTTGGTCAAAACAAATAAATGATAGTTACTAATACCAACCCATTTTACAGATGAGGTAACTGAGTCACTGAGAGGTTAAAAACTTTCTCATGGTCATGCAACTCCTGGTGGCAGAACCAGGATTCAAACTCAGGCATTTGGTTTTTAAAGTCTGTTTTGTTACCCTGATGTTCTACTGCACAGAGTGGGTAGATTTAGAATTTAGCCCACGAGTATGTGCTAGAGAGGAGGAAACCAAGGCAAGGACTCTCAGATGAAATGGAAGTTCAGAAGATGACTGGGTGTGGCCTCAGTATAAGACCTGTGGTCATGGTAAGTAAAGTGCTAGGGAATGCTTATGACCCAGAGAGCCAAACAGTAGGGAGGAGGAGACGAGGATCTTGGCAAGCAGGGGTCCAATCCAAGCAAGAATTGTGTAATGGTACAAAGCTAAGGTCACCCTCTGAACCGGCCTTTATCTCAAGGAAGATGCCCAGAGAATGAGCATCCAATTCTTCCTCATGAACCCATGTTACAGACAGAGAGATGACAGAATAGCTGAAGTTTCTTACAGTTGAAAAATCCGGAAGGCGAGCAGGAACCAGTTATCAAGAACACCGAGGCCACACCTGGTGCAGACAAATACTGTCTCCAGTCTAAAATGAGGAACTGGCCTGTCAGAGAGGCATTTCAACATAGCAGTTAGGAACGCAAACCCTGGCATGCCACTGCTTGACCTGGCTTCCCAGCTCCCAATTTACTGGCAGTGGTACCTCAGGCAAACTTCTAAACCTTTCGGTGCCTTATTTTACTCTTTAGTAAAATAGGGCTGTTGTGAAAATAAAATAGGTTAATACATGTGAAATTTAGTTCAGTAAATGCACACTACATTGTAAGCACTAAATCAGTAGAGAGAGAACACACACACACACACACACACACACACACACACACACAAACACAAATTGACAGCCACAGGAATAGAGAGAAGGGAAAACACAAAACACACCCCAGTGCTATCTCAAATACAGTATCAGCACATAGCTCCAAACACTTCCCACTCTGTGTATTAAAGTCTCTGACATGTTAGGAACAAAATGATCAAAGGGGAAAATAATACTTATACTGGAGAGTTGTAAGGATTGGAAATAACGTAGACTGGGGGTGACAAACCCAGATGCCTTCAGGGAACCAGACAGGCAGCAGTATAGAAAGGCAGCCATTCTCAAAAGTGGGCTTATAGCAGAATCACCTGGAGGGCTTATTCAAATACAGGTTGCTGGGTCTCATTACTAGAGCTTCTGATTCAGCATTTCTAAGAATTATCATTTCTAAGAATTGCCCAGTGTTGCTGGGCCCTAGCAATTCCCCAGTGTTACTGGGCCCTGACCACTGGCCAGAACAGAAAAGAATGATGAGACGATAGAGAATTGAATTTGGCCATGCAGAAATGTGGCCTTGAGTTACCAAATCTTCAGATGTTTGAAAGAGAAGTCTTACATTTTGATTTCTATGTAATACATCTTGATGTCTAAAACACTGTGCAGTCCAAACAAAACATGGCTTCCCTTGTGTGACTTCGAGAGAACGATCAATAAAGGGGGCAATCTGGGATGAGTGGTCCAGGTCAGTGCAGACAATGACAATGACAGAATGAGAATCAACTAAAAAGGAGGGAAAGTAGGGAGGTTTATAATTTTTAGGACTTACATGCTCTGCTGCTATTATAGTGTCAAGAAAGTTGAGCAGCTTGTGTTTTTATCTGAATTTAGAAGCGACTCTTTCTGTAAACAGTATGTAAATGTGATGAGTCCAAAAAAAAAAAAAAGTTAAAGCTGTAGGTAACATTCTACTAAAAAGAGAAGGGTGAGTATGGAACCAAAGCTGGTTCAGATAGAAAGATTGGAGAAGGGGGAGGTTAGCATCTCTGACCAAAACACACCTGTCAGTTTTCAAAAGGGAATAGCTACAGCACCACATTTAGGCTCTGAGAGCCAAAATGCATTAAAATGAAAAAAAAAATATTTTTTTTTAATCAAAAAATTCTCTCTAAAAACCAGGAAATGCAACAATCTCAAAAACACCCCTAGATACCCTGAAACTTGTTTTCACTTGTGTATGTTTCCGTAAATAACATTCGCTAATGAAATTCTCGAATTGTTGATAATATTAATTAAATGGAAATACACATTTAATTTCCACCGGAATATTTCATCAAATTAATATCATTAGGCTTTTTAAAAGATGATCTAATTTGTCCTTGTTTTGTGAGAAATATTATCTTTATGATAATCAAGATCTTTGAGGTTTCTATATAAGACATAAAAAAATGTCTTTTTTTTTTCCAAAATGAAAGCTCAGGAAATAGAATTTGTTTGCATTTTGCCAATCAATTCATTCAGATACCTAATAATCTCTATTTTGTGTGTTTTTTTTTAATTGGCATAGCTTAGACCAGTTGGAACTAGAATTCAATGATTTCTACTTACCCTCCCAGTTGAACAATTTGATTGAGAGCAGTCTATAATAGCCGAATTCAAAGTCAAAACTATATATTTTAAAATGGGGCTGGATGAGTAATTTATTACAAAGATTTTCTGTTTTGTTTGACTTACATTCTTTGTTATCAGTTTTGTTTGAAGGTAGGAATGCAAATTTTATTTTTCTTTCAGAAGTGGACTGAGGGTAGACACAGCAGACAATGCCCCAGACCCCAACCAGGAAGCTACTTACAAATCAAACCAAAGGTTCTAAATATCTGGTGCCTGCTAGTTTTAGGAGACTGCAAATGATCTGTCTTCCATTTAGCAGAGAAAAACTGAGGGATGAAAAATCAATTATACTCAATATTCTTCAGCAGATAAATGAGAGTTTGGCCAAACTCAGCCAGTGCCTTCATCATGAACATATTTGGGCTGTGCATCTATGTTAAGAGATGGAAAATCCAAGGGCAGGGTCCAAGAATAACTGACTCTCAGAGTTGCCTTAAAAGTCATCTAGTTTACACAGTTGTCTATTTATTTTTTATTATATCTTATGCCATGACAACATTCTAATTCTGAGCCCCTTCCCACCCATTAAATTCATACATGTGAAACTGTATTTTAATCCTTGATTCATTTAGTTACCTATACTGTGCTCAAGATCCAAGGCCACAATTACTGTTTCCATGTGAATAAGATTCATTTTTATGGCACCATCATCAGCTCTTCTAGAATTTTTATGGAATGTTCTTCATGCCAAGCCAGGAGGTCTTCGGAATGAGCCATAAACCCAAATCATAGACATGAGTACCATCTGCTTAGGCAGTATCCACATCCTCCTTTCTTCCAGGGGCTCAGTTGTCAGTAGAAATAATCCTCCTACCTAAAGAATACATCATGGTCTCCAGCAATGCTTCTATATTTTTTGACACAGATTTAAAAAGACAATGTTCATGGTGCAACGCAGTAAATGTCATTCAGTGCAAAAATGATCAAGCTCTAGGAATTCAGTGTGTCTTCATCTTCAATTTTCCATCATTTAATGAAAGCTTAGAGGTGAAGTGCCTGGCACTAGTCCTCAAAGAAGGCAAATTCTGTGGAACATCAGGATGGGAAAGGTCCATATTCCTTCTTTTGACAGCACAGAGACTAAAGTGGTACAAAACAGATGTGGTGTTCATCCTAGTTTTACTAGTTACAAGCTGGGCTACCTGGGGAAGACTACCATAGCCTCTCCAACTTTATTGACTTTTCAGCAAAATGAGGAAAATGATAATAAGGTCCTTGTGCAGAGAAAATAAGATTGTTTTGTGAAGGTATCCCAAGGGCTTTGTGTGAGCTGGAGTTTTGCTGGCAAAGGCAACTTTTTTTCACCCATTTATCTTTTAATAAGGGGCACCAATCAGTAAAAAGACCATCACTTTAAAGTCAGTCAGATTCTGTGAGGAAATTATAGATCCATCATTTACGTACGATATTTCACCATTCTGATCTGTGACTTTTTTGCTTGCAAATGGGAAATGAGAGTTTCACCTCAGTAGCCATAGTAGGCACTTGATAAACTTTTATTCTTTTCTCTCTTGAGTTTCATCCTGTCTCTGTTATTACCTCTGTATAACCTTGGGAGAGTTATTTAACCTTTCTAGGTTTGAATTTTCCTACCCATAAAACTAGGGGATTTGACAAGATCCTCTTTGAATTTCCTTCCATTCTATGATTCTGTGACTTTGAAACACCTAAGGGATATGGTAATGGATTACATTACACAAAAGACTTGGGTGTAATATTATGAACTGTAACAAGTTTTCAGCAAACTCTCCTACTCTACTCAGAAGAATTCACTATTGTTTTGAGTATAATGAATAATCCAACATAACACATGCTCTCTCTGTCTGAGCCTTGCATACGTCCACACTCAGGGCCAGTCAGAGGCAACATTATAAGGCTAGAGAAGGATGCTGTCAACATGTCCTCTTCCCCTGGCAATGCCCCTTCCCAAGTGAATGTAGCCACTTACCTTGACATCACCCACCAGGACTCATACTACATGCTCTAACTACTTCCTGTTCCCACAAAAGCCTCAAAATTCACCTTCTTTTTGTTTCATTCCATTGGATATCAGTGTGCTTTCTGTCAATCTTATGAAATTGTTTATTTAAATACATATTACTTACTTTAAAAGATACAAAGGTGAACAAAACAGTACCCCTTCTTAAGGAGCTTTGATCTTCAAGATAGGGCATTCTAACACACAATTATAAATTGGAAAACATCAAGTATAAAAATAAAAATAAAATAACATTTTTTTAGAAAAGGAAGACAATGTTACTTTTTAAAATTAATTTATTTTAATTAGTTTCAAGGATACGTACATTGGTTAGACATCTATATAGTTCATTATTAAACAATCCCCTCAATTGTTCCCTTCTTCCCTCGAATCTTCACCTAGCCAACATATTAATATTAACCGCATTCCATATGCCATGCTCCCCATTCCTGTGACCATCCATAAGCTAACCCTTCACCCCATTCCTCCAGCCCCCACAACCCCACTCCTCTCTGTCCATCACCAAATTGTCCACTATATTTGTGACTTTGTTTTTGATTAGTTTGTAGTTTTTATTCCTTAGATTTTGCAAATAAGTGAAATCATATACTGTTCATCTTTCTCTGTCTGACTTACATACCTTCTAGGTCTATCAAAGCAATATTGTGTTTCATCCCCTTCCTTTTAATCTGTGTGTATCTTTTAATTTGAAGTGAGTCTTTTATAGGCAGTATATGTAGGTGTCTTTCGGCCACTCTGTCTTTTAGTTGGAGCATTTAATTCTTTTCCATTTGAAGTACTTATTGATAGGAATGTAGTTGTTACATTCAGTCTTTATTACTGTTTTTGATACATGTTTTTTTTTCTTCTTAAAGAAGTCCCTCCAACATTTCCTGTAATATTGGCTTGGTGGTGATAAATTCTCTTAGCTTATTTTTGTCTTGGAAGCTCTTGATCTGTCCTTCAACTCCAAATGATAGCTTTGCTGGATAAAGTATCCTTGGTTGTAGATCCTGGGGTTTGATCCTGTTGAATATCTTTTGCCAAGCACTCTGTCCTGCATAGTTTCTTTTGAGAAATCTGCTGCCAGTCTTATGGATGTTCCCTTATAAAACTATTTGTTTTTCTCTTGTTGCTTTTAATATTCTTTCTTTGTATTTAACCTTTGGCATTTTACTTATCATGTGTCTCGGTGTAGGTCTCTTTGGGTTCATCTTTTTTGGAACTCTCTGAGCTTCCTGGGGTTGTATGTCTATTTCCTTCACCAGGTTAGGGAAGTTTCCATCATTATTTCTTCAAACAGCTGTTCAACATCTTGATTTTATTCAGTTATACCGATCAGACAAATATTTGGACCCTTAATAGTGTCCCATATTCTCCTTAAATTATTTTTATAGTCTTAGCATCTTATATCTTGCTGTTCTGATTGAGTTTCCTTGGCATTTGATCTTTTTCTTTATTTACTCTGTTTATTCCTTTGTTTATTCCATTTAATATACTTCTCATCTTAGATAGTGTATTCTTCAATTCAGACTGGTTCCCTTTTATAATTTCATTTTCATTTTTATGTTTTTTTTCTCTTTGTTAAAGTTCTCACTGAATTTAACCAAAAGTTCATTGAGCATCTTTATAACCAGTGTTTTGAATTCTGTATCTGTTAGATTACTCGACTCCATTATTTCTGGATCTCTGTTCTGTTCTCTCATATGGTTTCTGCTTCTTTGTCTTCCCATTTTGGCTGCCTTTCCATGTCTGTTTCTATGCACTAAGCAAAGCTCTTAAGTCTCCTGGTCTCATTAGTGTGGATTTGTGAAATTGGTTTCCAGTGGAACAGTCCTGAGAAGGGTTCAGCTGCAGGCCAAATTTAGCCCAAGCCTCTGCTCCTCTGGGGCCACCTATTAAAATTCAGCAAGCACTCCACAGATGTTCTGCTTATAGTTACCTCAAAAGGCCACACTAGAAACCAAGGCCAGCTGCCTCCAGTGTGAGTCTAGGAGCTGTGACTTGCTGAGGATATACCTAGATGTGGCCTGGGTGGGGTCATGAGTTGTGAGAGGCAGTGTTTCAGGGAATCCTCTGGGTGGAGTGACGTGTGTTATCCAGTTTGATAATGTCATGGCTATGGTGGCGCTGTGTCTGGAGCACCTGGACGGGGGAGGGCTCAACAGGGAACAATGGATACCGCTGCCATTTCTGTACAAAGTGAGTCTTACCTCGGCCCTCACTTTGACAATTTCTCCTGGTAATCATTGGTGCCTCTTGCATGCAGCTGAACCGGCACTGGTACTCAGAACGAGCAGGTCTGTCACTTGGAAAATCCGCTCATGAATGAGGCTCCTTTAAGAGGCTTCTGCTGCTGCCACAGTCGCAGCCTCCTTCTTACTTAGCCATGAGAGACCCAGCAGTCCTGTGTCCTTGCTCCATCCTACCTTCTGCTATTGCAGGGTGATTTATTGGATTTCTCCCTAGTTGTATGGCTTGTTCATCCCAGGCAATTTTTACTTGCTGCTGCTCCTTTTTTCCATTACAACTTTGATTTGGTCGCCAGAGGGATGAACAGAACCTCTATCACCTACACCATTTTTCCCCCCTCTGAGAACTTTACTCTTTGTAGCAGGAAAGAAAGTAAAATTTTGAGGAAAGTTGGCATTTGAATTGCACTGCAGGTATAGGTAGAATCTGATAGCAATGATGGAGGGTAAAAACATTATGGACAGAGGGAAAAGTACAAACAAAAATAACACATGAAGAGGTATACAGTGAATTTTAGAAACTGAGAATAATCTGATTTGGTTGGATTGCATAAAAGAAGCAATGAATGAGGTTAGTAAGGCTGGTTGAAACCCTATTATTAAGTGCCTAGAAAGCCTAATTAAGAATTTTGTTTTTCAATGAAGAGCTGTTGAAGGTCGTGGGGCAAAAGTGGGGGGAGCAGGGGCAGGTCTGACAATTTCTGTAGTATGCTTAATCTAGGAGATATGTTTGGGAGGATTGAAGCAGAAACATGGGAAATTGGCAGCAGGCTCAAAGATCTCTGTAAGTGATCTGATGAGAGGTCATGAGATTTGAGACTCAAGGAGCATCCAGAGGAGTGGAGAGAGAACTGCAAGATTGAGAACCAACAGGACTAGGCTTTGATGACATATGGAGGCAGGTAGCATCAAAAGGAGATGAAGAATCAAAACCTTGATGACTCCAAAGAGGAAGGTCAGAAAGGAGACTGAGTTTTGCCAGATGTTAAGTTTCCAACACTTTGGGAATGACAAGAGAGGTGTCTGGGCCCAAACTGAGGAGAGAGCGTGAGGCTAAAAGCCCAAACTGGAAAGTTAGCTGAACATAGTGAAGCATTAGCAGAAGCCATGGGGTTGAATATATTTGTAAGAAAAGGTGTGTGGGGGGTGGAGGTAGGGGATATATGGGAACTCTGACTTTCTGCTCAATTTTGTCATGAACCTAAAACTGCTCTAAAAATAAATCTACTTAAAAGGAAAAAATAAATATTGATATTGCTTTGTCTAAATACTTGTTCATATTACTGCTGTGTAAACCTCTCTTTATCCCTGTGCCCCAACTCTGCTGCCAAGACTTATCAAAGTATGCTGAAGTCAAAACATCCTTGGCATATGTGGCTTTTTTTTTCCTATGTGATAAATCAGTTAAGAGGTTAAGTTTTAGGTATAGAGACAATCCTCGCAGCCCCAGAATCCTGGAGAGAGGGAGGATTAGCAGAGCTCAAGTCTTAGACAAGTTATGGAAATCATGGGAAAGCTTTGAATTTCCCTAAAGGCTGGAATCAGGAGGGAGAGGCACCTCTGACCATATCTCAGGGCCTGGGGAGCCCCAGTTATAGCCCATTACATCTGGAAGTCTCCAGGTTGGCAGAGTCAATGCTAGTTTCACCTTGAAATTGCAGTGATTTTGAAGAACAGTTTGGAGTAGAGGAAAGGGCACCATGTAAACTAAGAATGGACAGATGAAGTCTCCTATTTGAGCTAAGTCATGAACCCTGACTGTGACCTTGACCAGGTGCCTGGATTTCATAGTCCTTTCCCCTCTAAAATTCTATGCTTCTAAATCAGGACTTCCACCTTTCTTTGATACTTCCAAAAAAAAAACAAACATTGTTTAAAAGCAAGTGGAACAGTATACAGTAAAGCCAGTTTTCCAACCACCCATATTATTAAATCCCAAATTATGTAGTGCATGCTGCCAAAATGCAGGGCTTCCTTTACTTCAGGGATCACCAAGTAGCAAAGACCAGCCCCACCTGCTCTGGAGGGCTGATTGAGCTCCCACCTTTCACCCTGGGCTGTTGGCATAAAGTAATTACCTATAGCACTCTGGCAACTGCCCGACAGAGCAGGCAGGCAAAAGTGCCAATAGCCATGTGCTGGGCCCAGAGCAACAGCAGCCACATAAGCATTGTGCCCAGTGAAATGATTTTCGCTGACTTTCATTAATCTCTCCAGGGCCCCCTGAGGTCAGAGATGTTTGAACAGCAGTGGATTTGAACTTGCTCACCAGGCCGGTTCAGTTAATCTACTCCCCATGGGCTGCAGGCTTCCTTAGTCATAGCCAAACCACCAGGTGAGCAATAGGTGAACTGCAAGGTGTGCAAATATTTGGCTTCATCCATGATCAAATAAATCATTTTTCCCTCTCCCTGAGCTCTAGGAAAACCCAGCAAATCTTCTAGACCTGCCCAGGAGCAGAGATTACACACATAAGGCATACCTTGCTTAAAGGAAATGCAAGGCTGTAAAGAAAGTCCATTTATACATACACACAAATTATGATTGGGATCACCAAACTTTGCTTTTCCAGTAACACACTAACCTATGCATAGTCATAGGTAATATTACACACTGAAATAAAATATCTTTACACGATAAGTTAAAACAAGGTTTAGTTTTCAAAATGACTTTGCCATATTATTCAGGTCCATGGCTACTGTGTAAGGGAAGCGGCTCAAGGCTTTCATGTTTTTCAGAAAGTCTGAATCCTAGGCCTCACAGCAGTTGGTACAGCATTGCCTTGTCTCTTCTCCCAAAGAAAACTAAGGCCATCTTTCCTATAACACCCCAGGCCCAGAGGAAGCCCTGCTGTGCTTCCGACACAGGATCTAATGGTCTAGGTCCTGACTCCTACTCTGATTCCTTCCTAATGATGCCAGATAAGCTTGGTACAAGGGGAAAATGTTTAGTCAAATTGTTGTGCGGACTTTATTTTTACCAATTATTTAAGATGACTTACTCTGAGGAAATTCAACAGTTGCCTATTTTGTGCAAGTTTTGATCGAGTGGCTTATGTGTTTGGGTACAGCCTCATACCTACTTCAGTAGTACAGGACAGAGACTGTGGGAATTCATGTGTTTCATGTGATATTTCACACATCTCAGCTCTTCCTTCTTCCCCAAATACATGATACCAGCCTGCTGCCTTGTCTTCCTCCTTCTGGACTCTCTTAAAGAAGAAAATGACAATGATCCACCCCCCAAGCATATACCAACACACACTAGGTCCAGCCAAGGTGTGGGGAGCCTGTTGCAGGCCCCAACATAATGCAAACCCACCAAAGCAAAGACTCTCCACAATTGTCACAGGCCTTGTCCATGGTCATTACACCAGGGACAAATAGGTGCCTCCTCTGGGATTGTGGTATTGGAGTACAGAATGTTCCTTGCCCCAAAACTACGTACAGCCATGTTCCATTGTGAATCATCAGAACTCAGATGCAGAGAACTGTTTGGGATACACAGATGGCTTTATTGCAGTAAGATGATTATCAGGAAACTGGGACACAGAGCCTTCCTTCTCACAGAAGTTTAATTGACAGCCCTTTAAGACTGGATCCCTCCAAAAGAGAAAAGTCCTCTCTTTACAGACCACATATGTCCACCAGGGTTCTCACACCTAAAATTGCATTGTCTTGTCTCTTCGTCAGGATTCGTCCTGTGATAAATCTATCCAAACTAAGTCTCTAAATCCTTCTCTGACCGGATTCATTCTCCTCCACCAATTCTCTTTACCTACTTTTTCTAAATCCTTATTCTGGTGACCACAAAACCTTTTCACGGACACCTCATGCCTACTCCTGAGCCCCATGGGACTGCCCACTTTGTTCCCCTTCAACTTCCTTCCAAGTCATTACAAAGTGACCATCCCTCAGAAGCTACATCTGCTGCCACATACTTTAAAATGATCTAGCTACTCCAAAAACAGAGGGCAGTGGTATGCCTACAACCCAGCTGGCAATATAGACTAGAGTATGGTCATGGTGGGGAAAAGGGAAGAGATCTACAGCTTACCGAGCATCTACTACATGCCAAATATTTGTGTGAACCCTTATTCTTCTTAGATCTGGCAACAATCAAATGAGTTAAGCCATGTGCTCTCTGTGTTACAGCTGAAGATTCTGCGTCTCAGCAAAGTTCAGGGTGCTGTAAAGACCATGCACTAGCCTGAACCAAGTCTTTCTGACATTATGAGAAGTCTGTTCTCACAGGAGGGGCAGGGGCTCTCCCCTCCACATTACTCCCTGTGGTTGTTTCTCCTGTCCTGTCAAGTTGTGAACCTGAGATGACTCACATTCTGGCTAGAAATATAAATTTACATCCCATGAATGTCTCATTGAGAGGATGTGGACACAAGAAGTAGACATGAAAAAGCTCACTCTTAAACATTTTGTTTTAAAATAATTATAAGTGCACAGGAAGTTGTAAAGATAGCACAAAAAGTCCCCATGTACCCTGCACCCAGTTTTCCCCCAACTGAACCCACAGGTTTATATATATAGTAATGGTGCTATTGGTCAGTTCTAAATATATTCTAATTTCCATGAAAATTTCTTCTTTGTCCCATGAGATATTTCAAAGTACCATTTTAAACTGTAAAAACATAAAATTTCTTAAACTTTTGCTAACCAATATTTAATTTAATTGTAGACAGAGAATGTGGTCTATTTTATATTCTTTGATATTTTCTGAAATTTGCTTTGTGCCCTAGTATATGGCCAATTTTTGCAAATCTGCCATGAATCCTAGAAATAAATATACATTTGCTAATTATTGAGTACAGAGTGTGCCTTTTGTATTTTAGAGAGCTTCAGATGATATTTAAATAATCTATGTCATTTTAAATTTTTGTCTGCTTCATCTAATGCTGATAATGATATAAAACCCCTGTAATCATTATGGATTTGTCCAATTCTCTTTATAATTCAGTCATATTTTGCTTTTATATATTTTGAGATTACATTATTGTTTAAAATTGTTATATGTTTCTGAAGAATTGTTACTTTTAACATCATGTAGATTGCATCATTATGCCTGATTATTCTCCTTGCCTTTGTCCAATGTTAAATAATAAGGTTAGTAAATGCCTTGTCTATCTTTTTTCATTCTAATAACTTTTTTCAATTTTCAGTTGACATTTAAAATTATTTTATATTAGTTTCAGGTGTACGGCATAGTGGTTAGATATTTATATCCTCCGACAAAGGAGATGAGAATATATAATGGGGTAAAGAAAGTCTATTTAAAAAATGATGTTGGGAAAACTGGACAGATACAAGTGAAAAATGAAACTGGACCACCTTCTTATACCATATACAAAAATAAATTTAAAATGGAGTAAAGACTTAAATGTAAGACCTGAAACCATAAAACTCAGAAGAAAGCATAGATAGTAAACTCTGATGTTGCTCTTAATAATTTTTTTTTTCTGATATATCTAATTGGGTAAGGGAAACAAAAGAAAAAATAAACAAATGGGACTACATGGAACTAAAAAGTTTTTACACAGCAAAGGAAATCAGCAACAAAATGAAAAGATGAACTATTGAATGGGAGGAGATTTTTGCCAATGATACATTGATAAGGGTTTAATATACAAAATTCATCCTTATACTTCAACCTCTATGAGTCTTTAGGTTTTGAGTGTGTCACTTGTAATGTTCACCAAGATGGATTTTTCCTTTTTTATTCATTCTCTCAATATATGTCTTTCAACTTATCAGTTTAGTTTATTTACACTGAGTTTACGAACTGAATTTATGTATTCATTTTTACCATTCTATTTTGTGTTTTCTCACTTTTTTCCCCCCCTTTTATGTTTTATATTCTGTGTCTTTGGATTAATCAATTTTCCTTTATATATTTATTTCCCTCTGCTACTTAAAAGTTACATATTCAGTTTCTATTTTTTTAGTGGTGATCCTCAAAATTTTAACATGCTTATTTGGATAAACAAGATAAAGTCAATCAATATCTCTACCGTCCTCCTAAACAATAAGAAGGCCTTGGAACACTTCATTCTGATTGACTGTCTTGCCACTGTGAGGTTGTAGACCAGCATTTTAATTCCTTTCTCCAGGTGTGACGTATGGGAACTGTAGTGGCCACGTTTCCTGATATTTGAAGAAAGCTGATCTGAGAGAATAATGTAAACGTTAGAGAAATTGAGGTGATAGACAGGACAAATTCTTAGACAGAATTTCAATTCTTGGCTCCAAATGTTTCCAAACTTGAGCCGTGTGCAACCTTGTCCTTCCTGTGGTTCCCTTAATTCAGCTAGGAAGAACACTTCCTCCATTGATCTTGCATCAAATGTCCTTGTCTTCAATCTTATTGAACAACTCCAATCACATGTCTTTTCTTGAACCAATCATCTGTTCATAGGAGTGGAATTTTACTGAGTAATGAAGGATGACATGGGCACTTGAGGGAATGGTGGATCTCCCCACCCCACCCCACCACATACACACATGAAAACAGCATGCCGTCACTAGGAGGCAAGATAGATATCTGGCAGTTCCAGAGAGCAGATATACATCCCTCAAATAAAGGGGCAATTAATTGTGGGATAGGTAAACTTCTTTAATTTACTTATTTATTAATTCATTTAAATGACATTTAGACATTCATTCAAATGTTAAATACCTGCAGTCAGGTGTCAGTCAGGGAAGATTAATAAATAAGGCAGTCTTGGTTCTTAGAGAATTCAAACTTTGGTTACTGGAAGAAAATTAAAGTAATGAATAGTAACTTCCAAAACTAGGAGTATGTACAAGGAGCTAATGGAAATAAAGCACAAGTAGATCAGAGAATATCTTCTCAGAGGAAGTAATACTTGAGTTTAGTCCTATAGGAGAAATAGAAGCTAGAAGGTTGAAAGGTACAGGAGGACAAAGGGGGTTGCATTCCAGTGGGGGTGGGGACGCAGCATATGCAAAGGCTCAGAGCATGCTATGGTTGGAGAACTTTGCCACCTTTCAACAATCTCCACTCTTTAGAATTTTACATCATTTACTTCAACCCATCCCCATTCTAGCCATCTATCCATTGTTACCTGCATTCTCAAAAATTGTAGTTTGTTCAGTTAGTTTTAGTTCTTGGTCCAGTCTTCCATTTCATAAATGAGAAGACTGGGGGCAAGAGAAGCTTAGTCACTTGTTCTAATTAATGAAGCTGTCTTATCTTCTTAGGTAAAAATGGAATCTCATTGAGGGTTCCATTCTTGTCAGATTAAACCCCTAAGGAATTTAGTTAAAGGCCATACGATTATGGAGTAATTGGTTAATATCAGAATGGATTAATAATTAGCCCGAAGCTAATCTATTGGCTTGTGCCCTGAGAGACAAACTGGGAAAACCTTTGAAGAAGAAGTTCAATGTAATAAAAACAACTAGTAGTCATTTAATGAATGTTACTAGCTAAAAAATGTGCCTAATGCTTGTCAGACATTTTTTTAAATCCTCATAATACCTCTATGAAATAGGTTCTATAATAATTATAATTAATGCCAATAACAATAATTAGCCCTGCTTAATGGAGGAAACTGAAGCTTAGCATTGTTAAATTGTTCATACTGGGTCATGTGGGTGGCTTGCAGTGGAACTCAGATTGAACTGCCTGCTTCTGGTGAGCCAGTGCTTAACCACTACCTTCTAAACCTTCTCACAGACAGGCTCTTTCAGGCAATTGAATAATGGCTCAGGCACAGAAAATGCAACTTACACCTTTATTTCTGCCTCTCACAGTAATGGCCTGTACACCCTCCAAGACCTTTTCCAGAAAGAAGCTGGTCATCCATTATTCTGGAAATCTGATCAAACGCAGAGCCAGCAGCTCACAGCAGAGGCCAAAAAGGCCGGGTTTTTCAGCTGCGAACTTCTCTAAGGCAAACCAATCTATGTCACCAACTTCTATTCAACAACCCAACTTTCAGATGCTTCCCCTTTAGAGGGAACTTCAGGATTGACAAGGCACCATCCATTATTTCTACAAATTGCTGTTATACAGGGCTATGCTCTGAGTAGTTTGACAGATGCTGGAGATCCAAAGATGGCTCAACATGGTGCCTGCCTTCAAAAAGCCAACAGTCTAGTGACAAAGATAGACATGTAAATGAGTCATTGCAACATAGCATTAGAAGTATTGTGATCTGTGTATTATGATAACAAAAGTAAGAGTCGCTAACTTTGAAGGGCTTACCAAGAGCCGGGCACTATATCAAGTGCTTTACATTTATTACCTTAGTCAGTAGAGATTGCTATAACAGAATACCACAGATCCTGTGGCTTAAAGGCAAAAATTTATTTCTCACAGATGCGGAGGCTGGAAGTCCAAAAGCAAGAAGCAGACGGATGTGGAGTCTGGTCAGAACCTACTTTCTGGCTTGCAGAGGGCTGCCTTCTCCTTGAGTCCTCACATAGCAGAAAGCAGAGAGTCGGGAATAGCTCCACATCTCTTCTTATGAAAACACTAGTTAGGAGGGCTCCGCCCTCATGACCTAATCACTTTCCAAAGAACAAACCTCCTAATACCATCACATTGAAGGTTATGATGGGGGTTTGGGGAGCCACAAACATTCAGTGAATACCATTACTTAATTTATTCTTTAATAACTTAATGCAAAAGTGACCATTAGCTTCCATTTTCTACTTTTAACACATTTTACATAGACATGGAGAGGTTAAGAAATTGCCTAAGGTTACAATAAATGATGGGATGCAGGTAAGAATCTGATCCCAAAGGCCAACTCCATAACTGGGCAGGGTCCTTTGAGAATCCAGAAGTCGTGTGATACTGGTTTTCAGAGATGGGAGACATCCAGTTGTGTGCCAAGGAACATGAAGATGTCCGACGAAGGGAGCAATATATCAGGGTGTGTCGGGGTCACATGGTAAGCCCCTAGTGAGTCTATGGGAGAAGTAGCAAAAGTCTTCTTGGGAGACACATTAATTTACCAGAGTGTTAAAGACAGAATTTTGATGATAGAACACTTGAGTCTGAGTTCAAGATATGCCACTTACTATCCATGTGAACTACATCTCAAGTTTCTACATATGTAAAGTGAAAATAATTGTTCCCATGTCATAGGATCCTGGAGAGAAATAAAATTAAGTAATCTATATAAACGGCTAACCACTCTGCTATCATATAGTAAGTGTTCAACACATGTTAGCTTAGGAAAAATTAGAAAGCAACTTTTACAGGAAGACCTGAGGAATGAGTAATAGGGCTGAGTCAGGCAAAGAAAAAGATGGGAGAAGGTGTCATACTCAAATGAAGAGAAAGTGGTGATGACCAGAGACAAGAGGAAACAAAGGCCTAAAAGAGGTGCATGGCAGCTGAAGATGTAGAGGGGAAAGAATAGAGATTCAGATGGAAGGGTCAACCAAGTGTGCTCACGAGGGGCACTGCAGGGTAAGCCATGGGGAGAAGGTCTTAATTTAAACAGTGTAATGATATTGTTTTCTGAAGCAGTAGAGAGTCATGATTAGATTTTTCAATAATGCAGGCCCAGAGATGGTAGTGGTATGGACTAGGACAAAAGCAGAACAGACATGGAGAAATCCATGGATTTCGAGATGCATCTAAGACTTAGTGATTGACTGATTTCTGGGGAGAGTAAGGGAAGCATCACCATGACAATTGGACTTCTTCAGTTCGGGCAACAGGGCAAATGGAGGTGCCAGTCCTAAAATAGGGTGGCCTAAGACAGATGTATTGTGGGGAGATTCTGGGGTTCCTGTGAGATGTCCAGGTGGTGCAATCTACAAAAAGTGATGGACACACCAGGCTAGAGCTCAGCAGAGAGATCTAGCTTGGGAATCTGGAAATTATGGGAGATTTATGGCAGCTGCCTATTCCTGTATCTTTTCTTTCCTTTTTTTTTCTTTCCTTTTCTTTTCTTTTTTTGTTTTTGTTTTTGTTGTTGTTGTTTTGTTTTGTTTTTTGGTTTGTTTGTTTGTTTGTTTGTTTCAGCAACAGAACTCCAAAACTTTTTAAAGACAGCTTTGAAGCTGGCTAAAAGAGTACTTTTCACAACCTAAGATTTGCTTAATGAGATAGAACAAAATCATTGTGGAGAAACATTTGTCAGTTCCTCTTTTCTGCTGCCTGGAATACGGATATGAATGCTGGAATCACAAGTACCTATCTTTGCCCATAAAGTATGTTAAAAAAACAACAACAATAACAATAACAACAAGCCCAAAATTGAGTCATTTATGCTAAGTCTCAAACTTAACTTATAGTTTTGTCTCTCCCAGAAATGGAATCTTAACCCAATCAATCAGGAATAACTGATCAGCATCAGTTAGGTAATTTTCCTGATAGACCCTTACCACCTCCTAAAGGAAAGTGAGCTTGCAATAACCAACCCACTTTATTGCCTGGTATAGCTTCCTTATTCATGCTCCCTTCTACCTATAAATTCTTTTATTTTGTATAGCTTCTTAGAGCTCCATTCTATCAGTTAGATTGTATATTGCCTGATTCAAATCAATTTTTGCTGAAATAAACTCTTAAAAAGTTTAATATGCTTCAGTTTATCTTTTAACAGGTGGAAGTCAGGCTCTGAAGCTTGCGAGCATAAGGATGAGCACTTGAATCCCTGATGGCATTGTGTGGCTGGCAGCAGCCCTCAATTGCCCACCTCTACAACTTGTTAACATGAAAGAGAACATTTCTTCTTCTTTAGCCTTTGGGACTTGGGAATTTTCTCTTCTATGTAGCCAAATCTAATCCTTCCAGTATATATGTCATTGGTCTACAAATAGCAACAGGATACTTGAGGGTAAGGAATGGAAGTGCCCAGGGAGAGGAGATAGGAAAAGAGAAGGGGGAAAACAAAGAAACAGATAACTATAAAAGAGACTGAGAAGAAGCCAAGATGAGATAATTGAGAATTAAGGTGGCTGAGGAGGGAAAGAGGAGGATTTTAGTATAAGAGATTCAGATGAATTTCCCTGAGACAAAGACCCTCTCTGTTCCTGTGCAAAAGGATAAGCAAAGAAGGGCCTCAATGCAGACCCTAGGGATGAAGGGCTCAAATCTCCAAAGCTAAACCTGTCAATGTCACCAACCCTGATAGGCAGAAATCTAATCCTTGCATGAAACTAAAATCTGACTTCCTGTGATTTCTACCTATACCCACCTGAGGTTGCACTGAGTAAAATCTGTACCCTCAGCTTCAAAGACAGCCCTTTCAGGCTTTGAAGATGACATTCTTATTCTTCTTTCCTCCCAGATGTAGACTCTTTCTTTAACTCTCAAACATTCATCGCACCACTCAAATTTAAGATTCTTCACAATGCTTGTTACTCTTTTCTGAATGGACTTTATCTGAGTGGCCACAAACTAAGGCATAACCTCCCTGGTCCGGCACTGGACACCTATTAATGTGGTCAGAGTGACATGAGTTTCTTGCCATGGAAGGAATTGATTATCCCATGACCTATATTGAGCTTGAGATTTTGTTAAATCAGCTCATCTATCAAGGACAAACATGTTAACATTTTTTTAAATGACACCCAACTTCTATGCAGAAGTAGACAGAGATGTCAGATCCCAAAAGGCGGTTCAGAGCTATTCCCTGAGAATGTTGGGTTAGAAATCAATTTTAATCTCTCGCCTTTATTTCAGGGTGAAGCAACCCCCAGATATATCAGCCTTATTAGCAAAGTAAATAACACATGTCTCCCAACCTTTCAAAAATACCCAGATGCCTACTTTCCTTTGGTGACAAAGACAATTGGTGTTCAAGAGTTTCCACAAATTGTGCTGAGACAATACAACATTGGCTATCCTAAATGTATCTCCTTTAAAACTACATTCAAAGAAAACTAGAAGAAAATCTGAGGTTTGTCTAGAGAGGCCTTACAGAGGAGTGAAACGTTTAGGGATTTCATAATTAAAAGATGTGGGTTCACTCCCTGGCCCTGTTGCAGTGAAAGTTGGCTCACAGACACACTTAATATCTGTTGGCCTCAAACCCTTTATTTACAAAAAGAGATCATAATATATGCTTTCTATGATCTTGCGAGAACTAGGGATATTGAAAGCATCTGATCCAATGATAACCATCCCATGAATGGTAACCATCAGCATTATCTAAGCCAGCCTTCTACCTGGGGCAGGCTTGTCTCCATGTCACCTTTTCCAAGCAGATCCCGGAGCCTTTCCCATATCCCAGCTAGCACCAATGCCCAGAAATACATGCTGAATGGCAGGATGGATTGATGGGAACCCTGAAACAATATGTGTGGCAGGAGGAACACAAGACCTGGAAATTCTTTGCCTTCTCACCCTGTAACCTCATCTATTATACAGGTGCCATCACTATGGTAATCAAACACCATAACACTTTTTTTTTTTTATTTTTATACTTGGTATGGTGTGCTCATAAAGCAACTTTACTTTTTCTCTACATTCTCCTTCAACCTTCCCAACCCCAGAGTTATCCTTTCCTGTCACTGGGTAAAATCTTAGGAGGTTCTAAAGCTTTTCTGGTCAATATTAGTCATGAGAACAGTATGATTTCAGCATAATAGAACTCCATTTTATCATTCGGCTAAAGCTTTCCCCCTCCTCCCTGGAAAGGTGGTGGCCTGTTTTAAACCTGAATGCCTGTAGTGGAGAAGTAGCCAGAGCATGGACCTCCTTGCTCTTCTCCCTTCTCCTTCTCTCTCCCGTGGTTGCTGCGCAGGGTGATCATACAAACCAGTTTGCCCAGAAGAGTTCCAGTTTATGTCGGTTGCCCAGACATGATTTTGAAAGTTCCCTTTTTCATTCAAATAATGCATGTTTGAACAATAAATGGTATGGTCACCCCACTTAAATTCCCTCTGGTGTCCAGCTGAGGGATAGAGGGAATTAGAACTGCTTGAGAGACAAGTCCAGTTGTGGCATGGTGTTGGTTCTCTGCAGGTAGAGGGTGCCCAGAGCTCACTCTTATCTTGTGGGACAGATTAGTGGGCTTTTTCAGAGCTGCCCATACTGAGAACCTCAGCACCCTCCTCAGAGATGAGGCCTTTCCTGCTGCCAGCTGCCAGCTCTTCTCTCATTCCTCAAACTCTGGCTGTCTCCTCTCAGACTTTCACTTTGCCCCTCCAGGCAGGATCCCTTTAGGTGCAGTCCATACTCACGTCAAACTTCCTTTCGTTTCTAGAATACATAATATATCTTCTCCCTGGCTTCAGAAAAAGTATAGTGGGAACAGTGCCAGCCATGGCATGATACTTTCTACCTCTCTGGGTAGTAATTACATGCTACCCTTTGTTTCTCACTATCCAGGGTTATGGGTCAAGCTCTCCAAGACTGAAGGTCCTCTCACTTGGCTATCATGAGGAGGAAACAGAAAATACCAGGAAACTCCAATAGTTTTCTCTAGAGGGCTCCATCTCATGCTTTTATGCCCTATCTATGGTATCTTTATGGGGGATTTTTGCGCCAACCATTTTAACAGCTCCCTCGGCATTTCTACTTAGATGTGTGAGCACCCTACTTCAGGATGAAAAGGCATTTTATAAACTATAAAGCACAGTATATATAATAATTATCACAGCAGGTAACATTTCCCTGAGCAATAACTATGTGGTAGGCACTGGGCCAGGAGCTCTCTATGTTGCCCACTAAAACCTTGAGGAACCCCCATGAGCTGGGATCCATTGTTACCTTCATTCTGCAAAGTCAACTATTATCTTGCAAACAATTCCACAGCTGAAGTGCTTGCTGACATAGAGTTGCTTTTTTATGGCTTATCTCTCTGTGGTTTTGGTTCAGCCCTGAGTAATGTGGAAAAGTTTGATGTTGAAGAATCTTAAAGAAATAATTTCTTCTAAACATTTCCAAATTTATATGTGACAGGGTTCCAAATCTCTTCATCCCATTCACCCTTCCCTCAGTGATCTAAGCTTCATCTCTACTCTCCTAGGTCCAGGCACAGGTATGGAATACTAGACAATTAATAATATTGCTAATGATGATAATGATAATATCTATTGACTAAACCTTTACTACGGAGCAGGTGCTGTACATACAATATCTCATTTAATCTCTTTACGTATCTCGTTTAATCTTCACAGCAACCCTTTGAGGCATGTTCCGGTGTCAACCCCATTTTGCATATAAAAATATCCTCAGGTTCAGTAAATTACCCAAGGCCACACAGCTCATAATAGCAGGGTCAGGATGTGACCTGGAGTTTTCTGGATTTCAATACCTGTGCTTTTTACAAGCATACAGTACCAGTACAAATAACACCATCTTTAAAGCTGTTCAGACTAAAGCTAGGGCTGCCTGCCCCTAATGGACATGGCTTGGGCTTCTCCACAGAGGTACTGTAAAGCAGAAGAGGTAGCATCACAGAGTGAGGGCAGCAATAGGCAACAGCCGCACTGACTGCAACCAGGAAAAGGGTTAGTCAGGACCCAGAGGCCTCATCAGGCAGCCTCATAACCAGAAGGCTCAGCTGCAGTGAGGGGCACTTCTCACCATAGCTCACCAACTGGGACTTCAAAAATAAAACCGATGGAACTTAAAAGACACAGGTGTTGAAGTCTCTAGCTGTTTTGCTCTGGGCAAGCCATTTACTCACTTTATACTCTAGTTTCCTCATTTACAAAATGCTGGAGCAAGGACCCCTCAGCACCATTTCAATAACCAATATATGGAAACAATCTAAATGCCCATCAGCAGATGATTATATAAAGAAGTTACGGTTCATATACACAATGGAATATTACTCAGCCATTAAAAAAATGAAATCCTACCATTTGCTACGACATGGATGGACCTAGAAATTATTATGCTGAGTGATATAAGTCAGACAGAGAAAGAAAAATGTCATATGATTTCACTTATTTGTGGAATCTAAAGAACAAAAGAAACAAACTAATCAAAAACAGACTCACAAATATAGAGGACAATTTGGTGACGGACAGAGGGGAGTGATTTGGGGAGGCTGGGAGAATGGAGTGAAGGGTTAAAGAAGTACAATTTAGTAGTTGATAGATGGTCACAAGGTTGAGGAGCGTGGCATAGGGAATGCAGTCAGCATTAATATATTGGCTAGGTGGAAAACCAGAAGAGAGAAGGAGCAATTAGGAAGGTCATTTTATAAACTATATAAATGTCTAACCAATGTGCTGTATACTTAAACTAATAAATTTTTTTAAAGAAATAAATGGATAATGAACATAAAGAACCTGTCACACCTTTGCTTTTTAGGTTCTTTCACTTCTGTGAAGTGTGAGCCTGGCCACTGGTGCACAACCCCCAGATTACCCTAACCAGACTCCCATTTGGAGAAACAAAACCTACATCTGTGTAGATGTGCTCATTAGCTAAGTATTCCCTAAACTAAACGAATAGGTAAAATGATGGGACACCCAGAAAAAAACATTAATCCTGTTAAATGACTCCTTCATTTCCTTCTCAGTAGGAGCAGTCACCTTTGTGATATCCATACTTCACAACATAACCTCCTTTAGAGGTTCTGGTCATTAACTCATACCCATCATTTCTTAAAGTTAATTGAAGTTTGTTTTCCTGAGACCATGACACAGCCATGGCAGGGGTTTTAGAGCCTTCACTGTTACAAATGAAAGTTCCCATCACCTACACATCCTCAGATGAATGCCATTCATCTTTGTTAAGTCTAGAACAGCTGTTCCTCGCCATCTGAGCTACAAAACTGCCAACAAGGCAATTGAGAATTCATAACCACGAGTCAGGCTTCTGGGAGTTTCCAGACTGTAAAACAGTTTAGTTCCTATCATTCATATGAGCCATGCAGCCCAAGATAAAACTGGCAAGGTAACTAGGCATTCTCTTTGACTGTATTTGATTTGTCCATGAAGGAGCCAGAGGTGAAGAAGTTTCATTAGGAGTGTGAATCCAGTAAGGATTTGATGGGAAAGCAATGCACAGATTCTAATCAAAGCAGCCAGAGGTGTAATAGTCCTCTTTGTGGCATGCTTCTGGCCTGCCTCAGCAACCAAATAAATAAACCAAAAGCAAAAGGCCTCTGCAAGGCTTTACCTAAAAATTCAAGAGATTCATTCTTTCAGCCTAAATGTTAATCTTCACTAAATGCTAATATTTTTTAAGACCTGACACATTTTGCTTGACCAGTATCCTACCTTGAGATAAAGTATGTTTATCAAGTCCTCTACTAAGGAGAACTTGAAGGAGAGAGAGGGACCTGGATACCAACATCAGGAAAGGAGATTTCTCCAGGCAAAATGGGAAGTGTC
Source organism: Rousettus aegyptiacus (assembly GCF_014176215.1). NCBI lineage: Eukaryota > Metazoa > Chordata > Mammalia > Chiroptera > Pteropodidae > Rousettus > Rousettus aegyptiacus. The sequence goes on along the minus strand of NW_023416311.1, from coordinate 24,473,375 downwards.
ACACAGGGAACCTAGTAGAAGTGACAGGGGTGTTTCTATCAGCAGCACCCCCTGAACTCAAGTAGCCAGGACAGTTCATCTTCCCACTCCACTCACCCCTGGCCCAGGCTATTGATTTTCATACGTGACTAGTAACCAGCTACCTGCATTGTCAGAACAGTATTCCCAATTTCTAAAGAAAGGAGTTACTTTTTATTTGCATTTCATTCTGTCACACTCTTAAAATGTTTTTGGATCTTTTGAGAACATACAATGAGAATGAGAGCACAGAAACCTCTGCTCATGGAGAAATTGTAGAGAATCACAGGTATCCTCAAGGTGCTTCAAAATTACAAAGCAGCAGCAGCAACAACAAAAAAATCCTCAAAATGAAAATAAAATAATCAGGTTAATCTCCAACATGGGTGTGGTGCTTTATGTGTGCCCAGATCAGCTCCTAGCTGTTGTTTCATTGAATTCATGCTTCTCTCTTCGGTAGAAAGGGAGTGGGTCCTTCCTACCAAGTGGGTGTTAGAGGTGCTGGAGGTTAAGTGACCTGCATCTCAAAGACGGAAGCCCAGCTTTTACCAGTGCAAATATCCTCATATAGATTTCCCACAGCAGTATTAGGAAGCAGGTAAGGACTGCTGAAAATACTCAGCCACCAGGGTGACTCAGGAATCTGAACCGCTAGAGATCCAGGCTTTCACTCTTCAAGTCAGAAAAGATCCTTGGCTGCCCTATGTACAGGAGGCAAGTCCTGTGTTGAATTACGTATTCTGTACTGGTTTACATGCTCAACACATAGACATTAAAATGCAGGAAAATAAACAATCGGTGAAAACTAGAGTGGGAGGAATTTGCTTTCTCAACTTGAAGTGGAAATTTTTTTTTTTGAATAAACCATAAAATGGTTTCAGAGACTTGTTTGGGTTCACTTCCTATTTCAAGATCACCTAGAGTGAACAATCTGTAAGTTTGCACTTGCGTAACTAAATCACCCTATTATTACCATCAGCGGGTTAGCATTCTCATCTGCCAGCCTTTTAGGGTGGCTCTTTTCTGAAGACACATCTGGTTTAGCCTTCAAAAGAGTATATTTTCACAGCCATATGTGAGATCTCAGCCTTCCAACTCCCTGGGCCTCTAATAGGATGCAAATTGCTAATGGGATGTTCAAGTTAACAGTCCACAATGTCTCCAGAGGGTATCCAGTTCTCTAAGTTAATGTTTAAAGCCGATCATCTCAAAAAGCCTCATAAATTAACTAGATAATCATTTTGAAACTTTTATCAAATGGGACTTTGGTTATTTTAAGTCTCAAAGTTTCCATTACTTGCATTTTGGCTATAAGTGTTAACTTTTCTGCCAAAACTGCCTGGGGTTATCTGCCTTTGGTCCAAATCATTTTTCTAAAATTCCAATGGCTGCTTAGTGTTTCTCCGATTAGAGTGGCACTCTAGCTGTGGGTGCCCGAGGTGGGAAAAAGTCATCATGCACAGTAACTCTGCACAGAAGTTGCAGGTGAATTCAGAGGATAGCTGGGGGCCTGGGTAGGGCATCAGCTGCATCTTTCATAGCCTGTGTGGAATAACTGGCTCTTAGAATATATCATCTGAAAGTGATTTTGGAGATTATATTGGTTTCCTAGCTGTCATAACAAATGACCACAAACCACAACAACAGAAATTTATTCTCTCACAGTTCTTGAGGCCAGAAGTCTAAAATCTAGGTTTTGGAAGAACCATGCTCCCTCTGAAAGCTCAATGAGGCAACATATTCCTCAACTCTACCGGTTTCCAGGGGCTTCATCATTCTGACCACTGCCTCGGTTTTCACATTGCCTCCTCCTCTTCCATTTGTCTAATCTACTTCTGTCTCCCTCTTATATGGACAATTGTCATTGGCTTTAGTGCCACCTGGGTAATCCAAAGTGATCTCATCTCAAGATCCTTAATTTAATTACACCTGCAAAGACCTTTTTTTCCCCACATATCTACACAGTTTTTGAAGAGCCACCATTCAACCCACTTTAGAAAACATTCATTCAAAAGCCCAATTTAATGGATAAGGTAAGTAAGGCTAGAGTGGCTCAAGGTTATATATCTGGAGCCAGACAATGAGCCAGACATCGATCTCCTGATGTGAAGACAGAATTCCCCCAATTGCTCAGGATCTTAATCTAGAAGTCATCCTTCGCTTCTCAGTTTTTTAATCTCCTATATCTATCAGAAAGTGATATTCTCTTTATTTCCAAACAATGTCCTGTGGCCTGCCCTTTCTCAATACTTTGCCTCCACCTTGAGAGTCCAAGTAACATCTCTCCTGGCTCACCTCCTAATTGCTTCTCCTCTTGGTTTTCCATAATTCATTCTTCACAACTGTCTTTGAGTATGTTTTCAAGCAAATCTGTCTCCTGCTTCAAACCTTCAGTGTTTCTTATCACACCAAGAATAGAATCAAGTTCTTCCCATGGCCTTCATTGCCCCATTGACCCACCTCTCTACCCCCTCATCTCACCTCCTGCTACCCAGCAGTGTGCTTCAGTAACCCTGACCATCTTTCTTTTTCTCAAACACACCAAATTCATTCCTCTAGGACCTCCATATTTGCATCTTAGTACATTCTATGGGAAATTTGGTTTCATTATATGTTATTTCACTTAAAATCACAGAACCTATTGACAACATTAAGGGAGGACTTAACTATTCCTTGGATTCTAGAACATGGATTTCAAAAGACTTGAAGAAAAAAAAAGGTATAACAGCAAAGCTTGAGAGATTTTTCCAATGAAATACATTGCAAGAGGCCCAGGGGACTCTAAAACAGTGATTTACTTACCTTTGAAAAATGTCAATGAGGAAAGAAATGAGATGTCAAATAAAATGGGTTTGTGTGCCTTACAGGGCTTCTAGATGAGCTCAAAGAGGGGCACAGAAAGGGCCTGTATCCATGGTATGAGAACAACAGGACAAGGTGGAAAGTGTAGGTCTCCTGCAGGCATTGCATGGAGCAATGTGACAGATGTTGGAGAGACTGAGAAGGACCTCTGATTCCAGCTCTTTCCATGACTGTCTTCATCCAGTCTTCGCCAGGGCCTCACAGGACAGGCAATGATGTGTTATTAGCCCATTTTAAAGATGAAAAAACCTGGGCTTCAGAAAGACAAAGTATCAGGTCCCATAGCTATTCATTTAATGAGGAGAATAATTTCTAGACAGAAAAGGACCAAAGCACAAGAGAATGCAGGCTCATGCCTGATTGTTCTTCCAATGTTCACATCTCCAAGCCCCCAAATGTCTCCAACAAATAGTGAAGTCTCTTGATGAAGCTAGTTGTTGAGCATGCACAAATGACAGACATGGGCCTCCCCTTGAGGAGCTGACACTCTCAGGTGGATATAGATGTATAATTAAGCACTGCTTTGGAGAGGGGAGGCCACAGAAGAGTAGCACCTCACTCAGAATTCATGGTGTTAGGAGAGGCTTCCCATCCCAGCTGAAAACAGTCAGATAAGCATATAGGAGGGGTCAGGGAAGAGTGTATTCTCCCAGATAAAACAGCTTGTGGCCTAGGGAATTAGACCTCAGGACAATGGCCTATTTGCAAAATTAATCAGTGCAGAAGTTGTGTAATTATATGTTAATATCTGTCTTCCTCTTTATGCAGCAAGGGCTATAAGGCGGGGAACTGTCCCTTGCGTGCACTTCTGAATCTCCAGTGCCTGGCACATACCTGCTACTGAATGACAACAACAACAATAATAATAATAATAATAATAATAATTAACATTGATCAAACACTGACTACTTATTGTCTAATAAATGTAACTACTAGTAGGTGATCAATAAATAGTTATTACGAGAGTGAGCAAATGAAGGAATCGCAAGAGTGGCAAGATAATGTTGGAGAGTAGCAGGTTCCAGCTTATAAAGTCATGGGCCAGCTAAGAAAGGTGGGATCTATCCAGCAAGCAATAATTGAGGGCATATCGGGGCTTTTTAAGTGGGAACTGACATGCTTTAATGTTTATTTAAATAATTTTTTTATTTTCCAATTACAATTAATGTACAATATTATATTAGTTTCAGGTGTACAACATAGTGATTAGACATTTATATAATTCAGGAAGTGATCACCCCAATAGATCTAAGTTGACACCATACGTAGTCATTGCAATATTATTGACCGTATTCCCTATGCTGCACTTTACATCTGCATGACTGTTTTTATAATTGGCAATTTGCATATCTTAATCACTTCTCCTTTTCGCAATCCCCACCACCCCTCCCATGTGGCAACCATTGATATGTTCTCTGTATCTATGAATTTTTTCTGTTTTATTTTTTCATTTATTTTGGTTTTTTAGATTCCACCTATAAGTGAAATCATATGACATTTGTCTTTCTCTGACTGATTTATTTCACTTAACATAACATGTTACAAATGGCAAGATTTCATTTACTTTGTGGCTGAAATTCTATTATATATATGTACCACCTCCTCTTTATCCATTCTTCTTTTTATAGACACATAGGTTGCCTCCATATCTTGGCTATTGTAAACAATGCTATAATTAACATAGGGATGCATATGTCTTTTTGAATAAGTTTTTGGATTTTTTCAGATAAATATCGAAAAGGGGAATTGCTGGGTCTTTCTTTGTTTTATAATATAATCTTAATTTTAAAGTCTATTTGGTCTGATATAAATTTTGCTACCCCTGGTTTTTTTTTTTCCATTTCTATCTCATCATTAAAGTTCTCACTAAATTCATCTACTCTTCTCCTAAGTTCATTGATATTTTAATGACCAGTGTTTTGAACTCTGCATCTGGTAGATTGCTCATCTCTATTTTGTTTAGTTCGTTTTCTGAAGTTTTGTTCCGTTCTTTCATTTGGGAAATGATTGTCTCCTCATTTTGGCTAATTCCTGTGTTTGTTTCTATGTATTAGATAGCTCTGCTACATCTCCCAGTCTTGGTAGAGTGGCCTTATGTAGAAGGTTTCCTGTGGAGCCCAGTGGCACAGTCTCACTAGTCACCTGGGCTGGGTGCTGCAGGTATATTCCTTATGTGGGTTGTGTATGCCCTCCTGTTGTAGTTGAGCCTTGGTTGATGTTGGTATGTCAATAAGTGGGATCGATTCTCAGATTGACTGGCTATGAGGAATGGCCACGACTACAGTGGAGGGGCTGTTGTGCAGGGGCTGACTCCACAAAGCAGGATTTGCTTTAGCAGGGGTCTGGTGCCTACGTAGTCTACCCTTTGAGTGTATTGTTTGTGCAGGTAATTGGGTGATGCTCTGGTGTGATCTGAAGTTGACCACTGGGTGTGTTGGTTCTGGGGTCTCTTGGGAGGGGTTTCTATGCAAGCCAATGTCAGCTGCTGCTTGTGCCCAGCCCAGGGCCAGCTGGTATGAGCTACAACATAATCTATATATGACTTCCACTTATTCTGGGCTTCATAGCACCTGGGAGAGGCTAAGCTGTGAACTGAGGCTTGCTGCCACTGGTGCTAGACTTGGGGCCACTTAGCAAAAGGTACAGGGCATGCCAAGGCCAAGTGCTACTTGTTCAAGGCTTGTAAATCTTTGAGAGATTTTAGGAAAGTCTGTAACATGGGCCAAGACAGGCTATATATAGAAAAGCCACTGGAAGGGACTTAGGTGGGCCCACAAGTTGGTTGAGGGAGGGTCTCAGGGAATCACTACATTAGGTCATTAGGCAGGTTGATGGAGACTCAGACTTGGCACCCAAATGCACAGGCTATGTGTGGGGGGTGGGGAAGGGTTCAATAAAGGAGCAACGGCAACTGCTAGAACTTCTATCTGGGAAAAAGCTACCCTTACAGTCCTCTTTCTGAAGCCATATATTCAGTTCCCTCCTGTACGTCTCTGACACTTTCAGAGCTGCTGCTTCAGTGCTGGAGCTCAGACCAAGTGAGTCCATAAGCAAGCCTTTCATCTCCCTCAGCCACAATTCCTGCTGACTTTTACAGCCAGAACTTGTGGGGACTTCTCTTCCTGGCACTGGAACACTGGGCTGGTGTAGGGCTGAGACCCCTTGCTCCTCCTCAGCTGAGATATCCCTCCTGTCTCTTAAACACACCAAGGGTGTGGAACCAACCTGTTCCTTGTCTCTTTCCCTCCTACCAGTCTCTGTGTGGCTTCTTCTGTATTTCCTTAGTTATAGGATTTCTGTCCAACTAGACTTCAGGTGGTCCTCAATGATGGCTGGTCTGTAGTTTAGTTTTAATTTTGATGTGGTCATGGGAGGTGATGAACACAGTATTTGTCACATTTTGATCAGCAGTGGTGTTCATTTTTTAAAGTTCATAAAGAATGGGGTTGATACTAGAGTTATGGAAATGGTTGAATACTATCAGAACTTAGTTTTAAAAAGACAGAAGATTGTGGATTCCATAAACCACAGATCAAAATAGGAATAGTTCCACTGAATAAAACATTTATTTATTGAGAGCTTACTATAGGCCATGTATTATTCTCGGTGATTTACACAAATTAGCTAATTTAATCCTCAAACCAACCCTATCTGAGAGATACAGATATTATACTCAGGTCACCTAGTCAATACTCATGTTCTAACTAACTAGCTATACTTCCACACTCACCTCTAGTTACGACTTCTGCTGTTTGAAGGGAACACAATCCTTTACTTTTTGAAACCATGCTACTGTATGAACAAGGTTCAAAGACAAAGAGAAATTTGATCTGGAAAAGAACTGAAACCAGTGGACAGAACCAGCTTCATGGCCATGCAACCTGTGGAGTTAAATGGGCACCACACCCAGAAGGGTCCCAAACTTAGTTATTCATTTGGATGCTCTGCTTTCACTGTTCTGTGATTCTAAATAATTTTTTAACAAAGAGCCCCCTATTTTCCTTTTTCACTGGACCCCACACATGTAGCTAGTCCTAGGAGGGTGGAAATTACATGCAGAAGATTCCAGGTTCATATGGAGAAAGGTTTCTTCTCTCACACAGAGTGACTGAACTCCCTCCCAGCATGATGTTCCCCTACAGCACGTAGATTCATGTAGATGCTGGACAACACAGCAGACATATTGTAGAAATAATTTAGTCTTCAAAATGAGGGTTAGACTCGGCCATCTTCCTGGAACCACCCACATCATTCAGAGTAATGATAGCCTCTAAGATTACAGCAAATTGCCTCCAGTGGCCGATCTTTTATGGCTGTGAATTTTCCACTCAAAACATTGGCTCCCAATTCTTCAGGGTGTGACAAGGTTATATATGTTTGGGAATGTTCTACTGGTGATTTTTAAAGGCACCCTTGGTTAAGGACAACTCCTAAAACAGAGACCATCTCTGGCTCCTGTCCATTTAGACATCACTTAAAAGGTACACAGCACTTTGTGAAATGTGAAGGGAGTACTGGCATGAAAACTAAGTTGCAGTTGATTAGTTCCTAGTTCTTTCATCCTGCCATGAAGTTGCAACTATCCTTAACCTGCCCTACCTCTAATGTCTCAAATATTCAAGACACCAAACCGCTCAATGAAACAAAATTTACCCAGAAGCTTAAAAGGAAGACAGACCCAAGAACAGAGTGTATTTTGTCAATGCCTCTCTAACTACCTCAATGTCGCTAAAAGGTCAAATGAACTCTCTGCCCATCATCCTATAAACTGTTCTTTTTTTTTTCAAGTTTCTTTACTGTAACATTATCTTGCAGTAGATTAACAGAATCATGTTGTTTGGATTAGCAGAATCCTAAATTGTCTCCAGAGACATCCTAAAACTACAGAGAATTGAATAAAGCACGTGGAGATCAAGGTGAGCAGGCTGAGTTACTCCAAAACTACATCATCTCAGCAAACTCATGTGTCCTTCCTCTGCCCTGTATGAGCAGTCACCGTGTTCTATTCTGTCTCCTTCCAGAATACTGCAAACAATGTTTTAACACTAGGGGCCATCTGCTGTGGTTTTTTAAAAATGTGATTTGAAACAGTAATGTTCCTAATTACATGAATCATCTCTAAATTTAGAAGGTAGCTCCTAATACTCATTGCCTATTCTGAATCATGATAATGTTTTCCAATTTCATGTGGGAATCATTGCCAGGAAACTCAACTTGGTGCTTCATAGTCCCTGAAGGTGAGCATAAAACTACTTGGTCTACTCAACAAACAAACCAAGGCTCTGTCTATGTGCAGCAAAATAACAAATGGTTTGCCAGTTATGTGCAAAAGTAAAAAGTCTTCCTAGACCATGAGGAACAATGGCACTCAAATTAGAAGATGTTATAGAATGGATCCTTATGTCTTCCACAGAGGACAACAACAATGTATATGTTGAAGCTCTAACCCCTAATGTGATGGTATTAGAAGGTTGGTTCTTTGGTGGTAATTAGATGAGGTCATAAGCATAGAGCCCTATGATGGGATTAGTGCCCTTATGAGAAAACACAGAGTTCCCTCACTCTTTCTCTCCACCATGTGAAGACACAGTGAGAAGGAGGCTGTCTGCAAGCCAGAAAGAGAGCTATTACCAGGAACCAAATTGGCCAGCACCTTGATCTTGGATTTCCCAGATCAGAAAATGTGAGAAATAGATGTCTGTTGTTTAAGCCACCAAGTCTGTGGTATTTTATTATGGCAGCCCGAGAAGGCTAAGACAGAGAGGGAGGAGTGACATCATGCTCACTCCTGACTCCCCTTATCCTCCTTCTTTCCCAATCTTCACTCCCCCACTCCCACTTCTACACATAAATCTCAGATTTCTGGCAAATGCTTGGGGAGACTGTGTAGTTTTTAAAAGTCTTAGAGAGGGTTCTCTTATCTTTCCCACCTCATGACAACCAATGGTGTAAACCAATTTCTCCCCCTTCGACCACTGATTATCTACACATAATCCACAGCACTGACACACATACATTCACACTCAGGCACACTCACTCGCAACCATGCATGGTAACTAATTTTTCAGAGAAGGTTTTTCTTTTTTTCTTTTTGGTGATTTTGTCTATTTTATTCCACACCAACTCTCACTCCAAAAAAGAATCAAAGTTGATTAAATTCTTCACATTTCAGGGGTTTGCTTTGGTGCCCCATGAATGCAGCTGGCATCCCTTTGGGATAAGGTGGTGACCCTTTTTATGATAATAGTTTCAGTTGGATTATTGTAAAACCTCACTGGATCAACCATTGAACAAGGGGTCATCCCCACCATGACTCCAATCCCTAGCTCCTTCCTCAATTAGAATATCAAACCATGATACTGCAGCCTCTCCCCAGAATTACCACATCACTCAAATCCTAACTACTTCTCAAAGCTCCTACCTGGCCTCAAAATAACTAAAAATATGTAGAACTCGTCCACATAAATGAAGAGCCTGTGGAGATTATTGGTTCCATTATATAGTATTGTTATTGTATTTTCAAAATAGATGTAAAAAATCACTTAAAGACATTTTACTTCTTCATAACTAGGCAAATTCACCACATCAAATGATAAGAGTGTTGCAATTCCCAAAAAGTTGGGAAGATTTTGCCCTGACATATGGTTGGTGACATAAAGAGTACAATTTGATATTCTAGTCAAGATTCTTTGTCAGGGCTGGCCAAATTCCCACACTCTGAAGCCTTACTTTCCCCACCTCAGAGGCTGACTGGCCATTATTGGCAGACCTCGCACACTCCATGTTTTAGAAGGAAACTCAACTGGAGGCGCAGGGATGAATTCTGTTGGTACTTGAAGTCCCTCAGTAGCTTATACCCCTAAAACTGCTCCATGCCTTAAATTTCTGCCTTTCTCAGTAAACAACCCACATCCTCAAGGATGGGGTTCAGCCTAGTTCATTCCTCTTCGGCAAGTGTCCCACCCTATTTCTAACCAGGAGCAGAAGTTCCATCCTAAAAATCAAAAGTGCTAAGTGAAAAAAATTAATAAATGAGTAAATGAATGCATAGTATGATATTATATATGATATGATAAGACAAATGTGATATAATGTGATGTGATGTTATAAGGTATAATATGGCCCTTGCTTAGATGACTTATAGTTCTTGCTACTACATTTCCCATTTTGTTCTCTGCCTACTTATTTGAAACACCCTCAATTTTCAACAAATTATTTTCTGAGCTACTGTAATATGTCTATTGGTTTTCTCCCTGTGTCTGCTAACAAATATATTTGTGTCTACTGTCAGCCTTGTTTGATAAAGAAACCTAATTTTAGGACTGGGTCAATTCATGCTCTCCTTCCAGAGTGAGGTTAAGGCTAGTGCAGCAGTAAATTAACTGGAACCAAGCTAAAAAGGAATTTCTTCTGTAAAACTGCAGGAGAAGTGGTTAAAAGAAATCAGGGAAATGGACAGAAGTAATCAAGAATCCCATTTAAGAAAGCCAGAAAGGTATGCTAGAAGGGATTCCAAATGAGTGACCAATTGCGAGATTTGAAAGCCAGTGTCTTGACCAATAGAGATGAGAGCAAGGGAACCATGGTGAAAGTGAGCCACAAGCACATTGCTTCCCATGGCTGGCATTCCTGTGCCAGCCCCCAGAGTAAGATGTCATCATTAAAATGGCCAAAGACAAAATAATAGTCTCTTTGACTCTGACATATCTGCCACAGTTGTCCTAGCCTAGCAGGGAATGACCCTGTGCTCCTTTCCACTTTCTAACACATGCACACACACATAAGCACAGACATGCACACATACACACATGTTGTCCCCATTTCATTTGGGAGAACTATAAAGTGTCTTGGTGTCACACATTGTATATCTGCACTCTTTACCAAGACAAACTTCCAGAGAAATTTCTCCATTACTCTCCCAATAATCAACAATATTTCCCAAATCATGATCCCCATCACCAAGCAGTAGCAGGGTAGCTACTCAGAAATGTTTGACATCATTCCAGAACCCTTGCCCACATTCATCACTGAAACAATCAGCAAATCTTTATTGCACTCCTGTTCCTTCATGCTTGTCTTTCGGTCGTTAAGTTTAACAATGTCAACAGTGTTCACAACTTCAAGCCTGAATTAACACGGGAAGGTGACAGAGAAGAGCAGAGGCAGAGCAGTCAGGCCATAACTTGGCCTAGGCACCCACAGTCTGAGCTGGAATGCTCCCATTAACAGGGAGGGGTGGGAGAAAACCTGAAAAACAAAAAGGGACTGGCCTTTTCTATGGCTGTTGTACCAACCTGATGCAGATATATACAGATGGATAGTAAAAACTTCCCTAAATAATGTGGTCATTTGGGGGCATATGCCATTAAAAAAATAACTAGAACAGATAAAACAATAGAATCCAAGAATAATGATTATCAACCCATCCACCGTCATGGAAAACTGGAGACAATAAGAGTGGCCACTTGAGGAACAGTATGTATCATTATGCACTCGAGCTGGACCACTTATAATTGATCTCTAACCCTCTGATGAAGAACACAAGTAACTTTTAGTGTTCTGACTGCACAGATAAGGAAACTAGGTTCTGAGAAATTAAGCAATTTGCCCTGGATCGCACAGTCAATAAATGGCCAAATTGAGTTCTTTAACCCCTGATTATTGTGGTAAACAGAATAATGTCCATCAAAGATGTTCACACCCTAGTCCCTGAAATGTGTAAATATGTTTCATAGCAAAGGGAAATTCACGAAGCAGATAAGATTAAGATTGCTTATTAGTCAACCTTGAGAGAGAGATATTGTCTTGAATTATCCAAGTAAGCTATGTGTAGTAACAATGGCCATTAGATGTGGAAATGGAAGGAAGAGTCAGTGTCAGAGTGATGTGATGGGTGATGTGAGACTCAATCGGCCATTGCTGGCTTTGAAGATGGAGGAAAAGACTACAAGCCAAGGAATGCAAATGGCCTCTCAAATTAGGCAAAGGCAAGAAAACAGGTTCTTCCCTAGAGCTTCCAGAAGGAGCACAGGCCTGCTGACACCTTGATTTATGACCTATTCTGGACTTTGCCCCCCAAAATGGTAAGATATTAAATTCATGTTGTTTGAAGCTATTACAACTATGGTGATTTGTTACAGCAGCCGTAGGAGACTAAAACCACCATCTGAGTCAAAGTCTTGTTCTATTCTTTATGACCACTGTTAGTTTTCTATGATGACATACTAAATTACCTAAAAACAGCACGAATCCATTAGCTCCCAGTATTTTTAGGTCAGAAGTCTAGTCCATCACACTCAAGTCCTACCCACACTCTGAGGGAGGGAATTATGAACCAGAGGATAAAAATTTTGGAGGGTCACCTTGGAATTCTGCCTCCTTCCACCACATGAGCATATATCAGCTGTTTTGACCATGCTCCACACTCCACTTCACCTTCACCTACCATGTCAGGTCTATTGCCTTTCTTAGGTGAACTACAAAAAAAACTTTTAAAAGACCACTCGAACTCAATATTGGCCTGCTTGCCTACCAACCCTATTTCCTACTCAAATCTCCCTCTGAGCTTTCTCTGTTCATAGCATTACATGATCACCCAGGTAGAAACCTAGTAATGTAAAGAGCTAACTTTTATTGAGCACCACATACTGATGTAAGAAATATGTTTCCCCACAATCTATGAGGCAAGTATTGATACTTCCCCAGTTTTACAGATGAACAAACTGAGGCGCAGAGAGGTTAAGTGACATAATTGCTCTTAATTATGAACAGAGTCAGGATTAAAAGGCAGGTCGTGGGACTCAAGAGCTCTTAACATATTGCTAGCTTCTGAGCTTCCAGCCAAAGCCCTCACATCATTAAATTCTTAATGTGCTTTAGATGCTACATCTAATGATTATTTCATTCTTTATCATCAGATCTTATATGGAGGACAGGGACCCAATGGGATCCAGGAGACTCTCCTAGCAAACATTTTCAAACTAGATATAACTTGTACCCCACTATTTCCAATATAACCCAATTGGGGAGATTGATACAAGGTGGTCACAATTTGTAAAAATTTCTAGGTGATTCTGAGTCATTCTCAGGAAACCCCACCCCCACCCCATGCACATACACAAACATACACTGTCAAACTGATTTTTCCAGCATCATGGTGGTGGTCATTATTAACCAACAAGGAGAGAGTTGACACTTCATTCCTATAAAGGTCAAAATGGAAATTAAATTTAGGAACCTCAGTTGTATCAATTTTCACAAAACAATCTGAAAGGAAATAATTTAATTTGTTTAATCTTAAATTACTTTTAAAAATGAGCATAACTGGTAGTCAGCTTTCTAAATTCATTTAATTGCTATTTTTAATAATCTTTGTCACTTTAACTGAATTGAACTTTTTTAAAAAATATGTTTTTCAGGAGCACATAAGTTTTCAAGTTCAGTTAATATACCATAGAACTTATCCACCTTCTCTGTGAGTCCCATATTTTTAAAGATTTTTGATATTTCTTGGATGTAACTTGTTATTAAATTGAATAGTTTGGGCTCTCTGTCACTTCCTTGTTACCTCACAAATCCTTTCTCTTCTTATTTCCTAAAAACTTAAGGTCTCATTATATTATCTGGAATGTAGATGTGACATCTGGAGCTCTAGCTGCCATATCAGAAAATGAAGAAAAGGGTCACATATTAGAGATGATGGAAGGAGTCTAGTTTTCACTTGGAAAAGCTGACGCTCCAACCTTGGACTTTCATATACAGGCTGCCTTTACTTTATAAAGAAATAATATTCTAGTTTGCTAAAGCTGGTTTTGGGTTTTTCTGTTACATGTGGTTAGCTATAATCCTAAATGATATAGACGCTAACTTCAAATGTGCCTTCTAGCTTAGATATTTTAGAATTCCAGTGTGTTCTTCCTTACTTTATCCTTGGCTTTTTATCAACTATCAGGAAAAATTAAGTGCAGAGAGGCTAAATGTCTTGACCAAGATGCCACAAGAATAGAACCTGGGTCTTATTGAACAAGTAGGCCTCGTGTTTACCAATGCCTCTTGTAATAAGAAGCTTCAAATGTCAACCCACAAACATATCACCACTCATCTTGACACTAACTCCCCTAATGCTTTTGCATTTCATTGCTTAGAAAAGTACAGCTTTCTAAAACCTGAATTATCACAGCATACCGTCAAGTAGAATAATACTCAATGCTATCCCCATCCATCATTCCTTTTCCTTTAAACTGGTATGCATTGATTGCCCAGTCTAGAGAATTGTGACAATCAATAACTTTTTTTTTTTCAGGGAGATTGTGTGTGAGACTAAAGAAATTAGCTTATTTCGTAGTGGAAAGAAACAAGATGTCAATCAACCCCCTTAAACCTAATCTCAAGTAAGTGTAGTGCCAATACAAGAAAAATATGAGTCACAATTGTCAAAGTCACCCCGATGGGAGGCCAGTGCTCACATGCTGGCTAGGCATGGAGAGCCCATTACTCACAGAATATTTTGTCATAATGAGACCTCCTGTCCTATGGGATAATTTAGAAGATGTCTATTCCACCTAAGGGCTCTACCTCACCACTACAACACTTTATATCACTTTCCATGTCCTGATTACCATTACTGAGTAACAAATTACTTCAAAACATAACAGCTGAAAACAGCCATTTTACTTTGCTCACAATTTTGTGGATAAGGTATTTGGGAAAGTCTCAACTGGAAACTTCTCACTTGGGATCTCTCATGTTGTTGTAGTCAAATGTTGGCTGAGACTGCAGTCATATTAAGGCTTGGTTGGGCTGGACATTCAAGATGGCACACACATGTGATTGATGGTTGATGCCATCTGCGATCAGAATCACAGTGAGAACTGTTGCTCTAACCATCTTCACATAGCCTCTCTGGCACGGGGGTCTCAGTGTAGTCAGACTTCTTATGTGACAGATGGCTTTCCCCAGAGAACCAGGAAGAATCTTCTTAGCCTTCTGTGAGCTAGCCTCAGAAGTTGTATGCCATCACTTCCACTGCTTTCACTTGGTTGAAGTAGTGTCTTGGTTACATTGGCCTTTCCAAACTCAAAGTGAGGGGACTTAGAGCCCATTTTTCAATAGGAAGAGTATCAAAATTTTACAGACGAGTATTGGAAGAGGAAGCATGAGTGGATTATAAAGTGGAGAAACAAGGAAATGAATTTTCAGAAAGTGTCACTTTCAACCGAAGGCTTTGTTTCTCTGTGTTCTTCCAAGTTGCCTTTTCCTTACTTCTCTTCAACCTCAGAGTGTTCTAATCTGCAATCTCCAGTCCCTCTGATCCTAGCTGACTGCACTTTGTTGACCTATCATGGTTCCTCTGTGCCCTCCAACCCACATCACTCATCTTTTCTCTGTGTCACGCACCCCAGTCCCATTACTCTGTCCAGGTAAGACAGCTCTCTCCTTTAAGCAGGACATCATTTTAGTACAGCCTGCTTCTAGCTTGTCTTCAAAAGAGAAATTGAAGTAGATCCAGAAAAAAAAGGCAGAAAAAGTGGTGGAAAGTCTTGGTCAAGCCGTAAGAGTCAATAGTGCTATGCCAGGTTGAATGCTTATAGAAGCCAAGGGAGCAACAAAGAAATTCCATCCTCATTGAGATATCAGTGACCAGAAGGACATACAACAATCAGGTCAAATACAAGGGCATTCTATTGTTGTTCCATGAGGTAATAGGTTAAAATCTCCCTTTGAATGACACCCCTCTAGGGTTAGACCTTGGCTTTGAGTCTCCACCTTGATCCACTCCCTGCTTCCATTTCCAGACTCATCCCCCACCATCCACCAAGTTCTCCGTGCTCTACCAAGCTGAAATAGAATTTTTTTTATCAAATCAGAACTATAAACAAGGAAGGAAGAATCAGAGAAGCCATGTTCTCAGAGAACCTCAACATTCCACTATGCTGAACAAAACTTTTGAAAAGCTCAAGGCTGGGTCCACATAGTGTCATAACAATTAAGTATGCCCATCCATTTATTCACCTTGTGCATTGGGTGTGTGGTGGGAGAGGTGTGAGGTCATTAGGAAAAGTAGGCAAGTTAAGTTAGCAGTTTCTCTTATTTCAAATGAATACAACTAAACAAGATACTTGATACTCAATATTAAAATTTATCACAAAATCTCAAGTCAGGACAAAATCTGAGGTGTATTTTACACTCCAGAGCTCCCCTTGAAGAATCAGGCTAAGACTTTGCTTGAAATTTCACTCCTGTGTACTTCCTTCCCCTGCCCTACTCTGATTCTCCTATTCCCTTATTGATTTCCCCAGGAGCATGTCCCCAATAAATCATGTGCACACAGTCCCTTGAGTCAAGGTTTGCTTTTCGGGTCCCTAAGCTAAGAACCTCATTTCATAAGGATGTTAATGAAATGCTTCTTTCCCATTCTAGCTAGGTGCTGTGATGATCCACAAACACTATTTTCCAGTTTACTTTTCAGACTCACCTCTGTATGCGAGCATTTAAGTTCTAGCCAAATGCTTGAAGAGCTGAGGTCTAGGAATCAAGGTGGAGAAACATTAAAGAAATGAGTGAGGAGGCTTTATTTTAATTTGCAAGACTCTAACAGGGACCGAAGCTGATTAATATCCCTCAATATGGGCTCTCTGGAGGAACTTTAGACCCCTCTTTCTTCTTGAATACAGAGCCTTCAGATTGTATTAGACAATTCCAGATGCAGAGGGAATCTTTGAAATCTATTCCAATGTCTTTATCTGATAGACGAAAAAACCGAGGCTCAGAAGAGTTAAGCGACTTCCCTGATATCACACAGCCAATGAGTGGCAGAACTCGAGAATGAGTAAACAGTGGAATGTCCCAGGCATAGGGTGTGCACTCAGTAAATAGTAGTATCTGTCTTTCCCAGGTCTGTTCAGGCTTCTCTCTGTCTTAGACACTATGTCTTGCTTCTTATACAGCCTGACAGCCTAAGACCAATTCTGTAACACCAAGCTGTCATTCTGCAAAATCTGCCAAAAGAATTGTAAACGTTTTTACCTCTACTCACACAATCGCCTTCCTGTCAATTTCCTTGGCAAAGGGGTAAGCAGTGGGTCCTGGCAGTACCAACTCTATCCTATTTCAGGGTTGTACAGAAGACTTAAATTCAGATAAATAATCAGCTAGATTGAGTCTCCTTTCCCTAAAGCTCCAAATCATTTGGTTTGTGCACATCTAGTCCATTAAACAGCGAAGCTGATTTGAGTAGGCATGACCATGATGGTCACTGCCCACAGGACACTTGTGTGTCTTGATTATTTTCCAGATAAACTAAAAATTGGGCTCCTGTTGAATTAACAAGTCGCCCTGTAGAACCTCCACTACAATTTCATTATGACCGTGTCTTCAAAGCTCAGAGAGAGACAGTTAGAAAGGAAAACCGGCAGCTGTTTTTCAAGAAATTAATTTCTATCACTGCAGTGATCAGTCCTGGTTAAGCGAGAGAATCAAATTATCTAAGTTACTTCTGCTGGGAAGGTCGGCTGCTCTGAATCCTCATGAAAAATAACACAATGGTGCTATTTAATTTAAAACCTCTGTCTGCTTCACTTATAATTCATAATGATTATGCTCCACATTTATGTAGTATCCCAGGATTGCAAAGAACTTTGATAGCATAAATGATTCATCCTTGAGACCCCACAGAGAAGCAAGGCTCTCCTCTCTTCCTCTACAGGGACAGTGAAAAGGGAGGACTGAGCCCAACAACTTGGATTCCCAACTGACTTTTCAACACAAATCAACCCTCCTTCTCTAGTTATTTAGGGCTTGGCATCTATGTTAGCCAGACAAGTATATTCCATGATATCAGGAGCATAAAAGAGATAAGGAGTTATGGCTTACAAATGTAAATCAATAAAGACTGTAGGCTTTCAGCCATTTCTTTCTGAGAAAAATTCTTCTATTGCTTCCAGCAGCCTGGCCAGCATATGGTAGCCTTCTACAAGAAATTCTTAAATGTTGATCTAATAGGTTTGTGTATTATAAAGACAAGCGAACCATGTAAAAAAAGAGCAACAAACATGTGTCCTGCACTTTACAGTTTACAAAGCAAGTTTGTATCTACTACATCATTTACTTACTCCTCTCTTGCATCACCTTATATGCTTTGCACTCCTAGCTGAAATTGAAGTTACTATTCACACTCTTCCAGGCAAAATGCATTGCCCAGCTGCCCTCACCACACTACACTTGCCTTCTCATGAAAACAGAGGTCTGGTAGAGAGCATAGGTTTCACTCCACTCAGTTACTAAGTCACCGAGGGCCACACCATTAACCACCTTGAACCTTCAATAAAAGGTCAGATATCTCTTCCCCATTCTAAACGCAGAAAATAGTTAATAATGTTTATGTTTTGTCAAATAACTGCTGTGCAACCAGTAATTCGTCAGGGCTTCATACACACTAAACATCACCCTTACTACAGACTGGCCAAATGTAACACAAAGCAAATAATTAAGGCTTAAATTTGCCCCAATTCAGGGTTTAGTAGAAGGTAGAGCCATTCAGATCTTCCCCAATTCATAGCCCATATACTTTCCCCAGGAATATCAGGACACAATGGACAACATATTCGAGGAAAAAAAGTAGCTAGCCACCAACAGATGCTTCATGTGCATTAAAAGTCATTTCCATTGCCCACAGCTGTGTGGCTCCATGGGCAGGACATCACGATAATTGTGTGGGATGACAGCTCTGTAGGCTCCAGTGCTCAGTGCCTCCTGTGTATAGGAAGGACCCAGGAAGCCTCCAAAATTACAACTAAAGTGGAGGAGTGTGCCGCTGGCCGGAGGGGGTCTCGTACCCCATGACAAGGCTAGCTGAGGCAGTCAACACTGACAGATATTAGGACAAATTGAGACATGGACTAAAGGAGAGATGCTGGCTGATGGTTGGCCTAAGGAAAAGGCATTTGTGCCCACACCTCCTGCCCCTCAGCCATAACAAATCTCTGTCTTGTTCCCCAAACACACTGGTGTTTCTGTTTTTTCTACATGGAACGCCTTGATCCTTTCCCACCCTATCCCCCCCAGAGAGCGTCTACTTTTCCCATTAAGTTGGGCTCATAGATTTTTCTCTTTCATGTGGCATTCTCATATCTCCAGGCAAAAGTAATCATTTCCTAGTCTGTGATTCCATGACATTTTATCCATACTTTATATGATGACTCAAAGAATATTGTTTTAAAGGTAATTATCTATGTGTCTCTTTCTTCCATCAGACCTAGATCTCTTTGAGGTCAAAGGCAGAGTTTCTCTCTGTATCTTCAATTTTAAATTTTACATCTTTGTGTGATAATCTGATTAGTTCTGTTTTCCCTTTTCCTACCTTGACTAGATTTTAAGTTCTAAGTGGACATAGGAGATGTGTCTGGTTTTCTGCTAATCTTCAGAACCCAGCTAGCACATGGCATTTATTTTCTAAATGACTGGAAAAGTAGATGAATGGGTGGATAAGTGGGTGGATAAATGTTTAGATGAGTGGTTAGGTGAGTTGGTAAAAGGACAAATAAGTAGTAGGAGATATGGATGGGTAGATGGATGGATGGGTGGATGGATAAGTTGATGATGGAGACATTATAAGAATGAGACCAACAGAAGTGCAAGAGAAAGAATACCACAGACATGTAGGTTGGTGGGTGCGAAAAGTGTCAAAAAATCTCATGGAGAATGTGCCATTTGAGGAGAGCATTCAAGAAAAAGCAGTTTTAGCAGCCAGAGAAACAAAATAAGGGCCTTTCAAGTAGGCAGAGAAAGTTACAATGGAAAGAATTTGCAGAGCAGCAAGATTTCTGCAGTAGCTGGAGTATAGGATGCATGGGGGATCACAGAGGGGGTATGCTGGGAAATGTAGGCCTCAAGTGCTTGTCACACAGTGTCCCAAATGTCTTGTAAAGAAAATTGAAATACATCACACGCAAATCAATAAGAGCTATCCAAAGGTTTTATTTTGTTTTGCTTTAGCAGAAGCATTCGTACAAGGCATTGTGTTTTGGGGGTCAAGGCATTAAGTCTTCTCTTATAACACACTTGTTAGAAGCACTATAGCTGTAGATAACCCATTAGCAGCTGTTAGCACCATGATTCACCAAACCTGCTAAAACACATAGGCAATGAAAACAAAGCACATAAGCTTTGAAGGTTGAGGTGAGAAGATGAGGTATGGATCATGCAGCGCTGCCAACCTATCTGGGGGGAGGTTGGTGATAAAGAGAATGGCAAGAAGGGAATGGAAAGGGGGAAGTCAAGGGAGCTTCACAAGAGCTCACCTGAAGTGCAGCTTGTCAAGTCCTGGATACAAGGTTTTCCAAACCATAATCAAGAAAAATCACATGTAGGACCCAATCTGGGTCATGCCATTTGGCAATCTAGGCCACGTGTCTTATACCAACAGGTTTTGTAATCTCATTCTTTCTGAGATGTGTTGGGATCTGAAATCTTACACTTCAGCACCCACACATGCACCCAGCTGTCTATTCTCATTGCAATGTCACTTAGACGCTGTGTCTACTTCAGGGGACACTTTCTTTTGTTCTGGGTAAAGAGGGAAGCCCAAAGCAAAGAGGCTTTTCCAAAATGGAGATGCCCAAGGCCCCACCTACACATTCCCTCCCACCTCTGGGGACCTCTCACACACCACTTGACCCTGTGACCCTGTCTTCTTAGAGACTGTACTGTTTGTTACAAGGGAAGAGGGTTAGGGTTGTTTGTTGCTCTATCTAGACAACAGACGAGGTAGCAGAGTGAACTGCCACTAGAGAGGGAAACAGAGGCACAACCTTCTCCTGCTTTGATTTACATTTTGGCTTTGCTTCCTCCTAGCCTCATCTTTTTCTCATTCTGTCCTCTCATAAGCTGATCTCTATGCTCTTCCTGCATAATCTGGATAAGGGGCACAAACAGACAGCTTTATCTACTGCCTCTCACAGCCCAGTATGCAACGCTGCTGCCTCCATGGTGCCCACAAAAGAAAATGAGCAGGCAGCATTATTCCAGTGATTCTAATTAGATTCTAATTACCGTATGCTAATTGAGCTACCTTCAAGCTTGCGGGATGGTACCATTTCCCTGAGATGAAGTGACAGAAGCCCCTGCACTTGCCTTGCTCTACTTATTCTTCTATCACTTGTAGAACATCCTGTATGAGGCAGCAACCTACACAGATACCCCAGGCAGGGAAGAACCACAAAGGCATCTGGCAGGTGGATGATATGCTCCACATTTCATCAGATCTAGGCAGGAGTTCTTGACCTGAGTCCCTGTACAGTGGGACTTTAAGGGTCCCTGAATGACCCTCAGCCCTTGGAACAGACAAATTTTCTTATAGGTACATAGATGCATTTATCTGTGTGGTTCAAAATTTCCTAGGCTTTTCAAAGAAGACTGATATCTTTTTTAAAAAATGTGACAACCACTGGCCTAAAGGGAAAAGCATCTATTTATCAAGAGTTTCTTTTATTTCTTGGACGCCCTTGATAAAGGCAATCTAATAGTAAAACAAAAAGGGGAGAGAAGGGGGTTTAGAGGATAGACTGAGATTGAAATTAGAACAGAGTCAACAATCAAAGTGTCAGAGCATTAAAAGCAAATGCACAATTCCTTTCTGCATGACCAGGGCATAAATAATTTGCAGCTATGCTACAAGAGTTAATTTAGTTCAACTCACTTATCTCTTGCCAGGCTTGTTACCTCTTGGTTTAAATTCTCACCATTTTTTAAACATAAACTAAACCTTTCATTTCATGCCTGGGCTACTGCAAGGCAACTGGTCTACCCATATCTATGCTTTTTATTCTTTTATTTACTTTCCAAACTTAAAGAAAGGATTTTGCCTTGTACCCACTACCTGGGTTTGACAATGAGCCTCATACTACACCTGTTCTCCACATCTCTAACCATTTCTTCAGGCTCTACATATCCATCACGCCCACTTACACTTTGTTGGTTCAGGCACCTGTTTCTCTCCTGACCCCTTCTATTTTATTCTTCACACAGAAGCCAGTAATCTTTTGGAAACACAAATCTGATTATATTCCCCAACCAGTACCTCTCATGAGTCCTCAGATGTGGCCCAAAAGGCTTCAATGGGCTCAAGCTGGAACAATTCTTGATACAATAATATAGGCGATTAAATTCAGTTGTGTGCACAAGTTACAGATAAAAGTGTCTGTGAGGTGTATTGGTTATGCCACATTAAATTGAAGTGTGTAAAATTGGTTTTAAAAAGTTAAATACACAATACACACTAATATTACATAAGCCACAGATAGAGAATCTTTTCAATTAAATCTTTCACTGATTAAAAGTTAATGTTTTGGCATTATCAGTTCTCATGTTGCATTAGAGACGAAATATGAAAATCCTCTCATGGCAGCTAGAATTCCAGATGCTTCTGATTTGATGTGAGAAAAAGACAAAAAAACCTTTGCCTTGCCATTGTTTTTAATATAAGTTGAGTTCAGCTCATTCATCTTACTGAAGCAGTGAGAAACAAAATGTGTGACTCCAACACTGTTATCAAATATAGACCAGAACAAGCATTTGCTCCAGAGGTTTCAATATGAGGGTCAGGAGTTCATGTCTTACAGACAGTGCTTTGTCAGTCCTACACAGATATTCAGAATGTGATGCGATACAAGTTTTGATTGGAGATATATTAATAGATAAGTGTATCTTGCAGAACTCTGTTGGCATATCATTTTATTATTGTTATTACTGAGAGAACATGGGGGAAAAGGTCCTTCCAACATATTAGCCTACTCACTGCTGCAAATTAAGTCCCACCTCTTTACTGAACTTTTCTGACTGCATGTCTGTCCAATCTGATAGGGCTCCCATTCATACATGGGAGAAGTAGATTGTGCCCCATAGCCATAGAGATGGTAGATGCCAGATGAATTTGACTTGAATGACCAGAGATTGATTTTACCAATGGCTCTGTGGGGCCAGTCATAGGCCTGGACTCACTCACTGCAGGAGTCAGACTCTGAGTCACCCACCAGTCCACAGTCCACACAGTTTCTCTGCGATGAACATATTCCTGTTTCCAGGTGCCCTAAACAAAATGAAAGCTTTGGGAAGTCTGGGACAATTGCCTCCCTGTAGGCATCCACTCTTCCTTTCTTTTTTTTTTTCTTTTTCAATTACTGTTGACATTGAATATCATTTATATTAGTTTCATGTATATAGAATGATGATCAGACAGTTATATAATTTACGAAGTAATCCCCCCAATTAGTCTAGTACCCACCTGACACTCTACATGATTATTACGATATTACTGACTGTATTCTCTACACTGTATTTCACATCCCCATGACTATTTTGTAACTACCAACTCTTTTGTAACTACCAAACTGTTTTCCACAGTGTCTGTAGCAATTTGTAGTCCCACTAATGGTACACAAGGGTTCCTTTTTCTCCACATCTTCACCAACACTTGTTCATTGATATATTGGCGATAGCCATTCTGACAGGTTTGAGGTGGCGTCTCATTGTGGTTTTAATTTGCATTCCTCTGATAGATGATTTTTTTGAGCATCTTTTGATATGTCTATTGGTCATCCATATGTTCTCTTTGGAGAAATGCCTGTTCAGGTTTTTTGACTATTTTTAATTGGATTATTTGGGGGTATTTTTGGTGTTGAGTTGTATAAGTTCTTTATAAATTTTGGATACTAACTCTTTATCAGATGTATCATAGGCAAATATCTTCTCCCATTCAGTAGGTTGTCTTTTCATTTTGTTGATGGTTTCCTTTGCTGCGCAAAAGCTTTATAATTTATGTAGTCTTAGTTGTTTATTTTTTCCTTTGGTTTCCTTGTCCAAGAATATATATCAGAAAAAAAAATTACTAAGAACAATAATAGAGAGTTTACTGACTATGTTTTTCTTCTAAGAGTTTTATAATTTGGGGTCTTACATTTAAGTCTTTAATCCATTTTGAGTTTATTCTTGTATATAATGTATGATTGTGGTCCAGTTTAATTTTTTTGCATGTATCCATTTGTTGAAGAGACCATCTTTATCCCATTGTATATTCTTGCCTCTTTGTCATAGATTAAATGACCATAGAGGCATGGATTTATTTCTGGCCTCTCTATTTTTTTCTATTGACCAATGTATCTGTTCTTATGCCAGTATCATGCTGTTTTGATTACTGTGGTCTTATAGTATAGTTTTATGTCAGGTAGTGTGATACCTCCAACTTTGTTCTTTTTTCTTAAGATTGCTTTGGCTATTCAAGGTCTTTTATGGTTCCATATAAATTTTTGGATTATTTTTTCTTGTCTTATGAAAACATGGCATTGGTATTTTGATAGGGATTTCGTTGAATCCATAAATTGCTTTGGGTAGTATAGACATTTTAACAATGTTAATTCTTCCTACCCATGTATGTTTCTATTTATTTGTATCTTCTTCAATTTCTTTCTTCAATGGCTTATTATTTTCTGAGCACAGATATTTTACCTCTTTGGTTAAATTTATTCCTAGACATTTTATTGTTTTTGATGCAATTGTAAATGGGATTCTTTTCTTAATTTCTCTTTTTGATAGTTAATCATTGGTGTATAAAAATGTGACCATTTTCTGAATATTTTGTATCCTGCTACTTTACTGAATTCATTTATCAGTTCTACCAGTTTTTTGATGGAATTTTTAGGGTTCTTTATGTATAGTATCATGTCATCTGAACATAATGCAGTTTTACTCTTCCTTTCTAATTTACCTTTTATTTCTTTTCTAGTCTGACTGCTATGGCTAGAACTTCCAATACTATGTGGAATAAAAGTGGTGAAAGTGAGCATCCTTGTCTCGTTCCTGATCCTAAAGAAAATGCTTTTAGCTTTTCCTCCTTGAGTATGATGTTAGCTGTGGGTTTGTCATATATGGTCTTTATTATGTTGAAGTATGTTCCGTCTATTCCCACTTTGCTGAGAGGTTTTTTTTTTCATAGATGGATGCTGAATTTCGTCAAATGCTTTTTCCTCATCCATTGATATGATCATATGATTTTTATTGTTCAATTTGTGACATTCAATATAATTTTAGTTTCAGGTGTGCAACACAGTGATTGGATATTTACATAATGTACGGGAAGTGATCCCCCCTCGGTAAGTATATATAGTTATTACAATATTATTGCTCGACTATATTCCCTGTGCTGTACATTACATTCCTGTGACTATTTTATAACTACCAATTTGTAGTTAATTCCTTCACCTTTTTCACTAAGCTCCTCAATACCCCTCCCATCTGGCAACCACCAGTTTGTTCTCTGTATCTATAAATTTGTTTTTGTTTTGTTTGTTTTGTTTTGAGGTTTCACATATGAGTGAAATCATATGGTATTTGTCTTTCTCTGTTTGACTTATTTCATTTAGCATAATACCTTCTAGTTTCATCCATGTTGTTGAAAATGGTAAGATTTCAATCTTTTTTATGGCCGAGTAATATTTTCTTATACATATGTACCACATCTTCTTTATCCATTCATCTGTTGATGAGCATTTTATGAGCCCCTAAGTTCATTGAAGTATTATTTACAATAACCAAGATATGGAAGTACTCTTCCTTTCTTGATACTAGAACTACACCTTTAAATAGAGTGGCATGTCAGCTCCAAAGGATAAATTATGATTGTCTAAACCAAGAAAGTCTTTCCTATTCTTTTTTGCCAGCTACATGATTTCCAATAATTCCTTATTCTGAAAGTGGCCATGAGACCTTTTACTAGCCAATGGAACATATGAAAAGTATTATAGGGAGGGTCCTAGGAAAGATTATCCTCCTTGATAAAAAGAGACTCTTTATTTTTATACCTGTCCCTTCATCCTTCATTGATCACAGTGAATAAGGACATGATGCTTGGAGTTGCAGCATTTATCTTAAGATCATGAGAGATTTCCCTGAGAATGAAAAGTGATCATGCATCCCTGATGGCATGGTAGAGCAGCTGCACCAAACCTGGAACTATCCACTTTCTTGTTCTGTGAGAAAATTAAATATCTTTACAGCTTAATCTACTGCTAGCAAGGTTTTCTGTTACTTGCAGTCCAAAGCATTCTAACTGATGAAGATAATTGAGCATAAATATATGATAGTGCAAGTGCTGTGCTAGCATCTTGCAGTAGTCTTCTAGGGCTTATCTATATCTGGTTCTCCTTTATCTTCCTGTTGCCTCAGAGTTAGGTGGTATCATGTGACTATACTACTCCATGAGTGTACATGGAAGCGACATGTGTCACTTTGATCCCAAATATTTCATTGTAAGCATATGATTGTCTAGTGTTCTTCTTCCCTGTAATGACAATAAAAGAGGTCTCATGTTCCAGCATCAGCTTATATCTCCAAGAAACTGTGGAACAAAACCCTTTGCCAATCTCTGTGGCAAAGGGTAGCATGAAGTGCAAACCAGACTTATTTTTTTATGAAGCCACCGAGATATAGGGATTATTTGTTATAATAACCTAGCTATGCTGAATAATGTATACAGTTGTCAATTTTACTTCTAAATAACCATCAAATGTGATTTAGATAGAATTTTACTGGGAGTGGATTAGGCTGTGGCAGACACATTGATACATTGATTATAGTCATTATCCCTTTCTTTGTTGCCAACAGAACTGAGATTTTCTTCAGGGTAGCTATCTTTCAAACCCATGAGATGTCCATCTCCAGAGGTATCCAACTCCACAGTATGGTTACCTCATCTTTTTTTAATAAACATTCACTTTCTAGATTCCTTTGTAAGTTGTTCATCTAATAAAACATATTGAAAAAATGTATACATTGGAGATGGGCATAAGTTTACTAGGGCTGCTACAACGAAGTACCACAGACTGAATGGTTGAAATGACAGGATTTTATTGTCTCACAACTTTGGGGGCTAGATATCCAAAATCGAGGTGTCAGCAGGGTTGATTCCTTCTGAGAGCTGTGAGGGAAGGAACTCTTCCAAGCCTCTCTTCCTTGCTTGTAGATGGCCATCTTCCTCTTGTGCTTCTTCAATAAACTCTAATGACCTTATTTTAATTTGGTTACCTCCATAATGGACCTATTTCCAAGTAAGGTCACACTCTGACTTATTGGAGGTTAAGATTATAACTTTTTTTTTTTTTTTGCACAGACTCAATTTAACCCGTAACAGGTTGTTCGTTTGTTTGTTTGGTTGATTTGTTGGTTGTTGTAGCACTCATCCTCTTCCTTTAGGCCTAGGATGCTGATGTGAAATAATATGTATGAAGCTAAAGCAGCCATCTTGCAACCATGAGGGAGGAGACCAAAAATCATAGAGATACCCAGAGTGTAACTTACAACACTCTGAAACTGCCAACTGTCGAACTACTTGTTAAGTAAACAATAATTGTTCTTATAGCTTAAGCCACTATTAGATGAAACTTCTATTAATTGCAGTTATATATGAGTTCGCAGAGAGATAAAGATCAGAAATTCTAAAGTAGACTATCAGTTCTGCCTCCTACTTTATAAATAATAATAGATAAGTGATTAAATATTACAGGATACAATTTTAACATTTGGTAAACAAAGTTGACACTACTGGCTCTTTACGGACTTAAAATATAGATAAAGAATCAAATAAAATAATGTTTGGCCTTCTTGAAAATTGAAAACCCAAAAAAAGGTTATTCATTTATTTATTAAGCATACAGTTAAGTATCAAGTATCTCCTGTTTGTCAGCACTGTACTAGGTGTAGAAATTGTGTTTAAAAATAAATGTAGCCCTTGTTCTCTTAGAGCTTCTAGTCCAATAGGAAAATTAGTCAAATAAGTACACAAATAACTGCTAAACTGGAAAGTGAAAAATTAAATTCGATCCAATTATTTAAACACATAAGAATTTGGTAAAGTGCATTCAACGTTGTCTGTGGGTTTTCCATTGAATTCTGTCAATATGATTGTGAAGCATTAGTTTTTCAGGGCTTCTTCTTTTGAAGAAGTAAAGGTGTTCTCATTATCATTTAACTGTTTATATAATTTCTCAAAAATATACATTTTTTAGAGCTGAGAGGTCACTATTATTCACAAGAAAGGGGCATAAAGGAAAGATGTCCCAAGAAACCAGGCTATTTGGAGATCCTGGCTATGATGGTGATTTGTATAGTCTAAAATTTAAGATATTAGACCTTTAAAAAATACAGTATGAGTCAAAATTTTAAGTCCACCAAATTTCATTTTGGGGAAATAAGATAAATTGGGAGTGATTTATTTTTGATGTGGCAGAGATTTAGAATTACACATTAAAAGTAATTTATTTTTAATTTTACCATAACTTAGGTATTGAGACAAAAACCTACATTTCTGGTATCCCATAGTATGTTGCAAGATGGAGAAATGACTGACATGGCCACAGTTTGATGTGCAATAATAGAGTATAATGAGACAGATTGATTTGCGCAGTGCTAAGCTGGAGGAAACATCTATCCCCGCTGTGGCTTGTAAAAGAAATTTAAAGGCTGCTCCAGTATATTAAGCAAAGCTAAAAATTTGATCAATAATTTTTCTTCACAAAAAAGATGAAAATGATCAGAAATTGATTCTAAATACATAATGCTCATTACCAGCTGTCGGAAATTCTTTGCAAGCAATATTTTGAAAATTACCAGTGAATTGGTCCAAATTGTGAGAGAAATTTTTAAAATGTGTTTCATCATATTCTCTACTTGTCTCTAAAACTAGATCTGTCAAGGGTATGCATGATCTGAAAAGAAGGTATGCACAGAAGCATGGCTTAGCAACTTTTTATTTTTTACAAATAGTTTTGAGATGTTTTGATTTGATAAAATAGTATTTTTAAAAAATTTTATTTTTCAATTACAGTTAGCATACAATAATATTAGTTTCAGGTGTACAACATAGTGATTAGACATTTATACAACTAACAAAGTGATCATCCTGATAAATCTAGTACCCATCTCACACCATAAATAGTTATTATAATATTCTTAAGTATATTCCTTATGCTATACTTTATAACCCATGACTATTTTGTAACTACCAATTTGTGCATCTTAATCACTTTCCCTTTTCACCCAGTCCCCAACCTCTCTCCCATATGAGAACCATCAAAATATTCCCTGTATCTATGAGTTTATTTCTGTTCTGTTTATTTGTTTTGTTCTTTATATTCCATAAGGGAAATCATATGACATTTGTCTTTCTCTGTCTGACTTACCCCACTCAGCACAATACCTTCTAGGTTCATCCATGTTGTTGCAGATGGCAAGATTTCATTCTTTTCACGGTAGAGTAATATTCCATCGTGTGTGTGTGTGTGTGTGTGTGTGTGTGTGTGTATACCATCTCTTCTTTATCCATTTATCCACTGATGGACAACCAGGTTGCCTGCATAACTTAACTGCTGTAAATAAATCTGCAATGAACGTATGAATGCACATGTCCCTTCAAAGTAGTGTTTTGGATTTCTTTAGATAAATATACAGAAGTGGGATTACTGAGTCCTTCTTTGTCTCTTGTTATAGGCTTTGTTTTAAAGTCTATTTTGTATAGTGTAAGTATTGCTACCCAAGCTTTTGTGTTTGTTTGTTTGTTTCCATTTCCATGAAATGTTTTTTCATCCCTTTACTTTCAGTCTGTGTGTGTCTTTCAATCTGAAATGAGTCTCTTGTTGGAAGTATATGTGAGGATCTTGTTTTTTTATTCATTAATGCACCCTATCTTTGATTGGAGCATTTAATCCATTTACATTTAAAGTAATTATTGATAGATATGTAGGTATTACTATTTTATTATTCATATTTTTTGTCTCCTCCTCCTCCTCCTCCTCCTCTTCCTCCTCCTCCTCCTCCTTCAGAAGTCCCTCTAACATTTCTTCTGAATACTGGTTCAACTTTTTCTTGTCTGGGAAGCTCCTTATCTGTCCTTCGATTCTAAATGTTAGCCTTGCTAGGTGGAGTAATCTCGATGAAGTAGGTCTTGCTTTTCATCACTTTGAATATTTCATGTCAATTCCTAATGGCCTGCAAAGTTTCTCTTGAGAAATCATCTGACAGTCTTATGGGAGTCCCCTTGAAAATAACTAATTGCTTTTGTCTTATTGCTTTTAAAATTCTCTCTTTGTCTTTAACCTTTGGCATTTTAATTATGATGTGTCTTGGTGTGGGCCCCTTTGGGTTCATCTTGTTTGAGATTCTCTGTGCTTCCTGAACTTGTATGTCTACTTCCTTCATGAGGTTAGGGAAGTTTGCCATCATTATTTCCTCAAATCGGTTTTCGATTTCTTGCTCTCTCTCTTCTTCTAGTGCCCCTATGACTCAAATTTTGCCTGCTTGATGTTGTTCCAAGGGCCCCTTAAACTATCCTCCTTTTGGACTATTTTTCCTGGTTACTATACTGATTGGGTGTTTTCTGCTAACTTATCTTCAAAATCACCGATTTGATCTTCTGTTTCATCTAATCTACTGTTGATTCTCTCTAATGTATTCTTTGTTTCAGCTATTATATTCATTTCTGAGTGGTTCTTTTTAATGTTTTCTATCTCAATTTGTATGTTTCTTTTCTCATTGTTCAAGTTCTCACTCAGTTCATCTACTCTCCTCCTAAGTTCATTGAGAACCCTTGTGACCAGTGTTTCAAACTCTGCATCTGGTAGATTGCTCATTTCCATTTTGCTTAGTTCTTTTTCTGAAGCTTTGTTCTGTTCTTTCATTTGGGACATATTTCTTTGTCTCCACATTTTGGCTGCCTCCCTGTGTTTATTTCTATGTATTAGATAAGGCTTCTATGTCTCCCAGTCTTATTAGAGTGACCTTATGTAGGTGTTCTTTAAGACCCAGTGACGGTCTTCCTGGTCATCTGAATCAGGTGCTCTAGGTATGTCTTTAGTATAAGTTGTGTGTATCCTCTTTTTATAATTAAGCCTTGGTTGCTGTTTGCATATCAGTGGGAAGAACTGACCCTTAGACTGATTGGTTGTGAGGACTGGCCAGTGACTAGTAAAGCTGTTGTTCAGAGGCTGACCATATAGAGCAGGATTCACTTTAGCAAGGCTGTGGTACCTGCCCAGTCTTCCCTTTAGGTCTTTCATCCTAAAATGTAGCCCCAGGTGGTACTCTAGGTCTCAACATGCTGACAACACAGCCTGCCAACCCCAGGGCCACCTGGAAGAGGCTTTGCCACATGCTAAGTTTAGTCACAGGCTGTGCCTTGCCCAGGGCCACCTGGCATGAGCCACCAAGCAATATCTAGTTGGGTACAACCCATGCTGGGCTGACAGGTGCCTCAAGAAGCTAAGCCATGAACCAAGGCCAGCTGCCACTAGTGCTGGGCTTAGGGCTGCTCAACAAGTGATACTGGGCAGGCTGAGGCTAGATACTGTCCGTTTCGGTTTTGTCAACCTTGAAAGGTCTTAGGAAAGTTCCTAGCATGAGCTGAAACAGTCCATTTGTGTGGAAAAGCAACTGAATATGTCTTGGGTGGGCCTGCAAAATTGATTAGGTAAGCCCCAGAGAATCATCAAGGTGGGGAGACTAGTGTTAGCCAGATTGATGGAGCCTCAGATATGGCAGCCTCCTGCATCTGCAAGTTGGGAACGGGGAGGGCTCAATAAAGAAACTTCTGTCTGGGGTAAAGCTGCCCCTTTAGCCCTCACCCCAAAGACAGACTATTCAGCTCTTCTTCATATTTCTCTGGTGCCTTTCAAGCTGCTGCCCCAGCACTGGAGCTCAGAGAAAGTGAGTCCATTAGCAAGTAAGTTTGTGCCCAGGCCCTTTAAGAGGAATGCCTGGGACTCCAGCTGCCTTCCGTTTCACAGTCTCTGCTGGTTTTCACAGCCAGAAATTGTGGGGACTTCTCTTCCCAGCACCAGAACCCTGGGCTTGGGAGCCTGGTGTTGGGCTGGGACACCTCATTCCTCCACAACTGTGATATCCCGACCTATTTTAAAACGCCACGTGCAGATATGGAACCAGCCTATTCTGGGTCTCTTTCCCCCTTATGAGTCTCGAAGTGGCTTCTTCTGTATGTCCTTAGTTATAAGACTTTTGCTCAGCTTGATTTCAGGCAATTTTCATTGATGATTGTTCTGTAATTTAGTTGAAATTTTCATATAGTCATGAGAGGAGGCAAGTACAGCATTTACCTACCCTGCCATCTTGACCAGAAAAATAATAAATGAATATCCTTGAATAGTGAGGCTTGCTCTCAAAGATAACCAAAATACTGACTTTTATCACCATCGAGTCTGTTTTGACCATTTTTTAAACTCATACACCATCTACCCTTGTATATCTGGCTTCTTTCATTCAACATTAGGTATATAAGATTAATTAATTTTATTGATTTGGTAATTGTTCATTTTAATTGGTGGGAGTATTTTATTATATCAATATATCATGACTGATTTGTCCATTCTTTCTTAATGAAGATTTAGGCTGTTTCCAATTTTAGCTATTTTTATAATTCTATTTTGGACATTTTTTTCTTTGGAGGCATAGAGTAGACATGTATGTTTAGTATGTAGTTAGAACTAGAATTTCTGGGTCATACAGTTACTGTATGTTTAGTTTTAATAGTTTTTGTCAAAAGTTTCCCAACGGATTTTACAATTCACCCTTTTACCAGCAATTTCCAGAGTTCTAGTTCTTCCATTTTCCACATCACCAATATTTGAGGTGCTTTCTTGTTTTGTTATTTTTTTTAATATGTGTTAGCCATTTTGATGGTGTATGTATAGTAGCATCTCATTTTGGTTTTAATTTGCATTTTTCTGATGACTAATGAGTTTGAGCACATTTCGTAGGTTTATTGGCCACTTGTATGCACTTTGTAATAAAGTGCCTATTCAACTTTTCATTTTTGTAGGATTTTCATCTTTTCTTATTGATTTGTAGGAGTTCTTTATATTCTGAATATGAGTCCTTCATCAGTTATAGTTACTTCGGATATCTTCTCCCACAATGTGGCTTGCTTTTTATTCACCTGATGATGTATTTTGATGAAAAAAAGTTTTTAATTTTATATAGTTCGTTGTATAATTTTCCCCATTACATTTAGTACTTTTGGCTTAAGAAAAATCTTTGCCTGCCCCTACTATAAAGATATTCATCTATATTTTCTCCTATAATATTTTTTTGATTATCTGTATTATTTAATTGAAATTATGTTTGGAAGTTTTTTTTCATATGGTATTGTCATGATCACTATTTTTTTTTCCATATGGATAAATGATTGACCTCAAATAAGAAAAACAACTTCTTTTCTCCATATCACTGCAAAGTCAACTTTTTCATATATAAATGACCACTTATGCCTAGGCCTTTTTCTAGTCTTTTTTCCTTTGCTTTATTTGATTTAACTTGAATGAAAACTACATTGTGTTAATTATAGGAACTTTATAATAAGTACCTAGAAGTATAAGTCTTCTTACTTTGCTCTTCTTCAAGATTATTCTTGGCTATTTTTGTCCCTTTGCATATTCCTATGACTTTTATAAAAAGCTTTCAAGTTTATGTAATAAGCCTGTCGAAATTTTGATTGGGATTGAAATTTAGATCAATTTTAGGAAAATTGATGCATTTACTGTTCCAAGGCATGAACAGGGTATACTCCTCAATTTACTTGTCTTATTTAATTTCCATTAGGATATAAGTAGTTTTCTAACACAATGGTCTTAAATTTCTTATTGTTACATTTTTTACCTGGGAATTTTATATTTTTATTAAAATTTGTATTTAAAAATTTTTATTTTCTGTGTTTTTTTTTAGCTAGTACAAAGAAATACACTTGTTTTATACATATGGCCCTTATATATAGTGGCCTTGCTATATTACTTATTAATTCTAAACACTTATCTGAATATACTGTTGATTTTAAAACCAATTACATTATCTGCAAATACTGCCATTTTTATTATTTCTTTCCAGTCTTTATATGTTTATTTATTTTTCTTGCCATATTACAATGGCTAAGAATCACAGGATAGTGTTAAATAAAAGTGGTGATAGTGCACATCTTTGTCTCATTCCTGATCTCAGAGGGAAATTTTAAATTTTAAATTCATTAACGCTTTTGCTATGCTTTTTCTCAAAATATACTCCTACTTATTTGTTAAGAAATTTCCCCCTTTTTTTCAGATTGCGATAAATTTTATCAAGTATTGTATTTTTCAAATATTTTTTCTATATCTATTGTAATAATTATATCATCTCCCCCTTTACTCTAAACTTGGTAAATTGTATTGATTGATTTTCAAATTTTAAGCTAACCTTGCATTCTTAAAACAAATCCAACTTAGCATGATATACTATCCTTTTCATAAATTACTATATTTAATTTGCTGAGATTGTTTTTTAATTTTTAATTTTTATATTCACGAAAGTGATTATACATGCCTTTTTTCTTTCAGGATCATGAAAATGATTGAACAATAATTTTCTTTCTCACAGTAACTGGCTTTTTAATAAAGATTATAATAAATAACAATAAAGATTATAATAAATGAGGACGGCACAATTTTTGTATTTTCTGGAAGTTTTAACAACAGTACTGCTTTTTTTTTTTTTTCAAACATTGGAAGACTTTACCACTGAAGTCATTCAGGTCCAGAGTTTTCTTTGTGAAAACATTTTTAATTAAATTATTTATTAGAGCAAGATATCTTCACATTTGTATTTCCTCTAGTTTTAATTTTTAAATTGTGCCTTCAAAAAATCATCCCTTTCTTCTAAGTTTTTGAGTTTATTTGCAAGTTTTTACTCTGATTCTTAAGTAACATGAGGTTCAATATATAGGAGTTCATTAATTTTATTCAACTTACATAATTCATTTTTGGATATGCTTATTTTCTCCATATATAATTTTTTATTGATTTCTGCTCTTATCTTTATTACTTTCTTTTTTCTACTTTTGTGGCTTTAATTTACTGGGTTTTACTAAGGTTTTTAGTGTATAAAACTATAATTTTCCTCTAAGAATGGATTTAGCTGCATTCAACAATTTTTGTGACATTTCATATTCAACATTATTTCATTGAAAATATTTTTCCAACCAATAGCTGTAAAACAGAATAGAAACACTCTCTGTGAAACGATTTCCAGGATATATTTACAAGTTAAAGAAATAGAATGCAAAAGGGAATACATAATGCTACTTTTGGAATGGAAAAAAAAAGAATGAAAAGATAGTTATAGATGCATTATTTATTTTTGCAAAAGAAACAACCCAGGAAGGAGAAACCAGAAACTAACAAACTTGCTTACACACAGAAGATGTATTGTTATGAAGTGAAAGTAACAGAGAATGAAGTGACATCTCTTTAGTTATACCTAGTTTTTGCTTTGGGAAATATGGTAATGTTTAATATATTAAAAATAAAATTAAGTCAACAAGAGTTGAAAATAAAAATCCTTAAACTGAATGCCAACATGAAAAATATGAACCTAACTCTATATATATATTAAATGGATAACATAACCATACCGAAGGGAGAAAAGAGACCTAATAAAAGAATTTTGAAAACGGTATTGAACTTTATACCTTCAGCCAAGTGAAAAAAAAGAATGACAAATAAATCTTGGATTCTACTTAGCAAACTTGCTGTTGATATGGGTTTAGGTAAATTAATTCTGAAATGATGTTGTGTGCATTTTAGGATTGAGCCATTGAGTAACTATATTAATGTTGGCAACTGGAGTTGTCCATGTGAGAGAAAGGAAATACAAATATGGAATAAAGAAAGAAAACCCTTTAAGCGGATTAGAATTATCAGTATAATTAATCAAAAGTCCCTGAATCAATAACATCCTGGTAATAATAAGCTCACATAGCACCCAGACCTTGGTTTCTAAATACCTTTTCCTAATAGAAATAACCAGAGCTTTATGAAAAAGTGGATAATTCTAGGGCTGGGAGAGGGGAAGTTCAGATGTCCCTGGAACATGTATGTGCTTGTGTGCTCCCTCCAAAATGATATAACATGTTAAAAGGATATAGAAGCAAACGTATCAAAATAAATTATGGGAATAAGAGTGTATAACACAATAGTAAAAAGGAATCCATGATCTATACAAAGACTAAAAATATAAATGTATAGGTGAATGAATGGATAAATAATTGAAAGAGTAAAGAGAGACAATGAAACGTTTTTTTCTTTAGAATGCCAACTAATAAATGTATGAATGATGTAAGTTTAAATATTACCATTTCACAGACATCTATGTAATAATAGATCCAGGTAAAAATCATGACTAGATTCTAAATCCATTGGGTAAGAGTATGTTAAGGAAGAAGGTATTTACATAGTCTCAAATTATCTCCCACCAGATTGCTTATTAATTACCAAAGGATAAAAGGTATTTTACAGCGGAAAAGTCTGGTGGACACCACCTTAACTAGACAATAAAAGTTACATTACCAATAATAAGCCAAACTGACATTATATACCTCCTTATGTGATAGTGAAAAATACAACAGGTGTAGTATTCTGCCAAAAATTCATGAGGAAACAGTCAGCTAAACCCAAACTGAATAACACGCTATAATGCAACAGACCTAGATGTGTCAAAAATGGTAATGTCATAAAGACAATGAAAACGTCTTCCAGATTAAAGGAAACTAAAGAGAATGACAATTAAATGTAGTACATAATCCAGATTGATCTTTGCTTGAAGGGAGAGTGCTAAAAAGAACAAGATTGGAACAATTGGTATAATTTGAACATGGACAATATTATTAGATAATAATATTGAATTAGTGCTAATTTTTCTGAATTTCATACTGGTTACGCAAAAGAGTGGCCTTATTTTAAAGGAGTGGATCCTAAATTATTTAGGAGTGAGGATCATGATCTCTTCAACTTACTATCATATATTTCAGCAAATTTAAGAATTGTGCCAATAGAAAGATAATAGAAAGATGTAGTGTATTAGTTAGGGTTCCCCAGAGAAACAAAACCAATACAATTTGTATAATACAGAAAAGATTTATTATAAAGAATTTGGCTCACAAAATTATGGAGGATGGCAAGTCCAAATTCTCCAGTGTGCGCCAACAAGCTAGAAACCCAGGGAAGCTGGTGATACAGATAAATTCCAAAAGCAGTCTGCTGGAGAATTCCCTCTTGTTCATGCAAGCTGATTTTTTAATTCTATTCAGGCTTTAGCTGATTGGATGAGGTCCACCAACATAATGGAGAGCAATGTACTTTACTCAGAGTTCACCGATTTAAATATTAATCTCATCCAAAAAAACACCCTCCAAGTTGACACATAAAACTAATCATCATTTTTTATAAGTAAAATCTTAACAATTGGTGAATCTAAGTGAAGGGCATATGAAAATACATTGTACTAGTCTAGCAACTTTTCTCTAGGTTTCATTGTTTTCAAAATAAACATTTAAAAATACTTTTCAAAATAAACATTTAAAAATACTTTTTAATCTTCGCTTGTATTTCTTTTTTGATTCCTGGATGATTTTGATATAGCATTGCTGATTTTCTAAACATAAAGTTTATTTGGTTATTTTTTTGTTATTCATTTCTAGCCACTTGGAAATGGGCAAATACTTCAAGGAGGAAGCGGCAGGAAATGGGTGGCTACCCAGTTGTGTTTGGGTCACAGCTTCCTTGGTTCTCTCCAATGCCTTCAAACAGCTTTTGGGGCTTTCGTTTGTTTGGTTTTCGGTATTTCATCCATCTGTGATAGTTATTCTTGGCAGGAAGGGTGGTCTGAGGCAAGCTGCTCCACCACAGAAGGATGTGGATGTTGGTCTGTCTGGGCCATGTTTCAGCACTAGATGTTCCAATGAGATGAAGTAGCAAAGAACAACTCTCAAAGGAAAAGAAATGTGTCACCCAGAATGTAACCCTGAAGTCCCCTTGAAATAAAAAGATTCTTTGTAGTCTTTTGAAATCCCCAGGGGCTAGCATCTTGTGGACACTCAGTTAGTGTTTGAAAATTTTATAAATGGAGGAAAGAATCTTGGTAGCCTGATATGACAAGGGGCCATGTTCATCCTCTTGCACACCAGTAAGTGTTTCCAATCGGGAAAACACCAGGAGTCAACTTTAGGCTAACACTTGGGCAAGAAGAACCTGTCATTGGGGATGACAGATTTCATGAAGATGATTCAACATAGAACATGGCCTAATCAGCCTGACTACAACATATGAGTTTTTTTAATGTACTGCTCCTGAATCAAGTGGCCTCTTTCCAACAAAGTGTTGCTGTCATGAGTCTACAATTTATTTTTGGAAAAGAAAAGCCAAACGTTCTTTTATTCTGCAGCAGAGTGAAACATTAGAAATCACCTAAATATTCTTCAACAGAGGACTGGCTGAAAAATTAAGGTACAGCCATACAATAAAATACTATTCACTTACTTTAAATGATAATGAGGAATTATATTTAATAACATGAAAAAGCATTCATGATATACCAGTAAGTGAGATAAACTAGCTACAAATAAGTTTAATATGACTGCATTTTTCTTTTTTTAAAAAGAGAGATATATGAATAGATAAGAGATATGAATAGATATCGAAATATTAATATGACTATCTTTAGATCATGAGATTACAGCTAATAAAAGATTACTTCTTTGGCTTCTTTACAGTTTATGAATGTTTTACAAAATATTTATACTTATGAGTAGCAAATTTTAAAAGTTATTTCTTAAAAAGCACCACTCTGTGCTCGTTCCACTGGAAGGAAGGAAAATTTCCATTTTTGCAGCTCTCTGAGGATGAATTCCTCTGCCTGTTGTTTGAGAATAGAATGGGGAAGCTAACATGACCTAGCCATAAGAGTTTTAGTGCGGCCTGGCTCGTGATAAATGATGCCACTCTTTGCTAGTGCTTTCACTATAATTGAATGGAAATTATAAGAAATGAGGGGAGGAACCTCAGCCTGAGCAGCCTGCCGTGCTGAGCCCAGCCCAGAGGGAAGGAACAGGGCTCTCTGCTGCTGGGAGAACAGGAAAAGACAGCCCCTCTGTGTGACTCAGGCTGCTAATCACCTGCAGGTACCATTAGTAATTATCCGATCCATACACAGTGCAGGCAGCAGGGCCCAGCTTGTGGACAGCTGCACTTTGCTCCTTGTCACAATTGCTTAATGGGCTGTCCTGAGGAAATGGTTTTCCCTGCTTCTCTGCAGACACGGTGTGTTATTATGGTAACCACAGGGACACGTGGCCTTGAGTCAACTATTTCACTCTGCACAAGTTGTCTTCTGAGGGGATCTGCTCTACAGCAGCAGCAGAACAGCCCTCTTGAGAGATTGTGGGGAGTTTCAAAAGATCTCTACTAGAGGGCCTGGAGTGCCGCATCTCTTGCTGACATTCACCTTCTCCGACAAGCTCCCCACCAAAGATATTCCCTCACCAAGTTCCTACCACCCCTTGAGAAGCCAGCTTTTAGAGCCAGTTAGGCTGGGCCGAATCTTGATTCTGCTTCTTACTAACTGCGTGATCTTGGGAAACTCAATTAACTTCTCTGAGCTTCACCTTCCCCATCCTTAAAAGGTTAATGGCAATAATTAACATTTATTGTTAATATTAACATTTTATTTTTATTAATTTGCTTAATCCTCACCCCAGCCCCATGAGGTAGTTGGCATATAGTTTGCTTTACACATTAGTGATGAGGGAGCTAAAGCACAGATGGTTATAAATTTTCCCCAAACCATATCTATTCATTGACAGACTGTGTGCTCAAAACTAGATGGTTTTAGAAGAAAACCTACCTTTTTAAAACTATGCTAAATTATCTTTCTTAATAAAAATAATGCTTACCTTATATAATTGTTGTAAAGATTAAATTGATAATACTTAAGGAAGTATCTGATAGGGCCTTCATAGAAAATAATTGCTCAATAAATGCTTAGCAATGTTTTTGTTAACTAATTCAACTATAGTCATCTGTGCAACAGGACAAAAAGATTCTAGATCTATCTAGACAGCAATTTCTCATCAAATTGTCAAGACAAAGTATCACTACATAGCAGCATCATTGGGATTGCCCTCTCCCCAGGGACACCTTATCACATCACTACTTTTTTGACTAGCGGTTCTCAACTTGCCACCTGAAGTTCTCCCAAGCAATTTTTTTAAACATATTGATTGTGGTTGGAAAAAGATAAATAAAGCAAACTTTTAAAATTATTTTTGTAGCTCACATATAAGGAACCAGGACAGCTCACGTCTCCCAAGGATGTGTCTCCTAGCTGGTGTTTGTCTTTACCAGAGACTCCAAGTAAGATTTATAATGGAGCCACAACCTTCCTTCCTTCCCAGTTATCTCTACTGACAGACCTGTATAGCAGCAAACATGGGAAGGGCCGGAAATGCAGTGAAGAGGTTATGGTAGATGAGGCCAGCAGGTAGGAGCACACCTCAAATCATTACGGGTGTGCTAGAATGGGTTGCTTGGAGAAATGCTTATTGTTTTAGATTAGTTCCCACTGCTAATAGGATCACAGATAGATAATCTAAGCAGACGCCTCAAGAGAAATAAGCACATCATATTTAAGTAGATGTGAGAATTGAGGAAGTTAATGTTTTGTAATTGTGCCAAAACCATATATCCCAACTAAATATTTCCTCATCTCTCTGGTGGTACACATACCAGCATACTCCCAATGGTTATGAGCTGTTGCCTATAACTGTGCTTATAGATGGTGGCTAATCAAGGTGACCAATGTCACAGGCAAGCAAGTCAAAGCCATTTGTGCTTCCTTATAGTGGATCTTGCTATAGGCTTCCTTTGAAGCAGTACACTGTCTTTCATGCATGTGTTCTGTTTTTGTTCTCCATTCAGTGAAGGCTCTTAGGGGAAGAGATCTGTTATTTCTCTTACATCTCCTCCCTCTCCCACAGTGATGACTCATAAACAACAATGACAATTGGAAAGCCCAGCTCTTTCCATAAGAGCTAGGGCAAATGCAGAAGTGCCCACTAGTCAGATTATATCAGGCTGGTTGATTATCTGGAACAGCTGGAAGCACTACAAAGACAAGAACAGAGGCAGAAACATCCAAAACCCAACAGAAACATGCAGCATTCAAAACAAGCTAATTATAAAACCTACCCCTTGTTGAATACTTACCATGTGAAAGGGTCTATGTAAAACACTTGACTTATGTCATTACATTAAACTTCACAATAATCTCTACAAGAGAGTTATCACCCCATTTTACCGATGAGTAAACTGAGACCCAGAGAGCTGAAGTAACTTGTAGAATCTCATGGAGAGAAAAGCACAGTGTTAAAATTGAAGTTTTCCAAACGCAGTGGCTAGTGTGTTAAATAC
Source organism: Rousettus aegyptiacus (assembly GCF_014176215.1). Taxonomy (NCBI): domain Eukaryota; kingdom Metazoa; phylum Chordata; class Mammalia; order Chiroptera; family Pteropodidae; genus Rousettus; species Rousettus aegyptiacus. The sequence continues at coordinate 24,432,177 of NW_023416311.1, read as the reverse complement.
AGAGAAAATTCTTGTTAAATGAATTTGCCACTTCAAGTTTATACCCATTCCATGGAGCCATGTGCCTTTAGATGACCTTCACAATGCACTATGCTGTCTTGTCCCAGGACTGAAAGCAGGCTCAAAGCAGAAGACAAAGCAAGAATCTAGGAAGCAGGACAATGCAGGAAGAAGTTAGAAAGCTAGATGCAAAGTGGACTGAGGCCAGGGTCAGATCTTCAGTCATAGGTGGTACTGACATGGCCAAGCAAACACTGTCATTGGCACCAACCAAAGGCTGAGGATGAGAGGGCAGAAGGACAGATGCAGACTCAAAAGGATCACTGTCAGTGACAATTGCATTCCAATTGTCTCTGTGTTCTCCTGCTGTTTGTCTCTTACTGAATTTAGGGAGAGCACAGAGAAGGGTAATGTCTAGTAAGTTAAAATGGTAAAGATCAATTGGAAGCCAACCCGAAGCCAATACTTTTAGATAGTTGCCTTAGTCGTATTATGTAGTTGTGTTAATCAGAATCCTTTCTGTGACAAATAACAGGTAACCAAATGAATCTCATGGACCATTTCTGCATACAGTCATGTTCAAAGAGACACAGTTCAGTAGCCAAGAGCATTCGTTAGATTCTAACCTCTATATGCTTCTCTTAAGGAACCCTAGAGAATTTCTAAGGTATAACTCACTATAAACTTTATGTATTTTTAAAAAAGAAAACTTTATTATCATTTCCAATTCCCTCATACCATTCAACTGCTCAAGAACTTCCTCCTGAAAAACAAAACAAAACAAAAAAGAACGAGAAAGCTTTCCCAAAGACCTAAGAGAATGACATTTGACCCTTTCACCCTTTGGCTACTATTTGCTCCACCATCTTCTTTATTCCCTGTCCTTCTGACACTTCCTTGGTACAAGAAGTCTCCTGGGAGACATCTACTCCCATGTACCGCTCACACCAGGCTTGAATCCAGTGAACCAAAGGAGACCCCAGATAAGGGAGCTGTCTCCAGGATAGATGAAGTCCAAGGATGCTGCTTAACTCTCCACTGAAAAGAGTATGCACAGACTCCCGTAGTGTTGCCCTTCTCTTTATTATTGGTGTGTGTGTGTGTGTGTGTGTGTGTACATGCACACGCACACACAAATACATGTGAAATAATTCTCATGACAAATTTCGAGTGAGTAAAATTTTTCTTCCTTTTCTGGAGGCTTTACCAATTCCTCAATTTGGCAATGTCACTCAATTTATCAATGGCAAACTGTCCCATGAAAAGTGATAACATATCTTTTCAGGTCCATTTTTTTCACAAAGTTACAAAATGTTTCAGATTTTATGACAGTTATCAGTAACAAGGTAAAGGAAGTAGAGAAGAACAAAGCCACAAGAAACTGCCGCTGCTGGCATTGCTGGTGATGGTGGCGGTACTGGTGATGCTAGAGCCACTCACTAATGGGTGAGTTGCTCCTTTCCTGCTCAGAATGCAACATCCAAATCCAAGCATCGGCATCCCTTGAGCTTCAAGTTCAGTGGAAATTATTTAAAATTACATACGTCACAGTCCTCAAATGTTAAGGGTCTACTATAACTGTAACATGCACCATATCATGGATCTAGTAGATGTCCAAAACATACTAAATTAAATGTTCTATTCACACACTTCTATAAAAGGAAGATTTCATTGTTTATATCTTGAGAGCAATACATACATGATTTTAGATGATGATGATGATGATGATGATGATGATGACATGCTGATGATGGCAATGAAGATAGATGATAGATGATAAATATGATTTTAAATGTGATTTCTAATATATTGGAATTTATTTGAAAACCTTCGATTGTACTTGGGTTAAAGATATGATCATCTTTTGCTTGCATTCATAACTTCACCCAAGAACAGATAAAAGAAGGTAATGAAGCATTGTTGAGTATACATAGAATAGTTTTAGCTACCACAAGAAGCATGAAATATTTATTCAAGTGTCTGTATTTCCATTTCTGAATAGATGAAAATTAATTTTCGGCCTCCTCAGACCATGAGCAGCAGCCCTTAGTTAAGAATTTTGGAACAGGCTAGCTTTGACGGGACATGCTACATTAAGCACAAACGACCAGACAGGGAATTTGCTAAGCTGGGATGGATTAATGAAAGCTGCCAGTGCTAACTTTTTACAAACTCCTTTTTCTGATAATAACAGGGGAGAGCAGTAAAATTATCTTTAAAACATGACTCACTTTTTTTCTAAACGTGGAAATGGGGAAGGGGAAAGCAAACCAAAATAATTTAGAACCTCTCTTAAAAGAAAATGCATTGACAGTAATTGGCTAGCATGTCAGTGTCCCCAAATCTGTCCCCAATTCTAGAGCCAGAATCTTTCCCCCCATACAGAATCATGCTCACAGATTGTTTCCATGCTGGCTATAATCAGTGGCAGTCACATTGTCCCCATCGACATTCTGAATGAGTCAGGGTGACAATATCCCTTGTTATAAGGAAGTGAAATGATGAAACCAGATAAGCAAGGATGCCCATCATTATTCTTAGCCTCCTGGGAGAAAAACCCTTTTCTGCATTCAAGTCTTTCTAATTTAGAAATTCAAGCACATAAACATAGCACATTGAAAAAAAAAAAAGCTGCATGTGTTGGGCATGCTATTTGTTGTTAGAGTTTTTGCCACTACTAGATTAGAAGAGAAGGGTCATGGGTTAAGGGTTAGGCTCTATCTAGCTCTGAGGTACCATCTGATGCATATTTCTTAATCTCTTTGTGTCTTAATGTCCACCGATGGATAAATGAATACAGAAGATGAGGTACATATATACAATGGAGTACTATTAAGCCATGAGAATAAAAGGAAATCAGAAATCCTTCCATTTGTGACAACATGGATGGAGTTTCAGGACATTATCTAAGTGAAATAAGAGAAATAAGTCAGACAGAGAATGACAAATACTGTATGAAATCCCTTATATGTGGATTCTAAAAGGAAAAAAAAGTGCAAAAGAAAAAAACAGATTGAAAGAGGAATTACCAGGGGCTTGGGAGTGGGGGAAGGGTAGAGATGTTGTTTAAAGGTACATTTTTGCAACCAGTAGATAATAACTCCTGGAGATCTAATATACAGTATAATGATTATAGATGACACAACTGTATTATAAACATTAAACTAGATCTTAATTGTTCCCACCACTAGAATAAATTATAATTACGTGACATGACATGATAGAGGTGTTAGCTAATGCTACAACAGCAATCATATTGCATTATAAACTTACCAAATCAATATGTTGTATACCTTAAACTTATACCTTGTTAAGTGTCTATTATATCTCAATAAAAATGTATTATAATATAAAAATTTTCTCTGACATTGTAGCATGACACCGAATGCAGAAACAGGGACAGGCAGCCACAGAAAGCTGACAGTGTCGTTGTTCACCCTGACCCCCACTACACCATCTGGGTCTTCACAGTGAGCATCCCTGAACCCCAGGAGCCAGGACAGACCACCCAGGCTGGTCCCATGTGGCTCTGCCTTTACTCACTCTCTCAGCAATCTTCTCTGCTTACCTTTTCCCACACATCTTTGTTCACCTGGCCAATTCCTAGTGAGTGCTGACACCCAACTCAGCACCATCGTCCTCTGTCTTTTTTTCCTGCACTCCGCATTTCTCCTCTTGTGATTATCTAAGCTTACTCTGTGCTCAATCCCAGGGCCTCATGAGCTCAAGCTATGACTTTTATGAACATCCTCTTTGACTATGAGACATCTCTACTGTTATGAGACACATCTCTAGCTAAAACAGATATCATATCTTGAAAGCAGTATCAACACAGAGTTACATATTAATGTTGTAGGAAGTGCAGCTCACAACAAACTGCCATCTTATGTTTTCCTTACCTCAGGTAATTCAAATGCCAGGAATCTTCCTTTTGGTCATACTATATCCCATTAACATGCATTCCACGAGGGCCTAGAAACACTTGCTCTTTACCTGAATTCTATATATTTCCTGTTTCTAGAACCCTCTGGCCAGCTGTCTCCTCTCACATGTTATGTACAACCAGTTAGTCCTTGCTTTCTCTTGGCCCACCCTCATCGGCATCCCCTCCAATCCCAGCCCTGTACCTTCTGAAGCCTCCGTTCCACTGCCTAGAGACCTGTTGTATGAGTCACTTTTTAATGGATTGTTCCATTAACTTCTTTGCCTTAATTTGAGCCTGGAAGACCCAATCCTGCCTTAGTCTTGAGTGAAGGATAATTCCCTTGCCCCATCCTTCCTATGGAGCAAGAAAGAGAGTGACAATCTACCAACGCACCACCACCACATCTGAGCAATTGCTCCAGAACAACAAATCTCTCCGCTTTGCAGTTTTTGCCATCTGCTTGCAACATGCTCCCCTCTTTCTGGAGGGTTGGCTCATAATCCTCCTCTTTGTTCTGTCTTGCCCCACTCTTACCTCCCATCATACTGGCAATTTCAAAATCCTTAAGAACCCATCCAATATCCTGGCTTCAATCCCCTAAAATCTCTAGCTTAACATCATTCTTTTATAAAGCTCTTCAACCACTTACAGATAAAACTTCATCTTGTGTCTTCTAGCCAGTCTGAACTAAACTGCCTTTCATCTCTCTAACTCCCCGCTCTCTTTTCCATTTTTTATCTTTTTGGTTCATCACCTCTTCATTCCCACTGAACTAGTTCTCTGAACACAATTCTATCTCTAGTGCCTGGGCACCTGTATTTTTCCACTGAGTCTAACTTTTTCCTTTCTTCTGTGAACTGGATCTCAGAATCAACCATGTTTTTCACAGTCACCAACATCCCAAGATACCAATGTTTTCTTGGTCATCTGCCACAATCGGCAATACCACTCCTGCACCCCATCATCCATTTATCCTCACTTGAGTCCTATAATATTCATCATCTTTTTGTCCATCACTTGTTAATTTTCAAACTCATCCTTTCAATATCTTTTTCAAAGGGTTTTCATTCTTCTGAAGGAAGCTTCTCCACAAAATTTTTTTCACTCCCTGATGAGGCTGCTTCAATTATTGCTTGCTTCCCCTCTCTTCTCAGAAGTTCTCCTTATGTTCATTCATGTCTTCTGCTTTTCTTCTCCTTTTCCCTACATTTCCCCCATAGCGTGCCCTTCATTCTTTGCAGATCCAATTCTCCTGGAATCTTGATTTCACTTGGTCTTCCCTCCTTTGGCACATTGACCTATTAATTAATTGGGGTCAAAGTTGAACTCATCACCTGATCTGCCTGCACTTTCTACCCATATTGATATAATGGATACTATAATGCCAATCACGCAATTTAAAAACATATCTTCAATTCCCTCATATTCCTCTATGTTCAGTCTATAGCCAAGACTCATATCTGCTCTCCAAATTCCATAGTCCCCTCTTCTGCTCACTCAACTATGCTACATTTCTCAGGCTCTCCTGAAGTTAACATAGTCGTATAAATGAGCTCTAGCTAACAGAATGTGACTGGAAGTGATATGTGCCATTCCTTGGCCTGGAAACTTCCCGCCAAAGTTCTTCCATACTGTTTTACCATTAGGCTGCCTAGAATTGAAATGATCCCTGGATCAATCTTTATGTATGTACGTATGTATGTATGCATGCATGTATTTAATTTAATTTAGGCAAGGAAACCCTTGGTTGACCTTACAGAGTGCAAGAACCTTGTCATCTTACAATCCGTCATTTTTCATGCTTATGGCACCTGGTCTTCCTAGGTGGTCTCGCATCCAAGTGCTAACCATACCTGACCCTGCTTAGCTTCCAAGATCAGACAAGATCAAGCTTGTTCAAGGTGGTATGGTTATGTGTTGAAAACAGCAGAGTTCCTGTTAGTGGTATGGCTATGTGTTGAAAACAGCAGAGTTCCTGTTAGTGGGTGTCTGCAAATGCCACTGTAAAAAGGGTAGCCTGTTCATCTGCCTGGTACTGTTACATAAGTAAGAAATAATCTTCTATTGTGTTGGAACCATGGTATATTCATGAAGTTTACTTGTCATATTTATTAACGTATATAACAAATATATCCTCAAATGTCAAGCATTATTGGTCCTACAAATACAGCATCTTTTGCATCAACTCTTCCTTCCCAGACCTACTTTTGTCACTGCCAGTTGAGCTTTGATCTTCTCCCTCACATGGTCTATGACATGGCCTCTGATTGGTCTCTCTACCTTCAACGCCTTGCCTCTAACATCAATCCCATAATTAAGAATAAAGTTCTTGAAACAAAATTCAGATATTTTATCCTGCACCTCTAGGAGTCCTTGACATTCACAGAATAAATCTCATACTGCTTAGCATGGAACTCAAGGTTGGGCAAGGATTCGGCCTAAACTATCTTCAGACCTCCATTTTCTTTAGGGTCGAAGCAAACAGACTGTCCCTCAATTTTGCCTCCCCTTATGTCACTAATTTATCTTACTCTAGATTTGAAATATAAAGAAATCTTTCTTATCTTTCCATTTCTAAATGTTTCTCATGTATGAAATATAACCAGATTCTTCATTTGGAATTAATCATTTCTTCCTCCATCATTTACACGATCTAGTATTAGCAGCTATCTCCTCAAAATAAACTATTTATACATCCATCTATCATACCAAAATAAATATTTCTTAAATGTGTAGCATCGTCTTATTAATCTTTGTATTCTCTTAGCTATCATGCTGTGCCCAGGACATAGTACATGCTTCATAATTTTGCACCCAGTTATAATGGGTACATTTCCCCCCTCCATACCACCAAGCAATTCCTCAATATCAGCTGGGCACCTACAATTCAACTCAGTTCTGACACTACCTAGAGATAGCACTAGATCCCACAGGTTAAGGGCTCAGTTCTACGTGACTGTCTCCCTCCCACCCCCGACACACACACACGCGCGCGCGCACACACACACACACACACACACACACTTCAGATACCAATCTCATGTGCAGTGCTTCTGACTGACTGGCTATAGATTGGATGTTCCTACACTCTCTCCTTGGGTTCCATTAATTTGCCAGAGCACCACACAAAACTCAAACATTTTACTTACTAGATTACTAGTTAATTATAAAGGGTACAACTCAGGAACAGCCAGATGAAAGATACGCTAGGCATGGGGAAAGAGTATGGAGAGTCTATGATCTCTGGGTACACCACCCTCCTTACATCTTCATATGCTCACCAACCCAGAAGCTCTCCAAACTCCAGCCTTTTGGGCTTTTATAGAGGCTTTGTTACATAGTCATGATTGACTAAGTCATTTGCCATTGGCAACAGATTCCACTTCTAGCACCTCTCTTCTCCCAATATGATGGGGATGGGACTGAAAGTTCTGACCCTGAAACTGCATGGTTGATTCTCTGGCAACCAATGCCCATCTTTCAGTGCTCTCCAAAAGTCATCTCATTAACAACAACAACAAAAAAAGGCACCTTTATGTGCTTATCACTTAGGTTTTAGGTTCCAAAGGTTTTAGGAGCTCTGTGCCAGAAACAAGCAAAGATCAAATATGAATTTTTTTATTACAAATCACAATATCATAATGATTAACAAGTAATTACTGGGGGAAAAAAACCCCGACCAAATCCTAGGAAGAAGGAGAAAATAGGATGAGGAGCAGGGGGAGCCAGAAGGAAGGAAGAGCAGAGGAAAAGGAAGAAGAAAAAGAAATATTTAGTCGTACAGTTTGAAGGACATCCCTTCCTAAGCCTAGAGGCCTGAAACTTCCTATGGTGTAGTGGAGAAGTGCTTGGTGCAAGCAAGCCCCAGCTTCTCTACTTAGCAAATAAACTTGCCTTATCTCTAAGCCACAGTCACCTTATCTAAGAAAATGAAGATGGTATGAAAATTACCAAAGGAGACTTCAACAAAGACTAGCATCGGGAAGGCCTATAAGGAGACTTCAACTGTATGGGGAGCTCTCATCCCTTACCACTCATTCTCAGCCCAAACAGGAAGGGAAATGTCTTACATTTCCCACAGGAAGATGTTTTCTACTCTACTACTCCAGAAGAGGGAAGTAATATTTTCCCTTCCCCCTGCAATGGCCCAGCCTATGAGAGGCTGTCACAACCCATCCAATGAAAAGCCACTACATCTTGAATTCCCAGTTTTCTCCAGTGGACTCAGTTTATAACAGCCCTTACCAACTTCCCCTTTCCTCTATAAAAGAACATTCCTCTCCTTTGCTCTCAGTGCCTATGGATTTGCTTTAGCTTATGTGTTCTGAATTGCAATTCTCTAAACCCATTTTTATTGGTAAAATAACTTCTAATTTTAAGGTCACCAATAGTAATACCTACTTCACAGGGTTGTTGTGAGACTTAAAGAAAACTATATGTCTATGAAGGACTTGGTCTAGAGCCCAGTGCATAGTAAACAATAAATGACCACCACTGATAGTAACATGCAAGTTCCATTTGGAAATAAACAGGAACTAAAATTTAAATGTGCCACCTCTATGGTGCAAACTTTTACAACTTCTCTGATAATTATTTTCGAGGAATCCTGCCTTTGCTGTCATTCTCATATTTCCTGCACATTTCCTCCATCCTTGCCATCCATCCCACTATCTCAGTACTATCTTAAATATACTGCAAATAGGACTTTCCTAATGAACTTAAAGAAATCCTTACCTTGAGGTTACCAAAAAAATAGGTTTTCTTAACAGAAATAGTACAAATCAGCCAATGGCATATGGAAGCTATATTTCCTAAGCAACCAGAATCCCAAGCTACAGTTACCTTTGACTACTCACAGAGGGGCTGAAGGTGTTCTTGGATCCCAGCTCTTACCTCATCTCTGTCCTCCTACAGGCAGTTTTATTATCTTGGGACATCCTCAGGAAGCATGTCTGGGTCTCTGGGCTATTCTGAAATCTACCTGTCTTCATAGCCTGAAGAAAGGGGAGAATTTTAATAAGTGTGACACTTGTTTTTCTTCCTTCTCACACCTACCATTGTGTGCTCATTCTAGGAGGGAGATTGAGACAACCATCATTTCTTTTCAATAGATTTTTGCTAGATAGAGCTTGGCTTCCGGCCTCTTTCTGAGGTCATTTACCCAGTCAGTTTTCAGATGAGATGCATGCTGCCCCACGGCATTTCCTGCTGGGGCTAGAAGGTCTGGGTAACCCTGAGTTCATGGCCACCCTGGAGCTGGCTCCTCACTAACCACTTGTCTGCACAATGATAAGTATGAGTCTCCAAATACTTCATTTTCCCATTGCAAATAGCAACTGTCCATTTTTCTCCTTTGAAAGACAATGCCAGAGGAGAAATGATTAGATTAAGAGCAAGAGGACACATTTTATAAGAGTCTTTCCTTGTGTATTTCTTGTTCCTTCTACTTAAGACATTGTTACCAATGATTTGTGCCTTGATGCCCTCAGGATATAAGAAAGCTTTATATACAGGAATAAAATAGACGCTTTGATGGATGTCTTCTTATTTTTCTGTCATTCACTTAATAACATATCTTATTCCAAACCATAATAGCAAGTAGTTTTTAGATTGCATCTTGCAGTGGAGAAAATATGTTAGAAATGGTCTTGCTTTGCATAATCTTTCCGTTGGTACTATTTAGCAGGAAAGATATTCGCTGATTTCCCTGAGATCCAAGGAGAAGAATGTCCTTGGATAGAATGTAGGGGATGGGTGGTGGGGAGACTAATTTGTTGTGGTTCATTTGACTGAAATGCAAATTTGGTCATTTCCTATTAAATAAATTGACTCTGCAAATTCCATCCAGGTGCAACAGTTTGTACTGACCTCAAAGATTTTTAATGCTTTCCTCATTCATATTTTCCATTGTGAAGAGGAACTTCCAAGAATCATAGTGAAATGTCAGTGGTCTTATCTTCTGGTTTTCTGTCTTCTTCCTTTCATTCGTTGAGTCATCATGCATCACTAAGCATACCAGGTGCATTGTACCAGGTATGGTAAAGTGAATTGGGGCTTAATCTCCACACTCAAATAGCTGCACATAGTGAATAAGGCAGGTATGCATACAGAGCTAATGATGGACATAAAGCAGAAATATTAGAATACAAGTCCATAGGAACACAAGGGCTGTAGCATTAACTCTGAGCTATGTCTGAAGGAGGAGTAGGAGTTTCTAGGCAAATAGGACAGGCAAAGGACAGTCCAAACAGAGGGAAAGCCATGTACGGCAGGATGTGTCACAGGGGAAGCTCATATGCCTACAAAGAAATAGGAAGAGCAGGGGGAAGAAACAATACTTAAATAAAAAAGACAGAATTTTTATTCTGAAAACAGTAACTTAGGTAGCACTCAGCACCCACTGCATGTTCAACTCTGTGTGCAAGCGTCTGACCGCTGAAACAACTTTAGTGAGTCACCCAAGGCTGACTTTGAAGACATGTGTGGATCCCAAAAAGTAAACCTCAGTTCAGAAGTGAGAGCATTGGGTTCATTTGCTAGATACATATGCCCCCAGCACTTACACAAGATATTGTGATGGGCGCTATATCGAGGGTGCAGAGCACAGTGGTTAAGAATGCAGTTTTAGCTGAATAGGTCAAATTACAATGACCCCAGTTACTAGTCATGTGCCTGCACTTAAAATATCTCCATCTCAGTTTCCTTATCTACAATTTGGAGATAATAATTGTACCTATCTCATTAGGTTATTATGAAGAGTAACTAAGCTAATTTATCAAGCACCTACAATATCCCCTGGCATATAGTTGCTCACAGTATACTTTCTGTGTATATTAGTTAACTAAATGAAATAGATTTTGTTGGAAAGCCTATTAAGAAATAGTCCATTGCCTTCAGGAGCTGAGACTAAGGGTTATAACCTGATTCTAATTCTAAAGGAGAGTAGCTAGTCACAAATCTTAGTAATAAAAACTGTGCGGTACCTTCAAATAAAATAAACTTGCTGAAATTGCCCTGAAATTATAGTTGCTATTGAAAACTGTTAATTTGGGGAAACTGGTGAAAGTCTGTCCTCTTTAGACTATCTCTATTCACAACAAAAAGTAACCATTCTGAGATTTGCTTTGAGTAGGAGAGAAATGATGTGTAGAGGGAATTGAATTTCATCTCTGTTACAGACTATGTTCTGGGTAGGGATGAAAACAATTATAAATATCTTCAATTTCAAATTCATCCTCTCTTCCTGTTTTCCCTCCTCATTCATCAGGTATTTATGACAAACTTTACAGTTTTTTTTTTTTTTAAGCTTACCAATTTCCAATACTTGCTCTCACAAAATCATTGAAAGTTTGCTGGTTGTTACATTTTCTGTGTCAGTGCAAGGACCATGTAGAGACCTTCTACCAAAATAGCAGGGGAAGGGCAAGGTGTTAATTTCCTTGATCGACCACCTTAAAATGAGGTTTCAGAACCAATTCCAGCCTCCTGTTGTCACTGAAAATGTTCGGTCCAGCCTCAACTTACACTGTTTCTAAAGGTCTGGAGGAGATCTTGCTGGGTAGTACCTAGTACCACATTTAGTTTAGTGTGCCTGACACATGGAGAAAGGACATTACAGAGTTTCACCTTCATTCAATTGGTTTCAGGTGGACAGAGCAGTATTTTTCATCATGTTTTTCACTAGGGAAGAAGTGGAAATAATGACGTCAAGAGTAAATGCCACATTCCAACTATTGTTTCTCTCTCAGATTGGATCCTGATTATGACTGCTATTTATTTTTTAAAGAGCCAAGTTTTTAGCTTAGTGGTTAAAGATCCCAATAGGTGGAATCTGGAAATATAATTTAACCATACTCTTTTTTAGCTTGTTACATTAAGAAGAAATTACATGCATTCTTTAACCTAAATTTAGAGGTTCCTAGGAGTTACGGCAAATAAGTTTTGAACCTCAGCCTTCATGCAAATTAGAGTCTTACCTCCCTCTTGCCAGAGTAATGTTTAAAAATCCCTGCCTCCTTCCTATGGGCCCACAATTATGCCTTCTTGCAACCCCTACAGTAACGAGCTTTGTAAATCAACCCTTTTGAAAAGCAATCCCTTACAAAACACAGAGGCACACAGCCCTGGACTAAAGGATACTGTTAAATATGATTTAGATTTAGTGGCTCTGATTTCATCTTTTGTACTGTGCACAGAAAAAAAAAGCCAGTAATGTTTTATCAGCAGCTACATGGTAAGCATATTGTACACTTCGATTAGATTCCCTTTATCCAGCATGCCTTTCTGCCATAAGTGAACTGCTGCTTCATGCTTCTTCCATCCCCTGGCAGGCACATGCATCCCATGTTGAGGGTTCCAGGATACTTTATTAAACAGAAAATTAATATAATGTTATTGTGTGAGCTGGCAGCTTCTTGAAAATTAAAGATTTTACAGTATTTTATTATCAGAACCAAATTCTGGCTTCTGGGAATTGGCAACCTGAAGACTTTACGTGCTTTCTCCAGGGGAAAATTGAGCCCCTATGGGAAGCTTTGGCTGCAACCAACCACATGATGCCAAAACAGGTGATTATATGAACTGAGTATACACACCTGCTCTTTCCTGAGCAAGAATCAAACTGGCCTTAATGTGGTATATAAACTGATAGGGTTCAAGGGATTTTATGTAAATTCTGTTTATTTACTTGGTAAATATTTTCTGCCTGGCAGGAAAGGGGCTGGGGAGAGCTGCTTGCTGGCCTTCAAGGAGCTTGCTGTCTAACAAGGAGAAAAAAGGCAACCAAGTAATTATAATACCATATGTGATAGATGTTGTGGTTATCATTTACCCAAGAGTCAATCCCTTCCCCTGTTTTTCCTGCTAATAAATGACAGTTGTGTTTAACATGGTGATATGTGCAAGTCTATTCTCACTTTATTAGCTAAGAATAGGCTAGTGACAGAATTCTGGACAATGAAATGTAAGCAGGATTTTACTGGAAGATTCTGGGATAGCTTTTGCTCTTTTGAAATAAAGAAGACAGACACAGCCAGTGCTGCCCTAACTTCCACTTTTGCAGTAAACATAGAGGTGATGCCTGATGCAGAGGCAGTCATCTTGCAATCATGAGGTAACGAGATGGGGATGAGAGCTAACATGCAAAGCATGGCAAATCACAAGGACAGAAAAAGACCAGCTTCTTAATGACAACACTGAAACGCTGACCCAATACCAATTGCTACAGATACCTGGATGTTTTGTTAAATAATAAAAAGAAAAACACTTTTTTTGTTTAAGCCATTTTTCATACAGCTAGCTATCTGTCAATCGTATAGCCCTGCATAGTCCTAACAGATACTAGCACAAGAGCTAAAGATGTATATAGGTTACAGAGGAAGCTGTGAGTAACTGTTACAGGGTTGGGAAAGGTCAAGGAAGTTCACGTTTCTTCCTTGAAAGGATATACTTCCATAGAACGACATTTACATCACATTTCAGTTCTCTTGGAGGTTAAAGTGGTAAAATGCAGACTAGTCTGAGAAGCTAGCATGTGCAAACACCAGGTAGCATGAAAAAGCAAGGCATGCCAGGGGAATCGGAGTGATTTAACATGACGGAAGCATGGGTTTGAGGAAAGGGAAGGTGTGGAAGTGATGGCATGTGAGGATGAGAACATAAGCAGCTGCTAAATTATAAAGAGTTTTGGAAGTCAGATTAAGAAACCAATGAAATTTGAAGCAAAAGAGTGATGTGATGAGTTAGAAAGATAACTAGCTGTGAACATGCAAGAGAGAGGGTTGACAGGTTGAGAAGGTGGCTCTAGGAAGATCACTTGGATATAATTTTATAATTATCCAGAAGTGCTTAAACCTGGAGCTAATGAGAAGTTTTTATAGTATGTGGGAGAGAAATATTTGCATTTCAAGCCTGGTGTATAGGCTCTTATTTTCTCTTTCTACAATCCACTGGATAAGGCATTATATCTTTATTTTAGAGATGGGGAGACTGAGTGAGCTTAAGTAGTTGTCCAAGTTCATATAACCACAGAGAGGAGGTCTGGTTCCTAAGATTACGCCTGTCTGGTGTGCCACACTAAGAAGGGTCTGTTTACCTCTAACTGGATAAGGAAGGCCGGCACTAGGGGATTTTGCAACTCTGCATGCAAACACCAGGGACCCAGAGATCACAAATACAGTGACCAGGAAAACACTGTCCTGACCCTTGAGAACATCTAGGGAAAAGACCCAGGTAGACTGATCCTGCTGAAAAGGTAGAGGCATCCATAAGCTCTGCCAAAAACAGAGCTGCAGGGAAATCCCTCTTGATAGGAATTCCTTAGATCTCTAAAAACCAGAACCTGTGTCTTCAGCGTCCCCGAGACAGATCACCCCGAGACTTCTTTTTAAAAATGCTACTACTCATAATAAACCCTTTCTGAGTAATTTCCCCAATTGCCAGGCACTGTTCTAAGTGCCTTATATGCATTAGCTCATTTAATCAATGACAACATCACATGGGAAAACCTCCAAAGCAGAGTTTTTTATGTTTCACGTTAAACTGTGTAGAAGCTGCCAGGGGGAAGGGAGGGAGGATGCTGCCACCTGCTCCCTGCTATTTAAAGCCTCTGCAACAAGGGCCGAAATATGTATTCCTTCAGGGCAGAGCCTCTGGAGAGAGAAGCACAGCAGCTGAGACGAGCTTAAATGAAGCTGGTAGAAAAGGAAAACAACCAACATTTATCAGGACATATTATATGCCTGAGACAGAGCTGGGTCCTTTGAAAACCCATACAGAATTGATTGCACATTAACAGCCCCTGAGCTAATTCTATCAAGAGAGTTGTTTAATGGCGTTACCCAGGAAGAATCATGGCAGTTTTGTTCCTGCCCAGCGAGGAAATCCATTTTCACTTAGGACATCAACTGGGAAATTCCACAGCCAGCTGAATGGAATAAAGCATGGCTCCCATGGCCCCATCTGGGCAGAACACAGGTGATAATTCTGATTGTTAACAATACAGGATGATCAGATCAATTCAGAGAAAGGCAGAGCTAATAAACCAGAGGGCTCATTCATAAAGTGGTTTAATAGGGGTCAGATCCAAAACATTAGAAAGCCAATATGCAACCAGCACCAACCAATCAGGCTGGATGCTGGCCATGGATACCCACAGTGGTTGGTAGGTGTTGAACAGCTGATCATCTGCCCAGGTGATGAGCAGGCAGCCAGCATCAGGCCAACTCTTTTGGAGGGAAGCCAAGTTTCCCAACATCTTAATAAAGATCTAGTTCTTGGAGCCAAATTTGAACAGGGTTTAAATGAAGACTGAACATCTTCACCTGGCTTTATTTTATACCGTGGTACTCATTAATTTCTTCATGCAACCAGCAAGCATTGGCTGAGTACCTACCTACTGTATATCGGGCATGGCTTTAGCCTAGAATACAACCGTGAATAAAAACAGACGAAATTCCCTGCCCTCATGGATTTTACATTCTAGGAAAGACATAGAGAGACATTCACCAAGAAAAGTAATAACTAGGCAAACTATACTGAAAGGCGATATGTGTTGTACAAAATAAAGTAGGGACAGGTAGATTGGGAATACTAAGGGTAGCGGCAAGGCCTCAATGAAAAGGTAACTTTTGAGCAAAACCTTAATGATGGTAAAAAGTTAGCCATGCAGTTATCTAGAAAAGCTTCTGTCCCAGGCATTGGAAACAGCCAATTCACACACCCTAAAGTAAAAGCAGTATTAGAGCTTGATTGGGGAAGGGAGGAACATCCAGCAAAGCCAGTGAGGAAAGAATAAAAGCCACAGGGCACAGAGTCCTGGAGTCTACAGGACTGGGCTCAAGTCTCAGCCTAACTAGGTTCTGAGCAAGTTTTTAACCTTTGAATCTCGCTTTCTTCATCCATAAAATGAAAATACAGTAATCCCCTCTTATCCATAGGGGTTACATTCCAAGACCCCCAGTGGATGTCTGAAACCATGGATAATACTTAATCCTATAGTGGCTATGTTTTTCCTCGACATAAATACATATTATAAAGTTTAATTTATAAATTAGGCACCCTAAGAGATTAACAATAACTAACAATGAAATAGAACAACAATAATAATATACTGTATTCAAAGTTATGTGAATGTGGTCTCTTTCTCAAAATATTTTATTGTACTGCACTCAGCCTTCTTCTGTTATGCTGATGTGAGATGACACAATGCCTACATGATGAGATGAAGTGAGGTGAATGAGATCAACATTGTGACGTAGCATTGGGCTACTACTCACCTTCTGGCAATAAGTCAGAAGAACAGTCATCTGCTTTGGATGATCCTGGATCATGAAGCCAGGATGATGTCAATGGTAGGATATCAAAAGTAGATGATGTTGTTGATTGGATCCTCAATAGCTGAATTGTTTATTTCTAGAATTTTCCATTTAATACTTCGAACCATGGTTGACTGCAGGTAATTGAACCACAGAAAGTGAAACTGCAGACAAGAGGAGACTACCGTAGTAATTATAGCTGCCTTACAGGTTCTTGTGAGAATTGAATGTGACAATATGTGTAAAGTGCTTAGAATGCTTGTGCAGGGCACTCAGTGAGCCCTCTGTGAGGTCTGCTCCACAAACTCCTTCCTACAGCATCTAACTCTATATTTGCACTTACGTGGTTACTAGTCTTCTCCACTACATGATGGGCAGGGGCTGTCTTGTTTAATTTAAATCTCCAGACCCTTCATCAGTACCTTACACGGAGTAAGCCCTTAGTAGAGAATTGTGGAATAAGTGACTGGTCAATGTCCCAGCAGATAGAACAGTAGACAGGATTATAGCTCCAGGACTTAATAATGCAAGTTATTGCCTGTTGCTCTAAGCAATATAAACACTATCCAAAAATTAATGGCAAGTCAGGCATCACCAAGCCTAGTCTTTAAAAATAGGCGACATATAACCAGGGATGTGGAAGAACCACCAGAAACACACACTGATGCGAAGGGAACCATGTTAACCATGCCTGCAAGGTCCTTTAAGGCTCTGAATAGAGGTATGGTTTGTTTAGCATTCAGGTCACCATCCATAAAGCAAGAGGAGCCAGAGCCTCTAACGTGAAAAATGCTGCCTCCTCCCTCTGCAATATGCAGCCTGAGTCTCAGTGCCAGGGGCTGCCTCATGTGACTTCCTACAGCTTCACATCACTGCACAGAGATGGGTAGTGACGAGCTGGAATTCAGCTCATGCCTCATTCATGGAATTTCTCTATTTCCAGTGGGGGAAAAAAATAATAGCCCCCCAAACCCCACCCAGAAGCCTGAATCTGTGATCTTCATGTGTCTCTGTCCTCAAATAGACTGTGACAACTGGGCTTGTGTGTTAGATGAAAAAACAGGAAGAGGAACTAAGGAAAATCTATGCTCGGTGGGAGGCTAGCACCCCAAGCCCCACAGTGAAATGGCTTCTGCACAGGCTCCCAGTACTCTACTTGGGCAGAAGGCACCTCAGGATCTGCCATTAATTCCCAAGCCTCTCCTGCAGCCAATTTTAGTCCAACTCTTTGATTTAATTACACCCTCACATACAATAGGAAGCTTGCATTCTTCTATACTCAATGAATATTAAGCTGATAGAACTGTAATTTCCTCCACCAGGCGCACTCCCATTTTTGCATATTGATGTCATGTTTAGTTTATTTTCTAATTTTCTATCCTTCTGGTCCTGTGCTCACCACCTTCTCCCCATAATAATTTCTATCACTCTGTCCCCATAATAATTTCTAGCAGCACATACATACACATTGCCTTTCCTCTCCTCTGCCTCCACCCAGATGGCAAGCAGTACACATCTTAGTCACCTGAGCCCCCTTTTATAACTGCCACAGTGGTGGGAAGAGGTCTGGGCTCTAGTCTTTAACTGGAGGCCACATGGCTATAAATGGTCATGGAGAAATGATAAGGAATGGAGCTGTGGGTGGGATTCTAAAGGTGAATATGGAGGTTGGAGACATATTACCTCACAGATATCAGAGCTGGCCTTACTCTAGACATGCCTCCTGCCAGAAAGTGGTATTTGGAGGACAGCAATATCTCACCAGGGGGGAAACAGAAACAGAAGTCATGAGCAGGTTGGGGTTTCCAGCAAAATTCTGTCTGAGTCCCACACATCCTCTCCTGGCACCTGTTAGTGTTTTAGAGAATTCCCTTCATGTCTTGGTCAGTTCAGCCTGCCATAACAAAGTACCACACATGGGTAAATTATAAACAACAGAAATTTGTTTCTGGAGGCTGGGAAGTCCAAAATGAAGGCACTTGTAAATTTTGTGTCTGATGAGGGCACACCTTTTGTAGTTGTCAGTAGACACTTGTCTTATCACTGAGTGCTCACATGGCAAAAGGGGCCATGACCTCTCTGGGGTCTCTCCCACTCCTAAATACAATCACATTTGGGGGTAGGTTTTGACATAAGAACTCAGGGGGACACAAATGTTCAGTCTATAGCACTTGACTTGTTTTGTCCAACTTCTGAATTTGTTCTCATCTAAAACCTTCCTCTGGCACCGCCATGGGTTCTGGCTTCTTCTTCCTTCCCCAGGAGCATTTCAGCATCTGTGATGCCAGACACTGGGCTAGACTCTGCTTGCACTGGCACTTGGATCCTGGTTTCAGGCTCAATGTCCAGCCAAGCCCAAGGTCCCTTACTGTCCACAAAAGACAAGAAAAAGAAAAGAAAGGAAGCTCAGAACCATTCAATACAGGCATTTTTGTCTTCATCTTCCAATAGTCTCCCTTCATATAGAACTGTCTAGATACTTCTAACCTGCTTGGGCCTCAAAGAAATTCTTATTGGCCCTCTGGCCATTGATGACCAGATAGACTTCCTACCCACTCTTCCGTACAGGACACTGGATGGCACTCTTTGGGGACTCCTAACCCTTTGAAAGTGTGGGTGACACCATGCACATCCTCCCATGAATCATTTCTCATTCACACAAGTCATTCCTTGAGAGAACTAGAGAGCATAAGGGAAGCAACCCCCAAGGATATCAGAATCTCCATGGGAGGCCTGTTTCAATTCCCATCAAGACTCTCTGATAAGTCCCCTTACTGAGTCTCAATGATAGACAACTGCTGTTTACATTGGCAAAGTTTAAAAAGAAACTTAAATGGACATTTTAATACAGATGCACCTCTCTTGTTAAAATAGAGATATTCTTTGAAAGTCATATGAAATATTGATGGCTTAGCCTACTTAACTTATAACCTCAATTTGAGTGTCATGTGCTAATACATAGTGCATTATCTGATTAAATCCTCACTTGGCCTCTACAAGGTAGGAATTATTTTAATGTCCATTTTATAGATTAGGAAATCAGGGTCCATAAATGGTAAATAATATGGCCAACATCTCACAGGCACTAAGTGACAGGATGAAGATTCTAACGCAAGTATCTTTACTCCAAAGCTTATGCGATTAACTCAAGGGGAGCCCACTAATGGTGCAGACTGCCCACCTGTCTTCAGCAACAGCATGTGTTAGAGCCAGCAGAGTTCAGAGCCTGATCAAATTCAAGGACAAGTTGTTCCATGGTGTCAGGCTCTTCAGAGGTTCTAACAAGAGCTGACCAAACTCAGAGTCAACAGGTAAACCAGTTAACCCCTTATTCTTTTGCACAGTATCACAAAAGCCTTTTTGCTCATCAGCAGTCATCCTAGTCTATGTCTTAGAGGCAAGGGTCCAAGGAAAGCCATTCTCCCACCTGGAATTACATGGGTACACTTGGAATTGATCAGAGACCGGGGTGATCTTAAAGCCAAAGTCATCCAGTTTGACAGCCTGAGGTTTCTAATTTGACTCTAAGAAGAAATTCATTAACCAGGCAGAAGAATTCTTGTTACTGAACAGAGCACCTTCTTTTACCATTTCTGATAAGTTCTTATTCACTGACTTCCCTGTTCTAGACTGGATGTAAATACCATCTTTCTATTATGAGAGTCTTCATTTAGACAAACAGGACACAATGAGTCAGGTTGAAGCTGGTTTTCCCTTACACACTCATCCTGAGCACAGTCTTGCCACTCCGGTTAGACCAAAAAGGGGTACCAATGTGATAGAATTGTCTTGTGGTCCCCAATCTCCTTAGCAACACATTTAAAAGGCTCTTTGAATAGATTGCATCTGCAGACTAATTCCATCCATTAGATGTTGCTTTATACTGGTTCCATTTGGAAGAAGAGCCTTCCATCTGTGAGTCTTTAGGACGATGATATCAATGATGATGATGATGATGATGATGATGATGATGATGATGATGATGTGATTGACCTGTATCACAAGATTGTTGTGAAGATAATGTAATATAGGTGAAAATGTAAATTGTAGGGTGTCAAATTGAAGCAGATTTACCAAACAGACTATATGATGAAATAGAGCAGTCACTAGACTGGGAGTTAGATTTTATTCTATTTCCAAGGCTGAACACATCACTTAACATTTCAGAGGGACTCTTCTTCCATCTTTAAAATGTGAGTCATGACCTTTGTCTCTCTACTAACAGGACTATTATGAAACTGGAAAGCCATTTGTAAACTGTAAAGTAGTATGCCAGCATACAGGACAATCAAATTCATCAAGGAAGTTTCTAACATGGAGAAATCATATGGCAAGTCCTTTTGTAAGGCAGTTAATTGCCTGCTCACAGATGCTTCTTAAGTCCAGAACATGCTTAGATTTCAATTCTAAAGCAGTCAAATGAATTTGCCAGATGTTCATACTGAGGTGAACTTTATTTGATGACTATTTGATGAAGGAAGAAGGAAGGAAAGAAGAAAGGAAGGGAGGGAGAGAAGAAGAAATAATAAAGAGATGGCTCTATTTTTATAACATCATCTATACATGACGTTTTTAAATTCCTCCATATAATTAACTATGAACTACCACCAGGCAGCATAAATCTTTATTGGTATTACGAAGAGTATCTAAATTATTTTAAAAAACTACTCTTACTACAAAGTTTTATTAAGAAGTTGACACATGTTATATAGTGTTTCTATTATTTGAGCATTGGGTGAGTGAAATACATACAGACGCAGAGAACTCGCTAGGCAAGCAATCAAGACTTGGCAGTACATTTGCTTCTGCTTCCAGCTGCACAGCTGTCATAAGCCTCTGTCCCCACGGAATACCCAGAGCTCTGCTGGTTCTAAGGAAGACCTTGACAACTTCTCTTGCAGTCAAGCTGCATCTCTTCTCTCCATCCACTGCAAACCCGACTGTTCTTCAATGTCTTGGCTGCAGTCTCCTCACATGCCACTTTATGGCAAGTTATAACCACATAGTAGATAATGCCTGCTTACTGTGGCATTGATAAAATCCTGTTGGTTCATGCCAGTAGGAAATGAAGCCATAGCTGTAAGATTATCTGGCCGCCTAGGGTTGTGCTTTCCCTACCTTGGTCATGGCACTCTTCCCCGTCCTCCTCGAAATCCAACAAAGACATTCCTACCAGCTCGGTCCTCTGGATCCCACACCTCGCATACAATATGCCTATATTACAGGATGCTATTATCAGAGGTCATTACCTTAACTTTACCTTAACACTGTAAAAATTAAGAGACTGGAGATTTGTATTCAGTTCTCAAAGAACTTCTCCTTAAATGCTGCAATAGAAGAATGCTTAGTTCAATGATGAAAATGATGACTAGCTTGGATGATGAACAGTTCAGATAATTGGCCATAGACCTCTAATCTTGCTGGCATCCCTCTGTCATTCAGCAGGGAACTGGCCAATCATTCCATCAATACATTTATTTTGTCAGCGGTCACTGTGTAGCACCCACATGTCTCAGCTGGATAACTTAGATTGAGAAATGGAAACCTGCCAATATCAGAATCATTTCATCCTTATCACGTGCCTTTCTTGTCATATGGATTTTCAATGCATTCTGCCTGGCTTGGCAAATCTAAGCCATGACCTTGTTTTCAGCTGCTGGGTCCTTTTAATTATTAGTATCAATTCCAACCAGCTTGAGTCAGTACATTTCCAAATTGCATTAACTCAGTAAGTTCTTTCCACAAGATTTTTATTCTATACTGTCTGACATCCTCCTACATAAGCACATTCACACATACTCATCCACTATTACTTTGAACTGGTCATTTTTTCTCAGCTGGGAACACATGTATATGCACATAATGATTTATTTTCATATGATTTTTCATGCACAGTTTTTCCTTAGAGTAACTTTACTCCTGTCAGTGGGAAAGTACTAGATTTGTGATAATGTTAAATAATTGAACTTATTGCCTATTCAACAGTGAGTCCTGAGTGTCTCAAACTGAGCACTGTAAGTTCACAGGATATTAGTCACCATTTTGAAAGTTGAAGCAAACAGTAAAAAAAAAAATGGTTCTCAGAGAAAAGTTACATCTTATTTTATTATAATCCCAGAAATGAAATGAGGATATCACATCTCTCACCAGACAGTGATCATGGAGTAGCCCGTCCTCCCCATCAGGACTAGGGACCCACCACTGGCCTCCACCTTGTATAGGGCCTCTGCCTGATGGTCTCCAGGCAAGCAACACTTCTGAGCATTGCACTAACAAAGTGATTTTGCGGGCCGGGCACCAATGCATGGAAGAGGAAGGAATGTGAATTTTCAGGTCAGGTCTGTCTTCAAACCAGGCTCTAGCACTGTATGGTCATGAACAAGCTTCATCATTTGTATAATAAGGATTATAATAGAGTTGTTGTTACTGTACAAACATAAAGGCCCAGTATGGAGCTTGTTACTTACTATTCCCTCAAAGGTGTATGCTACTCCTGTGGCTGCCGCTGTTGTTGCTCAGCTCAGTCACTAGCCAAGTATATTAGTATCAATACTTCAAACTTACCTTGAAACAATCTTTCCACTCCTGACCCCTCTCAAAACAACAACAAATAGGGTGGAGAGGCTACTAGTTAACTCCTGGCATATATCACCATCTTCTTAGTAACACAATTACGATTTGCCACTAGCAATATCACCACCCACTTGAAAGAGTACATTCCACAACCTCCCTTAGAGCTACATGTGGACATGACTAAGTTTTGGCCAATAAGACAAATAAAAGTGATGTGCAACTCCCAGGACATGACTTGCAAAGGAGGAGACATTCCTTCTGTTCTGCTTTCTCCGTCCTGTCACCTGAAATGCTTATATGAACACTGGTGCTCTGACACCCATCTTGGATTGTGAGACAGGCTTATTGCCTAGGAACAAGACTGGAAGGATTCTGCATCTCTAACAACTTCTTTAATGGCTTTATCATTCATGGGCTGCTTACTCTGGGACTTCTTTTATATGAGAGATAAATATACTTTTATCTCATGTAAACCATCAGCTTAATTGGGAGTTTTCTGTTATAAACAGGCAAACTAGAAATTATGCATCTGATTTCTCCCCTCCTGCCCTCCCCATCAGCTCCAGGGCCAGCTGGACTGAGTAAACTCTGTTTCTTTCCCCCTTCCTTTGTTTCAATGGTTGAAAGTCTCAGGATAGATTTTCCAAGTAGCTGAGCTTAGATCAGTGTCTACCTTGTCTCCACCAGGGATGAGGTGCATTGAACCTGCAGGAAGGAGCTCCAGAGACTCCTGGATTGACTACACCTTCAGGAGGGAAAAGGTAATATCCTAAAGGAAATGCTGACTAAGGCCCACCAGGAAACCGCCCATTCCTCACTCTCCATGAGCAGCATACCACTTCTGAAACTGCAGCAGGAGCAGGAATCAGTGTGATTGCCGTTGTGAGTGTCAGGATCTTTTTGATCTTTGATTCCTAACAGAGACACACAACACTTTCTTCATAAGGTGATGCCAGCAAAGAAATAAGGAGGCATATATTCATGGCATATTCAACATTTATTGCAAGTCTCCTAAATGTGGGGCTGTCCCAGACACAGGGAACACAAAGATGCATAGTTAACTGCTCTGCTTCACACTCACAGCCTAGATGAAAGTGCATAAATAGACAGACAAGTGTGTGATAAATGCCAAGGGCAAGGGATGGGTAGAGGTTTACCAGAGCACACAAGAGTAGCATGTATATAATCCAGATTAGGGGGAATTGGGGACATGGGGAGTGGGGACAATTTTTACGGTCAGTCCACTTTTGAAGCGGAATAGGAGGCAAAGCAGGAGGGAAGCAGAGGGAGGGAGGCAATGAGGGAGGGAGGACAGAGCATGTATGGGGAAACGCGGGGACTCTGCTGATCCGGCCAGAGCCCAGAGTGTGAGGGGACACAGTGGGCCAGGACAGGCCATGGATGGTCTTAGAGAATATGGAGCAGAGCCTAAAATTTATCCTGTAACCAAAGGAGAGCTGCTGACACATTGTAATCATGAGGAGCTATGCGATGAAGTATGCCTTTTAGAATGATTAGAATGAATACTCAGTGCAGAAAATAGGTGGGGGAGGAGGAAGGCAAGAATCAAGGCCCAGTGACCAATTAGGAGCCTGCTGAAATAATTCATCGCAAAATAATGGTGTCCAAACTGAGAACATTGTTTTACCAAAAAAGTACAGCAACGTTCTTCTTCTGGCCAGTTATTTTGTTCCCTCAGTGAATGCCAAAAATATAATGTTAAGTTGTAGGCATTTCTGCATGCTTCCAGAGGAATAAAGGCCAAGTGTACAGATTGCTGGGGTCCCGCTTGATGCGGGAGTAGAGTATCAAAAAATTATCAAAAAATTAAGTCTTAGTGCTTCTTAGACCATCACTCTGAGATATCAATGATTTTTAACAGGCCTACCCTTTGTCAGCAGCTGGAAAGTTGATAAATCAGAATGGTGTTGCTGATTATACTGGCATTCTGAATAAATGAGGGAAGGAATAAATGAATAGATGAACTCAGCAATTAATTGCATTTCTGGACCAGGGCTACCCTTGTTTCTATAGTTAAACATCCGGATGAGGGAATTATTGCCCATTTCCTATCTCTGCTTTTCTTTTTAAAGTATTTCTTAAAAGAACTGGAAAGTGTTATTGAACCATTCCTACCTCTCCATTCTACTCAAAGTAGTGAGCAATTATTCTCCATCAAAAATGGTATCTGGGACAAGTAAGACAACCTATAGCCTGAAATTTTAAATAACCTTATAGTCTTTTACTGACAGTGAAGGCAGATGATTCAGGAAATGTATTTTTGGAAATGCTATAAATGCAGAATAAAAGTTAAGCGGATAGATAACACATGGAACCTGAATTATCAAACACCTTGTTACTCTATAAAAAACCTCCACTGAGTCGTCTGCATTCACTTCAGAGCCCTGTGAGAAGTAGATTTTTTTCTAGGTATTATCCATGTGGGAATGAACTTAGCAAAGGAAACAATGTGCCCTATGCCTAGCTGGTCAGTGTTTGTATTTATTCTGAATCCTCCATTTTGGGTTTATGAACTTTCCATCCTGCCTCCTAAGCTTATGAATGAAGAAAAAGGAAGTTTTTAAGGTAAAGCTATATACAGGATTATCAAGCAGGTGTTGACTTAAGTCTCATATTCAAGGGCTTCTAAGAACATTCACCAATGCCTCACTTCTTTCCACTGTGATCAAACATATTCATTAGCACCCTTGAGTCTGAGGTCTCTAAGTTGCCTTAGGAAATTTCCAATGGCCTTTTTGCTGCTGCCCCAGGATATATTGTACTTTGTACTTGACCACACAAAATAACACAAACTAATGTTCATCCAAAAAGCATCTATGGTCTATGGCCAAGCCACCCTGAATGGACCCGATCTCGCCTGATCTCGGAAGCTAAGCAGGGCGGGCCTGGTTAGTTCTTGGGTGGGAGACCACCTAGAAATAACAGGTGCTGTAGGCATTTTAAAAAAAAGCATCTATGGACAACCTCACAGTCATTAAGATGGCTACTATCAAAACAAACAAACAAACAAACAAACAAAAACCAGAAGGTAAAAGTTGGTGAGGATATGGAGAAAATGGAACACACACTCTTGGTGGGAATGCAAAATGATACAGCTACTGTGGAAAACAGTATGGTGGGTTCTCAAAAACTTAAAAATAAACTATTATATGATCCAGCAATCCTGCTTCTGGATATATATCCAAAAGAACTGAAAGCAGGGTCTCAAAGAGATATTTTTACACCCTTGTTTGTAGCAACATAATTCACAATAGACAAAAGGTAGAAGCAATTCAGACATTCATTGACAGAAGAATGGATAAGCAAAATGTAGTTTACCCATACAATGGAATATTATTCAGCCTTTAAAAAAAAAAGACATTCTGACAGACACATGCTACAACATGAATGAAACTTGAGGAAATTTTGGTAAGTAAAATAAGCCACTCACAGAAAGACAAATACTGTATGATTCCACATGTATGAGACACCTAGTGTATTCGCATCTATAGAGACAGAAAGTGGAATGATGGGTGTCAGAGGCTGGGGAGAGGGGAATGGGGAGTTACTGTTCAATGGGAAGAGAGTATCAGTTTCACAAGACAAAAAGAGTTCTGAAGACAGATGGTGGTAATAGTTGTACAGCAATGTAAATGTACTAAATGTCATTGAATGGAATGTTTTTAAATGGCAAAGATGGCAAATTTTATGTTATGTGTACTTTACAACAATAAAAAGAAAGCACCTATGTGTCCGTAGGAGAGAGGAGGTACCAGAGGCTAGTCAATGCAAAGTACATTGACTATTTTTAAGCCTAAGGGAGATGTGTCTTCTTGCCATCTGCTTTTTTGATTCCTTCCTTCCTTTCTACCCTGTTCAGTTTGAGCATGCAGAGGTCATCCTGGTGTCCTCAGCTTTTAAAAGACCTCTGCTCTAAACTCCTCCCCCACCACTAAGGTCATTCATCACCAAGATCTCAGCCCTCCTCTAGTTCATAAGGAGCCCCAAATGATACCTCCAGATTTCTTTCCACTAAGTTTCAGACTCCCATTTTCTCTCACCCACTAAAAACACACCCTTACAGGTCTTACAGAGAACTCATTCTCTCCACAAATACACCCTGTTGTGTGTTCTGGTCTTTGATAATAGTATTACTCTTGATCCATTTTCCTATATCAGGAGTCCTGAGACTTTCTTGTACCATCCCTACCTGCCTGCCTTTCCTTTTCCCATCTCCTAGGCATAATCCTTTCATTTCTACCCTCCGAACTTTGACTCTGTTTCTTCCACTCAGCCCTTCCAAGTGTCCTGGCCAGCCTCTGTCACATCCTAACTGATCCCTCAACTCTCTCTATACTCTAGATTCTTACATTTCATTTTCTATACTGATTCTTAAAACATAGATATGATAATGTCACTCTCCTGCTTAAAATCTTTACTAAAGCTCCCCATAACTTATAAAAGAAACTTCCCCCAATTTCCCAAAGCAGAGTGAGGTACTTTCAAATATCTCAGGAAATAAATAAATTGGCTCAGCTGTGGGTCAGATGACAATTCCTGGTCTGACTACTTGTGACAGGAAGGATACAGTCATTTAAAAAGAAGGCATCTGCTATAGGCAGAATTCTGGAGATGAAACTCCAAGATGCCTGTCCCTTGGTTGTTAAATCAAACATTAGTCTAGGCGCTGCTGTGGAGGGATTTTGCCAATGCAATTAAGTCACAAGTCAGTTAACCTTAAAATATGGCAATTATCTGGGTGGGCCAGACCCAATCAGGTGAACTCTTTAAAGAAAGAGCTTATTCATGCTTGCAGCAGAAAGGAGAGTCAGAGAGAGTTGAAGCAGGAGAATGATTCAACATGCTATTGTTGTCTTTGAAAATGGAGGGGCCACCTGCAAGGACCAGATATCAGCCTCTCGGCATGAATGACCTTACTAAATTCTGCCAACAACTTGAATGAGCCTTGAAGCAGGTGCTTCTTTAGACCCTCCATATAAAAATCCAGTTCAACCAACATCTTCATTTTAGCCTTGTGAGACCCTAAGGAGAGAATCCACCCAAGCCCACCTAGACTTCTAAGTAAAATGTTGTGAGCTATTAAATTATTTTAAGCTGCAAATTTGTAGAGAGTTGTTACACAGCAATGACAAATGAATACAGCAGCTCTCTAGGCTGTCTCATGGAGCGGGTTGGGAGGGCTTCCCAGAGAACAGGATGTGCTGAGCAGACAATTCCATACATAGCTGTTCCACCCACCAAGCCACTTTCGATTTACCTCTATCTGCCCTTCATTACTTTCTCTGCCCTTTATTGGACTCATTTTGGAATTTCATGGACTTTTCAAAAACAAGCATTAAATTGCAATTAATTTTATCATAACCTATATATATATATTAAAAAGTTTAATATATCATCCTCTTTCCCATATATTATTGTATATTGTATATGGTTGAAATAAGCTTAAGAAATTAATATCAACTCCTCCCTCTACCTCTATTCCCCATTTCTCTCTCTCTGTCTCTCTCTCCCTCTCATTGCATGACCAAATTATATCTTTATCTCTTAACTGGAAGGACATTAATAGCTATTTTCTTTTTTACTTTAATTTTCTTGATTGAAATACAATAGACAATTAGTTGCTCATATTTACAGCATACAATTCAATAAGTTTTTTTTCAATTATAGCCAGTATACAATAAAATATTAGTTTCAGTTGTACAGCATAATGATTATAGATCTATATAATTCACAAAGTGATCCCCCAATAAATCTTGTATTCCTCTGCCCCGTTACATATTTATTATAATATTATTGACTATGATCCTTATGCTATATTTTATATCGCCATGATTATTTTGTTAACTGTTTTCAATAAGACAATAAAAGTGTTACCTAGTATCCACACTGTCTGCTAATTCTAATTTAATACAAGAACTTTGGAATTAGAGCACAATCTGAATTCCTGACGCTTCATTTCATGGCAATATGACATCTCTTAGTCTCAGTTTTATCACCTGTCAAATGCGCACAATAACATCACTGACCTCATAGCATCGCTATGAGGATTAATTTTAATAATGCCCATGGAGTACTTAACACCTGCTTAGCACAAAGTCTGTACTCAGTAACTGGGGTCATTACTATAATAAATGTAATGAATACACATAGGCCTTTAAAAGTAAAGACATTAGAACCAGGTCGGAGTTGCTCAAGGCCAGGTACTCACTATAGTTCTGTTTAGCTATGGTTTGAGTTTAGACTGGTATAAACAATTCTCTCCCTGGCTCTGAGTCCACCTTTCTGCCATATAAATATCACCCAGGAGCCTCATTTTTTAATTCCCCACAGACACTCGGTTGCAAGGAACAGAAAAAGGAATGCAAATAGGAGCCATTGTAGTATCTCTTCTTTCTAGTGCCATTTCAAAGCAGAGCCAAGGATTTTGAGCTCAGTAAGCATGTGGAAAATAAACCTGCATCTGTCAGGAGCTGCTCCCGTGTGCTGTGACTGCTATATCCATGGGGAATGTCAGAGCTGGGTTCTGGAGATGTCGGAAACAAAACAGCAGACATTAAATGGACACAAACAAGTGCAGAGTAAGGAAGTAATTGCTCCTTATCTGAGTTTTCAAAAGAAAGATTTTGAGAACTCAGAAAATGCTTCAGAGCTTGAGATAGTAGGAGGTGCCTTCACCACCTCTAAGGACCTCAGCAGAGTCTGAGGCATAGTGTGATCTCAGGTGTTCTTGGAGCATTGGGGAAGCTTTTCACAGGGAGAGGCCAAAGTGCTATCCAAGGTAAGAAGGTTCCCCTATATCTCAGGCTGGGGGGAGCAAATAATAATGAACTATGCTACATTCTCAAAGGTGGTCTCTGGACCAGCAGCTGTAGCATCACCTGGAATCTTATTAGAAATGCTAAATTCTTAAGTCCCAACCCAGACATACTGAATTAAAAAATTAGGTGAAAGCCCACACATCTCTCTTTTAACATGCCCTGAGGGGATTCTGATGCACCCTAAATTCTGAGAACCATGGTCTAGAGAACCATAGGTTTCGACCAGTCAAGGCTCGTCTCTACCCACCACAAGATGTGTAGAAAAGGCAGGGCATTACAATGAGTGAAGATACTACTGCATTTCGACTGAGAGGCCAGGAATACTGATCTCCTGGTGTACAATCAGGAGTGATCCCACACCAAATTCCAGTAAGGTCGTGATTGAGAAACACATGGTGAAATAGCTCTTGGGCAAGGTGCTTTCCCTCTCACACAGGTTTATGATGAATATTTTATCTGTTATGTTATAAGAAAGGCACTATCTGCCTCTCCAAAAAAAACACCTATTGTATATGACCCCACCAGACATCCATGCTACATTCCAGCCGCACAGGACACCTCAATGTTGAGCTTTGGCTTATGTTCTTCCTTCTTCCAAGAACACTCTTCCCACCATCATCCACCTACTCATCATTCAAGCTCAGTTTAAGCACCTGGGTTCACTTGGACTCCTTATATATGCCTGTAACTTTTTCTTGCACTGAATCATTTTCATATTGATTTTCCCTATTAGACACTAAGTTTAAGTGCATGGACTCCAATCACATTTACGGGTTGGAATATTGGTACTATTACTTTCTAGATGTGTGACTTTGGACAACTCATTCAAACCCTGTCTCCATTTCCTTATCTATAGAATGGGGATTATAATACATCTACTTAACAGGGTGACATGAGGAGTAAATGAGAGCATGCACATGAAGTGCTTAGACTAGCACCTGGCACATGATAAGTGCTCAATCAATGTTAGCTATTATTATTATCATCCTTATTATTATCATGTTTATATTTCTTCTGAGCTTTAACACATGGTAAACCTTCGTCTATATGTAAAACGAATATGCCACACACACACACGCACATGCACACACACACACACGCATGCACGGTTGCTAAGAAAAACTATGTAAAACTTGGAAATCAGGCAAGGAAAGCAGAACAAGAACTTTTGATGTCATACTGAGGCGCTGGTCAACAGGCTACCCAAAGATTATCTAGGAGAATGTATCCCAGGCTGACTATGTTATTTATTGCACGATTAGAGTGCAGACATTGTATGTAACTCTTAAATTCTTATCCAGTAGAAAAGATAAATCTAAAGGTTGTGAATTTTTAACTGACTTAGCAGTCTTATTCTAACATTCTTTTTGGAATGCCTCTAAATACCCAGTTACTAAAAATGTGCTTTACGCCAGCTTTCCCATTTTACTGGATCTGTTATTAATGAGTAAACAGGACTTTCACACATGTGCTTTCTATTTTCATAGGGGAGATTCATGTTCTTAACTTTTTGAAAATTATGCTTTCCAAGAAATGTATTTTGGGTTATGAGATCAGTTTAATGGAAGAAAGTTTTCATCCCAATGTGAAATGTAATACTAAAGCCGATCATAGTTGGCAAATATCCATTGTTTTGAAGACAACATACTAAGTAAATTTCATATATTTTATCACTGAAGAATCACTTTTAACACGTTTCAAGAAACAAACTGGAGTCAGAGTCTAATAACATTCTAAAAGCCAAATAAATACCCTTTCCTCTGACCAGTAAAGTGGGTATAGTCAAGATATCAGTAACCACCCTTTCAAAAGGTCTATAAGACTTTATTACTCTAATGGTTATTGCTCCATTCCATCTTGGTGGCTGTGAGACCATTTGTGTGGGAGGGCCACGAGTCTGTCTGCCCTTTAGTGCAATCAGTCTTTCTGAAAATGGTGGCTGAGAAACCTGCCACAGCCTAAGGGACTTGCAGCCGGCCAGTGGAGTCAGTTAAGAGACCTCCGAGTAGAACTAGGAATTCTGTATTCCTAGGTTCAGTGATGCAGCCATGTGGCCCCTACCACTTCCAATCAGCTTCTGTAGCAATCACATACTAAACATGAAACATGTCCAACCCCTTGGCACTGGACACAAAGAGATGAGTAATGTTGGCAGTTAGGAGACTAAGACTCAACTCTGCTAATCTCCAATTGATGGATATGGTCACAAAGAACACAATACAAAGCAGTCCAATACCCATAAATGAATAACAGGTAGATTACAGATCACATGGGTCTTTCTACTTCCTAGCTGGTATTGGCGTAACCATCAGGGCACTGTTGACCTTGGTTATCCATCCACCAGAGGAAGACAGACCAGAACTGGAAAAAGGGAGAGTAGGCTTGTGGAAACATGGCCTGTCTGAACTTCCAACAGGAGGAAGAACAAGGCATATAAACACCCACAACGCCTGCTACAAGGTGTTCAGGAGGCAAAGATTATGCCTGCATAGGCAGTGACCTTTATCCCTGGATCCACTGCAGCTGGAGAAAAGTAAATACTGGACTTGAGCAATTGCATCAGCTATTCTCCTCCTCTTGAGAAGGAACAACAAATAGACTTGTGGAGGGTGCTGTGCCAACACCACCCACAGTGGGAAGGGGCGTAGAAGATCCCTCCTTTGAGGCTAAATAAAAGTGGTTGAAATAGTTTCTCAGGAAGACACAGCAAGTTTCTTATCCTGAAGAATACTCACCTGGAGAGGAGATAAACCCCATACCTCACTCATATCAGAGAATAGACAATGCTAGTGTGAGAGGCTGAGTTTACATTCAGTGTTGGTGTGTTAGGTTAAGTCTACTGATGGGTGTGACTTCAACAGTTTTCTGTTAGCCTGGAAGCCTATGCAGAACATGCTTGAGAAGACCCTTGAGATGAATCTTAAAAGACAAGGGGGAAGTTGGCCAGGAAGAAAACCAGGAACAATTTCATAACAATAAAGCACCATTATGAGCAGTGGCCTGAGGAATGGCCATGGGAATATCCACTGGTAGTTTGGTTGCAACAACATAAATTTCAAAAAGTCAGGAGGTAGTAGGATTTCAGGTTGAAATTTCAGGTCGGCAGAGATCAGAGAGTGGAGTACCTTGTTTGTCATGAGCTTAGAATTGGAGAGGGGGTCTTTGACGGTTTTATTCACATGCCTGTTATACACATGTTTGTTTTTTACAAAGATAATAATAATCAGCATTTATTGAGCACTGTCAATGAGCCAGGCTTTGTTCTCTATGCTCTAATGAATTAATTCATTTCATTCTTGACAACTCCTTAGGAATATTAACCTGCTTATAGATGAGGAGACTGATGCACAAAGAAATTAAGCAACTTGTCCAAGGTCACACAGTTGATAAGTGGCAAATGGAGAATTTTAACACAACTTGGCAATGAAACTGCTATGCTTAATATCATACTTGTTACCTCAATTTTTTTACTTCATTTTTCATACCGGAGCCTAATGAAGGGAACTTTATGAACAAGGGCTGGTATATTCTATTCAAGGATTTGGGATAAACTAGAGCTTCCTTTCCAATGCCGGTCATGGGTATGTTACTTTGAGTGTTATTAAACTCTCTGATCCCAGTTTATTCTTTGAAACATGAGAATAAGTAATTCCTCATGGAGTTGTTAAAACTAAGTGATAAAATATATGAAACGCACCTAGCATATTGCCTTTGACAAAATGTAATAGGTGCTTGCCGAATGCAATCAGCTTTTAATATTGCATTTCACATGGGATAAAACCTTTCTCCCTTTTCAGGATTCTCAGGTATATTAAAGGCAAGGGGGAATATGTTTTGGGGTGGACAAGCTCCTCTACTCACATTAAACCCGCTGGGTAGATTCCAAAAGCAAACCTGATCAAAAACTTTCAGTTGAGTTAGAGTGGTGGGAAATGTGCTGCCTTCATTGACATACGAAAGAGAAGATGAGAGGTAGAAAATGAATAAATGTGAATGTTAAGTTCTAAAGACAAGTGCAAAAGTGAATCCAGGGCATTCTTAGAATCACGCAGACATGTGCAGTGTTCCTCTACTGTACCAACCTGTAGAGACGAAATAACATGACTGACTATGTCCACATTACTAAGGGCTGTGGGCTACCTTGTCAACTCACTGCAGATGCCTTTACGTTTGTGCTATGTGGAAAGCCTGTTATGGGCGGGCAGGGTCTGAATGAGGACACCTGGGTTAAGTTCCCAGCACTGAGAATTAAGTGCTCCAGAGCGAGTGGCAGGAGCCATCTCTCTCAGGCAGGAGGAGGTCTTTGCCTGGGTTTGTAATCGTAAATTTGGATGATGAAAAAAAAAATCATGTCCTTAATTTTCTCTTACCTCTAACTGAAATCGAGCATTCCATCAATTATAGATGCAGACAACAAACTGCGGTCGAATTTGCAGTGCCTGAGATTTTATCCCTATTAAATTCACAGATATTTTCATATCACGCCATGCTTTTGCAGATATCACAAAATATCAATTATGATCATCATGACTTCAAATTAGGCTTATTACTAGCCCCACAGACAGAATCTGTTACCTAACGTGTTGATAAAAAAACGGATCACAAATTCATTTTTGTAATATTGTGATGAATATTTTAAACATAATCAATTTCTTCTTCAATCCAATTTATTTTAGTTTATTCTTTAGAAATGGTATTCTGAGAAGGGGTCTAATGGCTCCCCAGACTATCAGGGGTCCATGGTTTAAGTGGGGTGTAATGAGCCCAGAGGGTTAGGAATAGGCATTGCAGTACATGCCCTGCCCGAGAGGAAAGTGATTCTTAAGGTGAGGTGTACACTCTACACTCTGTTGAGGAGGATGAGAAATCCCACAAGGGAAGGAATAAAGGGAACTGACTTTGTGGAATACCTATTTTATGCCACCAACTATACTTAAATTAATCTCCTGTCATCCTAATAGCAACCTCATGGGGTGAGAACAATTTTCGCCATTTTAGAGATGGGAAAACTGTGACTCAGAGAAGTGTAATCATACTGCTAGGAAATGAAGGAACTAGGTACAACTGCAACCTAGGTCTAACTTTCCACTCTCTGAGCATGGCAATGACAATGAGACATAGCCTTGACAGAACTACTGGACAAACGAAGTGGTGAATGCATTCACCAGAGAAGCCCCCTTGGGTGGTCATGGTGTGCACTACTCAGATCCCCCTTTACAAAAACCTGTGGAGAGGAATCCAGCACTGGCACCGGCAGCTCCTATGCAGCATTTGCTCTAAGGACACTCTCCCCAGCTTAGTCCCAACCAATGACCAAGAATGCTGAGTCATTACTAAAGCCAGGGCATTCCTGCCTGATGAAACAGGTCTCTTCTGATGGACAATTCTCCTGTAGCCCAAGACTTCTCCCATTCAATTACATTCTTCTTACTTCCCTCTGTCCTTTAACAGGTGTCAGATCAGCATTGGTATGAAGTCTCCCAGCCTATTCCTGCTCACTCTCCTCTTTATCTTTCACAGGTATTTCCCTCAATAAATTTATTGGCTGTCTTCTTCCATCTTGGTGCTTTCTTCTTACAGGACCCAAATTAATACATCTTCCAAGTATGAAAAAACAGCTGCAACCCTGGCCTTCTGATGGGCAATCAAAGGAGACTGTGTTTCTTGTGACAGATTCATGGGCCAAGGAGGGGAAATCAACCGGTCCTTCTAAACTGTCACATGGGGACTACACTGTTGGAATATAAATGAACATGCATGGGGCAGGGTTGTTGAGGCTAAAACAACATGGTAATTGATAAAGAATATTTCTGAGAAGGGGACATGAAGAGATATTTCTAGAGTGCTGGTACTGTTCTATTCTTCAGCCGGGTGCTGATTAAAAAGGTGTGCTCAGCTGGTGGCAATTCATTGAGATGTTCACTTATGATCTGTGTAGTTTTCTGTCCATCTTTTTCTCTTTATTAAAATGTTGGGAAAAAAACTGGATATGTTTATAGCACTTAGCACCCCAATGTGGTGGAATTTGAAGGGCTGCTCTGTGTAGGATAGGATGCAATGCATTAATTAATGGTGGGGAGAAGAGGTACTCTGCACAGCCCACCTACAAGCTCCAAGGGTCCATAATTTGAATTTGGGTGTGGTCTTTAACAAAGAAACTTAAGGCTATAGTCAGGGTGCTGAGTTGCTACAAGAAGTTCTAGACTTATCTGCTACATATGCCCTTTCTAGCCAATTTTCAGTTAAAACAAATAAGTGACTTACTTCTATCTTGACATTTCAGAGGTGTCAAAAAGAGAAGAAATAGGGATTTCTACAATCCTCGGTATTGCCTGTGGCAGGATTCAGTGCTTGACTTTGAAAGCATGATGTGTAGCTTGCAGAGAGAATGAATCTGCCCTGGTGGAGAAATGTGGATATATGTTTGACAAATTAATTCCCTTTCTTGGAGGAGGAGAAGGGAGACTCCCACGGAGGTCAGGCATCTCAATTACCAGAGGCAAAGCAGGGCAGCCGAGGTCTTGCAGAATCAAGGGGCCCCCTCACACTGACGTTTGCCCAGGGACTTGTTGGCATTACCTGTTTGTCTGGGAATCATTGCAATGAGCCTCTGAAATTAATGACATCCTCACCTTCAAGGGCAAGGGCCAGCCTCTGCCTTCACTCTCAAAGGTTCGAAAATACTTCAAGGCAAAAATGCAGGGAGCACTCTGATAAACAGGAAATGTACTGCCTCCAGATCACAGAAGCCTGACAATAGCTGCCTTTCTCTTGTTGTTTAGTAGACTATCTCCCCCCAGGGCCCTCTCCCTCTGGTGTCCATGATTGGGTTCATTTACCTCTAACTCACTGGTAGAGGGAGCTAGCATTTTAGTACCCAGCCAGGCAAGTTTAAGAAAAGATGTCCTCAAATCAACAGCAGCACATTAAGAGGCAGTGAAGTGTAGGGTTAAAAGCATAACACTACCACCTAGTAAGATTATGACCTTAAACAAATTTTGTAACCTGTCTGTACCTCGGTCTCTTCGTGCATTAAAAAAAAATTATCCATTATAGTACTTACTTTAAAGGGTTATCGAATTAAATTAGTTGATACACAGGGCACTGTAAAAAGTGTAATTGATAGGCATCTGCTGTTAGTACTGTGATGATTATTAGTGCTATTCACCAAATATCTCCTGCTCTCCCAAGTAAGTGGTACGAGATAGGATTGTCCCTGAAAAGATAAGATAGCCAAGCAACTTATTTTAGTCAATGAAACATAAACAGAAATATCACAAGTCATTTCCTAACAGGAACTTTAAGAGCAGATATGCAGTCCTTTTTTCCTGACCTGAAAAATATGGCAACATGGAGATGGAGCCTGCTTTAATCTGAGGCCTAGAGTGGGGAGGCTAGAGAGTCAAGCTCCCAGTCTACCACGGAAGAGGAATTTTTCAGTCAAAAGGCTAACCTTATAATCAGCTCTTTGTTCTGCTTCTTTAGATATGCTTGCCACATAGGCCGAAGGGCAGGGTGACCTTGAAATTAACTAAAGATTCATCCTCCCTTTTGTTTGTTTGTCTAGATAACTGACATATTGCCCAAGTCCCTATCTGAAAATCTCATGCTCTCCGACTGCCTGTAACCCATAGCAACTCCCAAGGTCTATAACCACCTGAGGACAAATTAACCAATCAGCCCATGCCAACTGTAACAGCACAGATAAGCCCTATAAAAGCAAGTTTGCATCGGAGCTAAGGGTCCAGATCTTCAGAGCACTAGCTCTTCTGGGACCACTGGCGTAATAAACTTGAGTTCTCCAACTCTCCAAGTGGAGCTTGGTTGCTTGCCAGTAAGATTTTTCTGCAACATTTCTGCAGCATTTCTGGAGGCCCCAACGAGAGTCCAACCACACCAGCCATTTGCACCACCAGACTGGTGGCTCAGTCGGGCTGAGCCAGAGGGGCTCCAAAATGAATGAGGAGGCTGGGTTCTCTTTTGGACTGGCACTCCAACTCTTCGGATGGCCGAGTCTCAACCAGACTGAGAGGTGGGATGGACCAACTCACCAGGAACAGGCACAGATTAAGGTAAAGCCCAAGGGCTCAGCATCCTAGTCAGGTCCCATCTTCAGACAGAAGAAAAACTTGACCACCTCCTAAAATCTTCAGTTAGAAGACACAGGTCAGGGGCTTCCAAAGAGTGGGGAGGCAATGTTTTAACCTCTGGTATGTGAATGTGTGAATGAATGAGTTATCTATCCAGCTTGACTCGGTCAGGTATGAATTAGTGGCTCCATGGTTGGTCACTCATAAAGTCCTCTAAAGGCTATGGGGTCTGAATGGACTCATCTGAAATTCTGTGATGCACGGCATAAGGTCCAGGGTGGCATTGGAGTCACAAAGCTGAGTCCGCTACAGTCAAGCATCACCTAAGCTCCTTTGGGACATGGCCAAATGAGCATCTGAGTGGTCTCCTCTTTGGAGGAGGCACCCACCCTTGTTTGTCTTTACGACACCAATACAGGGTAGGATACACAGGGAGGGGGACAATTAATAACTGATTTGGCTTAAGAATTGTCTATCTCCAAATGGCCTTTTTGACATAGGGGCCCTCGATCAAATTATTTTCTTGAAATTTTAATGTCTATTTCCCCCCTCCATTAGGAAGCTTCCTAAGGCAATAAGGGTGGAGTTTCCTCTAAGCCAACTGTTTTAAATTATATGTTGAAAAATTTTTAGAAAGGTCTTCCAGGGGATTGTGGGGTCAAGACGACCCCAAGAAAACTTTGTACTCTTTGTGAGCTTCTGTGGTCCACCTTTGGAGTAGGATGGTCTTTGGAAGGGACCCTGGAACTCCCCACTGGTAGAGCTGTGTACCAGATAGTGACAGGGACCCCTGGGCACCCAGACCAGTTTTCATACATAGGCTCATGGTTGCAAATCGCTACTGTAGGGCCCACTTAAGCCCAGTTCTACACAAATAGGAAGGGACAGAGTAAAGTACTTGTGGCCCGACCAACCCAGGGAAAGAACAAGGAAAAGCCAGCAAGAGTCATCCACCAAGGGGACCCTAAGGAAGAACCTTTCTTCCCACCACCGTACATCCCAACAGCTCTCCTAGTCCCTACAGGGCCACTCTACCACCAATTTTTGGACAGTCCTCCACCATCGGTGCCTTTGCCACCCCAGCAGTCTGAGCAGCTGCCAAGCCTAAGTCCACAGCATCTTCACTCAGCCACACAGGCAGCCCAACAGCCTGTGGCCATCCAGATGCCTCTCTGAAAGACACAAGGCCCTTTTGAGGTTAGCAAACATGACACACTCCGCTGGGCCACACTGTCCTCTACTATCAGCCTTTCAGCACAACTGACTTCCTCAACTGGAAATAGCACACCCCATCCTCTTTGGAGAAACCCCAGGTGATGAATGATTTCCTTGAGTCCATTGTCCAAACTCATCAGCCTACCTGGGATGACTGTCATCAACTCCTTCTAACTCTCTTGTCATCAACTCCTCCTAATGCTAGATTCTGTCAGAAGCACAAGGATGGCTCCAAGAACAAGCACTGAATAGTGCACCAGACCCTGCACTATGGGCCTTGGGGGCTGTGCCTGACACCAGGACTAATTGGGACTTTGATGTCCCAAATGGAAGAGAGTCTCTCGACAGGTACCAGCAGGCTATACTGTAGGGGGTAAAGGGTGGGGCTAAAAAGCCAACAAACATGTCAAAAAATAGAGAAAGTACTCCAGAAGCCAGAGGAATCACCCACAGAGTTCTATGAGAGTCTATTCAAGGCATTCTGGGTGTATACCCCTTTTGACCCCGAAGCACAAGAAAACCAACATATGGTTAACGCAGCATTTGTGGCTCAACTTTACAGATAGCAGCCTCAAACTTCAGAAATTAGAAGGCTTTGCTGGGATGAATGCCACCTGGCTGCGACCAAGAACCCCAAAAGATAGCTGATAAGTGGATGAAACAAAAGATATACCTGCTGGAAGCCACATTAGGAAACTCAGGCCCCAGGCAGCAGGCTGCTACTCCCCCGCGGAAGGAAAAAAACAAAAGGAGACCACCGCTACACCACAACCAATACACCTCCTGCAAAGAGACTGGCCATTAGAAAAACGAGTGCCCATCGCAGGAGGAAGCCTGAAGGAATTCAATCAACCTTATAAGGGAAAATACCAACCTGAGCCAGTCGCCTAAGACCTTATCAGTCTTGCTGGAGAAGAGTCAAACTAGGAGTTACAGTCACAATAGAAGCAGGGGGCCAATCAATGACCTTTATGGTAGACACCAGGGCAGAACACTCAGTGGAACCATGCCCATGGCTCCCCTCACAGATCAAACAACAACTATTGGTGGGGCCACGGAGGACCAAGCTGCCCTTTCGTTCTACAGACCTCACTTATGTCAGTTAGGGGGCCTCCTAGTGACTCATGAGTTCCTGTACCTACCACAGTGCCCCATCTCCCTTTTGAATAGAAACTTACTAACAAACCTTGGAGCACAGATCGCCTTTGCCCATGGAAAGCCCACCAGTCTCACCCTGGGATGCCAAACTGTGTCTGACAGTGACTGTGCCCAGGGAAGACGAATAGCGCTTTTACTCTCTGGAAAGAAAACAAACAAATCCAACCAGCCTACCAAAGAGTTCCCTGCTGTCTGGGCAGAAAGGGCTCCCAGATCTAGCCAAGAATCACACATCTATTGTGGTGGACCTGAGGCCAGGAGCCACTCCCGTTACACAAAGGCAATATCCTAGTCCCATGAGAAGCACACTTGGAAATTCAGGACCACATTCAGCATTTGCACAATACCGGAATTCTAGCTGAGTGTCAGTCACCTTGGAACATTCTGCTCCTACCGGTCAAGAAGCCTGGAGAGAATGACTACCGCCCCATCCAGGACCTCTGGACTGTCAACAATGCAGTGGTCACCACGCATCCAGTGGTCCCGAACCCATACACCCTCCTGAGTCTTTTACCTGTCCAAGCAAACTGGTTCACCTGCCTTGATCTCAAAGACACCTTCTTGTCCCTCCAGTTATTACCGGCCAGCCAACCTTTGTTTACCTTAGAGCGAGAAGACCCACACACCAGGAGAAAGACACAACTGACTTGGACTCGACTGCCACAGGGCTTCAAGAACTCACTCACCCTGTTTGGCAAAGCACTGGCCACAGATCTTGCTGCCTTTCCCAGAGAGACTTTGAACTGCACTCTGCTCCAGTGTGTAGATGACCTGTTGCTGGAAAGGTACTAGAGCCTTGTTGACCCTACTCTACTATGGGATACAAGATGTCATAGAGGAAGGCTCAAAACTGCAAAAAGGTGGTCAGATGCCTTAGGTTCATCACCTCAGAAGAACATTGGACATTTGGATGTGAAAGGAAACTGGCCATCTGTTCAATACCTTAGCCAAATACTAAGAAAGAGGTCCATGATTTTCTAGGGGCTGCCGGATTCTGCCAGATCTGGGTACTAGGTTTCTCTGAAATTGCCAAGCCACTGTATGAGGCCACAGCTGGGTCCAATAAAGTCTCACAGGAATGGAGCTCCAGACAAGAAAAGGCCTTCAGAGAAATCAAGAGACTTTTAAAGACCAGTGCCCCAGCATTAGGACTACTAGACATGACACAGGACTTTAACTTCTTCGTACATAAGAATCACACTGCATTGGGGGTCCTCACACAAACAGTCGGGCCATGGCAGCACCCGATTGCATATATGTTCAAATGGCTAGATCTGGTGGCCACGGGATGGCCACCATGCCTCCAGGCCTTAGCTTCCATGGTAACCCTGGTCAGAAAAGTGGACAAGCTCATGCTGGGACAGGATATACATTCAAAGGTCCCCCATACTGTCACTGCATTAATGAATAACCAGGGACTCAAGTGGCTGACCAATGCCAGAATAACTCATTATTAGGGACTGCTTTGCAAAAATCCACGTGTCCACATCAAGACTGTGCGAATGTTGGCCCCTGCTATTTTTCTGCCCACTGAGGAAGGACCTGCCAACCATGATTATGAGGCAGTCACGGATGAAGTCTATTCGAGCAGGCCAGACTTGACTGACATTCCTCTTCAGAACCCAGAACTAATATTGTTCACCAATAGGAGCAGCTTCATCCATGAAGGATGGCACAAAGCTGGCTATGCAATTACAACCACAGATGAGGTCATTAGAGCTGAGGCTCTCCCACGGGCTGGTCAGCACAGCAGGCCGAACTATGGGCACTCATCTAGGCACTGCTGTAGGCTGAAGGGAAATGGGCCAATATCTATACTGACTCAAGATACACCTTTGCTACTGTGCATGTACATGAAGCCATTTATAAAGAGAAGGGACTACTGACAGAAGGAGGAAAAGAAATCAAGAACAAAGAGGAAATTCTTCAACTGTTAGAGGCAGTCTGGAAGTCTTCTCAGGTGGCAGTCATTCACTGCGAGGGCCACCAGAGAGGAAGCAACCCTGTCAGTAGGGAAAACCAACTGGCTGACCAAGCAGCTAGGGAGACTTTCAACCAACCAAATGCTACAACGGGTCCTGAACCAGTCTCTAAGGTTCTCTTAGCTCCAGAATTGCCTCTGTCCCCTACATACACCAAGGAAGAACCATGAGCCTTAAGCAAAGGGGCAACCAAGAGAAAGGAGGGCTGGTGGGAGCTTCTACATCACAAACTCTTTATTCCTGTTGCGGTGGCAGCTCAGCTGGTAACACAACACCATGAGTTGACTCACCTAGAGAAGACTACTTTAGAAAGCCTGTTCGGTCGCTACTATTTCATACCCAAGCTCCCAACCCTGTGTGCCCAGATCAGTGCTAGATACATAACTTTCACACAAAACAACATCAGCCAAAGGCCAAAATCCAATCCTGGGTGCAAATAATTGAGACTATGCCCTTCGAAGACCTAGAAGTGGACTTTACGGAGGTCAAGGCCTGCTGGGGCCACCGATACTTGCTTGTGTTAGTTTGTACCTATTCTGGATAGGCTGAAGCCTTCCCTACATGCACTGAATGGACACAAGAAATAACTAGAGCCTTGTTGAAGGAAATTGTTCCAAGATACAGGCTGCCCCTCTCTATAGGATCTGACAATAGGCCTGCCTTTGTGTCTGAGATAGTCCAGACTCTGTCCACAGCTCTGAGAATCGGGTGGAAGCTCCACATAGCTTACAGGCCACAAAATGCAGGGAAAGTTGAGCACATGAACCAGATTCTCAAAAATACTCTAGCTAAGCTTTTTCAGGTAACCCAGTTACCTTGGGTTGACTTGCTGCCTTTGGTTCTACTCTGTGCACAGTGCACCCCAAGGCCTTTGGGCTACTTCCTTTTTGAAATCTTTTATGAGCGACCTCCCCCAGTGATAGGAAAGCTAAAAGGAGACCCTCGACTGATAGCTGACTTAGAAATGTCCCAACACCTTCAGGTCTAGGGAGAATCCTCTACTACATCACCCAGAAGACCCTAGAAAGAACCCCTATCCCCTTAGGGAATGGGGTCTACTTCTATTGGCTAGGAGATGAAATATGGGTTAAGGATTGGAAGAAAGAGCCACTCCAGTCGATCTGGACAAGCTCTCACCCTGTTATATTAGCAACTCCCACTGCTGTTAAGGTTGTAGGTGTCACCTCGTGGACCTAC
Organism: Rousettus aegyptiacus; assembly: GCF_014176215.1. NCBI lineage: Eukaryota > Metazoa > Chordata > Mammalia > Chiroptera > Pteropodidae > Rousettus > Rousettus aegyptiacus. Next base: position 24,388,884 of record NW_023416311.1, on the reverse strand, counting down.
CACAACCAGGTAAAGAGTATGACACCTCTAGAAACGGAAGACATGGACTGCAGAGCCTCTTCCTGATTAGCTACTCCAAGTCACGTTCTGGAGGCAGCAGAGATCCACCTGAAACCTTCAACCCTGTTCTGACCACCCTGGAAGCTGCCAGTCTAAACATGGCAGAAGCTTGATGATCGACCATACAGATTGTCCAAATGTGTTGTTATCTGCCTATCTCCATCTTCTGCCTGGATGGGGACTTGGCTGTCCCCATCCCCATCTGGTATTGGGCAACAAGTAACATGAACCTTCACCCCAAGGATTAGAGAGGCTGCCCGTTTGAACTGATGACTATAGAAAATGTATTTGATTTCCAAATTACTGACATGACTAAAGGCCCACTGATAGAATGGGAAATTAAGCTCTTAATGTCCTACAGAACCAACTTAACCGAGGCAGCCTCTCCTGAGCCTCCAATTTGGGGACCAATATTAACTTATACAAATCTTAAGTTTCATGCACCTCTTTGTATCAAGAGAAGTCAAGACCCAGGACAGAACCAAAATTTAGGCTCCCTTGAAGATTCTCGTTCAGTGAATTCTCATAGAAATAGAACCCTCAAAGGACTGGTCTAGTTTCCAAGTAGCACGGCCTGCTCCATTTAAGAAACCTGTACTATTCTCATAGAAACCCAATGCAAAGACTACAGGGTTACTAAACAAAAATTCAAGTTACTTTCAAGGGAAGCCAAATGATTGGTTAAGCATTTTTCCTTGGGAATCCCACTCCGAAACCTCCCAAGAAGAATGTCTACTGTTACCAGCATATAAAACTTCACTGAATGGGTATGTATAGTTACTAAGAGAAATGTTTTCATTGGGTAAATAGAACCTCTGGGGCATCTCAGGATAATTCTTATGGGCCCTTCCAACCCCTAAGAAGGGCAGTTCTAGTAGGAGCACTTTTGACCCAGGAATCTGAAAACAGCAAAAGACCAAATGATTGCCATTTTACTATTGAGATGAATTTTTGCCTTGGAACCCCAGATATCTTCTTTCTTCGTGGAACCAATTCATTTCTCCATCTCCTGGCTAACTGGACAGGGACCTGTGCCCTGGTTTACTTGGCCCCTGAAATAAACATCGCTCCCAACAACCAGTCTGCGACTATCCCTCTAACACACACAAGAATGAAACAAGCGATATAATTCATTCCCCTTCTTATAGGCTCCGGTGTCACCACAGGAATAGGCACTGGCACAGCTGGCCTAGCCTCATTCTTGTCTTATTACCAAAGCTTATCCAAAGACCTATTTACAGCTTAGAAAACATATCCAAAAGCATTGTCACTTTACAAAGTCAATTAGATTCCTTAGCAGGAATAGTTTTACAAAACCGGAGGGGACTTGACCTTCTAAAGGCCAAAAAAGGAGGGTTATGCTTATTCTTACAAGAAATATGTTGTTTTTATGTTAATTAATCTGGTATTGTTAGAGATGCAACCAAGAGGCTTACAGCCAGAGTCTCAAAAATCTGCTGACAATTGAATGAGTCATGGGGATCCTGGTCCAGAATATGGAGCTGAGAATCCTGGCTTCACCTACTTATAGGTTCTCTCCTCATTCTCTTCATAGCTCTCTTATTTTGTCCCTGTGTCCTGAACTGTCTTGTCAGGTTTGTCTCCTCACACTTACAATCCATAAAGTTACAAATTGTTATGACATCCAGGCCACCCTTATACCAGCTCCTAGGACAAGAAAATCAAGAGGTTGATGCCCTATAAGAATTTAAATGGCATCAAAAGTGGGGAATAAAGAGGAATTTTCCACTCGAAAGGCTAACCTTATAATCAGCTCTTTGTTCTGCTTCTTTAGATATGCTTGCCACATAGGCCGAAGGACATTGAAATTAACTAAAGATTCATCCTCCCTTCTGCTTATTCTGACTAGATAACAGATGTGTTGCCCAAGTTCCTGTCTGAAAATCTCATGCTCTGTGATTACCTGTAACCCATAGCAACTCCTGCACCTGAAACCGCTTAAGGACAAATTAACCAATCAGCCCAGGCAAACTGTAACAGCATGGATAAGCCCTATAAAAGTAAGATTGAATCTGAGCTCAGGCCCAGATCTTCAGAGCGCTAGCTCTTCTGGGACCGCCGGCATAATAAACCTGAGTTTTCCAGCACTCTGAGTGGTGCTTGGTTTCTCGCTGGTATGATTTTTCTGCAACATTTCTGCAACACCATCAGTAGACCCACTGTATGAAAGAGGAAGAAATTTCCAGTGAAATTTCACATTTATTTGTTCCTTCAGCAAATCATCTGGTTTATTCTGACTGAACACAGACTGGTACCTAAAAATGAGGTGCTTCCATAACACAAACTTTAAATACGTGGAATTAGCTTAGGATTTATGGGGCCTACAGTAAGGAAACCATTATTGGAGGCTTGAAAAATGACAATCCCTGTTATTCAGGGCTGAAATATGTGGTAAAACTGTTACCTGCTATGACCTAGAATGCAGGTAATATCTTATAGCTCTACAGAAAGAAATCGCAAGACAAAATTTGTGTGTTGATGTCTATTGGCTTCATTTATGCAGGCAACGCAAAAAAAGTAGCTCAGAAAATAAATCACCAGTTTACAAGCAGGAATAAATACAAAGGCAGAATTCCAAAATTCAGAGACCTGTGGATTTGGAAGTGGAAATATTAGAGATAAAATAGAGATGGACAAAGGCTAATTAAGTCTTGAAGCAAGAATCAAATCAACATTTTGGCCTTATACCCACTGTCGATATTACTGAATGTCCTTGCAATGATGCTTGGAGGCTCACCTTCACATAAGGAACCAGAAAAAATTGTGCACCCATGGTTGAGGGGTCTGTGGGCCTAATTCTAACACCCAGGAGTCTCCTCATTCTCCTGGTATGTGCCTGGTTCCCTGTATTATCTCATTTCTTGCCTCATATCCCCAGTCCCTGTCTTTATTCTCTGTTCAAAATTCCAGGGTGTTATCTCCCTACTTTGCTCCCCTACCAACCTTCTGTCCTTCTGGGAACTGAAGTCCTTCTCCTGAGCCTTAGTCCCTATGATTCTGTCTTTACCAGCTCCTGCCAGGCCTTTGGGACTCTAAAACCTGAGCCTGTGAAAATGGCCATGGTCAGACAATACTGAATCTATGACATTTGCCTGTGACTCACCAACACACTCCCAACACTACCATCTTTCTAGGCTTTCTGAATTGTCTTCTGTCAAGGACTGGCCAGTTCTCAAGCTACAATTCAGGGAGTATCTCAGTCACTGAGACATGGTTTGCATCAGTCCAGTGTTCTTCAGGAGCCCTGCTTCTGATCTTACCTTTGTCCAAACCTGATGCCGAAAGCTGATCACCATAATCCAGATGGTACCTCACAAGGGCAAAGTGCAATAAGATCACCACCTATCTCTAATACTTAAATGCTATTAATGCAACTTGAAATTCCATGGGCTGTTTTACCAGTTTTGAGCCTTTCAATGAGCTATCTACTCGCCCTTCAGCACACTGCCAGCTCCTGTTCCTAGCTTTGTTGCTTTGTTACACCCACATTCTGAACCTTTCCTTTCTTCACTTATTGTACTTTATTTCCAGACTTTTGCAGATCCCTCTCCTCTAGGCCTCACAGTCTGCTTTTAAACTCTTCTGATGTAACCTTTGGCTCCATTTCCAAGCCATCATTTTTACTTTCTCCTTAAATAATAGCTACTTCTAGCAAATGGAAAACCCACCTCAAGTCAATCTGGCTCATGAGCCCCTCCTGGGATGATTCATGTGTTGACTTTCCCACAGAGTACATCTCAACTCAGAGGAAAGAAGTTCGACCCTTGCCAGATTGTGGGCTCAGAATGAACTCGTGGTCAACAAAAATGCCCAGGTATTTTTCACATGAACAGCTTCCCATTATGCTATATCCAAGCATTCAATTTGTTATACCTACATGTAATATTTAATAACTTACTTTAGAGCCATCGTTCACAAAATTAAATTATTTATACTCCTTCATTAATGACACTAGTATAGTGAGCAAGAGTTGTCCTCTTCTGACTTATTTTGTTAATATTTATCTATACATCTTTTCATTTATACTTTTAAATGTAGTGAAATTTCATAAACCCACAGTTGTGCCCCAAAATGAGACAATTAAAAATAATATAAACTACTTGTGTATCCCTTCCTTATCCCATTGGTCTACAACTGGTGCTGGTACAAGAAAATTGCCGTGCTGACTTAACCTGATCATTTCTTTCCTCTTTAACTGCAAACAAATTGCCAGATGCCTGCCTGATCTGACTTTGGGCAATTTTTAACTTTTGTTCTCTCATGACCCTGGCGCCAGCCCAAGGATCCTTGTTATTTGGCCACTCAGGGTCATGGGCCTGAGGTGGCAATATTCTTTAAGTCTGAGATTTGGGACTGATATCTATTCCCCATGACTTCCCATCTGATCTTTTTTATCTTTATTTCCACAAAACATCAATTTGCAAATGTCCCATTTTAGAATGTGTTTAATCTTTAGAAAAACCCAGTTTGGTTCTTTTGAATCTGAAAGTTTAAGTACACATATCCATTTTACTAACTACATGAGAAATTACATCCTGATGTGTCACCTCTGACATTAAGTTGCCTGGCTCATACACCTGCACAATTGTCAATTGTCTAATTTTTCTTCACGATCAATAGAAACCTGAGAAAAGATACCTTAACATCTGTTGGGATTTCAGGCAACTCATTATAAGAATTCAGCACCTGGGTTACCTATCGAGAATCTCTCAGCTTTCCCTAGGAAGAGGGTTCCTAGGGAGCTCTATACTCATCTGTTCATGGGAGAGTTGATACAGCTAAGTCTCGTAAATGTCAAAGGAAAGTGCATTCAAGATGCTCCCTTTGGTACACTTTAAAGGGAACAAAATTCATTCTTAAAAGGCACTAAGGCAATATATGAAGGGTAATACCATAATAAGCATTTATATATAAAGAGGTATAGAAAGACAGAGAAAAATAATGTGGAAGAAGTAGAGAAAGGGAAGAAAGAAGGAGAGAAAGAATGAATGAAGACAGAAAGAGAAGATTAACCTAAACTGCGCCGAGCAAGCTATCCATTGAAATCTGCTCAGGACACTCTAGAATGCATTGTCAAGCCATATGCTAGGCTCTGCAAAGAACACTGAAAGAGTATGAGACAAGGGGGGCTGGTGTCTGTCATCAAGCTTATAATCACATGGTGAAGAGGGGCTGTTTAAACAAATGCTTGTGAATTAATCAAAGGACTATCAAAAGAGTATAAACACCATAGACTGGTAAGCCTACTCATTAGCTCAGCCCCATAAATATCAATGGTTATATACATAATGGAGAGATATGGGTCATAGATCACATTACACTGCTGAAATGTAATACCGATAAAATCTTATTACTGTTAATAAATTTTCATCATAGATAAGTGCTTTGGACAACAAAGTTATTGTCATACTATGTAATTGGTCCATAGTAAGCACATGTTTTGATCTGAAATAAATCAGCATAAAATATTTTATAACACATTATCTTTAATATCAACAACAAAAATGTTTCTCTTATTTATGACTATTAAAATATAATTAAAAAGCAAAATATAATTTAAAAGTAAATTTTTTCTGCTTTGTTCTACTCACACTGCCCACTCCCCTTCCTCACCTCTCCCCTCCATAGAGGAAAAAAAAATCAAGTGACTCTTACTTTAGCTGAATTATTCTTAACGTGGTCATCCTATCATTAAGTGTCAGTTAATCTGCAGATGTCCTCACTTCTTTCAAATAACCAACACAAGCCTACACCCAAACTCAGAAGCTCATACCCATAGAAGTAAGACTACATAGAATTTTTAAAGGACTTGGAACAATACAATGCCAAAATCTGATTTTGAAAATTGAACAAACTGATTAATCAACCAAAGAATTAAAAAACAAATTAATATAAGAGTTTGGGATCCAGTGAGAAAATTTGAATTGGGCACACCACTAACTCCAGCCTTCACCAGAGACTCAAAACACTTCCTTTTACTTTTTGGTTCACTAGAACAGTTGGTTTTCAGTTCTATGTCATTTCTCTTTTGCAGACAGAGAATATGCCTTCTAGCAACACACTTACATTGACAGGGAGGCTATCACACAGAGTATGGGGTAAACAGATTATGCTGCTGGTTTTGAAAAGTTGAGTTCTTGTTAATTAGTAGGAAGGCAGGGTGGCCCTCAGATAGCTAAGGAGTCCGAAATTATGCATTAAGTGCAGTTTTTCATTTCCTCGATATGAAATACTCACTACAATATATTTAAGGGCTCATATGTGAGTTCTAGTGTCTAGAAAGATGGAAAAAGGACAAAATCATAAAGCAAAATCTAATAGTTTGCTAGTTTTGAGGTATAAGCTAAGTATTTTATAATTTATCGTGTTTCTTTAAAAGGCATGATAAGCAGGGGTTTTATTTTTCTTATCCAAGCTTTCCTTCTTGTTCTAAACAGCAATAACAATTCCGATGATTATGAATGAAAATACATAGTCCCTGGTGGGATCAAGCCTTCTAATTCTACTTCATCTTATTCATAAATCTTCCTAGGTAAGCTCTCAGTTGAATTCTAGTCTTGAAGTATTCAGTGGAAACTGCATTGAAATATCATGTGAAATAAGGGAGAGCCTGTAATACACATTTAGTATTCTTTCAATCTGCTGTTCTATGTCATGCCTTCCTAATCCTTCTCCCTACCCTAAACTCAGTAATCCCTTTAGTCTCACACACACACACACACACACACACACACACACACTAAATAATCCCTTTCTTTCTTTTATGACAGAAGAAATTTTTCATCATATATAACTCATTCCATAATAAAATACCTTTTTGAGTTATTTTTTAAATGAACAGTTGCTTTCAAGAAAAATTATAAATAGTACCACATTAATTGGAACCAAACCTCAATAATTTTATATATGTGAGAAGAATACCATATCTAATCCCTTATGAGCACAGATAATTTCAACTGTTATCGCAGTCATTCTTCTACCCTGAGGGTATGGGTGGCCCATTTCTAAAGCAGGTGTATTTAAAGGAGTTTGGTTTAAATGGGACCAACTTAAAATGAATTAGCAAATGAAACCCAGGGACACATTTGGGTAGGAATGAGGAATACAAATAGGGTAAGACTTGATTGAAAATGTAAGAGATGCTTGAATTCAACGAAGATAAAAAAAATTATTTTGTTCTGCACCTTCCAACAGTGGGCAGTAAACAGATTCATGTCAGACACAGAACAGTTAAAAGAACAGGGAGAATGATTTGTCTAGAGGAAGGGTAGAGATAAGAAACCAGGGTTTGAGAGTCAGGAAGAAGGGAAAAGTTGAAAGAAGAAAGAAGACAGAATTGAGAGTAAAAGGAGACAGAGAAAGAATAATAAGGTCATTTTCTTAAATATTTGTAGGAAATAATATATTAAAAAACAAAGCCAACTTAATATATGAGGCCCCAGAGAGAAGAATTAGGACAAAGAGGAATAGTTTCAAGGAACAGATTTTTGGCTCTCTAAAAGAAAGTACTTTGTGTTCACCAGAGTTAATATAGGATATGTTATAAAGTAATGAGTACCCCTTCAGAAAAATTATCCAAGCAGAGGCTGGGTAACATCCATTCTGGCTCTCCTCAAAGAGATTGTCCCAGAAACACTGAGATTCTGTTATTTTGTAATCACATCAATAGATGGTAAAATGTATAACGCAAAGGCGATATAGTCAATTCTCATTATTCTCAGTAGTTTTGCTCTATAAAGTTACCATGAATATAGAATTAGTAAAAAATGCACCATTGCTTCTAGGAAAAAGCAGGGTTAGTTTCTTGTAAACTTCTGATCACATTTTTGTCAACCAATCAATACATACCCTGTTTGATATGTGTTTCTATTTAAAGACATCTTATTTAAAATACATTGTTGATTCATTAACATTGAACTCATGGCCAACACTATCACTTATGTCTAAACAAGGCTTATCTGACACACGTATTTTCATCATGAGGCATCTCATAGCTTTCTTGCACTTAGGAACATTAGACAGCATGACAGCATTAGTGCTTGAAGGCCATTTTAAACAGTGAAATCACCAAAAGAATGAACAGAAATGCAAAAAAGGGGGGGGGAGCACGGAATAAATGGTGTAAAGGACACTTGCATACAGTATGAGTGCTGAAGCAAAAGGCAGTGTCATCTTGTTCAAGCTCAGCTGGAAACACGCATATTGGGCAATTCAAATTTTCCACCACTTAGCACATGTCTGTGGATGGCTGTGAAAATACCATGAGTATTGATTTTTGGTTTACAAATACATTTTAGTGAGAGGGTGAATTCACAAATATGGAATCCATGAATAATGATAATCCCCTGAAGTTGTAGAGAGAGGGGAGCAATAATGGGTTAACTGGCCACCTAAAGGACTCTAAACAGTACTATTTCCAAAAAAGTCTGCTTCCAATTCCATAACCTGCCATTATAGAGCAGGAGACAGTAGGGTTTGCACTTTGCCTGACTGTAACTGTCAGTCCCACTGGTCACAGGCTAGGCAGGCAGACAATATCAAGGCCCATGGACACAAGGGTTAAGAAACTTTGCTGTCAGGTAACAACTGAAATCTTCCATGAGGCCAGAAGAGCTGGTCACAAATGGAACAGTATAGGTGGACTTATAAGGACACCTTTGTTTCTGCCTTATCCCTCTTCACTTCAGAAATCCAGGGACCTCTGTTCTGCAAATTGTGGATAGTGTGAGCACTCTGGGTTGGCCCAGATGACGAAACTGGGACTTAGAATTGTGAAGTGATGAGTCTTCAAACAAATTAATGGAAGACCTTTCAACTTTCTGGCACCACATCTGGTCATCAGAATGCAACTTTCTCAGGATTAGGAGGATTATCTACACTCTCAGTAACATCAGATTTTGTCCCACAATGGACCAAAGTACCTCACGGGAACTGTCCTATCTGTGAGTATCAGCATTCATACTTACCTCCTCACATTTATACACATCTCTGAACTAAAAACATCATTCTCATCAGAGTCTCATTAATTAAAAGATAAAAATATGGGTTTCACATTTCTGGAAACAAGCAGAAACATAAAGATATGAAAATAAAAAGCTTTTTAATTTTTTCCCCAAATTCTAACGATGTGGCTGGAAGACAAGATCTTCTTATAAGAGCAGTGGACCTATCTCATCTGCCTCTAACATCCTGCAAGGGGGTGTGGTTTCCTTATTATTAAAGAAAACAGTGTTTTCCTTTTTGTGGATTTTAATGTAATGATGTGTGCACACTCATTATTAGTTCTAATGGGTTGCAAGAATAGAGGCCTTGGGAGTTAAAATAATGTGCTAAGAAAATATGGTCCCGATTAATTCTCTGGGGTTGGCTGAGGACTGGATGGTGTAAAGGACAAGGCCAGCAAGGAGTGGCCACTTGGGCTAGTGTGGCAGCCTGAGCATTTCTTTCCAGCTGCCACCACATGAGGAACTTCCTTTCATCTCAGAATCTCCAATGGGGTCCAAGGCCACTGTGACTAGAATGCTGGGGGCAATGTTCACACTCTTGTCTGTGCTCGTGGGAGTGGCACTCACATGGACTATAATATGAATGCTTCCTCTTGGAGTCCTGCAACCCTGTGGTGGTGACTTAAAGATGAATATCAGTGCTGAAAGGAACTTGGTGGCTGCCTGACTTCTCACTTGTATATAGTCCTTCACACTTTCACAAGAGATAATTTCTCATTGTCACAAAGAATCACCTTCACTTTCTAGACCTAGACCCCGTTTATCACTCCAGGCTCATCTTTTGCTATCCCTCATTTATATTGAGGTTGTTTCTGTTTGTTTTTTGTTTGTTTTGCTATTTCTTCAGTGAATCAGATTCTTTTCAAAAGCCAGAGCCTTCACCTTTGTGCCTCCCTTCACCTAGAATACCCTTTTCCTTGCTCATCGTCTGAGTGTCTCTGACTTCTTCAGGGATCAACCATAACATCACCAGCTAGCTCTTTTAGCTGAAGTCACAGAAACCCAGACTCAACTGGATTAAAATATAACAAAAGTGTATTATCCCACAAAGCAGAAAGTCTTAAGATAAAGGAATTCTCAGGCTGGTGAATTAGGCTGCTCAACTCTGTCATTAAAGACCTTGGTTTTCCCAACTTTTTGCTCCACATCCATTGTCTGTCTTCTCAGTTCCTTGGTGGTCATAAATGGCTGCAACAGGTCTGGGCAAAATACGAGGTCATAACATCCAGAGGCTCTCTCTCTCCCCCCGTGTGTCTTTCTCTAAGAGCGATTAAACATTTCTCAGAATTTTCCATCAGACTTTCTCTCAATTCTCAGTGACCAGTATTGTATAACAAACCCATGCTTCAATCAATCACCAGCAAGGAAGGGATTACCGTGATTGGATTAGTGAAGTACAGATCACAGGGACAGAATGAAGTCTGCTAGAAAAGAGGATAGGGTTGGGCTGGCAACCAGCATCGTTTTCTACAAACCACCTCCACATATGCTGCTGTAGGTGAACATGCACTGCCACGGCTCCCTATTATTTCCTCTCTCAGAAATCTGAACCCTCTGTATCACAATTGACTGTTGAGCTACATGTCAACACATTCATCTTTGAGCTTCTTAAAGCTAGACATGATGGCTTATCTTTACATCCGAGGACCTAGTTTTCCTACTCAGAGCTTAATAATGAATGAGTAAATGAATGAATGAATGAATACATGAATAAGTGCATGAATGATAGCTATTTGGTACATAGGTAAACAACAACCATATAATAAAGGCATTCTTTTTCCCAGTTTACACTTGTTGTACTTGGAGAAATTTCCCTTTAGAAAGAGTGAAATCTTTATCTATAGTTACATAGTACAGAGCAGAACCAGACTTAACTTCAGAGTTTTTGTTTCTACATTGAATGTTAGATCTAACAAAAATGAGGGGAAAAACGTATCAAATAGCCTGCCCAGTGTCCCAGAGTAGCAGTACTGCAAATTTTTAAAAATAATTTTATTAATGTGCACAAGGATCATTTACAATTTTAAGTATAGATACACATGGATCATCTTAAGACTCTTTTTCCATCTGACTCAATTCTTACCCTGCCTTCAGCTTTTTTCATCCCAGAAACATTTATATAACAAATAGGCCTCGATCTTTTGAGGATTCATTTTGCAATCCTGACAAATTAAGGACCCTGAAGAATCAATTATTTTTACTTATCTCCCAGGCTGAAGGGGAGGAAGCCCTACATTTCTGGAACTTTGGCTTTGAAACCTCTTGAAAGCTTTACAGAAAAGCCAAGGGAATTAGACAATAGGATTCTTTCAAAACAGTAGGATTTAAAGGATCTTATTACCTACTTTATAATCTTACCTTAAGGCTGTAGGAAGTATTAATTGGAGCAAAGACATCCAAAAGGGAACAGCTACTGTAAGTCATCTCCATTGTTGAAATGTGCTTTTTATCTCTTTAATTTGTTACGTTGCTTCACCCTCTATCCAACTCCTGAATCCCTGGTGTATATTTTTTTTCTGGCACAGACAAGGAAAAAATAAAAGAGAGCAAGGCCAAGTGAATCAATGGTACTTCAAATCTCATTTCCTGCCCTGATCAGTAGTTGATCTCTTCAAAAGAAGTGGGATGGAGAACAGAGCAGGCAGACTCTATGCAACTAGAAAAACTCACTCCAAGTATCTTGAGAGGAAACTTACATGTGGCCTGCACACCCAGGATCCAATTCTTACTAGAAATAATGTACTGTTTCTTTATGGAAAATGTGAAATGCTTTAAAATAGGTTGGAATGGCTGTAAATCCTTCTGGTATTGAAAGCTGGATATGCGAATCGAATCTCGTTTTTCACGGGCTGGGCTTTGGGGACCATTTTCAACCCACTCACATATTTTCATAGTGAAATTAGAAATACTTCTTATTTTTTATTTGAAGTAATAATCTTTAGCCAAAAAAAAAAGTTGTAATCCCACAGAAAATGGTAAGGGAAAAGGGAGCTTCAATCTTTAGAAAAAGAACAAAAAGGAAAATCAACTCCTATTTTAGGAAGATTTATCTTGGTATAAGTTCCCCTCTCAAATTGTAAAAGTTTTCTGAATGCATTAAGTTAGCATATAATTCCTTTTTATTTTTCTATAAGTGCTACCATTCTGAGGGATACTATAATATTTCTCAAATTACAATTCTTGTATTAATCAAAAAAATGCAGATTTCTGGGTGTCACTCCCAGATCTATTGACTCTGAAGCTCCAAGGAATAAGGCTAAAATTAGAAATGTTTGAAGCTTCTTAGATACTTGTTATCAGGCTAACATTCTAAAACAATTGGCATAGTGAATATATCCATGGGCTTTGGAGTCAGAAAGAACAGAATTGAATGCTGAGACTACTGCCACCTTAATAAAAAAGAGAAGTCGACTACTATGAGAAAAGCAGACATGTTTAATCTTTCTTGGTTTAACTAGGTAAACAAAAGAAATTTATGAAGATTGGTGGCTCCAAAATGTCAGTTTCACAAACATTTTATAGATCATAACCAATCAACTCTATTTAATAAAGAGCCCACTGCCCTTTTAGGGCAATGCTGTGTTCAGCGTAACTGCCTTGCATGACTTTTGCTTCAACTCCCAAGATTCCACTATAATTTATGAGTTAGGCATGCCCTTTGATTCTCACCAGTTCTGCATATATGTCTACATGATGGACTCTACAGAATAACAGCTGCTAGTGAAAGGCAACTTGGATTGAGACATTCAACCTCTCTGATTATTTTGACACATTTTGACAGATTCTAAATTTGAAAATAGCCAGAGTGCTGACCCAAGAAAACCTGAGACCTGAATTCCCGAGTCTATTTTCTGAGTCCGGTTGACACTCAGCAGAGCCAAGGCCCCCGCACGTAGTGGTGAATTGGGTTAAAGAATGGATTTGTGTATGGTGGACAATTTGTTGATGGACAGAGGAGAGGGGGGTTGAGAAGTTGGGAGAATGGGGTAAAGTGTTGAAGAAGTACAAATTAGTAGTTGATAGTTGGGCATGGAGAGCATGGCAGAGGGAATGCACTTAGCATTAATATGATGGCTAAGTGGAGGGACAGGGGAGGAAGGGAGCAATTGGGGGGATCGTTTTATGAACATTATAGATGTCTAACCAATGCACTGATACTTGAAACTAATTTAAATAAATAAATTTATAACAACAACAACAACAACAACAACAACAAAAGAATAGATTCGTGTATTTATTAAGCTTGCCTGATTGCAATAATAGAAAACAACTTGAGGAGCTTAAGTAGATGGTGATGATAATGATGATGATGATGCATTTCAGAGAATCCAACAAAAAGCTACCAACTAAATGAAAAGAAAGATAGGGATTCAGGGCTGCTTTCAGGTTTTAAGCAAGAATTGATCGGTCTTTGTTCCAGGACCCTGATATTACTTGACTCTGCTCTCAGCATTCACTCTCTCAAAAGAAAAACTCTAATGAGCCTCTTCAGTCACTTTCTCCCTGGCTCAATGTGTCATGGCCTGGAGGGAAGTGTCACAGATGGAAGCATGGGTGTTCTTAAGGCTCAGCCCAATGAGTGGGGTGGCCCATTCCCAAAACAGAAATCCTAGGCAACCCTATTGGAATTTATCGTGGTCTAAAAAACATACAATCAAGTAGGGTGGACTGTAAGTTTCCAGCAGTCTGGCAGCCTGTTGAGGGCAGGATCTATGCCTGATCCATCTCTCCAACATCTCCACAAGGGCTCAGTGGCTGGGAACACTGGTTTTGGACACAGCATACCTCACTTTGAATGGCCAGTCTGCCTACCTGCCATCTGGCTTTGGACATGTCTCTTAACTTTCAAGAGACTGTCTATTCATCTATAAAAAAAGGATAGTACCAGTACCTAACTCTCGGGTTGCTACAAGGGTGAAATGGGAACACCAGCATCTACCTCACACAGATACCACCAACTTGTCTGCAGCCTAGTTGGAAAAGTACAGACCTCATTAACTGACAGTACCAAGACTGTTTTTCAACCTGAACTTGTTAAATAATAAACAAATTGCCCCTTTAAATCTGAAAAAGACATTACAATGGGAGAATCTCCAAAGTCCAAAGTTTCCAAAGAAGGCCTTAGAAACGAGGTGTACTCCATGATGAACCAATCTCAACCCCCTTCCAATATAGCTTTGAGATCTCAGAATAGCCACTCTCATGCTCTGCTTCTGCTGTAAGAATTATTCAAATGCTTAAATGCTTACTTGGTACAATGTAGTGAGGTATTGGCTGGAGTCTTTCCCTCTCACTGAGGGCTAGAAATAGTATCAGGGCTTAGAGTTCCACTAAAGGGGAAGACCAATTTCCATGCCCGCAAAGTACCTGGAGAGGCCAGACATAGGTAGGACTTAGCTTCAAGGAGGCCCATGATGCATAGGGCCAAGCTCTGGGGCATCAACAGCCAAGCTTTCTGTCATCAGAGAAGACTATAGGGTATTGCTGAGCAGTGCTCAACAGCACTCCAAAAGGTATCATGGCTACCCCAGGGGCATAGAATCCTACCCTGGTTTTGGTGGAACTATGTAAACCCTTGAATTCTTATATAGTCCAATGGGGAGACATCCTAAATGTCAGACATCTCAATGACTTTGGTCAGCTGGAGTCATGAAGTTTAATTTAAATTTTTTATTTCAGAAGTGTGACATGTCTTGCACCTTTTTTACAGTGGAGTAATCCCTCTTTAATACACACTCCCTTCTCAATGGAAATCTCAGCAGCTCCATTTGGTGACAGAGACCAGACCAAGCAAAGTATGGGGTTGGAGATGAGCAGTAATTTAACTCTTTAGGTGGCTTCAACCTCATGCTCCTCTGTGTTTCTGGCTGCAGAATGCAAGCAGAGTCTGGTTGGAATGAGCCCATAGCCCCTGCTTCAACCCACAGGAAACCAGTAGGGCCTAGACAGAGGACCCAGGGCACCTAAGGTCCAGGAAGAGAGAAACCAGGAGAGGCTATTGGAAAGAGGCCAGCAGGAGAATAAATAGGTGGAGAGAAAAAGGGAGGCCTAGGTAAGAGCAAGAGTAACTAGCTGCAAAGGGCTTGAATTACAGAAATAACTCCAAACCAAGATCTTAAAAATTATATTAATAATCGTTAAGTTTTATGATGATCTAGGTACTGTGCTAAGCACTGTATATACATGAATCTCACTTAATTCCTCAAATGACCCTGCCAAGTAGTATTAAGAATTCCCCTCTAAAGAGGAAAAAGAAAAGCATAAAGTTTATCCAAGATAACCCAGCTGGTAAGCAGATGACTCACCTCCTGAGGTTACTTGGGCAGATCTAATCCAAATAGGATGGAACACTGGCTGAGGTGAGTCTGCCATGAGGGATAGGAGCCAGACCCGTCTGAAGTCTTTTCCCATCCTTCTTCAAGAGTAACAGAAGTAGCAAACAGAATTGATTCAAAGTACAGTCCATTCTAGCTGTTCATGGTACTCATATTCTATAAAGTCACTGCAAATGCCAAATTAGCAAATACTGAGCCGCCGCTCATTGCTCGTAAGGGAAATACAGTTAGGTTGCTGTGAACCACTGGTCACAACTTTTTTATCAACCAATCAACATACTACCTTGTTTTACAAATATATTTCTGTTTAAAGACACTTTATTTAATATATGTTGTTGACTCATTAAGGTTGAATTCACAACCAACAGCACTATAACTCATGTCTGAACAGAGTTTCTCCAACGTATGCATTTTCTCTGCAAGGCACATCACAGCCTTCTCGCACTTGGGAACACTAGGCAGCACTTCCAAACTATGCTTGGGAGCCATTTCAAACAGCGAAATCACCAAACAGAAGCACAAAAGTGTGAAAAACTTGGCACTAAATAGACCACAAAAAGGACATTTGCTGACAGTATGAGCACTGAAACAAAGATTGTCCTCCTGGTTCGACCTCAGCTGGGAATGAGTGTGAGGGCAGCTCAAATTCTCCTCTGGTCTATGCATGTCCACAAACGACCACAAAAGAGCCACAAGTATTGATCTGATGATTATAAATAAATTTTAACAAGTAAGCAAATTCACAAGGGTGGAATTTGTGAGTAATGAAGATCAATGGTAGCTTCCCCATTAGCTGTGGGTCCTTGAGTCCATTTCTGTATCTCTAAAAATGGGCCTAACACCACCTTCTCCCAGGGTTGCAGGGGCTGTAAGGGTGACAACATGGGGAAGCAGGCTATGAGAATTTTATGAAATGAGCTCAGAAAGCATTCATTTCCCTCTCTCTGTCTCTCTATCCGAGTATAAGCATGAGTGACCCTCAATTCCTACACTGACAAGAACCCTCAGCAAGGCTTAGTGAGTGTTCAAGGCACACAGCTTAAAATCTTCAATCCAAGATGTTCCCAAAAGAAGAAGGACCCATTTAATTCCTTCAAACCTGCTGCTAAAATAACTGCTTATGAAAATGGATTTGACTATTCATATTCTTTTTCTTCCCTTCTCTTTTTCAATTCCTATCCTCTCAGTCCAAGGAGATTAGCTACATGGAAGAAGAAAAAGAGCCAATTAGTCTAGGTGGGGAAATACCACCACACAGCAAGCTTGCCTATGAGGAGTTCGTGGAGTCAAGTACAGGCATTGAATTTCAACCCCTCACAGCACCAAAGTCATCGTCATCATTCAGCTTTTTCCAGGCCATTCATTCACAAAATAGACAAATATCTGCATTTTTGTAGATGAAATGAATGCAGAAGGAGCCATTTCTGAAGATAGATGACTGTTCTTTTTCCTTCAGCAAAGTTTAAAAAGGTAAAAATTATCATATTATGGGCACGGTGGTCATGGAGAGAAAATGAGGCCACTGCTCAACAGGGGAAATTGCTCTCCTTGCCTGGGAATGTTTTAGCATTAAATTAACTCTCCTATCTCCTGCCTGTTAATAGGAAAGCTTTCACCTCTCTGTTTGGCAGGGGATCTACATTTGCATTTAGATGGAGCTGTTGTAAAGATGGTCCAGGACAGGGGCCTCCATCCCTTATTTATAATAGCAGCCAGGTGATAAAATGATTATCACATAAGTGGTTGTTTCACTGGTTTTGTTAGGGCTGGAACCAGAATGGGAAAGCCTGTCATTTGAATTACTCAATGAAAGGAAAGAATGGTTTTTCCACACCATGAGAGCTCTGTGGTCTTCTTGACAACACCGAGGACTGCTTTCTCTCTTCTGTCTGCTAGAGCCAGGCAGCCCCAAAAGCTGGGTGCTGGTAGAAAAGGCGGCTGCTGCAGCTGCTTTAATAGACAGAGTCCATGTTACAGTTTGCAGGTCTTCATCTGAGGTAAGCAGCACATGGTTTGTTGCTCCCATTTTCCAGATGAGGAAACTGGGCCAGAGCCTCTGGCCATACCTAGAAAATGGTGGAATTTGAATGACATCCTAATCCCACACAGTCCACTGTCCCCTTCTAATAATCTCTTTGTCAACATCCCACAATATCTTCTTGCGCACTCAGAAGGAAGGTACATTGAAGTGGAAATCTAAAGAGTAAAAAGCCCTTCGGATTATTGCTACAGCTAACTGTGTGACCTTGGGCAGCTCTGCCGACACTCACACTTATTTTTAGTCTTAGAGTTTTCTTCTGTAAAAGTTAAGGATTTGGACAAAAGTTTTGGTAAGAAAAGCTTGCCTCTCTTGTCTGGATGTTCCAGCCCACTTCAACATCACACATTGCTCCTATCTAGAGTACCATCTCAGTAAAATGTGTGGCTGTGGCAGCTGTCAAGAAAATCAGTTATTCCCAGCTCTGGATCAGTGTCCTCAGAATTTAGTAGCCATCAGGATTGCCTGGAGGACTTGTTATAATACAGTTTGCTGGACTCTAGATATCCTGATTCAGTAATTCTGGGGTAAGGTCCAAGAATTTGCCTTTCAAAGAAGTTCCAAGGTGATACTGATGCTGCTGGTCCAGAAATAACAGATGGCACTTAGAGAACCACTGTTCTAGAGATAAGAAAGCTTGTAACATCATAGGAAGGGATCCCTCACCTTATAAGTCAGAACTGGAGCTTTGTCCATTCCTTCTACTTTTGCCTACTTGAGATGACATTAACTGGTTGAAGTCCAACCAATACAAGTGACCTTACTGGTCATGAGTATAATGATCATAGTGATTGACCAAACCAATATGTGGTCAAGAGGAAGTCATCTTGAAATGTGTCAATGGAAAAAGCCTTATGTTGCAAAAGCTTTAAAACCAAGGTATGCAAGGTCTTTGAAAAGCTGGTCAACTTATATACATTAGTAGTATATCCTGTAAACAATAGAAATATAACTTCTCTTTATCAGATGATAAATACAAAGAAAGAAAGAGTTGGACCCAGGTCAACTAAATGGATCCAGAGTGGAGCATCCAAGGAGACCCAGGATAACCCAATGAGAGAAGCCCTGCCTTCGCAGCAGATATTTTGTCCTGCCCCTCTAGGGCTAGGAAATGGTCATGCAATTGGTTTCCGTCTCACTGCTTGGAGGCCAAAATCCACCCATACACCCCAGCCTGGGAAAAGTTATCAGAAAGTAAACATCACATCTCTATGGCTGTGCACCAGAAACTCCCAACAGGTTGGGAAAATAAGATGGTCTTCAAGGCTTCCTACAGGGACTAAATTCTCTTTTACTGAGTGTCCCAGTGTTTAAGGTTAAGTTTTTGCTCCAAAGACAATGTCTCATCATATTATGGACGACAAAATTATCCTCAATAAAAGAGGTAGTTCTTTAATAAACACTGGAAGATCCTTTTTTTTTTTTTTTGTAGGCAGACCATGTTCTATGCATGAACCCCATGAAAACAAAAGACAAGAGGAATGAGGTGGCAGTGGTGATGTCAGCTCTCTCAGAGGCTAGCTTTACTAACCTGGGGCAGACACGTATCTGAACAATAAAGTAAGGAAGATTTTCTATCATCCACACTAAAAAAAAAAAGAAAGGAGGCCCAGAATGTCCAAAACAGGTTCTCCCCAATCTATATTCTTTGGTCCCAGAATGGTGTGTGCCGCCTACACCCTATACTCACCCCCAACACACACACACACACACACGCACGCACACACACACACGCACGCAAGTGCACATACACATACGCATGTGCGCGCATGCGTGCACACACACACACACACACACACACACATTGGATCCTTGTACTTGTGCTCCATCTCTCCCCAGCACTACCTTCTTGGCCAAGGTCAAGGAGTCAGATGAACAAGGGCTGATGAAAGAAGGAAAAAGAAAAATGATAACTCATGACCGAATGTCCTCACAGGTTAGGTAAATGGCTTATATAGTTTTGATAGTCTTTGCATTGCATCTGTTCTACCTCAGTTTAGCAAAGATGGAATTATGTTGCCCAGAATCCCCAACCGTTCACAGTTCTGGGTCAGTGTGAATCACAGCAGACATTTTACATGAGATTTAGAAGGTGGAACTAAAAGAGCCACCATATTTCTTTATTTGCTTGAAAGGTGGATGCTGTGCCCTAGGTACTATTTCAGCTCAGATGTGCTACCTTTTATTTCTGGAGCACCTGGTTGGCATGGTTGGCATGGTGAGGCAACTTGCTGGTCACACAGCTAGTAAAAGATAAAGCTGGAATCCCAGAATTCATGGTCTCATTAGTCAGGTAGTCCAACCTCATTATAGACAGGGGTGGGAGGATAGGGGGAGCCTCCTAGAAATACAATATTTTTAACCTGAAAAGACAAAAATTTTTCCTCTGTGTACTTTTAAATAAAATAGACATATAGATAACATTTAAGAGAACTTTGACTCATCATCTACTGTGTATAAACAATTTCTAATCATTCAGGTGAGACTTCAGCCTTCATTAAAGCATCCTGCCATGCCAGTACTCAGAAAATAAGGCTGGCAGAGAGGCTTGGTTAAGTGAAGGAGGCTGAATGCCTGGGCCAGGTGCTGATGGAGGAGGGTTAAAAGTTGCCACCTACCGCTGTTGCATTACCTCTGGCCCCCACTGAGGGGTAATGACCCCCGAGAAAGGAGGAGAAAGGCTGGACAGAGAGTAGAGGGGAAACGTAGATGAGAAGAAATCAGAAGGCTTTTTCTTTCATGTTTCAAGTACCAAATTATGCTTGACATTTGAAATTCCCCTCAGGCTCACTTCCATAAAATCATGCCAAATAGCCCTGAAAGTGTTGGAGCTTCCCAGAGAGAATTTTGGCTGTAATCAAACGGGTTTCCTCCATAGTTCCTGACACTCTGAAAGATCTGGAGGACAAAGGGGTGGGAGGGCAGGTAAAGGAGAGCTGACTGAATAACAGTGTGGTGCCTGTGTTTCTGGTCAGGCGGTCTGTGAAACGGCATGGGAATGGCTCCTCAAAGTGCAGCCTGATGAGCTGGGAGGATATGAAAAGGCCAAAAACATTCCAACACAAAGGGGCATATAGTAATAATAATCATACAGGCTAACATTTGTGGAGGTTTGTTGTAAGGCAGGCACTGTGCTGGGCCCCCTACTCACCTGAACTTCATGGCAGCGAGGCACTGTTATTATTCAGTTTGCAGTATCAAAGTTGAAACTGGGAAGGACGAACAAACTTACCCTGGCCTTTTGGATGCTAGTGCCTCGGGCACAGGCGCTACTACACTGCCTGAATGATCAGGTATAATACCAATGCAACAGGAAGAAGAAAGAGTTAGCACAGTGACAAAATATCATTGGATATCAAAATATCAGTGAATGTCTTTGTTTGATTGAACCAATCAAATTACCCATTTCAGGGGCCTCATCAAGACCAGCTTATATTCATTGACTAATCAGAAAACACAAATTCTGTCATGTCACTCTCCTGCTGATGGCAATGCTGGATGGGAATGGATACCAATTTGGAAAATATCTTTAAGCCTAGTGGGAGCTCACTGCTACAGGAGGCTTTGGCTCTCCCCAAGCAGTGCATTTACCGCCCTGTGCACTGCCACCATCTTAAATGAGGTCACCATCGGTCTCTCACCTGGATCATTGCTAACACCTCCTAACAGTTCTCTGCTCTGACTCTTGACCCCTCCTCATTTCTGCCAGGGTGATCTTTCTAGAAGGAAATCTGATTGTGCCAGTTGCCAGCTCCAAACCCTCTCACAGCTTTCCACCTCTTCCAGGACCAAATCCAGATGGCTCACAGCTGCACCAAGGCCTTCAGCACTGCTCACTCTGAGCCCACCTTCCCAAGCCCTGCTCTTTACTTTGTGCTTCATTCACTGTGAATCGTTAGTATGTCTACAAATACACAGCAATTTCCTTAACCTCCAGACCTTTGTGTGGCACCCTCATCTCCTCAGGCAGGTAAAGCAGGGGAGGTGAGAGGAAATGTGCTCCAAGCAAACTCATGCTCATCCTTCAGTTCTCACTAAAATGCCCCATGTAGGCATAAGCCAATTTATCTATCTGAACAATAAACTATGGAAACAACTGCTTTATCTCATTTCTACACCAGCTTGACAGTTCCACGGGATTCGCTGGTGACCAGAGTTTCAGCCACAAGTAACTATTGAACAGGCAACATATGGAACTAATTAGTAAAGTTTACTATCAGGAAAGGATTCTCTAATAGCATAGAAACCAGTCAACACCATAAAAAAAAAGTCAATGATAACTCTCAAATTGTGGCATCCAGAGAAGAGATTTGGGGATTTTTGTTGTTGTTGTTGCCCAAGTTTGGCTTCGAGAGTCTCTTTTCCCATTTCTGCCTTCAGACTTAGCTCAGCTTCACTGTGGAGGCTGCCCTGATGGGATGAGCAGAGAGAAAACCACGTGCCCATCCCCCCAGCAGGTGGATGCTGGCGTCCTTCTCTGCCACTGTAGGCTTACAACGTGCTGGGATGCATTTGTTCATTCTACACAGCACATGCCTTTCTATTCCTGCCTAGGGGCCTCAGAGTACCCCAGACCAATTGACTAGACCCTGACATCCTGCTTAGCTTTTGTTTCTTTCACAGAACACTGGGCCTCCAGCTATTTCCTGGCTTCCACTCCCAATGAACTATAAGTACGGATGTTCTTGGCCTGTAATTACTTAGGTCTTCCTGCTATGGACTCAGTGCTGACGCAAATCAATCCTTCATCTCCAATGTCTCCTCAAATACCAAAGTTTGAACTTCCCCTTATGCCTCTCTGGGGCAAGTCTTACATCTGGACCAGTTCACCTAACCTGGGTTCCACTTATTCTTGGCTTCTTCCCCTGACTTATGACTCAAAATATTTCTTTCTAATTATATTACCTTTTTCTCTGAGGCAATTTGCAAATGCCTAGTGACATCACTCAGCTTGGTGTTTTACATAAAGTAGGTTTTCAATGAATATTTGAGTGGAAACATTAACAGTTTTAATTCACAGAGATAAATTATGACCATGAGCTGGAGATTATTATGAGTAAAATCCCATGGTAGGAACGTAAATCAAGGTGTCAAAGGTCGGGTTCCCCAGAAAGTAGATTCTGAAAGGGAGAGAAAGTTTGTTGGGAAGTGCTGGGATCAGTAACAGTGAAAAGGAAAGGAAACAAGTGGGACTGGGCAGCGAGAGAAGCTGAGCTCCTGTGGAATCTGAAGGAAAGACTCAGCAAACCTCTTAAGAAGTTCCAAAGCTGGGGCGGTACCTTAAAGCTGTCCAGAACTGAGGAAAAGGGGTTGAGCCTTTAACCCTTACATCAGCCAATCACTGAGCGCAGGTTGCCCCAGCAAGTGCCTGTGACCCCAGGTGAGGTGGCTTTCTTTGGTCACAACACTTCCTAAAGAGAGCTGAAAGTTACTGCTATCTGCTGTCAGAACTTCTAATATCAGAAAAACAAAACTTTAATTTCTCAAAGAGGACCTGAGTGGTGTGTCTCACCATACAGAATAGAGGCAGGCAATGCCACCCCCTCCCGCAAACAGCCAACTCAGCCAAGTTAGCCTGATACTGCATAGAGGTAAATGACAGTTTTCATTCCCAACTTTATCACCCTCACATTCAAAATGGCTGTTCACTGTTATTCCCTTCCCGTCCCTCCCCTGTGCCAATGGTCTCATCTCCTTATTAATTGAGTGTTTATATAAAACTAAACAGGGCAATGCTGCTTTTCCCCCTCTAAGATCAGCAGATAGCAGATGAGCAGCTAGAGAAGAAGAAAATGGTGTCAGGACACAGGATACTAGGGCATGACAATGATGGACACTAGGACAACACAAGATCAGACCAGAGGAGCAGGCATGGTGCATCGGGTGGTAACATGCAGAACATCAGTCAGAATTCGAAGATGGCAGATTAATTGATAATGACAAGTGCTGGAAAGGGAGGAAGAGAACAGAGCAGAACATTCTGGGTCGAATTTAGGACAGCAGGCGAGATAGCCGCTATGGAATCAGAGCCATCAATAGGTTGCCTAACTCAGTTCTGGCTTGGGGCCCATCTAGCCTCTTTCTAAACCCTATCCTCAAAGGAACCATCTAAAAAAGTGAAATCAAATAGTGTTTTCTAAAATCTAATTTCCTACAGCCTAAATGGCAAATCAGGAATCAGCGAGGATCTTAAGGTATTGTAGACTGTTGGATCTGGACAGAAGCCCAGAGAGGAGGTGATGAGGAGGGTGTGAGGCCTTTCCTGGGAAGTGAGAAGCAGCCCACTCATCAGCTTCTTCCTGGAGCTTCAGCTCCTCCTCGGGTGGCAGACCACTCTGGAACTGGCTCTCCATCTGCGTGCATCCAAAGATCTCCCAAGACTCGTCTCTGGGGCTCTAACTTTGCCAACTCATAATGGAGGGTAGTCCTCTGGGATGCTGACCCTGGTAAAATGCATTCAGATGCTATGGAGAAAAGTGTCTTAGGCTTAAGGAAACATGGCACATTTTCCTTTGTGCTTGTGCTTATGAAGAGATATATGAAATAAAACTTTTGAGATGGTTTTTCTCTAGTCTAGTCCTTCATATATATATAAAGCCATCATGAAGATGTACCACTCAGATCTCCTTTCAAGCACCTGCCGTTTTGCTGCAAGGAGTGTGGATAGATGACAGCCTCCAGCTACAAAATTTGGGCTGAGACCAAAATCTTCCCAAAGAGTCCCCAGTCAACTGAGATCAGAAGGCACCAAGGTCTAGCCAGTTCTGCTCCCAAACAGGACTTCTCTGTGGATAATCTCTGCACTGGAGCTCCCCATTCAGCAAGCTAATGCACCACTGTCTCAAGCTCTTCCTACTCTATCTCCCGTTCTCTCCACTCTTTTCCCATGCATAAGGCCTGCATAATAGTCTGACAACTTTCTCTGGCCACACAATAATGGTCTGAAGGCTTTACCAGACCTCCTATTTATTTCTCACATGTGAAGCTCTTGCACTTCTAACTACATTACATCTTGGCATCTGTTTTCTGGAGGCTTTGCACTGATAGAGTATCATCCTACAGATTAGGATACTGAGATCCTGAGAGGCTAAAAACATCCTTTAGGTTGTACAGATGATAGCTAACACTCATAATTTGTCTTGATAGATGAATATAATGGTCTAAAACTGCAACACTCCATCTCTGTTATGGAGGAATTGTCTAAGGTTCCAGACAAGGATGGTGGATGCTGGACCTGCTATGGTTTGGGCTGGGCAGGCATAGGAACCAGAAACATTCAGGTCAGTGCCAGAAATCAACAAGCAAGCAGAGGTTCAGTCCGTACTCCTGGGATGAGAGAGTCAGCATAGTTACTAGGAAGTCATGGTGAAAAGTAAGTTTTGGAAATCTAAATCCTGAATGACAATCTACAACTAAGGGCTATGAAACAGAAACCAGAAAAACAGGACTGGCCATGGGCATGCTCTTATGGAGGTCTGCTGACCTCATCCTGCCTGTACCAATTCTTTACTTTCTGACATCATTAAGGCAAATTGAACAGATGGGACCTAAGAAAAACCAGTTTCTCTCTGTGCCTTAGTTCCTTCCTGTGAGAGCAGCAGGGTTGAAAAACACAATGTAGATTACAATTACTGAACAGACATTTCTTGATCATTTTCTAAGTTCATGGGACTTTCAGAGTGAGGTATCAATTATAGGTTCATGCACAATGCAGAACAGAAAACAGACTGGCATTTAACAAGAGCACCTCCCACTGTATCTTCAACATTTCCCAACATTTCAGAGTTTAGGACGTCTTTTTTTACCATCAAAACAACAACAACAACAACAACAACAACAACAACAAAGAGCTCTCTCCTCCAAAATAGTATTCATTACACCTTTTATTCATTATTTGAGGAAATGTATAACAACCGTATCACAAGATACATGAGTGAGGCAACTCTTTAAAGCAAAAACTGTATCTTATTAATCTCAATATTTACGAAAATTAGGAAATTGGTAATACATAGATGCAAGATGTCTTACCTATTTGGTCATAACACAAAGCTATTTTGAATACAATCTTCATGTATATACTCTTATACCTGATGCTAACAACAAAAGTGATGATTTCCACTTTAAAAAAGGAAAAAAATGAGGCCCAGAAAGATCTAATGAGTTAACAAAGGACACTTGGTAGAATTTTGGTGATGATATCCACAAAGTTCTTTCTATTCTGCTACAACAGCAGAATAAGTGTGATATGTTTGACTCCTCACTGGTCTCACATGTAGAAGAAAATGGAACTTCAACTGCCTTAAATGATACTGTCTGAATCTTAAACAGAAAATAGTCAATTTCCTAAAAAGAAGGTATTCTGACGTGTCCCCATCAACCTCCCCCACTACCCAGACTGTGTTAATTGCCCATCACTGGCTTGGTTGGCTACCTTCTTTCTGTCTAGGCCTCTGTACAGCTCAGATCTTGTCTCTCTGTCCCCGCATGAGCATTCTTAGGTTAGCAGCAGATGCCCATGCTTCTGCATACCCTTGGTGTCTAGCACAGAGTAGGAGTTCAATAAATGGTTCTTGACTGCAGAATAAATGAGTCTCAGAGGACAAGTCAGGATAGAATGGAATGGAACAAATATGCAGAATAAATCCAAGACACTCTTTAAAGTGCAGAGGTCCCTGTACTTTATTCAGACAAAAACCAGGGACCATAACACAGAATCCAGATCAGTGACTATAAGACGAGAACCTAATCTCTTGGTGGTTACAAACACAGTACCTATAGTTCTGAATATAACAGCAGCACCAATTTTTAAAAAAATGATTTGCAAACCCACTACAATACGGAGTTATGCCTACCAAATGCCAAATAATAAACTCCAAAATGGGAAGAGGGTGGGGGATCAGACAAATGGGTATTTGAGCACCACAGAGAAAAAATAATTATAGCCAGCCATATCCATCTGTGTATGGAGACACAACAAACCATTCTGTGCTTTCATTCTGAGCAGAGCTCTGATTAATTGCCAGGTTCTCAAACTCTTCAAAGTCTGTTTTTAAACTCAAAGGTCTGACATTTCAAAACATAAATGTTGTGGGTTTGCGTATCATGGCCAGGTGTGTTTGCGGTGCGGCAATTCCTGACACGTCAGCAATCCCCACAGAAGGAAAAACTGGAGGATGTCTTTCTGCTGAATGATTCCACATCACGTGTGCACCCTTGCATCTACCCTCTTCTGGAGGAAAAGCTTGGGGGAGGTGACGCCATACCGTTATCTGTTTAGGAACTCACAGCAGTAGGACCCCTGGCTGACTCATTGTTTTCACTGGCCTCTTGTCTCCTGGGAGCTGCATGCTGGGAAGTCACTCTGGGCCTAGCAGGACAGCAGCCAATGCCTCTCATGGCAAATTGTCACGAGGGAGGTGCTCTCGTGCCTGATGCCACACAAATTGATCTTCCTGGGAATAGCAATCAAAATATTTAATCTAGTGAGGAACGACTTCCCTCTGGCTCTTAAGTTTCTACACATAATCTCTAAGAGATACACAAATTCAAGTGACTGTGACTTTATATAAATACGGTGACCAGTTACATTGATAATAAAAATAGCTGACATTCACTGAGCACTTACCAACTGCTGAATTCCTTCCATGCTCTCGCAGCTGCAGCCAGGCCAGAAAACAGAGCCCATGCCAGGGAGTACAGCAGCAGCACCTGAATGAGGGCACTAGATGCCAGTGTGTGGGAATGAGGCAGTGAGGCATCCCAGGGGGAGCGACAGCAGGAAGCCACTACTCCTCTGCTTCTTCCATTCAGCCCTCCAGCCACACTCAGCTGAGACCAGCTGTGGTGGTTCCAACCTTGCGCCTTGCTCTGCTTGCTGTTCGCTACCCCTACGGCCCTGCTGGCCCCACACTGCCTTTTTTCTGTTTGGGAAAATTCCTGTCATTTGGTAGCCCATCCTCTGCCTTCATTCATTCTCTCTTTGCTTCCAAAGCCCTCCTAAGGGGCAGAACAGAGTTACAATGCAATGTGCTATCACCCCACGAGGACTCCTTGAAGGTAAGGACTATAAATAAGTCACTTTGCCCTTTGGCATGTGTTGCTTTGTACAAAACAGCTGCTCGGGAAATACCAGCTGAATGATTGGATGAACTAATGGTATAGCACGCACCTTCGTTAACTATTTTAGATGAGGAAAAAGGTTCCTCTGACATCCTTTAGGCTCCAAAGCACTACATAATTATATGCTAATAAAAGTTTCAATTAATGAAACAATGCCATATTAAACAATTTATTTTTTTTCATGCCTTCCTTCTTCAGGACACGAAGAGATATAAGTCAACAATTGCTTAATATTTAAAACTGTTCCTTGATATTTTTTTTCTTATCTTTGCTATCATCTTAGTCTCAGGCTACTCATCCACAAAAACTTGTTGGAAAACTTCAGAATTCATTGAAATAAGCCAACAGCAAATAACCAGTTAATGGCTGTGAATACTCATTTAGAAAATAACCCATCGTTGAGCTGGTTTCAGTTCAGGCCTTGTTGGTTTCCTTGTTGTTCGGGGAAGCAGTCTGTACACAGTCGCAGCCTCTCTAATTATTCCCAAATGCAATTAGGCTTCCAACAGGAAATCCTCCTCTAGAAGTCAGCCGCAGTCTGAGCAGCTGGACCGTGAAGTTCATGGAACACTGAGGAAGAACGCCAAAGACTGCTTTCCATTCCAGCGGTGACTCCAAAGTGGAACATATGTTCCAAAATGTGAATGGCACTGGGATTAGAGGTGAGTTTTTTTCATATGGGTCTAAGTTTTCCCCCTAGCATAACTATTTTTATTATAGATTTGATTGTAGAGTATGTTAAAGATATACATAGATTTAATTATAGACTGGACTACAGATTATACTATTTCATAATTAGAAAAAATTATTTATAAAATGAAGAAAAATTAAAGTTAAAAGCATAAGTTTTCCTTTTATGTCAGAAGCAAGTTCCAACACTTTTTAAGTTTCAGAAGGCAAGCCACACCAGAGTAGGAATGTAAAATGAGTCCAGGACTGAGTTTAAATCAAACGTGCATGCCTCCGAGACCACTCGCGTGCCCAACCAGGGCCATGCATGTGGCTTTAAGGTTTTCACCAGCCAGTGTGAAGAAGGGACACGTGATTAATTCCCCAGTTCTGACTTTAGATAGGAACAGACCAGTTACTCTTGAGAAGGTACATTTCCTGACTCTGGACCCAGACAGAAACTTCTCATTGATGTCGTATAAGAAGACCGATTCTGCTAGTGGTGAGTAGGTTTTTTTCTGATGGTCTAAGCTGACCAACCAGATCTTTCAGAAACCTCACCAACACCTTTGGGTTTGCCAAACCAGGAACGCATGTCTGCCCCAGGGCAGAGCTGCCCCAAGTCTGCATTCTCCATCATGTATGCCACACCCTGTCCTCTCACGGTCCTTCTGCTGACAATTGTTCCTCCTCTTGTTTCTTGCCTGCCTGGTCCTCCCAGTTCAAACCAGCATTTAGCTAACTTCCTAGCTCTGCACCATGAACTTGGCTCCCCAGACTCAGTCGAGGCTTTTCCCTTCATGGTAGTGCCTCTACAAACTGGTCAGCCAGTCTTCCAAGTCCCTGAGGCTACTTATGGCCTGGGCCAGGTCCCACTTCTGTTTTTTCCTGCTCCTTCTGCCAGCCACCCTTGGGTGAAATCAGAGGGAGCAAACAGCTGCTGCCCAGAGTGATGGAACAGCCATTTAGAGTGGTGTTCCTCAAAGCCAGCGCCAGTCCACAAGTTGCCTTGTGGGTTATTGGCCTACCAAGACTGAAGAGCAGCAGCTAACAGACAGCAAGCTCGTTGAAGCTTTCACAGCATTTCCAGGACAGCCGAGCGCTAGAGCATTGGACATGCTTATTGTGCGAGGGTATAGATGAGCTCTCAGGTGTGGCTATCCCAAGGTGAGACACATGGGGCTGAGCTGTCTACCAATCGTATGCAAGGAGGACCACTTATCACTGACTGATAGACTGGCAATCTTTAAAACGCTCCTTCTCCAAGTTGATTTGGAGAAACTACCTAGAGCCCTGCAACCACAGACAGTCTTGGGGTAGGTGTAACAGCACCAATAGAAATTGAGTTCTAACCACTCTCCAGGCACTGTGCTAGACAAACTGCATATGTTGTCTCATATGATCACCCGCACCCCAGGAAGTAAGTTCGATCTTAATCTCCGGTTCCTGATTAACACAAAGGGGTCCCAGGGTAGTTCCTTAGATTATTCTAGGCCTTGTAGATGAGCACAGGTGAATCAGGAATTAAGACTCGAATTTGTCTGAATCTGAAAATGATGCATTGACTCTTGTCTTTCACAGAGTAGCAGGGTAATGTTTGCTAAACTTGTGGAACTGGCAGGAAACCTCAGGCTGTTTCCGCCTAATGAGGAAATAAGGGAGAGCTACCTCCCTTGCCTTCCCTACCTGAGCTCTTTACAGTTAGAGCTTGTTATTCCTGATTTAAAAACAATTGTTCCCATGACAACACCCCGGCAGCTTCTCTTAGCAACCATGGCTATCTTTCACAATTTTCACAAAGTTGGTTCAAATGCAGAATTGCTTTTTGAGAGTTTTCAGAGGCAAAATCAAATCGACCAGTTGACCAGAGTTAAATTTTTTTCTACATCTTAAGAAAATCATAGCAAAATTTAAAAACCACTAGAAATCAGTTCTAGCAACCTGAACAAAGGGTAAAAAGGGAAACATATGGGTTTGCAGTCCAGGATACTGTTTTAAATCTAAAAAGAAAAAAAAAAGAAAAGAAAAGAAAAACTATGTAAACTCTTAAATGTGAATTTTCCCACTGATTAACAAAAGGTTCACAAATTGAGAGTAAGGTTTATAAACTGTATTAAGTCTCTCTATTGCTGCTGTGACAAATTATCACCAACTTATTGGCTTAAAACAACATGAATTTAATATCTTACATCTCTGTAGATCATAAGTCTAACATGGAACTTACCAGGCTAGGATGAAGGTGTCAGCTGGGTGCAGTGCTATCTAGAAGCTCTAGGGAAAAATCCTTTCCTTGCCTTCTTAAGCTTCTAGAAGTTGCCTACTTCCTTGTCCTGTGGCTCTTTTCTCCTGCAAAGTCAGCTTCACGAGCTAAGTCCCTCTCACACTGCTATCTCTCTGACATCTTGCCCCTCATCGATCTTTAGGATGCCGTGATTGCACTGGGCCCACAGACAGCCCAAGGTAACCTCCTTATTTTAAGGTCGTCATAATGGCAAACTTAAATCCAATTGTACCCTTAATTTCTCTTTGCTGTGTAATGTAACACATTCACAGGGTCTAGAAATCAGGATGTTGACATCTTTGGGGAGCTATCACTCTCCATGCCAATGGATATAGCAGCCTAAGCAGGTTTTCCTAATAAGAAAGAGAATGGTGGGGTTTCTACTCTAATTTTTGCTACTCGTGTCAGAAGCACAGCATCTCCTCACCCTCAGCCACATGGATCTCTTTGGCTTCTTCCTCTTGCATATTCAGACTACTGGCTAAAGTACATCTTTATGAAGGAAAAAAAAATTGGTCCAAAGTCTTTTCCCCAATCTTTGCCTAAAGCAATGGGTAGTGCTAAGAAGAGGCCTGTGAAATAAGGCTGGGCCACTTAAGGATTTGTTACAAGAAGATGGGGGTCTGTCTGGTGCTAGGGAGACAGGCTAGGCAATCCATCCTGTTGAGGAGCAAGGGCGAGAATGTGCAGGGTGAGCCAGGGTGGAACACTTCAGACTCGGAGCTCCTGACATTTTAACTAAGGATGTCTTTACGGGTGCTAAAGAAAAGGGGCTGACTCAATGAAGTGCAAACTTTCCCTGAAACACAGCTATAATCATCTCATAAAGACGTTTATGTAGTAGGACAGAAAATAAATCCCTGAGGTGATCAATAAAAACAAACTGAAGGACATAACTTACCAGGGAAAAATGGCTTCCAGTGCCAGCTGAAGAATGTAGATGAATGTTATCCAGTCCTGTGACCCTTTCTGTGTTAACACCATAGACGGACATGATGAGGAAAAGGCCCTCAGAAGTCATTGGAGAAAAGAAAAGTACACTCCAAAAACACTAACTTACAATTGCAAACATACCATGTGAAGGGCCAAGAATTGTGAGCTGCTTTTTAAAGAGTCAGAGGAGTTCGGAAGAGGTGGGGTGGGGTCCCTGTGGCTAGAGGAAATGGTAGTGAGGGGTCAGCAGAGAGAGGTAAAGAAGCGGTAAGTGGTAGAAAGTAGGGCTCTGCCATTTACCAGCCTTGTCTGTGGAAGGTGGCAATCATCCAGCTCTTGAGTGATACCCTGTGTACAGTGTCGAGAACGTGGTAAGCATGCATTGGTTTTCATATTTGTTTGGTTTTGATTTGTTGTTGTTGTTGTTGTTATAAGGACAATTAGTGTGAGAGCTACCGTCTTACCAGATTTGTAAGTGTCCAATGCAGTATTGTTATCTGCAGGGACGACATTGTACAGCAGATCTCTACAATTTCTTCTTGCATAATTGGAATTTTGTGCACGTTGTTTGGGGAGTTGTTAATCAGCGTGTTGGTTCTTGTACTGGAGCTGTGATTATAAGCATACTTAAGGCTTCAGAGAAAGAGTGGGACTGAGTCTGGGCCAAAAACAGTTGGCAAGACAGCAAGGAAAGAAGCAGCCACAAAGGTGAGGCAGAGAGATCCATTCAGGAACAGGAAGAGGCCAGGCAGTTAGTCTGACTGGCTCAGGTCCAGAGCTGGAGTCTCTGTACAACAAGGAGGTCAAGGTCAAATTGCAAAGTGGTCCTAAAGGCTGCCTAAAGTATTTTAGGAAGTCCCTAGGTGACTGGGATTAAAAGAGAGACACCAGGTCATTTGCAGCTTGCACAGAGATAGTCTAGAATAGGGATCCCCAACCCCCAGACCACAGACCAGTACTGGTCCATGGCCTGATAAGAACAAGGCCATACAGCAAGGAGGTGAGTGGTAGGCAAGTGAAGTTTCATCTATATTTGCAGCCACTCTCCAGTGCTAGCATCACCACCTCAGCTCTACCTCAGATCATCAGGCATTGATTCTCATAGCAGAAACAGTCCCTGGTGATAAAAAGGTTTGGGACCACTGGTCGAGAAGGCATGGTTTTCTAGAAAAAGTCAGAGACCCTGACTTGGTGACACAGTCATTTCCTCACTTGTAAGGTGAGTATGGGAGTCACCTTTCTTAAAGAACAGGAGTGAGGACTCAATGAGAAAATGTCTTTAAAGTGCCAACACAGGGTCTGGGGTACAGTAAGTGCTCAAAAAGTGTTAGCTGTTATTATTCTAAATGTATTTCAATTGATTTTAACAGTGAAACACTTTTTCCCCAAAGAAACTGTTTAGGGTAAAAGAAGGCAGGCCTTGTCGAGTTGGAGTTCAAAACCCAGAGCCCCCTTATTTGACCTTCTCCCTCCCTACGAGGCACCTCCCTATAAAAAGGCCTTTTGATGCTTTACTTACCTGGTCTAGCACAGCCGCTCCACTGGTGAGGCCAAGTTTGGTGAGTCAGTTTGATAAAAGTCAGTGTAATGAATATCAGGCAACCAAATGCCAAGTCACCAAGTGACTAATTTCTGAGTTCCTCAAATCATCACAAAACTGCTCCAGCTTTAACTACTTATTAGTTTTACAGCAATCCATACTGGACAACAGGAAAGGCTGTGGGAAGTCTGAACTCCTTAATCAGGTACCTCCTCAACCCCACCATAACCCTAAACCCTCCCTCTCACCAACCCTCAGTTCTCACTCTCTCTAGCACCAGCCTGCTCCTCCTGTAGTCGCTTCCTCACTGCCCTTCAGTACTCTGGGTTTCTCATCCTGACCCTCTGCCCTCAGGCTCCTTCAGAATCGTCTGGCGGGGCCTGCTGCCCAGGCATGTGCACCTCCCCCAGCAGAAGGGCTCCGCTCCCTGAGCTCCAGCCACTGGGAGTTTGGGGCAGAGACAGGATGAACTGCTCTTAAACATCTTATTCTGAAGGCAGAATGAAACCTGATCACCTAAAACTTCACCGAAGATTTCTAAATCTGTTTTTTCTTTTAAATTCATCCAACAATTAAATCATTTCTAGTAAATTTAACAAAATCTTTGAATCTATTTGTCAAGTTGATCATATAATAAATTGTCTGTCGGCAGACTGGTTTTTAGAAATTTGACATAAAACTGGAACTCAGGCCCCAGATTTCCAGTCTAATTCACTTTCTTCTCAATACTCAGTAGTAAACACAATCAGTATGTCTTTATTAGTATGGTTAAATTTGGTTTCTTTTCTCTCTGTATCTTTGGCCACTTTGTTTCGCAAAATGCATTTTCTCAAATTTTTTCAAATGCTTTCTTTTGAAAACTGCAGTGTATTTAAGACATTAATGGCTTCATTTTAATTTGCACATATTCTTGTTAATAATGAAATCTACTTAATATGAGTTAAAACTAAAACCCTGTCAGGGTAATTCACAGACATTTAAAAACTCCGCAGCAATTCTAGGAGGATCCCTGTTAATATTCTTAAGGACTTTCAATGGTTATTCTAAGTAGGCCTTGGTATTAACAGAAAGAGCAAACAAATTAAAATTGGACTCTTGGTAACAATTGGGAAAAATGAATATGCACACCCTTCACTATGCAATTGAGTGTAGTTGTATGGGTTCCTCCTACGCATTTAAAGAGAACATCTTTATTGAATAACCATCATGCTAAGTATCACTTAAGTCTGGTATTGAGTCATCTGACTTCACTATACTTCTTTCAGAAATGCACAAGAGAACGACATCAATCAAATTTAAAATAATGCAATCCTCAATTGGCATTGATGTTAGCAGCAATCTCTATTTGTAGCATACAGCAAATTTCCATGTGAGCAATGTAATTTACAAGGAATGCACATTTTATTAAAATTCCAGCCTAGGAGACATCTTAAAAACCATTCTCAGGCCTTGGAGAATATCCTGATGATCCATAAGATATGTCAAAATGATCCTCCATTTCCACAGTGAGTTACATCTTCAAGAACAGTGCCCAAAGCTGTAAGGATAAATCTCTCTTCAGGTTTAATCTCTTTGAGAATTCAGTTTATATTAAAGGAAAAACACTTTGCTATGTATTGTACATAAAAAATAAATTAAAAAAAAAACAGGATTTAAAATGGAGCTTTAATACATTATCCTAATTAATCTTCACAACAATCTTTGGTAGTAGGATATTATAATCACCACTCAGGCAGCAGAGGCTCAGGGAGGCTAAGTGACATTTCCAAGTTCACACAGCTAATGAGAAATAGGCAAGCATTTAATTTAAGTCCCTGGCTCTGGAACTTTTTTTCTTTGTTTTTTGCAACTTTGTTAAGATACAATTGACATATAACATTGTGTAAATTTAAGGTATAGCACTTTGACCCATAATCTCTTGTCTGAATGATTTTAACAACTTCCTAATGTATCTTGCTGCCCCAAACCTCAACATTCCATCAACCCCATGGTGCCACATCAATCTCTATGAAATGCTTGATCATGTCATGCCCCTGCTTAAAACTACTCATTCATAACAATAAAGTTCGGTCTTCCCAACAGAACACACAGGACCCTTTAAGATCTCTCCCCAACCTCCCACACCTTACATTCCTAAACCCACTGTAGTTCTGCCATGTGTTATTTCCTCTATCCAAGATTATCTTTTTCTTCTAGACCTGGTAATATTGCTCAAGGCCGACTCAAAGTTCTCTTTGTGAAGTCTTCCCAGTGTCCTACCCATGATCTCAGGCAGTCTGTCATCCCCTTCCCAGGCGACCATCTGTTTAAATAGCTCCATTATTGCCTAACTAGGTGCACCATTCATCTCTCCAATAGCACACTGAGCTTCCAGCTAAATAAATCAATAACTAATCCACTCTTACTGTGTGCATGTTATTTCACTCATAACCCACTAATTTCTTGATACACTAGAGCAGGGATCAAGAAACTACACCCCACATGGCAAGTCTAACCTGATGCCTAATTTTGCAAATAAAATGGTAATGAGATACACTCATGCTTATCTATTTACATATTGCTTATGGCTGCTTTGCACTACAAGGACCGAATTGGGTAGTTGCAACAGAGACTGTGTAGCCTGTAAAACTGAAAATACTTATGGATCCAACCCTTCACAGAAAAAAAAATTACTGAACCCTGCACTGGAAATAAGGTCAAAAATTAAAGTCAAGTTAACTTGTAGCCCTAGTGAGTCAGATGGAGGAGAACCCTATGGATGTTAGGACTTGAATTCCAGTCTAAGTTCTGGGACAGGATTACTCTGGTATATGGGACAAATCAGTTCTCCTGTTGGGACCTCAGTTTCCCTGTCTGTAAGGTAAGAAAGGTAGGCTAGCTTAGTGGTTTTTAAACCAGAACTCTTTCCCCAAAAGTAGTCTGTAGCAAGCCTTATGTGAAAAACAGATAAAGAAAAAGATATCCTGATAAGGAACGGGGTGGGAGGCTGAGTCCTGACCAACTGTCTCCCAGCTTTGTCATTGTTACTCAAGGGGAGGGTGTCTCAGTCCTCCACAGTCCTGAATATAAATGTCATCGATTTAACCAATCTTTGGGTCCCTTCCACAATCACTGTCCATGATTCAGAACTTAAGGGGCTCTAAACCTTTAGAGCCCTCCAAAATCAAACTTCGTCTTTTAGAGTTTATTTCATAACCAAACCACAGCTGAGATAGATTGAAAAGAAAATAACTAAATAATATTATCAGACACTTCTCCTACTTAGCCATAAGACAGCCAAAAGTACAGTTTCTGCTTTCTGGAGTGAACTGGCACTTCTGTGATCTGTCTCGGGCATTTTAAAACACAAAAGCAGAGTGTCAGCTTTGGGGAGATGTACAACATGAAGGACTGTCACTCCAGTGACAGAGCACTCCTGGGAACAGTGCTGCTTCAAAAGGCATCAGGCAGGTAATGACATTGTGAGTTATTTGTTGCCTTAGCAGGGACTATTTTAAGCAGCTCAGAAGTGCATTGGAACTACATCAAAGAGTATTTTGGTTCCTAGATGGGGGTTTCCAAGAAAGGTAGCTGGTCAGAGGTCCTTAGAGTTCAGAGCTCTGGACGAGAAACCAGGGCGTTTGCACAGTCCTCCCTCTGACACGCCCTGTGTACCTGCAGCAAGTTTTCTAGGTTCTCCAGCACCTGGCTTCCATATCTGCAAAATGAATACATTGCACCAGATAATAATCATGTGTCAGGCTCTATGCTAAGGTTTTGTATACAATAACTCAATGTTCACAACCCTCTAGATACATAAGATCTCCATTTTATGAAAAATGTAGAAACCAAGTCTTACAGAAATTAAGTAACGTAAGCAAAATTACACAGCTCCTCAGTAGGACAGCAATGCTTTAAACTAGCTGCAGCAAACAGTCCTCAGAGCAGCTGAGGGAAAGCTCTGAAGCTACCTGGTTTCTGTTTGAATCTGGTTCTGCTACTGATAGAGTGTGACATTAGTCATTTTGTTTAAATACTTAAATTTCAATTTCTTTATCTGCAAAATGAGTATAATGGCACTACATGCCTCATAGAATTGTTTAGAGGATGAGATGAGACAATTTTTATAAAACATCTGGTAGATACTGAATCATAATTAATGGCAGCTATTATTGTCATCTGGTTAATTCCAAAATCCATGTTATTAACAGGTCTGTTAAAATCTAACTTTCCTCCCTATCTCTTCCCTGATAGGATTCTTATCAATGTCACCAATGACCTATATCGGGCCAAATCCAATGGATGGTTTGTTCTTTGTCCTCATCCCATTCCTAAACCCTCAGCAGCATTTGATATTGCTGATACTATTCCTTGAAATATTTTCTTCTCTAGGCTTTGGGACACCACATTATTCCAATTTTCTTTCTACCACAGAGGTCAGTCGTTCTCAGCCTCTTTGCTTGCTCCTCCTTTTCCAGACATCTAAAAGTAGGAGATTCCCCCTGGTCCTAGTTTCATGCCTTTTCCTTCCCCCATCAACACTCTTTCCTTAGTTTATAATTTTTAGTCCCACAGCTTCAAATGAGCTGACAACTCTCAAATTTCTGTCCCCACCTGGACCAAACCTCTGAGCTCCAGATGTCCTAATGTTTCTACTTGGATGCCTCAAAGGCATCTCAAACTTACAAGTTCTAAACAGAAATACCGGTTCACTCTCTACTCAAATCACTCTCCTCTCTCTAATCTATATTAATAAATGGAACCACCATTTACCTAGTTACTCAGGCCACAGACCTAGGTATCATTTTAGTTCTTTTCTATCTCTCACACCCCCTGTCAAGTTCACTAGTAAGTTCTTCTGTTGTACTTCTAACCTATATATTGAATCTGACATTTTCCACCATGCTCACTGCTACAAGCGTAGTCCAAACCACTATTACCTACTTCTGGGTGTCTCTAACAGCCTTCTCCTAACCCAGATATACTTCCTTTTGAGCATTTAAATACTATTTAATTTGTTTTCAAACAATTTATTGTGTTTTAACTTTAAGTTTCTCTAAAGATCATGGACTCCAGAGCTCTCAACTCAATAGAGTCAAGCTGTGTTTTTTCCTATATTAAGGATGAAACAAGTCATGAATGAATTTGGCAATTTATGCAAACTGGAGGAGAATTTAAACCCAGCTCCTATTCCATTCAGCTCCTCCTCATTTTGCCTCCACTACCTGGCCCTAATCAACCAAGTTACACACTGAACTTTCCTGGATTTGTCAGAATTTGTCTGTTCATAAGTTATGTGGTCATAATGATAGGCCATTCTGGAAGCTCTGGTCTATGAAAAATGAACTGCAATAAAGACTATGCCAAGACAGAGAAATGGACCCTATGCAACAAGCTCGGCTAACAACACAAAATGCCCAGGAAGGTATGGCAAACTCAATTCTAATCTAGATGAATGTAGGGGTTTGATTAGAAAGGCTTCAGAGAACAGTGACCCTCTGTGTTGACATTCTTTCAACGATATTTTAGCAACTACTATGGTTCTTTTGAACTGAAACCATTTCAAATCTCTATGTCAAATAACAGTTCAGATACTTCAGAATCAAACCATGTCAGGCCAAAGGACGACTAAGTTTTAGACCTCATCTAGGTTCAGAGGTATCTCATTTTGAGGTCCAAAACCTCTAGATGGTTCATGAAATAGTCTAAGAATGATTTGATTTTTTAACATGCTCCAATAAATTTACCCAATCTATTCAATGACTATTGCCAAAACTAATTGTTTTATATTTCTTTGCTTTTCTCTGAAATTGCATCAAATCAGCTATATATCACTCACATTAGGATCCCTTCTGAGATGAACAAAAATGAAAAGAAAACCTTTATTTATATTAAAATGTAATTTTTAAATCATAACTCATGTAAACATGCCAAAAACTTTATTTTACTTATTGATTACTGAGGGAACTAGTACAATGTTAAGACTGTTTCAAATATTATTTAAAGATCCAGGTCTTTATAGGCAATTTCGTAAAGGGTTATTAGAATAAAATTTCTGGACTAGACACAAACACTTTATTGTTCACTAACACAATAAGCTATAAACTTTGGAGTTATCATTTCATTGGAAAGAAATCATTTGCATCTCTACTAGACAAAAATCTATAAGAGTTAATGTGTAACCACACTAAATCTGAAAACTTCAGTTGATATTAAATGAGTTGAGCAAGATAAACCCCTCTAAATTTGGGTGGGTCTGAGCTCATATAGGACATTGAAAGGACATGCCATCCTCTTTTTTGCCTCATTTCCAAGTTTTGGAGAGTGGTCTCTCTACCACCCTTCTGGTATATCACTATGTTTGGCCTGATTACTCATATAGGTGCAAAAAAAAGGGTATTTATTAACCACGCATGCCTCCCTAAATTTGCTTTGCAAATCTGGAGCAACTTCTGCATAGAAATTTTTCTAGGGAATCTTGGATTGGACTTTTGAAAAGGTCTATTATTTGCTCTTCTATCCTAAGACTTAAACAATAAGCACAAGACACTCTCTCCACCAAATTTTACCCGGTGGTATATGTAGCTATATTTGGGGGTGAAGTCCTCTCTTCTTGAGATCCCCCAAATTTGCAGAAGTCCCTGGCCCAGTAGATGGGCTTCCTTATCAACTGTGGCACTGGAACCCTGTAAGCCAGACACCAAGCTGGTCTCCTTGGGAGCAATTTGTAGACATTGGCTCCACATGGCAGGTCTGAAGCTGTATTAGTCAGGGTTCACATGAGAAACAGAACCAACAGGATATACATGTGTAGGAAAAGATTTATTATAGGAATTGACTCACACAATTAGGGACACAGGGAAGTCTCACCATGTACTCTTGACAAGCTGGAGATCCAAGAAAGACAGTGGGGTAATTCAATCCGAGTCTAAAGCCCTGAGAACCGGGGGCTTTAATGGTATAAGGGCAGGAAAAGCAGAAAGGCTAAAAGCAAAAGGGGATACATAGCTTCTTCCTCTGCTCTTCTGTTCTGTTCAAGTCCTCAACAGATTGGATGATACCTACTGGCATTGGGGATAGCAATCTAGTTTACTCAGTATACCAATTCAAATGTTAATCTCATGAGAAAAAAAAACCCACTCTCACAGACACACCCAGAAATAATGTTTAATCTGAGCACCCTAGGGGCAACAACAAAATAACAATCACAGTAATTTTACTTAATAGTGGGTGTGTCATGCCTAATTAAATGAGAATCCTCCTCAAATATGACATGTAGTTATTGCCTTGGTTGCACAATTGATTTGTCCAATTATATTCCAGTAAAAAAAGAGGGCAGATTCTTATAAACCTATGGGAAAAAAACCACTATGTTTTCATTCAAAAATAAAGAGACTCAGTATTATTTATTTCTGAGCTCTGGGGGATCAGGTAAGAATTAGATACCATTAAGTTTCACTCCAATATAAAAGCAGATTCTATTAAATTGAGGTTTAGTGAAGAAATAAGAGAAAAGGCTTTCTCATATTTTCTTATCTGTTCATAGAATATAGAACATTAGAGCAGCATCAACAATATTCCAAACAAACAGCCCAAATTAAATTTCCCTCATTAATCTATTCAGTCACACACATAATTCTCATTCTGCTAAGTCTGGGGAAGCAGTCTGCTTTTGTGCAGTAGACTAAAAAGAGTCCTTGAAATTCTGACTCTGCCTACTGATGCAATCTAAAAGTTGTTTAAGCTATGTCAGCTCAGAAGCCTGTACCCTACAGTCTATTCTTAGACATATCAATAGTGTATTTGGCACAATTCTCTTCCAGGAGGCTCTGAAGCTGACCTTTCTTGTTAAAGACACAAATTCTAGCCTGTAGAACATTCAGACAAGCATCAGAAGAAAGCAGAAATCTCTTTGATTATGAAACTGATGACCATGGTTAATTTATTACAGTAATCAGTAATAATAGAAGGGAGAATAAAATTCTATATTGGAGGAGAGTCCCTAACTATTTCATCAGGGTTCGACTGCTGGTTCCCCTAAGGGTAAGAACATATTACGGATAGGAAGAGTATTGACCGATCTCTAGGGCATTCTTGTGAAGCCTACAACTTCTGAAATATGTGAATTAATAACATTTTAACCATGAAAACTTAACCTAAGAAAAGCTGAACATCTCTTTTGATTTGGCATTTTTCCCATGCAGCTTTTATGATAATGTTGAATTGTTATATAGGTATGGAGCAAACCAAACTGAAACCAACAAAACAAAAAACCTCAAACGAAACACCTAATTATTTTCAGCATCTGTTTTCAGAGGGTTAAACGACAAATTTTAATGATATCCAGGGAATTTCTTGAAAATTTTAAATATTGTTTTAGATGTAAAAAATATCCTGGAAATGTCATTTTGTTTTTCTCCATTTAGGATCCAAAGTTAGACAATAATCAAAAGAATGATCAAAAAGATTTAGTAACCTAAGATAGGATCCTGGGTGCCTGAAGGAAATTATTTGGCTACCCATTTAATCAAAGGGATAATACAATATTTTTAGATATTTTAAAGGTAACATGGTTGTAAGGAAGCTGAGCTTGTTCACAATGAAGAAACTTTGTTCTTTGTTATTTTTAAATAATCAAAGAAGTGATAAAGTCAACACAGAGGTCAGAAAATTCTTCTAGTGAGACTCAGATCTCTACTGTCTCAGTGGGTAAGAGCTGCAAAACCAATTTATTATTGTAACAGAGAGAACGCTAAATTTAAGTTATGAATTAATACAGCAATAGCAGAAAAATTTTCATGAATTTTTTCATTTTTTATATAATTTTGTAAATATGCTCATGAAAAAAGTGCAGCTTTGTCAAAATTTTAACACATTTTTATACATCTTTTCAGATTCTGGTGTTATAAACCCAGACAAATTAAATTTATTTTTTTCATATTTGCTATATCTTGCTGTACATGTTCGCTAAGGTCTTATATTCTGGAACAACATGTTTTAGGACAGAGCAACTCTCTATTTTTCTTAAAAAGCAAAACTAATCCCATCGCCTTGCATACATAGTTGCATTTCTTTATCAATCACTTGCTCCTCCTAGTGTAGCTTTGAGCACCAATATTATTTTATTAAGATATAATTTACATAGTCAAAGTCATCCTTTCTTAATGTACAGTCCTAGAGTTATAATACCTGACATGCATTTAGTCAGGTAACCACCACCACAAAGCAAGGCATAAAACAGTTCTTCATGCAATACCCCCAAATCCCATCTTGCTCCTTTTTTTATCAACTCCTTGCCCCAGTCCCAGCCCTGGCAGCCACTGATCTGGTTTCTGCCCCTATAGTTTTGTTATTCCAGAATGTCCTCTACAGGGAATCCTGCAGTATGTGGCCTTTTGAGTTTGTCCTCCCTCACTTAGCGTAATGCACTTGAGGTTAATCCACGTAGTTGTGAATCTCAGTAGTTCCTTTCTATCACTAAGTAGCCTTGTGTTGTATAGACAATAGTTTGTTTATCTATTCAAGAGTTGAAGGACACTTGGATTGTTTCCATTTTTGAGCAATTATGAATAAAGACTCTATAAAACATTTGCGTACAGGTTTCTGTGTAAACATATTTTTATTTCACGTGGGCATATCCTAAAGTGAGATTGCTGGATCTCATAGTAAGTAAATGTTTAACTGCCAAGTGATTTCCCATGTGACTATATTGTTTTGCATTCTTGCAGTGGCATACGATGGTTTCAATTGCTTCACATCTGCACAAACACTGCATATTGTCAGGTTTTTGTTGTTTGTTCATTGTTTTTTGTTGGTGGTGGTACTTTTCAGCTGTTCTAATAAGTATATAGTGGTATCTTATCATGATTTTAACTTACATATCCCTAAAGACTAATGATGAGAAGCATCTTTTCATATGCTTATTTGCTTTCCAGACAATTTCTTTGGTAAAATTTCTTAAATCTTCTGACTAGTTTTT
Organism: Rousettus aegyptiacus; assembly: GCF_014176215.1. Taxonomy (NCBI): domain Eukaryota; kingdom Metazoa; phylum Chordata; class Mammalia; order Chiroptera; family Pteropodidae; genus Rousettus; species Rousettus aegyptiacus. The sequence continues at coordinate 24,345,925 of NW_023416311.1, read as the reverse complement.
AATTGGGCTGTTCGTTGTCATTCTGTTAGGTTTAAAGTGTTCTTTACATATTCAAGATGCAAGTTCTCTATCAGATATGTGTTTTGAAAACATTGTATGCTAACACGTGGCTTGTATTTTTTTTCTTTTGGTCATGTCCTCTGAAAGCAAAGTTTTTAATTCCAACAAAGAATAACTTACCATGATTTTTCTTTTAGGGATCATAGTTTAGTGTCTTATATAAGAAATTTTGCCTCACCCAGAGTCACAAAAATTTTCTCCTATGTTTTCTTCTAGAAGTTGTATAGTTTGGGCTTTATATGAGGTATGGATCAAGAGTCATTGTCCAATTGTTACAACATTTGTTGAAAAGACTATAATTTCTCTAGTATTACCTTTGTACCTTGTCAAATCAATTGACCATATATATATGAAGGGTCTATATCTGGACTCTCTATTTTGCTCCATTGATCTGTGTATATTATTTTGCCAGTATCACAGTGTTTTTATCAGTGTAGCTTTATAATAAATGTTTGAATCAGGCAGTATGAGTCCTCCAAATCTGTTCCTTTTAAAAAATGTTTTGGTTCCTCTCTCTTCTTTCCCTTTCTCTCTTAATTTTAGAATCAGCTTGACAATTTCTACAAAGTCCTTGTGGTTTGATTGGGGTTGCATTGAATTTATAGATCAATTTGAGAAGAATTGGCATCTAGAATGAGCCCTCCCATCCAGGAACATCTCTTCATTTATTTAGGTCCTCTTTTATTTTATCGATCATTGTATTGTAATTATCAGCATATATATGTTTTACATAATTTGTTTTATGGGTTTTTGGTGCCATTATAAATGGTATGTTTTTTTTAATTTTCAATTTCCAAATGTTCATTGCTAATACATATAAAAATACGATTGATTATTATATGTTGATTTTGTATCCTGCATTCTTGCTAAACTTGTTAGTTTTAAGAGCCTATTTATAGATTCTTTGAGATTTTCTATGTAGACAGCCATGCTATCTGAGAGTATAGACACTTATTTCTTCCTCCTAATTCAAATGCTTTTCATTTCTTTTTTTGCTTTTTTCTTGCCTTATTGAGCTGACTAGCATCTCCAGATGATGTTGAATAGGAATAGTTAGAACAGCCACTACCAATATTAATCATAAATTTTAACCAAAATAACTCAATTTAACCAAAATTATTTCACAGAGAAAATCAAAAGAAGGGTAATTGAAAAATCAATCATTCACAAATATTTTAGTAAACTATCAAAGTTCATGAGTATGTATAAGACAGCTATCTATAGCTGCACATTTCTTTGCTCCTTCCTAGTGTGAGAAAAATGAACAAGGTTCCTTAATATGAGTTACAAATATATCCATCCATTCTTTAGCATATAAAAATAATAAGTCAAGTATATAAATTTAAAATTATAATTAGTAATCAGTTTCATTATTCATTCTTACTCAGAAATTATCTAGGTAAACAACAATTATCAATTAACTCAATTAAATATTAATTCAAGGTTTTGAGTTGCCTGAGGATGTTGGAAATTATGTCCAACCTAACATACTACAAAGCATAAATACTGTGATGAAAACATTTTTCAGAATCATCATTCAATTTAGTTAAATTTTACATTTTTCATTTCCTTAAATGCAAAGTAGAAGCAATGTTAGTTTATTTTGTCCATAAACCAATAAGAAAAGATCAGGAAGTTCATGAGAAAAAAAAACTCCATGCTAATAAAATCAAGAGAAAGAAGTATAGTTATTGCTTATTTTTAACCCAAATTATTGAACTAGTATAATTTTCCCAAAGATTTATCTTAACTATGAGAACTTGAATTCTTATATTAAAGTGTTTATGAACTAAAAATTATATTGAGAAGCAATTTTTAAATCTAGTACTAGATTTAGTAGTTTCCTTAGTTTCTGATAATAGTAGTTTTTGTGAAGTGTAGTTTCCTTATTTTTTGTAAATTTGGGTAATATGAGATTTATGTAAGATTTATCAATTTCTGAAAACTAGTCAGATCAGAGCTTCTTTATTTTAAGATGTAATAATCTAACCTGGAGGTAAGAAAACATTTCATATTAGTACAATGAAATATCAAGCCCCTTTCTGAATCACAGACACACACTGGCTTACAGACACACAGAGAGCTCATAATTTTAGTTCTATAGCTTTAGCCTCAAGTCAAAAAAAATCCCAGAAACACCAAAATTCACTGATTTAGATCTCAAAGAACCTTTCCTTTTAGTGAGCATGAAATTCTTAATTGATTTGTGCCCACAGATAGACAACTATACAAACAAACAAAAGAAACTTTGGATGGTAAACCAACAATGTAATATACATATAACATGTCATTGAATTGTATACTTGAAACCTATATCGCTTTATTCACTAATGACACTAATAAATTTAATTTTAAAAAGCAGGTGTAATAAGCAGGTTTCAAGAATGTTGATGAATATATATACACACACATACATATATATACATATATATGTACATATTTATTTATTTAAGAAAAAAGAAACAAAGACTATCAAACCAGAAAGTCTGTCTCATCTGGCAGGGAGTAGATCTCCATCATCCATTTATAAGAGATCACCAAATGGTCAGACTGTAAAATCAAATTTTCAGTTATTACTAACATCAATGGGAATAACAAACCAGAAACTAAACAAAAACATAAAATATGTAGACATGAAGAAAAGTAGAAATCTGGAGACACAGAGTTAGCAAAGTCAGAGTTCTATTGCCACTTGGGATCCAGTCTGGAAGCAAGAAGAGATGTGCCTGGGCTAATGCACTTCTCATGAAACAGTAATTGGTTCTGTCAGGTTAGGGCATCTCTGTATGGCAACCTACAAAAAGCTTAATTGTCAAAAAGATGAAATCTTGACTCTCATGTGAATATAGAATGAACATATGTCAAAGATTTTATTCAATTCATTAATTAATGAAGAAACCAGTAATATGTTAAAATTTGTTTAAACAATATTTGAAAAGCTAGGTACTTAAAGATAACTTACTAAAGAAGTGTTAGGATATAGTTTCTGGGTTAGATATAAAATTATTTAAAATTCAACAAGGTAATAAACTATAACATCTGGGTTATCAGTTCAATTGGATGGAAATTGTTTTGTGTCTCTACCGGACAAAACTCTCACATAGTCTAAACTTTCAACCAATAGTAAGAAAAGAAAAGAGTTGAACAAAAATTTCTTTTCCCACTTTGGGTAGGTCTAAGGCCATGCATGACATTCAAAGGACATGCCACTTACCCTTTTGCCTTATTTCCAAGTTCTGAATAATTTTTCTTAACACTGAATAAATGCTGTACTATTTGGGAGATAAAAGCTGCATGCCATTTCGTCTTTGGAGAGTAAAAATAGTAAAATTGATTGCTCTTGATTGATGAAAGACATCCACTGCCTTTTGCCCAAGACCGCAAAGCTGGTGCAAGTTAGGGCCCAGGCAAGAACTCAAGGTTTCAACTCCCACTGTTCTGCATATATTGTTTGAAATACTACTCTCTAAAGAAGGTCGATTGGTGTTTTAAGACATTTCCAAGACAGATCAATAAAATGAGGGAAATAGACACTCAGTGTTAACTCACAGGCACCCATTAGAGGAAGCTAATTGAGGGAGAGAGAATTAAGGAGAGCGTACCTCTTTCTGAAAGAGTGGAAAGACGTTTATAACAGTAAAATGCCCTGTGCAGTGTTCTCTTTCTTGCCCCCTCCTCCTCCCTATGTGTGCGTGTGCATGCATGTGTGTGTGTGTGTGTGTGTGTGTGTGTGTGTGTGTCTCCTTCCAAAGGAATTGTTATTATAAATCCCAACCTGAGGGGATCCCATCTGGCTAAGTCCCTGTGCAATGACTCAGCAAAGCCACCAGCGAAGGAAGGACTTGTGCATGAAAATGAGACTCCTGGATTTGGTTCTTAGGTCCCTTAACTTATCCTTGGGTATTTTAGGTTAACCATTTCTCTTTGCTTTAAAAACAAAATGAAGATGAGCAGGAAGCTGTGATGATTCATTCAGGTTTTCATACCCTGAGGACAATGTTTTCCAAGCTGCTGGAACATATATTTTTAACCTTTATATAGCAAAATAAAACATAGGTACAGATAACCATATGAGATGATTGTACTACCAAGTGAATCATTACAAGGTGAACATCCTGATAACCACCACTCAGGTAAAGAAACAGACCTTGGCCAGCCACCCAGACACCTACTTCCTCCTTTGAAAAGTTACCATCTTGGATCATGGTTGAAATGCAACGTGGTAGAAAATATTAGTGGCTATGAAGAGAGCTAAGCATTATATTCTAAAACTTCTGTGCCATACAACTTTTATGTTAATGTGTCTATGTGTGTATTTGTACTGGGCCATAACTTATAGCCACATCCTGCCTACTGGATTACTAGGGGAAGGGTGGGGACAGCCACAGGCTCAGAAGCCACCAGCTTCCCATTTTATAATAATGGCAGCAGCTTCTTTTCTCACCTATCAGAACACTTTAGAAAACATAAAATATTTTTAAAGAAGATGAACTATCCGTCCATATTATGCAAAGAAATGAATATGGAATATTATAAAGAAAGCAATTAATTCACACTTAAAACTAATTGCCTAACCCAGTGGGTCTTTAAATTATTCATTAGTGCTATTTAAAAATAATTGCAGTTTATGAGGAAAACCCATTATGAATTTCTTTTAAGAACTATAAAGAAAGAATTTTCTTTTTTATTTACCAACTGCTTACAGCTTTTGAAATCAACCCATTTTTAAACCAGCTTAATAGTCTCATCATCCCTTCCCCAATCTAATCAACTTTAACATTCATCCTACTAACACTTCCTGAGATTCCCTGTAGTAGATTCTAAACTCACAGAGAGGACAATGATATTGTTATAAAAGAATATGAAAGATGTATCTAAAAAAAAAAAGGCTTTCAAAGAACAAAGTAAGAAACTACTACCAAAATCTGTGTGTTCCCACAGATGACATTCATGCTGATTTCTCCATCTCTAACCAAAGGTCCTGGGGTTTCCCACTTAGTTTGTTCCTGTCAGCCAGAACTTCAGAGTCCCTCCTCTTCTCTTCTTATTTACTTCATGCCTCAAGTCCCTTAATTTCTCCATTTTTCTGGTCCCTTCAAAGAACACTCACTGTAGTCATTAAATGGTGAAACTGGAAAGGAATGTTGTCTAGTTTAGTGGCTTTTAAACTGTGTTCTCCAGCACCCCAGGAGTTTTTTGGCTGTCCTAGAGCTCTCCAGTGGGAAAAGGCTGCTGAACCAGCAGGGTTCTCTGATCCCAAACCTCACCCAGACTCCCCACTCCCCAGTCTCTATCAGAGCAGCCCACTTTGGTATTTTAAGATTTCCTTCAAAGAAAGTGGTCTTCTGCTAAAAACAAAACTTAAAAGTTACTCTCATGGTGTAGATATGAATGCTAAGGCCCAGAAAGAGAAAAGTGATTTGCTTAAGGTGGGGCAGCCAGTTACTGAATGGGGATAAGACCCTGCCTCTTGACTCTAGGTCTAATATCTACCCCCTCTATCAGGCCAGGAACACCAAAAAGGATGTGAGCCTTGGGGCCAAAATGATCTGAAGCTAAATTTGATCTCAGCTACTTTCTAGTTGTTCATCTCTAGTGTTATATTTTTCTGTAAGATATCTGAACCTCAGTCTTCTAATCTGTAAAAGAGGAAGTAAAAATACCAGCCTTGCAAACTAGCTAAGCTTTTGTACATGAGAAAACGACATACATATATAATATACACACAAAGTATTCAAGTATGAACAGCAACTTTACCATCAGAGGTGCTTAATAAGTACCCCACTGAGAATGTGCTTGTGATAGTCACCACTGTGCCAACGTTGAGAGTTCTCCTCAAGCTAGACAGTTTGGATTGGTCAGTTAAGGAAACTCTTCACTTTCTGCCCCTGACACAACCACTGCCCAAAACTTTTCCTGGTATGTGTAGACCAGTGCATGTGTACACACACGCGTACACACACACACACACACACACACACACACACACACACCCTTAATGTTATGACTGCACACAGACACAAAGGCAACTTTGTGGACCACATTTTTCCTGATTCCCCCTACCCTAACAACATAGAGCCATGGGTACTCGAACCTCTTAGATCCCTTCTACCCACATCACCACCTCATCCTTCTTGACCTTGTTATAAGCAAAGTGGGTGTAAGGCAGGCAACATAAGCAGAACATGGATTTTTGACAGTCGAGATGAATATCAATTTGTAATAGTCAGCAAATGATAATAGTCAGCAGATTATTTTTGGGACCAGGGAAAAGATGGAATCAGGTTGATTAAATTAATGACTATTATGAAATCTACTTTATTGACACTTGAGAGTCAATCACCTTTCCTGGAGAAACAGTATTCTTTCTTCCTGGAGCCAGCTCTCCCATTCGGAATCACTTGGTTAAAGTGGGACTGATCCCACTCCCAGCTCCAGAAGTGGATGCTTATTAGCTGAAGCCAGTGGGCATATCCCATTCCTCTGGCCCTAGCAATGAGTTCTAGGATGGGACATAACTCAGTTCTCAGGAGAAAAGAGATATTTGCTGGAACTTCTAAGAAAAATCATCTCTCTTCAGCTGATTCTGATCCTTCCTTTATTGAAATCTTTGATATTGGCATGGATTGTACTTTAATTTTGATTTACCTATAATATTTTACCAAAATATTATGTGTATTGATTATAAAGGTTTTTTTTTGGGGGGGGGGTTATATGGGTTTTTTTTTTTTATTTACTTGTTTGGTGTCTGCTTAAAGTTTTCATCCAAAGCAAGTGCCTCAATCCCCTTAGCCCTGTGAGGATGTGGGGCTCACAGATGCGCAGTCACTTTTTCACTGGAGGAGAGAGTTGGGACCTGAGGTGGGGCCATGACATGGAGCTTCAGGAGGAAGCCACCATTACACACAATCAATAGAAAACAAGTTCCTATTCTTTGAGCTATTGGAACAAGCTTTGCCTAAAGATAGTTCTACTGCTTGGCAGTTTATAGGACTCAGTAAATTCTCTTTACTCTGTAAGCTAATTTGAGTTGTTATCCATGACTTAAAAACAAAATAATACAAACCGATAATGACTAATTACAAAGTACAAGGAGTTAGCCTCTGAATGTCTTGTAGAGAGTGATTCTAAATATCTGGGTAACGCTTCCTCTTTTAAATATGTGATCCATCAAACAGAGCCAAAGTGTTCTTGCCAGCTATTGTCAACATTCTGAATAGCAGCTCTCACTATAGGGTAACATTTTATTCTGTGATTCACTAGGCCCCCTTTAAACACCAGGTGCTGTGCTTAACACTCCGTGAATACTATTTCCTTTAATTCTCACCCCTCAAAAATGATATCAGGACACACTATTACTAGTAGTAGTAGTATTCAGGATGGGAAGCTAGAACTTGGGGGAGTAGGGGAGGAAGAGACAGCATGTACAAGGTCACATAAGTGGCAAAGAAATACAGTAACAAAGCCTGTATTCTTAACAACTACCCACTACAGTCTCAAGATTTTAGCTGTAGCTGGAAGGAAATACCTGCTACATAATAAATGTTCAATACACATTGGAAGGAGGAACAAACGAGTTAGTTCATTAGTTGAAAAGTGAGACAGCCATTTCGATATCCACTCATTTCGTTTTAATTTATGTCCCTCTATACAGGGTGGGGAACACAGCCTCTTTAGGTTAAGTTTGGGTTAATATTTCTTCTGTAAAGGGATGTGATTCTCATGAGTTGCAATCACCAACTTGAATACAAATTGATGAAGAGCACACACAGATGGAATAACGTCTATAAATCTAAAGAAGTTCCATGGCATATTTGGTCTCCTTACTTCAAAGGTTTGGGAAGAAATCAAACCAGGTTAAGGATTTCAAAATGTTTCATAAACTGTAAGGCAAATAGACAACTGATTATTAGTATGTTTTTATGTTTATTTTCTTCATGCGAGAACTTATCTTCTAAAAAGCCTAGACTGAGTGTTAAATTTCTCTCTAAGACCTAGAGCAATTACTTGATGAGTATGTTTATATGACAAAATCAATACAATCTTAAGCAATAAATTCATCTGATGAAGGTAAATATCACAGTGGAGAGTTCCAGGATTTTAGCATTCTTAACCAAAGTAGTAAGTAAACAGACTCCCCCAAAGTAAAGATGGAAATATAATTATTCAGTCTCTCCATGTTAGATTTGCCCAGAAATTGAAATATTGTTAGCAAACACAGATTTAAATTTTGTGCTCCAATGAATTGGTAGATCTCTTAGTTTATTGTTTTGATTTCTCTACATTCTACCACAGGGAAATTATGCAGACTCTTACAGTACATGAAAAGAATACTGATAATTATGAAATTTGTTGCTTAGAGTGAAGATAATTTCATGAATCTCTTCTCATCTATTGGCATGATAGCCTGTATATGTTTGTGTTGCTGCTATTCTTAAGACCTGTGATCTTATGCCCATGCTAAATGTGTAGGAAACTATGCAATACCAAGCCAACTGTTCAATTCAGCAAATAAAAATCAGCTCAAGTGGTTTTCTCTGAGGAACTCATTGCTTAATAGACTTAAGTCATCCTGCAGTCTCAGGTTAGAAATCCACAATCTGGTTCCAACCCTGCCTGCAAGTCAGAAATCATTGGAAAGCTTGATAAAGTGGAAACCCAGTCCCAACCCAGACCATTTGGATGAACATCAGAGCTCAGGGTGTATGTTCTTAAATACACCCTTCAGGTGATTCCTTGGTACTGCCAGATGGAGAACATTTTTGTCCATGGCCCACAGAAGCCAGAAGAGACAAAAATAATTCAATTCTTTGTTTTTTCTGCATGACACTTAACATAACTACTTTCATTTTGCTGTATTTATTTACTTATTTATTTTTTTACAAAACTCGTTGGACCCCCTGGCTGCTATAATGTTACCAAAATATAAGTTCACAGGCTTTGCTTCCATCTGGAAAGTCTACACTGCCTGGAAGCTGAGAGAACTGTGTTTGTCATGGAGTCTTAGAAGGTGTCTGTTTCAAATGTTCCATCTGCATTCTCCATGATAGTTCTTCCCAACAAGTTCCTAAGTTTTCTCTCTATTGTAAGTCATAATCCTTCAACTCTATGAAGGCAGAAAACCTCTCAGTTAAATACTTCTTTTCACCTGACAATTCAAAACATAAAAAGGTAATGGAGTATAGTGGAGAGTATACAGGTTTGGAGTATAGTGGAGAGTATACAGGTTTTTAATCCTGGGCTTACTACCCAGTAGACCATTGAATCCCTCTGAGACTCAGTTTCCTCGCCTGCAAAAATGGAGTTTAAGCATTCTATTATATTATACCTACCTCATGATATTATAAAAATTAAATAAGATGACTCATGTAAAATGTATGAATCAAACAAATGATAGTTATTATGATCATTAGTATGACTAAATGATGTTTTTCAGACTTCTGAACAATGGAGTTTTGTATTAGATGTAGTTTGCCCCAGTCAGTGCTAAGTAAACAGATTATTTATTTAAGATTAGGGGGGTCACATTCGCAAAATGCTTTTCTCTAGTCAGACAACACCTGGACTATTGTAATTATTTCTGGACACCCTACTTTTAGAAGGATGATGACAAACCAGTGTTGGTGGAAAGTGTTAAGGTTTGTGCTGAAAACCAAGACCATGTCATATAAGAAATCACTTTAGAAACTGGCATTCTCAACCAAGAAAGAAAAGCCATGGAGGAAAGTCTGACAGTTGTCTTCAATAATCTAAGTAGCTATTTCAGAAAGGTAGAATGAGACAGTGAGATGTCTCCACGTCATAGGAATAGATCGAGCACCCTAGAGATGAGTTCTAAGGTCTCCCAAGCCCTAAGAATCTATGGTGACTCAGGCCAAGGATTTCTCTTGAACTGAACACTCTGCTTCTATTCAGGCTAACAAGAAATGCGTGCCAATGTTCAGACTGTTATCTTACAGCACTGCCCTTTCTGAATATTCCAGTGTGACTGGGGTTTTTCTTGTGAACCAATAGCCTGCAAATTAGAAAGAAACCACTGTAATTTACATGAGATAAACAACCCCAAAGACATAGATAAGTGAGCAGCAAAGGCCAGCTGATTTAAGGGGGTCCACAGGCCCCATTTACAGGCATCAGGGTCTCCACAGTCTGTTTAGAGGTCTGACCCTGTATATCGTGATTACTGGTAAAGTGGGGAGGAGGTTTACACATCAACAGCCTTGGCTATTCAACAAACCCCTGGCCCACAAAACTGAAACCCAGGCCAGAGCAAAGCAGAGACTTTCCTTAACCTGGAAAGCAGACCATAATTTAACAGGACCCAAATCCCCTAAATTTATCAGTGACGAAGAAAGCTACTTTTTATTAAACTTGATTTTCACTATACAAAGCATGATGTGATAGATTGGGAACCCGAAAATCTCTTCAGTTTATACTATAAAAATATGATGACTTTTTTTTGTTGGCTAATAATGCCACTACATGAAAACCATCTTTTCTGGGAAAATCTAATCTAACAGTTGTTTTATGCATGCTACAAAAATAAAAGAATTAGCCAATCTAGATGATAGATAAAGACTCTTCTTGCAAATGAATTTCATGCCTCTGTAACTACCATTTTATTACCCCAACATAAACTATTTATGGGTACTATGGTCAGAATGGGTACCCTCCAAATTCATATGTTCAAACCTACACCCCCCACACACACACACCAGAGGTAATAGTATTAGGAGGTGGTGCCTTTGGGAAGTGATTAGACCATAAGGGCAGAGCCCTCATGAATGAGATTAGCCGTCTTATAAGAGGCTCCAGAGAGCTATCTATTCCTTGTGAAGAGGGTACAAGTCTGAGGTTAGGAAAAAAGTGCTCACCCAAATATGCCAACATGCCGATCTTGGACTTCTAGCCTCCAAACCATGAAAAATAGATTTCTGATATTTATAAGCTACCCAGCCTGGGGTATTTTGCTATAGCAACCCAGACAGACTGAGCCAATGAGAGACCAATTTAAGGAAGAAGACTGTGGGGCATGAAGTGCTTGCAACCCTTGCTCTGGGACCATGCTATAGAAGTGGCAGAGTTGGCACTCAAACTCAAACCTGTTTCTTTTCCTGGTCTGTTATAGATGGAAGCAGCCAAAGGCCTTGCAGAGGTCTATTGGACAGAGGTTTCCAAAGTGCCAACAAGACCTGGGCTAACTCAAAGCAAGAGAGTAAACTGGGAGGGTGCCATATTAAGAGCTAAGGTTAGAAAGAGTGGAGCAAATGCCGGAAATGCAAACTTTTAAGTGTAAGCTGGGAAAGAGGTTTTTTAAAAAAATCAGTCATGTTCTATATACTCTGAAAGACACCCTCATATCAAGCAGAGCCTTGGCATTTGCAAAGTTAACCTGAATTTTCAAATCTTAGCTTTGAAGGCAACCTAGGTCTACAACAAAATCACAAATTAGACCTCCACGTGGAGAGGCGGCACCAGCATTTTGCCCAACTCAGAGACATGATTTACAATATGGAAGATATCTTCCAGATTTGTGCAATGTGGCAGCCAGTGGATTGGTTGGTTTATTAGCGGAGATCTGAGCTCATGAACAAGTCTACCTCACTGCCTACATCTATATCTTGATGTGGCCTTGTTGCTTCTTCTATTTAATGTCAAATATGCCATAGCATTTGTGTAAAATATTTTCTGTCTTTGTTAGGAAAAAAGACCCCAGTTACAAGCCAGTGAAAGTATGAATAATGGAAATAAACAGAAAGTGAAAAGAACTGTTGGATAAATTCAAGGGTGAAATATCAAATTTGGCCATTGCTTCGAGCCACCAAATACTCTATAAGGAATCAAGAGAAAGTAATTTCTGAAACTGTTCAGAGAGTGTTCCAGCAAGAATTTATTTTAATTGCTTTATAAATTGCTTTAATCCTATATTTAGGAAATCATTAGGGGCCTGAAAGGGTCACTTAAAATTTTCACTTATGCTTAACTAAATTTTATGGAGAAAATTACATGTTTTAATAGTATTCATAGAATCGGGGACTTGCAAAGGTCTCAAGATGTGTCCTTCTAAAATAGCAAAGGTCTGTGACTCAATATCACTTAATTCTCACAATAGCCCTGTGAGATAAGGATAATTATTCTCTTTTTACAGATGAGACAACTGACCCTTGGAGAGTTTGAATTATTTGCCAAGTAAGCAGTTTGAAAGAAGGATCCTGCCTTATTCATCTTTTCATCTCAAGGGTCTGGCATAGGGCAGACACTTGGTATATCATTTCAAGGGTTCCCAGAGTGGTTCCCAGACCATCAGCAGCAGCATCTCCTGGGAACCTGTTAGAAATTCAAGTTCCCAGGCTTTTCCCCAGACCTTCTGACTCAGACACTCTAAGCATTGGGCCTAACAACCTACGTTTTAACAAGCCCTCCAGGAGATTCTGATGCACATTAAAATATAGGAAGAGCCCTGTGTTAAACTAATGATAAATGAGGTCAAGCAGCTGGGAAGGTGTGAGTCCAGGCTCCTCAGAGCCCTAAGGTAAAAGTCAATAGGAAGAGTTGTGGTGAGAGAGAGACACAAGTACAAGCCTTTAAAGAGCTAGGAAAGTAACATCCCAGCTATGGATGTTACCATGTTCTAATTCTTAAAGGAGTCATGTGCCCTCAAACTACAGTCTACCAGTGCCCACACCTCACACCTCCACCAGCAGTGTACATGGAATCCAGGTCCCTTCCCTGCAACAAAAACTGTTAGTCAAGTCTCCATTTTTCTTTCTTCCTCCAAAATCCCCCACAGTGAGGACCACCTGAGGAAAGAAAATTTCATCTTGCACAAAACCCAATTTATCTGCGTTCTTTGCACAACAATACAATGAAAGCCCAAATGATTTTTCCACATTTGGTAGCATTTAGAAGCTTTTCATCAGCACAAGAATGAAGAGGAGAACTATTTTCCTCATTTCTGTTTACTGCAGCAATACAGCTGGAAGAAAACAATTTAAATCCATAAACTACTGAGATGTTTTTGACTTAATAGAAGTACTAAAGTTTCAGTAATTTATCTAGAATCATAGCTTGTCTGAGATGAAAGAGACCCAAGAGATCACCTAGTCAGTGCAAGAAGATTTACTGTGGTACTCAGATACAGTTTCTCTTAGAGAGTTATGTATGCATTTTAATATGTATCAGAAAAAAAATTACATTTGTATCAAACTCTGATTTTGTAGATGTTATTGCTTGAGATACAGCTAAAGCAATTAGTAAGTAAAAATTGAAAGTGAAATGATTTCCAAAAAAGGAAGTCAATAAGCAACAGACAAGTTGTCATACAGATATGGCAAAAATCATGAAAGTTATACATAAAGTTTGGTGATTAGCTAATTACCCTAATAGGGTCCAGCCAGGAAAGAGAATTCGTCCTATGGTTTAAATGGAGAGACTTCAATAAAGGAAATTCTTAGGGACTTGTGGGCAGGTTCAAGGGAACCAAAGGTGGTGCTGAGGCCCCAGAGACCAGCTGGAGGAGGAAGTCGTTACTGCCCCAGTGCTGAAAAAGCAAAGAAAGAAAACAGTATGGCTGAAGCTGTGGAGAGGTGGCCTAGAGAGAAGGAACAAGGAGAAAAATAGTTCGTCCTTCCTCTCTCCCTCTGATCACCCACCCCTGCTTCCCATTGACAAAGCCCAATCAGAAGCCAGAGGGCAAAGGAGTCAGGTGATTTCAATGGTAGAAGCATACTTCCAGAGACAGGTGGCACAAAGGATGAGTGGATGGCAGAAAAGGCAATGGCTAGTGACAGAGAAACAAGGGGTCTATTTCACCTGCTCCTTTCATATGTGCAGAGCTCTCCAACCAGCAGGAAAGTCAGGCCAGTAAGAATTCAGGAAGATTCACTCGGCTGGTCAGAAATACTACTAGAGAGATTTGCACATCTCAGAAAAGTGGCTTAAGCTTTCAGCACCTCAGTGTATTTATCTGAAAAGTGGAAAGATTATTTCTATTCTGCAGGTTTATTGTGAAGACTATAAATTACATGTAACATATGCTGGTACATAGAAGAAGATTAATAAAAAGTAGCAACCGCTATGCCAAGTGAAAGAAGCCAGACTAAAGGTCACATATTCCTTGGTTCCATATATATGAAATAGCCAGAATAGATAAATCCATAAAGACAGAAAACAGATGTGTGGTATCACAGGCTAGGGAGAGGAGAGAATAGGGACTAACTGTTTAATGAATTGGATTTCTTTTGGGGAGGCTGGGAGGAAGAAATAATAATGTTTTGGAACTAAATAGCTGTGGTGGTTGCACAACATTATGAATGTACTAAATGCAATTGAGTTGTCCACTTTGAAATGGTTGTATTACAATGGAATATTACTCAGCCATAAGAAGAGATGAAATACTGTTATTTGCAACAACATGGATGGACCATGAGATAATCATACTAAGCAAAATAAGCCAGACGGAAAAAGTTGAAAACCACATGATATCATTTATATGTGAGATATAAACCTAAAGGCAACAAATGAACAGGACAAGCAAGCAGAGACTCATAGACCTAGACAATAGACTAGTGGTTACAAGAAGGTGGGGGAGAAAGGGGAGGAGGGAGGTAGATGGGGTAAAAGGGGTCAAATATGTTGTGATAGAAAGAAATCTAAGTATGGGAAATGAACACACAATGCTATATATATATATATGTATGTATATATATATATGTATGTATATATATGTATATATGTATATATATGTGTGTATATATGTGTATATATATGTATGTATATACATATATACATACATATATACACACATATATATACATATATACATACATACATATACACACACACACACACACACATACATACCTTACTGTTGAATTGTACACTTGAAAATTACTGGATTTCATTAATCAATGTCACCATAATAAAAATAAAAATATATAAATAAAATAGAAATAAATGGTTGTATCAGTTTGCTAAGGCTGCTGTAACAAAGTACCACAAATTGAGTGGCTTAGACGACTAAAATTTATTATCTCACTGTTCTAGAGGCTGAAAGTCCAAGATCAAGGTGCCTCATGGTTACTTCCAGGCCTCTCTCCTTGCCTTGTAG
This sequence comes from Rousettus aegyptiacus, assembly GCF_014176215.1. Lineage (NCBI taxonomy): Eukaryota > Metazoa > Chordata > Mammalia > Chiroptera > Pteropodidae > Rousettus > Rousettus aegyptiacus. The sequence continues at coordinate 24,330,756 of NW_023416311.1, read as the reverse complement.
ATGACTGTTTTCTTCATGTCTCTGTGTCCAATTTTCCCCTTCTTATAAGGATTTCGATCATATTGGATTTAAGGGCCCACCTACTACAGTAGGATCTCATCTTAATCGATTACATCTACGATGACCTTATTTCCAAATGAGGTCACATTCTGAGATACTGGTGGACTTCAACATTTATCTTTGGTTGGAGTGGAGACACAATTAAACCCATAACAATGATTAATTTTATGTGATATAAATTTCACCTCAATAAAAAAATGAAGGTGGAGAGTAACAAATAATTATTATTAGGAAAGTGTGGTCAGTGGCTTACTACCTCAGGGGCAGGTATAACATAAAAATACCTGCAAAGAATTAATTCTTCTTGGGCCCTAATTTAGCCTTCCTGGATACCACTACTTTGATTGTCATAAATAATGCCCATTCATTTCACATATCTGAAGATATAGATTACAAAGACTTCATGGAGACATTAAGAAGCTAATTTAACTGTTCGTTGCGGATACTGAACTCTTACCGTGGAGTGAGAACTATATGCAGTACAGCATGTTCTAGCAAGCATAAGCATGACACAGCGACCTAGACATTGGCCTTAATGTCTACTAATTCCTTACTAAGAACATTGTGATAACCCTTAACTAAATTGCAGGGAGTTTTTTGCTCTGGTCTACGCCAGCCTCATCTCCACCTGTGCTAGCCAAGTTCTGCTGAGCCTACTCCCTCCTCAAGGCTTCATAACACTATGCACCTTGTCACTCTGTGCTGTGACATCTGCTCATGTGTCGCCTTTCTTGCTGTCTGCAGCGAGGTGTGGATTGCTATAAGCATGGGCCCCTGCCTCCCTTCAATGTGCTTTGTCAAATGAGAGCTACCTGTTTCCTTTGTGGACACTGGAAATGGCATATCTTTGTCTCTTTGGCCCTGGGTCCCCATTCTAAACCTGGAGCTCTAACCTAAGTCAGCATAGTCCATGTCGGCTCCATTGTTTCTCCTACCAAATCACATGGCTCTATAAACCCCACCTCCATTATGCTCTGTGTGTACCATGATATCACCAAACCCATCCTTGAGAGCAGCGCATGTATCAATTTATGTCCACCACCATGTACTCAACATAGCAAATGACAATACAAACCCCAAAGTGTAAGTAAACCAGGAGAAGCAGAAGACAGAGAGGGTGCCATCGGAGGGAAACCATAAGACAAGAATGAGAGGAAGTCAGCAATGGTCCAAGGAACTCAGGAGGCTCTTACTCAGGGCTGGCTGTCAGCACATGGCAGGGAGAGTTCCAGTCTCAGAACAAAACAGCAGCCAGAGGGGTGATCTTGCCCCTCACAGCTATTCCAGTCAGGATCACATTCACTGGATCTAGGGTAGACCTTGGTTACCAGCCAAAGTTAGCATTGAGGTGAGAAAGAAATGAGGCAAGGTTCCATTATGGCTTTCTCCCCACATGACCCACAGGTGGCTCCACTTCTCAGAATATATTCCAGAGATCCTGAACACCTGTCTTCCCAGCCTCAATTTTCTACTGTGCCTGCTCTTAATGCACCTTTTTTTATTCCACTTTCTACTTTTCTACATATATTAGTTACCTATTGCTGTTTTAAAAACCACCAAAATTTAGTAGCTGAAAACCACAATCACTTTTTGTTCACAATTCTGCAATTTGGGCTGAGTTCAACTAGGTAGTTTTTATGTTGTCCTCGCTGAGGGTCAGTCATGCAGCTGCCATCATGCAAGAGTTCAGCTAAAGCTAGATGGCCCAAGATGAACTCACTAACATTCTTGGTAGTTCTGGGGACTATTGGTTGGCGAGACTCAACTCATTTGCATGTGGCTTCTCCTGCAGGATAACTCAAGTTTCTTACATGACAACAGCAACATTCCAAGAGAGCAAGCCTCTCATTTGCTGAAGTCCTATCAGCAAAAGAAGTCATTGTGGGAGGGCAATACACAAGACATAGATCCAAGGAGTCATTATTCACTCAGGGCCCTTGACATTACAATTTGCTTCGCTATTTCCAAATCCAGTAGGGTCAGAGGAAAATATTAGGAGAGAAAAAAATGAAAATGGAGTTATCAGAAAATTCTTTTTGCGTTATCACATTTCATTTTTTTAATCTATGTATAGTTAGTATACAATCTTATATTGATTATATTAGTTTCAGGTGTATAATATTCAACATTTTTATACTTTAAAATATGGTCACCCCACTAATTCTAGTAATCATCTGTCACCATGTAAATTTATTGCAATATTATTGACTATATCCCTCTTCTTCTTTTCACCCATCCACCCAACCCCTCCATCTGGTAATCATCCCATTGGTCCCTGTTTCTATGAGTCTGTTTCTGTTTTGTTTTGTTTTTAGATTCCACATACAAGTGAAACCATACATTATTTGTCTTTCTCTGCCTGACTTATTTCACTTAGCATAATACTCTCTAGATCCAACCATGTTGTTCCAAATGGCAAGATTTCATTCTTTTTATTGCCGTGTAACATTCCATTGTGTATATATGTACCACATCGTCTTTACCCATTCATCTATCAAAGGATACTTAGGAACCTACTCTGTGCCAGAGATTGTGCTAACAGCTAGAGAACTCAAACTAAATAAGATAGTCAGTGAAATGCACTGTCTAATGGAACATGTAAGAAAGTAAATTATAACACATATGGTTAGATAATGACTAACAACAAGGGGTAGCTGGCATAGGAGGAAGTGGTCGACTCTATTGGGGTCACACCAATGCTCAAAGTCCTTCAAGGACTCTCCATTATACTTAGAATAAAATCCAAAGACTTTATATGAGGCTAGGAGACCCAACATGGGCTGCCACTGCTCAGTGCTCCATTTTCCTCTCTTACCTCTCCCACCAGGCTCACCACGTTCCATCCTGCTCACATGTCTTCAAACACCCAAGGTTCTTTCCACGCTATTACTTCCTCCTGAAATGCAATACTCTGTCCTCAAACACCCAACTCCAGTGTATCAGTCAAGGTCCATTTATGAAAAGCTGAACCCTCACCTTATGATTCAATGGAGAGACTTCAGTGACGGGAATTAGTTACAAAGGTGTTAAAAGGGCTAGAAGGGCAAGCAGAAAAGTGAGTCAGTCCAGAGGTTAGTGACCTGCAGAAAAGTGCTGCCACGCCCAGGGATAGGGGACCAAGGAGTGAGGTGGTATAAATGGAGCCCAGGAGTGGTGTCCCCAAGCAGGACTGAGACTACAGAGGAGGGGACTACAGAGCAGATTCTTGAACTATGGAGAGACACGGCCATTGCAGAATGCCCCCTAAAGCTGAGAGGAAATGGCGGGGAAGACACCTCAATGGTCTCTTTTCACACCCTTCAAATTCCTACCAGTGCCTTCCATTTGCCAAATCTAACCAGAAGCCAATTTGAAAGGGAGCCTGGGAAATTTATTTTGCAAGACCCGCCCCCTTACTATACAGAGCAGAATTGAGAAAGGGTAGGAAATAAATTTGAGAGCAAATGGGCAAATAACTTTCATGTTGCTGATTCCTGCTCATCTTTTAGGCTCCTTTTAACTGACCTCCATAGGGTGCCTTCTTTTGAAATTGTTGGTGAGTCTCCCCTGTCCTCCACAAGACCTGCTTGATCATTTTCTGCACAGCATGTAACAGTTATGAATTTGTTTGCTGAAACAACAGTAGAATAGTGCTAAACACCTATTAAAATGACCAAAATCTGGAACACTGACAACATCAATTGCTGACAAGGATGTGGAAGAATGGGAGCTCTTATGTATAACCAGTGGGAATGCAAAATGGCACAGCCACTTTGGAAGACCATTGGTGGTTTCTTACAAAACTAAAAATACTCTTATCAAATGATCCATCAGTCATACTCCAAATCAACCAAATTCTGAGTTTTTTCTTGTTTCATTCCAGGGAAGGCTGTGTGACATCTGAACCAGCTTTAAGCTTATATTCCCATACTTCTGAGAACAAGTGAGGGATCGCCGATTTGCCTCCACCTCCACTCCCAACCTAGATTTAAAAGAAACATTATATATGCCAGTGCTAGCCATTTGTCATTTGGTGTTTGAAGTAAATTTCCTGGCTGGTTCTAGTACATGAAAGTTAGATGCTGCTTTAGAGAAGTGTTCTCAGAACTCCATGTTCCTTGGTCACTCTTGGCAGTATGTCCTGATTTGAACTTGACCAGCTGAAATGAGTGACAGCTCTTTTTTTATTATTATAATGTGAAAAATCTGTATATAACCCCCAAAAAAATAACCAAATGCTAATTTCAGATGAATTTCTCAGAAAGTTAAACGTAGAGTTATCATATGCCTTAGCAATTTCTCTCCTAGGTATATGTCCCCTCAAATTGAGAACTTATGCCCACGCAAAACTTTGTACATAAAGTTTTATAGTGGCATTATTTGTAACAGCCAAAAGGTAGAAAAAACCCAAATGTCTATCAAATGCTAAATGAATAAAAGATGTGGTTTATCTATACAATGGAATATTATTTGGCTATATAAAAAAAGAAAGTACTGGTATATGCTATGGCATAGATGAACCTTGAAAACATTATACTAAATGAAAGAAAGCAGGCACAGTAGGAACATATTTTATGATTCTGTTTATGTGAAATGTCCAGAATAGGCAAATCCATAAAGACAGAAAATATATTAGTGGTTGCATGGGCTAGGAGATAGAGGGTAGAGAGTGACTGCAAATGGGTTTAGGGTTTCTTTTGCATGGTGACGAAAGTGTTCTGGAATTAAATAGTGGGGATGATTATACAATTTTGGGAGTGAACAACAACAAAAAAAAACACTGAATAGTGTACTTCAAAATGGTGAATTTTATGGTATGTGAATTATATTTCATTTTTTAAAACTATAAGAAATAAGCTACATGTATAGCAAATCTCTGAATTAATACACCAAGCTCATTTTCATAATCATAGCATGTTTTTAAATGACCTCAAAGAAAATAGTAACCTACTGGATCACTAATATAGTCACTTAGTGTCTAAGTCAGGAAACCCTGAGAGTTTATCATCATTTCTTTAGAGTTTTTCTTGTAAAAACCATTAACAATGTTAAGGGCTGACTCTGTGTCCAGAGCTACACTAAGAACCTCACATGTTTAAATTTGTCTAAAGAACTCAGTGTGCTTGCTACTAATATTTTCTCTTATTTTATTTTATTATTTTATTTTATAATTTATATTTTATTTTATTTATTTTATTTTACTTTACTTTACTTGACTATCTTATTTTATTTTTTTATTTTATTTTATTTTATTTTATTTTATTTTATTTTATTTTATTTTATTTTATATTTTATTTTATTTTGAGATGAGCAAACGAAGGACCAGGGAGGTATGGGCCCCAAATCAGAGCCATGATATCTCAGAGGGGAACTGAACCAAGGAAGTCTGGCTCCAAAATCTCTGTTCTTATTCACCACACTTGACTGTCTTTTAATGCAACAAATTCTATTAATAATGCTATCCTACTAATGTTTTAAATTTGAATACTATTTCACAGTTTACAGGATATTTTAACATAACTAAAGGAATAGTTCATTTAATTCAATGTTGAAATAGTATCCTGGGCTAAATTTGGATTCAACAAACTTTATATACTAACTGATTTCTAAACGTTTTTCCACCTATAATTTCACAAATACTACCCAGGATAAGGCGTGTACTCATTCCTTAAATAAAAGCAACAGTATACCTTATTTTACCTCCTACTTTACAGTTTTGAAAATACTTCCTCATTTATTTTCATTTTTTGATCTTTACAAAACTCCTTGAAGTATAAAAAATGGAAACAATCATTCCTATATTTCAGATGGTGACACTGAGGCTCTAAAACATTGAGATAGAACTTGAACTAAGGTCTCCTGGCTTGTAACCTTTTGTACAACACGCTGTCTGTCAACCGAATCATTTAGACATGATATGGTCACAATAATTTGATCAGTTTGGCAAATGCTGTTTTGTTTTCTCTGTTGTAAAAGACAGCATGCCACTTTCCCTCTATGTGGTTAGAACCAATTCCTAACAAAAACCTGCTCAAATAGACATGTTTCTGTGCTAACCAATGTTATTTTCAATGTTGAACAAAACATTCAGTTGACTGGTGTTATGGACAACACATAGGCAGTGAATATGGGATGTGACCCCTGGTTCTCCTTGGTATCAACACTCTTTAATTAATTAGTGGTTAGCATGGCCATGAGGTCGATAACTGGACCACACTCCTCTATCAAGAACCACTGAAAGCAGGGGAGCCACTCTCCTCCTCATTTAGAACTACAGGAAGTAAGGAAATTTCGGGTCTCTTGTAGGTCTCCCATCCCAAAGATCATATTTCCCTTTATGTTTTCACAGCCAGGAAATCGCTCATCAAATCCAAGTAAATTCCTCTTTCTCTTCTTTAAACCCTCTTCTCATTCTGTTCTGTAGGAAGAGAAGAAACAGCTGATTTTCCTGTAAAACAGCAACCCCTGAAATCTGCCCACCCTGGGTGCTGTGGGATTCTAAGTATCTTAGCATCAGACACCTGAGTGTAATTACTTTATCGAGGCTCCCACATCGATGCTGACGGGTGCAAAGCCCAGCTGTCTGAGCTAAGCATTACAGGAAAAGAAAGCAAAAAGCAGGTTATGACCTCTCCCCTGGGTCCAAAGATCATGGCACAGATTTTCACACATGCTGTGTTGCCATTTCTCACCAGTGCTCTGCCTCTTTGGCAGCCCCCAATGACTCGCACCCAGATACCCACATATACACAAATAGAAACCCAGAAAGGTCTGCCCTTTCACCCACTTTCTCAGCTCTGCTTCCACTCCATCTCACCCTACCCCTGATCCATTTATATCTCCTCGGGTGTTGGAATGTGCCCTCCTCCTGTAATCCAAAACTAAAGCCTCTTTCTTCTCTAAGCCACTTGTTTTATCTATCCTCCTGTCCATAGCCAGAGATTCTCAGGACAGCTTTTCATAATACATACTTTCTAATACAACCCAAGGAATTTTTTCTATAGTGTAGAATAACTGTGAGAAGCAGAGTCCACATCACTCATTGACAGGAAGACACAGGAAGACCTAGGGAGTAATAAATGCAGAACTAACATTCCATATGTGTTTTGCTACACCCTGGCCAAGGATGCAAAAGAAAACCTTAAGAGTTTGTCACTGGTCCTCTTTTCACAAAATCTGCCTTGGTTGGAAGGGCAATTAGCTAGAACTAGATCATAAATACAGTCATAATAATATAACATTACATAATAACATTATAACAAATATATCATTTATTTATATAACAAAGATATTTATCTAATAAAATATATCATAAATATCAAAAACTAGATTATTAAAAAGCAGTCCAATTAGCCAGAGACAGTTCTGGACCCCAGCTCCTAGTACTATACTGGTCCTTCAGGGTCCTTGGTAGACCTTACAAAATCTCAACTCCACTCCTGCAAATGGAACATTGTCAGGAGCACTCAGATCCCAGGCTCCAGTCCCTCATCATCTGGTCCCTCACACAGTACCAGTGAGGGGGTCAAGATTAGGAACTGGCAAATAAGACTTCTAATAAGGTTTTAACCATTCCACAGTACGGAGGAGTCATAACCTTATGATTACATATGCAATGGCCCTTAATGGAGGGAAAACTCCCCGGTGAGCCACCAAAACCTTTATATATCACCAACTTGGGTAGTTATGTACTATTTTGCAATTAAATTCACTCTGGAAAATGGAATCATTACTATGAGGGGTAGCTAACCAGCAAAGGGTGAAAGTGTGCTTTCAGCCATATGGCAGGCAATTCCCAGTGATGTCAACAGAAGATTGCACATGAGTAACTGTGAGGCCAGACTCATCCCTGGGAGAGGCTCTGAAGTTTTATGATCATAAAGGGAACTGGTGAAGTTTCAGAACAAAACATGGCTGTATAAAGCCATCATTTTCATGCAAACAGACAGACTTTGTAGGTCAAGTTGACCAATACCACACAGTTCATTATAGCTTATTTTTCCATCCTGTCCAATTTTTAGAGAGATAGAAGGGTCTTTGGCAAAAAGTGTCATGCAAAAGCTTTATGTTCTAATTTCTTTTTGCACATTGAGATTCTGCTCATATATCTTAGTGTTTCTGCAGAGACACTCAGGAATAGTATCTGTTTTGAGTTAGTGAATAAAAACGGTCAATATGCTGCAAATCATGCAGAAGGAATGTGCAAGTTCTAAAATACAAATTCTACCATGAGAGGGTCTATGATAGAGGTTATTGATAAGATGAAGAAGTAACACATTGAAACCAATAAACACAGGGCACACTTTCTACTCAGTGTTGTCGCTTCCTCAGCAAGGAGACAAAAGGATGCCTCACAACAAGCTGGTGAGCCTCTATGCAGACAGCCCCTCAAGTTTGAGGATGTTAAACTGGCATTGGGTCCCTGCGTAGTGCCAAATAGCCCTGGTGCACATGCTAGCCTTGGTCAGCTCCCATACAGCATTTTGTTAAGAATATCCAGTACCCCAAATAAGTAAAAGTCATCATTGCTGTCAAAACACTCTCAATTTTAACTCATTTGCATGAAATAAAGCCCCAACCCTAAGGGCTGGTTTTATAAAGGCTGGGTGTGGATGATAAATTCAGAAAGGAAACACACTATCTCTTGCTCTTACGTGATTCCTGTAGGCTCTTAGTGTGTGATTACCCCATCAATTGCATAAGAAGGCAGGCTGCCAGTGAGAAAGCAAATGGAAGAGAACAGAGTTAATTAGGAAAAGGTGGGAGGTTCAGGAGCTCCTTCACTGGCTTCACCATAGCATTGGTTCCTGGGAGAACAATGAGCCAAGCCGGGGTGATGACTGTAAACAGAATAATCCCAACAATAATAAAAATAATAGCAAACACAGAGCTCCCTGCATGCCAGACACTGAGCTAAGTTCTACATGCTCCATCGTGCTGCATCCTCTCAAATACCCCATGTAGACATCAACCACCCAATTTCCCTTTGGGGTCTATACTACTGTTATTCCCATTTTGCAGAAGAAGAAAGTGAGGTTAAATAATGTAGAAAGGGATGGGGTTGGGCAGAAAGAGTAAGGAATTATTACTGAGTTGGGAAGTTGGGCTAAAACTTGGAAGGGAGAAGATAAGCCCATGAGGTCAACAAAGTAGATGAGCATAGACAGGTATAACGGATCCCCACAGGAAGGCAGGGTCTGGACTATTAGCAGATGAGCCAACCAGCCCAGTGGTCCATGTTAGTGAGATCTAATCATAGGCATAGCCAAACATTTATTAAACAATGACTCTTTCATACTTGCTGCCACATGAGATTCTTATACAGTCCTGCATGTACAAATGCTGGGACAGAGGCTCAGAAAGTGCTTTGCCTAAGCCCACATCACTGGGAATCAATGGAGCCATTCACCCAAGTCACCGTTCAAGCTTGGGCTGTCCTGGTAAATTCAGGTCCCTCCCAAAACAGCTCGGGGCTACTTAACCACTGCTTTGTTCATATGTTCTTGAAAAGTTCATGCCATTTGGGGTATAAATCAGAGTCCTAGGGCCTGAGTGCACTCCACCAGATAATTTTTACTCATGAGAGGAAGGATCATATATACTATGGAATGGATTATCGTTCCAGGAAGTGATCTGTGGTGGAAGAGGCTAGGGTATCCAGGCTAATAGGACAAGACAGGGGTCAAACCATCAAACTGAAGGAGTGAGCCAGGAGGCATGCCAGGCCAGTACCCAGGTCATAGCAGAACACAGGTCAGAAATCAGTGAATTGGAATGAAGCAAATGGCATGGCCTCCAGCTGGCTTATGGCATCATGAAGAACCTCAGCTAAACTTTGGCTGGAACTGTGCAGTGAACAACTTGCTAGTAAGAAACTGCCTGTTGATAGGAAGGAAGAGGATCTCTGTCATTGCTGAAGTGCTCTCTCTGTGTGTTCCAGATGCTGGATCAAAGATAAAAAAAAAAACAGTGCTCCCTTGAATCCTTACCCCTTTGGACAACCAAGAGCCAACTCAGTATCTCTCTTTCTCTCCAGTACTACCATTTCCATTTAATTCAATGTGCTGTCATCCCCAAGGCCTTTTTCGAATGCCCCTTTTTTATTCACTCAATACCCTTTCCTGGGGGTCAGATACTTTAAAGCAGGTTCAGAGAGCTGGAGCACTGTGTTATTAAAAACTTCCTCCCGGCAATGTGTCCCCAAGCCCTCAGAGGCTTTCAGCCTCTGTCTCACCTGAGATACAGGTAGATACCCATGTTCAACCATCAGGGTTAATTAACAACTTACTTTCTAGTCTCTTTTTCTGGCAAAAAAAAAGATGAAGGGCTAACAACATTTTAGTCCTGCTGAGAATGAGAAAACCCTTTGGTTAATTTTTCTTAAGATAAGAATATCACATTACTCTGAAATAGGGAACAGAAAGGTTTTCCAGCCGTAGCAGCTGGAAAGGTGATAACTAAATGGGAAATCTGTGTGTCAGCAGCTGCACTCTGTAGTCTGCAACTTCTTCCAGGGTGCCTTTGAGGCAGACTCTCCTGAAAGTGTTTGTTTCTTTACAAGAACAGAATTTTTGAAAAGCAAAATTAAACAAGAATTTTGACCATATGGTTAAACAAAGTTTGTGATAATAGAGCACTGAGCTGAAATCAAAATAGGGAGAGAGCGACTGTGGCTGCTATAAACACTGTTTGGAAATTAGAAATTTTTACTGATGAAATAGTTTCAGCTTTCGAGAGTGGACACATGCAAAAAAATAGATGATTAATTTTTGAATAATTTGCCTCTTTTTAAAATGCATCTACCACTCAAACCATGCTTCACTTCACTTCAGAATCTAGCATGGCTCAAGGTCTTTGCTCTGAATTAGAATTCTAATTCCACCAGAGACTCATCTTACCACCTCTGGCCTTGCCTCCCTGTAGTCTTTTTAAAAATTAAAATATAGTTAATATCCAGTGTTATATTAGTTTCAGGCATATGACATAGTTATTCAACATTTATATACCTAAGAAAGTCTTGTTTCGAGCCAGCAGCCTGAGCGATCCTTTTAAAATGGGACAGCTCATGTCGCTGTGCTCAAAACCCTCCAAAGCTCTCCCTTTACCAGTGAAAACAAAATCCAAAGTCCTGATGAGGACCCTGCAGGCCACCCAGTCTGCCCCCACCTCCTTACCTCTGATTTAGCCTTATTCAGTGGTTGCCAGTAACTATACCCATTTTATGGATGAGGACATTAAGGTTAAAACAATAACGGCTCTTGCCTCAGAAACGGCAAGTGATAGAGGTGACAGAGCTGGCCTGTGAGCCTGAGTTACTCTGATTGCAAAGTTTATGCTCCAGATTGTGCTATATCAAAACAAACACTAAACAGTCTCTCTCCCTCCCTCCGTCCCTTCTTCCTCCTCTTCCCGCCTTCTTCTTCTCCTCTCTCTTTCCCTGACACCCCCCTGTCACCCCATGCCTTACAGTTACTGAAACAAACTCCTTTGCTCTGTTTGCATCCACTAGTTTCTCTTCAGAGAATTCCCTTCTTCAAGATTTCAGCGTGGTTTATTATATCACCTCCTTTAAATCTGGACACAAATATCCCCTTAGCAGTGAGGCCTTCTCTACCTTCTCTAACCACCCTATTTAAAACAACAAATTTCTCCCCCAACACACACACACACACACACACACACACACACACACACACACACACACCTTTTCTCCTTTATCGTGATTTTTTTCCTCCATGTCCCTTACCTACAATTGCATTTTTCTATTGCTTATTTAATCTGTGACATCCCCCCATGAGGGTAGGGCTTTGTCTGTTCCGTTCATTACTGAATCCCTGGTCTCTGTGACAGTGCCTGGTACAAGATTGGTGCTACAGAATATTTGTTAAATCATTTATACATATGCCTGGCACATAAAAATTTGCTTGAAAAATTCAAGTCTGGCTTACTTGTCCAGACTTATTGATCCACAGCCTGGGAATCCACTGACTGGCTCAGGAGACAGGATAGGTGATTCTAGTCACTGAGCAGCTGCTAGCTAAATGCATAAACTTCAAAGCCCAGTCTTATTCCTGCTATGACCCCTGGCCAATTTATATGTTAATTATAGATTTACCCATCAACCCTTCTTAGACAATAAGTTCCCTGGTGGCAGGAGCTGTATTTTTCATAGTCAACATCCATTTGGTAAATGGTTACCATGTGTCAAGACACTCAAGATATAAAAATAAAGTGCAGTGTTGACCCAAGGCTACCGCACACCTTTGGGCAGGCTGGTTCACACACATAAAGTTGTGCAGTGTGCAACCTGCAAAATGGCACATAACAGCCCTGCAATGATGATCAGTCAATGACCAATTCCAATTGATCATGACTTCCAATGTCTCTCATATCCTTTAACTGTACTGCTGGTGATCTAGTTTAAATCTAATTGGTCTAATTAAATAATCTTCATTGATTATTGTTTTATACACCTGTGATAGCCATGAAACTGTGCCTTGCAGACCTCTAACTGCAGGGACTGTGACTGACTGAGGACCTCCACTGCTTGAATGGTCTGAGATCCATTGCTAGATCTGTGCTCCTGACCAGTGACTGAGTGTGGCAATCCCACTAGAAAACTTGTGTCTAAGGAGGGATGAGAGATAAATAGGCAGGCCCATTCCTGGGAGACACAGACTTGTCTTGTGGCAGCTCTGTCTCAAGGACTCCCTGACACCCTTTGCAAACCTTCCTAAGACCACACAGCAGCCACCCACCTTTCTTACCTCCCCTCTTGGCTCGTGGTCATGGTCAAGCATGCATTACAGTCTGATGGCTCTCCCAGGCTTTTCTAGCTTCCTCCCCAGAAATTCACAATGGTTTTCCCTAATGAAATCCTTGCACATTTAATCCTGTCTCTGCCTCTGCTTCTTGAAGGATCTGGACCAACACACCTTCTTTCTCAATTCCCCAACTCTAGTTTCAATTCCCTACAACATGTCCCCAAATAGAGTGAACTTCCCAATGAGAATTTTAGATTCTATTTTTCTCCTAGTCCAAATTCCTTGCCAGCTGTTCACCCCTCATAGGATAAAATCTGACCTACTGGGAGTAACATAGGTACATCTGAGGCTCTTCCTGCAGGAGTCTTTGTCAACTTTCCCAACCTCTCCCAGCCTCTGCTGCCTTGTACTCTATGCTTCAGCTGCTCCAAATACTATAGTTCCCCAAAAGGCTATGTTTTTCCAGTCTGCTTTATTTTCAGCTAGTGTTTTATTTTTTAGGGGGGAGGTTTTGAGAGGGTATGGCCTGAAAAGCCATTCTATCCCAATCTTCCATGGCCTCTACACACACACACACACACACACACACACACCACACACACATGTGTAAGACTCGCCTCCAGCACTGTGCTCCGTGGAGCCCTCTGTACTCCTGTCAAACTGACTCAGGTCCTGAGCTCTGAAATCTGCAAAACCCTCCTTTCCAGAGCACTTCATAGCAGCATTTAGAGGCTTCTTCCTTACTGCCCTCCACTTTCAGGAGAGCTCCTTGAAGTCAGCAACAATAAAGGGGACCCTAATGGACTATCTGCTCAGCCCTGCCTTTTCCAGGGGCTGCTTTACCATCCCAACCAACAGGATGACTGCCCTGGGTGCCAGACAGCCACATTATTCAATATAACCTGGCTCCCCTCCCCACAGCTGAACGAACCAGATATGCATAGTAACATTTGAGCCTGTTAGTTTCCTCTCCAGGAATTCGAATTTTGGACCAAAAGGAAGTCAGGCAATCTTGGGGTGGTTGGATCTGCAATATTGCCTCCCACCATTTTTTGACTAACGGAGAGGAACAAAGCCAGTGAACAGAAAGGAGCAGGGTGAAAGGTAGCTCTAAGGCCCTGCTGCTCCCATCTTCCCCCTGCAGTGGTAAGACATCCCTATATAAAGTGTCTTTATAAGAAACTCCTCTTTGCTAGCTTGAAAAAGTCAGGCCTTCCTTCTCATCTCTGCATTCCAAGTGCCTGGCATGTAGTAGATACTCAGTAAGTGTTCAGAATAGAATGGATGAACAAAAGAATAAATGAATGAGTGGGTGAATGAGTAGATAGTTCACAGTAGAGGGCCACAATGCCTATCATTGATAGAAAAGGACACTTTGACTAAGAGACATTTGAAGACTGCCTTCTGTAACAAGGCAATGACACTTCTATTAAGAGACCCAGGGAGACACTCACGGTAAATGTTATGATAACAGCATTCCACGCACGTGCAAGACTATCAGGTCAGGAAATAATAAATTCCAACTCACCTGGATGTTTTGAAAGCAGCCATGCTATTGGCTAGCAAGTGCTTTGACTACCACCCTGAGTCAGGAAGCCTTTGATGACTATGCAAGAGGGCCTTGCAAAGAAGTCTGTCCTGAATTTCTAGTGCTATTTCATTCTTGTCCCAGTGCCCATGCCTTTGAATTCAGTGACACAGTCTTTTGAGGGGCAGGTGTCTTAGCAGCAGAAAGTAGACTGCCCCTGAAGTTGAAATCTCATTCTAGCCTTATGTGCCAGGTGGTGACAGCATTGACCCTCTGGTGTGTAGTACACGATACACAAGGCACTACCTGCAAGGTGCTTCTCGCAGAGCCTGGCTCTTAATAAACGCTCGATAAAACAACTTAGCCTGTCTCAGCCTCAGATTCCTGTTCATGGACTGAATTAAATTGGACCAGAGGTGTTTTAAGGTTTTTCTACCTCTAAATGTCTATGATTTTTATCAATCATAGCACAGTTTAGGGGCATAGCTTTGGGGCATTCTCGGTGTCACCCAATCAAACCTGTGCCCAAATCGAAACCTGCCAAGAAAACAAGCATCCCATGAGAACTAAAGGAGCAACGTCAGGGATGGTGACAGTGATGACAATGTTCTTTTGCGGAGTTAATGGTCGTTAGCTGGTCTCCAAGGGTCCCGCGAGTATCTCTGCTGCTAATTGGGAAAGATGCAGCAAGAGGCATCTTGGTCCCCAGGGTTTCCGCTTCATAATTTCTCATGACTCCTACTTCTTTGTGGTTGATGCTCCATCCCATTAGTGCAGGCTGCTCTCCTTATCTCTGATTGATGGGAATAAAGTAGGACAATGGCAGCAAGAGGCGCCAGCAAGCCTGGGTCCCCAGGCAATGCCTTTGGTGCCATCCCCCAAATGAGGACCCTAATCACTGGAAATCTCCCAGTAGTCTAGACACTCCCTTGTAGCACTGAGCTCAACCCACCTTCATTCCCTCAGTGTTTGTGAAAGGCCTCTGTATGCCCCAGACATGTGTAACTAGGCACCAAATTTATAAACAAGCAATTAGTGCAATATAATAAGTGCTTTCATAGATATATGAAAATGCATCGAAGGTGCCTGGCACTGCTGGAGAGGGTACTCAAGAAGGAAATTTCTGATCAGGACCAAAGGGCATATGTGAGTATTTGATAAAGACCAGCCTGTGCCTAACTCAGTTGTCCCAGTCCACACTCCAGCTTCCTCTTTTTTCCTGCAGCCCTTGTAAACTGAGATCTCAGCACACCTAGGACCTGAACCCAAATGGTCATGTCTATGGGCAGGTTATTCTCTACTCCCCACTCTAGATCCACCCTCCACATTTCTCCCTCAACCCTCAGTTTCCAGGAAACTGCCAACTTGGACTCTATCAATGAGGCCCTCTGGCTGTCTTGAGTTGACCAGAAGGAGATGGCAGGGCAGGAGGAGACAAGGGTCAGAGTGTGTATTCCCCAGCTGCCTCTCTGCTGGCAGCGGCCACACAATGCTGGTTCCTCCACCCAGGGCCACACTCCTATAAGGCGGCTCCTCCTATTGCAACAGCTCTTGCAGAGTCCAGGACCACCCTCTTCCCCAGCACTTTCAGGCCCAGGATGCCAGCAGATTCCTGCCATCCCCAGCCCAGGGCACTTGACTGCCTGCCACGGGTTCCCTTCACCTGGCCCACGTCAATGTAAATAGCCCCGTCACGGTAGTCTATTCCCTTCCCTTTGTACTGTGCCATCTGTTTCCTGCCAGGACCCTGACTGAGACAGATGTTTACATAAATACTTTGAGACTAATGGATTTAGATCAATCCCAGAGTTATTTCCCTAGTGGACACAATATTTTATAGAGGGTCTCATTTGTAAAGTCAAGGAAGAATTTGACAAATGAATATCTAAGAAACCCTCTTTTGGTATTTTTTTCCCCCTAGGAAGTTTTCAAGAAGCTTAAAATCCCCTGGAATTTGATCCTCCTGGATTTCCGGTATGGAATGACTACTCAAAATTGTTTAGTAACTGCAAATACCCCAAAGAACTATATAAGAAGGTCTCACTCAGACATTCAGACCCCATTATAATTAGGCAGTGACCTGCCTCACTTGTTGAATTCTCTCCTCCCAGCCTGAACTTCCACAACTATGGCCCCCAGAGCACTGCCTCCTCCCCCCATTCATTCTGGTTCTTTCGGCTGGCATAGCTAGCTCATCCTCTCCAAATACCTTCCACCTCCAATTTCTCCTGTTTTTGAGTCCTAGCCATTCTTCAAAGCCCTGTTCGAATGCCCCTCCCAGTCTTTCCTGATACACTGTTCTTCCTGGCCTCAATCCATCTCCTGTTTTCTCCCTACATTGAGCTTTCAAAGCACTTTCATCTTTTTTAAATAACACTTAGTAGAATTGACTCTCTGAGGGATGTACAGTTCCATGAATTTTAACACATGTATGGATTCATGTAACCAGCACCATAAACAGGATATAAACAATTCCATGGCCCACGAAAAGGCTTTAGGTTACCCCTTTAGAGTCATATGCACATATGTATATATGTTTGTGTGTATATATAGGTACATATATAGAGAAACATTTTTATTATAAAGCATTGTCTCATGTGATTACGGAGGCTGTAAAGTCACAAAAGCTGCGGGGTGAGTCAGCCAGCTGCAGACTCAGGAGGGCTTATGGTGAGGTTCCTATCCCAAGACCCAGGCTCGAAACTCAGAAGGAGTCGATGCTTCAGTTCAAGAAGAAAGGCAGGAAAAAGCCTATGTTCTAGTTTGAAACCAGCCAACCTAGAGGAAGTCTCCCTTGCTCAGGGGAGGATCAGCCTTTTTGTTCAGGCCTTCAACTGCTTGGATAAGGCCCACCCATGTTAGGGAAGACAATCTGCTTTACTCAAGTCACAAATTTAAATATTACTCTTATCCACAAAAAAATTTTGAAAAGAACCCACAGAAATACACAGAATAATGATTGACCAAATATTTGAGCACTCTGTTGCCCAGTCAAGTTGACATACAAAGTTAACTATCACAATCATATAAATGGAATCACATAGTATGTAAACTTTTGAGACTGACTTCTTTCACTCAGCATAATACATTTGTGGTCCATTTGAGTTGTATGTATCAATAGCTTATTCCTTGCTATGCGTAGTACTATTTATTGTGTGGATTTACCAGTTCGTTTATCCATTTGCTCATGGAAGGATATTTATGTTGTTTCCAGTTTGAGGCAATTGTGAATAGCACTACTATAAACATTCATGTACAGATTTTTGTGTGAACATAAGTTTCATCTCTCTAGGATAACCTTTGGGTGGGATTGTTGAGTCGCATGATGACATATTTAACTTTATAAAGGACTGCCAGTGTGTTTTCCAGAGTGCCTCTGCCATCTTGCATCTTTACCAGCAATGTATGAAGGTTCCTATTATTTCTCATCTGTGGTATTGGTATTGTCAGTAATTTTTTTATGCTTAGCCATTCTAATAGGTATATGATGATACATAATCATGGTTTAATTTTCATGTTTTAATAATCTTGGACATCTTTTTATATGCTCATTTGACTTCCATATATCTTCTTTGGTGCAATATGTGTTCGAGACTTTTACCCATTTTCTGACCGAGTTTGTTTTGTCTTACCATTAAATTTTGAGAGGTTTTTAAAAATATATTCTGGATATAAATCATCTGTCATATGTGTGATTTGCAAATATTTTCTGTCAGTCTGTAACTTGTCTTTTCAAATTGTATTTTTCATGGATAAAAAGTTTTAATTTTAATGAAATCACATTTACATTTTTTTCTTCTATTGATTATACTTCGTTTCCATGAATAAGACTGCTGCCCAAACTACAACACCAAGGTACTCTCCTGTGGTTTCTTCTGTTAGTAATTGCTTTACACATTTGGGGCTCCCTGATTGGAAGCATAAATATTAGTAAGTCTTATGTCTTCTTGGTGCATGATTCCCTTTGTTATTATGAAGTGCCCCTCAGTACCTTTCTTTATCTTTTTTATTATGAAGTGTATTTCATCTGATATTAGATAATATGCTTTTCTCCAAATCCAATTTGCTTGAAATATCATTTTCCACTCTTTCACTTTGAGTCTATATTTGTCTTTGGAGCTGAGACGTGTCTCCTGGAGGCAATATATGGCTGGGTTTTGGTTTTCAATTCATTCTGCAACTCTGTGCCTTTTTATTGGTGAGTTGAGTCCATTTACATTTAGGGCGATTATCAAAATATGAGGTCTTTTTATAGCTATTTTATCTTTTGCTTTCTGATAGTTTGGTGTTTCCATTGCTTCCTTTTTCTTGTGTTTCTGTTTTCTTTGTTTTGATAGGCTTTTGTGGGGTTTCCCTCTGGTCTTTCTTGTTTTATGTTATATATTTCAGTTCTGAATCTTTGGTGTGTGGTTACCATTATGAATATGTTAAGGATAGTTATATATATACAGTTGTCCATTTTCTTCTACACATGACTAATCTCCATTCTCCTTTGTGAATGTGAATCTTTGAATCCTCCCCTTTTCAGTCATCATTGTCTCAATTTGTCCTTATGTAAGCTGAACATTCATTACTATCTCGCTATAGCATTCTCTTATTATTATTTAAGCTTGTAATGCCCTGTTCTTAGTAAGGGTTGCATTCTTCTGCTTCTATTTGCCTGATAGTCACTTTACTCCTAATTATATACTTTTTTTTGTCATTTTATTCTAGGCGAGCTGACTCCTTTCAGTATTTCCTATAGTGCAGGCCTCACAGTGGAGAATTCTCTCAATTTTTGTATGTCTGGAAAGGTCTTAATTTCTCCTTGATATCTAAAGGAGAGCTTAGCTAGGTACATTATTTTAGGCGGTAGTTCCTTTCACTTAATAGTTTAAATATTTGATTCCATTCCTTTCTGGCTTGTAAGGTTTGCATTGAGAAGTCTGACAATAATCTAATGGTTTTCCTTTATAAGTTCCCATTTTCTTCTCCCTGGTTGCCCTGAGAATTCTATCTTTGTTGTTGATTTTTGATCATTTTAATACAATGTGTCTTGGTGAAGGCCTTTTTGGGTCGAGATAATTGGGTGTTCTGTTGACTTCTTGAATTCCAAGCTCCAGTTCATTCCTTAGATTTGGGAAAGTCTCATCAACTATTTGTCTGAAAATGCTTTCTAGTTCCTGCTCCTTTTCCTCGCCTTCAATAATGCCCTTTATTCTTATGTTGCCTCTTGTCATGGTATCAGCTAGTTCTTGTATTTCTCATTCATTATTTTTCATTCTTCAGTTTCTCTCTTCTTCCTTCTGATTTATTTCTCGATTTCTGTCTTCGATATTACTGATCCTTTCCACTATTTGGTCAACTCTATTTCCCAAGCTTGTTATTTTATTTTTCAACTCTTGCAGTGTGTTTTTTATCTCCAGATCTCTTCTGTTCTTTTTGAGGGGTTCAATCTCCTTGCTTTGCTCATCTAGTTGCTTTTTCAATTCCTGAAATTGTTATGACTCATTTCAGAACTCACTGAGTTTTTTCAAAGTACCATCCTGAATTCTCTGTCATTTAAATTGCATATTTCTATGTCTGTAAGCTTATTTTCTGGAGATTTTTCTCATTCTTTCTGAGATGCCATGTCAACTTTGTTGCTCATGGTGTTTATTGGTGTTTAATGTTTAACTATTTCTCCACTTGGGAATTAATAGAAATGTATTCTGCTTTTCCCCCAGAAAGATTTATTATATAAAAGTCTTTCTTTAGCCTGCTGCAAAGAAGGCACTTTTCTTTTGGTTTCCAGTAGGTGGTGTCTAGGCCTCTTGGATTCCTGCTTTTTATAAAGCTTTAAAAATGCCTTTTTATTTTCTGATAGATATTTAAGCATGCTCGCCACCCACAGTTTCAATCCCTGTCAGTGTTAGCAACAATTTCGGTAGCATTTGCTCAGATTTCCCTGGGCTCCACGGTATTTGGTCTTGGAGAGTATAGGGGGAGAGGCCCTATGGGTTGGGAGTTCAGGTCTGTGGCTCAGCCTTGGTTTTGCAATCACAGCTGATAAAAATCAACTATTGTTTTTCTGCCATCCTGCTTCTCTGCCTTCAGCCCTGATGACTGGGCCCTGCCACCAGCTGCATGGAACTCACAACTCTTCCAGGCAGAGCTGTTCAGGGAACTCACTGCACCTTCTCACCTCCCGCTCCTCCAACAGGTATCTCTGGTGGTTGCAAGAGGCAGCTCCTTTATTTCTCCCAGTCCATTGCTCAACACCTGGGGCTCTGGGCTGTGGTAGCTCTTATGCGCAGATCTCATGCTCAGATGTGCTGGTGTGCAGTTGGTTTTTTTGTTGTTGAGTTTTAGATGTTCAGCTTATCGTTGTTTCAAGGGAAGAGATCTGGGGACGTCTCTCACTTGGCCATGTTTCTCCAAAACCTTCTCCTGTGCCTTCTTCTGAAAGTTTTATAGTTTTATCCTTTACTTTAAATCAATTATCCCTCCTCTTTATTATGAGTTAATTATTGTATAAGACATAAAGTTTAGGTGGAAGTTTATTTATTTTTATACAGATGTCCAATTGTCCCCAAATCATTTATTGAAATGACTATCTTTTTTCATTAAATTTCTTTGAACGGTCATCAAAAATCAATTAGCCGTATTTGTGTCGGTTTATATCTGGACTCCCTATTCTCTTTCATTGATCCGTGTACCCAACTCTTTGCTGATACCACACTGTTTTGATTACCGTAGCTGTATGGCAAGTGTTTAATTGGGTAATGAGATTCCTTCCACCTTATTCTTCTTTTTTAAATTTTTTTCAGTTATTCTGAGTCTTTTGCTTTTTCATCTAATTTAAAATAATTTTGTCTATATCTCAAAAAATCTTGCTTGGATTTTTATTGGAATTTTATTAAATCTATGGATCGGACCTACATTCTGTGACTGTGATAAACTCATTTCTTAGTTTCAGGAGGTTTTTGGTAGGTGCCTTGGGATTTTCTGTGTAGGAAATCATATCATCTGTGAATAAAGATAGTTTATTTATTTCCCATCCATATGCCTTTAATTCTTTCCCTTGTCTTGTTGCATAGTCTGGAACTTCCAGTGAGATGATAAATCAGATGATGAAAGTGGATCTCCTTTCCTAGTTCTCAGATTTGAGGGGAAAGCATTTAGTCTTATACCATTAAGTATGATTGTTAGCTACAGCTTTTCATAGATGCCCTTTATCAGATTGAGGAAGCCTCTTTGTATTCTTAGTTTGCTCAGAATTTTTACTCTAAAGAGATGTTTTCATCAAATGTTTTTTCTGCATTAATTAATGTGCTTATGTGTTTTTTCTTCTCTGGACCATTAACATGGTAGACTGAATTAATGTATCTTGACAGTGGAACCAGCTTTGCATTCTTAGGGAAAACTCACTTGATGATGTTGGGGTTTTTTTGCTTGTTTGTTTTCATACATTATTGAAATTGATTTGCTAACATTTCAGGAGAATTTTTACATTTATATTTATGAAGGATATCAGTTTGCAGGGGTTTTTTTTTGTACTCATTCTGCCTGGTTTCATATCAAGTAATCCTGGCTCATAACGTAAGCTGGCAAATGTTCCCTTCTCTCTATTTTCTAGAAGACATTGTACAGAATTAATGTTACTTGTTTATATTTTGTGTAGTATAAGCCACTAAAATCATCTGGTTTGGGATATTTCTCTTTCAGGGTATTTTAAACTATGAAATCAATTTCTTGAATAATTAAAGGTTCAAGTTATTGTGCATCTTGGGTGAGTTTTGGTAGTTTGTGAGTTTCTGAGGAACTGATCTATTTCACCTAAGTTGTACTATTTATGAGGGTAGAGTTTTTCATAGTATGCCTTTATCATCCTCTTAATGGTGATATACCCTCTCTCATTTTTGATTTTAGTCATTTGTGTCTTCTCCATTTTCCTCTTCATCAATCTTACTAGTCACATAGCTTTTGATATCCACTTTTACTTTTTGATTTATTTCTCACTGCTTTGTATTTTAGCAGTGTTAACCCCATGTATATTTTATGTAATTCCCCATCCCAAGGTTCTTCCCAGGAACTAGGATGGAGCCCCACATACTGCTAAATGGATAATAAAGTTTTCTTTTAAATAAGAGAAGCACCCATAAACCTGTGTATAGGTCCTCTCAGAACACAGTTCTGACTCCCTGAGCTAAATTTTGATGGTACCTTTATCTGCTGCTGCCATATATGCCTAGGTGGAAGCAGCAGCACCTGCTACTGTCTTTTAAGAGAAAATTCACTACCTCTCTCTGCCTGCTCATGCATACCCTCGCCTCTAAGCATGAGCAGTTCTCCAGTGCATTGATTAAGTAGTAGAGGGACAATCACTGAATCATTAGGCCGTGTAAGGGGGGGGGGGCGGGGAGAGAGAAAGAGAGAGAGAGAATATATCAAGGTGGTTTTACTCCAGGAAGAATGAGTGGTTTGCTCTGCTCTCAGCATGAGGTCAAATCAAATACTCCATTCTTTTCTCCACTGTTTTGATAGTGTTCCTTAAATTGGCCTGTCTTCAATTTTTAGAGAGGCTAGAGAGGGCCAAACTGTGAGTGGTGAGGGCTTAGAATAAAAGGAGTGGAAGAGCCTTTCTAGCCTACCTTAGCTCTGTCTTGAGTCTACCTACCTAGGCGAAAAAGAAAGGCTCTGTGTGACTCAGTTTAGTTCACCAGGAGACAGTGCTATGGTTTGGAGGAAAAGCTTCATAGTATCAGAATTGTACTTGTGCCTGGCCCTTCACTCTGGGTATATAATTTATTCAGGGATCTCATGGGGTGGGACTAGGAGAAGCTGTGGCAAGAAAAGTTTTGGGAATTCAAGTGCTGAGCTCCCAGCCATAATTCCAGACAAACAAAGGTCTCTGTTGCAGCTGATGACCAAGAGGCCACCATGGAGACTCCATGGCCTCCGAAGAGGGCTGTGATTTGGGTCACTCTGCAGATGAAAACAACCCAAGTAATAGGCTCCTTGGCTTAATTAAAAATCAAGCCTGTGCAGCTAGAGGACAATCCAGATGAGAATATTTTGGGGGCTCCCAGTTGTCCACTCCATCTACTAAACAAACTTTCTGGTCACTGGACTTATAAATATTGGTTTCTGGATAATGTCAGTCTGCTAAAAACCCTAGCCCAGCCTGGATCAAGGAGCTGGGTGTTCAACTCTGCCCGTCATCTTTCTCACACCAGCTTGGGCCAAACCCTAAAGCAATTCATACAAGCAAACCACAGATAGCTCAGTGAACCCCAAATCGTATTTATCATAAGAGCTGCTATGAAGTTATTAACAAAATTCCAAAGCACAATTTTAAACAACCCATCATAAATTTCATTCAGCTTTTTTGAAGTACAGAGGAAATCAAGTTAAACGTAAAAAGGCATTCTTAGGAAGCATCCCTACAGTGTCGTTTTCAAAGAGTCGATCAAGATTTATTAAGTTTTAATTACGTGGGAAGCACATAAGTGGATACTCGGATGGAAACAAAACAAGTAGCAAGTCTGGTCAACTTTGAGAGTATTTGCTCTGGTATAAAGACAATTAGACTTGGCACCAGTGCTTAAAATCCAGGTCTCTCACTTATATGATGTATGGTTCAGGATCTAGATTTGTAGACAAATTAATAAGAAATTTAAGATTAAAGAAAAACTTGTGAAACTGGGGTGATAACTCCCTCAGGGTGTTTTGCAAAGGATAAAATAAGACTACTTGTGTGAAAGCAATTAGCATGGCATTGGCACATGGCACGTTGTTGGTCAATGTCAGCTGGTTAGATGGTTAGCTGGATGAGGCTTGCATCGATAAGCTTGCTCTCTAACTGGAAAACTAGTAATACTATGAATAAAACATTGAGAAAATAACCTTAAATTATGCACAGACAATAATATAAACTTCATGCTTATGTTATGGGTAAAATAAAGCAAAAATAAGCAAATTTGCTTGTAGAGCAAATTTGACCAAGCAACACTTTTGGGAGGGAGGGAGATGTCAATTGGATTTTAAAATATGGGCACAGTTTGGATTAGCAGAGAGAGAGCAGCAAGCAGTGAACCACCATGAGTAAAGACGCAAACAAAATAGAAAGAGGATGTGCAACAGCTAACATCCATATGCAAGCCTTCAGATGCCATCGCGAGTAGAACCAAACAAAATTAAAACAGTGTGTGAAACCTAAGTACTACTTGGCCTCTAGCTATACCCTTAACTAAGCTCCATGCTTCATCACACCAGAAATGGCACATACTCAGGTTCCCAGCTTCAGTCTCTCTGCCAGAAGCTCTCTAGAATTTCTGGCAGAGGAATAAATCCTAAGATACAGTCAGAAGGCATCCACATGCAGAGCATCTTCGTTGACTGTGAGCCTTCTCACACCTCAACCTCTCACATTCTCCAAAGGAAATAGCGCTTTCTCCTTTTCAAGATAGGTAAGCTCAATACAGACAACGCTCCAAGTCAGGCGACAGAAGAGGTGTGGAGGCAAGCTGCCCTGCGCTGCTGCAATAGCACTCAGAAACATCTCCCTTAGTGCACGCGTGTGATGCCTTGTTTGTGTGTCTAAGTGCCTCACTGTGGGCTCATTGTGTGAGGAGGTGGGGAGGGAGGTGTCTACCTAATTCTTGATAAATTTTAGTTATCAAGCTAGAGTATGTATTTCCTGCAGAAGAGAAAAATGTCCTCTATTAGAAAAAGAGGCTGAAAAGATTTTACATTTTCAAGAGCACATTCAGAGCATTCTGTGCCAGATAGCATGCTAGGTGCTCTGTCGATGTTACCTTCCTTGATTATTACTATTTTAGGAGGCTGGCAAAAGTACACAAAATTTACAGTAGTGAAACAGATTCTGTGTAGAGAGATCACATCATGAAGCTGGGAACTCGTACAATAAGGATTTGAATGTAGGTTTGTCCAACTCCAAAGCATATTCTGAATGTAATAAATGCTGAGACAGATCATGTGGCCTAAGGAAAAGTAAAATACATCACAGAGTTCCTTGTTCACCATGTCTATGAAACCTAGAGCAGTGATCTGTGAGATATAAAAGGCAAATGAATAAATTTTAAAAAATATGCAAGTTCTAATGCAGAGAAGTATGAAGGACAAGAATTTGATATATATAAGAAGTTTGGTGAAAGGTGAGATATCATTTCTTAGCATAATTATACTTCATTATTAATGTTTCACAGTCTCATATTTTATGTTTATTTGTGGCTTCATATTAAATACCATCTCTTTTTGATATGAAAGTCATGTTGACAAAACACGATGGATTAAAGTTTCTAATTATCTGTCATCACAGCATGACCAGTGGCAAATGGAATGTATTTTCTTGTTTCTTTCAGCAAAAAAAAATCGAGAGCTCTCTTAATGCAAGACACAAATTTCTTCTGGTTCATTCAAGTGATCAGTAAGATCCTGCATGACTAGGCAATAAGATGGGTGGATGACATCACACAGCCTCCCAGCAAAGCTAATTTTTCATGGAGAAGACAATCAGCCAGTGCCAGAAGTGAGCACTCCAGAATGGATCTGCAATGCAGACATCTTATAGAATAATTATAAGTCTCTTCCTGTCCTTAATTTTGGTACCAGATATAACTGGTTACATCTGCCCTTAATATGGCAGCAACTAAACAATCCTATTGAAATTCTATGTGAGTGTATTACTTACAGCAACACTAGCTGCTATAACAAACTTTCAAATTACCAGTGGCCTAACACAAAAGAAATATACTTCTCATTCATACAACAGTCCAGTGCAGTCAGTCATAGTTGGTCTGCAGCCTCCCACAAGGTGAGTCAGGAATTCAGGCTCCTTATTTCTGTGGTTGCCCCATCCTCTAAAGCCTCAGAGTTCCCTCAATCCAGCCAGTGGATAGGAAAATGCACAACCACTTTTCAGCCTCTTTAACTGGTAAGTGGTAACTTAGGCTCAGTTCATGGCAAGAACCAGTCATAATGTCAATAGCGGCTAGCCAGCCACTTTCCAGTAAAATTGCCTTTCCTGGAAGAACTCAGACTTTTGGCAGGCATTGCGTCATCTTGCCACTGTTATTTCTTCTGGCCACCAATATCCACTTGCCCCCTTTTATCCACACATGTATATCTTCACCTGTTCCTTGGGTCTCACTCATCTAGTACAAGATCTCAGAATGAAGAACAGTTATTTCCATCCAGTTTTTAAGAAGCTCTTTACACATTCACAATATATATATACACAGTGGTGATAAGGCAGAGACTAGAGAATCACAAAGAAAGGAAAAAACCTCCCATTTTCTGTCTGCTGAAGGGAAGTTCAGCACACACCAGTAACATTCTATTCTCTGATTTTTTTCTGACAGAGCTACAGCCTTAGAGACATTCAGTTTTTCTTCCAAGTCACTACAGACAAAAGTTTTATATCTATTCAGTCCCTGTTAACAGTATCCTGAAAATTTGCCACCCATACACAAAGCCAAAAGCATGGGTTTTTGGCTTCTTCTAATGGCAGCCACCCTCATCAGGGAGGACCTGAAAATAGGAACAGTGCTGCTGCAGAAGAAGGCCTCTGTCCTCCTACTCCCAACGAACTTTTGAAAATGCCCCAAACTGGTATTATAAGAAAGTCATCCTAGAAATGGCATGGGTATTTAGCAGGCTAAGCTTAAAGAGCTTTGTAGAGTGATTTTTATTAACTTCTTAGAAACAGAGAAGCAATGAAACTGTATTCTTTCTTTCAATCTATAGTTTGATCATTTTAGAAGCAATCAAGGACTAATCAAAAGCAAATATGATCAATTTGGTAACAACTCGTCTGGAATGTGTATGCCAACATTGCCCCTTAGAAGAGCCTATATTTGCATCCCAACCTTGGTCCTCTTTACAAACCATCTTCAGAGCCTACAATACCTTCTTTTTATTTTCTTCATTGCGTCATAGCTTTGATATTTGATATTTCCAAAAACCCCATCAACCAAAGGTATCCATTACCATATCCGGTGAGTAAAATGGATGACAGAATGCTACCACATGGGGTCAACAGTATGGGGTGTATTCCAACAGGGGCATAAAAATACCCTGTGTATGAGAATCACATGTGAAACTTTATAAAACCAAGCACCCCCAGCTAGGAATTTGGAGATATGTACATTTATTTTCTTCATTTTGTGAAAAAGTCCTGAGAATGCTATGCCATAGTCTTGTGAACCCATCGGTTGAAGAAACAAAGCCTTACTAATAAATTGGAAGCCTCCCCACACCACACAACTCTGCAGTATCTGCGTCACCCCACCCCTCCACACTTGCCCAGAGTTACCTGTTCATCTCCTAAAATCTCTGTTTCCCATAGGTGTCTTTATACTTCTTTATAATTTTACTACATGTTGATTGAAATGATATGTAACATTATTTCATATATTTTTGAGCCTTAAACAAATGATATGGTATACTCGCTGCTGTACAACTTCCCTTTTTCATTCAATCTTATATTTGTAAGATTTATCCATGTTGATAGATAAAGCTATAGTTCATTCATTTTTCACCCTGTTTGGTGATTTACTATATGAATATAACACAGTTTGTTTCTGTGTTCTGCTGTTGCACATTTAGTTTGTTTCTAATTTGTCACAATTACATGTATATTTGATATGACTATCTTTATATATGTTTCCTTATTCTATCTATATCTATATATCTATATTCACACACACACACACACACACACACACACACATAATTTTACAAGTATTCTGTTTGTCCATCCAAGGTCAATAACTGATGCTCCAGTGCAGGTGGTCTTAAAATGTGGTCTTTGGACCAGCAGCATTCACAACACCTAGGAAATGATCAGAAATACAAATTACCAGGCTTCACTCCAGACTTCTTGAATCAGAAATGGGGGAAAAGGGAGTAGTTATCTATATTTTAACAAGATTTTGATCCTTGCTAATGTTTAAGCACTACCGTTTAGTCTCCTATAATGATACTTCTTGCTTTGCATCTCTTGTAACCCGAATTAAAATATCCAAAATGTTCATGCAATGGCTGCAACATTAAAACAAATTCAGAAACTCCATTGACTGCTTCAAAGCACTACATGCATTTTAATGAAATAAACTAAGGTTTAGGGAGGAGCTTAGAAAATCATAAAGCATAATACAAATTAGTAATAGTCAATGTGGTAATTTTGTTTCAAAACATTGTTCTGTTACTTTCTAAGTCACGACTCGTGTATCTAAAGACAACAGCCAGAGAACAGACATACAAGGGCATAGTCATTTAAGTCAAGTGTAAGTGTTTAAAAAAACACTCAAGAGCATCTGAGGCATTAAATATATTTCTGAATGAGTTTCAGCATCGTCACCCATATGGCATGGAGTTGTTTCCCTCTGTATTTCAACATGTGCTCTTACTGCATGTGGCTGTCTGGACCACTTACAATTCCATGCTCTTGGAACAAGCAAACAATAAGTCATATCTCAGGATTTGTTGGTAAGGCATGGCAGCTTTCTGGAAAAAGTTAAGAGAATGTGGTGAGAATTGCTCACCCACCAGGTTCCGGGGGAAAGATATCACCCAGGTCAATAGTGGAAGGTCAGCAAAAAATAGGCATAACCCAGCACCCAGTGGGCTTGGTGTTTTCTCATCACAATTCAGGAACACAGCTGATGCCTTGGGTCTGGGGTGTAATTGGAGGTTCCTGGATGGATATACATGGCTTTTGGTCATACAAATGGAACATGGATAGAGAAATCCAAGAATCACCAATAGTTTTCATCTAGGGTACAATCTGATCAAAGGACAGGGAGGGAATTGTCAAGAATTAAGAATATCTTGATTCTCATTAAGGTACTGGGGTTACCCAAAGGACTGAGAATGAGAAGCCAGTACAGCTCAAGTCCTAGGAAGGGTTATGGAATAAATCAAGCGCAGAGACTTTATTAGCAAAAGGGAGGTGGCATGACATTGGGCTAATGTGGATACCAGGAGGGCAGCCCTGAGACATCCTTCTAAGGATCAGAATTGCCTGAAAAATAACTCAAAGGCAAGTCCTTGCATGGAGAAATGGAACATGTAAGTATATGTGGTCTCTACCAGGTTAGGCCCCAAAAAACAGGCAGGTAAAGGGTAGGCTAAGTCTGTGTAGAAGTATCATTGAGCCCAGATGTAAGGAGTTGGGGAAGGTAGAACTTGGGAAAATGGGAGGAAGTCAGCAGAAAGAAGGAAAGGGAAAATAAGTCAAATATTTAACCTACTGGCCTATGCCTCTGTTTCCCCAAGGAGTTGTTAATAAAACAGCCCAATTCCCTTCCTTGAGGGAATAAAGTGAGTGGAGGATGAGCCTCCTTAATGTAGGTGGGCACTGTAGGGAGCCAACCAGAGCCAGAGAACAAGTAAGGCAAGTTGTGTCATACTAGAAGTGTCAAGGTCAGAGCCAGGAGTGTAGCTCAGTCCATATTAAAACACTGAGCAAGGTTACTTAAAGAAAAAGTAGAGGATGAAGGGAGAAGAAATAGGTTAAGGATCCAGGAAAGTCAAGATGAAGGAGAAGTCAAAAAAATAAGCTAGAGATGTTCTGGAAAAACTCTGGCCACCAGGGCCAGTGTTCACAAGGTGAGAGAGCTGAGTTCACCTGATGAAGCCAGACAGGATGGACGTTATCCTCCTGAGTCACACTCAATCAATGGGGAAGAATGAGCTTGGTGACAAAAATCTCGGGCTCAGAGAAATGAAGAGAATAGAATATTGATAAGACAGATTCTGCCCTTGAGGCAAGCTGCAGCTCTCAAGTAATCAGACAGGTATTAGACCCAGAAAATTGGATACTGCTAAAGTTGGACAAGACTGGAAAGGCCAGGGCTTCTTTCACTGAGTCCTAAATAAACAGAAGTCTAACTTACAAAGCAAACTCTCATTCATTTGCAAATCTAATTTATGCAAAACCACCAGTGACCAGAGGGAGATTTTATTACCACTGGTAAATTACTTTCTACTGTGACAACACCAGATTCTTTGGGCTGCTCCATGTTTGTTGAACTAAACTGAACCCACATTAGAAGCCGAATGTTCTCTGTGAACTTTCTGAGTGCCAGGCCATGTGCCCCAAGAACAAAAGTGAATCAGACCTAGTTCTCATGTCTGCAGGAGGCAAGCATGGAGTAGGAGAGACAATGTATCAGTAGATCACTCCAGAGTCATGTGGTTAACCAGGTAAACATTTATGTCAAGTGTGGAGTCTTTTTTCCCTCCCTAATGGAGCTTTTGATTCTGTAGTGATTTCACCAAAGGGTCAGACAGACATCTGAAAACAGGGCAGTTACAAAAGGAATGTTTATGACTATATTGAAGTCTTAGAACAATACTATTTACTTAACAACAAAACGAATTATTAAGGTGAGTACATGGTGGACTGGATTTAGTTAATGAAATACTAAATGAACAATTGAACTACTGAATTTTTATCCTGAGCCCTAGACTAATTATATTATTTTTATCTAATTTTTTCCATCACTTACACACAGGGATTATCAGGATAGGCTAGAAATGGAAATGCTTTCTTTGTTAATGTAAAAAAAAAAAAAAAAACTTTAGTTCTGTTGAGTCACAACATTCTCTTTAGTGTAATTCTCTAAAAACACATTTAAATTAAACAATAGTTTCATTTTTTATTAAGCCAAATGAGTGTCCAATAAGTGGTAGCAATATATTTCCCTCTTACATTGCCCATGTCTCCTGTGGATGAGACACATTGTCAAGAACCAGACTCATTATGTCTAACACCATTGGATAGGAAGTGACTCCTTAACTTCTGCTATCATTTTACTTATTAGTAAATAAATACATTTAAAACCAGAAAGAGGTCCATGTAGAAATGACATACCCACAGATCATTTTTCTGTGCTCTAAAGGTGGAATTACAATTTGGCTTCTCTGTCTGTGAAGAGTAATGTGACTCATAGGCACAGGGCCTGCCCCAGGCAAGGGAAGTAGTCAAACATAGACACTGGATCCATTTCCTGAAGCTGCTATCACAAATTATCATCAACCGGGTGGCTCAAACTAACAGAAGTTTATTCTCTCATAGTTCTGGAGGCCAGAAGCCCAAGATCAGTATCACTGAGCCAAAATCAAGATGATTTGCTGCCTGCTGAAGCTCTATAAGAGGATCTGTTTCCGGCCTCATCCAGTTTCTAGTGGCTGCTGGCATTCCTCGGCCTGTGGACGCATCTCTCTAACCTCTGCCTCCAGCTTTTCTTCTGTGTTTGTTGAATCTCCTTCTGCCTCTCTCTTGTAAGGATAGTTGTGATGGCATTTAGGATCCAGCCACATTATCCAGGATGATCTCAAAATCCTAAAATTAATTGCATATGCAAAGATCCTTTTTCCAAATAAGGTAATATTTACAGGTTCCAAGGATTAGGGCCTGATACGTGTGGGAGGCATCAGACATCATTTGGCCCACCTCACCAGCTCCTCATGAGATTAGGCTAACGTTGGGACTCCACCGGAAATTAACCCACACTTGGCTTCTTCCTTTTCCCTATCTGCTTCCGCACTTCCTTGATTAGTTTCCCCTGGAAGCATGTCTTCCATCAACCACTTCCCTGTCTATTCTTGGGCAACCTGACCAATGACAGTAACATAGCAAAGGAAGATAATACATTTAGGTTGTGTCGTTTGAAGCCATGGTATTCACAGTCCTTTGTTATAGTATCAATGGGGAACTAACACATCTGGAGTATAATTTAGTCAACAGTTTGTTCCTCCTCAAGGTACTGACTAGGGGCAGCTGTGGGAGAGTAGAAATTCCCAGATACTTTCTGGTCTGGGGTGAAGCTCCAGCAACCCAAGGTGCAGGTGTAAACAGTTAGGAGTGAAGTATGCAAAACCTAGAAAAAGACACCTGGAGCCAGAAAAGGGAAGCTGGGCAGAACACAGACCTTGACTGTAGGTGCAATTAATTATTTTCCTTCATCTCAGACTGGGGAAGCTCAGTTCTTCAGGATGCAGCCTGTGTATTCCTCAGCACCAGAACCCTCATTTCTGGTATCTGGGTTCTTTATCAAAAAGTAGTTATCTCTCTAGAGCCAGCCTCCTATCTCTCCAGACTGCCCTGTTTCAGGAGCAGGAATTAACTGGGTTGGTGCCTATGTTGGTTTTCTAAGACTGCTGTAGCAAAGTACATAAACTGTATGGCTTAAACAACAGAAATGTATTTCCCACTGTTGCAAGGGTTAGAAGTTTGAGATCAAGGTGTCAGCAGGGTTGGTTCCTTCCGAGGACTGTGAGGAAGAATCTGTTCCCTGCCTCTCCTTTAGCTTCTGTGGTTTGCTGGCAACCTTGGGTATTCCTTGTCTTGTAGATCTCTGCCTTCATCTTCATATGGTAGTGTCTATGTGTGTGCCCGTGTGTGTGCACGTATCTGTGCATGGCCAAATTTTCCCTTTTCTTTAGGGTCCCAATCCAATATGGACTGGAGCCCACCATACTCTAGTATGGCCTTATCTTCACTACATTTTCAGCAACACTATTCCTAAATAAGGTCACATATGAGGTACTGGAGGGTGAGGACTTTAACATATGAATTTGAGGAGGACACAATTCAACCAGAACAATGCCCAAGGGCCCACCACCTTCTTACATATTTCTCTGATGCTAACTCTCTGCCTCAATTACTGTCCATTTCCTGCTCCTGAACCCACTTTGCCTATCTTCCTGACCAGGGCAGCCCTGGCACATAGTGTTGGGAACAGAGACACAGACTGCTTCCCTGGGCTGCCACCCACTGACTATCATCTTACCTTTTCTCACTGCTGACCTGGAGTTCTTCCCAGCATTTGTAGCTATCATGCTGGTACATTCAATACCAGTGTAGACATTCAATATACAGTCATTGAATTAGCTAATTGATTGGTTACCATCTAACAGGTGAATGTACTCAGGCTACTCAAGTTTATGCATGTAAGACATACTCAGCCACATCTTCAGACATGACATTATCTAACAGTGAGCTATTGAAGAAATGACTAAGAATCCATAATTCTATAACTCCTGTGTTGTAGGCTCAGGTTATACATGGCAGCAAAGGAAGAGAAGCACACAGCTTTCTGATAAGTCAATAAAGAAGATAAGATCACTCACAGTCCCCAACTGCTATCAAAAACTGTTAAGAACAAAAGACTATCTTTTTGTGGCTTCAAAGTCTTGGAAAGTCAATGTGATAGAACTTGAGCCAGGAAAGCTAGCAAGTAATCCTATTAGGTATAGTTTTCCTGAGATATTCAGGTTAAGTTCAGTTCCATAATTGCCTAAATCTGCTTGTCTAACTGCCGCCCTCCCCTCCCTGTCCTTCTCTCTTTTCTTCTAGGTGTCCACGCTCATCACCTTCATCTCCCAACCTAATTCAACATCATCACAAGCATCCCAGAAATCCTAACTTCAACACAGATTAATCTGGGGTGAAGGAACAAGATCACTATTCATTTTTGATGTGTGGACATACGCAAAAGCCAAAGAAAGCAAAGTAGGAAGTACTTTCATTTTCTACTCCTCTAAAAGTTAATTATTTCTTTACTTATATGATTTTTATTAAATACCATATACATAAATACTGTATACATTTGTGTCAAGGTTATAAAGAAAGTCTCTAACAATGTGAAGGTCCAAAAACCCAAATCAAAACAATTTCGATGAGTCACAACTAGTATTGCATTGGATTCCATTGCTGATTTTTCTCATGAATCACTTAACTCAGGGAAAATACCTAAAAGAAAATATCCCACACCTGCACACTTGTTCTGATAGATTTAAATCAGCCCAAGTTTACATTTCATTAGTTATAGCTGGCAGGATAAACTCCT
Source organism: Rousettus aegyptiacus (assembly GCF_014176215.1). Taxonomy (NCBI): domain Eukaryota; kingdom Metazoa; phylum Chordata; class Mammalia; order Chiroptera; family Pteropodidae; genus Rousettus; species Rousettus aegyptiacus. Next base: position 24,296,584 of record NW_023416311.1, on the reverse strand, counting down.
TGTTCCCCCCAATAGTCTTAGATCCTTCTTGCTTGATTTGTATTTTATACCAATTTTGACTCTGCCCAAATACCTTGAACTCTGTCTTCTATATTCAGCTTCGGGTTCACTCTTTTTATTGACTGCTCATGGGAGTTTTAACCGCAAGAACATTTTGACTTACACACAATTATCTAGAAGTTTTCAAACTTCTATGATTTTATCAATTCCAAATATCAGCTTTGCTGGTCTCACTCTTCTGTCTGTTTTGTCTGTGCGACCTGAGCCTCCAGCCTAGCTTGCCTAACTCTCATGACAACTGAGCCCAGACCCACCTAAAGGGAATCAGGAAATGCCAACTGAAGGGTATTTTAACCTTATCTGCCATGGGAGTGGTGTAGGGGGCAGGGCACACAAATAAAAATAAAACTGAGTATGTTATTTCTAAATAGTGAGTTACTCATATGCTAAGCATGAAATCGGTTCTCTTTCTTCAAAGCTCTTTAAAAACCTGCATAGTAAATGCCCTACTGTTAGGGATGCTAGGTATATAAACAGGTCATTAGAACACAGCATGGTAAAGGGGAATAACCATAGGCACTCAGTAGGGTACAGAGAAGAGGCACCTCTCCGTCATAGGGTAAAAGGAGTGCAGAAGGTCCAGAGATGTCTTTCTGGAAGAAGTGACATTAAATCTGAGTCATGGAAGAAGAGTAATATCTTGTCCTTTGCTTGATTTTTTTAAAGCTTTCACCAAATATGGCTTAGGAAAACTTAGGAAACTTCCTATTCTGTGTCAGTGTGGCTAGGTTTCTGGTGTCCAGTTATTTGGTGAAACAACAGCCTAGATGTTGCTATGAAGGTATTTATTAAATGTTACTAACATTTAATCAGTAGACTTTGAATAAAGCAGATTATCCTCCATAACAGAGGTGGGCCCCATTCAGTCCATTGAAGGTCTTAAGAGCAAGGAATGAGGTTCCTCAAAGTAGAGAGATTCTGCCTCAACACTACAACATAGAAACCCTACCTGAGTTTATAGCCTGCTACCCCGCAGAATTCAGATTCAAGAATGCAACATCAAATCTTATCCAAGGATGAATGGCAGATAGTATAGATGATAGATAGATAGATAGATAGATAGATAGATAGATAGATAGACAGACAGACAGACAGACAGTAGAACTCCTCTTGGTCCTGGTTCTCTGAAGAACCCTAACTAATACACCTTTTAAATAACAAATCTCTAGGGTGAGTGGGTTTGGGCAGGGCTAATTTAAGACTAGCAACAGCCACTATACTGTGAGGCAGGGTAAGGGGGTAGGTGAAGAATCCACAATGTCAGGACTTCTGTGAGGTAGCTGCACAATCAGCAAAGGAGTTACTTCTTGGACAACTTAAAAGGCCTTCCCTTAAAGAGCAAGAAATCCCCTGAGGCTGGTTCCTGGGGGACCCAGAGATGTGAAGCTAAATGCCACCACCACTGGGAAGGCGATCAGAGGCAGAACCCCTGAGACTTTCCCTCATTCAATGGATTGAGTGAGCCCCAGGGACTTGGAACTCCAGTGAGAAAGGATGGTGGGAAGAGGGAGGAGAAATCACACAGTCTTCATATGGAGCAAGAAGTTCCCACTGTGGGGAGGCAAGTCTCGCTGAATTTTGACACACTCCCCCTGCTACTCTCTGCCCCAAGATAGAATCTGAATCACACATTTCTGCAAGCCTCTGTGTGGTCCCCCATGTTTCTCTTACCATGCTCTCATCTTTCCCCTAAGCCGAACGCTTGTTTGATTAGAACCTACCTGTGCCATTGGATGTTCCCCATGTGGGGGCTTACTTCTCTAAAGAAGGCTGAGACACAGGGTTCCAGACCCTCAGAAGGACCTCTCAGAACACTTGGGAATTGACTCAAACTTCTGAGAAATGCTGTATAAAGTCAGGAGCTATTCACGAGAGGAGCTCACAAGATGGAGAAATTAGGGCCACCTGAGAGGTCATCAAAGTCCTCCTAAGTCATGCTATGAAGGAAACTTTAATGTGGGTGGTTGAGGAATGGGGTAAAGAATACATCTCAAGGGAACAATTGGCAGCATGGGAAGGGAGAAGGCCGGGGCAAAGAGAAGACCCTCTTGCTGGATCATAGAATACAAGTCAGGGGGTTGTTGGAAATACACGCAGCATAAAACAAGGACTCTTAATTTTTCTCTTCTCCATGAGTGCCACGTTCATTCTGAATCTCTCTCCCTGACCCCCGCCTCATACCTGATTCTAGTCACTTTCAGTGTGACCATGCTGACCATTCCCAGGCTGCAGCCTCACTGTAATGTTGTCCCAGCTCCAACTCAGCTGATCTTAATAAAAACCTTGGTTCTTCACACTGTTAGCTGGCCTCAACCTTCCTTCAAAATGCCCCTCATGATTTGACTTGGGCCCCATGACCAGCCCCCACCCAAGTTACTCATGAGTGAGGAGCAGGCCTCTAGGACATTGTCCCTGCCACCCCACCAGTGTTGCCTGACTTTTCTACTGGACATTTTCTCCCAAATCACCACCATCAACAGTTGTCATTACACATTCTAAATGCTCATTATCTGCAGTTTTAATAGAGATGCAAATCCAGATTATAAAAAGCACTTTTAAAAATAGAATGTCTTTGCCAGTAGAATAAAGCAGCAGTGTGCGCTCGTGTGCGCACACAAACACACACACACACACACACACACACACACACATAGTTTGTCAAATAAAGCTGCATCTCCAAGTTGTGAATCATACTATCCCCAGAAAGTGTTGCCACTTTCCTGTGACAATGTGACGGGGTCTGTGAATCAGGCTGCTTCAAGCCTGTGAGAAAGTGCAGCTTCACAGGATGAATTAAATGGTCATTTCCACCTGTCACTAATTTCCCCTGCTGGGTGAGCAACAGCTCTATTAATCGGGAAAGACCTTGATTGGTACAGCTTCTCTATCTTCAGATTCAGATGTGCCCAGGGGGGCTCGTGGAGCGCGACAGGGGTGCTGGGCCCGCCAGCCTGCTGGCAGTTGTCGCAGAGGGTCAGCAAATCTGATTATTCTGCTGCTCTGTCCAGAGTGTCTAGCTCTGTTTTTCCCCCCTCTCCCTAAAGAGTGGTGTGATTACTTTATGCCAAACCACTCAAGGATAATTCATACTGTCAGGCAACCCTTGTGTTTGCCCATTATCCGACAGTTTGGGCTCACTTCATATTCCAGAGTGGCGTGATATAATGTAATGCAATTTGAAATACTGTAAAGCAATAAGCAAAGTAACACAGTTTGACATCTTGACTCTCAGAGGAGGCATGCACATGCTGGCTACACTGCACTTCCACTTTCTCAGTACCTGCTACCTGATATTATTTGACTTTTTAAAGCATTATCTGTTTTTAAATACAATTAGAAGAGTGAGGCATTGGCAAAGGAAATTCATCATGCTTGAAAAGGTCAGTGGTTTATCCACTCTACATAGAAGCTCTCCAGTGAGGACACCCTATGCCCTCACATATGACATACCATAAACTGAATAGTCAGCGCCCACCCCTTGTCAAATGATGAGATGGTGCTAGCTAGTTTATGGAGCCACGAAGTTCTTTGTACATCACACCCATCCAACAAATCACACCCATTTATTGCGCACCTACAATGCGTAAGCCTTTAAGAGGAAATAGCAGGCATGTGGATTAGAAACCAGACAGGTTATGATGGGACCTACCAGCTAGCTCAGAGCAAATATTTAAAGATTCTAGAATGTGCTAGATCAAAGCACCGGGCTTGCTTGCCCAACTGGTTTGTTTGTTCTTCACATGTACCAAAAGCAAGGGTTTGGGTCAAACAGGGAGTGGCCTCAGCAGCCCGAAGTTCTGAAAAGCCAAGAAATCTGCTTCAACGTTAAGGCTCAGATTTGGCACAGAGCCCATTGTAAGGCAAGGAACAAATTCTTGAAGAAAAAAAAAATGCCCACAATCTCTTCTCAAACCATTACCTAATCCATCTTTCCTTTCACTGCAAACATTTTAGAACAACAGTTTCTACTTGCTGAATCCATTTTCTTACCTCCTGTGCTCACGCCAGCCCGCTGCAATCCCATTCCCCACCTAGTCTTCCAGGGAGTTTCTAAGTCCTCCACCTTCCCTCTGCATTTGACCTATGAGCTGCTCTTGAGACACAAACCACCTTGTCTTTCATAACATGGCCCCTTCCCATAATTTCCTCCTCTCCACCTCACAGACTGCTTGTTCTGGGTCTCCTTTAGGGCTTGTTCACCCTCTCCCAAAGTTCTGTGCTTGGTTCCCTTCTCTTTCTGCTCCACACTCTCTACTAGGGTAAGAATGTCTGCCTCCCCCTTGATATCAGCTGCCACATTTGCATTTGAATCCCAGATCCTCTCCTCTAACACGGCCCTGATTTCCAGTTCCCAGTCTTGGAGTTCCAGTTGCCCGTGTGATCTGATACTCCTCTCCTCCTAAGTGATGTAAATGTCGGAGGCCACCAATCTTCAGCTTGGGGCTGTTCATGTCATTTCAGCTCTCCTGATCTAACTCTTTGAGTTCCTTGAGTATGCCAAACCCTTTCCCACTTTTCAACTTCATGTTTCCTCCTCCTGAAATATTCTCCCTCCAAATCTTCACAGCCTGTTCTCAAATATCACCTTCTCAGAAAGGCCTTCCTTGATCAAAGAGGTTGCACAGCCTCCCACATTTATTCTAGCTCATCAGTAATATTTTTATTTATATACTTACTTATTGTCCATCTCGATTACGCCATTTCTAGAATGAAACTGCATGAGGGTAGGTGCTTCTCTGTCTTATAAACTGATTTATTCCCAGCACCTACTAGGGAATAGTAAGTGCTCAGTAAATATGGTAAATGAGTGATTGCTAATGATACCCAAAATTTTATATTTAGCATAGACCTCTTCTGTGTAAGCTCCAAACTATATGCCCAATGGCCTACTTAGCATTGCTTCCTGATGCCCAGATAACAAGTTAAATCAAACATATGTCTAAATCCATATACTTGATTTTCTCTTGTTTCTTCTCTACCTTTATCACAGTAAATGAATGGTGCCAGTTCCTTGTTGGTCAAGCCAGAAACCTGGGAGTCATCCTTGATTCCTCCCTCTTTCTCACTTATGCCCGTATCTACTTCACAATGAAGTCTTATGAGTATCACCTTCAAAATGTATCTAAAACCTTCTCCTTAGCTTCACTCTACGTTATCTTCCTTGTTAGCTATCATTATCTCTAGAGGCAAAGTAGTGTCCCTGATTGCGCTTTTCCTCCATGTAACACGCAATTTTCTTTTAGAATTTAATTCCAGGGATGTCATTCTTAAATACTTTCGTTTGCATGCCACTCTCATGCATGCTATAAACTCCGGCATGTTATGAACTTAAGTCTTCTTTCCTAGCCTCATCCCATGTTCTTCATCAATCAGTCACCTTCCACACTGGTCTCCTTCTGCTTCTTGGGACACTCTGAGCCTTTGTACCTACTAATCTTTCTGCCTGGAAGGCTCTGCTCCCTCCTTTCCAAGGGGCTACTCCCTCTGTCCTTGAGTCTCTGGCTTAAATGCCACCTTCTCAATTCAGTAAGTTGGTTCTTCCTTCACTGCCATCATTCTTTTTTTCCCCTATTCCCTGTTTGTTTCCTCAAGATACCATATAGCTGTTTCTTCCAATATATGCTAAGCTCCCCAATCACAGTTTCCAAGTCTGTTTTATTCTACAACATATACCTAATTCCTGGTGTAATTTACAAGATGTGTTAAATATTTATTGAAGCACAGGAAAGAAGAAAGTCTGGAAGGAAAAAAGGAAGGGTGGAAGAAAGGATGGAAGGAAGGAAGGGATGAAGGGAGAAGGGAAGGGGAAAGAGAGGGAGGGAGAAAGGAAGGAAGGAAAAAGTTTCACAAGTACTTTTAAACCAAATAAAAAACTTTATCTTTCCCATCATCGTACAACTCACCAGGCATCCTCAATCCCCTATCAGTTGATGGCATCACCGTTCACCCTGTTGTTCAGGTTATATGTCACAGAATCATTTTTATTTCACTTTTCATCTCCTCCGTCTAGTGGACTATCAAAAGTTATCATCTCTATCTCTAAAACACATCTCAAATTATCCCCTTTCTTCGTCCCCACTGCTTAGTAACTTGGTTACAGCTTTTAGGATGTTACATCTGAAACACTATATGAGCTTCCAGGATGGTTTCTGCTTCAGGCCTTCTCTCCTGCCAGTATTCAAATTCTAAAATAGGGATGTGATACAACTTTTCTTTAAACATCTTCAGAGGATCCCCATTGACTGAAGAAGTCTTTGTTATGGCATTCAGAGCTCTATATTAAATATTTAAATCTATCTATATGCTGTATTTTTTGTCTCATCTCTAAGGGATGCTAGAAACTCTCTCACCCTCCATTTTCACAGGTGCTTTATGGTATCTTAATCTTATACATGCTGCCAACCTTTGTATTACTAACTCTTCAGTCCAAAATTCAATTTAAACTGTTTTCCTATCTGCAGGACTCCAACTCATAACAAGCCTGGTCATCTTCTCATAAATTAAGTCAATGTCACCTTACATAAACTAAGTAAAAATTAAACATTTTTACATAAACTTTAAATCAACTATTGGACTTCTTATGTTTTATAAAATGTGAGCAACTAACTTGTCTCTACAATGAGTACCTACCAAGTGCTAGCCTTTGTTTTTGAGCTTTTACACGTGCCCTATAAAATAGATATTACTATATCTCTAATTTTACAGAGTAAGAAACCAAGCTTAAATAAATGGAATTAATTTACCCAAGTCACCCAGTTAGCAAATAGGAGAGCTAGGAATCCAACTCAGGTAAGTCTGGCTCCAGAGCCTTTTGTTTAAAGCACTATTTAGCACACTCTCAAAAGATGGAGGTCCCATCTGATTTATCTTTAATGCTCAATATCTAGGCTACAGTAGACAATCAATAAGTGTTTGTGGACTGAAGGAGAGAGAGTGGAATATCATCAGGCTTCTCAAGGTTTACAAAGGAAACCAGGAGACTCCTTTGTAATTTGGCTGAAGTAACTATTCAGTCAACATTGAATCAAATGTGAATTGAATTGAGTTACCTCAAGTAATAGAGCTAGATATGTCTCCTGAATTGGAGACAGAAAACTCCCTTCTGTATGACTTTGCAACTTATCACTGTCAGAAAGGCTGAATAGGGAGAGCTAGGGCTGAGTAGGCATACACAGAAGACTCTGAAAAATAATCAATTGAATTCAAACTACCATACATCACGGATGTTTAGAGCCAGGAAGGACCTGGGAAATCATCTGCTTCTCTTCCTTCATTTTACAGAAGAAGAAAATAAGGCCCAACAGGAAATATAGCATCCCCCAAGTCACCCAGGTTAGTGAGCCATTAGGGCTAGGGCACACTAGAACCAGCCTTATTCTCTTCAATAGACTAGCCCAATTCTTGCCAGAATGCAGCCTTCCATTGCCGAAATGCCTGCCCACATTATTCTCTTTCTTCCTAGATAATTTTTAGATAAATATTCAAATTTTTTTAATTAACTTATATATAATTTAGAACTTCTCCCTATTCTTTAGTTAATGGTTATACTGGTTTTCTTTGAAGGATTATCTGCTTAAAGTTTTTCTTAAACTTGGGGTGGGGGGAAAGGTAATTTATAACATCAGCCAGCAAATAAAAGCCATGTGTTTATAGAACTTCCACTTTCAGGTATGAAATGTGACCCTTCTAGCCATCATCTCAGCAAACCATAATAGGTTCTCATTGTTAAAATGAGTAAGACTAAAGCAAACCCAGGGTAAATGGGGCAAGGTTCAGATGGCAAGAATATGCTGAAATTCCATATCAGCTAGGATGCTCTTAGTTGTAACTCACATGAAACACTGGTCAAACAATAAAGGGAATGTATATCAGCTCATACAATGGAAAAGTCCACAGGGAGATCTGGCATCAAGAGAGGTTTCCTCTAGCACTACAAATGGAACATTTAGGACTCATATTTACTCAATTTGCAACTTAAAAAGGTGAAAAAAGTATTGGTAGGCATCCTCCAAAAGTTTACTGTCTATTGAGGGAGATAGATATCTTATGGTCATCTTTTAGAAGCAGTAATCTGCGCATGCTGAATCCGCTTCTTCACCATCTATTCAGCCCGTCGCCCATTATAAGTGCATAATGAGAGATGTACACAGAATACTTGAGAGACTAGAAAGGGGTTCTTCTTCAAATTGGACATGGCACTCAGGTTTTCTCCTTAGAGAAGCCAGGAGATACATCTGAATCCTTAAAGAATTAGTTAAAATTAGTCTGGGAAGTAAAGCTGAAGAGGAACTAGTAAGCACAAGGACAAAGAGGTTTTATTTGTGGGTCATGGTAGGGAATCATTGACTATTCAGTGCTGATAGATAACAATTCAGAAAAGAGAAGAAAGAGACCAAGGAGTAGGTAGCCCCGGTAACAGAAGACCTTTCACATGAGATGAAGAGACGCCAAGCAGATGAGGGCCCCAATTTAAGGAATTAAAACAAATGTATGTTGGGGGTTTTCAACATACAGGACATTGGAGTGGAGGTAGTCACACAGGCAGAGTTTATCAAATGAGAAAAGAAGATGGAAATGGGCCTATCTCTAAAAAAAAGTCATATTTAAGAGATAGGCATAGAAGGGGGCCCATGAGGGAGCTAAAAAACAAATATAGGTAGGAGTTAGTTATCACAGAAGATAGAAAGATTCTTATCTATGAACACTTTCCCTGAAATAATATTCAGAAATACATTTGTCAATAGGTATTTTTTTATAGGAAAAAGGATCCAAAGATTACATCAGAAACTCAAAGATATCTGTGACCCAAAATTGATTAAAAATCACTGGCAAAAAAAAAAAAACTTCATAAAAGAAGGCAAGACAAATAATTTTAACCCCCTCAGAAGCCCAGTTATATGAAAGGCAGAACACCGGGAAAGATTTAGTGGTCATTGGTGGCCTTAAAAAGGCCTGTGTCAATGGTGGGGAAAAGAGGTGAGTGAGGCTTTGCCATAATAGGCTGAAAAGTGGATGAGAAAGAAGTCAGTGGAGGCGGCATGTCCAGACCATGTTTCTAGAAGTCTTACCATAAGAAAGAGGTGAGAGACTGGGACAGTAACTAGCAGTGAACGTTGTAGTCAAGAGCGTGACTACATTTTAGAATGTGGGAGAGTCAATCATGTTTATGGCTTAAGGGAAGGAATCAGCGAAGTAAGTACTGGAAGAATAAATCAGAGGCATTTTTGTAAGTTCAGAACTCTGATGAAATCTTTCTCAGCCTAAAGAGTATGGGTTTCCAGGCCCGTCATTCGGTAGAAAGCTTTCCATAGCTACAGTCAACATCAATCATCTTCATACTCACTTAAGGCAGGATGATAAATGAGGTGGGATCCTTCCCACATGTTAATTTTTATCCTTTTTCCTACCAAAGTCTCTTGCTATTGTAAAGGCCCACTTGAGAAATCTGTTTGCAATTCCCTAACATTACCCCTTCTCTTATACTAAAGAAACATGTTATTGAATACTGTAGTGCTGCGACTGTGAGAGAAGCACAAGTTTTATTTTTCTTTAAGGTATACAGACAAGGTGTCAGTCTATGTTGAAAAATTTTAAATTTTTCTTCTTGATATCCCAAAATAAAGAATTTGTCAAATACTAAATTTAGAACCATGTTTGTATTAGTTATTTCTACAATAAAGCTACACGACAACCACCCCAAAACTCAGTAGCTTTCAACAATAAATATTCATCCTCATACTTAGGTTTCTGTAGGTTGACTAAGAAACCACTGATTTTGGCTTAACTCAACCAGGTAGCTCTGCCCCAGGCTACAGTTTGGGCTGATGTCTGCTCAATACATGTTCTTTCTGGGATCCAGGCTAAAGGGGCAGCAGCCACCTGTAGAAAATCCTTCCAATGCATGTCACCAGAGCACAGGTATGCAAAAACATGCAAGGCCTCTTAAGGCCTTGGTCTAAAACTGACCCATTGTAAATTTTGCCTACATTCCATTAGCCAAAGCAAGTCACATGGCCAAACCCAACAGTAATAATGCAGGGAAAATGCTCCACCCTCTCTCTGGTGAGAGCTGTTGTAAAGACAAATGGCAAAGGCCATGAGTGTTTAACTTGAATACAAGGAGAAGTGAGTGGTTGTGAACAATGATTCAATCCACCACAGTATAAACCATGATTTGGGAAGAAAGAATAGACAATAGTTCCACACATATTAAAGACTGTGTTTTGCCTTTTTCAACACCAAGCATTCAATGGAGTTGAGCACTACGATTACACACTCATGCACACACCCAGACACAGATGCACACACATGCAGATGTACACCCTTAGTGTTATTCAATTCTACTTCCCAGGATGAACGTACCATCATGAAGGCCATCTTTTGAGGAGGTGGTATGGTCGAGGGAAAGAGCTCTGTGCCAGACATCAGAAAAGCTGGGTTCTAGTCTTCTTTCTGCCCCCAGGTGATATAATTGGGGCTTAAAATAGAAAAAGCCTTAGTGAGTTAAGAGACTGAGCTTGCCATGGTTAAGATGAGGGGTAAATAAGAAACACTTGCCAGTAGCAGTTACATTGACAGTCAAGAGTCTGCCCCACTAACCACTTGGGCGCTCTAGACCTTGAGTTTAATACAATAATTATCTCCCCAAAAGTAGCAGAAAGACTTGGATCTGAGATTTTGCTCCCAGTGCATGTACATGGAGAAAATATAGACAATAGATTTTGCACCCACAACCAGACTCTCTGGGGAAAGCAACACTAATGCTGAGAGGCTCCAAGGAGCACATACATCTTCTAGCCCAAATGTTGGATATAGCAGAACCAGACAAATGTAAACAATATTCACGTGGGTCTTAGGGGAACATTTTACCCGCAGGTAGGAGCAAACTAAAGTGCCCCAAGCAGAGTAAAGAGATCACAGCAGATCACATGACTCAACTGAAACTTTCCTGACCATTTCATCCATGTTTTCCAGGAAAATCTAGATTTTTCTCTTTTGGAGTATGATGCACCCACTTTCAGTCTATAGCAGAGTTTCTTAGCCTGGGTGCCTGAGCACCTGACATCCTACATATGGGCTGTTGGTGTGCCAGGATATTGGCTCCTTAGTTCCTCCTGGCAGCCAGGGAGGATGTGAGATCCACATTGCTTCTAGACTCATTGCCTCTGTTTCCTTTAGTGCACTATGCAATATCATCAATTTCCATGTGTGCCCAGACATGAAGGTTGAAAAGCACTCAAAAATGTTAAGAACTTCAAAGGTATATCCTAATATTTGCTGAAGAACTAGTAGAATTCTCAACCTGGGTTCCAAGAAAGAAGGCCCTAAGGTATTTATTGTATGCGATAAATTAGACTCTCTTCTGATGATCTAGAAAGATACTAGTTATATTCCACTCTTGGAATAATTGAGAAAAATAGTCATTCAAATAGTTTCTGTGTTCTACAGTTCTGATTAGGGTCCCAGTTGAGAATAACTGCATGACTTCTTATTGTTCATTTCAACGGATTCTAACTCAGTTTTTTTTAAAGAAAAAAAATAGCTGTTTTTCAATTAGATAGTTCAAATATTTAAACAAAATAAACATCACACCAATATAGTTGTACATGAAACTGCATGGCTTGACATTTTTTGCAGATATTTTCTTTTATCTGAAATGGGCAGACGGGACTCTTTAATTTTTACAAAAAAAGAAATGGGGTGGGGGAGAGTTCCAGGAGGGGCAGTGGCTCACCACATCACAGTGGTTACTTAGAGATGGAACTGGAACCAGGGTCTCTTGACTCCTGATGAAGCACTCTCTCCCTTGCTCTGTTCTTTTTCTGTCAAAAACATGTTTGCTGATTATTTTCCATTAAATGCATCATTCACATTCACTCTCCAGAGAGTACTTTTGAAGCATCCTCATTCTTTTACCCAATCACTTAACATGGTTGTTCTGTGAAATCTGTGGTTTAGAAACCTTCTTGTTGCTCCTAATTATTCCCCTTCTTGGATTCCTTAGGATGTGTGCACCTGATAATCAAGAGTTATTCATTGGAAGTCTTCATTACATTTGATGTGGATAATACAAATTTTACTCATGAAATGCTACTCAGGGTCTCATTTTTGAATGAAGACATTGATTTACTTACATTTTCAGAACACACACAATAGAAGGAGAATTAAAATAATGGACAACAACTAATAGAAAACAGGTGTGACTCTGAAACTTAAATGGTACATTCTCCAGTCTTCGAGCAATGCTGGGAGAAGAATGTTTACCATACAACAATGGAGATGGCAAAAAATAAAATGAAATAAACAATAAATTCTCATTGACTGAGTATAGCTTCCCGGCTGGAGCCTATTTCAACAGCTAGCAGTGCAACCAAAAATGAACACACAAAGACTGCTAAACAAGGTTGCTTTTATTTCCCTGAGAGACTGGGAAGAAGATGGCAAGAGTGTAATTTAATTTTTGTAAAATGTTTTCTAAACAAGTTCAGGGGCTGTATCATTTAGGTTGACAAATTGAATATCAGGTCTGACGTTCTTGTAATAAGGTGTATGCCCTGACTTCATAAGAGAAACTCATCACTCAAATCCACAGCTGAGAAGGCAACAATATTTCAGGGATACACAAAGCACTAAAGGCCAAACCTTCAGGCAGCTCCTGATGTGTGACATGTGAAGGGTTAAGGATTTAATCTGCTGACTCTCAGCATCCAGAAGAAGTTGGAAGTGGTAAGGGCTTCCATAGGTGGTTATTTTAGCACCCTGTGCCCACTCATGCTGTAACAGTGAATTAGTTCCACCAGGCAGTTTTGGCTGAATAGCCATCATGGTTGAAGAACCTCTTTTCCTCTGATTCTAAATTCTGAATTACACTGCCAAATTGGCCTAATTCCATTTTTGGTGCATTTCTACAGATATCATTGTATAGATGAATTGAAGTTGTTGAGGGGGAACTGAGCCTGAGTTGGGACAAAGATTAGACTCTTTTTTTTTTTTTTTAAGACTGATCACCTAGAATATTCAGGCAGTGCTATAGACTAACTGTTCATATGCGCCCCAAAATTCATATGTTGAAACCTAATCCCAAATGTTGTGTTGAAGTTTGAGGTGGGGTCTTTGGGAGGTGATCAGGTGATTCATAAGAAATTAGTGCCCTTATAAAAAAAGACCCTTGGCTTCTGGTCAAGATGGTGGTATACGTATATACTATGCTGACCTCATCCCATGACCATATCAAAATTATAACTAAATTGTACAACAATCAACCTGGAGAATGACCTGAAGATTAGCTGAATAGAATTCCTATAACTGAAGATATAAAGAAGAATCCACATGGAGAACTATAGGAGGGGTGGAGATGGAAAACAGTCTAGTTCCACACCCAAGTGCAGTGGCTGAGAATCAGGAGGGATATTTTGGCTGCAGAGGTTCCCCCAGCCCCACACCAGGCTCCCCAGACCTGGGCTCCAGTAATGGAAAAAGAAGTCCCCACAACAGTTCACTAGAAAAATCAGTGGGGATTTTATCCAATTCCAGTGAGACAGAGGGCTACTGGAAACCTAGATGTCCTCCTAAGGGCTCCAAGCACAGACTCATTCACAAATATTCACCCTAAGTTCCAGCAAAGGGACAGCAGCTCAAAAGGCACCAGAGACATATGGGAGAAACTGAATTGAGTGGTGTCAGAGTGAGGGCCACAATCATTATTGCATTGAGCCCTCCCTCCCCTAAGAGCCTGCAGGAGCAGGAGGGCACCAAATCTGAATTTGTATTAATGAACTAAATGCCACTCACCCCACTCTGATGATTCCCTGAGATCCTGCCCCACCCAATTTAGTGGGGATCCCTTCTGGGTGAAACCATGGGGTGCTGGAAACATCAATAAAGAGATAGTAAATAAGGAATCCCAAACCCTAATTTGAAAAGATATATGCACCCCTACTTTCACTGCAACATTATTTACAACAGCCAAGGTATGGAAGTAACCTAAGTGTCCATCAATAGATGAGTGGATAAAGAAGTGGTAGATATATACAATGGAATATTGCTCGGCCATAAAAAATGAAATCTTACCACTTGCAACAACATGGACAAACCTACATATATTATGCTAAGTGAAATAAGTCAGAAAGAAAAAGACAAATGCCATATGAGTTAACTTATATGTGAAATCTAAGGAATAACGTAAACAAACAAAACAGAAATAGACTCATAGATACAAAGAACAAACTAATATTTGCCAGAATTGGAGGTGGCTGAATGCAAAGGTGAAAGGGTAAGAAGTACAAATTGGTAGTTACAAAATAGTTATGCGGATGTAAAGTAAAGCATAGGGAATATAGTCAATAATATTGTAATAACAATGTATGGTGTCGGGTGGGTACTAGATTTATCAGGAGGATTATTTTGTAAATTATATAAATGTCTAATCACTATGCTGAACACCTAAAACTAATATAAAATAATGTCAACAGTCAACTGTAATTCAAAAATTAAAAAAGAGCTCCTTGCCCCTTCCACCATGTGAGAAAGCTATGAAAAGACAGCCATCTATGAACCAGAAAGTGGGCCCTCACAGACTCGTTATCCCTCACTCAAACATACTGACACCCTAATATTGGACAACCAGGCTCCAGAACTGTGAGGAATAGATTTCTGATTTTTATAAGCCACCCAGTCTGTGGTTTTCAGTTATAGATGGACTAAAGTAGGGAGAGAACAAGTGGAAAGCTTGTGGTACAGAGAAAAGGGGCCTTGTGAACAAAAGTGATCAAGAAGGGCACCACCTATAGACCTCATCCACATCTCCCACTCATTCCCACTTCCTCAAGGGTTTCTAGTTATAGAACTCCTCAAATACCCTTCCAGAGACAAAAGTAGCCAAAAGTTTGGAAGGCATCTTACAAGTCACCTACCCCAACTTTCTTCAAGGCAGTACCCCTTACAGCTATGGTTTTCAAAAGTCACGATGAACTTGTTTAAAATGCAGGTCCCTGAGCCTTGCTGCCAAATATTCTGATTCAGTAGCTGTAAGGATGGACCAAGAATTTTCATTATCAACAAGTTCCCCATGTGATTCTAATGCTGGAAATCTACTGAATGTACTTTGGGAAATGTTCACCAAGGCTCTCATGCCACACCAATGCTTCCAAACTTCTAGGGATGTGGTGCTCACTTCCAAGCAGGTGGCCAATCTTCAGACCGGTCTGATTAAAGAAAGGTCCTCTTTAATTTTTAGCCTGTTGGCGCCAGCTCTACAGTCTGAAACTACATGCCACAGTTCCCCTCCTGTAGTGACCTTCTGGAGATTAGAAGATTGTTCTCTGGCCCCTCATCCTGAGAGTTCCCTCCTCCTTCCACAGTTTCTGTCAATGGCTCCCTACCTCAGTTACAATAAAGTTCAAGCCCCTACGCATGTAACAGACACCACGACCTGGCCCAGACCTACCTTTCAGCAACTCCATCTCTCTGTAGTCCTTGCCTCACAGATTAGATTTCCAAAAACCCAACAGCAGTTGTTTACACACATTACCAGCCATGTTATCATGTCTTTGCTCGTGGTTTTCATCATATGTGTCTTGACATTCCTCCTTCCTTCTCCACCTTCTCCTTGAAGTGGTAGAACTTCAAGACCCATCTCAAGCCTTGCAGTCACTAAGAAACCTTCATCACCATCATAGAATGGGCTAAATGTGATTTTTGTGTTATTCTGCCATCTCAGATACCTCAAGTATGCCATTAATCCCCATTGTATTAGAATTATCCATTTTCTCTGTCTCTGCTGGTAGACTCAAGGACAGAAACTTTGTCTTATTAATTTTCCTGTCCCTAGCCAGTATCTGACCCAAAGAAATTACTCAGTGGATGTTTGTTGAGTTGAATCAAATCCTCCAGGGCTTAAACACAGACGACAGACTGTTAGCTAAGCAGCCTCCCACTCATCATGTCTTTTCAAGGGATCAATCATGTTTTGACCCTCTCTTGTGTGCAATGCTGGGGGACAACAGGGTGGCAGCAGTCACCTTGTCATTAAGGAGAAACACAGAGTCCTTTCAGGAAGACACATCAGTATGATATGATGTAAAAACATGTATGTTAGACAAGATGGTAGTACAGAGGAGGGGAGTCAACTCTGAGGAATAAAGGAAGAGAGTAACATTTTTCATTTGCTCAAAAAATATTTATTAAAAATGATTACATGCCAGTGAAAATTTTAGGGATTGAATAATATAGTTGTAAACAAAGCAGATAAAAATCTTTTCCTTCATGGAGCTTACAACCTAAAGAGTGAGAGAGACAATGAGATAAATAAGTAAAACTTCTAGTATTTTAAATAATGACAAAGGGTACCAAAAAAAAAAGACATGGGAAGGGAGGAAAAATTGGGGGGCATAATTTTAGTGGGTAGAAAGAGAACGCCTCACTGTAAAAGTCACATTTGGGGAAAGACATGAAGGAAGTTGGGGAGCAAGCTATGAAGACATGAGGTTCAGTCTGAAGGTGTCAATGTGACAACTCACTGAAGCATCAGTGTCATCCACAGAGAGCAAGGGGGCTTTGAGGTCATTGCAAGGCTTTGTCTTTTACTCTGAGTGCTTCAGAGAACCACTGCAGGATCTCAAGGACAGAAGAAAGAGGATCTAATTTATATTGCTGGACGATTATTGTTGCTGTGCATCAAAAACACAGATAGGAGGGAGCAAGAACCTACTATGTCCCGGGTCCTCAGATGTGCAGGATGAACCTGAGAGCCAAGTTCTATTGTTCCTTTGGTGCCCAGAAAGATTAAGTAAGGAGCTCATGGTAGCACAGTGAGCAAGTGGCAGATCTGGAGTTCACGCCAGGTTTCCATGGCTCCAAATCCATGCTCATTCTCTCCCCACAGTAGCACTCTGAATCCCTAAGACTGTAGGAGGAGGACGTCACTCCTGAAAAGGTAGTGAGACAGCAAGAAGAGGGGCCTGGGACCAGACAGAAGAAGCCACAGCCAACGAACAGGGCTGTGTGTGCCCTTCTAAGTCAGAAAGAAAGCCCGTAAGCCAGAATAGCATTGTCTCGTAAGTTCTCTCTGGCTCTGTTTTTGTCCCTGGGCCTCAGTGCTCTCATTGAGCATATCCTCACTCCTTTGGCTCAAGTATAAACTACCCCTTCCTTCAAAAAAAAATCATTTTTTCATTTCCATATTAGTACCTGAGATGAGTTACTATTTCTAAAATGAAATATATTCAGGCATCAGAAGGAACTAATTACAGAAACTCTAAACATCCAAATAGGTAAGTCCAGCCATGCTCCCTGGTTCAAAAGGCTGCTTCAACACTACTAAGTCATTAACAATTTTGAACAGTGTGTGGGATTTTTGGATGTTGGTCATTAGGGTTTTTATAGTTGCAACACACTTCTCTAAAACATGCGTTCTGGGTTCCTTCCCATCTGACCCTCACCTGTTGCTCACCTGGGCCCTTTTTGCTCACCTCATCCAAGTAGATCTCATCAGCCCCTATCACTGGACCCACTTTATTTTCTTCCTGGCCCTCATCACATCTGAAACAATTTCAGTCATGTGGCACTTGCTTGCCTTTGGTTTATTCTGGTAGAATGGACATTGTCTGAGGTCAGAGGGCAGGTAGGGCTTGTTCACTCATGTGGCGCCTACACTTACCATGGACTTGACACATGTCAGACATTCCATAAATGTTTATGAATTGTTGCCACTTCGTAAGCCCCCCAGGCAGGTTTTCTAATCTCCTAGGAGTCCCACTAAGTCTTCCTACACTTTGCTGAAAATTTGACTAAAACTCAATGAATGCTTCAGCCCATTAGGCTCTAGTTAGTCTCTCAGCCCACTTTTGGAGTCTCCTGAAATTTAACCAAATGGAGAAACCTTAACATCACCCACCACATTCCATGGAATAACAGAGTCTTGGCCATTGTAGAGCCCCTTCCCCTCATACCATGATCCAGCAGCCATGAGGACAGAAGGAGAAGCCAGAATGAAACTTGGAGGCCCTGTGGGTGGGGAGCTGTGGCCGCTGATGATGGAGCAGATCGATACAGATCTGCCCAGGCTCAGACCCCATTCCACGACCCAGTATGAACAGAAACGAGAATCAAATAATCTGAGAACCACTGACTCTACTCACCCCTTGGTTTCTATATCATTTTACAAAATCGAGAAAGAACAAACTCAAATATTAAAGGAAAATCTCTTCATCTACTTTGAACACTTCTGACTCAAAATGTGTAGAGATTTTCCACACCAATGACCAGATCTCCAGACATCAACTGGGCATACTGCAATTCAATTCAATTCTGACACTATCAACCTGAAGTTAGCATCAAATTCCAAAGGTTAAAGGTTCAGTCTCACAGGACTTCCCACTTTGCACACCAATCAAAGTCCTGGGCCTCCTGTACTGCTGTCTCCATAGAGTTTGGGATATGCCACCATCCCTGCATGTGAGTATGCTCTTGTTCACCATCCCAGAAGCTCTTTCAACCCCACTGTGTAAGGTTATTATGGAGGCTCCATTATCTAGGCATGATTAAATCATTGTCCATAGGGATTAACTCAATATCCAGCCCCTCTCCCCTCCCTGGAGATCAAACCCTTCAATCACTTGGTTGGTTCCTCCAGCAACCAACTCCTATCCTCCCAGAGTCACCTCAGTAACATAAATTCAGGTAAGGTTGAAAGGGGCTTATTATGAATAACAAAAGATGTCTTTCCTACTCCTATCACTCAGGAAATTCCAAGAGTTTTAGAGGCTCCGTGCCAGGAACCAGGGATAAAGACCAAACATACCATGAGATGCTTCTATCACCTTTTCACCCCAGAAGTGTAATGGCCAATTTTATGTGTGAACTTGATTGGGCTAAGGGATACCCAGATAACTGGTAAAACATTATTTCTGGGTGTATCTGTCCAGGTGTTTCTGGAATAACTTAGCATTTAAATTGGTGGATCAATGTGGTGGGCATCCTGCAATCCATTGAGGGCAGCAATAGAATGAAAAGGCAGAGAAGGGTAAATTCACTCTTTTGCTCCGCTTGAGCTGAGACATCCATCTTCTCCTGTCCTGGGACATTGGCACTCCTGGTTCTCAGACTTTCAGACTCAGATCAGGACTCACAGCACTGGCACACCAATCCTTAATTCTTCAGACTTGGTCTAAATTACACCACTGGCTTTCTAGTTCTCCAGCTTGCAGATGGCTCTGGCTGTGGGACTTCTCAGCCCCCCT
The DNA here is from genome assembly GCF_014176215.1 of Rousettus aegyptiacus. Classification (NCBI taxonomy): domain Eukaryota; kingdom Metazoa; phylum Chordata; class Mammalia; order Chiroptera; family Pteropodidae; genus Rousettus; species Rousettus aegyptiacus. The sequence goes on along the minus strand of NW_023416311.1, from coordinate 24,277,286 downwards.
AACCATGTGAGCTAATTCCTATAATTAATCATATAGATAGATAGATATAAATAGATAGATATAGATATATCCCATACTATATATGTATATATAGAATATAGAATGTGTGTGTGTGTGTGTGTGTGTGTGTGTGTGTGTCCTGTAGGTTCTGTTTCTCTGGAGTACTTTGACTGACACAAGAAAATATAAGGTTTTTAGAAGCTCTGTGCCAGCAACTGGGGGCAAAGACAAATATTTTTATTCAGATATCATTCAATCCAAATTCATTCTTTGACGGAAAAAGAAAATGAGACAAGAAAGGCTGTGTCTTGCTCAAGTGCACACAGTAGCTGGTGCAGAAACATAGCATCTGAACTCCTGTAGTGGATATTGTTACATACCGCCTGGATCCTGCTTGCTGCCCAGCAACAGGGAACACGATCAGTACACAGCCTCCAGCCATCAGTGCTTCAGGTTGACTACAGAGAGCCACTCACTCATGGCCACCTCATAGAGGCAGCCCAGAGGCAGCCTGCATCCTGGTCCTGAATGAGGTAAGTAAAGAAAGACCTGGATATTTCCACCTGACGTGGAACGCAAAAACTCAGAGCTGCTACTGCACTAGCCAAAGCTTTGTGGGGCCTGCTTCACAGTTTCACTTCTTCCACTTCTTCCCCAGCCAAATCCTGTTGCCCCACTTCATTTTGCAAGAGATCTCTAATAAATGTTTTATACTCTCAGCTTTGTCCTGCTTCTAGAGAACCCTAGTCTCCTGACCGCAAATCCAGTTTACTTCCATAAGCATCACAGAAGGCTTCTTTAAAGCCTAAAGAACAGACCCTCAACATGTTCACCTGAGGCAAGGAAGGTAACCGATCACATTTCTGTTACACAAAAATCTCTCCAAGGTAAGCGCTGCGTGCAGGCATCTAAGCCCCTGGAGTTGCTGCAATTTATATTTAATGTGCAAACGCTCTGGGGAGGGCTGTGTGTAGAAGCCAGATCAAAACATTTATCCTCTATGTATCTTGTAAAAAACTTATTAGCTTGCTGTCTACCTATATTCAAGAGAAGCAGAAAAAAGAAGGGGAAGAAAAAGGAAAAGAGTCTGTTGCTTCCAGATAAATAGAGCGAGCCCCTCGGAGCGCCAGGGAGGCTGGTGGCTACTGTAATATATTGTTATGCATCACCACCGGAGCACTTGTAGAGCAACCACAGACCATGTCTGACATCGCCTTCGCTGACCTTTTCAATATTGCCCTGCACTGCGGAGCCCGTGTTTCTACAGGAATTCAAATCGAATGTACTCAGGCAGAAAGGATTTGGCTGTGGGCAAACCCTATCAGTCTCTTCACGTTTCGCCTTGTCATTCTCATGTAAATTGTAATTCTTTATTAGCATGGCCCATTTTCCACCCAGGTGCAAGAGGCGCTGGCTAAATGGCAGCGAGGCCGCATCTGCCTGCGCGGGAAGCCAGCACTAGCAAGGACACCAGCTCAGTCCACTTCGCAGAGCAGGGATAGGAGATGAGCCCACCCCAGCCCCACTTGAAAGCACAAAAGGGGGATGTGAAGCTCAAAGACAAAAGGGAAAGTACCCTCTTAACAAATTTTCAAGTGTACAATACCACATTGTTAACTACAGGCACTGCGTTGTACAGCAGATCTCCAGAACTGCTCTTCTGTCCTATTATTCCTACTCACCACTTACCTAGCTCAATACAGTGCTTCTCACAGTGTGGTCTGCAGAATGGCAGCCTCAGCATCACCTGAGAACTTATTAGAAATGCAAATTCCCAGGCCTCATTCCAGACCTACTGAAACAGACACCCTGGGGGTGGGGGGGGCAGCAATCTGAGTTTTGACACGCTTTCCAGATGGTTATGATATATACCAAAGTGGTACTAGCATCTTTGCCTATCTGTCTAGCCTATCTGCATCCAGACTAGAGATGTTTTACCAGTTGAGGGAAGAACAAGATTTATCTTCACACTGTCACTCCTTGAGTGGTATACCTAGAGGGGAGGAGTTTGAAGACTTTGGAAAACAGAGCCAACAATTTGAAGTTACAGAAACCTGAAACCAAAGAATCAGAAGAGAAAGATTTAATGGGCTGACTCCTTCCCAGAGTCAGAGCTTCCAAAAGAATAGTAGCTGAAGGTCATAATGTGGAGGAAACTAGAATCAGCTTTTACTTGGCCTTCCTGGAGGCAGGTGAGCCTCTTGGGGAAGTAGCAATGTAAGGAAATCTAAGAATTGTGCAGGTGAGAACACAAGTTTGCTTAATTCTTGGCCGGGGAATCAGGAATCATTAGCTGAAGATGGAGAGTAGCACCCAGTCACCACAGGAGTAAACCAGGAGATTGTGCAGCATCCCTGCCATTTGCCTGGGGCAAGGCTCTGACCCCAGCAAGTGGTAGAAATGCCAGGCAGAATGATGGAGGAGGCAGCTCAGTATTGGGAGAAGATCGAGAAGGAGGTGGAACCCTAGCCAGGTAGCAGCTTGATGGCAGCACCTGAAGGTTCAGCTGGCTGAGGCCTGATTTATGCATCCTGCCCCAGTTAAGTTTGGCTCATGAACTGATCAGTCTCACTTTGATGGGAAAGGCATCAGACACTCCTGTGAGGAAATACTTGGAAGACAGAGCTGATAGATCCAATCCAACCTTGCAGGTTTGAGTGTTTAAATAAATTCAAGGACTTTAATCCCCCAGATGAGGGTTTTGGGGAGTTTATTGGGGCAGATACAACTGACTCTGTGCTAAAACTAAGAAAGAGCTTGCAAAGAAAGCAGAAAAGGTTTCCAAGACATCAGAAATCTCTGAGAAAACAGTATTTTGTCAATTTAAGTGTAAATTAATAAAAAGCACATGGATTATATTTCTCTAAAATCACACACAGCTCTGAAAGTGAAGGAGGGAAAGGAAGCTGGTAAAATCTGGGTTTGGCAGACTCTAGCTTGTTTGGGAATGAGGTACAGCACTTCGGCAAACAGGTTTTTCCTATTATCTTTCTTTTTCTCCAACCATAATCATTGGAATTCAAAGATTTTTAGAGGGAAAAGACTTCAAAAGTCATCTACTTGCCTGCCTCATTGAACACATGAGAAAACTGAGGTCCAGAAAGGTTAAGCAATGGTGCAGTTTCACAAATAAATGATGGCCAACTTGATAGTGATTGGGAACCAGACCAGAGATGATTGCACTAAAGCATATCCCTTTTCCTCTCCTTGCCTTCAAGTGGCATATTGAGGCACCATTCAAGACCACGTGGTCCACATGATCCACTGATCTTTTTTTTTTCCTATACTCAGGTCACATGTAGACATTGAGTAAAGCAGAATCTGATGGGTCTGTCCTAGTCTTAGGCCTTACAAGACATGAGAGCTAAACCAGGGTGGAGGTCCCATGCTTGCCGGGCCTGTGCCACCCCACTCAGTCTGTGATCTGAAAGACAGATCAAAAACCAGGAGCAAAGATCATTAACAAGTCGCCCAAAGCCTGGCAGTGAGACACCAAAGCCCCATTATCCATTTCAGAGATACATACATAATTACATAATGATGAAAGGATCAATCCACGAAAAGTCACAATTCTAAATGTAGACTCATCAAAACACAGAGCCTCAAAATATATGAATCAAAACTGATAGGGCAGAACAGAGAAATAGACTAATCCACAACTATCGTTGAGGACTTCCACACCCCTGTCTTAGCCACTGATAAAACTGCTAGACCAAATATCAATAAGGATATAGAAAAATTAAATAACAGTCAGACAGTAGAATCTAGTTGACAAATATAGAACACTCCACCAAACATCAGTAGAATACACTTTTTTTTTTATCACAGGCCCATGTAACATTCACCAAGATTTATGTTCAATGTGTTCGCTAGTAACACACTTAAGTCGATTGCCTTGTCATTTGTTTTCCAGTTACCCCTTTCTTTTCATTGTGTCACTCTCTTTTTCTGCCTTCTTTTGGATTAACTTAGTATTTTTATGTCCAATTTATGTCTTTTATTTGCTTTAAATCTTCATTTTGTTATTTTGATGGTTTCTCAGTTTATCATGGTTTACCTTCAAGTGACATTTTACCATTGTACAAATAATATAAGAATCTTACAATAATATACTTCCATTTTTCCCCCTGATCTATGTCCTATTATCATACATTTCACTTACACATATATTATAAACCCCAAAATATATTATTATTTTGGTTTAAACTGCTGATTATCTTTTAAGGAAATTTAAATAACAAAAAAGAAATTCTCACATTAGACCGATGTAGTTAGGATTTCTGGTGCTCTCCAATCCTTATGTAGATTCGTATTTCAATCTGGTATGATTTTCTTCCTAACTAGAGACTTCTCTTAGTGTTTCTTGTAGTGTGAATGTGCCGGGGATTAATGCTTTTAGCTTTTATATATATGAGAGCATATTTATTTCACCTTGGTTTTGAAATATTTTCACTGGGTATAGAATCGTAGGTAAATGAACTTTTCTTCCATTATTTTAAAGACATTTCCCATTGTCCTCTCACTTGTTTTGTTTCTGATGAGAAATCTAATATAATCGTAATTTTATTCTATTTTTCACCTGTAGCACATCCCTTTTCTCTGGCTGTTTGAGCAATTTGATTTTACTGCATTGTGGTATGGTCTTTCTGATATTTCTTGTGCTTGAAGTTCAGCTTGAGTTTCTTAGACCTATAGATTTATAGTTTTCATCACATTTGAAATTTATTTGGTCATTTAAAAAATTTCTTTATCCTCTCCTCCAAGGACTCCAATTACATATATATTTGGTTGCTCGAAGTTGTCTTGTAGCTCACTGATGCTCTTATCAATTTTTTCTTTAATTTTCTTTTTACTCTGTGATTCATTTTGGATAGTTTCTATTTATATGTCTTCAAGTTTACTAATCATTTCTTCTACCATGTTTAATCCTCTGTAATATCATTCTGTAAATACATTTTTCATCTCAGACATCATAGTTTTCATCTCTACAACTCTGACTTGGATATTCCATGACTCTGCTTGACTACTTGAACATGAGGAATATAGTTATAAAATCTATCCTAATATCCTTGTCTGTTCATTCTCACACCTATGTCCATTCTGGGTGGTTTTCATGAACTAATTAGTCCCATTATTATAGAACATATTTTCCTGCTTCTTTGTGTGCCTGGCAATCTTTTCTTACATGGCAGACTATGTGAATTTTTCCTTGTTGAATGCTTTTGTATTCCCACAAGTATTTTTGAGCTTTGTTCTGGGATATAGTCAAGTTTCTTAGGAATAGTTTGATAATTGGGGAATCTTACTTTTATAATTTTTTAAGCAGATCTAGAACAGGCCAATTACCCCCACTATTCAGGCAAGACCCTCCTGAGTATTCTACCCTATGCCCATGAATTACAATTCTCTAGTCTGGCTGGTGGAAACAAGCATTATTCCTGACAGGTGAGTTCTAGGCATTGTTTTCTAATCCTTTCGCTATCCTCTTGTGCATGTGCTCAGCAGTACTCTGCTGAACATTGAGGGGAATCCCTGCAAATCTCCATGATTCTTTCTTCATGCAGCTCTCTTCCCTTCAGCCCTTTGGTCTCCTTGGACTCTCATCTTCTCAATTCAGAGAGCCTGCTGGATATCTCCTGGGATCTCTCTTTTTGTACTATAACTTGGAAACTCAAGGCAGTAAGCTAAGGCAGTTGTAAGGCTCACCTCCTTTGTTTCTTGTCTCTCAGGGATCACTGTTCTTTTTATAAGAAAAAAACATATTTTTAAAAATATTTTATCTGGGTTTCTGGTTTTTTCTTGCAGGATGGTAAATCCCATCCCTGTCTCTCCATCTTGGATGAAAGCTTATAAGAGTTTAATATGGGGCCAGAGCCCAGCCACAGGGATCTTGGCAAAGAGGCCAGAGCTGAGAATTTATCCTACAGCATCCAGACGGAATGTTGTCTTTGGAAGTCTCTCTGGTACTTATGGTCAGCAGTTTTGTCAGTCACTTTTAATCCCAGCGGTAGTATGAAAATACATGTTAATACCTTCTCTTTGTGCTTATACTGGCTAAACGAGGGGGAAAATAAAAGAGTTCAAAGTGAATTGTTCTTTAATGTAGAATTTGTTTATTTTTTTAAAACCTGAAAACAGCTTATTGACCCAATTTTTAAAATCATAATTTAAATTTAATTTGTTATAACCATAATGTAATAGAATGATAATATGGCTTTCAAAATAACTTTAAAAATAATGGTTTTAAAAATGAAACTATATAGCTCTTAAAATTTACAAATCAATTTTATAAGCATTATCTTTTTTAATCTTTTCTGATTTTTTTCATACAGATACATACACTAAGGCTCACAATGGTTATTTGAACTCATAGTTGATCAGCTAGAACTATAACTAGATCATTATTTTACTATAATTTATAATGTATACATAATTATAAACTAACTTTAAAGAACTAATGTCATAAGGGAAAAAGTTGGGGTCTGTTCTAAATTAAGGCAATCAAAAAGACTAACAAAATACAAAACATAATTCTTTATTAGCATTATGGTTTAAAAAACAACTATAAGAGACATGTAGGCAGGAAACTGGAGAAATTTGAATACATATTGGATATTAGGTCATATCAGAAAATTATTATAAATTTCACAGTATGATTATTATATTGTATATGGGTAATATGCTTATCCCTAGGACATATGTGATGGAATAATATGGAGTAAAATGATTTCTATAGCTTGTAAATGATTCAGGAAAAACTATATGTATATATTCACACACATATGTAAGTAAAGCAAATATGACATCTAAGTGGTGAGTATACAGGTAGTATACAGGTATTCACTGTATGATTCATTCAGTGTTTCTGTTTGTTTGAAGGTGTTAATAATAAAGAAGATGAGAGAATTGAAATGACAATATTAGACTCTGAAACAGAAGAAAAAAATCTATGGATAGACAAAGAATGGCTATAGACCTATTCTCGCTCACTACAGGAATCGCAGGACTATGAATTTTTCTCCCTTTCATCAATCATGTGCTCAGTTTCAGATTCAGGTAAGTGAAATTTAAAATGCCTTTGCTTTGATCTAGAAACCTATTTAGGTTAAAGTATTGTTAAAATGAGTAAACTAGTATTTATGCAAATATGTTTGGGTGTTTTGAGCCTTCTTTATTATATCGATAGCAATTCAGATACTTTTTATTGTAGAAACCCACTTTCCTACAGTCTGACAAAAGTAGAGTGAGGAAAAGACCACAAAATTTATAACAATCTTAACATATAATTTACATGTTAGATGTGTGTCCAAGCCTCTTTATTTCCAGCAGTGATGTTCTATAAAATTGCCAGGAACATTGAATTAGCAAATGCTGAATCATTGCTCCTATGAGAAATATGTACATATATATGTTCATAGCTCATATGAATTATAATCTTAAATGATCTAAATAAAATCTTACAATATAAGATTTTTATACATAAGATATATAAAATCTTATATATTTATTATAATCTTATAATGCTAAGATTACAGTAAATATATAGTCTGCCCTCCGTATTTTCAGGTTGTGCATCTGTGAATCCAACCAACCATAGATCAAAAATATTATGAAAAAAAAGTTATGTTATTGTTAACATGTATTATGTAATTAGGCCTATTATGGTCGCATATGTACTGAACAGGTACAGACTTTTTGGCTCATCATTATTCCCTAAACAATACAGTATAACGACTATTTACATAGCATTTACATTGTATTGGGTATTATAAGTAATCTAGAGATGATTTAAAACATGTGTATCCTTTGCTATTTTATATAAGGGACTTGAACATAAGCAGATTTTGGTATCCACAGGGGCTCTATAATTAATTCCCTGTGGATATCAAGGGATGATTGTAATCTTAAGTCTAAAAACAGTGCATCCTGGTAGATTCTTTGTTGTTGTTGTTGTTTTAAAGAAGAAATGAGTTTCAGAGAGTTAAACGACTTGTCTGAGGCCACCCCATTAATAGGTGCCAGAGTTGAGACTCAAGCTCCTGTCCAACCCGCCCCAGGTCTGGAGCTTCTCGTGCTGCAGGTACTGCTCCCCACTGTCTTCCTCATCTGTCCTCTCTGTATGAGAACTGAAACAAGTAGGGAGAGCATGGCCTCATTTGACCTCAGCTGGAAAGGTGCATGTTAGGCGACTCAAATTTTTCACTGCTCTGTACATGTCTGCGACAACTACAAAAGTGCAGTGAGTATTGATTTGGGCGTTACAAATAAATTTTACCAATTTGACAAATGTATGAACAGAATTTGCACACAACGAGGATCAACTGTAATTTGCAATTGTAAAACTTTCTAAATTACAATGGGTGGTACCCTGTCAAATTCATTTTTGTTTGTTCAGTAGTATTGACCCCAGAAAAGGTGTGTGGTATACCTTTGATAAAGAACTGAATGGGTTAATGTAAAATTAATACCCTACATTCAATTGATGATGCAAACAAAGATGAGAAGGAGTTAAAGCTCACAGCATTGCCTGCAGACCTGTGGGGAAAGGGGGCAAGAATGCCCATTCAATCATTGCCGGGCAGTTCCTTAATTACAAAATAGGTAATATGCCTATCAAAATGGGAACTCACTGTTTAAAAATCGAGACATATTTTCTCAGGTTCCGAATGGTGCCTAGTTCCCAGTCCACAAAAAGTAAATATGGCACATAATGCCAATGTTACCACAGTGTATTAACTGTGAGTAAAGGCATAAAGCACAAACTTTGGTGCTAGCCCTTTGGTCCACGGATCACACAATCAGTGAACAATCACCTCACACTGGGTCACTGAACGTGTGCCATTCGGTTCGCACCCAGACAGCAAAGTGTGTAGTTATGTTGCTTCCTCATCTCCCAGTAATAAATCTATGTGACATTTTATGAAAATGGATACACAAAAGAAGGAATGGACCAAAAAGATCAAAGTGCAGCCAAGAAACGAGAAGTGATATTGCTGGAAGTGAAACGTGATTCTCATGTCAATGGAATTCCAGAAAACTGTGGGGATGCTGACACTGCTGCCTGCTGCCGGCCTCCACATCTGCAGCCGCTAGAAGTTAGCGAAGGCAAACTTAGCCACATAAACGCGGAGGGATTTTCGAGAAATGTGATTATGTTTCGGAGGAAGTGATGTCGGCAAGAGACTTCAAGTTAAAGGAATGCTCGAAGATATTTCATGACACTGAAAGTGCGACAAATGAAATGTTGAAAGCTGAATTAAACTTAGAAAAGAATAGGACGGCTCACCAGAGATCATTGTGTCATAAATTAAAGAGAACTCAAGCCCTATTTAAACTAGTCTTGATAAGTTTTTTACAAAGAAATAAGACGTTTTAATTCTCAATGTTTCAAGTGTTTTCTTTTGTACCAAATAAATGTAGTTTTCTCATTTGTTCCTATACATTTGTAACTGACAGCAAGAATGTTTTTATTGTTTGACAAAAAAATAAAGGTTATCGAACAATTGTGATTTTTCTCATTGATTATTAAGGCCATTTTGCATGGTTTCAGTTTACAGGGTAATTTAATGGTCCCCACTATCATGGAAAACAAGAACTATCTATATTTTCAATGATAAAACAATATGCCATTTATCATTAAATAAGGTTGGTAATTAAACAGATCAAAATAAAGTAATGAGATAAAAGAATTTCATCTTTAAAACCTTATTCCACAAAATTTTTATACATTTCTATAAGACAAGCAACAATCTGATGAAGTTGCAGAATTAAATTTAGTTTAAGAGTTGGACCTCTTTAAACAAAAATTCATGACACTGACATTTTCAATAAGAAAAAAACTTTTTAACCATTTTCATTTTAAAAAGAGAAGAATGCTTGTGAAATCTTTTAGGCCTGTGAACAGAATAGGGCAGGAGCTCAGAATTGCCTCTGTCAGCAAAAACCCCTGACTCTCCTGGTGACACTCTAAGGTATCCTGATACCTGTGCAATCAGGGCCTCAGCCTCCTAGCTAGACTAACCCCTCTCAAAGGCAAGATACATTTGACTGTCCTAGGCACCTAATAATTCAATCAAAACTTGTAGAGTTAGTATAAATTTTAATTTTTGAAGATTGACTTAATTCTTAAAAATTGACACACATTGACATGATAAAGTTATCACCCTATTCAAGTCCAGCCTACTTACTGACATGGAATTGCATCTCAGATCAGGATACTGTCCTTAAATCCCTGATATCCCATAATTGACAGTGGGGTGAGGCAACCAACAAGACTTGTTCTCAGTGGAGGGACAGATGGTATCTATTTTACTAGACAACACAAAGACAGAGCATTGAAAGCCCAGTTTAGTTCCCATATGTTTGTTGAGCACCTACTGCACCAGGCACGGTGCTGGGAGTGCAGGACACAGCAATGCCAGGAACTCTACTTGCCACAGAGCTCAGCAGCCCTTGACCAGATGGACATGTGCAAGAATGACAGGAATAAGGCTCTGCAGGGACACAACAAGGGAGTAATTCTTTCTGCCAAGGGATATAAGGGAAAGTAACAAGGAAGATGTGGTGACTCCAGGCCGACTATAAAGACAGGATGTCCATCAGCCAGAGCATCAGAAACGAGGCACAGAGCGAGGAGGAAAGTACAGGGTGGTACTGGGCAGCCTGCTCCACACGTAGGTAGGGCCCAGGTTGTCCGGCGGGGATGGATGGAGATGGGCACTCAAAGTCAGGCTGCCACCATAAATGCCCAAAACCTACTTTATCCTTGGTCAAGGGAGACACTTTAGTTCCTTCAAGCAGAGGTGCAGGCTAGCTTTGGCCAGTTATCACCACACTCACTAGTAAGATCTCAGCCTCACCCCACTGCCGTCCCCCTCCCCCCCAATCCCTTCCCATGCTCAGAGACAGAAAGCCGTGGGAAGGAGGGCAGGATAAGAAGGCATAAGCCTGGAGAGAATAAGGACCATGCGTGTTGTTTTTTTTTTCACTTCTGTGCTCCCAGCAGGCAACACCACACCTAATAAATGGTTGGCACCTAATCAATGCACATAGATTTAGTCACTAGTGCCCTTTATAAGGAGCCTTTGGTCGTACCAAAGAAAGTCTAGAGAGAAGGGGTAGAAGCGAAGAATTTAAAACTCTCTTCCTTAGTGAACGGCGTCTTCTTTGATGGAGGCATTTTGGCAGAAGATTTTTTAAACTCTATATTTTTAATGGTAAAAGACTTGAAGTTTTCACTTGGTAGGCTCAAAGAGTTTTACTGGGGACTAAGGCAGCTGCAAAAGGTATTACTGGGTTTTTGCCTAAGGAGGATTGGGCCTCCACAAAATAACATTTGGCTGAAATCAAAGAGAAATATAGCTTTTAAGGTACTTCCTGTGGCCAATAAATTTTAAGAACAGCAGAATCTGATATTCATTTTTAAGTTGTTTCCTGCCCTGTACTGTCATTTCCTGCCATACCCTTGCCCAAAATTCTCTAGTGAAGTCAGGTGTGGGTTGGAGGGGCTGTGAGGTTGAAGGCAGGGCACCTCTACTCACATTTGGTGTGAAATAGTAAGGGAGGCACATAGCACAGACAACCAGTGACTTTGGGGATATGGCAGTCGGAACCACACAGCATGCCCTGAGAGGGTGGGGAAAGCTCCAGACTTACCACAGTGAGTCAGGATAGAGGCTTGTTAACCTAAAAATAAAAAGGTCTTTCAAACCAAGAGGCAAACAAGCGTTTATTTAAGATCAATAAGAAAAGCTACTCGGGAATCATTAATACAGGCAGGAGCCCACATAATGTTCCAGTTAGGAGACAAAGGCAATGAGTATTTATGAGAAAGGGAAGGGGAACAATTACATCAATAGAAGAAAGCATTTCTATTGGTGTAGATAACATAACAAAGTGACATTAACTCTAAACAATGTTTTTAATTTTCAGTCCAGTATTCGTCAATCCACTAGTCATAATACTTTCTTGTGATCTTTGCAAACAGGTTTTGTTTTTGCTTTGTTTTGTTTCTCCTTTTGTTTTTGAGGCACAAGTTTGCTTTGGCCTAGTCCAGAGGTTATTTTGCCCTGTTTTTAACATTTCAAGATTTCAGGTATAAGATGTACAATGCAATTACTCTGGCATGGCAGCCCTGGCTCCAATTTAAAGTGGCTCCATTTATATCATTTGGTTTACAAGCTCCAGTTACATCATTTAGTTAAGAAAGGAAGGTTGGCAAACCTGGCACACTCAGGTTGCCTATGTTCTTCCCAATGCCCCAGAACCTCTCTAGCTTTTAGATTGCTTGCTGGTGACCTTAGCCACGTTTCAGTTGTTCGAGCCTTTACGCTTGCCATAAATTCACATGCAGGTCTCATCAGAATCACACCAGCTTTGCTGTTTAAATATTTCACTTGCCAACTGTCAAAACCAACTGCCTCTTTCCTGCATGCTGGGCTCAATCAGCCCAGATCCCCTGCTGCAGGTACCAAATGGGAGGACTGTTCTCAGTTCTTGGCTCAGGCAAGAACTCACTAGTTTGTCTCGCCACCCAATTCACATCATCTCTGTGGAGTCCAATCCACCTCAGGCACCCACGACCTCCCAGTAAGAAGACAGCGTCTCTGGAAATCTTACCAATTGCTCCTCTCTCCTCATCTCCTGAAAAAGCTCTTGATCTTCTGCATTCAGCCAGTCTCTTCTCCATTAAAAGGTTTGTCCCCAATGAGATAAATTATCTTGAAAGAGGAGTTTCCAAAATAGAGTATGGCAGCCTGAAAAAAAAGAGGTTTATTTGTTCATTTAACAAAGGTTTCTGAGCTATGTGCCGAGTATAAAGAACACACATGGATTTTTTTTTAAATACACAGGATGTGGTCACTGCTTTCTTGAGCTCAGTCTCATGGATGATAAGAGTACCATCTATAGGTGATGCCATGAAGGAAAGGAACTCCCTTCTCTGAGAGTTTTTAAGAGAAGAGTCTGGCCGAACTGGGTAGCCAAAAATTGCTCCCTTAAAGGAGTGTCATGTGGTCTGGAAATAAGTAACAATTAACTAGTCCATGGGACAGGGACAAGAGCAATATGGTTAGGGGAGGCAGGCAGGTGCATGTGGATATAAGTAATGGGGCAAATTTGAGGAGTCAGAACTCCAGAATGGGGAAAACATAGAGCATTTGAGTTGAGACCAGGCACGTCCTCTACAGAGGCATCGTATATGGGAAGGGGCCCAGTGTAAAGATAGCTCTCTAGTGAGGCAGAGTTCCAGGCATTCACATTCTTATGGAGTCCCCTCCCCTTGAATCTCAGTGGGTTCCGAGACTTACTTTGGACCAACAGAATGTGATAAAACTGACTTTGTGTGACTTCTAAAGTAGGTACGTAAGAAGCCATATGTCCTCCACTGGGAGATCCTAGAAGTATTACACTACCCTAAAACTTCCATACCACAAGGAAGCCCAGACTAACCATGTGGAGAGGGCACATGAAAAAAGAAATGCCCAGCTAGCCCAGGTGAGGAGCCAGATATGTGAGTAAAGAAATCATCTTAGACATCCATCCCAATTGAACCTTCAGATAAGTCCAGCCCCAGCCAATATCTTACTGCAACTGCTTCAGAGACTCCAAATGAGAAACACCCAGCTGAGCCCAATTTACCCACAGAACCATAACACCAAAATAAATTGTGTTTTTAAGCTACTGAATTTGGGGCTGGTTTGTTCTGCAGAAATATAAGAACAGAAATTGGAGCCTGGAAGTTGGATATGGCCAAAAAAAAGAAATGACAAAATTGTAAAACAAGTCTCAAGACATGAAAATGTTTCAGTGGATCAATAGGGTTGCCCATTTCATGTCTTGAGTAGTGAATTCTGCTCACATAGGCTCAAGGGAACAATGTCTGCTGGACAGAAGAAGCCTGGCTCCTGTCTACCTGTTGAATTTCTACAGCCTTTAATTTGAGTCATGTGTTTTCCTGATGGACACTGATAGTTCAGTGTGTCCTTCTGGGCACAGTATGTGAAGTTGTAACTGAGTTGATTAATAAGGTGTCTCTATTTTCCTTTTTTCAATCACTGCCATTTATAAGAAAACAAGCAAAAGTGGTGGCAAAGTATAGACCTGTCAGGATCCTGCCTTAACAGAAATAAAGAAAAATGTGAAACTATCAAATCTCTAGTGTTCTATATCCAAAGGAACATTATTGCATCCTCTGTGGTATCCCTCAACATCCCATAATGCTCCTATCAGTGAAAAAAACAGCAGTGTAATGTGCAGATGTTTCTTCTATGTTTATTTTCTTTTGTTTTTCTGATGTCCAGGATGATTTTTGAATCCCTGTGAGACACACAGAGTATTCTTGCCTTCCCAAATGGACAGAAATATGTTTTATTCATCATATCAGCCAGACTAAAATGCACAGAAGGTGTCACCTTGGTCTGTGAAAATTTTCTAGTACTATTATTAGTAGTGATTTTAGATGTCATGCACTTTATATAAGAAAACAATTTATTATTTTTTCATTCAAAGATTTTTTTCTTGAACACCTCTTATGAGTCAGGTGCTATACTTTCCTAAGTCTCCTATCTCCATTGTGGTAGGTGACTGTGGTGTTAGGCTGCAGTATTTAATTAATGTCCAAGTTCAGGTAGAAGTACTTCCAAGTACAGGTTTGGGAACATGATGGTCTGTGTGTTTCTACTGCTCAGGTTTCCAGAGTGAGGTTGGTTCCTTTCCTTCTGGATATCTTATTCAGTTCTTTCTTCAATTCCAAGAAATATTGATCATCCATTCAAAAACTTACCTTTGTTTAAATTATCTGGAGTCCATTTTTACTGTTTGCATCTAAGAAACACCACTTGATACATTCCTCTTTAAAGATCTGATGGCAAGAAGTTTTATTTTCTTCAGGACCTCTATCCAACTTCAAATATAATAGAAATCCCTACTTTGTATCACTCATATGAATTGGAACAGTCACTTTGATCATATTTACCTTAAGTCTGAGTAGCTGCTATATGACAGACCAAATGGGGAAGACCAAATTGGAAAAGAAACAGCTCATAAAACTGTGTGTACCCATGCCATCCGCCTTAATATACTGTAAGCTCCTTATTGTATGTTCACTTTTACATCCTCAAAAATAGTTATTGCTAAGCATTTGTGCTTCAACAGCAATAGACATGGTTTTCAAGACTCATTAGAATATAGATGGCCATTAGATGGCTAGGAGTCTTGGAAATATATGACAGCATCTCGGGATATTGCAGAGAATTTAAGAACTAAACCCTAGGTAACATCAACATTTAAGAAGAACAGTGGGAAGATATGCCAGCAGTAGAGTCACAGAAAACAATCAGAGGAGTAAGAACTAAGTGTGGTAACACAGAAGCCAGAGGAGATCAGACTTTCGAGAACTGGGTAATAGTCGACAGTACTCAATGCTGCAGAGAACTTAGGCCAATGGAACACTAAGAAGATTTCAACCAATTTGGCAATAAAAAAACAACTGATGACTCAAAAGGTCATTCCCAACAGAGTGATGGCTACCAAAGCCAGACTGTACCAGCAGAGGAGCCAAGTCAGGGCATGGCTCTTTATTGTGGTGGTGAAAGAGGAGGAAGAATTGGCATGACTTTGTGGCAAAACACACACACACACACACACACACACACACACACACACACACAGAGAGAGAGAGAGAGAGAGAGAGAGAGAGAGAGAGAGAGAGAGAGAAAGAGAGAGAATGCTCAAAAGGGGCTGTGGCTGTTTTTTGTAAAGAAACAGATTATTAAATGAATTATTAAGTGAATAATTACTTTAAAAATGAAATGTCCTAGTTAATGCGTAATTCTCTGACTACCACTAAAACCCAAATTCTATTTCAAAATAATAAAAATAATTGGTATTTGTGAAGGACTTTGTAGTTTACAATGCTTGGTTTAGTGCTCTTTGTCTCTGGTGTTTAAACGAAACTGATTTACTCAAAACCCCAAACCAAGAATAGTCTTATATTGAATCTCAGACAGACTAAGACTCTAAAACCCTTCCTTTGATCAGGGACTGAGAGCACTTGAAAAGAATATTGTGGTAATCCTCCCACTCTCCGCCTCTAAAAAAAAGTAACAAGCACTGATGTAAATAGCAAGTACTTCTTCGTGCTTTGAACTAAAAATCACACAATACCAGGGAAGCAAGAAAAGTGTCCACATGAAGATTTTCTCTAATGAAGACAAAGGCAAAAATCTACTTCCTAATATTGTCGATGGGGCTTAGAAAGTAAAGCCAAAGTCATTTTCATGCTATCTGGATGCCAAAACTTTTATCCCTGTAATAATGCATTTTTCTAGTTATTTTATTTTGTTCTTTTAGAACATTTCCTTTTAAAGTTGGATGTGGAGAATACACATCTTCAAGTCAATGATAAATCAGCTTGATAGATCCCTTCTATACTCCATTTTTGCTGCCTACTAATCAGTCAACTTCTTGAGCAAAAGGATTTTGTCCATCTAGTGCATATTGTGTTTCTATGACATAGCACAATAACTGGCATGTCATAGTCATCTGTTTAATTAATTGATTAATCTTTAGCTCAGCCCCTCTTCATCTCTTGTCCAAACAATTATGTTCCCTAATAGATGCCCCTGTTCTATTCTCTTATATCGGTTATCTATTGTCGTGTAGCAAACTATTAATAAATGTAATGTATTAAACAATAGTTATTTTTTATTTTGCCCTCAAATATGAAATTTTTGCAGGGTTCAGGAGGGACAGCCCCTCTCTGTGCCATGTGGCATTAAATAAAATGGCCAACTAGGAACTGGAGGATCCACATCCAAGATGACGCACTGACCCAGCTGGTAAATTGGTACAGATTGTCAGCTGGGAGCTCAAACATGTCAGCTGGGGTCCCAAATTCTGCTATGTGTTTACCTCTTCACAAATGCTTGGGCATCCTTATAGCTTGGTGGCTGAGTTCCAAGACCAAGCATATTAACAGAAGTAGATAGAAGTTGTAGTTCCTTTCCTTCTATGATCTGGCTTGGAAGTCACACAGCATCATAAGTCTGCCAGATACTCTTCAACAAAAGCAGTGTCAACATCATATTGTAAGAAGAGTGTATGAGTTGGCCGATCTTGTTACAGCCATTTATACAATCTGCCACATTCTCTCTAACCACCTTTCTTAAGGCTTCTAGATTTTCTGAAATACAAATCTGATTGTGGCGCCTCCCTGCTAAAAATTGTCCAATGTCCCCCTTTGCTAAAAGGATAAATTCTATACTCCTAGTGGAGGGCACAGAGAGCATGGAGGGCATGTGAGGCTCCCATGATCTGTACCCTGAATCCTTCCTACTTTCACCACTCACTTGGTCCCCCAAGTTCACATCAGTAACACATTTCCCTCACTTGTTCTCCCTGATATCACCAGCAGGTCATTCCACTTATCTAATCAGTAGCATCCTCACCTGGAAAGGATGAGTGGTCATCCTCACTGTTGTTCCTCTGCCACCATCAGAGTTAGAGTGCCCTCTGTACAGCATCCCAAGCAACCTTCCATTGAACGTGGCATTCTCCATTTTAAGTAACCATTTATTTTTCAGTCTGTTCTTAAAAACGACTTCCTGGTTAGAACAAATCTTGTTTTATTTCATATCTATTCATATGCATCGTATATATCCCAGAACTTCACAATAATAGTTAACACTATATTAAAGGATACAACTGAGGCACACCAAGAATAAGAAACTTGCTCAATATCACCATAAATAGCAAAGCTAGAATTTTAAACTGAGTCATTCTGATTATAAAGCCCTCACTCCCCAGAGAAAGTGATCTACATGGTTCTGGGATGTACCACTAAGGTGCTATGAAGAGATAAGCCAGGGTCACAGTTTCTTCAGCTCTCGAAACTAACAAAATCAATTTAAAACAGGAATAAAAATAGGTAATAATCAAAAAATAAAAGGGCCATAAGCATATGTGGGTTATAACCCTTTTTTGGAGGTCTACAAATTAGCACTTCTTTTACACATGTCCCCCCAAAAAGCCAAAAAGAATAAAGATGGTCAATGGACAAAAATCTTAAAATATCTCACAAATACCTCATAATTTCTAGAGAAGCAGGCTGAGGGCATGTGTGGGCAGTCAGGTGAAAAGATATAGAAAAAGCTTCAAAAACTGAAGCCCTCCCTCACAATCTTAATGTCTCACCTCTGCTATTCCCTGGCTGAGAGGAAAGCTAGAGAGGGAATAGAGAATGATTATAATTGCTCAAAGCTAATTACTTTCAGCAATAACAGGGATTTAGCAATGCAGTAAAGAAAATAAATAAGACAAGATATCCTGAGGGAGGGAGAGACTTGGAAGGGAAAGACACAGAGAGACCCAATTTTATCTCCCTCTTCCTACAGATCAAAACATTGTAGCCAAAATCCTTGGGTTTCACCTTCTGTAATTTCCATGGGCTGAGTCAGTGTGAAAACAGACGCTGGGGAAAGGTGGGTAAAGCCTAAGAGAAACACCGGGATTAAACATCTGTTGAAAGTGAAATTTCAGGACTCTGCCTGGAATTAGGGAAGTGACCCAAAGCCCAAGAGTGATCTCAACGACAACCAGAGGACGAGACTTTTAAACAAAGTTGCATAAAGGAAAGCAGAAATCAATCTACTCATCATAGTGACTTTTTACATCTCCAGCTCTCAATCTCTCTCTCTCTCTCTCTCTCTCTCTCTCTCTCTCTCTCTCTCTTTCCTTCTCCCTCACTCTCTCTCTCCTCTTCCCCCAACCTCGCACTCTGCAAACAGAAGACAAAAAAGACACTAAAGTCAAGAAGCCTTTACTTAGACCCCATTAGAACAAATAGCACTGACAAGCAGCTGGTGTGGGGGAGCCTTAGCCCTTATCCTAAATAATATGAAATGTATAAAAAGAAGATATACAGCATGCAAAACACCATTATCAACACATATTGTAAAACAGTCACATTTAAAATATTTAAAGAAATAAAAAGTAAAAAATAGAAAAAAATAAGAGACTTTCAAAATAACCACACAAATTTAAAAAAGAGCCAACTAGAATTTCTAAACACAAAAAAAATAACATTATTAAAATTTAGAACTCAGCATGGTTTAAAGAGATGAGTAACACAACTGAAAAGATAATTAATACACTGGAAGTAGTCAGCAAGAGATTATCTAGAATGTAGCACACAGAGACAAAGGGATGAAAAATTTTAAAAAGCAGGAAAGAAAGAATGATACGTTCTAACATACATTTAAGCAAAGCTTCAAAAGAAGAGAACGTCTAGAATACAGAGGGAAAATATTAAAAGAGATAATGGCTGAGAATTTTCCAAAAACAGTAAAAGATGTGAATCTTCAGATTCGGGAATCATAACAAACCTAAAGCAGGATGCCTAAAAAGAGTATACACAGTAAAAACACAGAAAACCAAAGACAAATTGAAGACTAGCTAGAGAGAAATTTCAGATTATCTACAAAACAATGCCAATTAAACTGCCTCCAGATTTCCTTAAAAGCAACTATAAAATCCAGAAAGGCATCAAATAAGAACTTGAAAGTGCTAAGAGCTCTTCATTTTTATTACTGTCTCACCTCTAAGTGAATCTAAGAACTTAAATATGAAATATAATAAAATATATATTATTTTAAAATATAATTTTATAAAGATGGAGGTGGGACAATGATGCAAAAATAACTAATTTGGAGTTCTTTTCAACCCATCGAGATGGAGCTTACATTTGAAAATAAATATAAAAATAATAGGATGTGCTATTTTGTACCAAAATAAAATAAATGTTGCAAGAAAATATACCCAGCTAAACTATGATCCCGTCCAAGAGTGTTAACTAATAACATAAGAGAAATCCTGAAGGGGTCTGCGACCAACAGATCTTGCTAAGGACCATCCAAAGGACAGACTTCAGAAAAAGAAATGGAGATGGTCTACAAGAAAGTCTAAGATTCACGAAGTAATGTTAACTAAAAAAGCAATAATCACATCAGAATATCTAAGGCAATTTGGCAAACTATGGATCATTTGCCAAATCCAGCCCACTGTCTGAATTTTTTTGTTTTGTTTTGTTCTGTTTTTTTCAGTAAAGCTTTTTTGGAACACAGCTCCTCATTTGTTTACATATTTGTCTATGGCTGTTTCTACAGTACAACAGCAGAGGTGAATAATTGTAACAAAGACTCAATGACCAACAAATCTGGCCCTTTACAGAAAAAGATGTTGGCCCCTGATCCAAAGCATTTGCAAAATAAAACAACAAAAATAATAATGTAAAGATTCAAAGAAAAAATCAGCATAGAACTAAATATTGACCTACAATAAAATAAATGAGACAGGTTAAGTGAATTTAAAGTGTTCTAAGGTCTATTATTGTTTGGAGAGAAAGATATTGTTTAACTCTGGATTTTATGATTTAAGCATATTAAAAATTTGAGAATAGCAACTAAAAGAATAGGAACAGAGTGGAAACTTTCTAAACAGTAAAGAACCATGAAATTTAAAAACATCATCAATCCTAAAGAAGACAGAGAAATAAAATGGACAAAGCACAAAAATAGCCAGATCAAATAGAAAGTAAAACTATACCAGAAAGAAGTTTGAATACATCAGTCATAAATATAAATAGACTAATATTCAGCAGTTAATGGGAATGTCAAATCGACTTTGTAAAAAACCAATGATATGCTTGTATACAAAACAATTAAAGATACAGAAAAAATCTGGTGTAGTTTACCGATATTAGATAAAATAGACTTTAATGCAAAAAATTACTGTTATAAATAAAGAGAATTACTATCATGATCAAAGGTTTGCTTCACCAGAAAGATATAATAATTTTACATTTATTCATGATTAATAGCACAGTCTCATTTATAAGACAAAAACTAGAGTATTATAAGAGAAATTGTCAAATCCATCAACAGAGTAGGAGAACAAAATGCATCTTTCCTAGAAATAAATAAAGCAAACAGTCTAATTTTAAAAAGAGTTAAACTACACAATTAACAGACTTAACCTGATGAATCTGTGTCTGTGTGTTCCTGAACCAAACAATTATGGAAATCATATTCTTCTCAACATTCACAAAGCATTTATAAAAATTGATAACACTGCAGGTCAGAGAGTTCTTGAAATTTTTCATAGAACTGGCATCTAAAAGACCACATTCAACCAAATTTAATTAAATTAGATATTAATAATAAGATAACTGTAAAACCAATTCATTTAGACATTTAAGAAAACAATCTTTTTAAAAAATATTTTTTGGAATATTTGTGGAAATTTCAACATGCATATTGATCCTATCACCAAGTTTGATTATCAATAGTCAAACACATTCATACATACACACAAACATACACACTTGTAAATAACTCGTGGGTCAAAGAAGATGTCATCATGAGAACATTTAAATGATTGAGACTGAACCATAATAAAATCTTACACATCAGAACTGTTGGCATGCACTAAAGCAATACTCACAAGATTAGTTTATAATTTTAACTTCTATTAGAAAAAAATCAAGACTAAGAATTAATGATCAAAGCATCTAATTTGAAAAGTTAGTAATAGGAAGGGGGTAGAGAGGAAATAATGGGGAAAATAATAAAGATACAAGCTGAAATTAATAAAGTCTAAAATAAAGATACAATGGAAGGAATCATCAAGGTCAATAATATGTTATTTGAAAAGATATAAAAATATAAATAATTTTTTACCTAGATTACTTAAGAAAAAGACAAAGAAGTCACCATATGATGATTGGAAAGGCATAACAAAGGGAACAGATAAAGGTAATAAGAGACATACTGTACATAAGAGAATGAATACCCTGATTCCGATAAATATGAAAACAGAAGAAATGAATATTTTCTTGGAAAAAAGAAGTTTGTCAAAGTTACCCAAGAAGAAATAGAAAACCAGAATGCTCCTAAAACAACTAAAGAGATTGAATCAGTACCTTATCCAATAGCAAAGAACAAACTCGTAGAAATGTCCCCCAAATAAGCAGGCTTTCGATTTTATGGGGTGTTTTTCTTTGTTGGTCCCTATGAATCACTTACCATGAGGTTATTCATATTATATAAAGCCATGGTCTTCAGCTACCAAATGTGATAACTATTTGTAGATTCAGGGGCAACTTTATAATCAGATACTTCAAATATCAAGAAAACAGGTCCTAGGACAACATAAACTTAGAATGTAGGTACCCCAAACCACAGAGCAAGGCACTGGGAGTTGAGTTTCAAGTTAAAGACAGGCATCCAAAGGAAAACGAGACTTCTGTCAAGTCACTTAGATTCAGAATTAAGGCATTCCATCTCCTGGGTTTTCTCTTAAAATTCTGAAATGGGTCTAAAAGTTGTCTGGACATTTTCTAGTGTGGATGAGCAACATGTCCCAGGCTGCTGTGTTTACAGTTCTCTTAGGTGCAGGTGTCAGCCTTCCTTGGTTTAAGTTTCCCCTTAAATGTTTCCCAGGGCCCTCAGAGTGAACTCTCAATTCCAGCCTCACTGTCCTTCTGTCAGCTGTTTCTTTTTTCCTAAGAAACCTGGAAGTCAAGAGCAGGCATCTTAGGGCTGTCAGAACAGAAACTAACAGGGAGTCTCGCAGCGGAGAGGGAGTGGAAGGATGGGCACACAGACACGCACATAATAGCTCTTCTGACACACAGAAAAGGAAAGAGCACTCGCCCAATTATCCAAGAGCACCGCTGGTGCTACTTAACCCTATTACATCTGGCAATCGAGGGGGCGGGCAGAGAGAGAAGGAAGGGAAAGCAATATAGCCCAGGGCTTTTCCCACCTGACTCCACCCCGTCCACATTTAGCAAGAGCTTATTACCATCATTTGCTTCTCCAGTGAATGCAATTAAACGCACCTCCATGCTCAATCCGCTGGGAACCTGAAATGTTGCTTACAAATTACCTGCCTTCCTCGGCCATTAGTGTGCCTGTTTAAGCCGGCATTACACTCCCTAACAACCAGAGAGGAACTGTGTAAAAAACAGGGTTTGGAAGGGAGAGAAACCTGAGTTTATATCCTGCAATGTGGTGGTCTCACACCTCACAGTTTAGGATGTGCTTCAGCAAAATTTAATTTTAACATACCGTTACCAAAGCTTTAATTAAAAACCTCAATCCCTTTGGACCTGCTATTTGTCCCAGATTCCACTATGCCCTATCCCTGATTCACATAATTGCCTTGCTTTCTAGCTGAGGTGGCTCTAGGCATAGCTTGAAGTTCCTGTGGTCCTGGAACAAGGTCTCTGCTGATGCTGTCTCTGGCACTATGGACTCACCACCCATAGTGTCAGTGAATATGCCCACGTGGCCTCTTGCCTCATACCTGTGCACTGCACCTTCATTCTGGCGCTTCCACGTTGCTGCTAAGGTGTAAGATGCATAAGGACCCACTAAGCACCCACCCTTAACCCAGAATGCAGGGCAAACTTCGAACAATGAGCAATAAACATCATAGATAAATTTTTCATCTTTTCACTCTGGGCTACATGGCCTCTCTGAAGGCTACTTGAGAGAGGGAGATATCCACTCTGTGATGAAGCCGAAGTCAATTGGCAACACACTCCCTTGTGTTTACTCCCCTCCTTTCAGCCTCACTCCTGCTACCCTGGGATTGCACGCCCCAATAAAGCGTTAGGCCTTACGCCCCTAAGCCTCAGGCTCTGTTTTTCAGGGAAACCAGAATGAGACACTATTCGTTAAAAATGGGTTTCACCTTGTGCTGCCACCTTTAGGAACTAACCACCTATTTATGGGGCATGGGCTGAAAACAAAATTGACCTCTCATATGACACTTGCCTGGCTCCCACCCCCGCTCTAAATCCGTCACAGAACTAGCAGTAGATGATGTACAAAAGCCCAGCTTCAAGTTTTGCAGTGGAACTTTCAGGTTGAACATTTCACAGCTATATTTTTTTAATAGAGCCAGAAAATGAACACATTCTTTTTCAAGGAAAAGTTGGTTCAATAAAATATGAGGCAAGTGAATGGGAAGAGTATCATTCGTCAGGCAGATTTTCAGATAGTTGGGTGGGTTCCTTAGGCTTTTTTGACAGGAAAAATTAGCTGTAAAAATCAAAATGTTTAAAAGTATTTTCTCTAATCACACAAAAGAGTGATATAGAAAGAAGATATAATTGAAAATTTAAAACTTTGCTAGTCCACTAAGTATTATGTTACGTTTCACATTCCTGAAGCAGTAGATTTCAGGGGGAAAAAAGCAAAACAAATATTACTGTTATAATTTGTTTTTGCTATTGCTGTGTTAAAATAAAACATTTTCACATGAAATATTCATTTAAATGCTTAGAATTTTATATTGCTTACTGTCTATCTCTGCTACCTCAACTTTTACCCTTTCATGATTGGGAGCAGGGAAGCCTTGAAATGCCTATTGGTTCTTTCATAAACCACATCTTGAGACATGAGTTTTTCTATCAGAAAATTTCAGCATTTTCACAAACCTCTGTTATCTTCTTTCAGTAATATTAAATATATAGCACAAATATCACTACTAAAGTGAAATTTAAAAGGAACCATGTTCTTTATATAAGCAAGTATATTCACCCATTGGCTATATATCTCACTGAAGCACCCATCTCAGACACAATTCACGACTTCAGGAAAAAAAAAAAGACTTTATTTGTCATATCAGGACTCAAAAAGATAACCTGAAAGATTATAATTAAATGAATGTGCTGCCTCATTAGATTCTGAGTAGGCAGGTAGATATCCTTCTCTTCTTTGAAAGGATAAATAAAAACATTTATTAAGCATTTGTCTGTCAGGTACTTGGCTCACCATTTTGCATACATTTTCTCCTCTGATTCTGTAATAGGGTAACATTATCTGCTATAACAAACAAACCCCTAAATCTCAGTGGATTATCACACTCTACTGTAGGGGTTCCTGGTCAACAAGTGGTTTTCCTCCATGTAATGAATCAGTTCTTTTCCATCTGGTGGCTCCACCATCTGTTTCCCAGGATTCTGGAATCTTTATCCAGATGGCAGGCTAGGGCAAAAGAGAGGGAAAGGCAAACCCCTTTCCTAATCCCTTCTGCTCACATGGCAAAACCAGTCCAGGCCTCCCTCATTTAGATACAAGAGGGCTGTCAGTAAATGTAGCCCCACCTGGCTGGACAGCCGCTTCCCAGAGACAAGTCTACACTGCGCAAAAGAAAGCACACTTTTTAGGGGATATAACTAGTCATCTTCCTCCCTCTCCTTCTCTCAACTCTCCTGCTTTCTTCTCTCCTTCCTCTCCACCACACACACACACACACACACACACACACACCACTGTGCATGCACACAAACCCTATGAAGTAAGCATAGTTTTTCCATTTTTACTAATGATGAAATGGGCTAAGATGGGTTCTGCAAATTGTCTGAGGTCTCAGAGTAACTGGGTTGGAATAATAACCCAAGCCTATAAGTCTTCAAAACCTGAGATCTTTCTAATATGTCATGTGATATATAAAACAAGTATTTGTATTGCTCTTTCAATATACAAGCATTTGAGGTTCATTGGGAACTGGTGTGTGAAGCAGCATACCCCATCCTCAGCTTATTTTAATAATGTATTTCTCACACTTTTACCAATCAATTTTGAATGAATTAGTATATGCCCCAGGGGGCTTTGAATGACAATGTATTTATTTATTTCTGAAATTTTTTCAGATTTGTTTTAGAGAATAGCATATTTTCATAGCATAAAAATTTTAACAGGGCAAAAATTATTTTATAATCATGATTTGAATAGGAAGCTTATAACAAAAAAATTAAACAACTTTAACTTAGTTTATTGTTCATTAAAAACAAAAGAGGTACTTGGAACTGATTCTGCCTGGGTTCAGTAATTTAATATGGTTAGTTCTGGCTTATAGTTAAGTTAAATTCCTTGTTTCTAATAAAAGAGTCTTATTTCAAGTAAAATAGTTGGTTATATATATTTTTTTAAACTTTCAGTGTAAAGTTGTTCTCTTCTTCTTTGAGGCAATAAATCTTGGATGAGATGAATATTCCCTCTACTTTTCTGTCATATACCCCCTTCCAACTATGTCCATCGATTCATATACTATGCCTTCTATGGTTTATTATATTGATCACTTAGGTAATTAAAATGGAATTTCTGAATTCAAGTTTACGTTGAACCTCAAATGAAAAGTAAGCATAAAGGGTGTTCCAGTGACCTATCTTCATACAACAAACCAACTTAAACTTAGTGACATAAAACAACAATTTTGTTATGCTCATGGATTCTGTAGGTCTGAAATTTCAGAAGGCTACTTCAGGGACAGCTTGCAGGCTAGGGGTAACTTGACAGCTGGGTAGAACCATCCGAAGGCATCTCCATTCACATATCTGATGATTGATGCTGACCAGGACCTCAGGTGATCTGTTAGCTGAGACATCTACATGTAGCCTCCCCATGTGGCCTGGGCTTCCTCACAGCATGATGGTTGGATTCTAAGAGTAAGTGTCCCAAGATAACAAGGCAGAAGTACATGACATTTTAATGACCTACTTGAAAAATCCCTCGTACTTTATTGGTTGAGGCAATCACAAAGGTCAGCCCATGTTCAAGAGTGGATGTAGAGCCCACCACTTGATGGAAGGATTGTCAAGTTCACATGGTAAGAAAAAGGTGTGGAATCGGAGATATTGCTGCAACCATCTTGGAAAATACAATAGCCACAGAGGGTTTAGGAGACGTACCCAAGTAGCAGCTCTCTCCCCATTGATTCACTGCAGGTGTGGCCACAGAGAAGCAATGTTGACCAGACCAGGTCGTACTGCTTATTGAACTTTCTGAAAGGCATGGGATTAACCAAAGAGAATAACGATTCAGAGAACTTAATTCTCTAGACTAAATGTAGCTGTTCTCAGATGCACAGACCTGGCCTTTCCCAAGCAGGGCCCTCAGTCCAAGGCCCATCCTTAGCCCTGGAATGCTACCAGGTTGTAAGAGTCAGCCTCCCTCCCCATGGTGGCTACACCCAAGCTCAGGTCTCCTCCCAAGGTCCAGAACACAGTTTTCTGAGGCTCGGATAAAATCTGCAATCTCCCTGTAAAATCTGCCCTCCCCACCTCAGGCCTATTGACAATGTATTATCTTGTTCTTTGGTACCCAAAAACATACCAGAGCGCATTAGTTCTGTGTTCGTTTATTTCCCAAAGTATAGCACACTTAATACTGAGTTAACCAGGTAAGTTCCTCCACAGAACAGTCCGGTCTGAGTCTCAGCCATTCTATTCAGGGCCCTTTGTGTTATCTTCCAGCAAAAAGGTGAGAATGTTCTTTCTTCTGTTTTCCGGGTTCAGTTCCCAATTTCCTGTGAACAGATGCATGAAAATACATGTACGCACACTGCTTCCAAAAACACAGTCATATTTGATGCTCGTAATTACCTATTAGAATAAGTATTAATATCCCCATTTTGCATACCAGGAAACTCAGACTTAGCAGAATTTTAGGGGCATGCTCAAGTGTTTTAAACTGGGATTTGTAACTCAACCTCTAACTCCTTCAGACAGCACTGGTGGTGCAGATTCCAAAATTCTAATTTTGAATCTCATGCACACGAGTCAATATTCCCTACCTAATATTACCTCATTCGTCGTTTCCTTTACAGAAGACTTTGCCACTGTTTAGAGGTAGCTCCCCACCACTGTTCTCTCGCCTCCTTCAACAGCCCTCCCTTTGAGGCCATCAATTTATTTTCCATCATTATCGTTTTGGCTTGGATCTGCATTGGCTCTCTCTATGTGATAGAACACCCTTTATCCCAAAGAGAAATGCTGCTACTGCAAAGCAAGCCTTTGAGAATCTTTTAAAAAAGAGTTCCTACAGTGCAGCAGATTCTAATGGCCCCCATCTCTCATGCCTGCACTGGGTCACCTGAGTCACACTGCTCAAAATGATCTAACCACCTCATAATGCAAGCCGAGGCTAACTCAGGCTCACCGCGGGGTGCCCGGCCTAATTTATTACACTCCTCAAAGCCATAAATCACAGGATTCTCCCCGTCTTCTGCCTTCCCTTTCACCAAAAGGTGTACTCACATGAAATCTATTTACATGGGACGATTAGTCAATTAATTTTTTCATTACACTTGCCAGAAAGCATTGCCAGGATTTCTAAAACTGCCCTGTGTGTTTGCATTAATGATGACGGTGGTCCCTGCTACTTAATTTAGCAATCACGGCCCATTTGGAGGTCATGCCCAGCCATATGCAGACCGGAGACCATGAAGGGGTGGCTGCCTGGTCAGGAACACGTGAGTGCCCAACATGTGTTTACGATAATCACAGAGATATTAATATCTTTATGGCTGCAGCCTTAGCACAGGCTTGAACCCTGTTCTTCTCCAGCCCAAGTGATTACAAAAGCCCCTAATTGCTCTCTCTGCCTCTTTGACCTTTTCCTATCCATCCTCCATATAGATTGCCAGAGTGCTCTTTCTAAAGTATAAATCTGAAATTGTTACTCCCTTACCTCCTACACTTCAGGGGTGCCTTGTGGCCCATGGAATAAAGCACAAGCTCACAGCTTGCTTTTCATGCAAAAGCCTTTGTGAGCTGGCCTGACCCACCTGACCAGCCTCAGCTCTTACTACCTACTTCCCAACCCCAAGATGAGGTCTGTGCTCCAACCACATAAATACCTCCAAGCCACTCACAATTCCTCAGCCAAACAAGCTTTCTCTGATGCCCCCACTATTTCCTCTGCCTGAAGTGCCTTTTACTGCCTTATCCACCTGGCAAATTTGCACCCACTATTTAATATCCAGTTCAAATGTTGTCTCTCTTGGGAAGTTTTTGTGGCTCCCACAAAGTGCTAGCAATCTTTTCCTGTGGTCTCTATAGCACACTGTACATCCTTTAATCAAAACCCTTACCTAAGATTTTAATTCTCTGCTTTCCTGTAAGTTAGTTAGGTTAGAGTTCCGGTCATTCTTTCTTGTATTCCTACTATAACACACTCAAATGAGAACTTTTTTAAAAAACAAAAAACAAAAAACACAAAGATTATTTGAAGTTTACTTATACCTAATAGGAAGCCCCAGAATTGGTATTTTTAAGTTTCCAATGTGTTTCTTTTGCTGCCAGCCTGCCTTGAGTCAGGGATTTACCACCCCAGCACATGGCCTGCCTCGGGGCAGGTGTTTAATGATTGTTGCCTTAATGAATAGAGGAATTCATGTCTATTGGGCAGACAGAATCACAGAGTAAGGTTCAGCTGATGATGGCAACAGGGCAATGGCCACCCTTCCCCTCCTCTGACCATTATAGGCCTACACTGTTCTAAAAGGTATCCTAGCTCTGCAAGCCAATGAGGGGGTGGGGCGGGGGGAAACACAGGTAAAACATTGATTTGGGGCTCACCTACATCTGCTTTGACTTTTAGGCTCCAAGCACAGCATATCCCAGCTGCCTTGCATCTACCAGTTCCTCTGGGCTCTGGGTGAGGGAAGGAGAGGAGGACAGACAGGTGATGCATGGCAGACCTGGCCTTCAGCTCTTGCAGTTGCAGGAGTTCCTGCTGAGCATTCCAGCATGCCTCTGGCAATTCAGCCCTCTCTCCTTTTTTCCAGGCATGGGGAGACCTTTTGCATCTTTTGACCCTCCAATCTGTGAGTCAGTGTTGTAAATGTCACCTCCTATCATACTGTTGTCCCCTGTAATACATCCGCCTCCTTTGTGGAGTGCAGCATCTCAGGGAGATTGTCCATGGCTCCTGAGTAGATTTCTCTTCTGGTTTTACTTAGAGAATGAAGTCTCATTCTCAAGCATTGATATATAGTATTGAGAATATAAGACTTTAGCTGATCAGACCTTCATTATCAGTCCATCAAAATCTTTACTGGAAACAAAGCTTTCCCTGGGAGGACCAGGAACTAGAGGGGGAATTTGTCTCTCATTGTGGTTGGCTGCTAAATTCAAGTCTGTAACTGTCTGTGCCTTTGTGAAAAGGACCGGCCCTCTTTATCCTGCAGATTTGGGACAACCTCTATGCACTGTTGACTTGAGGTACACAGAATTACCTGCCTGCCTGAAGCTGCCTCTTAGCTGCCTCTTGACTGCCTGCTGTGTTACTAAAATCTCACCCCAGATACCCATGGGCTTCCTGACTTGGACACTGTACCTTCCTGGGAGCAACCAACATGCAGAGCTTTAGCAACCAGACTCTCAGTTATCACGAGCCATTGTGTTCCCACCAAAACAACTCTAGGAAAACCAAGGAAAATCAAGGAAAACCAAGAAAATGAGAAAAAGAGGAACTAACATTTATTATGCCTTTACTACATGCTGAGAATTAAACATGTGTCATTCCAGTAATGCCCACAAACCACCTCATAACACAGGTAATTTTGACTCATTTACAGATGAGGACACTGAGGTTTATGTGGATTGATTACTTATCTAATTTTGTATGGGAGTCAAGGCCATGGCTGTCTGACTCCAAACCTTTCATTGTTTCATTATCCAACCATTTCTCCAGGTAGTGCCTTCCAGGAGCACCTGGAGTAAGTCTTTGCATCTTTGTGTGCCTAGTGTACATTTTAACCTGGGAAAAACCTGTAAAGAAAGAGGCAATACTCAATACACATCAGGCTGGAGCAGCCAAGACCCAAAGTTTCCTAAAAGAGTGGGCTACGGAGGAGTCCAGGGCCAAGGACTCCTGCTGAGCTAATAGCTGGAGAAGCTCACTCTCCCTGGTCCTCTTCAGGTGGGGAGACAATCAGCCAATTCATCTCCTTAGTTGGGAGGATAGTATGAAAAGAGCCAGCTATGAAAATTCAAAATCAAACACACATTTATTAAGGGGAGAAGGGTAAAGGAAAGAGGGAGGAAATTCAAAACAATGAGACAAAGTTTGCCCTCGAGAACAGAAGAGAACAATAGACTCAAAAGCACAAAATTACACATAAACCTGAGTCTTGCATTCTGATGACTAGAATTATGCTTAAAACATAGAACGAGTCCACAAGAAACAATTCATTCTAGTGGGCAGAAGAGGTGTAGTGAAAGTGGATGGTGAAGGCTGAGGAGAACATTCCATCCATGTGGCTCCTGCCTGTGTGAAAGGAGCCAACAGGGGATGGGTCTCAAGAGCAGGCCATTCCCTCCCAACCATATAGAGGTGGCAGGTGATTATTTTGTGTCCCCAGGCAGATTCATTTAACGTCCTTTTGGTAGAGACCTATAAATGTTATCACAGTCCCTGCTGTAAAGTTTTGCAGTCCCTTTTAAAAACACAGGCTCTTCATTCATTTCATTGCCTACCAGAGACCGTGAAGTCCTCAATGAACACTGTAGTGTGAGAGAGGAGGTGGCATTTTCTTCAGCAGCAGTCATGTCTCCTGAGGAGCCTCGTTCTGTGCTCCCTATCTGCACCCCTCCCCTCCTTTCCTCTCCTCTCTTCTCCTGTTCTCCAACTCTGGGTAGCAAAGCCAGCCACAAAAGATACACGAGACCTTTGGAATGTGTAGGCTGGTTTAACAGAGGTCCTTCTGTTTTTCTCCTGTCAGACTTCCCAGCACTTTCACCCCAGCCTCCTAGGAACCACAGCCTGTCGGCAGCCATTTTAGCTCTTTTCTCGGGATTAGCAGTAAAACCTGTCATTGAGCCTTTTGAACAGCTTTGTGACTGTCTTTAAGACTTTTTACCAGAGACTGACTGAGTCAAGAATGTAAATACTAGTCTTTAAGCTACTCAATTGCTATGGTTTCTTTTCTATTTTCTAACACAATGTTAACCTACAACTTAAGCTTACTGGTCTTCATCTGAAACTATTGAGTCTGTGAAATGTTTGTTGATGTTGCAAAAAAAGGTCGTAGGATGGCCTTCTGCCTGTGCCACTGAAGAAGAAGGAAAATATGGAGCTTTTGTTTTTCTTTGTGTTATCATTAAAATGAACATGTGGCCTTTTCAAAAACTTGAAATATTCCAGAAAGTATTAAAAATAATTTTTTTAAAAACACTCTTATAATCCCACAATTCAGAGATAACCATTGTAAACATTTTGGTACATTTCTTTACACATACACACATAATTTGCAGTTTATGACTTTTCCCTGCTATTTTGATCAACTATATTTCATAAGCAGCCCATCAGCTAGTACTCTTTTAATTATGACAGAAAATACAACTCAAAGTGCCTTAAGCAGAAAAGGGGGTTTATTGGTTTACACAGCTAAAAGTTTAGGAATAAGCACATGTAAGATCTGGTGGAATCCAGAGATTCAAACTATGTCCCTACAGCCCGACCTCTTTCTGCCTCTGCTCTGCTTCCCAGTATGGTCTCTATCTCAGCTTGGCCTTCTCTTTGTTCTTGTAAAATGGCAATTAGCAATTCTGGGATTTTCTTTACAGCTTCATAGAAAGTTCTAGCAAAATCCCATATTAGCTCTGACTCTGTCACCCACTCATCTCTGAGCCAATCTTCTTGTCCAAGATGATACGATGCTCTGATTGGCCAGGCATTTATTACATTCCCACTCCAAGAGCCAATAAGAGTAGCGTCTGCCTCCAAACTTAATGGACTGAGAAGGGAGAGATGGTTTCTGCAAGGAATTCAGGCGCATCACCAATGTCAGCATTCTGGTGGAACTAGTGTCAATGATACTGTCTATTGCTATTATTGCTGCCGCCATGTGTGATAAAGATTTCCACAGCCTTCTGACTGACACCTTTATTGACACCAAAGCTAACAAGAATAGGATAACAGAAACACATCATGTGACTTTCAATCTTTAGGTGAATATGATTAAATTTGATTTTTCACATGCTACATTGGTTGTTTAGAGTAGCACCTAACCCCTTTACTCCTAGCCACAAATTTTAAAACGCAGGCTAAATATCCTGTTTAATTCTAACCACTTTGTGATACTTTATGAGGTTCATCCTCTGCTCCCACCCTCTAACACAACTATGGGCTATTATGAGGGGTCTTGTCCCAGGATAGTCCCTGATTGGTCTTTGTATAATTTTTCCTTTATTGTTCCTCTTTCTGTATCCAATTAATGGGAGCACAGGAAATTCAATAGGAATAAAATGCTTGAACCTTTGGGGTTTGAAAGGCTGAATACATTAGATTTAAAATTTTATAGGTTCTAGACTTGTGAATGCTGGTGCAATGTAGAACACAAGGGCTCCAATCACAGCAATCAGAATAAAAGGAAAAGATGTTAGAGAACAAAAATAACAATGTACAGAGCAATCATTTTTCCATGTTCATTAACAATCTTTGAAAACATGATTTTTAATGGCTGAGTGATACTGTTGTATGAATGTACCATATGAACCAGTCATTATTGTTTTTTAGGGTTTTTTGCACTGTTCTAATATAATGCTATAGGTATATTCTTTGCATATAAATCTTTAACTGCTTCTTTAGTTATTTCCTCGGGATAAATTCCTAGAAGTGAAACTATTAGGTCACAGGCTCTTGTTACATTGGTCCAAATTACTTCCAGAAAAGCATTAATTTATAGGACCACCGACTAGGTGTGACCTGGATCTCACCTGACCTTGACTACGTTGAGAGTCTGAATCTCGGGTCATTCATTTGGACAGTCGGACATTCTCTAATTATATTGTTTTGTTTATATGAGAAAAAGAGAATATTAGGATTGGGGAGAAATGGTAAAGCAAATGAAAGACTAAAAGGAATTTCGGCTATTCAACCTCGGAAGAACAATGCTGAATTAAAATAAGAAAGTGCAGTGTGTATATGGACTTGAACCAAGAAAATGTTCTGCTGGACCCCATCTTGACAGCAGTCACCCTGAATGGGACAATATTGATGGACCTCTGGATCTCTGGAGGTGGGCTAAAAAACTCTTTTGTCAGTCATTTAAATTTTATTAAAGTCAACTAAATATGTTAAATAAAATCTACTTTTCTTATCTAGCCATCCAGTCAACTTAGAGGCAAAAGTTAACCTTGTCATTCATTCAACAAACATTTCATGAGCTGTTAATTTTCAAGACATAATTCTAAAAATTCAAGGCTACAGAATTTGAAATGAGGAAAATAAATCTGCTTTCTAATAGCTAAGCAAAACTTTCACATACAAACAAATCCAAAATACAGAATGTGTATCACCTTTACTGAGATAGCATGATCACAAGATGAAAACAAGACCTGGTGGTGAGTTAACTGATTTCATTAACTTATCCAGAAAAAGAATATATCAGACAGAAAAGGATGTGATCACAGTACATAGAAAAGGGAAAATGAGAGAGATTCATTTTGGCAGTGCTCATAAAAGAGCTCTTTTGGTATCCTAGAACACATGATTTATTTGATTTCTCTGTGGACATAGATGCATTAGACTATCAGAGCCTGATGATATTAAACATTCAAATCTGCCACCAAGGCCCCTTGCCCTGATCTCTTACAATCCATACAACCTACTGACAATTTGGCTTTATATGCAGTTTTCCTAGATGGAGAAAATGTGAGATCAGGCTAATGTGAATGTCTGCTCTCTTATAAGTTGTATTTTCCATTATAAATTAGTGACTTGACATTTTGATTTATATATGTAAGATTCTTGTGAGCTGGGTTAATTTGCACCTTGAGAAATTGGCCCACTTGATTCACTGAGAAAATCATGCTTCCAAGCCCCCAAGGCTGAGGGTTAGATTCACCAAAGTAATACCATCCTGTACAGCTACTCAATGACCAATCAACCTACTTAGCACAGTGCTTGGAATGTAGAAGTTGTTCAAAAACTACTTCTTGCCTTAAACGAATTTGAATTGAATGGATTTGATTTAATTAAAGTTGAGAGAGGAGATAAGAACAGACTCATAAACTTGGGAAGTCATCAGTATAGGTCAGTTGAAATTATGTGAATGAATGCAATCATTGAAGAATAATGGAAATTATAGAGAGTGGGGGAGGAGAGCTGATGGCAGTAATTTAGGGAATTCCCATAAGGAGGCCCTGGAAGAGAAAGAACAGTTACAAGGGCATCTGAAGTTCAGTCAGAGAGGAAAGCTAAGCAGGGCTGGGTGTGATGTAATGAAACACCCCAAGTTCTAGTCTACCCTTCTCTATCTCTGATCTTTCAATAGATCATCCACATCACTGGCTTTAAAGATTATTTATAAGTAATCTTTAATAATAATCCAAACTCCTATATTCAAGTAATTATTTTCCATCTGTATGAAGATGATGTCTATCAAGGCTTCCTAAAATAACATACTTGAAACAGAACTCTTGATTTTTCCCCTTCAAACCTTTTCCTCCCTGTTTCCTCAACTCAGTAAATGGTACTCAAATGATTGAAGCTAAAAACCAAGGCATCACCATTAATTCTTCCATTTTCTTCACACACCTCCTCTCTCACATCAAATCTGTCATCACCTCCTATAGCTCTGTCTCAAAAAATATGTCTCAAATTCATAAACTTTCTTTCATCTCTACAACTCTTAGAACCACCAGCATTTCTTGCATGCTAGATGAACCTCTTAATTATATCATTTGCGCCTCTGTTTTTAAAAATGAGTGACATTGGTTCATGTCATTCCTCTGCCTAAAAACATTTTATCATTTGCCACTGCAACTAGAATTAAACACAAAATGCTCACCATGACCTAAAAGTTCCACATGAACTAGTTGTGAATAACACTTCAACTTCATCACCTACCACCAACTCACTGTGGACCGCTACCCAGCCACACACTGACTTTCTTCCTCTTGTGTGAACATATTAAACTCAGCTCTAAGATTCAGCACTTGCTACTCTTTCTGCCTCTATCCCAGTCTTTGCAGGACTGTTGTTATTCAGATCCCAATAAATGTCTCCTACTAACCACCTCTAAGGACCCTATCAAATTATCCTGTCCCAACTATAACCACACTGTAACACATCACCTTATCCTATTTTCTCCATGGAGCTCCTTTATTTATAGCTTGTTAATTGTCTTCTTTACTCCACCTCTCCACCACACCCATTCCATGAGAGTAGGAACATTTTTTTCCTCACTGCTGAATTCTCCAGAATCTACAAGAGTGCCTAGCACATAGTATGAACTCAGTAAATATTTAATCAATTTAAGATGAATAGAAGGTAAGGAGCTAAAGGAAACACTAGAGGAGGAGCCTGCTTTCTTTTTACCAGAATGTACTTTTCTCTACCAAGAATGCCCATTAAAGAATCTAGTTTCGTTTGTGATATTTTATTTTGCATTAAAGGGCCCAAATACTTGCTCTATGGCTCTTCTTAACAGCCTCAAGAGTCATGCCAAAAAAAAAAATTCCACTTATCTCATGGAAATACAAGAAAGATAATTTTCATGCCTTCAAATTCAATATTTATAGTGGAATATAGAAACATCAATCTGAGAGGGAAAAGTAACAAGAAGATACAATTTGTTGCAATCTAGTCTCACTTTTTACTTTTTCACCTCAAACAGATGACTTAAATTCTCTGAGCCTTAATATTCCCAGCTCTAAAGTAGGTATACCGATACCTGCCTCTTCTTAACTTTTGGGTCTGTTTTAACTCATAAAATGTGAAAAATATATAACAATGACTTAAGGTTAGAGATTTTATAGGTTAGAGAGTTTTTGAATTTTTTGATAGCTTTGGAGAAAAGACAGTTTCATGATTCAGAGATGGTTTATCACATTATATAACTTTGAAAAGAATTGTTCTTTAACCAGATAAATAACATGTTTACATTACAGACTCTTACACTAGCAATAGGATCCATCACTACAGCATCAATAAAAAGGAAGATGTTAAAATAAGAGGAATGGAAAATCAATTTATTTACTTTTCCAACCCAACATTTTTATGTTGACACCAAGTACTGATGGTTATTGAGTCAAGTATCAGCTGTTTATGTAATGTCTCAAACACTACAGGCTGCCAAGATTTTCTTCTGCAGATTCCAACTGCTTGACTTAAGTTTCTTTCTTCTGCACATCCAAGTAAAATCACAATATTTAATATTACATTGAATATGTTCTTCTGCTTGATAGAGTGAGATATATGACTTAATAGTTATATACATTAAAATTGTTTTTTTGTGGGGGAGGGGGATTGCTGCAAATGCCAAAAAAAAAAACTTAACTAATCTCGTTTAAAAACATTGGGACATGTTTGTCTCACTCAACAAGAATTCTGGAAGAACACAATGTAAAGCTTATATGATAACTCAATAATGCCATTAGACACCCAGCTGTGGTATGCTGGTAAATATTGACCAACTATTCTAAATTTGAACCTGATCTGTCATGTTTTACCAGTTTCCATAATATGCCTACTTCCACCATGGTTTGATTTTCAGCTACCAACGTTACATACCTAAATGAAGAGTTAGAATGAAATAGCAATACACCATTATAAAGTATTTCTGCTATTCATTTCATAGATGCAAATAACCTCAAGAACATTAGATAATGGAGAAAAAACATTAGAAAATATAGTAGAATAATTAAGAAGTTATGAGTTTGGAGCATTATCTTTGTTTTAATATAATTTATTTAATGTAAGTTTATATAAGGCAATTTTTAATAATGGCTGTGATGAACAATAGGCTTACAAAATTCCTGAAATTTTGTCAGCTCTCCAAATCTGGTGCAAGCCATGTACAACACACCACTGCATGTAGGCTCTTTACACCATTTTGCTCTGCCATGTTCAATGTATAGAACTTCATCTGCATGTTTGTTGTCTCATGGTCATAAGGTGGCTGCTGCCCTTCTAAGCCTCACATATGCATGCCAGGAAAAAGGAAGAAAAAGGGGTAAAAAAAACTAAAGTGTCATGGCCAATTTTTTAACATACTTTCCCAATGTCCTACCCAGTAGCTTCTGTTTACAACTTGTTGGCCAGAATTGTGTCACATGTGCCTAAAGATGGGTAGGCAGAAAGGAATCATGGATAAAGGCTGAGTTAACCAATCAAATGGGTCTGCCATAACAATAAAAATATATTTATGGAATTCCAATGTTCACAACATCTTGCCATGCTCAGCACAATAACACAGGGATGAAAATAAACTGGTTTAAGACTGTGCTTAGCCTCAAAGATTCTTGAAAAAGACATCCGCGCATGGAAATATAGCTAATAATTCCAGGTGGATTCTCCTTTAACAGCACTAAGAGCCAGGTATTGGTCAGAAGCTAAGTGCCTCTGGACTTGATGGAGGCAGGCATCACTCTAGATTGGGTGGTCCATTCCAAGAGAAAGGCTCATCATAGAAAGAGTAGTCCAGGTCAAACAAGCAACTGCCAACAGGATTATGAATTCTGCTTAATTTGAATCATTAATTAGTGTATATGGGCATGGCCTTTGTACACTCCCCTATTGCAGTTATTTTAGCTAATTGCATGGGAGGTTTAAATTTGTGTTGAAATACATAGACTAAAATTAAATTGCTCTCTCTGCAGTGACCTACCTGCTTTTTCTAGATAACAGATAATTATCATTTTTCTAAACTTAGTCCAATACTCTTCAAAGCCCTCTGGAATCACATTACTGGTGTCAAGTGGTTTGTTTTTCAAGTGTTCCATTTTTTAAATTCTATCTTTCTACCTGAGAAAGACTATCACTACAGTTGTTTAAAGCATAATGTGACTATTTTCAAACTATGAGCATTTGAATATTATCTCCATCTATCTGAAAACTTATTATCAAGGTTGAATTATATTTTGCCCATATTTCTTTAAATGTTCTGAGTTCCCTACTGCACCTGGGCAGAATGGGGGACCCTCACTCATAGCATGAATAAACTTCTCTTAAATGAACAAGAAGGAAGTTTGCTCCAAGATGATGAACCATACAAGCCTTCAAGGCTGTGGAATCAGGCCATCAATTTTGCCTGATGTAAAAGGTTATTCTCTTACTGCCTTTCAATTTTGCCCTTTTAGTTCTGTACAGGTCACCACTGAATTCCTCCCTTAAAAAAATTTAGCATACTGGCTTATCTGACACAGTGATAGGTCTGGAAAGTTCGGAGAAATTCTTGCTACATGGTCTTTCAGGACCTTTAATAAACTAGTAACAGTACCATCCTCGCCCCTCGAGTAACCTAGAAACCATTCTCTTCCCCTACCACCCTGCCTCTCTCCTCATATTATTTAATTTTCCCCATATAAAGATAATACATTAATTAGCTACTGCTACAATAAAGTTACATACCTAATATCTCCAAAACACATTGCCTTACAGCAACAAGCATGTCTTTTTCTAGCTCCCAGGTCTGCAGAATTTCCAGGACAGCACAAGATATGGATCAGTTTAGTTTGGTGCACTGCAGACTTCCAGGGGCTTCAGGTCTACTCCATGTCTCCCTACTTGCCTTTGGACTAGCAGCAAAAGGACAAATAAAAACACACAAGGCCTCCTGAGGGCTTGGTCTAGAGCTCAAAATTGTCATGTGTGCTCATTTTCCATTGGCCAAACCCAATAACAATGGGGAGGGAAATATACTCTCCTCCCTCCAGTGGAAAGCAAAGTCACATGGCAAAGGGCATGAATGGACAATTCTAATTCAGGGAGGACTTGAAGTATTGGGAATAATGATTCTATCTCCCATGGATACCCTTTTATTTTTGAATCATCTGTTTTCTCACAAGCAGTTCACAATTCACATCTTCACAAAGCAGCTTTCTGGCAACTGACTTTGTTCTTTTGTCAATAAATATACATTGAACTCCTACTAGTCGCCTGGGGCCTAAGATAGGAGTGTTCTCTAAAGCAAAGTTTAGTAATGGAAACAACTGGCACAAACACACTTGGTTCAGTTGGTTGATAACAAAGCAATATGTGATTAAGAGCAAGGATGGGAATGGGTAAACAGGTGATCGACATAAGCAAGGCTTTGCAAAAGGAGACGTACATTTGAGGGAGGAAAGGTTCTCTATAGCAGCAATCCCCAACCTTTTTGGCATCAGGGACCACTGCTTCTAAGAGAATCTAATGTCTGATAATCTCAGGCGAGCTGAGGCAGTGATGCTAGTGCTGGAGAGTGGCTGCAAATATAGATGAAACTTCGCTCGCTTGTCTACCGCTTACCTCCTGCTGCACGGCCCAGTTCCTAACAGGCCATGGACCAGTATCAGTTGGTGGCCCCATAGGACTCCTGCTCTATGGGAATAGACATAACCTCTGACATAAGTCATCTTTTTACAAAGTGAGGTATGAATAATCATGCTTAACCAGTCAGTAGGCTGGTTATATTTTGGCCCTTTTTCTCTATCCCTAATTTTTAGTAGTAGTAGTAGTAGTCGTAGTCGTAGTCGTAGTCGTAGTCGTAGTCGTAGTAGTAGTAGTAGTAGTAGTAGTAATTGTAGATTGGCACAAGTGGAGATATTCTTCAGAATGTCTTGGTAATGCAAACATTCATAGCAACTAAATAATTGGGTAGTTTTATAGAGTCAGGCTTCCTTTAAAACCAGAAATACCTTCCTATAGAGACTTTTATCCATATGCAAAGAAAAAAATAACACTCAAGGAAACAGCAACTGAAGGATTTCATTCCAGTCAGGAGGAGACCTCAGTCACTCAGTTCTGTGGTCCCTTGATAGTGGTGGTGCATGAAAAGATTGCTTTATGTCTTTCACCCATTTCAAC
Organism: Rousettus aegyptiacus; assembly: GCF_014176215.1. Lineage (NCBI taxonomy): Eukaryota > Metazoa > Chordata > Mammalia > Chiroptera > Pteropodidae > Rousettus > Rousettus aegyptiacus. The sequence continues at coordinate 24,236,643 of NW_023416311.1, read as the reverse complement.
TGAAAAATGGGAGATCTCTATCAATTTGGATCCAGTTCCTAGTTTTGCCTCCAGGATTCAGGAACTCTGGCCATTGGTCTGAATTAGATTCTGAGAGCTAGAAGATCACTGAATCTTCCCTCATTTTACAGATGCTGAAAAAAGGAAGCTCAGGAGTTTATTCAAATAAATTTGAATAAAATTTAAACTAAAATCCAGGTCTCCTGATTTTCTAGGTGAAGAAAAGATTCTCCCAGTCACCTCCTCCTGGATCTCTCTCATGCTCCTAGATCATTACATGTACGCCATCTCCTCTTATCAGCTTCTGCAAAATCAATCCCTCAAAACAAGCATAGGAGCCTTGAGTTCATACAAAGCTTGTTTCAAATCACAACTCCCACTTATTTGCTGGGTGTTCTTGAGCAAATTGCATGATCTTTCTGTGCTTCCATTTCCTCTTCTGTAAAATATGGCTAATGATATCTAACTTGCAGTGTTATTGGAGAAGCAGGTAGAATAATGCATTTCACAGTGCCTGACACATAGGAGCAGAGCAACAAATAATCATTATGACAATGACAATTGAGTGACTCAGAGTCCTGTCTGGGGAGGGTGCAATGCATGGAGCACTTGGTAGGGAGCTATGGCATAAACTTGCCTGAGACCCAGAGGGGCTTCTGTAGTTTTTCTGCCCTGGGACAACAAGGCTCAGTCAGCTGAGAGAGAGAGAAGATATGGAAGCTCCCAAATCTACCAGGTATCCTGTTTGGGAACTTGGGTAAAGGAACAATTTTCCTGCTGCACATCCTCACCCACCCTGCCTGGGGTTTTACAATTAACTTAATGACTCAGACATGGATAAATAACTATATTCTTGGAGTGGATAGGGGAGAATGGTAATGGATCTTGAGATTCAGAGATTTCTCCAAGGATTGGGAGATAGATTTCTCAAAAGATAAATGGAGATGTTCCCCACAGAGACTGGAAGAATGACATGCTTGACAAAGGAAGAACTGAAGGTATAGTACAAACAGAGCAAGAAGAATGTGCCACAGGACCACTGTGAAAAGTCTGTCTTTCTAGGGGCTTTCCTGGTGGGCTACGGGAAATTATATTTCACACTTTTGAATTTTCTCCTCCAATGTTGTAAATCTCCTGAATTACCCCCACATCTGTGAGGACAGCCTAATCCAAGTTCGAGTGGTAATAAGATGGAGAATGATGAAAAGCAGGACCTGCCTGAATTGTCCCAGAGCTAACTGTTGAGCCCTATCGACATACACACTTCCCAAGGACAAACATGACTTATCAGAGCTAGAACTGCCAAAATCCAGAAGACAGACAAATATACTTTCCTGTCTCATCCTCGGTCATCATTTGAGAGGTTCTTCCTTATACAGTGGAAACCATCCACATTATTGTGCAGAAAACTGCACAATAAGTTAGGTCCTATCTTTTACTCCCACTTTTCAATGGCACTGGATGGCCCATTGCTAATAAGAAAAGGCTACATTTCCCAGCCATATACCTCTCAGTGACCACATAAAGACCAGAAAGAAGCCTGGAGTTACCACTGGGTAATTATGATACCATTGACTTTCTCTCAAAGGAGAATTATTATAACCTTGTTAAGCCTCAGTTTCCCCATCTATAAAATGGAAATAACTCCTACTTCATATGGGTATCACAGGGCTTAAATGAATAGCCCAGTTTTGTCAAACCACCTTTGTAGTCCCTGGTATGAGGTAGGGTTAATCTTAGTTTCCCTCTTCTGCTTCTTAGTAACTCACCAGGGTCGACCCTCTAAGTTTACATGTGATGAATGAGTACTTCCAACAGCACTGTAGTAGGTGCCTAATGTCAGGGGCTAATGAAAGAAATCTATGTGCCCCAACCTCTAGGGCTCTTTTTAAGAAAGTGTTGACAGAGTGACTTTGGTCTCTTCAACTTTAATGAGCTCTGACCAGATGCTAGAAGGTTAAGAACTCGGGAAATGTCTTCACTCCAGGCCAGCCAGTGCTGCCAAAATGGGCAGGAGGTTCCAGATTCCTAGGGACTCAGTCTCCAGGTATTTCTTTTCTGGTATTACTGCTGATGGTTTCTCTTGTGGAACTCAGCACACTGCCCTCCCCCTCCCCCTAGGTCTCTGGAGATTGTCAGAACACAAGCTGGTCCCACTCTGCTGCTGTGCCTAGGAAAAGAAAGATTGGAGGAGTTATGGACATGGCTTTAAGGGTTTTTTCATCATCTAAGGGTTCAATATTTAGAGCAATATTGATTCGATTTATCTAGTGTTGTAATGTTCTATTGGTTGCTAGGCAACAGAGTTCTTTCTTCTCTGTTGTCTGGGGAGCTCATGGGAGTTTGACTACCAAAGAGATTACTTTGTGTATATGAAACTAAATGGACCATAGGTGCCATACATAAGTGGAGGAATACTGTTTTACTAGGCAGTGTTAAGACCATGGTTCCTATCACATCTGGGTAATTGCAATTCAACCTCCAGAACAACAGGGCCATTCATATTCACATTCCCCTGCAAGGTACCCACTGAGAACAATTTAACACAAAGTTGTGCTGATGCATAAAGCCCTGTGTTGTATGCTTACTATTCCATACTCATAAAGTTCAAACCTGCACTGGGGCAAAGATGGATTTATTCCCCCTCACTCTGGTCCCCTCCAAATCCCACATTAATAACCAAAAATAGCAACCTGGGTTATAAAAGGCAAATTCTGATTTGCACTTAAGTCCTGGCATGGCAGGGTCTTTCCTCATTTATCTTATCCAATCTTCTCCTCAACTCACCCCAAAATTGCCTTCCCTTTTGGGAGGCTCTTTTATAAATCCTTTACCTTGATGTTCACTGTTTCTTTAAATCCCAAGTCAGAAGCAGCAGGCAACCGAGGTACTGTCAGCTTGGGCTATATGGTTCAGTGACTTGGCATTAAAGATGTTTATTTTGGAAATTGTGATGGCCTGACCTATTTTAGGATCTCTGCTTTAGCCATACCTCCCTCTCCCATTTTTCCAATTATAAGTGAAGGCAAGAGATTGTGGGAGGGTTGAGGAGGGGAAGAGGGAAGATCTGGAGCTCAGTGCTCAGGAGTTACATCTGAAGCTGCCCAAGCTGGCTGTAACATTTTCACCACTGCCATAAAGGCCATATGAAGCCCCACTAGAAAGGCTGGAATTCAGGGAGGGCTGTGTCCACTAAATTAGAAGAGATTCCAGAGGCACTTCTCTGCCCAGTTTCCTGGGTGTGGCCCCAGGAAACACAAACCGAAGGCTACATTCAGTATTGTTCAGCGTTTTCCTCTACGGAAAGACCTATTCAGGAAAGAAATAATCTCGTTCTTCCAAAGAGAAAAGCTATCTAGAGGAAGGGAAAGAAGAGTGGGAGGAGGGAGAAGTGAGTGTAGGCAAAGAGCCAACTACGCACATTTATGAACGGCAGGAATGTAAAACAGATGTTGGGCAGGAAAATAAAACACTGCCCTGGGAGCATCATCATCAGTCTCTGGAGAATAAAGTTTCTCAGATCCAGGCAAATAACACAGTAAGTCACTGAAAGCTGCATACTCATCATAACTAGCTCTAAGGAATGGCCCTTCTGGGTTGCCTGGTCCCAGGTCTCCACATCCTTTTTGTGGCTGTGCAGTAGCCAGTATTCTTCTGAATAGATGTTTTTATTCCGTCTCTTTAACTAGAAATGAGGTGTTCTCACCCACACCAGAGCTTTTCCCTGTAATGGAAAGCAGGAACAGAAAGACCTAGAGCTCCAAGAGGGTGGCTCCAGTGGAATGAGGGTTATAAGAAAGCAAAAGGTCCCAGGCCACTACATGGAGTTCTTAACAAAATAGTTGTAGCGCTCATGGAGCAAATGGTGATGACAAGGTCGGTGGTATAGGGCACCCATGGCAGATGCCGCTGTGTACAACTCAGGAAATCTTCAATAGCTATCAAGATTTTATATTTGAACCACCTGAGATCTGCCAAGAAAAAGAAAGGAAGTTAGAAGGTGTGGGGTCCCAGCACTGTGTGAGATAGAGGTCAGAGGTGAGAGGTCTCCTCCCACTGAGCTGGGGTGTAGGAAGCAAGTTCATTAGAGATAACAGAGCTCAGCTCTATCTGGGGCCCCAAGAATACAAAGGGCTAGGTGTGTCTTAAGAGAAATAAAATTAAGGAACAAGTGTGTACTGTGGTAAGTCACTAAAATTGAACATAGTGGTAAGTCCAGCCAGAAAATTGTTGCCTGAGAACTGAGCTCACAGAGCAAGACTTATAATAGATTATTTAAATCAACAACTTCTGTGACCTGTGAAATTTATTGACAAAATCAGAAATAGTCCTTTTTATAGTCACTCCTCTTTGCCTTTCTAAATCTTCTTTGAGAATTTCACATGGCAGGTAAGCGCTGTAATAGTTTGGGTCTCAAAATATTTTTTTAGGAAAGCAAGCTCAAAACCTCAACCTGTCAGATATTGTCTAAAGTTATTAGCCTGTCTGGTGTATGCCTTGCAGAGGCTGACTAGAAATTTGGCCAGGCATTTTTCCTCCTTCTCCGTACAATTCTTTTCTTTACCCAATGTGTTTTACTAAGACTGTGGTTTGCATTTTTATAATTAGAGCAGAAAAAGAGGGGAAGGAGGTGATTCATGTTCTTTCCCCATTCTTGGCAATGCTTTTACCTCTGGAATCTAGATTAACAATGCTATACATTGAGGACCTAGAAGGACTAGGGAAGAAGGGGGAGGAAGAGGAAGAAGAGGAATAAAGAAGGGGTTCACTGCAAATTATATTTCCAGTTCCCAGATCCAGAAAGTCATCGAAACTGAAATTGCTTCCTCCTCTATAATTCATATCTTTTTCTAAGTGGAATCAGGCTTAACAGAGGAATATTGTGCCTTAAAATTAATTAGGATAAATTCATTCCTTAATAAATCATACCATCGAGCATGAAAGAACTAAAGGGTACAAAGTATTAATGTGCTGATTAAAAGGAGTGATCATAGGAATGTCAGTTTATAGAAACTAATGCTGTGTCTAAACACACAGATGGCTTTGAAAGAAATCAACCCTTCTGATGATTGGATCACAACCAACCAGTTAGTAACTACTTGGTGGCTCGACTGAATTCAGCTATTTGAGAGTAACCCACACTGCCTTACATCCTCACTTTTGAACCAATTTGTTGGGTGTTATCTTCACTTGTCTGCCCAAGCTCAAACAGTGGGGTGGGTGACAGCTGCAAGTCTAAACCAAGCTAAGGAAATGAGTTGAAGGAGAGAGTTAACAGAAAGTGCAGCAGCCAAGAGAAGATCCAACAGGAGCTGCTGATCAAGAGCTAATTCCAGTTTAAGAGAGATACTGAACTGAACAGTGGAACTACCAGAGAGAAAACCAGGCAATTTTAGAAAATTCCTTTCTAAAATGTCACAGAAGCATAGTTTTTCCCAAGCACCAGAGCTCAGGATGCAACCCCAGAAAATAGAAAGAAGGAACCAGGAAGGCAATCTGATCTCTCCATGGGGCCACAGGTGGGGGTGTGTTGGCAAGATGAGATCCAATGGCATGCGAGCACTCTCTTCCACATGCAATGTCATTTCTATTTTCATAATCCAGAAATTTTCAAGAAGAGCACTCTTGATATACTGCTCAGCCAATCTTTTGTTAGTTCCAAGAGAAAGGCAGAGAAGTACAGGGAGAGCTGGCTGCTTATTCTAAACAACTGGGCTGGAGTTGGAATGACAAAAATATAGATATCCATTTCTAGCACCTCTCAATAGTAACAGAGCTCCAGGGAAAGACAGGAGGACCTGACTCATTTCTATTTAGTCAGAGAAGTTTTGATAAGAACCCCAGGAGATGCTTATCCCAAAATATCACTTGTCACATGAGCACATGGGCCCACCGATGCACCCTGGATGAGATGATGGGTGGTGCCAAGTTCTAAATCTCCTGTGGGGTTTCTCATGACAGGCTGCTCTTATGATTTAGGGTACCATCATGGCTCTGGTTTGATTCATCACTTGGTAATTCATCTTTCTCAGCAAGTTTATGGCTCCTGTTTTATAACACTCTTTCCCTTTCTCTCCTTTGAAGAAAGAAACAGATGATGAAAGCCAGACATTGGAAGAGAATTCTAGCTTATTTTTCTTGCCAGAATTAGCCCTCAATAAGAAGACACAAATAGGTTATCAGATCATTTTCAGGAAAGACTATGCATATTGACAAAACAATGGCCATTTACATTATTCATGGAGGCCTCCTCTCTCATGACCTAATCACCTTCCAAAGGCTGATACCATCACATTGGGGATTAAGTTTCAACACAGGAATTTGGGGGGTTGCAAATGCTCAGTCTGTACCAGAGGCCCTAGGTGTCATTGAACAGCCATGGCAACATATGAACAAGTGAATGGATTTTTCCACCTGAACATTTTAATTATTTAAAGGTAAACACATTTGGTTTTTTAAAGGAAAATTAAAATTTGATGTTTAAGTATATAGATTTATTAATATATTGAATCTCACATTTCTGTCCTAAAAATTATTATTGCTATTTTGAATTTTGTTACATATTTCCTGTTTTGGCATGTGTATTTTTACAATATTTTAAATAATATTAATTGTGTTTTTATGACAGAAGCAATGGATATGCATTATAGTGAGCTTAGAAAAATTATATTTCTGGCTATTATTTAAAAAATTATCTATTATACTATCCATCCAAAATAATTATGGTTCATAACTGGTTGAATTTTATGTATGTGTAGTGTACATATACAAAACTATGTAAATTAGGATCATCTAATAGAAAGGTAACATAGTAACATTTTGCCTTTTTCTGTGAATGGTCTACAACCTAGTTAGCCCTAATTATCCTTTAATGCCTATGTACCTAGTGGGAATTTATTAGAGAAAGAAAGCAAGAGGAAAACTAAAGTAAAATTTAGCTTCTGGAATTCAAAACTAAGGTCTGGCAGCAGATAGTATCTTGCGATCCCAAGCATTTTCTTAAAATCTCCCCAACTCCAACACATCCCAAACCAACTCTTTTTATCATTTAGATAATAGATCTTTATTTGAGAGGTCCAGATAGAAAAAGGAAACAAGAAATCCCATCCTCCAATGTAGGTATGCCGATTTCCCCGTCTTCAGCCAGAGGAGGGCAGGTACATAGTTAGATGAAGGTAGTACGGAGAGCAAAGGAGCCTGTCTTACTCCCTCTGGGCTGCTGTAACAAGAATACCATAAACTGGGTGCCTTATAAACAATAGAAATTTATTTCTCACAGTTCTAAAGGTTGAAAATGCAAGATCAAGATGCAAGAAGATTCAGTGTCTGGTGAGGGCTCACTTCCTTGTTCGTAGATGGCTATCTTCTCACTGTATCTTCACATGGTGGAAGGGACAAGGGAGCTTTCTGAGGCCTCATTCATAAGGGCACTAATTCTATTCATGAAGGCCTCCTCTCTCATGACCTAATCACCTTCCACAGGCCCCACTTCTTGATACCATTACATTTGGGATTAAGTTTTAACATAGAAATTTTGGGGGTTGCAAATGTTCAATCTATAGCAGAGGCCCTAGGCCTCATTTCTCATCTAAGACTCTGAAAAACACTTGCCTCCAAGGCTTCCCTTGCACCACCTTGGGGTGCAGTTGCATCAGTCAGACAGAGACACCAGCGTTTGGTTCTTCTCAGCTGTCCTGAGTTCTTGAATAGCACAGATACAAAGTAGAAAGCCAGATGTGCTGCCCAGGCATGTGGCAGAGCAAGGTGGGCCTGGTGCAGAGGCCACGGTGGACCTCCTACCCCACACTCACCCCACAGGCCAGCAGTCCAGATGGAGCATGGGGCAGAGCTCAGAGATCACTTTTAAACAAAGGATATCAAAGTGCTGACTTTTTTGAGCTTTAATATTGATTCATCTCTAAGTCAATTGCACAATGCCTTCAAAAAATCTTTTTTCTCACAAAGAGCAAACAGTTGGAAAATTTCCTAGATACCTACATTTCCTGGAATATTGTGCATCAACTTTCAATCATAAATGAAAAATTAGCCAGGTTTAAAATTTATAGATTTAAACAATTTTTCTGTAGAAACTGTAGATGTCATCTTTTGACATTTAATGTTAAAGAGTGGAAGTCTAAAACCAATCTGATTTTTTGTTATGGTAAAACTGATTTTTTCCTGCCTAGATATTTGCATAATTTTAAATGGCTCATTTTAATTCTTAGAATTTAAAAAATTCCAGAATATATGTGTGTTTGTGTTCCCTGTAATACAACGAGCTATTTTAATCTAAATTCAGACTTTTTTTTAGATTCATATCGATCCCTTCAATATGCTTTCAGTTTTTACATTTTGTTTCATTTGTTATTTTTTCCTCAAAAAACCCTCTGTAATTCTTAAGTTTTTTTTTTAATGTCTTCCAAATCTGTCTAATTCTGCTTCCTTTTATCTCTTAGTTCTTTGCCCCTGAACTCTGAGAGAGCGTCTTTGCTTTCCACATCACTGTGAATTATAATCCTGGCACTGCATATCACTTTCCTTGATTTTTCCTTTAACTTTTGGGGTTTTTTTATTTTATTTTATTTTATTTTTTTGTATCTCTTTCCATTAGACCCTTCGCCTTTTCCATTTCCTTCTTATGGTTTTGCTTCTTATTTCATCAAGGCCATGTCTTTTTGCAACTATTTTGATCATTGACGTTTCCTAAAATTTCTTTTTGCTCTTGCAGTAAATATTTCTAGAACTGTATTTCTCCATCGACTACACTGAGAGATGTTTGTCTTTCCTTATTCTGCAGCATGTTTCCAACTAGCCTATGTTCATGTTTATAATATTCTCATCTTGAAAACAGAAGAGTATAATTGGGCTTTCTCAATAGATTTAGTGTGAATTTCTTTGAGTTCTAGTCACAAACCCCACAAGTCCCAGAAGAGTCTCTACTTTGATCTAACACTAGATGAAATATTGGTTAGTACAGCTCTCAGCTCATCTTTTGGGATCTGATATGCATTTATCTGGTTCTAACTTTTTTGTTTTCTCTCATCTTCATAGCTTGGTACTGTGTAACATTGAGAAATAATAGAAAATATGATTATTATACAGTAAAAATTAGACTCAAAAGTTTTTAATGACAAATACAGTAGATATATATATAAGATATAAATGAGTTAAAAGTTCCTGAACAACAAGCAGCTCTCCTCCATTTGTTGATGCAGAGACTCGGGCTCCTTGCATTTCTACTCAACAGATAGATAGACAAAGAAGGAGAATAAGGAAAAGTCTTGGCCTGGAGCTAGCACAAATCATAGCTAGTCATGTTTCATTGGGAATAACTAATTTATGACCACAAATAGCTGCAAGGAACGCTGAAAGTGCAGTCTAGCTGATGGAAAAGAGAAGAACACTGATTGGCTGAACAAGTCTTTCACCATGTTTGAAACTAGAATCACCGGTGGATACTGCTATGTGGACTTTTTCTGCTTTCCCCTTTGTCATTATTGCTTCTCTTAGTTGCAAAAGACACGACCCTCAATATTCAACTGCTGTGACACCTCTGGCTTCTTCTCACTTTGGTTATTTTGAGTAAGATAGCCCACCCATCCCAGCCTCTGCCCCTAGAATACAAACTCTATAACCAAGCCAAACGGCCTTTGATCATGCTAGAAATTAATCAAAGAAAATAAAAAGGATAGGAGAAAATGGCCAAACATAAAACAATTCCTTTTCTTTAATTACTTGGGAATACTCTTAGATTTTCTCTGGCAATAAAGGAAAAACAAAGCAATCTCACTGAACTAATAGTGCAGTAGTTCTCAAAGTGTGGTCCTTGGGCCAACAGCATAAGCTTCAGGATTCAAATCTTCAGGATCCACTCTAGAACTCTGGGAAGGAGGTCTGACAATATGTGTTTTAATCACCTTTGGTTGATTCTGTTACATAATAAAGTGTGACAACTACTGTTCTGACTAAAGCTTGACTATGACCTAGGCCATAGCAATGCACACTATGTATGTCAACTGGTAAAACTTCATTTAGTTGTAAGCAAACACCTAAGAGGCATATCTAGAATTATAATCTTGCAAAAAAGTATAGAGCAATAACAGTAAAACTCATAGCTCTAGTCTGACTTATTGGGATAACTTAAAATTAAAGTCTTTATTAAGTAGGAAGCTTCTGTCACATGTAAATTGTTTCTTGTTTGTTTTCTTTGACACTTATTATCTAATACTCTATACTAGATCAAAATAACCATCAGTGATAAACACAAAGTCATAAAATACCTGATGTAGACGGGATCTCAGAGATTGTCAAGTCCACCCACCCATTTTAGAAATTGAAAACTGAGGTCCAGAATGAGTAAGTGGATCTTCCAAGACCAAACCACTGGTTGGAGGGAGAGCCAGAACTAGAACCCAAGCCTCCTGATTCCTGATCCAACCCTCCTTCTGCTAACATCATCTCATGCGATCATGTTTGTCAAGCCCTCTGAAACATAGAGTTTAAAAGTGGTCACATTATATTAATATTAAATCGGGTTCAGTTGATTTGAATTTCAAATCTTAAAGAGTCGAAGTTAAATGTATGTGCAAATTTGTTCTCTAAGCCCTGTCCAAATGCAAATAAAAAATGAATGAACAGATTGCCTTAGAATTATAAAACACTTTGGAACATTGATATTGATATTAAGAAATATAATGAAAAAGCATCATGCAGCAGCCCGAAATCTCCTTTTCATGGTTTCCTCTAAAATCTCTTTGGAATCATAGAAATCTGGGAAATGTCTACTAACTGTAGGCCAATAGACATGAATAGAGAAAGATAATATGTGGATTCCAGACACCTTATTTCACAAAGAGAAAAACTCAGGCATCATAAAAGGAGATGGGAAGCCACTCGGTCCCTCCTTCACTGTCTCTCCCAAGAAATTATAGCAGAAGCAACAAGAAAAGTGGACAATGCGAATACTACTGTAGAAAATGGTAGACAGCAGACTACCTTCCCTTTCCCCTGCTTCAGCCACACTTCATCATTCAACAGCCCTTCAGAGACTGCAGCTGCCAAAAATACACAAAACCGACCATGTCAGACATTCAGTTTGGGAACATAATAAGAGCCACACACTACTCCAGAACATTTTAGAGATTAAAAGCCAGTTAGGTAGCAATGAAATCGTGTCCCTAGTCACTGATAAATGGAGTTGGGTGTCCCTGGCTTTGTTTTATTGAGAGCCTACTGCCCAGAGTTTATTTGCCTCAGACAGGGTTGAAGTGGACATGGCAGTCCCATACACCCTGGAGGCCACTCCCATGAAGAGTTTTCCTTATAGTTTATTTTGCACTGAGATAGACTTCTCTCTGCCTCAACTTTGAATTGGGTCTTTAAATTGGGAATCTTCTTTTTTAAACAGATTTATTGACATATAATTCACCTACCATGCAGTTCATCCATTTAAAGTGTACAATGGAATGTTTTTTAGGGTATTTACAAATATGTTCAACCATCACCACAGTCAACTTTAGAACATTGTCATCAGCTGAAAAGAAACCTTGTACCCTTTATCTTCATGCTTCTCTCCTCCATCTCTCCCGGCCGTAAGAACCACTAATTTACTTTCTGTCTCTACAGATTTCCCTGTTCTGATATGAATGGAATTGTATAGAATGTGGTCCTTTAGCTTCTTTCATTTAATAATGTTTTTGAGGGTTAGCCAAAACCCTCAAAAACATGTTGTAGCATATATCAGTATATCGTTCGTTTTTATGGCTAAATAATATTCCATATGATGGATATATTACATGTTATTTATCTATTCATCAACTGATGAACATTAGGGTGTTTCCACCTTTTGGTTAGTATGGCCAACTAAACTGGGAATACTCTGAGGGAAAAGAAATTTTGTATAAAGGAGTTCACTTAATAACTGGCTACTTTTACGTTGTTTAGCAAACTAATTGAACAAATTTTGGGCATCTGCCACTTGCAAAACAGGTGGAAGCTACTTTAAGGCTGTAGTTCTTAAGAATATTTACAATAATAGTAATAAAACTATCTCTTAAAAATTCTTTGATATTATCTTAGGTAATCCTTGTAAGGATATACTATGAACCTGATATTACTAGTCTCATTTTACAAAGACACAAGTTCTGAGGATTCAGGATCAGCCATCTAGTGAGAAAAAGACAGATTGAAGAACTTCTAGTCCAGTCTCTTGTTAAGGTGTGTTTTTGTCTAATTTTGGTAAGGAAAAAAATCCTCCTAGAAACATTTTCCCATAATAGATGAGTCTTCTGCAGCCCCAGGTTCTGAATCAGATGGGCACATTTTTCCTCTTCTAAGTTCTAATAGCCCTTTTTATCTTTTTAAAATATATCACCTTTTGCCTTTTATCATCATATTTTTGTTAAGTGTTATCCCCTTCAATAACTATTCACAGCAGAAAGATGGGACCAGAGTCTTCTGAGATATCTGCTAGCCATAAAGGTTCTGTGGCATTCCTTTGTGATGTAGAAAGATTCCATTATTAATACAATGTTTATGATTTTCTTATCAGTGACTCCCTTTCTTTGAGGCTAGGCAAACCCAAATATTGGCCATGTGGGTGCATGTTAGATGGATCTGGAACTACTGGAAGCCAGGTGTCTAAACAAGTCAACACCCAGGAGGGTCATATGTTTGCTAAAGGAGAAAGGGAGCCTCGGAGGTAGAAAATGAGTAAAATCAGGAGCCAAAGATCTCAGACAGAGGTTGGAAGAGGAGAGAAATGTGGAATGAGTCCGAGGGGTTCATGACAAGAACTGTGGATGAATCAAGGTACCTGATGGCTTTTTTATGTTGTATTCCTACTTCCTGGTAAATGGTAGAGTTGTCCAGCTGAAGGAAAAAGGGCACAACTGAACACACTGAGCTGTCAATCAGTCTATTTTTCATATTTTTTCCTAAGGGCATCAGTATTATCATCTTTAGTGCAGAATTGCCACCTTGCAGGCTACGAATAAATGAACACAACCTAGTTGTTCATCAGTTGGGACAATGGTAAACTATGGTAAATCCAAAGAGTGGGCTATTATTAGTTCTTTAAATGGTCATAAAGAGTTATATATTTCTCTGGGAAGATATTAATGATATAGTGTTGAGTAAAAACAGGGTTATAAAATACCATGAATATCATGCCATTTACGTAAAATTGTGCATGTATATGTATGTGTTGGAAGTATAATTTTATGTCTCCTGGTATAACGGGACATGGAGACCTTTTGCATCTTGAAAGTGTATTTACCAAAGTTAAAATACTTTCAGGATAAGTGGATTGTTCAATGATTTTTCTTTTCTTTTAGCTCTTTTCTATTTTACCACTATCCTTAGCAAATGCTCAAAATTCATAAAATAATCTGCTTTAAAATAATACTATTTACGTATTGGGCACCCGCCTGTCACTGGTTACATGAATTGTCTCATTGGAACTTCACAGCAATTCATGGAAGTATAATGTTATTATCTCTTTTTTAATAAAGCAACTAAGATTTAGAAATGTTAAGAACTTGGCCCAAGGTTGCACAGCAAAAAAATGGCAGAACTCAGACAGTAGTTTAGGACTGTCTACTCTATAGTAAGTATACTCAATCGCTACACTGCACCACTATGAAAAAAGCAAAAATCACAGACCTTATCCAGTAAGAACTGTGACCAACATTGATCATCATTGCCCATGTTATTTATTCTCCAAAGTCATATTAAGCAGATCATTATGAACTCAGATTTAGCCTTTGACAAGAAATATTCAGAACTCAAAAGCTATTCAAAACTGAATTACTCAATCCTCTTTTTATACAAATATCAGACACCGAAGTGGTTTTAAAACTTATCTGTAAGTTCCTGACACTTTGACCATAGAGGGGCAATATCTGTGCCCCTATCCTTGAATCTGGGCTGGTTTTAAAGACATAACTAATAGAAGCCAGTGAAAATGATGCTTCATGAATTCCAAGGCTTCTACCACGTTCACTGGGATACTCCCTTTTGAGCCCTGACCCACCTAGGGCCACCCTGCTTGAGGAAGCTCAGGCCAAGTGGAGTTGCTCTAGTTGGCAGCCCTGCTGAGAACCCAGCTAACTGCCAGCATCAACCATCAGACACTCGAGTGAAGACATCTTTGGGTAACTCTAGCATCCAGTTGACAAATCATCCCCAGCTACTGAGTCTTCCCAGCTAATACACAGACACCATGGGTCAGAGATAAGCCATCCCTATCTAATTTATGACCTACAGAATTCATTCATGTATTAAATGATTATTTTATACCACCAAGCTGTGGTGCGTTTCATTATGTGACAATAGTAACCAGAACAAATCTCAGCTCCAACTCTAGCTCATTCCTTTAATAGCTATCCATTTTACTAAATTCTTACTAGTTGGATTTGAGCCTTGGAAGTTATTTGAATGGGGGTTATTGGCTCTGACCTCTTTTTCCATACAGCTAGGACAAGCTGCAAGCTCTGAGAAGGCAGGAATGAGTTTGTCATGTTGACAATTGTATATTAACATTAGCCAGCCACAGTGCATGGAGCATATGAGTAGGCAATTTCAGTTATCTATCACGTTATTGTGATAGCCAAGACTTAATGGCTTCACATGGACGTTGGCAAATTATAGTCCATAGGCAAATTTGGCCTGCTATATCTTTTTGTAAATAAAGTTTTATGGGAACACAGCCACTGTCATTTATTTACATATTGTCTACAGCTGCCTTCACTTTGCAGTGGCAGACTTGAGTAGTTGCAACAGACTAAAAAGCCCTCCCACAAAACTTAAAATATTTGCTATCTGACCCTTTACAGAAAAAGTTTACCAGCCTTTGTCTTAACACAATGATGATTTATTATTTCTTCAAATTCTGTTATTGTCTGGGCTCAGCTGAGCAGGGATTTTTTTTACCTCTACATGGTCACAGATGAGATCACATTCATCAGAGAGGTTGCTAATGCTAGAACATTCAAGACAGTCAGCTCACATATCTGGGGACTTAGTACTATCAGCTGGGGCATCTCAAATTTCCTCTATGCAGCCTCTCACTCTGGACTCTCTTTTATTAGTTCATCCCAAGTTTCTTTATGGAAACTTCTAAGAGAAAGAGCAAACATAGAAACTACAAAGCTTCTTAAGATCTAAGCCCAGAACTTACACACCATCAACTCCACTGCATTCTATTGGTCAGAGCAAGTCACAAGTCAGTCAACATTGAAGGAGAGAGAACTCTCCATTCATGGTTGGAAGGGTAGCAGAGAGTGCAGAAATGGTTGATGGCCATCTTCAGAGGTTATCTACCACATAAAGCATACAGTAAATACTTTCTGAATGAATATAGGAGGGCTCACAAAGGCATAAAAGTAGTAAGAAAAGTGAGCAAGTAAAAGGTAATGCCTTGAAAGATATATCCGAACTTATTTATATAGGGAGGCAAGGTCTCCACGAACTGACAGCACTAAGAGAGCTAAAGAAAAGCACAGATTACAGCTGAGCATAGGAAGAAAGTGAGAGAAATCAGGAACATAGACAGTGAAGTCACTTGGGTATAGGAACCTACAGGGCTGAGATGGAGGGGACATCAGATACTGGATCTACACAGCAGAGATACCAGATCTTCTCAGAGCAACTGTGAGAATCAGACTTCATGGGTCAATGTCAGCAAGATTTAGCAGTGACTGATGGGGAGGCAAAGCAATGTACTTTGTATCTGCAAAATCTGGATCAATGTATTGGACGGCCTTCTGTTGTAGGGTTCATGTGTCAAACCAGATTGAGGACCTCAGTGGATATAGCTCCTCAGGATTGTGAGATCTGTCATAACAGCACCTGACAAAAATGATACAAACAACTTACTAGGTTCGGAAGAAATTTTTGCAACCCAAGGAAAAAACATGATATCATCATTAACAACAAAAAAGCATTACCTTCCAATGTTATATGTAAGTTACAAATAACAGAGCCAGCAACTAGCAGGTAAAGTGATTGTAAAATGATGACCCAGGTTCATTATTTCACTTAATGCTGTGAAGTTAAAATTTCACACATTTCACAAAAGAGAAAACTGAGACTTGAGATTAAAGAACTCTCCCACTTCCATGCGGTCAACATGTGAAACAAGTAGGATTTGTACCCAATTCTGCCTGAGCCTAAAACAGTCATGTTGCTCCCCTGTGGAATATAAGAATTACCATATAAGGAAAAGGTAAAAATAGGAGGCTTCATTTGCCTAGACAAGTGTGTCTCATAACACGTCCTGTGTAATGTTAGTACCTTGCTATTACCCTCAAAGATGATGACCCCTAAGTAAAAAGTGTGAGAGCCGATGTATGATAGAGCCCTGTTCTTGAAGTCACATGAGTATTTGTATATTTAAATAGAAATCTGTTTGGAATCCAAACCCTTTTTTCACATACCGTTCACTTATATCCTAAATAACTAGTGTTCTAAGGAACACACTTAGGGAACGTTCTATCTAGGACAATAAAACATTGAGAGAACACTATTTTTATAATCTCGTTAAATATGTAACCATTGAGAACACATTTTTGGCAACCACTAGAATCTGGAGTACCAAATAAAGGTTGAAGCAGTTACAGATACAATCTTGCATTGAGTGTTCACTGCTGTGGCATCTTATAGAGATTCAGAACCGTTTTAACCCAGCTAACCTGGCCTGTCACAACTGGCTATAGGTTCACTTCTGTTTCTAGTCTGCAGAAGATACCTGGAAAAGCCAGCCTCTTTCTATCTCATCATGTTTACATAATCCCAGTAACTCAGTACTGAGGTGGCAATTACTTGCGCATTGTCGGTGGAAACATAAAATGGTGCAGCTGTTACGGAAAATAATATGGAGTTTCTTCAAAAATAAAAATAGAATTGCCATAAGATCTAGTAATTCCACTTCTGGGTATATGTCCAAAAGATTTGAAAGCAGGGTCTCAAAGAGATATTTATAAATATCATTTTCACAACAGCATTATTCACAGTAGTCAAAAGATGAAAGCAACCCATGTATACATCAACAGATAAATAGATAAAGTGAAGCATACACGTACAATGGAATATTATTCGACCTTAAAAAGAAAGGAAATTCTGACATATGATACAACACAGATGAACCTTGAAGACGTTATGTTCAGTGAAATAAGCCACACAAAAAGTCAACTACTGTATGATTCCACTTATATGAGGTACCTAGAGCAGTCAAATTCATATAAACAGAAAACAGAATGGTGATTTCCAGGGGCCAGTGGGGAGAAGGAAAGAGGAAGTTATTGATTAATGGGTTGAATTTCAGTGTGCAAATGAAGGAAAGTTCTGGAGATGGATGCTGGTGATGGGTGTACAGCAATGTGAGTGCACTTAATACTACTGAACTTGCACTTAAAAACAGTAAAGATGGTATATTTTATTTTATGTATATTGTGGTGGTGGATAGACAGTTTTCTGTTTTGCTCCTAACACAGAGAAAGGGGGTCTTTTAACACAGAAGCTGAGCACAGACCCTGGCACTGACTGCTCCCTTTCCCCAGCACTCCTGGGTTGAGTCACATAAGGGCAGAGCAAACCCTCTGCAATCCTGGGAGCTGCTGCTCTCCCAGAGGGAGGAGGTGGGGCGTCCTGGGGAATCACAGCTGCAGCTGGTTAATCACCTGTCACCTAATCCTTCCTTCACCTCAGTCCAGAAGCTAGGGTCTCACACGTCTAACTTACCACTGGCCCTGTGGTTCGCCTCATCCTGAAAAGAGGAGCAGGCGGCAGTTTTCGGACTGAACAAAAGAACCAGTTTAAACTACAACAAAGAATTGCTTCAAACCTAATGAAAATCGGGTACTGAAAGAAATAAAAAGCCTTGTCTCTCCTTTCTGTTTCCCTTTTTGTGGGGAGGGTAAGTGGGGACTCACGAGACCTGGCTCTCAAGGAATGGTCATCCTCCATCAAGGGCTCTGTATTCACTTGTCTCTGGGATGATAACAGGTCCTCGAAGCATCTTAGACCCCATACAGTTTGTATTAAGCCCCCTCATCCTCTTTACTGCCACTTGTTTGTCATTTCCTCATAACTCCTTCCTCTTCAGACTACACTGAAAGCAAAAAACATTTCTGAAGCTGTGGTGAGACAAAGTCATCATAGTGACCACAAAGTGTCATTTTACCATTGTGGATTTGGAAAGAAGAAAGATAATTTTAGTGAAATTGTATCGAAACAAGGAAGCTCATGCATTTGCTAATAGCATTTTGCATTGGTGCAACTACTCTCGAAAACATGTCAGTGTGCATCAAGAGTAATGCAAATAAAAATGCCTTTTAACCCAGTAATTCCCCTTAAGAGATTTGTTTTTTTTTTTTAAAAAAAAAAAAACTAAGAAAAAATGCATTGAGAGAAAAACTACATGCATTGGAATAAATATTTCAGGATTATGTCCAATACTGTGAGATTTGCAAGCAATCTAAATATCTAGTAATATGGGAATAGCTAAATAAACTATGAGAAATCAGCCTGTTGATATATTTTATACCCATTAAAAGTAATTATGAAGAACATATGACATTATAGAAATATTCTAGTAAAGCATTAATTAAAGACTGCAGGATTTACATTTATGTGTATACTTGGATTGTATGTATATAAAATATATGAATAGAGACCAACTGGGACATATTTAAAGCAAAATTGTTGCCACAGTAGAGTGTTACAATTATCAGTGACTTTTTTCCTTTATAAAATATTTTTATAACTTTCAAATTAAACATTATTATCAGAATTACTTAAGAGCTAAGAAGCACCACCAAATTTATTATAATTTTTCATCACAAACTCCAATTTTCAGAGGTTTATAACCCAAATCTTTCCATACATATGGGTGGGAGAGAGAGAGAGAGAGAGAGAGAGAGAGAGAGAGAGAGAGCACGAGAACTAGCAAATACATGCTTTGAAAGATTGATATTTCAAATACCACATCTGAGACTGAGCCAGACACTGCAAGGAAGCACAAAAATGTAACAGTGTGACACTAGGGAAACAGTTTGGTGAGTCTTCAATAAAGTTACCACAGAATTACCATATAATACAGCAACTCCACTCCTAGGTATAGACCCAAAAGAACTGAAAACAGTCGTTTTACTCTTGTGGAATTTCAAAGAATTCAAATGAAAACTTGTATATACATGTTAATAGCAGCAATATTCACCATAGCCAAAAGGTGGAAACACCCCAATGTCGTTAACTGATGAATGGATACACAAAACGTGGTCTAGTCATACAAAGGAAGATTTTTCAGCTGTGAAAAGGAATGAAGTACTGATACATGGACCAACATAGATGAGCCTTGAAAACATTATGCTAAGTGAAAGAAAGATACGAAAGGCCACATATTATGATTCCATTTATATGAAATATCCAAAATAGGCAAATCCATAGATTAGATGAAAACCAGGTTAGTGGTTGCCAGGGACTGGAAAAAGATAGGAATTAAGTGTGACTGTTTAACAGGTATATGGTTTCCTTTAAGGGTGATGAAAATGTTTTGGAACTAGTTAGAAATGATAGTTGAACAACATCATGAATGTACTAAATGCCACTACAGATACACTTTACAATGGCTAAAATGATTAAATTTGTGTTATATGTATTCTATCACAATTATTTATAAGTACACTACTGACTTGGTGCCCTCAAGGAGTTCACGACCCCACAGCCAGGAGGTAGGCATCCAGGCTGAAAGATGAAAGAAGTTGCTATGGTTGTATCCATAATGCCCAGACAATGTTTGGCAAATCATAGGGACCAGCTAAGAGTTTGTGGAAAGATAGACTGCAGGGGGAAAGATGAGAAGAAAGGGAGGATGGGAGGAGGAAGAGTGGGGGGGGGGGAGATGGAGGGAGAGGGAGGGGGAAGAAAGGGGGAGGGAGGAGGAAGGGAAAGTGAGAGAGGGGAGCCTGGCATGTATATTTATTGAATTAAATACCATATACAAAAATGTATCCTGGAGCCACATATTCCTTCCGAATAGTTTCAAGGTTGTATTCACATCTCCTTCTTAAAGAATGCCCTCGTTAAAATCCTAACATGCTGCAGCCATACTCTGCTCCTGGAAATGCTGGCCACTGGAATTGAATAGATAAGTTGTTTCTCCCAGAGACATGCAAAACAATTATAAAAAGCAACTGTCAGTTCTAGTCCATGAGGAGTATAAGGGACATATTTTTTAAAAGAATTTATGCTTTTAGACAGTAATAATAAACTAGAAATACTACTACATGATTGAATAAAATAATTTAGATTACAATACTTGGCAGAGAGCCTGGCTTATAGATGTTGAATAACTGTGTATCAAACCTTCGCTAATATGAAAATCAAGAAAGCAGGCTTGTATATGCAGCTAAGCTGAGATGTGTGACTTTAAACAATCACTAACCCACTCCCTGACTCCGTTTTGTCCACCCATGAATACAGGCTGCTCTTCCAGATAACCTTTAGTATCCTTTTTAGCCTTCATACATAGCATAGCATATTGGTTAGTAACACTGTCTCTGAAATCTGATTCCAGCCCCGACTTCTCCCAGAAACTCCAGGCCTTCACTTAGTGGCCAAATGAGTGTCTCAAAATTAACATGGTCAAATGAAACTCTTGACTGCCCTGCCAGCCTGCTCCTCCCACTAGTCCCATCTCCATAAATGGTACCCAGTTGCTCAAACCAAAAATCTAATAGTCCTCTGAATTTTCTATCTTTCTCTCTTTATCTCAGCCTTCTCATCCATCATCGGGATATCCACGCACATCTTGACTACCTGAAATTCATTCTCCATACTGAAGTCAGAATGTTCTTTTAAAACTTAAACCTGATTGCATCACTCCCTCGCTTCCACAGCTTACTATTGCACGTCCGATAAAATCCAAACTCCTAACAGCACTACAGGCCCTTCGTGACCCTGCCTCTGCCACCTCTTGCACCTCATTTCCACCCTGCCCCACCTCAGCCTGTATTGATCAAGCACATGAGCCTAGCTCTCTCCTTCATCTGGGTCTTTGCAATAGTCATTCTCGCTCCCTAGATGCTCCCCATCTTCTTGGCTCCTCCACAGCTTACTGATCCCAACCTAAATATTACCACCTCCATGAGTACTTTCATCACCTACCCAAAATAAATGACTTTATCAAATCATTCTATTTGAAATATCAGCATAAAACTTAAATTTTTTTCTTAGATTATTATTTGATTATTTTTCCTTGAGTTATTTATTGGTATATTAGTCAAGGGTCTCCAGAGAAATAGAACCAATAGGATTATATATATATATATTATATATACATATATATATAAAATATATAATATATATATCTAATAAGATTATATATATATAATAGATATCCAATAGGAGTGTGTGTGTGTGTGTGTGTGTGTGTGTGTGTGTGTGTACTATATGTAAAATCCTATTGGTTCTACTATGTTTATACGAAGAGAGAAAGAGATTGATTTACTATAAGGAAATGGCTCATGACTACAGAAGCTGATAAATTTCAGTGTGATCCAGTACAAGTCCAAAGGCCCAGGAACCAGGGGAGCCAATGATGTAAACTCCAGACTGAGAGCAAGAGAAGATGAGGTACAATGTCTCAGCTCAAGCAGTGAGGCAGGAAAAAAAAAAAGCAAAACTACTCTTTCCTCTGACATTTATTTTGCTCACACCTCAACAGATTGGATGATACCCACCTGCAGTGAGGAGGACCATCTACTTTACTGAGTCACCCGATTCAAATTCTAATGTCATCCAGAAGCACTATCACAGACACACCCAGAAATGTACTTAATCTGAGCACCTCATGGCCAGTCGAGTTGACACAAAAAATTAATAATCACGATTGTATTTTTATCCCTTTCTTTGAGAGAACTTTAAGA
Source organism: Rousettus aegyptiacus (assembly GCF_014176215.1). Lineage (NCBI taxonomy): Eukaryota > Metazoa > Chordata > Mammalia > Chiroptera > Pteropodidae > Rousettus > Rousettus aegyptiacus. The sequence continues at coordinate 24,214,717 of NW_023416311.1, read as the reverse complement.
CCCAAGAGCAAGAATTTTGTTTTATATTATTGGCTTCTATATCTCCAACTCCTAGGATCCTGCCTGAGGTATACTAAATGTAACAGTTATCTATTGCTGTGTAGCAAACTACCCTAAAGCTCAGTAGCATAAAATGACAAGAAACATTAATTACCTCAAACAGTTTCTGTGAGCTGGGAATTTGGAAGCAGCTCAGCTGAATGGTTTTGGTTTAAGGTCCCTCATGAGATTGCAGCCAAGATGTCAAGCAGAGCTGCAATCATCTGAAGGTTTGACTACAGCCTTCTAAGATGGCTCATCATCACAGCTGGTGGCAGGAGACCTGATCCTAGAGAGAGCGAAGCAGAAGCCACAATTTCTTTTATAATGTAGAGTTGGAAGTTACACACTGTTATTTCTACAATAACATCTATAACATCTTGGTTTTATAGGTTAGTTCTCTTCTCTGTGAGGACGGATTAACTCCTGATGAATACTAAGGGCAAGGATCATTGGGGGCCATCCTGAAAGCTGGCTAAAACACTAGTGTTTAATTAATTAATACAGATTGACAAATAAAATCATGATCAAATAGTAAAAAAAGTCCAACTGCAGTATTTAAATTCCAGATCTGACACTTAAGTGTTGTGTGGTTTGGGCAAATAATTAAACTTCTCTAAGCCTCTGTTTCTACAACTATAAAATAAGATGGTTATAAGTATTAAATTATTTTCAGTGTAAAATAATTTACACTGAAACTTAACATGGTGGAGCTCAATAAATGTCAAGTGCATTAAGTGCTCAATAAATGTTGGCTATTTTTTTTATTATTGTTACTATTAATTCTTGGCCATAAGACTTCTCATTAATACTCTTTATAAGGGTTTGTCCTTCAAGGAGAGAGAAACTCCCTCATTAAAAAAAATGTTCAAATTATCTTACCTATGCTAGAAAAATTCAAAACATTTTCAGGACTGTCCTGGAAGCAAGATAATTGGCAACAGATTATTTTAAGATTTGTTGAAAGGAGAATAACAAGGCCACCGGATAAAACTTGTTTTGGGGAAAATTGGATCAAGATGGCAGCTGAGCAGGTGCTTTAGTCACTCCTCCTACCCCAGAAAAAAAAAACAAAAACAGGAAATTAACACTATTGCTAGAATATAAGAAAGCGTGCCATCAATATGTAGAAAGCTTCAGTAATTCATAAAAGAGAGAAAGCAACATGGGTGCAGTTATACGTTGTTGGCGATGTCATATTACAAGAACTTGAGAGCATTGGATGCGTGTATAAAAAAATTTTGACATGCATGTTACTTAAACTGTTCCAATTCTAAGAATCTATCTTAAAGATACATATTCAAACATTCGCTGAAGAATTACCTGTGTTTGTATATGAGTATATTTACCAAAATATTATCTTATAATTACAAAAAAAAATTAGAAACAAGGAATCTATGACTGGTTATCATTAAACAAATTATGAAACGCTATGCAGACATAAAAAATTAGAAGGAAGCCTCATATGTACTGACATGGAAAGTCATTTAAAACATATTTTTTCTTATTTTTTTTAAAATATTTAACATTAGGTGAAAGGAGCAAGTTACAGAACAGTGAGCAAAGTGTATAATGCACTGTTATAAAAATAGTTAAGTACTTATGATTAAGCATAATACATATGTGTATGCATATGTGAGTGTAAACACATAGAAAAAAATCAGAAACTTACAAATTAACCTGTTAATAGAGGTGTAGCAGTCATAGTCCTGACAGGAATCAGAAATCACAAAAGTTATTTCTTTTTTCTTTTAACAATTTTTTTTATTTTTCAATTAAAGTTGGCATACAATATTATATTAGTTTCAGTTATACAACATAGTGATTAAACATTTATATAACTTATGGAGCAATCACCTTGATAAATCTAGTACCCATTTGATGCCATGCATAATTATTATAATATTATTGTCTATATTACAAAAGTTATTTCAACACAGATAATTTAATAAAAAGAAATTATTAACTAAGAATAGAGTTGTTAACTAGGTAGCTGAAAGTTATCACAAAAGGAGCACCTACAGGAAGTAGCTATACCTCTATGGCTGGAGGGACAAAAAGAAAAGACTGAAATTATCGAAATTTGGAGACTTTAGAGAAAAAGGCATGGGTTCCAAACCTCTGAGAAGAGGATAATGGTCAGCTGATGATAGTAGCTATGAGGGGAAATGATGAGGCTTAAATACAAGAGCTGAGAAACTGCAAACTGGATTAAGTTACTATCACAGAAAGAAATCATCACTGCTAGGGTGGCACTAATAAGACCAGGAAGTCCACAAGAAACAGACAGGAAGTTACAGGAAGCAGACAGGAAGTCTTTTGTCCACAGGAAGTAATTCTCTACTTCCTCCCCCCCTTTTCAGTCTCCTTCTAGCCCTCCTTTGGCAGAGCCTAACAAAGCCAAATGTGGTTTTCAGAGTCTCTGCTTCAAGAGCACGAAGCAGACTAAATACTGGAGTCAATGACTCCATGCAAAGAGTCAGATTTCCAGTGGTGAAAACTCTTCCTGAGATCATGGTAACAAGGTTTTGAGACTCCAGGCAGATGCATTTGCAAAGTCTCTGAGCTGTAATGAGCAAATACTTTCAATAACAATCAAATGCCTCTGAATCCATGGACCACTCACTATTCAGAAGCAAAGTAGGGCTGGAAGCTAGTAATTCAATTACTAGAGGTAGCACTTCTCAACTCAAAACAGCATATATTTCCATTTATGTGGAGCAGGAAGAGTCTTTTATGTTTAATTTTTATCAAGCTGTGAAATGAGGTTTTAGCTGTGGGTGTCTCATTGATGGCAGCCGTGCTCAGGAGGCTCTGTCTCTCTAGTGTCTTTAAGATTATGCCCCTGCAGTGTCCCCCATAGGCAAGCACACACAAGATAGCAACTTTTTCCTTAAAAGTTTCCCAGGGAGTTTTTCTTTCCTCACAATTTGTTTTTCAATTTCATTCAATCTATTATCCCAGAAAGCCCCATTCAGTATCAGGATCAGTTGCTCACCAAAAGCATTTCTAAACCAATAAAACCTTCAGGGCAGCCAATGGGACTTTTTAGTACTAAAGGCTATTGGACTTTACAGTTAGTGTGTGTGTGTGTGTGTGTGTGTGTGTGTGTATGTGTGTGTGAGAGAGAGAGAGAGAGAAGAGGGTTTATAGTTTTGCTTTTCCAAGACACCCAAAAAAGCCAACTAGGACTTAAAAAAATAAAATAAAACAACTCTTTCAAATTTCCCTTAAAGCAAAAGCTGATATCCATCAAAATCATCATTCTAGGAGTCAGCACCTTGAGTTTCAGTCAAGAGTTATGTCCATCTGCTTTTCTGGAAAGCAGGATCGTCCTCCACACCACCAAGAACAGAACCAATGAAGAATGAAGAATGGCAGGAGTGGAACGGGCTCTGTTGGCTCTTCCAGAGACCCTTTTTGGTCTGAGTTTTGTAAACTGACATCCAGAGGAGTGGAATAATCTGCCCAGGGTCACACAGATGCTTAGAGGCTGAGCTGGGCCTAGAACCCAGGTCTCCTAGTTTCCTGGTCAGTGCTGTGTCATCATCCCACAGTGCTTTTCTATACCAGTCAATATGTATATAACAAGAAGGAGAACATGAAATGTTCACCAGGAGTTCCTTAGGATCAGCAGGCTATGTGTTAGGAATGGTTGATGATCCGTTTAGAATAGTGTTTAAAATCCAAAAGGTAAATTCAATGAATTAGAGATAATTTCCCAACTATCTTCAAAGAATGAGTCCTGTTAAATGGTGATTTGCTGACTTTCTTCTTGAGTATGGAATGCAGTTCAGGATCAAGAACTGTGATAGAATAGCTCTTCTTTAAGGGTGGTCAGAAAAGTAAAATTCAGATTAGAGGGTCATAATCATGGGGTAAGGGAAAGAAACTAGTAAAACTGCATTATTTGTGGAAAAATTAGGGGTGGGGTTTATTAGCAGCTTTTCCAGAGGTGGACTATGGGGGGGAGGGGAATGTCTAAGAAAGATTTTTAGATTATTGGCTGAGTTGCATGTGATTTCTGTTCCTATGTTAGAGCTATGTTATCTGGAAAAAACAAGTAAACCCCAAAACCTTAGTGCTAAACATAATTTCTCACTTATGTAACATTCTAATGCAGATGTTCCTAGTTGGTGGATTACTTTTATCTGTATAGTTCATTCTAGGACTCAGTCTCCTTCTACCTTATGGGTCTGCCACCCCCTAAGGCCTGAGTTTTCTGCTACCAGCTGGTAGAAAGTGAACAAAACATTGGAAAAGGCACACCCGCTTCTTAAAAATTCATGCTCAGAAATGATACATGTCACTTTCACTCATGTTCCATTGGAAAAAACAAGCCTCGTGGACCTCCTGCACGCAGAGGTGCTTGTAAAGAACATGTCCCTATGTAGCACCTGCCAGCTATGAAAATGAGACCAAATTTTGCTGTATAGCTAGATATCGCTGTAGTATCCCCTCCCCCATTCCATCAACAAAAATCTTCGCTGAAGTCTATATCGCTTCTTAAATGTCTGAAAGGTTGGATTATTTGCAGAGAACTTGTAATTTGGTGACTGGGGTATGGTGGGAAAATCAGCTTGTCCAAGGGAACCAGGAACAAAGCAATAGTTGACATCTGGCTTATACATATATGCAGAGCACAGCCACTAGGCACATCTGTGTATTTATGTTTATAGCAGCTCTTCCAGATGCACTCAAACTCGAATTGAGAGTCTGGCAATATCTGGAACTGGTTCACTGGGCCACCCTTCCATATACATGAGTTTCCATATGGTTGTGTAGAGGATTCAAGTTGTAATTTTGACAGAAGAAGGAGGGAGAAACTTTGTTCAAGTTCTGTGGAGAAGTAAGGGAAAAGAGAATAATGAAGAGGATGATATGGGAATTGTCTCTACCAGGCTATGTGGACGAGTTTTTAACCCCTAGAAACAGAGGACATAGGACCAGAGCAGAAGATGTTGTTTCCATAAAGATTGTGTTTTGAAAACATGTGGTAGGACTGCACTTCCTAAATCCTTTGTTTGAGTGGAGCTATGTGGCTAGTTTTGGCCAGTGAACTGGGAGTAGAAGTGATCTATATCAATTTCAGGCTAAGCATTTAATTTCTGTGAAGACTCGCCCAGGCCCTCTTTCCTTCTGCCACAGCAACCTGCAATATTCAGATGGTAGCTGCTCCATCCGTGTGGGCCCTTGCCTGATTATAATGAATGGAGCACCACTACTGAGCTGTTATGGACATGTAGTGAGAGAGCAATTAAGCTTTATTGTTTGGGCCTCTTGGATTTGTGGGCTGCTTGTTATTGCAGCATAAATGAACCTAACTTGACTAATACAAAGGTCGTTGTGAGAGTACAGTATGAATATGTACTGTTTTAACAGCTGAAGGCAAAGTACAATATGGAGTAAATAAATGAGCACTCTCTCCATTTTCACAACAAAATACAGCAAGGACAGCAACTCTTCAGCAGCAATAAAACAGCAGCAGAGCACAACACTCCTAGCAGAATGGGAAAAAAAAGTCAAGAAACAGATAAAACAGTCATCTTTGAACAGGAAAGTGTGACCAAGACATCACTACTACTAGTTGAGTGCATTGCCTTAGACACCTCTACAGCTGCTTCCATGCATCAATTCTATTTAATCCTTATCTTTTTCACTTATTTCTAGAGGCAGAGACCTGAGAGAGCACATTCAATTGACTGAGCAGAGGCCACATGCCACATGCCACAACATGACCACCAAGAGGTTAAGATAGAGAGTCCCCATTTTCTATAGACAGTGCACTTCAATCCTCTAAAATCACACTCAGTGAAAGAGTTCTCTAAGACAGGAAATGGGGCTGGATACTAGAAAGCAAAAAATAAAGATGATAAATATCTCTACAAAAGGATAACAGGTTTCCTTTGACTTTGACCATGCCTGCCTACTATCCTGCTCTATTTTTTCATAGTTGGAATTCAGTTTCAGATTCCCCTATCATAGAGTTTTTCTATAACAGCCTCTATGATTGAAATGAGAATTCTATATTCACAATCTAATGAAGTAACAACACAAGAGAGCTCTCAACCAAGAGTTTTATGACTCACCTTAAGAGAATTTTGTGAGATGCCCATTTAGATACAATTATGCCAACAGGTAAGTAAATACTTTCTTTGCTATGAGGTGGGTGTTCTGTGTATCACTCTACCCTCAATGCCTCCAACAGCAGGCCAAGAAAATTCCAACAAGTTAACTTCCTAAGCCCTGGATTTTTGCACCTGCTAAGAGAGGTTAACAATCCCTGTCTGATAGGGTTGTTATGAGAAGTAAATGCAATAACATGAGAAAGTGTCTGGCAAAGTGCCTGGCACTTTGGAGAGTCTCAAATGATAGTTCATTTATCCTCTCTAAAACTTTATAAGCTAGTTAGAAAAAACAGACACATCCTTTCTATGAGCTGAAAGGAGTTTTAAAATCTTGCTACCTAGGAGTTTTAAAAATTGATTCAACAGCACGATTCCCTTTTCCCTCAGAAAATACATGGAAATCAAAAACATAAAATGAATAAGGTCAGGGTGTTCTGGCTGAAGCGATGGGGGATTCTGGAGCCTGGCCTGCTCAAATGACCCACATCACTTCATACTCTTCTTTCAACCTTAACATAGAAGCCTTCCAACCACTCCACAGAACTGGAGGGCTTCATGAAAAGATAGAAAACCACCATCTACTCCAAACACATTCTACAGATGAGGAAAATTAAGTTCAGAGAAGAAATTTGCTCAAACATTCCCTAAGAAATTTCTCCCCTTTTGAAAGTCAGTCATTCCTGATATTTGAAATCTCATCTGGAGAATGAATAGATAAACAATAAAGCAAGCACAATGAAATGCTAATGATAGAATCCCAGTACTGGGTATATGAATGGACATTGTAAAATTCTTCCAACTTTGCAAAAACATCTATCATAGAATATTGTGGGGAATCTGGAGAAGTCTCAATCTTCATGGTTAAAAGGCCAATCAGGTTTCTAGAAAGTAAAATTATCTCTGGTTTACAGTTTATAGACTTAAAGCTGTTTAAATATTTGTCTCTAAATTATGTGGTATTGTGGGAGTAGATTTAAGATTTTTTTCTTTTTAGAACATCCAAGGAGATAGTAGAGCATGTGCTGAGTGTGAATTTCTCTTGCAGACAGAAACTACCAAAAGAAATGTGAAAACACTTTTAAGAGTGAGCTTAAGAAGAAATAACATGAGCAATTTAGAAAAGCTGCAATTCTTGGACAAAAGAACCAATGTAAGATCTAGAAAAGTACTCTTCTTTGAAGGAAAAGGAAACATTTAAACAAATTTGTGCTGATAATTTCTATTTGAAGTGTAATCTTTCTACACACATACACATATCAGACATACAACTGAACACCCCCCAGGAGGTGGTTGGAAGAGACCAAGTGCAGAGGTCCAGGTTGTAAGGCCATGCCGGAAGTGGAGAATAGAATGACAAATACATAGAAAAAATAAACTAGTAATGCTAAAAAAGCAAATAGCAGTTTCCATGTCAAAACAACAGATTTCAACAAACAGTTCTCCATTTTTCAAGGGAAAGAACATAATGGCCCTAAAAATAGATCAAGATTATCCAAACTCTAACAGGAGTCTCTGGAGGAATAGGAAAGGTAAGTAACCTTAAAATTATAATTAAGGAAATAATTGGGAAAACATTTCCCTGATCTATAAAGAGACCTCAGCTGACAAATGGAAGGAATTCTCAGAATTCTGGCCAGAATGTCCCTAAAAAAAAAAGCCCAAAGCATGCAATTACAAATATGGTAGAAAGAAAGACACAGAAAGAAAATAGGATGCCAAGAATAAAAGATAAATAATTGAGAAGAGAGTTAAGGGAACAAGCAAGTTGTACAGAGGGAAGGAAAAAGGATTTGGAGTAAGCAGACTCGAGTTAGTGTCCGGTTCTGTCACTTTGTAACTGTGTGGCTTATTCATTTCACCATGTTGTCTTGGCCAGTTTACTCCATCTCATTATTTACCTCATCTAAGAAATGGGAGTAATCATATATCTGCTTCCTGTAGTAGTTACAGGGATTGAGTGAGATAACCTATGTTGGTGGTTTTCAAACATACCAGGGACTTCCATGAGGGGCTGAAGAACTGAGCAGTACTCAGACTTCCTGTCCCAGCTCTCACCCTTCCACTCAAACAAGTCACTCCAATTATATCAGTTTTGCATGTGATATTCATAAGACAGTTTGCAGGGAATGTTCTATGACAGAGAAATAGTTTGAAACTACTAACCAGAGGGAAGGTATGTTATAAACTGGAAAGCATAAACCTAATATATTAGAATCCATTTATTCATACATTCATCAAATATTGACTGTGCTTGGAGCTGTTCTAAGCACTGAAGATATAGCAACAAGAAAAATAATGAGGAAGATAAATAGTAAACACATAAACTCATAAATATATAACATGCCAAGTGCTCAAAAGAAATGCAAGGTGAGGAGAAGGATTGGGTGACTGAGGGTATTTTGACAGGCTGGTTAGAAAAGACTTGGCTGATAAAGCAACATTTGAAGAGATCTGAAAGAAAGAGGAACTGAACCATGCAGGCATCTGCTGGAAGAATAGTCCAAGCATAGAGAACAGTAAGGAATAAGATAGATAGAGAAGCCATGGGCAAGGTTACACAGGGCCATACCAGCCATGAAGTGGACTATTCATTTCATTCTGAGTGATATGGATGGAAAGCTATTGGAGAGAGGTGGTGGACAGATCAAGGACATGATCTGATTTACATTTTATATGAATTGTTCTGGCTGCTGGGGAGCAAATAGAGTCAAGAGTGTAAATAATAAAGCAATTAGGAGGTGATGGTAGAGACAGAGACGTGTTGGTGGTGAGCAGTGAATGAATTCAAGATGTCTTTTAAAATTAGAGCTAGTAGCATTTATTGATGAATTGAATATGATGTGAGAAAGAAGAGTCTAGGATGGCTCTAAAGTTTTTAGCTAGATGACTGGTAGAACAGAGTTGTTGAGATAAGAATGGAAGGGATGTAATAAAGTGGAATTTTGATCAGAAAAGGCAGAAGAAACAAGAGTTCTGCTTTGGTGCCTTTAATTATGAGATGTCTCTTTGACTTAAAGGAGAAATGTCAGAAAGATAGCTGGGTATGCAAGCCGGGGGTTAAGGAAGGAGCTAAGGTAGAGCTCTACTTCATCATGCATAGATGCTACTAACTACCTGGAAACTATAGAAATCTATAAGGAATAACAACGAATTGTGAAAAGGGCCAGGGCCTGTTAACATCGTTTATCAAAGGCTACCTTAGAAGTATAATCTTTAACATATTGTACTTTATTATACATTAAAAGAGGGAGGTTACTTAAATAAGTCATTTAAATATTGTACTGTGTCATTTTACCATGAGAACTTGAAGGGATAAAAGGGTAAGAAGAAAAAAATTTAGGTGCAGTTTCCAAGACACAAATGTATAACAAATAGTAGAGATTAGGAAGAGAGAAGTAAGTCCAATAGTGCATCTCTCATCCACTCGAAATTAGGGCTTAAAACAGAGATGACCAATAGAAAAAAAAATATTTTGTTAAGTAAGTTTAATTATGAAACAATATTAGTCTGGCAGGAAAAGTTTACTTATGAATGTATTTAAATAGAAATAGAAAAGCTCAAAATATTTAACAGAAATATTTGTGATGAGAGAAAACAAAGAACTTCATTAAATAAAAAAGAAGACAGTTTGAGGGAAAAAAGGATAAATACAACGATTATAACATTAAGCTGCAATTGGTTACATTCAGCTTCCAGTTTAAATATCATCCACTTAGCAGCCCAGAAACAGCCATTCTTAATGTTTAATTTACATGCCTTTAAAAAGATACAAAAAATTATAATTTGTAACTCCATGAAAAATCAGGACTAATACACAACATATTTCTAGATATAACTGGAGAGATTTATCCCTACAAGGCAATGGAACCAGAATGAAAAACACAACCAACGGCTCACTTGGGCTAAAAGCAGATCTATGTCATTCCTCCTTTTCCCATATTTGCTCTTGAGTTCAAAGTGAATTGATCAGAACCCTGAGCAGTGTCCCCTCTCCTGCAGGAATGATGATTTTTAAGGCCCTTAGAGTGCAATTTCTCTTCCTCCAAACTCCACCTCTCCTCACCCAAATTGGGGGCTCCTTTCAATATTCAGTCAGAATCTACCACTCCCAAAAAATAACTAGTTTCAGAAGGCGAGCTGGGCTAGTAGGAGAACAGGAGTACAAGGCACCCTAGGAGGTAAATTTTGGGAGAAGAAAGTACATAGGAAAAGCTATTGAACAGCCACTGGAGCTGTATATTCTGGGAGCTGTAGGTAGGGTTTCACTTGCTACACCTGTTGGAAGCTTAGGCTGTGGGAGTGAAAGTTCCATCTTGACAGAACCTCCCTAGAGACAACTTGTCTTGCCATACACTGGGGAGCGGTCTTAGAAGCTGCATTCACCAAATCTCTGAGAAGTGAGCTTTACCCAGTGAGTAAGGGAACCCAACCATTTGTAAGAGCCATGACTAAATATGTCTCTCTTCTGTTAAGGGTAAGTAAAGAGATAGGACCACCATCACCACCAGCGCTACTGCTACCAGCAGCAGCCACTAAATAAATAAATAATAATAAAAATAATAATAGAACACCTGGTGAAACAAAAATTCAGAACAAATGGGAAAGAATTTTACTACCTAGACTAAAAGAAAAAGAACATCACTGAAATAAAGAGGGAAATTTTAGAAAACTTATTCTCAATAGGCCACATCTGACTCCCATGACCTAGGAATAGAAAGACAAAAATGGAGAAAGGACTAAAATAAAAACATAACAGAGGAATAGGGGAACTAAATGAGATAAGAAAAATGTGCTGATAAATTTAAAATGTCATTGGACAAGAAGCATGATTGTTTTGTGTCCCATTGTAACATTGAGGCCTAACAGTACTTCTACGCTACCAGTCTGTGTTCCAAAAGCTGCCAGAGGCCTAACCAAAGCACCAGAAAGCCATTGTTTCACATTGTTTCGCATTGGTTAAAAGATGTAATAATTGATATTGAATATGCTGCCCTTCATGTAAAATAGTTTTCTAAGAGTAGGCTATATATTTTGAATTTTTTTCTGATGCTTTGATAATCTAATCATAATCTAGCAGATTAATAATCAAAAAGCAATATTCCATAATCCTGATAAATTGGATGCAACTGGGGAAATAGGAACATCTATATAACAGAATAAAATCAATTCGATCACATGGAATGTTATAGACTGACTGTGTTCCCCCCAAATCTGTGTGTTGAAACCTAATCCCCAACCTGATAGTATTGGGAAATACAGCCTTTAGGAGGTGATTAGATCATGGGGGCAAAGCCACCATGAGTGAGATTTGCACTTTATAAGAGAGCACCCACCATAGGAGGTTATGGTAAGAAAATAGCTGTCTAAGAACCAGGAGGTGGGCTCTCACCTGACACCAAATCTACCAGTGTCTAGATTTTGGACTTTCTAGCATCCAGAATAGTGAGAAATAAATTTCTGTTGTTCATAAACCACCCAGTTTCTGGTATCTATGGTATAGTTTTTGGTATGGTATTATTCAGCCTGAAATGTTCTAAGACATGGAGGTTACTCCATGACTCTGGCCTTTTTATAATTATGACCTAAAGAGTTAAGTTGGTGGCACTTCTCCAAATTCAGATAAACACGTAGGGTCATTTAAAAACATTAAGATCAGTACCTCTTTTGGTTTGGATACATATGCACTCTCTTCACTATCGATGTCTCTCCATCGCATTGGTTAAAAGATGTAATAATTGTACAGTACTTTATCCTGCTCAAAGCATTTACATATCTATTACATCATGAGAGCTTTGCAGCAACCCAGAGAGGAAGCAGATCAGGTGTCTTCCCATGTTCATGCTAACGAGGTAAGTAGCAGAAGGAAAAAGAGTCCTGTGGCTTTCCAGGACATGGAAGGGAAAGGATGATAGATTCATATGTTCTATCACAATGCTTTTCTCCCCTGCCAGCCACTGTTAAACTTTAGAACATAGGACTCAAATCTAGCACCTGATCATGGAAAATGTAGTCAACAAGCATACCAAGGACTTCCTGGTTCTAGAAGTTTCTTCCAGGTTAAGAAACTTCTAGAATGACAAGTGGCCAAGATCCTTAAATACAAGTAAACAAAAATTTAAGAGATATTAGTTACTTTGGGAGATGAACCCATGCAAGGGGCATGGGAGTATGGTTCTGGGTTGCTGACATGCTGTATTTCTTGGCCTTGGTGCTGGTACGCAGATTTGTTCAAATTTTGACAGTTCATTGCACTATGTATACCCTTATGATTTGTGCACTTTTCTGTATCAAGGTCATAGGTTCAGTAAAATTGGAGAAATTTTAAAGCCACAGATATTTTTCCAATTCCATGCTTGCCTTTTCCTCTCTTTTTTTCTCTTGGTGTTTTGCATTCTTTTTCTCTCCTCTCCCAGGGTGAATCACCCTACTTGTTAAAATTGTACTACAGCAAATGTTGGTAAATGATGTGCCCTGTGGTGGTGATTAAGTCAAATCAAACACATTTGTCACTGAAGAGATGGCCTACAGCTGTTTATCTGAGAAATATAATTGAATACTAATGGGGTAAACACTATAAGTTGCTGGGTTTATTTTCATTAAAGGTATGGGCTAAAACATGAGAGGGTAAATTTTGCTAAGTTTAAAATACAAAAAGAATTTTAAAAATATACCATGAGTCTTCCAAAGGATTTAACACAGGTGATTGATTTCGTCATCTCTCTATCTCACTCCCACCAAAGAGAAACAAATACAGAAGACATATTTATTTACGTGGTATACTGGGTACTTTATTTTAACCCCAAACCTACTATGCTCTCTACTTACATAAAAACTCATCTATGCATTTCATATTGCATTTTGCTCAATTCGTACTTCCCAGAAATGCTTGTTCTATCCCTGCCCTTGAGCAGCACTCACTATCAAATAGCAGTTACCATGATTTGGACAGAAGTGAAAATGAGCTCTGAGAAATTTTGTTAAATGACTGGAAAAGTAGATTTATGATGTAAAAGACTATGATATTGCAAATGGTAATGAAAAGTTTGAATAAAATTGTTTCACTAAAAAGAAACATGGGAGAAAAAAATGGCATAGATAGATGATAGAGGCTCTGTTCATCCCTCTGGTGACCAAATCAAAGCTGTGACAGAAACAAGGAGCAGCAGCAAGGAAAAATCGCCTGAGATGAACAAGCCACATACTAGGGAGAAATCCAAGAAAACACCCTGCAACAGGAGAAGGTAGGATGGGGTGAGGACACAGGGCAGGGCAGCCCAGTCTGAGCAGCTGAGTGAGACAGAGGCTGCAGCTGTGGCAGCCCCAGAAGCCTCTTAAAGGGGCTGCATCCATGAGCAGATTTTTGCAGTGACAAATCAGCTCGCTCTGAGCACCAGTGCCAATTTGGCTGCGTGCGGAGGGCGCCAGGGACTTACAGGGAGACATTGTTGGAGTGAGGGCCAAAGCGAGATTTGCCCTGTACAAAAGTGCTGGTGGTATCCATTGTTCCCTGTTGAGTCCACCTCCCTCCTAGTGCCCAGACACAGCACCACCATAGGCATGAAGTCATAGAACTGGATAACAGAGATTGCTCCGCTCAGAAGATTCCCTGAAATCTCGCCTCCACCAACTCATGTCCCCACCCAAGCCACATCTAGGCATATCCTCAGCAAGTCAAGTGCTCCTTGCTGAGACTCACACTGGTAGAGGCAGTTGGCCTCAGTTCTGATGTGGCCTTTTGAGGCAACTATAAGCATAGCATCTATGGATTGCTTGCTGAATCTTGACAGGTGGCCCCAGAAGTGTAGAAGCTTGGGCTAAGTTTGGCCTGCAGCTGAACCCCTCTCAGGACTGTGCCACTGGACACCCGCTTCACAAATCCACACTAATAAGACAGGGAGACTTGAGAGCTTTGCTTAGTACATAGAAACAGACAGAGAAAGGCAGCCAAAATGGGAAGATGAGGAAGCAGAAACCATATGAGAGAACAGAACAGAGATCCAGAAATAGTGGAGTCAAGTAATATAACAGATGCAGAGTTCAAAACACTGCTTATAAAGATGCAATGAACTTCTGGGAGCTGTAGATAACTCCTACAAAGAAATAAAACACATAAAAATGGAAATAGAAATTAAAAAGGGAACCAGTCTGAAATGGAGAACACATTATCTGAGATGAGATGTATAGTAAATGGAATAAACAAAAGAATAAACAAAGTGAATAAGGAAAAAGATCAAATGCCCTACCTAGAGGACAGGAAAGCCATGGACACTCAATCAGAACGGTAAGAAAAAAGATGCCAAGACTATAAAAATAATTTAAGGAGGAAATGGGACACTATTAAGGCTCCAAATATTCATCTGATTGGCATAAGTGAAGAAAATCAAGATGTTGAACAGCTGTTTCAAGAAATAGTGATGGAAAACTTCCCTAACTTGGTAAAAGAAATAGACATAAAACCTTAGGAAGCTCAGAGATTTCCAAAAATCAGAGATCCAAAGAGGCCCACACCAAGACACATCATAATCAAAATACCAAAAGTTAAATACAAAGAAAGAATATTATAAGCAGCAAGAGAAAAACAAATAATTATAAAAGAACACCCATAAGACTGGCAGCTGATTTCTCAAAAGAAACTATGCAGGACAGAAGGGCTTGGCAAAAAAACATTCGACAGAATGAAGACCCAGGATCTACAACCAAAAAAAATTTACCTGGCAAAGCTATCATCTAGAGTTGAGGGACAGATAAAGAGCTTCCAAGACAAAAATAAGCTAAAGGAATTTATCACCACCAAGCCAGTATTACAGGAATTATTGGAAGGACTTCTTCAAGAATAAAAAACATGTATCAAAAACAGGAATAAAGAATGGTAACAACTACCTTCCTATGAATAAGTACCTTAAATGGAAAAGAATTAAATGCTCCAACCAAAAGATAGAGTGGCTGAAATGATAAGAAAGCAAGACCCCTACATATGAAAAGGAAGGGGATGGAAAAATACATTGCTTTGATGGACCCAGAAGGTATTTAAGTCAGACAGAGAAAGATAAACACTATATGATTTCACTTATATGCAGAATTTAAGGATTAAAAAGAACAAACTAATCGAAAACAGACTCACAAATATGGTGGACAATTTGGTGATGGACAGAGAGGAGGGGGGTTTTGGAGGCTGAGAGAATGGGGTGAAGGGTTAAAGAAGTACAAATTAGTAGCTGATGGACGTTCACAGGAATGGGGATCATGGCATAGGGAATGCAGTTAGCATTAATATGTTGGTTGGATGGAGGATCAGGGGAAGGAGGGAGCAATTGGGGGGATCATTTTATGAACTATATTGATCTCTAACCAATGTACTATATATTTGAAACTAATTAAAATTTGAAAATAGATTTTAAAAATACAAAAAAGAATGCCTAATGGCATTCTATAATACTTATGAAATATCCTAAGCACTCTCCAAACTGAATCAGGAACTCGAGTCCCACTCTGAGGATGCCTGGAGTCTCAGAGGTTAAATACACTCTGAATAAATCAGCATACATATAAAGACACCAAGCCATTAATACAGCTCATTTTTATCAAGCTTCTTATGATTATTTGGTCTACCAAGTTGCAAAGGTATAAAGTTCAGCTTCCATTGTTCCTTTTTTTATGTGAAACCAACAGAGAGCACCTAAACAACATACCCAAGGTTCCAGAACTGGAACCCAGGTTCCCAGGATTTTTTTATGACTGTCCATGAAGATAGCTAAAAATCATACAGGTTAAGAAAGCATCGGTGACTTATAGGGGATACTGGCATGACCATGGTCTGTCTGTTGGGAATAGACCTGACCAAGACCCAGAGACCAAACAGATCAACAATGGCAGAAGTAGTTGGAGGGAAATGCAACAGAGTAGAAAGCAGACAGTCCATGCAGGTGGCAATCAGTATCTGGGAAATCTGGCAATGAGCTATCATCATCAATAAGCTTGTAGAAAGGTGGAGCCCCCAATCAGGAAAATCTATCAGCAGGCAGTGAAGACCACCTTCCAAAGGGTACAAGTGTTCTAGGGACAACAGACCTCGCAGAATTCCAGGACCTTTCATGGTGAGAAATAAAACAGACCCGATTGCATTCATGCACTCAGGTGCTCACTTTACTCTCTCCCATATAATTTTGCATATGACCTGTCACCTCCCACTGTTGAGAAAGGTTTCCCACAAACAAGCCAGCACCAGGGAGGAAAAGAATAGAATGAATCATTAAGATTTTTCCCCACACCTCTCCTGGGTGACCACTCATCTTTGTCTCTCTGGTCAATGTGAGTCTCTTCACTGATCAACAATTTTTAGAGAAACCCCTGGAATTAAAATCAGAGAAATACATCATTAATAGATAATTTTTGCTCTATCGAATCATTTTTACCTTTCTGCTCAACTGCCTTTTCATTCAAAACTCTTTAAAAATACACACAAAGGGGAAAATTAGGTTGGCACACATGCTAATGACATCACGTCCATTTCTCCGCCAGCGCGTCATCCTGCCAAAACCGTGGTACACTTTTGTTCTACTCTCCGCTCTGTTCTGTAGCACACAGTTGTTATGCTCTCGCTTGGCAGGCACAGCAGAACCAAAGGGATTATACACTTAGCATCTGGAAATATTCCACTATCATCGTAGACCAAAATCTGTACCCTGCCTCTTCCCTCCTGTGTCAAGCAGGTAAAATAAGAAAGAGAGAAGAATATGTTTGCACACCAGGAGCAGCCCCAGCAGAGGAAGCCAGCCAGCTAATGGAAATCACATGTTCTAAGAGCTGGTGACTTGTTCTGAAAGTGAAACTTGCATGTGGCATGTGAGGAGAGGACTTGGAAAGACTTGGGTGATAGGCTTTTAACATTGTCAAGGGAAACATTCAAATCCTGAAGCTCGTGAATATAATGCTATCATATCATTTCTCTAGAAAATGGAGCATAACTCCAGACTCTTCATGAGGCCAGTAAAGGGAGACTAAGGGAGCAGCGCTCAAACTCTGGGAAGTCTGCTAGGCTCACTCCTGTCACTGCTCCCACTGTCGGTCTCACACGGGGTAGTTTCTGATTCCTGCCTTGCATAGATTTCTGTTAGCTGTGGACCTATGGGACCATTTGAGAATAATTACCCCCCCCCCCACACACACACACAGTGAAATTGTCACAGGCAAGAAATTGCCTTCTCAGTTCTCAATCTTGAATGTGCATCAAAACCACTTTTGGATGCCTGGGCCCCACTGCAAACCTACCCAGTCAGAATCTCCAAGGATGAGACCCAAGCGGGCCTACTTGCTAGTAGCACCATACGTGCGCTAGCTGTGCCCCTCCCCCTTTCAGAACGGTAGCTCCTCAGCAAATATTGGTTTATAGATTCATTTATTTTTACACCTCACTCTACCATCTGTGATAATGATGATCTCATCTGTGATTTCTTCTTAGGAGAGGTTTTCATCACAAAATTTTTCCACGAGAGGTCATCTAATTGTAAATTCAAAGGAAGAGAAAACGCAAGGATCTTTTCTCCATAAGAAATCCTTTAGCGCTATCGCCAGCCCTTTCCCACCTCATCCCAACTCCATTTAATTCATCACCAATATGGAAAAGGCAATAGCTTTACCAAATCTAGTGTCTAGGCCTCTGGTGTTCAAATAAATAGAATTTTCCCAAACAAAGGAGACCAGACCCCTGTAAAATACTCACACGTGGGTCCAGGCCAAATGTAAATCATACCCTGGCCCTGTTTGGAGAGCTGACTGTGGGCAAAGAGCCCAAGACAGGGAATTCAGAAACCATTGTCTGTTTCTGCCTTTCCAATTAGTAGCTTCAGGACTCAAGGAAAGTCACCTCTTCTTGGAGTCTCAGCATCTTCACCAGTGAAACAGGGTTGTCCCTGCCTTCACCTTGCTCCATCCTCAAACTGGAGGCCTCCACAGGAAGCATCAGAAGAGCTCGTGGATGAGGCGGCACTTCGCACTTGGTTGCTGTTGTTTGTCCTTACTGTCGACCCCAGTTTCTTGACCTCATTTCTACCTCTCTGACAGGCCCTGTCTGGCCCCAACATCTGACATCCTGTCAACCCCAGACCTGAGCAGGAAAGAGAATCGAACCCCTCCAGGCCAGCCTCCTGACACTCAGCTTTGATTCTCATGTCCTAGGCTCCCCTGCTCTGGAGCTTATTCTAAAACCTAGACTAGCACCTATTCACCCAAACGAGTATCATCTACAAGCTCACATTTTCGTTGGTTTTCTGCTTTAGTCCAGCTCCTAGACCCCTATGTCGTATTTCAGGCCACATCTTGGACTGAACACCAACCAAGTCAATCATTTGGCTTTTTTCTTACTGAGAAGCATACTTGATGGCAAGTATCTACAGGACTCTCTGACTAGGTATGTCCTACCTCCTTCCCATGTGCCCCATCTGCCAGTCTTGCCTGGGAAGCAGCTAGAGATTACCACGTCCTTCTTCCATCTGCCCCTGCAGTCCCTGCAGCTGGGTTGATTGCCCCTTAGAGTGACACCCATTCTGCTGCCACTCATGCGCCCGGGGCTTTGGACACTGTTGAACACTCCCGCCTCTGTTGAATACTTAGTTCTCTTAAAATTTTAAAAGGTTTTCTTAAAAAGTTTTCTTTTGCTGCTATAACAAGTTACCCCAAACTTAGTGGTTTAAACAATGTAAATTTATTATCTTTATAAATAAACCATTATTATCTAGAGGTCGGAGTTGCACTGGGCTAAAATCAAGGTGTTGGCCAGTTCCCCCTGGACGCCCTGGAGAGAATCCTCCCCTATCACAGCTTCTAGAGGCCATTCACATTCCTTAGTCCCTTCCAACTTCAAAGCCAGCAATTGCATTACTCTGACCTCTACTTCCATCATGTCTCTTTCTCAGACTCTCCTGCTTCCCTCTTTCCTTATAACTACCCCAGCGATTACATTATTTCCACCCAGAATAATCTCTCCATTTCCGAATCATCAATTCAATCCCATCTGCAAAGCCTCTTTTGCCATATGAGGTAAAATATCAACAGGTCCTGAGATTAGGACACGGACATCATGGGGGCCATTATTTTGCTGACCATACAGACCATGACATTTCTCTCTCTCATTTTCTCTCTCTCTCTCTCTGACCATGCTGCCTCATTTTCCATCACTTGATCTTTATTCCCCAGTGGTTTCCTAAACGTTGGTTCTCCTCCTGATTTCTCTGTGGTCCTGCTTCCATTACACACCCCCTGTGCACTCTCAGCCACAGTCATGGTTTAGATCATTCACTAATGAATTCCAAAATAGAGGTCTCCAGCTCAATCCTTTCTCCTGAGATCCAGACTTAAACATCCAACCATCAGACTCTGGTACTCTGCCTGGGTAGATGTTAAGACCAGTGTTCCCAATGAGTAGTGAGCCCCATAACAAAGTCAAGAGCAGTGAGTCAAAGCCTCACTGCTCTGAAATCATTGCACCAAAGGGGGACTTTTGGAGGTTGTTTTGTCCCCCTTTGGTGCAATGATTTCAGAGACAAGCTCATTCTTATAGAAGTAATAAACATGAACAGGCAGAAGGAATAAACACAAACATCTTCAATTTATTAATCTTACTTTCTTAATATCTAAAAAAGTGCCACTTTCCACATCTTGCTCTCCTAGAACCTTATCCATGAGAGGAAAAAAATAGCTTAAAAATTATACAAGGAAGAAAGTACACAGGATAACAATGTGAATGACTATTATTTACTGAAAACTTGCCAGGAATTGTGTTAAGAACAATACATGAAATATTGAATCTCATTTAATCCCCATGACATGCCAGTGAGGTATTTTTAATATCAGATGAAGAAATGTGGCTCAGGAGGTTAAGTAAATCACCAAGTTCACATGGAACCAAGTTCTGCCTGACACCAACATCCATGCTATCAACACTGTCGATTGAGAGGAAAGGGAAGGGCAGATGCCCACGGATAAAATGAGAATGTGAAAGCAACATCTACATAAGTCAACATATACTTTCTGGTGTGAATTTTCTTCCCATGGTCACTCCAGAATTCTGCAGTCCTAGGAAAAAGAATATCTACCTTCTTGTTAACTAACACATATGCCATCATTTCCTAGTCTCTGGAGTCAGATTATCTAGCCTATCAGCCCCCAAGAGGGTCAGAGTAATGTAAGTGTCTTAAAAACAGATTGCCTGGGAGCTGCCTTTCAAGTCACCACAGGACCTCTCACACCTGTGTATAATATACACTGGTGGGAGGAGATCATTGCTAGCTGAGATTCCAGAAGAAGCAGAGGTAAAGGGAACAAACACGGCCCACCACTAACACAGTGAGGGAGAAAACCAAGAGGAGAGCACCACACGTTCCTTTAACTCCTTTGTGGCCAACAGGCTGTTTATAGAGATGCTTTACTCTCCTGCTCCGGAATCCCAAGGGCATGGACATCACCTGGGAATCTGTGGCTCCCAGCCGCTCCTCACTGCTGTGCTTATCCTAATGGATGCAGACTGAGTTTGTACCATATGGGGACGATGCAAATCTGTTAGAAGAGGTAATTGAGAGGGAACTGAGAGAATGTGACCACCCACTCCAGCGAGCAGTACCAGGCAATCAGAGGCTCCTCGCCCCCTCCCCTGTCCTTGGCGTGTACATTCTGTACACCGTTCCCACTGTGGGAGTGGTTTCAAGGACAGAGCCTTGAAAGAGTGTTGTTGAAGACATTTGGACACTATATGTAACTGAACCCAGTTAGAGCAACCATATAAACTTTTTAGGTTCTGGCAGATAAGTGCAAAGATCTACTTGTGTTGCAGTCACCTGACAAAAGCCTAACAAGTAAATTCCCTTACTTGTTAAAAACACCACCTAACAATCTAGTGGCTTGACTCTTTCTTCAGTCTCTCTCTGCGCTCCATGTGCAGGGCTCATTTGTAAACCAACACAGTCCCCAAATGGAGCCCCGAAAAGCACAAGGAAGAGAGGTAGTTCTATCCTGTAATCCTCCAACCTGGAACAGATGTGCTTTCGAAGCTTCCATGCCCCACCTTCCATCTCCTATCCATAGCCCCTCCTCCTGTTTATGAGTTTCTTTTCACAAATGTTAAATGATGATTCATTTGTCTACAAAAAAATATTTTTAAGAAAAGAAAGAAAGAGGGAAAGAAAACAAACAGATAAAGAGAAAAGGAATAGAAGGGAGGGTGAAAGAGAAGGAAAGAGGGAGGGAGGGAAGAGAAAGAGAAAGGGAGGGAGACATGGAAAGAAGTGAGAAAAGAAATGAGGGAGAGAGAGGGAGGTGGAGAGAGAGGGAGGTGGAGAGAGAGCACCTCCTCCTCTATTTTGGGATAATGTTTTCTTTTATCTTAACACCCACTGAAGTCTCTGAGTACCTTATAACTTGCAATGGAACATGGAAATTTTCAGAATTAGAAACTATGTTTTCCACTTCTTAAAGATGAAGAAGTTTTTGTTATGAAGAAAGAAAAATTAAGGTGAGAGTGTAGTTGTGAGACTCCACAAGGCCTTCCCCCTGAACAGGAAAGGTGTAGGTGGGCATGAAAAGGGTCAGCGGGTTTCAACAGGATGGGGCTGAGAAATTCTAATGGTCAACTGCTAAATTTCAAAGCAAATTTGACCTCTTCCATTGTAAGCATTGAGTGTTTCTTCGCCACAGGCCATATCCCAGTTCATTATTTGATAGCTGTCTAGCTGTTCTTTAAACCTGGAGTTCCAGAAAGATTTGTGGCGGAAATACTTGATTTCTTTCTTTCTCTCTTTCTTTTCTACTTTCTTTAATTCTTTCTTTCTTTCTTCTTTTATTTCTTTCTTTCCTTAGGTGAAGCAACATTTTTGTGATTCCCATGTGTGATTTTCTTTAACTTCCATTACAAAGAATTACTATTCCTGGCTGCTTATATCCAAAGGTATTTCTCCAAAAATACCTTGAAAGAGCAAGGGCTCACCACATTACAAATTCATCCATAAATACAAAAATGAATGCATGTCCACTGTATTGCAGACAAGTAAAAGAGTGGAGACAAGTTCTCTAGTTAAGATTGAGTGACACAGTGTTGACCTCTTCATGGTTTTCATAAATAATATTATGAATTACCAATAATATCATTGGTCATGTCTACCCCATTTCAGACCAATAGCCCTTCCAGGCCCATGCTTTAGATCTGAAAGTGGCACCAAAAAACACTTGAGAAAAATAGGGTAATTACAAACACTACCTTCAATGTTCTAAGTTCCCTTGAGTAACCTGGTAACATAAGGCCATTCACCTGGCATGTCTGATACACAATGGTCCCACTAAAAGACCAAGCCTGGAATACATTAGAGGTCAGGCATGAAAGCCTACTGTGTGGGTTTAAAGGTAGTTACATCCTCATTCTGTGCCAGGCACTGTGAGATACTTTACACGTATTATCTCAACACAACTCCCAATGGACCCATGAGGTCGGTTATTTTACACATGAGCTTATAAGCACAGGAGGTGAAGGACTCAGCATGACCCCTGATGCCTTCCTGCTCCTTTTGGAAACAGCACTGATGCTTCCACTTGACTTTAGGGAGAGCTTGGGTGCACTGGAAAATCAGGTAGCTGAGTCCTGAGAGAAAAAAAGTACTGAGATGGCACCTATATCTGCTCTAAGAATATCCCTCAGTGCATATACGGAAGAGAATCAGGGGTCGTTTCTTATTCAAACTAATGAAATGATAAGGTCTACTTTGCCCCAACATTCCATCCAGAAGGGGCCCAAAGGAGTCGCCTAATCCCTTTATCAGTGAACTGTGATCAATTAATATTTATTACCATGACCTGGACTCTTTGGTATATACAAAGAACCAATTTCCTACCCTAGCGGATACAATACTTAAGAGAGTTATAGCACCCAAGTCCTTTTCTTTTAGTTCAGTTATTTCATAATTTTTTATGAAAAGCTCACTACAACCAGGGCGGTGTCAGGCACTAGAGATACAATGGCGGGACAAGACAGACATGCTCTCTGCCCTCAAACTTACAATCCAGTAGTCATTCCATTTCAATACGGACAGTGGCAATCTAGAAAGAGCCCAGGAGAAATGCAGATGCGAGCAAGATCAATAAACCATCTGGCAAGATTAGCAAAAATATTGGTAATTTATGAAGCTAAGTGATGAGAAAATAAATGAGCATTCATTATACTTTTCTTCATTTTCAGCATGATCAATCATTTAAAAATTGATCATGCTGAAAATGAAGTAAACATATTGTATAATGCCCAAAAGGCTAACGAATACCCCTTAAATTTCTTACCACTTTCAAAACCAATGTGGTCACAAGCAATCCTCACAGGAGTGGTGTGAAATAGTCAGGGGAAGTAATAACTACCCATATTCTATGAATGAGGAAAAGACTAGACTAAACTCACAGGCATTCAGAGTCAGAAGAGACCCAAGAATTTAATTCTCCATCCTAATGCTTGACTTAACTACAATCTCATCCACCACATAAAGTCAAATGTACAAGGAGATAGGTTTGAGATCAATATGGACAAGAACTTTTTAAATTCTGAAAATAGCGTAGGCATCCTTGAAAAGCAGTAAATTTCTGGCCCTAGAAGAATCAAGCAGAAGGTGAAAGATTCTCCCACTAGAAATGACTTGGAGAGATTTCTTCCACAGGTAGGAAAATGAATTGAAAAGCATCAAGAGGGGCCTTTAACTATCAATGTCCCATGGTGCCAGAGATTTCAGAAGGCCTCTGTGTATTTCTTCATTTGTTCCTTCCCAGGAAGAAGAAGGGAGAAGGGTCATCCAGATAAGACTTATGTTCCCACTTGTATACTAGGAGAAAAAAAAGAACACCAAAATAAAAATAGCTTGCAGTTAATGAGCAGATACACTCTGACATGGACTCTGAGTTTACATGCATTATCTCACCTAATCTTCACATAAAAACATAGCAAAAATTAGGAAAGAGCACCGAGAGCAACGCTGTGTCATTCAAGATCAAGACTAAGATCATCCACACCCTCATATTCCAATTACTATGTACAGATGCAAAAGTTGGACAGTGAAGCAGGTTGAAATGAAAAAAAAAATGATTCAGTTTAATGTGATGTTGGAGAAGAGCTCTGTGGATACCATGGGCCACCAGAAAGATGAGCAGGTGGGTCCTAGAGTAAATTAAGCCTGAAACATGGCTGGAGGCAAAAATGAAAATTTCCTACTAGGGCACATCCTGAGGAACATGGTTCTTTGGAAAAGACAATAATGCTGCAAAAAAATAGAAGGCAGCAGGAAAATAGGAAGACCACATTTGAGATGAATTGACTCCATAAAAAAAACCATAGGCACTAGTCTACAGTTGCTAAGAAAGGCTGTTGAGTACAGGACTCTGTGGACATCACTCACTCATAGGGTCACCAGGAGTCAGAGCCAACTCTAGGGCAAATAACACACAGGCAGCATAATTATGCCAAAACTGAGGCATAGAGAGTAAAGTAACACATCCTGCTGACAAAAGAATTTTGGTGAGAGTCTCCATAGTAAAACTTTCAGTTTACGTAGAGAGAGACGCCACTCCTGGGACGGTTTGCTCTCCTTTCCTTGTTTAGAATTCTCTAGCACCCAGGGAGCCCAGCCCAAGACACACACGGGCAATTAGGGAGTGGGAAGGAAAAACAAAGGCACCTGCAGAGCCAATTAATGAGTTGAAATTCAATTCCAAAACCTAACTTTCGGTTCCTTGGGCTAAAGTCGTGAGCTTTGATCACAGTGACTAACTGGTGAACAGTGCTGACTGGCCTCTGTTCCCTGCAGGAAAAGGTAAACATTCTTGTGGAAATGCAAACATATCACTAATGGTCTAAAATGACCCGTAATGGAGGCATAATTTCTTTTGGAAACAAGCCCCCTATAAAGGTAAAGCTTGTTGTTTTTACCGCCTGAATAAATGATCTTTCCAACTGCAGCCAGAACTCTTTCTCTGGTAGTGACAGCACCCGCAGGGCAGATAAAAAATGAAATACCAATTTCCCAGCCAAAACTCCTGCTTGCTCTGCTTAAGGAGTCGGGTACCTGCCCCCACTGGGGAGGTGAGTGTCACCCACTATAGTTTTCCTCTGAAAGGGAGGTGGATAAGTGAGGCTGAGAAGGTATAATTACGGGTGGAGCTTGGAACATATCGGATTGTGATACCAGGCGAGGCTTTCTTTGCTGAGCGCACCCCCTGAAAGAACCTTTCCCACCACCTTTATCAACAACGCTGTCAGGGGAGCGCCCCTGTTATTAAATGTAGCTCGGCAGGTCTGCATGGAGGCATAATCACAGGTGGTGAACCTGAAGGGGAAGCTGTACAAGGGGAGGAAAAAAAAAGAAAACAAAGGATGAGCTGACTAAAAACACATAAATGAGGTGTAAAAATTCGATTAGAGACATAGGGAAGGTGAAAAGAAATGAAGAAATGGAGTGAGGCCTGGACTCTGAAGATTTTTTTAGTTCTTGTGTGGGTGGGTCAGTCTTTTTGTTTTTCAGTCCTTGGTGGTAGAGGCCAGAAGATTCTAGAAAGATGTGTAACATGGCAGAATGTGTAGTCTTGGCATGGCTGTATCTTCCTGACTCACCTGTTACTCATTTCAGTGAAGAAATGGAGTTAATTGAACAATAAACCAGAAGGCTATTAGCAGCATTCCTGACCTGGACTTTGGCAGGTGCACCAAAAACACAAATGACCTCACAAGATCCAGGCTCTAGGATAGTTAGTAGGTTTTGTGACCCCAGAATCATCCTCAATTGATGGGCCAAGAAACTAAGGGCATTTGCTAGAAGCATGTCTCAGTCACCAAAAAATAAAATTGCCACAGAGCAGTGGTAGCAAACCCAGCTGCACATTGGAATCACCTTGGGGGCTTTAAAAACAACTGGATGCCCAGACCTCACTCCAGGCCAATTAAAGCAGAATTTCTGGAAGTAGGCTCAGGCATCCCCATTTTACAGTTCACTCCAAATGATTCTAATGTCTAGCCAGGGTGGAACCAATACCTTGGAGGAGGCAGGGCTTGTGACCTATCTCCTGAGAATATCCATTCCCTCTGATCTAAATCCTCCCCATCCTTCAAGACACAGCTCAAATGTCACCACAGGTAAACAACCATTACTGAGTCCTTAGTGAGTGCAACATAATGAGCTTATTTGTGTTCTAGGGGACACGAATTAGAATAAGACAACCTCGGCCCAGTTTATAAATGCAATGTAGGAAAAAACTTGTGTCTGGTACAGAGGGCAGCTCAATAAATATTTATGAGATAAAAGAAGGAGTGAATAAATAAGTGAATGACTTAACAATAATAAACCAGCGAATTAAATATATGAAAAACAGAGAAGCAAGTATTATGCACAAAGTAGGGAATGATCAGTGGGGTGAGGGTGAGGGGAGACCTTATAAAGGTGGTAGCATTTGAATTGAGCTTTGAAGGATGGGTAGTAATAACATTTAACATTTGTTCAGAGCTTTAAAGTTGATTCCTGTTTTATATACATTAACTCACTTAGTACCTTTCAATAGCCCTTGAAGTTGGCATTTTAATCCCTACTGTAGAGGTGAGGAAAGGTCAAATGACTTAACCACGGTCAGGTAGCTAGTGAGTGAGGGAGCCTGGGACGTAGTCTGGAACTCACTGACCTTCTATGACACTGCTGAGGACTCATCCCATTAGTCACGTAGGGGAAGGACATTCCAGGCCAAGAAAAAAGCATAAGAGAAACATTGTTTTTCCGTTCTGAGGGTGTTGTTTGTAATAGGGAAGAGTGGGTTCTTTTTTAAAAGGAATCATCCTTTTAGAAAAAGAATTATGAATGCAGGGAGATGGGCAGACTGGAGAGCTGAGTTGTTGATAAAGGTGTCCTCAGAGACTCCTGAACCTTCAGGTCAATTGGTGAATATTTGTCTTGAATGCCTTGTCACATTCTCCAGTCTTCTGGGATGAATGTGTCTCATCTCCCTTCCTATATAATAAGCTTTTTTGCCAGACACTGCCCACATTTGTGTTTGAACTACTGTGAAACCCAGCCAGGGTGGATGTAGGTTCTGTGAATCCTATAGTTTATACAATTCAGGGCCTTCTTTAAAAATATAAATTTAATATAATATAGTATAAATTTATAAACACCAGATTAGGTACAAAGTGAACACTTATTAAGAATGAAGAAGGAACTCATGGCAAAATGCAAATTTTAAAAACTGACAAATATGACAAACCAGAAAAACAGTATATATTTTAATTCCTTAATTTCCTGATACCCCTCTGTATTACTTTTAAATTCCACTTTTTTGGCTGCATAGTCTTTGATTGACTTTTCATATGATAAAAATTTTGTAATGCCTTTTTTGATAGAGAGCATGGTTAACCAAAATTTGTGTCATACTAAGAGTTTTCAAATGTTTATTTGAGCATCACAACTTGTGATGTTAATGTCATGTGTATCAAGTTATTTCCTGCAACAGCTGTAATATTGAGGGACACTTCAAGTGTTCTTGTTCAGAGACAAATCTTAAATACTCTTTGACATGAGACCCTCATTTACTGACGTGTCACAGATCTCATCACTGCATGGGGTTTAACATGTTTTATACCATCTTACAGGAAGGAAACTATTTTGTCTGAGCATGGATGAAACTCAATCATTCACTTACAATTTTTCTTGTCTCGTTCTTGGAAAATTTTTCCACACATTGGATTGTATCTCTGTACGCTTCAAATCTTGTTTCTCCTTTATTTCCTGCTTTCTTTTGTTCCTTGGCTATGTAGGATCCAGTCATATCACCATATGATCTCTGGCCTTGTACCTTTGTTTCATGGTGGTAGGTAAGTCAGTACCATGGAAGTTAAGAGTATTCCTTAAAGCCATACTTACAACAAAAGGCCAGCAAGAACCTAAATATACTTAGAAATGCCATCAAACTACATACACTCATGCTACTGAACTCAGTTGAAAATGTATGACACCTCAACTTCCCCTTCAGAAGATTAAAAAAATATAACAGCCACCCCTCCATGACACCCAACGCAAGTGGAAGAAAGTGTGGTGTGAATGAGATAGTAGTCTTAATTGATTACAGTTATACTATCTTAGGTTTACAAATTTAGCAAAAACATGCAACCATGCAAATGGATTGGCAGGGCACATCCAATACCTTAGAAAGAACCCAGGCAAGAGAGGTTGAAGCTTCAGCTTTGTTAGCGTCAAAGTAGATCCACCTCTGGACACATGCCATGCTTTTCAGAGATAAGAGCTGAGAGAATTATAGGTTTGGAGCTGGGATTATAGAATCCTCCAAACAAGTGGGGAGGAGAGACTCATATCTTCATTTGTGCCCCAAGATGCCAGGTCCAGTTCAGAGCCACACCCAGAGCTGAGTACAGTATTCCAGGAGTGATCTGACTCGAGCAGATCAGGCAGAATAGACCCCTCACCTTGCTCACTCCAGACAGTTTGCCTCTATTAATCCAAACTAAAGCTGCTTTATTATGGTTTTTTCTTTCCTTCTCTTTTTGGCAATATTCTCATGATATTGATATACACTGAGCTACAGTCAACTAAAACCTTTTAATTTTTCACACTTGCTAAACCAGTTCTCCCCCGAGCTATAACTGAGCAATTTAAAGTGTCTGTGATGGTTAATTTTCCATGTCAACTTGACTGGGCTAAAGGATGCCCAGAGAGCTAGTAGAACGTAATTTCTGGATGTGTTTGTGAGGGTGTTTCTAAAAGAGGTTAGCATTTGAGTTAGTAGACTTAAAGATTACCCTCACAAATGCAGGTGGGCATCATGCAATCTGTTGAGGGCCTGAATAGAACAAAAAGGCAGAGGAAGGGGCAAGTTTGCTCTATTTGCCTGTTCTGTTACATCTATCTTCTCTTGCCCTTGGAAATTGGTGCTCCTGGCTCTTGGGCCTTTGAACTTGGACTGAAATACACCACTAGTTTCCTGGTTTTTCAGTTTGCTGATAGAAGATTGTGGAACTTCTGGGCCTCCATAATTGCGTGAGCCAATTACTATAATAAATTTATATCAGATATAAATTTATATATATATAAATCAAATATATATGATTTATATCATATATATGATGTGTGTGTGTGTGTGTGTGTGTGTGTGTGTGTCTTCTATTAGTTCTGTTCCTTTGGAGAGCCTTGACTAATACAGTCCAAATGCACAAGTCCACAATGAATCCAATTAAATTTCATATTTTTATGTTTTGTCCACTCTCTGGTCCTTGAGGTGGACTCCCCTGGTGTCATTTAGCATACTGACCATCACTATCCCTTCTATAATGTCCAAGTCACTGATTTGAACACATAAAATGGGATGCGATCCTGAGTAGAGCTCTGCAACTTATCCCCCTGAACCCCCTTTCTGGCCTAACATTAATTAATCAACTTCTTTAGGGTCCAGGTGTTTAATCTATGTTTAATTCATAAGATTATAATCCCATACAACCCAAATTTCAAACTCACAAGGATGTCAAGTGCTTTGGTAGAATCCGTGTATCTTCTATACTTCCATATCCAACGATACAGGGATCCCGTCAAAAAAATTTAAATAAAGTTGTAACGGATGCCTTTTTTCTTAGTGCATCTATTTTTTTTTCCTGTTGACCATTACTTCTTTTTCTACAAGCACATGACACTGGCTTAAAATCACATGCTTGTACAGCATCACCCTAGTTCATCTGACTCACAGCTCTCTCCAGAGAACAGGACCCTGCAATAGGTAAGAATACATCTTTCAGTGTTTTTTTAGGTCAGTGATTCCACAATGTATCTGTATGCAATTATTAATGTCATAATAATACCTTGCACTTGATATGGGGCTATAGAGTTATAATACTCTCTCTTGTGCAATCTCATTTTTAAAAACTTTTTATTGACTTTATCTAGATTAGGTCAATAATTCTGCTTTATGAAAAAGAATAATGACCTCTAACCATTAATGCTCCATCAACCCCCAGGACATTTGACTTTGAAAAGCCAGGGCAATCGTACTTCCTATTCGATCATTCCAAAATCTAGGTAACATAATAGCAGGCTGCTAAAAGCCATCTCCCCATTACAGTAATCCTTAGAGCAAGGAGAAAGTTCTATAAGCTGTTGATCTCCAACAGCATGGGCAGGCCCTGTGATGACTTAGAATGTGTCTAAACAGTCCTTTCCTAGAGATCAATACTTTGACTGCCTCTGAACAACCATATGAGATTGGAGATAGGATGAGGTGTTAACTATAGACAGGAAAAATGAATTCAGAAAGTGGACAAGTAGCATGGTTTATTTTAGGGATAAAACTCCTCAAAGTCTAGATTTGAATTTGACTTCTTACTCATTGACTATAATAAAATGTAGATGATGAGAATAGAGAAAATGAATGGAAACAAAACAGAGATCTGGAAAATATGGGTTTCTTCAGAAGTTAAGAAGATAAGCATTCCAAGTTCCTCCAAAGATTAAAACTATAACTACCATATAATCCAGCAATTCCACTTCTGGATAGTTATCCAAAAGAATTGAAATCAGGATCTCAGAGATATTTCCACTCCCATGTTTACTGCAGCACTATTCAAAGGCCAAGATGTGGAAACAACCTAAATGTCCATCAACATATGAATGGATAAAGAAAGTCATAAATATATGTATGTATGTATGTATGTATGTATGTATGTATGTACATGCATGCATACAATGGAGTACTACTCAGCCTTAAAAAAGAAGGAAATTCTACAATATGCAACATGAATAGACCTGAAGGAAATTATGCTAAGTGAAACATGCCAGTCACAGAAAGACAAAGTCTTCATGATTCCATTTATATGAGGTATCTAAAATAGTCAGATTTATATAACCAGAGTGGAATGACAGTGTCGGGAGCTATGCTAAGGGGGAAATGGGGAGTTATTTAATCAACAGTCACCAATTTCCAGTTAAGAAATATGAATAAGCTCTAGATATCAGCTATACAACATTGTACCTACAGTCAACAATAATGTATTTTCCACTTAAAAAATGTGTTAAGAGGATATTTCTCATGTTCAGCATCTTTACCACAAAAAAATTAAAATTAAAATAATAACCAAACTTCAATAAATATGTGAAAAAGAATTTAAATGGATATAGACATTCCTAGAAACTCTTTTAAATGGGGGGGGAAAAAAACACAGATGAAGGTAAAAACCTAGAACTGGAGTCACATGATAAGAGTTTAAATCCCAGCCCCATCACTTAGGCAAACCATTTAGTCTCTTCGGTTCTATGTATACCCTGTCAGTAATAATTCCTCCCTTGGTGGGCTTTTCATGAAATCTCAGTCCCTGGCACCTAATCTAGTGGTTCTCAAAGTGTGGTTCGTGACCAGCAGCATTGGCACCACCCTGGGACTGGTTAGAAACACAAAACCTCTGGCCCTTTCTCAGTCCTACTGAGCCGGACACTTTGGTGTTGGGCTCAGGGGCCTGCGTTTCAACAAGCCCTCCAGTGGACTCTGATGCAGGCTAACATTTAAGAACCTAACCTAATAGATGGCCAGTAAACAGTCTGTAGATGAAACACTGGACTGTCCACATGGTCATGTCACCATCAGCACAGGACTGGGGACACAGGACTCTCAAAAATTAAGAGAACCTATCAGAAGGGTTCAAATTTAGAGACTGCTGTGACCAAGGGCACTGGGGGTTTACTTGGGAAGGCGGTAAAAAGGGTCATGTCCAATGGCATCATCCAGTGATATGTGGAAGTGACCGAATAAGCTCCACCTAATTTGATTGTTCTGGGATCCTCTTTACCCATACAGGCAATGTTACAAAGCAAAACACAAGCTGATTCTGTTCTTCATTCTGGCCCCCACACTGTGCTGGGTCTCCAGAATCCTCCCTTCTAATCTAGGATGTGTCTGCTAATCGCTCTCTGCCCACCCCTTTGCCCTTTAAGTCAGGGCAAAAAATCAAGTTAGTAAGGTAATTAACAGTCTGTTTGTCCAGAACTCAGGGATTTCCCAGGAGATGGGTCGTTCAATGCTAAAACTGTCAAACCAGGACAGTTGGTCCCCTTACAGTGAGGTAGCCCAGAATGATAGAACCAGGCTTCTCTGAAGGTATTCACCACACTAGTCCTGAGCCCTCTCTAATCCAGAGTACTCACTGTAACCTTGTCTCAGGTTTGATTTCAAAACTGTTCCTAGTTCTCTGGATCTGATAGCTGTACTTGGCCTCATTGACGTTTGACCATTTGTTTCTTTATTGCACTTTGAGTAGATCCATATCTGTGGTTCTTGTCAATGCAGCTGGCCTTACAGAATACAAACGTGGTCACCATTCACTAGGTCAAGCACGCTTTCTCACTCCCACATACCCACAAGAGGGATATTTTGGTACTCATGTATGAATTGAAGAGCTCATGGAGGAGAAGCAATTCTATTCATATTCTTTAAGAGGTGATGCATTCATAAATAACTGTTTTGCTTTCCAATTAGTAATAACATCAACTAGTTTCTTGGCAATCCTACTATACTCCAAAAAATTTGGATGTATAGACACTTATATAAACTGACTTTAAGAAAATTGTAAAATATGAGTTTGAGACTTGTGTTTTGGAGTTACCAATGAATTGACAGCACAAGAATCACAAAGCAGAATTCTGAAATCGGGATCTCCGGATTAAAGTATAGGATCAAGCAAGGGAAACTGAAGGACCATAAATGAATGATGCAGGGGAAATCTGGAGCTGTGATAATAAGAACAATCAGCATACCTCACATCCAGAGAGAACTTTGGGGCACATCACATTCTTGAGCCCACCAACTGTCCTACATTTCTAAGCATTCTTAACCTATAAAAGGACTTTCATAGACATTATCTCAATATGACCTAATGACTCAGAAATGAACCTTAAGAGAAAAAGTTGCCATGGTCATTTTTCTGATGAACCAACTTGACACAGAAGGAACAAGTGCCTCAACACCTGAAACAACCATTTATATTGCTTACAACTTTAACAGTCAGAAAGTCTTGGCTGAAGTGCACCTCTGCTTCACATGCACCTGCTGGGGAGTCAAGGACTGCAGAATCTACTTCCTAGCTGGCTTCTTCACTCACACGTTTGGTGCTTTGGTACTCACTGGCTTCTCTTACTCCACAAAGTATCACATCCCCCAGGGCCTCTCCATGTGGCTTATACTTTTCACAGCATGGTGGCTTCATGGTAGACACAATTCTGTGGCAGTTGTCTTCTAAGGGGCAGGGTGTGGGAGCTTCTAGGCTAGCAAAGGGCTATGCCCAGACTGGCACAGAGTCGCTTCTACTGTATTGTAGTTGTCAAAGCGGTCACAGGGCCCACTCGAAAGTCCAGACACTCTCCATGTCTTAATGGAATAGAGCAAAGCCACACTGCAGAAGAATACATGGAATGAGCGATTGTTCTGGCCACCTTTGCCAACAACCAGAACTTTTGTTTCCAGAATCCTATTCCCTTGTGTTTCCCAGTAGACAATACTTCTCAATATGAACCAAATACAAATGATACACATATATTCACCTTAGCAGAATATAAGTATTTTATGCACAGCTACATGCATCCATTATATAACATTTCCCCAAGAAAACAATTGGAGTTTAATGCCATCTTAGGCAATTATGAATTCACAAGTTGATAGTAACTATTTAAAAAAAAAAAAAACATTAAAACCTATATTCACAATCAGCTCCTTTGGGATTTGTAGTGATTTTAGAAATATGTTTGCAAATCAAATTATCAATCCTAACAAAACTGAAAGAGAGATGTTTGATTTATTTAAGAAAATTAGCTCTGGATATTTGGCAATCACTTTACCAGCATCATTTGCATGTAAACATTATGCTCATCAATGATTCTTATCTGGTCATTAAAATAGGCCTTGTATTGGCTAAGTGCTTGTCATAATTTCACAATTTTCACTCACCAGAGCTGGCGACCCTCCAAGATATTCCAATTAAGAGTTTATTACTCTGTCACACTTTCAGGGGCTTGCATAGACATATAGTTAGATTCTCTCTAAAGGACATATCCCAGGCTACAGCTGCTCTGCTTCTATGGGATTTTTTTATCATGTTTTTCTAATGAAAATAATCTATTGATCCTATTCATAAGAAGGGCGCACAGCTCCAAATCATTACTTCATGGCAGTAACTAATTTTTGAGTCTTCTCTGCTTCACTACACTCTTTAATGGCAGTTGAATGAATATCTCAGATGCAGACTTCTCTGTCCTTTCTGAAGCACAGTATCTTCTACCAAAGGGGCAAACATCAATAAAACCAACAAATATTTACTGAGCATATAACTATGTAATGCCCTCAGAGCCCCTGGCCTTGAAAAGCTCCCTCACAGCAGTGGAAACAGTACAAAGCCACACTAAAGGTAACTGTTCCCTAAAAAGTACCTCTGTCCTACCATTTGGTCTTACCTCCCACCCTCTCATAGGCCTAGAGATGGCCACGTGACCCAAAGACAGTCAGTGTGACCTATGGTGGTATGGCCTGGCTTAGCAGATAAACTAGTCCAATCCAATTCTCAACAGAATTTGAACTAGAAGCTTTTGTCAACAGGAGTGATAAGTATTGGAATTGAAAGGTCATACAGATTTTGAGGCTGGGGCAGGTCCTTTTTAGAAAAGGCCAGTCTCTCAAAAGAGTAGCATTGAGCAAATCAGCAGCACATGTCCACAAAGAGAAACAGAGATAGAAAGAGAACAACCTTGATTATCCTTCTGGTTCTCAGCAAAGTTTCCAAGAGGCTAATTCTATTTTAATTTTTTTCCCTTGAATTCTGGGTTCTCTTTACAACAGGAGTCCCCAACCCAAGGGCCGTGAACTGGCACCTGTCTGCAGTCCATTAGAAACTGAGCCATACAGCAGGAGGTGAGCAATGGGTGAGAGAGCGAAGTTTCATCTGTATTTTCAGCCACTCCCCAGCACTAGCATCACCGCCTCAGCTCCACCTCAGATCATCAGGCATCAGATTCTCATAGGAGCACTGGTGCCTGGTGCCAAAAATGTTGGAGACCTCTGCTGTACAATAGAATAACCACCCTTTATGTTTGAGCTGATTTGACTATATTCTGTTCCTTGGAACCCAAAGGCCCAAAAGAACCTTCTTGCCCCATGTACCTAGTTCCACATGAGTGATGTTGACAACTGCTGCAACCAGCATTCATCTGACAGAGATGACTTTGAGCTGTAGTTGAAGAATAGAGAAAAAAAGTTGGGCTCACCTTGGAATGATGCATGTAAAACTGGCTCTTTCTGAACCAAGAGACCCTTCCGATGAGCAAATAATACTCCTGACAAAAATTCTTAGAGTGTCCGTCTTCAGGAAGAAGAACTGAGTAGCTAAGGGCAAGGGTAGACAGGAGACTTAATTTGTGGTACATACGTTTTATGTCTTTTGGACATTTATAATACAAACAGATTGAAAAAGTTAATAAGCAATTTCTTTTTTCACAGACAGAACAAATCAGGCAACACTCCTGTTTTTCTGAAAACACCTTGCCCTTGAAAAAATTTTTGTTACTTGTCCTGGTTACTGGATCTACCACAGTCTAGTTCAAATTAACCTATCCAACTCTGCTGTCAACTACCCACCTTCCAGAACCCTTTATTCCAACCCTCTGGTCTCCTAGTACAAAACTTGGCTTTTATTTTTACTTTTGCAAATAATAATAGTAGTCTTTTACAAATACGCCAGTATAATAAATCATTTTTGGGTCAATAATTTTTTTTAAAAAGCCAAATCGATGCAAAAAAAAAAGTAGTCTCCTACTTTCCTTGTTCTATGGTTTTGCTTTAGCTGCTCTATCCCACCCCTTCACACCACCCCTGTTGCCCTCACCCTCCACCTGCTCTTCAGGCCTAGTGTGAGAATAGGTTTTTTCTTTCTGAAGCACTCCAAGATTACTTCAACCCACTTTTCCCACTACAGCTGTAGTTCGTACAGGCCATTTGTCAGGTTTTCACACCTCTTCAATTAGTTCACTTTTCTACATCCCCAGCCCAACCTAGGGGAGTCTCAGCCTATACCTCCTCTTGTGATCTTGGTATGCCTCTGGCCTGAGCCTTCCCAAGCTACCACAGAAATGAAGCTGAAAGGAAATCGCACAGTTGTGATGGCACCTGGTGTTCAAAAAATGTGGGTGGAGCCTGAAGCTTCATGGGTGACAAATCAGACAACAGAAAATGTGCTGACACTGAATCCTGGTTCTACTGGTTGAGGGATCATGGCCAAGTCACTTAACTTTCTGCTCCTCAGTTTTTGTATCAATAAAATAAAAGCAATACTCTCTACCTCACAAGACTGTTGACAATAGTAAAGGAAGGCAACAAAGGTAAAAGAACCAGGCACTGTATGATCTGGAGACCTAAAATAAACAGTAGTTTATTCTTGGTTTCGGCCATTGTATTGAGTAGCCACTGGTTCATTGTAATGCTACACAACTTCTCATGGGCGGTTGGTGTTTCTCTGAAAGTCAGTGACCATGACCAACTTCTTAAATTCCTAAACCTAAAATTGTACATAGAAAGTAAATATTAATTGATTAATTGAAAGCTATGTACTGAGAACTTTTATTAACATACACACAAAATCAGAAGACCCTCATTCCATTCATTCAGCTACATAAATCATCTACTATATTTCTGCAATCTTTTCAAAGAGCTAGTACAGTCAATTTCCAATTATCTGTGTCAGTGGGGACAGGAATAGTCTGAATAATGAAACCCACAAATAATCCATACATTTAATTTTTGAGTTGCTTCCAGCCAGTATAAAAATTTCCCACTGTGAATATCACTGTTCCTCTCAGTCCTCCTTTCTTTCTGGCAGGGGCAGATATTGCCAAAAGGCATTCTCAGCAGGGAGAGGGGAACCCCAGAGTCTAGAGGATGGGTGGGCTGGCTAATCAGCCTTTGAATAATGAAGCCTGGCTCTCCTTCACAGGAGGCATTGCCTGGGGCAGTGGCAGAGGACAAAGTGGAATGGCAAGACTATACCCTAAACTCCAATCATAACAATATTCTGGCCCTTCGCAATTATCAGTCACATGTGACCCTTGGCCAAATCATCCAATGGGCAGTCGAATTCTCATTCTGAGACCCTGGAATAGACACTCACAGGACAAATAGCACAAGAATCATGCCACATAGTACCAGATATACTTCATTTAATTAGCAAATATTAGTGAACACATATCATGACATGTGCCAATTATATATGTTTATAGTATGTATGTGTAGTATGGATGTGTGCATTATGCATATATACTGTGCCGCCTTTGTATTAAGAGATAGACTCAAAAAGATATAGGCCTGATCTGCGAACTATTCCACAGGACCACTCCTTACCAGAATCTCAAATATAAATGTCACTTGGGTCTACTCATCTCAAATGACTTTCTTTAATGACAGCCAAAAGGCAGTTTGTTACTGTTTTAACCAGAGATTAAAAGTTAATATGCCTTAAAAAACTAAAAGAATTAACTTCTTTCTTCTAGTCTCTCCTGAGTTGTAGGAGGTTAAACCTAAGGTCGCCAATAAGCGGCTCTGACTCTGGCCCCAGAGTGTTTGTGTGGCTCTCCCTGTGTGGGTGCTCTCCAGTTCACCCATGCCTCCTCCATCCCCTACTCCCTGACACTGAGAGCCCATGTCAATTGCTCTTGTCATCTGACACCTGACCCTGTCACTAATGGATTGTGCACCCGGCTTCTCTAGACATTTGCACGTATAGTCCATGGTCTATTATACTTTCTAAATTGGAACAAAAATACCCTCTTTCCCCCAAGCTTTTCTTACAATGTGATTTCAATACCCTTCCCATGAAGAAATGGTATCTAAGTTCTTTCCTATTGAATTTGGGCATCTCTGTGGAGTACAACAGAAGTGACACTTATGTGACCTAAGGCCAAGGCTTGTCCACCCATGGGTGCTGGAGCCAGCTTATAACTACTCCTGAGAGCCAACTGTGCACATCTCTTCCCAACTCTGTGTTCAGCGGCTTAAAATTGGCCATAGTGGAAGTAATGACACTATGGAAATCAGCAAATACTACAAATCGGGGCATTTCCACCCAGGGAGACAACTGTTAAACATTTCCCAGCACACTGCTGCTTCTTCACCTGGTTCTCTTGTGATGCTCACCCTTAGAAGCCAGCCGCCACGCTGTGAGGAGCCTGAGCACCCTGTGGAGAAGCTCATGTGAAGGGAAACCAAGGCCCCTGGCCCTCGGCTCTCTCCGAGCTCCCAGCTAACAGCCCACACCCTCTTGCCAGCCATATGACAGAGCCATCTAACAGTGGATCCTCTAGCCCTCAGTCATGTCACCCCAGTTGACACCATGTGGAGCAAAGACAAACTGCAGATTCGTGCACGAAATTGAAAATTCATGGACACCTATTAAAGTCCGGCTTGTTAAGCAGCAATAGTGACCAGAATACAGTTGCTGGTAGCTTGAAGTGGTGTGGTTCTGACCTGCGTGGGTCCTTTTACCTTTTAGTCTACCAACTTCACTTTTGTTTGCTGGTTTCCACACTGCTTCACATCATACACTAATTCAGCCAGATTTGGCCATTGCTTAGAATGGGGGCTGACATCACTCAGAGCATTTCCAAATCTCTGTTCCTAGCTGCTCACAGTTCCCCTCTCAGCAAGAGGTGATGAGGACTAAAAATGGCGTGCGACAGTTGAAATAGAAGAGAGAAAGAACTCGTAGAGACCACAACATTTGGCAAGTGCTTGCATCTGGGGCTAAAGGGAGGTTTAGAAAGATTGGAATATATGACATAGGAGTATAATAGCAATACTTCCAGCAGCAGCAGCAAACACTTTGTACCATGTAAGTGTTTACAAGGGTTTACTAAATTAAGTTATTTAATCCTCACATCAATCTTATGAAGTAGATGTTATTAATAATAATTATTATTATCTCACTTTTACAGATAAGCAAATAGTGAGATTAAGTCACTTATCCACTTTCGAGATAAACCCAGCTCTTAATGATTACCCAGCACTGCCTCTCCATGGACCAGCTATGAAAATAGGGTGCCAAGGGCAGTCATCAAAATACAAAGTGGTGGGTTTAGCGCCAGACTGGGGCCAACAGAAATGAAGAGGAGAAGGCAACTCAAATGTCCTCGAAAGGGAGAAATAGAGCTAAGAAACAGATTCAGTCTAAGGGGCTCCCAGGCTCTGCTTCTTTTCGCAGCCTCAGCTCCCCAGCTTTCAGGGCTAATGGCCCTAAACCTTCAATATAAAACTGAAGCTCTTGCTGGGTCTTGAGTCAGTTCTGAGCAAGTCAGGGCAGCCATCCCAGTGCCACCACCTGGGAGCTTAGCCTGAAGTCACTCGCCCAGTCCTAGGACACTCTGTTCCAGCCCCTGTTCTGGGTTCTCCATTGATCCATCCAATTGGGACATGGAGGTCCCAAGAAGCAGCTTTGCTTTCCTTCCCCTCACAGTACCCCCTTTCTGCAGAGCCAACTTACAAGTCCCATCCTTGCCTCTAATTACACGCCCCACCAGGTGCTTCAAGGCCTGCCTCTGGCCACAGCCTAGCCCAAAGACTCTCATACTGTTCTGCTACCAGATACCCTGCTGATGCACAGCCCTGACCAATGGGTTCTTTGGAGATCTCCCCTTCCAGAATTGATAATGAGACTGATGGATGCTCTCAGACAGAGCCTGGAGCTAGGTCAGCTCTCACCCATGCCTGCCTTATCCCAGTGGCTGCCCTGTCTCCCTCCTGCCCTATCCCAGCCCACCCAGTGTTGGTAAAGGGCATGAGTCCTCTGGATAAAGCCATACCAAACCACAGCTACAGGAAGGAGGAAGCTGACAGCAGAGTCAGAGCTAGGAGCAATGTTTCTATCCTGAGAGGAGGAGTAACAACATGAGCAGAAGCAGAGTCACTGAAAAGGCGTGGGGCCATTCTGTTCTCTTTCATCTGGGTGGGTGAGATACATGACATCGACACTCATGTGCAGGCAGCTGGGCCTGTCAAACCATCTGCATCGCAGAATGCCAGAGGACTCACGCAGGGCTTGCATCTGCTTGGAGGTGGGGATGACTCAAGGGACGCTGCACAGCATGCTCATTCCAGCACGCCCTTTCCAATGTGGCCAATTTACCATCGCACAAAAGCCAAGAGCTGCTGATCGGAGGCCATGTGTGGGTCGTTTGTGCTCGCTAATGAGGACCGGTTGTCACTGAAGGCACCCCTGATTTTCATAGCCAAACATTATGTCTGCACAGAATTATGAGTGAATTTCCACAAAGCCCAAAGGCACAGGACACATTATTTCAAGATACAGCTTCTAACCACATCAAGAATTCTTAAAGTATTCAGGGCACTGGCAGCAAAAAAACTGGGTTTTGTGGCCTCCCGTGAGTGGCTGTCTTGGGTGTTTCTTAATGGTATCAGGGTTTTGCCCTTAGCAATTGCTGTCCCACATGGAGAATGAACACTCTTTCCTGTATACTTTCTTTAGAGCCCTGCCTTTCATCCTCATGGGAAAGTTTAACAATGTGTGGCCAATCCCAGACTATTCCAGAGAGCAGCAATTAGCAAGCCAATGTTCATTAACAATGAGCAAAGTGGTAGATGTATGTGTGTGTAGGAGTGTGGATGAGGGTATGATTGATAGATAGATTAGATAGATAGGTAGATAGATAGATAGATAGATAGATAGATAGATAGATAGATAGATAATAGATAGATCTATTGATCATTTATTCAATCTATCCAGTATGTTAGACCTTACCATTTACAAAGGGTAAAATGGAGCTACATTATAATTAATCCAAACCCCCTGACTTACTCAAGAAAGACACTAACTCCTGTCAAAGGGTCCTCCAGTTATTTCGGGTAGCCCACAGAGGGGGTACTGTGTAATGTCAATGGTCCCTGTGTGGGAACCTAAGGCAGGTTCAAAGGTGTTTCCTCAGATGCTCCCAGAGCTGCCATTCCTCAGCCGGACCAGGAGTGTTGGGTGTTGTGCAGATTCCTCCCCATCTCCGCATTACTCATGGCCCTTGCTGTGATTGAAGACCAGTACATTCTCTAGAATCTTGCTTTTAAAAGTGTGGTCCATGGACCTGGAGCATCAGCATCACCTGGGTGCTTGTCAAAAATGCCCCTGTCCTACGCTTATTTAATGGCTATGATGTATATCTAGCCTGTTTCTCAAACTTTAAAGTGCTGAGGAATCACATGGGAACCAAATTAAAATACAGATTTTGATTCTGTTAGGTCTATGGTAGGGCTTCAAACTCTTCATTTCTATAAGCTGCAGGGTGGTGCTGATGCTTCTGGTCCCTATACTATGCAAGCATGTGAAGAACAGTTCTCTCAGCTTCCCATCTCAGACCCTCCAACCAAGGGCCCCAGGCCCAATAAAGAGTCAGGACAGGGAACACCCAACATGCCAACTCTCTCCTCCCTGGTTTTCCAATTAAAAAACATGAATGTGCCATAAAAATTAAATGTCTAGAGTGTGGAAAGGATGGCTGGACGTGCAGTGACTGTGTATGTTTGGTGGGATGTGGAATGGGTTGTCTTCATGAGCAGCATTTCCCCACCTTCACAAAAAAATATGAGAGAGAAAGATGGGCTTTTGCCAGGGTAATACTGAGCAAAGGGTTAAAATTATGCTTATATTTACCCTCTAGATCTCAAGAAAACTTATAGAAAATTCAAAGAATGTCTAATCTTTCAAGAGATAAACTATTAGTTGAAAACCAGAAGTTTCAACCCAAATACAATTTGGAGTTGGCTAACATGCAATGAATTTTAGACACAAATAAACGAAATCAGGATGGGTTTCATAGTAGCACTATTGGGAACTATCCAGAGCACAGAGCTCCTGAAATTATCCCATCAATTCTATTGTCTCTCATGTTCTGTGATCCTAAGGAAAAGCTGCATATCACCTCTGTGCCTACCTCATCAGCCTTGAGCCCACCTTCCCCATGCCCGTCTCCATAGACTTGTGCAAAAGTCCCCTAATGTCTCAACTGCCTCCAACCTCCTCATCACAGTCCACAATCATCCTTCCACATGCACAGTGCTCATCATCTCTCCTGCCCTAATCTAAGCCTTCCCCCAATTCTTCATGGCCCCCAGAATGAACCCTAAGTTCCTTAGGCTGACGCTCAA
Source organism: Rousettus aegyptiacus (assembly GCF_014176215.1). Taxonomy (NCBI): domain Eukaryota; kingdom Metazoa; phylum Chordata; class Mammalia; order Chiroptera; family Pteropodidae; genus Rousettus; species Rousettus aegyptiacus. The sequence continues at coordinate 24,172,331 of NW_023416311.1, read as the reverse complement.
AGTCCTGTGTGCATTGACCCCAAATGACCATTTCTCTCAAAATCCCCCTCCCTCCTCTGGACATGCTTGACAAGACTGGAGTCCAGATTGGCCTCTTGCTATTTCTCAAATGTCCCCAGGCATTAACTCATTCTATTTCCTCCACCTGAAAAGCTCTCTATCCTTCCATCTCCTACTTTGTTCTTTTGTACCTGTCAGAGAGAATAATCTTTGTTCTGAAAGAGGCAGAATGAACAGTAAAAAGCAGGAACCAGAGCTCAAGAGAGGTGGACCCTGTAACCCGGCACTCAGGCATTGAAAATACAAGTCTCCTAAACTGAATGAATTCCACAGGGAGTCTAAGAACTTCTTAATTAGACTGTTAGGAGCAGAGCAGGCAGAGAGCAGACCTGAAGACGGACAAATTGAGTTCTACTTCCCAAAAGTTCAAGGGCAATATTCAACTCTATTTGACATAAGGCAAAGGCACTAGCCAATCAAAAGGCACCACTGGCCCAGATCCAGGAGGCCTCCTAATGGGCTAAGCCTTTGGTTGTTGGAGCATGGGGATGTCTAAGGGACTTGAGGAAAAGGCCAGGGGAGCCAGCATGGTGCTGAGGACAGGAGCTCTCCAGGAGCTGCCTAGTTCCTTTTGAAATTTCCCCACTCCCACCCTAGAATTAAGACCATGTCTTGCTTTTACTAATTTTCTATAACAGAAGAAAATAGATAGGAATCCTGCCTCCAAACCCAAGTGGAATACAAACAACTGTGCTTTATGTTGATCCAGGGAAGATTATAGAAGAGATGGGTTTTGGGCACAGTACCCAGGACCACTGCTCCCAGAGGCCAGAGCCTTGCCTCCTGGGGCTCAACACTGTGGCATTGTTAGTAATAATCTGTCTCTGATCTCATGCTCAGTTTTTTTTTGTTTGTTTGTTAGAAAATTACCCTACCCTCTGTGTTTCAGCTCAGGAAAAGGGACTTTAGACCTTGATTTCAACACCTATTCTAACAAGCTGCCTGGTACCCTAGGCCCCTTAGCACAGGTCTCACCTTGCTTTGCTTATGCAAGTCTCCTTCAGGAGCCCTGACTCTCAGCCATAAATTAACTACTAGGGCTCTGCCAAATGACAGCCTCAGAGCCAACCTCCTTCCTTCCCATCTAAATCTTCCTATTGGGGCCCTCAACTTGGGTCATCACTGTGGTCTCCTCCTCGTTGTGATCCTCCTCATTGACATCCATTACTAACCACTTGACTGAACTGCCACTGTGAGAAAGGTGCTTCATGTGCCAAACCAAAACCTCCCTTGGCTTCTGTATGTGAATATGGCCCAATCACCAGATCTGGATCTTCCTCTACTCCTCCAGCCTTTCTGCAAGTGACCAGGCCAGATGCAGTCAAAAGCAGAGAGGAGCAACAGATCAGAGAAATGCGGTCGACATGGGTACTGGCTTCAGTAAGGTCTCCCATAGTCTTTCGATACATAAGAAAGGCTAGTTATTAAACCAAAAAGTAGTCTCTGCTCTTGTTGGAGGAGTATTTTCTTTTTTAACAGCTTTATAAAGACACAATTCACATACCATAAAATTTACAATTTAAAGCATACAATTCAAGAGCTTTCAGAGTATTCAGAAGTCTAACCACCACCACAATCAATTCTAGAACATGTTTATTTTCTCAAAAAGAAATCCCATTGCCATTAGTTGTCACCTGCTAATCCCTCCATCCCCTTTAGCCTTAGAAATCACTAATCCACCTTCTGTTTCTACAGATTTCTCTGTTCTGTACATTTCATAAGAATGGAATTACATAGTATGTGGTCTTTTGTGATTGACTTCTTTCACTTAACATAATGTTTTTGAGGGTCATCCATGTTGTAGCATTGATCAGTATTTCATTCCTTTTTATGGCTGAATAATGTTCTGTTGTATGGCTATAACACATTTATCTATTTACTAGTTGGTGGACATTTGGGTTGTTTCTACTTTCTAGCTATTATGAATAATCTGCTATAAATATTTGTGTACAAATTTTTACATGGGCATATGTCTTCATTTCTCTTGGGTGTATATCTGGGAGTAGAATATCTGAGTCATATGGTAACTCTATGTTTAACCTTGTGAGGAACTGTACAAAACTATTTACTTTTGAATTAAAGCAGTATGAAGGAACACTCCAGTTGTATGCCACAGGGATCTTTCCTTGGTTTGTCCTATTCAAAGTACCTAATATAACCCAGCAAAGAATATTGGGTGTGTTTTCATCAGTTCTATAGTCTTTCTTTTCTTCTACATCCAACACCTGTCAGATTCTGCTGAGGAAAAGTTACACCCTCCTTACATATTCCATCCAGAACTGGCCCACAACCCTATGTAATAGTCCTTCTACTTCTACACCAGAGACTCTCTTCCTCCACTTCCCCTCTCACCTTCCCCTTTCCTTTTAGAACATGGCACTGCTTCCTAGTTCCAGTGAAAAATAGAATCTATCAGGTGAAACATATCCACATTTATATCCACTCTTTGTCCCTTCCTCTCTATCTCAATGAATGAACTCTCTTTCCCTTACATGAGGCTAATTGTGCCATGTAGCTCCCAGATAGCTTTTGTCTCTCCCTCTTCCTCAGAGTCTTCACTCCATCAATTGTCTTCTCAATCTCCTGAAACTCATGATTCCCCCCAATTGTTCTTTTTCATATCCTTTACATAAGTTCATCTTTAAAAAATATTATTCTTTTTAAAGTAGCTCCCTCGCACTTATTGATCTCCTTTTAGCTATTACCCTGTCACTCTGCTTCTTTTCATATTAAAGTTTCTTTAAAAAAATATGCAGTAACTTCTCCATATCCTCATTTCCCAACTGCTTTTCAACCCATAATGCCACTGAAACATTCTGGCAAACATCACTACTGTCCTATTTTTTGTTAATGCCAACGAAAGGTCTTCAGTCCTCATTGAACTAGCCTTTCTCCTTAAAACCCACCTTCACTGCTCCATAACTCTCTTCCCCAGTCTTCCTGACAGAGCTACTTCCCCTACTGATCATCTTTCTTCTCTCTCTACCCTCAGAGTTTACCTCCATTCTCATAGTTTTAAATTCTGCCTAGATGTGATCACAATATTCAAATTTGTCTCTGTAACTCTACCCCTCTCTCAGCTCCAGATTCATATTTCCAACTGCCTACCCAACATCTTCATTTGAATAACGAAGAGAAAGCTTAAACCTAACTTGGCAAAAAGCAAACCATTTACTCTCACCTTCCACAAAAAGAAAAATGTGCTCTATTCTCAAGCCTTGCCTATCTCAGCAAAGAGCATCACCACCATCAAAATGCGTGTGCACAGAACCTAGGCATATCCTTGATTACATTTTTCCTCACACACTGTACTCACTCTATAAGTATATTTCCTCAGACCTTCAGAATTCATATTGAATATGATTGTTTCTCATACCTCCACTGCTACTTCCCTGGTCAAACTACCATCATCCTGCATTCATTTTTGTCCCCCTAGTATACGTCCTCCACATCTTTCCAAATCATAAGTCAGATCATATTATGTCCCTATTGAAAATTCCCCAAAATCTTCTCATTACAACTAGAATAAGATTTTAACTCTTTAGCACAGTCTGTAAGATCCTACATGATCTACAAGGTACCCCGCACACCTCTCACACATAGTCTACCCTCACCACCATCCCTCTTCTTTTTCTTTACACTCCAGCTATTCTGGCTTCTCCACTCCCAAAGGCCAAGCTGGAGCTTTTTACCTACCGTTCTTTAGTATTCTTGGGCTCATCCTCCAGATCATCACATAACTGCCTCCTTCTCATTTGAGTCTCAATTGAAACGGCCCTCCTCTTTCCCTTAGCATCCTAGCTAAAGCCATTCTCTTCCATGTAACCCTATTTTTCTTCTTCATGCCACTTGTCGATGACTAAAGTTGTTTCATTTTTTAATTTGCTACATTTATAATTTGTCTCCTCTGGTCATTACCAGAATATAAGCTTCTTGAGGATAGAGAACTCTGCCTTACAGATATCTTCACTCTCCTTGGCCCATAGGAGGTACTCAGGTTGCTGGATGGATGGATGGACAGATGGATGGACAGACGGATGAACGAATGGACGGATGCTAACCTCATAAGACTCCATTTCAGCTCTCTCTTTACTCCACACATTCTCCCTAAACATTTTCACTCCATATATGACTATTGTATCTGGGTTGATGATCCCCAAATTTGTATTTTTAGTCCAGCTCTTCCTGAATCACATAGATAGATGTATTCATAGCTGTCTTCTGGACATCCCTAATTGGATGTCTCACAGTGTATAAACCTCAAATGTCCAAACTGAAATCTTCCTAATTTCTTCTCCAAATGAAGATTGCCATTATGCAATTGAATGTCAAGGCTGGAATTCTGGGCATCAAATTTCACTCCTTCCTACCCAATGTAACCAAGATCTGTTGATTGAATCCTAGATCTATATAATTTTTTTTCACCCGTACCACCCCCATCAGCTCACCAGGAACACTAACAGCTTTAATGCCCTTTCCATTTCTAGATATGCCAAATCCCCTTCACCCACAGCCTAACTGATGTTTCTTCAGCTCAAATTTACTGTTCCCTGTCGCCATGAGGATTAAGTTCAAAGCCTTTCATGATCTTACCTCACTATTCCCTACCATTCCTTATATTTCCACTGTTCAAAGTGCCTACAGGTTCTTCTGTGTACCAATCTTTCTCTTGCCTGTGAGCCTTTACCCTCTTCCTGAAATGCCACATACCAAAATCATCTACTCCCCTATTTTTATGCAGGATTTATGGAGAAAGTCTTCCTTTATGCTCCATGGCATCATCCAGGTCTAGATTAGGGACTTCTTCTACTTACTACCATAAAACTCAATGCTTCTTTTATTATATCCAATGCACTGCATTATATTTGCCCTTTTACATGTCTGTGAGCTATCAGAAGGCAATGACAGGGTCTTAAACATCTCTAAATCCTCAATACTGAGAACAGAACTGACACAGAAAAGGCATTCAAATATGTGTAGATTGATGGGTGGAAACTTGTGGGAGTACAGCATATATTTTGAAAAACCTAATAAGGGCTCCAGGCATTTTTGACAGGATAAAGTGATGAACTGGGTTTAACAAGATAAAATTTAATTGGAACAAATGTAAGGTTCTGCCCTTGGGTCCAAAAGGCACATGTGCGGGAAGAGGGAGCTGTGTGTAGTTGCAGTTTATATGAAAAGCCTGGGGAGTTAGAGTAGTCAGTAAGTTCAGTGCAGGTCAATAGTGTGACCTGACTGCCAGAAAAATTAACACAGTCTGAGACTGCACTAAAAGTTAGCTTCTAGAATGAGAGAGGTGATCGGCACATTTCAGCCAGACAGTACTGTAGTTCTGGGTTCGTTCTGAGCCTCACACTTCAGGGGCCATACTCTAGAGGTTCTGAGGAAAAAGGCCAGAGTGGTGAGGAACCTTCAGGTAAAGTCAAATGACAAACAGGTGGAGGAGTGCAGGCTGCTTAGCCTTCAGGAAGCATGTAGGTATATACTACTTATCTTTGAACATCCAAAGGTGTGTGGCCTATTAGAATTATTTTCAGACCAATAGAGCTGTCCAAAATGGACAGGTATGAAGTCACCTATCAATGGATGCATTTCAAAATGCAACAGAATTATCTTTTCAAAACACAGATTTGACTATCACACATGCATGTGCGTGCACGTGCACGCGCGCGCGCACACACACACACACACACACACACTCATACTCACAGTGCCTATATCCCACACACATCTCCCCTACTGTTCAACTTCTACCCAGACCTCTGTTTTAAACCCTTCTAAGGCTATCAGAAGAACTTGGAATCCATTTGGGGAGATGTCACATTCACTTTTGCACCCCTCCCAGCACACCCCAAACTACAACCAGTGCTTATCAGGCACATACCTGTTACAGGAGTAAATGGATAACATTCACTTGACATTTCATTATCTTTCACTGTCTTATATTTCAATTAGGAAACCGTATTTGTACATACAAGTGTCATATAATATAGGTCAGATCCCACTGTAAGAAGATACAAAAAATCCTTTTTATTACACCAGCACTCTGTTGTATCAAATAGTTTGAAATGGAGAAGCTTTGAGATCCTAGTGATGAAAGCATTCTATTGCAACCTTTTTTGTGAATTCGACCTGTGTATGCTTTAATAAAGTTTAAAGCTATCCTCTTTCAGACTGCCAATTACGGTCAATTTTCACTCATCTAAAAATCATACACTGTAAATTAAGTTGAACATTACTAATTTAATACTTCCCCATGGACTTTCCATTTTTCCCTCCTCAAAAATAAGGAGACAGTATTGAATATGTAAGTATGAATTCACAAGCCGTTTACTCAAAAGAGTATAATAAATTTTAACCTGGTATTTCTAAAGCAAACTTAATTTCTAACCCAAGTCCCAATGTTCCTGTCACTGTCTGCTCTCAGACACATTCTGGCATGAGGATTGTTTTCCACTGCAAACAATTGTTGTCCTGACATATAGTGAGTTAATTAGTGCTTCTCCAAGTCTGATCCCCAAATCAGTAGCATCAGCAACATTAGCATCACCTGGGTACTGGCTAGAACTACAAGTCCTCAGGCTCTGCTGCAGACTGCCAAATCAGAACCAGCAATCCATGCTCTAACAAGCCTGCCAGGTAATTCTAATACATGCTCAAGCTTGAGGACTCTCCAAGGCAGTTTCTTCACAAAATGTAAAGTCTGGAGATTAGCGACTGTCACTTGGTGACATCAGAGCCACTCCTAGCTGCAGTGAAGACTGAAGAAATACCATCAATACATTGGGTCCCTGTAGTGGACGGTGACAGGGGATATATTTCTGCTCTAAAGCAATTGTACTCTGCAGTGTTCCCTTTGCATGACAGTGAGTCTTCGGGCCCACCATGGCCCTCCCTCATCTACCTGCCACACTGACCTAGGAGCCCTGAAGCTTCTGCCACTCCAGGGCCACCAGGAACATGGTTTCTTATCTCCCAGCCCAGACCTTTCCTGCAGCTATTCCTGCACCGTGCCATGGACAGCTCCTTAAAAGCAGATGCCCCTCTAGATTTCAGGTGCTCACACTTCTCAGGAAGTTCTGTCACCTACCTTCCTGTGGCAATGGAGCATAACGAGAGTTGTGGAGAGGCAGGGTGTAATGCTGGCATCCCCCCTCGCTGTCTTACAAACCATCTTCTCCCCCATGCCAATGAGATTCCCCTCCTTCAATTCTCATACTGAATAGAAAAAAAAATACTGGTACAATATTTCTTCTCCAACATCTCTCAGAAACCAGGATTGCATCTTAAAAGTCAAGCATTTGAAGCCTTTTTTCTCTGACTCTGTTTTCGAAGCAATGGAAACCTCAAATATAGTGGTCTGTAGGAGGAGGGGGCGGAGGGAGTGGTACAGAGGAGAAGAGAGCGAGTGAAGGTGGGAGGCATTGAATACCTGACAACAGCCCATCAGATCCAGAATGACTTCATAAACACTAGCTGCTGTTTTCAAAAAAAAAAAAAAAAAAAAGAAACATCTTTGGAAGAGAATATTGTACAGATGTTAGAGTGTGTTGGTGGGGGGTGTCGCCCGTAATGCTGTGTCTATAAAGTCCAAAATAGCTTTATGCTAAGAAATGTCTCAAACCCAGTTATTTTGAGAGGAAACCTAGTGGAGTGGAAGGAATAGTAGGATAAGAATTGAAATAATTGGATTTTCTATCCAGGTCTGTCACTTCTTAGCCAGGTAATTGCAGCCAAATTACTTTCTCTCTTTGAATCTTGGATAATGTGACCTATAAAATGTAAGTGAAAACATCTGCTCTGCATGCCTGGTGTTTCATACCCATTTTACAGATATTGGTTATAAGAGTCAAACAAGAGGCAAATAAAAGTACTTTTTAAAATTGAGGTATAAAAGACATTCAACATTATATTAGTTTCAGGTGTATGATATACTGATTCAATATTTGTATATTGCATAACAATCACCACAATTAAGCCTAGTTAACACCTTTCACAATGCATAGCCGCAAATATTCTTTTTCCTTTGGATGAGAACTTTTAAGATCTACTGTCTTAGCAACTTTCAAATATGCAATACATTATTGACTATAGTCATCACACTGTATGTTACATCCTCAGGACCTACTTATTTTATAACTGGACGTTTGTACCTTTCGACCTTCTTCGCCCATTTCTCCCACTCCCAGCCCCGATATAAAAGTTATTTGAAACAAAGCAATGATTATACAAATGAATAGTTATATAAATACCATAATTTTCTGTCATAAAACAAATGAGGATAATTATTTGTTCTAATAGAACCAGTTGTTTTTAAAAAAACAAATTAAATTTCTATAGTGTTGCTAGATATACACTATGACAATCTTTTCAGACATTTCAAAGAGGTTAAGGAAATACAAGACAAAAGAAAGTCTGTTTCCCATGTAACTCACCAGGTTATTATAGGTCAAATATATCCTTACTGATTTTCTGCCTGCTTAATCTACCAATTACTGAAAGAGGGATGCCGAAGTCTCCAGCTGTAATAGAGGATTTGTCTACTTTCTTTGCACACCTATTAGTTTTTGCCTCACTTTTTCAATAGGCTATTATGTACATAAACCTTTAGGACTGTTATATCTTCTTGGAAAATTGACAGTATCATTATACAGTGTCCCTCTCTATCTCTGATAAATTTTACTTATTCTGAAATCTGCTTTTATCTAAAATTAACACAGCCACTCGAACTTTCTTCTGACTAGTTTGAGCATGGTATATCTTTCTCTATGCCTTTACTTTTAATCGGAGTCTTTATATCTAAAGTGAGTTTCTTGTAAACAGTATACAATTGGGTCTTGTTTTATATTTTAACCTACTCTGACACTTTTATAATTGGTGTATTAAGACCATTCACATTTTTTTTCAGCCACCTGATACTTATTTTCAGGCTTCTTGGAATATGTTGCCACATTTTTATCCCCGAGAGTTTTGCCAATCAATACAACCATTAACAATTCAATACAATAAATGCCTACTGTGAGCCAGTCCCTAGGAATAAGCGGTGGGTCCACGTGTCTCAGTTTCTTCACATTCTTGCCAGCATTGTGTTTTAGTTTGTTAGACTCAGTAAATCTAAGACTCATCTTAGTGTGCATCTCTCTGATGTTGGGAAGACAGAACTTCCATGCATGTCTGCTTACTAATTGGAACATCTTCCTATTGTGTGTATGAATTGCCCATTTACCTTGTGGCCTGTTGATATTCTTCTTACTTACTTGGATTCATTCTTTATGTAGTGAAATAGTTGCTCTTTGTCATTTATATGTCATAGACTTTGACAGCTGAGTGAGAACTGGACTTAATTTGGTCTAAACCTTTAGTGGAGGGTTGAATGTGGCCCCCAAAAAAGATATGTCCATGACCTAACTCCCAGAACATTTATTTGGAAAAAAAAAACTTTGCAGATTTAATTAAGTTAAGGTAGACCTTTCACATTTTAAGTGATTATTGATACAGCTAGATTAAGGTCTACCATGTTTGTAACAGTTTTACTATTTTCTGTTTGTGATATTTGTTCTTTGGGTTTTTTCCTCCCTCTCTTTCTGTCTTCTGCAGTTTTAACTGAGCATTTTATATGATTCCATCTTATGTCATCTCATAACATATTACTTATGCTACTTTTTTTTAGTGGTTGCCCTAGAGTTTCCAATATTCATTTTTAATTAATCTAAGTCCACCTTCAAATAACACTATACCATTTCACATGTAGTACAGATACCTTATAACAGAGTGTTTCCAACTTCTCCCTCCCATTCTTTATAACATTACTGTCACTCATTTTACTCCTGTGTATGCTATCATCACTGGAAATTTTCCCTCTCAGTCAAGTTCACACTCAGCCTCCAGCCGAGTTTATCACAATTGCCATTTAAGTGTTGCTACCAGTTTATGACTCCAGTGGCTTCAAGTTTAGGTAAACAGATCTGAGCTATGACTCTCTGGATTTGCCTGCCTCTCCAGATTTGAAGGTAGTAGTTTGCCTGGCAACCTCAGTTCTCTGGGGGGGGGATCCAAGAAAAGTCATTGATTTTCATTTTGTTCTACTTTTTTTGTTGTTATTGTTGTTAAGAATGGGAATGATGACTTCCAAACTCTTCTCATGTCTTGTTGGAGCTGAAACCAAAACAAGTCCCATGGATTATTTTACAACATTGAGATTATAGTTGTGTTTATTGATTTTCAAGGGCATCCAGTCCTTCAGCTCAATCATGCTCTATCCAGCTGGCCAGCTCTAGACCAAAGAGAGGGAGTAGTTTCTCACTCAGATGGCAGAGACCACCACTCAATCTTCCAATCTGATCCAAAGACCCCTTCGTGCATAGTGTTACTCGCACAAAGCAAGAACAGTTAAGTCTCTGCCTTATGCTGGTTTACAATCTTAGTGACACTGGTGTAATTGTTCCAAGAGTTGGCTGCTGTTTTTCAGTGCAGAAATTTCAACTGCCTACCATAAGCAAGGACTAGAACATATAAGCTCATCTCTCAGATAATCCCTATTAATTATATTCTCATCTACCCAACAGCTCACCAGAATTAACCTGCTCCATCTAAAAAAAAATTCTTTAATCAAGATTTGATTATAATATGCACTTTTAAAACACTTCAGCAAAATGTTGGTTTAAAAAAGAAAAATTCTGATTTCTTTAGAACTCTATCAATCTGAACTCCCTGACTGGCAGTGCCACCCAATGAGAACTGATGCTTTCATTGATGACCATCCAGTACTACAAGATTCTGGAGAGCTTTTGAATCATCCAAAAGAGATTAAATTATGTTCAGTAACGGTTTAGTGGTAAGTGCATTGTATACTGTATTTCACATCAACGGAATCTGATTATTCATAGGAGGCACAAGATGACTTTCTTCTTGCCCAGAAGGCAATCTTTTTAGTTCCATTTGAATTACAAAGGTTTACTAAACATCCACCACACATCCCACACCATGGTACTCTCTGAATGGTGTTTTCCATTTATTTGTGGAACTCACAATTTAATGGTTAAGGAAAAGTACACAAACAAACAAATAAACAAAACAGACAATATACATATAACCCCATCCCCTAGGATTTGCAAAAGGTTATGGAGTGAGTGTTTGCTCAATGACCTGTAGAAAAAGTGCCATGCAGGCACAGAGACATGAGCAATGAGAGACTGTGGCACAAGGAGGAGGTGACTGAGCTGTAATGGATTCTAAGGTCTCTGGCAGTCACTAAAGTAGAGGAAAATAAGCTAGCCAAAGGGAAAGTGATGAGAACTTTCAGAGAATGGAGGCAAGTGTAATATTTCTGGAACATGTGAGTGAAAAAATGTCAGGAAATGATGCTTGTAAAGGAAATCACAGAGGCCTTGAATGTCATGCTAAGAAATTTGAATGTTTTCCTGTAGGTAATGGGACATCATCAGTTATTTTATATACATGTTTTTTGGTCAGATGTGCTTTAAAAAGATCATTCCAGAAGCACTAGGGAAGATGGATCGGGGTAAGAGGGGAAGATGAAAGCCACAAAAGCTAGTCAGAAAGCTATTATATAAGTTCGAGCAAGAGATAAGGGGCAGGAGTAATAGAAAATGGACAATGAAAATGGTACATGGTGCATGAGATACTGCCAAGGTAGATTCAATAGCACTTGGCACCTCAATGGTTGTAAGAGGCAGGGGGACTTGAAGATAGCTCTGGAGTAGTTTGCAGAAAGAGCTACATTCTCCATTGTGACTTTGCAGCTCATACTAATATCAAGATGTGGAGACTATTTTTCTGCCCCTTAAAACTGGGGTCCAGCTGTACACTGCTTGGGTCCTGAGCCAACACAAAACAATTAAGCTGATGTGGAGGAAGAGAATGCTAAAACCAGAGAGCTCATTTTGGGTTCCCCTGGCAACAGTCCTTGTAACAAAGATTCAAATGGACATAGTTTGTTTAGGAGATGATCTCAGGAAACATTGGTAGATGAGTGGAAAAGTGAGAGAGAAAGGAAGCCAACAATGGATACATTATCAAGCAAGCTAGTGCTTTGCCCATCGGAAGCTTAATCCTGCTGAGCTACCCTGGGAGGAATCTTACCTGAAGGATGAAGGACCGTGGAGGTTAATCAATCAGTAATTGCTTGGGGGTTGCTAGGTGAGAGCAAGATCTTCCCATGGCCTGCTAGACACATGGGCAGAAGGGTCTCTAGCTGGCTCTACTCCTCCCTAGATTGCCCCCCGGTGACATAACTCTCAGCCAAAGTGCCCATAAATGCTGCAAGCCAAGGGAATATGGACAATACACCAACTGTGTCTCTTACACCAGGTAAATGAGGACTGGGGTTCAGATGGGGGAGCAGAGCAAAGAGAAGAAGGGAAGAGACTCTAGAAGATGTAAATACATAGTCCTGAGGAGCATGGAGAACCCCAGCTCCATCTGAGGAGTTTGTACACTGACATGAGCATATATGAACATGTCAGAGGTGAAGTCTGCAGTTGGCCTCAAAGCTCAAAGTCCAGTTTCCATGTGCTTACCCACATGTCTCTCCACTTGCATTTCCCCTAATCCCCACTGTCCATAGCCCATTCACAGGACTGGTTCTCATTGCTGACTTACTGATCAACAATGTGCTTCCCATGTTAGGGCCAGACCTGTCTTAGTATAGGCTGCTATAACAGAATACCATAGACTGGGAGCTTCAAGAACAGATGCATGTTTCTCACTGTTCCAGGGGAAGTCCAAGATCAAGATGCCAGCAAGTCTTTTGTCTGGTGAGGACATTGTTTTTTGTTGTAGAAGTTCATCTTCTCCTTGTATCCTCGCAAGGCAGAAACAGAGCTCTTGTCTCTTCCTCTTCTTAAAAGGCATTAATTCTGTAGAACTATACCCTCATAACCTCATCTAACTCTAATCTTACCTCTCAAAGGTCCTACCTCCAAATACCGTCTGACTGGGAATTAGGGTTTCAGTGTATTAATTGGGTGAGAACACATACATCCAGTCTATACTAAGACCTCTCCTTGAACTCCAGCCACCTTGGCTGGGTCCTGCCCTCCATGCTTAACTCTTGGCAGACCCATTTTCTGAGGTCAGGACATTACCCTGAAAGCCTTGGTGCTGCCTACACACTCCTGCCAGATGGAATCAATCAAAGCCCCGCCACTCACCCAACTTTAAGAAATGTCATTCTCCAAAGATTCCTCCTGCAGCCCACAGCCCTGAGATTGGAGATTTTTTTTCATAAAATAAAGGCAGCTGGATGGAGCCAGAGTCCACCCCTATCCCTTGGGCTCTGTCATTTGAACAGAAGATTCTCCTTTCCCCTGTCCCCAAGGCCTCGTGTGGCCAGTCCTGCAGTTGCATTTATTCATCCCACCCCCTGTCACTCCATGGACTCCTCTGATAGCTCTACAATTTGCCCTATTTTTCAGAAGAGCCAGTTTTTGTGCACTCAACCCTTCAGCCAGTGGTCATTAACGCCTCTCACGTGCCAGGCATTCCTGGAGATTCAGAAGTGAGTTAGAGAGCGTGCCTTGTAGGCGCCCCCTGAAGCAGCGACCCCTGTCATCTGGAAAAGGCAGGAGCATGCACATGACAGAGCTTTCTTAATGGACGAGCTGGCTCACCACTGCATGCTGGCTCAACACTGACTATGCATCTGGCACTGGGTAATTGAGTCAGTTCAGCGTCCTTACCCAGCAAAAAGTAACAAATGAAAGCCTTTCTTGCATCCAGGATTGTGAGGCAAAATGAGGGAAAAGGCCAGACCTTGGCTTAATGATACTCAGCTCATTAGTGGTTCCAAGTGACATGAAGTGGCATGACAGCAGGGTCCAGCTTCACAGCACCCAGAATCATGAGGACAAATACAGGCAGGAGGCAGCTTTCCCATGGTGAGGCTCTGGTGAGGCATTTGCAGCATCCAAGAGCCCTTAAAATGCTCAGCTTGAGGAGTGACTAGGTCTCATCTAAAGAGCCATGTGCTTGGCACTAAGTCTGGTGGGCCTGATTCATAAGGAACAATTGAGAGCCATGTATAAGGGCATTTACAGACCTAGAAAAACCTACAGGCTCTTTTAATGTTTTTTTCTTCAGAGGGAAAAGTAGGAGTTAAGAGATTGATGGAGCCTCACAAGGCCTCCCCCCCACCCCCCACCAAACTCCCATGGGTATTCCCACTGTTTCTGACTGAGGCCTCATCCCTGGCCACAGTCACACGGTCAAAGTACACGACTCACACGAGGGAAGTCAGCCGGTTGCCAGACTCCCTTGCCTGGAGAGAAAGAGGGCATTTCCCCTGAACATGCAGTCAAGCATTGGCAAGAAATTGTAAAGCAATTTCTAAAGCCACAACAATAACTAAAACACAGTACTTCAAACAAGCATTCAGGCTACCCTCCATTCCCTTGTGAAAACAGCATAGCCCAGCCCCTGCCGGGGGACTTGAGTTGGCTCAGCGTGTTCCTTAAGGTACTGGAACAAACACACATGCACGCACGCACACACACGCACACACACACCCGCTGGACTTGCATTGGCCCAGCATGTTCCTTAAGGTACTGGTACGAACACACACACACACACACACACACCCCGCTGCCACAGCGGGGAACAATAGCAGGCTGCATTTGCCTATCCCAGCCCCTGGAAAGAGCCCAACACAAACTGATGCAATGTTGTTCTGTGAGCACTACCCTCCCTTGAAGTTGCTCCTGTGGCATAATGACAAGGATGCAGAGAAGGCCCCTCCACCAAGGAACCAAACAGAACTTCCCCAACTCTCACAGCAAGCACATTAGTAATGCTCAATGCTGTTAGCACGTGAATATTGTAACCCTTTGAATCCCACAGCCACCTACGAGCCTTATTTGATTACTCTCCTCCCTTTACAGATGTGGGAACTGAAGCACTGATTGGTTCTGGTCTTGCTCAGTGTCACACAGCTAGAAAGGGTGGGACATGATTCGACCCCAGCACACACATTCCAGTTGGAATTCCTCTGCTCCTCCTCTGCTCCCACCCAGCCCTCTGTCCCCTTACCGCAGGAAAGCGATTCCCAGGGCTCTCGCCTTGGATCCCAGCTGGTATAGGTCTGAGGTCTTTGGAGGGTTTACAAGTCCCCTCACCAAGCCCATGGAGGCTCTGGGATGAAAGGGATTGTGCTAAGCTTGTACATTTTTTTCTTGTTAGATTGTCCATTTTTTTCCTTTCAGCACATTTCTCATTTCAATCATTCCTTTTCCTTTCCAGACCCCAGGAGCCAGAAATACACACACGCAGTCTTTGCACTGATGTAAATAACCATGGGCTTATTGAACCCATCTGCTCTGGCTATGGTTGAAATCACAGCTCCGGAGTGTTTTCTACCAAGCACCCTTGAGCACCAGAAAGGTGACTGCTGCCCCACCGGGGCAGGTTTGTTCTGCTCCCTTCAAGAAGGAACCTCACTACAGAAGCTGTATGTCTGTTTTCTTGGTGTCCTCAGGGCTCAAAGTCCAGCTACTTTTTCTCTCTAAAAAT
This sequence comes from Rousettus aegyptiacus, assembly GCF_014176215.1. NCBI lineage: Eukaryota > Metazoa > Chordata > Mammalia > Chiroptera > Pteropodidae > Rousettus > Rousettus aegyptiacus. Next base: position 24,156,743 of record NW_023416311.1, on the reverse strand, counting down.
CACTTTCTCACCTCTTCTCTCCCCTGTTACTTCAAAAAGCTGCCCCCTCCCTCCCAGCCCCGCAGACTGCCTGGCCCCATTGTTCTGTCCTGGGACCTAAGGTTTGAAGGCAGACAGAGCCAATGGGTACAACCTGAGACCGCAGCCAATGGTGCCCTCCAGCTACACCCTGGCCCCCATGCAGCTGTCCCATGCTTTTCTTTCTTGAACTGCGGCTCCCTTTTCTTCCAATAAGAATAACAGTAACAGCTAAATGTATCAGACTCTTATGTGCATGTACTGCTGTAAGCCTATGCAAGTACAGTCATGCACCACCTAAGGATGTATCTGTCAACAACGGGCCATATCTACCATGGTGGTCCCAAAATGGAGCTGAAAATTTCTATTGCCTAGTGACTTCATAGTCATCATAATGTCATAGTACAACACATTTCTCACATGTTTGTGGTGATTCTGGTGTAAACAAACCTACTGCACCGCCAGTCATATAAAAGCTAGCATATGTAATTATCTACAGTACACAATACTTAATAATGACAATAAGCCACTATTTACTGGTTTATGTATTTACTATACTATATATTTTTTAAAATTATTTTAGAGCGCACACTATTCGTTAAAAAAAAAAAAACTGCTGCGAAACAGTACACCGTGTTACACCAGCAGCAGCCACATATGGCTCATGTTTACCATGTCTCTTGATTGCATCATTTTCTCTTGTGCTTGATTAAATCTTGTGTTGTTTTGTACAGTAACTTGCTATACAGGCTTGTCTCCTAGGAGCATATAGCCTAGGTGCACGCTAGGCTATGTCATCTAGGTTTGTATGAATTCACTGTGATAGTCCCACAACGGTTCATTTCTCACAACATATCCCTGTTGTTAAAAGGCACATGACTGTATTATTTTGTTTTATTCCCACAACCACCCCAGGAAACTGAGGTATAGGCAGAGGTGAAGTAATATGTCCAACATTATACAGCTAGTGGGAGGTAGAACCAGGATATAAACCCTGGAATTCTGGCTCTACACCAGGAGCTCTTAGCAACTACAAAATCTCGGCTCTCCAAGCCCCACTGGTCCGGAAGTTCTGAGGGTCAGAACCTAGGTCTTCTGCTGTGTGTAGTCTGTTGTCTTCTGATTGAGTCGCTCTTTGCTTTCTGGTTTTTGCTTTGTTTAGTTGTGTTTTGTTTGCTTTGTTTGGGTCTTTACCTTATTTCCTGTACCCCCTGAGCATCACCCGTTAGTTAAGCCTTTATTGTAATCAATGGGCTCATCTTTACTTCTTCCTTCTTTCTCTCTTGCCCTCTACATCCAATCAGTGGCCAAGTCCTCTGGATTCTCTCATTTCACATTTATTGAGCACCTCCTAGGTACCAAGCACACAGTACGTGCACAAGGTGAATAGAGACCCTGTGGAAGAACCAGATCCCTGGTGATTGGCACGTAAATACACTCCACAGTCTGATACACACTGGCCTACGTGATAGCCACTGGACTACTGGGTTCATTCTTCCATACACTAGAACACACAGTGCCAACCCTACCACCAGATCTCCATATCCAAATCCTACCCATCTTTAAGGCCCATCTCAGTGGTTCTTTCTCTGCAACACCTACTATGATGCACCTTTCCCTCACCCCAACTGAGATCAATCTCTCTGTTCCCTAGGAGTTAGAGCCCTCAGAGAACCTGAGTGTCTTTCATCACTTTTGCTACTTTCTATCTTGTGTTATTGTTATGTATGTAACATTGCCAGTCTTATTGCCATTATTAGATTGCAAACATTTTAAAGAGCTATCTATTAATCAACTGACCAAATGTTCTGAACACAGCAGCCGAACCAATCTTTTAAAAATGCTGTCTCAATATGTCACTCTTCTGCTTGAAATGCTCCAATGGCTCCACATGGCACTGGGAGTAAAAGCTAAAAATCCTGTGATGGTCTATAAGGTCCTGTGTGGTTTGGTCCCCTTTACCTTTGTGACTTACCCTCCTACCACTCTGACTTTTGCTCCCTCCACTCCAGACACATGGCATTCTTGCCAGATCACAAACATATCAAGCATACTCTTGCCTCAGGGACTTTGCACTGACTGTTGGATCTGCCTAAATGCTCTTTCCCCATATAGCGGCCTGGCTCACTCCCTCACGTCCTTTAAGATTTTATTCAAATGTCACTTTCTCAACACGGCATACCTTGTTCACTTCATTTAAACCTACAATTCACTTTTAACTCCTATTACTTTAATACATATTTCTGTAATAATAAGCATTATCAAATTATTATATAGTAACTTATTTGTTATATTTACTGTTTTTTGTCCTCTCCCTTAATTATACTAAAAGCTCTTTGTGGGTAAGAATCTTCATTTTGCTCACTGACATACCTCAAAGATCTAAAACATGGTCTACTACATAGAACATGCTCAATAAACATTTGTTGAATAGATACATAAATGAGTGAGATAGGAAATGAGTAAATGGAGGGAGGTGCAAAAGCAGAAAGTGGCTTTGGAGGCCTAAGTGGGGCCCACTCAGTGTTTCTCACAAGTCCAGGCCAGGAGTCAGAGATGGAAAACAAAAGGAGTATAAAGGTATAATATGAGCCACATCTTTTCAATGCTGCCCTAATAGGGGTGAGAGATTCAGAGCAAGCCAGTACCTAAAATAATAGAGATGGCCATCGTCAACACTTGAATATGATGTCGTTACACCAGACAGCTGCAAGTCCTCAGCTGCTTCTGGTTGACTTTCCCGGGCTTGAGTACAGAAGGGAAAGAGGGTATGAAGAGTTGGCACTGGTGGGGAAAGGTGGAGAGGCCTGGGCGCTAACTGTCAGGGCTCTAGCTCTGTGTATTAGTCTCCTATTGCTGCTATAACAAATTACCACAAACTTAGTGCTTGAAACAACACAAATTTATCATCTTACAGGTCTGAAATCAGTTTCACGGAACAGGTATTCAGGTGTCAGCATAGCTGGTTCTTTCTGGAAGCTCTTAGAAGAGAATCCATTTCCTTCACCTTTTCAGCTTCCAGTGACAGCCTGTATTCCTTAGCTCGTAGCCCCTTCCTCCATTTTAAAGCACATCCCACCATCCTCTGCTTCCGTCAGCACATTGTCTTCTCCTCTGACTCTGACCCTCCTGCCCTCCTCTTATAGAGACCCTGTGATCACATCAGGTCTACCTGTATAATCCAGGAGAATCTCTCCATCTCAAGATTCTTCACTAAATAACATCAACAAAATCCCTTTTGCCATTCACAGGTTCTGTGGCTGAGGCCATGGACATATTTGAGAGGCGCTGTGTAATTCAGCCTCCCACACCCCACATGGAGTCAAGGCACATTTCATCTTATAGTTGGGCCTACTTATCCCTTCCTACATTTATCTAGGAAATTCCTGTCAGAGTAAACCCACAGATAGGAAAGGAAGTGAGGTCCTCAGAGAACCTATTGACTAAGGGACACATGAAGAAACAGAGAGCCAACCCAGACCTCCTGCTCAAGTTTAGGAAAATCCGACAAGTTCACTTTGCCTTCTTGCTTCAGCAAACCTCCTCTGGAAGAACTTTCTGTCCAGTCCATGCTCTGCACTGCCTGCCATGTGATCTTGATGGAAGAGGAGGCCAGTACTGCAAATGGAAGGTCTCTCTGAGGAAGTAATATTTGCAGAGACACTTGAAAAAAGAGAGCAAAACAGCCATCAGAAGGATAGGGAATGGAGCACTCCAGACTGAGGGAATAAAAGCACAAAGCCTTAAGGAAAGAGAACGTAACAAGTTGAGTAACAGAAAGAATCCAGCATTATGTATGACCTTGGGGACCATGGGAGAAGTCTGGAGTTTTCTAAGAACAAGGGTAAGTTGATGAGAATAATAACAGCAGTAGCTAACCATTATGTGCATATAGCATATCTATGTATACCAAGACAGTATCATGCACTATTTTATGTACTTTGTTTAGATCAACTTAATTCTCAATATTTGCATGAGTAAATACATTATCCCCATTTTATAGCTGAGGAAACTGAGACACTGGGAGGTTAAATTACTTGCTAGCATGTTGCAGAAACTGGAATCCAGACCCAGGCCATCTTGTTTCCCAGTCCCTGTTTTAAGCACTGAGCTATACTGCCTTTCCAGCTGAGGACGTCACATAAAAAGATCATTCTGTGTGTGGTAGGGAATGATTCAAGGCTGATTCCTAGGTTTTGTGCTTGAGCAACTGAGTGATGCCTTTACTGAGAGAGGAACAGGCTTGGCAGGGAGGGTCTCCCAACCCAGTATCCTTGTCTTTGGGTAGCCCCTGAGCCCATGTCAACCTCAGCCACATTCTAGAGAAAGCCCAGCAGCACACAGATGCCAAGGTTAGCCTGCACTGGCTGGCCCATGCCAAGAACCACAAAAGCCTTGTTTTATTTAAAACACAGTGCTTGGCAGAATTCCTGACCTAGACAGAGACAAGCACATTACTTCATCTTATGAGCTGCATTACGGCCTCTGTTTTCGTGTATCTATTAGCAAGGCCTCTCAGCCGAAAATCCAGCCAGCCCATCAATCACTTCTCCCCGAGGCCTACAGACTGGGCAGCAGAGGCCAGGATCCCGGCAGACATCAGCACATGAGAGTAAGCCCCAAAGACTTTCCTGTTTGTGCATAGGGGGCCTCGTTGCTTAATACTTTTAATTAAAAGCAGATTTTTATCAATTCACCCAAAATCTATTGGGGGAACTGTAATTTTGCTTCCAATCTTCCTATTTAATACTCCCCTAATGCCCATAAAAAGCTTTGGAGTTTCGGTTCATGATTTGAATCTTTACAGATAATTAGCTGGTAGAATGACTTGGGGAGAGAAGCAGGTCTATATTTTCACAACGTGGCCTGGAGTGGGTGGGAGAGTTGTGGGAGAAGATCCCCAGGCAGTCTTGGCACATCTCCATTTCTGAAACATAAACATAAGATTCATTTAAAGATACACTCATTTATTTTCTTTCATTATTGCCATATAAAGTGCTTTTCCCTCTTATTTCTGAAGCACCTTATGATGCCACATGACTCTCCCACCTTCAACCGTCCCTTACAGGATCCTCAGTCATTTCACTCCTCCGAGCAAACTCGGCCCCACCCACTCACCTTATATACGGACTTGGTCCCCCTTAAACATGAGCAGGCCTTTCCTGCAGTCTCTCCCATCCGCTATTCCTCCTCCCTCCTGCTCAGCCTACTCCTTACACTTCCGTCCTTCTCCTTTCCCTCCATTTCTTCTCCTTTCACACTCCTTTCAACTACTATTACCATTCACAGACCACCTTCTACAGGGGTCAGAAACTGCATTGTAATGTGTACTCACCTTAAAGCCTGATAATTATAGTGTTACACATACAACCACACGTGCACTTACACACACACACACACACACACACACACACACACACACTGCTTTTACATTTGAAGAATCTGAGGCTCCTATAGGTTAAAAAATTTACTCAAACCCTTTATCTCCTTTATTTTCTCTCTCGTTCCACTCCCCTTTGTCAGATGATAAATAGGTATGTAGATAGATGATTAGATAGATAGATGATAATTTATACATACATACATACATACAAATAGAAAATAGATTGGCGGACAGACAGATGGTGGGAGGAGATGGGACTACAATAGCTGTTGAAATCAATTAGATATCCCATTCTAACCTTTTGTTACTTTTCTCAGCTGCATTTCTCCCTCCACCTTTTACCCCTCTGCTCTTCTGCTAGTTGGACTCGCAGCTCAAGAAAAGCCCTTGAGATAGATTTTAAAGCCTGGAAACAATGAGAAGTAAGAGGCTCTGAGGTTCCCAGATATCAATCAGGACGCATGAGACAGTAGGTGGATCTTTTTTTTTTTTTTTTGATAAACAGTGAAGTTCTCAAAGGTGAGAAGGTATCAGAATCATCAGTAATTGAATAAAGTTCAAGGGCTGAGGGGAGGTGGCTTACCACAGTGTTTTTCCACTTTGACAGGCATTTGAATCACCCAGAGGGCTTCTTAAAACCAATTGTTGAACTCCACTGCCAGGGGTTTCTGATTCAATAAGTCTGGGTGGGGCCTGAAAAATCACATTTCCAACAGGTTCCCAGACGATGTTGATGCTACTGAATCAAGGATTTCAGTTAAGACAACCACTCCTGTAAAGTCATGTTCAGGGGTTAAGTTGGCTATTATGATGATGTTCGATTATGTCTTATTTATTAAGTCATGTCATCTGGCATACTTGAAAATGAAGGAAAAAACAGTGGCTTGATTGTTTTCAAGGTTAGGTCAAGATTTCAGAGGCTGTCTGAACTTTAAATGATCCACTGAACACCCTGCTCCACATTTTCTAACACTACCTGGAACTCTCATCTCTGCCTACCACAAGCCTGCCTCCCTGCCCCACAGGATGAGACCAAAGACCCTGACTGACATTAAAACTTCAAGACCTGAAACTATTTCTGGAATTCTAGATGTGTGCGTGTGTCCATATATCTTTATGTGTATGTGTGTTTGTGTCTGGCGAATGAGCCAATGAATGGATAGGCTGCCTTATATGAAAAGGGTAAGAGAATGGGCTCATTCTCTTGAATGAGCTCTGGGTTTGAGGCCCAGCTCCACTGTATAGACCAACTATGTTACTCAGGCTCAGAGCCCTGAGGAAGGAATCTCTGAAATATCATTGTTCATTACCCTAACAAGTCTCCCATCCCCGGGCAGGGAAGTAGCTTCCCAAATGGCCCTCCTTGACCTAACAGAATACTCAAACAAGTGGGTAGAAGAAGCCCCTTTGGGAACTGCTCGCACTCCCTCCCTCCTCCTTATAAAGACTGTGTGATTCTCTTTCTGGAGCACCTAGTATCTTGAAAATGACTTGAATGGGGTTGCACAAAGATGCCCATGATGATGGGCATTTTCTCTTTGAGCAAAGGAGACAGCGAAGTCTCAGGAATTACACCCTGTTTCTAAAAATGGGTCAGCTCATTATTGGCAGGCATTCTCAGAGGCCTCAAGGGCAAAATAAGTCAAATATAAAATGGCTATTAACTTCCCGAAGTTTCAAACCAGCTGGGGAAATTAGAAAAACTAATAGAAAAGTAGATCTTGAAACCCTGAAACCAAGGTAACTGAAAAAATGTAAAGATGAGATCAATCACAAGGGAAGGGTCCTTTCCCCAGTACAACACTCTCTAGCGGACTAAATTCCAAACTCCCTGGGGAAAGGTTAAGGAAAATTAAAGGAGGTTCTGGAATTTGGGCTGCATATTAAAATCACGCAGGGAGCTTTCGAGCTGAAACAAAAACAAAACTAAGCCCAGGCATTATCGTAAGCAATCCAATGAGAATTCTTACTCTATAAATATTATAACTCTTTATATAGAAAGTTTAAGAATATGCAACATAGAACACTATGCTGCTTCATACAGTTTTTTGTAATTAACAGCTCAGGACCAATCTTGTTTCACCTCTGCCCCCACCCACTTCCCCAAAATATAATTATTTTGAAGTAAATCTAAGCTATCAAACTTTAGGATGTATCTCTGAAAGATAAAGACTCTTTAAAAAATGAAAAAAACTTTCTTTATAACAATAATTCCTCAAATAATCTGTCAAAATCTAATTTCCCCTGTTGTCTGATATATTTCTTAACTATTCGTTTCAGTTGGAATACATATAAGGTCTATGTGTTACAATTTGTTGATATATCTCCTCAAATTATTTTATTCTATAAGCTCCTGCTCACATTCTTTTATTATGCAATTTCTTTTTCTTTTTTTTTTTTAATGAAGAAATGAGGACAAGTGTCCTATAGAGCATCTCACCATCTGGATTTTACTGATTGAATCCCTACGGCATGGTTTAACATGTTCCTGTCCCTGTATTTCCTACAAATTGGTCATTAGATATAGAGACTTAATAAAATTCACATTTGAGTTATTTGATATGACTACTGAATAGGTAGTACTGTGTACTCCCATCAAAGACAGTTAAGGTCTAGTTGCCTCTTTTTCATGATATTAGTTGTTAATAATCATTGCCTAGACTCATTAATTTATTGAGGTTTTCAAAACAATAACATTCTGACTTTATGATTCCTTCTGACATCAGGAGCTTCCTTTTACTGGCTATGTGGTTACCTGAGATACAGTTCAAATAGGAAAGGCAACATAAATGCTTAACATTTTCTCTTCATTTTTAAAACAAGGAGCTGATGTACTACCATCCTCCAAACATGACCAAAGATTTGTAGTTTTGTTTTGTTTTGTTTTTAGAATATCATTAAGAACTCATCAATATAAACATATTTGGTGTGTTTTAATTCATTGCCATTATTATTTTATTCTGCTCAAAGTATCCTACCTTTGGCCAGTGGGAGACTATCCACTTTCACTCCTGAGTTCTCCTGAGGTGGTCCTTGTCACTGTTAACAGCTTCCCTGCACTCCTGTGTGACAAGCATGTACATTCCTGCCACAAACGAAAATCATCCATTTCTGCAAGAGGCCCTCATTTGGTTTTATGCAAAATAGTATTTAGAGGCCACAATCCAGGTGCTAAGGGTGCTTCTTGCTGCTGGTGATTGTTTTTCAGCCTTGTCAGTGGACAGAGCTCGAAAATGTTTTGTTTTAAAAATATGAGTTTATATCGAACTTCGGATTTAAATTCTGGACTACAAGATTTTTTACTTATCTCATTGGTCTTACATGTGTGACATCTTCCTCTCATTAAAAAAAAAGCCAAGTTTATAATTATTAATTTGTTTTATCCCTTACTATATACAACGGTCTCCAAATAACAATATCAACTACTATTGACAATATTATTACTAAATACAGGTTAATTTTTTCCTAGTTTTTCTGTGAGTTACAACTCGTTGATGTTCTCCTAAAGTTCTTTTCCTCTATAGGTGCCTGTTCTATGCAAAATTTTTTAATAAAGAAATGAGGACAAGTGTCATGTAGAGATTCTCACCAGAAAATACATCATCCTCTCCTTTCTTAAATAAATGCAGCATCCCACACACCTAGCTTTATTCATTGACCCCGCCACATACTCCCTCCTGCTATGTAGAGACCTTCCTCCCTCCTTTTCACAGCTGCACAGTGCTTCTCATGAAGATGTGCCATGGCTCTTTCTGAGTTCTTTCCATTTTTCACTATTACAAATACAGCTGCAGTGTAGAAACTTATGTGTATGACATCCCATATTTTCAGGCTCTTAGTGAATCTAATGTGGAGCCAGGGTTGAGAAGTCCTGATCTAGGGAGAAAAGCAGATTGTTAAGAGACCTAAGTTTGAATCCCAGCTCAGCCTTTAACTTATTTCTTGTAAAACCTGGAAAATAATATATGGATAAAATATCCGGATAATATTTGGATAAAAACCTACCTCACAGATTTGTGGAGATGATTAAATGAGCTAATGTATGCAAGCTGCTTTAATCATTTCTTAGTACATTTTAATAGGTATATGTTGTTTTTATTGTTGCTGTGAATCTTTAAATTTATTAGTTAGCCTCCTGTCTCAGTTTCCTCAGTAGTCTTGGTGCCTCAGAATGTTGGCACAATAAAATTAGATCATCACTCGGAAATTTCTTAAAATAGCTATAATCTCTGAAAATGCAGAGAAGGGGTATTGTTTTGTCACCATGATTATAGAGTGCCGCATTGGGAGAACTAACTGTATTAGTAGTATGGTTGGACTCTCATCTCTGGAGCTGTCTATACAGGGTTTTCGGACTCAACAGAGTCAGTGAGACAACCTGACAATTCACTCAAACCACTAATTTAATTGATTTTTTATTTCCTACTGAATTGACAGATGGAGTAAATTGAACAAATTGACTGTTTTGATATTGTTTAGACTCAGCTTGAGTGTAACTAATCATGAAGAGGAAAATAATTATTATTGACGTTACTGCAATGATCAAAGTCACCCTTCACATGAGTCCACAGAGGGGCACTGGGACCTTCACCATATCACCAGCTTCGTGCTCCACCCTTTTAAGTTTTAGAGAAGAAATCCTGACCAATCCACTGCATCACCTTACAGGGGAGATCAAAATAGAATGTAGACTTGGGGTGGGAAACTTTGAAAAGGATCAATCAATACATGAGTGTACTTCATTATTGTCCAATTTTGAGTTTATGGAAGAGCTAGCAGAGCTGAAGAGACTTAAAATGCTCCCTGTGGGAGGGTGAATAATGGCCCCTAATCCCTGGATCTTGTAACTGCTACTTTACATGGCAAAAGGGACTTTGAGGTTGTGTTTAAAATAAGGAGACCAAAATAGGGAGATTTTTCTGGATTATGCGGGTAGATACAATGTAATCACCAATGTTCTCATAAGAGGGAGACTGGAAGACATTTAACCACAGAAGAGGAGTAGAAGACATGAGGATGGAAGCCAATGGTTGCAGTGACGTGAGGAAGGGCCAAAAGCCAGCCAATGCCTGCTGACTCCAGAAGCTGGAAAAGACAAGAAAATGGATTCTCTCCCTCAGCTTCCAGAAGGAATCACCTCTACTGACACCTTGACTTTAGCCCAGAGACACTGATCTTAGATTTCTAGCCTCCAAATTTGTGGAAGAATAAATTTGTGTTGTTTTAACCCACCAAGTTTGTGGCAATTTTTCACAGCAGCTACAGGAAACTAATACACTCTCACCATCATAATCTTCAATATCTGCCTCTAGCTGTGATCCTTGACAGAAACACTTCTGGGCAGGAGGGGAAGCTGAATGGTTGGAATGGGTGGAAGTCCAGTCCCCTGCATTTGTTTCAAACAAGGCAGGTTTGTTTTAAATGTTGGCTCCATATAAGATTACAAAGGATTCTCCTAAAGTGGGGAAGAGAAAAATCTGAAATAGAGTTGACATTTGTGTATCTAATATGTGAAAAACTCTTGGATCAGTGCCTGCACATAGTGAACATAATACAACACAGTCACAGAGTGGCAGTGGTAGTTATTATCTGCTCTGATGCCTTAATTTTACCAGTGACAAACTACAACTTAGTGTAATTTTACCGGCGACAAACTACAACTTAGTGGCACCAAGCTCTTAGCAGCAGAACCAGTATTAGAACCCAGATTTTTATAATCTTAGTGTCTACTGCAACCCACACCCTGGAACTTCCTCTAAATAGTAAATGCCACCAGCTGACTGCCTTTCATTAAAATTAAATACACTGCATAAAGGGTGGTGTTTATTTTATGTCTTTTATTTGCAGAGCCATTACCAAGTTCAGAGGAAAACTGACCACTTGAGAGCTCCCTGTTTTGCCCATTACTTTGGTGGGCTGCAGTGCCAACAGGTGATCTTATATCAGAAAAGAATAGCTCTGCCCCTCCCCCACACCCTGCACCTGACAGCTGGAGAGGTGAATGCTGCTCTGACTACACAGCAGATTGTAGTGAGGATGCCAGGATGGGCCAGAGCAATGGGGCAAGGATGGTGAGCCAGTGGCAGAAGCAGCTGCTGGCTCATTAAGGGCACTCGGGTGAAATCTGGGCCACACCAGGCCCAGCCATATGCTCACATGCAAACCACAGCTGCTTGATGATGAATCTCTCCTCTAAACAGCAGCAGCAGAGGCAGCATATTCTCTCAGCTCTGGGGGGATTTCTCTTGTTGCTCAGTCACTTGCTTTGATGCCCCACTGAGGAGGTGTCCTATTGGCCAACAATCAAGTAGAAGGAGCAGGGCTTTCAGTCTAGCCAGTACTTTTCTGTACTTGCACTGTAGGAGAATGAGGGGGAAAGAAACAGTAGATGAGCAGAGAAGACACAGCCCTTCGTCATTCCACTACCCTAAGCTCTCATTGTCTTTACCTAACTAGAGGCATTGCCTCTTTTCTAAATAAGGCTTCTCACCTGGCATTCAAGGTTCTCAACTATCTCATCCTTACTCACAACTCCAAGGCTTCTTTCTATTCTTCCACTCTTGCCAAAATGAGTTCCTCATTGGCCCCCAAATATGCCATTCCTTAGAACACAAGCTTCATGAGGGAAGCAACTTTGACTATCTTTTTAATGCTACGTCCCCAGTTCCCATGTGCCTGACACATGATCGGCCTCAAAAATATCTGTGAAGAATACCACTCATTCAATACCTGCTCGGTACTAAACACAGTGCCAGGCACATACTGGTAGGTATGAGAACTTAACCACATTTCCAATCCTCTTTGTGTCTCAACCTCATTTACATGATGCCCATAAGTCTGGAAACCAAAACAAGTATACAAAATGTTGTCAAAGATATCTTCAACCTATTAAAATGTAAGATAATAGTATCATATTTCCAGGCTTTAAAAACACCCTATACAAAATTGAGTTGATACAAAAATCAAATGAGATAATGTGTACAAAGCACTTACCTCAGTCGCTGACACAGTAAAGCTCACTAGCTGTTAGCTTTTATTGCTATGTTCCCATTATTACAAAGATTAATAAAATCTCAATCAATTCAGAAGATAAACATGTAAATATATATTTATAGATAATTATAGTCCAAAATGAGAGCTGTCACAAAAGTATGGATAAACTCCTGTGCGGCCCCATATATTAAAAATATATCTAGAATCAGAACCTTTTTACGCTATCTCCACCAAGTATCATTCTAGTCCAAGCTACCTTCATTTCTCGCTCAGATTACTTCGATTGCCTCCAAACTCTTCTCTGCCTCACTCTTGCCCTCTCCACTGCCCCCACCCCAAATTATTCTCAACACAGAAGCCAGGGATCCTGTTAGAACTTGTCAGCTCCTGTCACTTCCCTGTTCAAAACTCTTTAGGTAAAAATCAGAATTACTATTGCCTACTGAGATGGTCAGTTTTATGTAGCAACTTAACTGGGCCTAAACATTCGGTCAAACATTCTGGGTGTGCCTTTGAGGGTGTTTTTGAACTAAGTAAAACATATTGCCACCCTTAATGTGGGTGGGCCTTGTCCAATCAATTGAAGACCTGCATAGAACAAAAAGACTGAGCAAGAGGAAACTCCTCCTGCTTGACTTGTTTGAACTGGGACATCAGTCTTTCCCTGACTTCCATCTCAGACTGAAACATGACTCTTCATGAGTCTCAGCCTGGCTGGCCTCTGGACTGGGGACATATAGATATCCAATGGGTTCTGTTTCTCTGGAGAACCTTGCCAAATATACTAATACACCTATAGGCCATGGGTGATCTGCCACCTGTCTCAACCCCGGTGTCTTCCCCTGCAATATCATTGCTTTTTTTTTATTTTAACTCTTTCCACTTTTCCCTCTTTCTCTTTGTTCAAGCCTCCATGTTGGTCACCTTGTTGTCCCCAAATATGAGAAGCCCAGTTAAGCTTACAGGGCTCAGTGCCCTCCATTCTTTCTGCCTAGAATGCTCTTCCCTCTGGCATTACTTCCTTCAGATCTCTATCCAAATGCTACATGACTATGAAGCTTTTCCAAATTTACCTATACGAAATAGTGCACACATACAGTTTTTATTTTATTTCTCTTAAAGTACTTTAATTTTTATAACATTTATCATCATCTGAGATCCTATATGTTTACTTTTTTACTTGTTTAATGTCTGTTTATCCATCTCTTCCAGCTAGAATATAAAGTCCTTGAGAATTGGAACTTTTTTGTTCACTGTTGTATTTCCAGCACCTAGACTGGTAACTAGTATTAGTCCCTAGTAGTACCCTGTGTCTATCTGTTGGTTGAATTAATGAATACATTAAAATTTTAAGTTTGATTTTAGAAGAAGAGAAGAGTACTATAGATAGGTGGCAATAAAGGATCTATAGAGAATCAGAGATGGCTAGGTTTTTGCTGAGTGTGGGATATGAATTAGGCAGCACAGAATTCAGGGTTTTGCCTTCCAACAAGAACCTGGAGGACAGACACTCCAAACAGCTGATTAAGGGCTGATGTTCATGCTTTAACAGCCAGCATAGCAGACAGCACGTGTGACACCCTTGCCTATAAATTAAGGAGCCAAACCAGGACATAAGCTTAGGGTGAGTTGAGAGGTAGCCTATGCAGAGCCAAGATTTTCCTCAGAAAACAGTTTTGAGTCTGCTCCAACACTGAGATAAATTGGAGACAGAGGCCCTAAAGTTCAATGCCAATGAGAATAGCTGCAATATATTTGGTTGGAAATAGCCCACCGCAGCCATAAAATCTCAATGAAGAAATCAAACTTAGAAGGTCTAGTTTTAAGCAATGCGACATCCTGGTAAAATCTCCCAAGAGATGCTGGTGGAGAAATATTGCCCCTAGTAAGTAAATGAGTTGTCTTGAGATAAATGGTTGTCAGAAGAAAGAAGTTAAGAAGGCTAAAGTTGTAATATATATCATGGTCAGAAAGAAAAAGACCAGAGAATGGAACTAGAGCAAGCTGGCTCTAATCTGCACTAGAATAATAAGCAAAGACTTATTTCCTTAGTAAAAAAGACCCAGAGCATACCCATGACACAGCTTCCACCCCTCAACCATGAAAGAGCTTTCTTTCTTCTTGTCTCTCCTGCCCATCCCAGTCTTGTTACAATCGACATTGCATCACCAAACTGGACACAGACAATAAAAACTTGCCTCTTTAACAAGCCATCTCTTAGAGCCCTGTTGACAGTTGTAATTGGCTGTTACTGATTATAAAATTTATACATGTTTGCAATGATATTTGTTCTAGATTATTCATCAAAGCGTTATGTATAACAAAAAAAGATTAATAACAGTTTAAGCATTAATTTAAACAAATTAAGATACCTCTAAAGAATGGAATTCTACACAACAATTCCTATACTCTAAGAAGCTTTTAATATACTAATATGATATCACTGCTACAATATATTAAGTTTTTAAAAAAGGAACAGAATCATGTGTATAAAGGTATGTTACTATTCATATAAGAAAGAGAAAAAGAAATTATACACGTGGGGGTTTTTACTTGGATTGCATAGAATATCTCTGAAAGTATACCTATGAAACTAATAATATCTCAATTTAAAAAATAAATTTAAAATAAAAATTAATTTAAAAATAATAATATGAAAAACTAAACCCAAGCATTCATATCAGAATATAAATGAGCCTCAAGCAATAATAAAAGTTAAAGTTTTTCAAAACATATCACAAAGAAAATCCAAACTCTATGCTATAAAGAGACATGCAAAACAAAGCCATTTTAAAAAATTAAAGACTGATTAAAAGCATACCAGGCAGAAGCAAACAAAATGAAAGTAGGGTTTATGATATTAATATTAAGCAAGGTAGAATTGAGGCCCAAAAGTGTTACATGATACAAAGAAGGGCACTTTATAATGCTAATGGGTACGATTCACAATTAGGATTTAACAGGAATGTTTATATATAGACTGCATAGCGGCAATATTTCTAAAGCAGAAATTTTCTAGACTAATAGAAAAACAGACAAAAAACCCACGAGCAACAGAAGACTAACTCAATTCTCAGTCCACAATAATGCAAGTTGACAAACAAAACGTAGATCTTTGGTCCTTCACACCAGTAATGCCATCTCTGGAAGGTATCCTTCAAATATACTTACACACATGCAAAATGCCATAAACACAGTTCTTTATTTCAGCATTATTTGTAAAATATGACTTTCTTGTTCATCAATAGATGACTAGTTAAAAAAATTATGGTATAACAATTCAATGAATTGTACTATAAAGAAAAAAATAAAGGATGAGGATCTCTGTGTGATCATGGAAAAAACTCCAATATACATTCATTTTAAGTTAAAAAAAATCAGCAACGTACTGAAAAATTTATAATATACTATCTTCTATGTAAAAAAATAAAAATAGAAATTCACACTTGTTTGTGTATGCATGAAGAGACTCCGAAAGAAGACAAGAAACTAGTAATAGCAGTAGCCTGTATGTGGTGGAGAGAGGGGATGTGAGGGAGCTGGACCAGTGGAGATGGGGGAAGGGAAGGAGTCTTCACTGCATGTGCATGTGTGTGTGCATGAGTATGACTGTTCATTCAAAATACACAAAACCTTGTGTGCAAAAGGGCCCTAAGTCATAGTTTCTATCTAGTACTAGTACTCTTTTTCAGACTCTTGATAAACAGCAAAAGCTGATTCCATTGTCCTTAGTTTCCTGAAAATCAACATAACAGACCTTCTGTTTTGTTTCTAAGTCATCCCTCTTCACACAAGGATTATGGGTCCAATTATGCAATGCATAGCAAAAAATCCTGTTGCCTCCTTTTAACCTCTTAACTAGGAGGTCAAGTCTTATTCTACAAAGACTCTAGACCTAAGCTGTCTGATGTGACTATGACTTGATCTGTGTCTAGCTCAAATTGTCATGTGCTGTAAGTATAAACTACACTCCTAAGTTCAAAGACTTCAAATGGAAAAAAAGAGTGTAAAATACATCATTCATTTTTAATATTGATTACATTTTTAAATGATAATGTTTTAGATATATTGAGATGTTTCTTTTTCTACTTTCTTAATAAAACCACTGGAACATTTAAAATTTACATATGTGGTTCACATTATATTTCTACTGGACTGAGCTGCTCTGGGTGGTAAAACCATAAGCAGACAGGCTAGGCAAGATTTTTGCTGCAGTAACAAGCAACTCTAAAAATCTCACTGACCAGCCACAAAAATGTTTATGTCCCAGTCATAATATGTGAGCAATCTGGACAAGCCAGAGAATCTGTTTCTGTCTTCGGTAAAGTACCCAGGCTGCTGGAGGCTTCACCCTAGCACATGCCCCCAGTAACTGCAGCAGTGGGACGGGGACATGGTGAATTGGTTATCTACCCTTAAAGTTTCCTCTTGGAAGTAACGCACATCATCTGGGCTCACATTTCACTGATCAAAGCAAATTTCATGGCAATGTTCAGTTCCATAGGGGAAAGGGAAAGGCAATCCACGTGCCCAGATGGTCAGCACAAGTGACCATGACATTTCACCTTATGTCCTATACAAGGCTAAAGTTGGTGTCCAAACAGCCACACATATTGACTTCAAATGACTTGAAATCATCTTTAGAATTCACATAGAGTTACTCACATTCAGAAGGAACATGTTTTCAGGGAACATGCAATTGAATGAAGCCCCACGAGGTCATCTGTAGATATGTCGATACTTCCAGTAATTGGGTTGTCCACTCCATCATAAGGAGACCTATTGTCATGAGCAGCAGCCAGTTTTTATAAGAATTTATGTTAATCCAAACACTGCTTTGTGCTTTATATCCTAATTCAGAGCTGCACAATATATATCTCATCAATCTTTCACCAAATAGCTTTCAAATATGTGAAGACATTTACCACTTTTCCCCCAGAGAGCTTCTGCTCTCCAGGCTAAATACTTTCAACTGTTCCTCATGTAAAATTCTGCCATATTTCCTTACTACCTGAGTTCTTGTAGTAGATAGCTGTATGGTTTACAAGTATATATCACCCTCTTCCCAGAAAAGAAGTTGCACGTTCAAGTTCACTGCCATGTGACCTGCCTGGGCTTGACCATGTCACTTCCAAACAGAAGTTTTAAATGAGATTGCAGTGGTTGGCTCAGACCACTGCAATCTTGATCTTCCCCTCTGTTAAAAGTATGGCCCTATCCCACATCAGGGCTATTCCTTCAGCCTGGGTCCCAGGGTGATGAGATACATGGAGCAGAGACTGACAGACCCACAGCAGCCCACCCGAAACATGAGCAAGGAACTACCATTTGTTTCTGTTAACCCCTGAGATTAGAGGGTTTTGTTGTATGGGGAAAGCTGTCCAACACAGAAGTAATCCAAAAGTGATGATTTTAGAATGGTTAAATTTTTATTATCTGTCCCACTATCAGGAGATTTTCTCCATATGACTTTGTAATACAATACCTAATTTCATTTCTTTCATGAACATTCATATAGCAGTTACTATATGCCAAGAACTATACCAAACACTTCACAAAAATTAATTTACTCAATCATCATGAAACATTATCAGATTTGTTCCCTTATTATCCCCATTTCACAGGTGAGAGAACTGAGACAGAGATAGGTCAAGATCACACAAGTGGTAAGCAGCAGAGTCAGAGGTCAACCCAGGGAGAGTCAAACCCTCTGAGAGTCCACATCTTCAGCCACTATTCTATTCAATCATTATAACTATTAATATTTACCAAGTTAATTTATACTAAGCACATTCACTCTTATTTTTTATAGTACCTCTAGGAAGTGGGAGGACCTGAGATTTAAAGTTACTGACCCAAGTTACTGATCCGACAGTGACCTTGATGGCAGCAAAGTTCATGCTTTATAAAGAAAAAACCTTCAAATATTAATATAGTCATCAGTTTAATTCTCCCTGCTCAAACCTGGGAAGGGAGGGAGAGGAGGGGAGCAGAGATGCATCAACTGAATCAGACCATCAGTATATTTCCAAGAGTTCTCTTTGCGCTTATCACCATCACTAACATTAATAAATATTGGCTGGATGTCTACCTCATGGAAGGCATTGTATTAGGTAGGCGCCCTTGCCCCAATTAAGACTAGAAATAGGCTTACTCCAATTTGCCCTTGATATGATGAAAGATTAAATAAATAAACAGCCCCTGGAAAGGAAAGCATCAACAGCCAGGTCAGGTGGCTCTCACTTGGTGACTACTGTTTTCACAAGATTGTACAGCAGCAGCTGCCCCAGAAAGTAGCAGGAACAGAAAACACACTATTCCTGTCCTCCTCCTGTTTCATTATCACCGGGCACAGTGTCAGCATTAAAGGAGCAGTGTGAAATGGACAATTCACACATCTTCCGCGTTTCTCAGCAATGTCGGCCCCTGCTGTTGCCCCGGATGCTGCGGCTGCCACTGCCTGGATCTTCTCACACCAAGAAGGGTATTAGACATGGACCAGCAGGGAAGCATGTGCAAACAGGCACGCGCGCACACTCCCTACACCCCTTTCTCAGTTCCCAAGAAGTGGCAGGGAATACGGAAAAAAGGGAAGGAGGCAGCGAGCATTAGAGGGCCCCTCTTTCATTGCCGGAAGCCTTCAGAAGAGCACTGGAGTCCACCTGCAGCACACATGCAACAGGCCCACAGACCCAGTGCCATCTCACTTCAATGTCACACGGAGCGCGTTTGGAATGGCGTAGTAGCAGGGCATTCCAGGCCTTGTCTGGCACACAGCCCCCTGCAGGGAGGGAGCAGCCAGTGAGAACAAGGCCTTGCCCTGGTGCCTGCCCAACCAGCCCTTCTGGAGCCTCCTGGTTCCAGGTGTAGGCTCAGCCCTTCCCAAACCTCTGGGCCACTCTCGTCTTTAATTAGGGAGAATTAAGGAGCTCAACCTCCATACTCAGCATTCAGGCTTCAGGCAGTCCTGCTCTGATTATGTGGCCTAATTCTCAAAACTGAGCTTCTTCCCCACTGACACCTATATTAGTCAGGGTTCTCCAGAGAAACAGAACCAATAGGATATTTATATATATAAAGAGATTAATTGTGAAGAGTTGGCTCACATGATTATGAAGGCTAAGTCCCAGGACTTAGCCCTCAAAGCGAAGACCCAGAAAAGCCAATAGTATAGTTCTGGTCAAAGTCCAAAGGCCCAATATCCAAGAACGCTGATGGCGTGAACACCACTCTAAGAGGAGGAGAAGACCCATGTCCCAGCTGAGCAGGCAGGCAGGAAGCAGAAGGAGTTTCCCCTTCCATTCTATCTTCAGTGCTTCAAATAGGTTACCTTCTGTTCGACTCCATTTGACCTTTAGCCCCATGCCCTCCTCCCCTCTGTATTGCAAAAAGTTAAAGGGTTGGAAAAGCAGCACGTGAGGGGGGAACAGTTTAGCCACATCACATGATTGGTCCCTCGGCCCTCAGATATTGTCTAGTTTGGGGTCATGGTTCTGACCTAACCAACATGTATGAAAGTTTTTAAGTGCTTTCTGCACTACCAGGGGCCAGTGTTTCCCCAGCCCCATTCTCTTGTTTCCTAGTGCATGCTGCCATTCTGCCCTGATGGACAGCCATGTTGATATTGAAGCAGTGATTCTCAAAAGTGTGGTCCTGAGCCAGGAACAGCAGCTCACTGGAGAACTTGTTAAAACTGCAAAAATTTTGGGCCCACCCAGACCCACTGAATAAAAATCTGGGAGTGGTACCCACAAGCAGTATGTTTTTTAACAAGCCTTTCAAGTGATCCAAAGTACTCTCAAATTTGAGAAACCCTGTTTTTAAAGGTTAGTTCTTTTGTCCTCTGAGCATGGCACCTCTTTCCAGCTCTTCATCCATCCCTTTGTTCCTCACGGCACCCAATTTGAGAAAGGTGGCATCTAAATGCTGCTAAAACTGACATTTTTCCTCATTTCCAGTTCTTTTGGATACCTAATTGCAATTTTATAAGATTCCATAGGCCCCACCCTCAGAAAATACCAATTCAAAATAAGAACAGATTATTTTAAAATTTAAAATTTAAAATGTGCTTGTTGGCACATTGATGCCACTGGCTGGTTTATACTGACTAATTAATCCTTATTTGACCTGAATTAATGCCTAATCTGTATAAAATGATGGAGATTTGCGGGAATGCAGCAAATTTGAAACTATAAAACCAAAGACATGTAGGAGTGGATTCACCATCAGGCTGACATGAGGATTAAAGTACTTCTTCAAATAGTACATTATTTGAAGTTTGATTTTCTTCCTTTCTCCTCTCCACCCCCACCTCCTTCAAGAAAAAAAATTACCAGAAGACATGAGCATATTGTCTCCCCTTCTCCCAAATAAAGGTAAACTGACAGCGCTTTCAATAAAAGGCTCTGCATGATTGGAATTAAATGTCAAATACGATTTTCTGTTGGCAATTCAAAGTGTTGGTGTCAAAACCATAACTGACAGTACGGCTGCAGATTAGTATCTGTCTGGATCTTGGCGTCACACTGTGGGAAGGTTTATGATTTAGTAGATTAACACAGCTCTCTTCACGCTACCACTTAAGAGATAATTTGTTCAAGCAGGAGCCGATTAGATCGTGGCTGCCCAGGGGCAGGAGGCCCCCTCCCCTAAAGTTCTGTCAGGCGTTTGATGGCACACCCTGCCCTCTGCGGGGGTCTGCCATCATTACAGGTGACAGGCAGCAGAGGTGAGAGGGCCACAGCTGCCGACAGCCAGGCTGTCAGTAGCCACCAGTGATGTTTGCTGGCGATGTCTCAGGGAAAACGGAGTTTCTATTGATCCAACCAGTATGAAATGGCCTTCCAGGTTGGAGATTTGATTTATTTAGCTTCTGCTTCTCATACGAGATGGAGGAAGGAGGGGTACTTCCTGGCAAGTCATTGAATCATGCACTCTACCACTAGGTTTCTTCTAGCTCTAGGAAAAAAATGGCAATCAGAGCTCAGAGAGCTTAGGGGACTTGCCCAAGATCAGTGTGTGGGAGGAGCAGAGGGGATAGTTCATATTGCTTGAGATTCACAAAGCAACAAACACTGTCTTGGGCACTCTTCTTCCCACTGTCTTGTGTAATATTCACAAAGACTTTGCTGTTATTATGGGGCAGACTAGGTTAAGGGTATAAGCATTTGCTAAGCCACAGTAAGTCCATGGCAGAAATGGGTTAGAGCTAGGTCTCCTCTTTCCCAATTCTGTGTTCTCTGCAAAATCTTGTGGAGTATCCCTAGAATAAATATTGCATCTGGGGAGGGGATAAAAAGGCTTTGAAAATTGTGCTTCTATCTTGTACATGTGCCATTTCTGCCAAGTGACAGCCCATAGAACTCAGATAATAAAATAAATAAAATGGATTTTCTGTGTCTTGACCAACCATAAATTGTAACTGGTCCTCAGAAAGCCTGATTTAAGAGTTTCATCTTGCAGAGACTGTATTTGTTCTTTCTCTTTTACTCCTCTCATCCCTACTTCTAGGGAAGAAAGAGAAATGGTGAAAGCCATCAGTTCAATGCAGCATTTTTATTATCCAACATTGCCAGGATGTGACAGCATAGGAGACCCACAAGATAATGTTCGGACTCTGGTTTTAGAATGTTTACTCTCTTCTGGGTGAACTCTGACATCCAAATGCATTAATGCAGTGCCATTTTCAACTCTCATGCCAATCTCTATCCTTGTATGTATCAGAATTTTAATGCCTACTTCCCTGTTTGAGTTATGGTAATTTATTGTAATAGTGTATTTTGACCTTTTCAGTATTTTGTATTTTTATTGGATAGCTGTTTCACCTCTTCCCTGGAGGATTAGCCGAGCTGAAAATGAGAGAGAATGGTAAGACCAACCAATCAAAATACAGAATATTAAAAAGGTCAACACACAAGAGTAAACTACTAATTTGGAAAACACACAAACGCAGAAAGAATGAAAGGTCTAAACAGCATGGTGACCAGAGGAAGAATAAATGGAGAGGAGAAGGCTAAGGGGGATCCTCTCCACCAACAGCACAACCATTAGTTCAACTGCTAAATGTAAAGTAGCCCATCATCAGAAACCAAAGGAGGGTAGGAAGTCAGTGCAAACAGCAAAGGGTGTAAACTGTATTGTTTCTGTTTCTACCTGGTCAATGCAAATGACAGAGAGAGGTAGTGGGTTTGAAAGGTCCCAGACAAGAGATGCCAGGGAACTTTTGGTATAATGTGCAATATCAGAGGATGTACCAAAGATAACATGTTCAACCCTCTACCAACAGGTAGATGCATGTCTCAGGAGTCTAAAACTGATAGTCACCCAATTTTTTAAAAGATTTCTATAAACAGAAATCCCTCAACCACCCCAACTGACTCTTTCCAGTTGAACTATATTAATTAAAGCATAATAAGAAGTATATCTTGACAGTCACAATGAATAGAGCCATAAAAATTCAAAGCATACTAATTCAGGTGGACTTTTGGACCAGTCTACTGAAGGGTATGGTCCTCAAGAAACTGGAAAACACACAAGCTGGTTACCTGGGGGCAGCCCCTTGCCCACTAAAACCTATACTACACTGGTTGTTGTCATGCAGAACAACATACGCAGAAAGTTCTCAATATTCCAAAATGACTGGCCCTGGAAAAGGGACACTCAAAGGAATGCATGTAAAACAGACACCAAAATCTCAGTTTAAAAAGCGAAAAGGCTTTGACTGCAACTTCATCTTGAAAAATAAAATATTATAAATAAAAATTTATGAAGAGATTATTTTGTTTTGTTTTAAATAAAATCTAGGTTAAAATTCTAATCATATTCTTAAAAAGTATTTAAGAATTGACTGGAAAGTTGGGGCACAATTAACATAACAAAATTTTATATTAATATAGATACATCACCTTTCACATTTTTGAAACAATCGTGAAAACCATAAGTTTTCAAAATACTCAGAGGACCTAAGGTAAAGACCCCTCTAAATCTTGTGGTATTCCAGTTTTTTCTGTTTTAATATTTTATCCTTGTTTTCTATTATGCAGTTAGTTGATTTCCTATTACCTAATTGTTGTTTGTGAGATCCCGATTTGTCGATAGATTTGAGAGCAATATGAGCCCTCCTACTACATCACTTTCACTGACTTCATGCAATTCTGAATTGTTTACAAAATTCACCATTTCCATTTTCTTTTAATTCACACTGTACTGCCAAAACATCTGAAAATCATCTACAAACTGTCCAAACATCAATGCCATACAGGTTTGTGTTAAACAGTTATATGTGAGTTGGGTCTAATTTTTAAAGTCTGCTAGTGAATATTTGATAATTATTAATTTCTCATGTAAACTTGTAACTAAAGATATTCTAATAATGAAAACTCAGGCACATGGATCCTACACTTATCTAAGTGCAAGCCAGAATATTTTGACCATAAAAGATACCATACAGACATAAAAATGACTGCTCAAGAATATTCGGCTATTAACATTTTCTAGTCTGACTCTTATGAATAGTAGTCTAAGCAAGTTGCATCATAGAATAAGAATTTGAGGCTAGAAACACTATGCAGATTTGTAATGACTGTTCTTCAAGAATATTTAAGATATAACATACTCGGATTATATTGTTAAAGAACACACTTTTTAAAACCATGTAGCACATGATCTCTGTTTTTAAAACACTATACTTTATCGAACATTTACTGCATACCACAAATTGTGCTTTTTACTTTGCATGAATTATATTATTTAATTTTTATAATAGCTTGAGAGAAAGGTATCTATACCTATAAGTTATAGGGGATGAAATAAGACAGAAGTTAAGCAACCTGCCCAAGATGAAACATATAATTAGTGGCAGAGGTAGAGCTCAAACCTGGGTCTTTCTGACCCAAGAAATATGTATCTAACCACTCTATTACAAATCTTTCTAGAAGAATTAAGATACTGTGCTAAGATTATAGATGTTTTAATTCACTTCTTTGTATTTTTCTATATTTTTTACATTTTCTAAATTAAAAGTGATTGCTTTTATAATCAGTGAAAAGAAAACTAATTTTTATAAGAAGTTCAGGTAAGAGACTGGAGATCATCCTGTTGCTTGTAGCTAATGGAAAGCTTTGTAGAGAAAAAGGGAGGAAAGTGTCTGGCTGAGTTACAGCTTGCGGGAAGATTCCAACTGGCAAGGAGCCTTCAGATGGAGTTTTTGGCACATCCCGTGAGTGCTGCTGACATGGACACTGCCCACTCGACCTACTGAAGAGCTTAAAAGAAATTATTATGTGTGAGGGAGGAAAGAACACTGACCACAGTCAGAGACAAGGACACGCACCGTATCCTGTGATGCCCTGTTTGACTGCCCGTCCTCCATCCCATGAGCCCCATCTATAGTACAGTCCTCCCCTCTGCTTTGAGGCTGACTATCCCAAGTCAGGACACTAAGAACCACGAAATTGCTAACATGTTTCCAAGACCTCAGTTCTCCAAGAGTGGGGCCCTACCTTCCTGGAGACCTCCTGGAGACCTGCTGAAAGTACTTGTGTCCAGGCAAGGCTTAGCTCTGCTGGGCTGCTTTATGCGAGCACAGCCAAGTATACTTTCCTGGGCCTCATTGACACTGACAACCTAACTGCCTAGGCTGGACTTGTTATCAGTCACCATGGCCTTTCACCCAAACATCCTGTTATCTGTCAAAGTCTGTTCCCAAACGCTTAACCTAGGCTTTGCACAACAGCTTACAAGGAACTAAAATACTGATCTCTCAGATGCCAGGGTAGCAGGTGAACCTAGGACCTTTCCCCTCTGTCCTTGAGCAAGCCAAGTATGCCCTATAAATGGTACCATTCTATGAATGCTAGGGCATGCAAAACTCTGTGAGTACTGATTTTGAACCACCCTGGTGGGTTTTCTTTGTCCCCATATACTGTCCTCTTCTAATCTGGTCCATCTTAGCCCTACTGAACTCTTGCTTTGTCTCTTGGTAATTTAAGTAATTATAGATAATGATATTGTTTGTTTACTGTGTGCTGGGCATCTTCTAATTGCTTTAAAATAACATAGTTTTGAAATGAGTTGCAAGTTCTCTGGGCCCATTTTGCTTCCCCCTAAAAATGGAGAAATGGCAGTTGATCTGAGACTCCTTCCAGATTTCTTTGGGAGTTCAAGGAATGATTGTTAATACAGCACCCTCTCAGTATGTGGCTCCACAGCTTGGCACCTGGTGGGGAAAGGAGATCAATTTAGAAACAGAAAGAAGCATTTCTCTAAGACGATGTTTTCAAATCCTTAACTTTAAAAAAAAAAAAATGTCAGAATTTCCGGTAGCAGCGGAATAATAGTAGAAAGAAATGGCATTCAGCTGGAGGAAAGAGGTTTGTGGTGAACCTAAGAGTGATGGGTGGAATTGCAGGAGATGGGACAGTTAGAAAATCAAGCCTGACAGTAAAAAATCAACTTTCAGAGAATTACAGGCCCAGTCCCAGGCCCAGAAGCATGGCTAGGCCTTTCTACTAGGCTCTAGGAAGATGGTTCCAGAGTGAGGGGTGAAATTTAGTCAGTTACTGTAACACATTATTTCTTGAAGCTCCCAGTTCCCCTGGTAGAAAAGCCATTTTTCCTTTCCAGTATATACCTCATTTTCGTAATCTCTCAGGCTACCATCAAATGATTTCCATTTGTTTCCAAAAACAATTTACCTGCCTTGAGGTTTTACCTAGCAGAACCTGGTGCTAGCATTCATCCTTGCCAATAAGCAGGCCTACCTCGGGAGTGGGGAAAACACATTTCCTCTGTGCATAGGTCTCTGTCTTTCTCTTGCCCCTCTAAAATCAAAAGCATGCTTCAAAGCCAATTCCTATCTTTTTTCTCTCTCAAGATTTATTTGACTCCCTTGTCTCACAATGAACTTACCCTAAATGAACCCTGACACCACTTTAATACTCTGTATCAGCAGAGATCATTCATTGCTGTGTATTGTTCTGTTTGCTGCTTTTATCTTGTCCAAAAGGCTAAATTATAAGCACTTAATGGAAAGGATGTTTTTTATGTTTCTAAACTCTGAACTCCCAAATCAGAGCACAAATACAGTAGGAAACCAATCCATTGTTATTTTATGTTTATGTTACTAGTAATAAATTAAGAAGACTCCCCTTCCCGAAAACCTAAAGTTCAGAACATATGTTTATGCCAACAGCCTCGCACTAATACCATTAGACTTATGTCTAAACCAAGACCTATTTGTCTTACTTTCCACATTCCTTTTGTCTCTTTCTGGCCTTCTTCCTCCACTTTTCTCTAAGTGTACTATCAATACCACCATGATAGTCTTCCTTTCTCTGAAACTTTTTCTTAAACATCTACATGTTACTAAATTTGAAAACTTAGGTGAAACAAAAAAAAATCCAAAACAATATAAATTACCAAAATTGACCCAAGAAAAAATTTTTTAAATGATCTTATAATTGTGAAAGAAATTGAATCTGCAATTGAAATTAGTTCCCATAACAGTAAAGCAAGGCCCAGATTGATTTGCAATAGAGTTAAACCAAATAGTCAAGGAAAATATAATTCCGATTTTGCATAAACTCTTTCAGAAAATATGCAATTTATTAGGTTAGTGTAACTTCATAACAACATCAGAAAAAGATGACACAGAATATTAAAATTATAGGTCAATTTTACTCATGAATGTAGGTACAAAAAAATGAAAACAACACATTAGCAAAATGAATATAGCAACGTCTAAATATAATAATTTATAGTGACTAAATTGGGATTATGCCAGAAAGGCAAAACTGATTCAACATTTAAAAATTTATGTTCATCTTCCTTTCCTCGTTCATTCAGATCAATTCACAGCAATTAAATTCTCACTATCACCTCATATAGTCGCCTCATCTCTTTCCTCCTGAATCCCCTCAACCTTGACCAAAGGAAGTGCATTCAGGGCTTGGTTTTCTTTCTTCAGTACTCTCACAGACTGGGAAATTTCCCACAGGAACATTAACACCTTCAAAATGTGATTATCCCAGTTCGCTGAATGTCTTATCTTTCCAGAATTTCACAGAATTATAAGGAAACACAATACAACAGCATGAGGCTCGTTTCCACAATATTTAGAAAAATCACTTAATCCCCGAACCAAATATGACCATTATAGTTGTTTACAATCTTAACATCAATTCCCAAGAATATATAATGTTTCCTAAACCCAATGTGTTATATAATCTAGACCCACGTTGTTATCATCTATCATAGAGAAGGAATTTATCTTAACTTAGTGAAGAGAATAACCAAAAAGAAAAAAGAAAAAAGAAAAGGAAAAACCAAAAAGCCCACATGATTTCAGCTTTTCAAGCATGTCAGTCAGCCATGCCAGGTGTTCAAATTCTATCACCAATAAAGTTAATACTTGTTTTAAAAAAAAAAAAACTTGTAGAGATAGTTTTCCTTATTCTAAGAAAATACGCCCTTGGAAAGGAAATAAAAGACCAATTTCCATATCCTCCCTTAAAATCTTTTCTATCTCAATAATTTGTGTTTCCTTCCATTCTCTCCTCAACCCTGCATACCTGACATCTTAAACTTCCTTGAATGGGGCTCTATCCAGCAGCACAGCAACTAATCTCCATCCAAGTCCATGGCCTTGTACCTTCCTTGATTCTGAGATCACATGCCAGTCCTTTAATATTCTATATTTCTCAAAATCTGAAGGCCCTGGAAGCTTGCTTCTTATGTGTACTATTTCAGTTTCTGTGGCTACTGCATCTTTCTTCCATTCTGGAATACCTCAGGTTTGTCCCATAATGTTTGCCTCCAAGAAGAACACTCTCCTTAGTTTCCGTATTTGCCACAACTGGAGAAACCCACCTGAAAAATTTCTCAATTTCAGCTGCTCCCG
The DNA here is from genome assembly GCF_014176215.1 of Rousettus aegyptiacus. Taxonomy (NCBI): domain Eukaryota; kingdom Metazoa; phylum Chordata; class Mammalia; order Chiroptera; family Pteropodidae; genus Rousettus; species Rousettus aegyptiacus. The sequence continues at coordinate 24,128,451 of NW_023416311.1, read as the reverse complement.
GAGTATTTCCCAAACCTGATCTCTGACATAACATGAGGTTTGAAATTCCATAATTCTCGTCTTCTTTCAACGTTTGAACTCCCCAAGTTGTGACAGCTCAAACATGGGTTCAGATGGCTTTTTAAACCTTCAGCCTACCCTTGGTTAAGCAGTCCTGTTCTTCCCACCTCCATCTGAGCTAAGCCATTTTCAACCATTCAACATCTTTCTCACCTTATATTTCTCTTCCCAGAGGTCTCTCCAGGCCTAGAAAATTGAAAAACATTTTTAAGCTGATTCCATTTCTCTCTCCCTGAGTTACCACCCAAGATCTGAGCATTTTCTGTTCACATACCAGCTCTTAGATCCTTCTCATTCACTTGCTATACTTTTCCACCTCCAGTGAGCAAACTTGATTCCTAGCAATAGGAAATTGATTGTTGTTGCTGCCTGCTTCCTTTTTCACTACTCACCTTTGGATAATTCCATTAAGTTGTTTCCCTGCCTCAATAGAAGAAGATCACACGCTACCTACATATGGAGCCCACATCTTCATTCTACTTAATCTGTTCTCGGATAAATTCCACCAACTCCCAGTGTTTGAGCCCATAGTCTAGTCTATGTATTTCTAAGGAACACTCTGTCTCAATGAGAAAAAAAAGAGAGAGAATAAAATGAAATTTGAGTCCATTAGTACCAACTCAGTCTGCCACCCAGATACAAACGACATTTTACACCAGAAGTGAACTTATTTTGAAGTGAGCTTTTTCAAGAATCCAGAAGTTTCTACTTCTGCCAAACCTAAATTCCTGCTAATCAAAATCAAGGCACAAACTCTTTCTCTGTGAGTTTAACTAATGAAAACCAGACTTTTCTTGACAATGCAAGTTTCTTCAGGAGGCTAAACCAAAACTCCCAACCCCTGTGCATAAACTTGCTTGTCTGTTGGAGGATAACAGTTATTAGTTTATTGTAAAAGGTAAACTGACCAAATCCCATACCCTTGACCAGAACTGACCATGGCTGCTGCCTTCCTAATGGAGTCTAGGGCAGATGATTTGACTTTAAACCCCTTTCTAGTCAAAAGCCTGCTGATCTAGGCTGACCCTCCCATGAGACTCAAAAACTCCTCTTTTCCTTAAGAGCTTTCTTGCAGCCCCTGAACAACCTGCTCCATGTCCCCTTCCCAGGGGCCCCTCACTGGCCCCTTTTTGAAGGCAGAGAGCTTCCTAGCCTGGTGCTCCCAGAGCCTGTCTTATCACATCATCTGCTTCAGGTGGAAGAGAAGAGAAGCCACACCTAAACAGCCCCAAGTAGGAGGAGGAAGACTTGAACCTTCTTTCCTCCTCCCCTTGTGTCCTTGCGGTCTCCACTTTGTCAACTACTTATAGCAGATCTCCTCCTCGCTGAAGTCCCAAACCACACTGGAAATGAGACTGTGTAGCTAACTGACACAATTTTCACATTAAGCATCAAACAGCAAAAATAATGGAATAAAACCCCTGACAGTCTTCCCCTCTCAGGAGTTCAAAGGAAATAGAGATGAGATTACAGCCACTAGAATCTGTCCAGCTGATTATTGGTGCTGGTGGTGACATGCTGCTGTTTACTGATTCATGGAGTGATAAGTACAGCAAAAGGAGAGAGTCTGTGGAGAGTGTGCTGTGTGTTCCTGGAGCTGTGTTCTCTCGATGCAGCCACTTGAATCAAGCCATATGCACTGTGGGCTGACTCTGATTCTCAGTAACAACTGTTCAAAAGAGGACAGAGGCAAGGATTCCAGATTTGTTGACTTGTGTTGTTCTTGGGGAAGCAGGAGGAGTGAGGTTTCTGTTTCCAGCACTTCTCACGGGGGGTTGCTTCTAAAGGAACACAAATCACTCATTGGAGGCAGGCTATGTTAGTAGTAGTTTTGGATTAGCTGCGACATATGCCAGGGCTTTCAAAGAGGTGTGGGCTTAAACTAAAGGAATTTTTTTTTACTCATGTTCACCCAAAACTAATTCCTCCTCCTGGCTTATTATAAGAACTAACAGTACTCAGATGTGATTATAATATATTCTGTCCCATGAGTATAAGAAGAATTTTTAACAGAGAAATTCCAGAATAGGATCATGACACTGATAAGATAAGCAAGAAGAGTGGGTTCTGATGATATTTTTTTCTTCATGGACATGTATATTCATGCATTCATCAATAGGTTTTCTGTGCCAGGGCTAAGCCACGTTCTAAGGATGGGGTGAGGGTAATCTGGCTGCAACAAGGACGCTCCTTGAGCACAGAGGTGCTTCTGCAGTTGTAACTGGCCTGAGAGTTCCAGGTGCATGCATGCTGCCCCACCCCCTAACTGTTCAGTCAAAGGAAGCCCATTCTTCTTGTGGTCAGGAAACCATAAATAACAATAAAGTTGTTTTAAAGAGCACATGAGTTGGTTCCTTCCTGTTTTAGAATCATCTCTAAAGCCAAAACTACAGACCATCGCATTTCAAAGTTATCAGAGGAAGCCTGGTTCAATTATTCACCTGATAGGTGAGCCCTCTCTACAACATCCCCAGCAAGGCAGTAGCAATCTGTGTTTAAATGCTTCCAATGTCAGGGAACTTGCTACCTTATTAAAAGCCCTTCTCAGTTTATCTGTGATTCTCAGGACGAGCTGAGCTTAGTTCTATCTTTCTACAGCTTTCACCTATTGAGTTCTACCATTTGGAGCCACAAGGAACAAGTCCAATCCCTCTTCCCCTAGATACTAAATATATGTCCTGCGTCCTCTCTCCTCCTGGCCAAGGACCAGAAGTTCTTTGATCCATCCATCACATAACAAGCTAATTGTGTGCCATTGCAGTTGCTAGAGGTATTATCTCCATTATTTCACTTAATCCTCATAATCATCCTACCAAGATTTTATGCCCACTTTATAGATGGGAAAACTGAGGTTCAAAGAGCTTAACTAGTGTTTCCAAAATTACTCAGCTAGGATTGCATAACATGGACTTAGGCCCATAGCTGACGGACTCCAAAGTTCACATTGGGGGATCTCTATCCAGGTTGCTCTCCTATACTTAAAGTTCTATTTGTACATATAATTTATAGCTTTGTCCTTAAGTCTTTCATGTATTCTCCTCTAAAAGCATATTCACACCTGCTTTGGCATATCTGTCTCATTTTTCATTGTTTCCTTGCAGCATGAAATTATTGGTAGGTAAATGACTAGTAGAATTATTAAATGGGTATTTATAATAACCCAGCTGTGTCCCACAGAAGTAGAACAAAGATGATCTCTGAACTATTCATTTACCTTTTATTCTGCCCAACAAAAGTTTGAATGCTCCCAATACAGAGCACTGAACTGGGCACAAAAAATATGAACATGAACACAAGAATGGTCATTCCATCAAGGGAGACAAATAAGGAAGAAAGTAATCATAACACATGATGGTAGACCTCTGTATAAAGAGCTCTGTGATCACAGTAGAAAGAGGAGAAGGTCCTGGAAGGAGCTGGATAATGGGAGGGGAAGTTAAAGAAGGTTTTATAGAGGAGGGAACCATTCAACTCTCTCATAAAGAGGAATGAGGCTCTTCAACAAAGAGGTTCAGGGTTAAGAGGGAGACACTCCAGACTCATTCTAGAATTAGCAAAGCCACTGTCATGAAGTGGCTTGGTGTCATTCAGGAACACAGAATTTTCTGGTAACACCATTGAATGAAATATACTAGAGGGAAGGTAGGATAGAAAACAAGGCTGAAAATAAGCTGTTGGGGAAAGATAGATACATTAAGCCTTCACCTTTGGACTTAGTGGGAACCTCCAAGAATATTTATGTAATAGAAACCAATCTACATTTTAAAAAGATTTAAAAAAAGGTGGCTTTGCTGTGAATTCTAGAACAAGGTAACCCTTACAGAATCTCTGTGCTTGCAATAACACCAGCCAAAGTCATATTTACTCTTTTTTCAGCTATATCACATTGTTTACTCTCGACCAACACTCCTTTTCACAGGTGGTACTGTTAAGCCATGTCTTTCCTGCTGTGAGCAGTTGGACCTGTGTTTGGTACCTTCCACTTATTCCAATGCATTGATATAGTTAAATTTGGCCTCCTCATCCTCTTATTTACACCCTTCACAATATTGATTTTTATCTCCGACACGCTTACTATGCTACCAGCTTCATGTTGTACATGAATTTAATAAACCTTTTCATGCAAATCACAGATTAAAAAGAAAAAAACAGAAGGCAAGGGCAAAGCTCCAAGCATGTCACTACACACTCCCCACTGGATTAACATTTACTTTCAAATCAGTTCCTTTAAAAATAGAGCTCTTTAATCAGTAACTATTCCACTAGCTTGTCCTTTTTCTTGCCAAACATCATGCTGACATTCAGCATTCTGGATGAAGTTAATCACACAAAACTTGCTCGTGGTGAGCCCACACTGGCTGCTAGTGTCTGCTGCTTCCTTTTCTAGGTGCTCACATGCCAGCCCTTTAATATTCCCTTAGACATTCTTGAAACCTATTTAGTTGCAGATTCCATCTTCTTTCTTGGTTGGAAATCCAAACTCCATTAGCTTGTCTCCAATTTTCCAAACCACTTATGTTCTCCATAGTTCACAAAGACCACCCAGAGCAGTTCGGTGATCTAGTGTGACAGGTTTCTTTCAGTAACATGGGAAATAGTTTTCCAGCCTAGAATACAACAAATGTCTGTTTCGTCATCTATAAAATGGAGAAGGGTTTGACAATTAAACAGCTTAATGCACCTAAAAGACCGATGTCTAGCATATAGGAAACACTACCTTCCAAAAATGTGTAACAAGCCACCACAGCACTTTATTTCCTCCAGAATGCCATGTCAGCATCTCCAGTTCGATTAACCTAAAAACCCAACTCTTTTGAAATCTGCATTTTCTCTCATTTCTCAATTCTATATGATGTCACTATTCTTATAGTCACTCAAGCTTGATACTCAAAGATATCTTTGATTCCTCACTTGCCTTCACACCCACATCAACTAGTATTAAATCTGGTAGATTCTATTCCTGCAATCCTTCAGACACCATCCCTTTGTTTCTGTCCCAAGGCCGCTGTTATGAACTGAATGCCTGTGTCCCGTCAAAATATATATGTTGAAGCCCTATCCCCCAATGCAATAGGGGCTGTAAGATGGCAAAAGAAAAATGAGATCATAAGGGTGAGGCCATAATTCAATAGCACTGATGCCCTTATAAGAAGAGGACTATATCTCTGCCATGTGAGGACACAATGAGAAGACAGCCATCTATTAGCTAGTTATATTACCAGTTTATAATTGCCTACACATGGCTTCACAATCAATAAGTATTTGTTGACCTACATTAAGTCAATTAGAAGGAAACAAGGAGTAAAGGAAATTATATTTGTCCTCAAGTTAGAGAGACAAACTGACTGCTACATAATTATTTTCTAAAAACACAGTAGTTTTTGGACACATTTTAGATCCTCACCACCACTCACCTTTGCTCAGCAAAACCTTTCTTCACAGGATAGTATATATACAATATTCCTCAGCTCAGACTCGGGCAAATTATTCTGCATCTCTTTGGCTTGATTAGACAAAGTTTTACCATAGACATGTTAAGAAAACATTACAAAGTAATGTATAGGCATACCTCACTTTATTGCACTTTGCCAATATTGTGAGGGTTTTTTCTTTTTTTTACAAATTGAAGATGAGACTCTCCACCAGCAAAAATATTATGACTTACTGAAGGCTCAGATAATGGTTAGCATTTTTTTAGCAATAAAATATTTTTAATTAAGGTATGTACATTGTTTTTTTAGACATAATGCTATTGCACACTTAATAGACTGTGGTGTAAATATAACTTTTATGTGCACTGGGAAACCAAAAAATTCATGTCTCGTGTTATTTTAATATTCGCTGTATTGTGGCAAACAGGAACTAAACCTGCAATATCTCTGAGGTATGCCAATAATTAAACATTATTGCATAAATAACATTAAAAGGTAGAAAGCAGCCATCATAAATAATTTTACAGAATCGTTAATGATATGTAAATAAATATTTAATAGACTATTAAGTATTGTACACAGTGTACATACTTATAATCACTGATAAGATACATTGTGTGGGGTTATTTATATATAGATATAGATGGGTGTGCAGTAGGAATAGAAATAAAGGAGGTTTTAAAGATATATTTACTAAAATACTTACTAAAATCTCTGGGCACCGCATTATAAAGGGCTTTTATTTTTTTGTTTTTACTTGTCATCATTCTCCAGATTTTCTAAAATGAACCTGTATCGTTTTTATAATAAAAGGAAAAAAAAATTTAGTTTTGTTTTTCTTAACTTTTAGGAGTTTTAGGAAACAAGCCAGCCTTCTGATGCTTTAAATAATGATCCAAATTCGATTAAATGAGACAAGGGCTGGTGAACTTAAGTAGCCACAAATTTGAGATAGCCTGTATTTATGACACCAAAACTATTTGAAAAGCAAGAATGAGTCACTAACTCTTATTTGCAGCTTTAGAAATACAAAGAGAAAAATGTAAAGAAAGTTGAACCTGGAAGTAAGTGATGTACAACTGAAAATAATTTTCTATGGAGACGTTCTCATTCACTGAAAAATGTGACCCCAAACAATGAAATCATTCAGCAGGGAGGAACTATCTTCTGTGCTATGAATGCAGCCACCTGTATTTCAAGCCTCCTTGAATAAATAAATGCTGGAAAGCCCATTGCTCTTCTTCTTTTGTTTTAGTAACGGAAAGGTTTTATAGAGGATGGACTCACATCGATTTGATGGCAATGACCATGACATTCAAGTGATTTCTATTTTACATGCAATGCTGAGCTGAGTGCCAGTTTTATCTTACTATCCGCATGACAAATTAGCCACTTATCGGCAACAGCTGGAGCAGAAACGCTGAGAAGTCCTAGAGAGCCACGTCTAGTGGCACCATTGCTGCTGAATCTGGTGTCACTCCCAAAATTAACCCCTGGAAATCTCAGCAAAATCATGACCTGCCCTCTAGAAAACTCTAGTTTCAACAAGTTACTCTTTCCATTGAAGTAATAAAACACAACAGATCACAGACATCTAGATTTGAATCAAGTTTCTGACTGCATTAGACATGTTCTAAGCTCAAGGGGGAAAGAATGAAAGTGACTTTGGATTTTCTTCTAGGTTGTCCTGCCCAGATTCCAAGACAGGGAGAGAGGCAGGGATGCACGATAGATATCCAGTCAAGAAATAAATTTAGTGCATTGAATTTCTCTGGAAACTAAACTTTCAAGGAGGGCAAGGGTCTAATGCTATAGAAAGGTCAACTTTATATGAAAAGGTCAGTTATTAAAGTTTGTTGTCATTTCAGCACTACTAGCCTCTTTGAAGTTCTCAGTATAAGTTAAGAAAGACCAAGAACACACTTCCCAGAATCCTCTTCTCCGGGTGGTGCTGAGTTTCCCAATGAGAGACACCCAATGGAGATTTGAAAGGTGGGAGAAAAGCCACCTTTATTCATTATTCTCTGAAGGCAGATGGAGAAAGACACAGGGTGGGACAGGAGGCTCACTGTGGCTTTCCAGTGAACTCTTTTAAACTCCGCATTTTGGAGTGTGTGTGTGTGTGTGTGTGTGTGTGCGCGCGCGCATGCGCGCGCACAGACGCACGAGCACGTGCAGGCATGTTATGTGCCCTTTAGTGGGCTCTGACTCCTGACCACTCTATGAATGAGTGATGTCCATAGCATCCTGTCTGTAACAGCCCTGCTCAGCTCCTGTAGACTCATGCATGTGGCTTCTTCTATAGAGTCAGTTCATCTCATATTTGATCTTCCTCTTTTCATGCTGCCTTCTATTTTTCCCAGCATTATTTTCTTTTCCAAAGAACTCTGTTTCTCATGATAGGCCTGAAGTAGGAAGGTGTCATTTTAGTCATTTTTGCCTCCAGCAATGTTTCAGGCTTAACTTGCTCTAGGACCCCATTTGTTAATCCTTCTGGTGACCCAGGGTATTTGTAGAGCCTTCTTCCAACACCACATTTCAAATGAATCGATCTTTTTCTTATCAGCCTTCTTCACTATTCAACTTTCCCATCTGTACATAGTAATTCGGAATACGAGGGTGTGGATGACTCTAGCCTTGGTCTCTAATGACACATCTTTGCTCTTGGTAACCTTTCCAAATTCTTCTATTGCTGTCCTTCTGAGTCTCAGTCTTCTCTTGATTTTTTGGCTGCAGTCTGCATTTGAATTTATGACAACTAAGGTAAGCAAAATCTTTAACAATGTCAACATCTTCATTATCTATGTTAAAGTTGTATATTTCTTCTGTAGTCATGATTTTTGTCTCCTTGATGTTTAAATGCAGTCCTGCTTTGATACTTTCTTCTTTCACTTTCATTAGAAGTCATTTCAAATCATTGCTATCTTCTGCCAACAAGATGGTGCCATCTGCATAGCTTAAGTTATTGATATTTATTCCACTAATTTTCATTCCTCCTTCATCTGAGTCTAGCCCAGTTTTTTGTATATGTTCTGCATACAGATTAAACAAATAAGGACATAAAATGCACTCTTATCTGACACCTTTGCTTGTATAAAATCATTCTTTCCATATCTGTCCTGGCAGTGGTTTCCTGTCCAAAACAGAGGTTACACATCAGGAAGATCGAGTGCTAAGGCGCGCCCATTTCTCTAAAAACAGCCCATTGCTTTTCATGATCCGTGCAAGGCTTTACTGTAGTCTATAAAACATAAAGTAAACTTCTGAAATTCTTTGGAGCACTCCATTATCCAATAAATGTTCACAGTTACATCTCAAGCGCCTCTTCTTTTTCTGAATCCAGCTTGAATATCCAGTATGTCTTGCTCCATATAAGGAAGAAGCCCTTGTTACATCACCTTGAGCATCGCTTTACTTGCATGGGAAATTAGAGCAAGAGTCCTATAGTTACAGCACCCTTTGGAAACTTCTTTCTTAAAAATCGAGATGTATATTGAACATTTCCAGTCTGTAGACTGTTGTTTTATACAATGTCATTTTGTTACATCAGGCTAAAATCATTGATAGTGGATTACTACAAAGTTCACTTTGGTCCCCTAAGTTTCCCAATGATTAAATTACTTCTAAATCCTACATTAAAATCCTTTGTACCCAGAACATAGAATTTTCAGGGAAGTGAAACTATTCTGTACGATACTATAATGATGGATATACATTATTATACATTTGTCAAAACTTATAGAATTTACACATCAAGAGTGAATTCTAATGTAAACTGTGGACTTTGGGTGACAATTATATGTCAGTGTAGGTTCATCAGTTTTAACAAATGTACCACTCCAATATTGAATATGGATAGTGGGGAAGCCTGTGGAGGGACAGAGAGTATATTAAAATTCACTGTACTTTCTGCTCAATTTTGCTCTGAACCTAAAACTGCTCTTAAAAAAATAGTCTGTTTCTTAAAAATTTTTTGTATGTGGAATGCAGGAAATATCATCTGTCTTCCTCACTAAACCTGATGAACCTGTGAATTTGCTCACTGAAGTGCATTGGAACTACAAAGAGCAATTTGATGACCATGGTAAAGGTGGAAACCAGATTGTGAATGTAAATATGAAGCTTAAATCTCTTGTAAAGAGGATCTGGTTAGAGTTGTTACTATACTCACTCCAAATTTATAAAACTATATTTTTAACTATCTTACAGTTCTCATTTTTTTCTTCATTATGTTATGTTATGCTATGTTACAATGTTATGTTTTATGTTATGTTATTTCTGTAATTCAAATAGATCTCTATCTCTATTCTACCCACATTCAAATCTTGCTGAATGTATATGAATGCTCCAAACACAGGTCCTGTCACAATAGAAGCTCAATCAATTTTCACTTTCTATGTTATTAAGCATGTATCTTGTACCTATGTTGAGGAATAATCCCCACCTTCAAGGAATTTGTAATCTTTTTTCTTAGACAATATATAGAACACAAATGAATAAGAGAAATTTTAATAGTTTAATATAGCAATCCAAGAAATATCCCAAGGTAATGTGTGGTTAACTGCCATGGAGGAAATGTTGGCAGCAAAACAATAGGAGTTGGGAAAGATGGTACCAGTGCTCCTGAATATTCATCATCTTGGAAAACCTCAGGCACTTTTGGAAGACCAGACAGTAAGAGTGAGCCAGGAAATGGAAAACTCTGCTTCTTCCTCAACATTCTCCTCTAGAATCTTTATATCCAGTGGGATTCTTCAGGTTGAGTGGAGCCAGATACTAAGTGGATTAATTGTTATTTTTCACAACATTTTGAACCGTGAAGCACAGGTGACCTATCACTCGCTTTCCACTAGATAAATTGTACAACTGCCAAGGATGTGCTGCGGTCATCTTCCTGCCACTGTCATCAATTAAAGGATTAAATAATGAATAAACTGACAGTTCAACTGTAATCTTCAGACTCAAACTCCAAAGATGCTCCTGAACAGCAGTATAGGATTTATGGTTTTCATTTTCCTTCACCTCACTCCATGAGGGTGCACACAGCCATAAACACATTTGTGCACAGACACGCTGCGCACGCACGTACGCGCGCGCACACACACACACACACACACATTTGCATACCACACCCCCATGCACTAAGGCTTCATTTGCATGAATTTTTCAATTAAGCAATGAACTTATTAAAATAATGCAGGGAAATGTATTCATCCTGGTGGGAAGCTGCTTTAATCCTTTTGTTTAGAAGAGAAGAGCTCTGGAAACCTCGGCACCCAATCCCCACCTGGAGTAGGGCAAGGAGAGGACTGGCATCCAAAACACCAAGCCAAGAGACACTCAGCTTGACCTGTGGAATGGTGACCTGAAAGAGGGGCTGTTGCACACAGGGGCTTCCAGCTGCCCAGGAACACCCAGATAGGGGACATTTTCTCCGAAATGTAGCAAAATATGCAGGAGTTCAGCAAAGATTTAAATAAAGATATGACGCCCATCGACAATGCAATACTGAAAGGTTGATAGAAATTTTGATTAATCACAGTAGTAACTTAACATTTTTAAATCCTATACAATGGCACAGGCACTGTGCCAAATACTTTCCATAAATTATCTAATTTAAACCTCACAATAACCCTATAATGTAAATACAATGATTAACCTTTGAAATGGGAAACCTCAGGCTCATAGACGTTAAATAACAAAAATCACACAGCTGGTATGTGGAGTAGAGTTGGGATTCAAACCACTCAGATTCCAGAGCTGATTTCATACCATAGCCACATGTCTAACTCCTTTTTTCCTTTGGCATTTCTAAACTTTTAAGATTCATTGTATAGAGGAAAATACCCATTACCACATTCTCCGCAAACTCTCCCTTAATACCATAATGAGAAACAGACTAAGTATATGCAGGCATATACACATGCATGCATATAAGCGTGTACACTTGTACATATGCACACACCCATGCACACACACACACAGAACCAAGGAGGGTGACTAAGGGCAGTATAGAGAATATACTTAATTGTCTCAATCTCTGCCTACCAGGCAAGATAAGCAGATTGAATCAAACTCTCAAGCACAGTCTCCTCCAGAACCCCTGCTATAACTCAGACCATCGGAGGAGTATCATAGGCTTGTTGCTGCCCCAACTTTAGACAGATAACATCACCTGGGAGTCCTTAGTACCTTCGGAAAGTTCATGACACATGGACAGACTACACTTAGCCCAAAAGTGGGCAAAATGTCCATCTGAGCACATGAATGAGTAATCAGCCATCAGCAGCCTGTCCCAGAGCTAGCCCCAGGGAATAAGATCAGGTCTTCTATTAGGCAAACACAGAATACGGTCCTGTAGTAAAGAGAAAGGTGATCCACTCAGGCCATGTGGAGACTATTCCCCAGCCTATGCCCTTTCACCCTGGCCCCCAGACAAATAGGATAATGAGTCTGATTCACCTCTTTCCCTATCCTCCCTACCAGCTGTCCTCCTAAGAGATCAGTCCTGCCTGATTTGTTCTTGTTGGCAGTGTTGGCTGCAGGTGGTCCTGGACAGAGAGACATGCCTTCTTAGAAATGATAATGGCTCCCAAAGCCAAAAGCAAACATGTTACCTACAGCTCCTTGCAGAACTTGGCCTTTGCCTTCCGAAAGCACATGTGGCATCTGGAAACATTCCTCTGCCTTGAAAGCCCCATCTGCTCCCTGATGAAAGCTGCCCATGCAAAGGCTAAACTTCCCTCTGTTGTTTTATAAAGAGAAGAGCCTCCTTCTCAAATCTCCAAATAAGCTCATTCCCTCCAAAAGCAAACACTGACACCCAAAGGTATGGTTTTATTGGGTCTCTTATTGAAAATCATCACCGGAGGAGCTGAGTCAGCATAGTATTTAATCAAAGTCCTCCACGCCTCCCAGAGGCACCACTTATAAAGAACACTGCTGCTGTGCCCTCACCACCTATGACCTGCTTGAGGGCAAGAGAATCAAGGAGAACAGTAACCACTCCCAGAAGTTACACTGTGTGAAGAAGAGGAGAGCACAGAACAACTTGGCATTCAAGCAAATGCTAACACAGTCATGCCACTGGGTTACTGGGCAAAGATGAGACTGGCCTTGTGATAATAAAAGCAGGAATATATAAATCTTTCTTCCAATGTTACTATGATTACCATCTCAGTGTTGAAGATTATTGTGTTCTTTTTAATGTCTAAATAATAAGTCTCTGCTGAAGTTTGGGTCCCTTAGATAGAAGAGGATGGGACACTCTACCTAGAAAAGACAGAAGGCTGGCTAGGAGCAGGCTCAACTAAAGACAATGGAAAAAACAAGTCAATGGCACCCAGCATTCAGAATTTCTTGGCATATCAGTCTGGCCTCCTCTGCCAAGGTAGCCTTATGCCAGTTCTAGCTCTGGCTGGAGGTCATTACCTGGACAGAGGAGCCACAGGGACACTTCTGCTCTGTCCTCTGACCCCTCCCTACTACTTGGTTTGCTAAAGATGCCCAGAATTTCCTCTCTACTCACATTCCATTTCAGTAAACAACCTTCTTACCTCATCCCCTCCCAGAGCCCACAGGGTCTTAAATGTCTAAACCAGGATTGGATATCTGACTCAAAACCACTATCTAAGCTACAGCTACTTAAATTCTACTCTTAGAGAAACTATTTAGAGATCCAGTTCTGTAGATGGGCAACTGATACTGGCCACTAAGATAGTAGACATGGATTCGAATTTCAACTTTGTCATACATTAGCGGTGCATCTCCGGGCAATTATTTTAACTACTTTATGCCTCAGTTTTCTCATCTATGAAATGGAGATCTTAATAGTAACTACTCCATATGGTTCTTGTGATAATTACTTCAGGAAAAGCACTTGGAACAGGACCTGGATGTGAACTGTTCTTAATAGACATTAGCTATTATTATCATTTTTATTATCATTTCTATTACCATACCACAAAGCCACAGGCAACTAGAAGCCATGTCAGAGTAAAAAGCAAAAGTACTGGAAATGAAGTTGACCTACCAAGAGGAGCCAAGACAAGAGAACATGTGGCCCCAGAAGGAGGGAGATAGAAAAGATATCACTCTGCTGCCTTCTTATTTCCGTAAGATCCAATCTATACCCACAGTTGGATGCCTTGAAGTTCTCTGATATCCTGACTATAAGGACTCTCTTTCTTAAATGAACATGTGTGGGAGTAAATGACCCCCAGCTAAGTCTTAGTACCTTCTCCACCACCCATGCCGTGTAGAATTAGTTCTGTCACTAACTCTTCTTGTTAACTGGAGCAAACCCCGCCTCCACTTCCTGGACACCACATGCGGAGAACTGTTCATAAAGTTCTGATATCCTGTGACTCTTCTGTCTCAAGGGTCTGCCCTCGCTATTTTGCCCTCAGCCCTAGTCCTTTCCATCTGTACTGTCATTCTCGTGCTCTCCTTGATGTATCAGTCAGAGAACGAAAAGCAGCCAGCTTGAAGTCATTGGCCATCTAAATCACTTCTGAAGAAATTTCCCATAGCAGAGGCAGTGAGAGAAGCCCACTGAGCTCCAAGAGTGGCAATAAGTCTTCGGCAATAGTCTCTACCTTCTCGGGTTCTACTCTAGTTCACAAGTCTATGTACATGGACTTCAGTTTACACAACTGGTCCCAAGACAGTGACGCAGGCTCAAGACACATAACTGTAAGAGAAGGCTGGATACACATGGTGGATACGCATTATCCCAGGGAGGTTATCCTGGGCCGTGATGACAGCCTTAGATGGGAAGAGGACCAGTGTGGAAGAAACACTTCCTCATCAGTTATTAAGTCCCAAGGATTTCTACATATATTCTCCCACTTAATCCTTACAAGAACCCTCTAGTGTTGGTATCTGCTCTGATTAGTGAATGCTGTACTACAAATCACCCTGAAACAGTGATATAATACAACAACAATATAATTTTGCTCATAATTTCGTGAGTCGGGAATCTGCAAAGGGCTTGGCTGGGCAGTTCTTGCTTGGGGCCTTTCACACAGTTGTGGTCAGATATTGGCTATGCTATGGTCTTTTGAGGGCTTGACAGACTATATGCCCTAGATGGTTCACACAGATGGCTGCCACTCGATGCTGTGGCCGGCTAGTTGCTTAATAACATCTGTAAGATGTGGCCTCTCCAGGGGAGTTAGACCTCTTATATAGTGGTTGTCTCCCCTCCGTTAAGTGTCCCAAGACACCAGGCAGAAGCTGAGTGGCTTTTATAACCTTGCCTCAGAAGCCATTCGGCATCATTCCTGCCACATTCTATTGATTGAAACAGCCACAAGATCCACCAAGATTTAAAAGAAGGAGACATAGATACACACTTTTCACTGGGAGAAGTGTCAAAGAGTTTGGCGGTGGTTTTTAATTGTCGCAATTGAAGTTGGGAGAACTCAAAAAGGATTACTAAATTGTCAAAAATCACATTCCTAAAAGTTAATGGAATGGGAATTCAACTCTAGCTTTGTCTGATTCCAAATCTATCATCCCTTCAGCTAGGTTATAACTGCTCAATAAGCTAAGGCAGACCTGCTCTCTGTGTCTTGGTAATCAAAGGGGTGAAGAGACTATATGTGCACTCTTCCTATAGAAATTTTAGACCTCTTTCTTTCCATCTTCTTTCCTTCCTTTTTTTTTTCTTTGTAAGCATCAACTGACCACCTGACAGCCTTGCCTCTCTGAATTATTTCTAAATTAACAGTTAAATGCTACCACTCCGACCTCCATTTGCCCCCCCCCCCACACACACACATACACCAAGGGCTATAGAACTTAAGACATAAGAAGGTGACATCACTATGCTGAGGACAAGAACAGAAGAAAGTTTCCCAACTTATCACCACTCTACCAGTAATTAGCATCTTCCCAAAAGCTGAAGCCATACTGCTCTCTTGCCCTGAAAGTATAGACACAGCTATTGAATATGAAGCTCTAGTGTGTGCAAGACTCCTATAGTTTAAGAGGTTAGAGGGTTATTTGGGCTCCTCCAATTATTCATTTTGAAGACACTTAGAGATATTTCCTGCTCATCCATCTAGAATGATAAATACAGACATTATAGGTATCGAACATGAACACCTACGTCATCTGAGCTGCTCATTGGGAAAGAGTTCTCATTTCCAAATGATCCTCAGTGATCATAACAGAGTATAGACCCAATTGCATCCTCTTCATAGTTATTGAATGTTTCAGCTGAGTACCTTCTGTTGTCAATTTTTCCCCCTTGAGGATAAAGAGTCCACACCCTCCAGCACCATAACTGCCTCTGGTGAGTCCAGCGAACAAGTGGTGCTGAAAGAGCTCTCAGACACAGTGGCTAAGCCCTGGTTTTAAAGTCTTATAGTCCTGGATTCAAACCCTATCTCTACCACTTATGCAGCCCAAGTTTCTCAGCCTTTTCAAGCCTGAGGTACCTGACTATCAGATATAGATAATAAAAATATCTTCTTCATATGGGCTGTTGTGAGATCATACTAAATGAGACTCAGTGACATCATGTATTTAGTGCAATTCTTAACACCATTAAATAAATATTAGCTATTATTATTACCCCAGAAATAATTAGAAAGTTTGGAGGTAATGCTGAAGTCTAGACTGGAAGAAAAGAGGGCTAGTCAGAATTCAGAGAGGTCTTGTAGATATAACAGTTGTAGCAGGCAAGGAGACAAACCTGAAATCAAGAGAAAAGCACACAGGATCAGGTATTTGGAAGATTAAAGAGTCAACAGGAACCAAATATAAGCGAAAACCTTCTAGTTCTATGCCAGAAGCTTTTGCCTTTCTTTCAAGCAATGTTGTGAAACACTGAAGAGCCCAATATCCACAAACAGAAAAAATCTTCTGAGGTCAAGCAATATCTAATGTCTTTAACATAGGCAGTTATAGAAATTAAAGAGAAACTGCATTCATTGGAAATCTACTAAGTGCAAAGTCACGTCTATATACATTATTATATCATTAATTTCTCACTGATTTTTCATGTTATGCTTAAAAATTGGAATCTTGGTCCCTATTTTTGAAAGGTAAAGAAACTGAGGCTCAAAGAGGTTAATATAGTCAAAGTCACAGAATGAGTATGTGGATAAACTGAGAGCTGAAGCCCAGCTAACTCTGAAACTTGTACTCTTATCACTCTGTCTTCCAAAGAAGTATCCAAGATGACTGGAACATGTTGAATAGCTTTGAGAGATGGCTCCTGTGCAGCAAGAAAGCATAGGAGAGTTGTCCAAAAGGTCTTAGCCAAAACTGAAATATTGTCTGATTACAGTTGTCATTTCCTGCCAGGAAAGCAGGAACTTTAGGACTTGATTTTGAATCTGTACTTTCCTGACCTTTGGAAATTACTTCCCCTATCATTTTAATGTTCAACTTCCATTCAAGCACATTGAGAGGTATTTGACTTTCTTTAGGTAGTTGGTTCTTGTAAGAAAGCATTGTCTTGGCAGCACCAAAAAGAGAGCCCCTGGTCAATTAAGAAAGAAGTTTGGCAACTGTGCAAGAGATTTTGACACATGAAAACCCAACTACATATTGTTCTTTCAGATCTTAACTGGCACACGATAAGATATAAAGTAATGTAACCCACTGAATGAAAACTATGTTACAAGAAGGAGCCTAAAAACATGGTGTATTCACCATCATGCTGAGAAGACACTTTCTGTTTCAAGAAAATGGCATTATTCTCTAATATGTTCAGAACTATCGTTTGTCTGATAGAAGCTTATTGTTTGGTCTCCTGTACATAAAACACATGTTTAGGCACACTCATCATGCAAGCCTGTGTATGGAATCAATCTGGAATGATTCTTGAAAGAGGATTTGAATTTAACATTGCATGGGAAATGCCTGTGTCAAGAATTCGAAAACATGTTAGTACATTATGTCAAAACAAATGTTCTAGTAAAACACTTCACATTGCACCGTCAGAGAAAAATAGCGTTAAATGAACGTCAGCATGTGCCACCTGATAAAATTTTCACAGAATGTTGTGATCGGTTTACCTGTAATGATTGTTTTCTCTTTTCCTGTGTGAAAGACTGGAGCCGGCAGCATTCTGGATTAGCCAGTAAAACTTTTCTTTCCTTCCCACATTTTTCCCAAAGAAACTGAGAGAAAACTATCTGCTTCAGGTATGATACTAAATGCCAGAAAGAAACTTGACTCTCTAATTTAACGCCTTCTTCAGATAATGAAACAGAAGTCTGGAAGTGTAAACAATGTATAGAAATTCGCCTGGATGGAGCACGGGTGGCGGGGGAGGGGAGGATGGAGGAGGGTGGAAGGTAGGTAAACTAGTGCATAATTCTGAGGAAAGAACATGAAAGTTAAAGTCTCATCTGGTTTATACCTGGTTTAATTTGGATGAAAAAAATACAGTTTCTCATATTTAAAAATGAACCCTTTTAAGTAAGCAAGAAAAGTAGTATGCTCTTAGGGATAGGACAAGAATCTCTAATTTTCACCAGCTCAGCATATGAAATTTTATATTAAGTTATTATGAAGCAATGTCTAGTCATAAATAATTTACCTGAAAGTTCACATTTGTAAATTTTTAAATGTCTAAATAACAAATTATAAAAGGTATTCATATATAATTTTGACCATCTTATGTATATTCTTAGGATAACTTACATGACAGCATTTGTTAAGATGGAAAAGGTTCTGGACTAGAAGTCAATAGACTTTGGTTTGAGTCCTAGATTAGCCACTAACCTGATGTGTGAGCAGAGAGTCATTTAATATTTCTGGGTCTCAGTTTCTTCAATTGTAAAATTAAAATGTTTGATAATATGATCATCATAGCCCTTTTTTGATCAAACGTGTATAATTTGATTTTTTTTTCCCAAAAGATTGAGAAGGACAGAGAGACAACAGCCCTAAGGTTTACTAGAAGCCTTTGCTCAAAGGAAAAAGCCCAGGGGAAAAGAGTCCTGCTGAGAACAAAAGACACCCTGGGAATCAACTTCTTTGTCATTCTCCTTTCCCAACACCTCCACCCCTTTGGAGCATTTCGTACACTGTGGAAATTAAAAGATAATATGTAATTTAAAACCTATGCTCCCATTTTAAAAGTCTGTTCTTTTCCAAAGACCTTTCATTTTACCTGCCTGTCACATTGTCTCTCTACTTTCACTAGTTGTAATTACTGGAACATTTTAGCATAAACACCTTTCCGTGAAAGCACACATTCGATTTTGCAAAGGGAGCAAAGTGGAAAATAAATTCCAAAATCAGAACTTCACTTTATGAAAATGTTATAAAGTCAAAGGGGAAAACTGAAATGACATAGGTATTAACTATTATGTGATACCTAAAGCCCTGCTGGCAGTTGGGGGCTGAGAGGACTCTTACTCTGCTCTTCAGGCGGACCCAGCTCTTCATGCCAGCATTGACTTGCATCCAGTCTTCTCTGTCAGGAATTTAGATACCTATAAAAACAGAGTTTTAGCTTCTTAAATTGACATGTATTTGGGGTAGATTAGCTATAATTTGCTTTCCATGTTTCCTAGGTAGGTTGTCCCTGTTTCTCCCCAGTATATTCTTTCACCCACCACTTCAACTCTCCCAACCACTGTTCAGTGCTTTGACATTTATTGCTAAAAAACATAATAATACTTATCATCTGAAAGTTAGTAGTACAGTTTAAAAGTTTTACGTACATTTATTTTTCCTCGCATTTATGTCACTCTCTCCACCAAGCAAAGAATAAATAAATAAAAGTACTTTATCAAATTTATAACCTACTCAAATTCAGAGATTTCTGAATCGGAAACAGACCAAGGACACTTAGCCAAGATTAATTTAACCAGAAAACCAAAAGCTCGCATACGGTGTTTTGAAGAGAGATGTTAGTCTTTAAAGATCGTGTCCACACATGAAATGTAAAGTGGGCAACTAGGGCAATTACCTCTATAACAGAACTTCTAGGTTCACCTTTTCCCAGAAATGCTCAGGTAACAAAAGCAGAAGGGGTTTTCTGGCCTCAATTATATCTTAATAATTGTTTCGCATCTCTGCTGCCTTTTGAGTGTGAAGATCCAGGGTAAAAAGCTTTTAAAAACAGGCTGAAAAGGTTTCCCAGACGTGAAATAGATTTTACAAAAGAAACTTCTGGCAAGTCTAATGTAAGTAAATCAGAAACATATGGACTATGTTTCCCTCAAAATACCCATGGGTCTAAAAGCCCAGAAAACACATAAAAAGTAAAGGGAAACTGTCTTCCAAAACTGAGCTTATTTGAGAAACTTCATGCTGGAACAGAGAGCCTGGCTCAGCTCCCCCAAAGCAGGGGATGGAGCCGGTGGTTAGGCAGCCCACCAGCTCCTACCTTCATGCTTGTGTTGAAAGTCTTCATTTCAGAGGATGAATCATGTGATGGATGGCTCCTTCACCTGTGCCTATGGGTGTGACTGAGAAAATCATTGCTCAGTGCAACCCATACTGAAGACATGACTTCATAGCTCCTTTGCAACCATCTGTAGTGGATGTTTACACAGCCTGTTTCTCTTCTTGAGGGCCTCTCATGCTGAATGATCAGACTGGTGGTAAGCATACATTTACTGAACACTTAGCATGTGCCCCATTGGGAAGGATAACAAAGAAACGGAAAATCATATGTCAGCCCAGGAGACGAATTAGAGACTCAGACTTGGGAGGAACTTTATAATTGCTGAGTTCTTCCTTCCACTTTGTATGGGAATTCTGGCTTCAGCTTGCATTCCAGATAGTGGGAAGAGAACTCAAACCATTTCAAATGGAAAGAATACAGTTTAGAGAATCGGAGGACTTAATATCAGGTCCAGGTAACACCATGACTGTAGACCTTTCATTTGACTACTCAGAGTCTCATTTTCCTAATCAATTAAATGGGAATAATGTGAAATCACCATTGGGGTTGTCAATGGCATTTCAAAAAATATCATGTGTCTTCCTGACCCAGGCCCTAAACAAGTAGAAAAACAAAATAAGGAGGAAGATGTAGACCAAAATCTTCACCTTTATTCCTGAAAGAATTCAAGTTGGAAGGCAGAATAGAATGAAAGATAAACAGGTTGGCCACCTGAACCCCAGAATGAGGCAGATAACTTATTCAGTCCTAGGCCATTCTGGGCTGGGGCAGGCTTCCACATGCCACGGGAGAAGTCAAATACAGGCTTAAGGCTTGAGGAAAGGAAACCTCAGACTCTTGGTACATGGTTCACACCTAAAAGGAAACAGAAGGGCTATGCTGAGCTGAGTGTGTCCAGATTATTTTTCCCAGACTACGATCAGCTATACCACCCTGTTCCCATGAAGAAGAGTCCTGAATGGTAGAGAACAGCCAAAGTGACTCATAAAATGTGTTCTCTCCACCTAAATGGAAGCTATACAAGATAAAGCATGTAAAAGTCCTCATGTAAACTATAAACAGTGTGAGCATTTTATGCTTTCACTCAATCCATCTGCATTTATTGAACATCTATTATTTGCTCAGTCCTGTCAGTTTCCAGGAAATTTAGGTTAAATAGGACATTGTTTCTTTACTTAAGATTACAGTCTCGTAGGAGAAACAGATAAAGAAGCCAAAAATTACAGTACGCAGTGAGCGTGCCAAGATACTGAAGTCTGCATGAGATGTAACAATAATGCAGAGAAGGGGCATCTCATTGAATGGACAACCAGGTAGGCTTTCTTTGTGGAAATGACATGTGAGAGCTGAGGTCCAAAGAACACAAAGGAATTAAGCAGTAAGAGAAATGGGATCTTGGGCCGACTTTCAAGGCAGAGAAGTCCAGAAGAAGACACAAAAGAAAAGGATGGGAAATGACTTTGAGAGAACCAAAAATCATTCTGTGTGATTGTAGGAGAAATCACCTTACTATTATGAAGAATAATCAGAAAAGACCATTGCAATCTAAAACAATATGGCAGAGTACAAGAGTAAGAATACTCAGAGTACAGGCATGACGTAAAGAAGATGGAAGCTAAATCATTGCCTAAATGTGGCAAAGTACAAAAGTAGAAACAAGACCAAACAAGGAGATAGACTTTTAAACTGACTTGAATAATTCTGATATTTGTCTTATGTATAATGTAAAGCATAAACATGTAAAACATTTGTTTTAATGTAAAATAAAATTGGGGTTATTTAAGAAAGTGAGTGTGCGTGTGTGTGTGTGTGTGTGTGTGTGTGCATCTCAAAATGTTAACAGTGGCTATATCTGGCTAGTAGGATTGCTAATTATTATATTTTGCTTATTTTTATTTTCTATCATAAACATTTATAATTTTTTAATAAAATAACTAATAAAGCTGACCTGGTCACAAGAGGTTGTCTGTGTAAGTTACCCTTCAAATGGTGCCAAGCATTAGGTTCTCTTGTATAATACTGCTGGTTCTTTTCAGCAATCAATTAGTAATCAGGTCACACAGCCCCAGGTTACACAGGCCTTAGTTCTTCTCTCCCGCCACAACTGTAATCTTCCAGGATATTTGCGGTGAACACTACGTGAATACAGTGGTACAGCAACTCCCTGATTCTCACTGGCAGGGTTCGTTCGGCTGCAAACTCGGGAGAGAGGTCCAGTTTCCTCATTCTATCATTTATTCTATCATTTATATATTATTCATTCAACTGTATTTACTGGGACAGGCCCTGTCCTAGGTCCTGAGAGTAGAAAAACAGACTCAAGTTGACTTTATACAACTTACTGGAAAAGAAAGATATGGAAGACCCATGCTGCACACTTACAGAGAAGACTTAGTATTATTATACATTCTTTTAGACCTTGTAATCTCATTTCAGATCCTTTGTCTTTTCACAGTTAAATATGTCTGGGTTAGCCCAAAATATTCTCTTTTAGATATATAAATAAGTTTTTTTCTCTTTTTTTAACATAAACAATATATATAGTGATATATATATGTGTGTGTGTGTGTGTGTGTGTGTGTGTGTGTATATACATATATATATATATTACACATTCCTCTCCATCTTTTACTTTCAAATATATCTTGAAGATGATATTATATCAGTAACACTTTATTTTGCATATGAGAAAGCATAAATACATTTCTGGAAGTAAAATGTACATTTGGGATTTTGATAGATATTATTAAACTTCTCTCCATAAAGTTGTTCCAATTTACCCATCCCTACCCCCACCCCAATGCCTGATGTTCAGTACCCTCCCTAACCCAGAATAGTACCAACTCTTGATCTTTGTCCAGCCAATAGGTTCAAACTGATATCTCATTTTAGTTTTTATCTGCATTTCCATTGTGAGCGCAGAATATGCTTGAATAGGATTAAAGAGCCATTTTGCTAAAAGCCTGTTTACTGCTACCAAATACAATCTCTTTAAGAGACAAGACTGCAGGCTCTCCAGGAAAAAAAAAAAAAAGTGCAACAGCAGGCAGTATAAATCTGTTCTCAACCACTTCTGAGAAGCAATTGACTGTGCTTTCCACCTATAACCTGAGCATTCAAAAGCTGCTTTCTGGACCACGGCAGAGAAATCACAGAGGAGACAGAAACGAACATGTGAGTGCTTGCTATACGTGAAGCACCAATCTCTACATACACTTTCATTTAATCCTCCTAACATTTTTAATCCATGAAGCTCTGAGAGGTTAAGTACCTGCCCAAACTCACAGAGATTATAAATGGCAGAGGAAAAACTGAACCCAGTTTTAAATGACAACACCCATATTTTGTGCACTATGCCACACTGCCTCCTGCAATGCTGAGGTGTTTGAAGCCCACTGGCCTGCATCCTGAGATTCATATACTAAGAGGCCATCTTTTTACTTTAAGCATTACCTTCTAAGCAATCGTATGCTATAGTATTGCCTATCTATAGAGCCTAAATATGGACCTTGATAAGATTTCTCATGATCCCAGCTTCCCTTAAGACTTATCTGCCACTTAAGATTGGACATTGAATTAACTTGTAGAATTATTGAAGACACCCAATTATCAGTACCAGGAATTGTTCAGAGAGTTAAATATTAATATTAAGACCCAAAAAGGGGCTTGGAAGTGGTAATATGTTGCCAAGCTGCACCATTTAGTTCAGCAAGGTAGCCCAGAGGATTTCTTAGGGGGCATGTTGGTGGCTCGACTTGGAAATGGATACAACAAAGCCTAGAGAACCAGATTTGGCAGCAGAAAAACTCCAAGTAAGAATCATAGCCAATGATGTTTCATTACTTCACATGAGAGTTCCTAACACAAATGCGATGCATAACAATGGGTTATTAAGCTGCGTAACAGAGGTTAGCTCAGGCAAACAAATAATATGAGGGGTAAAGAGTCATAGAGGGAAAGTCATCTTGAGAGAAAATATCTTTCAAAAAAGTCTATCCAAGCATGCTTCCAAGTAAGGAACCCCTCATGTGTGATGCTCCCACCAGGGGCCAAGCATACCTGGGGACAATATGCTACAGGGTCACGAGGAGATAATACAGAAATTGGGAATAAGCATTTAAAAACTTTTATAGCAATTTGGCAGAGTAATTTTATGTCTGTTGAATCTAATAAAAAAAACTGGGGCTTATAAAAAATTTTTATTAAAGTCATTAAAATGAAGAAGTGTTTTGACATGTGACAAGTGCTCATAGACAAGGTCGCAATTAGTCTGGATAAGGAAGCCCTGGTGTTCTATCACATAATAAAGAATTTCCAGGGCCCTCCGCATGGCCAGGAGCACATGATGCAGGGCGCCTCTGTGATGAATTAGTACGACCAAATGCCACAATTCTTCCACTAAAGGCCTTTGGCAAAAGCTGAAACCACCACCGGGATTACTACCACACAACTGTAGCAGTTGGAAGTTGTATTAAAAATGTACAAAATGTATTCTTTGGAGAGAAACTTCTATTTACCATTTCAAGAGGGTGCAGAGCAAAAGCCTCAGAGAAAACAGTTGAGAAATTATGTCACATACTCCAGAAATTTATATCCAAGACATTGGGACAGCCAGATTCTGGCAGCTGTCAAGAGTTTCCAAGGACAAGCTGAGTGAACTAAGCCAGACACAAAATTATAAATACATGTAATTCCATTTATGTGGGGTACCTAGATTAGGTAAGTTCGTAGAAACAGAAAGTAGAGTAGAGGTTCCCAGGGGCTTGGGGGAGATGGAGTGGGGACTTAATATTTAAGGTGTGGAGTTTCTGTTTTGGATTGTGAAAATTTTCTGAAAATGGCAGTGGTGATGGTTGCACAGCGTTGTAAATGTACTTAATACCACTAAATTGTACATATAAAATGGTTACAATGGTAAATTTTATGTATATTTTACAATAAAAAATACATAAGATTTCCTAATATACTCTTTGAGTACTAATTGGTTATTTAAAAAAAAAAATAGCTTCCAATACAGCAGCCTTTTTCTGAGACCTGTGTGTACATAGAAAATAAGTTAATTAATTAAAAGCACAGGGATCATCCCATCTGGATTCAGTTATTGTATTTGTAAACCAAAAGTATACCTTTTGCTCATAGGGAAAAACTAGGGAGTTTAAAAAATATATTATTAAAAAAAAATCGAGAATGTTACCAGCATGAAAACTCCAGTGATTCTGTGTCATTAGACACTCTTAATCATCTCATCTTATTGAAATTTCCCCCACTCCCATGCAAAATCTGTCCCCTCATGCATTGTCTGGACTGACACAGCTAATCGAGTTGGATCGATAAGACAGCTGGTCTTTGCGTGCAAACCTGCAAACACTCTGCACACAGTCAAAGAGAGCATCATTCCATAAAGACAAACTCCATTTTTCATTTAAGATGTATAGTAAGAGTTCCTTTTAAGAGTCTCCAAACAAGCTCCTGGCAAGCTCTTCTCCATAAATTTCAGGGGTTTTATATTCTTCTGGGACCCTTACATCTTTCTTCATCCCTCTGGCTCATTGTTAGAATCAATATTCTCCAAGTATCCATTCACCAGCTTCTTCTTAGCTCTATATATTCTCTCTTGGCAATCCCATCTACCCTCTCAACTTTAGTAAGCCTTTCTCACTATGATTCTGTCCTGTTTCTCCCCAGCCTCAAGTATACCTTCTCGACAACTCCACAATGATTTCCCACAAGCATTTTAAGCTCAACATCATCAAACATTTATCATCTTACATCCTAAACCTGATCCCCTTCCTATGTTACCCCTCTGTATTATCCCCCTGTCTTTTGGTTTCCCTTCCCTCAATTCAGCTGGCACCTTCACTGACTACTTTACTTCTTTGCCCATCTGAAGTATCAGAAACCAGAACAATAGTTGATCATTCTCTACTAACACTGGAAAATACCAAAGACTCCATATCATCACAAACCAAAGGTCAGTAAAAGCACAGGTGTGAGAAGCTGGAACTCGCATGGAATTCAATAATGGGCAGCCAGAAGCTTGAGATGCCCCACGATTCTGCTGAACCAAAGGACATTGCACCTATTACTTAGAGGGGCAGTGACAACTATAATATATCCCCTGGTATTGTAAGACAGAGGTCAGCACTATCACCCGAAAAAGCTAGAGGAGGTGAAGACTTTTGCAGGATGGGATGACGACAGTTATACAATCTCTCATAGTGTATTGAACATCATTTATGTGCTGAGCACTGTACCACGGAGCTAGAGACATAGAGAACCAAACTACATCTTTCAAGGAATTCCCATTTCAAAGAAGAGACACAAAATTGCAATACAATGATCTCACTACATTAGGAATATACACAGACATGGGATGGCAGAGAGGAGTTCCCAATACTGTTGGAAACTTAGGTGAAGTGGAAGAGATCATGGCAGACTTCACAGAAGCTGTAACCTCTGAGAATGAAGTTCAAATTTAAAGGAGAAGGAAAGAGTACTTTAAAGAAGAAAGAGCCTCCAGGAAGAGGAGCTTGTTGTGCAGACTGAGGGCATGAGGCTGCATGGGTTTTTAGGAAATAGTTAATGTTATCGAATAGTTATGAAGGGCTATGGCAGGAATGACACCAGAGAGGCATTTGGGTCCAGGATCACACAGAACTTTGTACAGAAAGCTTACCCAGACCCTTGGCCTCCATCTGTGAATCAAGAAGCAAGGATTACAAATCACATACCATAGCCCTTAGAGATGAATGTGAACTCGCATGTTATCTAGTATAGTCCTCTCATTTCATAAGACAGTAAAGGAGTCATGGGAAAAGGAAACAACTTACCAGGGCCTTCAGATGATCCTCACATGTTACACCTTCTCATGCAATAAAAATTCCACACAGAGGCACTGCTAAGAGCTAACCAGGTAAAACAGACTCCATGACATGAAGAGAGTGAAAACAGCAAAGCACTTGCTCCAGGGTACTCCCCTTGAAAAGAAAGTCTGAAGGAAGAAATCATCATTTGCAGAAAAAATAGATTGCACACAGACTTAATGAGGACAAATAAACACCTTTCAAAGGCAAACCTAACACTCTCTGTGAGTCATCCCAAGCCAACAGTGCCAAATCCCAGAATGTGCTAGCAGCACTTCCAGTCCTAATATCCCTAACCAGCCATAAGACAATTAGCTTTAGTCATAAACAAGAACAAATGGTCAAATACAAGCATAAACCTCTAATCTCCAAATTCTAAAGAGTCACTTTATACTTTTTTTTGTTTGTATCTTGTTTCAGGGGCAGCAAAAGTGATTCTTAGCACAGTGTGAGAGTTTGAAGATACAAGAAGCTTATACCAATTAGATACAGCAGGAGTACAGTCAAGCACAAACTTTAGAACTAGATCGAGCAAGGTTTGAACAGTTCATTCACTTGGCAGGACTCTGAGCTAATATCCTACTTCTCTAAGCTTCTCTAAACTGTCTGGCACACTGCCAAGCATTAAGTAGGTGCCCATGTGTTCATGGGCTCCCTTTCTACCTGCCCTGCCCCTGTGGGAGACTGTTTTCAAAAACAGTCATAATAATTCCCCCTTTCTGTATCTATACCCCTTCCCACACTGACTCTAGGCTTGCCAGGTGATTTGTTTTGACAAATGCATATAGCAAACATGACACAATCAGAAACCTGAAAAATGTGTGTACATTAACATTTTTCCCTCTTTTATAATTCATGGGGCTCTTTTAACCACCACCACATGAACAAGACTGAGCTAATATGCTAGATGATGAGACATGTAGCCAAATCATCTTATTACACCAGCTGACATCAAGCCAAGCACCAGACATGTGAGAGTGGTCTCCATAGATCATCTGGCCTCAGCTGAGCCAGCCCATTTTAAAGAAACCACCCAGCCAATCCACGAACCATGAGAAATAACAAATGCTTGTCATCTTAAGTCTCTAAGTTTGGAGTGACTTTGTTATGCAGCAAAAGCTAACGAGTAGGAGCTCCCTGGTTCATGGCCTCAGGTATTTCCTTACTCAACATGAAAAGTCTACACATTAACACCAAAATGATGACTATAAATGATGACAAAGCTATAGCCCCAGAAAGGTCTCTCTCACATATGGAAATTTCATATACCTTTTAGGTACCTCAATTCAACACTAAACTCATTATATTCTCCACAAAACAAAACAAAAATTGTCCTCTTGTTGTACCCAAGAGCAAAATATGAAGATTGTTCTTGACACCTCCCTCCTCCTCATCTATATCCAATCAGCCACCAAGTCCTGTCAACTCAACCCCTTAAACACCTATTAGTTTCTTCCCCTTTTCTTTACCCTTATTATTTCCATCCCATGAAAATCTCTGGCCTGTTTAGTCAACTATTGTAATAGCCCCTAAGCAACTCCCTGCCTTCAGCATGCTTCCCTCAGATGCAACCCCTCTAGAGCCTGCTACTCGAAACTCTTCTACAGGTCCCTATTGTTTATGAGATGAAGCCCAAATTCCTTAGGCTATCACGTGAGCCCTTTCCCAAGGTGGCCTCCTCTCTGCTGCCTTCTGTCATGTCCCATACCACACTTTGAGTTCCACAGCTTACCAGGCTGCTTTATACCTCTGGCCCTTGTACATGTTGTTTGCACAGATATGGATGTTTGTCCTCTTTGTTTCTCTTTTTGAATTTCTACTCACAAAAGGACTCAAATCAGAAGTTACGCCCTGTATATAAAGCACCCTCCCACCCAAACCCCAGAAGAAGTTAATTTCTTCCTCTATACTATCACTGTGCTATGTACATTTCTTGAATGTTGCAGTTATCACACTATACCTACCAATGTAGTCTGTTAATAGTTCTCCCTGTCTTACCATCCCAAACCCTTTCCACCACCATCTTTATTGCAGGATCTGGAACAGTACCTAATATATAATAAGCATTCAAAAAAAATAGAGTAAGTTTGTCTAACAAATGTGATCTTAGCACCCTTCCCTTTCCTCTTACAATAAGGTAGATTCACAAGTCTTCCATTAATAACTTTTAGATGCAAATAAGCTCATTTTACAGAATTTTGAAAAAAAATTGCTAATAGAATAAAAAGATGTTACAAAATCTTCAGATTTAATATTTCTGTTTGGAGTATATCCTTTTTAATATTAGTAGCCCCTGGTGAGTTGTAATCACGTAGCCTGGCTCTGCACAACGATGTACAGCTTTGGCTCAAAGGAAGAATTTCTAAGAATAAGTTGCTTGATGACTCCCATTGAAAATTATGTACACTGAGTAAGATTTGATGAAAGAGAGGAGTCAGAGAGATGAAGGAAGCAATAGATTCCAGGTTCGAAAAACACTATAAAACTCTAGAAGTACCCTATGAAATATCTTAGATCCCTTCCCCAGTAGGAAGACATGCTGGCAAGAACACAAGCTTCAGAGTCAAGAGGATGAATTTGAGTTTAAGCTGCTATCAACCTCCATGTCCACTAACAAATCTTGCAACTTTTCTTTCCTCAACTGTAAAATGAGGGCATTGAACCAAATTATTTCAAAATCCTATTGAGCTCCATAATTGTATGGGTCTGTGACAATAATTCCTAAATCCGACTTTATATCAGTGTCACTTGAGAAACTTTATATATCCACAGCTCCCCAGGTTTCCTTCTCAGAGATTGTGATTCCGCTAATTTAAAAGAAGTCTGGAAATTTCATCATTTTAGAAACCCCCAACAGGTGACTTTGAAGCAAAACCCCATTTGAGAGCTGAGCCACCATATAGAAATTTCATCTGCTATCATTTTCAGCTACATCTACCACCTACAGAATAATGTTTTTCAATGGGACTATATCTCCAATTGCATAATAATGGTTAAAGGAAATATAGGATTCACTTTACATAAAGTCACCTTAGGGGCACGTTACTGAAACACATCTATTGCTCAAAAATGGAAATTACCTAGAGAGTTTTGTACTTCAATATCTGTATTATCACCATGTTCAGTATGTAATTTGGTATAGTCTTGGGCAAAATACTTTCCATATAAACCCATATTAGGTTTTTTTAATGAAAATCAGTAGAAAAAAAAAGTATAATTTCATGTATAAATATTTACAGCCACTGCCCAGGGACATATCTATACTGCAGAGTAAGACCAACAGCAGTATAAAAATGTACCGTCTATATGTAGATACATAATGTAGTTGCTTACCCACTTTCAACATTTTTCTTACTAGCAGGATTTATCCATTTTCAGGCAATGAATCATGATAAGTCTGAGTTCATTATGACAAGATTCTTGGAAAAATACTAAGTTTTGTAGCTCCTCTTAAAGCTAGGGACCACCATATAATCTAGCACTGGACAATGAGATTTGAGAGCCAGTCTATTGATGGACTTTATGGTAATATTGTTTCCTCCTTGATAAAAGGGGATCCTTTTTGTCACCCAGATCCCTGATTCCTTCCTTAAATGCAAAGGGCTATGGCTGCCACATGGAGACCATAAGGCAGGACACCCCAGTGTCCATACTCAGAGATAACAGAGTGGAAACAGAGAAAGAGCCTGGACCTTGATGGCACTGGGGAGCCACTGTTCCTAAGAGCAGACCTCTTGTTATTAAATTAAAAATTAATTTCTTCAATCACACTAGCCACATTTTTAAAAATCTAGGGGAGACTCTAAGCAAACAACAAATATACTCCTAATAACAGACCTCTTCTTATGTGAAAAATTAAGTATCTTTGTTGTTTTAAGAGGCTATGAGCCTTGTTTCCTATTACTTGCAGCCAAAATACATTCTAACCACAGCAAAGTCTAGTCAGGGTTAAGTAAAACCTGCAGGAAGCAACTAGACATATTTGGGGTCAGAGTTCCATGCCATATTTCAAACACTACTTGACAGATGGGTGAAAGATGGGAAGATACTGAAGGGAATAATGGCTTTTGTAGAGAAAGCTTGAAAATGAGAGAAAGGAATAAAAAGGCTTCAAGTTTATCACTTGGCATTCTAGGAGGGGAGTCTTTGTGATAAAGATTTTTTTCCCAAAAATCTAAATCGAAAAGTCAAGATTTGCCAAAACTTACACATTCAACTATTTTCATCGCTCTTTTTCACTCCCCACCTTGAAGGCTCTGTCTGTGATCATGTGCCCTGCTCATTTCAGGTCACATGTACTCATTCTGACACTGAGATAGGCTCTTGCTCACTGGAGCCTGGGCCCCTTTGAGCACCTCTCTGTGGCGCTCACTTCAACTAAGACTATCAAGTCCCCTGGGTTTCCAAAGCCATGTTAGAACAAGATTCTTGCATCTGGAACTGCCTTCTAGAAAACATCAAGAAATACAACACATACTCTATCTCTTCTCTCACACACTCTTATCCTCTAACACTTAAGAAAATTAAAAAGAATCTATTGGTGTATAGCACATTGACACATCAAAGTCCCCAAATGAAAATATTTGAATTTCTTCCATCTATTTTCCTCTCTTGTTCTTTATGCCTCTCAATGAGAAGAAAGGTAGAGCTTACATTTTATGTCAACACAAAAGGCCTCCGTTTGTGTGCATTACTTATTAAAGTATTCAGTGATTCAATGTCAAGGTATGTATTATACATACTTTTTTTTCTAGGCCATTATCAGCTTTCTTACAACACTATTATTCTTCAGCCCAGCTAATGCTTCTGTCAAAGATTTAGCAACAAGCATGGAAAATGTCAAACAGTGGGGAAGAAACCTAGCTGTTTCCACAGCGGCACAAAAAGCCTGAGTTGTCTTTTATGGAAAGCAGCATAATTCTGCCATGAACACCAATGGATGTTTTATCAGGGGACAGAGGAGTGGGATGGTTTATTTGTTTTTCTCTGCACACCTGACTTCATCTCCTCTGAATAAGTTTCCTTTCTTCACTTACCAATGTACTTAATAAAATAGGGCCAATGTTGTTATCATTTCACCCTCTCCCCAGGAGGTATCTGGCTTAGAACATGACAGAAATCAGCCAGGAGAGTCAGTCCTGTTCTGTCTGCAAAGCAGCGTGGTAAGATTTAAGGAGCACTAAAAGACTTCTCTGGAGAAAAATATTTTCCCAACCTGCTTACCAAGGTGCCTGAAATTACAACCCTTCTGCTTTAAGGCATTGAAAGCCTCCATTAAAATGCAAATACCTTAGGTGAGTTATTTTATCAAACTATCACATCTTAGCTTGAATTAGTTTATAGCTTAATTCAAAATCCCGAAGTGATGGGACACAGGGCCATTAAGTTTGGATATAAGCAAAGATGATACAAAGGTTTAGAGTTTAAAATGTGTTACCTAAAGAGCAAGTCCAAGTGGCAAGACTAAGTGAGAGAACAGAATATAGTCTGATGGCACCAAAAGTGAGGTCCAGATTTAATACACACAGGCAGATGCTCTCAATAATCCTGGCTGAGCAATAGTCTGGCCCATGTGATGGAAAAGTTGCCATCTTCACGCTTCAAAGATAACTTAAAGAATTGTCTATGCATATGGCTTCTTTCCTCCTCACTTGAATTGGCATCTTCCATTGGATTTACTTACCATTTCTTCTCTAAGTGTGCTCAGGGCTCTTACTCACTCCCTCCCCATAAGTTTCAGAGGCCACAGAGAGAGCTCATGGTAGATACCACCAGTACTCTTTAATAGTTCCATTTCTCCTTCCCTCCCATCCTCTTGAAGTCAGTTGTGGCCTTATGACTGACTTTGGCCAATAAAATGTAAGTAAAAATGATATGTATAACTTCCAGACAGAAGCATTTAAGAGTTGGCTTGTGATATTCCATGCTCCCTTCTTCTGCACTAGTGAATCCTGAAGTATGGTGAACCCGAGTAAAGATACTAAAAGGTCAAAGCACCCAAGAATGGTGGATACAGAGAACAGCTAACTGGAAACCTTCTCAGACTTTTATATGACCATAAGTGAGCAACAATAAACTTCTGTTGTGTTAGGCTACTTACATTTTGGTGTTATTACTTTAGCATAACCTCATCTTCCCTGACTGCTCCATATCCCATAAATAGCACCTCAGGAAATATCATCAGGCCCTCTCTATAACCATACACTCGTCAGTCAACAAATATTTATTGAGCAATTATTACATGCCAAATGATATCATAAGTACCATGAATTTAGTAGGACTGTGATGGTAAAGACAAAAGTTCTTGGACTCATGGAAGTTACATTCTAGTCAAGGAAAAAAAAAAGGTTGTAAATAAGTTTATACGTTAGGATTGGGATGGTTGAACATAGTAGAAACCCAAGTAATATTACTTTAAACAAATTATAGGTCTATCTTCTCTCACATAAAATACATATGGAAGCTGGCGATCCAAGACTCATAGGGTGGCTTTACAATGTCATCAGGGACCCAGACTCGCCCTAGCTTTCTGATACATCATCCTTAGCACATGGTGTCCATTTTCTGGAGCACCTCATATTCCAAAATGGCTGCTAAAGCTCCATTCGTTTTATCCACATTCTCGCAAGAAGAAAGAAAGGGAAAGGCAACAGGGGGTGCCTCCCAACTGAGTTGAGTCCCCTTAAAAAGATGTTTTCCACCTTTCACTGAAACCCTTGTCCAGAGGTAACGCATGCAACTTATTAGCCATTCCTACCTTCAAGGGAGGCTGGGAGGGAAATATACCCCCTGCTGAATGTATTTTTACCACAAAGAAAATAGAATTCTGTTAGTAAAGAAAAGAGGTGAAGAAGTATTGAGTAGGTATTTAATAGTCTCTGCCATGGCAGATAAACAAATAAGGATTTCAGCTCATGGTGAGTATTTTGAAGGGGGAAAAAATGCGATTAAAAAATGGAGAGGCAGTAACTGTACTCAGGGCAGGGAGAAAAGGCCTTTCTAAACAGATGGCATTGGAATGATAACGAGAAGTCCTCCATGGGGATATCTGGGGAAGGAAACCCTAGGCAGAAGCAACACTGAGTATAGCACACAGTAAAGCTCTCAATTAAAGTTATTTATCCTTCTGCATTACTCAGATCAAATCTCACTCCCTTCTAAAACATTCCCCTCCCCCTAGCCTTCATTTATCTACTTTCTCTAACTTGTTTTATATTTATCCTTTATAACACGTAGTCTACATCCTACCACATGCTGTCCTGTTCTCTGTTGGTATCACTCAGGTTAGCACTTGAACCCACGCTAATGACTGTATGCTAATATGTAAAATAATGCCTGTCCTAATCCTTCATGTCCGTGCCTTAGCTCTTCTCTCCAACTATACTAGGTGACTCCTATAAGCCAATCGTATACTTCTCTCACACCTTCACATAAATAGTGCAGTGCTAGACGCATGATGCATATGTGCTAAATATTTGGGCACTGAGAGGGGGCCTTCCATCTAAAAAACTCCAGAAATCTTGTACATTAGGAAACCAAATGATAGTGAAAGAATGTTTCAGAACTGGAACTTATAGGAATCTCTAGTTAAGCCAACCATTCTCTGGGCAGGGCCTGTGCTGTCACAAGGAGAATAATGCTATGCATTCTCTTCTTGAAGGTCTCCAAAATACTTCAAGAAGTAGTCTGACTAATTCACGATTTGAAACTACAACTTTAGCCTGATCCTCAGACCTCCTGGGCCAGCGGAGGTAATTGACCATCAAAACAAATAAGCTCTTCCAGACCATTAGCCCAGGGCCTCTCATGCTACAGGGAGAGAAACTAAGCAGGACCTGTGAGCCTTCTGAGAAGCTGCCCTGCACTGCTCCATGGCTTTAGGGGCTGCTGAAGCTGAAGAAAGAGCCATGCACAGCACTACAAAGAACTTGCACAATGCAGAGCAGTCCAGTTTGCCCATGATTCTGCCTCTCTACACATCCTTTTACTAATACTGATGAGCAGTGGGAAGTAGGAGGTCAGAATCTGCTACCAGGCCAACAGAATTCAAACCACAGCTCCGCCACTCACTGGCTGCATGACTTTAAATTACTTCAACCTCTCAGTACCTCAATTTCTTCTTCTGAAAAATGGTAGCTATAACAGCTCCCAATGCTTACAGTTTTTATGAGAATTAAAAGGGTTTAAATTATTATTATAGTGCTCAGGACAACGCCTGGCTGTAAGCATTATGCAGGTGTTTGTTAAAAATTTTTAATCATATTTGTGTGTGTGTGTGTGTGTGTGTGTGCGCACACACACACGTATGTGTGTGTGTGTGTTGAGCATTTCTAAGACATTTCTAGGGACTGGGACCATAAAGATGAAGAAGACTCAGCCCTTTCCTTTGAGAAACTCAGTTAATTTAATAGGCTAGTTTTAACAGCTCTGATAGAGGAACTCCACCCAGAGTAACAAGAGAAGCTTCACAAAGCTGGCATCTATAATTGAGTGGGAATCATAGTGCAAGGGGGGGTCTTTCACAGTACTGGTTCTCAAACTTACTTTGCATTGGAATCACCTGTGATTAAAACCCAGCCTCCCAAGCCCCATCTCCAGAATTTCTGATTCAGTTAGTCTAGGTGGAATCCGAAAATTTGCATTTCTAATAAGTTCCCAGGTGATATCCCTGCTGGTTCCAACACCCACTTTTAGAACCAATGCTTTTCAGAATCAGAGAGAAGCATATACATAGATGCAGGAATATGAAACAGCCTGGCCTTCTCGGGGCAGAGAAAGTAGTCTGGTATGACGGGATCAGACAGCAGTGATGGAAAATGGCAGAAGATTAGGTGGGAAAACAAGGCAGAAGCTGATCCCAAAGCAAAGAAACTTGGAGCAAATTCTATGCACATGGAGGAAATTTGGGAGTTCGCAGCCTTGAGTAACATGATCAGTTTGTATTTCCAAAACTATCACTTGGCCATCGACGTAGGGAATGGACTGGAACAGAGGGAGACTAGAAGAAGGAAGAACAGCTATAAGAGGCCAAAGGAGAAATGAGGCCAGAGCTGGTACAGATA
The DNA here is from genome assembly GCF_014176215.1 of Rousettus aegyptiacus. NCBI lineage: Eukaryota > Metazoa > Chordata > Mammalia > Chiroptera > Pteropodidae > Rousettus > Rousettus aegyptiacus. Next base: position 24,092,654 of record NW_023416311.1, on the reverse strand, counting down.
CAGTCAAATAAAAAACAGAAATCTCGGGGCACAGAACCGAGAAGACATGCGGAGGCCTGTACCAGTGCGGGGAGAAGAAAGGATTAAAGGCTACTCCAAGCTGACTAGCCCTGATGCTGAGATAGAGGAGTCCTATCAACTGAGAAAGAAATGCGGGGGATGGAAGAGGTTTGGGGAGAAGAGAACATCATAAATTCAACTTACGAGGATTCTGTCGCATACAAGATGCCCATTACAAAGCTAGAAATACAGGTCTGGAGTTAAACATAGAAGTCAGAAGTAAATAAAGAGCTGGGCACCACTGCACACAGGTCCAGATTAGAATCAAGACTGTAGGTAAGATGGCTGAGGAAAGAGCCAGGGCACGAACTTGATTCACCATTTTTAAATAGGCTCAGCGAGCCTGTTGAAAGTGAGTAAGGAGACAGGGAGAATGAGAAAGAGGTACAGAAGCAAAGACCTGGGGAACCCAGCAAAAATTTTACAGCATCCTGGTGGAGCAATATCATCTTTCTAGCATCATGAACTCTTCTGACCGCATCTGCACTGAAGGGAAAGTATCTGTGCTGTTCATTACATGTTCACAGGTCCATTGACTACCCTTCCTTGTTAAGCCTGACCCTTGCAAATTACATTTCTCAGGCTCCTTTCCCAGCAGGCTTCCGGTTAATTTATGCCAAAGAGAAGCACTGGCAGGATACTATGGGGAGGAGGGTAGTAAAAGCCTAATTATTCCTCCTCTCTATCCTTCTCCACCCCCAAGCCCATCTCTGCCTTCTGTGGCTTCTAATCAGACCTGCGCTTCTAGTTCCCACCAGGTACCCAGCTCCTGGGGTCTGGGAACATTCCCCTTCTTCTCCCTACAGCTGTGTGGGTGGGGAGGATCAGCTTGCTGTTGCTGCACGTCTCTGTGTTGACTCACCAGCCCATTTGGCTTTGCAGCTCTTCTAATACCTCATGACTAGTTCCTGTATGAATGCTATTACACGGGCTGACGCAGGTGCTGTGGTCCTGGTTGGTCCCTGACTGATAAATGACATATAATGATAACACATCAGTTTCTCTCTCCACAACTTCTTTCTGGTTTCAGAATCCAATTCAGGCTAGGATTATCCAAGTTGGTATTAACAAAGCCTTCTATTTAAAAGTTGAGGGGAAAGTAATTTTAAAAGAGGCAGTAAATAAAGATAAAAGCCAAAATAAATTATAAAACATAAAGCAGTAGAATGATAAATTAGTTCAAATGCTTTTTTATAAGACTACTAAAATAAACCTCTGACAAATATAATTAAGTGAACATTTTTAATTAAAAATGAAATGGAGATAGGACAAAATACAGAAAATAAATTTCTTTCCCCAAATCCAAAGAGAATGTGACGCATAGTTGTAGGTTAATAAACTGAAATCTTCAATGAAATTAATAATTTCTAGAAATATATAGTTTACTAAAAATAACTCAAGAAATATAAATCTAAACAGAATAATGACCAAGGAAGAAATTGAGGAAATTTCTGATAACGACCTAAAAAATGCAGCTGGTCCCAATGTTTCATCAGAACAATTTTCACACTTTTAAGAAACAGATGATTTTCATGTTTTATAAAACAAGTAGAGTGCAAAAAGAGATAAGGGTACCTTTGTGTCCATTAAGCAAACACGATCATCTTCCTAAAGCCCAATAAAGATAAAATACACAAAAAGAAAATTATAGGCATATATCACAAATGAATATGAATAAGAAAAGCTTAAATAAAATCCTTCTTAAATAAGAACTTGTTTTACTGTACTGCTTCGATATTTAGAAGAAAGATACTTTTTTTTTTTTGGTAACAGCTTTACTGAGATAGAATTCTTATACCATAAAAAATATGGAACACTTTACAAATGTGTGTATCATTCTTACAGAGGGGCCAGGCTAATTTCTCTATATCATTCCAATTTTAGTATATGTGTTACCAAAGTGAGCACAAGGATAACTTTAGAAGTTGAAAGAAATTGCAAAGAATGGACAGTTTGTACATTACAGAAGTAAATAACCATTTGACAAAACTAGTATTCGAGGGAAAATGTCATCTGGAGGAAGCATTCACAGCAAATGTAAAAAGGGTTCATTTCTATGTTATGTAAAGAGTTTATATAAGTTGATGTAAAAAAAATTAAGTCCCTATTCCTAAACTGGCAAAGAACTTAAGAAAATAATTCATGAAAACAGGAATACTATTAGTAAACAAGCATGTGGGAAAATGTTCAACTCTGCTTGCAGTAGAAGAAATACACTCAAATAATGTAGGAGCATCTTACACCTATTATATTAGAGGAATTTTAGAAATTATCCAGTATCACAACACTGGTAAAACTAGTCCACTAACATACTATAAACAGGTATTACCCCTTGGCAATATATAGCAGAAACCATCTTAAAATTCCACAATAACCCTTTATCCTAATTAACTTATAAATAATAAAAAATAAAACTACATGAGCGATTCATTGCACAGTTATCCTAACAACTTAACTAAATATATAAAAGACAATCTAAATACAATAACAGGGGAATTATTAAGGAAGGGTTATAAATTATTATTTATAATTATAATTAAAATTATAGTTTATCAAGCATCCTTATATACTCCATTTCTTTTAGTCTTCAACATTCCCAGAAGGTAGGTAGGAATTACTAAGATTCAGAAAATTAAGTGACTCGCACAAAATCGCATAATCAATGGCCCTTGAACACCTGCTACAAAATCCCACGGTCTCGCGATGTTCAAGGGGTGGTTACAAATATCCGTTCTGAGCCACAGTTTCCTCATCCATAACATGGAGCTAATAAGAGTACCTAAAGAGTGGTTATGAGGATTAAATGAAGCTCTTAAATGGTTAGGAAGCTCTTAGCACAGGATGTGGCGCACAGCAGCACTCAATAAATGATTAAGAATAACAGTAATACAAAACTGTATCGATCAATATGATTACAGCAATGTAAACATGTCTGCAAGTAGACAAGGACAAGAAAAAGAAAGGAATAATGAAAATGGCTGCTGTGTGAGCAAGGCAAGAATATAAATCACTTCTTTTTAGAATATTTTGTTTTTAGTACACGTAGAAATCTGGAGGGAAACAAAATTAGAATACGCACACACAAAAAATCTCCTAAAATGAATTAGCATCCTTTGGGGAGCTTATTAATAAATTTGGGATCACTGCAGCTATGACACTTGAAATTATAAACTCAGCACATATGCCCTCAGAGATGCTATGTGGTGTGTCAAACCAGCCAGCGGATGGCGCTGTTTCACTTGCCCAAGGGACCAAGGAGGCATTTATCAGCCTCAATAATATATGAGTGCTAATGATTCAGTCTTCCTTAAAGATGAATTCTTTCTCTTCTCAAAACTGAGGCTCAGAAGCATCTCAAGCAAATTTCCAGATAGTTGAGAAATGGATCCAAGTTTTCTCCTGATGAACAGCAATATCCCAGGGGAGCTGCTCTGCGGTGAGTATGGTCATCTACAAAACCAAGGAGAGTGTGGTTCTGGCTCCCTTCAGTCACATGACCAGAATCTACCATCAATGGGCAGGAAAGACTTACCTGGTGTTAGCCCCAGGCTTTAAATCTACAAATAGGGAACAATTCCAACTACCAGAGACAGGCTTCAGAGTAATGAGGGAAAGAACTACAGACATCTCTCTACTTTTCCTCTCAAAATTCAGCCAGGCCTGAAAATCTCTATCCACTGCAGGGGCATCAATAGAAAGTTATTTCACTCTTAGCTCCTGGATTGTCGCAGACTTGAATCATGAACAACTGCCTGAGTCACAACTTACATGATTAGTCTATGAGCTGCAATAAAAGAAGTGACAAGTTCAGCAAAAGATACAAATTCAGAAGAGAATTATCAAGAGATGACACAGAACCTAGCATGTCCAGAGGCTGAATCCCACTGAACTCAGACGGATATGTCCAAATACTTCTCTACTTGGAATGTCAAACAGGCCTCTCAAATTTATGCATCAAACACCACGCTCCAGGTTTTTGCCTTTACCTGCTTTCACTGTTGATAGCCCTCCCAGCTCAAACAACAGCAACACCATGCCTCCAAATGCTCAGCTGGACTCCCTCACATCTCACATTCAATCCACCAGAAAATCCCATGAGCTCTATCTTTAAGATACACCCAAATTCCTCCTCCCCTCATCACCTCCACTATCATCACCCCAGTCCAAATCATCATCATTTCTTACCTGTCTTCTCATTATATAGCCTTTTAACTGGTCTCCACACATCCACCTTTGCCTACCATTCATTCTGTTGTTAGCACAGCAGCCAGCGAGAGCTGCCATAAACCAAAGTGAGATGAAACTGTAAAACTAATAAATTGGATTTCACCAAAATTAAAAATCTACCCATTAGAAAACATTGTAACAATAATAACAACAACAACAACAATAATTATAATCTACATATCAGGAGAAAATGTTTGCAGAACATATATCTGACAAAGGACTTATATTCAGAATATAAAAAGAACTCTCTCAAAATTCAAAAATAAGAAAATAAACAACCCAATTTAAAAACTGAGCAAATGGTTTGAACAGACACTTTACCAAAATGATATGTGGATGGAAAATAAGAACATAAAAAGATGCTCAACATGAATAGTCATTAGAGAAATGCAAATTAAAACCACAATAAGATACTATTATCCAGCTATTACAAATACTAATATTAAAATAACTGATCATGCCTAATGTTGGCAAGGATGTGGAATAACTGGATCTCTCAGACTGTTAGTCCAAATGTTAAATGGTACAACCACATTTGGAAAATGTTTGGCAATTTCTTAAAACGTTAATCCTACACCTACCAATGGTATTACCATTACGCTCCTAGATATTTATCCCAGAGAATGGAAAGCATATGTCTATATGAAGACTTGTACAGGGATATTCATAGAAGCTTCATTCTTAATAGCCAAAAACTATAAACAATATAAACATTTAGAAAATTAGATAAACGCATTGTGGTATACCCACATAATGGAATACTACTCAGCAATAAAAAGGAATGAACTATTGATACAACATAGATGAATCTCAAAATAATTATGCTGTGGGAAAGAGATCAGACAAAAGAAGAATGTATACTGTATGATTCCATTTGTATAAAATATTAGAAAAAAACTATAATGACAGAAAGTAGATCAATGACTACACAGAGACAAGTGACAGGGAATGGGGAAGCAAGGAGCAGAAAGAAGAGATCACGAAGAGGTATAAGGAAATTTGGGGGAGTGCTGGATGTGTTTCCTATCTTGATTGTTGGTGATGGCTTCATGGATGGACAAACACGTAGGCAGACCGACAGACAAACACATAAATATGTCAAACTTTATCAAATTGCCACAGGCAACAAAAGTAAAAATAAATAATTGAGATAACATCAAAAGTAAAAAATCTATGCATCAAAGGATACGATCAAAGATTGAAAAGGCAACATACAGAATCAAAGGAGAGATCAGTTAATCATATATCTGATAAGAGGTTACTATCCAGAATATATAAAGAACTCCTACAACTCATCTCAAAACAAATAAAAAGATTAAAATTGGGCAAAGGACTTGAACAGACATTCTTCTAAAGAAGATATACAAATAGCCAACAAACACATGACAAGATGCTCTACATCACTAATCACTAAATACAAATCAAAACCACAATGAGATGCCACCTCACACTCATTATAAATAGCTGCTATCAAAAACAAAACAAAACAAAACAAAAGCAGAAAATAGCAAGTGTTGGCAAAGATGTGGAGAAACTGGAACCCATGTGCACTGTTGATGGGATTGTAAAATGGTACAGCCACAAGGGGAAATAATATGATGGTTCTTTAAAAACAGTTTAAAAGAGAATTACCATATGATCCAGCAATTTCACTTCTGTGTATCTACTCCAAAGATTAAAAGTAGAATCTCCAAGAGATATTTGTACGCCCATGTTCATAGCAGCATTATTCATAATAGCTAAAACATAAAAGCAAACCAAATGTTCATTGACAGATAAAAGGATGCACAAAATGTAGTGTGTACAATGGAATATTATTCATCTAAACAGGATGAAAATTCTGACATATACTACAACATGAATGAACCCTGAGAACATTATGCTAGGTTAAATAAGCCAGTCACAAAAAGACAAAAGCTGTGTGATTCCATCTATATGAGATACCTAGAGTAGTCAAATTCATAGTCAGAATGTAGAACTGTGGTTGTCATAGCCTGAAGGGAGAGAAAAATGTGGAGTTGTTTAGTGGGGATGAAGTTTTAGTTTTATAAAATGATATTGGTCACACAACAATGTGAATGGTCTCAACTCTAATAAACCATACACTTAAAAATGGTTAAAATGGTAAATTTTATGTTATGTATATTTTACCATAATTTAAAACTTTTTAGGTATCAAATTGCACACTTTAACCATAAAGTGTTTACTATATGTCACTTTTTATCTCAATAAAGCTGCTTTCAATTTTTTTAAGTATATTTTTAAAAACTAAATGGGGGTCATATCCCTCCTCTGCTCCAAATCTTCCATAGGCTTCCCATCTCATTCAGAGAAAAAGCCAAAGTTCTTATAACGACCTATAAGGCCCTACACGATCTGGCCCTGAAACCGGCATGCCTCCATTTCCACTCTCTCACCTTCACCGCGCTCTAGCTACCAGGCCTCTTGCTATTTCTCAGACACACCAGGTGCACTCCTGGGGCAGTTAAACATCTTGTCTGCTTTGCCTGGAAAGCTTTTCCCCCAGATAACTTCATGGCTCACCTCCTCACCTCTTTCAAGTCTTTACTCAAATGTCATCCTCTCAGTGGGGATTTCCCTGACGCGGTATTTAAAACTGAAACACTTCCCCACCCTGTAAGTTCCCAACACCCTTCCCTGCTTTACTTTCCTATATAGCAATCATTACTGCCTAATATACAACATTTTACTTATTTATTTTATCTGTATTTTTACCCACTAGCATTAAGCTCTGACAGACCGGAATATTTTATTATTTTATTCATTAATTTTATCCCCAGCAACTGACACAGTACCTGACACATAGTAGATGCTCAATAAATATTTGTTGAATAAATGAATGAGTGAATGAATGAAGGAAGGAAGGAGGAATATTATCTGGTCTTGACATCCAAGTGTAAGGATTCTTTATGAAGGTACCTCAACCTAGCCTATATAACTGGACATTTGTCAAGCTTTTTGATTTTATATAGACTCAGTCCTCACAACAGTGCTCTGATATGCTGTCATAGTCATTTCCTTTCTACATATAAGTGAACGCTCCAAAAGGTTAACTTTCCCTAGATCAAGGGGCCGCAATGACAGAGTCAGCATTTAAACCAAGAATTTGCCATCAGCCACAAAATCCCAAGATGCCATCTTAAGCATCTGAATTTTTCAACTTTCATATCCTTTCATTTCACTCATAATGGCATTGCTGACAGATTTTAACAGTTCAGCAGTTAACCCTTGTGCCATAAATTTCTATTTGTCACACCCAAAATTCGATATTTTAGAAGGCTACCCATCTGGTTTTTAAATGGTAATTGATGACATCGTGTGCAGGAACACAGAGGCTGCAAATCTTCTCCTGAATCTCTCCATCTACCTGGAGGCAAAAATAGAACAGTCAGAAGCACTCAGGGCTGCCGGCCCTTCCCGCTCCAGCATAGAAGGAGGGAGGTTACCCAGCAACACCAGACCCGCACTTAGGAGGTCTGAGCTTGGTTTAGTGGCCAGGACGTACAGAGAAAGGAGTGCAGCTGGAGCCACCCATGCATGGACAGCACTCTCCCCTCAGCGCTCAAGGTAGCCTGATGTCTCTGAGCACCCGGAAAATAACATGAACAAACAAGTTTTTATGAGGGCTGTAACCCAATTGACAAAGGCGAGCTCACTTAGCCTGGAAATGTCCCTGCTCTGAACCAGTTGCCTTGCCAACAAGCCACATGTTTCCACTCTGCAGAATCCAATTTCTGAGCAATGTGACAGTGACAGGTCCAGAGACATGATACACAATTCCAAGGTGCCTTTGAACACCTGCTGAATAGCTAAGAACAATGTGGATCCTTGGATATACTTAGCAACATGGAATAACTGGGCAAATGCCGGTCATGTCCAGTTAATGCAACAGCCCCCACCAAACGCACCCCAGCATCTCACAAACTACAGATAACAGAAGGCTAAGCCATGTTCTTTATCACCATCATTATTATAATCACTACAGACACTTGCATGGGACTTACTCTTTAAACATATTCAATCCTCTTGACAACCCCATGAGGTTGGTATGGTTAGTATCTCATTTCATCTGATGAAATAGAGACACGGAAAGAGTAATTACTCCAATTCACACCGCTAACAAAAGGTGGAGCCAGAATCTGAACCTAGACAATCTGTCTCTAGAGCCCTTAAACACTTTTCTATACTATCATTCTCTAATGTTCCTTAAATGGTAAAGCTGAGAGATTGTTCTAGTTACCATTGCTGTGTAACAAAGTACCCCAAAACTTCACAAAGTAAGATACCCATTTTATTATGCTCATGGACAGCGTGGGTCAGGAATTTGGACATGACACAGTAGGGACAGCTTGGCTCTGCCCACAAAGTCTATCCAGGGCATCAGCTAAAAAGGTTCAAAGCTGAGAGTGACTCAACAGCTGGAGATCGATATCATCACACACACACACACACACACACACACACACACACACACACACACCTGACAGTTGATACTAAAGATCCATGGGGACCTCAGAAAGGTCTGTCTGCTGGAACACCTACTATGGCCTCTCCATGTGACCTAGGCTTCCTTTCAGCATGATGGCTGGGTTCCAAAAGCAAACACCCCAAGAGGCAGAGAGTAGGAACTATCAGTTCCCTAAGATAAAGACCCAGAATTTGCATCACTTCTACCATATTTTATTGGTCAGAAAATCACAAAGTCCATATTCAATGAGAGGGGACACAGACCACACCTCTTTAAAAATTTGGGGATCATTTTTTAAACCACCAATGAGATCATTTAGTCTAACTCCTGTAAGATCTAGATGAACAATGGAAGCTCAGAGATGTTAAGTGATTTGTCCAAGATCATATAATTTATATTAGTGGCAGGACAGAACCCAGGTACCTTCCTGCACTGTCTCATACTCTACGCCACTGCTTTTTACTAGGCTGCATATTGGAGTCGCCTAAGAAATTTTTAAAAATTCTGTTGCTTGTCTCCCACCTAGAGAGATTCTGATCTGTTCGAATTACAGCCTAGACATGGAGATTTGTAGTAGCTCCCCAGGGACTCTAACATTCAACAGTGTGAGAACCATGTTCTGTGCAATACCACAAGGTGGTTCCATGCAGGTGACACTCACCGCTGTTTCACTGTGACTCAGCATTTGCAGTGATCGTAGCCTAAGAACAGATTTCTGACACCATCTCCTGGTTTGCAGAGTTCATCCTAAACCATCTGTTCTTCTCCTTGATATGCTTCTCACCTGCTCAGCTCCTCAGCTCCCAGGTATACCTCAGAACCAACACTTGTCTTTTAACACTCAAATCCTTAACTACAAATCAAGTTCTCCTTTTGCCATCAGCTGCCAACTCCAGCAATTTAGTTCTGCCTTGGGGATCCCTCACAGGTGGAGGCCCAAAGGCCAGCTTCTCCTTCTCAACACCTTGGTCCTACTGAGTTTATAAGCCCAGTCACAACATACTCCTTCCAGCTCCAAATGTGTCTTTCATCCCCTCACTGAGCCATATAACACTGAGATAAAAGTACTATCTAAATCACGCTTTAAAGATTTGATTCTGTGAAATTATTGGTCAATTTTGAGAAAAACAAAATCTGTTGACATATTGTTTTGCTGAAACAATATGATATGTCATGTATCATAAAAAAAAAACTTACCAAAAGAATTGGCCGAAACAAATATTTTCAATGTTTCTCCTTAGATTTAGATTCTCAGAAGATCTCTATAGTTTTATCACGTGTACACATCACCTGAAAATAATTTTATAAACTATATTTATTCTTAACTTTACACAAAGAGGAGTCTTTCTAAACCTCCCAGGCAATTTTTTTTTTTTGTAAACTTAACCCTATTGTAAATGTTCCAAAGAAGAGGTATTTAAAGAAACTATCAAGGTCCATTATACTCTTGTCTCTACTTTTGATATGTTTGAAAATTTCTGTAAGATTAATTAGAAGAGACGAAGGAAGGGAAGGAGAAATGAAGGGCAGGGAGAGTGGAGGGATGTAGAGAGAAAGGCTGGTCAGCTTCAGGGATCTTATGGTAAAGTAAATAATCGTTATGTAAGGAAATACAGATAATACCCTCCCCTCCCCCCGAAAAAACCTGCCTTTGTTATTTCTATGTGTGTATGTATGTATGTTCTCAAGTTGTATATATGTACATGTAAACATACATAAATATATGTTTTTAAATTCTAATTTTTCTAGACTAGGGTTCTAAAAATCTAAAATAATTATTCTTATAAAGCACTTGTTTCTATAAGTCTTCATTTCTCTCTTCCTCTCCCTGCTTAGTTATCACTGCTGGGAGAGTGCTCATATCCATGTTACCTTACAAAAGTGCATCTGCTTTATATACATATATACTCTTTGAAACAGTCATTTTCTGAGTGGACACAGTGGCATTCCATACAGCCTGTGATCACGTCTACCTGCCCTTTCATTTGCCTTGGTTTTCATCTATAAATTCCTAGTCCCACTTCAGTCCACAATATTCTTCCTCAGTGTTCCATTCACTGACATAAATTCTGAAAGGCGCTACTTTGCAGAGCAAAGTGCTTATGAGGCACTCACCGCATGGATTTCATGAGAATAGAGAGACAAGAAGGGGAAGCCAATAAGAGGCCAAATGCCATTGGGTCAGTGCAGCCCCAGAACAAGGAACACGTCCAATGTCAAAATCAGGCAAGGCGGTGCCTCAGAAGGCCACCGAGAGTAGAAGAGCCAAGATGCTATTGCAGTTATATTTTTATTTCTCTCTCTCTCTCTCTCTCTCTCTCTCTCTCTCTCTCTCTCTCTCTCTCTCTCTCTCTCTCTGCCGCACATAGCCTGGCAGACACTTAAAGTTCAGTCATCAAAATTCAACAGCAGATGACATGATTCCCCAACTCCTTGCCTAGGTTCCCTTGACAGAATTCTTTCCATCAAGAGCATGAACTAAAAGACCTAAAGGTGATGCTTAATCTTTAGTCTCTATTTGTATTTCCTTAGAATATGCTTTAGTCAAGGAGAATCTGGGCCTCTTCAGCTCCTTGTAGGACCATTCGAGGGAGAAACTGCTAAGGACAATTTCCTAAACTGGAGAATCTTCCACAATTTCTTAGTCTTTTTACAAATTCCTCTTTTCCACCAGTTATATCATGATTAATATCATCCTCCACTCCACCTATTTTTTAGTATTAAAAGAATGAGGAGACTTATTTGTCAACAAATGTCCTTTGAATACTTTCTAGAGAAATCTTGGGGCAGAAAAAAAAAGCAACTGTAAACGTTTAATATGTAAGCTGTGAGAGGATCATTTTTACATATAAATATTTTAACAGAATATAGCCCATGAAGGGTAGCTATTAGAATTATCTTGGTTGAAAGCAAATATTTAAGTTGAAAAAATCATAGAAGGAGTTGATTAATGTTCAAGTCAACAAAATTGTAGAAAATACCACTGAGATGATTTTTTTAAATGAAATGACCACAAAATGGAAATGGTATAGAAATTCTCAGCCCTTTCCTTCTAGCTCTTTTTTACCATTCTTCCAAAATGATTCCTTGAACTAATTAATGCCTTCTATCATTTTGTGCAGAATATAGTTTCTAAATATTGCCTCAATATGAAGATATTCTTTCTTACAATGTGATTTGTGTGCTCCTTCTATTAGTAGGTGTGGGTCTGTGCGCCCTCCTTTTGAATCTAGAAAGGCTTGTAACCATGGAGAAAGTGGTATTTTGTGACTTCTAAGGCCAGGTCAAAAACACCTGGCTCTCTTGGGATGTTCACTCTTGAAACTGAGTCACTGTGCTATGGGGGAGTCCAGGCTACACAGAGAGAGAGCCTGTGGGTGTTTCAGCCAACAGCAGTAGCTCCCATACATACAGACGTGTAATGAGGAAGCCCTTGAGATGACTTTGGCCCCAGCCATCATCTGACTACAACTGCATGAGATACCCTAACAAGAATCGCCTAGCTGAGCCCAGCCAACTTCCAGAACTAAAAATGATTATTTTCATTTGAAATTGTTTTGCTTTAGCTTATTATGTAGTAATAGGAAACTGGAACACATCGTCATAAAATATCAGCCATAAAACACAATTGAATAGCATGCCTACAATGATAAAAGAAGATAATAGAAGAAAACTTAATTTCATCAAAACTAGTTGTTCATTCAATGATGATATGCCTCTTTAAATAAAACCTTGGTCTTTTGCAACAGTCAGAGCAGCCACACATCTTCCATTTTGATCATGAAGAACTGTAACAAGCTTAATAATCAAAAGTTTAGACTCCAGAGCCAGGTAAATCTGAATTGGAGTCCCAACTTTGGAACTAGTGACCTTGAGCAAGTCACTCAAATCCTCATGTAAAATGGAGATAATAATAGTACCTGTCTTAGATGGTTATTACAAGTATCAAATGGGATGATGTGTGCAAGGCATGGTGCCTAGCACAGGATAAGTGTCCAATAAATGTGAGATACTATTATTGTGGTGGTTGGTAATGATGTTATTATTATCAATGTATCTAAAAAGCAGCCTATAAATATATTTCACATCATATATCTTCCAAAATCCTAAGAGATAAAATATTACTATTCACAAACATAGAAACCAGTTCAGAAAGGTCATCGACTTGCCCAAGATCACACAGCCTGGGACAAAAGAAATAAAGTAGAAGAACAGGTATTTAAACCTAGGACTGTCTCCTAGTTTGCACTCCCTATTACCACAGCAAACTCTCTACCATGTTGTTTTCCAGCCTTTGATTAAGCACTTTCAGTGATGGGAACTCGCCACCCACTGAGGTGATCCATCTTCCAAAACTCTGTCTGTTGAGCTAGAATCTATCTCCATGTAATGTTCACCCATTGATCTAACTCTACACTGCAGGGCTACCAGGAACAAATTTACCCTCTCTTTCAAATAATAGCCCTTGAATTTTTAAAGACCAAATCATGTAATCCACCCCCCACCACCAAGTTCTCTTTCCTCCAGGCCCAACATCCCCCCAGGTCCTTTATCCATTCCCCCAGCACTTGCTTCTGAATCCTCTTCCCACCTCAACCTCCCTTTCTGCCTCAGGCTTGACAAGAGGCATATGCTATTGATGACTAGAGAAGCTTTCATCCTGCTCCTAGAGGCCTGTAATACATTTATGCTTTCTCAGGATGACACATACTCTAGGAATACTAAGAATTGCTGTCAGTCTCTCTGGCAGTGTGAAGAACTCTGGCATTTCACCATATAATCTTTTTTTCTCCCAAAGGCCTGCCTGCTTGAGGAAATTGTCATATTCTCCAGCCAAGGGGAGCCAAAGTGTTTGGAGGCAGATAAGTATACCTTTGTTATGTGGCTCCTTCCAAAGCTTTCTGAGAAGCACCAGATTATGTGGTAAAGGAGCTCAAATAACCTGCAGGCATAGATACTGGCTTCATCTTAGCATCCTCAGGCCTCACTAGCCTTAGAGAAAAGGGGAGTGTTTTTGTCAGGATAGGCTAAGTTATGCTATAATAACAAAGAATCCTCAGATTCCTGTGGCTTACCAATAAAAACTTATTCCTTGCTCATGCAAAATTTACTGTGCATCTGGAAACTTCCGAGGGCAGTTTCCTTTCAAGTGTTAACTCATGAATCCAGAGGACTTCTATATCTAGAAGACATGCCTTTCAGGACACTGGCCAGGGAAGAGCCAGCTATTAATTAATTTAATCTAGAACTAGCATAGATCACTTTTGTTTATAGCCCATTGGCCAGAACTTGTCACACGGCCCCACCTAACTGCAAGGGGCCTGGGAAATGTGGATGAGCACATAGTCAAGAAGTAGTAAATGTTCTGCCACATAATCTCTGTGGCCCTTTGACCCTGAAACACCTCGCACATCTAGGTGAATCATTGTGATACCAAGCTCTCCATATTCCTTTCTAATAAGTCATAGGCTCCTCAGCAGCCATGGTGCTTGATGGCTGCTATAACCAGTGTCACTCTGAGCCCCTGAATGGTGACATCAATTGGCAGCTGCAGACAGCTCTCTCCCATTTCTCTCTGATGCCATTAACGTCACTGAGGCTCTCATCATTTCATTTCTGAACCTATCATCATAATGTTCTTAACTGGTGTTCTCTCTCTGCCACGCCACTTCCCATTATCTTTTACAAATTCTAATCTGAGTATACCTTTATTCTGCTTCTAATTCTACCATAGCCACAGTGCCAACAGGATAGATTTAATTTCCTTAAAACTGCAAGAAAAAATTTTTATAGTCTAGTCCCAAAAACTCTTCAAGCCTCATCACTCGATACCTCAGTCCTGTGTTCCCTGTACTTAAGCCACCCAAACTCATGCCCACTCCTCAAGGTGCCACAGCACTGCCCTGAGTGCTCCTTCCATCTGCAGCAGCTCTGGGTATTATACTGACCCTATAATACCCAGCTCAGTGTCCCATCCTCTATGGCAACTTCCCAAATTCTCCCCAATAGAACTAGCTGTCCCCTGCTCTGGCTTTCAGATACCCTGTTAAAGTGCCTCAGTTTTACTTCTCTCTTGATGTGTCTATTTCTCTCATTATGTGGATTTCTCAGGAGTGGTGACCAAACATTATCACCTCTGTATCTCCAATGCATAGACTAATTCCTGACACAGGGTGTGTATCAGTGCGTTAAAATAAATTCATGTTACAAATTTCCCATCCCATCTTATACTGCTCAGAAAGAAGTCATTCCTTTACACACAGCTACATTTTTATTCCCAAATAGTGAGAGATGCAGGCAATGGAGAAAATAATAATAATAATAATAATAATAACAACAATAATAACACAGCTTATGGCCTGGGCTAGAGGGTTTAAAAGGAGAGCATTAAACTCCCTGGAATTTCCCCAGCATCCTGAAGACCGGAAGCTCCAGGGGTGCCATTCTGACTTTCTGGATCATTCTAAAGTGGCCTCTCTACCTCATTCAGAAAATCCTATAAGGATGGACTGAAAATAAATAGCTGTTTGATTAACCCAGCGTTGAGCTAAGTCAACGCATTCCCCCTCCTGAATAGAGAGAGATTGCATGGTCTGAAAGGAAAGGGAAGCACGGAGGAAAGCCCCGGTTATTCAGAGAAGCAGGGGGAGACTTAAAAACTCTCCAGAAGGCCTTCAGCACTGCAACCAAATGTTAATGCTTAAAGATATCCCAATATTTCAGGAAGCTATTGGTAGTGCCACACTCAAGCTCATTCTCATTTTAAAGAGAAATATTTGACTTGGAGGGACAGACCCCATGCTGGCTCCAAGATAAACTTTCCTAGCTCTCTCGGGCCAATTTTAATGCTAAGAGCAGCTCCATCGGAGTAAAAGTTCATTTTTGAGAGCGAAGCTGTGAATTATGCTACAGGCTGAGCTGAGCAGTTGGTCTTTTGCTGATGAAAGCAGAAGCCTGAATATGATACAGAAGTAGAGGGGGGAGCCAGGGACATCCGAGGGGGATTATCACAGAAGGTCAGACTAATTAAATCGAGAGAAGTCACCAGAGAGCCGCAGCTCCCACACACACCATCTTCAAATGCTCTGACACATGCAAGGGTTGATAAGAAAGAGAGGGTTGAATTGGCACTTTCATCTGCCTGGAAGGACAATAGTCAACCAAATAAAACTTTTTAGTATTGGTTTAAGCCCAGGTGAGGAGAGAAGAATTAAAATTGCTGCCAATTCCTAATTATGCAGCTGAATCAGAAACAGGGACAGTGGGAAGAAGCAAAGTCCAATTGTCTCTCTGGTTAGCCATTTAATGCATGATTATTACACAGCTACTATGTGCCAGGCATACTGCTTGGTGTGAGGGATAAAACAAATAAATGGTCCCTGCTCTCAAAGAGCTCACAATTGATAAGCATTATGTAATAATATTATACAGTGTGATTGGTGCTCTAATTCATTCGAAGATTGCAAGGAGCACTATAGAGGGAGTCCAACTGCCCAAGCAGTGTCAAGGCTGGCTCCAACACATGAGCGAGACCTTAAGAGTGAGTAAGAGTTCTCCAGTCAGTGAGTAGAAAAAGCCAAGTAAGGCAAAGGCCACAACACAAAGGTCAGGAAACTTGAAACCATGAAATTCTGAGTGGTTTGGAAGTATAAAGCAGGTGGGACACAGAATCCATGCCAAGAAATGCTGGAGGTGAGATTGATAAGGCAGCTGGGCATCAGACCCTAAAGGACCTTGAATGCCATGCAAAAGCATTTAGAATTCATCTTTGTAGGCAACGTGGAACTGTTAATGATTTTAAAAGGTGACATGATCAAACATGAATTTGAGAAAGATCACTTAGCCACAGAGGAAAGACAGAAAAGACAATGGGGAAAGATCTCTTTCCAGAGGTGCTGACAACACATGATCCACATGAAGGGTCTAAACAACACTTCTCTGTCCTCCCTCTTCCTGCTCATCTGCACAATGGGAATGCTGCCAAACAAACAATTCCTGAGAACCTACTGTGTGTGCCAGCATTGTGCTGTCTGTTCTCAGGCCATACAAGGTGCTGAATCCAGCTCATACTGGCTCATACTGGCTAATACTGGCTCATGAGAGCTGATTTTGCACATCTCTTTTTGGCTTCAGCGACATCTCATTGGTAGTTTGAAATCGGCCACAGTGGGAGATTTTTACATCTCAGGAACCTACAAACACTACGAACCAGGAATTTTTTTCCAGAGAGCCATTTATTAACATTTTTACCATCACCACAGTTGAAAAGATCCAGTCCCAGCCCACCGTGAGAGCAATAGCTGCTTGAAGAGAACAAACCAATACATATGAAATGATGCGAGAACAATTCAGTTTAGAATTGAGCTACCACTGAAGAAGGAGTCATGAAGCATGGGACAGGGGGTCGGGAGGAGGGAGTGTAAAGGAAAAAAAAGACCCTTGAGAGCGAAAGCCAGGTTCTCCTCATCTTGGACTCTACCACTCTCACCCAAGCTGAGGGTTGATCAATTAGATCCCATCTGGTGTTAGTTACCATGACTAGTGATCTTGAAGTGACAGATGACCTCAAAAGTAAGTGCTTTCAGAAAACTGCAGACTTAGAAAAAGCCTCACAGAAAGAATCCAGGCCAACTCATTTTATGCATCCATAAAATGAGGCATCCATTCTAATGACTTAAATAAAGCCTCACGATTATTAACAGTAAAGTAGAAACTTGAATACAGGTCTCCTATCACCTTAACATACACTCCACTAGTGGCCCATGGTGTTTTTACATTTACAGACAAATGTGCTATTAGGACAACCCACCCTTTCCTTAGACCCTCAGCAAACAAATTTTGTACAGTATTTTCTGAGATTGGCATAGTCTTCCTTGGAATGCCTAGGCAAGAAAGGCATGCCAGATACTCTTAACTGAACACAAATTCGATCAATAACATATAAAAGCATCGAGTCAGGAAATGCATATGCAAACTGTCTTCTGAAGTTTCCTGAGGAGTCTGGCCATATATTCTAGGGCCTGGAAGCAGGCTTGGAGGTAGCACATGAAATAAGGTTACTCTGAAGTTTGCATGCAGAGATGACGGCAAAATCAAGAACCAAGTGGGTGGTCCATAGTTCACATCAGCCAAAAGGGCCAGACAGAGCACCAGAATCAAAAACAAACCAAGTAGAATAGGAAAGTAACAGAGAGTCTAGAAGTGTAGAAAGGTGAGGAGAAGGGACAATTAAAAGAGTATCCCTGGGGCCAAGTCACAGCCACTGATGTTTTCACTAAATTCTTGGAGCTTAAACTGTGACTCCTCAGAATTTGGATTTCATGCTCCGAAACATTTTCCTAAAAAAAACCCTTTGAGGCTAAAATGGAATTGCCATTTTTTCCCTTTGCCAAAGAAAGAAAAAAATACAAAAACAAAAACACATTAGCACCATTTCATGAAATAATGGATATTTAAACTCCCCAAATTTAGGAAGAACAAATTCTCGGAAGCAAGGACATAATATAGCTCCATGAAAAACACATGAAACTACATCAGCCACTACTTTGCTCAGTGCACCATGCACTGCTGCACTGGACCAGGTGGGAGTATCAAGCCAGTCTGGACACATTTGGAGTCACTAATTCCTAAATATGAGTATCCTTCATCTCATTTATGCTGGCCAAAGAGGAGGAGCATTCTAGAGAGTCGTTTTCTCAGCACCAGGTGGTAAACACTATTGCTAGTCCATCCAGAATCCCTTAGGCCTCTTTCATTTACAGAGCATGGTTTCCAGGGTTGCAATGATGTGTGCTGCTCACACCTTATAACCTAATGTAACAGGAAGGAAGAAACCTTTCAGTTCCTTCTACACCAATCGATTGCATAACTTATAAGAAATGGACAAATTCCTAGAAACATATAACCTACCAAGACTTAATCATGAGGAAACAGAAAATCTGAACAGACCAATAATGAGTAAAGATATTGAATCAATAATTGAAAATCTCTCAACAAAGAAAAGCCCAGGACTAGATGGTTTCACTGGTAAATTCTACCAAGTATTTAAAGAATTAATGCCAATCCTTCTCAAACTCATCGAAAAAATTAAAGAAGAGGGAACACTCTCAAACTCATCTTACAATGTCAGCAGTACTCTGGTATCCAAGCCAGACAAGAACACTACAAGAAAAGAAAAGAAAACTATGGGTCAATATCCCTAATGAATATAGATGCAAAAATCCTCAATAAAATATTAACAAACCAATTAAATAGCACATTAAAAGGATCATATACTATGATCAAGTGGAATTTATCCTTCAAATGTGAGGATGATACAATATACCCAAATCTATAAATGTGATGTATCACATTAATAGAATGAAAAATTAATATCATATGATCATCTCAATTGATGCGGAAAAAGTACTTGACAAAATACATTTTTCATTAAAAAATCCTCTCAACAAATTGGGTATAGAAAATACCTCAACATAATAAAAGCCCATAGCTAACATCAAACTCAATTGTGAAAGGTTGAAAGCTTTATATCTAATATCAGGAATAAGACAAGAATACCCACTCTCACCACTGTTATTCAACATAGTACTGGAAGTCCTAGCTAGAACAATCGGTCAAGAAGAAGAAATAAAAGACATCTAAATAGGAAAGTAAGGTGTAAAATTGTCTTTCTTTACAGATGATATGATCTTATATGTACAAAATCTTAAAGACTCCACAAAAAAACTTAGAACAATTCAATGAATTTAGTTAAGTTGAAGGATACAAAATCAACATACAAAAATTAGTTATGTTTCTATATACTAACAATGAAATATCTTCAAAAATAAAGAAAACAATCCCATTCACAATTTAGCATCAAAAAACAATAAAGTAGAAATAACTTTAACCAAAGAAGTGAAAAATCTGTACAATGAAAAGTATAAGACTTTGATGAAAGAAATTGAAGAAGATACAAACAAATGGTAACATATACTGTGTTCATGAATCAGAATAATTAATGTTGTTAAAATGTCCATAGTGCACAAAGCCATCTACAGATTCAATATAATCCCTATCAAGATTCCAATGACATTTTTTACAGAAATAGAAAAGGTAATTCTAAAATTCAAATATAACCACATATTAAAGTTTCCATGGTCTTCTTTTTAACAGCTGTAAAATTACAATTTCAAAATAACTAAATCAATCTGAGAATGTTTAGAAAGCAGGATAAACTTTTTTCTAATACATTAAGAATAGCCATGTTTATTCTAATAGTCTTGTATCTTCAGTCCTGAGCTCTCATTTAAAAAGTAGATATTATCAGTAAAAATATCATAGGAAGGTCCAAGATGGTAGCTTAGGAATACCCTGAATTCATCTCCTCTCAAGGACACACCAAATTTACAGCGACATATGGAATAATTCCTGCTGAAAAAGAACTGAAGACTAGCTGAAAAGCTTCCTCCACAACAAGGGGTAAAAGGGATATATTGTGATGTGTATAAGAGCCAGAGATATGTTTTTGCCAAAAACCTCAACCCCAGAGTGGTGACTCACAATTAAAGAGGCATCTCACAGGTCTGGAGCTTCTCCTGAGGAACAAAGGGCTGGCACCCCACATCGGGCACCCCAACGCTTGGGACCTGCACCAGGGAGACAAGGCCCCAAAATATCTGGCTTTGGACACCAACGGGGCTTATATCCTAGGAACCCAGAGGGCTGTGAGAATCTGAGATACTCCTTTCGAGGGTCTCATGGGTGAACTCACTCATTCTGGGACCTAGTACAAAGGCAGAAGTTTGAGAGGTACCTGGATTATAGAAGAAGGGGATTTATTTGCCAATCTTAAAGCATCTTCCAGAGGAGCAGGGACCAGCTGGAATTTCTTCAGGGACAGAGGCACTGGCAAACACCCTTTTTGCACTCTCCCTCAAACTTGCTAGTACATGCAGGTGTGCACAGACACAGCCTCTCTAAAGCCATGGGTGTGTTCTGTCTCCAGCATTCTACTAAAGCCATGCCCATCATCACCACTCTCCTACAGCCTCAATAAAGCCAGTGGGCAATTGCAGTCCACACAGAGAACGCCCCTTGTAACCTAATTCTGGTGGCCAAAAGGGCTTGCATTCCTGGACCCCACTAGATAATAACAATTAGAAAGACAGCTCTGGGCAGACAACCATACCCAGGCCACTGCACAGAAAGCAGACTAAAACATAACCCACATTCCTGTGAAAAAATAAAGCCCATTTACTTGTCCTGGAGCTTCAACCTGAGGCACAGGCTTCAGGATTGCTACACATCTAGAGGCTAAGAGGTACTCTCAGAGGTTATAGGCAGAGAGGTATCATCATTGCAGCCTCCTTTGCCTCACCACAGCTCAGTCATACCTCTTAGAATGGAGCTTATACACTCATCTGAAGCCCCAGTTTCTTTAATTGCCACCCAAAGGATACCTCAAGATCATCAGGGTTTACAATTGTGGGCTCACAGGAATGTTTGTATATATGTATAGCTTTGAAACTGCTGCCTGAGTATCTGGCTTCCAATCAGTCTGAAACTAGGTACTGACTGAGATCACACCCTTCAGAACACTGACTGGCCTTGACAAGCCCTCAACCGGGACATATCAAGAATAAGTCAGGCTACTTAGACAATCACAAAGGCCAAGAGACAAAAAAGAGCTAGAGCAAGGTTGAATGATAAATTTCACCTCCTACGCAAGGCCTCTCTTCCAAGACTGGAAGAAGTAGTAGCTGTTTCACCTACTACACAGAAACAAACACAGAGACTCAAGAAAAATGAGAGAACAGAAATATGTTCCAAATGAGAGAAAAAATAAAATAAAATAAAATCTTGAAAAATAACAATTAAATAGAGCTAAGTAATCTACCTCATAAAACGTTTGAAGTAATGGACATACACATGTTCACCAAATTAAGTGGAAGAATGAATGAACACATCGAGAACTTCAACAAAGAGAAAGAAAACACAAGAAAGTACACAACGGAAGTCAGCTGAAGAATACAATAACTGAACTGAAGCATACATGAGAAAGGTTCAACAGCGGAATAGATTAAGCAAAAAACAGATCAGCTACTTGGAAGATAGGGCAGTAAAACTCTCCCAAACAGAGCAGCAAACTTGGATATGCCAAAGAGAAGCTGCAAAGTGCTTCCTTTAAATGAAAAGATATATATGCATAGTGTGTGTGTGTGTGTGTGTGTGTGTGTGTGTGTGTGTGTTCACTGGGGATCTTGAAACATATCTCCCAGGATAAGAGAGGGAAAAAGACAGAAAGGGGCAGAAAACTTTCTTGAAAAAATAATGACTGAAAACTTCCCTAACCTGGGGAAGGCAACAGAAATCCGAGTCTGGGAAGCACACATAGTTCTAAATAAGATAAACCCTAAGATATCTAAATCAAGACACATTATAATTAAAACGTCAAAAGTTTTAAAGAGAGAATTTTGAAAGCAGCAAGACAAAAACAACTTGTTACATATAAGGGAATCCCCATATGACAATCAGCTGATTTTTCAGCAGAAATTTTGCAGGCCAGAAAAGAATGGCATGATATAGTCAAAGTGCTGAAAGGAAAAGACATCTAACAGAGAATACTGTACCTGGCAATGTTATTCGTAATTAAAGAAGACGTTACAGGCATACTTCAGAGATATTGCAGGTTAAGTTCCTGACCACCATAATAAAGCAAGTATTAAAAAAATAAATAAATGAGTGGTTATCATTTTGCTGATGGTATGGTAGTTCCATTTTTAATTTTTTCCAGCTTCTGAGTATTTATCCAAAGAAAATAAAAACACTAATGCAAAAAGTTACATGTACCTTATGTTCATTACAGCATTATTTATAAAAGCCAAGATATAGAAATAACCAAAAAGTCCATTGAAAAAACGAATATATACATACTTACACACACACACACACACACACACACACACACACACACACCACACACACATATATATTACTCAGCTATTAAAAAAAGGAAATTTTGCCATTAGAGACAACATGAATGGACCTTGAGGGTATTACTCTAAGTTAAATATGTCAGACAGAGAAAGACAAATATTGTATGATTTTACTTATATATGGAATCTAAAAATAATAATAAAATAAATGGAAACCTCATAAACCTCATAGATACAGAAAATAGATTGATAGTTTTCAGAGGGAAAGGGCCTGGAGTGGGCAAAATGGGTGAAAAGAGTCAATTGTATGGTAACGAATGGTAACCAGGCTTATTGTGATGATCACTTTGTACTGTATACAAATATCATATTATGTTGTACACCTAAAACTAATATGTTCTATACCAATTTTACCTCAACTAAATATCATAGTTCTCAATCTAGGAAACCTGGATAGAGTTTGGAGTATGTCTATTATACCTTTATTATAGCCAAAGCAATCCTGAGAAAGAAGAACAAAGCTAGAGGCACTGCACTTTCTGATTTTAAATGATATTACAAAGCTATAGTAATCAAAACAGTATGGTATTAGCATAAACATACACATAGCCCAATGAAACAGAATCAAGAGTAAATTTTCCCACATGTTATCAATTAATATTGGACAAGGGAGGCCAAGACTACTCAATGGGGAAAGAATATTCTCTTAATAAATGTTGTGGGGAAACTGGATAATCACATGCAGAAGAATTGCAATGGACCCTTATATTACTCTATTCACAAAAATTAAGTTGAAATGGATTAAAGACTTGAACATAAGACCTTAAATTGTAAAACTCATAGAAAAAACATAGGGGCAAAAGTCCTTGACATTGTTCTTGGGAACGATTTTTTGGATATGACAACAAAATCACAAGCAACTAAATCAAAAATAAGTAAATGAAACTATGTCAAACTATAAAGCTTCTGCACAGTAGAAGAAACAATCTACAAAATGAAAAGGCAACCTACTAAATAGGAGAAAATATTTGCAAACCATCTATCTAATAGGGGTCAATATTCAAATTATTTATTATATTCAGACAACTCAATAGTAAAAACCAAACATTCCAATTTTAAAATAGGCAAGGGAACTATATGGACATTTTTCCAAAGAAAAAATTGCAAGTGACCAAGAGGTACATGAAAAGATGTTCAACATCACTATTTGTCAGGGAAATGCAAATCAAAACCACAATGAGATATTAACTCACACCTACTAGAATGTTTTTTATCAAAAAGATAAGAGATAACAAATGTTGGCAAACTTGTGGAGAAAAGGGAACACTTGTGCACTTTTGGTGGGAATGTAAATTGGTACAGCCGCTGTGGAAAATGGTATAGAGGTTCCTCAAAAAAATTAAAAAATAGAACTATCATGTGGTCTAGCAAACTCACTTCTCAGCATATACCCAAAGGAATTGAAATTAGGATCTCAAAGAGGTATCTACATTCCCATCCATGGTCACTGTGACATTATGCCCAATAGCAAAGATATAGAAACAACCTGTATAAAAAAGATGTGATATAGATAGGTAGATGATAGATAGATAGATAGATAGATAGATAAACAGATAGAAAGATAGATACACACACAATGGAATATTATTCAGCCATGAGAAAGAAGGAAATACTGCCATTTGTGACAACCTGGATAGACCTCAAGGGCATTATATTAATTAAATAAGTCAGACAGAGAAAGACATGATCTCACTTAAGCATGGAATCGATAAAAATCCAGTCATAGAAACAGAGTAGAATGATAGTTGCTAGGGGCTGGGGGTAGGGGAAATAGGAAGATTCAATCAAATGGTACAAATGTCTAGTTCTAAGATAAATACATTCTGAGGATCTAATGTACAATATGATGACTATAGTTAACAATACCATATTATATACTAGAAAGTTGCTAAAAGAGTAGTCTTAAATGTTCTTAATCACAAAAAAAGAAGGTAATTACATGAGACGATGAAGGTGCTAAGTCCACTATGCTAATCATTTTACAATATATAAGTGTATCAGGTCTTCACACTGTATACCTTAAACTTACAGTGTTATTTGTCAATTGTATCTCAAAACAGTTGGAGGAAAACCTGTTAGAGATTTCATAAATAGAAAGACATTCATTGGCTCTCTCTTTACAAGTGAATGTAGAAAACTCATAAAACTTGACCTCAAGGCTCAAAAGATTCCTTAAGCTTTAGGTATGTGCTCTGCTGGCACTTGAGTTTAAAACTTGGATGGATATTTGACATCTTCCCAGTCACAGAGAGAAAGGGGAAAAATGGCATCCCAGGGCACAGGAACATATTGACTGTATTAGGTCCATCATTGTTGGCAAGTCATAGTCAGTTACATATCAGTTACGAAAGACCTCTTTTGAATTACCCAGCCTAAGACTCACAAATTGGTTTCATTACACACATATATATACCCTCTGAGAAGGAGTAGCTGCCTGGGGTGCTGGGAGAAATGAGGCTGTATCTAGGCTCAAAGGGGAAAAAATTGTGATCAAATTCATTAAATCTGCCTTGGACGCTGGAAGGAGAAAGTCAGCACTGCTGGGGGGCCCAAGCAAACTCCCTTGTTACAGTTAGGGAAATAAAGGCAGTGAAGTGACTCCTCCAGCTCACGAGCATCCAACCCTGCTCCCCTAAACTTCAGTCTTGTCTGCGGCCTGTTCCACCATGTTGTCTCAATGGATAGACTTTCTTCTCTTCTTGGTTCTTGTTTTTCTCATCAGTTTATACACCTGAACTCTAGTCCTTACCTACATTCAACTAGTGTTTCAGGTGCAGCTGTTTCTGTATTTGTAAAAAATAAGATCCTTCAGAGAAAGGGCTAGGTCTTTGTACACTACACAGTGCATAACATAAGGCCAAAAGAAATATACATGAAATGAAAAAATGACAGGATATAACTAAATCTCTCAAGTTACTTGCACGAAAGTACAATTTTTTAAATCTGGCAGAGAATGCATTTCACCTCCTTTCTGCTACAGAACACAACCTCCACCCACACTGTTGAAGTTCCCACACCATTTTTGCAGGTAGTCTCCATATTTGCCTCACAGTCCGCACTTTTTGCCTAGTGCAGTGGTTTTCCAATTTTATTTTAGCAGCAGAACTTTTGGGTCAGATGAAGTATTTCACCAAACCTCAATATAAAAGAGTAAAAAGTAGTGAAGTAAGGGTGTCCAGCTTATCCTTGTTCCTTTCAGTAACTCCAACCCACCCCCAGCACCCCCAGTGTCCCCAAATCTCTAGAGCTCAGTGGACCTCACACAGACCTCCTACTTGTGCCTTTCTCTCCAGTATCCTCTCCTCCAGCCCAGCCCCTACTCGGCTGCCAGACTAATATTAACACTGGTCTAATCCAAACATTTCTTTCAACCTGTCACTCCTTGGTCCACCAAGTCCAAATCCTTCCTGCTGGTTCCAAGACAGAGATGAACCACACATTCAACCTTCTATTCACATTACTTTGGCTTCAACACAATCATCTTTATACACCACACTGCCTTCACTCATGGGTCTTCCTGAACCTGGGATGCTAACGCAGAGTCCCCTGCTTGCCCTATCCTCCCCCTCTTCAAGTGGTCCGTTATCAACCCTACCCCAATCTCGCCTCCAGCGTCTTCTTCTGGATTTTGTTGCCAGGCACCACCTTTCACTCTTGCCCAAATCCAGAGTCACCCTAAATCCCCCCTTACCTCACCTTACACATACAATCACTAGTGCTAGGATTAGACCTTGTGAATGTATCTTAAACCCATCTCCCCCTCCCTGCTTGCTGCTTTAATAGACTCTTTAATCACTCTCAAGTATTCTTGGATAAGCTTCCTGATAAATCTCCTGCCTCCCAATTCACTTTGTCCCAAGCTTTAGAGCCATCCATCCAACTGTAGTCCCCTCCTGCAGACTAAAACCTTTCAACAGCTCCCACTGGCTTTGTGTCAAGGCCCAAGCTTTAATCTAAATATAAAAGGCTGTTCATCCTCTGGCGCCTGCCTACCTTTCCAACCTCATCTCCTATATCTCACCCCCAGGCTCAGAGGGCAGTTCAGCCATCCCAAACCATCAACATTTTTCCATGGGGCCGTTTCTCTCTCACCTCAGAGAAGACTAACATTGCACCAATAGAGACCAGTAGGATAGAAATCAGTAGGACAGACTCAGTTGTAAAATACCAAAAGACTTTTGAAGAACTTGGTAAATAGCCACCTGCCCAAGCTCCCAAGAGCTTCCTTTTAGCCCTGCCTTTCTATCCCCACCGCCAGCAATCAAGGGTGAATGTCTGGAACAGCAAGGAGCCAAGTTGTTAAATGCCTTGGCTCTCTCACCCCTGCCTGGGAGCCTCCACATGGCACCCTCTGCCTATACCACCCTTTTCCCCAGCCCCTGATGCCCTCTGCTTTCTCCTTCAGCCTCATTCAATCACTCACCTCTCTGTGGTTCCACAGAAACTTCTTTGTGCTTCTATTATATAACTTGTCCTGTTATATTATAATTTCTTACTCATCTCTCTCCCACTCATTCAAGAACTTCTTGGGAGCTGGAACTACATCTCATCAACATCATAAATGTTCAACAAGTACTTGATGAACTATACCTTCTAACAGTTTAGAAGAGTCCTGCCTCCTTAAAGCTCTCCAACTCTTCTCATACTCCTAATTCTAGGCTTTCACACATCTGGTTCCTCCCTAGGGCTTACTTTGTACAGAACTAAGCACATAGTAGGTGTTCAAAAAATACTATTTCTAAGGCTGACTTGTATGTCCTCACCCTCCCAAAATGAGAATATAACAATCCTTCTTAGCTGAAATCCAAGAGATCCAGCTGGGGCCAAGTAAACGAGGAGCTAGCTGCCAAAAACAGTTAAGTACATTCGTCCATGCAGCTGGTGAGCCAAGAACCATTCACTCTAGTTCTGCCTTATAAAAAAAGAACACTTCACCAGCCCCCCTCCTATACCCCAAAGAAGCTTTTCCTCCTGCCCTCTGTTGAGATCCAAAATAAGGCAGCTCAAAACCAGCTAGAGAAAGATAAAGAGGGGAATCAAACAGGGTTCTTGTTTCAGCTGTGTGGTGCTGTGTGTTTTTTTTTAAAAGGAGAGATAAAACAGAATCAAAAGAATGTATTTTCTCTTTGAGAGACAAGCACAAGCAAAGTCGCCCAGCTTTCCCACCTTCAGCAGATTTCTTCTAACAGACATCAGAACACAGGCAGAGGGTCGGTGTTGGCCAATCTATATCCAACCTGAGGCCAGGCTGGGAAGGGAGGGGAGAAGGAAGGGAAGAAGGAGGGAGGGAAGGAAAGAAAAGGAGTGAAGGAGGGCAGGAGGAGAGGATATGTAATTAGCAACTACTACAGTCTAAGCACTCTGCCAAGTGCTTTGCACATGTCTACTCCCTAAACCATGAAAACAGTCCTCTGAGCTTGGTATTATTCCTATTTTAAAACAGACAGAACTGAGGCTTAGGGAAGTCCTCTATTTTCCCAAGGGTAGAGGGCTAGCAAGTGGCAGAGCTGAAATTGTAAACTGAGATGTGTGACTGATTCTAATACGCTCTCTGCAGCACCACCCCCTCCCTCCCTTCCTTTGGATTTTCCCAGCTCTCCAGCAGGACCAAGCTCTGCTTGACATCCAGTCACTCTCTCCACTTTCTGCTTGGTGAAGCAGGTCCATACCCCCTGTGGCTTCTCATCATCAGGGAAATTGACTCCACACTCTCTGCATGCATGTGGTTTTCACAAGGTCAGAGCTAAAGATTAATAGCGGATGGGGATTACAGACAGCACTCTCTTCACGGGCCTAAAACAAGTAGAGCTCTAGAACTGCCCCTCGTTCAAGTATCTGTTTGAAATGTCACCTATGCTGGCTAATCCTTGGCTCTTATCTAGTGTCACCCTCAGCCATCCATCTCTGTTACGACACATTTTTAGTTTCTCCTTTCTCCTTACCACGATCTGGAATCACTCTTATTCACATGTTTTCTTGTTCAGTGTCTACCTGCACGCTAGGATGTGAAGTCTACCTACAACAAAGGCAAGGCTGTCTAGGAGTTCAGAGTCAGACCAGAACCCTATTTCTACCTCTTCCACTGACCAAGAGATTCTTCCCCAGTCTCCTGTGCCTGGCATATCCCCTCACCACTCAATTCACTCAATTTACCCCCCTTGAAAGAGACATATGTAATGTATCACCTAATGTGAAGCTAGCCTCTAGCTGGACACAGACTCTCAACTCTGCCATGGTCTATCTGTGAGAGAGTCCTCCAGAAGCTGGAAGCATCGGCCGAGATCCAAAGAGGCATGGAAAATTGGGAAAGGGTCCTCTTCAATCAGCTATTCACCAGGATGCCCTGGCTGCCCACACAGTCCTTCAGATGGAAGGAGGCAGTGCCCCACTTCCCATGAGCTGGTTGTCTGCCAGTCAGTCATAGGTTTTGGCTATAAGTTTAGAGCAGTTCTTGGGGTGCCTATCAAAAATGAAGATTCCAGGGCCCCGAATTTCTGATTCTGATATTTTATTACTTTAATTTTGGATGTACTATTTCCTTCCCACTCCAAAATAAACAAACAAACAAACAAACAAAGCTGGAGTACACCTAGTTAGACGAAACAACTCCTGGAACTGTTTCTAAGAGTTAATCAAGGTACCCTTGTTTCCTATGTAAAATTACAAAACTAAACAAATTATACCAGCATAGCTCTTTATTTTTTTCATTCTTTCATAGGTTTGAAGTGTCTTCATAATGGCTCATATTTCTAAACTGCATTTCTCTTCTCAAGCACATAAGCTATTTTATTTATGTGGCTTATACAATTGCCAGCCATAGTAGTATCATACACCTGGCATTTCTAACTCCTCTGTGTTTTCACCTTTCCAGCCAAGAACTCTGGCCTTATGTACCTGCTCCCTACTAAAGAACACGTTCTTGAATGTAACTTGACAACCTAATTGAATTCAATCCACAAGCATTATATTTCCATTCAGGAAATCTGTACCTCTCTGTCCGCAATTAAGAAAGAAATATGGACCCCGTACCTCCTATGCATTACAGCAGGAAGCAAAATGTTTATAAATGGCTTAAATGAAAACCCCCAGCAAGCTAAGGTCTAAAATTCTGATCATAAGTAAGTAGACTTTGCCCTCTCTAAGTGGTTTCTGCCCCAGCCAAGCATTCCTTCTCCTTGTCCTTCCTATAGGTGAATTTTCCCAGCTATCTGCCTTCTATGTGAAGGGGAAATTCAAGTGCCAGAAGTATGCAGTTGGTGTGGTTTAGCTGTAAATATGGCCCTAACTCCAAGACACTACCTGTCTAAATATGTTACTGCCATCCCTGGACTTATTCACGGGCTCATCTCTATCAATAGCTCTTTTGTTTGGGGTTTTGCAAACTCGGCTGCCAAAGGCAGTTACCCTTGGCCGATGTGAACAATAGCAGTGCTGGCTAGTCTTTCTCTGACCTAACGAAGCTGCGGTTCCTCCAGCTTTTGAGAAGTGCCTGAATGACACTGCCGCTGGCCAGCAATGTGCTGGGCCTCTCTTCCAGTCCTCTCCTTCTCCCACCCCCTTGTCTGGGTCTCTTTCAAGTGTTTTTGGTTACTGTGGCATGTTGCCTGTGAATGTTAAATATTCAGCAATCTTTGGGCTCCTTAGTGCTGTTGTGCAAATAGGTTGGCTTTGAGAAAAGAACAAGCTGATCTCAACTAAGGGGATCAACACAGCAAGCCAGCAGAGTCAACAGTTCAAATGAAGTTACAAAGGCAGAAGGCTGCCTATTCAACAAGACACACACTCCACAACAGAGCACAGCGGGGGGGAGGAGCTAGGGTGCATCTCTATGAGAGACAGGGTGGTGGTGGGGCGGGGGAAGGTCGAGGCTCAGAATAGGGTCTGCCAGAAAATGAGTCCTGCAGGGCCTTAGGCAAATATTAACCTCCCTGAGTCTTGCTGTCTTCTAAAATGGAGAGATTTGTGCTGACCTGATAGTGTTGTTTGTGAAGTTTAAATAAAATGAGGGATGTGCTTGGCTCAGTAAACATGAGCTCAGATTAGTAACCAAAACACTGCTGAGGGGAGACCTGAAAATTATCCATCCAAAGTAAGCTTCCATTTGCAGATATTTCAAATCTGGAAGTTCAAACAGGGATGATGGGTGTGCATACATTTTCTACACACACACACACACACACACACACACACACACACACACACCCATAAAGTTAGCCTGCCTTCCTTTGTATTCCTTGGAATAAACAATGATTACCATAATAATGGTAATATGGCTACCACTAATTGAGCACTTACCACAACAGAGACACTTCATCTACACTCCTTTTGTCTTCACAACAGCCTTTGAAGGAATGATTAGGGTCCCATTTCAGCCATAGGGCCCTTGAGACTCAGAGGAGAAGTAACTGACCTCTGCACATAAAGCAGTCAGTGGCAGATCCCAGAGATGAACTTTCGGGCTTCCAGACACCAACATCCAGGTTCTTATCACTACACTGCACCACCTCTGACTTAGGGAGAAAAAGCTGCTAAGTGTAAGTAGGAAATGTCTATCCAGCCTGGCCTCCTATTTCCCAGATGTTTTACAGAAAATACATAACACATTAAAGTGAAATGTAAGTGTAAAAAATGTAATGTAAAAAAATACATAAACGTAAGCTTCGATTAAGAGAGAGGTGGATTTCTCCTCCTTTAAGCTAGCTACTGGTCTGTGCTGAAAACCATATTTCAACAAAATTACCCAAATTCCCATCCTACCCAGTGAATTCCCCTCCCCCGTGTTGCGACCCCGATGCAGCGCCCAGGGCTCCCTAGTCCAGGGGCGTGTCCTCTGACCTCTTGCCACTGCACGGAGACAGCACCGTACCAAGGGAGCACAGGACACTCAAAGCACAGCCACACGCCAGGCCTAATTAGCTTACTTTTACCTACGCTGCTCCTCCCAGCAGTGTCCAATCCCTGCAGCCAAAAGGCTAAGAACCCGGCTGCCAGCATCTCTGCAGAGGCTTCTCAGAGCCTGTTCATAATTAATTTTATAAAGGGCCTTGGCTCCCCAGCCCCATTCCATGTGCCTGATTCAGGTGAAATCATGACAGTAATCATTGCCAAAGCCCTGTCCAGAGGAGTAAGGGCTCACTAGGGTGGGTCGGGGCAGGGGTGGGAGGGGGCCTCCACACACCTAGAAGCTAACAAACCCAACACCTGAAATGGTACTTTTTTTTCATTTGGTAATTTATTTAACTAATTGAGTGCTGTTTTGTGCATCAGACCCTGCCCTGGGCACTGGGAATGTAGAAATGACTCAGACACATGATCTCTGTCTTCAAGAGACTTACTATCAAATGGAGAATCTACACACGTAAAATATAGAATTCACATGAGCACAGAAAGAGCACGTCTCACTCAGTCTGAGGAGGTCCAGGAAGACTTCATGAAATCCACCAAAAACTCAGAACCTATAACAGAGCCTGGTACAGTGTAGGCATTCAACAAATATTCCAGGATTAAATAAAGTGTCTTCTACATTGACTGTAAGTGCATCTACATTGACTCCCCAAAAAACAAGTAAGAATAGACATATTTGTATCAGCTGGGAATGTTTTTGCTTACCTCAAGTAGCTTAAACAACTAGGGGTTTAATTTTCTCATATAACAAGAAATGTAGAGATAAGTGACAGTTGGTATTGGTCCAGCATCTCAGTGATATCAGACACCACATCTCAGTGATACTCTTGCTCTTTCCCTCATGGTAACAAGATGGTTCCCGTAGCTCCAGTCATCACATTAACCACTAAAGCACAAAACGAGAGTGAAGCATAGCATCAATGCTGCCTTCTCTTTTTTAAAAAAGAAGCTTTCCCCCAAAATCACCCCAAAGGGTTTCTACTCACTTTTTGGCCAGACTTTGTTATATGGTTACCATGAGCTGTCAGAGAACCCGAGAAATTTAAGAGGTTTTGGTTCCATAGTGAAAGCAAGCAGTGTCCTTTTCATCTAGTTTATTTCACTTAGCATAATATCCCTGATGTAGTAGAATTTCCTTCATTTTTAAGGCTGAATAACATTCCCTTATATGTATATATCATATTTTATTTATTCATCCATTGATGGACAATAAGTTCCACCTATTTTTAATGCCCCCAAAATAATGCTTTCTCCCATGATGACCAGAACATTCTAGCCCTCAGTAACCTTTATCAGTGTATTCACTGTCTCTGTGAGAAATAAACAACTATTTGTTTAGGCTACTGGCATTCTGCATTTTCTATTAGTCAAAATCAAACCTAATCTTTATTAACATACCTCATTTGTCAAATGAGTATAGTCACAGTACCCACCCCTGTGGGCTGATAATCAAATGATATGTAGCTGTGCAGTCATACCAGTTGTTAAAATACCCCCATACCAATCAGTGAATAGAAGCCATCCCAGCCCCCTGAATAACCCTGCCCCCCAAACCCCCAGAACTTCCCATCATATTGCAATAAAAATGTTAATGCTGGACTAGTTGTTAAATATTTTTAATATCGCCCTACTTCTATCATAAAACTGTTGTGATAATTAATTGAGATAATACCTATAAAGTACTTAACATAGTGCCTGGAACTTAGTAAAGAATACATTTTCACTCTAATTAAATTGTAATTATTATAAGACACTTAGAGATCATGTACTATAAGTCACTTAGAAACAACTTGACAGTACTTTTTGGAAAAACATTCTCTCCAAACACTGTTTAAATCAGCTCAGCTTCAGGGAACCTGTTCCCCTCAGTCTGAGACATCTGCCTCCCCTGCACTGAGGTGGAGGATTTGCGGGAAGCTTGAAGAGACCACGGGCTGGTGGGGATTCTGCCGGGTGGTGGGGAGGGCCTGAGCAGATGGGCATCTTGACTGGAAGGCTGTGCTCCTGCATGAGTCTAACTTATTTCTCCAAAGCTTGCTGTCCTAGTTGGGCCATTGTCTAATATACAGAGGTGGGGTGGGCGGGGGGGTGGGAATTAAGAATCGATTTAGGACCCAATCATTTTGCTTCAGTTTTATAAGTAGTTATAGTTAGCGGGGGTTTGTTTTGGTCTGGATTTTTTAGAGAAATTTTTCTCACCTCCCCAGACCATCCAAGCACCTGTATGCCCTGAATAATATAGTTTTAACTACTGCAATTCATCAGCAGTACTAATCCTGCTCATTTGTTTGCCTAAGTAATGCCAGAACCATCTGGTGGCCTTAATGCTTAACCCTCAGCCAGTGGTCTTGATGTCCTCCCCACCCCTGCCTCTCAGAACAAGGACTCAGCTTGTATGTCCAAAAAAAGACCTTGGATTCAAATTTGAATCCACCCAGACTCATCTTTGCTGAAACTGTGACTTCCATGCCTTTCACTCTCTCCCTCTGTGCAACTGCTAAAAATTTTAAAATTCCCCCTAGAGATGAGTTAAATCAGTAGGAGGAAATGTTACAGAAATGAATCAGGAGGGTTTTGCTAGTAGGTCTGACCAACAAAAAAATGTTACATGCCCGCAAACACATGAGGGTGGCCTCAGTGTAACAAGAACAGAGAAACCTCAGCCTAAGTGGAACCAGGTCTGCCCTGCACAGCAGGGGGCATGAGTACAGTGGCTGATAAAAGAACAGAGAACCCAGAAGGATCTGACGCGGAGCAGGTCCCACCGCAGGATCTTAAACAGAGCAGGGGCATGATCAGAATGGTGATCCGGACTCCATTCCATGGGCTGGCGCATCGGAGAAGGAGAGAAGCAGAAGAAAGGGTAGCCAGGGCAGATGCCAAAGCAATCAGCTAGAGGGAGATGGATAATGACCTGTGCTGGGTGACGGTAGGGAGAGATGCTGCCGGGAGTCCGCAGAAGAGAAATTGTTGGAAAGCGCAAGGATTTGATGACTGTCCGAATGGGGGGTAAAGAAGTCACAAGAAACAGAGTTAGAACTGCCAGCTGTCTCCCCCGAGGAAAAAAGAGAGTGGTGGGACTAGAATCCCTGCTCTCAAAAAACAACTGAATACAAAGGGCTAAAGCCTGACATTTGAGAAAATGAGAAGAGAAGCTCTCTGAACTCAGGCTGATGGGAAAACAGTCCGCTGTTTAAGTTTGGAGCAGCAAGTCTAGCACAAGCCCCAGATGTAGTCACAGCACACAAGGTGATGGAACGAAAATGGGTAGACATGGCCAAGACTCGCCTCATAGACAGTGAGATCCCAGAGCCTGCTTCTACCAGGAAATTTGCACAGCTATTATTAAAAATTAAATTATGTAATCTTATGATTAAATTATATTAAAACCAAAGGCGATGAATATTTAAAATTCATCACTTCCTAATTATTTTACTACATTTTACTATTACTGCGATCTATGCTACTGAGGTTATTTATGTGTGTTCGGTCAATATGGTGGAAATGCTGTGGAATACTGTGCCCTTCTCTTCCCAACTCCAGATTTGGTGATTTGACATTAGCAGTTTGCCAGACGTGGCAGGGTACTAACACCACAGAAACTGGCAACTGTTATGTATCAGCTCTTCCAGGTCGGGGCTCTGGGAAGCAGCCTCCTGCTAGAGCAGAAAGCTGGGCAGCGGCAGGCTGTATGTACCTCATTCACGTAGGGGCCAGGTCTCTACAGTGCCTTCCTTCTCTAAGTGCTACTTGGTCCTTGGGAACCTCTTCCATCTACCCGCCTTTCAACCTCTGTCTTTGCGGGTGCCAGGCAACTGCACCTTAAATGGCTAGTATTAAATTAAAGTATTTGGTCTCTTCAAGATCTCTAAACTCTATCCGGGTCTCTCGTTCATAGTTTTAAGAGCCTTCCTTAGCAGCAGTACATTTCCTGCTGCTAACCAGGCACATACAAAGATTTAAACCCCTGGGTTAAATTAAGTTCCCAGAGGTCGATTGTCAGGGCCTACCAAGAGATGGGCGGGACTCTCCCTTACCCCTACATCTTGTTAGTTTGTGCCAAATGGTTTTCCCACAAGAAATTTGGTTAACGTAGTTGAAGGACAAAGTCACCAAAGGGTAGCTTAACAGGTTTTTTTTTAAAGTCAGATGGAGTTGTTCCAGCCTTGTAAGGCTGTTGTGGAATCCAAGCCCCTCCCTCCAGCCCCCATCACTACTACTGCCACCTTCATTCAGGCCCCCTTATCTTCCCTGCTGCCCCCTGTTTCTGTAATGAATGGCTAGCTCATCTCCCTGCTTCTGCTTTAGTGTCCCTCTGCTCATCCTATGTGTTCTCCACGCAGCAGACACCAATTCTTTCTGGATGTGAATGCGATCACAGGCCACTACCTTCAGCTCCCGTTCTGTGGCTGGTATACCAGGCCCTCCAGATCTGGTCTTTGTACCCTCTCCAGCCCCACCTGCTCCCTTAACTCCTTCCTAGAACACAGTGCCCTGGCTTCCCAGGCCTTCTCCACGAGAGGCCTCCACCCACTCCTAACCTGCTCTTGGCCTTTTGGCCCACCTCCAGGATTCAGTGCAGAGGTCCTCCTCTTCTCCAAGGCTAGTTTGGGTGCCTCTCTTTGGGAGCCCTAGAATCCGAGGCTTCCCACATTGTGGTACTTATCACCTAGCATGGTCACGTTAGCCTCTCTCACTGCAGTTACCAAGCCCCTTGCCATAGGCCCCACAGCCAGAGCAGTGCCTCATTCATGGAGAGGCCTGATTCCCAGCATTCAGCTTGGCCTGGCACGTGGTGAGTACTCAGTAAATGCTTGAATGAATAAATGGATGAATGACATCAGAGCCTGACTATGTCTGCACTTACGTCTAGATAGTCTCAAAGGAGAAACGGTCAGTGTTTAAGAGCACATGCTCTGGAGGAACTTGGAAGCATGTTCCAGCCATGCCACTTACTCACTGTGCAGCCTTGCGATGGTCCCTAATGTGAGTGCTTATAAGAATTCTCTATGCATTAACTTATTTAATTTTCACAATCACTTCATGAAAAACAGACTGTCATGGTTTTTACTATTGTTTTTTTAAACAGAAGAGAAAGCTGAGGCACAGAGAGGTTAAATAACTTGATAAATGGGAAAATCAGGAGATGAAACCTCATACTTAACCACCAGGCTATACTGCATATCAGTAGCTTAACACAAGGCCAGACATGATAAAGGTGCTGAGGAAATATGAGCCTCCTCCAGATCACAGCTTTTGGGATCCCCAAAATTCACATCAATTTTCCATATATAGGAGAGCACCCTGCCTGATCTATTTACTACCATCATCCAGAAAAAAATCTTCCAAAATCTGGGCCATTTGGGCCCCAGCATCACTGGGGAGACTACCTTCACACTAGAGAAGTAAGGTGATTTGTCATAAAAATGACCCCAAAGAAGACGGGCAAGGCAAACTTCACATCTCTAGAGGTCAATTTCCTCATCTGTAAAATGGAATGGAAATAAAAACATAGACTGCCTCAGAGGGTTGTTCTCAAGCTCAAACGAGGTAAAGCAGTGTTCAAGTGTTTTGTCAATTATGGAAGCTGTAAAAGATACTGGTTCACAGGGGAAGGCCAAAGGGGTAAAGTAAATAAAGGTTCTGATGTGGGTACGAGTGATTGTGAGGTTATTTAGACAGGGTGACTCCTTCCCACACCCTTCTTCCTTGGCCTGCCCTCATTCAGCCTGCACATGGACAGAACAGCCTGCAGTCAGCTACTAGGTAGCAATATAATTTGGGATTTCTGTGCTGGGAGTTGCTCTAAACTGAATGTTTGTGTCTACTATAAATTTTATATGTTGAATCCTAGTCCCTGGTGTGATCATATATGGAGGTGGGGCCTTTTTGAGGTGATTAGATTATGAGGGTGGAGGCCTCATGAATAGGATTAGTGCCCTTATAAAGAGTCCCCAGAGAGCTCCCTCAACTATTCTGTCAGGAGGTTAGGTCAAGATGATGGCCATCTAGGAACCAGAAAGCAGGCTCCCATTGGACACCAAATCTGCCAGTGCCTTGATCTTGGACTTCCCAGCCTCCAGAACGAAGAGAAATAAATTCTATTGTTTGTAAGCCACCCCACCTATGGTATTTTATTATAGTAGCCCAAATGGACTAAGACAGGAGTCTTACCACAAGTAATTTTAAATTGGCATGATTTCCAAAAGCAGATCTGCCACATAATGATTTTGACCTTGACACCGCCATGAAAAAAGAACTCCAAAATAACAGCCATCACGCACGCGCGCGCGCGCACACACACACACACACACACACACACACACACACCTTGGGCCATTACTTTTAATTGGAGAATATCTCTTGAAGATACAATTCATACTCATTCTCTACAAGGTTTTGTTTGTTCTTCTGTTTGTAATGCAGAACCATTGGTTGCTTGTTTTATAGGGTTTGAGTCACTAGAAAAAACTATTACTGTGGCAGATAGGAATAGAGTTGGCAGCCTGACTTTACAAGGCAGACCTGAACATTTACATCTTCTGGCTTTTGTATGCTTTAGCTCACAAGCTAAAGTCCTAGTCAATGAGTTCTTTACATTTGAAAAGATTACAAACTGTTTATGGGTCTGAGTCCTTCCAAGACAGTAGTTAATTGGCCTCACAAACAACAGCAGGAGAGTGTCATTATCCTGATTTAACAAAGGGAGACACTTCATCCAGAGAAGTTAAGGGACAGGATCCAGGTCCTCGCGCTGAGTTTAATCATCATTGTCATCAGTGTGTTATGGTCATCACTAATTTTTAACATGCTAGGAGGGCACTCCAACAATCCGTCCTCACCCTCCAGGAGCTCATAGGTTAATAGGCCTTTGATGTAACCATTCCTCAAAGAGCTAAGGCGGTAATAAAACATAAATATTTATAAAAACTAATATTCTGGTAACGCAGGCCTCCACTCTTTATCAGAAGATGTCAAGAGAACGTAATCTAGAACCGTGGGGAGGTCACCCCTCTGCTCAGTCTCAGTTTCCTAATCTGAAGAATTAGTATCACCTGACTGTGTCTTCTTTCCTAAGGACCAGCTGGAATACTTTTTGAATACTTGATTCCCAGGCCCCTCCATCATAAATGTGTGTGTGTGTGTGTGTGTGTGCGCGCGTGCATGCGCGCGTGCGTGTGATGGGTGGACAGGGGGCGTTGAGGGGCAGGATCAGAATCTACAGGAAATGCTGTTTTTTCTAAGGATCCAATAGAAAACAGGACTAAAGGTTTGGGGCTAAATATGTCCAAGGTACTGTCATTGTTCAATGTGGCCCTCATAACTGCTGATCCAGAAATGTGATTTATTTTTAGAAGTTTGGACAAACCCAGAGCCTGATGAATCACTTATCTCCATAGTACATAAATTGAATTCAACTAAGAACCTTGAACAGATAGCCACATAGTCACTTAATTAGGACAACAACCAGGTGTTTTTTTTTTCCCCCAGGGTACATCCCATCCAAGAATGGCCAGAAAGGCATAAAGATGAGGACCGCCCCGAGCCAAACTGCTTGGGCTTCAAGTGAACTTGGACAAGTTACTTACCTTCCTTGAGCCTCAGTTTCCTCATTTGTAATATAGAGATAGTGTTATGACATGGATAAACTTTGAAAATAATATGTTCAGTGAAAGAAGCCAGACACAAAAGTCCACATATTATATAAGTCCATTTATATGAAATGTCCAGAATAGGTAAATCCACAGAGACAAAAAGCAAACTAGTGGTTGCAAGGGGCCGGGGTGTGGTGTGGGGGGTGTGGGTTGAGAGTGACTACTTAACAGATACAGGGTGTCTTTTGGGGGTGATGAAAATGTTGCAGAACTAAATAGTGGTGGTTGCGCAACACTGTGAATATACTAAGTGCTACTGAATTGAACACTTTAAAATGGTTACAAGGATGAATTTTATCTTATGTGTTTTTTAACACAATTTTTAAAAATGCAATTAACAGTAACTTGCCTCTACCCTCTCTTCCCCTCTATCAGTGTGGGAGTCAGGGCCCAACAGTGACACCGTGAGGGACATCTGGCCTGACAGGCTGGAGCTGCTGTGTCCTCTACCTCATAAGCGTCTTAGAACTAGACTGATTACTTGTATGCCCACGAGGATATCTCCTATTATCAAATTCTCCACATGTAGGAGCCTGACCTCATTTATTCTTTTAACCTTCTAAACTGCTCTGCAGGAAACTGAGGCTCAGAGCATCTCCGAGCTTATAAGTAGGATAGCCAGGTTTAAATCCTATTCAGTCTGAAACCAAAACCTGAGCTCTTTCTATTTTAATACACTGTCTCCCAAGAGCAAATATACATATACTTTCTATACTTTTTACAGTTCGCTAAAGGCTTTCGAACTCTACTTTTTTTTTCTCATAATAACCCTGTGGAGTAGGCGTTATCTCCAGTAATGTGTTTTGCCCAGAGTAACCGGCCTGGTCCCGAGAGTCTGTCTTCTTCTTCCCCTCATAGCAGTTCCCATGCAGAGTAATTGGATTACAAACAGAAATAGGGTAGGTCCTGTGAGAACTTTCTAGATCAAGGATGTGAAAAAAAAAAAGAAAAGTTTTTGTTTGGGGTTTACTTTGTTTTTGCAAACCCTGGATTGCTAGCCTAACATTTTCCCATCAGATATGAAAATGCTGACACCCCCCCCCCCACACACACACACCAGGCCCCAACTGAATTACTGTACATTAACTCAGTTAAATGCATGTTTCTCTACTAAGAAAAAATCCAAGAGTGGAAGTATGTTTAATCTGATCATTCTAGCATCTGATAAAGAACAAAGAGAAAAAAGCAATAGAGAAGAAACTCATGGGAACATGATGTATTAAGATTTCTTTCATCAAACTAATATTTATTGAGCACCTACTATGGCCCAAGCATGGTTCTAGGGAGATAGATCTAGGATCCAAAGGTAGACAAGCTGGATCTGTGGCTTCTGACCTCATAAAATTTGCAATCTAATGCAGTATTACATAAATTGGAGAGATCACCTAGAAAACTTTTTAAAGTACAGATTACAGGGTTCTGTCTCTGGAGACTTCAGGTGAAGACTAAGAATCTGAATGTTGAACATCTTTCTCGTTGATTAGAAGGAAAAGCCAAATCTAAGAGCCTAGCCAATTCCTTCCCAAACTTACCCAGTCATGAGGCACCTGCAGTTCTTGATAAACATACAAATTCCCAGGCCTCTCTCTATGGAGCCCAAAAATAGAAATGTTTAACAAGCACATCAGGTAATTCTTGAGATCCAGCAAGTTTGGGAAATAATGTTCCAGCATGCTTAGAAACACCACATGCAGCTCAAATCTCTCGGCCCTCAAGCCCTAATCACTTCACATAGTAACAGGCCCACAAGACATTATGGTTCCCGTCATAAAATGAAACCAGTTGCTTAGACTATCAAAAGTCATCATTCAGGAGGCACTTTATTCTCACAGGATTCTGTCCCCTTCAGCAAAAATTCAATAAGAAAAAGACACACCCTCTATGTATTTCTGCAATAAACCATAACCATCAAATCAACTTGAAAGAATTCTGATTTCAAGAAAACTGTGCCCCTTTGCTAAGAAGTGCAATGCCAAGTTAACCGGAAGACATTTCTCTCATAAGGCCATGAACTTGTGTGTACCTCTAATGCCTTATAAATAAATAATGGACATAAAAATACCAATAATGAACTTGGAAAAATACTAGCTAATTTACACCATAATAGAACTGCCCAGGGATCCTTAACAATTGAAGGACTGATGCCAGCCTCTCTAATAAGTACACCAAGCCATATTATTCTACATGTGAGTGTAATTTCTAAATTGCAGCGTATAATTCAGAAGGGTGTATGTTCTCTGAAAGGCAAAGAAGTATTTATATGAATGCTATTACTCAGCAGCATCATCCCCTGAAGAGAAAAATCAAAGGCATTATCGGAACAATGTATTCCTCAAGGCCCAGGAGCAAAATGTTTCAGAAAAGGGCTATCATTAATCTTAATGCAGTTGCAGAGATAAACCAGTGTTCCATTCCACATGAAGCACACAGAAATGTGTGCCTCCGTGAGAGTGGCCTCTCTCCTTCCACCCCCGGGTGGCTGAGAGAGCTGCCACTGTTAAGCCTCAGAAAAGCCCTGCACCAAGGTTGGCCATCCACTGACATTGGGAACATAAGGGTCACTGCCGCAGATGAATGAATCGCCACACACCACAGCCAGTTTCCCAAAACCCAAATCCAATATCATTTGATATAATCTAAGCTCCTAATTTTGGCCGGTGAGATCTTCCAAAAACAGACCCTACCTACCTCTGCAGCTGCTTTTTTAGCCATTTCTGCTCCCTTCCCCTTTCTACTTCCTTATTTTGCATTTTACACTCAAACAATTTGGGATATTTTATATTCTAAACACACTTTAGTACAGTGGTTCTCAAATGGGAGCAATTTTGCCAACTTCCGTTAGGGGTCATTTAGAAACTCTGAAGAT
The DNA here is from genome assembly GCF_014176215.1 of Rousettus aegyptiacus. Lineage (NCBI taxonomy): Eukaryota > Metazoa > Chordata > Mammalia > Chiroptera > Pteropodidae > Rousettus > Rousettus aegyptiacus. Next base: position 24,050,477 of record NW_023416311.1, on the reverse strand, counting down.
ATTTTCAATTGTTACAAGTTGAGATGTACAAGCACCTACCAGGCTAGGTCAGGGATGCTGCTAAATGCCCTGCAATATACAGGACGGTCTCCCATGGAAAAGAATAATCCATCCCAAAATGTCAATAGTGTTACCACGGTTGAGAAACTCTTCATTGGCAAATTGCATTAATGGAACCAAATCTTCACCTGTTCCTATATCCAGACACCCCAAGCCTTTTAATTTTGCAATGCTCTCCCATTGTGCGTGGGACTTCATCCCCACACCTTGAATCTGGACTTGGCCCTATGTCTTACTTTGTCCCGTAGAATCTGACGGAAATGACAGTGTCTGTGTTTCCTCTTATTCTCTTGTACTTCTGCTGATGCCATGATTAAGACATGCTAGTGGTCTGGCACTAGGAGGATGAGAGAGGTGGAATAGAGCCAGTCCCCAAATAAGCCCAGGCTAAATCCACCAGCCCACAGGCAAATCCATGAGAAATAATTATTGTTTTAAACCCCTAAGTTTAGGAATGATTTGTTATACAGTAACAGCTAACCCACAATGCTGCTTCATGCCTTCATTCTTGCTGTTCCCTCTGCTTAGAACCCACCCTCCCAACACCTCCACCTTGGAAAACTGTTACTAATCTTTCAAAATCAAACTCAGAGATCTTTTCTAGAAACTCTTCTTGGATTCCCAGCAGACATAAGTCTCTCTTTGATACACTTTTACTGTTGTACTGTACTATATTAACTATAATGAATTTCTTATGGGTAGAGGCATTGTCTCAACTCTCTGGCCCCAAGGCAGCACAGTGATTAGAGTGAACACTCAGGAAATATTTATGGAATGCAAAGGGATGGACTGGAAAGCTGAGGGAAGATGATTATCAAGGGCATTTATCAGCTTCAGCACTCACTGAAATGGTGCCTGGAACACAGCCCAATCTCTGTGACAAAAGAACAGACTGTTGGCTCCAGCCTGCAGTCTGGATTTCCCTGCCAATCAAAGCTGCCGTAGAAAGGAACAGCCTCTGCCATTACTGTTCATTACAATGAAACTGTTTAGAGGAGAGCCTTACCTTCAGGAAATTCCAGTGAACCTGTTTTATTGTTACCCTCCAACAGTAATTACTCCTGTGGGATTAAACAGAATATAAGTAATTGTTAAAACATCCTCTGCCATGGACAGAGAAGGCTGAACAAGATGTAATGCTCCCACTTCACTTGGGAGGGAGGGGACTCGCTCATGGAAACTAGGTATGTTATTTGAAGCTTTACAGGGTACGAAAGGGTTACCAAGAGAGGAAAGATGAAGGGGGATGAGGAAGAAAGCATCCAAACATTGAAAACAGACCCGCTTGTGTTGTAATCTCAACCACATCTCTGTCAATTCAAGCCTCTAAACTTTGGGTTGCTCATCTGTAAAACAGATAGGTCTAAAACACCTCTCCCTTAAAGGTTATGATAATAAAAGAGATAATACACAGAAAAATGCCTTTCGAATAAGGGTTCAATAATTTTAGTTCCCTTTTGTCCTATGAAAATTTAGAGTAGAATCATATCAGAACAAATATTAAGGGACCCAGGCCGAAATTAAGGGACCCAGCACAAGAAAACATTAGCTCCAAAAAGATAGTCTTTCATGGAAACTGAGTAGGAAACAGTGGGAATTGGAAAACACTTCCTTTCCACCAGTAGAGAGCCATGTGTCTGGATTCTGTCTGGGAGGCAGTGACTCTCAATTATCTTTCTTTTGCAAGGATAGCTCCATGAACTAATGATCTGAACAGTCATACAGGGTCCTGTGCTCAGAAGGGTTTCATGATTGGGGTAACGCTCTGCTGTCACTGTCTTGAATTTTTTTATAATGTTTGAACAAGGGGCACCAGATTTTTCTTTTGTACTGGGCTTTGTGATTCAGAAGCTGTCCCCACTTTGTTGTTCTTCAGTCCCTACAGATAAGGGACGGGATAGCTTTTTCCCAGGAGCTCTCATGACCTAAAAGATGTGTGTATCTCACAGGGCCAGACTACTGAGAAAATCTAGAGCCATCGCTACCACATTAAAATATCTAGGACAGGACTCTCAGGGGTGGAGGATGAGGGGGGAACACAGATTCCTACAGAACAGGACAGTTAGACAGGGTGTATTAGCTGCAAGTAAGAGAATATGGAACCAAGAGTGACTTAGATGATAAAGAGATATAATTATTTCACCTAACTAGAAACCTGAGATGGAGGTCTATCTAGATGATTCAGCCTCTCTGTAACACTCTTTGCCTTGACTTCATGATCACAATGTGGCCGCAGCCATTCTAAACACAGGTTTTCCTACAACACCCCGAGAAGGAAGAAAAGAAAGTCTCTCTTCCCATATCTCTCTATTTTTATTACAGAAAAACATCTTCTCTAGAAGTCTCTCCAGAAGACTGTTCTTTGGGTCTTATTGTTCAGAACTAGGAGAGATGGCCAGGGCTAGCTGCAAGAAGGACAGCTAGGCAAGTGCGAATCTGCTCTAGGGGAATGGGATGACTATGGCTGCTTTATTGTAATCCGAACAAAGACAGGTCCCTTTATCAAGGAGGAAGGATGAATGGCCAATGGGCAAATGGCCTTGGATTAGTTGTCTTCCCAGTCTCATAACTATTTCCACTTCTGAGAAGCTGAAGGAAGCCTTCCCATCACTTATCAAAACTTACTGTTCATTGCTGCCCAATGTCCCTTTGGGAAGGGTAGTGTGTGGAGAGTAAGAACAGTTTATCATCCCATGAGGACAACTCAAAGTGAGGGTCTTAAGTCACTAGTTTCAGAAACATTTAGAAGCTCTCTCATTTACCACCAGACTCATGTTCTTCAGCAATTTATATATTTATTCTGAGCCTCAGTTTTCTTGTCTGTAAAATGGGAATAATAATGTTTACTACATAAGGTTGTTAAGAGCGCTAAATGAGATAATTCTATAAAACACCCAATAAATGTCAATTCTTCCTTTCCATGGAGTTACAGGTGAAGAAATTGAGCCCCAGAGGAACTAAAAACCTATGTAATGTCACAAAGCCAAAGACTAGCAGAACTGAAGCTGAAACCCAGGTCTTGCTAAGCCTGGCTGGGTCTGCACTTTCTTCCTGCTCATGGGCATCTTTCCACCTAGCATGTTCCAATACTTTCTTTTGAGTGGTGCTGACTTTGAGGCGTTCTCGCATTTCTTGCTAAAGGCACCACCTTAGGAGCTAATCCCTACTGAAGGAAGGTTGTTCTGATAAAGGAAGGTCTTGTGGGAACTAAGGGCTGGTGAAAACAGAAGGAGTAAGGGACAGGCTGAGAGGTCCCACAGGTATATTACCTTACTTTGCAACTTTGTCGTCAAAAACCACTTTCTAAGGAGTCGGGTGTGTGTAACCCAGGGTGTCACTACCTCAAAAATATTTTTATTTTCTTTGAGCCGACAGAACAAAGATAGAAAAGTAATGTGGAATTGTGCTAAGTCATATTAAATTAGCGCGGTGTTCAGATCCTGGCATGGAACTTTAGATAATAACATTTTATTGATTTGTGAACTGTGTTTAGTCAGAATTAAGTCTGTCAGCATAAAGTTAGATTTTGGCAATGTGATTATTTTCAGCAACACAGCATTTGGATATCAATATCAATAACATTTACCATTAGAGGGAAAAAAAATATACACCTACTACCATAACTACTGAGAATTAGGAACCTCCCTATATGAAGCATTAGAAGGTAGGGTCCTACAAGTCTGTGGCCCCCGAAGCATCCATGCCTGGAGAAAATATAGACTTGATGCTGTAGTGTTACCACTGAAATAGTCTCCCACGTGGCCCAGTTCCAGGCTCGCATTTCGCCATGTTCACACAGTGTCTTCTCCCATTGTCTTAGTTCATCAGGCTGCTGTAACAGAACACCATAGACTCTGTGGCTTTTAAACGACAGAAATTTCTCACGATTCTGGAGTCTGGAAAGCCTAACATCAGGGCACTGACTGAATGGATATCTGGTGAGAACCCATTTCCTGGTTCACAGATGGCCATCTTCGCACTGTGTTTTCACATGGCGGAAGGGACAAAGGAGCTCCTTGGTGCCTCTTTTGTAAGGGCGTTAATCTCACTCATGAGAGCCCTACCCTCATGACTTAATCACTTTCCAAAGTCTCCATCTCCTAATGCCATCTCATTGGGGATTAGGTTTCAACATATGAATTTGTGAGGGAGAGGGGGAACCACAAACATTCAGTCTATAGCACCAACCCATCTGCCTCCACCATTATATGAGGAGTAGCAAGAAACCCACAAGCAGTGACTTGAAAAAACTTAAAAGACCAGTCCCTCAAACATGCCTCCGACCTCACATCAAGCCTGGAATTCTGTGTTGATGTTGTATTCACTCATTGCTGGTGCACATATTCTATTTCATCCCCAATGTATTTACTGCAGTTAAGTTCTGGCAATAACCACCTGCAGTTAGCATAGATCCCACAAGTTGAGGGCTTGGTCCTCCATAAGACTGTCCTCACCTCAGATGCCAGCCACACTTCAGAGGTTCCCAGGCCATCTGCACTTTTGAATGACTGGCTACACATTTTAGGGATCAAATGATTCTCTTGGGTTTGATAATTAGTTAGAACGACTCATAGAACTTGGGAAAGCATTATACATAGGATTACGGTTTTATTATAAAGGATACAAATCCATACCAGCCACATGAAGAGACTCCTAGGGGAAGGTCAGGGAGGGTCCCAAATGCAGTTTCCATACCTCTCCCTGTGGAATCAGGGCACGTTCCCCTCCCAGTACATCAATGTGTTCCCTAACCAGGAAGCTCCCTGAGCCTCAAAGTTCAGAGTTTTTATTGGGGTTCCATTATGTAAATATAATTGAGTAAGTCACTGGCCATGTGATTGGACTCAATCTTCAATCCACATGCTACCTAGCAGTCTAGCTGGCTCAGAGTTCCAATCCTCTAATCACATTTTTGGTCTTTCTGGTGGCCTGGCTCCTTATCCAGAAGCTACATAAGAGCCCATGAGTCATCTCATTAACATAAACTTGGGTATGATATGGGTGTTCTTGAATAACAAGACACTCCTATTACTTGGAAAATTCCAAAGGTTTCAGAAGCTCTGTCCAAGAATCTGGAACCAAGACCAGACAGATCTTTTATTAATCAACACACATATGCTGCTTTTGCCAGAGTAAATATAGCTAGGCAGGTAAGCCATATGGCCCCTGAGTCTGTCCTTTTTCCTTTTAAGGGAAGATATTGAAAGAACTAGTTACCTTTGCTTTTCGTTTTTGTTTTATCTTTTTCTTTTTCTGAACCAGTATTTCTTAGAATATCTTAATCTAAATTCTACATCATTGAAATGTTGCCTGCCCAAAATACCAAATGAGGACCCCTCCTCACCCCTAGCTCCAACCTCCTGACCACAAACATCAAACATCATTCAAACATCAACCACTATTGTTTGAATGATATTATAAACCCATAGATATTTTAAATGAAATATTCATTTTGTAATCTCCACAGTAGCACCTATTAAACTGCCAAGAACTTACCTCCTACTCAATAAATACTTGTTCAGTTTAATTAGCTGGTTAATCTCAATATTAGCTACAACGTATCCAATTTAGAAAACCACAAACATTTAATGAGCACAAACTGTAAGCCTAGTTCTTGAGAAATAACAATGAACAAAGCATAGTCCCTGGTCCCAAGAAGCTGACTATGGAGTAGGGAAGACAAAAACTAAAATAATAATTTTATTATAAAATTTAAACTCTATAATAAAAATAATACTGAAGTACTATAAGAACCTTAGTAATGATAATATTTGAGTCACAGTGTGTGTACTGTGGGATTGGAAGGTAAGAATGCAAAGGATGGAATTCACAGAAGACAAGATGTTTGAGCCATCCTTAAATGGAGGAGCAAGACACCAGCGGAAGAGCATAAGTAAGTTTTAGGTAAAGTAAAAGTTTGAGAAAGAAAGGAAGGGGCGACAAAGGGCACACACAGAGGAATTATAGGGTAATAGGATTATTCTGTATGGAACTGGGGCGGTACATTGCTATGCATTTGTTAAAACTCTAAAGGTTTGCATGCAGATTTTTTTAATCAACCAGGAGATGGGGAGAGGAGTGTAGCAGGATGAAACACACTGAGACAAAAGAACCTAAATGTGTTTTACAAATGTGTAAAGGGGGTTGGAGAAAGAAACACAGACCTCAGTAACTTTGAAAAATGTAAGGCTAAAGATAAATGGAAATATAAAATACACAGTAGTCTAATTGGTAGACTGGCTTCTCACAGGGTTACAGGTTAAGAATTCTGAAACTGTTTGACATGTATATTAAGATTGAACTAATAAATAAATAGATGGTAAGTGGTAGAAGCCAGGTATATCACTATTGGGGGGGGTGGTGGCAAGAAATGACAGATGAAAGGAGGGAAAGGCTAGACTGTACCACAGAGCTCTAGATTCAAGTCAGAAGCATTAGCATGAACTCATGATTGTAGACACAGATAGATGCAGAAATAATTACAGGTATGTGTGTAGTCATGAGTTAGTATACACATGTAATATGTTCTAGCTCTGCCAGCTGGGGGGGACTAGAAGAATGACATCTCAATAGCAATGAGCACACCAGTGCCCAGAACTTGTTTCTAACATCATTTTTTGATAAAAGAAATCAAAGCTCCTTGGAGACATAGATGATTCTAGGGCTGGATCAGGGAAGATACAAGACAAGCCCAGAACATCTTATAGTGCCAAAAAATGAGAAACTACACCCCCTCTCCCCAAAAAAGAAAAGAAAAATAGCAGCATGTCAAAAGAATACAGAAGTCAAACTGTAATAATTTGAACAGCAAAATAGTGTAGTATTGGATGAAAACCCAAAGTATACATTCTTGAGTCCGTACTGATATAAACAAAAATGGCTGAATAAATAAATAATTGTGGGCTTAAACACAAGTTATATAGATACTCTTCCTTCCAGAAGATGGAGCCTAATCTCCTATGTACACACACACACACACACACACACACACACACACACACACACACCTTGTGTGTGGACTACACTCACATCTAAATAAGAGTATACAAAAGGTAAAATATAAAAGTAAATTTACAGTGAAGAAATCTGGCAAACAGTTCCTTAACCAAATAATCTAGGTTAACATCAGTGATAAGTCATGTCAACAGTATATGCCTTCGGTGCAATGTAATGAAAACGGCACTTCGCCTCTGTAGTCTTCCTTCCCAAATCCCATAACCTAACCATGCAAAAATCATCAGACAAACCCAAACTGAGAGCAGTATTTCTCGAAACTGTCAAGGTTATCAAAAATAATAAAAGACTTGAAAAACTGTCACAGACCAGAAGAGACCAAGAGATGACAACTAATATTATGTGGTATCTTGGATGAAATCCTGGGGGAAAAAGAGGACATCTGTGGAAAAAACTGCTGAAATCCATACTAAGACTGAAGTTTAGTATGACTAGATACTAGGGAAATGCAAATCAATACTACCCGATACCTGTTAGAAAGGCTATTATCAAAAAGACAAGAAATAATAAGTGCTGGAGAGGATGTAGAAGAAAGGGAGCCCTCATGCACTGTTCCTGGGAATGTAAATTAAGGTAGCCACTATGGGAAACAGTATGAAATTCTATGAAAAAATTAATACTAGAATTCTCTAAAGGCCCAATGATTCCACTTCTGGGTATTTACCTAAAAAATACGAAAACACTTATTTATAAATATATATGTACCCCTATGTTCATTGCAGCATTATTTACAAGACCAAGACATAGAAACAACCTAAGTGTCCATTGACAGATGACTGGATGAAAAAGATATGATACATATGTACAATGGAATACTACTCGGCCATAAAAAGATGAAATATTACTATTTGTGACAACATAGATTAATCTTGAGAGTATTATGCTAAGTGAAATAAGACAGAAAGGGACAGAAACTATATGATTTTACCCATATGTAGAATATAAAACAAAAAGTAACAAACAAATTAACAAAACAAACAAAAACAAACTCATAGATACAGACAATAAAATGGTGGCTACCAGAGGAAAAAGGAGAGTAAGGGGAGAAGTGAGTAAAGGGGGTCAAATATATGGTAACAGAAGGGGGGAAAAAACTGAAGTTTAGTTAATAGTAATATGCCGATTTTGGTTTCTTGGTTGTGACAAATGTTCCATGGTAATATTAGATGTTAACTACAGTGGAAACTGGGTGGAAAGTATATGAAAATTATCTGAACTGCCTTCGTAACTTTTCTGTAAATCTAAAACTATTCTAAAACAAAAATATTTTTTTCAAAGAATAGAACAAGTTGGAGAAAGAGTAATAAATCTGGCGTGGTTAGAGTATCAGGTAGTAAAGACAGTGAGGGGAGATGAGTCTTGAAAGTTTTGGGGGTCAAATTCTAGAAGTTTTGTAAGCTGCATCAGTTAGGAACACTAGGCCAACAGTGGCTCGAACAAGTTAGCTAGGGTTTTATTAGTCTCATAATAAAAGTAATATAGGCATAGGCTATGCTAAGCAGGTAGAAAAGCTCATGATTTGGTACATGTTTTTGTCTTTCATTTGTCCTTCATTACTGGCACTTGGTTTTTGTCTTTGATTTTCATAATTGTAAAATGTCACATTTCATCAACATTCCTGCAGTAAAAAGTAAGACTGAGTAGCAAAGAGTTAAAAGAGTGGGACAGTTGAATCTGTCCCCTTTGAAGAGCTTTCCCGCAAGCCCCACCCCATAAACTTCCACCTCTTCTCATTGGTCAGATTTAGATTACATGGATATTCCTAGCTAGGAGAGTCTGGAAAGGTTAATATTCCTTTATTATTATTATTACTATTATTACTACTTATGCCTACAGTACCTGGTCTTCCTAGGAGATCTCCCATCCAAGTACTAACCAGGCTCAACCCTGCTTAGCTTCCAAGATCACACATTGGACTTGTTCAGGGTGTCATGGCCAAAGATCATGGACTATGGCTCCAATGGGGCACAAACCCAGGACTTTCTGTGTGTAAAGCAGACATGCCAACCACTACACTATGGAACCACATCCAAAGTTAATACTTCTAAATGCACCCAATGCCTCCCCAAACAAAATTAGTATCCTATTTGTAAAGAATAAGAGATGAATGTGGAGAAATTAACTAGTACTCTAGTTACAGCGGCTGAAAGAATTGACTTTTATTTGGCTCTATGGGTAGTATGAGTTTCATACATTTTTAAGCAAAGAAGTAACATGATCATATGCATATATTAGAAAGATCATTCTGACCATTCTAGTTATAAAGTAGAAGAGTACTTCTTAATCCTTTTTGGATCAAAAATTCTCTGAGAATCTCATGATAACTATAGATTCTCTCCCAGACAGGGAAGGTGGAAGGTATACATACATCAAATTTTCTAAGCAATTACGGAGTGGGATTTCAACTTTTTGAAGCTCATAGAGACCAGGAAAGAACTCCTGGCAAAGAGGGGAAACCAAAGGATGGAGACTGAAGGTAGAAGGACTGATCGGGAAGCTCGGAAGTTGTCTGAGGAGAGGAATAGGTGTCAGGGGCCAAACTAAGCAGGTAGTCATAGAAATAGGGAGAATGAATTAGAGAAACAATCTGAGCTAGAAACAGCAGCACTTGGTGTTTAATTAAATTACTGATTAGACTGGTTCGGAAGAATCAGGGCAGTCAAAGGTTACTGAGCATTTTTATCTTAAATAACTGAAAAAATATGCTAGTAACCGGCCAGGGCCTGGGGGAGAAGGTTAAGGGGACAGATCATGAATGCGGTTAGAGTGTATAGTACCTGTCACAGACCAGATTTAAATATACAGCAAGCAATTAAATGAACTCCAGACAGGACCTCAGGAGAGAGGTGGGGCTGTGCGGGAAGCAGCCGCAGTCAACACAAGCCAAATGCTCACCAACGTAGTCGTGTTTTAAATGTCTTGAATTGGTCAGGTCTTCCCAATTCTATATTCCATTCAAAACTATTTCAAACATGATGATAGATTTCTCCAATGCAAAGCTCTTTTTAAAAAATGATTATGTGACATATAAGAAATAGGTTTTCCTTCCATCTCTAATTTCAGCCCTGAAATTAGAACTTGCTCTCTCCAAGAAACAATGAACTTTACATGTCCAAAGTTAAATTGACAGCATGGGCTATAAGTGTAATGATCTTATAATTTCTCTTAAATGATGGTTGCACAAAGCTATGTAGCATAAGTTAGTATACACATGAAGACTAACTAGAAATCATTTGAGGAGGCAGTAAAAAATGATGTGGTTAAGAAGATAAACATTGACAAACGATAGACAAAACTAGGTAGGGATCTCAGTTTTAATACTAACTGGCAGTGCTGATCTTAGGCAATTTACCAAACCTCTCACAGCCTCCACGTCCTCATCTCTAAAATGAGATTTTAAAAAATATTGTAAAATTATGAGAATTAACTGAGAGATAATGCTTGGCACATAGTAAGTCCTTTAATAAATGTTAACTCGTAATAGTAGCAGTAGAGTAATAGTAGTAGTGTTTGCCTACTTAGCTTTGAATGTATAATAATTCCATAAGTTTCTTGAATTATTGTAGAAGTATTTTTAGTTATATAGCTGCTCATCAACTTGCCAAGATTGTATATTTTACAGTCAATGAGTAATAAAACATTAAATCCATTCATTTTGTCACCAGTTTACAACTTTAGGAAAAAGGAGGCTGGTTTAAAAGACAGACAGTTATTTCTTTTTATTTATTGTTTTTTCAGACGGCTGGCATTTTAAAACCCTCATTTTAAGAGGAAAAGTCAGTCTCGCAGCTGTGAGTTTTCCCATCTTTGTAGAAAAACATGGCTTTCAAACATCTCAAAAGATTCCAAAAGGAAGCTAAGGTGATACACATTGTGATGTCACAGATTTTCTTCAAAAACCTGATGAACGTGCCAGGTCAAACAGAAAAGAATGCTGTAGACAAGATTACAAGGTTTGTAAAACATCAGCAATAACAAACCCCACCTATTTAAAAGATGACATTTGATGGAAGCACAATGGAATTAGTTCTCTTTGTAACAAGAGTTTAAGGGCAGTTACCTTGCAACAAAAGAAAGAAAATGTAATTAATTAATGCCATTGGTTGTTGTCCATAATGAAGGAGACACAATGTGCAGCCATTCACCTCATTTGCATTCCTTTCAGAAGACATTTCTCATGCAAATACACCCATTTTATTTTAGGTTATTAGTTAAATGATGGATTGAAGCTAGGAACCTTGAACATAGGAAAGAATATTTTCTTCTAGTCCCTTTCACACACACCCAGCTTGGTATCTTAGCTGCTGGACAGCTAGAATTGTTGACCATTTTGATCCTCAGATAAGTAATTAGAAGAGAAATTAATTATAAAACTTGAATGCTAACAAATACTCTTAAATATTATAATTGGTTTCAGAGACCGAAGACAAAATAGAATCAGGACTAATAGCCACTTAATAGCTGCAAAGTTGTTGGCCATGAGTCTCAGGTCCATTGTCTGAAAAGTGGGAATGTAATGGTAAGGCTTACCCCATAAATGTGTGCTGAGGATTGAGAGAACATCTATTATGCTCTTAGCACAAGACCTGAAAAGATAAAAACATCAATAAATAGTCATCTCTGTAATATTACTCTGCTTTGTTAATACTCCCTTTAGCAAATACTCCTCAGTGACTGCTATAGGGCAGGTAAAATGTCTCCTCTACCTTGTAGGATCTCTGGCTGGGCTTAAATTAAAGTGACTTAAAAAAAAAAAGATTAACAGGAGACCAGCATACGAATTTTATTTAGTGATTTTTTTTTTTTTACATATACATGGAACACTTTATAAGATAAATAAAGACACAAAGAATCATTTAGGGTTGGAAGTTTCAATACTAGTTTAGATAAAGAGTAGTAAATTGTGAAAATGTAGCAAGACAAAGCGGTTTGGGCTAAAACAGTTAATAGTGGAAAAGTTACCAGGGATGGATGTAGAATTATTAACAAGGTCTGTTTGCACAAATTTGTCTCAGCCTCAATTTTCCATCTCTGGCGATAAGAATATTTTTTTTCTTTTCCTTCTGATATAGAGAGAACAACTTTCACAGGGGAGTTTTATCTCCTGCTTTCAAGAAGAAAAGGGAAGGTCAGAGGGACTTTCCTGAATCTGCTGTTCTTTAAGTGCCTATAACTTAAAACAATCAATATGCCAAAGTGGCATATTTTGGGGTAGTATGTTCTGACATCCTACACTGCCTTCACATGCTTGGGGCACAACACAGTCAAAGGCAATAAAATAAGAACAGCCTTGTGAGGTAGGAAGTCTTATCTTACTGATAAGGAAACTCTGGGGAGCTTGACTTGCCCAAAGGCACACAAAACTAGAATTCGAACCCAACTTCCTTTGACTTTAGAGCAATTTTTCACACTATTCTATGACTGCCTCTCTCAGAAGGGGCATGAAGGTCATCAGAAGATACCCACTCACTGCCCACAAAAATTCCAGGACAGCGAAAGAGTAGATTTTGGAAAGGAATATTCAGAACCCTCTCTATGAACCTCTTCACCACAAAGGCAGCTGATATGATCTGCATTGGATCAAAGACCACCAATCCCAAACATCAAATGACCTTCATCCCCAAAGATGCACGGACAGCAACGGTTCTGAAGCTGCCAAGGCTTGGGCAGTATAAGGAGGCCAAGGAAGAAAGAGGAGGTCTCTCTGGGACTCGGCCCACTCCTAGCCTAAAGATGAAGAAAAGGATAGCATTTCACTTTGAAATAATCATTGTAATATATGAATTTCATTAAGGATTTTTCTCAAACTGTAATTTAATCTGGTTACAAAAGTAATACATATTCATTATGATAAATAGACTTGGAAAACATACAAAAAGAAAATAAGTCACTTATAGTAACACTACCACATTTAACAGTCTGATGCATTAATTTGTTTTGTTTTATGTAAATACATATATTTTAATAGCAAAAAACCGACATCATCCTGTTCTTGCTATATTTTAACCTACTTTTCAGGTATATTTTATTCACCTTTTCCCAAAGCCTGAGTGTCCCCCTTCAGGTTCCATGATGGCTCACTCAATGGCTGTTGGCGTGGTATTATTCCCCTTTGTGCAGGTGCTAAAACTTTGATTCAGTCTCCAATTCTTAGATGTCAAGGTGGTTTCTAGGTTTTTACTACTACATACGATGCTTTTTGTACAAACATATTTAGCCCAATCATTATTATCTCTATAAGATGAATTCCTAGATGTAACTGTTAGGCCAAATTTCATACTTATTTTTAAGGCCTTTATGCATATTGCCAAAATGACCTGAACGAAGAATGCACTGACATATCCCCACAAGGTGCAAAAAGATGCTCAATTTTTGAATGCAAACACCTCTGTTAATGCAGTTTAACTATCAAAATGCAACTAGGTTAAAGCAAGAATAAGTTTATCCTGTCCTCTCTATGGGCTTGCTACCTTTCAGGAACTCTCTTACTCCGTATACCAACTGGATGCTTCCCAGGTAATCCGTTGGCCAAATTTTATCTAATTTTGTAAATTTCATCATTTTAAAGATAGGATTACTTTCTGGGTTGCTGACCTGAGGAAACATTCCTTTCAAGGTGAAAGATTTGTTAACATATACAAGGATAGTACACACCTGGGTAAATCACCCATCGACTCAGATAATCTGCTTTTCCGGAAAACTGCTTAACACTATATCAAAGTTCACTCCTAAAATATCAACAGGATTGACTTGTTTGGGCTCCTTTAGTCATAAGAAAGTCTCATTGATCCTGAAAACCCCAAAAGCCCGGGATTATAATGAGGAAAGATTGGAAGCTACCAATTAAGTAAGTAGCTATTGGAGTTCAGGATCAACTCAGTTCTAGTCTATTGGAGAAAAGCTAATTTATGGCAGAAAACCATGATTAATTTTAGAATAAACAATATTATGACTCAGGTGAGTGCTAAGTTCCTGGAGAGGGAAAGCACACTTAGTAGAACTTGACTTATTCAGACATGTAAGTTTTTTCCTGAGCTCAGTAAAGTTAAGAGTGGCAAAAAAGCCAGAAACAGCTTTGCAATTGGAATATGCAATTTAAAATAAGTAAAGATTACTCCCAGGTAGTTTATTGCTTTAACTACATCGAGGTACGTTCCTATTGCAGACAACATAATGACTCTCATTTCATTTTTGGTTTGTGCCAAATATCTTCAGTTAGTTTTGCTTTATTGGCTTCATGCAATTTATTGCAGCACTAGAATGCAATTGTAATGCAACTAGTATTTTAGTTTTATCTTCCACTGGTAATTTTTCTTCTTTATGGTGACTATACTGTCGGCATTAATACAAGCCATGGAAATTATGCAGTGTGGAACCTTGTTTTCGGCAGCTCTGTTTCTCATGAGGAGCAGAACCGTAAGAGCCAACTCCCATAACATGGTGATGGCCAAGTATGTGCCAGGGGAGAAACAACAACATAAATAATGACATTTACAACTCAATAAAGTGATTTATTTGACTGTGAATTACTAGAAAGCCTAATTTTCCCATGATTCAAAAAGAGCCGAACTGTCCTTTAAGATCTTCTGTTTCTTAGTGTTCTTCAAATAAATTTCTGAAATGCAAACAAAAGTGTCAGAGGTGGTAGCATTTGGGGAAGACTAGAAGCTTTCAGATATTTTTCAAAACTATATTTATTTAGCCTGGTTTGTATATATTTATTTGACCAACTTCACAATACCACTGTAATCTGCTAAGGAATTATGTAACTAAAAGTTGGCTAAATAATGTGCTAGATAGGATTTTACCTATAGTTAGACCGGATCGACAATATACATCATTACCTTAAGGCAGTTTTCTGTGTAAGGAAGAAGGGCTGGATCTTCTAGTCCTGAGAGCTCCCTATTCTGGGCACCATCATAGAGCTATGCAAGAACCAAATTAAGTCAGATTAGTCATTTGGGTCTGTTTGAAACATATTTCTCAACCATGTCCTTGTATCCTGCTTAAATTATGCTATGAATAATTTATCCTGTAGGCTAAGGTATATATCTTTAAGAGCCTCCTGTTAGAATCCAGCATTCCAGGGAGAGGTAGACTAGCAATTATCATTCATTACTTCTTTAAAAAAATGAGATAATCAAATTGATATAAAAACTCAGTAGAGCCACAGTGGAATAGTATATGGAATGGTTATATT
Organism: Rousettus aegyptiacus; assembly: GCF_014176215.1. Taxonomy (NCBI): domain Eukaryota; kingdom Metazoa; phylum Chordata; class Mammalia; order Chiroptera; family Pteropodidae; genus Rousettus; species Rousettus aegyptiacus. Next base: position 24,035,203 of record NW_023416311.1, on the reverse strand, counting down.
TCGATGGAGGACGGGAACATCTAAAACGTGAGTTCTGCACACAAAATTCTCAGGTAGCACAGTGCAATGGAGGTCCAGAGACAGCAAGAAAACAGCCGAGAATAGTGTGCACCAGTTAACAGAAATTCCAGAAAATCACGGGAGGATACAGAAAGGAAAAATAAAAGGGCTTCAGAAAAAAAAAACTAAGTGTAATTTAAAAATAATGATAACAAGCAATAGCACGTATGTGGAAAAATTAACATCTTCATGCATTGCTGGTGGGCATATAGAGGTACAGCCATTGTGGAAAACAGTTTGGCAGTTCCTCAAAAGGACCCAGCAATTTCATTCCTAAATATATACCCAAGAGAAGTGAAAACATATGTCCACACAAAAGCTTCTACATGAATGTTCATAGCAGTTGGAGGGGAGCAGAATTTGCCATCCCAAAATATGTCTCTTTGGCATAAGGGTTATTTTAGGCAGATTATTTTTAAGAAATCCAAGACATAGGGAAAGCTCTAAAACTGAATAGAAGTTACCCTTTTTAAAGAGATATTTACATATATAAGGGTAACCTCCATTTGCAAGGGTGTTTCCCTCACCATACCGGGAGAGAGGGAGATGACCTTCCTTATCTTTAGAAAGTCTTATCAGTCCAGAAGGCAAGGACTTAGAGATCTGTGTGTAAAGACCTTAGCCTTGTGTATTAGGCTTTTCCTGATAACCTCCCATAACTGATTCCACACACCCAACATTTTCTTCAGCTGAAGATAATATTTAAGGTGAAGGCTTCAGCAATTTCAGAGAGTTATTCCATTTTCCTGGGCCTCTCCCATGTATACATGTTAGTAAACTTTTGTGTATTGTTCTCCTGTTTATCTGTCTTATGCCAGTTTAATTTATTAGGCCAAAGAACATAGAAAAGCGAGAGAAGTTTTTCCTCCCCAACACAGCAGCATTCATAATAGCTGAAAGTGGAAACAACCCAAATGTTCATCAACTAATGAATGGTTTTATATAACAGCGTATATATCAAAGTGATATATCCATATAATGGAATGGTACTTAGCAATAAAAAGGAATAAAGTACTAATATATGCTACGTCATGGGTGAACTTCTAAAACATTATTCTAAGTAAAAGAAGCCAGGCACAAAAGACCATATATTGTATGATTACATTTATATGAGATATCCAGAATAAGCAAACCTATAAATATATAAAGTAGATTAGTAGTTGCCTAGGGCTAGGGGCTGGGGGAGGTAAGGGATGACTACTAATGGGCATGTGGTTCTTTGCGGGGGATGAAATGTTCTAAAATTACATTATGGTGATGGTTGCACAACCCTGTGAATGTATTAGAGAGCACTGAATTGTATACTTTAAATGAAGTTGTTTAAAAAATTAATTGTACCTTGAGTTGACCCAGGCTTCTATTCAGTCCTATGACCTATATTTCTAATTAACTTCTCAAGAACATAGAAATAGATTACCTAAAAAATTAAAATGTAAAGAATGTGCACCCCAAACTAAATAGAATTGGATTAGAATCTGAGCTCCACTACTTCTTGGACCCTGAGGTAGGCAGTTTGCCTACACTGTGACCCTGTGCTGTTGCCCTGACCACGCATCAAGTACCAGCCCTCAACCTCTTTCCTTTCCTAACTTGTTTTGAGCAAATACCTATATCTTTAAAGTAAATTCTAGGTTTTAAGTTTTCATAAATAACACTCTGCAATCCAAAGGCTTTTTTTTTTTAAGTTACTCATTAGAAACAGACTAAACATATCCCTAATTATCATCCAACAATATGAGCTACCAGAAAAATGGTGACCTGGCCTCTTAATCTGAACATGAGGGAAGAAAAACATAAACTTGACAAAATTAAGGAATTGAAATTACAATTGAAACACATTGGAAGCTGCATAGAAGTTCTTCAAGTGCAAAGCCTCACATAAATAATTTCATTTGCCAAAAATTAACTTTTAGTGGAATTTGGAGTTGGCTTTAATAGATTTGGTAGCACAGCTGCTCATAACACGACTTCTGTAAGGAACTATAGAAAAACAAATAACTACTGACAACTGAGAAAGTTAATCTTTTGGTGCTAACATCCCAAAGATGACCTCTCTATATTTCATAGACTCCAGAATTCTCTATAGCTGGGTATAAGAAACTCTTCCACACCATCACATTTCATTATCTTTAAGACAAAGTATGGATGTATACCCCAATCCTTACTAAAAATTCTAAATAAAATTACTGTAGATTCCTCAGACTGAACAATTTACCCCTCTTCAAAAGAGCTTTCAAAGATTACAGACTCATTAACTTGATGGATGTATTTTCAGAATTATATATTGTCTTTTTTCTGAGCAAACCTTTCTGCCAAGCATCTTGCATGAAGAGCAAAAGGTTTTGGGTATAGCTTATACATAAGTACAAATCTATTCTTATTAAGTATGATAAATCTTCTTGAGGAGTTAGTTATGAACAACAGAGACTTCGTGACACATTTATTAGTCTATCATCAGCCTTTGGTTCTATGGACAGGAATTGTCTTTGCACTAAACTTTATGATCTTGGCAAAAAAAAAAAATATCCAACATGATTAACATGGCCTAAAACATGTATCATAATACTATTGCCAGAATCAGAATGGCTAGAAATGAACTTAGGCCAAACAAAATTCCATTTTTAGATAGAATAAAACAGGGCTTTCTGAGTTCTACTTCCTTTCAACTTGTATGTATGAGGCAACTTGATTCCTGTTTTAGATGCATGGGATGCCTGCCCACCCACCATAGTTAAAAGGAAGACGGAAAATGGAAGATGGACTACCTGGGTAAAGATTTACAACAAAAAGAGTTTTAAAACCCAGCTCAAATTGTTGGTTAATCACCATCAAAAAGAGAAGTTCAAATTTAACTATACCAAAATGAAATGATTGATTTGTCAGTTTTCAAATGGGCAATACTACAGAGCTTCATCCATCAAGTTATCAAGTTAGCATATTCAAGGGTATAATTTTCAGCTAATGCATTCTAGTGGGCCTATCAGGGAACTATGTTTCTGAAGAGGCTTCAGCAGAGACTTCCTGCAGGTTACATCATGTCCAGGAAGCCAACTATAACAATGACCTAATTTTCCTCACCAACATGCCCCCTTCCTGATTCTATGATGAGAACTTCTCCAGGCACTCCAAGTATATTCCTAACCTCATTTCGAGGAAAATATTCTCTGTCTACAGGGTCCCTTATGGTTTACCACCATGCAAACTTGAGATAACTCCTGATTTAAGACAAAAATATAGGCTTTTAAACTTCATTCTTGAATAAAAAGGAATCTTCATAAACTGGGATCTAAATACTTATCTATTGTTTCCTTGGATAAGGATACAATAGATTAATCCATGCAAGCTCTCACAATGAAGCTGACTAATCAGAGAGCCTTCCTATTTCTTTGTTTGTTTTTTGTTTATTTGTTTGTTTGAGGATTTTTCTGTTTGTTACTTTATGGATAGAGAATAGCTCATAGAATCACTATGGGATGGAGAATCAGGTTCGAGGTTCAGCTTCCAGGAACAATGCCTGAAATGATACCACAGAACCGAGTAGATGAGGAAACCATTGACACCAGCCTTGAACTCTGGACACCTTGACCAGCCTCCCTGTCTCTCTACCACTAGGAGCACCCCTTTGCCACCACTGCTGCTGCCTCCTGTGTTGAGAAAGCTCCACATCCCTGCCTTCTTATAACTTTAGGACCAAAGTTAGAGTGTGACATGAATATAACCAATCAGCAGAGCTTATGTCTAATGCATGAGCCTTAGCTTCAAGGCACACTAAGAAAACAAGGATAGGGTATTTTTAGGGTCTCTGCAGGGTAGTTTTTGCCCCAAAACAATTCTCAAAAATTGAGGAGTTCTCTAAGCAAAGAAAGGGAGTCACTCACTGCCCGGCTGTGATACATGACAACTGTCTATTACAACTAACTATCATTTGGTATCCTACTACTAAAAACATCATTATAATAACTAGGGCTTTTTCTAATGCCTTTAGCACCTGGTATTCCTTGTTGGTCTCCCATCCAAGTATTAACCAGGCCCAACCCTGCTTAGCTTCCAAGATCAGACAAGATCATTTCAAGATCAGATGAAATCAGGCATGTTCAGAGCAGCATGGCTATAGATAATAACTAGCATTTAAAAAATAATTTATGCCAAGAGCAAGCTAGATGTTTTTTTCAGGTAAATAATGTCAATGGTTCCAAAACCTAATTATTCATCAGAATGGTTAGGGGACCTTTGTTTAGGTCATATGGAAATTCTGATTCAATAGGTTGGAGTCAGGGACTTGAAATCTGTACTTTTAACAAATTTCCCAGATAATTCAAATATAATCAGTCTTTAATCCTTCAGAAACTACCTATTAAAATCCTAGCCCACAGAAAGGAAACAGTCGCCAACATTAGTTCTGCTCCTAAAGTCTCAGAAGTGGCCACATAAAGAATCCATTCTTCCATTCTATAAATTTACTATGAAAGACATCAAAGCCGAAGAAATTAATAGGTAATTTAAGTGTGCCTTATCCGCATGTTGAAATATGCAAAATTTTTAAATGGTCATTATGAAAAGGTTTTAATGGCATGAAAAATACCTATTATACAATATTGAGAGAAAAAAAGCATCGTACTTAATCTTATGTTTTGTATGTGTGTATAATGTGCTCTCAATCATGTAATATAAATGTACACATAAATGACAAAAGTAAGATTGAGAATGTGCATTCACACCTTCTCTTCTCCACCCGCTACTGGAAGATAAACTGGGAAAACTAGATGGAGGATTTAAGCAAAAAAGATAGTCTGTCAACATAATAAAGAGCTGGAGGAAAGGAGAAGGAAGTAAAGAGAAAAGATTCCACTTACAGAAGAGAGGAAGTGTCTTTTGAGACGTGGCTGTGACTTATCAAAGTGGTCCAATCAAGACTTTTTCAGGTAATTCTGGCACAGATTATCTCTTCTCTACTAGCTATAGAAGAGAAAGCCCATAGATCAGGGAGAGGGTTTCTTAATCTTAGCACTACTGACATTTTGGACTGCATAATTCTTTGTTGTGGGGAGCTGTCCTGTGTATTCCTAGCTTCTACCTACTAAATGCCAGTAATATCTGGCCCCTTCTTCCCAGTTGTAACAACTAAAAACGTCTTCTGACATTGCCAAATGTCCCCTAGGGGGGCAAAATTGCCCCCATTTGAGAACTACTGCCTCGACAGTAGTAATGTAAAGATGGGGCAAGAAAACTAAATGTCGAATCAAGCTATGTTCAGAGACTGCAATGTGCTGATCAGCCCTATGGCCAAACCACTCCAAACCATGAGGACACCTGCAGAACTAAGGAAGAGTCCTGCTGGGATTACTAACAAACCATTTGCCCATACTGTGAAGGGGAAACAGGAAAATAGCCTTTAAGTCATGCACTACATAAAATAAACACAATCATTCATTCCCTGCAGCTAAAACCATGGGGATCCAAGGCTAGCACACCTTTTCTTTTCACTTTGCACTCTACATACCTTTTATTTTCACACTGTATACCCATACCATCAAAGGAAAATGGGTAAACAAAATCAAAGTCTTTAAACCGTAATTTATAGAAACTAAGAATAATATATAAACTGAATTCTCCAAACACTCAGGGCCTTTTTTTTTTTTTTTTTTGCTTTGCTTTCTCTGACTAGGTCTTTTCTCAGTCTTTCATTCTCTGCCTTTCTCTCTTTCTCTCTATCCCTCTGAGTCTTTCTCAGGCTCTCTCACAATTTGTCCCTGAGAGGAGATAATGCTCTGTCTATGAAGTGTCACCCCTTGTCTAGTAAACTTTCCTTTTAACTCTGACTCTGGTATACACTTGAGTTCTTTCCTGTACTCAGCAAAGAACTCTCTCTCTCTCTCTCTCTCTCTCTCTCTCTCTCTCTCTCTCTCCCTCCCTCCCTCCAAGGACTTGAATCTCCACTTGGCGGTGGGGGGGGGGGGGGTCAGAAGAGGTGGGGTGGCAGAGTCACCCTCTCCTGCATCAGTAGTAGCTGGGCAATTTGACTAGCAAACCCTCAAGAGAACAGGGCCAACTCTCAGCCTGCAGAAGGGCATAATAGTGTGGGTCACATTGTTTGTGTCCAGGAAAAAGACTCTCATAAAACCAGGCTTAATCTGAGCCTCTATATGACTTTATAAATCCTCACTTTTGTTTTTTAATTAAGCTAGTATAGGTTGATTATTTTGTTGTTTGCATCAGAAATCACCCTCTCTAATGCCCTTAAAGTTTTTGAAGAGAATCGAGGTTGGCAGATAAATTAGATAAAAGAATTGAAATTCCTAAAAACATCTTCAGCTGGTTAGAAGAATGGGTCATTTACCTAGAGTTTCAGATGGTAAAAGGGTCACTTGAGAGAAATCAAAATCCCAAGCTGGCACTATTTTCGGGAGTGGAGTCCAAGTTCATAACCACATACAGGTTGCAGGAAGCACATACTGAGAATTCAATACATACACTCACTTGAAACTCCTGAACTATATGGTTGGGACACTTCTGAAACCCAAGGTCTTGGGTCACACAAAGAAAATTCATTCCTACTCCATTAAAAATTACTTAACAGGGTGAGATCTTATGTTGATGGATATAGGATTCCAAAGTAAGCTGTGAAGCAGACTTCCACGCAGAAATTTCAAAGGGAAGTAGCAAAGAGCAAGTCAGACAATTCTTAAACCCTTCATCTACATCAAGGAGGTATTGGTGAATGATTTCTTTGGAGATAGTTATTGACATGCCAAGACCTACTTTACACAATGGGGAGAGAGAGACAGAGCAAGGTAAAGGCAGACATAATGGACTAGAGTCTGATTCTCATCATGGACTAGAGTCTGATTCTAATTTAATATTCAAGAAACAATGTGGTATCCTGTGAACAGACACTCTGGGAATGCTCTCACTATGTGGTTCCTGCCCTTCAGAATGTGTTGAGGCAAAAGATGCATACGTGTTTCCCATGGACTGAATGTGAGCCACGTGGAGAAAAGAGTTGATATAGAGTTCACCAAGAGGTATGAACAGGTCTTAGCGGGGAGAAAGCAAAGGTACCAAGTCAACTTAAACATTTGCCAGGCCCAGATATCATAGAACCAACTAACGACAGTACTAATCAGTTAAGAATGTTTCCCTCCTCTCATCTTTTCTCCAGCCCCGTGGGGATCAGAAATCATTCTCATTGACTGACAGAAAAGAACTGGGGAAAGAAGGAACCCAACCATGGCCCTTTTTCCAGGAAAGCCTACTGAGAAGAAGAGCAAGTTCTTGGCCTTTTAAAGAAAATTGAAGTGCTGATTATTACATGGGACTGGACATATAAGACTGTGCTTTCAGTGTAAAGTGACTGTAGAACTCTTTATTTCTTAAATAAAAATGGCATTGGGCTTGCACAAGTTTATATCCAATGACAAGAAAAAACTAGTCCAACCGAGAAAATTTTAAAAGGTGGTAGAAATAAAAGTAAAATTGCTTTCTGACAATATACTTGCCCAAAGTACCAGTTATTTTTACAATTCATATGAGGGAACTAAACTCATGAGAGAAGAGACAACAAAGGCAACAAATTTCAGAAGTTTACACCTCTAATAAAAATCAGTCTTTTAAAAAATTCTTTAAAAAACTATATCTTAATTTTTAAATATAAAGTAATAGAATGTATTAGACAAGTCGACATTATTTTAAAAGAACAAGAACACTTAAAAAAACTAGAAGTTTGAAGACAAAAGATATAGTTCATGAAATAAAAATAATCAAAGGGTAGTTTGGACAGCAGACTAGATACTGGGGAAAAGAAATTTAGTGACTTGGAAGATAAATCTTAGGAAATCATCCAGAGCTTCTCTGAGCTTTTCAAAGATGCTGGTGTCCCAGCACTGGTGGGTTTTTCTTAGGATTTATCCTTTCATATGTTTCCCCCCAATTCCCATCAGTTCATATCAGCCAGGTTCTGCAGCTTGTGGGAGTGGGGTGCTATTTTATCCCAGAGCAATGACCTAATTTCTTCAGTTGGATTGCTGTGTGACCTGATTAAAACTCTTTGTCAGGAGGCAATGAGTGTGACAAGACCGTGAGGAAGATAAGCATCATCTGGTGAGGTTTTGTAGGTTTCCAAGCAAAAGCAGGCTGTGTTCCCCTAACAAAAGAGAAATTCTGCTTCTGTCAGCCCAGGGTTATACAGGAATCTGGGGGGCCCAACATTCTCACGCCTGTCTATTCAAATGTCCTAATGCTAGAACTCAGAGTTTTCTCCCATCAGGGCTCTGGCACTGGCATAGGAGACCTGGAGGGATTGTGCTTTCAGTCTCCTTTGTACCATTACTATTCTTACATCTTGGAAATTACCATCTTTACAATTGGTTCCTAAGTTGGACTTCAGTGCTATCTGCCCTGCAGCTGCAGGAGATGAATCGCTTTAAAAACTGCCTTGGGGGCTTTCCAACATTCACAGTGTGCCTGAGTTGACAGCCAAATTGAGCCTACATTTTCTATTTTCAGGGCTTCTGTATCAGTCAGAGTTTGATCAGAAAAATAGAACCACGAGAAATGATCTAAAATATGGGCTTTTTTACAGGGATTCAACCTTACGCAGTTGTGGGAACTGGTAATATAGTCTATGTTTAGCTGTTGCCTTTGCATCCAGTGCTAAAACTGAAGTAGCCAGGCAAGCAGTCTGGCACAAGAGTCAGAGAAGCTGAAGGGGGAGATCTTGTGAAAGCTGTAAGAGCCATGGGCTGGCAGCTGCTTCACACCCCCAAGGTGAGCCAGTAGATCAGCAACAACATTCGTAAGCTGCAACAGTGGCTGGTACTCCTGCTCACCTTCTGCTATGATCTGAATGTCTGTGTCTCCCCAGAATTCATGTTTAAATCCTAATAATCAATGTGATGGTGGTGGATTTGGAGGTGGGGCCTTTGGGATGAGTTTAGATCATGAGGGAGTATCCTTCATTAGTGGGATTATATATGTCTCTTATGAAAGGATAAATGGGTCTCTTATAGAAAGAGACCTATAGGGCTTCTTAGCCCCTTCCACCATGTGAGGATGTAATAAGAAGTCTGTGACTTATAAGAGGGCCCTCACTAGACCATGCTGGAAGCCTGTTCTTGGACTTCTGGCTTCCAGAACTGTGAGAAATAAATTTCTGTTATTTCTAAGCTATCTGGTCTGTGGTATTTTGTCATAACAGCCTGAGTGGACTAAGATATCTTCTGATTGTGAAATAAATATGGCTGCCTTTCAGATTTCACACAAATGCACGTGACCCAAATTAAACCACACTGTGTAGGGAAAAGAATTCTGGAAAATGTAGTTCCAGCTTAGCTCCGGCAACAGCATATTCACCATAGCTCCTAAAGCAGGTAATGAAAGTCAACCCGACCCTACAATCCTTATAATTACCATTGTCCCCATATTATTATGTGTCAAAGCTGCTGCATAAGCCTCTCAGGCCACTGTTTTCCCAGTGGGGTTCTAATAACTGTGGTGTTACTGGAGGTCAGAAGTCATCACCCCATTTAACACGAGCAGTGGGATCTCCATTCCCCGCGGACCAGAGAGTGATCTCATTCCAGAATGCATTCTGAAGCTCTGCTTTCTAGACCATTTTGTCCAGAATTTCCCCTGGAAAGCAGAACCTGAGACAGGGGCTCGTGTTCAGGCAGCTAATTTGGGAGGTAACTCCAGGGACAAGAGTGGTGATAATGGAGAAGGAAAGTCACTGTGGGAAACTGGGACTCAATCCTGCCAGAATCTCTGAGAAGCTGAGTAAAATGCACCTCAGAACCATTCGCAGGAGAGAAAAATAAAGGGATTATTTGTGACTAAAGGGAGTATTTATCTACCTTCTCCTATTTCACATTGGACAAAGCTTGCTCCCTAAGTGTTAACTTCCTTTCACCTTCAGGAGGCAAATGCACGAGTGTAAGGGGAGTTCGGTAGGCATCCAAATACAGTGACCCCATAGAAGCCCAGGGCAGAAAGTGAAAGCCAGACAGTACAGCTGAGCCAGCAGCATCAGATTTCACCTGCACAGAGCTGGTGGCTGTGAGAATGGCCTGAGCGAAAGGTGAAGAGCAAGGATGTGAAATGGGGCAGAAGTGCTGTCCAAGACAAGGAAGAAGAACAGAAGGAAAAGGAAGAGGATACAGGGAAGAAACAAGTAACAAAAGCTTCAGTTCCTGAAATAATGCCTGACCAGGTGGGAATCAGAGTTTCAGCAAGCAGAGGGTCAATTTAACCAGCAGTTACTACCACAGACCTTCAGGCAGTCCCAGCCTCAGGCTGATGACACATGGGGGATCACTATCAGTCTCCACATATACTTCTATAGTCTCCCTAGGATAGCTATTCCCCTTGCTCTCCTAAGTTATATTAAATTAGTCTGCAGCCATAATCCAGGTGAAAGTAAATGAGGGTCTTAACGATAAGGTCCAACGCCAGATGTCTAAGTGACCCAGTTACATATATTTTATTGCCTAAGTACTAAGAGAGAGAAATAAAGAGAGAAAGAGACTACTTGGACTATGAAGCAAGGGGCAGGAGGCTGTATCCATGGGATGGTTCAAAAGAATGAAGATCTAAACGCCCTTGCTAATGAATCATACCAAGAGCCCTTCATCACAGCTTCAACTCTTCCTTGACATGTTTCCATTTTTCTACTTTGTCTCTAAAGAACAGCTTGGGGAAAAAGGAAGGGGGCTGAGAAAGGTTTATTTGAGAATACTGACCTATCATAGCCCACCCATAGAAAGAGACTCCTTTTTCTCCGGCAGCCACCTTAGAAATGTTTCTAGAGAGGGCAACAGTTCCTACAAGATGTATAATCCTTATCAATGCAGCAAAAGGGCTATCAAAGCAACAAAGATCACATGGCTGTTAAGATAAAGGTTTGGCAGTTCCAGGGTGAGCTTATCAACGTTTAGCAGTGAGAGAGTTTTGTTGCTTCGACTGCATTTAAAAAGTTCATTGATTTGTAGCTAATACCAAGTTGTCATAGTTTCATGAGTAACAGCTTGTGGTTTGCAGAATCAAAGCCTTTTCCTGAATCAATAATAGCAAATTCATTGAGGTGGTCTGAGCATCTGCAGAAAGGGGAGAAGCCGAGAAAGATGCCCAAGAAGAGAGAAAAAGTAAATTTGGTCAGATCATAAGTGGTCTATAAAAGAAGAAAAATGACACTCTCCTTCCCAAAGCAGCAAAAACTGAGCCTCTTAAAAATTTCAAATGACTTGTAAAAAGACCATTGTTTTGGAAAAAAAAATGTATAGATTAAATATGTGCATATATACATGTAATAAATTGCTACTTTGGGGGGGGGAGATCAAATAAGATTTTTTAAAGCTCATCAGTTGACTTAATTTTCATCAGGAAGCTTTTCCACATCCTGAGCTTGGCGCAATTGAGCATTTTTCTGACCCAGCTTCTTGGAAAATATTGACCTGTACTCCTCTATTTTCCCTAGGGGAAAATAGGCACACTGTAGCCACACACGCACATTATATTGTCCCTGACCCCACTAAGATGTATTTCTCATGATAGTTTAGTATCGTGTTAGATTTTTACAGCATTTTCTCTGCATAAATTTGAGCTTCATAACACCCATGTTGGGCTGAGAGAGCTGATATTTTATCCTCTTTTGATTGTGGTAAACAGTGAGTCTTCGAGGGAGTCATAACATCTAGTTCAATTCTAGTGGTGCCCAGGGTAGGCAGCACTAACTGATCAAGGAACTCTTCACCAGAAGCTCAGACTAAGCCTCAGAAACTGTCCCTCAGCAGACCTCCAGACAGCCATTATCAATTGACAGAAGATGATGTGAAAGATAAAACCTATTTGCCATCCTGGACCAAGCGATCTGCCCAAGGTCTAGGACTACTTCATGGTACAGCCAAGTCACACATTTCTTCTTTTAGTGCTTCTTCTATGAAGTAGAAAGCTTTTATCTCTATGAAGTGAGCTTGCCCTTCCTACCAATTATGGCCACCTGGGGATTTTTGCATCTCTGCATACAACTGCCAGATCCAATTCACACTCACTATCCAGGACACTTAACACCTAACAGAGATCTCCTAAAGTTTTTGAAATTACATATGTGGTTCACATTGTATTACTATCAGATTGTATTGCTCTAAATGTTATATAGCTGCCAAAAGCTTTAAATTAAAGAATTCCATAGATATTTAAATATTTATTGAGCCCAAAGAGGTAATCAAATAAGTAATAAAATTTCAGAGTGATAAATGCCAAAAAAAAAAAAAAAAAAAAAAGATGAAGCAGAGTAAGAAGATAAAGAATAATAGTGCATAGGGATAGGGTGAGCAATTTTAAATAAGGGGATCATGTAAGGTATCTGAGGAGGTGGCATTGGAACAGAAACTTGAATGAAGTGAGAGGAGTGCCATCTGAAAATTTGGAGGAAAAAAATGTTCCAGGGAACAGCAAGAAGAAAGGCTTTCAAGAAGGAACAAGTTGTTCATGATAGAGAAATAGCCCAGGGAATATGCTAGATGTCAGGGAGGCCATGGGGAGGAATTTCTGTTTTATTGTAGGCATGATAGGAAACCACTATAGAATTTAAAGCGGGTAAGTAATGAAGCTTATTCTGTTTTAAAACATTACATGACCAAATGTTTATTTTTAAAGATACTGATAGCAGTGTGAGAAATGTAATCAGCAGAAGAGTCGCGAACAGCAGTGAGGAAACAATCTGGGATCACTCACTGCAATACTCCAGTTGAGGATATCCAGTCAGAAGTTAGAAAAACAAGTCTGATGGTCAGAAGAGAGCCAAAGATATAAACTGATTTGGGAATCAGTAGCTATGTAGGTTTGAGTCCTAGATGCAGATGCAAAGACAGAATTAAACATACGCAAGATTTACTGGGGGAAATGCCTATGAAGGATGAAAAGGGGGAGGCGTATAGGGCAGAGAGAGCCTGCAGACTATAAGGCAGGTGTGGCAACTGCGAAGGATGGGGAAAGGAAGTTTGGGCAGGAAGAGTCACAGACTGCAGTAGAGTTCGAGAAAGGTTTACCCAGGACCATGGGGTGGAGTGGGGGTGTCCTCATGCCAAAATTGCCCTAGGAAGGGCTCTGCCATGCTTAGTCATTTCTAGGAACAATCCATGGGAAGCACGGCCTCAGCAAGGATGCAGGGGTGGACCCAGAAGGAGAGCAGCTGGGGCCATCAGTCAATTACGTTCCCACAGCAGGAGAGCTAAGCAGCTGGTGTTCACCACCACCATGGCAGCCAAGAATGTGGATGGGCGCATCACCTCCTGCCTTATCAGGCAGAGGTAGGACTTAGCTCTTACATCTTCAACCTATCCGTCTGTACTCAAACATGTTTTAGAAAGCTGCATCTTTAGAAAACCTTTTCTTGCTTTTAAATTCTCATCTAAATAATGCTCTCTCATTCCCACACCCATCCCAGTTTCTACAAAGTGTTCCACCAAAGGTGCTTCTACTTCCTCATCCCCACTTCCACTTCAGTCTGCTCACTCTCTCATCTGCTCTTCCTTTCGGCACCGAGGCTTCTCCTGCCAAGACTCCCAGTGACCTCTATCTGGTTAAATCCATAGAAACTCGGCAGTTCTCTTCTTACCTGATCTCTCGGCAGCATTTGATGAGGTTAATTATTCACCCCTTAAAATATTTCATCTTCATTGTTTTCTGTGATGTCACATTCACAGTATTTTCTTTCTATCTCTCTTATTATTCCTTGCTGGCTCCATACTCCTTCTAAACCTCTCTCTTTTCCTTCAGCCTAGCAGAGCCCATTGCCTTCCTGTGTGGTGAGAAGCTGACTTTACCTCATGTCTTTCATCCTCTCTCCTCTGGGTCTTTAAGTAAACTCTCAGCTCAGTTCTCCAAGTTTTATCTCCTTGGAAATCTCAATTTTTTTTCTTTTCTCCACAAAATCTGTCCCATGCAAATGAAAAAGATTAGTTTTTTCTATGCTTTTTTTTTTTAAAGGAATCTATTTTTAAAGCAAGGCTAATCCCTAACACCTTGTTCTCAGCTATGTCTGCCCTCCCCCGAAACAATGGGATACCTCACCTTCCATGAATGTAGAGTCCTGGGACAAACCAAACTGTTGAGAGAGAAATCTCCACACAAACTATCCATTGAGCATGTCTACTTGTATGTCTCAGAGGCATAAAGAAATGCTACTAAAACTTGTGATTCTCCCTATACCCGAATCTGCATCATCTCCAATCTCCAAGAATGGCTCCCCTATCCATTCAATTGTTCAAAGCGTGAATCTGGAAGACATGTCTACCAACTCTTTCCTTCCACCTTCGATGGGAAACCAGACCTTGCCCATTTTGCTCCCTCCCTCCCTCAGTTTTGCCTCACCTGTGTCCACTTCTCTCTATCTCCACTTTACTGCCCAGCTACTAGTCATCATTATTTCTGGATTACTGCAGTAACCTTCCTGCTGGTCTCCCTGCTTCCACTCTTGCCTCTTTCCAGTTTCTTCCCCACACAGCAGCTTGAGTGACCTGATGAAGCCTATCAGATTATGTGGACATCCAATTCTATTTTAATTGTTTCCCATTGCACCTGCAATAAAGTACAAAATGGTAACATGGCCGACAAGGCTCCACATGCTCTTTCTGCTGCCTCCCTCTTTAGACTTATAGCAAGCTACCTTGCTCCCCATATTCCAACACCGGCCTGCCTTCCCATGGTCTCTGAATGCTCTAGGCACTTTCCTCACTCTGAACCTTCACACATGCTGATTCCCAACACCTATCCTTTTGCCTTCTGCTCAACTTTTTATCTCAGATTCATCAAAGGGGCTTTTCCTAAACTTTTCAATCCAAAGTCCCCAAGTTATACTCATGACACTCATTTCTTTTCCTTTATGGCAGTGATTGTGGTGTTCGATAATAAAGTCATTTATTAGATTTACCTGTGAAATGATTACATTCCAATGAGCAGATACCAGGCTTGCTTTGCTCATCAGCAAGCATAATCCCTAGCACATAGTAGGGACTCACCATTTGCTGACTGAAAAATCGAATGAATTGCCTAGCGTAAGTCAAATAATAAAGACAAAAGAAAGACAATGAAACCTTAGGAAAAAGATAACACATAAATAAGCAAAGGAAGAGGAGTTAGCACAAGAAACAGAAAAAAGAATTTGTGGTTTCTAAGAAGCTACAAGTTGGAAGACTGGGCACAGAGTTTTTATTATATGCCCTAGATGGAAAACATCAAGTGTTGGTGAGAAGCAACTGAAGTTATCACACACTGCTCATATAAGTGTAAAACAGTACATAAACTGTTTGGCAATATGAAAGCTAATTATATGCATACCTTTGGCACCAGCAATTCTACTCCCAAGTTTATGCTCAAAAGAAGTATATGCATATGTGCATCCACAAAAACATGTACAAGAATGTTTATTGCAGCACTATTTATTATAGTTAAAAACTAGAACAACCCAAATGCCCATCAACAGTAAAAAAAACTAGAACAACCCAAATGCCTATCAACAGTAAAATAAACAAACTGTGATATTTTCATACAATGAAACACCGTATAACAATGAAAATAAATTACACTACATATAATGACTTAGATGCATTTCACAAACTTGTACAAAAATAGTCAGATATGACAATGTACATATTGTATAATTCCATTTGTTTAAAGTTCAAAATCAGGCAAAACTAAAGTATTAGAACTCAGAATAGATAGGACATATGTGGAGGTTTGGGGAGCTTGTACATTCTGTTTCTTGATCTGCATTATTAGCAGGTGAGTTTAGTTTGTGAATATTCATTGAGCTATACACTCATGATTCATACATTCTATGTTTGTTATACTTCAATAAAAGTTTACTTAAAAAGACAACTTGGTATTCTTCTATTTAAATTGCTTAGCAGTGCTTAAAATAGATTATCACTCAATCTTTTCAGGAAATGGAAGTGTTGCTGTGTATGCCTCTGAGTGTGTATGTATGTGTGGGTGTTGAACATTGAATATTCTTCAGGAATACAGTCAGGTGAAAGGAAACATCAAATTTATTATGCTTTCTTAAATAATTCAGCTTATGTGCCATAGTGTTTCCATAAAAGATTCTCTATTCAATGAGAGTCAATCTACTTGTATTGTTAGAAGGATCTTCCGTAACCCGAACCCTATACCACATCTATCAAAACCCATTTTACCCTTTCCTTTTATTCAGTAAATCACTCAATCACTGAGCATATTCTCTGCACCCAACCCTGCGAGGAATGATGGGGATTCGAGAAAATTCTGTTTATCTCCCCTTCTTATCACTATTCTTAGAGCCTGAGGAATTCAGCAGGGATGCCTGCCAAGAGTGTCTAGCCACAGGAACAAGATCTGGGGCAAGACTATGTGAAGTTTTCATCTCGAATAGCTAGAAGTGGTATAATCAAACAAGGCAAGGGAAGCTGGAGTCCAGGGGGAGAGAGAGTTGACAGATGAGCTAACCTCAGGAAACAGACACTGAAGAGATCAGAGACCCATCAGGAAGTAGATGCAAAGATGGCCCCAGAAAACAGTGCAGAACCAAGAGTGGCAGTAGGCGATGTGCCCCACTGGGCACATCGATAAGGAAAACATTGTTCCTAAAAGTTTTAAAACAATGATACCGACTAAACATCTGGTTGCTTTTTGTCCTTACCACACACCAGCGATCCTAAAAATGTTAGTTAAATATTCCTGCCTAAGAATGCTTGCTACATTAGTGTTTATAGCAGTGAAAAAATGGAAGCAGCTTAAATGTCCCTCACTTAAAGAATAGATGAATGTGTTGTGCTATATTCATACAGAGGGACCAGAATTCTATATCTTGACCTGGGAAACGCTAAAGCATGATGTTAACTAGTGACAGAAGGCTACATGGTCTAATGTCATTTACACAAAGTTTTAAAACACATAAAACTAAAGGCATATGTAGATCCGTGTTGTAAAAGTACAAAAGTACATGAACATGACCAACCCCGGGGGGAACTGTGACTCATGGAGATGGGGAGCAAGAAAGCAATCAGCAAGGGTAAACAGGACATTCTTATTTGTAGTTTTTAAACCCAGAAGTGGAAACCACAAGTTCATTACTTCTATTACCTGTTCTCTTCTTATATGTCAGAAATATTTTGTAAGATAAATAAAATTTTGACCCTCCCTCCCCCCCCACACACAAAAATACTTCTGCATGACAGGGAGGACTATGCCTGCCTGATCCCTCATTCATCAGTGCAGGTGAATGGTTCAGAAAAAGAGCTGACATATGGGAAAGTGTCAAAAGCCTATTGTTATTGGTGGCATGAAGTGGGCATAGGTCCAGGTGGGAAAAAAAAATCTGGCTTTCTGGAAAAGAGCCTCTTGCAATATGCGATCTACAGACCAAATGGCATGTTCTTAACACTGATGTAGGGTAAAAAGGTTATCATCCATGTGACAACCAGTCCCAAAACACCATGCACAAACCTTGTTCCACATAGGCAGGTAGGGATGACTCAACTCCTAACAGCTCTAAATCTGGAAAACAGCATGCCCATTATAACCAGGCACTGTGACATTTTGGAATATGTGTTGGTAAGGTTTTCTATGTTAAGTATCTTTAAAAGTTGTTATTAGAATCACGTTAGCACGATGCTACAGCAAACGTTCCACATCCACAGATGATTCTTTCCAAGAAACCTATTGGTTTGCTTTTCTTCTCTTTTCCCTCTGAATAGCGGCTGACAGACAAAGGAGAGCTGGCCTGGGCCTTTGATGCCAATGCCAATTGAACAATAGCCCTGCTTGTGGCAATCACCCTTTTTGTTCAGCCAGGAGAATGCTGAGGCTATTGCTCATTGGAGCTCATACATGTGGGTGGCCAGAGCAAGGTGCATTTGGCAGCCAAATGTAGATTCTGGGTGGTATGAGCTGACTGTCCACATAGCTAAAGCTTGGGACTTGGCTGGAACTCCCCTGACCAGTGCAATCAGAGATACCAGATGGACTCTCCTCCTCGTCCTTTGAAGATGGTGTCCTTTATTTAGCTAAAGGGAAGAGGCAGCCAACCATCTGACCTGAAAAGCATTCTAGGGCAGCCCGGTCCTTTTCGTGCATATCTAAGAGAAAGGGAAAGTGCACTGTTGAAAAAAATTTTGGAAGAGACTTTGCAAGCCACTGAGGGGTTTGCAAAATCACATGGACAAATGGGCAGCACAGGATCTATTAACCAGTGGCAGCTTCCCATGTATTTTCCTGGGGCAGATCCACTTAGAAGGCAGGTAACACTTCAGAGAATTTGTCACCATTTCTAGAGGCTTCTATGCTGTTGCTGCTACCACTGCTATGGCTACTACTACTGCCAGAGCCATTTCTAGCTGCTGGAACTGTTCCTCTCCTTAGACCACAGGTCTCCAAGCCCCAGGCTGTAGACCAGTATTGGGTCTGTGGCCTGTTATGAGGTGAGCAGCAGACGAGTGAGCTAAGCTTCATCTGTATTTTCAGCTGCTCCCCAGCGCTAGTATCACCGCCTCAGCTCCACCTCAGATCATCAGGCATCAGATTCTCATAGGAGCACCAATTCCTGGTGCCAAAAAGGTTGGGGACCACTGCTCCAGATCGCCTTCCTTAGGAGGGCAATCTCGACATGGCCATGGGCTGGGGTACGGGAGCTTTGTTTGCCATGCCTGTTTGTGCTGCTCTTAGGTGAAGACACTGAGATATTATCATAGATCCATGGGGTCCCAGTTGTGACCAGTGTGGGCCACAGCATAGAGAGTTCTGTTCCTGCCCACACTGGGTCACAGATTCCTCTAAGATGCAGCTGAAGTTGGGCCCTCCTACCTAACAAATTATCTGGAATTCATCAGCTACCTCTTGTTTTGCCCTCTGTCTCTCTAATCTGGTTTCCACGCTGTAGCTTCATATTCTCTCTGCCAATCTCCTTCAGATAGTCCACCTAGTTGGATAGTATTCCCAGTTTGTATGAGCATGTCATCCCTAAATGCAAACTCTTTGCCCATAGAGCCTGCTCAGTGATCCTGCTCATTCGGCACCTGCTGAGGTGGAGGTGGGGGTCTGGAAGCACCAGGCCACTATGCACAGTTGAATAACTGGTTCGGTGCACAAGGTTTTCCAGCCAAGATGGGGAATGGGGGCTGAAGTATCATTCTCAGATCCTGTAGACTTATACTATCTCTGTTTCATTGGCACCTAGTGAGTAAAGTGTATTCGACACCTTTTGTTTCACTTGTTTAAATCATCAATCTCTTTTTTCAAAGAGCAGGTACTCTCTTATCACCAACTTCATAGTTCTAATGAGAGCTGCTATTATTACTACCTTAGTACTCAAACATATGCCCTCAGAGGTGAATGCATGGCACAAGCTGGGACTATCAGAATCCTTCCCCAAATTTTCCAGCTAAGGGAAAAGAGTCAGTGGAGGCCAAGGTAGAAGAACGTGACACCAGACGGACCAGAGGCTGCATTCCCCACCATGTGAAAGAAGCTGGGGTATAGTTATGGATACTGAAGCCAACATGTAAGGAGACAGAGAATCAAGAAATAGAGAGAGTTCTCTGGAGGCCCTGGAGGCCCTGGAGGCCTGACTCAAGGCACAAGGGAGGCCTGTTGCACAATCCTCCACACCACCCCTGCCACTCTTTTTCCAGTTGCCTTTCATGAGTGAACAAATTCTCTCTTGATTTCATCTATTTTGTATTGTTTCAATTGTTTGCAACCAAGAGAGCTCTAATAAACACAGTTCCCAGTAGAGGTCTCAAACACCAACTCTGTTGCGAAAAGAAAATAACATTTATTGAGGGTCAAATATATGCCTGCCATGAGCTCAGGGATTTTACATATTATATCAAGTATGTCATTTTAATTCTCTTAAAACCCGGCAGTAGGTAATATAAATCTTGCTTTTCAGATGAAAAACAAAACAAAACCCTGAAAAATCTAAAATGGAAAAACAAAAACTGAGGCACAAAAAACTTAAGGAACTTTCCAAAACTCACATGACTTGTGTTGCAAATCTTCTAGTACATTAATTCTTTCCTATAGAATGGGGAACAAAAGCTTTGAAATGTTCACTACCTTCTTACGGAAGGGCCTTCTCCATAGTGATAGCCTCAGCATCAGTTGTGCTAGAAACTGCAGATATACCACATTTTATTTATCAGGTGATGAACATTTGGGTTTTTTTCCACATTTCAGCTATTATGAATAATGCTGCTATGAACATTTGTGGACAAGTTTTTGTGTGAACATAAGCTTTTAATTCTCTTGGGTATATACCTATGAGTAGAACAGCTGGATTTTATGGCAGCTCTATGTTTAACTTTTTGATGACCTGCCAGACAGTTGTCAAAGTGTCTGCACCATTTTATATTGCCACTAGCATTGCATGAGGGGCCCAATTTTTAAGTTTTCCACATCCTCACCAAAACCTGTCATCTGTCTTTTTTTTTTTTTTTTTTTTTTTTTTTTTGTAGCCATTCTAGTGGATGTGACATAGCTTTTCATTGGGATTTTGACTTGCATTTCTCTGGTGACAAGTGATGTTGGGCATCTTTTTATATGCTTATTGGTCATTTGTATATCTTCTATGGCGAATATTTTTTCAAGTCCTTGTGTTATTTGTCTTTAGATTATTAAATTATATGAGTTTGATATCTATTCTAGATACAAGTTCCTTATAAGATACATGATTTGAAAATATTTTCATCCAACTTTGGGTTGTCTTTTCACTTTGTTGATAGTATCCTTCGAAGAACAATAGTTTAAAATTTTGAAGTCCAATTTATCTACTTTTTCTGTTGTTGCTTGTGCTTTTGGTGTCATATCTAAGAAACTTTGCCTAACCCAAGGTCAGAAAGATTTACACCTTTCTTTTTTTCTAAGACCATTATAGTCTTTATGCTTATATTTAGGTCTATGATCCTTTGTGAGTTTATTTTGGCATATGTGTAAAGAAGGGATGCCACTTCATGTTTTTACATGTAGATATCCAGCTGATCAATCACCATCGTTGAGAAGAATATTCTTTCTCTATTAAATTGTCTTGGCACCTTGTAAAAATCAACTAACTGTAAATGTTAAGGGCTTATTTCTGGACTCAGTTTTATTCCACTGATCTGTAGACCTATTCTTACACCAGTACCACACTCTCTTGATTACTGTAGCTTATTTAGTAAATTTTGAAATGGTGACATGTGAGTCCTCCAGATGTGTTCTCCAACATTGTTTCGACCATTGTTGGTCCCTTACATTTCCATACAATTAAACAGTTTTAGATTTATCAAAAAAAAAATTGAGAAGATAGTATAGATTTTCAATATATGCTACACTTTGTTCTATCTACTATTAACTTCTTGTGTTTATGCTGCAAACTTTGTCATCTGTCTTTTTTTTTTTTAAGCCATCCTAGTGGATGTGACATAGTTTTTCATTGAGATTTTGACTTGCATTTCTCTGGTGACAAGTGATGTTGGGCATCCTTTTATATACTTATTAATCAAACAAACTTTTTGTTTGTTTCTAACTTTTCACCATTTTAAATAATGCCACAATGGACATTTTTGTGCATAGATATTCTTTTGTATTTTGAGTTATTTACTCGGGGTAGATTTTTTTCAGGGGCATAATTCCCTGGTCAGAGGGTTTCAGAACATGTTTGACCCTCTAAAATCGAATCTCTAACTTAGGTCTTTTATTGAAATTATGCTTGGAATTAGAGTAGTAATTATGATTTCTAGGTTTGTTCAAATAAAAAGTGTGCCCTTTAAGCATAGCCATTGGCAAAAGATGATCCCGAAGCTAAATAGTTTGTAAGAATTGACTGAGGTCCTAGGTACAAGATGATCTTGATAGCTGTGGGCAGACTTGTTCAAGCCTAACCACGCCAGTCACACTTACTGATCAGCCTAACCATAAATACATGAAAGGACAGTTAACCTTTTCAATTTGACCACAAGATAAGGAATCAAACAAAAGTTACTTAAATATGATTTTGTGTGGTGGAACGTTGGTCTAGACCAGTGGTTCTAACAGCATGGTTTACAGACCGGCAGAATTGCTAGCCTAAAGAGATCAGATAGTAAGAGTTGACACTAACATTCAGGTGTAAGAGTCAAAACCCTCGACCTTAAAATCTGACAGGCTTAGCCTCGCATCCAGTCCCAAGTGTTTGTGTGTGTCTGCTACAAACATTTTACCTTTCCCCGGTTTATAAGGAAAAGGATGAAGGAAGGATATAAGAATAACTTCATGATAACTGTTTGGGAGTGATCTGGTACAGGAAAAAGAGGTAATAAATCACTAATGCTATAAAACCAGTTTTTGGTATTCAGGCTAAGCTGACTGTGGCTGGAGGGAAGTTGCTAGGGCTCAGAACACATAGCAGGCAAGCTCAATGTACTCTCTGAACTGAGATTTGAGAGTGAGGTTTCAGTACATGCTTGTTCATCTCCTGCCATAAATAACCCTCATGATGTAGAGACTGAGCAAGTTAGAAGGCTCCTGAGAGCCTTTCTTGAACTTAAATGCTGCAGAAGCTACCACAGTACCAGAGTAACCATTCATTGACCAATGGCTCACTGTTAATGACACCATGACAGCAGGGAACCGTGGTCACACAGCATAGTAGAGTCATCCTCACAGAGAGCATGAAGGTTTTTGAGACTCTGTAGAAAAGCTGCACCAATATGCTTTCACTCCACCCCGCTGCCCATCCCAGTGGTGATGAGAGTGTGTTATAGTATCAAAAACAGGTTGTAGTTTGCATGCCCTGTGTTCACTTAAAAATCTTATAAATGCTAGGGGGTTATAAATGCTTATAAGTGCTTCAGAGTATAAGGGACCAAGGCAAGCCCTAGCAGTTGAGGGGTTCCCCCAGAGTTCACGAGCTCCAACTTCTCCCTCACCCTGGCCCCTTTAGAGCAGGATTGGAGTTTGGCTTTGGGGCAGACTGATGAGGCTGAGGCAAACCAACCCATGGAATGGCCCCAGGTTTTTCTCCCAGTCCTGAGTGCTGGCGGTTGGGGCAGAGAAAGGGGAAGGGAGGAGTAGCAGAATTAACCATGCCCAGGTCAAAAGGTAGGAAACAGGACGGGAAAAGGGACTTTATCACCTGAAAGAAGACAAGCTCAGCCAGTGCCAGACAGAAGTTTAGTCCCCCTCTCTGAATTAAAGCAGAGCTCCCTGTCTGATCTATGCCTGAGGGGCAAGGAGGAAAGATTGTAGGTCTCCAGAACAGCTCAAGTATGGAAACCCATTCCTGGGTGGGTAAAGTGAAAAAATTAGCACCCACTCCTGTGCCAGAACATAATAATTATTAAGAACTACCCCAAAAGAGAGTTTCCTGCATTTTTTATTGTAATTTCAAGTGCTTCCTAGGTCTTAGCAATGTGGGGTACAAATAATGTTACGTTAGCAAGTAATCTCCAGTGTACCTAGTGCCAAATCCCACTGAAAAACGGTCAGACTTCTGACCCTGTTGGCATTCCCCTCCCCGTTATGATCCTCCTTGAGTGCTCAGAAGCTCTTCCAGGTGCTCCCGAGGGAACCTGGCCCTCCGCCTGAGCCCTGTTCCAAACTGTGACCTCAGCCTTCCCTTGGGCCAAGAACTCTGGCAGGCAGTTCTTGCCGCCCACAAGGAAAACTGTTCTGGGACACCCTGTTAATCTACCAGGAGGAGCAAATAGCTCTTTTGTCACTTGTCTTGTTTGGTTGGGGACTGGAAGAAATTAAGATATCCAGGCAAAAAAGTGATTTGGAGTTCAGAGACCAGACAGGTCAGTATGTACTACATTTTTATGGACATAAATATGTACTATGCAAACTGGCATTTCTAGTAATTGCCTCTGATAAATAACGGCATGCTACAGTGCTCTGTGGTTTCTATGTGGCTTTAAACTAAGACATATAGTATAACTTGCATATGTGATTTTTCATTTTTTTCCCTGTAGAGCTAATCTTCGCAGATTGTCAGAAATGATAATGATTACTGCTTACTCGGGTAGCTCTGTCCTGGCAGAAGACTGCAGAAGGAAACAGCCTAACAACAACATTGGCCCTTTACAGCAGTGCAGCGAGTGCTGCTTGTGGCTGAGGCCAGAGGAGTGCACGGATCATTGTGGAGCAGTTGTTTTGGGGAAACTTGTCCATATTCCTAGGAGGAGAAAATTTCACTCGGTAGATTGATCAATTTCCACGGTGGTGCTGGTTAATGTATTTTGTATATTAAAATGTTTTGCTTTTTAATGTGTTTTGTATATTAAGATGTTTTGCTTTTTAAAACATTGGAATATTTTTGCTCAAAAAGTAATCCCTAATTGTTTAAGCAAATCAAATAATTTGGAGGTATATAATAGTCTCTCCCTTTTCCCCTCCAATCTCACTCTTTTGAATTTGCCATTTTTCCTATATTTATTTAAATACATCTAAACATATTCACATGCATAGTTTGTTTTTTTTTTTTCATAAAGAAGTTCTAGTTGTTAGATACTGATGAATGCCTCTTCTGTGCCAGGAAAACAATCTCACACCTGCGTTCAGAGCTATAATAAATAACTGAAGCTATCGTGTCAAAACATGCTATTTACCATGCGACAGGCACTGTTTTCAGCTCCTTAGCTGTCACCTTATTTCTTACAGCAAACCTATGAGCTAGGTATGATTATCATTCCCATTTTACAAATGAGAAAAATGAGGCTCAGGGCAATTAAGCAGCTTGCACTGGACCATGAGATCTGGCAGGGCAGAAGCCCTGATTTTTGTTTAGCACAGCATCCCCGGCACCCAACAAGGTGTCTGGCACATAGTAGAGCTTAGTGTGTACACACGCGCTGGCTGTGCTGTAGCTGCATGGGTTCGTGTGGACACAAGCGGTGGAGTAGGGTTTGAAACCAGGTGCACTTGCCCTTAGCTACCTTGAGGGAGTGGCACTGAGGAGAGGGTACAGAGCTTATACGTTGGGGCCTCCCATTAGTCCATGGGAATGAACAAAACTCCCTCTTCTGAGCCTGCCTAAATCCAGGAGGAGTCTACCAACCCTAACAAGTTGACCTATACCCAAGCAGAGTTCCTTCCTTCCTCAGGGTACTGCCTGAAGTTTTATTCCATCTAATGTTCCCATGAAAATGACTCTTGGTGTCCAGATTGTTTACAAAGACAGAACAACAGCCAAGCTTTCTGGAGCCAGGTCAAGGGTCAGTGCTTCTGCCTTCCTACCTAAGGAGAAACAAATGAAAAAAAAATGAGCAGATGAATGTGTTCTCGACAGCCATGTATACCCAGGCATATCCAGTAGCAATATCTCATTCTATTACCCAAATGGTAGGTTGATTTTTCAGATGAGGACACTGAGTCTCAGAGAGGTACAGTGACTGCCCACAGTTCTAAGGGGCCAAACCCACTGTGACTGTCAGTTCAGCCTTCTCCTGCAGTCATCTGTGAAAGGCCTTTGCCTTTCGCTTAAGAGCTAAAGCCTGTGGTTTGTAAATTTAAGGCAGTGGGGGAGCGGGGGAGGAAGGAGGGTGACTGTGGTCATATGCACTGCCATTAACACCAGCACTGCCTTTTTAGAACTCAATAGAAACTAAGACAGTATAAGAAGAAATTAAAGATGCATACATGAGTTGTTTTCCCATTATGATACTGCAAAAAAAAAAAAAAAAAAAAACATTTCCCCCAGAAAATATCTGTTCGTTTTTTTGTTTTTTGATAACTAAAGTTTTGGAGAAAAACATAAGACTGAAGTTAAATTGACTTCCAGGGGGAAGGAAGGGGCTGGCTGTATGAAACTGGGGCGGTGGTGTTGGCGGGAACCAGCTTCTGGGAGGATCAGAGTAGAATGGGAAAGCTTTGTGACTTAGGGCAAAAAGGAGGGAACTGAATTCTCATTCTGGCTGGGCAGCACGTTGAGGGGAGAGACACAAACAACATCTGAATGGCCCCAGGTTGCTTGGGGAAAGGGATCCTCTTAGAAATGGAATCACGGGCAGCACCTAGAGGATGCACAACCCAGAGGAAATGATGCAGGCTCACCAGGAGCAGCATCACATATAGGCAAGGCCAGCAGCTGTGGCTGAGAGATGAAAGCTCTCTAGCAATGCCGATGAGCCCTCTGGGAATTGAATCATGGGTGTGGGTCTATGCAGGCAGCTTCCTGAAGAGTCTGGACAGTTAGGGGTTCCTGCACCAAGTATACAGAGAAGGTGACCTCTCCTGAGACACACCAGACAACGACAGTTTTGCTATTGCCACGTCAAATTACACCGAGCTATAGCTGCAGGGTGGGAAGGCTCATGGAGAGGAAAAGGACAGACATTACAGCCACATGCCACATAACAACATTTCCATCAATGGGGAACTGCATAGATGATGGTGGCCCCATAAGATTAGGATGGATTATAAGCAAAAACTTTGTTTACAACATTGAAAGAGAAGGCTGGACCCAGCTACAATGTTGTATTTACTGCTAGTCTGACTGGTTTAAATGGACAAGGAGCCTCAGCACACTGTACACCCACCATGCACCCCTGGCTGGGGCCCAGAGTTGGCAAGGGATCGGGGAGCCCAGAGCTGCCACCATGCCACTCCCGCCTGCCCCTGCACCCACACGTGCACACACGTTCATGTGCACAAACTCACTTTCCTTCTGTCCCACTTCTCTTGATCTCGCTTTCTTCCCATTCCCCATATCCATTTATCTCTCTTTTCTCTCTCTCTCTCTCTCCCTCCTCCTCTCCTCCCCCTCTCCATTTTGTTATTTCTCTCAAGATTTATCGCTGGGTCTCTTTCAATCTCTGCTCTCTTTCTCTCTCCTTCTCTTCCTTCTCTCTGTTCCTTCCTCCCTCCCTCCTCTGGCATCCCCTCCACAGCCCTCCCCCAGCCCATCCAATGTTCACACATTGTGTACACACACACTTTACCTTTTATACCAATTTCTGCTGTACCTTTTCTATGTTTATGTATGCAAATATTTACCTTTTTCACCTACAGTATTCAGTACAGTAACATGCTATACAGATTTGTAGTCTAGGAGCAATAGCCTCCACCATACAGCCTAGGTGTACACAAGGCTGTACCATCAAGGTTTGTGCAAGCAGATTCTATGAAGTTTGCACAACGAAATCACCTAACAACTCATTTCTCAGAATGCATCCCCATTATTAAATGGCATATAATGATATTTATATTTTTTTACAATTGCATATATTGTCTCAAACTCGTTTAGAAAAAAAAACAACATTTAAAAGTGGAATCTGAATTGAGGGTTTGTAAGTGTTTTTGAGATGAGTAATTTTTTGAGGCTTGTTGATACACTTTTGGAGTTTGCTCCCTCACAGCCTTCCTTCCTGTCCTTCTCCACCACAGCGCACACCTGCACAGCCCCACAGCTGGCAATCCTGCCCCTCGAGTTGCATTTTTTCATCTTCCTTCAACCAGCCTTGTCAGAATTAAATGAAACCTACCAGTCTTAGGGATGTTCCTCTGCTGTTTCTCTACTTGACAGCTTGTTAATTCTGAAGAAGAGGATTGCATTTGAAAGCAAGTTTTGCCTTTATCTTATTGTGATGCTGTTCTCTGATTCTCCTGCCACTGCTTTGAATAATCAGGATTTGGGGGGAAAAAAGAAAAAAAGAAAGAAAAAAAAACGGTTAACCTCTTTATTGGCCTTCAGCGTGGTGGCTCCAATGAGCTGTCACAAATAGCGTTCCGTAACAAATGAGATTATACCTCTCTTCATTATCCACCCTTTTCATCCGCGTACAGTAGCTGTGCTGAGGCCTTGAGGGATCACATCAACCAAATCCCCAGTTAGAGATGTTTAAATTTAAAAATCCACATTCAGCTGCACCTGTTCTTTCCGGGCTACCATGGTAAATTTGGGGTTTGTATATAACTTTACTTCAAAAATTCATTTTAAAGTAAATGGAGGTTTGTTTTGTGATTGAAAAGTTATTTCAACATGCATCCCAGACAGCACGGTCACAAACGCAGTATAAATGTAACAGGATCCCAACTTGAGATTTTCATTTTAGCCCAGCTCATTCAAAGCAGTAATCTACATTGTGCCAAGCCAAGTGATGGTGACTATGCTAGGAGGATTAAAGGATTATTATTTTTTTTTAAATCCACTGAAACTCAAGCTATGGCCATTCTATCAGTAACATTAATAACTATAATGGACTGAATTCACATACCTCTTTTCTTCAAGATTCTCAAAATGTTTTTGCCAAATGTAACTAACTAAATTACAGATTAATTTTTAGAGCTGGAAAGAACCTTAAAGATCAACTAGACAAAGTCTCTATGTAAAGATAAATTTTGAGGCCCAGGGAACTTGGATAACGTGGTCCAAGTCTCTCACCCACTTACTGACAAAGCAGAAATCAAACTCAGGCCCTCAGATTTTAGCCTGCGTTCTTTCCCCCATGCCCTTGCTGCTCAAAATGTGGTCTGTGGACTTGCCTCATCGGCATCACCGAGAGGCTTGCCGGAAAAGCAGAATCTCAGGCTCTGCCTCAGACCCAGAAAATTGGAATCTGCATTTTAACAAGAGCCCTTAGTGTCTGTGTGAATGTTAAAGTCTCAGAAACCCAGCTCTACAACTCAGCCGCCACTGTCCACCGTTCTGTGACCTTTACACTGGACTTCAGACCATTTTCTTGACATACCCAAGGCAGTCCAATAAAATATGAACAATAATCATATTGAAAGAACATTCTCTACCGAAAGAAAGTGTTATGGTGATATCTGACATGGAAATGGGAGAAAAAGATCAGAAGAGGATCCCCCTGGAGTTTTTATGGAGACTTTAATGCTGTACACCTGGAAAACAGGGTCCCCGTCCTAAACATGCTTCTAATCAGGTGAGAGAGAGAAATCTAGCATCCTGCGAGAGAAAAATAGAACCATTAAATTCCAAACTGAGATGTAAAGAGTTTAGGGAAAACTTCCAGTGGGGCACCTCTAATTCTCCCCTTGCTCTGTTGCCAGAGAGACAATTCTAAACTACAATTTTGATAAACTCTCATCCTTAAGTGACCCACTACTACTGCAGGATAAAATCCAAAGTCCTCAAAGTAGTTCTTGGAGTCTCTCAGCCTCAGCACCTTCTTTCCACATCCCCTTCTAACACCCTCGCACCCCAGGAACAGTGTTTGCAGTATCCTATTCTGCCATCTGTTGGCTCACCCTGGGGCCCTTGCAAGAGGCTTCTGCATGAGTGTGTTCCTCCTTCCCCATCGCATCATCTGAGTAAACTTTTCTCATCCTTATGGTCTCTGACTACAAGCCGCCAGGAAATGACCGCCCAAATTTGGTTAAGTGCCCCTCCTCTGTACTCCCGTTATGCCCTGCATTATGAACTGAATGTTTATATTCCCCTCAACTCATATGTTAAAGCTATTAACTTCCTATGTGATGGTTTGTGGAGGTGGGGCTTTTGGTAGGTAATCAGAAGAGGTGATGAGGGTGTGGCCCCTTTTTGGGATCAGTGCCAAGAAGACAGCCCTCACCAGGAACTGAACCTGCCAGCACCTGATCTCGGACTTCCCAGACTCCCTATCTGAGCGGAATAAATATCAGTTGTTTAAGGCCCCCAGTGTGTGGTATTTTGTTATAGCAGCTTCAGCAGACTGAGATATTCTGTGTTCGTCGCTTATGTGGCAGGTTGTTTATTACAGATCTGTCTCTCCCAGAAATGGCAGGCTTCTTGAGATCAGGGAGCATGTCTCTCACTGTCCATCTCCAAAACATTGGGTTCGGCACATAGAACACACTTTGTAAATGCTTGTTGAATGAAAAACCAGCATGCGAATAAGTATATGCATGCAGGAGATGGAAACTGAGCTAGGCCCTGATAGATTTTAATGGCTATGGAGAAGAGGAAAGGTATGAGTGTAGGCGTAGAAATCAAGATGGCAATGAGTGCAGAAGTGAGTGCATAGAGAGAACAAAGGAAGTGAAAAGGATAGGGAGGATTTGTTCAAGACAGAGATTAGGAAAAATGGGATTTGAGGACAAACAAACGAGGTTGATTTTTTTATTGTTACTGCTGTCAACTTTTTAAATAGTTTATTTAAATATAGTGTAGATAGACTAAAGTACATGCACCTTGAGATTATGACTTGATGAATTTTTACATACATATACCGTTATGGACTGAATTGTGTGCCTCTCCAAAAAAAGAAATTTATCTGTTGAAATCCTAAACCCCCATTACCTCCAAATATGACTATATTTGGAGATAGAATTTTTAAAGAGGTGATTAAATTAAAATGAGGTCAGTAGGGTGGGCCCTGATCCCATATGACAGCTGTTTTAATAAGAAGGAAGGTTAGGACACAGACACACACAGAGGGAAGACCAAGCAAGTGAGGACGCAGGGAGAAGACGGCCATCCGCACACCCAGGAGAGGCGCTTCAGCCCTGCAGGCACCTTGATCTAGAACTTCCAGCCTCTCGGACTTTGAGAACACACATTTCTGTTGTTTAAGCCCCCTAGTCTGTATATTTGTTACGGAGGTCAAAGCAGCCTAATCCAAATATGGTGGAACCACCATGCAGATCCAGATAAAACCATTTCCGGGATGCCAGAAAGATGTTTGAATTTGAATGCAGTGATGGCTGGAAGCCATTTTTGGTTCCTAAGCAGGAGACTTGTCAAGGCAAAATGGAATTATAGGAAGATTAGCAAGGTGATTGGAATGAGTAGACTAGGATGAACTGACAGTGGGGGCAGGTGGGATAGAAGAGGGAGGGAAAAAGACAGGGAAAGGATTGGAATCTCTTGCTCGGTGAGACTGTAGTGGTAAAGAGAACTAAAAGGACATTTTAAAGAAACGGCAAAATAATAGTGATGAACATAGAGAAGAATCAAAGACTGCAAAGGTTTTGTCCAGGAGACTAAAATGAGGGAGTATTGATGGTAAATATTGGATATTTGGGGAAAAGAGTCCGTCAGAGTGAGAAATGATGAGTGCCACTCTGGGTCTGAGGGAATGGCAGCATATCCAAGTGGATATGACAAGCCCAGAAGGTGGAAATATAAGACTGGAGCCTAAAGCAAGCAAGGATAGGGCTGCAATAGGAACAGGATTAGAGAAGTGGACTGCCTATGGAGAAAAGGGACGAAAGCCAAAGATGAATACTAACACAGTAACAGAATAATAATAGCAGACTCTAAGTGCTTACCACCTGCAAAGTGTGCTAAAGCCTTTTACATAGATTATCTCATTTAATCCTCACAACAACCCTGAAGGGATCATTCTGTCAATATCATCCCTGTTTGACCAAGGAGAAACTGAAGCACAGAGAGATGAATTAACTTGTCTAAGGTCACACAGCTAGCAGTAAGTGGCAGATCTGGTTTCAAACCTAGGCAAAATGATACCAGTTCACCCCTTAATGTGCTTAAAAGAGGAAAAGGAGTCTGAATTCCTTTTCATCCCCAAGTCTCCAAATAAATTAGCCTAGTGCTATTCTATTCCATTGTTTAAAATTCCTCAAGCTATGGTGCTTCTGAGCTGAAAGAGTCTTTGCCATCAGTAACTTCCTCCTGGTGCCTAATCTCAAACACCCTGGTTGCATTTTAATAAAGGATGCTGGCTTCCCTCTGTTCTGCTGCCTGGGGAGTTTGGGTCAGCTGCCTGTCTTTATCCTCTCACATCCCTGAAATAAGCATATTTATTAGCAGTTGTTCCAATTACTTAAAAATGTGAACTTCTTTCACCTTTCCTGCACTTCTGGCCCTTGAGATCAAGCTCCTTCTTCACGGTCACTTTTCTCTTGAACAGCTCACATTTTTACATCTCTCTGGCACATGGAGCCCCAGTATAGCTTAAAGAAGTCTCTGGCACTCATAGTCCCTGAAGGTTTGGGGAAAGACAAGATTAGATTTCCACAAATGTGCTTCCATGCATATTTTGCAATTTCAGAGTTGTCCACAAGCCTGAAGAAATATCTTATACCGAAACAAATAAAAGACACTGACAGGTGCAAAACTCTGAACCACCAGAATTTAGCCAAAAGGGTCTCTAGGTCTTTCTCTTCGAGCAATTTAGTTTCTCTCCTATTATGTTCAAGAGTCATCTCTCTGTGTTAATTTTTTTCTGATAGTTGTGTGTTTATAAAATAGCACCTCCTATACACCCAGCAAATGTGCAAACTGTTTAATAATTAAAGAGATTTCTATTCCCTAAAACCTGGCATGTGTGATTAAAACACAAGATTTGCTCAGTGTTTTAATGGATGTGTGGCTAAAGGGCCAGAGTCTCACTCAGGATCACCAGTTGAAATGATGCTCAGAGCACCCAACCATTATGTTTGAAGTCTTGCATTGCCATTATCAAGTTATTATATGTATGTTTGACCAAGAAAAATCCATTTTCCTCTTAGTGATGTAGCACAGTTCTTTGGAAAGACAGAAAAGGGCCATTTGGGGAAAATAAAGTGCTAAATCTAGAAACATTCTGGATTCCTAATTAGTGCTTCCTCCCCCTACACCCAAGTCATCTGAGAGACATTTCTTGTTCCATAGCAGGTGTCT
This sequence comes from Rousettus aegyptiacus, assembly GCF_014176215.1. Classification (NCBI taxonomy): domain Eukaryota; kingdom Metazoa; phylum Chordata; class Mammalia; order Chiroptera; family Pteropodidae; genus Rousettus; species Rousettus aegyptiacus. The sequence goes on along the minus strand of NW_023416311.1, from coordinate 24,002,595 downwards.
GGCCATGAACATTACAACTTAATTAATCACTGTGGCTATTTATAGTTATGTAGAATGTTAATACTAATCATACCAACAATTAGTATTAACAAGAATAAATTGCACATGTATTGAGCTTTATGATTCACAAAATAATTTCACTTGTTTAACTTTATTTTAGACTCTCCCGATGACCCTGAGGTAGGCAAGGTAGGTTTTAGTATTCCATTTTATATGTAAGGACACAGAGAGAGATGAAGTGAGTTTCCAAGTAATACACAGTTGGAGGGATAAAGACTTGTAGGCCACATTTGCTTATAGGCAGGAGAATGAAAATAATCTCAAGAGTTGTGATTTATCTACAGAGTTTAAGTCCTTGATGCACAGTGAGTGCATGTAGTGAATAATCTCAAGACCCACTTGTTCCCTATCTTGTAGATTAAATCAGCTGAGAAACTGTCCATCACATCTGCTACCTGAAGAGTGTAAATCTAAGACACGTAGTTGTCTGATAAGGTTCAGTTTTGAGCCTAAAAGCCCTCAGACTTTCAGAACATTATACCAATCATTTTTGCCTCATTTAGGTAATGGAGTTAAATGATTTTAATGTACTCTTTCTGTTATAAATATGGGTGACACATTTCTTTCATTAGTGTCAATAATTCACATTAACATTTGAATAGCGCCTTGGTTTGATAAAACATATTTACTTCTAATATTTGATTCTGTCACAGACCCTGTGAGCCAGGTTGAGTTCACAGTAATATTCCAATTTTTCAGACAAGAAAACCAAGGCAGAATTAATAAGAAGATATCTGAGTACCTGTGACATGTCTCCCATGTGGCAGGCACTGCACTACATGCTAGGGGTACAACAATTAAAAAAGTAGATGCAACCCTGTATTATTTACAGCATTATTTACTGTCTGGTGCGGGGAATAGACAAGCAAATAATCATACCAACAAATGTAAAATTTCAACTGAATGTGATATATTCATCCATATATTCTATCAAAACACTGTGACTAATGGATTTTAAAAACATGTCAGGTTTTTAAAAACACGCCAGGTTTTTTATGAAAAGGAGGAAAATATATTGCTCTGGGAACCCCAGAGAATATGGAAATTTGGCCTCATCAAGGAGACCCAGCACAGCTCTTCTGGGGAAGTAAAGTGACCTGCGGTAAGGAAATGGAAAGAAAAGAGATCAGTGCCCCAGGTAGAGGGCAGAGCACATGAAAAAGCCCTGTGGTGGGAAGGAGTTAAACATGACAACAGGAGGTCTATGTGATTGGATGGCGGAACATGAAAGAAATGCAGCTCAGTATGAAGCCTCCATGTGAAAGAAAGCCTTTACATTTCTATTCTAATAACAATGAGAAGCCATAAAAGATCTTTAAGCATGGGGAAAGGTGGACACAATTTGTGTTTTAGAAAGATTATTCCAGATATGGCACAGAAAACACATTGAAGGAGGCCAAGAGAGATATGGATTGAATAGTTAGATGAGTATTGCAGATGTCCAAGTGAAAGAGGATGGCTGTGGATGCGGAGATGGAGAGCAGGTAGATTTGAATGATGTTTAGTGGGTAAACTTGATGAAACTGGATGATAGATTGAACATGGGGTGATTATAAAGAAGTAAAGGGTGACCCCAACACTCCAGGCTTATGCGACTGGGTTCAAGATTGTACTATGTGGTGTACTGTAATAAGTCCAGAGTTGTGGGACAAAGATCATGAGTTTGGTTTGGGATGTGTTGAGTTAGAGATCCAACAAGAGGGCTACCTTGAGCAAAATTATGGAGGTGGAACGTAGAGTTTTGGGTTGGGGGTACAAATTTGTGAATCGTTCTCACATAGGCTATGGCCGTGAATGAGAAAAGATTGCCCAGAGAGATTATAAAGTGAGAAGAAAAGAGGGCTCCAGGAAGAGATTTGGAAATGAATCTATAAAGGAGAGAAAGAACGGTCTGAAAGCCTGAAAGAACACTGGAGGATTGTTTTTTGTTTGTTTGTTTGGTTTTGTTTTGGTTTGGTTTTGGTTTTGGTTTTGGTTTTTGGTTTTAGTAGATTGGTTTAATGGTAGATAAACAGAGATTTTCAAGAGTGAGGGAATTGTTAAGTGGTGCTGAGGATGTAAGATTTTAAAAATATGTACATTGAATTCAGGATATGAAGGTTGTTAATGACCTTAAGAGTGAAAGCCAGAGCCAGATGGCAATGGATTGAAGGAGCGTGGAAGATGAAGATGTGGAAACAATGAAATACCAATTTCAGTGTTTGGTTTTGAAGCACACTTGGGCTCTGCGCAAGGCACACGTAATCAAAGAATATAAACATAAAAAATACTAGGTAACGAAAGCCAATTTTTAGTTTGAATGTAGAAATATGAAAGAAGCCAACACATTTTGCTTTGCAGTTTATCTCCCCTTCCTCTTCTGTCCCCTTTTCTTTGGGCACTCCAGCTGTTCGCAGGCTTTCCACTCCCCCGTCACTTTCTATGCTGACCCATGTCCTCTGGTTCATTGGCTCCCTGCCTCCACTACTTAGCACTTTAAACCCCTTTAGAGAGCTGTCATATTGGGAAAGAACCTGATAAACCAATTCTCACCAAGTTGAAAGTGAATGGTAGTTGCATGTGTTAACTCTCTGGGCTAGGGGTTGGCTTTTTCACTAGAGACAATTCCTTAACAAGTCTGAGGGGTAGGGGATACCATTTGGGATGGGCAGGTGTAAAGTAAGGGACTATAGTAAAAGAAAAATATTGTGGATTAAGAATAGCACCTAACTTGCTAGATAATCTCAAAGAAGTTATGTCATCTCTCTCAGACCCCATTTTTCATGTGTTGCATCTGGGATCGAATTATATCTCCAGGCTCTTCCAGTTCTGGCACTGTAAGTCTCTGTAGCAAATCCAAACCCAGTCAGTGGCAAGGCTCCTAGGGAAGGGGAAGAAAATAAAGAAAAATGCAGAGAGAGAAAGAGTCATTTCTCCTGCCTCTAGGAAGATGGTATAAAATTAGGTTGAGATAGAGTAGAATCAATTGAGGTGTATAAATCATATCACATTTTAAGCACTCAGAGAAGGTGCTATTAAAAACAAACAAACAAACAAACAAACAAACAAACAAAAACAAAAAAAACTCCTGAAGGCAATCTTCAGTAAAGAGTCCTTTTGTAGACAGCATAAATGCCCCTGGATTTAGCCCTTTTTAATCACCTAAATATTCATCTAGTGGGTTTCCATAAGGAACTAGGTACATTTGTGCCAGTAACAATGTATGGTAAAGAAATGGTTGAGATGCCTGAGAAAGATTAATGTTTGACTTCTCTCAATTTTTTCTTACACTGCATTTGCCTTTGAAAACACTTTTCCCTTCGCATTCCAGCTTTCGAAATATTCCTTAGAAAGTCACTTTATGAAGTAGACAGCGGAGAAGATGTACTGTTACGAGGAGCAGAGTATGACATGCATCTAAAATACCTCCTCTAATTAAGAAACATAGTCTGGAAACAAATGGATAGCGTGTGATATGTAAGCAGTTCTGTGTCTGAGCTCTAGTTTGGGGAAACGCATTCCAGTAAGCTGTGTGAGGCCTCAGTGTTTCTGTCCTTGTTGGCTTCCCCTCCCAAGGCTGGCTAGCACTCTGGCCTCCATTTATAGTCACCCTTTCTTCACTTGGAGAAGACAAGCTGTCCAAGTTAATCCATTAGTTAGCCTTCTGCATCGACACAAAACACATGGTGCTCCACGCTTCATTAAGATGGACAAGGTGTTCCAGTCTCTGCGTCCCTGCATAGAGCATTTTGTGGTGGCTGCTCCCAAACAAATGCCTTCATGCTCTGCACCTCAGCCTCAGTCCATGGCCACTCTCCTCACTCAATGATCCTGGACAAAGCCTTCTGATCTCCTGCCAGCAGCCACTTCTGTGTTGATTAATACTTCCGTCTCACTCTGTGCCAGGCCAAACCGAGATGCTTTGCCTCCTCCAGCGTTTGCTGTCCATCCCAAAGAGCAAGAGCTGTGCAGCTGGACAGATCTGCTGGCACAGAGCCGGCACTAGAGACGAGATGATTAAGGAAGATAATGATGAATGAAGGACTCACAGGTGAAAAATGACTTCTCCAGAATCCTTATTGATCTGCCAGCTGAGGTCTTTTTCACATGGAACCTAAATTTGACATTTCAAATTGAGCCTGACTCTTGAATAGTTCCTGCAATTTTAGATCTGGCAGTGATTTTAGATGGAATCTAAGACATTACCTGAATGGGGAAACTGAGACTCAAAGCATGGAAGTGACTTGTCAAAAAAACATAGAGGGTCTATAGCAAAGCCAGGGCTAAGACTCAGGTCTAATGTTCAGGTCATATTCCCAGGCCACAGGATCATTTCCTTCTGCAGGACCCAAGTCCTGTCAATGAACTGATGCTGTATGCCTGCAGGTAGAAAAGAGCAGGTCAGGCTACACACGGACCTTGGCTCCAAATGCAGTAGTAAAAAGGTGTGCAGAAGAGGTTATGGTACTTAGGAAGGGTGAACCAATCTGACAAGGAATAGCCAAGAAACTGTTTCTCTCTCTCTAATATACATGGGGCTGGGGGAAGTTTCAAGATGGTGCCTCAAACACATAGTCTCCTTTTGGAGAGATCTCTCTTTCCTAAGAAGCATTTCACTCTTGGATTTATTTTTCCATAAAATGAAGGATATGAGGATGGAATCAAACTCTTCTGAGTGGGCCCTGGCAATCAGGGGCAATAGCAATTGCACTCTCTCTCAACGGCAATCCAGAAATAGGACCTGAATTGGAGAGACATAAAACTTGCCTAAAAGTATAGCAGGGAATGCCTCTCCCACAGAATATGAGAGGTCTAGATCCCCCAATTCAAATGCAAACTACACTGGGAGCCCCTACTAGTTCCATCTCAGTGATCAGTTAACACCTTGTCACCACCACAGGGTCCCTGACCTGCAAGTGATTGGGCAGAGGAAGAGGACTTCCTGATCAAGGCCAGGTAAAGACCCGCTCTGCCTGCTTTACATAACCCAGACCACAGATTGTAGAGCTGTGGTCCAAGAAAAACAAAGCATCACCTCATCTTCCTATTCTCAACAAAAGCTCTTGGATCCCCTTGTTAGTGGGAAAGGACCCACCGAGAATCACTGAGAGCCCGTCACACAAGTGAATAGTCACGTAACTCATACATACCTTCAAAACAACGTACACAATGTGCCAAGTACTGTGCTAGGCACTAAGCTACAAGGATGACTAAAGCGTAACCCAACCTGAGTTGGGCATATCTAGCAGGGAAGACAGAAGCCCACACAGCTAACTCAAATGAAATAGGATAAGGGCTATATAAAAGGAAGTGAAATGAACTAAAATTTTTTACTAGCCTACTACGATCCAGTAACTTTATTCCTTCATTAACTCATTCAAAAGACGTTTATTAAATGTCTGCAGGAGCTGTGCTAAGAATACAAAGATGAATAGAAAAGATCTTTTCCCTTAAAGGAATCACATACTACAAGAGAAAGATAAGTGGGTAAAACGATAAGTAAAAAATATATATTACAGTTACTACTTCAGAAGTCAGTGCATGCACAGAAGATATTCAAAGGAGTCAATTCTTAAGCATCTAAATGTCTTGAGTTTTATATAAAAGGCTGTATACTATATGAGTCCCTTTATATTAAGTTCCAGAATAAGCAAAAGTAATCTACTATGAAAGAATTCAGAAAAGTGATTGTCTCTGCAAGGGTTAGTAGAAGATCACTTGACTAGGAAAAGACATGGAGAAAACTTCCTGGGTTAGTGGTAATAATCCATATCTTGATAAGCATTTGGTTACACAGGTCAAAACTCATTGAAAGTCAAAACTCACTTAAGACTTGGGCATTTGATTGTTTGTAAATTTTACCTAAAAAGGAACTCTAAACAAATATTGAACTGTAGATAATGGTACACATGATGAAGTGTCTGGGGGAGATGCACATAGATCTGCAACTTACTTCAAGTTGCATCCAAAATATAAGATGGATGGATAAATAGAGGAATGCATAATGAATAGAGATGTGTTAAAGCACATACAGTAAGATGTCAATTGCAGAATCTAGGTAGTGAGTGTGCAGGTATACACCATACAATGTTTCCAATTTTTCTGAAAGTTTGAAATTTTAAAAATGGAATATTAAGGGGGAAAATGAGTCTTGAAAGTTAAATAGGTATTCCTTAGGCAAACAGGATGAGAAAAGGCTAACATAACATCATTTCCAACTTTCCAATCCTCGTCTTCTTTTCCTGCCTCCTCTCTGGCACCTGAAATGGCCAAATATCTACTTACCTCCTTGCAGCTCAGGGTAGCCATACGGAACAGCTCTGGCCAGTAAAGCATTACAAGAATTCTGCTGGTTCTTCTGGGAATGCTTTTGCTAAGTTGTTGCAGCCCTTTCCTGGCCTGAATCCAAATGTGATATCAGGAACTACAGCAGCCCTTTGCAGCCATGAAGGCAAATGTAAAAGAACCGAACACCCAGCCTGACTTTATTGAGCCACAGAATCAGTGTCAGCAGCAACCCATCTTCAGACTTCTTGCCATGTTAGAAAAATAAGTCCTTATTTGTTTTAGCCATTGTTGATCAAATTGCAGTTGAAACTTTCTGAGCACAAGGCAAAAGCATAAAAAATGCAAGCGATCTGTTGGCTGGATCCAGAGTTTAGGGAGGAAAATGTGGAGCAGGAAATGTAGCCCTAGAAGGTAAGAAGCCAGACCCTGGAGGGACTCTCTTTATGCCATACTAAGAGCTTTGTATGCTCTGAAAGGTGGTGGAGCATGGGGGTAACCTGATCAGATTGCTTTTTAGAGCAGTGGCTCTCAAATTTTTATGAAGATTATAATCACCTAGCATTAAAAATACAGATTCCCAAGCCTCTTATCTAGGTTGCAGGAGATGTTATTGGTGCCTTGCCTATAGCCCCTCCTTTATCTGCAGCTTCTGTGACCAGTACCACACACAGAGACAGCTTCCTGTCCCAACACCCCTGCAATTCTCTGTCTGATGGCTTTCTCTGGTCACAGAAGCTTGTGTGCAGCCATGAGGGAGGCTGGAAGTGTCAAGGAATTAATGCTCCTGAGAGCAACAGATGAGGAACAGGAACTGGAGCAGGAGCAGGAGAGGTAAACACTCCAGCTTCTCACTTATCCATAGGAGAATTCTGAAATGTGTACCTGGCAGTCTCTCAGATCCCCTTGAGATTGCATCCCCCTTGTCCATAGAGATAATCCTCTCGTTAATACACCTTTTATTGGCTTTTCCTTCCTACCCTGTCTCCCTTCCCAGACCCCCACCAGAGCACTGCTAGGGTTACCACTCAAATTCTTGGCACCCGAATCCTTGACTAAGGCTCTGGTTTTGGCAGAAGCCAAACTAGGTCACTGATTCAGAAACCAGGGGTGGGGCCAGAGAATCTGCATTTTAACCTCACTGCTCTTTAAGTATTCAGATATGTGGACTCAGTCTCAGTCCTTCTATCATAAATAACTTTTCCTGTTGACACTGTCAGACAAATTTGTAGATTAGAGTGAAATTCTTCAGCGGCAAGCAGATTTTCCAGTTGAGTTGAGACTAAGAGATTTAGCAAATTCTCTAGCTAATTCAGTTAATCTATTAAAAGTTTCCAAACATAAGCAATTTCAAAGATAAGACCTAACTACAATGGCCCCAAATCAGCTTACAACACTGAAAGTGATAATCAGGAGATTGTCAAAACCTCGCTATAAAAACAAATAAGAATAAATAAGGAATCCCGAATGTTCCTTACCTCATAACACCCAGAATAATTTTGTGTCTAAAATTATTAATATTTAGTATCTACTCATTTAGTTGATTTTAACTGAAGAAATTATCTTTTACTGAAAAAGAAAAGAAAATGAGATCTTATCAACTAAAGCAATAATTTTAATTGTGTTTAGGGGACAGATAAAAGCTGTCTGCTGTTGCTTTAATATTCCCTTACTAGGAGAAGAGTTTGGGCAAATATTTCGATACTATCATTTGCCCTCAAATTAGGATCCTGAGAGGAGGAGCTGGTGGGGAATAAGTGAACCGAGATGGGCCAGAGCGGGTTGGGGCCAACTCAAGGGTCACGAGCATCTGGCTGTTCTCTTAAAAAGACTAGGTAAGGTGCCCAAAACAGGAAAGATAATGCCCCCTTATTATAAGCTATGGTTCATGAATTTTAAAAAGCATCATTTAAAGACTTTTCCAACTGTGGTTCCACAGTTTCAATTATTTCCAACAAAGAAGGCTTTTTGAGTTGCCTGAAATACTAGCACCTCACTAGCGATGGTGAGTAGCACACGTTGTTCCCTGCACCTTCTGGCTGCCCCAGCATTGCTGCAGTAGAGAGGCCCAGTCTCTGTGACTTTGTCTGGAGGAATCACAGTAGGTGCCCTGATTTGTTATAAGGAGTTTTACCTAAAGCCATTGAAGACAGACAAGATGTTAGGGAGCCTTTCCATCAAAATCTTCTAGAGTTAGATGACTCTCTTCAACCCTTCCTGCTAATATCATTTTCTTTGCTATTCTTGGGGAAATGAAGATGCAAGCTGTCAGAAAGTAAGTGTGGGCTACAAGTAAAGCTGCTGATAGAGGATAAAAGAAGAATGCAAAAATACCACCGAATCAGCTTTTCTTTAATCCTAACAGTAGAGACATAAGGAAGTCTGCAACTCTGCACCTTGAATTAGCATTCACTGGGTGTGCTTTCCTGTAGTCGAAGAGTGAATTTTCACTCTGAGGAAACATGCAATGCTCCCTAAAAGTCTCAGGAAAAGCTTAGGAAGAGGGTATTTTGGCATAACGAGAAAAAAATAAGAAACAATTTTATCCATACCTTGAATAACAAGGGAAAAATTTACTTTATTCACTGAATCAATTTTATTGCTCAACAACCACAAACATTTCTTTGAGAGCTTACTACTTATCATGTGCCAGGTGCTTTTCTGGTAATACTGGTATTCCAAAAGGTGAAAGGCATAGTCTCAGCCCTGGAGAAATTCACAGTACAGTAGAAGAGAAATGACAAGAGCCTAAAAGATAAATAACAATCTGAGCATGCATATGCTATGTGATAAATGGCAACCGTATGGGTCAATAATATTATTACAAGGTTTAGATAGATATCTCAATGATATGATATGCGTTTCCCTTCCTTAGGCTATGTTATTACTGGGGGAGTATAAGGAATGTAGGAACTTAATTGCTTAGAGTAATTTTGATGTTTGCACATAAATGCATAATGATATTATTGATCCTGGATGCAAACTATCAGCAGAAGCAGTTGTGAAACCTGATGGGAGTTTGCACCTGGCAGCCTGGTTTCCCTATTCATCAAGGAGCCACTGAAAGAAACCAAAAGAACCTACCCAAAGTCTCCCAGGATGTGTCTGTGACTTGGGGTGCTTACCAAATGTAATTAATGCTACTAGAAAATCAAGAGACTTTGAGCCACATTATATGGCAGCATTGAACAGGAAAGAGATTGCTCCTTTTATCCTAGCTATCAAAGTGCTTCACAAATCAATATTAGAAGCTGCATTTCATAAATTACGCCATCATGGGAGATCATGAATTGGCATGCAAGAAAAAAAAGTTTATCTTTTTCTTCTTTAAGAAGTATATTCATTGTGAATTTCAGTTACTATTATTTGGCCCCCAAATAATTGTGTGCATTAAAGAAATGAATACTCTACTTATTTACTATAATTATAAGAATAATATCAGAACTCTTAAAAGTTCTGATTAAAGTGATTTTTTAAAGTTTTGATTAAAGTGTTTTTGAAAACAGGGAAAATAACAACAATATCTCCCAGAAAATAATGAGCTTTTTCGTGTTAGCTATTGAATTGTTTACTCCCATAACTGAATAATAACAGCACATCAAAGCTGGCAGTGGTAATTAAATGATTTGTGAACATAGGTTAACAAATTAGTGTATCATGATGTGCAATTTTCTAATTAGGATAAAAATGCTAGTCTTATCTAAAAGACTGACAAGATAGTAAAACAAAAAGGAACAGGTAAAAAGCATCATGCAAAAGATTAAAATATCTATAAAAATATTATCTTTCTGTTTACTACTTGAGAGGTGCTAAGAACATCATCCAGATCTTACATGTCCAAGTTAAACACATTGGTTCAACTACATTCAGTCAAGGTAAGAGCAAACAACCAGTAACTGTGGATATGTTATGTTTTCAGGGTGAATGGAGAGCTGTCTACATAACCTCAAGTAACTGAATTGTGTGTGTGTTTTTTTCTTATGACAACCACAAGTATCTCAGGCCTGTGAAGGCACCTAAAAGAAAGGGGCTTTAAATTCCCCTTTTGCTCATGTAGAAACTGGATTTTAAAAAAGCAAAAAAACAAAACAAAACAAAACAAAACAAAAAAACAACCCTCAGAGGAAGTAAGGAGTATTCATCTCTCGCTCTTATTATTAACCATTTTATATTTATTATCCATTTATTCAATATATATTTACTAGGCACCTATGATCTGCCAACCAAAGCATTAGTTTTTTGTTTTTTTTTTTAATTCTCCCAGAAATCCCCCCTCTTTCTCTTCTAGAAAGCAACCTGAGGTGACCTCTGAAAACAGTTCACTATTCACTTGACCTAGAAAATCCCACAAAATCATGTAAATCAAGAGGTTCAAATCTTTACATTCACTTTAAGAACTCTCGTGAAACTACCCGGCCGTCAGGGGTATGCATAACCAAAAAGCCACTAAGTTTCTGAAGGATGTCCCTTGATAGAAGCAATGTGTGTTGTTGTGTTGTTGTAATGATGGAGTTGGTATGTGTGCCCAGGCCAAACAGTGGGGTTGGACACAGGGCCAGCGACCTAAAAAGAGTGCTAAATTTTTACTGCACATGTTTAAAAATGCAGAGTAATGATGAACTTAAGGGTTTAGATATAGATTCTCTGGTCATCGAGCACATCCAGTTGAGCAAAGCTCCTAAGATGCTGTGCAGAACTGACAGAGCTCGTGGGCAGGTGAACTTCTATAAGAGCTCTCCCTGCCACACTAACATGATCCTCACTGAAAAAGAGCAGATCGTTCCTAAATCGGAAGAGGAGGTTGCATGGAAGAAAAAGATATCCCAGAAGAAACCGAAGAAACAAAAACATGGCCCAGGAGTAAATTCAGCATCAAATAAATGCTAATAAAAGCAAAAGCAGGAAGAAAAAAGCATTAGGTTTTCTGAGGAACATGAAGGTACATAAAACACAGATCTCAAAGAGTTTTCTTTATAATTAGAGAAACAAGGCATACAGGCCATAAGGGTATAAATATCAAGTGGTAGAGATGAAGTATTGTAAAATTTCAAGAGAGAGACTGATAACTTCCACCTGGGGAAATCAAGCTGCAGTGTCAAGAGCTTGGTCTTGACCCATGGGAAGTGATGGAAGTGAAAGGCTTTGCAGTCAGAGGAAATGGCCTGCACAAAGGCACATGCAATTTATTATTTATTCTACCACCAATAGGGAAGTTTAATCCTAATTAGATCCCAGAAAAGAAGCCAATTTTGTGCTTATTTCCATTGGCAGTGGAAGCATTGGGCAGCTGAAAAAATTTGCTCTCACAACAGCCAGTAACTTAGTGGCACAGCAGGGGTTTGGAGGCTCCAGAATTCTTTTAATCCTCAGTGATCATTTAAACAACTGAACCCCCTAAATATACACAAATCGTGTATTTGAATGGATTTGGAAAAATAAAGAGGCCTGTGAAATGCACACAACACTTTCCTTTCACGTCTCTAAGCAATCCCTGAGATATCGTAGGGCACTTTTGGTCCTAGTTATAGCTCTTCAAACAGGGAAAGCACGTTCTCACTCAGTATATTCCCATTCTACTACCACATCCTCCCTTCAGTCTTGGGAAACAGCCTAAAATTGCTGGCTAAATACAAAGTAAGGATGTGTTGAAGGAAGTTTCCTGCTGTCCCTAATAGTTGCAAGAGTTACAAATAGTTGATAGGCCACGTGCATGTATGTGCAAATGTAAATGTTATAGCAAAGATCAGACAACAAACTATCAGCAAAGAAAAGTGATTTCTTTTTAGGCTTTTGCTCTGAAAGCTAAAATTTGTTCAATTAAATGAGACCTTCTGCCCTATTATTATCGCTAAGACATTTTCACTTCACTCCAGAGACGACCGCCATGGAAAGTGAGCTATTAATACTTAGTCTCAATCGTAAACCTCCCATCATCTCAGTTATCCTTGTTTCATCATTCATACCTTGCATTCTGGCCACTGTTGTTCATCTCTTCAGCCTAATACTATTATCCGTTTTTTTTTTTTTAACTTTTACATAAAAACAAATATTTAGGCACACCATTGGAAGAATTATTTTTCAATATAAGTTACCCGAGTAAGAGAAATATCAAGAACTTGGAGGTGATTCAAATGGGGGCCATCAAGTGGTTTAAAGCTTGTAAAATACAAAAAGTTTCTTTCATGTGAAAGAAACTGGCTTGGGAGACAGGAGGGGGAAAACAGACGTGACCTCATGCTGTTCTTCAAGGTAAGGAGCACCTCTAGGACCGCTTTTGTAACTTGCTGATGCAGTCTGAGTTATAGGGCCCCACAAGCTGTCCCCCAGAAGTCAAATGCCCATTTGAGAATGTGTGAGCCTGCTATGGTGAAAGAACTACTGTCATTGTAACAGGCAGGGCTGGTGGATTGCAGGCCTGCTCAGTCGCCAAGTTGCTGTGGGAGATCTTGTGAAAGTCATTCGATTAATTTTTTTAATGTTTATTTTAAATTTTAAAAATTTAGACATTTATACAATCCATGATGAAGTGATCCCCCTGATACTCTAGCATCCATCTGGCACTACATACCACCGTTACAATAATATTGACCAAGTACCCTATGCTGTACTCTAATTCTCCGTGACTGCTTTGTAACTACTCATTTGCGTTTCTTCATTTAACTTCTGCAGTCTTCAATTCTCACCTCTCTAAGATTAGAATATTGGACTCAAGATATTTAAGAAGATGGACCACATAATTTATTGTAAAAATTGGGACATTTTTTCCAGGACAAATGTTAAACTGGATAGAATGTTTGAGTAGCAAGCCAAGATGCAGGGGCACACCATCTCCAAGGTCCCTTGCACACTGTCCATGATTCCCAAAACTTTCTCCCAAGAGGAACCCCTGAACTTTCAATGAAACTCTCAAATTTAAAGGGAAAATAGACATAGTAACATAACAAAAAATAGCTACTTTGGAAAAGGTATTTTTAAATGGTATTTTACTGTTGTTATAGAAGTGAGAGACAGAAGCAATCTTATGTCAGAAATTAAGAATTGCTCAAAACAGTTTATTTAAGAAGGGGTCTTGAATTATTTCCAGAATCCTTAGAGATTTTTTTAAACATTCAAAGAGGAAGATATATTCTATCACCTATCATTATATCTATCTAATTCATACATAAAATATCTGAAATTAAAGTAAATTTTCTGTAGTAAGTAAATAAACCAAAATATTGTCAGAGAACAAAACAAAACTAATTAGACCAAACTGCAGTGAATTAGGCATTTTAAGCCAATTTTCCAATAATGCTTTCTAATAAATTTCTACTTTAACATAAATCCCATTACTTAATTCCAACATAGTTTTTTAAAACTTGAGTCTAAGACTTTGCCTAGACTGAAACTCTAGAACAGGCATCGCTATAACACAGGTGTTCAGAATAATGTGCACTTCTAGCCACTTCAATTTCCAGAGATCTAATGCAGTGGAGCGATTGGTTTATGGTTAGTTTTGGAGTCAATTTGGGGGATTTTGCAGCTTCAACACTCACTGAACATTTTAACGTGGGAAGTTTAATGATTCATCTTTTGCAAATTGCTTTTGTGACAATATTACTGTTGAAATAAAATGCCTCCTTTGGCAGGGCGGGGGGGGGGGCGGGCGGGGGGCTGGGACAAGTCTGGGATCATTCTGAAAATCTCAGCATAAGGAATAACATTCTGAGGACCAGAAGTTTCCAACAGTGAAATAGACCTGCCTATGAGGAAAGAGCTCTCATTATCAAACGTATTTCAGTGGGCACTGCATGGCCATCCTTAGGGTCATAAAGGAGACAATTTTAGATTGGATAAGAGGCTTGATGAGGTGGTCTCTGTGGTAGTAGTCATGTCTAAGACTCACCAGTTTTGTGACCCTAAGGTTCATAGGACCCTGACTTTGAATCAGTAGCTAAAATGTCATCCAACTCTGTCCCATGGAGCAGTGCACTTGACACACTAACATCTTCCCAGAGAATGACACAGCTCTAAGTGTCTCATGTGTGCTGATGTTACATTGCTTTCCTGCTGCTTGGCCCAGAATAAAGCTGAGTTTTATTTTGACTAAAGCAATTTTAATGCATCTGGGAGAAACAAAAAGCTCTAATAACACACCTCAGGTCTATGAAAAGAACACATTGCTCCATAGTCACTCCATAGTAAAAGAGGAGTACATTGGCACACATAATAAAAATTCTCTCAGTCATTTAATATTTAGCAAAAGGCCAGAGGAAGTAAAATTGGACCTGGGTTCAGTTCAACAACCTGGTCAGTGATGCAATGTGGGCAAATGATGAGCATTTCCATTCATTTACTTTGGCAGATTTCCAAGGCTGCCTCACATCTGTACTGTTAAGCCTCTGTCGGCAGGCAGCAGGACAGAAAACATGCAATGCTCTCCACAATGTTGTGGTGACACCTCTGGGGCAAACAAGCGGGCCTGCTGCTCACTGGACTGGGCGCCGCTTGCAGCAAACTCCACAACTCAAGGAAAAATCCATCACACCTCTGACATTTCAGAGCTATATTTCGCAGTGAAATTGAGCAGGAAGTGGAAGGTGGGCGACACAGGAAAGTGAAGGGGTGAGCCAGAAAAGATTCAGCAGTGTTCGGGCGCATTAGATGGGGTTCGCCAAAGAAATTAGCTTTACAAAGACAACCTTTCAAGAGCAATCTCTTTTTCTTTACAGGGCTTGACACTAGAAATTCATAATGTAGGTAGTTTTAAAATAAGGACTGATATGAATGGAAATTTTATCTTCCCCTTTGATCATAAAATGAATATATCATTTTAAGTGACCTTTGATATCTCTAGGAATGGTCTTCCTACAAATGTTGAAAGTAAAGGAAAACAAAACTCAAATGTTCTCTTTGAATCTTATCTCTGAAAAGTGGCTAAAAAGTCAGTTTGTAACCACCTAAAATGTGCCTTGAAAAATGAACTAAATAAAAGACAGGTGACAAATTAACTCTACAAGAATAAAATGTACTGAACAGATAGATCAAGTCAAGGTCAAGTACAAGTATTTATTCTAATTTGCAGGCTTTTGTGGGACTCAGTTAACAGCACATAAAGTAGCCATTGTCAGAGGCACTTTCTCACTGTGACTGTGTTCTTTACAGATATATGGTAGGGTTATCACCCAAAGCATTTTGGCCCCAATAGTAGAAAGATGTGATCCAAAGACCTAAATAAACAATTGACCTTCAATTTGGCCTTGAGTAAATAATTTTACTTTCTAATCCTTGTCTACAAGTCAAGGTAAAAAACACCTCTTTAACTTGGTTATTATGGTGATTAAATTTTATAGCTAATCTAAATTTGAAAATTTTAATGTGTGTTTAAAATGTACCAGGCATGAAGGATATAAGAAGACATTTCTCTAAAGATATACAAATGTTTAATAAGCACTTGAAAAGCTATTCAATATCATTAGCCACAGGGATGCAAATCAAAACCACAATCAAATACCACTAACATCCCCTAGACTGGCTATAACTAAAAAGACAGATGATATAAAGTATTAGTGAGGGTGTGGAGAAACTGGAACCCTCATATATCGCTACTGAGAATGTAAAATGATGCAGTCACTTTGGAAAATAGGCTGGTAGTTCCTCAGAAGGTTAAACAGAGAGTTATCATATGACCCAGCAATTCTACTCCTAGGTATATACTCAAGAAAAATGAAAAAACATGTTCACACAAAAACTTGTATGTGAATGTATGTATCAGCATTATTCATAATAGCCAAAAAAGTAAAAACAGCCCAAACGTCCATCACTGGATGAATGGATAAATAAAATATGGAATATCTTATAACAAAATATTTTAGCCATAGAAAGAAATAAAATATTGATACATGCTACAATATGAATGAACCTTGAAAACATACTGAGTGAAAGAAATCAGTCACAGGTTTTCGTGGCATGAGGCAGTGTAGGAAGTCCTTCATGGGAACCAGCGCAAGTACCAGAAGTTTAGAGAGACGGTGATGCTGCAGATAAGCTTGAAGAACTATGACCCAAAGAAGAAAAAATGCTTCTTGGTCGCATGAAGATTGCATAGTCAGGCTTAAATTCACTCCATACCTCAAGTTCTCCATATGTATTCTAGCGACCAGCAGTGGTGAAGCCAAGCTGTGGATATTCCCCACATGGACATCAAGGCACTGAAGAAAGTCAGCAAGACTAAGAAATTGGTCAAGAAGCCAGCCAAGAAGTATGGTGTCTTTTTGGCTTCAGAGTCTCTGATTAAGCAGATCCCATGAATCCTGGGCCCAGGCCTGAAAAAGAGTGGCAATTTTCCTTCCATCCTGACCCACAATGAGAACAAGGTGGCCAACCAAAGTTGAAGTGAAATCCATAATCAAGTTCCAGATGAAAATGTTGCACTGGCAGTAGCCGTTGGGCGCTTGAAGATTGCAGACAATGAGCTTGTGTACAACATCCACTCAGCTGCCAATTTCCTGGTGTCATTGCTCAAAAAGAGCTGGCAGAACACCCAGGCTTTATACATCAAGAGCACCATGCGCAAGCCCCAGCACCTGTACCAAGGCACAGCTTAATAAATTATACTACTACCATTAAAAAAGAAAGAGAAAGAAAGAAAGAAAGAAAGAAAGAAAGAAAGAAAGAAAGAAAGAAAGAAAGAAAGAAAGAAAGGCCACATATTGTGTGATTTCGTTTTCATGAAGAGTCCAAAGTAGGCAAGTTAATAGAGACAGAAACTGGATTAGTGGTTGCCTGGGGTAAAGGAGGGATCAGGAGGGAGTTTGAGAGGTGACAGATAAGGGCTTTGGGTTTCTTTTTGGAGTAATAAAAATGTTCTGAAATTGATTGTGGTGATGGTTGTACAACACTATGAATATATGAAAAACCATTGAATTATATCCTTTAAATGGCTCTACCATATGTTATATGAATTATATCTCAATAAACCCATTTAAAAAAATGTGCCAGGCAATTTGCTAGGTACTCAATACATAATAAATGTGAAATGCGTATGGTATGTGCTTAATAAATACAATGCAAACACAAGATGCCTCATTTACTTTGAATAAAGGGGGAAAAACTTTTAAAAGGAATACAGTGCATGTGAAATATAAAAGCCTAAATTAATTTGCTAATTAAAAATAAAATAACCATAACTAAGGCAGATCAGCATATAGTATTGTAGTGGGATATCATTAAACTGTACATGAGTGTACAGTAAGGCAAAGCTATTAGTGGCAATAATCTTTGGTAATACGCTATTGAGTCATAGTGTTATTTAAACAGAAAGCGAAGGCCATTATAAAATCCACCTGAGAATCAAAGACAAAGAGATAAAATAACAGTTTATTGTAAGCAATGAGATCTGAAGAGGAAATTATGCCTCTATCTCTTTATTGTCTTGGCTGTTGCATTCTGAATGTGCATGATTCTCTTAATACAAGAAAACAGAAGCCTTGTCTTTTCCCATTCTGGCATTAAAAAAAAAATTGCATACTTCCCTAGTCTTGACCTTTCCTATTCTCTATTTAGCCCCAGGAGGCTATCATTTTACAACCTAAAAGCTAATGCAACCCTCAGAATTATTGATGAGTATGAATTCCGTGGAAGAAGACACTGTCTGTATCCTGGTGAAGTAAGATGTGAACAGCCTGGGGAAAGACACTAACACCTACTGGAGCTTTCAGTGGCCGAAGATCTTAGTGTTCTTGTTGAGGCTCGAAGTTACAGATAGAGCAAGGCATCTGGAGGTAGCACATTAATACGAGCAAAGGCAGTTTTGTGGAATGTTTCAAGTGGCAGTCACACATTTAATATGTGTATCTCTAGGGGAAAGAGCTGATGTTGTCCCAACACTAGTAAGGACCAAAACTGGGTAGAAAGCATATTTAGGCACAGGAAACATTTCCTTAAAAATAATAGCAAAATAGAGTGACCACTGAGTGGAGGAGACTCAACAACAACAACAACAAAAAGAGTTAAGGTTATAAATAAGAAAGGAAGGGAAGGAAGCAAGGATGAAGAAAGAGTACAACGGAGTCTGTTAGTGCATTTAAAAATGGCCGGAAAGAGGACTGTTAACTTTAACCAGCAAAGAGAAAAAGATCTTTTTCAAGTACACCCTTTTCACAAAATGAATTGGTGGCAAGAGAAAGTAAGAAATCTTAAAAATTAATATATGTTAAGAAAAAAAGTAAGATGATTAGCAGAGGATGGAGATGGCACTTCAACGTCCTGAAGAGATAATGAGTGGACATAAAATTATTCATATTGATATGACAAGGGAATTGGACTTGAGTGATTAGAAGAAATCCATGACAAGGATTGATGTGCAGCAGTAGGAACAGAAGGAGGACAAAAGTGAACCATTCAATAAAAAACCGAGGCCAAAACTGACTACTCAATGAACTTGGCTAAAGGAGAACAGTCCAGAAAGACAAAGTAAAATCAGATTCAATGGCAAGTGTAAGAAAGAGAAGAGCAACCACAATGGATCCCAAACAGAACCAGATTTAAGCGAAACTGCAAAGTGTTTCCTGAAAAGCTTACATGATTTAAAAGAAATGTAAATCATCAGTATTTAGTTGGGAAGAGCAAGAACTTGAAAATAGAAGTTCTAAGTCTGAAAACAAAAAAGTCAGTTTGCAATTTACAAATAAATTCATGTCCCTTGTTTTTATTCACTAATTATTTCTTCATTTGAGTTTGTAACTAGGATATACTTTCCCACAACAACAATGTGATAACTGGTGGCTAAATTCCAAATGCAGCCCACAAAAGTCTGTTTAACTATTAAAACTCTACCTTGGTAATAATTCTGATAAAATCATGCTGAATACTGAGAGCTGGGAGAAAGAAGTGACAAATGTAAGAGAGAAGAGGAAGAGAAACAAGGAAAGGAAAGGATGAGGGGGAAAAAGGAAGAGAAAAAAAGAAAGGTTTTCTCTTTTTCTCTCACACACACAGTTTCAAACATTTACTCCAGTAATGATGGCTCCTCTATGTTTTAGAAAGCTGTCAAACTCGTGTTCAGTTCTAAGGCATCTACAAGTAATGTCCTTTAACCTCCCCTGGGAGAGATTATTGGAGTTTTAAATAGTGTGGACAAGGATATCTGTCCACACTGTTTGCAGCGAGTTTCTTCTAAGACAGATCTCACCATTCCTATTTCTTTCAGAGCCTCATTCCTCTTTTGCTTCTTTAAAGGATCAAGTGCTTTGACTTAGTGCTTCTGGTGGGTCTTGGTGTACAAGGGAAAGGTACTTTGTAAATTTTAAATTTATGAAATGGGAATTATCTATACAGAACTGCTATTATAAAGTATAGATGAAATATAAATAGAGACTATATCTTTTAACATGGGAAGTACTCAAAATAATGCATTACAAACCACTGAATTGATGGGTGAAAAATTTTGTGATTACTCACAGATCTACAAAGGGACATAATACTTTAGGGATGTAGATATATGACAGATATTTAGGAAAATCATGGAATGTTAACTTAGAAATTAAGGTATAGAAAGACTCAGGTAATTGAAATAACATAAAAAAACAAAAATAGTCAAATTAAATATGACATTTGCATCAGCGAGAAAACAAGATTAGTCAAGCAAGAAGAATGATTAGTATTAGAAAGAATAAAGAAAATAGTTTACAATGCTCATACTGATTAGAAAATTTGAAAGACAATTGTAAAAATCTAAAGTAAAAAGAACAAAAGGGGACAGAAGAAAACCTTCAAAAGAACACAAATATTCAAATTTTAAAGGTATGTATTATGTATGTGGAATAGGTAAATAAATTTGTGAGAGGATTAGAAGAGATTCTTTTAAATGTAATTTCCCAGTAAAAGGTCTTCTTATTGGTGACATTTCAGAGGGGAAGAAACCTCTAAAAAGACAATAAAATATCATATGGTGTATTTTAGTTAATTTTATTTTTTAGTATACTACCTCCATCAGTATCATTATGCCTCTAAATTGCACAAATAAAGAAAGTGGCTGTGATTGAAAAATTTTGCCCATTAATGTTGCTTATTTTTAGCTGTCCAGAAGTTATTTTTATTCATCTTATTTCCTAAGAAGCTCAGTAATTTTCTAATTTATCATCAACGTTTAATTACCATTAATTTAATTCTTTTAATAAACAAATATTTTTCACATGCAATCACTAGATGCCTGATCTTAGAAAACAGAGCTAAGAATGTAGAGTTAAGAAAACCGGTTCAAGCCCTCGCTTTGTCACCTACAAATAATGTTAAGCAAAGTAACTGAACTTCAATTTCTTCATCTCTTCATAAAATAAAGGTTTCGAACTAAAATAAATTTTATGAACTCTTAAGTTCCTTCTGTGTTTATTATTTTTATGTTCGTTATTCTCTAAAAGATAAATTAATGTTTAGCTTAATGTGTAAAAGTTATTATTGCAGTCTTGTCATCAGAATGGTATTGTAATGCATGATTTTTTCACTAAGGTTTATCGATGACTTAAAATAATATAAAATTAGTAGATACACTAGGTAAAAAGAAAGAGGATAAATGGATTCTGGCTTAGAAGATAGTATTTCCACCATTACATGGAGAAAATATTTGGACATCATTTAAAATTTTTAAACCTGGAAATTGCATAAATAATATAAAATTATTGTATTAATAATTAACATTAAGTACATGTTAGTATATTTATATGTTAATAATAGCTAATTAATATTAATAAATTAGTATGAATCAAAGCTAATAAGATACATACCTGTATCAAGTTTTTATCATCTTCATAATGACACTATATAATTTTTGTTATAATCCTTATTATACAGATAAATTTAAAATAACTTACTATGTGGCTTAGAGATATTAAATAACTTAGTCAAGATCTCACAGATTGTAGTGATAGAGCCCAGAGGCTTTGACTGCCCCAAATGGGATATTATCATATTAACTACTTTGTGACTTGTTTTTTAAAATTGAACATGTCCTGACTATGATTCTTTGTTTATAAATTTACTTCCATAGTTTCATTTCTAAGGACTACATAGTATTCCATTATATAAATGTACTATACTTTATTTAAACATTCCCCATTTAGGGACATTTAGTTCATTTTCACTTTTTTACTCCTCATATGTGAATCTTTGCACACATCTTTAAATATTCCTCAGAATAAGTTTTTAGATATAGAATTGCTGGGTTAAAAACCATGAATATTTTAAAGACATTTTATATTACCAACTATGTGTTTTATTTTAGCCATAGTCTTCATTATTTGAAGTCTCCTAAGAGGTTGTTAAATTCTTTGCTATTTATTGTTAATAGTTTATTTTGTGGTTCTTAGTCTGCCACTTAAAATAGAAATTCAGGTAGGTGAAGAGATATTTCAGTAATTCCCAACAGATAAAAGGAAAGGAGGACAAATTTTTGTTTTCTTCAACCTTTGTGGAAAATTGGAAGAACTGACAAAGAAAGTGCCAGGAAAGAAATCGATTCCCTATGTGAGTATAGTACTGGGATTGAACAATACAGAAGAAAAATGAAACATTAAGCTCAGGTATTTTGGTATCAAACTTTTTTACGACTGGAATAATCCAGCTGTTTGACCAATATTTTCAAAAACTCTGGATAATCAGAACAGAGTTTACCTGTGGGAGTTGGGTTAGGATTTGACTGAGGATATGAATGGCAGGAAGAACCCTCTTCAGGTACTGGAAATATTATATGTCTAGATCTCAATAATTCATATAGCTGTACACTTAAGACCTATGTACTTTACATTATGTATGTCATACCTCCAAAAGATCAAAAATCTCAGATTGTTGGCATCATGTAAACTGGACATCTAAGGTCAACTGGATTTTCATTTCACTCCCAGATCCTTTTATAAATGCTTTTATTATCATTTAAACTTATAAACAAACACAGTAAGTCAAACTCTGGTAAGCTGGCAGGCTATGTTTTTTTCTTTTTCTAAGTTTGGGTAATTCTTCCATTTCCAATCTCTAACAGTTGCACATTTAGGTAGACTCTTATTTGGGGCTGTTATTATTCCTTGTACATAAATTTTGCGTGTATCTTTAATTATTAACTGGAGATAAATTTCCAGGAAGCTGCCCCTCAGTGATCTGAAGAGAAGATGACATATAAACCCTGAGCCAACAATTATTAGAAGTTAAATTAAGTACAATGTGTCTAAAACAAATAAGACGTTGGTCAAACACTGTTTAGACCACTTGGACTACCTTAGAATAAAATGCTCAGAATGTAGTGTTATTTCATCTTTAAAATATATTGGAGTTTGGAATAATCCAAAAGAGAATAGTGAGCATCCAGATATTCCGCTTTTCCTAAGCATACTCATGTTAAATTTCCTTCTCCAGAAATTCATTCTTAGTCTTTAAATTTAAAAGACAAGCATGAGATTGTGGAACTTTTCCCAAATCTTAAATACTTAAAAACAATGTAGATCTAACTTCTAATAAAAAAGCATCTCTCATTATCAGAGATATCATGACATAAATCAAGATCTGAGCTCTTTTTGATTTGGACTATATTGTACATGCAGTATTTTTATATGGCTGAATAATTAGTTGGTTGCAGGTGTGTTTGCATTAGACAGAACTGCTTTCTTTCTTCCTTTCAAACACCCAATTCCTTTTGTTTTTTAGAACATACATTTTAGTTGGCAGTAGCAAGTCAAACCTCAGCCTCCATTTGCCTTTCTCTAAACTCTCAGGGAGATAGTGGAGACATTTGTTTGTGAACACAAGATTGTAATATATCTGTATTTTTGGTTGGAATCCAGTTCATCTGTTACAATTTAGTGATGTTCTAAGTTTTTGCTTCCACCTCTTAGACCCTAAAATGACTTCATGTCTTGGCTGAGCTTCAGAGTTTCAGCACATACAAACAGATCCAGACTCTCATTCTCCCTACCATCCTGGGCTGTTACCAGCAGTTTCTGGGGCATGAAAAACATCCAAACTGGCAAACTTCAGAAAGAGCAGACATTTTTTTTTCAGGAATATTTTGCTTCATCGTGACAAAAAGCCAACCTGTTCTCCTGTTTAAAATATGCAGTGGAGTAATTTTAGCTTCTGAAATTTTCCATTCTGAGTACAAATCTATGTTGAGAAAAAGGAAAAAAAAAATAATAAGAGTCCTATCAACTCTCCTAAGCTTAATAGTTATGTGGTACTCTGAAGCCTAAGACACTGGTCTGGAACCTTGCAACCTTCACCTAAATAAGTACTTAGGATACCAGCAGTCAAGTTTACACCTCTCTTCTCCTCACGATCAGCCTGGCAGGAAAGGATTCTTCACTGCAGAAACTAAAAAGTCCCAGAAAAAGAGGCCTAAGGACACCAGCATCTATAGGTCCTACCAGTGACAAAGCCAGCTTGAAGCTTCGTCGTCCTGTGATGATGCTCTCCAGGCACCAATATTCTCTGGAACCTGGTATTTCCAGTTAGCTTGTTATTGTTATATTCTTTTATAGGGACAGGCAAGGTACCAGACATTGGAGGAAAGCCTCCAACATGAAAGACAGAGACCAAAGTGAACAAAGCAGGTGGGAGTGTGGGGATGGGAGCATAAAAAAATGGGAAATTAAAAAATTAAAGAGTAGTCTTAGAGAGAGAAAATAACACAATGCATGCAAAAAACAAGAATGGGATGTTTTAAAAATAGAAAAGCAGAAAAAATTAGTGCTTTGAAATTAAAAGTTGGGAAGCAAATTCAAAGGAGGAGTTTGAACATAGAGTTAAAGAAATCTCCCTGAAAGCAATACTAAAAAGTGAAAGAGTTGGAAGATATGAGAGGAAAGCTAATAAGAGGATCAATTCTGGAGGGTTAACGTATGAATAACAGTTCCAGAAAATGAAGAGGAGGAAATTAGAAAAGCAAGTACAAAAACACCCCAACTTAAAATGTCCCACTAAGTGCCTATTACAACAAATGAGATAAACATTCTATTCTAAATTATATCATCGTGAAATTTCAGAAGACAGAGTATAAGGAAAATATCGTAGGAACTGACAAATTTAAATGTCAATGAGATACCATTAAGTACCTATTATAACAGCCAAAATCAGAACACCATGCCAACAAGGGTATGGAGCAATAGAAACACTCATTCATTGCTGGTCGAAATGAAAATTGGTACAGCTACTTTGGAAGATAGTTTGATGGTTTCTAACAAAACTAAATATACTCTTACCATACAATCTATCAATCACGCTCCTTGGTATTTAACCAAAGGAGTTGAAAACTTATGTCCACACGAAAAGCTGCACATGGATGTTTATAGCAACTTTATTCATAATTGCCCAAACTTGGAATCAACCAAGATGTCCTTCAGTAGGTAAATGGATAAACTAGGGTACAGCAGACAATGGAAAATAATTTAGTGGTAAAAAGAAATGAGCTATCAAGTAATGAAAAGACATGGAGGAAACTTAACTGTATATCTCTAAGTGAAAGAAGCCAATCAGAAAAGGCTACATACTATATGATTACAATCATATAACATTCTGGAAAACACAAAACTATAGAGACAGAAAAAAATCAGTGTTTGTCAGAGATTGGTGGGAGTGGCAAGGAGGGAGATACACACACACACACACACACACGTGTGTGTGTGTGTGTGTGTGTGTGTGTGTGTGTGTGTGTATCTGTAAATGGAACATAGAGGATATAGAGGATTTGGGGTATAACAATACTCTAAATGATACCATAATGATGGATACATGTCATTATACATTTGTGCAAACCCATAGAATATACAACACCAAAAGTGAACCCTAATGTAAACTGTGGACTTTGGGTGACAATAATATGTCAATGTAGGTTCATCAGTTATGACAAATGTACCACTCTGGTGGGGGATGTGGATGATGGAGGAGGCTATGCATCTGTGGGGGCAAGAGGTAATATTGGAAATCTCTGTACCTACCCTTCAATTTTTCTCTAAACCTGAAATGTTCTTTTAAAAAATCTTTAAAAAAAAAAAAAAGCCTTACAAAGAGGAAAAACAGGTCCTTTGTAATGGCTTAGAAATTCCAATGGTATTGGACTTCCCCATAGTGAAATTGGAAACTTAGAACAAATGAAGCAATGCCTCAATATCCTGAAGGTAAATGATTTTCAACCCAGAATTTTGTTCCCAGATAAACTATCAATCAAATGTGAGAATAAGATAAAGACATTTTAAACCATTCAAGAACTTAAGTTATTTCCACCCATGTTCCCTACTGGAAGGTATATTGCATAAGACAAGAGTTAAAAACTAAGAAAGAGGGATCCAAATTAGGGA
The DNA here is from genome assembly GCF_014176215.1 of Rousettus aegyptiacus. Classification (NCBI taxonomy): domain Eukaryota; kingdom Metazoa; phylum Chordata; class Mammalia; order Chiroptera; family Pteropodidae; genus Rousettus; species Rousettus aegyptiacus. Next base: position 23,976,955 of record NW_023416311.1, on the reverse strand, counting down.
TGCAGAAAACATGGAGTGTAACTCAGAAGAGTGGCATAGGGAAGTTTTGGGATGATGATAAATGAAAATCCAAGAATGACAATGATGCAGCAAGTTTAGGGAGCTCCCAGGACAGACTAGAGGGTTCTGGGAGGAAAGTCCCAGGAAAATATGGAACCGACATATGCCTGGTGTATGTATATGTATATGTATATGTATATGTATATGTATATGTATATGTATATGTATATGTATATGTATGTATGTGTGTGTGTATGTGTGTGGAGAGAGAGAGAGAAGTAAATAGCAGAAATGTTGGAGTATTGGGAAAAAATTGGTAAAAGGAGAAGATACTCCTCAACGTGTTTTGGGGTTATGAGCCAATAAATCCATTGTTTGTTGAAAATATCCTAGGTCAAAATGCATTTAATGCACATAACTTTCCAAACATCAGGGCTGAGCCTAATTTAAATGTGCTCAGAATACAACAGCCAAAAAAACGCTGGTAACACAGTACGCTGTAGGGTATCAGATGTTTACCCTGCCGATCGTGTGGCTGACTGGGAGCTATGGCATGCTGCCACTGCCCAGTATCACTCAGTATCATGAGAAAGTATCACATGGCATATCTCTAGCCCAGAAAAAGTTCAAAATTTGAAATACTGTTTCTACAAAATGTCTTACTTTCACACCACTGTAAAGTCGTAAAGAAAAATTATCAGTGGAAACATCGTAAGTCGGAGACCATCTGTTTATATTAGTTCTCCTATTAATACTGTTTCACTGAAGAACCCTGACTAATACACTATTCTTGAAGTAGGGATCCCACAAAGTTACCCACGCATGTCCTGTCCAAGTCAGTGCCCTAGAATCAAGAAGCTGGACCTCAGCAGCAAGCTGGTTGCTTATGTATTAAGGTTATACTGCCTAAATTTATTGCAGTCCTAAGGCCATTTGCTACTCATTCTGTAAATATAGGAGTCATTCTTCTGCCCTATAACATAAAATCCCATCAGGAGCAAGTCATTCAAATTATCTTCTCTAGGGAGCAGGAAAATGCAATTTTGTGTCCAGAGCAGAGAGGATTCAGAAGTTTACCGAAGTCCTGGGAACTTAAATTGTAGTCAGGGATAATATTGCTGTTCATCACTGTCTACTTATTTTCTATTTAAAGAGTTTTATCTTCCTAGTAGAGGGGGTTGGTTTAATAGCGTGTCAGGGGAAATGTCTAGCGAATGTATTGATTGAATATATGATGATAAATGTGGGCAACTTATCTCCTAATCTTCCTCTAGGTTTGCCTAGCTGAGAGCGAATACAATTATTTTTAATATAGCCAAGAAGGTCTCTTTTCATTGCCTTGGGATTCCAGTACCATACATGTGCCTAAATGACTTGTTTTTTCTAAAAAAAAAAAAAAAAAAAAAAAGTAAGAATTTGTAGACGAGCACCAGGTGGAAGACATTTCCGTATACGGCACTTGAGCCAGGCACAATTAAGTTATGCTAGGACAGTGCTTAATGGAGGGAACAAATACATATGGTGTTCACATATCTAATGTGTCCACATTTTACAGAGAAGAAGATGGTTATAAGTACTTAAGGGGGAAAAACAGGGATCTTCCTTACCAAGGGTAAGAAAAAGTTTCTCAGGCACTTCACACATTTGTATGCAAAATAGAAGCAACCTGAAAGGGATAAGAGGAATAAGATTGTTTAACAAAGCAACTTAATTTTACGTCAGCTTTCATTTTCCAATATAAAATATTTCCAAAAAAAAATTGTGCAGAAGACAGAATTTCTATTGTCATCTCCCTTTTGCTTGCTCAAGACAAATGCAATACTGATCCTCCAACAAGAAATGTACTTCTGTCACATCCAGAGTGACTGATAATGCTCAGGCCTATCAATTACTCCATTCAAATAGTAGGGTTTACTTGCAATTAAGATCACTTGGGCTATAATACTGTTACTGTCCTTTCTTCTGCTTTGCAGTCTCATTTTCAGAGAGGATTGGTAGAAAAAGCTGGAGGGATTGGGCTGTACTCATTCATGGGAAAAAAAAAACCAAACTTTTTATTAACATGAACTCATTTGGGAAATTCTAAATTGATTATTGCTGTTGCTGTTGTTTTGTTTAAATAACTAAATGAAGAAGCCTAAAATAGTAAAACACAAGATTTCTAGGGTATTAAGTCCAGTTCTATCACTATATAGCTGTCTGACATGGGGTAAGGCACAGTACCTCTGGGGGCCTCTGTTTACTTATTTGTAAAATGGATATCTTTGACTATAGCCTCTATAATGATATTTAAAATATATAATATATGTAATTGAATATGATATATAGATGTCTATATACACATTTCCTGAAAAAAGGGTACATAGCAATGTAGCCTGCGGGACAATGTCCTGCTATCCTGGTGGTGCTGCTCCTGCCCTATTTACAGAAGTGCTTGGACCCACCACACATTTGGAGTCCATTATATTTTCCTGGCCTGAAGAAAAGCATTTTGGTTTAATGTATTAACTTTTGGACTGCTTTTCCTGAGAAATGCAAGGTTTTGGCTTAAAATATTTTCCCCAGCATTTTATTTTGTAATATTTTAAACTTTCAGAAAAGCTGCAGGAACATACATTAAAGACCATATACCCTTCCCTTAGATTTACCAGTTGTTACCACTCTGCCACCTTGGCTTCCTATTTCTCTCTCTACAACCTTTCTGGGTATATAGGCATTGCTGAACCAGCTGAGAATTTGTTTCAGACATTCAGCGTATACCATCTAAGAAAAAGGACATTCTCCTACATGATCACAGACTGATTCTTAAGAAATTTAATATTGATTCAACACTATTATCTAAAAATATACTCTATATTCACATTTCCCCCAATTATCCCAGTAATGTTCTATATAGATTTATTGATTGATTGATTTTTGCATCTTAAGATCCAATCGAGGATTATATGTTGCATTCAGTTGCCCTCTCTGTTCACCTCCCTCTTACTCTGTAATTTCCCAGGCTTTTTTGTTCATTTGCTTTTAATTTGCTTTGCAATAATATTGACATTTTTGAAGAGTTCAGGTCAGTCATTCTGCAGAATGTCCCTCACTTTAGATTTGCCTAGCTCTGTCCTAATGATTAGATTCAGGTTAAAGATTCTGAAGGAATATTATATAGGTATTGTGTTCTCAGCGTATCATATCAGAGGTATGTGATGTCATAAATGGTGATGCATGGTTTGATCATTTGGTTAAGGAGTTTGTCATCACATCTCTGCAATGTTAAAATTCCATTTCCCTGTATAATTAATAAGCAATCTTGGACTGACACTGTAAATATCTTGTTTTCTACAGGTTTTGACATCCATTAACCATGGTGGCTGTAAGGTTACTATGTTTTGGTTGTCTTCTACAAAGGTGAATTGAAATAATAAACACATCTCTGGCAGATGGAAAGAATTGGTCAGTGTGGACTTGGCTGCAGACAACTCCTGTTATTGGTGGTGGTGGTGGTGGTAGTGGGGTGTGTGTGTGTGTGTGTGTGTGTGTGTGTGTGTGATGGAGGTGCTGAGGCAGAGTGAGAAGCTTTGACATGCTGTTAGCATTTTAAGCAGTGTTTTAAGTGAAGGCTAAGGTTGGGGTACCTAATCTGGGGTATCTAAGAAAAGGAAACTTTATTAGGTGTTGAAGGGAACAGACACAAACTATACTGTTTCTTTGTTTCCAATTTCTCTGTAATATGAGACAAGACCTAGAGGTTAAGAATAATGGGCACATATAATACAAACAATACATAAAAATCTTTTCTTTTTTATGTTGAGTTATAGCTTCCTTTATTTCTTCTTTTTCCCCCATTGTATTTTTGGTTGTAATATTACTATATTTCTGTTAGATGAAATTAAGTCATTATTAATAGAAAACACAATTAAAAATTAACATGAGAGAAGCAAAAGTTTGCAATAGATTTGTGATTAAATAAGAGTAACAAAGAATCTGAACATAGCTCTTTTTATCTTGAAAAATTGAATCACAATGTCTGTATTTTTTTCTTCATGTTTTTCTGATTTATTGAAGTTAATTTTCAACAAAAGCAGAATTCTATACTGACATGTGGGTCTTGTTATTAATGATAGGGAGAACAAACCGAATTTTGCAATAAAGAGAAACATTCTGCATAGAAGAGCAAAAGTCAATAATAATAGCAATAATCACAATGAGGATAAAGAATGCTAATGAGCTTTGATAAAAGAACCTGAAAAGCAAAGGTATTCTAATAATAGTACAGTAGCTGGAACAGAGAGCATGGAAGGTAAATTGTGCAAGAGATTACATAGGAAATGAAGAAGTAAGACCATGAAATAGTAGAGTCCATGTATTCAAGCACTAGAAATAGAGAAGTCCTAGCAAAGACTTTTTTGCCTTGTGGAATTATGCTAACATATGTCTTCCTATGTTTTCTTCATTTTTCTCTAATTTATCAGATGATTTGAACCCCTGGCAGGAAGAACAATGTTTACTATGATGTCAGTGTTTTAGGAAAAAGAGCCAGGAATTTGAAGAGTAAACTTTTTGCAAATACAACGACTTCATTGTTGCTGGTGTTATGCTTCTAGAATAACTATGATTGTTAATTATGAAAAGAGATAATAGTAATGGATATAATTTGTCTTTGAACAGGAATGTTATGCCACTGAAACAAGCACACTGGAGATTACAAGAGCAATCAACAAAGTACAGGATATTATAAAGACTTACTTTTAAGCTACAATATAGCCAGAATATACTGTTAAGAACCCAGAATTGTCTCAAGAAAGAATAATGAAATACCCATGTTTTATTAGATTTACTTAAAATTAACTGCAAGTTGAACAACCTTTTCAAGCCCCTTTTAACACTTTTGCAATTTGCTGGACAATGATTCCTTTTTTTCTTAGAGCTACAGTGGCTAATCTGATTTCGGTGTTTCAGTGATTATGTCAATTAATGTGTGCCGAGAGTAATTTCATTTGTTGAAATAGATACCAGGTGAATATATAATTAGTAGAAGATTGTCTCTTTAAGATTTTGTGTGCAGTTTTCCAAGATTAGCCACAATATGGAATAGTGGAGTTCTAAATATAATTAATTTCTGGTTAGTGGCCAAATTGTGATCTATTTTATTCCCTGACAATTAAACTTACAATCTTTTCTCACTTTCTCTTCCAAATAAAAAATACATTAGGTTGACCAAGTGTCTTACTTTGCCCAGGATGATCCTAGTTTTAGTTCTGAATGTTCTCTATCTTGACACCCCTTGTGTTCCAAGCAAACCAGGATAGTTAGTCACCCTAAAACACCCATCTCACTTAAAGAGAAATGTTATACTTACAAAGCTTTATTTACCATTAAATAGATTTAACAGATAGAAAAGCAATTTAAAAACAAATTTCCATTCACATTATCACAAAAAAGCAACTATATAATGTGTAGTTTTGTTCCTTCTAAACTTTATGCAAACAATATATAATTTAACAATTATAAAAGCAATTGTAGTCACAAGGTACATACGATTTTTTGTTCATTAGTTAACAAATCCATTTCTCACACACTCATATGTGTAATTTTAATGACTCAAAATTCTTACATATTTCTGTTTTAAGTTATTTAATTATCCTTCATTATAGGAAATTTATGTTGTTTCTGTTTTTTTCTTTTATAAATGATAATACTGTAAATATCTCTGTATATATACTATTGCTCTTTTAAATTTAAGAAATAAAACTTTGGAGAAAATATACATAGAGTATAATTGTATTAATAACATATAAACAGTTTAAATTATGAATATTTTCTTCTGATAGCTAATTTCTTTTCAACTACTCTGCTATTTAAATAACTATTTTATGAAAATTCCTGGTAATATGAGTCCATTCTAGAAACTGGGCAATATTTTTTATTTGGGTAGTTGAAACAACAATGTGTGTGTTTGTTCTAAACATTGAGGAATTTTCATCACAAATGAAGATGTTGTTTCCTTTTTTTAGGATTTTTTTTTAGGCATGTGAAGAAAAATGAGATCACTGGATAATCATCATTTCATAGACAAAGATGTACTATGTTCCAAAATTGACAGAGGCATTGAGAAACTCAGATATACTACCAACTCATTTTTAGGGACAGATGCTATGTAGGAGCTCATTTTAATATTAAGTATGACCAAATCAATTATCCCTTCAGGTTTCCTTTTATAATTTCTGAAGTAGAAGCATGAAAATTCAAAAATTCAAGTCTTTGTATGTACTATAATTAAAGTGCAATATCCCGCATCTATAAAATCTAAACTTGGCAGGATAAGTCATAGAATCAGTTAAGAGTTATTGAGCATCTGCCATTGCCTACCCAATCCCTATCTTCTGGAATTTACCAAGTGATATGAAAAAGTCATGGGTGGTATATATAATAAAATAATAGAAGAGTGTGGTACATTTCATTACAGCAGTGTAAAAATTGGGGGGGCATGTATCCTTGAGCACCTGAATTATTTATGAAAAAATATTGTAAAGAACTTAAATAGCTATCAACAGTATATAAATAAATGTTATGGAATAGTCAGATATTGGAATACTAGGCAAGAATGAAAATGAGTGCCCAGGAACTACTATGTGTATCAACACCAACAACTCCTATAAACGAAACATCGAATACAAAAGATGAGTTTCAGCAGAATACATATAAATTAATATTATTTATATAAATTTAAAACATGCAAAAATATTATATGTTATTTAAGAATACTTCCAATAAAGTAAAAATATAGAGAAATGCATGCAATGGTAATTATGGAATTCAGTATCATAATCCTCTGGGAGGAGAGGGTAGAGGGAGCACACAATCCCAGAGGTACGTTCACGTATTTTGAAAATGTTTTATTTCATAAGCTACTGGGGAAATACATGATTGTTCACTATATTATTTTGAAATATTTAATAATACATTAAAATATGCATAAATAAGAGTGCCCTATAAGCAGAAAAGAGGCTGTTAATTCTGAATGGAAGTAGTAATCTGAGTAAGCTTTTCGGATGAGTTGGCCTTGATGGATATATTGGTCTTGATAGATGAGCAGACATTCACTAAGTCCAGATGGTAGTAAAGGAGATTCTGGAATGATGGATCAGCATGGGCAAAGGCATGAAAGTGTTTGGGGCAAGAGCTATCTTAGGACGTGTAAAATCATTTAGGCTGGAATAAAGGCAGTTGATAATATAACTTGGACCATACTGCAAATGGCCTTGAACACAGTAGAAGTGTAAAATATTTACTAGGTTTTATAAATAGAAGATTGCAATTAGATCTATAACTTATTATATTCTTCATGTAATTCCAAAGGATTGATAATTTCTTCACCCAGGATGTTATCTTAGTTGAATCTGATCCTTTTAGATCTCTACTGTTCTTCAAATTAAAATAAAATCACGATTCATCACAAATCATCTATGGAATCCATTAGAGAAATTGATCATCGGTATTATAATCAGTCATAAACATGGAGAGCTCCCATTGGTAGCTTTCAAGAGTTATTTACAATTTTTTCTTATGATTATCCATCAATTTTCTCACCTGATCATGTCGAGTGAATCTTCAAGTAGAAAGCATTGCTCTGAGAAGGGATAAGAAGAATAGCTGGTTCTGTGAAAATCTAAAGCTTATCAAATTTGCCAGAACTGTCTTTTTACATGATCATCATTTGGTCACTAGCAGGTATCTTTCGTTAGCTTCATATGGCAGAGTCTAAAGAATACCGGTTGATCAATATGTCAGTCATCAGAGCCACTGCAGAGAAGATGAAAGTTTATGTTACAATATTATGGAAAGTGGCACAACATTTAGCAAATTGAACCACACATTTCATGTCCTTCCCCGCCTCAACTTTAAGATTAAAACTGCAGTTTGGAAAACAACTTCCATTGCAGAAAAAAATTAAAACAGCAGGTGATAATTAGGGCAAAGTTACAACAATGTTATTGCTAACAGGCTGTCTGTTAGTGCAAGCTATCACTTCTCCCAGGAATAATTAAAAAGACCTTATGAGGATTAAAGAAGGGACATTAAATGTGTTAGTCTCCTTATTTGCTCATTTGGAAATGGCATAGAGATAGATCTATTAGCCACCTCAGTCTACCTTGAGCTCAGGGCAGACACACACACAAAATAACTGAAAGTTATAAATGGCCAAAACATAAACCTTAGCTGCCTTGAGTTAAAAATCAATTTTCCTAATAAATTAAATTCAAATATTATATACTAGTATGTGATATCAAGAAGGATATAGTAATAATTGCCATGTTGGCAGAGTGCAAAGTGCAAGACTTATAGGGATATAAAAATTTAGTAATTTAGAAAATCTGATATTAAAAATAGCTATTGCTAGTGGAAGCTTCAGAGTTCAATTCAGTTGTTGAGCTATAATAGTATTCTTGTACCAGTCAAGGTTGAATGTTCAAGATGTAGTTTGAGTATTAATCGATTCAAATAAAAGATTGCATAACTGAAGAGGCTCTCCTGGGTTAAGTAGCTTATTCCTGAACAGATGTAAGTTTTTTCTTTTGTGTATTCCAGAACCTCTTGAGTGCTTTCCCTACTAAATAAGCAACCTCTTTTGAAGTTATTTCTTTAGATTTACTCTTTATCAACTATAATCTTTTGGTAAAGTTTTCACCTAAGCATTTGCTGATGTGAATTATGAGCTCATTCAAAATACCCATTTCAAATTTAAGTTTTATTTTTCATTCTGCACAATAAGAAATCTGGTGATATGCTATGCTTTATTTTGATTTACTATACAGTATTCCATTGTATATTCATGCTGTATAGTATTGTGGGAATAAACCATAGCTTATTTATTCACTTTACTGTTGGTGACCCATTTGGGTAGTATAATTAATACATAAAAAAATAATTATATAGATACTCATATGTTCACAAATAATTTTTCTGTATACTTATATACATCATTTAATATTTTTTGTTGAAGTATGATATACATATAGACAAGTACATATATTACAATAGAATAGCTTGATGAATTTTCACAAACTGACCACACATGAGCAACAAGCACCAAATCCCAAGAAAAAGAACATGACCAACTCCCCAGACGTCCTATTTATGTTCCCTCCTGACATTAGCTCCCATCATAGGTAACCGTTATCCTGACTTCTGATAGCATAAACGAGCTATGCCTGCTTGTGTTTTGCTTCTTTCATTTAGTGTTATGTTTATGACATTTGTATATGTTAATACATTTCGAAGCGGCTTATTCATTCTAAGTGTTGTATAGTCTTTGTTATATAAATATATCAGCAATTATTTATCCATGTTACTATTAATGAATATTCAGGTTGTTTCCAGCTTGGCGGTTAGTACAAACAGAGTTGCTTTGAATTGTTTGATATCTTTTGGTATACATTTGACATGGGTATATTCCTAGGAAATAAATTGCTAGGCCATAGCTTTTTTTTCATTTGCTTAAATTTAGTAGATATTGCCAGCTTTCCAAAGTAGTTAGTTGTACTACACATATAGCATTTGATTTCTTGAGGAATCATTCTGAGTAAAGAACAAGTAACAGAACAAATTTTGGAATCACTCAGACCAAATTCAGCTTACCACTGAAAAACTATGCCACCTATGTATACCCTTCGAAAGCCTCGGTTTACTCAACTGCAAAATAGGTATAATAAAATGAGATATTATTTCAATACAACATAGAACAGTGCCTGGCACATAATCAGTGTTTAGCTTATGGTGATTATTAATTTGCTCTTACAACATAGACAATATGGAGAATTAGAAACAAATCTGGGCAATATAATCTACAATTTTCATTCTCTGATGGAACGAAATTGAAACTCCGACCCAAAAGGCATTACCAATTCTAGTGAGCATTGCTTTTGAACCCTGAAAAAATACAATTAAACATTATTCCAAAATACATTTGCAAATTACTCTTGCCAGAGGCAAGGTTCTTGGATGCAGTGGATTACCATCCATTTTTTCCCCCCTGCCAGACATTACTCTTTAAAGACAAGACTGCCAAGGGCTACTCTGGAAAGTCGCTAATAATATACTTTTTATTATATTTGCCAACTTCACACCTTTCTCTACCCAAACCCCAAAGTTGTTGAAAAGTGACTATAATTACAATGTTAGTCCCTAGTTTTCCTTGAAACTCACCAGTATCTACAACATCTTGCACATTCCTAAAAACCCTAAAAATGAGCCCAGATCCTTGCTTTAAATTTCAAAGAACTTGTCTTTTTTGGTAGGTGTGAGCTTGATAACTTCAGTCTGAATTTCAGCAGCTGCTGGGACAGTAGCCTAGAAGTTAACAGAGAAGTTATACTTGTGCAGAGGTACCATTTTAGCTAATTGCTCTGGGGGCAGCAGACTCAGTTAACTATCTTAGGTTGGTAATTTTGGAAGGTGGCTCCGTGTTCTTAATAAGTTGAATTAGATTCCATTTGTCAGTCACTATTCTCAAGAAATAAAGCACACAATCTACTGGAAAAGACGTCATCTTTTAAGGTCAGTAATAAAGCTGAGAGAGAACTTTTTGAACATTTAATTAAACTTCTTCAGATGAGAAAACTAGTCATTTAAGAGTTTTGCCTAAAGTCAAATGGTATGTTCCCTGGACAGACATAACGCTCAAATCCTATTCACAGTTCAGTGGTTGCTCCTCTTTGCTCTTGCGCCTTTGCTCCCACCAGTGTCCCGTCCCATCCCTGATCTCGAGTTCATATAGATCCAGACCTGGGATCCAGAAGTGGGGATGAAGGAGTGTGACTTAAGGGAATAAACAACCATTAAATTGTCGTCAGGAAGTGCAAGATGAGCGAAGCTTGCATCCTTGAACATAAGATCTAAGAGGGAGGACCTTCTCTGTTTTGCGTACCATTGTATTCCCAGTACATAGAACTGTGCCTGGTTTATAGTAGACCCTAATTAGTTGTTAAACAAAGAAATGAATGAATCAATAAATCTTAGGCGTGTCAGATTGTCATGCTCGTATTGTTTCTTTACCATCTCCTTCCAGTAATACAAAAACATAAAAGTGCACATTTAGGTTCTAAAGATGAGCCCTGTACAAGCGTCTGGTACGGTGCCTGGCCCATTGTGCGCAATTAATAAATGTCAATTCATTTTCCTTTTCTTCTTCCCCAAGTGTAGGTTACTCGGGATAAGGGGTGATTTGCCATGGTATTTATGTGCCTGGATAGAAGATAGTGAAGCAGGTATCTAAGAGGTTGGTGAGAAAGAACTGTCAGTGTCTTTCTGATCCTAGTAGATCAATTCCAGTGCCCCGTAAAATGCACGGCTATTTTACCCAGAAGGGCTGGTCGCTTTTGTTGATTGATTCTGGGCTGCAGTCAGCTTTTTAGTACAACTTATTTTTAAGTGCCGAATACATTGCGGCGAGAGGAGGGGCACTAATAAGGAAAGCCCCCCAAACCTCTCTTATCCCCAAATAAAGGAAGTCCGCTGCGGTAGGAACAGAGTTTTGCGGGACTAACTGGTCCTTGGGGTGGGGAGGTCCAGGCCCATTCAGCCCGCCCCCTCGCCCGCAGCGGCAGCTAAGGTTCAAGTTCGGCCCCGCGCTGCTGTCTCCGAAGCTGCCTGCGCGTCCCAAAGGTTTCCGTTTGAAGGCGAGGAGGGCTCAGAGGTCATCAGGGTGCGGGGTCACTCGACCACACATTGTGCTATCACGTGGGAGAAAAGTTTGCAACTCTGCCTGTGGGGCTTCCCAGTGTCCCCCAGTGGAGTAGAGGCTCGCTCTTTGGCATGCACTCCCTTTCCTGTCGCCTCCAGTCGCGCCCCCTTCCCAGGGAAGCCCCCTTGGCCCTTCTTTGAAATCTCTCCTTCCCTCCGAGCGCAGGTCGCCCAGCAAGAACACCCTGGGGGCCTTGCGAGGAGGCCCGGGCGCCTCTGGAGGGCCTGGGGTAGGGGGTCAAGGGACAAGTGTCCCAAGGAGGTTGCGGGAGTGGGGCGCGGAGCTGGGAGCACAGAGTTGACAGGGGACAGTGGCACGCACGCATCCCCAGGGTGACTGGCAGGACCATTTCGTGGCTTCCACACCCTCGCACTCCAACTCTGCCCGGCCGCACCCGACCCCACGCGAACAGTCCACTCCACACCCCTACCCCACCCTCACGGCCCACTCCTGGCTCCCCTCCGCCCCCAGTGCGCAGGCCCGGCCGCCCCAGCGCGCATGCCCTGGGCTTGTGAGCGCGGCCAGCCCCCAGCCTTTTGCTTTCTACACACTCTACAACTGGGGAGGAGGCGGGGGAGGAGGGAGCCGAGTCGGCCACGTGATCAGGCGGCCGGGGCCGCGGGGGCGGGAGCGCGCGCCGAGCGAGGCGCGGGGAGGGCGGGTGCGCGTGCGCGCGCGCGCAGGCGGGAGCGGGGCTGGGCTGAGGCGGGCGGCGGCGGCGGCGGCGGCGGTGGGCCGGCCGCGGAGGGGGAGGAGCGGGAGCTGAGCGAGGCGGGCGGGCGGAGGATGGGGCCGTGCCCGGGCTCCCGCTGCAGCCGCCCGGGGACACGCCGTGCACCCTCCGGCTCGGGGCTCTCGCGGCGGCGGCGGCGGCGGCAGCAGCGTTAGCGGCGGCGGCGAGAGCGGCGTTCTCTGCGCTTCCTGGCGGCGCTTCTCCCTTGGGCTGGGCGAAGCGAAGAGGCGGCGGCGGCACACCGGTGTCTCTCCCGCTGGAGATTTCTGCTTTCCTCATCGAGTGACTCACCCCCTCCCTATTTTTGAGGAAGGGTGACCTCTTCTCTGGGACTGAAAAAATTATATTTTGAGAAGGGGGTGGGTGGGTGGCAGCGTCAGGGTCTGCTTCTCTTCTTTCAGCTCCTTCTCCTCCCCCTCCAAGACCGAAAAGCAAACCCCACAACTGCTCCAGCATCCTCCTTCCCTTCCTCCACCTCCCTTCTCCACCTCTCCCAGTTTTGCCGTCTCCCCTCCTAATTATTTCATTATTATGCTTCCCTCTCTGGGGGGTCTCGTCCCTCTCAGATCGCTCGGAAGCCCTGGCCTCCCTTGGATGCATTTCTTAAAAATTTGGGAGCCTGGGAGTGAGTTTTCTCTGAGGTGTGTGTGAGAGGAGACGGGGGTGTTTTCCTGCGCGAGGGGCGGGTGAAGTTCATTGCCCCCACTTTCCCGCGACCTTTCGGACCCGATTTTGACTCGGGAGGCAGGCATTTTCGGGGGCCGGGGGACGCGGCGGAGAATGGCCGCGGGGAGGGCTCCCCAGAGCCTCCCAGTCTCTTGATCAAAGCATTCCGCTATTCTGATTTATTGCCTGCTTGGTGAGTTATTTTTTTTCCTCTAAAGGAGACCTGTGTGTTCAGCCATTACTTTGCTCGGCGCCGCTCACAGGAATCTCCGACCCTCGGTGCCGTGGGCAGCCCCGCACTTGGGCTCCTCTCCTCTCGCCCTCGCTCCAGTCCCTCCTCCCTCTCTCCGCCCCTTCCCCCTTTTCTTTCTCCTCTCTTTCTTCCCCTCTCTCCCTTCTTTCGGCCGCTGTCTCCCCCGCGCCCTCCTCGGGGCGGAGGGAAGCCGAGAAGAGGGAGGGAGGGGTTGGTGTCAATTTTTTTGTGTGGCCGCGGCCGGAGCCTGTGGCGGGCAGGCAGCGAGCGGGGAGACCCCGGCGCGGCAGAGCCATGGATGGCCCGACGCGGGGCCATGGACTCCGCAAAAAGCGGCGGTCGCGGTCGCAGCGAGACCGGGAGAGACGCTCCCGGGGCGGGCTGGGGGCCGGCGCGGCCGGCGGCGGCGGGGCCAGTCGGACCCGGGCGCCCTCGCTCGCCTCGTCGTCGGGCTCCGACAAGGAAGACAATGGGAAGCCCCCGTCCTCCGCCCCGTCCCGGCCCAGACCCCCGCGGAGGAAGCGGAGAGAGTCCACCTCAGCCGAAGAGGACATCATTGATGGATTTGCCATGACCAGCTTTGTCACTTTTGAAGCGCTGGAGGTAAGGGGGACCCCCCTTCCCCCCGGTTTCCCTTTATGCACGACCCCACTCGGCTGCGACCGGCTCTGCTGCTTCCCCCGCCGCGTTCTGGCGAGTCTGTCTGTCTGTCTAGGTTGAGGTCTTATTGTTGGGGGGTGGGGGAGCTGGGGGCGCGGGTATACAGGCAGCAGGAGGGAATCGCAAAGCCGTGCCTGCTCTCGTTCACAGCTCGCCTTTCCTCTGCGCCCCCTCCCTGCGCCCCCTCCACAGCAGATGGGCAGAGAGAAAGGGGTTCAGGCATCACAACAATGCGCCCCCCTCTACGGATAGATGTGCCCCCACTCCTTCCTCCTCTCCCTCCCCAATCATGGCTTCTTGGCTGGTGGAAGTCTGCTGGGTTTGGGGCTCCTGTGGACGGTTTCTGTGTGCTTTCTACAGAACCATATGTCCGTGTGTATGTGTCTGTATAGTATATACCTTTCCTGGGTGTCCTCGGGACTGGAGACTGATGGGGTTTTGTGGTTTCTCTGCCCTTCTCCCTTCCCACCCCCCTTTTTTGGGTGAAGCTGGGGAAGGGGGCGTTTTCTCCTGGTAGGGAGAAAGGAGGGAGGAGGGGAGAGCAAAGAGGAAACGACGGAATATCTTTCTGTATTCCGTATGGGGCTCTATTACAGAAAGGGTTAATTATAATATTATCTGTGCACATATATATGCATATGTGTGTGTACAAGAGCAATTTGGTTAAAAGATAGAAAAAGGTATACCAGGGAGGAGTGGTAGGAGGAAAGAATAAAATCCTAGCTGGTATCTGAAGGGCTTGTCACCCAATTGTCCCTCTCTCTTTCCTTTTTTTTTTTTTTTTGTATTTTCTCTCTTTTTTTTCTTTCTGATTGGCTTTGTGTGTATGTATAAATGTGTGTCTTTCTTTATCCTTGGGTACCTGCAGTGTTGATTTCCAAATGTATATTTTCCTGCCAGGTAACCCATTCCTGGAAGGAGGGGTGGGGGAGTTAGAGGGAGACTGTGCAGGGGTCAGGGAGAAATTGTCTACCTGAAAGGATCAGATTTGGTGCTGGCATAGGTCAATGGCCTCTATAAATATAATCCCCCTTTTTCCTCCCTACCTCCCTATCCCCACCCCCAATACACTACACACACACACACACACACACACACACACACACAGAGCTTTGAGATTCTGCAGTTAGTCCAGCTTTCTTAAGCACAAAACCAAGATAGAAGTTGGTTTCTAGCCTTTCATGCACCTGACATGGTGGTTTGAGGTTCCTGAAGGAAACTTTTCCTTTTCCCTTTGGTATTTTGCCGTTATTATGGTATTGTTTGAGATGATCAAATGTAAGCTTTGTTAATGACAGCTTAAATCTCACATGCAGTGACTGTACAAGTTTAGATCGCTGGTTCTGTATGTATGTATTTGGTTGTCAGGTTTAAATATTTTTTAAAAGGAAGCCTTCCTGTCAGGGTTCGTTTCTGTTTGAACTGCTTTTTGGTTGAGCTGCTGGTGGTATAGTGGCCAGTGGTTGGAAGGGAGCGTGGTTGGTGGTAATCATGGCCATAGATTTTGATGTTAGTGATTGAATTTGTTACCCATTGGTTCTAGAACTGGTGCTTTACTGGCTAAAATGGATCTTACACAATGGTTGAGGCTCACCACTTATTAGGATAATTCTAACTGTGGCTTCAACTTTGCCAATGCCACGGTGGGAGGGTACTGTACAGTGTGACCTCTTTCTCTCTGTCTCTTGCTTTAAAATAGGAATTGAAATGGCAGCATGTATGTTAATAGAAAATGCTGCCTCAAATTTGGTTCACCATTGCTATCTGCAGTTAGTTTAGAACAGTATTTGTAAGAGCTGGTTACAAGTGGTTCAGCTTTCTGTATGGTTTCCTGGGCTGCCCTGTGGCCCCTCTCAGTAAGTAAGCAAGAGTGGCCTTCAGATTCCCATGAACATTTTGAAGGCTAAGTGGAGGTAAATAGGCAGTTTTTTTTTTCATTTTTATTTTCAATAAATAGATATTTGACTGGGCTTGTGATGTGTTCATCCGTCTGTTTGACTTTTGAGAGGAAATGTGCCCAATCTTTTGGGCTTAAGTAACTTAATTTTTAAAGAAGACCAAGTTTAAAGTGTACTACTAATGCCATTTCTTGCTGTGATTTTTTTCTGCTCCTTTTTAGATTCAAAATCTGGATTATTTTGGTTAGCTTGATACTATGCTATGTTCATGTCTGAATATCATTTACGAATCTGTGTGTGGGTCTAAAAGGTCTAACTTTAAAAAAAGTTTCCTTAAAACTTTATAGAAAAATTTAAACATAAAAAAGTAGAGAGAATAGTTTGCTAAATCTCAATGTACCCAGTGCCCAGGTTCAGCAGCTACCAGCTTCTGTCTCGTCTTGTTCCATCTATATCCCTTCTACTCACTCCCCCTCCCAGATGTGATATGAGAGATATGTAAATATTTTCGTATATATTTATTTCTAAATGGCGGTAACTAAAAAACCCACCAAAACCCCCACAGCACCTTTTTCACCTAAGTAAACAACAGTTCTCTAATATTAAACATCCGGTCAGTGCTCACATTTAAGAGACTTGCCGTTTGTAGGAAAGCTGTAAATAAACTTTTCAGATTAAAAACACAGTGGGGAATAAAAATCATCATGTATGTCTGGTTCTGTGGGCAAAGGTAGATCTGTTTGCGCATTTGTGTCTATGCAGGATGGTCAAAACATGTTTCATGATCATTTAAAATAAAACCTGTGCTATCCACTGTACTCATTTTGAAAGAATTATTCAACTATTACCATGAAATGTGAGGGCTTATTAAGAAATAGGCAACTAAACTATGAACTTGGACAGGAATATATGTTGCGGAAGTGCTTATAAATGTTAAGAATTATTATAGATGCTAAGATTTCCATGAAATATGTACTGTGTTTTTGTGCCTTGTGTTTAGAAATGAAAACAATTGTCACCACGTATCATCGAGGCTGCTGCTAGTATGATGTTGTGATAAGAAACCAGAAATGTTGGCTTGCGCAGCCAAGCTTGCACAGCCAGGCTTGTACAGCTAGGCTTGTACCTTATGCCAGTTAGGAGCAATAGCTGGCAAACTGTGGAGTGGCATACTTTGGGTGTTCATGGACACATATAATGACTCCATGATATTGTCTTGAGAAGCTGATTTAGACTTCCCTTTTAAAAAGGAGGCTCCTAATTCATAATGAAATGTGCTGTTATAAATTGTTCCAGTCCAACTATAGTTTTACTAATGTTGGAGCAAAAGTAAGAAACTTGCCTAATGAGAACCAGTATTTTTATGTTGATAATTTTTTTTACTGTTGTTGGATTTTATTTAAAATGATGAAAGCTTTGGGGTAGTTTGAGAAGTCCCACACTTTATAGTGGTGAAACTTGCTGAGGTAATTTCATATTCTGCAGGACACTTGTCTTGAGTAATTGTGCCCTGAAGTTCAAGTGTATGATTGTGAAGAGTCTCATGATAGAAGATAAGAGGTGAGGAGGCTAAAGTTGAATGTGGTGTTCTTTTCATTAGGCATTGGAGAAGCAGAATTACCATTTGGATATTATATTGTTTATTTGGATATTCTTTGAATAATAGGTTGAGAATGAGTATTCCCAGATGTTATACCTCTTTTTTTTTTAAGTGGCTTCTAGCAAAAAATATATAAATGGAAATGTTAGTGTTTTAGTACTATCAGTGTTCCCTAGTACTGTCAGATAATATTGTCCTTCTGTTCTTATTTGGGTTTCTTTCTGTGTAGTCTCAATTAGTAAGTCATGTGAGCACTATAGCTGAAAATTTATCTTTGCAAGTCCATTATTTCCCTACTTCAGTCCTCTGTTGTGGACTGGGTTCTTAGTGCAGCCTCCTTTTTTACAACTGACCAAGAGAAGCAAGGATGAAATTGGTGGGATTAGCAGACAGGAGACCAATTAGAGCTTTGCAGGCTTGTAAAAATTAAGGAAGACTCATTTCTAATGGGTAGAGGATCAAACCAAGACTTTCATGTGATCTTTATTTCTTAGCTCTATTTCAGGGCTTACCCCTAAACATTACCTATCCGTGGCATAAATAGGCTGTACAGAATTTGTTTTACTTATAATATGCCATGTTAATAGGCTCTAGTAATTTATTATGGTCAAATCTCACTTATTCACTTGTTTTAAAAATATTAATCATGTTCTTGTATTAGTCAGCAAATATATATGTATGAAGTGCTTGCTATGTGCAAGGCACTAGAAAGAGTACAGAGAAACCTAAAATATATGTAGCATCTTGAAGGATTGTGCAGTTTAACTGATAAATTAAGTCCTGCACCTACAAAATAATTTTGAATCAGGCTTTCATGTGCCAAATACCAACTAAGTGTAGTAGGCTTTCAGAGAAGGGGTAGTGTGATGGGCTGAAGTGTTTGAGAAGGCTTCATGGAGAAAATGGAGCCTGGAAGGGCGAAGTGATCTGGATAGACTAGGAAGAAATGTGGGAAGGGGAGCGCGTTCTAAGAACAGGGAATAGTGAAGGAGTAACAGAAAACAGATGAGTGAGAAGGTGCTATTTGATTCAGGCTTGGGGGCAAGGAAAGTAGAAATGAGTACAAAATTATGGAAGTGAGTACTTGTTAGGGAGTCAGGAGACTAGTGAAGAAACATGTTCCAGGCTTAGCTGCCCTAACTAGTTGGGAAGTTAATTTCTAAAAGCATCATTTTCTTAATTCATTAATTGAGAGGTTTAGACTAGTTTTAGAGCAAAGGTGTACCCAAGCTGGATGGGAACATAGCTCTGCCAGATATTCCTGGGTTGTGTTCCAGACCCCAAAAATGTGACCTACCCTCAAATAGTTTTGAAACTTGATGGGCTAGACAAAATTAAAGGGGTGTCTTGTTTGTTCTGCCAGAATTAAGTCTTTTATTATGAAAACATAAGTTTTGACTATCAGAGAAGGCCATGTGATGTGCCTTATTTCCTAAATGTATGTGATCACAGGGCACTTTAATTCTTGACATTGGAATCCATAATCTATAATCTGGTGTGGGAAATGGTAGAGAAAATCTCAAAGGTCCCTTTTAGAAACTTGGTGATCTCAGAGTTTAGGGTGACTGGGCTGATGACAGATGACTTGGAAAACCAGGCACAGAAGTTTGAAGTTGGAGTGGGGGCTGCTACTTAAGTGGGAGTGGCAAATGAAGTGCAAAGTGTAAGTAATGATGATAATTTCACTTCTCCTGCTTTTTCTGCCTGGTGTCAGCCTTTTCATTGATTCTAAGTAACCCCACCATGTGGTAAGAATTGGTGATTCTCAATAGCTCTTTCAGTGTGATAGCCCAATTCTCATGCCCTGAGCTGCCTCCAGCCAATATGTTATATATTCTCTTGGTCCCTTCTGGTTTCCTGTATTGCTCCCTTTTAGCATGCTGGGAATGAAGGTTGGGTGAGAAAGGAAGTTGACACTGATATTAAAATAAAGGTTTCAAATTTTTTCTCTTTTGCTCGTTTATATATGAAGTGCTGGTTCAAGAAAGGTCAGAGCCCTTCTGCTGTTATGAAGCCAGGGAGAGCTGTGGACATGGTTTTGTTTTTTTTTTTTTTTTTGCATTTTTCACTTTTTATATTGGGAAGTTTGGGATGGGACTGTCGAGTAAATAGGTCAGATCTGGCATTTCACTTCTGAAAGTTCCTAAGTGGTGAGAAAGTTTGCAGGAAAGAGTGTGAATAATGTGCTTGGTTATGAATTCAAATGTTATACTGTAAGTGCTGAATTTCAGTATTTTGTTGTACAAGGCAGAGATCACTTCAAAAGTATTCATGTGAGATAAGGTTGAAGATTGTGACATGAAGATTCCATGCAGCTTGTTGGTTGTTGAGATTAACTACTTCAGCTCCTTTCTGGAAGTAGGCAATAAATGAACCAGTAAACTTAAAAAATGAGTCACAAAGTTAGTGATTAGCCTTTCATCCTGAGAGTGTTGTTCTCTAGCTTTCAAAGTTGAAAAAAGGTTAAAAAACACCAAAACCAACTAGCCTTCACCATGATTCAAGCAGCGTGAGCGTGCCAAAGAGATTCTGAGGGTCTTCTATATAACAGTATTATAAACTGTCAAAAATAAATGGTGATTATTTAGTTTGAGAGAATGTTAGGGTTAGAAATAAGGCTGAGTTGAGAAAATAATAGTTGAGGCCAGCAGTCAGGGAATAATTTAGGTCCCAGTGTCTACAAGACTTGGAAGCCTTTTGGATAGGAAGGTCTGTAGCACTTCTTGATGGAGGGGATGTGTGTGTGTGTGTGTGTGTGTGTGTGTGTGTGTGTGTGTATGCCCACATGCAGGGGATGGAGGATGGTGAGTTAGCGGCTTTACATTTCATTTTATTTTACCCCTATGCTGTGTGAGAGTCTGATACACTAAATGTAGCCTAACTTTGTAGAAGTGCCTTATGCTATTTTATTCTCTTTAAGAAATAACATTTTTTTTAATGCTAGGATTAAATTTATTATTCTTTAGATATAGGAAAAACAAATTGGTAATGGGATCACTGCTATTCATTTGAGAAAGTTCAGAAAAAATCAAGGAGATTTGAGAACTCGGATAATTGAAGTTTGGGAGAGCAAGATGGGAATTAATTTGGTGAAACCCAAAATAAGAGAGGATCAAAAATAATTTAGGGACATTGTTAATTGAGTCAGAACTGGTTTTGTTTATTTTTTATTTTTTATTTTTTATACAGCCCATACCTATTCCACAGAAGAATGCAGATTTTATTTTTCACTAGAATAAAGGCATGAAATTTAAGGCTGGCGAGACCCTAAGTTTGTCTTTGTTCTTGCAAATATTAGCTATGTTCTTCATTTCTTTTCACAAGGCTGAAGGGTAAGGAGTATGCACTTCTTAGGTATCCTTTTAAGGTCTCAAAGAATAGGTCCTCTTTATGCTGGTCTGGTTTCCTTTACTTGCTCAGGAAGAGACTAGGCAAGTACAGGCTTCTGTTTCTCAGTCCTCTTCAGGACTCAGATTCCATCTTTAATAAGGGGACCTGTAGCCTGAAATCCTCTCTCCCTCCCTCCTTTCCTTTTCCTTTTCCTTTCCTTTTTCCTTTTTCCTTTCCTCTCCTCTCCTCTCTTCTCTCCCCTTCTTTCCCCTCCCCCTCCTCTCTTCTCGTCTCCTCTCTCCCTCCCAACTGCTCTCCCTTCTTTCCTCTCCTTCCATTACTGAGGTAGAGCTATCAAAATTATTAATGCAATTAATAAAAGTTAATGGATTTAGGAAGTTGTGAATGGAATGTGGAAACTTAAAAATTCCAAATTTCCATTATTTGAACTTTGACAGTCTGTTTGAGGGATTTTGAAATTAGCATTGTGAGGGTGTAAATTACTTGCCACAGTTTTCTGGGCTGTTACAGCTTATAATTCTGATTTCTCGTTTGTATCTGAAACTCTGGTTAGAGTTTGCTTGACAAATGCCACAAGTTAGCGACTACATACAAATATTTTTTACTTTACTGTCATTTTGGCTTGCCGCTATACCTCTTGGTACTTTCAGAACCCTGGAAAACCCAAGTGTAGTAAAATGGAGTCACAACAAGAGAGGGGAAAGCCCACAGTGTGTAAGTAATGGAAAATGGCTAATGTAGGTTGGGATTCATTTTGGGCTGAAAACCTTCAAATTGCAGGTACTGTGTGATTGCTATTAACTGAGGCATTTTGAAATGACCTGGGCTCAATTCAGAAGAACTGTCAGTGAAAACAAATTGTGACTTGCGGTTATATGGCTGAAATCTGATACTTTCAGATTGCAGGGACATTCTGAATCTGGGACAGGGTTTAAGTCAATGCCAGGGTCAAGTTGTGATGGTACCTGAGGGATGTCATTTTTCCTTGTTGTCCCCATACCTACCCTCCACTGCAGCACAACACCAACCTACCAACCTTATTTTAGATTTCTACAAAGTGATTTCTGATGGTAGCAATATTTTAGAGCTTGAAAGAGGCTTTAAGAGAGTCTAGTATTGCAGTTATCCCTTAATACTTATACTGGAGTAGACTTTTTTTTGATGGTTTGCTAGACACCCTTGCAAAGGTTGGCTAAAAGTTGTTCAGTGAATACTTTTTCCATAGTTAAAACCTAAGTAAGGAAAAAAACATAATAGAATGAAGATGTAGATGAAACAATCGTTGGACATTAGGTTATCACTTGTTTTCCAGCCACATACTAGAAATTCCAGTGTTCCACTCATTTTCTCTGTACGTGTTCAGTTGACAAAAAATGATGAAGGTCCTGGATTGTGCTGTTTTGAGAAATGATTTTATGTAATTCAAGTAAAAGTATTCTTTCACTGGGGCAAAAGGGGAAACGAGCATTTTGCTGTTGTTACTGTATTGCTGGGTATTGCAAAGTTTACTCCTAACTCATTTCTTATAAGGTAATCAGTTTGATTATTTGTGAAAATTAGTTTTGAGCTTAATGTGCAGAGCATCTTTAGGAAGTGTTTTTTAAAGTTAGGACCTCAGCTTTTTCAGATTAGTCTTTTGATCCATTTCACTTCAGCCATTGTTAGCTGATGTGCTTTCTAAGCCATGAGTGGCATCAGAGGCACAGATGTTTTCTTTAGTAATGTAGTTTTACCTGTTATTTTGCAAATGAAAACACAGCCCAGAGGGGTTAATTGACCTGCTCAAGATCACAACTGGGAATTAGACTTTCATAGTTATCTAATGAAAGTAGGAGACTGCTTCTCCTTGGTCCTAGGATTCTCAAGGATGGGGGATGTTGAAGGAGGTTTTTTAAAAACAGATATAATACTACAGATGAGAATGAACACCCATGATTGTAAAGCTTCCAATTTTTCTAAGAAAATTTCTCATATTTACTCAGTATCAGGAACCTTTCAAAAGCATTCCGTTTTTCTTCATTGGTCTTTCTCTGCATTTTTTTTAACATGCCACCCCCACCCCAACTCCCCATAATGAGGATGTAGAAGAAAAAAATAAGTATTAAGGTGATGATATGAGGGTTTCTTATCCTTGAATGCCCAGTGGAAAAATGAAATAACTATTTGAATAAAAAATGATCTTAATGTGGCCCATTTAAAATTTTAACTTTTTTTGGATTAAATATTTTCTTTAGCCAGTATTCTCTTCAGAGAAACTCATAGCAACTTAACAGAGTTGGTAATAGAACATTTGAAACAAGTGAACTTTGGAGTATGGTGGAGTTGAAGACTCAACCAAACTTTTCTAAAGAAGAAAGATTCAAAATATGAAATATACATGATATGTTGGCTAAACCATCTTGCTTCTTTATTGCTGAACAGAAAATTTATTACAACTGTTTGTCATGTGTCTATGTCTATAGTCAGTCATTTACTGAAAAGAAATTTTCATAAGATTGTAATAACATATCAAGATGGATGTAATTAAAACAGAAGCAGATTGACACCCTGAATTGAATGCAAACCATAAACCATGATACCTGAGCATGTGCCTTACATAGTTGCTTCAGGGGACAGTCAGCCAAATATGTAAATAAAAAGACATTGATGAATTTCCCTGGATGTGTTCGTGGTTGCAGAGAACCCAGCTATTTTATTAATCTTTTATTAAGCATTGTTTAGATTTGCAGCAGCAATGGAATGTATTAATTTGGCAGACCAAATAGCTTAGGACCAGAAAGTAGGGAATAGTAAAGGGAAGACATGATTGATATACTGTCCTATAAATAACACATGGGACTGACAGACGGGGTGAATAATCTTTAGATCTGTGCTTGATGTCATTAATGGAGTTGTTAAACCAGGATGCTTGAGTTGAACTTCAATCAGAGAGGCTGCCTCCCATTTAAAATGCAGGCCTGTCTCTCCTTACACTGTGGACTGACATTGACAAAATTGGTATAAATCGAATTTCTGTAAATTGGATCAAATGCACCAGACGACTCTTACTGTGAAAAATATGAGTCCTTTTTTGTTGTTGTTGTTTGTTTTTTAAATCAAGTGTAGGACTACTCTCTGCAGGGAAGTTGGAATTTTAGTAGAGTGGGTCTCTTTAGATAGGCATTTCTTCCCCTGAAACACTTTTCTGCATGTGTTTCTTGTGCTCCTGGAAGAAAGTGATGGAGATTTGCATTTTCTGTTCAGATTTTATACCTTACTTGGTTGGTGCTTCCAGGAATAATTGATGGTGATATGAATAAGCCGGTATCATTCAGATTTCAGAGGTTGGTTTTCAAGTGCATGCTAAGGAGGGCTTGCGGCTATGAATATGGAATATGATTTCCATATTTGTTCCACTGGGGAGTCTAGGCATGTCATAACCACTTCAGAGTCATGATTGTACAGAGACACCCTAGCTATAATTTTTCTATATGACAGTTCAGTTTTAAAATTGTAAAGATGCCAGATTCAGTGCTGTATTGTTATTAGGGAAGTCGGTGACATCTGTTATATCTTGTTAACCAGGGGAGGAAAATGCTTTAATCAAAACATCTAATTATGTCCTCTCAATTGATGAAAGATCCTTTGCTAAATTTTTGGAATTGGCTTTAATGGAAGAAGCTGGCCTCTACAGGAACTGTGAAGTAAATTTGCTCTTTTTATTTGAAAAATACTTATTGTTAACCATGGTGACATAAGGGTGTTTTAATTTTATCAAATTACTCTTACACTGTGTTTTGAAAGTAGAGACTTTCAGAAGTTGTCTAAGCCAGCATGAAGTTTTTGTTTTGTCCTCTTCCTCACCCCCACAGCAGATGAGGTCCCAGAGGGAGTTTGTATTTCCAGATGTGAGGTGAGGGGGATATGTGGTGGCTGAGAGCCACCTGGGGAGGGAGCAAATGATAATTACAGGTGAGAGGCAGGGGGATAATTCAGCCTGTGTGCTGGGAGGTGAGATTTCACACCTGAATGTCGAAACCTGCTGTGTTAGACAGTTGTGTTGTTTTAAAATTAGTTTTGTTAGTCAAATATAGAAATGGACCAGATTTTTCCAGGTCACCTTCAGTTGAAAGAATATAATTATATTAAAATATTGAAGTACAATGTGATTCTAGATGTATTTCCTGTGTTTAAAAGGTTTATATGATACTTGAAAATATCAAAAACTGTGTTTAACAGCATATTTACTTGGCTTCTAACTCCCTTGATCACTTTTTAAAATTTGTTAAATATTTTGTCAGTGTGGCTTTTCTGCTTTGAGTTATTCAGACTTCAAAACTTATCCAGTAAAGCCATCCTTTTATCTATATTTCAACCCAGAATTAATTTTATCTGCAGCTGTTCTGTTCCCAGAATCACAGATAATAAATGTAAATCTAATAATAATAAAATTTATTGATACTTTTTAATGGTGAGTTATGGATTAAGTTAGAGAAATGGTTTATTTCTTAGCTTTCAGAGTATTTTATCTTTCTGAAATGATTTTCACATGGATTGAGATCTTGGGGCCAGCCTAAAGGAGTTTTTGAAGCGTTGACCATGACACAATGTACTCTGTGTTTTTGTTTTGTTTTGTTTTGTTTTGGTGGGAAGTTTAAGTGCTATTACATGCTCTGTAATGGCTTATTGTATGTCTGTTATATGCTCTTGGTCTGTTATATGCTCTGTAATGGCTTATTATGTATCACTTGGGACTATGACTGGAACCTTGGAAAAGAGAGCCAGAGTTTCCTCCCTAGACCTCTAATGTATTATTTTATTTCTTGCTGTTCTCTACCTTTAGCCTCTGTATTCTTCCTGCATATATTCTTCTTGGGATATTTGAGGCTCTCAGATTTGTTGCTTCCTTTATTCAGTAACCCATGCATAGTAGATACTCAGTCAATGCTTATTTAGAATTAACTTATTTAGAATCAATGCTTATGTAGAGTTATCCACAAAAACTCCAGGAAAAGAAGTTTTTGAAAAGGGAGTTACTATTTACTCAGTACTTACACTGTGCCAGGCATTGTACTCATAATTTTTTACTCATTGTCTCATTAGAGCTACCCAGTGAAAAAATGAATGGTATCCCTATTTTATAGTTGAAGACACTGATGTTCAGAGAGATTAAGTCAACTTGAATGCAGTACAAGAGAGGCAGGAAATGCAGTGGTTGGTTTCTGCCTGACCTGAAAGCTTGTGCTCCTCACCCCTTTCCACACTCCTTTTTAATATAAATTCATTTTGTGAGAGAGTCCCAAATGGGTCTCTGGTAGACCACATTTGTTCCTAGTTGCCGCTGCAAATTGTCTTGGTTACAGAGGATTTTCTAGGTATAATAATAGGCTTTAGGGAGGGGAAAGTACCACATCATCTTTTCGGAAGTTCCTTATTTTCTTTTTTAAAAGCTGGAGCTTACAGTAGGTGGCTGCCACTCCTACAGCACATCTGTAGTGTATTTGTTGTTGTTTTTTCTTTTTCTCTGTTTCTTTTACTGTTTTTCCCTGTATTAAAATCTGACCGTTTCCTAGGTCTCATTGATTGGGTAGATTTTAAGGCTTTGTAGAAGACAGGGATTTAGGCTCCTTAATACTGAGGTTTACTGAGTGCCAGTTCCTATACTAAATCCTTTCACATACTTATTCTTGCAGTAGCGCCCAGGAACAGAAGTGTAAAATTGGAGAAGGGACTGGCACCCTCTTAACAGGTCACTGTGGGTATAGCTTCTATCTACTACAGATTCCTAAGTATTTTGCCTAGTCTGGTTTTAAACTGTTCTAGGAATTGGCATTTCTCTTAGCAACGTATTCCACATGTAACAGACCTTATTGCTAGGTTTTTGTTTTTGTTTTTGTTCTTTAATAGATTCTCCATTCTTCCTAGTGAAACGTCATACGAAAGAGTTATTTGGTTTTCTTGATGTCTATATCTTGAAGATAGCTGCTGACAAATGGTACAATATTTTCTGTCATTGTTTCCTTTCATTATTCTAAGCACATTTACAAATTGTTTTCCTCATTCTTCACTCCACCCTGTAGAGGTTTGTTTATGCAACAAAGAGTATGCTAATGAATGTGAGTGTTAGAGTTGCTTCTTATGGAAATCCTAACTGTGATTAGAGTACTTACTATACTTTCTTGGATGCCCCCTCATCTCTTCTGTGCCAAGATGGGCCTCCACACACTTGATTCTCTAGGACTTCAGGATTCAGATCTGGCTGATGACCATTTTTTGAGGAGTACTCTGTCTCTCTCTCTGTCTCTGTTTCTCTCTCTCTCTCTCTCTCTCTCTCTCTCTCTCTCTCTCTCTCACACACACACACACACACACACACACACACACGCGCGCGCGCACGCGCGCTTGTGCACACACCTTTGGACCGGAAATTTCACAAGATATCTGGGTGAATAAGATCAATTAAGTTAAACACTTCTCTGAAAAGTCTCTTTTTGAAGAGAGGAGGCAGTGTCTTCTTAGAACCATCACGCTTTGGGACCTGCAGTCTTGCTCCCCTGTCTCTAACTACTTCAGTGAGCACAGTTACCCTTTTTCTCATCCAAAATTGAAATATAGTAGATTTCTGTTTTTACCCAAGTTTGTGATTATAGGGGAGATCCGAGTCAAAGCATTTCCTTTGAAGTTTAACTTTCACTATAACAATCTAGTGTGATATGAATCACACCTTTACTTTAAGTCCAGCGTTTTAAAAGTGATCTCTGAATTTATACCTGAATTTTATATATTTGTAAAAAATGAATTCTATATTACTTTTAGGACCTCTCTCAGATTGTAAATACTTAGGTAGGAGCTGTGTATTTTTAACTTTTCCTTCTGTTGTTCCCTACTTCTCGGTTTTTAATACCCCTGCTGTGATGTTTTTGATTAGGGATACAGTGTGAAGAGGACTGACTTGTAGAGGTGGGTGTCACTTTCACTTGAGGGCAGTGGGTGCCCATTGTTTACTGTTTACAGGTGAAGATTATTTTCACATTCTTGTTATAGCTTATTTCTGCCCATATTTTATTGGTACTCTTATTTCATTTAGCATGGTGTACCTGGGATTAAGAACAGAGAAATATGTATGCTCAGGCAGATTTGGGAATTACATTGTTGAAGTACAGCCCATATGGTCATCATGAAATGGTTAGTACTGCATATAATTGCCTTCCCAATGATGTGCTCTTCCGGTGACGTGCTTTGTCATTACTTCCATCCTCCAAGAAGTGCTCCTGTAGCAAGCATGCTGACAGCAGTGGCGTCCTTAGAAAGCATATGGACATGCAAAGGCATTAAATTGTCTTTAGCTTAAAGATTAGATTACAGTGTTAGAGGATAGATCACCATGCCTTTAATGGATAACTCTTGCTTAGTTCAGCACTACTAGACTGGATGATAAAGATTTGCAAAAGTCCTATTTACTTGTTTGCTGAGTATATTTCATATCTTCTCTGCAGTTTGGAGGCCTTTTAGCTGTGCATAAGACTTCACCACAATATTGTAGCTAGTTGGTTTCTCTAGGGTGTTTCTTCCAACTGTTCATGCCGTGTGCAAAGGTCTTCTTTAGGATACTCCCTCAATCTCTGTTTTCTGGAATGTGAGCCCAAAGTACACTTAGCCGGGAGGTCATTTAGATATAAAAAGAGACTAAGTATCAGAGTCAGGAAGCCACTAGCTGGCTGCCATGTTGCTCACATTTATATCTGTATTGAATAACCTCTGCCTTCACCATCCTTCTGCCTTACCACTTAGAAGCAGTGGGATTTTTGCAGCCTGGAGGCTCAGTGATAGGTCCCGAAGCCCTGGGACCATGTGATGAGGCATTAGAAGAGACACTCTTCCCTCTGCCCCATGGAATTGGATTTTTTTTTTTTTTCTCTATCCAGACATGCCTACTATTTGGTTGTAGAAATTTTAGGGATGTAACTGTTCTGAGACATGGTATGCTTTGAATTTTCAGGGTACTTTATGCAGGTGCCAGTGAGTAGTAAATGAAATCACAGAATGGAAAAGTCATTCATCAAATTTAATGTTTCTCTTTGGAGTCTAATAAATAATATGGACTTGGAGACTTTCTGAGGAATAAATGACTTTGGAGATCATTTGGGCAGTGAGTGATTTTGGGGCACCTCAGGGACACTGAGTCAGCTAAGGGGAGGCCCTGGCCTCATTCAAACAGAGCACCATCTTTTCCTGTATTATATATTGTGTTAGGATTCTTTTGGGGGAAGAAAAAGGCATCTGGATTCTTTTGTTTAATTTTTCATTCAAGGAATACTTACCAATCATTTCTGTGTTCCAGGCAGGCACTGTTCAAGGCACAGTGGATGTGGTAGCAATAAAAGAGATAGATTTACATTCTATACTGTAAATCATAAACAAATACATAATATGTTGGGTGGTGATGGGTTTTTTAAAGCAGGGCACGTAAGATGATAGTGAGAATCTAGTATGTGAATGCACGTGTGCAGTTTTATAGAGGGTGGTTTAGGTAAGGCCTCTCTGAGGAGGTGATATTTGAGCAGAAACTTGAAGGAAGTGAGGGATCAGGAAGTGTGGATAGCCAGGGGCAGAGTATTCAAGGAAGGGAAGGGCAAGTATGAAGGCTTTGTGGAAGGAGTGGCTTGGTTTGTGAATAATTGTGCGAGGTTACGATGCCTAGTATGGAGCAATCCTATGAGGAGGAGAGGGGCAGAGATATGGGAGGGGCCTGTATAAACTTCGACTTTTAGCGATTTGAGAAATTTAAAAACAACTGAAAATAATAGTCCAAAGCCCATATTTCCCAACTGAAAAATTCTTTGAACGTCCCTGAGATCACCCAACTGGTGTTAAACTAAGACTGGATCTAGAACTCACATGTTATATTCTTTTACGAGAGCTTCTCATTGTACCCTGTTACCACCATTCCATGCGTTAGGAGTCAGGTTTGTGTCCCCTCTCCTATTCATGAGTATGGTTCTCCCAAAAGACATGCTTCAAGAATATACAGGATTCCAACGCTTAGTCCCCACAAATTGGAAACTAATTCTGTTCTTCATTCCAGAATTCACTGCCATTTGGATAATCATTTTAATGATAAAACAATAACAGTGGTAATAGTGGCTAACATTTATCAAGGACCCATAACAATTGATAGTCATTGTACCCAGAGCATTATCACATTTAACCTTCACAACAACCCTGTGAAGTAGGTAACATTATTCTCATTTTTGAGATGAGGAAACTAAGGTTCAGTTAAATGTATTTCCCCATGGTCATGTTGCTAGAAAGTTTGGGCCAGGATTTGAACCCAGACTGTCTGATTTCAGGGTCTGCACTGCCTCCCTGATGAAGAGGGGAGTGGACTTATCTCTGGAAAAATTTTCATTGGAATATGCTCTACTCACCCCTTTTTGAGATGGTTCTAGAGCTGAGTCTTGGGAGTAATACTGTCTTCTTACAACCCAAGGGTTTCACAGTTAGCCTGGCTCAGCCCTGGAAACTACTGCTGGTTTTAGGTGGATTTCCGACAGATACCTTTTGGTCTTTCTGAATTAAATTTGACTGGAGCATTTTTCAAGACCCATCCTTGAAGTGTATTACGGAATTCAGGCCAGCGTTTTTAAGTCAACAGACCTAATTGAATTGGTCTTCATATATTTTCCCCCAGTGATGTACATGCAACAAACACTACCAATGCCTAGTGCCTGTACTCCTTAGGAATGAATGCTAAGTCATCTTATTAATATTTGTGCTTTAGAGGACCAAAATATGAAGAGCTTGCTTTAAAATATATTTGTGTAAAAAAAAGTGTGCATATGTGTATATATTTTGCAAATATTGAAGTCTAAAATATTAACATAACCAATCCTAATAGACCTACCACCAACTTAAACAAACCTGAGCACTTTACTATACTTTTTTTTTTTTTTTAACTGGGTTACTTTTAGTGTGTATTCTCTGAAGAGGAAGAGAGTCAACCGTAAACTTTAGAGCAGGGGGATTCTCAAACCTGTCTGTATAACAGAATCCCTGATGGGGTTTTACAGAAGTCCCCCTACTCGTGGGAGGGTGGAGGAAGCCCCCACCCCATCGTCAGAGCTTTTAAAAACTCCCTGGGGGATTCTGTTACACAAGGTAGAGACCCTCTGCCTGGAGGAGGGTGTGTCAGTTTTTCTTCAGATGCCCAGTATCAAGCCATGTGATCAGTGAGCTGTACTCCTAGCTTTATTTTTTATTTTCTCTATCAAAGTTTTTTTTTTTTTTTTTTTTGTGGTCTGCTCTCCAAAATTTTAAAGGGTTAAAGGGTAATTTCCTGGGGTGCTCCTCTCCTTTTGCTGTCTCTTCCCACAAGTTGGTGATACTTTTGCCTATTTGTTACAAAGCATTTTAGAGACTTAAGAATGAGGCATCAGGGAGACGACCGAGAAATTCAGAAGTGTTGGGAGCTACTGTTGAAAGTGTTTGGGACACAGGGTTTCATTTCAAAAGCCTAGAGTCACATGCATTTTTGCAGGAATGTTCTGAGCTGTTAGAAGGCAGTTTGAGGGCCTTTTGAGAGTCACAGCTTTATGAGAAAGGATGTGGGTAAGATGTACAGTAAGATGTACCCTGCCACCCAAGTGGCCAGTTCTCTGTGGATACATTTGAAGTTGTGACATCTTTCAGAAGTACTGTCAACTCTTGATTATGCAAAGAATAATGATTTCATATGGGCTTTAGCACCCCAGGGGACCTATACTCCTTCCACCCATTCATGCATTCGGTACATGGTTTCTAAATTTCTTCTGTATGCCAGGCATTGTTGCAGGGACAGGGGTAAACAGAGCCCCGGCTTCAAGGAATGGCATTGGTGGTAGTGGTGGGGTTGTTGCATTCTGGTATCACATTATTCTTTGGTGTCTTTAACAGAAAAAGGTGTGGTGGAACTGTAATCCTATCCTAGAAAAGCTCTAGGGGAACCATTTGGCAGGTTGGAAGTGTTTTTGCCTAATTTATCTTAAATTAAGCTTTTGATTTTGAGGATTTTGATTACAAATGCTTTCATGAATATATTTCTTCAAGAGAGGTTAAATGCTGGGACATTAAAGTTTAAAGGGATTTTTGGAATAAGTTGAGTTTTATTTTGTTAATTACCAGCTTAACATGATGAGAATGAAATAGATGTACAGCTTAAGGTTCAAGCTTAGGGAAGATGCTGAAGAAATAATAATACTTGATTCTCTTTCTGCTTCAAGTAGAATCCCCTAATCCACCCATGTGCTCATAAAATTGAGGGAAAGGAAGGCAGAAAGGGAAGTTTATTTCTAGGGCTCTGCACTGGGGCAGGCTATCAGGTTTCTTTTCCTGGGAAGACTTAATCAGAAGTGAAGCTTAAATCTGTCACCGTCTTCCACAGCAGTCAGGGAATTGGGCACTGATGAATACCATTGAATCCCTGAATAGAGGGAATGCATTAGAGACGATGTTTGCAGTCATTCAATAAAATGGATTGTGAGGAGAAAATGGAAAGTTTAGGAGGAAAAAAAATTCTGCAAAAGAAATCTTAAAGCCTTTGGGTTAAGTGGAGGGAGAAAACAGTGGTTGGTAAGATTTCTTTGGTGAATGGTCATCTTCATCAGACATGGTCGTTGACCAAAGAGGGAAAAATAAATTGCATCATGTAAAAAATTCTTCATATCTGTGAGCTCTTTAAAAAGAATCATTAAAAAAATAATAAAGCAAGTATATGTTGTTTTATCAGCTTTTGGATTGCTAAAGTGGTTTTCGATGTCAGGGTGTCAAAGGGTAGTGGGTAGAATTTTTTGTTATTGTTGTTCAGAGGATAGGAACACTTTCTTTTTCCATCTTAGGTTTTCCTGATGAGTTTCGAAATCTCTTGGTCCTCAGGGACCGTGTGTGTAGGTGGAGAGTCCAGTACTTGTGTACCTGCCCAAATCTACAGGTTTAGGCGGTTCATAGGAGGGTTCATAGAAGAGAAGATGCACCAAAACTCACGTAGAGATACAAGACCTTTTTGTTTTTCCTTTGATTAGAATAGACATGAAAATGCTTAATTGTTTGTCATCTTTGTCTCCACTATCACCTCAGTATTGACAAAGCTGATAATAATAGTGAGAAGTAGCAATTATGAGGTGCTTGCTATGTGCCAGGTACTGTTCTAATTGCTAAATCAACTCATATAATCCTCAGACAGTGGTCTTATGAGACAGGTACTGATCCCTATTTTGTAGCAGAGGAAACAGCTGTAGAGTTTACTTACACCCAAGGTCAGCCCACGCATTCTGGCTTCAAAACCTGACTTGAACCACTACATCATAGAACTAAATAAATGCTTAAGAGTTTTATTCTAATATTGTTTTAATGGGGCTTTCAAACCTTTCTTAACCCCTCTGTCCTTCAGTGCATGTTTTCGGATGTGATTTACGTACTCTTTAGGCTGTCAGCTTATTATATAGGTGAGAAAACAGATCTAGAAAATTATGTTATATAACTGTTCTGTACGACCTAGTGAGTTAATGGTAGGACAGGAATATACAACTCTGGTTTCCTAATATATAGGTCACAGTTTTTCATGCTGCACTGTCGCTTCCAACAAAAAAATTTTAACTGAACTAAAAATTTATAAATTTAATTTGTGTCACTCCTGTGGATGAATTAAATTAAAATAGCTAGGTTCTGAGTGATTTTACCCTTGAGAGGAGGGTGGTAGGCATTTTAGAGACTAACATTTGCCTGTGGGGTTTATTGACCTACTCATGAGGACCTCTTTCTAGTCTTTGGTAGGCTTACTTAGAAGCGGAGAGAAAGTATTTAGAGGAAATACAAGAGCTATACTCAGACTTGAGTTTTGCGTGGTGTGAAGATTCATGGAATGGCAAGCATGCCTTTTTTTCTTTCTTACCCCTTACTTTCCAACTATCCTTCCCTTTCCTTTCTTTTCTCTCTCTTTTTTTTTAGATTGTGTCCCACTTGAGGTTAAAGTTAAGAAGACCTAAAAAAGAAAAAAAAGTGGCCTAAATGCAAGCCTTCTTTAGTGACATTTCCTTGTTGAGCAAATAAGATTTTAAAAGAACATGGAAGGAACCACCTTGATTGTTGGTGTTTGGCTTTTTGTTTTGTTTGTTTTTTCTTTTGGTCCTGTAATTCCTTTTGTTGTAACCTCTTTCCTTGGCTAATGCTTTGTTTAAAAACAAGTGCTGTGGTATTCTCAAACAAATTATCCAGCAGGCTCCCTGATTGTGCTCTCAGATAAAAGACCCCAGGGTATTGCTCTTTCTGTCTTTGAATTGCTGTTGCTTGTGCACGCCCAAGAGCAGAATACAGTTTACTGCAGAGTTTCAAGTCCCTCTTAATGTGGTTCTCTAAAACAATAGAATATAAATTTGAAAGGGGAAATGTGGATTGGATTTAACCTCTCAAAGGCCTCTAATGGGAAACTGATCTATAATGAGTAGTAGAGTTCTGTCCGGGATTGGAAACTTTGGGCTCCAGTTTGTCTTTCTGTTTTTAGCTAAATGACTTTGGTTGTGTCTTTAACCTCTGAAAATCTAAACTCTCAATGACACAATAATGATAATGAGAATAGGGACAGGTTTCCAAATTGTGCCGGGGAAAAGCACACGTTCAGATTTTGCCAGTGACACTGAATATCATGTGGCCACAGATGAGTAATTTGATTTCACAAGTTTCTATTAAATTTGTAGGGCTGAGGTTCCCCGTAGGATTTAGTGATTGGTGATTTCATTATATATTGTAATTACGAGAAAAATATTTGTGAAATAGTCAACCAGATATCTTTTGTATTTTGTTGAGTTTACCCCTTTAGCTATGAAAACTTTTGCCAACCTTTTCTGAATATTTACACTTTTTGCCACCCATGTTGGGTATGGAGGATCTGGATTGGATGGTTTCAGATTGTTGCGAATCCTGAGTTCTTGTCTTGTGCAGTGGTATCCAGACCCAGTGCACATCTGTACCTCCAGGGTAGCTTGTTAAATATAGAGTCCTGAGCCCTTTTCCTGATCTACTAAAAATTAACCCCTGTTCTCTGGCTCTGGTACATTTGCGTTTTAAATAGGCTTACCAGGAGTTTAGTTTCTTCTTTGTTTTTGTTTT
The DNA here is from genome assembly GCF_014176215.1 of Rousettus aegyptiacus. Lineage (NCBI taxonomy): Eukaryota > Metazoa > Chordata > Mammalia > Chiroptera > Pteropodidae > Rousettus > Rousettus aegyptiacus. The sequence continues at coordinate 23,941,942 of NW_023416311.1, read as the reverse complement.
ATTTTACAGCAAGACCCTGTACAGAAGTTTTAACATCACTATTTTAGAAAATATTTTTGAGGTGAGTGTGTGTGTGTGCGTGTGTGTGTGTGTGTGTTTTGGTGGTAATGGTACTGCTTTAAAATAATTTCTCTCTTGCCAAACCCTTTCTGAAATTGTTCATGCAGATATGGTTTTAAAACCTTACATATTATGACATAGAACACACCTCGATATAAGTAGTGCACAGACAGCTCAATGAATTATCACAAAGTGAACACCCGAGTAGCTGGGACCAAGGTAAAGAAATAAAATGCAAAAAAATGTTTGATTTTTATTACTTTCCTCAGAATTCCTCTTCCATCCCTCTTCCTCAAATCTCAAGAAATTAGGACAATAAGGACAAGTTGATAAAATAGCGTAATAAGGTACTAGTGTAGAAAGCATTCTGTCTTTCATGTGCTAGGTGTTTCTTAATCATTCTCTTTCTGCGGGTTTTTTGGTTATGTTAAATATGTATTGTTTATCTATTTTTTGATCCAGTCTTAACTCAGTTCCTGACAGTGACTGTCAGTTAACACACAGCATATATCAAGATTAAGCTCTAAGATTTATCTTTTCTGAACGGCTAACTCACTGAAAGTCTACTGATAGTTTTGAAAAGTACAGATTAGCAGCCCTGGCAGGACTCTGGTAAACAAATGAGTCTTGTCATTATAGCGTGGGTAGCCCAGATAACATGTCTCAGTAGCCAGATGTCCTTATCTTGGGACCTGAGGAAAGGAGACTTCTTGGGTAACAAAAATAAAAGATTTTCTGCCTTTCTCTCTACCCACCCCAGTATAATCTCTCCTCCCTTCCATTGTAGTCAGAGCATTTAAAGTTAAAGGTAATGAAGTCTACAGGTTTTTTCCTGTTTCTCTTTTGCTTTTGACGTAGGGGAATCATTAGATTCTCAGTGAGAAAAGTTCTGGTGGTATTCAACAGTAAACTTGGTTGTTTTCTTAGAAAGGGAATACTTACAGTAAAGGGATTCCCATACTCAGGTGAAGGGAGAGAGCTGTCTGTGCTGCAGACCATAGTGACTAGTAATTATGTGCCAGCAGCTGCATATCTGTCCTTCCCTGGAAGGCACCGGGGCTCTGTGGCTGTGAGAGCCGCCCCTCCCCTGTCCCATCTCACACTCACCATCTTGGTTATCTCCAATATCAACTAAACAGGTGACAAGACTCCGATCACCCTGCTCTGAATGGCTTTCCATCTTTCCAAAAGTACACCAGAGGCTTGTTTTGTTACAGTACATTGATTAAATAAATATTCCTGTGTGCACAAAGGAACTGAAATCTGTTAAGGCACTCTGCAGTTATCTGTCCATTAGCAGCAAAGGAGGTACTGTTGTTTCCTCCCCTCCCCCTCCCTTTTTATCCTCTCCACCGCACAGATTTCTCAGAGGAACAAGTAACATAAATTATCTGATCCCTGCTTTCAGGTGCCTGTGAAGCAGAGGGGTAGTGTCATATAGTGGTGCAGCATGTGGTTCGGGTAGTGCTCAAGGTGTATGGATGGATAATAGGAGAGGTTGAGTGATTTAGATGAGAAGTTTCTTTCTTTGGGGTTATGGGACCTTTGTCTCTCCTCTTTAACCGTTAACAGAAGTGGATTCAGGAAGGTCTTTCAAATTAGCTTGACTCTCTTTTATAGGAAAGAGTGCTTCTGGCATTGAAGTTGTTTAATGTGCCCAGTGTCAGATGTGAAAGCCACAGAGCCTCTGTCCCATTGTGTTTACTTATGTACAAGTTCCCTTGAAAAGGCAGTGACAGGAGAGACCCTCACCATTTGGGCAGTAACCGTAGAAGACAGTGGAATGACAGGAATTCTAACCATGGTGGTGCTGCTAGGTTTCTTTTCTTTTTGGGGGTGGGGGTGGGGGTGGGGCTGGTTAAGATAAATGCATGTAGATAAAAAACATGACTAATTTAGAAAGTGTTATTTGTAATCCTTCGCGTGTAAACTGTCAAGCACCTCAATAATAGGAATGATTTGATTTGTAAATCAAGTGTGAAGTGACCAGTACTTTCCTTGTCATCCAAAGCATTAAAAAAAGGATCAGGGAGATTAGAGGGAAGGAGGAGAAAGAATGTGAATGAGAATGGAACAAAGGAAATTAGGCTGTGGAGAAGATACTACGAACATTATTTTGGTGTGAAGGAAGTGTCATGCAGAGAGAAGTGTGAGCAAAGGAGGTGTTGAAATGTTAGCAACTCCTAACTTCTACCACTAAGAGGGGGGGACCCCTTTCACAGAAATAAGATGGGTGCCCTTGTGTAGCTGTGCCATTTAAAAAAATTGTGAGGAACCTTGTAGCTGTGGATGGCAGACAGAGAAGCAGGGAAAACTGTTGGAGTAGGTAAAGTGAAATCTCTTAGAGTGTGTCTCTTCCAACTGACTGTGGGTAATTAGTTGGAAATGACATTAACCTGAGCTTAATTGTAATTTTGCATAGTAACAACATACCAGCTGTTCTCTGTATTCCTTCCTGGTGGTGTGATTTAATTATTTTTTGCTGTCTTTTAAGCTCTAATTTTCTGTTGTGTTTTCCTTTAACCTCTCCTTGCTGCCGTGTCTGCAGCCCTAACAGTTTAGCAGTAATGCCATTTCTGCGGCTTTGGTGCCCACCCCGTGCTGAGGGCTTGGGATACTCTTGGTTTTGCTAATCAGTGGCTTTTTAAAAGGCCACATTGGAAAGTTGCCAAGATGCACAGGGTTGATTGGAAAACTTGTGTTTCGGGCTCCTCTGAAAGGTGTTAGCTTATAATATAAATAATATGGATAATTCCAGGCCTATCAAAGGTGCTCAAAATATCAAGTGAATAAGTCAAAAGAGAAGTTAATTACTGAACAGTGATTGCTCTGATATAACCAATTATTGGATCATTAAATGTTTATTACCTTTTATATGCTCCTTTCCCCCATAAGGGCAGTTTCTTTTTTAAGTCATTAAAACAAATGGGAGTTTTTTTTTTTTTAAAAAAAATCTGCTTAAAAATTTTCACTAGAATAAAGTATTAAAAAGGTCTTGGGTGATCTGACAGCTGAATGGTCTGTTTTTCTTTGGTCTGTTTAATTAGTAATTAATGAAATGTATCGCCTGAGCAGAGAAAATAAGATTAGTTTTGCTTGGGAAGAAAACAAAAACAAAACATTAACCCCTAAATGCAGGTTAATATTAAATTGCAGTATAAAAAGGTGTAAAAAGAGTCCCTTAATGATAAGATTCTTCATGGTAACATCACTTTCTTATGTTTAGAAGGAATAGGGTTATGTAAATACAGAGGAGGCAAGGAGCCTTGTCCTCTTAGAGACTCTGGGTTAGCAGAGGTGTTAAAACCAGATGCACTTTGTAACCATTATTGAAATGTCCAAAGCAACTTTGCTAATAGGTACAGGTACCTTTCTGTGGATCAGGGGTAATGGTTATGAAGAGAGATTTTTTTTTTTCTTTTTGGAGAATTCGCTACCCTGTGGACTAAGAGCAGTGGGGAGGGTGATTATGAAGAGGAACCTTGCTTTTGGAGGTTGTGGTGTCCTGTGGATTAATGGCAGGTTCTCTGGCGCCCCATTACGTAGGTTCACTTCTCAGCTTTGCTGCTTATTAGCTTCATGTCCTTTTACCCCAGTTTCCCCAACTATAAAATGAAAACATAGTAATGCAGAGTTGTTGTGAGGATTAAGTGAGTTATTAAGTGCTTATGACAGTGTATAGCACATAATGAACATCTTTGGTGGTGGTGTCATTTTTATGGGATAATGCTACAGATTTTTTTCTTAGGGAAATGGTAATTTAATTGGATGCTGAGGAACAGAAAGATGTTTCAGGCATTTCTTGTATTGTCATGTGTAACCACATACTTAATTTAGAATGCCTACTGTAATGTCTGCTTATGTAGCACAATTGTCAAAAGATTACAAAGGGCATTTACAACCCTTTATTCTCAGAACAGCCCTCTGAAGCAAAAGACTGTTGATGCACTTTCTCTGTAGGTGTGAAAGGCTGCAAAGAGCTCCCAGTGCTTGTTCTTTAATTGAGGTGTGCTTGGAGCCTGGGTTTATTGTGGGTAAATTAGACCAGTGGAGAGGGAACTTTTTAATCTTTTCTTATTTTTAATTCTTAGTTTAAAATATTGTATTTGCAAATAATTATGTTGTGATAAATAAATTATAAGGATGTTTTCTGTAGTCTTTAGCTATAGTGAAACTTGTTTATTCCTGAGGTACGAGATCACAGACGGTTGAATTTAGAGGAAGCTTATAATAAAGATGATAATAATGAATATTTGTTGAGCACCTACTCTCTTCCATGTATTATTAATTATCATGACTCTGAAGTTGTCACTCAGATCCCTGTTTTAAAGATGAGGAAGCTAAAGCACTGAAATGTTCAGTAACTTGCCTGAAGTCTTGTAGCCATGTTTATCTAGGGCCTAAGCTTTTAATCACATTTGCTTTAAATTTATATAAACTATTTCCTTTTGATTTGTGTGTTTCACAGCAACTCTTTGAGAACGGTTGATTATCTCCCTTTTATAGGGAGAGAGGGAAGTAATGTTCAAGAAGCTAATGGGGCATCATGGTGAGCTTAGTTAGCTTGAGCTGAACATTTGAGGTGCTATTTTATGCTTTTTTACTATTCCAGTCATGGCCCTTTACTTTTGGGCCTTGGGATCTATAAAATGAAAAGATGACATTCTTACTCTCACACAATATTAAGAGTTTAGAGGAAACGTTGACTCTTCACAGTTCTTTCAGTCTACCTAATTCTTGTGTAGTTTGGACCCATATAGACTTATATGTGAATCTTGGTCCCACTACTTAGAAGACATGTCACCTGACCTAACTTGTCTAAGCATGTTTTATGATTTTTAACATGGCACTTTAGTTTTGCCTTTCCTCACGACTGTTTTGAAGATAATGCATGTAAAGTATATACTGATAATGTTTGAAAAGTACCTAGCTTTCAACTGAAGGTAGGTGGGATTCTTATTAATTGGTTCAAACCAGAGGTCACACAAGAAGTTGGGCTTGGGTTGGAACTCCAACCTCTAGACTCCCCGGGGCCCTGGTTCTCTCCAGCACATGTGCCATATATGGGATGAGGAAGATGCTATCATAGAGAGATGGGCCTTGACTTCTCACTAGAAACTACAGTCCCGATTCTTTGTGTAGACTCCTCAGGTTGTCATCTATGTGAAATATAGTAGCTTCAGTAAGGAATTCGTTGTTTTCATGAAGTAATTCAAAATAACTGGAAGCAGTAGACTGTGAGCAACATGAGGGCAAGGGACCTGCTGTTTGCAGTTTTCACCTTTTACTATGCAGGGGCCTGGCATACCTGGCACACAGTCTGGGGTCTAGCATCTTTTATTGTGTGAAAGAAGGAAGGAACAAATAATTTCATTGAGCTTTAGAAAATAAGAATGAAAAGGGGAACAGGATTTTAAAAATTTCAGTTTTGTGGGAAAGAGAAAATTGAGGCACCTGATCAGGTAGGTTAGGCCCAGTCTCTTCATCATCAGGTCCTAAAAATTGGGCATAATTTATCTCCTCGAAGGTGTTGGCATGGCAATACCTTCTGTTAAGAATATATTTTTATTGTGAAACAAAATTTTATCCAGGTTGTCAAGAATTTCTTCTAAATTAGAGCATATTCATTCTGATTTTGTGGTTTGAGTCTGTGGAGTCAAAACTTGTCAGGAAGATTTAGCAAAGCTGTGGTTCTAATGATGTGGAGATCTCACGGGCAGCTATGCTAAACCTCTTGCTGTAAACTAGCCAGGAGTTAACTTCTGGTTGTGAATCACAGTGTGACCTTTCAGGGAAAACAAAACAAACAAACCACCACATACAAGTTAGATTTTTTTTTAGTATCAGGATTGTAAACTCTGGTGCTTAACAGTTTGTCAGGCCCACTTGGAGCATTTGAGACAACTTTATTTCTGTTTGTGGAACTCATAGATGTGTATATAATTCTTTAACAACACATTAGGGAAAAATAGATCTTTTCTTCACTGAGTTAAGGTAAATTGGTGGTTTCCTAATTATCTTGGAACTTCATACACAGATTCCTGGGTACCACTCAAGACTGACAATCTGAATCTCTCAGAGGGTGGGGTCCAGGAATCTCTTTTGAAGACCACCCTGAGTGATTCTTTGATTTTATCATATTTGGAAGCCTTAGATAGCTATAATATTGTAATTTTCCTCCATTCATTTTATCTTTATCCATTTATCCATGTCTTTAGTAGATGAGAACTGTTTACTCACAGGGCAGTGGTTATCTTAAGAACCGAAATTAGAACATGGTCCCTGCACCATCAGGTTTAGTCTGGCTTAAAAGTTTTTAACTTTTGGTCGAACTTGAAAGAATTCACAAACTTCCTGAAGTCATAGGCAGAAGATTTTGTATACACGAGTTTTTCTAGCTTACATCAGATTCTCAAAGGGATCAGTGACCCATAAAAGGTTAAGAACCAAGGTCTGACGCTTGTACAGCTGTTCTCAAAACAGTGGAAGAGGGCAGTGTTTCTGTTGCCACCTACAATGTTTTTTGACCTTTTGAGAGGCAATAGCAGTTGGAGGATTGCACCTGTTTTCTGTACCATTTAAATATTTAAGAAGAAGAAAAAAATAGTGTAACACCTGAATTGTGGTCATAACAGGACCAAGGGATATAGGAAATAGCTGTTTGGTGAACTTTATCAAATTTAATGTTAAAGAACTGTGAATAGTAAAACAGCTCAGTGGTCAGTCTAATGGAGGAACTTTTTAACCAGGATAGCATAGACAAATTCCACTTCTGCTTTCTTACAGTATATAATTAGTCCAGTTGTAGATAACAATTTTCACCCATGGATATACATAAAGACTGATTGTCTTATTTTTGTTGCATTTTGTCCCCAGCATGTCCATTGAATTGCTTAATTCCAAAATAACTTTACTAGCTGTACCGCTGGCTCATCCTTCCTTAGCTTTTAAAACCCCTGTTACATGTTCATCACAGAACAGAATTAGATATGAGAAAGGTCCATTTTGAACTGCAACAGGTTTACTTAGCAAAATACTAGAACCCCTTATGTATAATATCTTTATCCCTAAGGATAGCTTTATAATTTAATTTTAATTAAGATTCTTCTTCTCAAATTCATGTTTCTTTAGGGAACAAAAATTCTTCAAATATTATAGCTTTGGTAATGCTACATTTTAGGGTTGGTTAGTTTTGGAAGAGAAGGGCAATCAGTGGAGTTAAATGTTATTAATGAGTAAAGTTCTTTGTTTTTTGAATATTGTTCTTTTGGGACTAGGAGGAACTTAGAGACCATCATTGTCCCTAAAATCTTCTAATGTCTTTTTAGGTTGTTCAAATCTCTGTATCACTTATTTTGAACTTTTATATATACTATATATACTTGCATTCATTTTTTTAAGTAAATATTTCTCTAAGCAGATTTTTATTTACTGGACATTGATTGTGTGTTCTAGGTCTTTATAATCTTATCATTATTTGGCATATTGAGCAAATAATAGACACCCAGTAAATATTTGATTAATTGGTGGATCCCCAAGAGACCAGAAGATGGAATAAGTCCAGAGTCAGAACTCAATACATGCCCAGAAAGGTAGGAATGTAAAAAATGGATTGTCAAGCCTGTTCCTTAGTCTTTTTCATATTTATATTCTCTTTGTCTCTCTTCTAAAATTTATGTTCACATACAGCTGAGCCTGCTTATATTCTGTAATTCTTTAAAATAGTATTTAGAATTACACAGTTACAAATGGTACAGCCACAACACTTTTTTCATTTGGAAAATGTTAGAGTGAAACTTTAGAGATGTTTATTATTGCTTTTAAAAAGGAAGGCGATCTTGCCACAGATATGATCACTAAAAGATATCTGCTAATCAAATAGGTATCACTCATAACTTGTCTTAATCAAATATAGTCTTATCAGCTACATTTGAGTGGAGGAAATATTGGAGGCTTTTAGTGAATGGATGACTGCCATTAGTTATCTTGAAAATCAGGATTTGTAGGCTTGAGGGAAAGGGATCAGAACTATGAAGTATTCATCACAAACCATGCTATGAGAGAAGTACATCTGGGACTGTTTCTCCTGTAGAGAAGGTGGTTCAGGATGATATATGATGGCCATCTTAAAGTATTTATAGGGTTGATTCCGTGAAGAGGGATTTAGATACAAGTGGTCATTCCTACTCTAACGGAGGCACAATTTAGCATTCTGTATAAAAAGAATAGATTTCTAGGAGTGCTCTCTCAGGGTCTTGAATTCTGGTTTCTGAAGGTATACAAACAGGTTCATTTATCGTTCATCTGGGTTATTGTTATGGGGGTTAACAACAGGAAATTAGTGACCTTTGAGTTCTCTTTGTCCCAAAGAGACTGTAATTATGTGATTTTCAAGGCAAAGTGTTCTGAATAAATCTAGTCATGGTTCAAAGTCCAGATCTGCTCCTTATAAGTTCTTTTTCTTTTAAAAGACCCGAATCTTGGGTGCTGGTTACTTAATATTTAATTCCATAGTCATTATGTGTATTGAATTGAAATGAAACTAAGCTAATCCAGTCCTCCAGGTGTCTAAGTCTCATTTCATAGTCTGAATTTTTGAAGGCAAGGTCCTTTGAAAGCAGCGTCTTGATATTTTCCATATTGGAGTTTGCCTGTGTGTTTGAAAATCAAAATGGGTATTGAGTTCAGTCATTTGGGACATACAAGTTTACATTTCAATTCACTTAAGTGACATGCTTTACTTACCATAGGGCTCCTTACCTCTTTCTTTAGAAAAAACTGCCAATTTTGACACTGAAAAGGTATTTTATGGTGGCCGAAAATATGCCTGAGAGTAATTATATGGTCTCCATTTAAACAGACTGGAGAAGTATCATTACAGTAAATGGATATTTTGTAAAAAGAGGTCTTTTGGGGAAAAAAGGTGGGGGGTCGGGGGAAGGTGTGCACGTTGGGTCAATTGTACCAGGAAAGCCGAAATGAATTCTTTAGCCCTGAAGTACCAGAGGGCACTATGGATTAATGTTCTGGCCCTAATTCAGCGTCCGGTTTCTTCAGACACTTGGCACTGATTTGTTCATCTCTGAACTGAAGTCTTGAGGATTAAGAGGAGAGAGAGAATGGAAATGCATCATTTTCTCTGCCAAAGGAGGTACTTAAACTGGGAAGGGAGGAGGGGACATTAACAAATCAAGCCTTGGCAAGGAAATCTGTCATGAATCGGCAGTGACTTGGAAAGCCTCTGTTACTGTCTGTTTTACAAAACTAAACATTTGCCGCTACCAACACTTGTCTCTTGCTTACCTTTAGGATCAGCTTCAGGTCACTCGGTGGAGGGAGAGAGTTCTTTTTTTGGCCATTTTGACATCATTAGGTAATTAATTTACAGCTAGCTCAATTAGACTCCAGCCCATACAGTGTGTGCATGGCCTTTTAAAGAGCTTTTGTTTTGACGCTAATTGAACTGGTTGTAGCAGAGACAGCCAAACAATTTACATTTATCTTTGGCAGGACACAAGGGCTCTCTCTCCCTTGGTATAGACAGCTGCATTTTCTTCTCCTTCTACCAGGTTTGCTACTAAAATGCTGTGTGCTTATTTTAATTTACTAATTTAGAAAACTTAGAAAATGACAACAGCCACATAAATTATTATAGATAAATTGGAAGATTTAGGTAAATAAGCAAGAAACAAAATAAAGATCACACATAATCTTAATATTATCAAGAGAAAACCATTCACAACCTGGCAGTTGTCTTTCTATACTTTTTCCCCATATAAGGGAATGCACGAATCTGTATATACAAATGCTTTTTTACATGTTCTGTTTTTACAGAAAGGGATCACACCATACAAACTGACTTGTCCTATACGTTTTTCCCCACTTAATAAGTTGGAAACACTTTGTCATTTCATAAAATGTTGTTTTACAACATTTAAAATGGTTTTATAGTAATTCATCGTGCGGATATACCAAACATTTAAACAATCTGTTATAATTGAACATTTAAGCTCATTCCAGGTTTTTCATATTATAACCAGCATTGTGATATATATTTTTGTTTCTAAATTTTTGTTAAGTTCTTCAATTATTTCAACAGATAAAGTCATAGCTTACTTTGACAGGGACATGCATGGTTTTAAATTTTTTGATACATAATTGCCATATTGCATTTCTCAAAGGTTGTACCAGTTATCACATTCACTAGGAGTATATGAGAGCTTTATGTTTATTCTTGGTATTCAAGAGTACAATACAGAAAGTATTGACTCAGAGACGGGTTAAATCCCGATTAGTGATTTTCGTTGTTGCTCTTAAAATTATGTCAACCTTATAAATTAATCTTTTATTCCCAGTATCAGATGAGAGAAGCCAGCTTACCTCATATAGTATAATAGTTTTGCTTATTTTAATGTATATTATTTTGTTTTGAAAAGATATGGAATAAATAGGCCAGTAGCTGCTTCATTAAGACAGAAGTGGTCTATTCCCGCCCCCCCGCCCCCTCCCCCGGGAAGATTCTGAAACAATATTTTCATATGAATAAAGAGCAACTTAAGTAATATAGATGTAAAATCAAAACAAAAGTGGATATCTTTGCCCAGTATATGAAAAAATGTTTGTACTTTCTTGAGGCGGCAAAGCCAGCCAGCCCATAGATTTGTTGACTGTATAACCCATGACGAGAGGAGCAAGATAAACTCTGGCATCTCCATCAAGAGTAGCCTTGGAGAAGCTATCACAACACCTGTCTAAATTTCTGTAAGGGTGTCTACTGCATTATTCTGTATTCTCCTTACTTGTATAGCCCCTAGGCTAGAATTTCGAAGAGCTGGTGTTAAATCTTATTTTCTCTATTTGCAGTGTCTGAATGTTGGACATGCATTCAGACACATAGTAGATGTTTATTGTTCACTTAACTCTGCAGGAGAGTGAAGATTAAAGAAAAATATCTTTCATATCATCTAGGATTCCCCCCATCCCATTTTATAGCTTAGGAAACTGAGGCTCAGAAGATTGACATCTTACGCAAGAGCAAGTTGGATTTTTCTTATTAGTATATTTCCCAGATTGTTATAGTACTAGGATTGTGTGTTTTTCCCAGGATGGTACTTTGTATGATTATATTTAAAATCAATAGTAAAATTCTCATTTCATATATAGCCCAGCTTCCCTAATTTCTCTTTTTCTTCTCTGGTGATACTAGCCTCAGTTTTTGTTAAAATTCAACACACTCTTAACTCACATTTCTTTTTTCCTTTTTCTAATATTTTCACCTCTCCAATTTCATTCTCAGTAGATGTTTTAATTTACTCAGCAATATTGCAATCTGGATGTCAAAATGCATCGAATTGACCTCTTATCTGGAGATCACCTGCCCTGAAAACGAGGGATTTAACCAGGAATTGTGGCAGGTAAAGCAAAGGCTTCTCCTAAGCCCAGGTGCTGCCTGCCTACCAGCCTGCCAGCCTGTGATTTGTTTCATGGTGGGGTCTAGAAGTGCCTTATTTTTCTGTAGAAAGGAGCTTACGAATACAGTTTTTGTTTGGAACTTTTCAGTTTGCAGTGCCAAATAATGTTTGCAGCAAAAGTTTGTGTTAGGGTAAACCAAGAGAAAAGGGGGTTTAAAGACAAGTTTTAACATTTCTGGGTTTTAATTTTTTTCCGTGACTTTTTCCTTTTTTCTTTTTTTAGCAAATTATTAGAGTTTTATTAAAATTTTAAGTCCTGAAAATTAAGATACTATGGTATTCAGACCAGCCTGGGATACTGTACTCCTAGATTCCATGATATTTCATAGTACATCTCTTTATTGTATGTTAAATGATAGGGAAGTGTAATAAAATGTACCTAGAGAGTACTTATCTATTTTATGTCCTGTAACATTCAATACTTGATGCAGATGTAATAGATCTTGACTCAAAAAGGAACAAAACTGGTTATAGCCCAAGAGAAGAATGTCAGGTTCCTTTTTGTTTACATAAATTCACAAGGTTGTGGAACTTGAGACCCTAAAGGGCCTTCGTAACTTTTAGTCCAACACTTCATTTACAGATGGGGAAAGAATCGGCCACTGGTCCAGGGTCATTCAGCAGGTGAGAGAGAGAGAGAGAGAGAGAGAGAGAAAGAGAGAGAGAGAGAGCGCGCGCGCGCGCGCGCGCGAGCGAGCGAGCTGTGGCCTTAACCTAGGACTGAATGTCCACTCTGCTGGGCTTTAAATTTTCTGATGATAGTTGAAGCATTTAGTCTGACCTCTCTTTAAAAGAGCATGCAATTTGATGTTTTGTTGGCTTGAAATCTGGTGTTGTGCCCAAGGGAACCCGGAGGGTACCCCTTTGTTCATTTTTCCTGGTTGCCCAGGTCATTCCATGCTTCTCTGAGGGTGGGTTTGGATATGACCGAAACGAAAGCTGTGCTACAACAGTACTCGTAGAATAGTCTCTGATGAAATGACTTCTTACCTTTTTAAGAAAGCAGTGAAAGACAGTAAGGGGATTGTTAGTGCCTAAAACCACTGACTTCGGTTGGGGAGAAGCCCCAGGTGGCAGACGGTCACAGTGCTTTGCAGCTGCACTGCTGTCTTTGCCATCTCTTGCAGTCTGAGCTATCTGAGAGTCTTTGGTTCTTAATCTTAACTTATAATTTTAGAGTCACTGTATTATCTTGGTCAAGAATCTTACCTCTTCGGCTTCAGTTTTCTCTTAGGAAATTCAAGGGGATTAAAGTGGGTAATTTCTAAGGCACCTTCCAGTTCTCGAATAATTATTCTTTGAAATGAGTATTTTTATAGAAGTTTATCCATGTAATCCAAAACCAAACATGAATTTCTAGCACTCCATTTTATTACTGCTTTGATTGGTTTTCATGGGAATTTGGAAAATGTCTACAGACTTTGCTGTGATCAAGCTGCTAGCACTTATATTTACAGAATACCCACAGGTGTTTGGGGGCTATAAAAGAAATAGTGTCCAGCCTCAAGGAGACAAGAAAGACTTCTTTATCTACCAAGCTAGGGATGGAGGGCATTCTTCTCTTCCACTGGATTTAAGCTCCCTGAGTGTAGGGCCTTTGTTTCTCTTTTATAGGGCAGTGCTCAGAAAATATTGGTTGCATGAATGAAACAATAAATCGGCTTGTCAGTCTTGCTTATACTTACTAAAGATTTCCCACTGAGATTTATTGTTTTCTTCAACCTGTAAGTGCTGTTAACTTGAATAAATGTTTTAGAAAGTATCCCTCACCTTCTGTAGAAGAATGAGACCAAGATGAGGCTAAATGAAAAACCCATAAATACTACATTCTTTTCTTGGAAATTTGCTTTAATATTAACATATTTAAAGCACTGAGATGTCTGCCTTAAAATGATTTGGCTTAACCCAACGTTTCCAGAAGTAATTTGAACTCTGAATCTTTTCCATTCTACTCCCCCATCGAATTGTTGTTAATATGCTGCAGAACTTTGACTTGTGAAAGAGAAAGGTTGGTATAGAGTGTAGTAATATGAAATAAATCAAAACAGCAGCATTAGTTAACAATAATTAATGCCACATTGACAGAACTTATATGTTAAGCACTGCTTCTGGCAGCCCTGTGTGAAGTTGTAGCAGACTATAGGTTTTTTTTCCCTTTAAAGAAATTACTCTCTGTGCTTCATTGGAGATTCAAGGTTAGGTGGTAGAGATTAAAGGAAGTTTCAAGTGATCTAATAGCTATTTTACAGTATGGAAGTAGAATGGTGGAGTTTCAATTTGTGTCAAGGGCTGCCCTTCCAGGTACTGTATAAAAATAGTGATGAAAGGAGTCTGTGTCTGCTCTTTCAGGAGCTCGCTGTCCAGTACAGGAGACAGATATGTAAACAGATTATAGCAATAATGTACGTATTCAATGTGTACCAAACAGAAATAGGACAGAGAAAGGAATGGTATTTTTCCCCTAATTTGGAACAGGGTTTCTGTTCACACAGTAAGCTGAAATCATATTAACTGGATCTCCTCTAGATCCTTCAGACAATTCTGCTCATACATCAAGACTCAGATGATTAGGCTTCTTTATACTTCCCCTGTTCTGGAATTAATTGCATCATCTGTAGTCAGAGCATTGCTTACACCTCTGTCATCAGCCTTATCACATGACGGATACATGATTAGAGGGCATAGCAGGATCATCTTTGTCCCTATATTTCCAGGGCCTGTAGGCACAGCAAGTACCAATACCCACAGTGCACATTGGCTGTTTTGTTTAGACTTGGAGCAAGGCTTGGGGTTGCAATAGTTAACTCACTTTAAGTAAATTCGGTAAATAAAAAGAGGTTTTATAAAACATAGATTGAGAAGGTGGTACTATTATTAAGAGTATGGTTCCTTTTGATCACTTTTCCCCCCAGGATGTCTAAATATGACTTAAGAATTCAGTTACATTTTTGTAGGAGCTCAACACTTTCTCAAAGTGTTTTTATTTTACATAAAAGTTTTGTAGTTATTATTTTTTGCAGGACCTTTCTCTTATGTCCTGTATGTCATCTGGAATAGCCTAAGAAAAAGTTCAGTTTGGTATAATGTTCCCTACTGGAGGTTGGGTTTGTTTTCCAAGGTCAAGGAATTGATTGATGACATTTCCTTTTAAAGTGTTTGTAACCAAATGCAATTTGGAGGGGAGATGGTGGGGGAAGTGATCCTCAGGAAGTTACAATGGCAATAACTAACTAGAAGGCAGCCTCACTTGGTTTTGTAGTTCATTTTCTTTGTGACCTTGCGAAAGTTACTTAACAGTTACTTCCAATCACTGAGGAGGTTGGACCAGAATTTGCAATCTCTTCTAAAGCTGACCTTGGAGAAGGTTTAAAAGTGGATACATTTTTAGGTTAAATGATTTTGTTCATTTAGTTTTTTCCTTCCTTCACCTATTTTGGAACAGTAAGACTGCTTATGATGGAATAAAACTAAATTACTCAGAACTCTCCTAAGCCTGCAGTCCTTATCATTTTTTTTTCTTTTTTACTTTGAAGGGAAGAAAAAAAATGACAGAAAAATAAGGTTGTCTATATCCATGAATCAGGACAAATTCATCCCATTTTCCTACATAGACATAATATTCAATGAGGTGCTGCAAAGTCTTAAGTGCAAAAGAAATATTTGGTTGTGTTTGCCATCCTAAATCTAGGAAGAATTGTGCTTTGATAGATAGATTCTGGGTGTTTTTATCTAGAGTTGAGACAAGAAGTTGCCTTGGGTAGAAAGACCTTGTGTATAGGAAGTTGGTTCCCAGCTTTATGATGAATGTACTGTGTATCCTTGGATATGTCACTAAATCTTTCTGAATTTCAGTGTTCACAATGGCAGGTTTGAAATCATTCTGATTATGAATAGCTCTGTGATTAGACAATTCTAGGCATTTATTTCAGGCTCCTTCCTGTTCTTTTCCTTGAAAGATTAACAATATTTCCACCTCCTCCCCCACACAATCCCAGACAATTGTTGATTTGTAGGGGAAAGGAGAATTTTAAAATATTTTAAACGATACATTCAAAAAAATTATATTAGTTATGTCTCAAAGTTTTCATGGCTTAAAATAACATTATCTCACAGCTTCAATGGGTCAGGAGTCTGGGCACAACTTAATTGCATTCATGGCAAGGCTGCAGTCAAGGTGTTTTCCAGGGCTGGAATCTCATCTGAATGCTTGCCTGGAGAAGGGTCTGCTACCCAACTTGCTTAGGTTTTTGGTGGAATTAATTTCCTTGCAGCTGTAGGACCAAGGACCTCATTTTCTTTCTGGCTAGGGGCTCTGCTCTCTCTACTTCTAGAGGCTAACCACAGTTCCTTGTCACGTGAGGTTCTTCCACATGGCTGCTCACTTTCTCATAGCCAACAAGAGAGCCAAGAAGCCTGATACCATTGTTTTTTTATAATGTCATGATGACAGTAATCTTGTCATCATGACCATCTGTCATCTTTGCTGTATCCTATAGGTTAGAGGCAAGTCACAGATCCCTCTCTAACTCAAGGAGAGAGAATCATACAAGGTCATGGACACCAAGAGGTGAGGGTTATGGGGGCCACCTTAAGCATCTGTCAGCCACATACGTGAAATACGGAAACCATACTTAAAAATTTTTCTTTGTTCTTTTTTTGATCTATCTATGCTTAAATATCTTACTTTATAGTAGAGTTTCAGTGACCATTGACTGACTGACAATCCTGCTCAGTTAAAGCTTCTAGCCCCACAGTGATTTTATACCATATTCTCATCAGATATTGGTGAAGGAAGATTTGACCCTATTTATTTTTCTTTCTCCTTCCATAGCACAGCACCTTCTAATGTTAGATGTTCACTGGGTGTTTGTTGAAAGACTGCAGCTGTTGTCTCAGTAGCAGCACTGAGTTAATTTACAGTTAAAACCCTAACCTCCAGTGTAATGATATTTGGAGATAGGGCCTTTGGGGGATTATTAGATTTAGATGAGACATGAGGTTGGGGCCTTCATGATAGAATTAGTGCCCTTATATGAAGATACCAGAGTGAGCTCTCTTACTTTCTCTCCTCTCTCCTCTTACTTTTCGCCCTCTCTCCCAGTGTCTCTTCCCCTGTCATGTGAGCATACAGAGAGAAGGTGGCTATCTACAAGCCAGGAGGAGAAAATGGCCATGCTGGCACTTTGATCTTAGACTTCTAGTCTCCAGAACTGTGAGAAAATGAATATTTGTTTATTTAAGCCACCCAGTCTATCGTATTTCATTATGGTAGCCCAAGCTGAGTAAGACAACTGCCCTCCACCCCCCTTGTGGTCTGTGTAGCAAGAGATAACAAACAGCGAAGTGCAAAGGTTGCAGAATGGCAGTGACCCATGGCTGCCAGTGAGCCAGAGAAAGTGGTGTTTAATT
Source organism: Rousettus aegyptiacus (assembly GCF_014176215.1). Taxonomy (NCBI): domain Eukaryota; kingdom Metazoa; phylum Chordata; class Mammalia; order Chiroptera; family Pteropodidae; genus Rousettus; species Rousettus aegyptiacus. The sequence goes on along the minus strand of NW_023416311.1, from coordinate 23,925,002 downwards.
ATAGCCATCCCCATTCTTCATTGACTTTAGTCATAACTATTTGTATGGGGCTCCTAGACTTTTTTTTTTCTGGGCAAAATAATGATCTAAAACGTAATGCCCTTGGTTTTTGAGTGTTGGATTGCCAAACAGGAACACTTCATGGAAACAAAATGTTGCTCTTGAAAAGCCTCCTCGGTGGTAATTTACATAGTGAATTCTTAATTTCTTCTTTCTGAGTCTTATTTTTTAACTTGCAATTCAGTTGTTTCTTTACTCGTTTGTTCATTCTTTCATTCATAGGTTGAGATGTAAAGGGCTCAGTACCCTTTCACCAGTTTTCTACTTTTCTTATTTTGGTAAACTTGTTCTATTTGTCTGGGTTCCCTCTTGTTAAAGTTGGGATATTCACATTTATCTAAAAATAATTAAATAATTACATAAAGCTCCAAGCATTCGATCGGTGTTCACTGAATGACAGTTTGACTAATTGTAGAAGAATGATTAACATTTTACATTTATTCAGTTTCATTCATCATAACAGCAATGGCATCATAATATTTTAAAAGTGAGTAAGATGATCGAAGTGGGGAAGGGACCAATAAAATCTCATCATCATCTTTCTTCTTGAAAATGAATTTTGAATTCTTGAACAGGGGTTTTTAAAATATTTTTAAGCCATATAAAATTTATTCGTTTTTAACAATTACAGTCAAAATTATCAAGAAGTGAGAATTAAAAAAAAATTTTTTTTTTTAATTTCTTTACTTGGCACTTACTTGTAAGGTAAAGACTAACAAGTGATTTAGAGGGAGGATCTTAGAATTTGAGAAGTCTGTCCCTTTCATTTTATAGATTAGGAGACTGAGGCCTTTGTACTCTGACATATAATCATGTGGAAGAGAGGAAGCAGGAGTCATACATCTTATTTTTTATACAAATTCAACATTTTCAGTGATTTCATTGAAAGAAACACTAAACAAATTTAGACCTGTGAAACCCATTGGGGTCAGCCTGACCCCCTGAGGGCAGCTGACATCTCTGTATCATAGAGATTGTATAGCTGCATTAGGAGTCAAGTGTCAGACTCTGTCAGTGTTCAAAATGCAGCTCCTTAGTTAAAGGTAGATTGTATGAGATTTTTTGGTGGAGGGACTAGGAGAAGAGGGGAATGGAAACAGACTTCCAGCCTGGGGCTCCTGCTGTTCCCTTATGGGATTTAGGGCCTTTGAAAACATATTTAGTTCTCTGAATAGCAAACACATAAATAGCAATGACCCTTAATTAAAAGGGAGGAGACCAAATGGACCAGAGGTCAGGAATTTATAGTGATGACTAGGGGTCTAGAGGTGTCAGCTCAAATGGTCTAGATTTTTTTTCCCCCTCTACTCTTCTCCTTCCCCCTTTCCTGGTCTTGGAAATCCTGAAAGGAAGGAGGAGGGACCATTAACTAAACTAAGATGTAATGTGGACTCTGGGTGGACTGGAATTTCAGAGGAGTGGGAGCTCTTCCCACCCCACTCCAAGCTTTTTTTTAAACTACTATATTACAACCTGACTGGTACCTGCAGTTTGCCAATTACCCAATTATGACATAAATTTGCACATTTAAAAAAATAGGCTGCTACTACTCTTCCTTGTACAAGGATTTTAGTCACTGTACATCTTGTGTCTTTAAATAATGTATTAGGAACATTTTCAAGTCTGTAAGTGCTTTTTTAATGAGAGTGTGAAGATTTTAATGGGACTAGATTGCTTTTCATGACATTTCAGAGTGACTTAATTGTAACAATGTTGAGAGGCTGTATTTTAAAGTTTGCTAAGTATGTCTGCTGTGGATTATAGTCAGACACTTAAAAGGATGGATGGATGGATAGCGGAACCAGATAGCTTTTTCCTCACCACTTCCCTCCAAATATTAGCTCTTTGCAAATATGGTTATACCAAACCAGGCACAGGTCAGGATTCTCTTGAACTTTTTAATTAAACATTTGGAACAGAGGTTAATAACTGAGACTAGTGGGGATAGCTTTGGAGACAAGTTCTTTAAAACTTATTTGGGCAGCAATGTTTGTCTCAGTGTGTTTCCTGTCTCCTTTTACAAAGCCAGGAGGCCAGGCAATCTTTCTTTGTTTATATTCCCGGTTAGTCCCTGAACTCTCTCTCTGTTTGCTTGAAAAACATACCTGTCTTTTGTCTCATTTTTATCCAACACGTTAGTAAGTGTTCCTAAAATATTGCCACTACCAGATAACAGTTTACTTTTTTGATTATAAGAATTTTAGACTTAATGAAACTCAGTTTCTATCTTCAAAACATTGGGGTTATTCAAAAGTCTTTTCCAACACAAATGTTCTTAGGATTCTAGAACCTGTGGCAGATTTCTCAAAATTATATAAGATGGTTGGATACTTCCAACACCACTCTTAGTAGGGGTTTGTATTAGTTTCCTAGGACTGGGATTGCTGTAACAAAGTACCACAGCTGAGTGGCTTAAAGCAAAAGAAATACATTCTCTCACAGTGCTGGAGGCTAGGAGTCTGAAATCAACGGGACAGGGCAGTGCTCCTTCTGAAACCTATAGGGGGAATCTTTCATTGCTTCTTCCTAGCTTCTCGTGGTTTGTAGTTTGTTGGCAGTCTTTGGTGTTCCTTGGTTTGCAGCTGCTTAGCCTCTGCCTCCTTCGTCATCACGTGGTGTTCTCCCAGTGCGTTTCAGTGTTCTCGTCTTTTCAAGACACTAGGCATAGAGTAGGGACTTACCCTACTCTAGTATGACCTTATCTCAATGAATTACATCTATAACAACCCCGTTTTCAAATAAGGTCACATTTTGAGTTACTGAGAATTAGAATTTCAGAATTCCTTTTTTTTTTTTTTTTTTTTAGAATTAACACATTTATTGGGTTGACATTGGTTAAAAACACATCACTTTTAGGTATACAATTTTATGATACATTGCCTATATGTTACATTGTGTGCTTACCTTTCAAAGTGTAGTCTCCTTCTGTCAGTATATGTTTGACCCCCTTTACCCTCGTCAGCCTCCTCTTACCCCCTTCTTCTCTTGTAATCACTCTATTGTCCATGTCTATGAGTTTGTTTGTTTGTTGCTTTGTTTTATATCATACATGTGATAAGTGAACTCATATGGTTCTTGTTCTTTTTCATCTGACTTATTTCACTTAGTGTGATATTCTCAAGGTCCATTCATGTTGCAGATGGCAATATTTCATGTTTTTATGGTAGCTATTATTCCACTGTATATATGTACTACATTGTTTCCATGTCTTGGCTCTTGTGGATAATACTGCAGTGAACATAGGGGTATATATATATATCTTTATGAATGAGTGTTTTCAAATTTTTCAGGTAGATACCCAGAGGAGGGATTGCTGAGTCATGTGGTATCTCTGAGGCACCTCCATACTGTTTTTCACAGTGGCTTCACCACTATATTCCCACCAGTAATGTATGAGGGTTCCTTTTTCTCCATATCTCCGTATCTTCTCCAACACTTGTTATTTCTTTTTGTACTGATAATAGCTATTCTAACAGATGTGAGGTGGTATCTCGCTGTCATTTTGATTTGTATTTCCCTTATAGTTAGTGAAATTGAGCATCTTTTCATAAATCTGTTGGCTGTTTGCAGGTCTAGGGAAAAGTGTCTGTTCAGGTTCTTTGCCTATTTTGTAATTGGATTTTTTTTATTGTTGAGTATGTGTGAGTTCTTTACATACTGTGGATATTAGCTCCTTATTGCAGGTATCATTTGCAAATCTTCTGCCATTTGTTTGGTTACCTTTTGTTTTGGTGATGGTCTCTTTTGCTGTGCAGAAGCTTTTTTAGTTTGATGTCGTCTCATTCATTAATTTTCAGCATGTCTTTTTCGAAGGGACATAATTCAACCTATAACAGGATTCTACTTTAAAAAGCACCCAGGGAAATTCTGATGTAGCCTGTACAGGTTCTCCAAGTGTGGTTACTGGCCTACCTACACAGAATTTATCTGGAGTACTAAAGAAATTATATACACTATAAAAACAGTTTAAAGAAGATAAATAAACCCACAACTCATGTACTCACCACCCAGCTTAAGAAATAAAACATTACTTTGGAAAAGCCTGAGGTGTTTGTATAAAATAAGATTTCTCCTCTGAGGGGTTAGGTCAAGGAGATTTAGAGCAGTGAGTATTAGAATTTGGTAACTCCCCTCCCCCCTTTTTTACGCCCAAGTGTTTTTTAAGATGGACTAGAAAATTTAACTGTAGAGTGAGATGGGAATTTTTTTTTTTTCCTATTACAGAATGAAAAGATAAAGGTTTAATGATATTTTTCACAGTGTTATAGAACAGTCATTATTCTTGTTTGGGATGGTATTCTGAAAAATCTCACCTGTAATTTTCTAAATTAGTTCAGATCTGTGGCTTAGATTTTTAGTAGTGTATTCTTAAATTTATGTAAGGAAGTTGTGTGTATGTGATCGTAAGGGATCTATTATTGATTATGCTCCTTCCATTCTTGTCTTTCTCGTGGGAATTTTGTGAAGATTAATAGGTGCTAGGTGATTTTAAGTTTGCAAAATGCCTTGAGATCCTTGGGGGAAGTGTTACATAAATATAAATAAATTATGCAGCACCCGAATTTGGTTGTTCATCATTTTTTATAGTGTGTTTTAATTAAGAACTTAGTCCTATTTAAGTTGGATGGCTGGGGAAAGGCCATAATCATTCACAGACAATTAAATAAGTAGGTAGGGGCAGCATTTAGGCTGGAACTCGTGGAGAATAAATGAAGAGGACCTCCTTTGGAAATTGGTCTTTTTAAATGGCACTCGCTGAGCTAAGCTCTGGATTAATGTCTCTATGTTTACATGGTGTTAGAAAATGGGCCTTTTAATATTTTTAAACCTGTTTACAGTTTGTCTCAGACTTTCAGATACTTTGGACCTCTCTGGTTTTTCTGGGTAAGCTGGAAACTTTTTTTTTTTTTTTAAACGTAAAAGATTTGTGTGATCTGGAAACTTTTTTTAAGAAAGGAGTTTGTCTTATTCTCTAGGTACTCAGAGAGCTAGAAGGCTTTTGACAAACTACGTTGACTTCTGGTATGTTGTGCTTCTGTAGCCCAAGGAGCTGGGTTCCAAACTACCTCCTTTTACCTGTTACAAGAGCTTTGTGGTTCCAGTGGGTCACATAGTCTTAAGATGAATAGTGAGACAGGAAACAGTTTGTAATATTCCTTGGTCCAGTTGTGCCTCCTTAGCTTGCTGTGTTGTCAGATTCTCATCAGTATGCTTGTTTTTTTGCTCTGTTGCTCTGTGAACAGTTACTTCATCCCCATGCCATGGTTGACCCTCAACTTGTAACCTTTCTTATTCATTCACATCTATTAAGCATTACTTGATGCTAAGCAGTATGCACTTGTGAATTACAGAGTTCTTGATGGTGTGGGACTGTCTACTGAAAGGCACACTCATTAAAAAAAATAAAAGTCAGAGTCAGGGGTGAACAGGATAATCACAGGCTCTTTGAGAGTATATAGTAAGGGGAACCTTGTTTTGAAGAGCTATACTTTAGCAAAATTTGGGAGCATTGCTGGGAATTAGCAAGGAAGGAGGAAGAACAGGGAAACTTGTCTTCTAAGAAGTATACTGTGAAGTTGTTTTTTCTATTCCTTTCTCTGCCCTTTTCCTTCCCCAAGTTGTCTTAGGTAGAGGCACAATTTCAGCCATCCAGAATGGGCCAGTTTGTTACACTTGGGTGGTTAGAGGCAGGGGGCCATGGGAAAAGGGGTAAGAGTTTAAGCTGAATATAAATTAGACAACAAGAGTAGTATGTTTTATTGGGATGGTAAACTCATTACATTGGGCTCTTGAAATACTGTTTTTTCTAAATTGTGCTCTGGTGATCTTTTTGGAAGCCTAGGGCTATCTACAGAACCTGTGGTGTGTGTCTGGAGTGGGTTAGGGGCTTGGGAAAGATACACTTGCTGAAGTATATCTTTGCTGAAGTCCTTCTCTGCACTCTTTTTATCTCTAAGAGATAACAAACTTAAATACCTTTTTAGATGTACTTTCTCAAACTTCTGACATTCAAATCGCCAGGAGCCTGTTAAAAATGTACTTTTCGTAGCCTTTTTGTCTCAGGCCTGCTGACTTAGAATCTTGGTGGTAAGACTCTCGGCCATTGTCATACACTCTATTGAGAGCCACTACCATGACAGCATGGATTGCTAGTGGGTCATTCAGTGCTTAAAGATGAGGGCTTTCATCATTTTAGCTCCACCAAGCTCTTGGTTGATTTCCCACCATCTTTCACAACCATTACCTGCTATATAATTTGCAGGTGCTCAGTGCAAAATGAATACACACAGCTCCTTATTAAACAAATTAAGAACTGCAAGAGGGTGACTGCAGAGCATTAAACCAAGTATGACCCCTTTTGAGTGCAGGCCCCTGGGAAACTATGTAGAAAGCAAGTCCGTGAAGCTAGCCCTACTTACCACTTCTGTTTGCCTTTTTCAAGTGAACTGCCTATTGTTCCCTGTGCACTACAGTGTTTTTTTTTTTTTTTTTTTTTGCCTTTGTTTCTTGAGTCTCACTGTGTGAAATGCTGTTTTTCATCTCTTCTGGGTCACATGTAGTATGTTAGAATCCTGTACAAGTTGCCACTGCAAGATTGTATCTTTTGAGGGCCTACTCTTCCTCATTCTTGTATCCCCTTAGCTGAGTCTCTGCCATTGTCTAATAAGTTTGCTGAGTAAAATACTTTAACCTGAATGCTTTTCTTAATATTTAATTAAATTACAGATTACTAGGAATATAGATTTGGTTCAGAGTGAGGTATTGAGGCAGTGTTGCCCCTGGCAGTGTTATGCAAGGGGCCAGGGCTGCCTGGGCATGACTGGTGTGAGACAGTGTGAAGTGCATCCTCTGTGGCTACCTTAGGTAGCTACCTTTCCTCGGATAGCCAGTGTTTCCTCTCTGCATCTCTCACTGACCTTTGAGTTCCTGAGAACAACAGGTTTTCGAAGCCACTTAAGTTCAAAAGAGCTATTAGCAGAACCTGAGGAAATACTTCTTGTGGTAGGAGGTGACTATTTTGTTCAGTGGTTAATATTTGAAACCAGGCATTATGGATTGTCTGAGGTAGTATGTTTTGGAGTTTTGGAGAATTCTCCAAAGTTGAATGCACTTGGTAAATGAAGTCATAGCTCTGTAGGCTGAGGATCGGGCCCTATACTTAAAAGGACTTAACTATTCCTACAGTGAGGTGATTAGAGATAGCTATGAATTTGGGTAAGAGGTCTGTGAAACCTTTTCTATCTCAAAGATGGATGAGCAAGTATTAAGTTCAGAGACATTAAACAGCATATTCAGATTCAATTGAAATATTTAGTATCTGATCTGGCACTGGGATCGATGATCCCTATTCTTTCTGAGGCCTCAGTAAATATTTGTTCAAAGATTATTCTAGTCTTACTTTGAGGATTATCATCTGGCCTTGACCTGATGGAGTTAACAGAATGAAATATCTACTTCCCCTTTGGCATTGTTTTGAGGAGTTAAAGTGAACAGATTGTCTAAAACAGAGCTGTCCTGTTGAAATATGTTGAGCCACACACGCTGTGTTAAAATAGCTGCATTAAAAAAAGTAAAAAGAAACAGGTAAAATTAAGCTTAATGATTTATTTAACCCAATATATCAAAACATTTTAATCACTTCACCATATCAATAGAAAAATATTTACTATGTAGCTACTGTACTAGATAGTACAGGGCTAAAGTATGCTAGCCTATACATTTAATTTTCATTTTCTCTTCCTTTCTAAGTTGCTTTAACCCATACTAGTTGGCATATGAGCTTGGTGATTGGTGTGATGATAAAGCATGGGAAACTGGAGGATTTAGGGTATAAGCGGACTTACTAGTTTTAGTGTGCCAATCAAAGGGGTCAGGAAAGTTCATAATTGGTCTACTGTAGACCTCTGTCTTCATGATGGGAATCTAGAGGTAGTGTTTTCAGCCTCTCAGGGGACAGAAACTACCTTGCAGAAAGACGTAGGTTGTCAGTTAAGGAGAATCTCTCTACTGTTGAGTCAGTCTTGGCCTTGACCCCCTGTTTGCACAACTTGCTGCTGAATTAGACCATTGCTCCTCTTACAGGGAATTAAGAAGGAAGGTTTGGTTTTTTGAGTAAGATTACAAATCAACTTCTGAAATCTTCTTTGTGCTATTTAATTAAAATCTGAGCACAAAGTGGATAATGATTATTTTTTAGCCTAGGTAGATCATAGAAACCAGCAAATTATGGCAGCAAAAGATCCACACACATATTTGTAGTCAGGTCTGCACTGATTTCTAGATAAAGGCTAATATATATTTGGTCTGCAGGGTATGATTTGAATGGAAGTTTTTCCTTCATTTTTAAGATCACTGCTCAGCGTCCACTAACAGAATACAGGGAGACAACTTTGATTAGATTAGGCAAGATTGGATTAAATCAAATAGTTAAAGCCTTTGGAGCCTCTGGCTTGTAGGAGACACCATAATGGCCTTCACTGCATCCCTAAATCCTATTAGGTAAGTTAATCTTATTGAAGAATTCAGGTCTGCATAAAGCAGCGTGCCCTATACTCTCTGTGGTGGTCTCTGGCCCTTGAAGTCAGCTGACAAATATGAACTTTCTTGGAATAGGTAGGTTGATTATGTTGGTTTGGTGCAAGTTATTCTAAATAACTTGAAAGTAGATGCCTAACAGTTGGTGAAGGGAACATGCCACGTAGGAAAGTAGTCTGTCTCCTGGCTGCCCTCTGGCTTGGTGGCAGTTAAGTGTCTGTGTCAGGGAATTTTTTTTTTTAGCCCTTGTTTGGGGAAAGAGAGTCGGGATAGATGTGTGTAAATAGTTGTAAAATTGGCAGCTATGTCATTGTGGCAGGTGTGGGGGTGAAGGGATGGATGGGTGAGAGCTTTATTTTTAAGCATTATGAAATCATCCTTTATAGACCATATCCATTTTAGAGGTTGTCATTAAGAATCATGTGCTGAGTATATAGTATGGTTGAGACACTGTGCTAGATGTTGGGAGTAAAATAAAGAACCTTGAAATTTGGGAGCTGGAGGCATCCTTATCTGTGATTTCCTGTGCGTGTTTGTAGTTTTATTATAAGTGTGAGTTGGCTCTTCCCTGTTTCTACAGATACAGTGACCATATTTTTCTGAACCAAAACACCCTTTTTTGTCACCTGATTTTTTTTCCACTTTGTGAATTTATGGACTGGTGAAGTTTGCTAAAGTATATAAATCATGTCATATTTTATTATAGATTTTTGGGAAAAGGAAAAAAACAAAGAAATTGGCACCATGCAATTCTGAATGTATGCCTGCCGCATTCACAGTGAGAACTGGAAGAAACTATGGGAAAAAATGGTAAATTTGACATAGACCTTTGCTAAGGGCAGTTTAGTTAGACATGGCCAACTTTTTAAGACCCACAAGTGATTAATACATACTGAATTGGTCTCCAGGGATGTGGGGAATTTTTTTAAGGGATCTTTAAAAATTCAGGTGCATAGTGCCTCAGCATCCACCATGTAGATTCTGTGAGTTAATTGGTTCACAAGCAAAAAGTGAGGCATATGATGGTACGTCAGGCTACTGGAAGGGGCTGAGGTGACACTCTGGCCTGGGGGCTTTCAGTGCTGTTGTGAAGTGAGATCTTCTTTCTTGTTGGTGCCTAGGGAACTTGTTAGTTCTTAATTTATTCTCCCATGGGGGCTCTTCCTGTTCTTAGGCCAAGAAATGAGTTAAGCTAAGTCTATATTTAACCTTTCTGGTGGAGTGGCTCTACATCTTTGTCTTTTCCTCAAAGACTAAAGAGAATTTCAGGTGTGGGCCAGACGTGGAGTCTCTAGAACGATTATTATAGATTAATGGTTTTGATTTGCTTTCAGGAAGAAAAGTACAACTAGCCCTTTGGACGCAGATAATATCTCTCTCCAGCCCTCCTCTGTATCAAGTGCGCAGTGTTCTCTTCCTGTATAGCACTTGTATTTTGAAGAGCTAGGGTCATTGACAGAACACTTCTTACTCTTGAGTTTTAGAGCACAGCAGAGCACACGTTTCTGAAAAAAGAAATGTAAGTGTACTAAGTATGACTTTCAATCTCCATATGTGCATAGACATGCTCACAGAATTGTGGGTTTTTCCCCATGCTCCTTGAGGAGGAATAGCTCCCTTTTTACTTCTGTTGGTTCTTGATTGCTCATTTCTCTGGGTTAACTTTGTTAGGAAACAGCTGCTGGAAGAATGTGTGCTCATTTTGTCCTCGTGAACTTAAGTCCCGTGGCCCTCTGACTGGTCCTCACCCAAACCTCTCTGTCCTCTATATCGGTCCAGCTTTGTTTTTTTGGGTCTCTTGTTTCACTTAGTGTAGGCAACCTTCTTGCTTCGACTTGGTATCTATTTCTATTGAGGCAGTTTCAGATTGGAAGAAGTTGGTGGGGGGCGGGGAGAGTTTTAAGAAGGAGAAGATTGGATCTGGTTAGGAGAAATTGATAAAACTTCTATATTCTGTGCTAATAGTTCTCAGATGCTTAGGGATTACAGTGAGATGCTGGTCTGGTAGACTTAGAGAGCTGCTCTTAACAGCTGTCAGACAGCTCTGCCTGCTTCTTTCCCTGTCCCATCATTATTCTTCCTGCCCAGTTTGCCTGGAAGAGCCCAATTCTTTATAAGCTCACTCCTCCTCTCAAAGTCTTCTTGATTTGCTTTCCCCACCAGCTGCTCCTAATCTTTCTGAGTCCTTTTGGGATGGAGGAGAAGCTGCCTTCTTCTCCTTAGTTCGTTGGCATCTCCACTTGGGAGGGCACAGCCCCTTCCATGTCTGCCCTGAGCTTCTCATGAAACAGTAATAATGCCTAAAGCCTATCGATTATTTAGAATGTGGCCAGCACTGTGACAAGCACTTTACATGGATTATCTCTTTTAATACTTCAGCCAGCCGGATAAAGTATATGTGCTGTCACGTCTTCATTTTACAGATGGGAAATTGATGCCCAGAGAAGTTCAATAACTTGTTACTATGTACCCCGCTGGAATTAAGTGATGGAATCAAGATTCAAACCAGGCAGTCAATTCCAGGGCTCATGTCTAGCTCCTCAGGGAAAGGTTGGGAGTTCATAGTCAGGATAGCTGTACTCATGCAGCTTTTCTTATCCGAGATGTCTCCCTTTTTACATTGACTTAAACACTTATGGTCTTTACATTTTCACCTTACTAAGTAGGATGTTCTGGATTGGTCTTTGATGTTGCCACCTGTGTCTTTTATAGAACTAAAAAGAGAAACATTAAGGGTAGGCCTTTTTAGGTGTATTCCCCCTTGACTGTGCAGTCAGATAACTGGACTCCTGACAAGGAAATAAGGTCATAATTGCATTTGCTTTGGAAAGATTAGTTAATCGGTAGAGATTGTGTTTCTGTGCTTAATTTGCGTTCCTGTCTTAGTAATACATGAGCATCCATATCCACTGGCATTGAATGTGTCGTCCAGTAGTTTCATAAAACAAGGCACTCTTCAGAGCCGCACCAGTTGGTGCACCCTGAATTACAATAGGGAAGCTTGTTGACCGTTTAGCACTTCACAGCCCAGTAATTAGAAACTGTAAAACAATAACACAGACATGAAGCAGATCCTCCAGTTAATGAAAAAAATGTACAATCCTGCTTTGTGGCTGAGTTCAAAATCACAACCGGCTGCTTATACAACAAAGCAAACACTTCAGGATTTTGGCAGCTGTTTTATACATACAAAAAGCTCTAGGCTCTATATTAATTTAGAGGCTGTCATATTTGTAAAAAACTGAAAACAGCAATTGCCTTTCTTGTTTTTTTTTTTTTTTTTTGTTATTAATTTACTTCTGTGGTTCTCAAATTATGGTCTCTAGACCAGGAATATCAGCATCATCTGGGAACTTGTTAGAAATGCGGACTTTTTTTGGCCCCACCCCAGGCCTACTGAATCAAAAACTCTGAGGATGGGGCTCAGCAGTTTATGTTTTAACAAGTACTCCAGGTGATTCTGGTGCACTCTAAAGTTTGAGAAATGCTGGGGAGGGGATGGAGGAATTCTGGGAATGGGGAATGGAGTCCCCTTTTGGCCCTACTCAAAGATGGGCATTGGGCCTGGGCCTCTCTGACTGGAGATGCGATGACTGACCCGAGGTGTGATTTTAATATATGAAGGTCCCCTGCTATCAGGAAGATGGGGCATGTTTCTCAGAGAAAGAGCTGTGACCTTTTGAGGACTAGCTAGGAGAGGGGGCTTGGTCTGTGGCTTATTACCAACCCGTAAGCAGTTATTTCAATATTTTCTTTATCATCTGGGCTGTACTGGTGCAGCCAGCTCTCACAGACTAAAATGGTACTGTCAGAGGAGAAAGACATGAAGACAAAAACGAAGACCATCCTATTTCTTAAGCAGAGCCTTAGTAGTGTTGCCAATGTAACGTGCTCATTGTTGTCAAGAACTGTCATTAAACACTGAAAGTTAACTTGGAGATAGGATGGTGGCAGGGTAGATTTCTTTTCTCTGTATGTCCTCCCTCTCTTCCCTATATAATTTCTCTGCCTCCAGCTATCTTGGCAGATGGAATTTGTTGAATAATTTTCTGACAAATGGATCCTCTGCTCCTTCCCTACTGTGTGGTGACCACAACAGTGACACAGGTTCATTTCAGAGCCATTAGAAGTTTGTGCACAGCTGACTGCTAGATCTCTTAGAAAGGCCTCTTGGGAAATAAGAGCTTGCCACCAGAGTGAAATGAGTTCCCAACTGCTGTTACCACAAAAGCTTGGGTTCCTGACACTCCTTGAATAGCTTGGTCGACAGTCTGTCTATTGAGGACAAAACCTGATACAAACAAATACACATTCTGTGGTTTCTTGGTTTTTATCCAGATTTGTTAATTTTGCTCACATTTAAAACTTATTTTGCTCAGTTTTTTTTTTTCCTGCCTTTTAGATCATTGGGTTTTCTCATTCTCTTTAAAAGGAAAAAGGCACTGGACCTGTTGGCCAATTAGTGTATTAGTGTTCTTTGATTTAATCACCTAGCATAGCAGGGTAAAGCTAGAGGGATAAAGATCCCTTAGAATAAAATGAGGCATAGCCCCAGCCCTCTCTGACCTTGAAGATACTGATTTCTGTGGGGAAGAGACTAAGAAAAGAACCACTCAGATCCTGGTTCACTTTACTCTCTCTCTGTGTTCTCAAGTGGGAGAACTCACTTGAATACCTGAAATTGATGTTGGATCACAAGCCTAATAACAGGCTTTTTTTTTTTCTTGAAGGAAAAAAATGTTATAACCGAAAGTACTTCAAATAAAGGAACCATCAAAGCCTGATGCAATCCAATGTTACAATCCTAGAACACAGAATCCTACTGTCAGATTAAAGCAAGGTTTTAGCTATTCCATGAAGTCTTGGGTCACTCAGACATCCAAAGAAGGAAGCTAGTTGCTAACACATCTGGAATTCTGGTGGAAACTGTGAATGTATGGGCCATTCATCATTGTGAAGGCTTATTTTGTGTTTTACTCTAAGGGATCTGTGACCTGTTGGCTTTTAGGAGGTGGTACTTGTTGATTCTCCTTCCATGTGACATTCAGGACTCTTGGAGAAGCCAGAAGATCTCACTAGAGTGTTTGCCTTCCTGGACGTCAGGAAAGATGGTCCTTTGGCCAGATGAGTGGGCAAGTGTAAATCTTTAGCTCCTTAGATTTTCAGGAGTGGTGTAGCCTTTCTGTTTCTGGACAGGAAGTCTGACCTACCGTCCTTTCTAGCATGCCTGCCCTTCATCTTGCTTTAATTAAATACACAGCTGATGATGTCAGCCTGGCTCTTGGCTCCCTCAGCTTCCCCCTTGGAACAAAACATCCGGGCAGACAGTTGTGACAATTAAAGCCTCAAGACCCAAACTTTGTTTGTTCTGATGTAATTAAAATAAACCTGCCTAAACATCTCCAAATGTAGATAAAACCTAGCGCTGATTAGAGGCAACCTTCTAGTAAACCTGATTTGATTAGGCAGAACTACTAGGGTGCTGGGAGTGGGGGGGAATACTTGACACTCTGGCCAACCGGATTATTCCATTGGCTTTTCACTCTTGGGGGTGGGGGGAGACCCTGTTTCTTTCTATCCCAGAGTACTTGAAAACTATTACCTGTGACAACTAAAGGACTTAGGTGAAATAAACAGGCAAGACCTGTGGACTTGCCCTTAAGAGTCCCAGTCAGTCACCACCTGGGACATGCTTGCTTTCTGGCAGATCAATGGAGAATGGATTTTGCCGGAGGTCCTGGCCTGGAATGTTAATTAAAAAGGACGTTCTAAGACACACCCAGGCATGTTCTGATAAAGTCATAGCAAATGTGGGTAGTGAAGGTTTTTTTTTTTTTAAAAAGTCACAGTTTCTTTGTTTATTAAGGTAACTTTTAACAGTTTGTTATATATAGAAAGACAAACTAGAATTGCTTTAGTGTTTATATCAAGACCTTGTTGCCAGTTTAGGAGAAATTTCCGTAATTGCTTTGTCTTCTGGTGCCTGTAACACTGGGCACACCTCTCTTCTTAGCTTTTATCACAGTGTACTATAATTGTTGGTTTACTTCTCTTGTTATGTCTGAGAAAGCAGGGCAATTGTCTAATTCTTCTTGATGTCTGCTCGAATACCTGTCACATTGGCCCCAAGTACAGGGGTTGGCAAACTGTGGTCCATAGGCCAAACCAGGCCACTGTCTTGTTTTTATATGGCCATGAACTAAGATGATTTTCACATTTTTAAATACTTGAAAAGAAATCAAAGGAAGGATCTTTCATGACACGTGAAAATAATGTGAAATTTAAATTTCAATGTTCATAAATACAGTTTTACTGGAATACAGCCACGTTCATTCATTTATATTATCATCTTCGGCTGCTTTTGTGCTAGAATAGCAGAACTGAGTCATTGCAGCAGAGACCATATGGCCCAAAAAGCCTAAAATATTTACTTTCTCGTATGTTACAGAGGAAGTTTGCTGACCCCGTTTCTATTATATAGTAGGCATGTTGAAAATGCTTATCGTTTGAATTATTTCAAATATAAATCTGAGTTTCTCATCCTAAAAGTGTTCAGTGACTATAAAATGTATGGACGCCTGATAGACCTATTTCTCTTGTCATTCTTTTGGTTTAAGTGTTAGTGGTGCTGGTTGATTTTTAAGAGCTGGACAGTTGCATAGGAGTATTTTTCTTGAGTAACTGCTAATCCTTATTGACGTTGCAGGTTCTGAACCCATTGTATGGATGCAGAGACATCAAGGGGCACACACAAGTTAAACTGACCAGATCACACAGTAAAGAAATGGAATTTATCTTTTTCTCTTCCCTGAGGTCATTCTTTGCGATAAAAGATAATTCATACACACCCAGGATATTCATGAGCAAATTACTGTTCAGTACCTATAGACATCAATATCTTTGTAGGCTCTTCAGTTTATTACCAGGTAAATTCTTTTAAAAAATATTAAATCCATGGTCTAAAAAGTAGACACTGCTGAGAGCGATCACAGTAACCAAATAGAAACAGTGTGGCCTTTGAAAACCGCTATGAAATTGTTTAGTGAATTAAATTATGCTTTTGATATTCATACATCTATTTCCTTTATTTGTTAAAGAATATACTTCAAGGAGGACAGATGAGGTATAGGCAAAGTTTATTTTTAGGATACTGATATTCTAAGATAAAACAGCTCACAGCTAAACACTGACCTTGAAATCTGGCTTTTGTTTTGAGAAAGTATCTTTAAAATGACCAGTGCTACATGAGTTCATTCATATGTAGGGTAGTTGAAGGGCATTGGTGTATTCTGGAATAAAGTGAGAAACCAGTAACTTATAGTCTGCTGGGATTTGAGAGAGGAATTTGGAAGGAAGGAGAAGGAAGGTTAGGAAATATGTAAAGAAGTATGGGTATAAGCTTTCCTAGCAATCTGAGGTCACACACTTGTTAAATTTTGTCCCTATCTACATTGTTTCCTGTGGTTTCTGCCCTCCTCCTTTTATCTTATTAAATATATTTAAAGAGATCAGATTCAGTTCTTTAGGAAGCATTGTTTTTCTCTAAATAAGACCACTATACTCACCTCTTAGGTACCCACCATGGGGCAGGTACTTTTTATACATTTTAGCCAGCTTTACAATAGCCCTGCATAGTAAGGATAAAATCCCTCTCTTATGGATAGGAAAGCTGAAACTTATATGTTGTTTATTGGCTTGCCTGAGGTTTTATGGTTAGTAGCTCACAGAGCCAAGTTTCAAACCCTAATCTGTCTGACTCCAGCCTTTGTTTCTACTGTCCCATTTCCTCAGAGCTGGTTTCCCAGAGATTTTGTCATTGAAATGATGCATTGAAAAGATGATTAAATTCAGCCTGAAGCCATACATCATCGGTTTGTGTGAATAAATCTCTTCCTCATTTCATCTGCATTCCCTTTCTTTTTGTTGACTTTGTGGAGCATCTGTGACTTGTGAGCTTCCCTTGTCCCTGTAGATGCTAACCATTTTGATCAGTATTAAATTGATTTTGCTATTTAATGTAGAGGAACTTTAGGAAGGGGATAAAAACTCTAACAAAACTCTTAAAAACCATAACCACCCAACTGAAAAAAGTAAGCTTGGTTTGTTTTTGGTGTTATGTGCCCCATCTTTTTGCCCAGGACCTCCAGGGGTTTCTAAAAGGAAGAACTGAGAAACAACATTCCAGGCTTAGAGCCTCCACATTCCTTGGGTTCTGTTGGAGGACTTCTTGGCAGCTTTCAAAGAAGCCTGTGTTTTCCTACTAATTTTTCATCTTGGGCCACCTGCTTCCCCCTTCCTGCTGTTTTCCTTTTGTACCTGTGTTGTGGGTGCTCTAAGGGGCTTTTTACAGTGGCTGATTTTTAAAAGAGCTATTTTTTTCCTTCATATTTTGATATCTGACACAGATATAGACTTTTATTTATTTTTAATATGTTTACTTCATAACCTTTTTGGGCTTTACAGCAGCAGGTTCCAGGAAAGAAGCAATAAAACCAGGTAAATTCTAGGTAGGGTCAGGAGGCAAAGGGTAGAAAGGTATAAGGTTGATGGATACCAGCTATTGATTTCTCAGGATATAGATCCTGTTGATAAATTTATAATTTACTTATTTTGGGTAATGGTTCTGTAATGTCTGTGAAACATTCATTTTGGAAAAGATGCTGTCTTGGATGTGGCTAATATAAAAACAGCGATGTGCCAACGCCAAGGAATAGTGCATCTTCACTTTTTTTAGCCTCAGTTGCAGAGATAATATAGAAAGCCCCATAACATTGGGAAGTGGAAGTCTGCATATCAAAGCAGTTGAACAAGGAGAAACTCAGGAATGTCTTGCATTCTACATGGATGAGATTGATGAAAACTCTGTTGCCCCTGCCCATAGGTAATGCCGTGCATACAGGCATTCCTTTTGGTCTTTAAAAAAGTTGCGACTAGAGAGGAGTGAAGGGTGGAAGGAAACCTAGAAGGATTGATTTGTGAGGTACAAAGATTCAGAAAAGACTTTTCTTAAGGGTGAATTTGCTTTTTCAAAATATTATGAAAAGTGAGTTGAGTCAAGTTAGCAAGAAATGTTAGAAGGGAAAAATCCTAAGAGTTTAATTTGAAAACTGAAAGGTTTGTCCTTTCCACAATGCTTCCTATTCTATAAACTAAAGTGCTTCGGGAGGTCGAGCAAAATGTTTGAAATCTTTCCTACTGCTGCTGCTTCCGGTGATCGGTTCCTTCTCTTAGTCCCGTAAAGGTAGGTAATGTTTAGTGTTTTGGTTGTCTGGTGTTGATAGTTTTGTTTGTTTGTTTTATATCACATGACCTGCCTCTATAAATAAGTTGTGAATGAACTAAATGAGGACAGTAATTGTTGTGATACTCTATAAAACCTCTAAGGCCTAAGGTCCATGACCCAGGGAAAGAAAAGCTGCTCTAACAACCTTGGCATCCGGTTGTGTTTTTCTGGTTTTGCTAAGATAGTGTTCCAAGGTATAAGACAGCTTAGGGTTGTGTGTTCTGCAATAAGCAAGGCTGTCCTTGGTAATGATAAACACATGCCACATTGCTGCATGTACGTTTGTGTGTTCCATGTGTTCTTGCCGATGTCTGTCTTTGCCATTTATCACGTGCAGTGGTGCTGCCCAACCACTCCATGACAGTGTTATTTTAACTCTAAATTGCATGAGGGTTAGGAGGAATACGTTGTGAATGTGAATGGGGATTCTCCTGGGTGCCTGTAATTGCAATGATTTAAAATACTTTCACAGATTTATAGGAGAGGGTAATTTTTCTTCTTTATTTGCTTCTTTTATCTTTTTTCTAGAGCCAGTATTACCTCACCTTCCACCTTCCACATATACTTCTTATTCCCTTCTATTTCTTCTTTAAACCCTTCCCGGTATTAATCAAAGGAATTTGGAACTTCTTATTTTTAAATTGACTTGACTTTTTAGTACTGTGTAGGGGCAATTGGTAGTAATTGCTTCCTGGGCATTATTTTCAGGTTCGAGGTATGTTCTGAGTGTTGCTAGTGGTGGCATTGAACCCTTAGAGCAGGATCCCCAGTATGATTTACACCTCGGGCTGGATAATTCTTTCTTTGTGGTGTGTGAGGGAGTGTCGTATGCACTGTAGGCTGTTTAGAATCATTATTGGCCTCTCTCCATTAGATATCAGTAGCACCTCACTCCTCAAGTGTCCCAGACATTGCCAAATGTCTCCTGGGGGGCAGGGTCGCCCTGGTCAAGAATCACCGCTTTAGAAGAAAAGGGATGCTAGGGAAGCAGAAGGTAGCTGTGAAACTGTTAGGTTTGGAGCCTTTATTTAGATGCTCTGATATAATAAAAAAACATTTCTCAAGTATCAGTAATAAGGGCATACTTAGGTAGTTGAAATTCCTGTGTAATCTATAAATATTTTAACTCTTGGCTTTAACTTCCTAGCAATAGAAGTATAGGTATGTTATTCTTCCTCACTTTCAAAATGAGGGTGTTTGTAGTGAAATGTAGTAATCTCTGAGGTTTCTCACAAGCTTCACATTTTATGATTTTAGTTATAAAGTAGACATCTTATGCAATTACAGAACTTTGAGTTGACACTTTTGAGCATTTAGTCCATTTATATTAGTTCTATCCAATGTGATATCCAGAAATAAATCAGGCCAGAAAATAATTGCTTTTACCAGTGGACATTATTAAATGCTCATACTTAGAGAATTTATCACAACAGAGTTTTATAAAGATGATTACTTCTGCTACTGACTGACTGGATTTTAGGCGATTGCCTGCTGAAATTCAAATATGTCTTCTGTTTGGAATCAGACTTTTAAATATTGGTGTTTATTTTAATATTCCTGTGCTTAGACTGGTATTCTTGTTGCCAAACAGCTTTATACTTTGCTACCTTGATGAGAGATACTGACTTTACAGAGTGCTTTGGCTGATATATTAGGATTAAATTACTACATTTTTTATCTGACTGCTTTTTAAGCATAATGAGAGTAGAGAATAAATATACACACGTGTGTGTATGTGTATAGGTGTGTGTGTGCGTGTGTGTGTGTATCCTGAATGAGAGGTGGTTAAGAGGGAAATCTAATACCTTTCATGGGTTTATATGCTTCACATGTGATGGATGTACCCAACCAGAAATAAAAAGATACATACCAGATGTGAAGGTATCAGCTAATCTAATTATGTCGGGGATCATTTTCACCATTTGATGGCTGATTTATATTGAACTCATTTCTTCATCTGTAACAGGATTTGGTATAGTTGCTTAAATTTGAATTGGAAGCTGAGATGAAGTACCTATGCTTGTACTTTTACTGTAAGGGTTGAGCGATGTATAACTTTTGTACTTCTGAAACTTGATAAACTATAAAGCCTGAAATATTCAGATTCACAGCAGGATTTGGATGGGGATGTGTATTTTAGTGGGAGCTAACAGCTGAGTGTGCTTTCTTTGCCTGGAAAACCAATCTGAAGGTATTGTGGTCAGACACAATGCTCTTCTTAAGCCTTATTGGAAAAACAGGTCTCTTAGCTTGTGTTAAAAGGGTAATTTTGCATGCATTAAATATTCAACAAAGGGCTTGAACTGCACTTACTTTGGCAAACAAAAAAAATCCCAAAAGGAATCAAACAAATTGGAATGGAGCAAATCAAAATACTTGAGGATTTGTCTTAGATATTTAAAATTAAATTTTATCCTCATATCTTCATAGTACCCTCAGAAAGAGAAGAATCTTTGGAAATGGCAGTGAAAGGGCAATGTTATCTCAAACTGCAGTCGTGGTTCTAGACCTGATCAGTGGGCCTATCTTTTCTTTTACTACCAGCCATGTAATAACTAAACTAGAGTACTTAAGGTGTTTATTTCACCCTGGAAGATTTTTATAAAAAGCAGTTTTTAATGAAGCACGGCACATGGCATCATTATCATTTCTAACACAGAGAACTCATTTTCAATTTTGCTATCAAAGAAAAATGACAAATAGAGAATGCAAGAAAAAACAGATGGACTAACTGTATTAGGAGCTTCGTATGCATATTTTGTGTCACATATTAGCATTCATTAAGTCAAAAGGGAAAAAAATGAGTTTTGCCTACATGCATTAAACCAATAAGGCTGGCAAAGTTCCAAGCTAGCTCTTGTAGATTAATTGTTTTATAACTGTTTTAATTAAAATTGTTCAGTATATGATTAACCTAAAAGTTTTAATTTTCACAAAACTGTTGAACAAATGAGACATTAATATTTTACATTAACCACAGTGATATTGTCATGGTTTGCAGAGCGGCTGCTTTTTCAAGTAAACCGTAGTTAAGTGGTAGGTGGAAAGAGCTATGGCTCCTGCTGCTACCAAGAAAACCTGTAAATTAAGAATAACTTTATGAAAGGACCAGTGTGACAGGGATGTCTCTTACACTGCAAATTCCATAGAAAATGTGTATGTAGTCATTCCCCATCCCCCCATTAGTATACAACTGAGCCTCTGCCATAATTGTCATGTTGAGGAGGTTAACAGTATAACATGCAAAAATCAATTTATTATGTGTTTTCCTTCCATTCAGCTTCATAATAGTGTTGGTATACCACATGAGATCCTTGGATTTGAAGGGGTTGGCCAGTAGGGCCTGTGAAATTGACAGTAAGTCCTATGGTTTTCGTTCAGGAGGTAGGTACAAATGTTAGTTTTGGAATCAAAGCGGACAGGAAAGGCTAACACCTTTCCTGTCTGCTTGGATGACCTGCCACCTTTATTTGCTTGCCCTTCTTTAGGTTGGCACCAGTCTGACTTAGGTAAAACACATCCTATTTTGCAAGTGGTAAACTGAGGCCCAGTGAAATTTCATTGTGTGAAAATGAGTCTTATTAAATGTGCAAATCTACATTTCTTTCACTCATTCCCCTCCATACTTTCTACCCATGCCCTCATCTTTAAGCCCTTCAGTTCAATAAAGGATTAGGATGTCTGTCTTCTCTCCTACTGCAAACCTTTTACTCTCACTTTGCTCTGTGGGTTCAGGTCATGGTACTATATAAATTCAAGTACTGGTGGTATTTGAATACCATAGAAGAGTATTTTAAAAGATAAGATTCATGCAGCTCAGTGGAGATGATGATTACAAAACTCAAGCTGTTCTGACTGTCCAGATAATGATAAATTCTTTCGGGTACTAGGCTGAACTCACCTATTAGGTCGTATGACACTTGATACAAATCTTTGCAGTTTTAGATCTGTGGGAGTCTGGGATGCAGCATATGAACAAGAGAATTTTATCAGCCTTGCGTTTACGTAGTCAGGAACATGTGACATTGTGATCGGTGCAGCCCTGATTTCATCTGTTACTTTGTCCTTTTGTTTCTTTTTAGTGCCATAAGGTTCTTCCTTGTGTTAGCCTTCCTCTCTGTTCTGTATAATCATTCTCTCCTAAATTTCTTCTGTTCAGCTTTTTAAGTACCAGCTTCTGAATAAATTATTTATATATTCAGTATTTTTGAAGTAGTTAATAAGCAAAGTATAATAATTTTATCATTGTATACTTGGTTGTATAAGTTGCCATATTTGCCAGAAACTTTTAAATCGTTTTAAGCAAGTGATTTTTTTTGAGATAAATGGCTTATCAGGAGTGTTGCTTTTTGTTCATTTCTTTAGACTTTCTTGAGTTCTTTTGTTGTATGAAGTTAGGTTATTAGAAATGCACATACCTGGACCTTATTATTTTGGTTCTTCATGGAATTGTCATTGTGGACTCAGAGTGCTGTGTTTTTGGTAAGAACACTAAATATTCTAATATTCTAATTCAAAAAATATTTCTTTTCTTGTAATACTTTAAAAATAATCTAATATCTTAATGTTTATGTATATATCTTCTTTGAGACTCTGGTGCCAGAAAAAGTTTATTTCTTCTGACCAACACATATTCTTTTAACTCTTAAATGTTTGTCGAATGAATGAATGCTACATAATTGGATAAAGGGTCCTTTTGCATTTTCCAGGAAATCGCAAATTTAATTCAGTAACCAATTTTCTTGGTGATCAAGTACTATTACTCTTTTGCTTGGTGAATACTATTCTTATCTGCTTTTAACAGGTTTTTATTTAGCTAAAAGCTGAGCTCTAAGCTATGGTGCATCTGTACTGGAAGACATAGGTAGGTTCTTCCATCATATTCCCCACAATAAAGGAAACGGTAAGAGGAGTCAGGCACGTGGTTCCTGCCCTCTAAGATATGGATTCTTGCTGTTAAGATGGAACATGTCCAACAAGAAGTGCCAAAAGCAGCATTTCTGACAGTAGAACTGTAGGTATAGGGAGATAGTTGGGGACTTATACTCCATTCTACCTTTCTTCTCTATTTCATTACATTTCTCTGAATGTGCTCTCTGCACCCCTGGGTCCCAATAGTAGTAATTACTGTTGGGGTAAACCTCCCAGCTCTGAGGCCAGCTATTTCCTTGACCATCTCTGCAGCTTGGCTTCTACCTCTACCTCTCCATAAAATTATGCTTGTGCTGCTCTTCATCAGCCACATGGCCACACTTTCTGTTTTTCCGATGAAGCAGCAATGTTCCAAAAATACCATCAAGTCTGATAATCCTTTTGCTGTTCAATATATCTTTTGTCTGAGGCTTAGTTACTGTCACAGTTGATGGCATGACAGGTGATGGCAAGCAAGAAATGAATGTTTAGTGTGTAATTCAGCATATGTGCCCATCCAGGTGATTCTCCCAGTAGCTACCACACAGTGGGTGGAGGGAGAGCAATAACTGAGTGTATAGTGTGAGTCGTTCCAGATATTATCTGTTTTTTGGCCAGCTCATTTTTGTTTACAGTTCGGTTTATTTAGCCTCTATTCAGTTTTTATGGCTCTATTTTGCTACTTTATTTTGATACATGTAAGTAGTGTGGCTTCCATTTGGGTATGTTTAAATTTCCAGAACATGCAGAAATATTATAGTGCAGCTTTAGTAATTCCCTGTGTTCATTACCAAATAATATTTTCTGGGAGTCCCAGGTGTATAAAAAGCATGTTCTTAAGTGCATAGATAGTACACCATACCCTCTATCAAAACATAGTGACCATCGCTGGCTCACTCTAGGGAAGGAAGGAAACTACCTATCCCCTATTACTATATGATACTTAAATACATTATACTTTCTATCTCTATGAGTTTGATTACTCTAGGTACCTCATATAAATAGAATCATATACTGTGTGCTTTATTTCCCTGAGTATAAAGTCTTCAGGGTTCATTCATGTTGTAGCTTGGGTCAGAATTCCCTTCCTCTTTTTTTAAAAATTATAAAATTATTTTTTAATGACAGTTGACGTATAATATTAAATTAGTTTCAAGTGTACAAAATGTTTACTCCAATAAGTCTAGTATCCATCTGATGACAAACCATGAAAGGTAAATTTTGTTGGATAAGATAACTGATTTCAAAAGCTATTTGAAAGCTGTTTGTTTTCCCCTTAAAGAAAATTGAAAAAAGATTTTCATTTTTTTCCTTTTACGAAGTAAGTATGTGTGGTGTGTATACGTAAGTAAGAAATGGCTTTAACCTCTTTATACTCTTTTGTTGGCTGTGAAGTTATTTTATTCATTCACTTATTGAATGTCATCTGTATGCCAGGTGCCTTTGTTCCAGATCTGAAGATACTGAGATGAAGACCTGGTTTCTGTTTTCACAGTCCAGTTACACAATGAGCAATAGGGCTTGGGTGTTGTCAGTCCCTAGACTTTGAGTTTATAGATGCAAATATTTCCACTTGGATGACTTTGCTGTGATTTATTATTATTAAATAGGTTATTTAGAAGCTTCTATGCCAGAGAGGCTGATACTTTATCCTCTGTCATTAAATCTCCCATCCCCAAACTCTCTGTTTTAAAGATTGAAGTTAAGGTTGAATTGTGGAATTCAGAGCTTGCTGGGCAAGACCTGAATAGGGCAGAAAGTGGAAGTGACCTCTTCATGCACAGTATGAGCATGACTGAGGATGGGCTATGTGCATTACTCTTCTCTGGTATTACTAAGGTCTTTTCCAGCTCTAAAATTCTGTGCTTTTTCTGATATTTGGGCCTTTGGAGGTCCTGAATCTGAATCTTTTACGTAACATTAAATTTGTAGTAGAAGGAAAAAATTAGATTCTTTCTTTTTGAGAAATCAGCAGAACTCTATAAATACAGACTTAAGAATGAAAGAAGAAAAGTACATTTTCCCATCCCAGTAGTTTTAGGGTTTCTGTTTGGAGAAATATATCTGTGGCTTGAGGCTGCAAGTTAGGAATGCTGTGGCATGGAAAAACCTGTGGTCCCCAGAACCATCTGGCATCATTCATGATTAAGTGTGGTGGTTCTTTAAGTTCTTTAGCTAGGAAAGTATAAGAGGAAAGATTTATGGACAGGTATGTCCTCTCTCAGTTAAAGCATAATTAATTAAGCAGTGTGGCTGTTTACTTCTTACTTGTTTTACTTGTACTTTAGTTTCACCATCTTCTGCATGTGTCCCAGCCCTCATTAGCTTTGGAGAGATCACTCAAGAAATCTGTTTTGTTTTTTCACCTGTGGAATGGGGTACTAATGTCCAGCCAATCTGACAACAAGGTTATAAATGATCAAGTAAGAAAGCATCTATGAAAGCACTTACTATAAGGTGATAATTCAGTACTTAAAAAGGAATGAACAGAGAGTAGTAGAGAATGCTTATCGCTTTGGCCATCGTGTGTGTGTGTTTATCATCTTGGATTTGGCAGCCTGGGGTCCAGTGTGTAAGTTTGAGATGGAGCTCAGGGTTTTCATTGATGATGAATAATATGACCATGAGTAAAGTTATGAAGAATGCTGTTGGTCCTTTAGGACTATATTTGTCCCTCTCCGTTAAGGTTACTTGTCATTTGGTTAAAGCAGCAGTTTGTGTAGGGAATACTAACTAATTAAGGATTTTATTCTATTTGTTCTAATTAGGTATTTTTGTCATTCAGAAAAAACTTTGAGCTGGCTTACAAGAAGATGTACATTGCAACATAATCAAAATATGATGAGGAAATTGGGACAAAGAAAACACATGTAGAGAACATATGATAAAGCCAGGCTGAGACTAAGGGGCAGAAACATACAGGTCATCTGCAACAGGTAGAGGTGGATCAACATGTATCTTCCCAGAGGACTGAACAAAGAGGGAAAGAAACATTTTAACTTTTCCTGAGAAATTTCTTCAGTGGACAGGATGAGGCTATGAAGCCCTTCAAAATACCCAACAGTGATTTGCAAAACAACTGTTTTTATATTTTCTCTCTGTGCAAATTAATAACCCAGTGACAAAGCATAATTCAGAGAAAGAGTAACTATAAGGGGTCAAGATCATGTGTTCCATGCAGGCAGCTCTGAAAGGTTGGCTTGAACCACCGACAACATTTAAAATTTATCTATGGGTGGTGAATACACAGTGCTGTGTGTGTGTGTGTACACACAAGTATACACACACACACATACTGTTGAATGGTATACTTGAAACTTACTGGATTTTGTTGAACAGTGTCACCCCAGTAATTAAAAAAAAAATAACAAAAAACATGTCAAGGAGTAGATAAGCTACCTGTCCTCAGGCAGTCCTCTACAAATGTTCTTTGTTCCAGCTGGGAGCTGGTATCTCTCCCTGAATGATTTCCAGTGATATTGTGGCACAGTTCAGTAGCCAGGATCCCAGAGACCCAGAGATGAAGATGCTTGTCTTGTCTTGAGTGTTAAATGTCTTCATTAGCTGTTGGCATTTCCTTCTTTTGCTTGGTTCTGGCATGTCTGTTAAAGCATCAGGCACGTGAATTGAAGTGGTTCTTTTCTGGAGAGGGCAGCTAAAAGCCAGTTGTGATTTTTGAGCTTTGGCTCTGCTGGGAACCACTGGGAATTTGTGGACTGCTAAAAAACTCATTTTATGTTGGCTGTTGCGTAACCACTCAGTGGCTCTTACCTCAATTCGTAGCTCAAGGTGACTGAATTCACATCCATCGTGTTTCTAGAGTTGGTTCCTAGAATCAAATTGTTGTGCAATGCTTTCATTAGAGAATTCAGCCTGAGCCCTTTGTTTACTTTTGTTTCCCTGTTGTTACTAGCTCTGATACTTAAAAAAAAAATTTTCAGAGCAACTGGATTTTAGAAACAGGGATTTTATTTTGTGTTTTTGTGGTATATAGAAGGAGATTATTTGGTTAAGGCAAGAGATTGTGGCAGTAGAAGAGGAAATTAGCAGGTTTGTCCCTGGCACTTTCAGAAAGAAGAGAAAGGGAATGATAGGCTGGCTGTGGATTATGTTAAAGTTTTGCTCCTCACTTGAATTTATATTCCCTAAACTTAGAGGGTTGGTGTGCCTATGTAACAGTTATTTTGGGGAGCTAAAGACAGACTTGGTCTGTTTTCTGTCATGTATATTTGGGGGTATAATGGGGAGACAGAAGCCTGTTAAGGAACAGCCATGGCTGGTCTGGCAGATTGCTTCCTACACTTAGCCGGAAGCCAGCCCCGCCAATATCCATATAAGTTGCTTGTAATAAGAGGAAAGATTCTCATTAAGAATTTGGCCTTCAAATTGGGTCAGAATAAGGCGATATTTGTTTCTGTTCATAGCCTGCATTTCTTATAGGTGGAAAGGTCTTACTATGGTGATAGGGTAACTACAGTAAATGTGTCCTGAGGTTTGATGTGGGTTAGTTACTCCAGGAGTCACATAAACTGTTTGACGTCAGTTTGTATTTCAGTATGTGTAGAAAGGAATGGGTCTATTGTGCCAAGAATGAGTATCTGATGTCAAAAAACAAGAAGCCTGAAATCAGAAGGGTTTAGTAGTTTTGTTTTGTTTGGAGCATACTTTTTTCCTTGATTGATGCTTTAGGTACCAAAGTTCATATTATTACTAAATATGAAATTTTTCAATACATTACAAATATTTAATTTATATATTTGCCATCAGAGCAAAATAGGATCAGGAAGTCTTACTCCTATTTTGTAAAGAGAGAATCAAAGACATACTTAGTGATAGAGGTCACCCAGCATGTCTGGGACATGGCTGAGAAGAGCACAGTTTTGTCAACCTGATCATTCTGATCCTATACTTAAAATTATTTATGAAATTTCAGTAGGTAATCTATAAAAAACAATTTCATGAATGAGTCCAGGAATAGGCAAATGGACCAAATGTTTCCCGGGTACTTGCTCTGGAGTTTATATGTCTTCTAGTGTGGCTACCTTCTATTGAGAGGCAGTGTGCCATAGTGGTTAAGAGATTAAAAGCTTGGGTTCCGAAGACTGCCTGGTTTTGGGTACTGGTCTGACATGGCATCTGTGCAGAGTAACCTTAACTTCTCTGTTTTCAGTGACCTTATTTGTGAAATGGGGTGATTGAAATTCCTACTATTTCAATGAAACAACATATCTATATTATTTAGAGCAGTTCTCGACACAGTGTAAACACTCAAAATATGTCGGCTGTTGTTATTTTAACCTAATATTATTATTAAAAGTGTCACCTGAGAGTTCATCATGTGGGCAGGTGTATAGGGGATGAGGGCTGAGAATTTAATTACTTCATTTTTATTGAGCAACAAGAAACCAAGTAACAGTGAAATCAGGTGTTTAGTAATATGTTGAGGATGAGCTGTTTTATCTGAGTTCCTCTGGTATAGTACATGTACTTTGATAATAGGTGAGGCGGCTTGTGGTGAGGCTGAGAGGGGCGTGAATGGGCGTCAGGATGCAGGGTGTTTGTAGGGACAGACTCTGGTGATTGTGCAGGATGTCCTATGTATTTGGGCTCTGGCATATTTTAGTTGGTTGCATTTTTATTTTTAGTTTCTGTACCTTTAACCCTGTGACTGACAGTAGACAATGGAGTAGGACTTTAATAGAGGAGAAACTTGTCTGACTACAGTTTGCTCTAGATAGTGCTTTCACTTTTGCAATAAGACCAGAACCTTACTAAATCTAATATAAGGAGTCTCTGGTAGCACTAATCCCATTTAAGTAGTCTAGATGTGAGACTCTGACCTTTTTTTATGTGTGTGGCCTACTTCCTGGATGAGAAGCCAGCTTTGATATTAGAACCTTTTAGAATCACATATAACTTGAATTTTGATTTTTGTTTTATTCATTGCCTTGTTTAAAAATTAAAGAAAAGAGAAAGTAAGTGAAAGAAAACCTTCTAACCATGTAAACTCTTTCCCTAAGACTAGAGAAACTTCTTAAGACTTTTAACAGATTCATCTAGACAATTCATTCTGTGTATGGCTCTATTTTTCTCCTTCCAGCAGAATCCTGTACTTTCATTAATTCCCAGGATGGTTTTTGGTTGAAGTTTGACTCCTGCACCCCAGCCATATGATGCATTTATTTGTATGTATGTATATTCACATCTCAGAGGATTGGCATCATCTTGGTAGATATCTAAGACAATTTGAAGAGTAAAATTTATAGTTTTTCTGTATTTTTGCAAACTATTTCTTTGCCTGGGGAAGGTACATCGGCAAGCTGGAGATAGATAAGAAGACTGAAAGAGAGGCCAAAACCTGCATATGTACAAAGTTGAGTCAGCAACTCCTGAATCTAGAGTCATAGATTTCAGATACATCTCCAGTTATTCCAAGACATGCCATAATATTCTAAAAATAAGACATTATTTGCAGCCCCATCAATGTGTAGTATACTACAGCATATTAGAAGGGAAGTGAAGCCTAGGGAAATCAAATAAAACAGTTATACACCCTTAAGTTTGGTCCTGGTATTATCCAGGGTTGCTTTTATGGAAATTTGAATCCATGTCCTGGGATGTTAGCATCCCTGGGCAAATTCTCTTCTTTTCCTTGAGATCACTTTTCTCTAATTCCTTATTCATTTAGAGAGTTACTGAGACATGACTATTTTCTGGTCTCCTCTTTTGAAAATGTAGATATTCCTAGGTATGAGCACACTCTAAACTGAGTCCTGGGCCTCCTCTTGTAATTTTTCAGGCCATGGTCTGGGTGAAGATACAAAGATGGTAGCTTTATACTTTATAATTTGGTTGAAGTTAGCTATGTCAAGATTTCTTGACTTAAGTCTTACAGTCTAATTTTTAGATTGGTAAGACTCTTTTGTGTCTCTGTAGTCATATCAGGGGGAAAAACTGAAAATAAGCAGGTTTTCACTTAGGTATGAAAAGGAAGTCCATTGGTTTTCATGTGTTGATGCTTTTTAGGAATAAACAACTTCTTACCATCCGTTTTAATACTGAAAAAACTCTGTTGACAGTTTGGGTGCTTGTTTATGGAGATTCCTTGAGAATTATTAACTGATAGAAAAACTCCCCTAGAGAGATGGAAAATCTGGTCTATATGGATGTCTTATTAAATGAAGCATTTTGCATTAAGGGCTTCTGAAGATGTATAGGCTGTCAGAGCTGGAAGAGTTTAGAGGGCTTCTGAATACCACTCTAACTTTATAATTAAGGAGATCCTGAAGCCCAGAGAAGAAAGTTGCTTTGTCTGATGTTGATTGAGAGTTAGTCTCCAAGCTGCCTATCACTCTACCTTGACTAATAGTGATAACTGATATTTACAACAATGAATCCAAGGCCCAGGTTTTCCAGAGTCTTCTGAATCTTAATAGGGAACATTAAATCATATTATTAAAATTCATGTTGAGTATCTTTTATTACATTATGATTGTTTGAAAATTGGTTATTAGTGCACTATTGTAAAACCAGAGAGCTTAAACTAGAAAACCCAATGTTAACCTAGCTTATTTCAAGTAGTAGTGAAAATATTGCTTTATAAATACATAGAAAGAGAAGGTTGTCTGTTTGAAGTCAAGAAAAAAGGTGGTATCTTGACCACCTACCAAGAGGCTCACATTGGTGTAAGGAGAAACTTAGCTTATTGTGTTTAGAGAAATGGCAGTGCTCAGATGCTGATCTAATCTAGTTGAAAATTTTTATTTTGGTGCTTTTCAGATTTATAGTCTTCCTGCAGAGACATTGCTCACGCTGTTTACTCCTCTAGGTTAAATGTGCTAGGCCATCTGTTGTTAATTTTGTAGTTTGCATTAAATTCCATTCTTTGCTTGGGTTTTAAGCACCAAAAGCAAACTTGAACAGAAGCAGGATCATTTGCAAGTCATGTGGCTTTGAGCCTGAATGGTGGTTTTTATAAGTGTCGTTTTCAAATGGGCTGAGATCCTGTGCTGAGTTTTGGGATCAGTAATTTAAACCTGGGGATCTTTGCCAGTTCTCTGGGAGAGCCCTCTCTGAGATCTTGGGCAGTTGTTATTCCAAAGCAAGCTCTTGGGATGAGGCTGGCAGTGATATTGATAAATTGCTTTTAAGATGCTTGGATGACATCAAGCTGAATGACAATACTTTTGAAATACTCTTTTAAGTTCCCAGGCTGACCTCTGAAATCTGGAAGTTAATCTGAAAGGCCAGTATTCTTTAGGGCAGGCACAGAAAAAGCCTGTCACCTTCTTTATTTCTTGTGCAGGTATTTTTTGGAGAAAGCCAGGCCTCCTCTTGTGGGCTGGAGAGGAGGCGTTGAGAGCAGTATTGCTAGCATTTTCAGCCTCTTCTGAGGCTACACAGAACTTTTCAAGGGGAACCTAGAGTTTCCCTTGACTGTCCACAGCTTATGGGTGTTGTTGATAGGACCACTGTGTACAAGACACAATTTATATTTTATTTTGGTCTCAGCATCAAGTTGCCCTTTTTAAAATAATTTTATGGGAAGTAGTGATTTCTCTGATATGATTTCCATTGCAAGTTGAATAAAAAAGATGACAAAATGAGGCTATTGCCTAACCAAATAGCCTCTTGTACAGACAAGCTGAACTGGTGCTTTGCCTGGAGTTGGCCTGGAGTTTTCAGAAACTCAATTGCTGCTTTATAAGGTTGTGCCTGGGGTTGTATTTCCAATCTCTCTCAACTTTTGTTCCCGTGGAAGGGAGGAAGTGGAGCTGTGACAGATATATTGCCAGATAGCACACAATAGCACACAAAACGAGAGAGACATGGCGTGAGCCATTCGCAGAGACAGATTTACACTCTGTGCAGCCCTCAAACCGTAGATCCATCTCTTATTTCAAAGAAACAACTTGCCCACTGTATTATATTTCAGACAGGGACACAGCTTAGAAGAGAGATGCTGACTCCTTCTGTTTAGCTTTGCCAATAGTGCTGCACATTTTGCTGTAGTCAATTACTTTTGTGGGGATGGGAAAGTTTATTTGGCAAAGGAAAGCCTGTCTCTAGATAAGTGGAAGAAGAGAGATATCAGAGGATAGTGTTTGGCCATGCTGTCATCTTAGTGAATTGTGTCTAAATTTTGCTGGTTTTTGTCATTATCTAGCCAAATATATTATCAGATATTGGAAATATTACACCTATTTCACAACAAGAAAAACAAGGCTAGAGAGACTGGGATTGACCCAAGGCCAGAGTGTTTGACATTCAGGGTTTCTTTTTGGTTTTCTCCATAGGCCTGTTTCCCGGAGATGTAGCAGAATCAACACTGTGTCCATTTCTTTCATCGATGTTACATGGGAGATAGTACTACATAGTGGCAAATAACATGAGTTGCAGAACCTGTCTACCAGGGTTCACGTCCATCACATCCAGGCTCAACTGTGCCCTATCTATATACCTCTGTGCCTCAGTTTTCTTACCAATAAAATGGAGATTCCACATCTTACCTTATATGGTAGTTTTGAGAATTAAACATAGTTAACACAGGTTAAACACTTAAATATAAGTGTTCAGTAATCTTAGCCATCACATTTTTGAAATGTATGTTGATTTCATGGAAAATGAGTGGTGTGTGCTACCTGGTAGATTGCTCTACAAATGTTTTAAATGTAAAAAAAAACCTCTGTATTAAAATTTACTTTCCATATTGGTAGTTTTAAGGGATGAAAAAATACTTTGGGAAATGGTCCAAACTTGGAAGAAATCAGGAAGAGTCAGGATAGTATGTGTGAAGATTTGCAGTCCTCAGTGGTGGACTTTTAAAATATGTAATTGTATATCTATTGTCAGTAATCATTTATTCCAGGGAGGAGAAGCAAATGTTAATTATATACATCTTCTCTTATGAAATATGTATTTTTGTTTTTGTTTTTATTTTATTTATTTTAACTGAATGAGACAGTAAAATGTTGCCTTAGTTGGATGAATTTACGCATATGAGAAAATGTTTTTATTTTTGTGACACGCAAAGACTTTTGAATGGAATCGGTCATCTTGATTAAACTAGCTTAATTTATTCTTTTAACATTTTTTACATAGATACATTTTTTTCATCAGTTGTATTTTTGGATATCATTGACACGTGTGTTATTCTTAGAGTGAAGTAGGTTCAGGCACACTGCTTTACACTAAGCAGAAATCTGTAAGTAGTTATTCTTCAGAAGAGATTCATTTTTCCAAGTCATCATTGACTCATTTGTAAATACCTAAGCAGAGTTGTATAGGTTGGGGATCTTTGGAGTTGGTTTTTGAGCATTCATAGCATTTTGTCTAGCATATGTAGTCCACTTGACAAATATACTGATTCAGTTTGAGTTCAAGTAAAGTTTGGTACTAATTTAAACAGCTACTTAAGATGACTAATCCCAGGTCTTTGTTTTGTCATACTTTTTTTATTATTAAAGTTTTTTTTTGTGTGTGGTAAAAAACACATTACATTTTCATCTTAACCATTTTTAAGTCTACAGTTCAGTAATATTTAGCGTAGTCACATTATTGTGAAACAGATCTCCAAAACTTTTTCATCCTGCCAATCTGAAACTCTATACCAGTCAAACAACAATTCCCCCTTTCTCTGGTAACCCCAATTCTACTTTCATTTTTTTATAAATTCGGCTGCTTTAGATATCTCATCTAAATGGAGTCATATAGTCTTTGTCTTTTTGTAACTGGCCTATTTCACTTAATATAATGTCCTCCAGGTTCATCTATGTTGTGACATGTGACAGGATTTCCTTTTTAAGGTTAAATCATCTTCCATTGTATTTATATGCCACATTTTGTTTATCCATTCATCCTTCGATGGGTGTTGTGGTTGCTTCTACCTCATGGCTATTGTGAATGGTGCTGTTGTGAATGAGGGCATGCAAAACATCTCTGAGTCCGTGCTTTAAGTTGTTTTGGATAAATACCCAGAAGTGGGATTGCTAGATTATATAGCATATCCATTTTTATTTTTTTGAGGAACCTTCATTCTTCAGTTGTACCATTTCACTATTTTACCGGTTGTGCAGCTGTAAGGGTTAGGATGTCCTGTTTCATTCTTGATCAGACCTTTGGAATCAGCCTCATCAGTACTGGTTAATCATACTTGTTCAGGTCATATGGTGCTGGACCAAGGCATATGGATTGGCATCGAAGTGTGCCCAGAATGTTGGCCTGGGTGTTGGGAGACTTAGACAGTTGCTGTGAGTGAATTTAGGCAAATCACCTCAGGGTTCTATTCCTTACCATTGTCACACGTAAGTCAAGGGGGTTGTACTTCTCCCTTATCTTACCTGTTCCAGAATCCTGTTGTCTGTTGCAAGCATCTAGAAAAGATACTGCATACAGCTTGGTGTAATTATTTGATAGATAAAATTTCTCTTAGCACCAATTTGGGTTCTGTTTTTCTTTGTTAACATCTGTTTTTCTTAGTCTTTTACTGCCCCAGTTGCTAAGTGATAGGGAGCAAGACCTTTGTGATTGAGAGTGCTGTCACTGAATCAGAAAGTCTGGTTTACTACATATGTGACTTGGGACAGTTTAATGAACCACCGTGATTCAGTTTCTCCATCTGTGAAATGGAGAAAATTGTACTCATGTCTAGTTTTTGTGAGGTTTAGACAAGTCAGTACATGTAAGGTGCTTTGCATGGTGCCTGGCACATAGTAAGCACTCAATAAGCTTACACTCTAATTACCATATATTATCCTAGTTATAATGGTGGTAAATGGATGAGGTCATCTTATATTAGAACTCCACATTTGGATAACTTTACATTTCTCGAAGATAGTATTCCTTACAGTGTTCCTCTATAGTTGGAGAAACTGAACAGCAGAGATTATGCTTTATAGATCTGGAATTAAGACTTCAGCCTCATGATTGGAGCCCATTGCTTTGCCTGTCACACTGTCCCAAACTTAATGCCTCAAACCCATTCATGATAATAGGTTTTAATGTTAGGATCTGGTAAGGACTCTTCCTATCATCTTTGCCTTTTTATTAGTAGTCAGCCTTCCAGGTTGGCCTGATCTAGGATCATTTTGCTTTCTCTGCAGACTAAGGTCTAGCTGCTTAATCTTGGTGTTTGGGAAAACAAATATCTACATTCTTTTAGAAATATAACTTAGTACCAATACTAGCTTCTTTAGTATTAATTTAGTACATCCACTTAAGAAATCTGATTTACATATTTAAAACTTGGCGTAGTCTTTTTAAAGGTGGGTAGATCTTGCATACGTCTGCCTCCTGCAGGTAGTGGCAGTGCCGCCATTACTCAGCCATTACAGTTCTGTTAATCAGTACAGAGGCAGAGAGGGGATGGCCTATCCAGAAAAAACAAAGCCTGTCCTTGAAGAGTCCTCAAATCAGACTCAGCATAGGATGGAGGACATGCTGGAACCTTCCTAGGTCTCAGTTTTCCAAACTATAAAATGGATGGCCAGGACCAGGGGATATTTAAGGGCCTTTTAAGTTGTTTAAGAGTCACACATCTTAAGACTAGAAATAGCCCCGTAGGTTCTTATAGCATAATGAAGACTCTCTTTGAGGATGAATATTTTAACTGTCTGTTTTGGGGAGGAGGAAGCATGGAGAGGTGATTGGGTAGGCATTGCAGGGGCATTTGAAGAAAGGAGAGACCAGGTAGTAGGCTGTTCTAATGACCTGTTTATGAGGTAAGCTAGAGTGCACAGGGACAGTTGTACCCTGGGACAGACTCAAGTCCTGCCCTGAAGTGGCAGCCCCATCAGTCCCAAGGAGCTTTCTCTGATAGCCCTCACAATGCTTGCTGCCCCGGTTCATAGCTGTGATAGAGGGATTGACAAATCAGTGCCCGTCTGTTGTTTTGCTACCACTGTCTTCACACTCTATTGCCATTTATATTTTTGATGAATGATTAATTAGAAAAATAATCATTTGTAAATTGTGAGTGAACCAGACATTTGGCCCTGCTTGTGGGGAAATGGCGCCTCTGAGCCGGGTGTAGCTTGCAGCCAGTACATCAGAGCAGCAATATTCCCAGACCAGTGATGAATTTACATGAAGTTCCTTTTCAGCATGTTAATGACTGTTACAGCCAAGTAGTGAAAAATAATAGCAAATGGGAAGAGTAAATATTTAATGCCTCTATCGTTTTTAGCTTACTGCAAAATACGCATTTTGATTTAGGAGGGAGATGAGGAAATCTTGGACATTCCAGGCAAGGTTAGCTAGTTGGAGTTTTATTCTTTGTTTCCTTTTCTTTCTTTGTACTTAATTAAATTAGAAAGATAAAGTGAGTTGTTGCTGAGGCAGATATCACTAGGCAAGTGGTTTTTCTGTAAGTTTTAGGTCACAAGATGTTTCTTTCCTGGCAGTTTGAATCTATATGTGCAGTCAACATCATTGATTAAATGCCGGTGTGTACAGAGGCTCATAGTATCTCTAAAATATAGCTTTCATCATGTTACTTTGCTGCCTTGAAACTTCTGTGACTCCCCACTGCTTCTAGGATGAAAGCTGGACTCAACAGCCTGGCTTTTAAGGGCCTCTGTACTGTGACCCCAGCCTGCTTTTCAGTCTTATTCCCTCAGTCAACTCCATGTAGACCCTTCGCTTACTTCAGAGTGGTTGATGCCTTATCCCTGTAGCACACCAGATGCTTTCTCACCTCTGGACTGCTGCTCAAATCATCTGGGGCATGAAATTAATCCTGTCTTTTTCTCTGCCTGTCTAAAGCCTACCCTTCCTCCAAGGCTCAGTTCTAGAACTTTCTCTGACTACACTGACTAGACAGGAACCTGCTCATTTGGAAAGATAGAGAAAATTGAAAGTGAGTCACAATTATTTATTCCCTCTATTGCCACACCTTTCTACCTTAGAGAATTCAGAATGAGTCCTATTCTCCACGTTCTGCTTAGCCATCTTCTAATTCTAGACAAACTAAGCTATTTGTCCAGGTGGGCAAGTATTAACAACAGAAATTTCTGAGGGTTACAATTGAATTTAGTAGGGAAACTGGACTTAAGGGTGGTGCGGTATTTTTTGAGATCAGAGTTTTGACAAGTTTTTAGCAGGAGACTGAGTTCACAAACTGATAACATTCATAACAAGTGCTGCTTTGGTCTGTGGTTGCACTGGTAGAAGTAAAATATTTAGAGAAAGGGTGCAGAAAATGTCTTGGAGTGTTGAGTTCAGACCCAGATAAAATGAGAGAAAATGATCAGAATGGTGAGACAGACCTGAAAACATGCAAGCTAGGTGGGCAGAAGAGAACAAAGAAGGCTGTGTCCTCTGTTTTCAAATGTTCAAGAGGCTGCCTTCAGGAAGAAAGGTGTATTAGACTTCACATATGGAACTATGGTGTGAGAACAAAGACTGTTGGGGGTAGGTTATAGGAAGACAGATTTCAGATCAATATAACAATAATGTTGTGAAAAATGGATTTTCTTAGGAGATTGTAAGATTCCCTAGTGTGAAGGAATGTGGACACAGAAGACAATATTCTAATCTTAAAGATACATGGCTTATAGCGAAAGAACCACAGGTGCTGGAATGGAAGACCTTTAGAATAGGTCATTTTCTCCTCTTGAGTAAAACCTTTTACCCTAGGGTTTTGGAAAAGGATTCAGTAGTAGAAAGTAATAAACACTGCTGTGTCAAAAAATAGGAACAAATCCTGACGTAGATCAAGAAATCAGAGTACTGTTTCCTGAGTCGATATTGAAATGATGATGAAAACGGTATGGAATCTGTTAAGAACCATGAGTTTTTAACATTGGGTTCAGGACCCTGAGGGAAGGGTTTAAGAATGAGGAGATAATTGCAGAATTTTCAGGGAGTCATAAGCAATTTCAAAATGTTATTCAATATTAATGTTTATATATTTGGAAAACTTTAAAATATTTTGAAAATATCAATCATGGAAAATTAAGACTACAGAATTTTCTCAGCACAAGTAATTTGAATTGTAAAGGCTTTAGGAGTTAAATATGCCTCAGGATTTTAAAGCATGTGTGTATCTTTCTGTGGCAAATATCATAGGTTGTGTCAGATTCTCAGAAGTGGTTCTGACAGAGAAGGTTAAGAAATACAAATCTGGAGTATTGGTTCTCAAGTTTTTTGCACCTAACTCACTTTTACTATCCAACATCAAGATAAACAAATATCAGTATGAGCCTTATGTGTATGATTTTATTTTATAAAGCAGTGCCCCATAAGCTTAAAAACTGTAATTTTGTTGTACTTAACTTTGGTTGTAGATGGTAAGTTAGTTAAAGAGCATAAAGTCATGAAGTTTTATCATGCAAATAATTTTTTTGGTCTTTGTATATATATCTGCTTTAGTTATATGGGTTTGTATTGCTATTTTAATAATACCATATACATGTCTTTAGGACTCATTGTTGAAAATTACAAGACAAAGATATAAATACTGTAAATAGATAACTACACATTGTGAGATTAGACAGATAATCTTCAACAAGTCAAATTTAGAATGATAAAATTGAACTAACAAATTTATAATTAAAAACCATGAAGAGCAGTATCGTAGACTATGACTGGCTCAGGACAACACTGTTGTTACAGTGATAACACATTATCCTTCCAGAGCTTTGTGAGAATTTAGAGTCTTAGCGTTTGTGTGAGAGTGTCAGTAGACACTTTGCAGCATCAGAGAGCAGCCTGAGTTCTTGGTAGACCAGTTTTTAAGTTCTTTGTAGACTCTGCTAACTTGCTGATTTTAACTTGTCTATGCAGATTTTAGGAACCACCAAACTCACTTTAGGCAGCTAGTAAGTAGCTCTTGGTCATTCATATTAAAGGACACGAGTATCTGTGGCATTGCACATTTGCCTTTGAGAATTGAAGAAAAATTTATGTAGATTTATAGATTGGTTAGAGATCTCAACAGGAATTCTCTTGTGGTTACCATTAGTTCAGTTCTAGAACCCTAGTTTAAGAAACACTGTTTTACCAGATCAATTTATAGTATAAGTAAATGATACTAGACATTTTGAGGGAGGATTAATATCCAAGAGACTATCGAAAATAATTGCCTTTTTTTTTTTTTTTAAAAAAAGATCAGCCTAAATGCTTCTGATAACCAGATGCCCTTTTTCTCCCAAATATCCCTTTATTCACCAGCACCTTTAAATCTAGTCCTGAAGTAAGATCACAGCTGTGTGTGAATTTTTCCCCTTTCCTTTGCAGTGCTCCTTCTATCAAATTTAAATACCTTGGTGTTTTCTCCCCTTTTAGAAAACACAAAAGAGGATTAAGCCATAGAATGGACTATTTGTGTGTCAAATTAAACGTTTTACTCTGAGGCTGTTTTTGAGTTATGTGAGCAGTAAAAATATGTATTAAGCTGCCAAGCATTTTAAAAATTGCATATTATTTAGCTGATAGCCTGTAACCGTGTGATGGACCCATAATGGTATTTAGAGTAAATACGCATTTGAACAATTTATGAAACTTAGGTTTACATGTGTATTAAACAGCCTGGGTAGGGAGTAACCAAAAGTTATTACCAGTTGACAGCTCTTGTCTAGTGACCAACTTGAAAAGAATTGGTGGATTGCCTGCAGTGTGGAATAAGCAGGTTTCCCTGTCTGGGGAGCAGACTGTACTGCTCAGTGTGTGGGGCCCAGCCCTGGAGGCCTGCATGGTGGTCAGATGAGGCACTGGAATAAAACATCTCAATTCCACAGTGAGCCATACCATGCATATTCACATGTATGGTCTATTTTATTTTGTATCTTGAAATTTAAAATTATGTTCACAGAATATAGGCTGTGCATAACAAAATACTCTGCTTTTGGGAAGCGAGAGCACATTTATTTCTTTGGCATCTATTCTCTAGTGATCTTGGAATTTTTATCATCATGTGTCCCTATCAATAATAAATATTTTTATAGCCACTTCTGAATCGTATACATATTTACATATATAAAGCTTACAAAGAAATAGGAATTTAAAGGATTGAGATAAAATAAGTACACATGTATAGTCGTATAATCTGATTTTCTTTTTTTCTTTTTTCTTTTTCTTTTTTTTTTTTTACTCAAATGAATTCTCTTGAGAATCCCCTGGGATACAGACATCTTGCATCAGAGACCAAGGCTGGTGTCTTGCTACCTTTGCATAGTGGAAAGGTACCATGGACTGTAGAGTTATGACTTGGGCATGATAGTCCTAAACTTGGGTAGGTTGTTTTTAACTATTGTCAGTCCCAGTTTCCTCATTTGTAAAACATAAATACCTGCTTGTGAGGTTATGAAGATAACTGATAGTAAACGTCAGGTGTCTACTTTAACCTTTGCCAGAAAGTTTCCTTCTCTGAGAGGCTTTTCCTGACTCTAAGATAGTTCCTCCCTCTCTTCCATCAGTCTGTAACACCAACTCTGCTTTACTTCCATTAAAGTATTTTTTTTTTCACTGTATAAATTAATATTGTTTGTCTCCACTGGATTGGATACTTTGTGAAGAGAGGTTTTTTTCCTGTTCACTGCCGTATTCATAGCTCTTAGAACAGTGCATGATACACAGTAGGTACTCAGTAAACATTAATTGAAAGTATAATATTGATCACTTAGTAACATGATTAATAATTAGAGGGCATTATTGCTTTCATTGAGTGCCCCACACATAGTTGGTGCTCTAGGACAGAAGTAATAATTTCTGTGTATGATTTTCTCTCAGTGGGATCCAAGGCAGGAGATGTTTTCTGGAGAAGGATGGATTTTTTTCTTCATTACAGCCAGTGTTTACCAGGCTGAGATTAGACTGGGAGGTTGTAGCCCCGGATCTGAGCCAAATGAACTGATTCCTGTGTGGTTCTGATGCCTCACCTTCGCCCCATTAGCTCCCTGCTGTTGCCCACTGTGCCATCCAGCTGAAAATTTCAGCGGGGCCAATGGTGACAGGGGCCCTGTGGATGTGCCTCAGGGAGGGCATTGGTATTGCCAGTGACCCCTGGTCCACCAGGAAAGCTTCTGATTGCTACAAAACTACTCTTAGAGGAAGGGCAGACTACTGTAGCATCCTGTGCCTATTTCAGGTCTGTAAAGAGGAGGAACAGAGAGAGATGGGAGAAAGAACCATACATACCTTTGGAAGACACTTTTCTTGGCTGTTCTTTGAAATGAGGAGTTGTTATAGAAACATCTGTTGTTTTTAAGGCCTATTACTTTAAAGGCCACACTTCTGATAGGGCTGTGAAATAAAGGCGCATAAAGTGTTTTCCAGTGTTGCTCTAGGAACATATTTATGTGGTGATTTAATTGGAGAAATGAATGAATATGAAGTTGGAGCATCCTCATATGTGTGAACCATTAGATATGCAGTTTGGTAGCCTGCAAACATTAAAAAATGGCATTTTGGGGGTGAGGGGTTAAAGAAGTACAAATTAGTTGTTGATAGGTGGTCACGGGGATGGGGAGCATGGCATAGGGAATACAGTCAGCAGTAATGTAATGGCTATGTGTAGAGCCAGAGGGAAGATGGAGTAATCAGGGGGATCATTTCATAAGCTTAGACATTTATATAATGCCTAACCAATGTCCTGCATACTGGAAATTAATAATAAAATAAACTAAAATGCTTAAAAAATGACATTTTTTATTCCTTATGTTTTTCAACTTGGTTTTTATCTGTTACCTGTTTAGTTGATGTGAATTTGTGTTCATCTTTTCCTTAAAGGGGGGAGATGGAGAAATATTTTCTAGGGTCAGCTGATACTGCTCTGAATTTGACTGCTAAAAAGTCATGGTAGATGTCAATCTAGGTTGTGTTGTAAATGATTGTCAGGGGGACGATTTCTTCATCTTCTTGCCCATATCTTTTATCAACCCGCTTGTTAAAGGGGTTTTATGCTGTGCAAAGTGAGCTAAGAATGTGATCAATGTCATAACATTTGTCTTGTTCTCCAGGCTTGTGAGAAACCCCTGGAGCTTCTGTCATTCAAGCGCTGGGTGAGGAACACATTGCCTGAAAGACCTTTTATGAAGATGATCGCCTTCAAAATTAATTTTAAAACATTAAAACTGTTCTCACTTTAACTTAAGAAAGGGATCTCTTTTTCTCATGGCATTTTAAAAGGCCATGGTAGATGGAAATGATGGGGTAAATCACTGCACCAAGAAGAGTGAGAGGTTTAGAGTTGTATACACTTTAGCACAAACCTTGACTCTGCTACTGATTATCTGTGTTGTGGTGAGTGAGTTACTTAAGCGCCATGAGCCTCAGTTTCTTCATTTGTAAAATGGGGATATTTATTTCATACAGTTGTGAAAACTTGATAAACAACAGGATGCCAAAATATGTCACTGCCTGGTGTATTTTTGACATTCCGTAAATCATAGCAGCCCATTTCCCCCTTTTGGGGTAAAGCAGCAAGAAGTTTTTGGCAAAGAATTGAGGTACTCGGTATGAAGGGGAAATTGAATTCATGCCATGCTTGTGTGTGTGTGTGTGTGCGCGCGCGTGCAAGTGTGTGTGTATAAGCCTGGGATTCTAGAAATAAAAAGGGTAATTTAATTCCCTTGGCCATATGGGTTAGCAACACTTTTCTTGGCTTCTGACAACAACAAAAAAGGCTAATTTGTTGCCTCTGGATGTGTGTTAATTTTGGCTGTTAATGTAATTCATTGATTGTCACAGGGATTGAAACCTTTCTTCTCACCCCCAAGATTCCTGCAATTTCATGTGCTAATACAGCTGGAATTACTATTTCATAGAAGGAGAGAGTGTTGGAGTTAGAGGAGATGCACTGATGCAGTCACTCAGAAGAAGAAGAAAAAGGCAGACTTAGAGAATTTGGTACTTGCTCAAAGTTGTGCAGCTAGTTAGTGACAAAGCTGAAGTTGCAGCAGATCTGATTTCTGCATCATTGTTCCAGCCCTGTGGTTCTCAGAGCAATTTACCAGAACAGCAGCATCACCTGGGAACTTGTTAGAAATGCAAATTCTTGCCCCAATTTACTGAATCAGAAACTTTAATAAGCCCCAGGTGATGCTAGTATGTCCTAAAGCTTGGGAGCCACTATTCTGGTCTTTACATTATTTGACAGGGAGATTTGCTGAGTTTCATGGGCAACACTAGGTCTTATTTTGCTTTTCAGATGTTTCCTCCTGCCATTTAGATGTCTTTTAAAACAAGTCCAACTTTGGTGATGGCTTGGGTACTTTTGTGAAACTGATGTTTGTTGATTTTTTATTTCCTGCTACCAAGTAGTGGTTCTGAAATTTGTTAAAAACAAATACAGATTTCTGACTCCTGGTTTCTGTTGCGATGGAGATGGAGTATCTTTAATTTTTGAAAGCTCCCAGGTGATTTCGATGCCCAGCCATGTCTAGAGCAAACTACATTAGAGGAACTAAGAATAAGTGCTAATCAAACTCTTTAGGTTTTTATAAGTGGTGAAATTGACCTTTGTTGTTCTGTATTTGGGTGCTCGGTGTACAGAAGCTATCTAAAAAAAGTAATTATAATTGGAATGCCGACCCTCAAATTTAAAAGTTGATTGAAATTTAGTGTTTAATAAAGTGTCCTTTCTAGTCATAGTTTTAGTATAGGTATGGCAGTGAGAGATAAAATTACTTTTTCTTGCTTTGCAAAAAGATAAATGTCTTTGAAGATAAGAGTAAATGAAGTACTGTTTTGGTAAAACATGGATATCTTCCTGGTACATTTTGGGTGCTTCCAGAAATAAGCATTCCATGAGAGAGAAAGTGGTAGCCTATGTTTTGTCATGCAGATGTCATTCGTTTAATCATTTAGAATACATTAACAAGGAATAAAAAATGTATTTTCAGGTCAACAGTGCAGATGAGGTACTGCTATATCATGTTATTTCTCAGCTTAATAAAATTTAAAATAAAGTACACGTTAACAGCTTGAAAAATTCTAGTCTCATATTTGATTAGAGTTAGGTCCTGATTTGGATGAATTTGATGAGATTTGAGTCAGATTCAGCCAAACATTGTATTTTTTAAGACTCATTTTAAAAGCAAACATATTAACCAAGATATTTAATTGGGCAAATATTAACATGAAATTAAAAAACTTATTCTTATAAAACTAGATTGTTAGTAGAGATTAATAAGCATGTTATTGTATAATATTGTCATTTCCTCAAAACCTGCTTTTTGAAAACGTTTTATTTAAAATGAAACATTTTAGAAAATCATTTTTCCCCTACTGCTGGAATAAGCCTAACATATTTTGACCACAATTATTCTTAATTTTGAATTCCTTGAAATTAGGTATGGAAGTTAAACAGAACACAGGCTTAAAAAAGGGAAAAAACACTATAATTTTTAAATGTGGTTTTCCTGCCAGCAGCTACTGTATTATGAGAGGGATCACATAGGAGAGTCCTAGACTGTCAATATTTGCTTATATTTAGTCTACAAATAGGAAGAGATCCTTTCTCACATTTTGCTTTGTGGGCCCTAGATAAAAATGTATTATTACCAAACCAGTAACACTTTTCAGAAGTTGCTGCTCCTTAACAGATCTGAACCAATCTCTGACTAGTAAAGCACAT
This sequence comes from Rousettus aegyptiacus, assembly GCF_014176215.1. Lineage (NCBI taxonomy): Eukaryota > Metazoa > Chordata > Mammalia > Chiroptera > Pteropodidae > Rousettus > Rousettus aegyptiacus. The sequence goes on along the minus strand of NW_023416311.1, from coordinate 23,880,639 downwards.
GCATCTACCAGGTCAAGCAAGGATAAGAGTTTGCTTTTCCTTGTGCACTTTGTCCAATCCCAAAGGCAAGTTTGATTTTGCCCTTAAGACAGAGACTTGATGCCTCTGGAAGCTTGAGCTCAGCTGCATGCACCTCTGGAAGCTGCAGAAGCTCAGGAGGACTGCTGATATTCCCTTTTTGCTTGGGTCATCCCTCCATAGAGGAAGGCCAAGAAACAGAGCTTCCTCCCTAAGTGGGTTTCCTTAGTTACACCATCCTTTCTTAATGCCTGCCAAGAGCATCTGAGCTGGGCTGTTTTTCCTACAGAACAGACCCCAGTTAGGGTACAGAATTTCTTTCAGACTCAGGGTATAGATTCTTTTGCAGAATAGTAGTAGGTAATTAGGCTTATTCTTGCTTTGTCATTGATGTCTCCATGTGAAAAAAAAGTTTCTCCTCCCTCTTTAAACACTCTGAATATCCTTACCCACATACCTAGATGTGCTTTTTAGAAACACCAGCAGATAACTTGGAATTCTCAAGAAGGCTGGAATGACCATGTACAGAGGGAATGAGGTCTTTCCTGAACGTCTTTTAGTTGTTTCAGTGGGAGATGAATGCAGAGTGATCTCCATTCTGCCCAAGGAGCCTGACCTTCTTGTCACTTTATATGACATTCATTTCCTAATGTGTTTCAGTCAGTTTGTAAAAAAGGGTTTTCTCTAGTGTCTTAGCTATTGGCCTGACTTTTGTATTTTCATTGGTAAAGTATGTATGTCTGTGCTGTGAGTGGAGAGGAATAGATTAATAAAAATTACTGAACCAGTATGGCATATGCAATTAATTAACACTACCAGAAAAGCTGGCTCACGGTTATGTGTAGACTTTTATCTCCAAACACCTAAAAGCTGTAGCTTGTACATATGAGCAGAAACTGTTTTATGGTGATTCTTAAACTTGACTTTGCATTAGAATCACCTGGAAGGCTTATTAAAAGAGATTGGTAGACCTTAGCCAGTTTCTGTTTCAGAGTGTCTGGGTGGGGCTGGAGAATTCACTTTTCCAAACAAGTTCTCAGGTGATGCTGATGCTGCTGGTCCAGGGACCTCACTCTGAGAATCACCATTTTAGAATTTAGACCTCATGCTTGTCTTTGTTAAGGGAAAGGGAACTGGATTGCAGGGGCTCACTTATGTTTTCCTCAGAAGTACTGGCTCTTCTAAGCAAACAGTTAAAAACGACACATACTGCATCCATGGCGTCATGCACTGAGTTAGGTGCACTAATAAATTTATCCTAATAAATGAAATGGTCTCTGCCCTTGGGAAACTCACAGTTTAGGGAGAGAATTAACGTGAGTAAGCCAGCAGCCATGATCCAAAATGAGAAGTGCTGGAGAGGACGTGTCAGGGATGGGCTTTCTGGATGTGCCGTGGAGTGGTCTAAGCTGGTCTCAGACCTCAAGATTACACGCATAGGTGTAAGTGAGAGAAACATGGATGTTCTGCAACAAAGCATTTCGTTAATTCACATTAGTTACTTCTCTTTGACTTCCTGGACACCTCAAACTGTGTATTGAGAACCTCCAGAATTGGCATTGTCAGCTCTCCACCCCAGCTTTTGTGGAAAGGTCCCTCCTTCTCCCTGTTCTTCTTTTATGTTTTTAAATTACAATTTCAGACACTGTCCACTGTGGCAGCAGGATTTGTAACAAAACCAAGTTAAGTGATCTTGGTCGAATTGATTTATGAGACAGCTTCAAAAATTCATGAGGTAGCAGGGAACTTTCTGTAGCTGGATCAGCATGCAGCATTTCCCTTCACCTCTTCAAGTATATCAGGCATTTTATGATAGTGCAGCAGTTTGAAGTGGAGCTTTCTAGATCATGGCCCTGCTGACTAAGACATTAAGACAGACCTGAGGAGAGAGGGGAGGGGGGCAGAATGTTACTTTCAGAAGCCCTTGTTTCTCTAACTTTGAACAGTGACTTTGAGTAAACTGGTAAAAACCTGGTAACTCCAGTTATGCATGGACTGTCTAGGGCAAGTTTTTTCTCCTTGGGTGATCTGCCATGATTCTGCTAGTGTTATTAAGGAGTATCTCGTTCCATTAATAATGGTCCTGTAATTTTAAGCATAGTTAAATGAGGCATGTGTGTGTGTTTGTGTGTAAGAAATCAATTGGTATAGTTAATAGTTCTTCCCTTCTTCCTGTGAAAACCTCCAGACAGGAACAAAGGATATGGCTAAAACCAGTGACAGGTTACAGTGCCTTCCCCATTTTATTGATTGTTCATTTCTAGTCTCTGACCTTATTTGCTACTTATTGATCTAGTAGAAAAGCAAATAATTTTCTCAAGATAGTACTTAGGTGAGCTGGGATTTGATGATTTGTCTCCCAGACGGTTTTTTGAAAGGTATTTACCTACCGAGTGGCTGTCTGTCTACCATCCAATGTTATAATCTGTGAGCTTGGGGGCTCTTTCTTCTTAGGATCACTATGTCACAGGTTGGCCTTGTCATTTTGGCTGCTCTCCTGTAAGATAGCACACAGGCTCTGTGGACTGCTGTAATGGCCCCATAGTGCACACATCATTAGAGTCATCCCAAGGACCATATGTGAGATCCCACTTGAGATAATGTGTTGCTGAGTCACTTCTGGTCAGCATCTGCCAACATGTCAAATTATCACACTAAACACAGCCAGGACCACTTTGTGTCTGTAAATTTTATTTTGAGATTTTAATTCATGCTTTTGGGCTCAAATTTGCTTTCAAATAAATTCCTTTTTTGAATGATTAAAAATGCTTAATTCTACACCGAGCTTGGGGAGAGAGAGGTGAGCATTTGGAATGGGTATGTATGGTAAGGAAACAGAGTGGCACAGTTAATCTAAAGAGGTAAGATAGATTCCCCAACATCATAGGTGACTTTGATTATATTATTTTTTGTAAATGTTTACATTTTCACATTTACATTTTCATCACATTTACATTCTTTTCATTAGTATTAAGTTGGTGTGTATCTCCTAAAATCATGTGAGGTAAGGCACGTCGTAGGAAGCAATAGCAATAGAGGTTGGAGAATGGCCCCTGATAATCTCTGAATAATATATTAAATCTACATAGAAGGAAAACCAAAGATTGTCCCTGTCATTCATGGAACTGATGGGTGATTTTGCTAGTTTCTTTATCTTATTATTATTATTTTATTATTTATGAGTAGGTAATATATTCATACGATTCAAAAATCTATATAAAACTATATTAAAAAAGTATATAGAAAAATGTCTCATTCCCGTTTCTGGACCCATATACACTATTCCCCAGCCTCCCATAACAACTTAGTAGTTTCTTGTATATCCTCCATAATTTCTCAAAGCAAATAGAAGTATATTATACAATAGTTAGATACTATAAACGTGGTTCTGGGTCTTGCTCTTTTGTAATTATCAGTATGTCTTAGAGATCATTCTATCTCAATACATTGAGGACCTCCAAATTCTTTTTTTTAACTGCATAACTTACCATGTATGGTTGTACCATAATTAATTTAACCAGTTCTGATGCTTTGATTATTTCCAGGCTTTTGCTGATACAGGTAATGCTGCAGGGAATAATTTTGGTCATATGGCATTTCATCCATGGGTATGTATACATTTGTAGGATAAATGCCAAGAAGTGAAATTGTTAGTCAAATTGTATGTACATTTGTAATTTTTATAGTTATTGTCAAATCACGCTGTAGAGGTTGTATCAGTTATATTCCTACCTATTTCCTCACAGCCTTGTCAATAGGGCTGACAAACTTTTGAATATTTGCCAGTCTGATAGGAGAAAATGGGTATCTCAGAGTGGTTCAATTTGCATTTCTTATTATGAGAAATGTTGAGCATCTCTTAACATATTCAAGATCAAGTAGTATTTTTGTATCTAATAGTTTACAGTCTGGTCATATTCCTTTCTTGTTATTTGGTTTGCATTTTTTCCCCCAAAGTTTTAAAATAAACCATTTTGAAATGCTTTGAGATTTAGAGAAAAGTTGTAAAGTTTTGGGATTTTTTTTTTTTATTATGCCATTATTAGCCGTTAATTATGTTAGATGGGTTAAGGGAATGCAGGTCTCCTGGAATTCTGGGGCTTGTCATATGTATGTCAGCCCAGAGAAGGACACAAATGCGATTCATGACTTGACTGCCTCTGGGGATTTTCCATGTGGAGTGACAGATTTGGGAGTTCCGCTGAGCCTCTGAGTAGCTCTCATTCTGGGGCATATAATTCAGAGCCTATCTTCCATTATTATTCTTTTACTAGTATCAATTATTAACTAGAAAGGTTATTGAAGTGAAAATCTTGCCTCGAGTTTGTATTTCTTGAGATTTACTTTCAGTTATGAATGTGGTTTTCAAGTGACTGAGTCTTTCATAGACCAGGTTTCAAGCACATTAAATATTTGGATGTTTCCCACCTCTCCACATCACATGCTACTTAAGAGAATGAGTATCTATAATATTTCTGGAGCATCATGTTGTCAGTTTGTCCTGTTAATTGGTTCTCAGAGTAAGGAGCTAAAACATGGAGTTTGAGGTACTTTTTTCAGATGGGTACCTGTCTTGAAGCTTTGTGTCCCGCAAGGGTTTGACTCATCTGGAATTTAAGAGCACAGGCTTATAATAAGAATTCCTGGATTCACACAGTCCTGCTTTGCCACTGTTAGTTGTGTCACCTCAGAGATGTTACTTTGTGCAGTATTACTTTCCCCATTTATAAAATGGAGATGATGATAATACCTGCCTCGTTGAATGATTGTAAGGACTAAATGTGATGGCACATATGAAGTGCTTAGCACTGGTCTGGAACATTGTATGTAAGTTGCCAATAAATAAATAATGGTTTACAATTAGTAAAAGATAGTGATTTCAGAAATCATGGTATAAAATAGTGATTGTGTTGCATAGGACTTTTGTTGATCGACCTTTCTTCTCCCTCTGTCCTTTAGCTTGTGAGGAATTTAACATACTAACTGAAATGTCGTTCAGTCAGCCAGAATTTGAGTATTTAGTGCCAAACACTAAATAAGCTATTGTGCGAGATGCTATAGGAACTCCTTGAGGAGCTTGCATTTTGATAGGAACCTGAGCATAGATGCCTATAAATGCACAGCTGTCATCAACTGTCACCCAGAGCATGTGCTGGAATATAAAAAACATTAGGTTACTGTCCTTTGACAGGTGACTGGAACATGCATCCCGAAGGAGAGAATCAGTTGAACTGGGAACCATTAGTAGGGGAAAGAGAGATACTAGGGAAATTCTAGGCATTGATGATAATTAACATTTTTTAGTGTTTTGCAGCTTGGGAAACATTTTACATATTTTATTTTACCTTAATTAAATCTTTTAAAGTAGCTTTGTGGTATATTATTCTCAGTTTATAGTTGATGAAATGCAAAGTCACATAAGTTATCAGATTTGCCCAAGATCACAGTTCCTTGGTGGTGGAGTTGGGCTTTTACTCCAGGTCTCCTGACTCTGAAATTTCAAGATATTTTACACTGGTCAGCAAGGCATCTCTAAGAAGGGAGTGTTAGCAAAGGAGGAACCTGGAATAGTTTCTGTGTGTCGCTGGGTTTGCATCATACACTCCTAGGGCATCAGAGCTGGAAGAAGCCTGAGATCAGCCAACCTCCTCATGTGACCAATAAAGACATCGATGTGCTTGTGAGGGACTTAGAGGGGCCCATACAGTGCTGGCAGGCAGCTTTATGGAGAGGAGAGAGTTCCCCTTGGCTATTCAGGGGTGGTTTTCAGGGGTGATTAATTGCTAGCATGGAGGGAGTTCATTATGGGAAAAGTAGGTAAATTCAGAGAGGGGAGGACCTGTAACTTGAGAAGCAGGCAATTTTTTTTTTTTTTTGGAATATTTTTCTGAGGAGCACAAATAAAAGGGCTGTTTGCTCTGTTTAGTATTCAGATTTAGTTGTAGTTATGCAAGGACAAAGAGAAAAAGGCAAAGGTAGTTAGAAAAGGAAGGAAAGTGAGTGAGTGATTTGAAGAAAGATCTGTGAGGAACTCTGTGAAAGGCTCATCCTTAGGTTTTTGAAGTCCAGGAAACTTGGTATATAGGAGAATGTCTCTAGTAGTTCTCTGATGTGAAGTAGACTGGGCTGTCTTGGGGGTGTGTGAACTTTTGTCACAGAGGGTGGGGCAGTGGCTACTACGTGCTGTTTCTCAGGATTGTGCTTTGGGTAGGAGAGATACCTACTTTGGATAGGAAGTGTGGACTGGCAAAGTTAACTTCACCTGAGATCTTGTTAGAAATGATGATTTGGGGACCTGTACCCCAGACCTACTGAATCATAATCTCCAGGGGGTGGGGTTCAAGAATATGTATTTTAACAAGATCCCCAGGTCATTTGTTTGCATGTTAAATTTTTGGAAGCATTGCTGTAATCTAGGGGCCCTCCAAGGCTCTTCTTAGGTTTCTCTGCTGCTGTGCTTAACATCTTTTGACTTCATTATCTATGCATAACGCAGGGTCGACTCCAGTGTGGATCCTACTTCTCCAGGAGGGTTTAGTCTAGATGAGGAGACAGGATTGTTTACAAATAACTAATATAAAGATGGAGTATTAAAGGCCAGTAAGGGAGGCAAAGAGAATGCCTATGACCATGTGGAAGGTGGATGTGTTTCTATGGGTGAGTACAGAGGTGTAGGTGGCATGCAAAGGTGGGAACCGTACACTGGTGCAGAACTCCTGGGTTTTTTAATCTGTGGCCTGACTTTGGCCAGTTTATGGCCATACCAGTGCATGGCCAGAGGCCTACCTGAAACCTGTTCAGCCTCCTCCTTCACTTGACTGGATCTGCTTTATCGACCTGATAAGTGCTTTAAAAATTACCAGGGTTATAAAGGTGACTTATGGAAGGACATCCCCATCATCTGCTTTGGATCTCCTCTCCCCTGCACTGCCTCTTCTCTAAAGCCTGCTTATCTACCACTCTCTAAAAGAAAAAAATTGATTTGTCGCTGAATTTCCATGCCTCAGCCTGGAAGAAATGTAAATGTTGTACTGGCCTTTAGTACTCTGCCGTCAAGCCTAGATTTAGAGCTGATCATTATACTTTTAGAATAGGTTAGGTATGAAAATAGCAGTAGGTTGAAGAGTCAGAGGAAGCTGTTTGCTCTCATCTGCTGGTTTGGTCAGGGTGGAAGTACGAATATTAATACAGTCCACTTAAACAATAAAATAACTCCCAGGGAAGAGGAACTATAAACTTTAGTAAATATCAGAGATGTTAAATGCTAAAAATAAAAGCTCTCTGCAGTTGTTTGGCTCTTTAAAGAAAGTATTTATTAGTCAGGAGGGCTGGTCTTTATGGTCATGTTTTGCTAGCTCTTTTTTTCATATGCATGTATGTAAATACATTAGAATGTAAGTTAGTTAATTAAGTAGGACAGTGTTTCTGGAGTGCAAAATAGTAACCTGGCTAGCTAACACAATTAAAGCCTTTGTCGTTTTCTTTTGAAACAAGTTTTATCTTGGAAGGTCATCCATTGTGTCCTGGCTGTTTTACTGCTGAAATGTACCTTGACTTTGTCTTTTCTTTTCTCCCTTTTCTATGGCCCAGCAACTTGCACTGACTGGTCACTCTGACTTCATTCTCTCCCCGACTGTTCAGTGTACCATCATCACCACTGGAGATTTCTTTCAGAAATCCCAAACTGTGCACCTTGCAGTTAGGGTCAAAAAAACCTTCAGAGGCTTCCCATTGTTTGCAGGATATACTGTTTTCTAGATATCTCAGTATGCTGTATGAGGTGCTTTACAGTCTGGCTCTAAAATGACTGTTGCCTTATTTCTAGGCTTACTCTTCCCTGTAGTCCAGCTCACGGAACAATCTACCATTTCCAGGACAAACAAACTGTAACTACTAGCAGCCCTACACTACATTGGTGTTAAAATTCTAGGTACTTGATAAGCATAATCTCTTTATGCTGTTAAATAATTTTGTTATTTGCCCAAGGTCATACACCTTGTAAGTGTTAGAACTGGGATTCACAGATATTTTGATATTCTGTCTTCTGGTTCCTGCTTGTGGTTTCTGTGCCTCTGTTTATTTGTTTTCTATGCCTAAAATATCTTGCTTTTCCCTTTTTTCCTTTCATACTTGGAAATTTATGTGTTGGATGTGCCTAACGAGGTGCTTCTATAGGTTTTTGTGCCTATTTCAATTCAGCCTGATACTATAATTAGTATTAGTACTAATACTACCTAGTACGAGTAGTAGGAGCTAGTCCTAAATCTTAATTTTTCCTACAAATAGTAGGAGTCCAATAAATTTTGGAGAATGAATGCATAGATAGATAAAAGAATGACTGGGTAGATGGATGGCCTAGTGTTTTGGGTCCTTATGTGGTTTGAGTAGAGAGTGTCCTTTGGCCGAATTCAAAGCTGCAGAATTGCTGTGTGGAAAGAATGCATGTTATTTCAGCTGTTTCACATTGTAGCCAGGGACGGCCCAACGAGCAAGGATTAAATACCAAGAAGTTGTTAGTCTTTTATTTGGATTAAAGTGGAAATTCAGTTGATGAAGAATTTGGAATGGGTCTATTCATAGGAAATTACTTATTTTTTAAGACTTTATTGTTTGCTTTGTGTTTATTAGTTGGCTAGGGCCACCATAACAAAGTACCAGAGACTGGGTAGCTTAAAAAACAGAAATTTATGTTTTCAAGTTCCTGAGGCTAGAAGGCCTAGATCAAGGACTAGTTTCTGCTGAGGCCAATCTCCTTGGCTTGCTGATGGCCACTTTCTCCTTTTAGATGGCTGCTTTCTCACTGTGTCCTCACATGGTCTTTTCTCTGTGCGGTGTTTACGAATTCCCTTTTCTTATATGACACCAGTTATATTGTACTGGGGCCCACCCCAGAGAACTAATTTTACTTAATTACCTCTTTAAAGCCCTTATCTCCATATACGGTCACATTCTGAAGGACTAGGAGTTAGGACTCCAACATATAACATGTTTTGGGACAACATGATTCAGCCCATAACAGTGTGTTATGGAAATTCCTCCATCCATCCCCTCCCCTCTGCTTTTCCTTTTGTTTTCTTTCTTCTCACAATTTTGTTTCACTAGAGGGCTGTCAGGAGAAGTAAAGATAGAAGAAAAATAAATTTGGGGTGAATTTCAGGAAATAGCTGGTGTGGGGAGTGGCTGAAGGTATTGGTAAAAATGATATGTTGATATTGCCTATAGATTTGTATTGTTCTGGCACACTCTGTTCTGGTTTTCTGGACACATGAAAAGCTGGCTGTATGTTTTAAGTGAAAAGGTTAATTGATAATCCTGAAGATTTTTTACCTGCCTGGAAAAGTAGCTTGGGAACTTGGCGAGCACACTGAAGGCAGGGGCCCCAACAGGTTAGCCTTGGACCCTTTGCTATGGCTGGTACCCTTCCTGGAATCCAGCAGATGCTTACGAAATATCTGTCAAATTGAATTATTGAATTGGCTTGGCTCAAATACTTTGTTGTTCCCCAGATCTTTTGTGAGGCATTTTCTTCTACCCTTGTTTGTTAATTCCTACCGTTGTCTCTAGTTCTCAGTTGTGGCTTATGTCTTTTCTTCTCATTCACATTGTAATTATCAAGTAATTTATTAAATGGAGACAAGCTTAACTAGACATTAAATAATTGCAGGTGTGCAGCTGAATTGAGCTGCTTTCCTTTAACTGTGAACTCACAGCTGTTTATGTTGTATTGTGTGATGAGATTACACTTCACTTCATTTGGTTACATGATATCTTACATATTGTGAGGTAAAAGAATGTTGAAGCTTCTGCTCTAAGCAGTACACAAAGGCTGGTATGTTCCCAGGAAACACAACATAAAAGGTACTGGAAGGTCAGGTGTGGAGCCTTTGGAACCTCTGATACTTCTCTTTTCTTGGAATTAATTCGTTTCCTTTGCCTTTTCCTTGATAGGGAACATCTTAATTCCCGCTTAACTCTAAAATATGACCAATTATCATCACATTTTTGAACTGTTTCTTCTGGTTACTTTAACTATGAAAGGAAGATTTTTCCTTTAAAAATATCAGCAATGTGTCCAATAGGTTAGGTCCATCTATGCTTTAATGATCAGACTTCATGCTTTTTATACAGATGTACCCCATCAGTAAGAGTTGTAGCTTTTATAAACATAAATTTTAGTCATGGGTTAGGTTTTAGTGCTATCAATTTGCTTTCTTTGGCTGGTTTTATAATTTATAATGATTGCTAAAGATAGATAGCAACTTTTTAGTACCTAGCTCAATGCAGAAGTTAGAGTAAGCTATTAATAAAGGATTGCTTGATTACTCTATTCTAGCCTAATGGTCACACTAACTAATGTACAATGATTTATTCTAAAGACATATGGGTATAAGAAATGTCATGTTGCCACTTGCCAGCTGTGTGACATTGGGCATGCTACTTATATGTCTTAAACTTTAGTTTTTTCACCTAGGTAGTTGTGAAGATTAAAGAAATTTACATTTGATAATTGCATGCACACAGTTTTCATATAATATTTGCATGAACACAGTGTGCCAGGTACTATTCTGGATGCTGGCTACATTTGTGAACAGAGCAGACCAAATCCCTACCCTGGTGGGATTAACATCTGAATCTAGTTTTGACTATGAACCAAATACAGTCTACTTGGTGGGAGAACATAATAGCTACCATTTATGAAAAAAAATTAACTGAAGTATGTACCTAATAACACTGGCTGTCTTTATTTTTGTACTTTTAGACCCTATGTCTAGTTTAGTACATGTCTGCTTTGTAGAGAAGGTCTTAGAGCCCTTCCTCACACTTGTTCATACCATCAGCTATAGCTGTCCATAGTTATGTTTTGGGCCGTTAAAAAAATTGATTAGTCTCTGCATCTAGGGTTTTGGGAACATTGGATTGGGATGCCGACTTTAGAGACTCCTTCTCTAGGTCTTGGCTTAATACGTTTTCTTTAAGATTCTAGAAGGGGACTCAGAGAATGAGCTCTGAGTGTTGTGTTTGACCTTTGAATCTTTTTGTGAAAACCAACCCAGTTTGTTCAAACAAAGTCTGAATGGCTCAAAGAGGACACTGTGATGTTTAGCTTACCTATCCCTATGTGATATCACCAGTTTGTTAATATCTGCTGAAACAGCAGAAAAAGTATCCCAGGGCATCAGATTGATCAGCTCTCCTAAACTCGTTTTCATGGGTCACTGAAAGATAAAACCTTTTTTGAGACTTTCTTTTTTAGTGGATGACTAATAAAGACATTGGCAATATTTCAAAAGCCTTGTGATAGAGTTCTGTGGGATTCTGGAGTTCAGATATGGTAGGGATGTTAGTGTTAGTGACCAGACATCACTTCCCTGGAGTCAGGAGTGATTGTCTTCAGTGAGTCTAGAGCTGCATCTTGAGAGGAATGGCCAGTGACTCCTGCAGGGACCCAGAGATGTCAAGCACTCATTTCATGCTGTACTGAATGCTGGGTCTACAGTATTTGGAGTATTTAAACCAGGCTTAGCACATAGTTGGTATTGTGAGAGATACATCAGGTCAGAGTTATTACCCCATTATGTTGTGGCAGTTCGCATTCTTTATTTCCTGTATTTTCTCTTAGGGAGGGAATAAATAATATGTGATAATGAAGAAAGGCATGTGTATGTGGCCTTTTTATTGAATTTTGGTTTAGGACACTTTGTTGTGGATGTTTTATGAAAGATACAGGATTCAGTTGCTTACTGAGAACTCTTTGAGAAAGTTGGATCTCTGACACAACCAGTCCCACATTGAATTCCTTTGATTTATTTCTGCAGAGACATGAACATTTGTTGAAGCTGAGGGAAGGGTATTACGTGCTTCTTTATCAGAGCCACTGAAAGTAGCTCAGATATCCCTGATGACTCAGCTGATGCCCTTGCTGCCTAGTTAGGTGTTTGTGTACAAAGAAAGGACTTGCTTTCTTGCTGAGGACTGAATCTGTCACAAAGCCCCATTGCTATGGAGATTGCTGCAATGAGCAGACTTAGCAGGATTGTACAAGGCTGGCTAGAGGCCTGGTTTAGACTACCTTGGAAGAATTGGCTTGGGGGCAGAGGAAAAGTTTAGAAAACTCCTTTCTTCTTCTTTGGTGGCGTTAACCCCTGTAAAACCAGACTGTGAGGCTCTTTTGTGCCTTTTCCAGGAATAAGGTAGTGTAGATCATCTGGACTTAAATTAGTTGGTGCGAATCAAAGGAAGGGGGCTTTATATGGATGCCATGTGTAAATCATTTTGCTGTCCAGGTGGAGTTAAATTTGACACCAGAGGGATGAGTTGGCCCCAGCAGGAGGTAACAACGTGTTGAGGAGTTCTGCGGTACAACCAGAATTTTCACACCATAATGTTTTTTACTGTAACTTCTCCCTCTCGGTGTTGAGTAAGGCCCATCTATCTATCTGTCCATTCTGATAGTTTGGACCAGTTTTCACCCATGAGAGTGCTCTCTTTAATGATGGCGAATCAAAGTCATTCATGGCTCCTTAAAAATAAGCACATTTCTGAAACCAGCTGTCCTCATGCTCAGCAGTACAGATAACGAGGTAGTTTTGTTCTCGAGTTAGTTGCAAGCATGTGCTGACTCAATGTGGAAAGGGTAAAACCAGAGATTTTTCCTTCTGTTGAATTTTTTTACCATGAGGATTTTGTTCTTTAAATAATGTAAACCAGAACTGCTAACTTTATAAGTGAGGAGTGTAGGGAGTTAGAAATGAGGCAAAATACTATTCCTGTTTCTTAGAAAACTCTCCTAATACCTGTTGAGCTGTGTCCATTGACCAGATTTAACTCATTGCTTCTGTAACATCACATAAAATATCTCCTCCTCTTTCTGGTTTCCTCCCTTTAAAATATTCTAAAATATGCCAGAACCTTCCCAGATCAGCTAGATAAACCAACCCAAGTGTAAGACTGTGTGAAATTACTTAAAGCAAATGATTCTGACTTTACTGCTTGGGAGACATTCTATTCTTCAAGGCCAGCCCTCTAAATTGTGAGAAGATCTAAAGCAAAATCAAATTTAACAAGCTCTCTAATTTCTATAAATCATTTCTAAATTATCCTTTTATATACCTTGTATGCAGCTTGCAAGTGAATATCACTGTGAGAGCTACAGTTTGTTAGGGTTTAGATCTTAATTAGCTCATGAGATTTCATCGTTTTGAAGCTGTATACCACAGGTTGTTGGCTAGTTTTCCAAAAGCAATTAAAATGCCCACTGTTATAATTAAGCTTGTTACTGGTTATATGTTCTAGTTATAAAATGTATTTGGCCATTAAAGCAACTCAAATTGAAGGTTTTGGCTGGGCTCTCTGGGATGCAGTAGAGTGGCTTTCACCTTAATATGCTGTTAGGGGAATTGGTGTGGGTACCTAGATGGGTCATATCTCAGGTCCTCGAGTATTTATTGTTACTCCATAAGTAAGAGCGGTCATAGATTTTCATACGAAAGCTAAAGTTAGGGAATGTGAGTTCTTGATTATGTCCTATTGTCGATATAGAAAACAAAAACCTAAATTTCAAATTACAGTCTTTTAGTTGAGAAGTCCTTTTTAAGAAGAACTGTCTTGTTTTTAAGAAGGAAGCTTAACTCTGACAGTGAACATTTAGTCTGTTCAACTAACATTTCCATTGCTCTGGTCAAACTTCTTATCTGGTTTTTGAGACGGAGGTTTGGGGAAAATGCTGCAGGTACAAGGTGAGGTCAATATTTCTAAACTGTACAACATATAGATGTTGTGAAGCTGTATGTCTACCATCTCACAGTGAGATTTGTCTAAACTGGCCTGTGGGAGAGGCTGTGATTGTTAGCATTGGTCTTGATGACAAATATTCTTAGTAGTTTCTTTTACATGTTGCATGCTTTTTATTATTTCTTTTCTCCTGTTAACCATTTTGTACTGTTTCTTTGTTCTTTAACACCAGAATGGCATGGTGGCTGAGACCGTAGGACAAACAAATCATTTAATGGACAGGTAGAAATCAGTATTTAAAGGAAGTTGGAGGGTTTTTTTTTTGTGCGTGTTTGTGTATTTTATTTTGAAATCTGTTTAGCACACATGGAGGAAAACAGACCGCTTAGTTTATGTGCCTTCATTCCATTGCCTTGCCTGTATGTGCCTCCCCCACTTCATGCAGTTAACATGAAAATGATGGTTTAAGAGTAAGCTTAGCATATAAAGCTGAGAAGAAGAAGGCTTCATAGGATGTTAAAATCAGAGAACAAGAGAAGAGGGCAAGTGTTCTGTAATGACTGTTCGTTTGAGGAATAGTGGAAGAATTTAGTCCTGTTTTAATGCACTTCATTTCAGAGTTCCTTCAAGGTGGTGATTAATGATATAAATTATTTTATTGTGCAGAGATTAGAATTATTAGAGATAACTTTTTTTGGGGAGGAAACTGTTCATTTGTGGTTCTCGACATATCTATGTTAAGTCTCTAATATATTAGTGTAGAATAAATTTAAAGGCTTGTGGATCTGTGGACATTTGCTTTAAATCTATTTTTACACAGCTCTTCCTGTGCTTACTTTGAAACAAGTTTTCCATAATGTATTTCTACCCTTATAAAAATAGAAGGAAAAGAAAAACCAACCAAATTATTAGTTTGATTCCTTACTTTGAGTTCTATGATTTTTCCCATGGACAGAACAAAATAAAACCAGCCTTCTTTGCAGTCCAACAACACATGATTATTGGATCTAAGGAGATGACTATCTCCAAAGTGTAAATTTGTGTGTGAAATGTGATATGTATTATGTGTGGTGTCTTACAGTAATCATCATGAAATAATACAAATGAAATGAGATATGATAATATGATTGATTTAAAAATAAACAAAATAAACATAGCATCATTTCTGATCTGTATAATTAGTCTTACTTATGGTTCAAAAGGCAGCTTTGATATTCTTTATTGCATAAAGTCATATTAGCCTTCCAAATCAGGATAATGTCCCTCCTTTGTGTGCCCATAGCTTTTTCTACTTCCCTCATTATGGGACTTCCATGTTGTATTATTTATTTTTTGATTCTTCCATTTGACTATAAATTATTAGGACATGAGCAGATATAATGCTTGTTTTATGTTTTCCCTCTGGATTCTTTTAAAAATATTGAAGTTGTAATTGACATACAACTTACTTCACATATTTAAAGTATACAATGTGTTGTTTTGACATAATACACACACACACACACAAACACACACACACACACACACACACACACACACACACACACCATGAAACTATCCTACAGTTAGGATAATGAACATGCCCAAAAGTTTCCTCATGCACCTTTATAATACTTTCCTCCTGCCTCTGTTCCCTCTCTTAAAGCAACCACTGACCTGCTTTGTATCACTATAGATTCATTGGCATTTCTAATAATTTTATATGAGTGAATCTCATATATCATGATTTCTTTTGTCTCAGTTTAATTATTTTGAAATTTATCCATGTAGTAGCCTGTATCAGTAGTTTCCTTTTTATTGCTGAATACTATTCTCTTGTTTGGCTATACCAACATTTGTTTATCCATTTGTCTCTTTTGGGTCATTTGGGTTGTTTCCAGTATTATATCATTATAAAGAAAGCTGCTGTGAATACTGGCATATAAAGCTTTGTATAGACATATACTTTCATTTTTCCTAGGTAAGTAGTTAGGAATGGAACATCTGTGTCATATAACAGGTGTTTAACTTTGTAAGATGCTGCCAAACAGTTTTCTAAAGTGTTTGTATTCATTTTACATTTCACCAGCAGTGTATAAGAGTTCTAGTTCCTCCATATTCTTGCCAATATTTGGTATGGTCAATATTTTTAAAATTTTATTTTAGCCATTCTAATAGGCATGTAGTAGAACCTCAAACTTAAGTTTGCATTTTACTAATGACTTGTGATGTTGAACATCTTTTCATGTGTTTCCCATCTTCCTTTGTGAAGCATATGTTCAAATCTTTTGTTTATTAAAAAAAAAACTGGGTTATTTATTTTCTTCTTAGGTTTTAAGAGTTCTTTATGTGTTCTGAATTCAGGGCTTTTATCAAATACATGATTTTCAGGTATGTTATTCCAGCCTGTGGCTTGTCTTTTCATTTTCATTAACAATGTCTTTTAAAGAATATAAGTTTTAAATTTTGGTGGAATACAAATTGTTATTTTATGGATTATATTTCTGTTTTCATAGCTAAGAAATCTCTGCCTAACCAAAGGTCGTAAAGATGTTCTTCTGGAAGTTTTGTAGTATTAGATTTGAGATTTAGGTCTGATTAATTTTGAATTAATTTTAGTATATGATATGAAATATGGATGGAAATTAATTTTTTATGTGGATATACAATTGTTTCAACATCATTTTTTAAAAAAGTATCTTCTCAGCTGACTTGCCTTTTGCACCTTTGTCAAAAATTTGTGTGTGTGTGTGTGTGTGTGTGTGTGTGAGTGTGTGATCTATTTAAAGACTCCCTATTCTGTTCCATTAGATTTTTGTTTCTATCTCTTTTTCAATATCACAGTCTTCATTATTGTACCTTTATATTGTCTTAAAGTATAGAAGTACGAGTCTTTCAATTTAATTCTTTTCAACATTTTTTTGACTAGTTCCTGTGCCTTTCCATATACTTTTAGAATTATCTTACCTATGTCTACAACACTGTCCTCCTGGGATTTTGATAGAAAGTTCATTAATTGTAGATCAATTTGCAGGGAATTGTGTACTATGTTGAGTCTTCTAGTCCATGATCAAGATATCTCTCTCCATTTATTTTGATCTTTTTTGATTTTTTTCCATCAATATTTTGTAGTATTTAGCATACTTGTCACATATGTCTTATTCTTTTTACATAGTTTTAATTAAGAAGGTTCAGAGACTCCTCTTGGGTGCTGTTCTTGAGACATGTTTATATTACATCTTTCTTTAATAATTTGAGTTGTGTTAGTCTTCAGTATTATCTAAGTTTTCCAGAGGAAGCCAACTTTTATTTGGAGTCAAATCTTCCATAGAAGATCATTGATTACCCAGGTAACCCTGCTAGATTTAATATCAGTGAGTAAGTTAACTAATTGGTATAGCTCCTGTTTTAGCTTGTATAATTTTTCTTGAGGCATAAGCCAAAAAAAAAAAAAAAGTGGTTTTAGAAATGATTAGAGCAATTGTAATCCAATTGTGGTTGAAAGATTTCCAAAATGGCTCAAAAGCTGACTGCTTTTTATGCTGAGTAGACAACAGCTGAGAGGACAGGTGGTTATTGAAGTATTAGCAGTGTTTCTTACCCAGAAAGCAATCAAGGACATATTGATAGTTGGTAACAGATAATTCGTGGGCCACTAGAGTGCTTTAGTAGAAGGGTTCCTTAGAGCTCATCAGTTCACGGAAAGGGAAATAACAAGCTAAAGAGACTTGGTTAGTTGGTTTCTTGGAGGATCATATTTTCATATGAACTCTTCCTAAAAGTCAGTCTGTTTCCATCAAAAACCACAGAGAAGAGGAGAGAGAGAGAGAGAGAGAGAAAGAGAGAGAGAGAGAGAGAGAGAGAGGCGAGAGAGAGGAGAGAGAGAGAGGAGAGAGAGAGAGGAGAGAAGAGAGAGGAGAGAGAGAGGAGAGGGAGAGCGCGCGTGAGCAAGAGCGCTCTTCCATTATGTATTATCAGGTTAGACAGTCAAAATGGAGACATAAGGGATAAGGGATTGGTGTTGGGTTATTATAGCCAAGGTGGTCACTGATCAGAGATGACAATGTGACCAATAGGATCATTATTAGGGACAAATGTGGATAATAATTACTTACGTAAACAAATGAAGTTAAATTCTTCAAGGCGCTATAAGTGATTCGTGTGTATAAACTCATTCTTCTTAATAACTTTGTGAGATATAGGTACTATAATTATTTCATTTTGTGAGTGAGCAAATTGAGGCACAGAGGGATCAGGAATTTTTCTAGTAAGTGATGGTGGTGAGAGAAGAATCCATGCAGTCTGGCTCTAGAGCAGGGGCGGGTCCTGAATCCTGGGCCTTGGACGGGTTGCCTGTTAGGAACTGGGCCTCACAGCAGGAGGTAAGAGGTGGGAGAGCTAGTGACGCTTCATCTGTGTTTGCAGCCACTCCCCAGTGCTAGCACCATTTTAGCTCCACTTCAGGTCATCAGGCATTAGATTCTCATAGGAGCACTGGTCCCTGGTGCAGAAAAAGGCTGGGGACTGCTGCTGTAGAGCATACCCTCTTAACCACTGCACTATCTGACAGATGGCCAAAGAACATGTCTGTGAGAAGAATTCATAGGTAAATGATCCCTAAGTCCCTTTCTGCTAGTCTTGGGGACCTTGAATTTCAGTTTTCTTTAGTTTTAAAATAAGGAGGACTCCTGTTAATGATAATATTGAAATTTTTCAATTTTGAAGTTCTAAATTTAAAGCTCTTTGGAACATAGAGGTTTTCAAATATTGTGTGTGTGTTGTGTTTGTGTTTGGAAAAATTTCCCTGCTTTAAAAGTCCCTCCTTTCCCACAACTGCATATTATCTGCTTTAAATATCTGTTTCCCATAGGCTTTTTTTGCCCTCTTCTATCCAGGGAGGACAGACTCAGGCTTATATCAAAATGGAGTTGAATGTACCTTGAATTTAGAATGTAACAGTAGGAGACTGTGACTTTGTATACCTGTATATGGCCAGATATAAGTACTTTTAAAGAATTCTAGCCATTAAAATAAGCAGGTCTTGGTGAGCAAAGGCCATGGAGCAGCTGCCTCGATCTGGCTGAAAAAGTACTCTGGTGGCATTTGCCATGAGCTCCCTGGGTGTGGGCAGTAGAGTATGAGAGTCGGTTTTGTTTTTGTGGCCCCTTATGGAAAATTTATAGCATTTCAGCTGCTTTCTCCTGGGCTGGCACAGAGTCATGATTAATCTTAGGGAAAATGAGGACAGAGAAATTGGATAGCATTCTGGACTGTGTTGAGGATGGACACCAGAAGGAAGGCATGGAAAGAAGCAGAATGAAAGGAAAAAGTGATGATTTTCAATGTATCTTGCCTGAAGTTTTCTATCACTGGGGGAACCTTATCTGTCATATTAGTGTTTGTTGCTTCAGGAAGGCTGTGGAAGTAGACCTTCTGGAGTGTATTCTGGAGTGATTGTGTCTTAAAGGGGAGAAACATAGATGATTGGAAAGGTTCTCACTCACTCTGTCTCTCTGTCGTATGTGCCCACATATATACACTGTCCTTGTTTTTGCTAAACAGAGGGCAGTTGGACAGAGTTAAACACTATTTTTAATCCTTGGGCAAATCATTATGTGATAGAGCTATGTACTGGTAAGCATGAGAGTCTTTTTGTCCCTGCCAGTGAGGCCAAAGATGGTATGTGAACTTTGACTCTTTAATTTAAATTACTAAAAATTTATTGAGAGCCTCTTGTGTGCCAGGTATGTCACGAGAACATGGAATATGATGTCAAAAGGCTAATTGTTAAGGCAGTTAATGCTGGTCTGGATATACTTCCACTCATCTGTGCTACTTATATAAGACAAAGATTATGAAAGATAATTAAAGATTATGATTTTAAACTATTCATCAAATATATTACCTATTCCTTCTGAGAATGTATGGCATATTAGGGTCTTTGATCAGTATCTTTGTTTTCTATTTGTTGTTGTAACAAATCACCTCAAAATTCCGTGGCTTAAAACAACCCAAATTTATTATCTTATAGTTTTGTAGGTCAGAAGTCCAACATGAATCTCACTGGGCTAAAATCAAGGTGTCACTAGGGCTATATTTTTTCTGGAGGATTTAGGGGAAATTCTGTTACCTTGTCTTTTCCAGCTTCAAGAGACTTCTTACATTCTTGGCCTGGGTTCCTTCCTTCACCTTCAGAGCCAGCAATAGCAGGTTGAGTCCTTCTCAGGATGCCATCTCTGTTTCCTGCTTCCATAATAACTTCTTCTTTTTCTATTTAAGGACCTTTGAGATCATATTAGGCCTACTTGGATTATTTTAAGATCAGCATCCTTAATTCCATCTACAGTCTTAATTATTTTTTTGCCATGGAACATAATATGTTCACACGTTCCAGGATTAGGACATTTGACATCTTTGGGGAGCCATTATTCTACCGTCCATAGTAGGGGAAACTTTTTCCAAACTTTGCTCATTCGCACACTCGGTGAGTTGATATGATATCTTTTCCCTAATCCCTTGTGTAATGTATTGTTACTTATAAATGTGTACTGTGCATGTGAGTGATGGGACACCTATCATTCATTGCCTTACAGCCTCCTCTTCTCTGTGATACAATCTCAGCCACCTAAACATTTAACGTTTAGTTTTGTACAATTTCAGTGTTGGAAGAAAGCTGGAGTTCCTAATCTTTGCCAGCCTGCCCTGCAGGGGCTTGGAGACATCTCTTCCAAATGGCAGTCCCTCCTTTGCTGACATAGAATGGCCTGCCTTGGCAGAAAATGTTTTCTTTGAACAGTTCCATTTTCTGGAAAGTGAGAGTTCCTGCTTTATATTGAGGGAAACTCTCTTTGCAGGTTGTAGAACTTATTGGTTCTTTCTTGTTTTACTATCTGGGGTCATATTGAATAAATCTAATTTCCTCTTTCACACTTGAAGCCCTTGATTTTTAAAAAGGCAACTATCATATTCCCCAAGTATTCAGACTGAAAAAAAAAAAATCTCAATTTCTTCAACTGCGTCTCACGTGAAACCGTTTTGAGACTTCTTTCCATCCTGGTTCTTCTCCTATGATACAACACAAAGCGGGGGAGACTGGAGGATGATTTAAAAAGAGTCTTCAAATGCCTGGGGAATTGTCATACACAGGAGGCTGGTAAGATCTTTGCTATCACCACGGAAACAAGAAACAGGCTTATATTTTGGCTAAAGAGTTTTAGGTATTAGGAAACCTGCCTTACCCTTGTGGATTGAGATACTGCAATGGACTGTCACAGGAAGTTGAGGGATCTTTTGCCCTAGAAATGTATAAGACAAGTCTTTAACTTCAGTTTAACCTTAGTTAAATGTTCTGCTTAAAGTATTCTTGTCATTGCTTGTCATCTATGCCTGATGCCCGGATTTCCCTCTTGTGTTGGTTCATTGGATGTAAGGCATCATCATGACTGCTGTTAATCGCAGGAGGAAGGGATATGGTGTATGGCTTTATTAAGGAAGGGAAACAGTGGCGTAGCTGAGGATAATTAATAGCAGTGGAGTGACAGTTTGATTTCCTGGTAGGGACCCTGGTGTTGTTGAAGGAAAAAAATCACTTTATTCTTTCATAGAGAGAGGCAGCTGTAATTCTGGTTGGATGAAATCCAATTAAAAGGAACTGACATGCAAATTGATGATCAGACAGTGCGAACATAGAAAAAGTCCAGAAGAGTTCTGTAGAAGTGGCAGAGAACAGTGTAAGTAATTTGGCATGGTAATGTGTGCTCTAAGAAAAATGGAAATATACGGATTGGCTACCTGAACAATTATAAGTCTGGAGTCTCAGCCAGGAGAGAGCAGGAGACTGGTTGGTTTAGTGGGTTTGTAGTTACTACACTTTTAGACATTTTGGAGTTGAGGCATACATTTTAGCAATTATAGACTTTCACAGCCATTATGATTATAAATCAACCCTTCAGGGTTATAGGTCATGGTTAAATATAATACTCCCAAGAATATATGATGAGAGTCCAACCCTGACTCTTGGAAAGAAGATCACATTGTGCAGATATACTTCACCTGACCTAATGATATGTCCTCAAAAATCCATGTGAGAATTGGTTCCTAAATTTAGGATGAAATTGGAGAGTTTGCCATTTTTAGTAATGCTATTATGAATCATTTTCTAAAGTGAACAATCTCTTTATAACCAAATCATGCCCAGTTTATCTTTTGAGTAAATTCATAAGTCTATATGTTAGGTTTGCTTAAACAAAGGTATTTTTCTTTAAAATGAAATAATTGTAGGGACATGTAGCAGGTAAGTGTTAGAATAGCAGAGGATAAAATGGGAAGAATTTTCTAAGCAGTCAGTGTATTGCTTTTTAGGGAGGAAAATTCTGCTTAAGAAGTCAGATAGCTTCTGCGTTATTATGGGAGGAGAAGCTGCCCAGAGTATTGGGCAGGGAGATTTATTAGAATCTTTTGGGAACTGCAGCAGAAATGCCTATGCAATATTTTAAAGTAGGAGGAAATGGGGCCATAGCATTTATTAGGCTTTTTTTAAAAGAAGCCAAAGAAAATGAAATGGAATTCACCCTGAGAAAGCAGTGGAAGGTTGAGAAACTTAGAAAAGACGTAAGAGCAGCAGCAAGAAGAGACCCGAGTATTGTGGGTGGAGTTTCCACTCAGCATAGCAACATCCAGTTGTCACACTGGTCAGCAGCAAGGAACATTACCAAAGGGGATTTAGAATGACCAGGGTCAGTTCTTGTTGATCTGGGTGTGAGTAGTGTGCTCTGTGCAGTTTTACCTTCTGTAGCCACTTTGTTCAGGTACTCCAGCAGCCATGCACTCTGTGCTCAAGGTTGTCACATTTACAGTAGTCCCCTCTTTTCTGAGGTTACACTGTCCCTGGTTTCAGTTACCCGAGATCATCTGTGGTCTGAAAATATTAAATGGAAAATTCCAGATAAACAATTCATAAATTCTAAGCAGTGTAATGAAATCTCGCCCTGTCGCATCCAGGACATGAACCATCCTTTTGTCTGGTGTCTCCACACTGTGTGTACACTCCCTACCCATTAGTCACTTAGTAGCCATCTCAGTTATCAGATTTGTTATCAGGCAAAGACCACATTCACATAACTTTTATGACAGTACGTTATTATAATTGTCCGAATTTATTGTTTTTCTTGTTAACCTCTTACTGTGCCTAATTTATAAATTAAAAGTTATCATAGGTATGTATGTATAAGAAAACAGTATATGTGGGATTCAGTATTATTCACCATTTCAGGAATCCTCTGGTGATCTTGAAACATATCCCCCGCAGATAAGGGGGGACCACTACTTTTAACTGCCTAGAATACGCTTACCCGCAAGGCTCACTTGATTCACATTCTGCTAGAGGTTCCCTTAACAGGGAGATCTTTCCTGATTATCAAAAGCAAGCACTTTCTCTTTTCTTGCTCTGTTTTGTTTATTTTTCTTCACACTCATTTCCACCTGAGGCTTATGTTTATTTGTTAAGTTTTTCCGTTTTCTCCACTAGAAGTGAGTTCCATGAGAGTTGAGGCCCCGTTTTGCTCACCATTGTATTCCCAAGTACCTAATCCATAAAAACTTGTGGAATGGATTTTTAGGAAGTCTCTATGCCTATCATCGTGATAAAAGCTGGAAATGGGAAGGGGAATGTAGGATTCAGTCATTGTCTATATATGTTATATAATTATAATAGTTGTAATAGTCTGAACACAGAATGATGTGAGCTTTGAGGAATAAGCTGGAAATAGTCATCATAGAACTAGATCTGGAATGATAAAGAGGAGTTTTGTTCAGCGGTCAAAACAAGGAAGAATATTGTAGGCTGACACAAGAGGGTGAAAGAAGTTGGAGAGATTTAGAGATGAATTTGGAGTTTGGAAGTGCTAGTTCAGTGTGGCTGAACAAGTTTGAGGAAGTTTTTGAAAGGAGTTTGGATATCCTTTGAGAAGTGGTGAGTCTCAAACTCTTTAAGTGGGGCAGCACTGATACCCAAAAGATAATGCTGGAGGATTGATCAGAAAAGGCAGTGGTGTAGAGGTAGGATGTAGAGTGGGGTGGATGTGATTTTCTTAAGTTGAAATACATGAGAAAATTTGGAATCCCCACAGTGAAGGACAAGAGAATGAAAAGTAGTTCTCTTTGTTTACAAATTCATAGTGATATGCTGTGTATAGGTAGTGACTGAAGATTGACGACTAGTCATTCTTTTAACTGTTGAGTCCCCTCCCCCCAGTAGAGGCAAAGCTGGGTCATTGGGGCATAGAATAAAAAAGTTTAGAAAATGCCTTGGCAAACAAAAACTCTTATTCTAGCTCATATGTTTAGCAACTGTGTGACCTTGAACAATTCATTTACCTGTACTTCCATTTCCCTTTCAAAGATGAACTTTGTTGATATGCTTCCATTGTCGATAGTATTATATTTATCCATTGGGCAACATTAGGGTCATTTGCTTTAATGAACTAAATAGAGCTGGAGAGTAGTGTTCTCATCCAAAGAGCAAGAGCGGGAGAGTGCAAAAGAGGGAGAGGAACAGATCTGGAAACTGCTCTTTTCCTGGAATGTGGTATCACAAAAATGTCAGTAATTTATACCCTGAAAAACATGACCATTTCCAAGAAGTGGCCTGTGCAGTTTTTGAAACAGACATTAGAGGAACGACTTTTTGCTGCTTATATGTTACGTGTCAAAACACATTCTGTTTTAGCAGTTGGTGAGAGCTGCTGTAGAGCAGTGCAAAAGCAAGGAGGATGCACTACTGCGTGTTACCCTGCGGGTCACAACAGTCCCTGTTCCAAGGGGGGTGGGAGACAGTTGAACACTGTATTCCAGTTTTACTGCCTTCATAATTCACCACAGCTCATGTAGGGTACCCCTGTCACTTAGGCCTTGGTCATCTGGAGTAGCTGAATTGTGGTCTTCTGAATATATGGAATGTTATATAGAGGCTACTTAATTCTCTGAGACCTCTTTAGGAAATTTGGGTAACTTTACATTTTGGAGTGCTTTCCTCTCTTTGAGAAGAAGAAAGAAGGGAAGGAATGTTTTATAAGGGTCACTTTGAGATGTCTTTTATAAGGTGCATTTTGTAGAGTTTTAACTCAGGCAAAGGACAGAATAGCTTAGTAGTTTATATTAAGTAAATTTCTGGAAGTCTGACTGTCTTGGTCCCAGTTCCAGCTTTGCCACTCATTAGTTATGTGACCATGGGTAAGTTACTTAATTTTTTCATCTGTAAAATGGGGAATAGTAGTAGTACCTGCCCATAGGATGGTTGTGAGGACTACAGGAATATACGTAAATCATCTAGACCAACGGCTTGCATGCAGTACTTGCTCTGTAAATATTAGCTGCTGTTATTCCTGGCTTTCTCATAGTCATTGGTATTTCTGAGGCCTTGCAAGAAATTGAGACAAGCCGAGCTTTTTCAGCTCTCTCTGTCATAAAGCGACTTGGTGGCAGAGTGCTAGAAATGATTCAATGGGTAACTAATGGACTATTGAGCTTCACACTTCATTCCGCTGGCATTGTATATGAAGCAACTCATTACACTCTAATGGTAGTGTCGTGAAATGGATGAGTACTCTCAGTTGGCCTCCTCAGGTAGAGGCAGAAGTTTCATCCTAGAATGTCTAAGAATCACCTGGAGTATGGAATGGATGAGTAGGACCCAAGAATAAACTGCAGAAGCAGTATACCTTGTGTTGATTCTAGCAAGCAGAGCGTTTCCAGGGTATTCCTGAGTGTAAATAAGGGATCCTGTTAAGCTGGGGAGAAGAAATCACTCAGTTTGGAGGAGTCAGACCACCCTTGACCTGCCACTAGCACTGTATGTCACATATTCGAAGGAGAGTCATACTTCCTCTCTGACCTTCAGTTTCCTTGTCTTTAAAATGATGAGATGATTTTTTGTTGTCTTTTCTGTTCCTGATTGTGTGATTTCACAATTTCAGTGACTTTCAAGAACTACGTGAGGCAGGGAGTGCTGCAGAACAACTTGCTGTAGACCTGGGCCTGTGCAAATCCTTAGTTTTGTTTTCTGTTATTTCAAAGAAGTTCCTGTTCAAAAAAAGACTGTGAAGCATTTCATCATTGGACTCATGAGGGAGTTGTCTCTTTAATCCTCTCACATTTCCTTTTTTCCCTACAAATGATATCCACAGGACTTCTGTTGTCTTGTGCCCTCTAGATCAGCCCTTTTGCAGAGAAATGAAAACATTGCACTTTTAAAGTCACAGAGAGTAAAAACCGTAGCATCAGGATTCAAGGTTACAGAATTGGTTAATTTTCTGCATTGTTTTACTGAGCTGAATGAAAAAGATTCGATTGAATGTTACTGCTTAGGGATAAATATTAATAACCACAAAAACTCCTCATGGTAATTTTTTTTCTTCTTTGCAAAGTATTTCAAAGTCTGTTGGATTATCATTGTCAACTGAATATGAGTGTGAGAACTGCAGAGTAACTTGATAGAGGACTTCTTTGGAGAGGAGCATCTCTTTGGGAATGCATGTCTGTCTGAAGAGGAAGTCTTTTCTGGATTCTTGATGTGTAACTTTATTTTAATTAATAATTTGTTATAGTTCAGATAAGTGAGTATATAGCAACTGCTATAGACCTTTATAATATTAGCTAATAGAATAACGTTAGAAAAAAGTAATCAAAAGTAGAATTTTTTGTAACTTAAGAACCGAAGTGTTTTTAAATTTTAATATTTCCCAGAGAAGAATTTGTTAGGTTAGGTTTGTGAGCTTCCAGTAATACCAAGTAGATCCTCACCATAGACATATAATACACTCACCTTTAGTCCTCTTATGGTTTTTTTGTTTGTTTGTTTGGTTTTGTCCTCTATCTCAGCCTTCTTTACTTTGGGGGTATGGTATTAACTTAATTGTAAATCAATGGAAATGTGTATCAAACACTTATTTTATGCCAGATTTACAATGACAAATAAGAGATGGTCCCTGCTCTGAGTCCCCTTGAGTGAGGTACAAAAGTTTGAAAAGTAAACATGGTTATCAAGCAAATAGATGGTTGGAAAAGAGTGACAGACATGCTGTTTTCAGTAGAATGCCTACCACATAACCTGCATGTGCACGAGGTAGGCAGTAAGTACTTTGGGAACTTGGAAGAGGGGATATTTGTGGCTTGGAGAGAGATCAGAGAAACCTTCATGAAGGAGGTGACATGATAGTGATGTTTCGAAGGGCAGAAAGAGTATGCTATGTAGAAAGGCAGGGGTGACATTCCAGCGAGAGAGACTATCATGGACTGAGGCATGAGGACCTTTTGGGGTTCTGAAAATAAGTGCAGTGTTACCAGAGGCCTGAGTTTATCGAGGGGCAGTGGCGAATCAGAGTCAGAGCACAGGCTCTTCGAGGGCTGCTCCTCAGACCGGAGGAGGAGATGTGCTTCGGTGTTGTCTGCTGGATTTGTTCAGGTCTTTCATACGTTTAAAAATTGGGTTGTTTGTCTTTTTATTATTGATTTATAGCAGCTCTTTATGTATTCTGGATACACATTTCTTGTCAGATATATGTAATATGAATACTTTTCTCAGTCTTTGGTTTTGCCTTTTCTGTTTCCTAATGATATCTTTCTTAATGAGCTAGAAGTTTAAAATTTTGATGAAGTTTAGTTCATTTTATTCCGCTTGTATTTTTCATGTTTTTTGTGTTTTAAGAAAAATTTATTTACTTTAGGTTATAGAAGTGTTCTCACTTGTTTTCTTTGAGAAGTTTTATTTACATTTTGGTTCATGATCCATCTCAGATTTTTGTATGTGGTGTGAGGTAAGAGTAAAGCTTCATTTTTTCCCCCTCAGGTTTATTCAGTTCTTCTGGCATTATTTGAAAGACTTTTCTTTCCCCATTGGATATCCTTGGCACCTTTGATGAAAATCAAGTGCCTATTTAAGTCTATTTCTGCTTATGTCTATTTCTAGACTCTGTTTTGCTCCATTGATATATTTGTCTGTCCTTATCCCAGTACCACATTGTCTTGATTACTCTAGCTTTACAGTAAGTATTGAAATGCAGTAGTGTGAATCCTCCCACTTTTTTCTTTTTCAAGATCGCTTGACTATTCTAGGTCCTTTGCTTTTTTATGTAAAATTTTAGAATCAAATTGTCCAATTCTAAAAAGAGCCGCTGGAACTGCTTTAAAAAATCCTGTAATATCCACACCATACTCCATGGTTGTTAAATAAGAATCTTTTGGGGTTTGAATCCAGGTATAATTATCTATTAAAACTCTCTAGGTTTTTCGAAACACAGCAGAAGTTAAAACTAATGTGCTAATGGAGTTTCAGTCTGGATTAAAAAAAGAAATTCAGTAGTGGATTACTGGGGTGGAACTCATCATAGTATACATAGGAGTTGAAATGGGCCTCCAAATGGAAGAGCTTGTTCATACTGAGGAGAAGGAGGGCTGAAAGAGGACGATGGAGAGGGAGTGAGCAGCTGTGTAAGAAAGTTCTCTCTCCCAAGGGACATGGGGTCCCATTGCTTAAGTGCTTCTTTGTGTGCCTACCATTCCTGATTACTCAGGATATTCTCCCTATGGGCCTGACACACATGAAGACAAAAAAACCAGTCATTTGAAAGCTAAGAAATGTTTTCAATTGGTACAGCATATACATGCATTATTGTAGAGAATAGCGTTCCCCTGGATTAGGGAAATGTTGGTGAAGTCTGCATTGGGTAGGCACATTCTAAAATGATTATGTGGTTTTTTGCTTTCTGAAGGTTTTCTGTCTTTTTAAATTTTAATGTCTTTAGGCAAGCGTTGATTCATCCATTCTTTCCATGGGTAGGGAGTTCTGTCAGAACTACTGCCTCCCTAAAAGGCTTTGAAGAGAAAAGAGACAAAAAGTTTCAGTCAAGTGATACTGTTCTTGAAACATACAAAGTATGTGGGCTGATGGTGTTTGCTTGTGGCTCTTTTAAAAAACACTTTTTCCTTCTTGAAGAGAGGTTGGAACTGTAGTAGTCCCCCTTATCTGCAGTGTCATTTTCTATGGTTTCAGTTACCCATGGTCAACTGCAGTCCAAAAATGTTAAGTGGCAAATTCCAGATGTAAACAATTCATAAGTTTTAAATTGTGTGCCAAGTAGCGTGGTGAAATCTCGTGCCATCCTGTTTGAATCACGAATCATCACCTTGTCTAGGGTATCCATCCTGTACATACAGTAAAATAAGATATTTTGAGAGACCACAGTCACATAACTTTTATTACAGTATATTAATAAAATTGTTCTGTTTTATTATAGTTGTTATTTAAAAATAACAGTGTTTATAAATTGTACTGAATTTATACATTAAACTTTGTCACAGGTTTGTGTGTATAGGAAAAAAATATAGTATATATAGTGTTTGGTACTGTCCATAGTTTCAGGCATCCACTAGGGGTATTGTGACATATTCCACATGGATGAGGGGATGACTGTAGTCAGCTGAGTCTTTCCAAGATACAAGCTCCTTAAACAGCTGTAGAGAATTAATTTCAATCAGAGCTAGCAGAGCTTTAATCTCAACTTTCTGCTCAGTGTTATGGAAAATCTTCTCTAGAAAATAACCAGTATGTACCTGCTATGGGATTTTAAAAAATTCAGATGAACATTGGATTTTTGAGTGTATTCTAGTAGAAACAGCATGGAAAATTCTTTACTGAGCTAGATTTTACAGGGTACACAAAAAGCAAATATGATATAGTTATTTTTTTTTTTCGTGTGTGACATATTGGTTGTACTATTTTCTTGTTCCAAATAGAATTCACATATACCATGTTCAACTCTAAACCTCATTTTTCTGTGAGGGGTAAGACATTTTAGGCAAGAAAGCTTTGATATTAGCAAATTTTAACTTTTAAATATATATATATGTTTATATATAAATATATAAGTGTGTGTGTGTGTGTGTGTGTGTGTGTGTATGCCTTCAAGGCAGAAAAGCAGCTGGGCAGAGAATATGAGAGGAATGGCTTCCCTTTCTCATTTACCATTGTATTTAAAAGCACAGACACACAGAAACACACTTCTTTTAATAACTTTTTTGTTAAGAGGGAAGAGCATTCATGGACTCCTGTTTAAGACATCCCCCCACTTTTTCATTTTTATACCTTCATTTTTAGGATTTGTCTGTAATATAGATATCACTTTTATGGTTGTGTCATAACAAATAATTTTATGGTTTACTTAACATTTAAAAAGCCATTTCTAAGTTGCTACATTACCTTTATAATTAATAATTTAGTGGCTACATCAAATTGTTCCAAAATTTATATTCTAATGTTGGAAGTTTTCAATTATCCCCTGTTACAGCACAAAGAATTTATTTGTGCATAGGTTCCCCCTTAATTTTTTTGATACATTCTCTGTTGTAGAATTTAGGACTTTTTATTTTAAGAGGTTTATCAGTGTACAGTTTATACTGTGTACTATCATCAGCAATATAGGCATACTTGCCTTAAAACTTTTAGGGATAAAAAGCTGCAGGATTTTTTTTCATAACTGTATCACTAAAAAAATTGTACTTTTTCTTTATTTGTGTGCCCTAGTTTGAGTTCCATTTGTTTGCCTTTTACTGGTTTATGGATTGGAATTTTTTAAACTATTGTGAAGTTTTTTTTTTTTTTTTTCCATACATGTAGCAACCCTTTGCAATATTTGTCATGAATACTTTTTCCAGTTTGTTCTTTTTTTTAATTTTTCATTAAAGGAGTTCATGGGGTTGAATATTGTGGGTTTTTTTTTTTTTTGACTTTTTGGTTGCTTTAAGATGAAACTTGTCATCCTTTGAGAGATCTAACACCAATTCCGTTTTTTACTCTTTAGCATTTACTGTGATTTAATTAAAAGAAGCTTCTTGGACCCCTCTGAGTTTCTACTACTTTGTGTGCCCTATTTTTACCTTCGGTGCAATGAGGAAAGATGAATTAAATCAGGAGCTTGTGTTATTCACAAGCCTTGGGAGAAGAATGGAAACAGCCAGCATTCCTGTATCAGCTTCCTAAATATCTGCAAGTCCGTGTTTACTTATCTGTCAAGCTAGGATGAGAATAACAAATGTATAGAGAATTTTTAAATGCACTTAAACCTTCTCTTAAGTACTGTTAGGAACCTCAGTTAGAGGTGTTTAAAATGCCAGATAGCTGTAACCTTTGATAAATATGTGTGCACCATTATACCTTGGATTTTTCTTAATGGAGACCACATGGCATCTTTTTTTTTCTTCTGAAACTAACCACTGAAACTTTTCTTCTGAAACTTATCTGTGGACATTGGGGATCTGGTTATAGAAAATCTACAAGTCGAGGATGTCCATCAGAAACATACAGTATGAACACCAGATCTCAGTAGCTGATGGGGACTTCGGAGACTAACAGAAATGATTTCACGAAGTAGAAACACTGGAGGCAATATAGATAGGGGTTAAAAAACATAGACTTTCACAGAAAGACTTGTTTAACCAACTTTGCCACTTATTTGACCTTGGGTAAGTATTTTAACCTCTCTAAACTTAGTTTCCTCAGTTATAAAATGGGGATAATATTGATAGGTTGTTTAATTAAATAAAAAAATGAATGTGAAACGTTCAACGTGCTGCTTGACCCATAGCAAATGCCAAGTAAATCATAGCTAGTGTAAACTACCTTTATTAACAGCTAATGTTTATGCAACATTTATGACCTACAGTGCTCTTTAATATGCTTTTTCTCATATGTGAATCCGAGTGCTTTGTATAAAATGGATTTTTAAGTGTTCCATGGGCTTCGTATTCACTGTCTCAAGAGTTTGTTCCCTTTTAGTCACCTGTACAGCTGTGTGCACTCAGTTGGCATTTGTCATGTACCTTCATGCCCATGTCTTCTCATCTAAATTAAATTCTAAAAGCTTATGTGAGTACAAAGGTTTATTTAGCTGGATTGTCCTTGTCCCCAGAGCTGGGCACAGAGTTCAGATCCATTTCTATTGGAGCTCTAGCTCTATAATTTCTTATGTAAATGACCATAAGCAAGTCAATCTAGCTTGCCAAGGACACCTTTTTCTCATCTGTAAAATGGGTAACAAATTTCTTGTGAGGATTATTTTAAGCAATATATTAAGTCCTTTGTACAGCAAATTACGAATATTTTTTCCATACCTCACTGAGGCCAGCACAATAATTGGTGTTTAGAAAGTATATGTTTACTGGGGTTGGAGGCTGATGGAAGGTTGTGGACTCAATTCTTAACTTGAGTATCAAAATATGTTCATTTAAAAAATGAAAATTGTTCTTTGGGGGCTAGTTATCATGTAGGGTGCTATGCCAGGTATCAGTCATAATACTGTAGTACCTTTTGAAGTGTTTGCTTCTTGCTGTTGTAAAGGTGTGGCATAGTTACATATAGGTGCTCAAAGCAGGTTCCCATCCTGAGGAAGTAAACTTAATCTGTAATAATTTAATATAGATTTTGGGGTGTGTGGTCCCTGTGGTCAGTCTGCGGGAATCCACATAAGAAGACTCAGTGCTCAGCAAACAAGGGGGTGCTGGCTCTGTGAGAGACTCATGGAAGAACCAGCCTTGTTACCCATGGACTTCCTTTCTCTGGTAAACCACTGGTGTCATTTCTATATCTGTGTATTTTTAGTTTATCTTTTTTTCTTCTTAATTTGATTTTCAGAAATGACAATGCTGAAATGTTTGGCTATGGTCAGTTTCAGTAGATAGGGCCCAAATACTAGGTATTCCATTTACCTCTTGAATAAAAAATAAAGCCGTGTTATAGAGAAAATAGCTTAAATATTTAATTAAAAAAATCCCTTTGTTCATTTTGGAAAATGGTACATTTGTTAATCCCTTAAAATACAATTTATTTTATTCTGACAGTATCTTTATATTGTCCAAAAAAAAAAAAAGAAGCATGATGTCTCTATTTAAATTTATTTTTCCTGGCACAGTTTTTATTCTATGAGATTCTCGCCTTTAGGAAGAGAAAGGTGGAGTGTTACAATTTTGAATATAGATTGCTGTTTAATTTCCACTTAAGGATGTCTCTGAGAAGCACAGAGCCAGTTGTGTTTAGTAGCTAGCTTTTTGCTAATGATGGAATGCATGATGTATTTTCATCTCATACATTCCACCCAATCCTGTTTATGCTTTTGGGAAATTGGGAATTGGCGTTGGCTCAGCTGAGATGCATAGGTGGCATGTCATTTCCCTCCTATGAGGGTAGAGATGACAGACTTCTTTTGGATTATCACTTCTGGTGTCTTGGTCACAGGAATCTTTGGCATTCCCCTGTTTAGTCAGTGGGGGGCATATTGGATGAAGGAACAGAGAGGAAACTTTTTATTAAGCCGTGATATAGTCCCTGAATGATTAACTCTTTGGCGGCCTTTTAAGTGTAGAAGAAATTCGCATTAGGAACTTGGTATCTAAGAGTTTTTGATTTTATGAAGTCCGAAAAGTGATAAACAGTTGCGAGTATTCTGGTAATATTCCATGAGTGTCCCCCCTCAGTCCACTTGGTAGAGAGAGGTATGAACGTGATGACCTTGGTGAAACCTTCCTTGAAGAAGGGAGTAGTCCGGTATAGCTTGACACATTAAAAAAAGTATTTGGGTAGCAAAAGAGAGCACTCCATTGGGGGTGTTTTTAAAATAAGATGTTAACTTTTGCAAGTTTTTATATCAGTGGCTGCTACATTTTGTAAACGGTATACAGTGTTCAAAGTGTGCCTCACAGATAAACCAGCACTGGCATCCCCAGCGTGGGTGTATTGTCCTTTTTCTGCTCAAATTAGCGAGGTGTTCTTAGACTTTGGCACCAGGAAGTCTCAGCGTTCAGCATTGCTAAAGCATACTTCCTGCAGTTTGTTTATCTTCTTTGGAGTTTCTTAGTAGCAAATCCCAAACCACTCACCTTTTTCCAGTAATATTAATGTTCTGAGAGGAGCTATACATTATATTAAAGTCAGGGTAGTTCTCCGCAGGAAGGCTGGTTTTTAAATGAGA
Source organism: Rousettus aegyptiacus (assembly GCF_014176215.1). Taxonomy (NCBI): domain Eukaryota; kingdom Metazoa; phylum Chordata; class Mammalia; order Chiroptera; family Pteropodidae; genus Rousettus; species Rousettus aegyptiacus. The sequence goes on along the minus strand of NW_023416311.1, from coordinate 23,846,896 downwards.
CTTATTCAACCTCTTTTTAGCTGGTGTTTCATTACCATCGAGAATTTATAATGCAATAGCTCTGAGGCGAAGCTGGTAAGAATGCCAACTTCGCTAATATTTAGTCATAAAATTCTGGATATTGGACAAGCTCTTAATTACTCTGAATCCGTCTTTGTCTTAATAAAAGTTGGATTGTACCCACTAAAACAAGATGGCTGTGTTTGCATTAATCTCCAAATGTAGGTTAATACCTTTTTAAAAGCTGTCTCTTAGACAAGAGACTTGAAAATTAATTTCCCATTTTCAGCTTAAATTGAAGAGCTCTTCTACGTGTGGAGTTTGAAGGACTGCCATTTTTCTGATGTTGTAGATTCAAGTGCCAATAATAACTCTCTGTTCCCTCTTTAGTGTTTTTTTTTTTTTCTTTTTGATGTCTTAGGTAAAGAAAAATTCTTTCTCTTCTGGTGCTTGAGGAGTTGTATTTTTTTTTTTTTAATCTGCTTCAGAGTAAATAGCTGAATTCCTGTTTTCTCAGTGGAGTTTGAATCATTGGGGATAAGGGCCATGATGAAGGGATCGATAGTGGGAATCCTGTTATAAGCCATGGCTGGAGAAATCTGGATTTTACATATACCCTTGCTACCAAGCTGCATATTTTGAGATATATACGTGTATATGTGTGTGTGTGTGTGTGTGTGTGTGTGTGTGTATACACGTATATATATATATTTATCCTGTAACGTTTAAGCACTTACATATTGGGGGAATGGGGTTTCTCCATAATGAGAGGTTCTTAACTAACTTTCTCAAGTGCAAGTGCAAGATGGAAACTTCCTATTCCTCTCTTTTTTGGTCTCCAGCGTATGTACTGCTATGTAACCACATAGCAGCCCTAATTCCAGGATTCCTGTTTGTGCTACAGATGATCAGTGAAATTGTAAGGGCTCTGAAAATATTTTTATGTAAATCAAGGTCTTTTTAGTTGAGAATCTTCGTCTGACACACTATTTTCTTACCCAGCTTTAATACAAGAATATCCAGCATGCTATAGTAACCAGATTCTACTTTGATTAGTGGGACTCGGGGCAGAGGGAATTAGGGACAGGTTTCAGGAGAAGTAGAAACCAACATCAAATGAGAGGGGCAAGCATAAAAGTGTCTTCCTCTTTTTTTTTAAAGCTACAGGTTTTAAAGTATTTTTTTTTCCCTCTACATCAGTCTATTGGTTTTATGGATATATTTATGATAAAATGTTTATGCAATAAATAACCGTATAGGGTATTTATTAATGATACAGATTTCTAGGCATTTCTTCCTAGAAAGTCTGATTCAGTAGGTCTAAGATAGGTCCCAGGAGTCTGATTCTCAGGGTCAAGCATAATTGATAGTCAGACAAATCTATTGTGCTCTTCAAAAGCTCTGGGTTTCTTTGGTCAATTTGTAGGATACTGTTTTTCCTCTCCTTTGTTAAGTCTTTGACTTGGTATGATTTTCTGAGGGGTTATCTTAAATAGAACATTTTTCAGAAACTTCTATGTAGGACAATACTACTGCCAAAACAGACACTTTAGTACATAGTTTTGGATCAGTAATGGCAAAAGAATGAAGAGGCACCTGGATGGGCAGGTGCCCCAAATCTATCATTATAAGTGATGGAACTGGGGTGTCAAGCTTGGGGATGAAAGGAGGTAACCTATGGCTCTCTTCAAAGGCTTGCAGAGGTGCTTGCTTCGGCAGCACATATACAAAGGCTGGCAGTTATCCTATGGAGGAGGGATCACGCTTCTGATGGCTCCACAGAGCAGACCTGGGACTAGCAAGTAGTGTGGGCAGAACACACTGTTGGGGCAGAACACAAAGAAATAGGCATAACAGAGGGGACCAGTGGACTAGCAGCCTTCATAAGATACTGCTTTACCTTCTAATTTGTTGTAGCCGGTAGAACTATTATTTTTCCTCAAAGAAATCTGACTTAGACTACCAGTTAATAAGATAAGAATGGAACTGCTTAGGTAGAAGTGGGCTGAAGGGCATGAGCAAATTTAGTCTCTTTTCTCCCTAAAACTAGTAGGACCAGAAGCCTGAGGCTTCCCTAAGTGGCTGCAGATGTCACTGTAGTGTGGTGAGTTCTCTTCAGTGGAGGTGGCTGCTCACTCCCAGTACGGAGTTTGTATGCTCCATGAGGGGTGGGCCTTATGTGGTTCACTGATGTAGATGGCTAGTAAGGTCTGGCTCAGAGGGCAAGGATTAGTGAAATGTTGGTTGAACAAAATCTCTGGAAATTTGTATCTCACATTAGGTGCTGAATGAGATTTCTAAGATCTCTTCTGACCTAGAAAGTCTATGATATCTGCTTTGAAGATTAAGTCTTGGATCTCAGCATAGATGAGCCAAGGATGTAAGCTCTGTGAGTGTGAGGACTTTGTTTTCATTAGTGCTACATTTCAGTACTTTTAACAGCACTTGGCATTAGTGGGCATTCATTGAATATTTGTTAAGTACATGCATTTGTTGCAGAAAGGTGAAAATTTTCTAAGATGGTACTTTGTGAACCTTTTTAAAAAAAATTTGTTATTCTGGAGAATTCTCATTTAACTACCTGTCTATCTAAGGATCCAGACCTCTTCCTCCCACTGGCCATCCATCCTCATCTCGTGGCTCTCATCTCCTCCTTCCCAATCCATATTTGGCAAAGGAGGATAAAGAAACCAAGGATATTGTGGTAAACCAAAGTCATATGAGAAATAGAGTGACATTTCCTAGGTACATGAATTGGTAAACGTGTTGGATGATGATCTGACTTGGATATTTTCTGTGGTTTTCAGTCGTTGTGGTATGTTCCTGTTCTCAGAGAGAAGAATTTGTTATATATTTGTGGCCTAGATGAATTAGGATATTTTGCGACACCTCTGAAGTGTTATTACTTCATTTTTATCCTTGCCTGCTATTATGCACAAAAAGCATTTAAATTATTCTAGAGAAGATGTAAATTTGCTTGTGTTATCCAGTGTCAGCTTAAAGCTGATTAGCATTTTGCATCACCTTTACAACTCATAAATCATTTACTTCCTTTCTTAGTGAGCAGCCTGTAAGTCAGTAAGGAAGCACCTGCTGCAGGCCCAGTCGCTTCTTGCCCGTGATTTAGAGAATACTTCAGGCACTCTCTTGCCCCTTTTGTGCTTTCATCTCTTGTAAGGCTTCACCTGTTTGGGGAATGAGTAAAAACTTACGGCGACTTTTCCCCTGGAAGGTCTTGTTGGTTATTTTGTACAGGAGACTTCATTCCATGACCCTGGTCCAGCCACAGATATGGTTCATTGGGCCTGTTTGGTGTTTAGATAATTTTGGAGACAATTGCCAACATTTAAAAACTAGGAGATTTCCCATAAAAGTGCAGATTTGGGGTAATTCTTAGACAATCAGAAGGTTTGGCAGCACCAGGTCATGCTCCGTGCTGAGCTCCAGTTGGTGCTGAGAGCAGCTGTGTGCTAAAGAAGGGCCTGGATTTCTACTTGCTGTAGACACCATCCCTCCTCAGCTTTTTCTCTGGGGTGAGCCAACTTTACTGAAGGTTCTATATTATAGATATTTGAATTTGTGATGCTCTGTTATAATGACTGAGGTGAGGTTTTTCTTTTTACCTTTTTTTCCCCCAGTAATACCAACCATTTTATTTGAATAACACCAAGAGACTAACATTTATTGAGCTGTTTCTGAGGTACCAAATGCTGTGGTAAGTGCTTATATATGATTATTTATGTAGTCTTCACAATTACCCTTATTTTATAGATGAGGAAATTAAGGCAAAGAGAGGCTAAATAACTCGCTCAAGGTCACCTAACTTGTTCAAAGTCACCTACCTCCTAACCCTGGCCTACTCCTCCTACCCATATTCCATTAGGAACAGTAGGCATCAGTTGAGAAGGTAGGTGACAGTGACATACTCCCTGAATCCCCAACCTGCTCATGGGTGAAGCAGTCTGCCTTGCTCAAGGCACAGTCACAACAAGGATATTTGAGTGGCAGCCCCTTATGCAGTGCCTATTGATTTTCTTCACACTCTTGTTTTCATTGTCCAGCCTGTTGTTCTAGGATGCTTATTTGTCATACATAAAAAGCCTTGTTACAGTGAACCCAAACAAGTCATTGACATTTAAAATTAAATTGCAACAGGTATTCTTGATAGCTAAACTGCTCATTGACAGTGCATCACTAATTATATTGAGAGAACATCTTATCTGGGTATATTCTGCCAAATCAAATTGGAAACATGGGCTCTCTACCAGCAAATTCATTTTGACTTGCAGAAAGTTTGGGAATCCATAGATCCCTCACCAGTCTCAAAATACTGGGTTATGGAAACCTTTTAATCTTTTAATGACTTCTTGCTGAGATTCCTTGCAGCAGAGAGAAATTCGGTCCTTCCCCGCCCCCCCTCCCCCCCACTATCTTCTAAGTCAGGAATCGAAAGCTGTGACTTTGAAAGGGAGAAATTATTATCCCCTACAGATTGGGATGGGGGTGAAGTTCAATGTAGGGGGTGGGGAGTTGGATTGGCTATCAGGTTCTTTATCTGGGTATCTAATCTGCATTCTTTGATTCAGCTCTCCCCGCTCCCCCCCTTTCCCCCCGCCCCCCCCATTCTTTTCCCTGTCCTCCTTCTCTTCCCTCTTTTCATTCCCTTCTTTCTCCTTCCCCAACCCTCTTCTCTATATATGGAGAGGGAGATGGGGAGGGAGGGAGGAGGGGAAGAGAAGGAGAAGTAAAGGGGATAGGGGGGCATGTGAGGGGAGGAGGGGAGTGGAGAAGGGGAGCACAGAGGGAGAGGGGAGGAAGGAGATAGGGACCCTGAAAGCAAGCTAGCACATTTACTCATTAGGCATTGTTCTTAGTGCTTTATGTGAATTAATTCATTTGATTCCCACAGTGACCCCAGGGGACAGGTATGCTACAGATACAGATAAGAGAGTAAAACATTTGTTCAAAGTTATGCAGTTACTCTTCTGAGAGCACAGAGTGGCTGTCCTCAGGCTAGTAGTTCCATCTCCTGGCTGACAGGCTTGTGCTCTTAGGGTAAACATTTAAGCCTCTGTGCCTCTAATACTGGGAGTTCCTCTGGAGGCCTTGCAAGTAGCACTTTGGTTGGCAGGGCAATTATATATACTGGGGACACTATGCTAAGCTCAGAGAGGGAGGCAAGGAATGGAATCTAGTCTTTGCTTGAGTTAGACATGCTTATTGGTTTGTGGCAGGCATGGCTGACGCCAGAATCAAAATGACTTTAAACAGCTTCCCCAGAGAAGCACTACTCTAACAGTTTTTTTCCTCTTTGTTGCCCCAGGTCCCTTGTGAATAGGATTTAGCTGTGATTCAGCTGCTGCTGTTCTTTTGGTAATCAGTGTGGAGGAGGGAGATGAGGGCTGCTATTAATGGCTTCTTAGTTTGCATTCTCCTAATCAGGTATCCTGCAGTTATTAATGTGCATACAAGATGCTCTCTGATGTCCCTGGGTGGTTTCGTTAGGTGTATTGGACTATTAAGTTTTCTAAGATGGAATGTTTTACTAGGTTCTGGCCCGGGGGGTTGGATTGGTGGAGGTTGTTAAAAATCACTAAGTGAAAGGAACATGGTGTAAAACCAAGTTTATGACCTTGAGCGGGGTAGTGGTTGGTGGCATGTGGTTGGCTGGGATAGCAACCGACCAACTTCACCTTCTTCCTCTTGCCCTGAAAACCTTACACTGCTAATACTCTTCAGATATGAAAAGTGAAACAATGGAGAGCTATTTACTAGGCAGCTAAATATAAATTCTTTTCCCTATTAGTTTTAATTAGGATAAAATCATACATTTAAATAACCATTTCTGTTACTAATAACTGAACTTCTGATTTGCTCTGAACCAGGCAAATGCCTCTTCTGGTATGAATGGCCCACCTCTAAGTCATTCTACACTTGTTTGTTGACATAACCAGGTTTCTGATATGGGTACACACATCTGAGATTTCAGAACATGACTGACATGAAGTATCTTGGGTATACAGCTTTATGTACTCTGCCCTGGGGACTGACAGAATAGTCCAACCAGAGAATAAAGAGTTTGCAAGTGCAGAACAAAACAACCATACAAACCACATAAACCAGATTCTGCCGTTTCTAGTTCACTGTTTTAGTGTGTAAAGGGCTGCATTTCTTTTAATCCTTCCCATCTCTTCCTTTTAAATAAATGTTGTTAACAACAATATAATGTCAAGACGGTTTAAATAAGCATTTGAATTGAAAAATTGGGATCTTTGAGGCTTTTACTACAAGAGTTTTGCTAATTATTATTTCCTAGATGTGGTACATGAGGTCTGTTTTGAGAAAGTGTGGATGCTGTGGTGGTGTGTAGAATGGTGACTTTTGTCTATGTGTGTATAGTGGAGAGGGTTAAACCAGTTGTTAGGAGGATCAGAAAAAGCAGCTTGGCTTCAGTCCCTCAGTGGCATAACCAGCTAATAATGAACAAGAGGACTGCTAAACTAGTTGTCATCATGGCTAGGAGGACTTAATAAGTAGGAGATTACATTTAGTGGGATAATGAGATGGGGGCAAAATCAGCAGAAGACATGTAGTTTACAGCAACCTGAAATGTGCCATAGACATGACTAAGCTGCCTTTTTTTGGCCCTCGAGAGGTGTGGCTGGCCCTGCTTCCATCCTGCATGAATAGTAATTGTGCCAGACACTAGCTATATGATACCAGCTGCTGCTTCTGTGTTCCATAGACATGATTGGCTGTAGCTTTTGATCAGGACACTGTTCCTAATGAAGTCTGACCAGCATCATTTAGGCAAGAATGAATGACAGTAGATGTGCAGGATTTTTCTTGATTGACAGCATTTGGAACTAGTAGCCAGAAGAGGCGGGAGAGAGAAGCCAGCGCTGATTGATGGGAGCTTATCTTTATTTAATCTATTTCTGAGGTACTGCAGTTGAAATTTTAGGCAGTTGAAAGAAAAGAAGACACAGTTGTGAAGCATAATTAAATATCCTTGACGTGAACTTACTTAAGTGAAAAACGTCTTCAATAAGAGAGGGTTGCATAGAGTCCAGGTATGAGGTTACCACTGCTCCTCTGGTGTGAGAAACACAGGGCTTTTGCATGGGGCTTTGTAATTTTTAGCCAAAATCAGAAATAGTGATGGGGTTGGATAGTTCTGGAAATAAAAAAAGTCCTGATTCTAGTTACCATTTCTTTGACTCTCCAGCCTACTTGAAAAGGTTTCCTGTTCAGTGTATGGAGTGTAGCCTATGGTGGTAATTTCTCATCAGAGTGATTCACTGAGGACTTGAATCCTAAGTCTTTATGTACTTTGGAAAAAGATGACAAGCAGAAATCATAGGTTTGTTTCGTAAGGACTTGTGTGGTTCCCTGAGAGCTAATCATGTGAAATGTGCCAGTAATGTTTTACAAATAGGCTCTGGAGGTTGGCATCCTGGATTCAAATCCTGGCACCACCATTTACCCCCTGTTCCTTTTTATTCCACTGCACAGTCCCCCGTCCTCCCCCCCTTACCACTCAACCCTGATTTGGCTTTGGAAATCGTCACTGTATTTTAGGAGTTACCTTTGAAGTAAAACCATATGTATTTTATATCTTAAGTTAATTCATATCTTAACCCCCTTGGACAATGCAAGTGACCACCCTTTAACTCTCATCACCCTCTTATCCCAACTAAATTCAATATTGTAGTTTTGCTTTTTTAAATGTACAAATCAGATGTTATCTTTTTTTAGAGGCAATGTTTTAGATTTACCTTTGTTACAAATTTTTTCACAATTCTTTTAATTTCCTTTAGTAAGCTTTTATTAATAGTAAATGCTCTTTTTTCATTAATCTAAGATGTCTTTATTTTGCCCTTCATTTTGAAAGATAGTTTGGCTGGGTACACGGTTCTAGGTGGAAAGTTGTTTTTCTTCCACTTTGTAGGACTATGGTAAAGATTACCTGAATTTATATCTACAGCTGTCATCATGCCTCGCATGTATCTTGTTAAATAGCAGTAGCTGTTACATTCTTAGAAAAATATTGGAACAATCTGATATACTTTAGGGTTAGTTGGATGTACATACTTTTATTGCATTTTTTTCTGTTTTTCGTTGACACTTTGATTTTGCTGAGATTGAGATGGCATTAGATTTAAGCAACATTAATAGTTTCAGAAATAGATAAACTTTGATTCAACTATGGGTTCTATCACTTGCTAGTTCTATGTTCCCTTTATAGGTTACCTTATCTACCTAAGACTCAGTTTCCTCATGTGTAAAATGGTCATAATATTCCCTCTTTCTCAGGGTTGCTGTGAAGTTTTCATAAAAATACATTTAAAGCTCAGTAAAGCCTCACGTAGTAAGGGGTTAATTGTTTTAGTTACTTGTTGCCTCTGAATCACTTTTATTACTTTCATGTACAGATGTTATCAACTTTTCTTTTTCTGTTATAGCTGTCTCTGTTTTTATTTGCTATTCTTCAAATCCATTAAAAGAAGGACCATTTCTTCGGCAACTCTTTGCTCTGCTGACTGGGGAGGACTTTTACTCACTGGCAGCTCTGGCTTGGAGGCAGCACGTTTCATACTTTCTTGTCTTTAGATCAGCAAATAGCTTTCCAGGCTCAGTACTTTGCTACCTAAAAGACACTTTCACCTATCTATTCAAAATTTCTATACTCTAGGCTTTTAAACAAATTACTTAATCTCTCAGTGTTAGTGTTTTCTTCTAATATGGAAATAATAATATCTTCCTCATAGGATTGTTTTGAGGATAAAGATCTTAAGTGCCTGACACAAAGGAAATGTCAGTATTTTAGCTTTCATCATTGTTATTGTTAATAGCTTGGGACTGCCTTCTGTGCCTTACTATTGGATTTTGGAGTAAAAAAAAAAATGCGTTGTTTGCTGTGACTTTGTCCTTTACCTATTTATCCCCCAGTGCATGTGTATTTAAGCTTCCACATATCACTTATCTCTTTTGTTCCTTAATAACATTGTCGTGGGTTAGGTAGGATGTGAATTGTTCAGCTTTATTTTTACATACAATAAAATTCATACATTTTAAGTATATAGATCTGTAACCTAAAAACCGTAAGGTATGGGACAGATTTATTTTGCCCTCCAAATTCTCCTGTCTCTTTTCCAGTTATTTCCCCATTTTTATACTTGGCCCCAGGCAACTGCTGATCTGCTTCCTGTCACCATTGATTAGTGTCCTCTTCTTAGAGTTTTATATAAATTGAATTATATATTATGCTGGCTTCTTTCGCTAAGCATAATTATTTTGAGATTGACCTACATTGTTGGTGCGTACTAAGAGTCTGGTCCTTTTTATTGCTGTGTGGTATCCCATTATATGGATGTACTGTAATGTGTTTAACCACTCTCCTGTTTATAGTGGATTGTTTCCAATTTGGAATTATTATGAATAAAACTGCTATAAACATTTATATACAATTCTTTGTTTAGGTATGTTTTATCTCTCTTGAATAAATATCTAGGAGTAGACATTACTAATGATGAGGGTGAGGGTAGTTTAGGGAGGTAGAATAGACCAAGGTCACACAGCCAGGTAGGCACCATGTTTGGATTAACATTGGATTATCTGTCTCCTGACTTCTCTTCAGGTACCATTCCATTAAAGCAGTTTTTCCCATACTTTAAGAGCACTAGTACTCTGTCAAATAAAATACTGTCCAAAATCCCCATCAAATAACTAGACTACATCAATGTAAACAGGCTCCTGGAAAGATCAAATTTAACTGTTAACACTTTTTTTCTCATGGAAGCCCTTTTGCAAATTGTCGCCCTGCCTTTGGCTACTTCTTGGGAGTGGAGTCTTGGGCCCTCTGAGGCCCAGTCCTTAAATATTTTTTCCTTAGTCTCAACACCTTACGTGTTTCAGAATAGGTTATTGAACAGTTGACCTTTTCATTTCAGTGCTTCAGGAAGCAAGAAACTCTTCTTCTTCACACACATTACCCCTCAGCCCCCGCAACACACACACACACACACACACACACACACACACACACGTGCGCGTGTACAGTGCACAGGTTAGGCTCTGTGCCTGGTGAGGTTAGTAACATTTTCATGTTGCTGTTGCCCTGAGTTGCTGCTGGTTTTGTATTTTCTTGATTCAAAAGACTCTTCAGGAAATACAGGGCCAGATATGTACATTCAAACTCTTAGGCTGTTTACCTTTGTCACCTGGTACTATTTACAGATGGAGCGGGTGCCAGTATGTTCCATTACCCTATTCTGGAGCAGTGAATCTCATCTTATGTTATCAGAGCCCAGGTTATGAAATTTGAAATGCACTTTGCCTCCCTTGCACTGTTACAACAGCATCGGAGCATTTTAATCAACTTGCTTTCATTGAAGTGTACAATTTTTCTTCTCATTATATCTGCAGGCTCCCAAGTTTACAGACACGATCTCCTTGGCTAGACTAATATTACTTGGTCATTCTTGCATGCAAATTTAAAATTTAATATCTTGCTGCAGGTCTGTTGCAGTTTATGCAAATTCCAATATAGATTATATATTGGAGCTGTAAATTACAAATTACATTCGGGAGGATGTAATATTTTTGTGGGTTAGAAAAAATAATCTTGCCATTTGCATGGTACTTGGCATTTCTTCCAAAAAAAAATGGGCTTCTGAGTATTCTGTGTGGCTTTGGAAGTTGTGTTGCCCAGTTGTGTTACTGGTAATAAAAAGACGAAAATGCCAGCGCATGTGTCAACATTTTTAAAGGGCATTTGGCTATTTGGGATAACCATTGGGATTAACTGGGTTCTCTCATTTATTCATTCATTGAATGTAGGTTATGGATGCTTGTAGATACCTGGCTCTCCTCTTGGCTTTGATGACACAGCAACAAACAAAAAGAATCTCTTCCCTCATGAAACTTACCTCTTAGGAGGAACAAGCCACAAGCACATAAACAAGTAAATATTTGGTATATCTGATGGTGATATAGTCTGTGGAGAAAAAGAATGCAGGGTTTGGGATGAAGGTTTGGCGTCAGGGAAGATTCTTCTAAATTGATATTTGTGCAAAGACTTGACAAAGAAAAGAGATGAGCTGTATAATATTTCTTAGGAGACTATTAGTCCAGGAAAAGAGACTGCTAAGTACAAATGTCCTAAGTGGGTCCTTCTTGCCATATTTGAGGAGCAACAAGGATGCAGGTGTGGCTTTAGCAAAGTGGGAGGTAGAAGTGGAGCAGAGAAAGATAGAATTCAGGGAGAGGTTGGTAGCAGGACGGGCAGAGAGGTGTTATGGATCATAAGGGCCTCGTTGGCATTATGAGGACCTTGGCTTTGCTGAGTGAGATGGGGAGCCATACTGAGGGAATATTAAATTGACTGTACTCTGTTGAGAATAGAGTTTATGGAGCAAACACAAATCTTCAGATGATGGAGGTAGGATAACCATCTTCAGCCATTGCAAGTCTGTACCTTGGGAGGTGAGAGTTGGTGGTCAAAAAGAAGCTAGAGTTGAGCCAGGCATTGTTGGCATTTTTGTGTTCAAGCATTCTCAAGCTTCTTTGCCTATGGCAGAAGCCGAAGCATATGTATTCCTGGGGCCCAGCAATCTGTGCTGTAAGAAGTCCTCCAGGTGACTGTGAAGTGCTTTTTAAAACACAGAATTCTGGGCCCCACTTTCTGATTCAGGAGGTTAGGGGGAGAGCCCAAGAATGTGCATTCTTTGTACTTTACTGTTCCTGGGTGACAACCATGCTACTTACTTTCGAAGGACCAGATTTTGAGAACCATTGCTTTAGTGAATGGGAACTGATATATTGTTACCTGCAAAGTTAACTTTCTGCCTTGTGCTTTACAAAATAGTGGGGTAGAGGCCTTGGTTCTGCCTATAAAATACCTGGGTTTGAATCCCAACTGTGCCATTGTGTTGTGACCTTGGGGAGGGCATCTAGAATGGTGCCTTCTACGTAGTAAGTTCTCATTGAAGGCTGGCTATTGTAATATGGCATATGAGTGTAAAGTGATGTGAGGGAAATAAAACATGCATAATTTGCTGAATGTAAGCTCTGGACTATGGGCATTATAAACATGATCTTTTGTTTTCAGAATGACCCACAAGGTATTATTAATTCTTCATTGTACACAGAGAAGTAAGTAGCAAAGATGGATTTCAAATCCAGGTCTCTCTGGCTTCAATACCTGAGATTTACCATTGTGTGTGCTGCCTTGGAGTGCTGGATTGGCTCTCACACAGATTCAGGTTCAAATCTGAGCTTTGCCGTTTAGTGGGGGTAGGGGAAAGGGAAGGGAGAGGGAGGATTTGGGTACATTTCTAAATAACCTTTAGGCCACTTTTCCATCTGTAAAATGGGAATGAAGCATGCAGATCATGGAGTAAATAAAGATGGCTTAGTAGTGTTGTTTTCTTTCCTAATTTAAAAGTTTTCAAAGCCATATTAAATCTAGATAGAATGTATTTATGGAATTTTTCTTTATAGTTCTTTATAAGAGTGGATTTTTCCTAGTATGAAATTTGAGTTACTGATATTTTTGTAGATAAGAGTCTTGTCTTCAGGATCCAGTTCCTTAGGAAGAGATCATGTTCCTTTTAAAAACAGCCTTCTCTCTTTGGGATTTTAGATTCCTTATCTCAGAAGTTCACACGCTGTTAGGATAAAGGTCTCCTAGGTAAGGCATCTGTACAGAGGAATGAAGTAGGTGGGAAGGTAGATATGTGGAGAGACCGCATCTCTGATTTTTAAAAGGGCTAGTGTTAGCCCGATGGTTTGCAGAAAGTGAAAGTATTATGTAAAGGTGGGATACAATAGTATTATTGTTATTGTTGTAAAATCCTAGTTATCTATGGGTCAAATGTATGGCACCCTCATCTTTTGAAAACCTGGTAATAAAATTGAAAAAGCCATTGATTGGCAAATAGCTATTACCAAGCTCTTGAACTTTACTTCCAAAGTAAAAGTCACTGGTAAAACTTCCTGTGGTCCCTTCCTTACTCAATGATATATCTAGAGATTGAAAGAGAAATTTGATATTCTGAAGATACACAATTATAAGGAACACTCATTGACTGCAAGGGGAAGAGACACAATGGCAATTTAAAGTGTGGCACTTGAGCTAAACAGGCAGCCCCAACAATCCTGAGTGTCCCCAACGGTGACACTATCTGTAGAGTGAGTCAGGTTCTTAGAGAAAGTTGTGTCTTTAAAAAGAACAAGCTCATTTTGGTATCTTCTTAAGAACAGAGGGAAATAATGAGTATATCAAAAAGTTCTTGTGACAAGTTTAAATAAAATAAGTTATTTGGAAAAAAAAATTACTGAACCACATAAGTACCCTGTTCCTCAATGGTTTGATTACCTGACCAGGGAAGCTGTGGGGTGAGGTGGAACGAGTGTGGCCCTTGGTGACAGATACCTGACTAGAAGCAGGGTTACCTGAGTTATCTCTGAGTCCCAGATTCTTCACATGTAAATTGGAAATACTATCTCAAGAGTTGGTTTTCAAGATTAAATGAGATACATACTATATCTAGTCCAGTACTTAGTAAATAGTGTTGAGGCTGGTAGATTTCAGGCATCTAAAGACCAGTGAGGGTGATTCAAGATGCAGTTCCTATTCAGTGACTCATATTTCTATGGAGCCACTGAGCCCTCTCCCCCTTTTAAATAGCTTTATGAAATAAAATTCACATGTAACACAGTTCATCAATTTAAAGTGCATGTCAGTGGCTTTTACTATATTCACAGGCATGTGCAGCCATACTACAATTTTAGAACATCTCAGAAAGAAACCCACACGCTGTAGCTATCACTGCCCTATTCCCACATCTTTTTGCCCCCTAGTTCTTGCAGGCCCCACCTCCTTCCCTTTCCCTTGTCTTCTTTTCAGCTATGGATTGTGCCAGTTTGCCTATTGCTGGATCATGTGATTGAAATTCTTTGAATTTCTCTGGAAATAGCCAATTTAGCTGTTCTCTCTCTAAATTATTTATTTCTTTGGGTGTTGAAGCAGCTGCTGCAGCCAACGCAAGGGCTCACCATTTTGCACTTTGTGGCCGCTCATATGGCAGCTTTACTCAAAACCGCTCCTGTACTGCTTAAGTTATTTGTTTTATACAAAAACAGTTCTCCCTGGCTTGAGGCTTCTCTGCTGCCATGTTGACAAATGTTGCTTCTAGTGAAATACACAAAAATAAATAACAGCAAGAGAGAAGGGAACACAGAGCTAAGTGAATTCATTTTGCTTCTTGAGTGCCATTCTCATTTGTTTTAAAAACCACCCTGGCATTATTGGCAGGAAAGGAGGAAGGAGGAGAACTGCAGTAAGTGGGCTACATCAGATACTTTCAATTGGGCTGAAGGGGCTGGTGGAACAGGCAAGAGTAGTATCTGGAATGCAGAGCCTGGAGATGAGGAGGCACTTACAAGGAATCCGAATACCTTGCATATATTCAAATTGTGACATGAACCTCCATTTGTATAGCTTTTAGAGGACATTTGGTGCATTCACTTTTCTCAGACATTCTGTTTATGATGAGGCTCTAATTTAAGACTTGCTAACACAGTAGTAAATGATCGCAGTTGGTTTGTGTGTGATGCTTTAGTAGAACACATGGCAAACGGTGAAAATCAAAGTGTGAGGCTTTTGGAGTTCTTGCTCTTCAGACCAAAGGTCTTACCTAGGTGAGAAGGCAAAGGGGACACTAACAAATACTGAGTGCCTATCGTGAGCCAGTGTTTCCCAAGCATCATTTCATTGAATAGTTCATAAAGGTTGGTGGTCTTATCTCCCTTTTAGAGTTTAGGAAGAACAGTTTTGAGGTATTATGGTACTTATGTGTCAAAAGTCACCTAGAAATTAGGGAGTCGAATAAAATGGAAACCCATTTCTCCGATCTTCAAACCTCTTCCTGTTTCATGGTAATAATAAGCAATAGAAGATGTGGAAGGGAAAAAAATGGGAGCGGCATTGGTAAACGAGAAATAGGGATAATAGCAAACAGTACAGGAAAACCATTTTGTTTAGAAAAATGAACCACACATCTTTTTTTGAGGGTTTTTATTAACTAAAAATCACTAGAAAAATTTAATGCTCATGAAACTTTTCTGGGGGCAGGTGGATGAGTTAAAAATGATCACTTGACCAATTATTATTGACCAGAATAAACATTTCTCTGAGCTTTCATAAATTGTCCTAATACGCATTTTGATGAGGCAGCGGCTAATAAATAATAGCCTAATTGGCCATCCAAAGTATGGGAGGTTTGCTCAGTCAGTAGTCGACTTTCATTCTGAGTCTACAGATTTATTCCTGCCCGTTTGTTGCATTCATTGAGTGACTTTCAGTGTTGTTTATCTCCTAAGTATTCTGTTTACAGTTTTTTTTTTTTGGGGGGGGAGGGGTCCCATTTCTAACAATGGCTGCCTCTGGGAAGGAGAGTTGGAAAAATATTGGTGATGTGAAAGGGATTTGCTTTTCCTTCTATGCCGTGTACCTTTTGAATGTTTTTCCATGTATTCTATGTGATGGAAAGGGAGAAGAATGTTATAGGCAGACAGAAATAAAGAAGGGTGGGTGAAAAGATGGATTCTTAGTTTGAATTCACTCATTAGTGTTTGAACCTGCAAGATTGTTTCTCAACATATAAACTTCAGGCACACAGAAATAGACATTAAACACGTGCCGTGCTTGCTCAGTTTATTGCATGTGCAAATGTATCACAAGGTACCATCATGAGGAAGTACAGTATAGTGTTTAGGATTACAAGATTCTACCCTAAAATTCCTAGGTTTGAACCCTGTGGTTGGGTGTGACCTTGGCCTTACTTAGCCTTTCTGTGTTTCAGGTATTTCGTTTTAAAAATGGTAATTATAATAATGCTTATCTCATGGAGTTGCAAATGTTACTTAATGCACATTAAGTTTTTTGTAACAGTGCCCAGCACACACTGCCCACTAAATTTAAATACTATTATGACTGTGATCACCACAGGTGCCAATCTCCCTTATCACTTCTCTGCCCCTTTCTTTATTGCATGTGCCTACTCAAATGTTCAGATAGTGCCCCTGTGCTAAGGAGCTCTTCCTCTGAATTTAATTTGTCTGATACTGGCTCCCTGGAGTGCTATTTTCTAGCAAGAGCGGGATGTTCGGACCACTGGGAGAGTGAGCAGGCTGGGGTGGGTCTTGCTCTCTGCAGAGGTGTTGTCTCCCAGTGGGAGGAAACACAGACTTGTCAGAACACAGCTTTGGCTTGCCCAGGTTTCCTGTTGTACAGATGAGGCGTCAAGTCTCTCTGGGTCCCGTGTTATGGATCCAAGCCAAGGCTGTCACTTGCTGAGCCAAGAATAATACAGGAATTAGTCTTTTTCTTCTTTATACTAAGCACTAATCAATCTAAAGCTAAGTCTGTATCTAATTTCTGAACCAGATGCTGTGAATAACTGCCCCTGAATCTGTTTGCCAATAAAAGGATAACTTTAAGGCTTTTTAATCAATGTTGCTTACACTCAGTATTTAAGGTCAGAATCTTGTGTGAGACTTAGACTTTGCTGAGGATAATTGTTGAGTTAAAAAAATTAATGGTTTTTTGGAACTGTGATACTTGTGTGTAGCTCTAGTGAATTAATCTTTGAAGTGATGGAAGAGTGTCAATTTTGTAAGAGTTCTCTTGCTCTCTAATCCTTAAGGTCACTTAAAGAATATGACTTTTAGGAGGAAAGCATTCTTTATCAATGGGAAAAGAGGTAAGAGACAAATATAAAGTTCTGAGGAGTCACTGATGGAGGAACAGAGGGGAAATGGGAAATGAAGCTGAGTATTTTGGATCTGCAGTAGGTTGCAGAGCTGAAGCTGAGGCTACTGTTTGTATTTTAGAAAATATTCACTTGTAATTGTGTGTCTCCGCATACTTTTCTCAAAGGAGGCCATGTTTCCTGACCAGAGACTGTGTATTGCCTAGAATAAAAGCATAGAGGTTAGAAATATCTTGGGTATAGGTATTGGCTTCATTAAATGGCCTAGGGCAAGTTAGTTATTAGCCTCTTGGGCCCTCTGTTTTATAATTGTAAGATGGGGATGGTAATAGGTACCTCACCATTGGAAAAATTTGTACCATTGCGTAATGTAAGTTTGTAAAGCCCAGTACCTAGCACCAAAGAAGTGCTGATTGTGGGCTTTCCTTCCACTTCTTTGCAGGAATAAACAATACCATGTGACTTGCTGTCACATATTTTCTCTGAGATGCATCTGAATACATTAACTTGTGCCAGTGAGTTGGAAATTGTTCCTCCTGACCTGGTTTTTGTTCCTTGTGCAAGGGATGAGAGAGGTGTTATTCAGGAAGCCAGAAAATTCTGGAGAGGCTCAGGGTTAATTCTCTTCCTCAGTGGCTTGGTGGTGGATCTGGAGAAGAACTAGGTTATCCTCATTGGCATATGGGAAGGTTACTTAGTCTTTCTAAAGTCATTTCCTCGTTCATAGTATGGGGATGCCAGTGACTTGGGATGATGTGAGGATTCATTATGGGTTATATTTGTGAAAGACCTTTGTAAGTGGCAGGGAACTCTAGAACTGCATGGCATCTTCATCATTATAAATTGGTAATAATGCTTATCCAAAGGCAGTTCTGGTGTTTTGCCAAATTTTAAAAGTTTGGGAATGTCCTCTACCTCAAGGAAGCTGTCTTCATGCCACAGCTGGAGGAGCTTATATCCAGAAGGCAAGACAGCTGGACTCTGGGGATTTTTGGGAGTGTCGTCAGTCCTCCCTGAGCTCAGACTTTCAGAGCTACAGGCCAGGCTTGGGGTTTTGTAATTAAGCTGGTGATGAACACTGTTGCAGTATAGGCCCTTGCACACCACAGATTGGTTTCTGCTGTTATCTGCAGTCTAACAGTGGCCTGTTCTCCTTTGCCTCACCTGTGACATCTTTTCTCGGTGACTTTTAGGAAGGCAGAGCTGGATCTGTCTTGCTTCTTGCTGCTTACTATGTGGTTGTAGAGTTCTCTTTCTCTCCTTTCCTCCTCTGACTTCATAGGTGACTAATCCAGAAGAGGAGGCTGCAGAAAATCAAATTGCCAAGCACCTTCCTCCATGCCACACCTCCACACCCCAGCATTTTGTGGGAAGATGTGCTCATCTGACAGACTAGATGTGGGGACAACATTCAGCACATTTGGAGGCCCCAGGAGATTGTGATGAGCTTAGATGGTAGGCGGAGATGAGCATGTGGTAGGAGGAGCATGTGGTAGGAGGCACAACAAAGGGCAGTTTGGAAGTGAGGGTTTAAGTCAGCTAGTGCCAGTTGGAGAAAGGTCTTTTCTATGTCTGTGAGGCTTTTGGCTTTAACTCTGTAGGATATAGGGATTTGTTGGAGGATGTTAAATAGCAGGGGATAGTGTGAGAGATGTATTTTCAAAGGTCACACTTGCTCATGGCAAGATGGACGATAAAGGATGGATGGTGATAAGACTTGAAATAGAAACATAGAAGACTGCTGCAGTATATCAGGTGGGAGGTCATGTGGGGTTTATCTAGGGCATTGCCAGTTTGAGAGTCAAGGAGACCCTCATAAGAGGTTTTGTAGGTGCGAGAAAAAAATGACAATTTGAGCGCTTGCTTTGTGGCAAGAACTTTAAGTATCTACATATATCAGCTCATCTGATTCTCACAACAGCAGTGAAGGGAAAGTGATAAATTATTTTTGTGCCGTTTTCCAAATTGAGGATTATGGGATGTATAGTTTGCCTGAGGCCTCTGACAGCTGGTAAGTTGTGGGGTCCAGCTTTACACCTCATTCCATCAAGCTTCATACAACACTGTGGCCCTCAGGACACAGCCCTCATGGAGTGATTTTGAATTAGCAAATAACTTTGCAAGGACTAGTCTGTTAATAGTGATCTCTTTCAACATTCCCATGAGATGAGGGAACACAATTAATTGTTCAACTGAGGGATTAGAGACATAGAGAGATTAAGTGACTTGACAAGGTCACCCATCAAGTGGGGGGAGGGCAGGCAGAGGTGAGGTTTGGAGCAGACCACTTGAGCCTATAGTCTTACAGAAAACAAAAATTTGCCAGCCCCATTTTGCAAATATAATCTTTAGATTAGGAAAGCTATAGTGGAGATGGTATTTAGGGCAAGTCCCTGAGGCTGAGATGGCACAAGGCATGGTGGTATCTTGGGGTTACTTTATAATCAGACTCTCTCTGTTGCATAGTCTTTAATTAAAACAACAATCACCCCTACCAAAACTAATTATCTTTATTAAGCATGGAGATTAGAGTAAGGGTAGGGAAACTTGTCTCTTTAAAAAAATTTCACCAATAAATTATTTCCTTTTCCATATGAATTGTATTGCTGAGCTTAACAGTTAGAAGAATTCTCACTTAAACCCAGCTTTTTTTTTTCTCTATTTGATTTTATGAGTTTGGTGTTATTATTGGGTTCTATGGAGATACTTAGGGTGACACGAAGAGCAACATGATGAGGGCCATGGGAAACCTTTGTTAATTATATTGTGCCTCTTATTCCTCATCTGTCAAGTTTTCTTGATTCTTATTACTAACTTATTTTTTATTTTTGAGAGATAATAATACAGTGGGTACAGTGGAACCTGAGAATGAGTTAGAGCTTTACATTTTACTCATCTGCACAATTTGGGCATGTGGAGTCTTGTGATGGGAATTGGAGGAACTGCACTTTGGGAAGGGGAAGTAAATGCCAGTGATTAGAGAGATGTTGAACTACAAACCTAAATGATTTCATATTTTGCTAATAATAGTTGCTGGATGCCATGTACCTTTATGTACCCAGCCTTGCAAACAGAGACCACACTTTGGCTAACTCCCAGCCATTTACTGCTTTCTCCCCAGAAGTCATGGAATGATAAGTAGCATTGGCTTGTGCATGTGTGCCTGGTAGCTCTAGGGAATAAAGTGGCCAGCCACATGGCCTGTTGAACCCTGTGTAAAATGCCAGTGAAGTGATCTGGTTTCTTAGTCCGGGTGCCAAATACGGGGGAGAAGGAAGTGACATTCATTTATAGTGTCATATTTAGTCTTTTGCAGATGTGCTTACAGTTTTAACAAAAGCGGAGAAGAAATTATAGGGTGGGAAAGAAATGTCTACAGACAGCCTGCTAAAGCCTAGCAGGGAGGAAACTAGTATTTGTGTGTTTTAGAAATGCTAAGCCCTTGCTTACATGTCAGCAAGCAAAATATTGGCATTCACTTCTGACTTGAGGAAGGCCTCTCTGAAGTCAATAGAAGGAAATGCCTAAACACAGTCCTTACTCAGAAAGAAAGGAGAACCATGGAAATGCTTGGGATTATCTCATAAAAGCCCTTTGTGTATTTGAAGCCTCTAATGAAATCAGCTTTGTTCTTTAGGCCAGGCAACTCCAGTTGTTCTTACCTTTCTTCATTGTATCTTTTCTCTTTTCTACTTTTGTCACCTCTTCCTATTTTGGTCTTGAATGATAGATACCAGTCAAAATTGAACTTTGTGCTCTAATGCAGGGTTGACTTATTAGCAATTACTAATTTTGATCAGGAAATAGATGCACAGTAATGTTGATGGTGAGGATGATGAAATCATATGCCCAGTCTGATTTTCTGCTCCTCCACCTCTGCATAATGTTGGTATGTGGAACATGGCTGGCATGTAAAATAAACATCTGCTGAATGAGTGAGTGGAGATATATCTACTTTTTTTGCTTTAAAACTTTTTTCTCTGAGTCAGGTTTTACTTTGAGTCAGTTTAAAACACTCAAACCTTTTTTTATTTTTTAAATTATAAACACCAAAATCATAGAAAAAGTTGACTTGAATTGCCACAGCACTTTGCAACTTGTCCAAAGAAATATGAGTTTTCTAAAGAAGAAAAATTCTTCGGTCAGTCTCTGGCTCCCTCCTTTGCATCTTCCTTCCTTTCTTTGCTTCTTTACTTCCTCCTTTGCTTCTTCCCTCCCTTCTTCCTTGCCTCCTTCTCTACCTCCTTCCCTTCCTCTCACTCATTCATTCATTCATTCAACAAATACATATTCAGCCTTTGCTATGAACCAGGCACTATTTAAGTGCTGGGGATATTGTTATATACAAAATAAAGTCCCTGTTCTCATGAAGTTTATATTTCAGAGGATTAAAAGATGTGATTGACCAGAAGAAGTAATCCCTGTTGGTGACAAGGCTTTCAGAGAAATGAGGTTGGTGGTTGTGTGGATGATAAGAGGTAACCATTGCTCTTTTGTGAGAGACTTGCTCACGAGGTAGGCTGTAATTTCACTTTCCTTTCTATTGACATAACCATCTGAGTCTCCATATAGCCTTTTACCTGACAAGTAAGATTCTGTTTGGGCAGGGTTTTGTCAGTTATCATTTATATATCTTTTCTTGAAATTGGGTTAGATCCCTTTGATTTATTTGGAGAGAGAAATGGGTAATATACAATATGTTTCTGCTGAATCTATTTTTGCCATGATGTTGACACAGTAATGTATGCCTTATTTTTATTACAGTGCATATTATTTAACATTCCATCATTCAGAGATTGGTGGGTTTTTTCCTTCTTTTCTCATACTGTTTGCTTCCAGTTTATTTTAAAAAAAGATCTAATTAATATTCTTAATGGTCCTAACCTCTGTTCTTCAGTATAGATTTCAACAATTTTAACAGAAAGTTTACATGTCAGCCCTGTGAATTGACTAAAACCCAAGCATGTGACATACATTCATTCATTCATTCATTCAGCAAATATACAAAGCAAAAGGAGATGTTCGCTTCCTCTCTACAAATTTCACAGACTAATAGGACATTGAAATATAGAAATATAAGTTACATTTCTCTAGGGGTAAATATGCCAACAGAATTCTGAATAAACGGCAGTGAGCATTCGAGACAAAAGTAACAGTTCAGCTTGCCTTATCTGAGAGAGCTTCACAGAGGAGGTGATCTTTGATCTGATTCTTGAAGGGTGAAGACATGCTTGCCTCCCAGGGCCAGCTGATAGAGAGCTAGATTTAATTGGTCTTGCTGTAATCACTGAGGTGCTGATCCCGAGGTAGGTAGGCTTTCTGTCCCAGTACTGGATTTGGGGATGATGATCTTACTGCAGATATAGCCTTGTTGTTTTTTGTTTTTTTTTTTTTTTTGGTCTGTCTCTGAAGCAGTTAGTATCTAAACCAGATTGATACTAGGACTCCTTAATTTTGTTGCTGCTGCTGTTCATCAATAGGATTAGATGGATAGGCCTTCAATTTTCATAGTGCTACCTTCCAACCTGTTGGATAGGTTACTTTATTGCATGGTTAACTTTCTGACTTGTGCATAGTTATTAAGTGAATCGGGGATTCGCTGTAGTTCATGCTCCTACCCTCCTTCTCTTCAGGTAATTAAAAATAAACATGCAAACTAAATCTCTGTTGTCACCATGTTTAGTTCCCAATTTAGAATCAGTAGAATGGCCAGGATGCCTTTCAGTGAAAATGGGGAAGCCAGTGAACAAGTTTTCTTTTAAGGGTTTAGAAAAGCTCATTGACATATCTATGACTTGCAGAAAGCCCCAGTGAATTTTCCTATCTCCTGTTGTCCTTAAAAATTACCTTCTAGTTAAGGTTGTAGAGGCCCATTCCCCCTCCCCCACCCCAACTCTCTTCTGAGCTTTCTCAGGGAGAGACACCTGGTGAGAAAAACTTTCTGCTTTGTGTACCCTGGGGAAGGGATGATCATCAGCAGCATTATATCCTAATGTAGGAAATGGGCTTGCTACATCGTTTCAGCCCAACAAATCACCCTGGAAGGCAGGGCCTGGTTTTTCTTCATGTTAGGGGGAGAAAAAAAGATAATTTGCCCAATGTCACCCAATTGTCTGCTTTGAGGACCCATACAATTAATTTGCTATGCTATACTCTTTATTGAGATTATTGAACAAAATGCCTTGATAATCTGTGACTAGGTCTCAAACATCTGATGCCACTCCTGATTATTACATGTACATTGGGGGTCAGATTCCACTGCCTGTCAGCAGGAGTTCTTTAGAGTGAGTCCTTTCTTTTTGTGAATTGGTTATATATTGTGGCTTTTAAAGGTCCCATTTTATATGTCTTTATCACCCCCCCCCCCCCCCAAATATAAAGGGCTTATTTCAAAGATTGGAAAACCTTCTAGAAGCTGAGCCTGACTCCTTAGCCTTCATTTTATGGTCCATAAAGGGTTCATTTTGCCTTTCTGTCATAGAGATCCCATACAAATAGAGGCCTTACTTTTTGCTTGCATTTTTCGTATTTTCTATTTTGATTTCTTGCCTAATAAATGAAAGAAGAATTGTTTAACAGTAAATTGAAAATGAAAACCACTTCTTCTATGAACTTGCTCTCTTTCATCATATGGTATGAACTGAAGCAGCAAAGACCTGGCCAAAATACAAGTGTCATATCCTGTAAAAAGCAATTATATTAACATTAGAACTTAACAAAATAGTTTCATTGAGGATAATTTTTTTAAAATGAAGATTTGTTTTATAGTGAGAATAAAGGAACCACAATTTCAGACCATAGAGCAAAACTCCATTAATTTATTTAAGCTGTTTACTTATAAACCACTGCTTTCTAAAGAGGCTGAATGGAGGGCAGAGCAACCTAAATCCTTTATGTGAAGAGCTGCTGCCAATGTAAAATAATTACCAATGTCAGTAAAGCATCTCCAAAATAATCTAGTATGTCAATAGGAGAGTAGGTTTTGAGATTCAAAAAACTCAATTTACAAATATCTAGTAGCAGATATTTGGCTTAATATTTAAAGCCAGAAATGTTGGTTGCAAATAGAATTGAAGACAGGTAAAATTTCTTAGTGGTCTGCTAACTTCTTATTCAGGCTTTGCCAACCATTGATGTAATGCTGAATTGCTTTCCACTTTCCCCTCTGCTGGTTTAGGTCTATTTGGCATACTGGATTCTGTGGACCAAAAGAAAATAAAAAATAAAAATAACCTTTAGCTTACAAGACTAATAAATGCATGCTTTTGCTGCCTGGAAACACCCCTGGACTGATAGTTTGTTGTCCTGCCCCAAAGGGGATTGGGCCCCAGACTGGATGGGCTAGAATCCTCTGTGCCATCCTGGAATGGTGTGTTGCTTTATAAACATAATATCCACCAACTGTCAGATAATATGTGTAGCCTGGCTGCTGTGACTGTGATTGGAATTAAAGGATACAATTATTACAGCGGTGACTGGCTGTGGAGGACATGGAAGTTTGTTGTTTTTCACTGCTTATTGATTTAGTGAGTTAGAATGCTTTCCTTTGGTACTAGCATTAAATAGTTTGGTCCTGCTAGCCATTTGGTAAGATTGTCTTCACTTGTGACTTATGTTTATTTCCAGGGTCAGGCAATGAGGGGGAGGAGTAATTGTTTACAGAAAATATAGAGGGACAGTGGATTTGAGATCAAATAGGAAGTTGGGAGTGTAGGCTTCCTTTGAATACTGAGGAAATTCTTTAAAATCCTGATTAACATCTGAGAGTCCCTTCTTTGCTCTTACAGTAGGGAATTTGGCTGGATGAGCTACTAATGGGAATCAAGGGTTGTGGGTTAAATTTTTTCCTGGCAAAGACCAGTGTTTTGTGCTTACTTCTGCTCTTGTCCTGCTTCTTCTCATCGGAACTTTACAAACTCTGTAGAAACTGTCTTGCTAAACATTTGGCTGTGTTTTGGGTCTTTATTAAATGGTGAATGGAGTTATTTTTTATTCAGCATGTTTATTGAGTACCTACTGTGTGCCAGATCCCATTCTTGTTCCCAGTATATAGTGGTATACAAGAGAAACAAAATTCTTATCCTTACAGAGTTTATATTTTAGTGGGCTGTAAAGCTACAGTGTTCATTATTTAAGAGGACCAAAGTTTTAGCTGTTGCTGCTGTAGCATACTAGCATGGGGTAAGAGAAGAGACTGGACTTCAAGTCCTAGTTACTGTCCTAGTGTACTGCATTTCTCCAAGTCTTGGTTTTCCCATGTGCAAAATAGGGAAATTGAATAGTCCTTATTTATTATCAGTAAACTCTATTGAATGATTAATAGGGTCTTTTTCCAGTTGTATCATTTACGATACTGATTTCTCCAAACATTTTAGCCTTTAATTTGTGCTGAGCGTCTGGCTAATTTAGTCATAGTGACCAGTGTTTGCATGTTCATTAATAACAAAAGTTGTTATACTAAGGAAGAAGACAATTGTTTCTGAAGAGTTGATTTTTCTACACGTGATATGCAGTTGTTAAAGAATGTAAAGAATTTACAGATTTTCTAAAGCCTTTCTCCGGAACATTTTCATTCTCATCACAGCAAATGTCTAAGACAACCTTTTTTTTTTTTTTTTTATAAGGTCTGGTGACATACAGTGCTGAAGCTGCAGTGATGAGGGCCTATCTTTTAAATAATGTTAAAAGAATGCCATGGAATAGAAATTTTAAAAATCATACGGAAACTGAATCCCTTCCCAAATTTTAAAAAGAAAAAAAGTTACAGTAATGAAATCTTCTTTTATTCTAGAAGCATATACTTAAATAAGATTTTTGAGTTTCTTTCGTGTCTTGTGAACTCGTTGGTTGCAGGTGAAGACAGTTGCTTGCTTTTACTCACATGTGTCTCAGGAACACTCATCATTGTGTTAGAAATACTTTCTTGTTTGTGTGCAGTCAAAATATAGAACCCATTCTGTCACGTACTTGCGTCGTAAAGGGATACAAGCTTGTTAAGCAGAAATATGGGAAGTGAGAAGTGAAACACAAGTTTTATTTTCACACTTCTAAATGAGTGACTGCAAAGGATGAACTTAAAAATAATAATGTAGTCTTATACTTGCCTCACCTATTAATAAGGTGGCTTAAAAATATTTAGAGTGAATTTTCATCAGGGTGCTTTAATTGCCTCAGCACAGTTGAGTAGTTCATTGGGGTGGTGCCTCCACTGTGCTGAGGAGCCTAGAGGAAGATGCCTGAGGGACTGAGAGGCAACGTCAGTGATGCATCAAGGATGATTGGTTGGAACCCCTTCAGGTCTTGGGGTTTCATTCTTCTCTCAAATGCATGCTGCGGGGGTAGAAGCCAGTGTGGGAATAATTTACATCTTTTTATAAGTGACTGATCTTGTAAGAACAGGTATGTAAGTCATCCTTGGTTATATCTACTTGAATCTATCATATATAATAATATAACAATAACTACATATCCTTTTAGGGCCATTTCAAATGCCTCCATCTATTACATTTTTACTGACCATCATCTGTTTTCATTATAGATCAGACTTTTATATTATGATATGTTATACATATTTACGTTATATATAAGACTGATATTCTGGGTTTTTATACCACTTAGAAGCTTTTTGATCTTGGGCAGATTACTTTGCTTTTCTGTATCTTCATTTCCTTATCTGTAAATTAGAGATAATAGGAGTACCTACCTCATAGGTCATGGTGAGTCCTAAATGAGTTAGTGTGTGTGCTGCACTTAGAACAGTGCTTAGCATTGTGCAGCTTCTGTTTATCAACATCATTGTTTATTTCCCCCTTGGTACATAGTTAATGTTCTGCTTTGCTGTACTGAAGTATTTACATTCCTGCCTTAATTTGTGCTGGGTTCCTACCAGTCTGAGATTTTTGTTTTAACACCTAGTAGTTTAACACCTTGGACATAGTAGGTACCCAGTGAGCATACAGGATTTTGTTAAGAATTCAAAGCAGAGTGTATTCTCATTTAGACTTTCAGAGCCTTTGGGGTTGGATGAAAACTGGTCTCATTTGTTTCTTAACTGCCGAACTTGCAGCACCAAGGCTGAAGACTCGCTCGTGGCCCCCACTTGGTGGCCTGATAAGAAGGCCAGTGACTCAAGGCTATGGATTTCATTTTATTTTTGCTGATATTACTAGCATAAAAGATGGTTTTTGAGAATTCTCTGATTAATTTAGGCCTGGCTAATACTGGCCAGTAATTTCCTGAAGAGCCATGAAGTGGCAGGAACATGATTTATGTAACATGGGCCCTTGCTGGCTGGGATGAGCACTAGAGGCCCAGCTGTGCTTCTGGAATTATGAATGCCTTTCAGAAGCGCAGCAGCTTTTATTCTAGAGAGCTTGCTTTTTTTTTTAAACTCTCAAGGGAGCCCCCTTCCTTACTACTGTGATGAATTGTGAGGTGCAGGGCTGAACCGACTGGTTGTGGATCTTTCCTCAGCACTTCTTAGAGACAACTGGGATTGAGGACACTTTGGCTGGCTGACATCTCGTTTAAAGTACTGAATTAAAATATAAAAGTGATGAATGTGTGAGAAGGAGCGTATAAAAAGAAATGGTACTTGGCATTCTAGCTAGGTTAGATCTCTCTTTTCTAAGGTAGGCACTTTGACACAAGCATAACTCATATGACGTTAGCATGCGAAAGAATGCACTTTACTTATCCGCCAAACCCCATTCACATTAGTAGTGAGTGTGTTGCTAGCATGAGATGTGATTGTGGGAAGCCAATGTTAGGAAGCTAATGAGTTCTTGACTTTGGACTCCGGAAGAACAAACAGCTTTGTAAGTTTAAGCTTGAAGAATGAAGCAGCAGTTTTGGCCCTAAGGTTGAGTCTTTAAGGGCGCTTAGTAACATTTGGGCCCGAGGGACCATGCCCAGGAAAAATGATGGATTCATTGTCCTCCATAGCCTTATGGCCCAGACTCAAAGAAATCTCCGTGCTCTTCTTTCCAGGCTGCCCATGTGAATATATTAGTAATGCCTCTGAGGATTTTAAGAACTCTCCAGAGGAATCTGGAGAGGATAGAAGGATCTCCTTGATAGTTTAGGAATTTAATCATATCTTGCGATTGGTTGCATATTTTTTTTGGCTTCTGCTTAGGCCAGAATCTTGTTGGTGGTTATGTTGTTTTTCCTTTACACCTTTCTCCCTCCACTATAGTCTTCATCATATGAGAAACACTTTAATTGAGTTTCAGAAGTTTCAGGCTGTATATATACAATCCAAACACCTAATTCTGCCCACCTCCTTAGTTGTGGTAAAACATACCTAACATAGAATATATCATCTTATACCATTTTAAAATGTGTACTTCAGTAGTGTTAAGTACATTCATATTATTGTACAGCCAGTCTTCAGAATGCAAAGGTGAAACTATATATTCAATTGAAAAAAATCCCATTCCTCCCTTCCCCCAGCTTGTTAACCACCTTTCTGCTTTCTGTCTATGAAATTGACTATTCTGGGTACCTCATGTAAGTGGAATCACGTCTTTTTGTGACTTATTTCAGTTAGGATAATGTCTTAAAGGTTCACCTATGTGATAGCATATGTCAGATTTTCCTTCTTTTTTAAGGCTGGATAATATTTCATTGTAAGTATATACCACATTTCATCTGTTGATGGACACTTGGGTTCTTTTAGTTACTGTGAATAATGTTGCTTTGAACATGGGTGTGGAAATAACTCTTCAGGATCCCTCTTTCAGTTCTTTCCAGGGTATACTCAGAAGTGGAATTGTCAGATCGTATGATAAATCCATTTTCTGTTTGTTTTAGGAAGCACAATACTCTTTTTCCATAAGCAGCTAGATTATTAAGAAATTAATCCAAATTATTTTTTTGGGGTTTTGATCTCCAGGCTGCCTTGAGATGTTCCTGGGTAGGTGGGTTTTAGTCATACCTCTGAGCTTTGACACAATGTCCACAGCTCACTTTGGCTATCGCAGTTTGGTGCCTCTTGTTAGATTAGACCCAGAGGACAACCTTTTCAGGCTCCGGGGCTTAAATAGTGAAAGGTAAGTTTAATCTTAGAAAGCCTGAACTCAAATGCTTACCTGGTACTATACTTCTTATGCTCAGATAAGGGTTGGGGTGACATGATAGTCTCCCACAAAATCTGATGGTATTGCTCTAGATGTGTTCCCCACAAAGGTTTCTTCTGCCATTGGAGCGGCATCCCTGGAAAAGTGTATGAAGCAATAATTCACTATAACCCCTACTACTGGATACTTGAGAGAGAATTGAAGACTAGGTCAGGGAGTTGCCTGTGGATCATAGTGCTAAAACAGTTGTGTATGTATGTAGGCAGTGGGGTTCAAGGGATGGGATGCGAGAAAGAATCCATTGATCCTTCTACACTGTACTTACTGCAGTAGTTGGGCTGTGTGGTTCAAGTCATCTTCCTTCCCCAGGGACCCTTCCATACTGAGGCCTCATGCATATAGCACTGTCAAGGGCCAAAATGAGGGTTGTTTGCTGTTTCTCTTCCGTCAGTTCATAAGAGATAGAGCCCAGGGAGGGGACCATCATTCCATTGTATGTGTAGTAGCCCGGCCAATCTTTTTATCCCTGGCTTATGGATGTTTTCGTTATCTGCCTCCAGCAGTTGAATTCCCTCTAAGACCTTAGCCAGTAAGCTGTTTAGTAAGGTCAACATTTCACATCATTAGGGGCTCTACCTACTTTGAAGAACACATTGTGTTTGCTGCCTGATATTCTTTTGGGTTCACATCTTAGAAGACCAATTTAATGCCACTTTTTGAAACTTCCTCAGATCCTCCCCTATGGCAAGTTAGTCACTGCTTCTTCTGTGCCCTACTTTGAAACTATTGTCATCATTGTGCCTGACCAATTGCATTGTAGTTACCTGTGATAGTCTTCCTCACCAGACTTTATCCTTCTCTGCGCAAGTGCCATATTTTCATCCTATTTGTCTCTCACAGGACCTTATGCACTATTTGGTATATTGCTGTGTCAGTGGCGATTATCTGGTAAATCTTTGGTTTGTCTACAAGTGACTGATGCAGTGGGATTTAATAGAATTAGTAGTTTCATTTATGGCCTTGACCCCAAGCAGCTGTTTGACCACATCCAAGCCACTTGCCCTCTCTTCCTCTCATGTCAAGTTATATGAACTGAGGGGAAAAAAAAAACATAGTTTAAAAAATATTTAGCTTTTGCCATGTGCTAGATATTTTGCTAAGTACTTTACTTACATTAAATTACCTCACGTGATTTTACAGTAACCCAGTGGAACACATTTCCGGATTTTAGGTAATGAAACAGACACAGAGAACAAAGTTATCTGTTTAGTTAAACCCTAGTAGTCCAGTCTCTGAGCTTACATTTCTTTCTTCATGAGATTAGTGAATTAAAAGTCTAGTTAAAGACGTGCACAGCTATGACATGCTCAATGCCACCTGCTCTGTATCTGCAAGCTGTGAGATGTAGGACAAGCAGAAAGACTTGGGGGTTAACTGAGTCCCTGTATGAAAGAACCAGGGTTCAGTTACTAGTGGAAATGGAGGGAGTGATCAGTGTGAGTTGGACCATAGAGAAAGTTTTGCGCCATTGCACAGGGGCGTAAGAAACAAGGTTGCTTTGATTAGGAAGTAGGGGAGCTGGAGGTGAGTGGGTCCCAGAGGAAGAAATCTGAGGATAAGGTAAATGAGGTGGCAGGAGAAGACAGGTTCCTACAAGGAGGGGCTTAGGTTTTAGATAGCCTCCAAGGAGGGCAGGGAAGTATGACCTGATGTAATCATCTCTAGATAAAGGGCAGGCCTTCCATATGACTGGGCCTTGGTCTGTCCAGACTGTGAAACATGTGAGACAGAGTCTGAGTACATGTGTTCACTTATGCTCCTTCCTGCATCTTGTGTAGCGAAGCAGAACATGAAGGAAAAATGAAGGAAAATGAACAAATACTCTAAGTCTCTTGACACAGATCAAAACATATTGACAGTGTCTTGTAAGTCTCATAATTTCACTGAACTGTATGAAGCTTAAAATTGATACATAGGCATCCCCCCGATTAACGTTAAGTGCTGCTGTCAGTCTGACATAGCTGGATAAACCAATATTGAATAATCTATTAAATATGTCACACTTGAACAAAGAGCGTAAATCATATTATATTATTTCAGCTGTAATTAGGTGGGAGATAAAATCACAAATAGACAAGTTTAGTGAATATTTCTTAGTGTGTACACAGTATCACTGGAATTTCTTTGCTTGCTCTATGGGGAGAAAGAAGTTGACTGCCTTCCAAGTATTGACTGCTGTCCAGGAAGTGGGAGCTTGAGGGGTGACTTATGTAATGTTCATAGAGTGGGTTCATTTATAAATTCGATGAGATTAGCTGCAATCTTCCTGAAGTTAATGGCGATGGAAATGCACCATTCCGCATTTAGCGGGAAATAGCTGGCTCTTCAATGTGGAGACCTAATTTTTCCTCAGGTTATGATGTGTTTGCCTTTGTATCTGCTGTCCCTCCCTTTCTTTCCTGGGAGCTGGCTACCTTCTTTATTGTCTTGGAATTAATGATGCATTGCTTAGTCCTTTGTGCTCTTCTCTCCTAACCCACAGAGTATAGTTGATTATTGAGAATAAATGAGGGATATAACCAAAGCAAAAAATACAAAGAAATTTAGGAGGGTCCAAATGAACTGTAGCTCAGAAATGGAGATGATTTTAGTCATTCCTTCACAGGACTGTCATGAAGAGTTAAACCTTCAGGACAGTGCTACCATGTAGCAAGTATTTCAGTGCTTACCAGTTACTTTCATTATGATAAAAATAGTTGTTTGTGGTTGATGATCAAGTGGGTATGAATGTGAAATTCAAGGGCATATACAGGTATCTGCTTGGAAGGTGGTTTCTCCTTCCGAATGTCTGGTTTAGTGAAACGATAAAGTTAGGAAATTCGTTCTCATTTGGGACTGTTAACATGTCAGAGCATATTATAAGCGGCATACTGGTCATCTCTTATTGAGAGGCTGTGGTTTTGTTTTTTATCTTTTTTTTGGTTGATTTTTCAGATATCAGTTTGATCCATTTCAGGTCAGATTATTCTGTTACTGTAGCCAAGCACCTTTTACACTTTATAAGTGAAGACCTTAGAACTTTGTGTGGGTGTTGTAATCATTCAGCTGACATTTAGTCAAGTCCTGTGATGGTATATGTGTGTGACTATTTTTGTATGAAAGGTTTATTTGAAGTTTTCACATCTGTGACACTATCCTCAGCCTTGAGTTTGCAGGAATTTCCAGAAAGGTAGGTGGAAGAACCCCTGTGGCCGCATTCTTGGCTGCCCGACGCATGTTTTGAGGTACCAGCCTCTTGGCTCCAACGTCATGGGGGCCAGTAGTCTGTCTTGAGCCAAGTAGACTCTTGAACCTGAACTATATGGTGTGTAGAGTGGAGGCTGAGCTTCATGTGGTTAGAGGCGGTTGTCCTGCTCCCCTAAGTCGAGCTTTGCAGAATGCTACATAGAAAACTTGTGAATTTCAGAGAGTCTGCCTTATAAAGCAAGGACTTCTAAAGACCTGTTAGAGAACAGAAGGCTGACATTTTTCCATCTAGGCCCATTGCTTGTCTCTGATTACTTTGCATAATAACTTTATTCTACTTTTTCGTTTTTTGAGCTCAGCTACTCAGAAGGACTTAATGGCACTATTTAAAGTTAGGGAATAAATGTAAAACTGATCTGTTCACGAATACCAATTAATTGTATTTCAGAAAAATGATTTCACGTGAAGCAGAAATAGGTTGCTACTTGAAGGACCTAATAGCCAGTTAGTTGGTTTTAAAGTAGATCACAGGAAGGAAATGTTGCTTTGCCTGCTGATCCCTCAGTCCTAGGAGATACATATTCTGTGTTTGGAGAGCTGCTGGGGAGGGCTCAAAAACATGGAGGCAGTCACCCTGACCACAGTGCACTTGTGGCTTCTGGATATGAATGTATAAACTCCCTCCCTCACCTAAAATCTACTAAAGGATCTAGATAGAGATCTTTCTACATGTACCCATGAGTTTTTCTTTGATAATTTATTTGCCTTTCTGTCTATGGCCTTTTTTCAATAGTAATTTTTGAATTAACAGTTACCTGAAAAGGGGAGTAGTAAGAATGTAGGTTTGGGATTCCAAACAGAAAAGCACTTGGCTTTAAGACACATAGTCAAAATCATGCATTGAGTGCTGCTAGGTTCCAGGCACTGTGTTGAGCACTGGTGATATGGAAGTGAATAAGCAGCATGTCTGCTTTAAGGGAGGTCACAGTCTAGTGTGGACAATCTGTACCTAAATAGATGGTCTCCATGCAGCAATAGAAGGGGAACAAGGAGTGCTGGAAGCGTGAAGCTGTGCAGAGGGTGAAGGTGTCCAGGAGGACTCCATAGTCAAGGTGGGTTTGGAGGACAGCAGAGAATTTTCCAAATAGATAAGACATATCACCAGGACAAAGGGCAGTGGCATCTTGGGAAGAAAAGGAGCTGAGAGTCTAATCTAGAGGTTGGAATTTTTTGTTTCAGTTCTATCTCATAACTATATGCCATGTGACCTTGATATTTTACTGGAAAGAGAGAGAATTGGGGACCCCAAGGCCGCCCTCCCCTTCGTTTGGCACAGGAAGCTGGACTGCATCCAAAATTGTGATCTTAGTCACAACTGAGGATAAGTGAGGCCTACAGAGCCTGAAGTGTACATAGCTAGTTAAGTCAGATCCAGGTTCGACTCAGATATTCATGTTAGTCCTTTGCTGTTTCGGCTGCCCTACATCTGAGTTATTACTCTGTGATTTCTCTGCTTTTTGGATTCATTCCTTCTTTTACTCCTTCAATAAATGTTTTCTGAGTTGGTTATGAACAACTATACAGACGGACAAAGGTATAAGGGCCTTCCTGTCAGGGAACTTGTAGGTGGCAATTAACTTAGGAAATATAGGCAGAATCGGATTATGACACGCCAAACTAAAGGGTTAGAACTTAATAATTTACACCACTCAACCCAGAGAGAATGCTAGTGAATGTCTGAATTTATAGCCCAGGGCAAATCCTTCTTGATTCCTTGACTTTATTTATTACTGTAGGATAATGCGTTAGTGTGTTTGACTAAATTTTTAAAATACAGACTTAAAAGTAGACTTTATAAGCCTTGCATTGAGAGAGAGAGAGAGAGTAAAGTATGTAAGGCTGTGGGCTCCAAGAGCCCAACAACCTGGTTTTGAATCCCAGCTTACTGTATGACCTTGGGCAATTTACTTAAACTCAGTGTCTCTTCCCTTATATGGGAAATGATGCTTAAAGTAATACCCACATAAAAGCTGTTAAAAGATCAAATGAGCTAATGTAAATACAATGCTTAGTAAGTTGCCTGGTATATAGCATGCCTTAGTAGGTATTAGCTATAACTGGGGAGTTGCTTGATTGATCTCCACAGTTGGTCAAATTTTTCTGTGATGCCCTAGTTCTGTGTTCTAACAAGGGGACAGTTCTTGAACCTGTTGGTGCATCAGAATCATCTGTAGAGCGTTTTAAAATCAGACCAATGATTTCCAGTTCCGCTAAGATGGAATAGCATCATTTTTCCTAGGCTACCCCCTTTGCACTAAAAGTCTTAGCTATAACACAGCCAAGAAGCACATGAAGCCTCTGAAAGGTAGAAAGAAGAGAGCTGGCTGCTTATGACTTGGGGACTTGAGTAACGACGTGGTATGAGTCCCCTGGGTTTGCTTATTGATGCCTATATGTCTTGGACAGGGTGCTGCAAAAAACTTCCAACCCAGAATCACCAGGAGGCACAGACCAGAAGAGTTCTAAGAAAAGCTTATTTCCCCTAGCCAAAGGCTTGGGAAAAAGGTGGGCTCATAACAGACCCCACATCTCTGTGCTCTGGTTCATCTGGGCCAAGCAGGAAGTTGATCTTCACCGTGTCCCTTGGAAGCATGGAGTGCACTTCCGTTCCCCTGTGGGGTGGTGTCAGCTGAGCAGTGTGCTAATCTTCCATTCACTTCTGGGCAGAACTAGGCAGTGCTCCTGGGCAGTGCCAGGGGAGTGCCCTCAGGGTCCACCTTTAAGTAAGATGAGCTTCCCACCCCTACTCTGCAGCAACAAAGCATGAGTTAGAACTCTGCTTCTTCCTAGTGGTGGCAGTGGGGCTTACCCTGTGGGCGTGTGATCTCACACCCTCACTTGGAGGTAATAAGGCAGTGCCCCATTTTCCCTGGGAAGGTGTCAGTGGGCCAGTCAGGAAGCTGAACTTCCACCCCACCAACAGGTTAGGTGGTTCAGTGTTCCGCTTCTGCCAGGATACTGTTGGCATAATCTACATACCCACCCGGCCCTCATACTGCACTTCAACAGGGGCACTGCCTGCTAAATAAAGATGTCCAGGACACAATAAAAAAAAATCATAAGAATAAATAAAAATCACAACATGAATGAGAATAGCTACCAACACTGAGATGAATCAGTGGAATTCTGACAAGAAATTTAAAGCAGCCATCTCATCAGAAAGCTTCAACAAGCAATTATTGTTATTTAAAATAAATGAAAAAAAATGTGAAATATTAACAAAAATCCATGGACCTAAAGATGAAGGAACTTTTTGGGGTGGTAGAGATATTGTGTATCTTCATTGTATACATTTGTTAGATTCATCAAACTGTATACTTAGGGAGGCACATTATATTCTAAGTAAATCACTCTTCAGTATAGTTGATTTGTAATGGTGCGAGGGCCAGTGTTCATCTCTAGAGATTCTAAATCTAGTTCAGTAGATCTAAGATGAAGTCCAGGATTTTTTTTTCTTCATTAATGCCCCAGGTGATTCTGATGCAGCTGGTAACTCTTGAGAACTCCTGATTTCTCCAGAGTAATCTAGGCTAGTTGTGAATTCTTCAGAATATAAATCTGTTAGCAATCTGTGCAAATAGAAACTTGTTCTGGTAAATTATGAATTACTAGATAAGTACTTGCAGAATAAACAGAATACATAATTAGAAACCATTAACTGTATTATCCCCACATGGAAATAATTTCTTGTATGTTTTTTTGTTGGGTAATGTTGTGAAGAATGTTACATAGCATCCTTAGAAACTATAAATTGTGATGCTGCATCATAAAAAACAGCACTGTGGTGTTTTGCTTTTTTACACACTCTGCCCCACCTTTCCCTCTGTTCCTTTTCAGGGCATTATCTTCTTGTTGGCTAATGACAGGATGGATTCTACATCTGCTTGTGCGAGCTGCCGCTGCCTTGACAGTCATGGTTTTCATCAGTACCTCCCTGAGGTGTGCTTTCTGTCAACATCCTGCTCTCAGCAGAGGCTAGGAAATGATGCCTAACCCAGTCACCACAGCTTTTAGGCCTCTCTTATTGGCCTCACTTTAACCTAATGGATATCATATTGTCTTCTAGGGTGGGTTTTTTAATGCTGCTAAGGAAACCCATGGGTTCTCCTCAGCTGAGAGGCCACTTCCAACCCAGGGACTGGGTGAGTCAGGCCTCCTTACTTTTCTTAATCTCCTCCTTGACATTAGCCTGGTCTGATTGGTACATCGAGATAAGAGTAGCAGAGCGGCTAAAGCTGGATGTGAAGGTATGGGGGATCTGTCTTTGGGGATCCTTCCATCCTGGGGCATAACTTTTAAAGCAGCCGAGTTGTTTGTCTTGGAGAAGAACGAGTTAAAGCTGCATTGGAGGTGTTGGCCACCTGTGTCTTCCACCTACAACAGGTGAGCTGTCACTAGTGTATTCTGGGTGCTAGGAGGAAAGTCAGGATGTTATTCCTGATAGCTTTTCTGTTTCGACTCTGCACCCTGGGAAATAACCCTGGTCTCTGCTTTTAAATAATAGATGCTTGAGATTGGGCCTTGGTAGGACACCCTCTCTCTGAAGTTCTCTGTGTGATTCTACTGGTCTAGCCAGAGCTGGATCTGGTCCTTGGGTTACTGTCATGGCCTCCAGCCTTCCGAGGTAAGTTCTCAGTGCTTACTTAGCTGGTCTTCATTTTTCTATTGTGTGTTTTTTTTTTTTTTATGGTACTGTTACAGATCTCAGATGCCTAATGTCAGAGGCGTCAGACCCAATTATAGCTTCTAATCATGCTGATCTTTTGGTAAGGGGAAAAATACACATTGGGAATCTTCAGTCTGCATTAGGGAGGTTAACACTTGAAAATGAGCACATGATATCTGTCTCAAAATATTTATGTGAATTGCGGTTTCTAAGAGGGATTCATTTTTTTTTTTTTCCTAGTATACAACCAAGTAATAAGTTGAA
The DNA here is from genome assembly GCF_014176215.1 of Rousettus aegyptiacus. Lineage (NCBI taxonomy): Eukaryota > Metazoa > Chordata > Mammalia > Chiroptera > Pteropodidae > Rousettus > Rousettus aegyptiacus. The sequence goes on along the minus strand of NW_023416311.1, from coordinate 23,809,802 downwards.
GTCCAGGAATTTTTTTTTTTAATTAATAAAAAATTAGTAAGAAGGCATAGAGAAACTTATTATGGCTCTGTTTCAGGAAGAGCATTTTGATAAGGCTTTCCAAAATAAATATTTAGTCTCATGTCACTGAAGATATTCCAGAAAGGTCTGGGTATGGTAGAGACAAGGTGGGTATCAGAGAACATCTAAGAGTATTTTCGTATTTCATTCTCCTTTGTTCTTTAAAAAAATATACAAGCCATGAATACAACGGTGGAATGATTCCTGGCTGCAGGTCTAACTTGCTTGCTTGTTCTGTAAACCTGGGAGTTAGCATCCAGGAGTTTCTCTGTTTCCTCAGGCAATTTTGCCTGGACAATGAGATGGCAAGTCTGTATATGTGTCTCCTCCTGCCTGTTCTCTGAGTTGTCTTTGTTGGTAGTACCCTTCTGCACTGCTATCTGTTCTTATCATGTGTAGTGTGCACAGCCTTTTCTAGCATCTCTGTTGTGTGACCTATGGAAGAAATCATCCAGGTTAACTGACCATTAATTAGTCCTTCCTGGGACTGAGACAAACAGCTTCCTCAGGAGTGGGCTCTCATTCCTCTTCATGATGAAGCCTCTTTCACTGAGGCCAAAAATAAACTAAGAAAGTAGTCATTTGAGTAAGCCTCATAACCTGTCCCTCTCACCCCTTGCCTTTACTTGCCCTTCTGTGATTAAAACAACTCAGCATATCTGGAGGCATAATCAAGGCACAGCCTCTAAAGGGAACTTTAGAGGTGCATGTCATCTTACTTTAGGTGGTGGGCATTTCTAGGTAACCCCTGCAATGTGTCTATAAGTTAAGCAGGTAAGGCTGCCAGCCTTAACATTTTGATAAGCGGAAGATCTTCCTCCCTGCCCCATGCCATTTTCTAATTGGTCACTCAGAAGTTTGTAGTCCCAAATACTTAAGTTTTCTGGTTGTGTTTTGGTATGTGCGTAACTGATGTTAATAGTCCCTTATTGGAATAGTTGTGTGTATTTCAAACCCTGTTGCATGTCTTTCTAAAAGACCTTTGTACACTTTATAGGTCAGTGGAAATACTTGAGTTTGATTGAAGATGCTCCTAGGTCCTGATAGAAGCAGTTAACATTTCTTGAGCAATTTCTGTGAATATTTCCCTTTTATGTAGACCTTAACATTTTCCTGGGAAAGCTGGATTTTAGAGTAAAGTCCTATAGGCACTACTTTAAAGGCTTTGAGGTTTGATGCCTAAGACATGTTTGTGTCCTTAATGATTCCAAGCAGAGTGCTTTCCATTTAATAGGTGATCAGTAAGTGTGGAACTTCATTGAATATTAATTGCTTTCAAATGATTTTTGTTTTTTCCTGTTGATAAGTTAACTTTGGAGAAAATTTTCTACTTTAGGGTAATTGCTTCCAAACCTTCTTGTAAAATTTGATGAAAGGAAGATTATGGATGGTGTGGGGAGAGCTGACCAGTGTGGAGTGGGAGGTCATTTGCATCATCAGGTTTCTAGGGATAGATCATTGATGCCAGTTATGTTGGTCCAGGGCTCTCCCCTTTCTATATGAAGGGTGTGAGTTGTGTTTCATATGGAGGCTTGACGGATGATAAGCCAATAAATATTAATAAAGCACCTCTTTTGTAAGGCAGAGTGCTGGCTACAAAATACATAGAAATGAATACAGACTATAATTTCTGCCATTGAGAATCTTATTATCTGTTTGAAATGCAAGATGTAAATGCATTGAAGGTTAATAACAGTAAAGTAATTCTGTAGGATTCTTAAATTGTCTAATGTAGTGGTTCTTGCATGTTAGTATGCCTGGAGGGCTTGTTAAAATACGAATCGGCCAGACTCCATGTCTAGCTTTTCATTTAGCCTGGGTCCTGAGAAATTGCATTTTTAACAAGTTCCCAGATGCTACTGATGCTTGTGGTCCAGAGACCACACTTGGAGAAAGTACTGGTCTGATACAGTGATTCTCAACCATGGCTTTACATTAGAATCATGTGGGGACTTTCACACATGCTAGGTCACTACTTTACACCAATTAAATCGGAATCTCTGTGGGGTGGGTTCCAGGCTTTTTTTTAAGCCTCTCAAGTGGTCGTTACGTGGTCAGGTTTGGCAGTCACTGTTCTAACATGTATTGGGGATGTAGAACTTTGGATTCAGAGACAGTGTTGTTACCTTGTTGGTACCAGTTATATGACTTTGGGCTGTAGGGACGTTGACAGACCAGGAGTTATTTAGCCTGATCTTAAAGAATGATAAGTGAAGAGAAAGGTATGATTTGAGTTTTTATAAATGTAATGTTGTGAACAAGTCCAGCTTATTTTCTAGTTATTTATTGGAACAGACTTGATGAGTTTATGGGCCCTTAGGAATAGTAAGGATTCCCACTCAACAATGGGCCAGTGAGTATGTCACCACCATCGATAATAAGCATTCAATGACCATCCTCTTTTCTTCTTGGTTTTGGATGGAAATTTTTACTTACTTAAACAAGCTTATGTATGTTTATATTTGGGATAGGTAGAGTGTGGCAAGGGGCTATGGGATAGCAATAGGCTAAACTTTGAAAAATGACTGCCATTTTTACATTTCTCTCTTTAAGTCTCTGTTTATTCATGTATAAAATAAAGTACTACACATAGTTGTCAGTGTTCAATGTATGTGAATACTAGTAAACTTTTTAGGGACATTTTCTATTCATCATGAGACCCCCAGAATTTACTAGTGGGCCTGACACATAGTGTCTACTCAGTAAATTCCTGTTTGTTGATTGAATGATGAGCTTTTATATTGAGTACCTATGCATTAGTAAGGACAGAGAGTGGTTATTTTTGAGAAGTTTTACAAAAAATACTATTGTTTTGTATTCCCCAACTTGGGGAAGAAATATTTTATATTTAAAATATAGGAATATAAATGCAACAAATAAAACTGGAAATACATTGTGTTAATGGGTACTAGTCATAGCTACCCATGGTCTGAAAGTCTTTTTCCTTTTCAGTTCCAACTGATATTTAGCCACATCACATGTTAGATATTATTGTTAAATTTAATTTTTTAAAGTTTAATTGAATATGAAATAACTTGCACATTAAGAATAAGCCTGTGTTTAATTTCTTGGAACTACTAGAGCTTTTGTTATAATAAATTTCATAGGGCCCAGAAGTTATAAAATTAATATTAGAGATTGGTGCTTGTTAAAATTTTGATCACTTCTGTTATAGCCCATTGGAGTGATGTACAGTGAAATGGCTGTCCTGTGTTGGTGATAGGGCTATTCTCCATCCACAGGTCCTGGGAAACTTGCTGCAACTCTGGTCTAAGGGAATCATCTGGATTTTTGGCCCAGGTCAAAGGAGGAGGGTGTGGGTAAAGAACCTGATCAGACCATTGGATGCTTATTTCACAGGTGGCTGGTCACTTTGTGCCTGACAGTTGTTATTTATAGAGCTAGAAGTGGATGTAGCTGTACACTGGAGCCTGAAAGGAAGGTTTGCATCAGGATGTCGTGGTAAAAGCGTGAAAGTAGAATCTCAAGACAAATGGTCATTGGTGAGTGTCATTGATGAAGTTAAATGACATCATTAGTGGCTCTCATGATTTCCACCCTCACCTCATTGCTTTTCCTCAGTCCTTTTGAAAATAAACAAATCAGACCAAAACAACCACGGATAGTCTCTCTCTTATTTTTAATTGGTGTCAATAGGGTTTTTATTAGGTTGACTCAGATACTGATTTCAACTACATTTAAGGAGCTATACACAAGCCATATCTCTTTTTCTAGAGATAAAAAGACTTGATCATTTTCCCCTACTCTGTCTCGTATTCGCTATCTTACAAAGAGAGAAACTGAGATCTAGCAGGGTTACATAAACAGCTTAATTTCACAGTGTTAAAGCTGAAGCTGGAATCTGGATTTTGAACCCCCTGCCCCCGTCCCCAAGTTTAGCTCTTTCTATTGTCATCATACTAGTTCTGTAATTAAAGTATACTTTTCTTTCTTTAAATTAAGGACTTTGTCTTCATAGCTCAGATGAAGGTTATCCTTTGTCATGTTATTTTCTCATTATTACTTCCACAGTTGTAAAATGGTGTTATTATTTTTATTTTTTAAAATAAAAAAAAATAGTATTAAATTCTTTCTATAGATAATATATCCATCTGCTACCGCCAGCTTTAGGAATAATGACAGTGCCTCTTTGGAGAGAGAAGGAGTCTGTGTGGGTACTGGCACTAGCCAGGAGCACAAAGCAGCAATAGCAGCAGGCTTGGTTAGCTGCTGCGGGTGGGCTGGAAGCAGCCACTGGTAACACCTGGAAGCTGCAGGTATTGTGAATCACAACTTGGTCTTGGCATCAGCCCCGGAGACCAGCTCTCCTAAGGAGAATGCTCTTCTTCTGCCCTGCCCTCACTGGCCTGTTGGCAGAGGACTAGAATAATTGTTTGTTTAGTTTTACTAGCTAATTACACTGTGCAGAATTGACAGACATTTCTTTTAGAGTATTCCCAGTCTCTTGGAGGTGCTTCACCACATTACTTGTAATCTAACCTCAGTGTAGACTGCAATGCTGGGTTTTGTTTGTTTATTTTTCTCTCCTTCCCTTCCCACTTGTTTCAAAGGCCACACACCAAGCTCTGGAGAGGAAGCTGCCTGTGGCCTGAGAATTGGCTGCCTCACTCTGGCCAGCCATGCGTGGCTGCTGGAACAAGTGCCCTTTGGGTCAGTCATTCTCAGGTTACCAAACCCTGGCACGAAGGCCTGCACTCTATGTTGGATACTGAACCTGGACTTTCTAGCCCAGAAAGACTCATTAATTCCCTATCTGTAAATGGAGGCAGGGAGATTAACTCAGTGTTTCTAAACCTTTGAAATAACCTGGGGGAGCTTGTTAAAAATACCAGCTCCTGGATGTTCTCTCTGTGGGTCAGGTAGAGTAGGTCTGAAATGGAGGCCAGGTTTTAGAACCTTGCATTATATTACTTTAAATCCTGGTGGTTTTGCACGGTTCCTACCAGAGGAAGATGAATTTCAGGCCATAGGGCATTTATTTGTAGCTACAATCAATTCTCAGTTTTTTGCTTTGTTTTCAAACCCAGAGAGACATTTCCTCCAGCAGGTTTCCAGGTTATGTAGGTTCCCAGGTTATATTGCCAGGCTCTTTGGTTGGTACACACCCAGAGACTTAAAGGTAATTTTCCTCTTGATTTTAGGAAAAACTAATAAAGGAAGTCTGCCATTAATAAAAAGAAGAACAATTAACACCTTATGTTACAACCAAGTCTAAGTAACTCTTTGAAAGCATCCTTTGTTGGGAATGAAGGATGTGTTATGTTGCTATGTCTTTTGACAGTTGGTTCGGGTCAGCTATATTTTAGCTTTCATTCTTGGTGTCTACAAGAGTAATTTCCTTTTTTGAAAGCCTTTGATGAGTTACTAAGAATTATTTAAATGGACTCTAAGTATGTTTAGCTTAGTAAAAAGATTCTAGTCGTATGGGTTTGTTATGTATCAGCATGGCTTACAGTTGTTTTCTGCCCACCCCTGGGCCTTAACCTCCTACCCATATCCAAATTCATGGTCAACAAATTCATGAGATGCTCCCTTGGCATGCCTAGCACTGTCACATATGCTAGGTAATCCCTTTGACCCTCTCAAGAAGGTGCTGCTCATCTTTTTTTGCTTCACTTATCCCACTTGACATCGCTGAACCTGCTGTGACTTGAAGCACCGCTGCCCCGGTGGCTTCATCCTTTGCCTTATTGAGAATCTGTTTGAGATACTTGTCATCTGTTGGGGATTAGAACATTCACTTTAGAAGGAGAAATGATTTTATACTGGGACTGTTAAAAGTCATTTCAGGAGAGATCAGTTCCATGGTGATTTTAGGAGGGGTTTCTACTCTGGTCCTTGTAACCACATGGTTTATGCTGAGCTGGAAACTGGCCATTTAAGTAGATATTTGTTCTCTAGTCACAGAGTGGTACCCAGCTGGCACATTTCTCGTTGGGTTTCAGTTATCTTGGCCATGGCTGTTTGTTGTGCTCACACTGATTTTTACAGCATCTTTCCAGACTCTTGAGTCTTTTCCAGGCAGGGGAGATAGCAGAATGCTTTGGCTTTTCCTTTTTTTCTCCATTTGGATAATCTATGGCTATTAGGGAAGGACTTCCTGTGAACCAAAATGAGGGCAAAGGAAAGTAGTGTGCTGGTGGCATAAAAATGCTGTTAGCAAGCTTGAGGCTTATCAGAGAGATTGGTCCTGAGAGTAACATTTGCTGCCTCTCTGATTTTGAATCATTTCTTTTTCCTTTGCCTGTGTCTGAGGTCTGGGATTTATCTTGAATTTAAGAATGGACTGGTTTTGATCATTTGAATAGGTATCACCATTCAGCAGGGAATACATGTGCAGACTGAGGTCTCTCTTAAAGCCAATTTGTAGTCTAAGTCATCTGAAATGATTTCTTTAGTCGGTAATGCATTTTTTCTTCAAATTCTCTGCCCGGACTTATGCATTCATCTCTTTTACCAGGTGATTTGCTTTTATTATGCTCTATGACAGCCCCCTTCCACCTTTAACTAGTACTCTCAGACACTTGAGCATGTTCTCCAGTGTGAGTAGTCATCGAACTTTTCAAATGACATCAAGTGCCAGCCACACAAGATGAGAAACAAGGAAAGCCTGGATTCTAGTAAAAGTTCCCTGCCTGCTTGGTCAAGGTGTCCCTGCAGAAAAGATTATGTGGCCCTTTAACAGTTTGGAGCTACTCAGTTAAGTAGATAAATGAAGTCCCTGTGGGAAATCAGTAGTCAGCTCCCAGTTGGAAAAGTCTAAAATTTTGGCATAATCTTTCCTCTCACAACTCGGAATACCCAGCCAGAGGAGAGCCTCTTTCTCGATGTCCACCTGTCTCTTTGAAGAAGAGAAGGGGATAGATGAAGCTGTCTTCAGTTACGCTGGAACAGATCAGTTCAGAGGGTTTTGATGTACTTTTGCCCCTTTGCCTTTTGTCTTTCCCTACTTTGGGTTAGCTGCTGTTTTTTCTTTGGGGCGTGAGGGGCTTCTGACCTTTGCTGAAGGGCTTCTAACTTCCGATAGGCTTTCAAGGAGTGGCATTAGGAAGACACGTTTTGATTTCACATCTCTCTCCTTTAGTTAAGACTGAAAGAGCAGCCAGTCCCCAGAACAGTGCCAAGGGGAGCTGGGGAGCTGTTGCTTGTAAATGCAGAGGAAGAAACAGATACTGGGAGGCAGTGCTTGTTGTGCAGCCAATCCTCTGGGAATAGTGCTTGTCTTTCTGTGGTTCTCTCACAACCAGGAGGTGGGGAGGGAGAAGGCCCGCAGCTTGTTGGGATTGATCAACATTGTACTCTTCTAATTCACTAATTTATTAATTTCACATATGTCTCTTGTATTCCTCCTGTGTGCTAGGCACTGTTGTAGGTGCTAGGAATACAGCGGTAAACAAACAAACATAAAAGGTCTGTGCCCTCATGATACTTAAATTCTAGTGAGGGAGTGGTGGCAATAAATAGAGAGGAAAAAAAAAAGGAAGAAAATGGATTAGGCAGCTATTTTACTAAGTGTGGTCCCAGAAGGCCTCCTTAAAAATGACCATGAAATTAAAAAATAAATAAATAAATGATCATTAAAGAAAATAACTTTTATTATCTAAAATATTTTACATACTTCAGTTGTTAAAGTTATTATGGAATGGTAGCATGCATAGAAACCTAAACAATTTTTTTCTCTCAAGTTTTGAGGGTTTCCCAAAGACATACTTCCCTTTTTATCTCTAGACTTACGGCCTTACTTAGCTGGATGAGAGTTCATCATCACAGTTAATTTTAGTGTAGGTTATGTAAAGAGTCTTAGATTTAAGGGTATACTTTTTATAAAATTGTTCCATGTGATAGGCTCCTCATGACAAATTGACATTCAGCAGGTTTGTTGTTGTTGTTGTTTTGTTTTAAATGCTAATAAGTAACTTTTGAGAATCTGAAATGTTAAAGTCCCCTCCACAAAACTGAAATGAATGATAATAGTACATAAACAAAGAATCTTCTGTACAGCAAAGTGCCAGCAGCCACAGGTGTAACTCAGTGGCTGTCTGACAGCCTAAACCACTGCAGCGGCTTTTCACTGTCAGAGGATGGAATGGTGTGGCATGTTATCTGCACTGTCCTGATAAATAGGAGTTATGTTTTCTGTCCATTCCTCTGAAAGGATGGTATTGTGTGAACAGAGAACTTTCATTTGTTATAGCCCTACTGTGTGCTGGGCTCTTTGCTAGTGGATCACATCTAAATATGTTTATTCTACAAGGTACCCTATTACAGTGGTCTTAAAAACAGCATTTCTTAACTTATCAATTTCTTAAAAAGTGGTTTTTAAAACAGCATTTTAAAACCAGCATTTTTTAAAAAAGTGAAATCAAATGGGTAATATCAGACTATATCATAGAATGTGTATTTTTTCAAAAAACTTGTTTCAGATGTATGTATGTAGAGATGGGTGTGTGTGTGCATGCATGCATATGCATCAGTCATGACAGGAATATATTTTTATGTTGTTCTTTAAAATGTTTGAATAACATAAGCCTATCAGATGAGGTTTGATATCATTTTACAGATGAAGAAACTGAGACTCTGAAATTAAGGACATTGCCTGTAATCATAGTAAAATTTGAACTTGGCTCTTTCTGGCTTTCCACGTTTGAACCAGGGAATGGCAATTAAGTCACAGGACTTCCATCTCTGATGATTTTCCAAGATTTTGGAGTTCACAGAAACACTGACTTGGCCCTGAACATTGTTTTAAAATCATATTACCAGGCCCAAAGTTTGACTGGTTTCTCAAAATGTCTGCATGTGGTCTGTTTCTAGAGGAGGGAAAGATGAGTCTAGTTACTTGTCTTTATTAACAAATAAGGAAAATCTAAAAGCTCCTTATTTTTTTTTTTTTTTTTTTTTTTTTTGGTCACAGAAAGACAGCCTAGTTTTATTCAAGAGGAGAAACTCTAAAGCATTCAAGAAAATTTCGAGTTGGTGTGGGACCTGTGTTGGTGTGGTGACTGGATAGACGTAGCAAGAGTTATCTGCCTCTTTGTAAAATGTTTTGGTTTTTACTAGTCAGGCATATTCCTGAATAGATTTCACTAACATAAATTGTAGTGACTACTGTTACAACATTTGGCACGGTCTTACCATCTTCCCCAGCCTCCTGGGACAGAGGTGGAACTTTTCACCACTGTTTTAGGCAGCTATTTTGGCATTAAAAGGCAGACTTTTCAGAGAGGCATTATTTTCCCTGGCATTCCTTCCCTCTTGCTTGTGGCCATTCTTGAATGAATTCCCGATTGGTTCAGCTAGATTTTTTCTGTTTTGCACAGAAGGAATTGATGGCCGCTCTTGCTGAAGATGCCCAAAAAAAAAAAAAAAAAAAAAAAAAAAAATGCAGTGACAACCTATACTCGCTTCCTTATCTTCCTCTCTCTACTACTTTGTTACCCCATCCCTCCTCAATAAATAGGTGACCTTTTGGCCCAAAGCCCTATCTGAGTGTTTTGTGTGGCATAACTGTCTGTGGCTGACTCCCAGGATTGTTAATGACTTCCTTCTACTTCTCTAAATAATTGCTTGAAAGACAGCTGTGGAGTGACATTGCCCCAGCCTGCAGGTTCATTAATTCCAGCCATATGGAAGAGAGTGCAAAGGAAGAAAGTGGAAGTTACTTTGCCAAGAGTAGCAGGTTGGGGGAAATTAAAATAGAGGCTTTAGGGGAAGGGCAGCACTACCATGCCGGAGAATATACTTGGAGTTTGTGAGGTCTGGGCATGGTTCAGTCTAATGAATCTTCATGCATTAAATCTCCATACGGAGAAACTAAGAAGTGATTATTCTGTTTCCAAAGTCCTTATAGTCAGGTTCCTCTAGTATTGTTCGGATATAATTTAGCCTGTAGGATACTAGGTTTTTGTGCAGCTCTTCAGGAATAGAAGCATCCAAGTAAAGTGGGAAGTATGAGGAACTAAGAGGAAAGACACCCAAGAGATTCCGGAATCTAAAAGTCAGCCTTCATGGACTTTTCCATTATTTGTAATTTCTGCTTTTGTCTGTTCCCAGAATGGCTTTAAAGCAAGTTTCAAAAAAGATACTTCTATACCATGCTCCTTAAAAAAAAAAAAAAAAAAAAAAGTTAATCAAAACTTGCATAGACAGAAGGAAAATCAAATATAGCTATGGAACATATATTCTACTTAGCTGTTCAGTTCATCTCTAATACTTATAGTACTCAGAGTTATAACAGAAACAGGATCAAGCACTAGATTTTTTTCCCCAAGGACAGGAAACATACCAGGTTTCTAAGGATTGTATACTCTTTCCTAAAACCATTTTTTTTTTATTTTAATAAAGGCATTTATACAAATCTTTAGACAGGGAGCATTATTCAAATGAATGTATAATGCTATCAACAAACATTTTCACGAAGATGCAGAACCCTTTCTGTGGCAATTTTTTGGTGTCTACTCCACAAACATCAAGGGCACAGCTTTAAGGCCACTTTCACAAAGTGCAGTTAAGTGGTTCAAGTTTGCCTGCGATGCAGCTTTCACTTGAAAAATAGAATAAGTGGGTAATTTCCATTAAAGCAGTGGTTTTCATACTTTGATGCACATGAGAATTACTGGGGCGCTTTAGAAAATATCTATGCCCAGGCTGCATCCCAGATCAGTTAGGTCATAATCTCTGGTGGTGGGCCTCAGCATCAATATTTTATAAAAGTGATTCTAGAGGTTAGTCTAGTTTGAGAACCAGTGCATTGGATGATCTTTACTTGAGGTTAATTTCCTCAGTTAGATTTCTTGAAAGGGTAGTTAAGTCATAGGATGCTCTAATTCCATTGTTGATTTGAGGACACCACAAGTTTCTAGTAACATTCCCTTAGTAACATTGAAATTTACATTAATCCAGGACCCACAAGGCCATTGACACCTTCCTTGGCCTACAGGAGTGTTTGAACCAGAAACAAAGTACTCATCAAGAAACAATTTAGGATTAGCCTTAGCTGATTGTGGATGTTGGAGAATACAGGAACCTTAGATGAAGGTAGGGGTTAAGCCCTTTTCATAGCCATGGGTAATGTGTGTAAGAATACCGTACGATTACTCTTGAAGCTCAGAATTCTTTTTGGGCTTGGCTAGTCCCTTGTTAGGAGAATGTCAGCTGTCTCACCAGTGAGACAAGCAGATGTTTATGTATCCTCCAATTCCTTTTGGAAGTTAAGAACACCTGTCATTGTTAGATTTAATATCTGACCTCTCTAACCCTTACAGAGTTGATATGATAGACAGTGGATGAGTATTTGTTTAAAAGAATTAATTTTTCTTTAATTTTGAACTTGGAAGATGGGGTTGAAATATCAGAGATTCGTTGTTTTTATGTAATTTGGATTTTATCACCGTTCATTTTATGCCTCTTTTAATACACACATTGTGTGGGAGAGGGAGGGAGGAAGATGGGGAAAGAGGGAGAGAGAAGCAGGCACTATGAAAATCATAGTGAAAGCACATACTAGAGACCATACGGTACTAGCGTTCTGGTTAAGAGCCACTTCTTGTTTTTGGTCTTGGGCAAGCTATAACCTCTGCTGTGATCCTCAGTTTTCTTACTTGAAAAATTATAATACCTGCCTCTTAGGATTGTTTTGAGGATTAACTGAGATTGTCCATAAAGCACTTTGAAGAGTGCCTAGTATATAGCCAGTCATGGTGTTTCTTACAACATAATATCTATTTGTTGCACTAAGAATCTTTTAAAGCTGTAAGATCCAGATGATGCTTTATCCTGTAAAGGCCATTAATGGAGATGCTTTAGCATCCCGAAATTATTTTTCCTTTTGTTTGCTCAGGAAGTTTATCCTTTTAACCTAAATTCTTCATGCTGTGCTGCTTCATCTCACATGGAATTGCTTGTACCTCGAGACCCATCTGGGTTCTATCTCATAAAAGAAATGCAGTTATTCCCTATCTAGCCTTAATTCCTGTATTCTAACTCTCCAGTTGACTTCTTGGCTCTGCTAGTCTGAACCCACCCCAGTTTTTCCATACTGTTGAGTAGAGATCTGCTTGGGGCTGATTATGATGGGAGGATGACCTCATGGTTTTTGATGCCATCTTCCAATTTATATAACCAAGCCCTAAGCATGCTTTTTAAAAATAATGGACCTAAATTGCTGACATCTTGTCATCTGCTCAGACTCCTAAATCTTTCTGTGCCCCCTAGACTGAATGGGATCAGCTGGAGCAAGATGCCTTTGTGCAGTCCTGCATTTACTGCACTTGGTGAGTGACCTCCGATAGAGCTGTGTGTTCCCTCCGAGCAACATGGGTAATGATTACAGTGACAATGCTGCTATTGTGTCCAGAGGTTTGGAGCTGTAATTTCATAATGAAATTGAAAAACATGAGTTTAAAACCTGAACATTGCACAGTAATTATGTTTAAGTATCACAAATCATCTCCCTGTATTTAGTTAGGTGTTTGAGATATGGCCTCTCTTTGTGGAGTGCGGTCACGTTATTTCAAACGTCTGCAAAATGGAAGGCTTCTAATTTATGGCTAAAATGTGGGAATTGCTTTCTCTTAATGGGAAGGTGACGAGAATGGTATTGAATTTGAAGGAGCTAGTTTGCTTCATTGACTAGTGTCAAGAAAGGAGGTTGTAGAACAGCTGCCAAGGTAAAGAAATGCTTGGGTCTTTTCATGGTTAAATTTCCAGGTATTTAGATAAGACTACAGGCTCTCTCATTAGAAATTAACTGACATAGGCTGGCCTGGGAAATTCTCCAGACCTTCAAAAAGCAGTACAGTTGCAGGAGTATGAATCTTTACCTAAGGTAGGGTTTCTGGTATAGGTGAAAGACTTACCTCCGGTTAGTTTCCCACAGGTAAGTAGTATACTGGCTATATCTGGTCCATTCACTGACTGAAAATTTGCATGTATCTGTAGGGTCTTTAGTTTGGCTAAGCCCTGGTGAGGTGGGAGGATGGGGAAGGTATAGGTGGTTGCAGGAAGCTGGCAAGCATTCCTGGTGGGAAAGGAGGGAGTAGTTAGGCTCAGGGCTATTCTTTGATATGAAGTTAGAGGGGAAGGTGGTTTAAGGCTAAAGATATCTCCATGTACTTGATTTCTAGGAAACATCATGTGTAAAATGATCGTAGCAGGAACTTATAAAAGGAATAATTATTACTCAGTCATGACTTTTACTGATTTTCTATTATGAGCCAAACAGTTTTTGTTACCATTTTTAAACTTCACAGTAGACACTGCTATAGAGGCATACTGCCCCTATGCTACCTCCCATCCTTAAATAATTTCTCTTCATACTGGCACTACAGATTATCCCTTCTTCCCAAAATCTTTCCTTCTAGATTCTCTGAGTCTGTAAGGCTGAGTATTCAGAGCATCTGAATGCTTTGTGCCACTGCTTGTTGATGACAGTGTGATCTACTATCACCAGTGTTGCAGTCACATTTGGAACTAGCTGACCTCTACATTCCCAGGCGTCATCTGCATGCCTTTCCCACAGATACTCTGGTTCATGAGGTGGTATGGGAGAGTTTGTGGTCTAGAAATCTGCATTTTGAACAACCATCCCAGGTACTTTTACGTACAATAAATTCTGAGAATCACTGCCTTAGAACCCTCTCTCCCAGGAGCAGGGCTGTACCAATGCATGTGTTCTGTTGAAATTTGCTCTGTGGAAACAGGGACTTATTTGTTCAGTCCCCTGCTTAAGCCCGTTGGCATAGATATTTTGGGTGAAAATGCTTGTTTCAATTGATTTCATTTTCTCTGGATGTAAGGAAGACTGGGCTTCTTTGCAGCTTTATCTACCCTTGAAGATAGCACAGAGAGGAGGAAGGTCCATACCTGGTGTTTTCTCTCAAGGCCTGCTAGGGAAGAAGTGTCCTGCTGCCAGCAGTAAACTAGTAACTATCTAGGATCTATGGTTGTTTCTGTTTCCACTGGAAACTCACTGAAAATTCTAGAACTATTCATGTTTTTGGCAAAGTATATAAAAATAGCAGTTCGATGAAGTTCATCAGGCATTTATTGAGTAGCTGCTGAGGCTGAAGTGTGGTGCCAAGGGGAACAATATAGAGAAGTAAAACAGTCTCCAGCCTCCATCCAAGAGGCTGCGTCCTAATGATGTAGATAGACTTGACGCAGAACTGTAGCAAACTTAGCGGTAACTTGCCACATGATAGTGTCTTACAAAAAATGAAGTCAGACCGCTATAGGAATGTCAGGGTGGAAACAGTTCATTTGGGTTAGGCAAATGATTTCTTTAGGGAAATAGTCCAGCAATGGCTCTCAGTCTTGCCTGTGCTTTAGAATCACCTGGGATATTTTTAAAATTCCTCCTGTTCAGGTCACACTCCACAGCAATGAGATCAGAATTTCTGGAGTTGGGACACAGGCATCAGTATGTTTTAAGGTGCCCTACATGATTTTAACATGCAGCCAGGACTTAGAGCCTCTGATATAGAAGGATACATAGGTTGTTATTGTGATGAAGGGATAGGCAGAAAAGGAAAGGCATTTCAAGCATGAACAAAGGCCTAGAGGCAGCAAAATGAAAGCTCTAGTTGGAGAATGCTGCTTAATGGGGTGTGATTGGACCATAGGACTCCTGGAGTGAGTGTGGGGGGAAAATGATGCTGATTAGGTAGGATTGGATTAAAATATGCCAAGGATTTGGGAGACTTCATGTTTTTGCAGTGTCTTTAGACTCCTCATCTCGTTAAGATGGAGAATAAGGTCCCTAGAAATTCTTATTGCCCAAAGTACTGGTCATTTAGGGCAGGTCACAGGAGGTAAGCTCGGTTAGTTCTCTTTGCAAGGCTTCTTGCCTTAGACCTTCTATCTCCAACTTGTGTCATGCTTAACACTTTCTCTTGGCATCTGTTCTTTGGCATTTTTCTTTTTTAAAAGCAAACTAAAGATAACTTAGGGTCAGAATGATAGAAAGGTATTGATATTAGATAAAATATGGCAGTATTTCTCATTTTTTTTTTGCTAGATTCCTCCTGTGAGTTTGATGTGGCAGACTTTTTGGACATACTGGGGGCAGATGTTTGCAAGTACAAGTGTGTCTGTTTCTGTGTTCTTGCAGCTGCATCCATTTTGTACGTGATTCCAATGAGGACTGGTACTTTGTCTGCTTATTGCTGTTTCCAGGAAGTTAATTTGCAGGTGCTATAAATATGCATGGTTCATATACTTCATTTATTCTTTCTCCCTCAAAGCCTCTCCTCATTATTAGGCACTTTTCATTTGTCTGTTTGGTGCTCGTATTTTTTTTATGTCACTATTTTGATAGTAACAATAAAGGTAAAGCTACTCAATTATATGGGACTCTTTCTGTGCTTTGGGCAGGTGCAGCTGTGCAGCCCAGGGGTAAGTCCATATGTCAAGGTCTTGTCTTTGTTGTTACAAGTAGAAAAACAAAAATTCAGGAGAGAGTTCATTTTCTTCATTACTAGTATAGAGACTATGGATTCACAAAATCAAATCTTAAATCGTGCCATCCATGTACCCACCCATTCGTTCATCTCTTCACTCAACATCCATTCATTCATCCTCCCACCCACCCACCCACGCACCCAGCTATTCATTCACCCAGCCATCTGCCTATCCCTTTAGAGAAGGAAACAGCATAGGAGTTGGGAGTATAGACTCTGGAGCCAGTCTGCTTGAGTTCAAATGATAACATCTCCATTTGTTAAATCTCATTTTCATTCTTTAAAATGGGGATAAGAATAGTAACATCACAGAGTTGTGATGATTAAAGTGCATAGAAAGTACCCAGACATAGGAAGTTTTAAGTTTGCTGCTGCTGTTATTATTATGGTTGCTATTATTAGTCATTGCAAAGAAAATATATCAGCAGATGAATTTAGTCTTTTGGCTTCTAGTTTTGTAATCTTAGAATTTATAGGGAAATAAAAGGTTGAAAGGGAGATTGGGCTGGATCTTGGAAGTCTCTTGATTTCAGATTTTAGGATCTGTACAGTGAGAAATCCCTCAGATTTTGTTCTTGGTAAGAGATGTCCATCAGAAAGTTATTCTTGCAACTTCTCACAAAATAAATTAACAGGATTAGAACACTTAGGCTATTTTAATGGTCTAAAGCACAGTAAGTCAAGGAAATGAATGAGAATAGTGACAGAAAATAGGCACCAGTAGTTGGATACAAAAAGTTCTTTCTTTAGGTAGATTCCACTTGGCTTGAGAAGGAGAGACGGGAAACTAATTTGGAACCAAAAATATTGGTGAACTAATGCTTTCAGTTCTCATCTTTGATGAGAAGGGAACTTCTTATGTAGGTATCATTACTGGATCTAGGTGGCAGAGGTGCTAGTGCCAGAACACAGAGCTTAGGCTTTCCTTTTCTGTGCTTTTACATGGCTCGTTACAAACAGGACCCAGTTAGCTCTTAAAGCCGTGTCTGCCTGTTCTCCTCTCCACCTAATTACTGTGTGGACCTTGGGTTCATGCACAGAGTCGTCTTGATTAAACAGTAAATTTAAGGAGCTATAAATGTTCAAATACTACTTTGAGAGGGCCCTTCAGATCTTATATTCAAGGCTTCTGTGGGTGGGCTGAGAAAAGCCACTGTGGATATTTTTCAGATTCTGGGGTGGACACCTTAAGTTTTCCATTCTGTTCACATCTTTTCTTCTTCAGCAAGCAGTAGACAGACAGTGTAATTAAAAGATGTAACCTAACTGAAGATAAGTAGAGTGACCAAGCGTTGAAAATAGGGAAGAGACCACATAGTCCTGCAGAATCAGACATTTTTGTGGTGTGATCTGAAAGAAGAAAAATATTTATGGCCAAATCTCACTAATTTGAACAATTGTGGGGATGGTGCAGACAGATTTGCAGGGTAGCTGGAAAGAAAGTCAGTTCTATTCTTATTAGTTATAGAGTGGTAACTTGAGCAGGGACAATAGAGTGTTGCCTAGCAGAGTTTTTGAGGGGATTTGGCCTTCATATTCAGGAATATCAATCATTAATATTAATTTAATATTTGATTTTTTAAAAACATTTTTTGATGGTGTGATTGTATCTGTATGATTTCATTTGTGCTCTCATTTGCCCTGATTCTTGCTTCTGCCTGGCCTGAGTCTAGATTGACGTAGAATTTTTGAATTAACTCTGTGGAGGACGTTTATTGAGGGGATCCAATGGAATCATATGTGCAGGGTGTCTGGCGTAGTGGAGATTAGTTCATTTTCCTCCCTCTTTCCACTTTGAATGAGGGTGGCTAAGGTTAGAGTTTTGGGATACTGCTCTCCTACTTCCATTTTAGGGAAGATATTCTGAGACCTAGGGATGGTTGAGGTAAGGGGGTGAGGAGGAGTGTTACCCAGAGCCCAGGTGTGCATCCCGGCCTTCTTGTCTTGAAATCAGTTGTTCTCAGACTGCCCTATTCCCGAAATCACCTGGGGGACTTTTTATAAGTTTAACTCCCTCCCTCCCCCTTCCTCAAGGGATAGGGTCAGACTCCATGGATCTGTGAGGACCTGCTCTCTGGCAGAGATTAAGTGCAAATCCCAAATCCACTCCCCGCCCCCTGCTGTCAATTGCTATGCTCCCAATGCCCACTCAGCCTTCCTGGGCTGGCAAGAAGGCAGTGGTTTTCTCAGCAGAGATGAGACATAAGAAGCTCATATCTCCTTTTTTTTTTTTTAGTCTTTTTAAATTCACTGTAAAGAACATTTTAGATATGCAGCAAATCAGGAAGGAAGACTGACCTTACATGTCTCTAGAGTCTCACGGAGTTAAAAGGAAGTGTTTGCACTCGGAGGCACCTGGGATTTGTGGTGTTCCAGAAGACCTCAGCTCTCAAACGGATTCTTGGCAGCCTCAGTGATAATCACAGTGTGATTGCTACTGGGCTTCCTCATTTAAGATGCTCTTAAATTTTCTTTTCTAACAGTATAAAGTTATATTTTCACCAGCTCCTCAGATTTAAAAAAAAAAGAAAAGAAACACAGGAAGGCAAAACAAATCCCAGAAACATTTTTTCTCTTTCTAAAGCTTACAAATATAAATCATATTTGAGAACAATAAATGGACCTTATTTTTTATTTTCAGAAAGCTGGTCCTCTGGCATCTTAAAAAGTCTATTTTAGAAGGGAAGGAGACTGGTGTAGTAGAAGGGCTATGCTCTGGGGATCAGTGGCCAACTCTGTCACCAGCTGCCTGGGGCTCTTTGGTCAGAACTAGTTTCCACTTTGAACCATTTTCTTTATCTGCACAATGTTGAAGCCCTGAAGCTATTGCAGCTCTAATGGTTTTATGATTCTTGTGATGGGCTCAATGCCTGCATGATAGGCATTTTCTAGACTTTTTTGCCTTATTTCAAATTTGTGAGATATAGCATGTACTGTCCATCTTTGCTACACTGAGTGTATCTCTTCATTAGTGTTTCGTAAAACTTATGTTAGTGCTTGAGGGACCCTAAGAGAAAATGTGGTTCACCCTTTCACTCATTTTACACAGGAGACAGATGATAGCCCACTTGACTTTCTCTAAGGGTGGGCCATAATTTCATCTTTTCACTTTACTATTTGCCTTTCTTTTCAGTGTGTTTTTAAAGCATTGCATTGCCCCTTACCACATTCCTTTTAGTTTCATATATCTTCCATTTTTCCTGGGACACTGGAGTATACAGTTGCAGTTCTGGGCAAAAGTGCTTCTGTAGCTTCCAGGTAGTGAGTGAGTGAGTGAGTGAGTGTGTGTGTGTGTGTGTGTGTGTGTATGAGATATACTCCTCGTAAGAAGAATTTGATCTTGCAATGCTGATATATTTACATACTGTACTGTAGTATTTTTTTATATACATATTAGAAAGTACATAAGGATGACATGAGAAATAACTATAAATGAAAAATATAATTTTTTCCTCCCGTACCCCAGTGGATCAGTTTATACCTTCACTGGAGTGTGAATTGGTTTTGATGATTACTGCCAATCCTAGACTGGTGAGTTCAGAGTTTAGACTGTGGGCCTTAGAATTTCCTGTGGCACTTGTTATGCTAATTAAGGAACTTAAGCCCAGACCCACTGAATGAGAATGTGTCCTGGTGGGACCTGGAAGTCTGTATTTTCAACCAGTTCTCCTGGTGCTCCTGAGGCCCAGCCCATTTTGGGAACCATTGTTTTAGACAGGCGGAGGTGTAGTTTTGTAGGTACCTGAGCATGGGACTTCTTATATTGACATCAGAGTTTGCTCAGGGGCCACCACTAAATAGACAGAGATCCAGTTAACATGCGGAAAATCAGATTGTCAATTTTTATGAAAGTTACATAGGAGGGACCATAAACTGGGATTTCTCAAAAACTACAGATTCTCTAGGTGGTTTTTTGATTTGTAACTCCAAGTATTTGCTGTTGTGCTTTGGTCTTTTTTTTTTTTTTTTTTCCTAATTGGAAATGAAATATTATTGAAAATTTAAAGATAATGAAAAATTAAGACAATCAACATTTACCAAAAGGGATTTAAGGGTTATTGTTTTTAATAATTTATGTATCTGTAACCTGTGTTTGAAAGGATATTTTAGTATCCTGGTTATTGAGTACGTACTCTCTGAAACATTCACATGAAATCAGTGTAAGTCAGACAAACATATAACAGGAAATTTGTTTTTAGCTATTCACTCCAGGTCAGCGTGCTCCCAGCTGCCTTGTGGGTGTCAAGGTTATCTGTTCCTCTATCAGCTTTAGGAAGGCTCCTACTCAAAGCTCTAAGTAACAAGGATGCAGGCCATTTGAGAAAATGTCATAATTAAGATTTAGCCACTAGATGAAGGCTGAATAAATAGAAATCAGCAGCAAGGAAAGCAAGAGAAGCAGTTGAGCTGGTGGGAATGGGTGGGTAAGCCATAATTATATCTGGGATCACAGATACATCTTGATGTTGAATTCCAGAGCACCCTTTCCTTTTGGTATCTTCTCCTGCCCTTAGATTTGGCTAGGTATCCCCTAACATCAGGCACTCCGCTGGAGTAATCTTGTGAAGCTACCCTTACCGAGATACTTACCCTGTTTTTTTTTTTTTTTTTTTTAAAACTCTTACAGCACCTGGTATTCCTAGGTGGTCTCCCATCCAAGTATTAAGCAGGCCCAACCCTGCTTAGCTCCTGTATTTTAAAAAACATGCTCACTTCCCTACCAGCCTTAGTTCACAGTCTTTCCAGTTTCTCTGGCAGTGAATATGCCAAAGGTCAGGAGTTCTGGCAGAGTTTGATTCAGTTCTCCTTTCCCTATAGCAGCTAGCACAGGCCTTGGGGCACAGAGGCTCTTGACAGGAACTGATTCAAGTATTCTGATTCAGAAGGCCAAAAGTGATGGGGTCCCTGCCCTTTACTCTAGCCACAAGCAGGTCTTGCAGCTCTCCCTGGCTCCTCTCTGCTCTGTTCCTGAAAGGGGCTCTGTTTTTGTTTCTGAGCCTTCTCATTTGTTTATATTCCATCTATCTGGAGTTCTCACCCCCTTACTTTTTTACTTGGCTAATTCCTACTCATCTTCAAATAAATATGTGTAAATGATACTTCTTTCACTCTTCCTAAACTAAGGTAGGTATGCCTGCTACCATGGTTCTCTCACTTACCCGAGAATAACCTTTTTATCATAGTTTTTGGTCCTTGCTTATTGTTATCCCCCAAACTGTTTCTTTTATCAGGGTAAGGATTCTAGTTATCCTGCTCATCATGGTGTTTCCTCATTGCTAAACATAACATGTGGGACATTTCTCAACTGAATAAAATAAATAATAATACAATACATGTCAGTTAATGGGGTGGTTGGTAAGGATATACTTGCCAGTTTCAGTGGTAGTAATTAACATTGTTAGGATTAACTGCTAGGTTCTATGAGAAAGAATGATTAAAAATAAACAAGGGAAATGAAATTAATGATCAAAAGGTTTTTTTAATAGGAGATTTTTCATTTTTTTAAATTTATTCTTTTTCTTTTGTTTCTGATATTTTTCTTTCTTTTCTTTTTTTAAATTCTATTTATTATGGTGACATTGGTTAACGAAATCTAGTGAGTGTCAAGTGTAGAAATCAAAAGCTTTTATGTGCTTCTTGATGCCTAGTGCTGGGCAAAACTTTCTGCACATAAAGCAACATATCTCGATGAATTTATCAAATATAAAATATATAAAATTAAAAAGACATTGCAATAAAGCATATACTACATTATATACAGTCTATAAGAAAACTAAAAACTGTCAATACAAGCATGCATTCATTCAGTTATTCATTCACTTATCAGGTTTATTCTTTGATGTGTGCCAGGCACTGTTCTAAATGCTCAGGATCCAACAGTGAACAAAACAGAAAATATATGACCCAAAGGAACATTCATTCTAGTGGTGGAGACAGTTAGTAAAGGAGATAAGTGAAATATCTAGACTATTTAGAAGCTGTCAGGTGCCAGGGAGAAAAATGAAGGAGGAAGGGGACACAGGAAGTTCTTTGGTGCATGTGTTGTAAGTGCTGGTGGATGCAATTTTAGATTCAGTGACCAGAAGAGGAGTCACTGAGAAGACTCTTGCGTAACCACCTGAAATGGAATGAGCAGGACAGGTTATCTGAGAGAGGACAGGTGAGGAGGCCATGAGGTAGATGGTTTGCTTGGCTCTTTGGAATGTTTTCATGATCCTTCATGTTTGTTACATTAACCAGACCAACTGGTTAGGATCGAAGTGTTCTCTTTTATCAGAATCTATAAATGTTTTCTCTCTTTGGAAAGTTGCCCTGACTAAATCCTTTGCCTGAATATGTATGTTAAGCATAGTGCATTTATTTTTTCTTACAGTTAGTTTAATGGAAAAGGCCTTAAAGAAGCTTTTATTTTTTCCTTTTTGTGGTTCAGAATTCATGCTTTGTTATCTGTGCTTACCCTCTAAGCTAGTCTGTGATGAAACCACCTCTCAAATATTGTATTCCTTAAAGGTAGAGTATATCTCTTGCTTAACTAGTTTATAGAAGTCTTATTACCCTGTCCCCTGTATTGGGACCTGATAACTTATTTTGTCTAGTAATGGAAGGGCCAAAATATCAACTGTCTTCTTTTGTCCCTCCAGATGACTTCCTTATCTCTTCTCCTATAGCACTATGAACTCATTTCATTACTTAATGAAAATTTATCTTATATTATTGCTTATTTTTTGCACTGTCTTATCTGTCCAACTAGAGAGGAACTTGTATTTTTTTTCTGAACTGTAGACTGCTGGCTCATAGCAGGTGTGCTGTAACCATCACTGATGGCTGTTGCTCAGAGTGGTTGTTTCTTTTGGGTGAATGAACCAAAATCTTATTTTCCAGTGTTCTGTTTTTCTGGATTACATTCTAGATCTTGGGTTCAGCTCTACTTAGGACTTGGCCCAGGCATGCCACTGGAGGGCCCAACAGAACCGTATAATTAGTAAGGTATAAATCTTTTGTGAATTCTTAAATTTTAATAAATGCATGGATTTTTGTGCAGAATACTGGTTTTCTTCAGAGTGACAGTTCTTCAGAAATCCTCTGTTGACTGTTCATGACATAAACATTAAAAATTAATTGTCCTTTCAAATTTTATTGATATTTTCTTTCTTACTTGGTGGTCGTTTCCTTCTTGCTCACTCCAAGACAATACTGTATGGCTAATAAAAGAGAATGCCAAAGCCAGATTCAGCTGTGGATGCTGGACTGGGCAGTTTCTAGCTCCTCCCACAATGGGCAATAATCAGGTCTGTGTCTCAGCAGAATTTAAATGGCTACATTTCATGGCTCTCCTTAGGAATTGCTTTGCTTAGAGGCCTGTTGTTGAAACTGCTGATGTACTGTGCAGTGTTTGCTGTTTGGCATTCTACTCTGAATGGCACCAATTGGAGATAACTCTTAGAATAAATGCTGCCACTTGTCACATGTGGTTAGCCTCTGGGGACTGTGAGGGGGCCATCCAAGAGGCCCTGATGCCCACCAATATACTACCACTCACTAGATTTGCTTCCTTATAGTGACTTTGATTGCTTTTCTGGAAATCTTTCCCATCCTAGTCCAACTCTGTGTCCCATTTTACCTCCTCCCCCCCTCCCCCCCCGCAAAAAGAAAAGTCCCTTTAGTTGTGGACAGTTATGGAAAATACAACCTAAGGACTTGCAGTCGAAAAATAAACCCTGCCTTCCCAGTCACAGTCAGTAACAGCTGTAAGCTACAGTTCACAGGTGTTCCCGGGGAGGACTTTAACACAGTGGCACACACTCTTCTCTTTGGGACTTGTTAACATTTTTCAGAGCTCTTTAAATTTCATTTTCCAGTGACACCATACTAAACAGGGAAACAGAAGGGAAGGAGATGGGAGTGCACACGCCTGTGTGTTTCTGTTATGGTTTCCACCTCCATCCATCAGCAGCACTGGGGGAGGTGGGAGGAGGCCAGCAACCTGTGTCTTAACAAGACCTTTCCAGATTCCGATACATGCTCAAGTTTAAGAATCACCGCAGACAGGAGTTGCTTTCCTTTTAGCCCCTTGAGCTTGCAGCAGTTGATATTTTAACTTTTAGATGATGGAGGGCAGTTATGTCTTCCTTTCAACAATTCCTCAGTGCCATCGATCGTCAGATGCAGAATGCTGCTGTGAGGATGTTAATGTGACCCACTGTGGCAGTGTTTGCAGCCTCAGCCCAGGGCCTTGTGGATTTAAATAGCAGGTAGCAGGTAGATACAACTGCAAAAATATTGTGAGATTACATGGCAAGGCTTTTAAATACACCAACTTTATGTTTGTGGCAAGTGCTTTACTCAGTGTTAGCATTTTTGAAATCATCCTTTACCTCTGCCTCCTGGCCAGAAATTTCCTTGTGAGAACTGTATTTGCTTTGGAGAGACTGTCATGATGGAAAATGGTCAGAACAAGGGGATAAGTAATATGAAAAGAAAGACTTTATTCATATTTCTCTTTCAGAAGAAATTCTAATGAGGAGTTAAGGGTGCTTCAATTCCTTGGTGAGGCAAAGATCACAGTAGGACATACAAGGATAGAGTGCAACTGCAAGAAAATACCAAATAATGTGCATACAAGAAAATACATGGGGAAAAAAAGATACAAAAAAGATGTAGAGAAAATTCTAATTCTTCTGGAAGATTTTGCAAATCTATGTAAAGGAGAAACCAAGTGTGGGTCCGAGGCCTATCGGTGATCCAGGCTCTCAGCTAGGAATAGGACTATGGATTTGGAATGTTACATTAGTGTAGTAGGACACCTACAATATGTAAACATAATTCAGCTTATTGTATCATGCATGTGTGGCTGAATGCTACTATTATACTCTGATATGTGTGGAGCCCATGTGGTCCCGTGGGGAGCGGAAAAAGAGCAGAAGCAGAAGCACATTCTCTGCAATAGGAGCACGCTCCCCGCAGTACAGTTGATGCATGCCATTTCCTTCTCATGTTGGCCCCTTGTGCATTCTTCCAACTGGATATCTAACCACTGAAACCTTCCCTTCTTAATCAGCTGGGCGCTGACACCAAGCAACCTATATTAGTTCATCTCAGGTTCAGAGTCATCCTAAGAATTGTAGTAGCAATGAACTCTTTCCTCCTGAGACAACTTTAAGAAGCAGAACCAACTTTTATTTCCCTTAGGAAGTGTGGATATGATGCCTCCAGTGAGCACTAAGTTACTCTGGGATCATAGTATTTCAGCAGCAGGGACGAATAGTTTTCTTTCTTCTGACAGAATCCCACCAGTCTTCTTCCTGCAGCTTCAAAACTACTGAAGACAAAATATGAATATGAGGGCAAAATTGAAGATTTAGCTTCTTCTTAGGATATCCATCTAAAGGTTTAGTAGGAGATGATGTTCAAAGAGGATATATAGCTTATATTTCTTAAGTGCTTCAGTTAATGAGATATTGTTCTGAGGGATTTACATGTGTTAATCTGTTACTCCTTATATAGTCTTATGAGCTAGGTTTATTATCTTCATTTTAGAGTTGAGGAAATGGAGGCTCAGAGATAGAGGTTAAGCCATCTGCCCAAGATAACACAG
Organism: Rousettus aegyptiacus; assembly: GCF_014176215.1. Classification (NCBI taxonomy): domain Eukaryota; kingdom Metazoa; phylum Chordata; class Mammalia; order Chiroptera; family Pteropodidae; genus Rousettus; species Rousettus aegyptiacus. The sequence goes on along the minus strand of NW_023416311.1, from coordinate 23,784,668 downwards.
CTAGTAAATGGGTTTTAAATCCAAGCATTTTCATTCTAGAGTCCTTGGCTTTAACCATTATATTCTACTGAACTTATCCATAGACTCCCTTTTGTGATTCCAAGTTAAAGAATTGTCATAGATTAGCTTTTTACTACAATAAAAGTGTTTGTTTGTCAGACTCTTCATCATATTTGGTCCCAGGCAAAGAACTATCTGTTCTTTAAAATCTTATCAGGAAATACTTATTGTGTAATATTAATACACCACTGAGTGTAAATTTTAGATGGTAATTAGGAGTATTCATAGCAGGTGATGGCCAACTTGCTTTTATAACATTTAGTTTCCTGGATCTCGTATTGCCTCCCTAAAGCTTAAATGGGATATGGTTGCACAGGAGTATTACGGTAATGAAAATAAATCTTAAGTCTAATGGGCTCAAATAAGATGAACACAGTCTGATTTTTAGTTGTTGTTTTCTTTTTTTAACAAAGAAATTCACACCAAATTGGAAACTTCTGGATCCTGTCATTATAGGTATAATACAAAAAATTATTTTTTATTATAAATCACCGAGATTAAGACTTAAAATGCTGATTTTTAGGTATATTAGTTATGTATGACTATGTAACAAACTACCCTAAAACTTACTAGCTTAAAACAGCAAACATTTACTATCTCAGTTTCTGTGAGTCAAGAATTCCTAGGTGGTTTTCACTGAGGTTATTTCATGAAATTGCAGTCATGATGTTGGCTGGGACTGCTGTCATCCGAATGGTTGGCTGGAGCTAGACAATCCACTTCCAAGATGATGCACTCATATGGCTTTTGGCAAAAGGCCATGGTTTCTCACCACCTGGACCTCTCCACAGTGACCTCTTGACATGACAGCTGGTTACCCGAGAGTGAATGATTCAAGAGAGAGACCAATGACCTGGTCTTACAAGTCATAACTGTCATTTCTGCCACATTCTATTAGTCAGAAGCAAGTCACTAAGTGTAGCCTACACTTGAGGGGAGGAGAATTAGGCTCCACCGAATAGTAAAGAATTTGTGGACATATTTTAACCACTGCACTCAGCCTGACTCCACACGTTCTAAATCAGACAGACTCTCTTGGTGTGCTCATTGCATTTTTAACAAATTCCCCCAAATGATTTTTATGCACAACATGTCACATGATATTCGTTGAGTGATTTAGTCTGGAAGTAAATGAATACAATGGTACTAACTCAGTTTATTTCAGAAGCCAGAATTGTTTTTCACATATTTAGTGTTCTAAATATTTAAGGTTTATGCTTAGGCATATCAGATGCTAACTAGATAATATAGTAGACTGTTTCTTAGACTTCATTTTTTCTGGATAAGCCTTTAGCCTTTCTTCTGTAGCTCAGGCAGTCATATGAGCCCTGCCTCCTGCCTCTAATTTAGCTACTTTCAATATGTATAGCCAAAGTAGGAACTTTATCTTGCAGAAAAAAATTAAGTATATGGCTAGGCAGTGCAAGGCAAAAGGGTGTCCTGAGATTTTTGTCTTAAGATCCAGAGTGAGTGAAGGTAAATATCTGATAAGCTTCTGGCTATTGGCTTCTGCAGCTGAATGCTTTCGGTTAGATAAGGGGTACAAAATCGAGAGTTTGCAAATAATAATCAGGTGGCTTCTGGAGCCCCTCTAATCTGGACATTGCTCCACCTTAGATGTCAGAGGCTTTTGGTGGGCAATCAGGACGCCTTCTCCATTATAGCTATCACTTTCTTACTTTTCCATCAACATTACCTCTTAGTACTGACTTCTTGCCTGTAAGGAATAATGCAGTTGGTTATTTCAGAGTGAAGAATGCATGTCATGGAAATGTATAACTCCTTTTCATATTTGTATACCAACCACCCATTCACTTTCTTCCCTGTCCTGTGTGAAAGAAGGCAGATAAATAGAGATGCTCAGAAACATGGTCTTACATTTCACCTGAAATTCCTCGCTTAGTAGAAGCTCACAATTAGAGGATAAAAACTCCAGAGAGGCAATAACACAACATTGCCGATAAAGAGATGCCTTTTCAGCATAAGAGAGCTTTGCACCTAGAGTCTGTGATTACACACTGGAACAGCCATATGATAGAGCTGACATGCCCCAATAGGTGCAACAGATTGTTCTGCTTGTAACCAATCAATACCACAATTAACAGATATTTATTGAACACTGAGGAAACACCCTGATTCATAGTACACTCATCAGCAATTTGTTAGAGTAATATGAAACCTCCTGACCCCCCTGTCTGCCTTCACGCTTGCCCCTGCCCCCAATAAAATCAATTCTGTACATTGAAACCAGAATGGATTTTCCTAAATATACATACTTGACCAGGTCACTGACCTACTTAAAATGTTCTGGCTGATGATCAGCCTCCAGCTGAAGCCTGCATTCCCTAGCATGACTTAAAGGGGTCATTCATAATCTGACTCCTCCTGACTGCTTCCCCACTGATGCTGCTTCACACATATTCTGGATTCCTACATTCAGACACTTTTCACTCCACGTGCCCCCAGTGTACCCACCTCTCTGGTGCTGCACAGGAGTGGCTAAGGGCACTAGCCTAAGAGCTCAGTAGGCTTTGATTCAAGCCCCAGTTCTGTAACTTAACTAATTTTATTATCTTGGTCAAATTACCTGACATTTCTGAGCCACAGCTTCACATGATTCTTGTGAAGATTAACTGTGATAATATTTAAAATGCTTAGCACAATGCCTGGCCCATAATTAAGACTGAATGAATATTACTGTTCCTATTTTAATGATGTGTGGAAAGCCCATGGCACACAGTAGCTGTTTAATAAAGGAGAGAGCCTTTTCTCCCTGAGCCTTAGTCTCTTCTGTGTGGAGTGATCATGAGGAGCCCTAGCACAAGAGTCTGATTTGGGGTAGGAGTGGCATCAGTGAAGGCAGAGAAGCAGAATGTTAAGAGCCAGAAAAAGAGTGGAGGATTAGAGGAGAATAGACTTAAAAAGGGTTATATGTTTCCACGTGATCTTTCCTCTGTGAGAATGATTAATGGCATTCTTTGTGAGACAGAGAAAAATTGTGGTGGGCTGGGATTCAGAAGAAAGAGACAACTTGATCTTGAGAAAGTCACTACTTTCTGGCTTTTGTTAGTTCATCTGTAAAATAGTTTTTTTGTTTGTTTGTTTGTTAGAAATTAACACAGGTATTTTGTTTAAAAGCTTTTCAAGGACTAGAATGCATACTGTGAAATAAGGTGATAATATACTCCTAATAATACAATTCACAGCATTTTTAGAAAACATTTTTGAAAGCAACATTTTAGTATTTACATGCAGTTGATGCTGAAACATATAACTCTTAGAGATGGAGTTTGATAGGAGGTTAGAGTAAGTTACACATCTTGGAAGTGTCTCTAATCTTTCCCTTCATGCCACCTAAATCTCTCATTTGGAGGAGCCCAACCAACTTTTGAAGTGGTTCTTTGGCCAGAGTGCTTTTACTTCGCACCACTCAACATACTGTTGACTGAGTTACCTTCATAAACAAATCCGAAGGGCCTCATGGAAAGGATACTTATCATAGATGTATGGAATCAGGAAGAATTGTTTCAAACCTAGAACAGACTAAAACCTGACCCAACATTCAGTTTCCCCATCTGTGATCTGGGTTTCATAATGTCCACCCTGCTGCAACACTATGAGGTTTCAAAGGCACATGTGGCTGTCTAGCATATATCTGGCCCGTAATCTGCGTATGAGTCTTTTCTTACTCTCGTGTGCCCTGAATATCCAAATCCAGTCTTCAGTCAAGGAGGGAGCCTTGACAGATGGGATTTAAGGCCCCCCTTTCTGATCTTATTTGTACTCTATTACCTCCAAGTCTCCTCCCCCAATAAAAATTATCCTTCAGACTCAAAGCCCTCCAGGTGATTTTTAAGTAAATCACAGCCTTATCTTTTCCCTTCTCCTATGCCTTTGGCCTTGCTGTACCTATTAGTAATGACCTTCCTAGGCCCATGGGTCTTGAACATCCTGTTCACATCATAGCTTTTACCCAAACCACCCCTCTCCACCTAGTGAAATCAGTCCTTCATTCTCCGTGTCCTATTGCTTGTTTTATTTCTACTGTCGTTCCTATCACATTCTATCTTGTAGCATAGTCATTCTGTGTGTGTTGCCCTCTGGAGTCAGAGCCTCTGGAGGGCAAAGACTTGTTTTATTTTATGCTCTATTTTCCCACCCTCAGAGTACATGGTGCAGTAGGGGTGTAGTAAATACTGTTTGAATCAATGCATGAATGAACTTGTCTCTCCTAGTCCTGTTTGTAATATTGTACTTCAGACCAGGTGAATATAGAATTTTGGCTTAGTGGATTTAGTTTAGTATAGGAAGGGAGTTTTCCAAGAAGCAGTAGTAGCTTTGAAAACAGAAATTGCCTTTAATCTTGTGGAAAACACATGCCAGCCCTCTCCATAATAGTCTCAATTACAAGAGAGCATCGTGTTACTGTAAAAACACAAGTAAATAAACCTATGACAATACTGTGTTTGGGAGATAAAAACCACATAAAAGGTATCTTTCCCCAACTCTCCAGCATGATAATTAGGGTGTTTCTGGGAGAAAAAAAAAAAAAAGAGGCCAGAAAAGAACAAGTGATACTATGTTTAAAAACACTTCTTATAACTTGGAAGGTGGGAGTAAGGGGTTGCATTTTCTATCCAGTACAAATACACAGGTTCTTCTTAGCTTCTGCCAGGCCAGATGCTGTATTGATTGCATCGTATGATAAATTTGGGCACCAGGGTTGCCAAAGATGGGTTGGCTGTACCTGGAGGGGCAGAAAGCATCACCCAGAAAGTGCTGCTGTAAAATTTATCTGCTACACTTTTCCTAAATGTGTCATATTCTTCTAAGTGCTGGATCTCCATTGGCTCCAGGATGCCCTTAGTGAGTCCACTGCTGGGAGTTACAACTTTTCACTGGCTTTTATTTATTGATGCCCAGTTGAATGTCTGCCTAGTTCTTTTTAATTCTAGGGTTCTGGATCCAAGTTCTTTTGAGGACAGAATAGGAATGATTTTGTCAGTCACTGAGGACTGAAACCAGACAGAATAGAACCCAGACACTTTTCACCACCTCCATTGCCACCACTCTGAGCTGAGCTGCCATCATATTTCGCTTGGATTGCCTCATTAGTCTCTCAGCTGTTTTTACTTCTGTTCCCCAGCAGAGTGTTCTCCTCTCAGCAGCGAGTCACCCTTTTAAAACATGCTTTAGATCCTATGAATCCTCAGTTCAGAATCCTCTAACTAGTCTCTCATTTTACTAAGAATTCAATTCAAAGACTGTACTTACCATGGTCTACAAGATACTGCATGGTCTGGAGCCTGTTATCTCCTACCTCATCTCCAGCTGTCCTCCATTAATCCTGTCTGACCTTTGAACTTTCTTGCTGTTCTTAAACCAAACCAAGTAGTCCCAATCTCAGAGCCTTTGCATTGTTGTTCTTTTAGCCTGGAACAGTCTGTCCCCAACTGTACATGTAGCTCATGCCCTCACTTCATTCATCCTCTGTTTATATATCACCTTGTTGGGGACGGGAGGTCCTGTCCACCTGTGTCCCTAGGGCTAGAACAGTATTTGGTATATGTCAGACACTTAAGAAGTCTTTGTTGGAAGCATGAGTAAGGACTGGCCAGAGAATCTAGCAGATTTGGGGGCAGGAAGGGACAGTGTTGATCTAGAAGGATAGTGGCTCCGGAGTCAGATGTCATGTCAGACACTGCTGGATTTGTCATCCCCCTCCATTTGATATAGGTTCCACCTTGGGAAAATTATTTAACTTCTCTAAGCATATGTTTCTCTACTAGAGAAATGAGATTATGTCTACTGTGTGGGAATATTATGAAGAGTAAGTCAGATAATATCTGTAAAGTGCCTGATATTGTGTCTGATGCACACATTGGAGGTTTCCTAATTATTAACTCTCACACATCCAACTTCCTAGTTGTGGAGTCATGTTATATGAAATAAGGGGAGTATCTAAAAATGATTTAATTCAGGTATGTAATCCTCAAGTACCTCTAAGTCGTTGTGACTATATTTAAAACACCTAGTCCTATGCTTGACATATGGTAGGCCTTAATAAATGTCCGGGCCTTCCTGCTTTTAATCATCAGACTTAGACACTTCTTAAAGTCTGGTTGTTAGCTGGGACAGCTCTGTGGGCACATAGGGATTTTAGTAAACAGAAAAAGGGAGAAGTCAGCAGCTGAGTGAGGGGCGGTTCACAGCCCTGCTTGTGGTTCAACAGGGACTGCATTTATGAAAATGGCAATTGAGTCCAGGGCAATTGAGACTTTGGGCTGTGCCAGCAAGTGTGGTATTTCCATTTACATCCTCAGAGTAAGTACAATTTCACCATTATTCCATTGAGGTTCTCCTTGCCAAGAAAAACCCATTGTAAATTTCTGGTTTAAAGATTCTGCAGTTTTAGGGAGTCGTACTTTTTGTTGCTTTAACATTTCTTGGCACCATACATTTTAAGCCCCATTGGTCTACCTTGTAAATACTATACAAATGCTGTAAAAAGCCGAATCACGTCATTTGTTTTCCTACAATCCTTACAGGAAATAGTGATGCTTCTGCCCCCACTAACTACTTTTGCTCAGGCAGTTTGGAGTGAGAGTGAGAAAAGAAGACAGATTGTCAGGAGACAATGGGAGCTGTATTTACAATTGCTTTGTGGACAGGTTTGAGCTAGGCGGGAGAGAAAAGTGTGTGGCTGGAAGGGTGTCTGTGTGACATGGGCCCATTGTGTGGACCCCTCCTGCTGTACCAGTGGCCAGCTCCCAGCCAGGCCACCTGGGTGATGGCCTCTGAGGCAGAAAGCCCTGCACAGTCTGGAGCCGCTCTAACCCAGTGTATTGAATGGAGCTCTAAAGAATAGGAGCCATGTTCCCTTTGTCACCTATAGTTCTGCTTTCAGCCTGCACAGTGAATGTACACTTAGGGGCTCAGTTGGCATTTGCAAAAATCTGCAGGAACTTTGTGTATGCACAGTGTGTGCCCAGCGGTGTGGGGTGGGGAGTGGATCGTGATTCAGGAGATTTCTAGGGCCTGGTGGCTTGCAGAGGAGGGGGTGTCCTCTTTATGCTACAGGGTTTGCCAAGAATGCACCAGTGTTGACAGTGTTGTGGCCAACAGGAAAAGCATTCATGGCATCTTAATGAAAGGCAGCAGTTCCTTTCTTCAAGAATAATAGGCATTCTTTTCTTGATCTAGGTCTCCTTTTAGAGATAGAGAGGCCAATTATTTTTCAGTTAAAATTTATTTTTTTAAATAGTAATACCTCAGTTTCAAATTATCTTGGATTTACCATAAAGACATTCACAACTAGTCTTCTGACATGGTTTTAAGCTGCCATCTTGTAGAATAATCAAATAATATGCCAAAATGTGATAAGGCATCAAAGACTTCCACATCCAATCTGTGCAGCTGATTTGCTTTCCTCTGTAGCTAGAAAATTGATATACTTTCTGAAAGGAAATGGGTCTGTTTCCCTTTACCCTGCATTTTACACATAGTCTAACAACCATTTTTTATTGAAATGGGAGAGTTTTTTCCTGTGGATTTTGTAATACATCCTTAAGAAGGAGTTTGTTAAGGGAGAAAGTTGTCAAATTTAAAGGATCAAGGTATTAGAAACAATAATCTAAAAGTCATCTTTGGGATGATAGATCTTTTTATTGTAATCAGACAAGATCAGGGCAAATGCTTTTAGCAGATAGAGGAAATGGTCTGCTCTGTTTCACATCTTCTCCAGACCTCTTTCTGATTTTTTTTCCCTCTTACTACTTAAATGAAACTTGTAATGACCTACACATTTCAACTGTGCATATGTTTTACATATAAATGATGTAAGACAAGAGAGCCATCCCTGGCTATTTTTCACAGTCTTAAGAGGCCCCTATCAGTAAATGACTTCCTGTTGGAGGCAGTAATTTGTGTTTGGACTTGGGTGCCTGTCAATCTGAATCTAACCAAGAGAGATCATGCTATCTGCAGCACAGTTTCATAGTGGGAAGACAGGCCAAGCCTTATGCCTCTGAAATCCAAATACTACAGAGGATAGAAATGATGCCTAATTTTGGGTACAGGAGCTGTCAGTTTCTGAGTAAAGCTGTAAACTCTGGGGGCACGTTTTCTCCTTGGGAGACAGGTAACCTGGATCCAAACATTTCTGACATCTCAAAGCTTTATTTCCTGATGATCATAAAAGGGAAAAGGGAGCATTTTCTGGTCATCCATATTTTAGGGATGGTGCTGAGTGCTTTAACATATATTAATTCATTTAAAATTCATTCATTGCAGTGGAATTCAGGTCATTTCATCAACTCCTGGAAATTAACGTATCTACTCATAGTCTGCCTTCCCTAGACATATTAGAAGAATAATAGCAGAAATTAGTTTGGAGTTAGCACTTTATGTGTTAAACTCAGTTTTTCTGGCTAAGATCACATTTTTGGGTAGGTTTTTGGGTAGGCTGAGTGCTGAAAATTAAGGTCACCTTCATACAAGTAGCTTCTCCACATTATTGGTGTGCTCCTATGTTCCATGCATGGTATTCCCAGCTGCTGTCAGTTGTGCCGTCTTGCTCCATCCTGGCAAGCATCAGAAGTTCCATGTCTTGGATCTTTATAAAGGGCTCACTTTTGACCAGTTGACTGATAATTGTAGAGTGCCTCACAATGTACCAAGAGCCTTTACTACTATTTGCTGTTCACATCAGAATTATAAAATAGATTTAATTGTCCCCATTCTTTTTGTAGATAAATAAAAAAGGGCCAGAGAGGTTATGAATCAGATATGATCTCCTATCCAGTAAGTGGCAGAACCAAGGTTCTAGGCCAGGACATGTGATTCCAAATCCACTTCTTTATACAGCAGTTACCTTCCTGTTCAAAGTATGCCATTCACTCATTTATTAGAAGATATTTAGTTGGCTTTGGATCCAGACAGCTTTGTGACCTTGGATAGCCTCCCAGAGCTTCAGTTATCATATGGAAATGATGATAGTAATAGTAATAGTAATAGTAATAGTAATAGTAATAGTAATAGTAGTAATAGTAATAGAACATTTTTGGCAAGGCTGTTGTGAAGTGCTTTATATATTGTAAATACTAAGTAAATGTTTGTCATTTTTCTTCTTTACCGTCATCATTGTCATCATCAGAGGCTAACTCTGATCCATTGCCTCTAGGGAGACAAATTAGGATGCAGCTGTGCTATTGAGAATCACTAGTTCTGATGGGAGAAGCAAATATGAAAATACAAAACGAACATTTGTATAGTAAGTTGATAACTAAAGTAAAAGCCAGGTGCTGAGGAAGCTTAGAGGAACATTTATGTTAATTACCAAGAACCCATTTCCCTAACAGCTCATCCTCATTGCTTCCACCCCACCTGCCCATATGCCTCCATTGGTAACATTCCCATCTTATTCATTCCTTGCTGAAGGCAGTATTTAAGATTCCAGGTCTTATGGGCACTTTGTGTACACCTGTATGAGGGAGGAAGGAAAAATAGAATATGATTAAGGGAACCTGGTGGTCATTTGGGGAAATAAGACCTATATTTGACAATTGGAGTACGATCCAGGAGAAAGTCGATTCCAGTGCTCTGGTGTGCAGTGTTCAAAGCAAGCACCTCAGGAAATCAGATGTGGGTGAGTTCCTGTGGGTTGGTGGGTGGGGTTCCTGTGGATTTGTGGGGAAAGTGGGCCTTAAGTTGGACCTGAAAGAACTCAGAATTTGGAAAATTCTAGGAAAGGGTGGAGAGCCTGAGCAGAGGTGGAGTTATGAGACTTAACCCACAGCCTTGCCTGGCTGGAGGGGGAGTCCTGCCTGTGGATGTGGGTGGTCCGTCCATGAGGCAGTGCTACTCCATTCCTGCAGGAGAACCTGCCTCTGGACCCCAACAGCTCATCTCCATCCTCAGCAAAGCCGCGTAACAACATCTTTGTGTTCATCTTGATGTTTTTGGTCATTTGGTGAAAGGTTAAACCTAGAGAGACCCACAGCGTGGACATTAGATCTAAGTGGATTTATGAGCAGCATCCTAACTGCAGCCTCTTTGTTTGTGAACTGTTTGCCTGCATTTAAATGTCATTTACATAAGGAGCTGTCAGAGTTGAGTTGGCCCATGATTATTCCTTGATGTATGTTGAAGAAAAGAAAAGAAAACCCTGGCTAATGAGGAGCTGGGTTCCTTTTCTCGACTGATGACAGCTTCCTTTCTGATCTGATTGTCCGTCAGAAACTAAGGTGGTGTGTGACTGTGGGGTTATGTCCCTGCTGAAGCGTCTTTCCTTCAGAGTTGTAATTGATGGGGAGACCTGTCACTTGTTATGCTGATGCTGTGCAGATTTTTGTGCAGCTGCCAGCCAAGAGAGTTTTAGGACAGCATTTGATTGGGTGCAGGTTGTGGCAAAAGCGATAATAAATAGAGAGCTGGTGGGGGTAGATTTTGATTGACCCGAGATTGTATATTATTAAACTGAGTCTGCATGTACATGTCAGTTTATGAAGAACCAGACCCATAATCCAACTTAGGGCGGTAGCAGTTTGGGTTTATTAAATGTGTTTTATATCACTATTAATATTGAGAAGCAGAGAGGAATTCTGTAATTTTTTAATCTACGCAATAATGGTTTGGAGAAAGGTTAGCAGACACATCAGACTATTGTTTGCCTCCAGTTATATTCAGAACTCTTCGAATCATTGATTTGTTTCTGGCATACTGATTTGGTTCAACAGTCTCATAAATCTCTTTTATAGTTTTCTTTGTTTTGGATTTTCCCCAAATAATTGGAGAACAATAATGTAGCTGGTGATAAAGAAGAGAGTAAGGTTGAAAGCAAATTTCTAGCCTAGGGGATAGCTGTAAACATCTTCTGTGCTCATAAACACCTGGGTCTGTGACCTTTGTGTTTATAAGATATTTATCGCCTCATGGGTTCTCTGCTTGGGGGTTATCACTTCAGTGCCTTGTAAAATTTGATTGTGTTTACTAAGTAGATTTTGAATTTTTGCTGAGTAGCAAAAAAGTATCCTTCGCCTTAGTTTTCCATGGGAACAACCAATCTTAGGAGGACAGAAGCAGAGAGCTTGGTTGTGTTTGAGTTTTGTGGAAGCAGTACAGTGACACCCAGCAAGTGTACTTTTTGTTTTTAATTAAGTGGCTTTTAATGGAAATTACTTTCCAATGGAATGGAGTGGTACAACACACCAATAAACTCAAGCTGTGGTGATGGGCTTTCCTTTTTAAGTAGAAATGAAATTTTTGATCCACATAAAGGAACACTTCTTGGCATTGTTGCCACTTTCTTACCCTTTCTTCCTGCTTCTGAAACAGGCCTGAGGAAATGAGCCAGAGAAAATCTCCAAGTTGTTTCACTGACTTTAATAGGAAGGTCTGATTAAGTGCTGCAAAGGCACAGTTAGTTGACTTCCATCTTCAGCGTTTTTTAAAACATTTCTTCAGGAAATGCTAGGTACTCTATCAACCTGTATCATCCCCCTGATGCTGTTATTTAACTGTTCCTAAAGGAAACAGTCAGATCCCTGTGAACTGACAGGTATGCTGGGCTGCTTGCGTAAGCTATTAGTTACTGGTTTGTGGTGCACACAGTGGGTAGCAGGCACGTGGGGAAAGTTGTCAAGAAATAGGAATCTTCAGGGAGCTTTATTATAACTACATATGAACCAGTCTTGAGGTGTATAGGACCCATATTTATCAAAGGAGACTATTCTACCTAAGACTTGGTTTCTTGTCCCACAAGGTTAATTGGCACTGCATTTCATGGAGTTTATGAGGTGTGTTTTCCTCTGCCTTGCTCCAATCACATGGTACTGCTTGGAAGTAATATAAAAGCATAGGATTGATACAGAGCTGCTTCTGCAATGGCACTCCACAGCAGACCATGCTATAAGTAGAGAGGAGAAACCCTACCTCAGGGGCATGAAGGAATGTGATAGAAAGGGAATCAGTCAGTCAGAGATACTTATGAAAAACCTGTTCTGTACCCAGCTTTGTGAGAAACAAAAGATGACTTCCAGGCTCCAAAGGTTCATTCTATCCAGTTGGGGAAAGAGAACTTTAGGTCAGTGGTTCTACAGATATGGTCCCCAGATGAGCAGCATTCTCATCCTCTGGGAACTTGTTAGAATTGCAGATTCTCAGTTAACACCGCAGAACAAAAGAATTAGAAACCATGGGCAGGTGGGACCTGCAGTCCTTTTCACAAACTCTGCAGGTGATTCAGATTATGCTAAAGTTTAAGAACCTCTGCTTTAGGTTGAGCACTTCCAGGAGAATAAATTAGTGAACAAGGCACATGGAATTAAGAGCTGCTGGCAGAAAAGGAGAGAAAATGGTATTTCTACAGCAGGATGCTGTCAGTTATGTGTGAAAAGGTGAGGAGAGGGAGGGAGCAGTGGATCATCAAAGCAGTATTTCCTGAGAGAAGGAATACTGAGCCAGATTTTGAGGAGTGAATAGGAGAGAAAGAGAGAGACTAGCCTAAATGAGTGCAGATGTGATGGTGAGGGTTCAGTTTTTTCAAAGAACTTAGTTAAGTATAGGGAGAACATGCACTCATGACCTCTAGCCAAGAAAAATAAATGTAAAATCAAGTACAAAACTTAGGCAGTTTTGTGAGGAAGGAAAATATGTTCCTTACAAGTTGAATTCTAGTGTGAGTTCATCTCTTTTATCACCCCTGGCAGGGGTGCAGTTAATTAATTGGGGCCAAAGATCTTGCACCTGGAGAGGCCTAATAAAGTGAGGCTCTCAGGAGGAGGATTTTATTTGCCTAAGGCTACTACTTTAAAAGTGGGATGCCTGTGGCACTTGTGAAAAATAGGGATAAATACATGGAAAAGTGGATGAGCTGCCCTACATAGTTAAAGTGCCCAGTATATATAAAGTGCTTTGTGTATGCTGGAATGAGAGAGCTGGGATCGAACTTAGCTCAGAGGAGTGGGGATGTGAGGAAATACAGATTTAAACCTAGTAAGTTTTGTTTTACTTTAAAGGCAGAAAGGAGCCACTGAAGGTTATTTTGCAAGGAGGAAAGGTCAGTGATATGTCACGAATCTTACCAGAGGGAAATCGTTGACTGCAGGGAGGTAGGTGGGTTAGGAGGCTGTTCTAATCGTCATAGACTGACATGACAAAGGTCTGAATTAGTGCAGCTCTAGAAAAGTGGTGTTGCGAGCGGCAGTAGGTTCATGTTGGTTGAAGTAGAAGGGAAGAAACAAGGGACCAGCCACTGTGTGGGTGTCTTCCATAGGTTTAATAAAATCCTTACCACAGCCATCTGTAGATCTTAACCATCACCATTTTATGATACGGAGATCGATTTTTCAGACGATCCAAACGCTACGTAGCTAAGAAGTGGCAAATTCAAGACTTGACTCAAATCCGCCTGCAAATCCTATACTCTTTCTGTTCTAGAGGCTAAAACCTTGGCAAATGGAATGCTACATTTGTTTAGAATTGGGCAATTGTTGATCTTGGCAGAAGTCTTCACTGCTGGGAGAAGGTGTTAAGAGAAAGGGAAGCAACATTAAAGTTTGTTGGGTGAAACTATATTTGGAAGAGCTTGCTGGTACAGTTTCAGCACAGGATAGGTAGGATCTTGCCCCACCCAAAGGTAGACACAAGGACTGCACTGTATTCTTTGTTGACCAAAGAGTTGAGTTGCGAATGGAGCCCTTGATCAAACATGTCTGCATAGGGAATCCCTTAATCCTGCTCTCATAAGAATTTACATGTGGCTCTTGTTCCTGTTGCGCTTTGGTGCTGAAGGTTGCAGTTTTAGAAGGTGAAGCTTTTCAAGGTCCTGTTTATTATTTCAGCACACTTACTTCAAAGATCCCCATTTTCTAGAGAGAACAAAAATAAGTTCAAAATGCAATACCAGAGAAGGGGAGAGGAAAGATTACAGCTAAACTGAGGACTTTGTGTTGTTCAGTCTAAGCTATTTATTTGTTTTTTAATGTCTACTTTTTACCAAGCATATTGATAGTTAACAAAGTTAGGAGGTGGGCAGAGCCATGAAACTGTAGAGATCGTCATTCTGTCTCTACACCTGAATCTCCTTTTCAGCAACTTGACTCTGTCTTTTCTCACACTTCTTCAGATGTGATGTGCTTGGACATCTGCCTTGCTCCCCTCTCCTGGGTAGAAGCAGCAGATGCATACTTTTGGGTGTCGGAGTTGTACCTGAAATGAGACTATGCAGGACAGTAGCTATCTAGCCGTGGGATAAGGCCTTATGCCTCATTAAGTCTGAACTCCACTCAGTGTAGACTCTCATGGAGGCACGGGAATTTGTTAGGTAAGGAGCCTTTGAGAGGAACCTGCTTGTTGAACTGTATTTTAGCAGCAGTGATAAAAATATGCCTAAATGTATGTCCCACACTAGCTAATGTCTATCAGCAAATTAATAGATTTACTCCTGCTGTTAATACAAATCTTCTCACTTTACTGGTTTGTGTACTTAACTGGTGACTGCTGTATTAATTAGGGAAAACTAAAACATCAAACTAATAATTCAGTGCCGGGCCGAGTGATTAGCAAGTTTCCCTTATATTCGAGATCACGTCAGCCCATCCTTAGCTCATGCCACACCATATCGTGATCTTTACTTTTTTGTGCACATAAAAAGAAGTATTTGTTAAATACTGGAGAATTTATGATTGCTAGATGGAAAAAAGGCAGGAAGTTCTCAGTTACACAGGGTAAAATGTGTTTCATATGAACAGTGGCAAAGAGAAATGGGCATAATTGGGTTTGGGGTGATTTTTGTTAAGTACTTCTAACAAAAGTACTTAAAGGAATTGAGAATGATCTATTCTGAAGAGAGACAGCTTGACTTCAGATCCTAGATGTGTGATTTTGACCAAGATCTTACATCTCAGTTTTTCCATCTGTATTATTAGGGATAATAATACACATCTCTTAGAGCTATTGTGAGGATTTGGTGATATAATACATGTTTAGTGCTTAGTTTAGTCTCTGAATACAAATACTCAACAAATTAGTTACTAATAATTGTGACATGTAATTACATCATAAATCATCATTATTTTTTGTGGGAACTTAGACCCACAAAATGTCACTTGTTGTAGCAGAAGTATAAATTCTATAGGAACAAAAACCAGCAATAAGTTTTTTTCTCTGTATCATGATTGGGCTTCAGTGTCTATTCTTTCCATCAGCTCCACCATACCTCTGATATGAGAACCTGCTTTTCTGGACAAGCCATTTGAGTAAACTCTCTTTTCTGTGGACTTCGCCACCTTTTCCTTCATTTTGGTAAGACTGTGGAAAGGGAGCAGTCAGATAAGTACATTGACATTTGGCATTTCTAGTGGCCATAGTTCTCACTCTGACTCAACTTTGTAAGCTTGGGGTAGTTACTCGTGAAATCGAAGCTTTGCAACTGTTTATGTATCTGTATATTTCCTGATCTGCTCGGAAAACAATTGAAGGCTGCAACTATTTTGGAGATTTTGAAATGACAGTTTTGGTGGCTGGTTTAAAAGAAAAGGTTGGTGAGGTTGAGCCTTAAGCAGAAAAAGACTTACACTACATTCTGTTGCTCCTTTACACTGGTGATTTTGTGTGGATAGTAATTGAAGTTCAGGAAATATGTTTACTGACATATTTCCTGGGCCTCTGTAGGAAGAAATTACTCTCTTTACTCAGAAAATACAACTTTCTTTAGACTTCAGGCAGTTATCTTTTTAAAAATATTTTTGCGATTCATATGAATGAAGCTTGTAACACTTTTAGGCCTCTTCTGTTAAATGACGTACTGCCATCTGTCATGTAACAGAAACCCTCCTGCAACAGAAGGACCGAAAACAGTGGTTCTCAACCCTGGGATCACATTAGAATCACTATGGGAACTTTTAAAAAGTTGCAGTGCCTGGCCCACAATTATAGATATTATATAGTTGCTTTAGCATGGGGCCCAGACATTGGCGTTTAAAAAAATTTCCTAGGTGATTCTACCATATAACTGGGTTGAGAACCACTGATCTGAAAGGTGTGCCTTTTGGTGAAAGAACTGGTAGAATGAGAGCAATTCTAGTTTTTCTCAGCAGTAATCCTGTTGTCTTAAATTGCAGTGCCCATGTTGGCAGTGGAGTGGATAGCAGTCCAGAGGGTAGCAGTTGTGTCTTCTTTATCTTTGAATCTTCTGCAGCCAACCCAGCTCCTGTCATATACTAGGTGATCAATACCATCTACTGTACATTTCTTAGATGACTGAAATAATGGAATTGAGCCCAGATTTACCAGCTGGGCTCAATTTTTACTTAATCCTTGAAATTTTTCCCTTCTGTGATCCATGAGGGAAGAGGTCCACGAGCAGATAACTTTTATTGTTCTAGGAAGAGAAAGACATCCAGCTTTGAAATGCTTAAGATGTAAAACTGATCTTTGGTTAAAACCAACAAAGGCTTGCCGTGTACAACATACGCTATGAGGTAAAGGGGTAAAAAGGGTCGGTAGGTCTTGCCATTTATCCTCTTTTTAAGCAGCTAGTTCTCACTGGTGTGGGTTCTGCACATCAAAAGGAAGTGGATTCTTTGTTGTTGTTGTAGTTTTTCCTCTCAAACGCAACTCATTTTTTTGTTCAGGGTAATTAGGACCTCTTTTTACCTGCTCCTCTCTTTCCTCGCTCCCCTCCCCTCTTTTTTCCCCCCATTTTAGATATCCCACATTGTATCAGGGCTTGCAGCTATAGTTATTCATAAAGGGAGAATTCTGAGAACACAGAGGATAATGACCTGGGAGTTTGAAAAGCTGTTATTTTTTGGTTTGTAGATTAAGCAGTATGAAGCATATATTAAGAGTAGCTTTCTGTAGTCAGATAGCTCTTTAGATAATTTAGTGTTAATTTCCTTTGTAAAAGTTTATTTTAATCTCACACAAAACTGTGAATTGGCAGTGCAAGTACTTATTGTCTCCAATTTATGAATATAAAAGTGTAAGACTCAGTGAGGTTGACTGACCTGCCTTAGGTGCTGGAGCTGGGCCTTCAACCCATGGTTTTGGCTGTAAATCTCTTCAGGACACTGAGCTTTGGGTAGCACTTTCACCTGGATTAGAATGCCCTACAAACACGGCTGACTAATGGCATCTCAAGTTTCTGTTTGTCCTGTCATAGTTTGAATCCTTTGTTTGCATTTGTGTGTGCTGTCTTGCATACGTGCGAGTATGTGTACCATTAATAGTAAGCATCTTGCCGTTTGCCTCTGCAGAATACAATTGGTAGATGGTAATATATATTTGATGTAGTCAGGAGACTGTCATATTTCTTAACAGTTGTGATTTTGTCTCAACAAGAGACCTGTTTTCACTTTTACTCTATTGTGAGTGTGAACATTCATGTATAGAATTTTATTTCTAGGCCAAGTATTTTTTCTTATCTATGTTGTTAGAATGATAATGTTGAAAGACTAATATATTCAGTTTTAGAACATTAAATTTTCCTGGGTAGTTCATGAGTTGTTTTCATTTGTTTAACAAATTATGGAGTGCCTACTGTGTGCCAGGTGCTGTTTACCTTTACTTCCATCTTAAGGAAGTCTAGAATAAAAATTAAAATGTACATATATTAAGGGAGAAAGTGTCAACACTGATTTAGCTTCAGCTTTATCTTTATCAAGCTAGTTTGGCTATTGAGCTTTATTGATTTCTTGACTTTGGGGAAATAGTTTTTCCTTAAGTCAGCTGATAGGCCCAGAGAGGGAATGCTTTCCTTGGTCTCCAGAACTATGTCATGGAGAGGTAGTTGAAGCTGGTGGGAATTTCGAAAAGAGCCACAGTGGAGCTGTCTGTATTGTGTGCTCTTATCATTCCATACTGCTGATTTCTTTCTTCCCTTTTATCCCTCACCCCTTACAAGCATAGCTTCTTTTTACTTCCTGGTTCTTATGTCCCAGAGAGGTTGTTAATTATGCCTGAGTGTAAGGAAAGCAGTCAGGGTTGAAAATTTCAAATGCAGAAAAGTGATTTTTGTACTCACGAGCTGCTTCCCTTATGTGTAAGTGCAGCACATTTATCTCCATCCAGGATGAACTTATCCTATGGAGAAGGATCGTAACCATTAAAGAGAAAAACAAAAAGACAGAAAAAAACCCTGGATTCTGAAGATGGCTGCAGTAGATGCTTCAATAGAAATCTAAAGCATAAAGTGCATGTTAGAACATCACATGAAGCTCTTCTCACTTAAAACATGAGGAATGAAAAAGGGGGAAATAAAAGCACTCCTTCCATTTCAAGAGAAGTAAGCATTTGACTTGTCACCTCGGTGAAGATAAACAAAGCTTATCTTTTTGGTTGGCATCAGAGAGGGCTTTTAAAATCTCATGGGAATAGAGAAGTGTTGTTCTGTCATTTATTTATCACACTTAAGCTAAGTAACTGAAATCCTTCGTGCAGTGTCTCTGAGATTGTTCACTCCAAGTTATTTGTTGCCCTGTGGTCATTGAGTAGGTTGTTCTCACTAAGGGACCCCATGTTATGGTTTCCTTCCTCTTCTGTTTTTCTATTTTGTCTTGTCTCTTTTGTAGATAGGGACAGTCTGTCGTAATTGTTTTGTAGAAAATCCCCATGCCTTGAATTAAGTCACACAGCACAGGTTGTGAATAAGCATCCCATGAAGACTGATCAGTGGTCTGGGAAACAGGATTGATCTGTCAGCTCACCCCTCATTCTTGTTGGCAGATCCCCAATTTTATTTAGGTGTTTGCTTTCCACGTGGACTTGAGTTCTGAGGGATATATCATTCCAGTTAAAGGTCCAGGTATGATCAATTCGACATTAGGAAAAATCTTGTATGGCTACTTCTGGGAAAACATTTCTTGCATTTGAAGAGAGGTAAAAAGTGTAGTGTTTTTTTTTTTTTTTTTTTTTTTTCTGGGTTGTCTGTATGTGGTCCTTGGAACATGGAAGCAGCCGTCTTTGAACCATGAGCTGGCCTAAGAGGACAATCCAATATGTAGGGGACAGCAGAGCAGAAAGAAAGACAGAACAGTAATACCTTTGATGGTACTGTTCAGCTACAGAGTCACACAGCCTGGACTCATTCTATCTTGGGACTTGTTTTGTGTGAGGATAAACAATTCTTATTTAAGCTATTTTGGTTGAATTTTCTGTTTCCTGTTGTCCAATGTAGTCTAACTGATAAACTGTCTTACTGGTTTAAAATAAAACTAGGAAATGGTGAAAATGCTTTTGTATGTGTACTGCACATATGATTAACATGAGCATTGGTAATATTAAAACATTCCACACCATCTAGTGTTCTCGTACTTTTCTCTTACATCACTTTGCTGGCACTTATCTCCATAGCAAGGGGGCAGGCCATTAGCATGAAAAGCAACCATTTAAAAATGCTGTTTGGGGGGTTTTTCAGCATCCTTTCTATGATAGTTGACACAATAAATAACTTCTAAAACTTAATGTGAGGCAAAAATTCCTAATAAACTTGAGTTTCTTATTGCTAGAAAGTGACACAATTACCTGATATCTTTTTGATTTGTCTTACTTTGCTAAGAAGCATCAATCCAATTTTAGTGCTTAATGGTACTTCACCTAAAATTTCAAGTACGTGTTTCTTCTAATTTTTGCAGTTGGTCTTATTTATTTCAGTTATTTTAACAAGCCAGTAATCTATTATACCTCATTGGAAGTAACTAGCCACCTTCGATTTCATTATCACTGAGGAAACATTTTTGATTTATTTAAACAAGTGTCTCAAATACCTTTTAATGGAATATATATATATATATATATTTTTTGTTCACTCATTCATTCATATTTTCACTACATATTTATTGAACTCTTACTAAAAGCCAGCCAGGCACTTGAATTTTTTTTTTTTTGGGGGGGGGGTTGGTTATAGGGCATAAAAATAAGAAAGTGCAAGGAGCTCAGAGTTGTGAGTAAAAGAGCATTAAGTGAGGGGAAAGCCATTTTTCCTTGCTGGTCCTGAGGAGAGTTTTGAAGCAGACTTAGAAGTATTGATTTGAGGGATACTGATGATTTTCATCTCCTTTCCCCATCTCTGAACTAAATGTAATCCCTTCAGAGGCTAAGGGTTGGAAAACCATCATTATTGTGAAAGGCCAGGAGAAGGAAGACTTTCCTAGATGTCACAGTACTTAAATCAATATTCAACAGAGAAATTCTGGGGTCAACTAAGTAGTTTATTTATATACTATGATTCTCATCTCACTTCCTCCTACCAAAAACAAAAATAAAAAGGTTGAAATCCATTTTTTAATGCTTTTGCAATTTGCTACTTTGAAAGGTATAATTGTCTTCTCAAGGAAGGAATAAACAATCTCCTTGGTAGTCCAATTACAATTTCGGAACAGTGTTTGTTCTGTGAATTTTCTGCTCTGATAGAGACTTAGGGCATCATTTTGGAAATGAGATGCAGAACTCCAGGATTACTTCATCCTGAGGACTCCAAAATCCCAACCACCACCACCACCACCACTAGCCAGTTTGAGCAGCTCCTTGATTGTCATATTCTTGCTGCCAGTCATGGTCAGGAAGCATCTACTCTTTCTGGACTTAGATTATTTCATCTTCCTAGGGAAGGCAGAGATTCTGGAAAGGCCCAAATTACTTTTGTCTTTTGTCACTCTAAGCCTTGCCAAGAAAGCATGACTTACCTTTTCTAAACCAGGACCCAAATGACCTTTTTGAAAAAAAAAATTGTTTTTGTGAGTCGTATGGCAGCGTTGTGCCTTTGTCTTAGGTATCTGTTGGATCCCAGGTGGCTCAGCATTAAAGAGTAACTGCACTAAATGAAAGGGAGAAAATAGAATAATTCATCTCGATGATGAAAAACAAACCTCAGGAGGCTTTCAGTTTTCTCCTAAATTTTTTCTGTTCGAGTGTTGAGAGAGTGAGGTATAGAGTTTGAAAAAAAAAATTCCTCACATCATTTTACTCCATAAATGAAAGGTACTTGGCTTTGGCCCTTGACATGATTTTAAGTGGTGAAAGATTTAAGTGATGCTTAGTGACTTACCTAATTTTCAGAGTTTTAACTTATTTGTTAAGTTAGTTCACCAGTTGTAAGCTAATGCTTTAATATTTTGTGTGACATTTTCAAAAGATTGTTTTGGGCCAGTGGTAATCCCTAAGGTAGCCGTTGTGCTAAAATTATGAGAAGGAATTCCAGGCACCCGAAAAAAATGTCTTCCTTTTTTTTTTTTTCCCCAGAGGAAGTCACGTGTTGAGGTTATGCGACCTGAATATAGATTTAACTTTTTTGGTATTTCAAATCTTTCTTTAATTTTCCCTATTTTTACTAACAATGTCTTCTGGTCTTTTACTGAGAAGTAGGTGGAAGTAAGTTGAGTGGTGGTTTTGAATAGGGGAATGGGTCTTCTGGATCCACGTGTGTACCTCTTGGGACTGGAATATGGTTGGCGATTCTAGAATGGAATTGTGGTCACTGTCTTATATAACCTGTCACATGGAAGATCCTGACTTTAGCATGAGCTGAGCCTCTGAGAGCATCAGAGAATAATACTGCCTATTAGCCAGAGGCTGGGTATTGCAGACTCCCCTGCCTTTCTCTCACCTGGATCAACTGGTGTTGGATAGCAGCAAGACTTTAATGCTATGGACCTTTTCACCTACTCAAATTACCTCTCATATTGCTCCTATAGAAGGCTAATAAATTTCAGTGCTGTAACTCAATAAATTGAAAATAAGCTAAATGACAGAGAGATACTTAGGAAATCTAGTCCTTAGTTTTACCCAGAGATCCTTGCCAGAATTTTGCCTTATAATTGAGCTGCGGCAAGAAGCACCGGCTACCCCCAACAAAAAAGTCACTAACTATACATTGTCCCCTGTTGCCTAAAGGTAAAGTGGTAGAGATCAAAAAGGGGTTTTGAGGAGAAAGTCTAAGTGACAATGAATACTAATTAGTTAGTTGGCCATGTTGTGAGATGTTGCCTGTGAGTATCTAAGCTTCAGATGATATGTAATTTTCCTGCTGGATGTCCACAGGAGCTCCTAGGATGCTTTATTAACAAGTTAATAAGCAGTCATTAATGTGCCTCAGCAGTTCTCAAACTTTAGCTTGCAACAGAATTACCTGGAGGACTTATCACAACACAGGATGCTAGATTTCACACCTAGCCATTTCGTCTGTCTGGTATAGGGTCTGAAAATTTTAATTACTAAGTTCTCAAGTGATGCCAGGCTGCTGGTCAGAGAACCATCTACTGAGAATCATTGTTCTATCTGGTCCTCTGTCTTTCTGCTCATCTCACATCCATGCAGTATGTATGGAATTGCACCCCCCCCCCCACCGAAACATTCACCTTCATTGTTGACCTGATGATTCTATAATTATAATTGGATTTTGACTTTATAAAAGGTCAGTCATACATGAACTTCAAATTAATTGTAAATCTTAGTGAAAGCTCTACCATATTATCTGGCATCTTGATCCTGAAAAATATTGATTGAACTTGAAACTTGTCTTAGAATGTCTTTGAAAAATACAGATTCTAGTAAGTGTATTATAATCTACAGTATTTATATTAAAAATTATATCACAAATAATTATATACACACTCAAAATTGAATCATCTGGAAGCTTAAAAAAATAAAGTTACTCTTGGGTCCTATCCCAGACTGATAGAATCTGAATCTCTGAAAGCACCAAGAAAAATACAATTAGAAAGTTTCTCAAGGGATTCTAAATGGCAACTTGGTTGAGAACCACTGCTCCAGGCCCTTAGAGAGAGATAAGGGAGCAAGAGAGCTTTAATAAGTCCTTTGCACTTGCTTTCACCTACTCTGCTTTCTTTTTACTGTTAAACCAATTCCCCTGTAATTGTACCCTGTTATGCCCCTACTTTACCCTTTTTCTCAGGCTGGCTAGCCTCTTATTATAGGTCATTTTCTCTGTACTTAAGAAAACAGTCCAATAGATTGTTTACCTAAATGTGTGCAATGAAAGGCTATTATTCTTAGGGTTCACATTATCTTAAAATGAAGTCCTTTATTTCAGGGTCTAGCCAGTCACCTCTTCTATACTCCAGTTTGAGCTTCTGTTTTAGGTGGAGTTCCCCACTCTCCCTTCCTCACCTGAATAAAGGTAACAGTCTGGCGATATTTCCAAAGCTTTCTGAGCCAAGCCTTAATGCTGGAGGGCGGTTTAGGAGAGTCAGGCACCCTCCCTCATCACCAACAGAATGAATGTTGTTGAATCACTTGATCCTGGCTCTGTGAAATAATACACAGGAGGAATTTCTGCTTTATGACTTTAATCTGATAAACTCTGCTTGCTTTGGCGTGTTAGATTCTCTGTGTGTTCCTCTGCTACCGCCAGCATAATCCCAGCCTTATGTGTAGCAGCTAGCATGCAGAGCCTGAAACGCAAACCAAGCCTTGATGCAGACTTCAAACAAGAACTACTTTAGAAAGCTCTGTGATAATTCTGGGCACTTAACATCACTGCTTCTGGGCTCCAAAAAGGAGCCTAGAAGTGGCAGAGAATCCCATACTATTGAGCTTGGGCCTGAAGCAACCAACTGTAATAACCAAATAAAGCAAAACCAGTTTAACTCTTTCTTTTCTTATAACTTCTTTTTCTGTCCTCATCTTATAAATTAGATTGTCACTTTTTTCTCTCCCTATTTACTCATTTGGTCCATTTACATCTTACCTCTGTTTTTCTCTGTAATCCTTTCCTTTTTCTCTTGCCACTTCATTTTTTCTTCTTCTCTGTGTTCTCTCAGTTCTCACTTTTGAAGAGCCAGGAATCTTGTATAATTTGAGAATTAGCCAGACATTGAGGTATTTATCCAAAGTGGACTTTGGATGGTTTCCTTTATGCTCACTTCGAGTCTCACTAATTTCTAGAACCAGTTGGCTGGAGAGCAAGCCAAAAGAGCGCCTGTGGCTTAGGAGTCATCGAAGGCAATTAGAAACAAGAGAAAGAGAATTAAAACAGTGTCCTTAACTCATCTATAGCTCAAGTGATACAAAGATGTCAAAATTCATGGCATGTCTGTCACAGTTTTCCTTTTCCGTGTTCATGGCAAATATCATAAATGGAGCTCAGAACTCTGATCTTCTGATTTTTCTTAACACAATACTCTAGGGCAGGGGTCCCCAACAGCCCTTCCGGTCCATGGGTTCGTGACCTGTTAGGAACTGGGCTGTACAGCAACTGAGTGGTGGGCAACCAAGCAAAGCTTCATCTGTATTTGCAGCTGCTCCCGGTGTTAACATCAGTGCCTCAGTTCCACCTCACATCATCAGGCATTATATTCTCATAGAAGCACCGGTCCCTGGTGCCAGAAAGGATGGGGACTGCGGCTCTAGGGAGTATCGACCACTGGATGAATTGAATCTTCATCCTTGTTAGTGGGAACTGAGAGGGGATTTTTGTGAGAGGAAAATGCTGCGGAATGAAATCCTATCTTTTGAGATAGCTCTTTCGATTGAGAGTTAAAGATTCATGCCTAGAGACCCCCAAACCATCACAGATATTGCTGTGCTTCCTTTTACTGCCTGTTAACCTAGGCATGTGATAAGAGCAAGATTTCTAGAGATCACCGTAGAGGAAGAATAATTTCAGTGAGTTTGAGAAAGCCCGAAGACTGATTTGGAGTGACTAGTACCTGTCCTTCCAGTTTTCAGTGCAAGTTTGCAGCTTTTATTGGTAGGTCAGTGGTTGGAGAAATACATTTTCTAGAATCAAGTAGGCACTTAAAGTGTTGAAAACACCCCAGAGGTGAAGGTGTTTTATCAGTTCAGGCATACAGGTGGCAGTTTGATTATTAGAAAGAGGATGAAGAGATTTGACAGTATCAGAGTATGGGCACATTTGAGCAGCAGCTGCTCATTGTCCTAGAACGAATTGCCTTCTGGTCAGGAATTATTCACATCCCAGATGGAAGGACTCAGCACAAGCCATCATTTATCTGTTTATTCAGCTGACCATCAGAAAGCCTTAAATAATTGTATGTATAAGAAATGTGACAGACTTGGGTTCAAAGGACTGTACATTTTTGTTCATCCAGCCCTTGCCCTTTCTTTGATTTGAAAGTGTTAAACAAAACTACCATTTTCTTGTATGTAGTATAAGTAGATTCATATTCAGTCTAGCTTAGAAGGCGTGTACCATGTTATAGTTTTATGGATGAATGGCAAGTGTGACGACATCTCTGTCAAATAGGAATCACCCTTTGTGTTGTGTGTTTGGGAAGATGTTTGCAAACAATTAGCTGTGGCTAAATTCACAGAAAGTAGTACCTGAACATGAAACAAAATGTGGAATAGTCTTATCTTTATGCAGTAAAGATAATGCATTCTAAAGAGTTTATGTAAATTGAATTATTTAAACTGGATTTAGGAACATTCATTGTAAAGGTAATCTGTGGTAATTGCTTTTGTGGTAATTTCCCTTCCTCTTTTGCATCCCTATTTCAAAGCCTGCAGTTTAATCTGTTAGGAGAAGGTAGATTCTCGTATGGTTAAATCACTCCAGTTTATACCTATTGAGGAATGAATTACCAGACTAAGCTCCTTAGGGGCAATGACAAAGAGCCTGGCCACAGGTGCTCAGGAAACCTGCATTCACTTTCTGCACACATGAGCTCTGTTTCAGTTAGTCCAAGTACTTGGAATCCTAGGAAAAAATAAAAAATTTAAACACTACCAATGATATTAACATTCATTGCTCAAAAGAGGTATTAAGCACTCTGGTGAGCCTGGCAGTGAAGGTGGGCAACAATTTTAGGATGATGGCCACAGTTTCTACTTTGAGCTCACTCTTGTAGGGGGAACAGACAGAAAAACCAATGATTAGTGCACAGTAAGTGTTAGGTGTCATTGCTCTTCTGTCGATCACTGCTCTAATAGAGGATGCTGTGAGATGCACCTATAAGAGACCTTGACTGTGCTTGGGAAGGCTTCATGAACTAGAGACAATGCAGGATCAGCACAGGACCTGAAATGATGGCTAAAAGGACTAACAGGGCTCAGTTTTTCACCTGAAAATGGGGATAATTACAATCTAGGTCTATAAGTTGTTATGAGGGTTTCATGAGACTAATAATGCATGTAGATAGTGTGCCAGTTTTGGTAATTGAGAAGCCATCAGTAATGATAGCTATCCATTTCACTTGTCTTTTGTTCCTTACAACAGCAATTTGAAGATAGTAGCATTTTTCTCTATTTTGCAGATGCTCAGAGAGGTTAATTTGCCCAAGGTTATCCAGCTAGCACTTGGTAGGGCCAGGCTTTGAGTCTAGATGTCTCTCTCCTGGTTACCTTTTGTTCTCTTTATGCTGCTCTGGAGGCCCAGGATGATTCCAGCTGCTTCCTGCTTCATTATCCTGCTAAGTGCCCTACTGAGAGGAGTCTGCAATTGCCTGCCCCTCCTCTCTGCCTCCTGGTTCTGCCATGAGTCACTGCGGAGCCATTTATGTCAGAGAGGGAAATGGGGGCTTGCTTATCGCATGTAGCAATTTGCTCTGTGTTCTTGCTTATTTGCTGTGGACACCAGCAGAGAAGTATTCATCAAGAGGCATCATGTTTGTTAAGGGACCACATGGTGTATTTTAAAAGCTCTTAGCTCTCTCTGGCATCATCGATTGTGCTTTAGCATAAGAAATAAAGCGACACTGAGCCTTTTATTAATACTACACATGTTTTTCATTTAACTTTGACTGGTTAAATCTGGCATAAAATGGAAACTTGCAAACTAGCTTCCCTGGTATGTATAGCTTCTCTGAAGAGGATCTTTATTGAACAGGGGGCTCATATAGTTTCTGCCTGTAGCTGTGGCCTTAGACTAGATTTTCTCTTTTCTTTTCTCTCTTGAGGGCATGGATTGCCTTTTTTTATAAAGCTTGTGGATGTAGATATTTACCAAAAGGAAGCTGATATGTGACACCTGGAGAGGATATGTATGTGGTTCCGTACTGTGAATTAAACTTTTGTAATTTGTGCATTTGATGAAACTTGGTGGCCACTATTTGAAATTTACATGAAGTTTGAGGAATTTGGGGTGATTCTTAGAGATCATGTATTTACTTTGTGAATGAAACAAGGCTAAAGGGATGCTCCTGCTGTTGACAATGATAACATTGAAGGGGATGACAGCACTAACACTTTTTAAGCCAGACACTGTCCAAGGCATTACCCTATTTGATCCTTGCAGTGACTTTTTGAGGGAGACATTATTATTATCTCCATTTAACAGAGGAAACTGAGGCGCAGAGAAGTTTAATCATTTGCCCAGATCACAGGGTGCCAAGTGGTAGAGCTGGGATTTGCACCCAGGCCCAGGCTCTCTGGCTCCACCAGATCCTATGATCACAGTCACTACACTGTCGCTTGTATATGTGACTTGCCTTGAGTCACAAAGCTGGGAGAAATAATCCAAGACCAGAATCCCATTCTTTTGATGGTGAACTACATCAGTGATTTATAAAATTCTTTTAACTATGGAACTCATCCTTAAATGAAGATGTTTTTAGGTGCTTTAACCAAATCAAAAAACAACCCAGCTGCTGTGGTTGAAGTGGAGGTGGGGAAGGGGCATTAGCCATGTGTTCTATTTATTCAGCCCTTCCTGTGGCTTCTGAGAAACCCACATGGAGCATAATTTTAAACCCTAACTTTAGTGAGGGGTGTGTGCTTCAGATTGATGTCTTTTTGGCTACTGTTAAAATCATAACGGGTTAATGAGCAGATCTGTTAGATTTGTCTCATTCTCTAGCAAACTCTGAAGCTTTTCTATTTGCATTATTATAGGTTTGTAGTGTCACTGAGGGTAATCAGAATCAGTAGTGTGTTGGAGAAAGACATTCTGTGAGTCTGAAAAGGGCATCAGTCCCTTCGTCTGCTGAAAATCTCAGGGCTAGAGTCAGCATTCTTATCTGCATGTCTAGTGGGCAGTGAATTGCTGTCTTTCACTGTCTGTCTCTTTGCTTAGACATCATATAATGCCCCATGATCATTATTCTGAGCGTTACTTGTGTTGTAATGACTTGATTTTGGCTCTGTCTTACTCACTAGATTATGATCTAGTTTCCTCTCTGTGTCTGCAGTGCTGAGTACTATTTAGCAGTTACTCAATAAATGTTGGTTAAAATTTTTAATCACTTTTTAGGATTTCGGGCTACAGATATAGATTAGAGGTCAAACAGGTTGACCATGACTTGACCCCAGAATTTCTTCTATAATATGTTGTCTGTCTCCAAGTAATTCAATAAATTTGGTTTACTTGGGATTCTAGTTTGGCAAAAAAAATGACATCAGTTTGGAGCTCATCTCTCTTTTGAAAGTTATGGAAAAAACAAAGATTTTGTTTTTAGATTCCTTTTTCCCCAGGTTAAATAGTTTTTTCCTTTGTAAAGATATTATGGAGACCCTGAACAAGCATGATCCTGTCAGATCTCAGAAGCTAAGCAGGGTCAGGCCTGGTTAGTACTTGGATGGGAGACCACCTTGGAATACCAGGTGCTATAGGTGTTTAATAAAACAAACAAACAAAAAGATAGTGTGGAGATACTCAGTAGAAGCAGGCCTCAAGCCAGAAGGATCTCTTCCAGGTTTCAGGTCTGTTTCTCTTGGGCTTACTTGTGGTCTAGTAGTCACTCATACATGCCTTTTGTCTGTCTGTCTGTCTGTCTTTCTTTCTTTCTTTCTTTCTTTCTTTCTTTCTTTCTTTCTTTCTTTCTTTCTTTCTTTCTTTCTTTGTTTTTGTGTGGGTGAAGGAAGTGAAGCAGGAGAGTAAAGTATATGAGTTCTAGGAGTTTGGCAAGGGCTGGGGGAGGATGGGGAGATAAACAGAAGGGGATAAGAAATAAGAATCAGTGTTCTTAAAATGTGGTCCCTGGACCAACAGCTTCATTATCATCTGGGAGCTTGTTAGAAATGCAAAATCTTAGATTCCACCCCAGACCTACTGAATCAGAAACTGTGTGTTGGGCCCAATAATTGTGGTTTTTAAAACTACTACTCTACTACTTCTTTCCCCTCCTAACTTGAATATTTCCAATTGTTACTAGTTTTCAGTTGATCTCTATAATATACTTTGATTATGTGTTAGTGAGTAGGTAGATATTAAAGGAATGTTGAGGAAACATAAAGAAATCTACTTGTATTCCAGTGGCATTTCCCAGAGTTAAATTACATGTGTTGTTTATGTCTATTGCTTTTGTTCAGATTAAGCTCTGAAACAAAATTAAGATTCTCATCAAGCCTCGAGCTTATTAATAGCTGTTTCGTTTGTTTAGAACTAATGGTAAATGTCTGATATCTGTAGTGCTTCAGAGGAAGTGCTTCATAAAAACACTTTAAGTGTTCCACTAGGAGCATTGTGAAGCCCACAGGGTGCTAAGATTAAGCAAATAAATGTAGTTCTGTTGTGTTCTACTCAGTGTAATGAGTGTGGTAGTTAAGAACACTGACCTCAGCTTGACGGGGCTTCCACTGGTCTGATTTCATACAATTTGGACATTAAAAAGAATGACTGCAATTGAATTTACAACATTGAAGAAGTAAAATTTATGCATTCATAGTGATGAGAGAAAGAGAGAAATTCTTGGCACCATTGAAAATGACTATTATGCAAACTCATTCTAAAAATTATAAATTTATTTTTAAGGAGAAGAAGCATATACTTTGCCTTTAAATGAGAAACTAGTTCTTTTACGGTTGATGATGGAAATCTCTGCTTTACAAAAGGATGCTAGCAAATCAAATATAGAGGGAAATATGGAATTAGAATATCAGCATTTATAACCTGGAGTGGAATACTTGATCCAGGCAAAGACCATCAGTGAAAGGCATAATCTTACAGTTTTAAGGGATACTCCACAGATCACTTGCAAAGGAGTGTGCTTTTGCAGTGGTGGTCACAACCTTATCGAAGAGGTCAAACTCATCATGAAGGTAGGTTAGTCTGACAGTATGAGCCTCCTGATGTTGTGTAATGTGAAGTACACAGCATCATCAAGAGGTAGTTTTGCCAAAAATGTTTACCTGAATCAGTTCAGGTTTACAGGAAACATAGGGGATAGAGAAGCAAATTAGTTCACACTAGGGGGAAACAATCAGGAAAAATGTGGGACAGTCTCAAGATAACTGGTCTGTCTGAGGTCTTCAAAAAGTCAGTGTCATAGAAAAAAATTAGTTGCTGGTGGGGATTATTGAGCATAAGAGATGGAGGTAACAACAAATGCAACACATAAATATTGATTGGATCTGTCTTGAAAATAATAACTGCTACAAAAGATATTTGGGACCAGTTGTTGAAATTTGAATATGATCTGGACATCAGATTACATTAGGAACTTATGGTTAATGTTTCAGATATGATAATGGTATTTTGGTTGTTAGAAGAATGCCTTTATTCTTAGGAAATGTTAAGTTTCAGCATGGAATTGTCAATGTCTGCAAATTGCTTTCACATGGGTCCAAAAGAAACAAAAATGAATATATAGATTAAGCAAATAAGGCAAAATATTAACAATTTTGAATCTAAGTAGTAGGCACATGGGTGTTCATTTCATATTTTCAATATATTTGAAAATTTTCTCAACAGAAACAGGCTGCCTAGATTCAGATGTTGACTGTGTCATTCATAAATGGTATAGCCTTTAGGAAGTTCTTTATTTAATGTTTCTCTGGGTCCATATCTGTGAATTGAGTATAATAGTATTAATAATAATACCACCACAAAGTGTTGTTGAAGTTTTATATTTAGTATATAAAACACATTGCTGTAATGTGTAGTATATAAGTGTCTCACGCAAACTAGATGCTCAACAAATACTAGTTTTTTGATGATGATAAGGACTATAAGAGTCAATATATGAGTTTAATGTTATTGATTCAACATAGAGGTTAGTGTGACTAGTTCTTAACGTTTTGTATGATAACTTGGCTCATGAATCTATGGATTCCCAGAAAATTTTACATGTAATTTCCAAGATTTCTAGCTCATCCATGCATTCCTGTTTGAGACTGTCTTATCTAGACTTTCTTATCTAGAAATCCAGGTGGTATTTAACAATACTTTACGTAGTACTTTGTTGGTATTGCAATATTATGCTTTGATTTGGAGAAAAGTTCACTGGATTTAAAGAAAAGCTTGCAATAAAGTGATTAAAATGCTGGCATGAGAGAGTTTGGTTTTATAACAAACATGTAACCAGATGAACATGTCCCACTTACTTTGGTTCTCTTCAGAGGAGGTATTTTAGAACACTATGTATGTATTGAGCCTGTTATTATTCAGAACTACATAAATTAGCTTTTAGAAACATCCATAGTTTTCTGTAGCTTATGTTATAAAGTGAATAATTAAATGGATAATTTATTTTTGATCACTGAAGTGTGTGACAAGATGGTGGCAGAATTTCTTTGCCCCTTTTGTGGCCTGTGATGCTGTTGGAAATTTCAAAGGAAGAGTTTCAAAAGTAGTTTAGTTTGTTCAAACTCTCTAATCCTGAACCATTGGTTATTTTAGCTATTTGGGTGTATTTTCATGGGACTGTACCTTTATTCAGTGACCCTAATGTTAGATTTTTGAGCTTGCGGTCCTGTGGACTTGTTTTGACTCAAAAGTGCAGTAGCATTTGGTAGCATTACCAAAAATAGATAAGTAACAGTAAATCCCTAATGGCTGGTCTGGCCCTCTGCTGGCTGCCTGTCCCAGCTCAGGACTTCACTGATAGTTAGGCCTAATTGTGAGGTTCCCTCAGAGCTGGTCCCTAGGGTGGGTGGAGGCCTGATTGTAGTGTTGCTCTGTGTGTTGGCTGACAATGGAAGATGTATCAGATGGCGGCAAGGTGGTGCCTAGTCAGAGTCTGGTAAAGGGCTGCATTTGGTAGTCTTGTCACACTCAGTAACATGTGACTCTAAATTGTCTGGGGGTAGGAAAAGGCTATGATTTAATAGATTGCAGGCCTGGAAGAGAGGCATTTTGAATGACACTGCTGGACTTTAAATCTTCTAATTGACCTGTAAGTGGTGGCCAGTAAATATCTGTGGGTCAGTGAAGGAGTGTTGGATTAAAGTGTTAAGGGGTGAACCAAATAAATTTGATTCCTTCAGTCATAGGCTTAGTGGAGGGGCATTCATGCTGCATCAGACAGTAGTGAGAATTTGAGAAGGGATTGCATAGGGGTTTGTTCCCAGGGCAGCATTAACAACAGGCGTATACAGGAGATCAAAATCAATAAGGTCTGTTGGAGATCATAAATCCCATGAGGGCAGGAGACGTGTTTGTATTGTTCAACACTTAGAACTTGATGTGGTGCCTAGTAGGTCCACAATAAGTATTTGTTGAATGAAGGAGAGTGTTGAGTAGGTAAAGAATGAATGGGGATGGTGATACAGGACAAAGCAAGTCTGTGGTGTTTGTTGCTGACCTAGTTGCAGAGTAACAGATGGAATGTGAATAATGTTGGATTTGCTGAGAGGCTTGTTCAAAGATGTTTCACTTATCAGCAAGGTAACCTTGTGATGGCTTAGTTCAAATGATAATTTGTGCACAAAGCTGCAAAGTAAACATGTGTGTCCATTTTAGAGATAAGGAAACTGAGATTCAGAGATTTGAAGTAATTTGCTCATGGGTCTGCAATCAAGAGGGTCATAACATTGAAACTAGGTTTTTCAGTCTTGAATATGATTTTCCCTTCTGTTTCAGCAATCAGTGCTAAAGACAGTTTTGCTTTGGAAGTGGTTTATTAAATAGTATCTTTGTATCATATTAGAATGATTAGTTAGTAAGCAGGAAGAAATAAAGAAAAATCCATATATTGGCCATCCCTGTTGCTCTACTTGATCCGCTAGTCAGCATTCGACTGATTGAATAATGAAGATCATAAAGCAGAATGAGTGGAACAATTTATGATTAAAAAAAACCCCCAACAACCTCCATTCTACTTAATGGGTTGCAGTTATTTGAAAAAAAACAGAAACCCCAGTTAATCTTAATATAGGCTACTTATTTAGGAAAGGAGATATTTCAAATTAAATTAGCCTTTCCTTTGCTTCGTATTACTGGAGACAGTTTTCACTTTGTCCGTGCATCCCATAAATGACTATTGCTATAAGGAAACCAATCTTACTGATAACTGAATGAAAGAAATTAAACAGATACACATAGACAAATCCAAAATGACTCTGAGAAGGGTGTGTTCTTCCAGCTTTCAGTCATTCTGTGAGGTATTTGGCAGAGATGGGTTCTGCAGATAAAACTGTCATGGTTTTCAGCAGTCATCCCAAGACAGCAGAGAGGAAACATGACAGACACTGGAAAGAGACCCTCTCTTAGATGATGAGTAATATATATTTTATACTCATATTAATATTTCATTGGACAAAAGGTCAAAATCTACATTTAAATGGAAATATTTAAAAAGCAGAAGCATAATATTTGACCAAGTGAAACACTCAGGGTTTTTTAAGAACACAAGCTGCACCTCTGGGATCTCAGCCTTCCACATCTGTTGTTTGTTAGAGCATGCAGGAATGTTTGAATTGCTTTAGTCTTGTGAGTAGATCTTAGCCCTGGCATTTGAGGATCCCAGGACCCCCACTCCTCTTCCATTTGACCCTGAATTGGGTTACACATTACCAAACATTATGTCCTATGCATATGGCCTCACTCAGTATTGTAAAATTTTTTAAATCTCTAGAAACTCATTTTGTCTATCTTGTGAAATGGATACATTAGGATTGTGGAAATGAGCATAAATAGGATGGTTTTAGTTGTAAGTAATGGAAAACCCAACTAAAAGTGTCTTGACAGAAAGTAACAAGGGGTCCCAGTATTGATTCAGAGATTCAAAGATCTCAGACCACACCTGACAGTGGCAAGTTTTGTGAATAACAGTATGCCCACTGTCATTCATGGTGTATTAGATTTCATCTGAGAATAATGTCTTCACAGCATTCAAAACAAGAAGGAAGGATGAAGGAGCAAAAGAATCTTCCTGGTACTTGCCCCTCTTATTACAAGAAGGAAGATTTTCCTCAAAAGTCTGCACAAAGACTTGCCCTTACATCTCACTGACCATACGTAGGTCACATTTACCAACCCCCCCCTCCCCCGCCCCCGCCAGCCATTTACTTGTAAGGAGAATATCAAGATGACTATGATTTGCTAAGAGCACTCATGCTTGATTTCCTAGGCTGGACATACTGCTTCTCTCATAAAGTTAGGGCTCTGTTATTATTAGCAAAGAAGAAGGGGAAATTGGTGTTGTCTGCCATGCTGATACTCTTGTACAAGCTTCTGAATGTGAAGTAAAGGTGCACACAAACTTATTTTCACTATGTGTTTAATGCTTCCTTGGTTTGTAAAGTGACCACAGTGACATAAATCAGAAACAATCTGGAAAAGAAAAGTTGATAATTTTTGCTACTCTTAGAGAAATCATGGCAGGGAAGAATGTGTTTGTAAATAAAGGGAGGGTCGAATTCTGTAAAGTTGTTCTGGTGAAGTAGCACCACATTGGGTGGATCAGCACTGACCCTGGACAGAACTGGAAGTGAGCCAAGTTCATCTAGACCTCCCAGGTTCTTTCTTCCGTATGCCTTTTTCTTTTCCGTTTCCACCAGTCCAGTCAGAGGTAGCTGCTGATGTAGTTGACACAACTGCTTGGGAGTTAAGGAGGCCGGGGTTCTGATTTCAGTCAGCTAGGAACTTCTAAGTCAGCTGAAATATCTGAGAACAGTATTTGGAAGGTGACTTTGCAGAGACTTGGGGGCACTAGACTTCTTTTATCATTTTCTTTTCTTTCTTTCTTTCTTTTTGTTAATTCCTTTTTGTTAATTCTGGACAGTGGGCCCAGAATCCATGATAGTGATAATAAATAGTAACGATTTTTTAGCTTTCACTGTGTACCAGGTACTATCTTAAGTATTTTACAGGTGTTGTTTCATTTAATCCCCACAGCAGCTTTCTGATTTAGGCTTTATAAATTCCCATTTTACAGTTATGGAGAAAGGCTATGAAATTTGAGCAATATCATATAGTTAGCTAGTGGTTAAGGTAAGACTAGACTCTAGGCAGTTGGGTGGCAGAGCTCAAATTTTTAACCTTGCTGTGAAACTTAGTCATTTTGTATTTCTCTTACTTCTCCTAATTTCTCTCCTCTTTCCCACCTAGTACTTGAATCACCACTTTGAACTACTGTTACCTGTTTTATTCAAATTGGCTTACTAGAATATACTATATAGAGATGAAAAAGTTATAAAATACTGGGCCCATAGAACAAGGGTTTATTTGTTCATTCCTTTCTGTGTTCATTCATTCTTTTAAAATTTTTTTTATTTTATTAGTTTCAAGTATACAATACATTGGTTAGACATTTATGTAGTTTATAAAACAACCTTCCTAATTGCTCTTTCTCCCTTCTGGTTCTCTACCTAGCCATTACATTAATGCTGAGTCCCTGTGGTGTCAGATTGAGTGTTGGGGGTCCAGAGAGGAACAAGAACTAGTGTCCTGCCTTTGAGGAGTTTGCAAAGCCATGTGGTAAAAGCTGGGCCCCAGCAGCATCTATCATTCCTTATAGGTCATAGTGAAGTCTACATTTCACTGTAAATGTGTTGATTTCAGAGTATAGCATCTACTTGCCTCCACTATAGACTCTAAAGCGGGACCTGTCTTGGGCATCAGCACCAGTACATCTCTGGGGGTTCACTAGGCCTTCCTTTGACCTACCTTTTAATCTCCTTCAGATTGATTTATTTTTCAGAAGGCTGGTGCCACTAGGAATGGGGACCTTTGAGCTTACTTTGATACAAGAGAATAAAAGACTAGAATCAAACCTTTGCTTAGATTATGCTTTACAAGGGGGCGAGGATAGAAAGCTGAGCAAAAGACACATGAGTGTGAGAGCAAGGAGGGAGCTGTAGATGAAGGGGGAAGACAGAGAAAGGGAAGCTGGATGCTCTGAACTTAGAGGCCTGACCCAGCATTTCATGTCTAGTGTTAGAAAACAGCTCTGCTCTTTCCCTATTCCCACTCAATACCATGAGATCCTCTTCCCAGTTCCATTCTTCATTTTCCTCCAAGGACCTGCCGTCTCCTTGATTTATTTTGAAGAGTAGAAGTCGAAGGAAGTTTCTGGTTCTACAGAAAGAGAAACTGAGGTATAAGACAGAGCAGCAGTTTGTACTTTGTCATATAGGCATTTAGGGACCGTCAAAATCTTGTCATAGATTCCATGGTTTGTTGTAAGCCACAGATGGCCCCGATTCCCTCACAGGCATGGGCTCCTGCCCCCTTTCTCATCATGCTTGTTTGGGTCTTTTTACCTGAGAATAGCAGCTCTCATTCAAGGGAAGCAGCTCCTCCTAACCTAAGGGAAGCCGTTTGCAGTCTGTACTGCATTGCCCCTACCCGTAACCCCATTAAGGGGTTGTAAATAGTACTATAATGATGTCTCAGTCATTTGTTTTGATGTATCCGAGCTTTTAATAAATCAGCCACAGCTTGCTTAATAGGAATATGAGAGCAGAGCGCGTTGCTGCCAGCAGCTGCTAGTAAATTATAAAGCATTCATCTGTTTTACAAGGGAATTAAATGTTTGTTCTCTTTTAAGAGCTTGTGACTAAACAAGGGTGGGGAGGAGAGTATATTGTCTTGTCTGATGCCCATGCCCTCCCAGTTGCAGTAACGGCCCCAGGTACCTGGGGAAACACCTGTAAACAGAGCAATTTGAATTACAGTGCCCCCAGGTAAACCCTGTATTTATTGGTCGCCACTCCATGTGTAGCTCCAAAGCAATATTTATTGGATTACATTTTTCTTCCACTTCAAAGGATTCTGTGAAATACAAGTCTCATTCCCTCCCTCCTCCTTTTTTCCTTAAGACTGTCTAGGGAAAGCGCATTAGATAAACCATATATCCAGGATGACTAATGTTCAATTGTCTGCAAAATTGAGTTAGCCTGTTTTATTTGACTTTTATGTTTACATTTGAAGTAGACTTTTCTCCCCCTTTTTTCAACACCATTGGCTCTATTTATTAAATCATTTTGAGAGGGAAGACATCTATTGGTAGATGAAAATATGGAAGCCAGGTAACTAGGATTCAAGAGCTGCTGACTGACTTTGTGATACCTTTGACAAGTTGTGGAGGCTACTGAAATCTGTTTCCTTGTGTTTTGTTATTTTTAAATTTTGAAACAACTACAGATTCATAAGAAGTTGCAGAGATAGTATAGAGAGATCCAGGGTATGTTTCCCCCAGTACAGTGTGTGTATAACTCTTAAGTCCTTTTGTAAATGTGCAGTTTGTGTAACCACCACTGCAGTCAAGATCCAGAACTATTCCATCATCACAAAGGTTTTACTCCTTGAAAGTAAAACCCACCCTAACTTCCCTGCCCATACCTGGCTACTACAAATCTACTTTTCTTTTCCATAATTTTGTTATTTCAAGGATGTTATCTAAATGATATCAAACAGTATGTGACCTTTTGAAATTGTTCTCCTTTTCACTCAGTGTAATGTTCTTGAGATCCATCCAAATTGTTGTTTGTACCAACAGTTCATTCCTTTTTATTGCTAAATAGTATTCCATGGTATGGTTGTATCGTAATTTGTGTAATCATTCCCTTTAAGAGAAATTTTGGTTGTTTCCAGTTTGGGGCTATTATAAATAAAGCTGCTCAGAGCAGTCATTTATAGATTTTTGTGTGGACATAAGTTTTTTGTTTCTCTGTGATAAATGCCCAGAATTGCAATTGCTGGGTAATATGGTAAGTATGTTTAATTTTTAAGAAATGCCCAACTTTTCCAGAGTGATTATACCATTGTACATTCCCACCAATAGTGTATGAGAAAATCAGTGTCCTCGCCAGGATTTGGTATTTTTAGTATTTTTTGTTAAGCATTTGTAATAGGTATGTAATGATGTGTCATCATAATTAGTTTATATTTCCCTAATGACCGGTGATGTTGAACATCTTTTAATGAGCTTATTTGCCATTTGTATACCCTCTTTAATGAAATGTTTATTTGTGTCTTTTGCCTATATCTTTTGGATTATTTTTTTTTTACTGTTAAAGGGTTGAATGTTCTTTATATATTTTAGATATGAATACTTTGTCAGACTTCTATTTCACAGATATTTTGTCTTAGTATAGAGCTTGTTTTTTCAATCTCTTCATAAGGTCCTTTGCAGAGTAAAAGTTTTTAATTATGATGAAATCAAATTTATCAACTTTTTATTATGGTCTGTGCTTTTGGTGTAATGTCTAAGGACTCTTCACAAAATCTTAGGACCTGAAAATTTGCTTTCATGTGTTCTTGAATTTTATGGTTTTACATTTTACATTTAAATACATAATCCATTTTGAGTTCATTTTTGTATAAGGTTTAGGTTGAGTTTTATTTATTTTTTCCAATGAATATCCAGTGTGTAGAGCCACTGGATATTTAAAAGGCGTTTCTTCCTTCATTGAATTGTTTTTGCAACTTTTTCAAGTTATACATCTGATTAGGGGTTAATATCTAAAATTTATAAAGAACTTACACAACTTATATCAAAAATTAACAACCAATTACAAAATTGGCAGAGGACTTGAATAGACATTTTTTCCAGGGAAGACATACAGATGGCCAACAGGCAAATGAAAAGATGTTCAGCATCACTAATCATTAAGGAAATGCAAATCAAAACCACAATGAGATACTACCTCACACCTGTCAGTAAAATAAGTGTCAGACAAAAATAAGTGTTGGCAAGGATGTGGAGAAGAGGTAACATTTATACGCTGTGGGTGAGAATGAAAATTGGTACCATGGAAAACAGTGTGGAGGTTTCACAAAAAGTTGAAAATAGAAACAGCAGTTCTACTTTTGGGTATTTACCTTACCTGAAGAAAACAAAAACACTAATTTGACAAGATATATGCACTCCAATGTTCATTGCAGCAGTGTTTACAATAGCTAAGATATGGTAGCAACATGAGTGTCCATCGATAGATGTGTAGCTAAAGATGTGTATATATGTGTGTATCTGTGTGTATATGTATATATATCTGTGTATATATGTTTGTGTGTGTGTATAATGAAATATTACTCAACCATAAAAAAGAATGAAATCTTGCCATTTGTGGTAACATGAATGGACCAAGAGGTATTATACTAAATGAAATAAGTTGGATAGAAGAAGCCAAATACCTTGTGATTTCACTTATATGTGGAATCCGAAACAAAACAAAACAAAACACAACAAGACTAACAGATACAGAAAATAAAATGATGGTTACCAGTGGGGATAGGGGTTGGGGGTAAACAAAATAGGTAAAGAGGATTAAGAGAAACAAACTCCCAGTTATAAAACAAATAAGTAGTATGAATATAATATACAATATACAGAATATAGCCAATATTATAACAACTTTGTATAGTGATAGATGGTAACTAGACTTATTTTAGTGATCATTTTGTAATTTATATACATTTGAATCATTACGATATACACCTAAAACTAATAAGATATTGTATGCCAATTATACTTCAACTAAAAACATTAGCTACACTTGTGTCTGGCAATTTTCAGTTCTGTATTCTCTTCCATTGATCTGTATGTGTCTCCTTTTGCCAGTACCTTATAGTATTGATTTCTATAGCTATATAGAAAATTGCGTAGAGTGATTCCTCCTACTTTATTCTTTTTCAAAATAGTTTTACCTATTGTGATTTCTTTTCACATAAATTTTAGGATAATCTTGTTATACAAAAATCTTGATGGGGTTTTGATAGAAAGTATGTTAAACCTGTATGCTAATTTTGGGAAGCTTGACAGCTGCTCTCTTGAGCTTTCCAGTCCATAACCACTGTATACCTTTCCATTTAACTGGATTATTTTTGATATCTTGCTATCAGCATTTTGTAGATTTTTGCATCTGTGTTTATGAGACATATTGGCATGTAGTTTTCTTTTTTGGTGTTATCTTTACCAGGTTTTGGTATAAGAGTAATAATTGGCTTCATAGAATGAGTTGGGAAGTATTGTCTGCTCTTCAATTTTTTGGAAGAGTTTGAGGAGAATGGGTATTAGATCTTCTTTGAATGTTTGGTAGAATTCACTGGTGAAGCCATCTGGACTTTTACTTTTTGGTAGGTTTTTGATGATTGTTTCACTTTCCAAGCTGCTGATCGGTCAATTTAGATTTTCCAGTTCTTCTTGATTCAGTCTAGGAAGCTTGTATTTTTCTAAGTATTGGTCCATTTCTTCTAGGTTATTAAATTTGGTGTTATATAGTTTTTCATAGTATTCCTGTATAATTCTTTGTATTTCTGTGATGTCAGTTGTAATTTTCTCTCTTTCATCCCTGATTTTGTTTATTTGTGTCTTTTCTCTTTTTTCTTTAGTGAGTCTAGCCAGGGGTTTGTCAATTTTATTAACTTTCTCAAAGAACCAGTTCTTCGTTGCATTTATTTTTTCTCTTATTTTTTTTTTCCAGTTACATTTATTTCTGTTCTAATTTTGATTATTTCTTTCCTTCTCCTGACTTTAGGCTTCATTTGCCCCTCCTTTTCTAGTTTTTTTTTTTTTTTTAAATGAAGTGTTAGGTGGTTTATTTGAGCTCATTCTTGCTTTTGGAGATAGGCCTATAATGATATGAACTTTCCTCTTATGACTACTTTTGCCATATCCCCAAAGTTTTGATATGTTGTACTATTATTATTCATCATTTAATCTCCATGTATTTGTGGTTCTTCCTGCTTTCTTTTTACAGTTGATCTCTAGTTTCAAAGCATTATGATCAGAGAATATGATTGGTATGATTTCTACTCTCTTATATTTGTTGAAGCTATCTGTCTGTCCCAGTATGTAGTCGATTCTTGAGAATGTGTCATGTGCACTAGACAAGAATGTAGAAGCAGCCCTTTTGGGATGAAAGGCTCTGTAAATGTCAATTATGTACATTTGGGCTAATGTGTCATATAAGGATGTTATTTCCTTATTGATTTTCTGTTTGGATGATCTGTCCATATCCGATAGTGGGTATTGAGGTCTCCTACTACAATAGTGTTTTGGTCTGTTTCTCCCTTTAGTTCTGTTAGTAATTGCTTTACATATTTCAGGACTCCTTGATTGGGAGCATAGATATTAATGTGTTATTTCTCCTTGGTGCATGATTCCCTTTACAATTATGAAGTGTCTCTCAGTATCTTTCTTTACTTTTTTTTATTTTGAAATCTATTTTGTCCGGTATTAGCACCACTACTCCCGCTTTTCTCTGAATGCTATTTGCTTGAAATATCATTTTCCACCCTTTTACTTTAAGTCTATATTTGTCTTTGGAACTGAGATGTATCTCCTGGAGGCAGCATATGGTTGGGTTTTGTTTTTTTTGGCCCAATCTGCAACTCTGTGCCTTTTTATTGGTGGGTTCAGTCCATTTACATTTAGGGTGATTATCAAAATATGAAGTCTTCTTATTTTGTGTTTTGCTTTCTGGTAGCTTGATTTTTCCATTGCTTCCTTGTCCTTGTGTGTATGTTTTTTTTTTTTTTTTTTAATTTTGGTTAGCTTTTGTGGATTTCCCCTCTGGTCCTTCTTTTTTTATGTTATATGCTTCAGTTCTGAATCTTTGGTGTGTGATTAACCATTACGAACATGAAAACGGTAGTTATATATATATATAGTCGTCCATTTTCTTCTGCGCGAGCCTCATCGTCATTCCTCTTTGTGAATTTGGATCTTTGAATCCTCCCTTTTTCAGTCATTGCTGTCTCAATTTGTCTCTATGTATGCTGAACATTCATTACTGTCTTGGTATAGCAAATCTCTTCTTATTGTTTAGGCTTATAATGCCCTGTTCTTATTAAGGGCTGCACTCTTCTGGTTCTATTTGTCTGCTAGTCATCTTACCCTTAATTATGTATTTTTTTTCTTCTCATTTTGTTTCAGGTGACCTGACCCCTTTCAGTATTTCCTGTAATGCAGACCTTGTAGTGGAGAATTTTCTCAATTTTTTGTATGTCTGGAAAGGTCTTTATTTCTCCTTCATATCTAAAAGAGAGCTTTTCAGGATACATTATTCTTAGCTAGTAGTTCCTGTCACTTAATAGTTTGACTATTTGATTCTACTTCTTTCTGGCTTGTAAAATGAAGCCTTTTTACTGAGAAGTCTGACCATAATCTAATGGATTTTCCTTTATTGGTTACCATCTTGTTCTCCCTAGCTGGCCTGAGAATTCTTTCTTTGTCATCTATTTTTGATAATTTTAATACAATATGTCTTGGAGAAGGCCTTTTTGGGCTGAGATAATTGGGTGTTCTGTTGACTCTTTCAATTCCAAGCTTCAGTTCCTTCCTTAGATTTGAGAAATTCTCATCAACTATTTGTCTGAAAATGCTTTCTGGATGTGGTTTTATAGTGTAGCGATTAGCACGTCTGCTTTACCAGCAGAAAGTCTTGAGTTTGTGCCCCAGTGGAGCCATGGTCCATAGCCTATGGCAGTGCCACCCTGAACAAGCTCGATGTCTGATCTTGGAAGCTAAACAGAGTTGAGCCTGGTTAGTACTTGGATAGGAGACCACCTAGGAAGACCAGGTGCTATAGGCAGAAATAATAACAATAACAATAACAATAATAATAATAATAACAACAACAACAGCAGCAACAATAATAATAAAGGAAAATGCTTTGTAATCCTTGCTCCTTTTCCTCCCCTTAGAGAATGCCCATTATTCTTATGTTTCCTTTCTTGATGGTATCAGCTAGTTACTGAGTTTCTCTTTCATTATGTTTCATTCTTTGGTTTCTCTCTTCTTCCTTCTGATTTATTTCTAGATTTCTTTCTTCAGTGTTACCGAACCTTTCTTCCATTTGATCGACTCTATTTCCCAAGCTTACTATTTCATTTTTCATTTCTTTCAGTGTTTTCTACATCTCCAGAAGTTTTATTTGGTTCTTTTTTAGTGTGTCAGTCTCCTTGCTGAAGAACTCATTCTGCTCATCTAGTTGTT
This sequence comes from Rousettus aegyptiacus, assembly GCF_014176215.1. NCBI lineage: Eukaryota > Metazoa > Chordata > Mammalia > Chiroptera > Pteropodidae > Rousettus > Rousettus aegyptiacus. The sequence continues at coordinate 23,741,589 of NW_023416311.1, read as the reverse complement.
TTTTCAGTTCCTGAAATCGTTGATATGAATTGTTTTGGATTTCATTGAGTTTTTCAGAAATACCATCCTGAATCCCCTGTCATTTAATTTGCATATTTCTATGTCTATAAGCTTATTTCCTGGAGATTTTTCTCTTTCTTTCTGAAATGCCTTGTCACTTGGTTGTTCATGGTGTTTAATGGACTTTTTTCCACCTGGGCATTAATAGAATTGTGTTCTGCATTTTTTTTTCCAGAAAGAAGATTTATTATATAAAGGTCTCTCTTTAGCCTGTTGCAAAGAAGGCGTTTTCCTTGTAGTTTCCAGTAGGTGGTGTCAAAGCCTCTTGGACCCCTGCTTTATATAAAGTCTTAATAATGCCTTTTTTTTTTTTCCCTTATAGCTATTCAATCTTGCTCACTACCCTCAGTCTAAGTCCCTGTCATTAGTGACACTTTCAGTAGCATTGGTCAGGTTCCCCTGGGGCTCTGTGGTATTCAGTCTCAGGTGATATGGGGGAGGAGCCCTCTGGGTTGGAAGATGGGGGCTGCAGCTCATATCATTTGCAACTGCAGCTGGTAATAATCAATGTTGTTTCTCTGCCATCTCTTCTTCTCTGCCATCCCCACTTGTCTGCTTTCTTTTCTGGGTACTGCTGTAGGCAGTGTGAAGCTTACAGCTCTCCTAGGCAGGGCTGTTCAAGGAACCCACCATACCTTCTTTCATCCCCCTCCTCCAAAGGGAGTTCCGGCTGGAAGAGGCAGCTTCTTTGTTTCTCCCAGTTCACCGCCTGACTCCTGGGATTCTGACCTGTGGTAGCTCTTATGTGTAGATTTCTCGCTCAGATATGCTGGTGTGAAGTTTGGGTGTTTTCTGTTGAGTTTTAGATGTTCAGCTTATTGTTGTTTCAAGGGGAGGGATCCAAGGCCTTCTCTCTACCATGTTTTTGACATCAATCCCATCTTTTCTAATGTAAGCATTTATCGTTATAAATTTTCCTTTAGAACAACTTAGACTACCATAAATTTGATATTTTGTAATTTCAGTTTTATTCAGGGCATTGTATGATTTCTTTTGAGCCTTCTTCCTCGTTGACCTATGGATTATTTGCCCAGTACGTTTTAGAGTTTCCATGTTTTTGAGGTTTCCCTTGTTATCTTTCTTTTATGTATTTCTTCTTTGATTTCATTGTGGTCAAAGAACATGTATGATTTCAGTTTTTTTAAAATTTAAGTTTTGTTTTATGGCCCAGGATATGGTCTATTTTGACATTTTTCCCCCCCTCTAGTCACTTAAAAAAAAAGTGTATTCTGCTTGTAAAGTTGAAATGTTTTGTAAATGTTGATAAGGTCCTGATAGTTGACAGTGTTGTAGAACTCCTTTACTTCCTTTGAGAGTTTTGTTTAGTTGCTCTATCAATGTTTTGAAAGGGATGTTTTAGTCTCCAGCTGTAATTGTATTTGTTTTTTTTTATTTTTTTTCAGTTCTGTCAGTTTTGCCTCACATTTTGCATCTCTGTTCTTTGGCCACATACATATTTAGAATTATATTTTCTTGGTAGAATGCCTATTTATCATGTAATGTTTCTCTCTGTTCCTGTTAATATTCTATATTCTGAAGTCTGTTATTTGATATTAATTCAGAGATTCTTATTTTCTTTTGACTCCTGTTTTCATTATATATTTTTTAATGTTTTTATTTTCTACCTATTTATATCATTCCAACTGAAGTGAGTTTCTTATATATAGCATGAAGTTGAGTCATGCTTTTTTAAAAATCCATTTTATCAATCTGTTTTAATATATTGTATTTACTCGATTTACTTTTAATGCAATTATTGATATATTAGGGCTTATGCCTGCCTTTTTTTTCTTTTGTTTGTTGCCTCTGACTCTTGTTTATTTGTTTTCTTTTTCCCGACTTCCTATAAGTTACTTGAACATTCTTTATAATTTCAGTTTGTTTTTTACGGTTTTGACTGTTTCTCTTTGTATAGAGTTTTAGGTAGTTGCTCTGTGTATATTACACACCTATAACTTATTGCAGTCTATTTGTTTTGATATTTTACCAGTTTATGTGAAGTATAGAAACCCTGCCTTCTTTTACCTTCTCTCATTTAATAGATAATTTTTAAAATGTGTTTATATACATTGAGAATCACATTTTTTTCAGTGTTTTGTTTGAGTAGCCAAACATAATATAGAAAACTGAAGAACAGAGGAAAGACTATTGTATTTACTCATATTTTTGCTTTTTCTGTGTCTTTTTCTTCCTAATGTTTTAAGATTTTCTCTTTCATCATTTTCTGTGTAGAGCATTTACATATGCCATTTTTGAAGGGCAGGCTTGCTCATGAAAAATTTTCTTATCTGTCCTTATTCTGAGAATGTCCTGGTTTCCTGCAGGCTATTTTTCTGGATATAGAATTTTGGATTGTAGTTCTTTTCTTTCAGTCACGGAAAAATTCTGTGGTACTTCCTTCTTACGTCTGTCATTTCTGATGAGGGAAAATATTTTTCTCATTTAAATTGTTTTCTCTGCAGTATGAGTAATGCATGATTTCCCTCTGGATGTTTTCAGGATCTCTCTCTTTGTCTTTTAGTTTTTGGAAGTTGATCTATGATGTGTCTTGGTGTAAATTTATTTGGGTTCATCCTGTTAGCAGTGCTCTCATTCTTGAATCTGTAGACGTATGTCTTTAGCCAAATTTGGAGAATTTTCAACCATAATTTTTTGAAAACTTTTTAGGCCCATCCACTTTCTCTTCTCTTTCTAAGGATTCAGAATACAAGAACACTACATCTTTTGTTTATAGTCCTAATATTCCTGAGGCTCTGTTCATTTCTTATTCAAATTTAATCTTTTAAGTTTTATTTTATTACTGTGCCTTTATTTTTTATTTAGAAAACCATATTTAACATAAAATTTACCATTTTTATCATTTCTAAATGCATGTCAGTGGCATTAAATATGTTTATGTTGTGTAACCGTCACTATTATTTACTTACCAAACATTTTCATCTCTCCAAACAGAAACTCTGTACCTTTTACTCAATAATTCCCCATTCCGCTTCCCCTCAGCTCCTGGGATTTTATAAGAATGTACTTTCAGTTTCTATGATTTACCTATTCCAGATGTTTTATGTAAATTGAATCATACAAAATTTGTCTTCTTATGACTGGCTTATTTCACTTAGCATGATGTTTTCAAGGTTCATCCATGTTACAGTATTATTAGACATTTATTTCTTTTTAAGGCCGAATAGTATTCTTTTGTATGTGTGAACCACATTTTTTTTTTTTTATCCATTTATCTGTTGATGTACACTTGGGTTTTTCCACCTTTTGGCTACTGTGAATAATACCACTAAGAGCACGAGTACAAATATCTGTTTATTTTTTTGCTTTGTTTCTTTTAGGTATACACCTAGGAATGGAATTGCTGGCATATGGTAATTCTAAGTTTAACTTTTTGAATAACTGAACTTTTTTCTTTTTTTTGTCTGTTTTCTCCCTTTTATTCATATTGGGTAATTTCTGTTATTCTACCTGCCAGTTCATTGATTCAGTTCTTTCCTTTGTCCTCTCCATTCTGCTGTTGAGCTTGTCCTTTGGGTATTTGTTTTGCTTATTATACTTTTCAGTTATAAAATTTCGATTTGGCTTTTCTTTATATTTTCTCTTTTATGAGAGTTTTTACTTTCTCATTTCTTTCAAGTGTGTTTGTTATTGCTATTGGGAACACTTTTATGATAGTTGCTTATAAATCCTTACATAATTCTAAAATCTTCATCATCTCACTGTTAGCATCTGTTGATTGTCTTGTCTTACTTATATTGAGATTTTTTTTTGTTTTTCAATGTAATGAGGGATTTTCTTATGAAACGTGGATATTTTGGGTATTATGAGACTCTGGATCATATTTAAATTTTGTGTTTTAGCAGACATTTTCTGGCACTGCTCAGGTTGGGAAAGTGGGCAACTCCTCATTACTACTTGGTGTGGGTAGATGTTCAGGCCTGTCATTTGGCTCTTGCTGATACCACCTTGGCTGGGGAAGGTAGAGGTGTCTTGTTGCTGCTCTTCATGTGGTCTCCAGATACTTCAGGAATGGTGATGTTCAAAAACTGATGACTAGGTGGTAAACATCCTGACTTTCCAGTAGGCTTCTTCTAATACCACCCCAGTGAGGGAGAGGGCTGCTTCATTGTCTCTAGTTGGGGTAAAAGTCTAAACTCCACTGACATTGCAGGATGGGATGTTAGTGGCTTGTTGCTGCTAGGGAGAGATAAAAGTTTTGGCTCCCATGCAGCATTCTCTGACACCACCTTTATATTACCCTGGGAGGTAGGATGCACAGATAGAATTCTCATCTCTCCTAGTGGATACAGCTGGATCCAGGGTTTTCTAGTGGTGGTTGGCTGCTGTAGGGCAGTTTTCTGAAAGTTTTTTATGTTGCTAATCTGTATCTTCCGTGGAAGGTTGACTAGATACAGTAGGCTTTTCTTGGGACTTTGTCTGTTCCAGTTGATGTTTCAAGTTCCCATTTTCTTGTGCTCAGTTGGGAGTTTACGGTTCAAAGAGAAAACTCAGGAAATTCATTAGTTTGATATTTCTTGTGTTCCAAGTTTTCTAGCCATTTTGCTGCTTCTCTATACACTCCAGAATTATATTGTGTTTGTTTAAATATACTATCTAGGAGTTTTCACTGTACTTATCAGAAATAATAGGGAAAATTACATCTGTTTCCTCTTTCTGAAACTATTTATTTAAAAAATATTAATATAATTATTGATATACCTACATCACAATGTTGCTTTGATGTTTAGATAAAATTGAAAGAGGATTAGGCACTTAACTTCTGTTTGGACATCAGTTATTCCTAAGTGGAATATGGAAGTCATGTTGCTCTAGAGTAAGAGTTACATGTTTTATGAGATTCCCACAAAGAAATGAAAATCCATACATACTCTTTTTTTTTTTCTCCCTGACACTACCATACGAATTTTTCACTCCTTCTTTAACATATTCCATAAAGATATTTTTACTCAAACTTGTGGTTTGCTCATGGAACACTCCAAAAACAATTTTAAGTACTGAACTATTAATTAAGCACCTTGTAATTGCCAGGCACTGTGCTAAGTTCTCATCATTGATTTTCTAAACTCACCCTGTTAGATTGCTGTTATCCTGTTTTGTAGCTGAGGAAGTAGAGACTTAGAGGAGTCAAGTAATTTTCTAAGGTCACTTAGCTAGTAAGTGGGAAAGCTGAGATTTGACACAGGTGTTAGAGTTTAAAGCTCATCCTCTTAACCTCTACGTTCTACTTCTTACCTCTATCCTCTCTTGTACTTCATCAGGCCAAACTCTTTAGAGTTTTCTGTTCTGCTGGTTAGGGGATCTAGTCAGAATTCTTAAGTATTTTATTGTTTTGTTTGTTTGATTCAGTAAAAGGTAAAAGATAGTATCCAGTATTATATTCTCAAAGTGTCATAGTGGTTTTATCTGCAAGTATATTTGTGTGGTTTTTAATGTTTCTGGTAAAATTTAAGATGTGACCAAGTGAATGTATTCTCCCAATTGATTCATTTTTAGTGTCACTTTTAACTTTATTTCCAAAAGATTAAGTAGTTATTTTTTGTCACTTCTCTGTTGCAGAGTGATTGAGTGAATCATTCAGCAATTATTTATTGAGCCACTTCGTGATAATCACTGTGCTGGGTGCTGTTTTCAATAACTTATTTCTTTGTTATTGAGATTGTTCTGTGACTTTAGTTATATTTTTCTTAAGAATCTTTTAATTAACCAGTCACTAATAAGTTATTCCTTTTTTTTTTAATTTCAAAAGGTTAGTTCTCTAGAAAGCCTGTGTGTTTTGTAAGAAAGAGTCAGATTTCATTTTTAGGAAGATATTGATTCTCCTCAAATTAGGTACACCAGTGTCTACAGCTTATTTTTCAGTGCAAATAGAGACTTTGCAGATGGATGTTTTGCTGCTTAAGCCATGAGTGTTTTGAGATGGGAGAGTCAATATGCAGAAACAAATCACTTAAACTCTAAAGTTGAATGCTGAGACAAGTTCTTGGTAGGAACATGACCTGACAACGTGCTTGGTAGACCTTGTCTGTATAAAATAAATCTTCCAAAACTAGAGAAAAATGATTTCTAAAACAAATCAAAGCTTAAAGTTAATGGGTACACTAAGTACTAATCTTGCTGTGGTGAAATTAATACTTTCTACTTTATTGGGGTGGAATTATAGAATTTTATTATTGGATAGGTCCTTCGAGGGCATTTGCCCAGCCCACTCATTTTATAGACAAGAAACCTGTAACCTGTAGAGGTGAAGTGATTTTTACTGCCTTTTTATGATGGAAGCAGGGCTAGCACTCAGCCTCTTAACTTGAAGTACTGGGCCCTTTTTATTGTATCACCTGGAACATGTGTAAATCATATTTTGTGTTGAACTCTGACATGATGGCATGAATAATAGCAGTATTGATTTTCTGTAAATGCTTCATTCTAGTCTCATGCACCCAGGATTCTTCCATTACAGAATTTCAGTTTTCTCAACTAGGGGTTGTAGATAAGGCACTTTACATAGTTCATTCCTATTTGAACTCTGTATAGGTTTATGTGTTGTTTTATTAATCTACATCATTGTTTATTAGCTTGCTGGACTTCAGTTGTTGGTCATAGTCCCTCTGCCTTTTCATTCTTAGGAACTTGTCAACCAACTTATGTTTTAGGTCTTCAGGGATAGAGAGTCCTGTGGGCCCTAGTTTGGCTCATTTCACTGTGGGATGGCTTTCATTAAAAAAGTGTGTGTGTGTGTGTGTGTGTGTGTGTGTGTGTGTGTGTGTTTATTTATTTATTTATTCGGGTTGAGACACAATTAGCTTGCTTGTAGCTTCCTCAGAGTGATTTTTCCAAGTGGATGAGATGGAATAAATCAAATTTCCCTTTTTTCTGCCTTGATGTTCCAGGTTGTTTGAGCCATTCCTCCCTGATTTTAGATGATTTATTATTCTATATGCTTTATTTTCTTGACATCCTTCCTAATGTGAGCTCCAGTACTTAAAGGCGCACTTGAGAAATAGTCCAGGTCCTAAGGGAGCAAGCTGGTCTTTCTTTTTCAGCAGTCATCCCTGGGACCTCTTCCCTCAACTTGGACCTCACCAAGCAATCCTCAAGGCTTGGGGCCTGGGAATTGGGCTTTGAGAAGCAAACTGTAATAATACATTTCCTGTGTCTTCACCTGTTAATCTTTTCCTGAAGTCCCTCTCCTTGTATATCACCTCATTCCTTTTGTATTGTGTAGGAAGAAACCCTACAGAACTGAGCTGGATGCACTACTGTAGTTGTATGTCCCTTAAGTACTCTCAGCCTCAGCGTTTTCAGTTAGGTAATGAGTTGCATCAAACCTACTCATGTAGGAAATAAGTGAAATAATGCATATGAGAATTCTTTGTGAACAATAAAATGTCCTGTAAGTGTAACATCTCACTGTTGCTGTAATCCTTGTTTCTACAGAATTTATAGTTCGATCAGCCAAGTGAGTGCTAGCCTGGAATCTTCCACAGGTTCCCTTGGTGTTGGTTGCTTTTGACTCTTGATGTATTGGGACATCTATACACAGTGGACATAGACTAACAGGCATTTGAAATGCCCACATTTATTATTTTTCAGAAAACTAGAATTTCTCTTTTGAGCTAGGATTTCCAGAGCTCCAGAGGAAAGGACTCATGGGCTCTTTTTATTTATGTTTTTCCTGTGAAATCAGTTCAGTGAGAGAGACTATGTGTATTGTTAACCCTGAAGTCCTTTGCCTCGTTCCTTTGGCCCTAGGCACTTTGGAGTGATGAATTTGTTAAGAGTCAGACATGTGCAGTCTATTCAGACATGCATAGGTCTCTTGCTCTCTCTCCTTCCCCGAGCTAAGCAGCCCCTTTGGAATATCTATTAAAATCCATGCTCTTGCATGCAGCATTAAAACAAAGCAGGAGGCCCTGGAAATAAGCCTGAAGAGGTATTATTGCTATATGTTGGTTTTTATTTGCCTATTTTGACGGTGTTGTGGAAATGAGGGTCTTGCTGATACAACTGAATCACAGTGAGCTATCTTTGCTGTCTAACTATCCTTCATAGGTCTGACACTAGACCTGCCTGCCAAACCCACTTTGAGACAATGAAAAGGCAGAACATTGTCTTCTTGCTGATAACAGGGCAGGTTATAATTGTTTTTACTTAGTTATTTGAAGGGAGGAAAGTAAGGTATTAATGAGTGCTTGAAATTTTATTTATTGTCCTGGAGATATAGATCATTAGTTTATTTTACAAAAGTTCACCCATCAGCCTCTGAGATGAAGGATGTAGTAGCTGAAATTGATTTGATTTTAAGATAGCCATAAAAGTGGTCTATATGCTACCAATAATATATAGTAGATGTTGTTTCCCAATAGTTGTAATTTAATTTGTAGTTTCAGACAACTTTCTTTGATAAGACATTTCTCCTGGGTAATGAATAGCACTGATGTACTAAGGGATTTTTCTCTTCATCTCTGGTTAGGGGACTTCAAGCCGCTAACTGCAGCAAGCTCAGGATTGAATTCTTGGCAACCCCAGGACCCCATATTTTGCCTTGTGGACAGTCTGATGGTATCATGGGCATTTTCTTGATGCCGCGAGCACAGTTATTAGAAATGTAGGGTTTCCTGAGCCATGCCATGTTTTCTATTTATAGTCCCCTCCCCAGACCCCCAACAGGGATCTAATGCTTGAAATAGGATTTAGGACTTACCTTGGAGTTAGAAAGGCAGAGAGAATAGACTTAAAGGTCACCAAGTCAGCCTCTTCATTGTACAGTTGAGGAAGACTCAGAGGAAGTCAAGACAATCATTACCAATACTTACAGAATGAAAGCAAGAGCTGTTAATGCTGGTATGGATAGTTCAGTGTAAATTTGTCACCACATCTGGAGAGAAAGCACAGAGTGCATATCTTGCATGTTGTTGGTCTAAAATATCATTTTTATACGTTCAGGGTAGCAGAAGATTTAGTTTTTGCTGTTGTCAGGACAGTCACCTGGATGTCAGTGCATTGGGGTGAGTTTAACAATAATGGTAAAAAAAAAAAAACCTGTGTGTGTGTGTGTGTGTACACATACATACATATAATTGGAGCTTAAAAGTTCCAAGACTTGTTGTCCATGTACTGCTTTTCAAGTTAAGCTGGAGCTGAAACTCCCCCAACCTGGCTATTGATGTTATTACTTCCTCTGAGTCTTCCTCAACTGTGAAATGAAGAGGTTGACTTGGCAGCCTTTAAGTCTATTCTTTCTGCCTTTCTAACTTCAAGGTAAGTCCTAAATCCTATTTCAGGCATTAATTTTAAACGCCTCCCCTGCTTAGCTCTGTTATGCTGAGAATGGGATGGATAGAATTGCATCTTCTGTCTTTTCCCTTACCACGGTGTGCTCTGAGTGAGTGCTAATAGAAGAGATGGTGGCCAGAAGGCAAAATAGCCTTTGGAGGAGGAAGAGGAGTGAAGGCACTAAAGAAAATGAACACCTGGGGTGCAGCCCTTGATTAAAAAAAGATTTCACAGAGTAGTTACCAGTCCTGTTTTACTCTTTGAGGTCCAGAAGAATTGGTCTTGGTACCTTTTTTGGGGGCCTTTTGTGGCCAATCTTAGATATATTCTCTTTGCCCTTCTATAGGTCAGTGCCTTATATAGGACTGGACATCATGTAGGTACTAATTATTTCTACTTTGCTTTAACTTTCTGGAAATCACTACACTTATCAAGTAAATAAGACTGCTATATTAAATATTATATAAAAAGGGTTCAAGCTTGTAGCTTCATCATCATTCTAAATATTGTGTTCGTTGAAGCAGAGAACCTTGTCAAGACAATCATTACCAACACTTACAGAATGAAAGCTAGGGCTGTTAATGCTGGATAAAAGTTAAGGATTTTGTACTTTCAAAAGAAACAGAGGGTTTAAAAATATTTCATTGGGAAATCTCGTCAGTGGAAGTAAGTCTCAAGACTTACTTAAATATTTTTTTTAAACAGAGGTAGATGTAAAGAAGTTAGTAGAGGTGCAAAGATAGTAGAGGTAAGAGCTTTATGTAATGGTCATATTAAGGTTCATTCTTAAGTTAAAACAAGAAATCGTTAGCTTCCATGTATCCTGTTTTGAATGATAATTCTCTTTCAATGCATCCTTAAAACTGACCTGAGAATTTGATAAAATGCCAAATAAGATGACAAACTTGTATCTTATTGACTGGAAGAGGTCCTTGTACTTAGATGCATATTCATCTATTTGTGGTTGTTGATTCTAGTCATCTCCATCCTCATCTTCATCCAGAAATAGGCATTAAATCTTAATCATGTGTACATGCCTACTTGGTAGCTTTAGGAGAACGAGAACATGTAACCATGCCTGGTTAACCAGCTAAAGAGTTTGTCACCAGCTAGTTGATTTCAAGAGCCAGCAAACTAGATTGTACACAATAGTTGTTTGTTACTGGATAATGTCACATCTATATATGCTCTAATGTTACTCTGTTAAATTCTTCTACTCTGTTAAGCCTGTCAGGGACAGAGTGAAAAAAAAATCCCAGTAGAGTATCTGAACTTTAATTCTTGGAGTCTTGGGGTGGGAATGTTTAAGGCAGGGCTCCCAAATTTACATATTTCTTGGGGTTAGACAGGAAGCTTAAGTGAATGAATTGGGCAGGGGTAGGCAACAGGAAGCAATATAGGGCTCTGGGAAACTGCAGAGATCTTTGAAATCAGAAATTTTGCAGGACATTATTCCTGCCTGACAGACAGTTCTGAGAGCCGATTCTGATGCCTTTTTGGAGACACTGGGTCCTATGTTTCAGGTTATCTATCTTTTTCAGTGTGATGGCCTGATTACAAATAGGAAAAGGCACTTACCCACAGACAGACAGCTAGTGAGGTCTAGAGCCTGACGCTCGCACTGAGTCTCAGTGTGACAGTTTTCCTACTAATTAATGATGATATCTAATTGGTAAGGCAGGAGCATCCTAATTTAAATTAGGGATTAAAAATTATTTCTGAACCATTTTTTTTTTAAAGCGAGGTAACGTGATAAAATGTACTAATCTTAAGAGATAGCTTAATAAAATTTTATATATATACCTTCAGGTCACTACCACCCAGGTCACCCCAGGAGTTCTCATAGCCCTTTCCACCCATCCCTCCCCCACAACATACTCACTGTAATCACAATTTACTGTGGAACCAAGGCACTACTACTTGGAGAGCTGGTCCATCTGTCGCTGGCCCAGTTCCTCCCCGCACTGCCCCCTCTCACTGTTTCCTGCTTTAGATTCAATTGTAAAGAGCTATAGCATACACAAAGGTATATGTTGCTTAAATTTTTCCCATGTAAACTCAACAGAATGTGGGGTTTCTTTAAAGTGAGCACTCTGTGACATTGCCTCTCCAGGAGCAAGGCGCCAGCTCCCGCAGGATGTCCCTTTTCAGAGGGTTCTTTTGCAATGCCAGCTGCTTTTTTACAAAAGCATATTTAAGCTACATGACATATGCCATGATATTAATTATTCGGATGCCACTTTTCCTCCGAAAGAACTTAAGAAGGTTTTTTTTTTTTAAATTTCATGATTTTATTAAATCAGAGACCCATATTTCATTGTAATGGGCATAGGACTCCAAACCATAGTGATTGACCCACTGAAAATATAACTAAAACAATATCCCAAACAGATCCACCTCACAGGCAATGCAGTTAAAAAACAAAAAACAAACAAAAAAAAAAACAAAAAAAAACAAAGCAAAACTGGTTCTCAGGCTGGAGCTGTTAAGCAGATTTTTTGCAGGGCATCAAGTTACTGAAAAAGCAGGATTCAGTCTGTCGTTTCCTTTGATTTGTTGGAGGGGGTGGGAAGTAATGCTGCTGCTCCCCCACCCCACCCATTTCTGGATTTTACCATATTCTGAAAGCAATGCGTTAAGGACCTATAAATGGATTTTGGCTGTGTCCTAGTGGAGGGATTAACATAGAATTATAGACGTACTCTGCATGGTGGTTGAGAAAGTAGGGAGGATGCTGATCCCTTTTTTGGATGGGCATGGTGTTCCTTTCTCTTATCTGAGGATGTTCCCTATAAAGCAGCCTGTCACTTTGAAAAATGCATACACTGTACCATCTTGCAGTTATAAAGGTTAAGTAAGCATCTTGAACAGTGCCCCATTGCTTTTGTACTTTCCTTAATGTCAGCTGATAAAGGATTATTGAAAAAAGCTTGCCAGGAGATAAAAGGCTTGCAGGTTGAGGTTGAACAATTGAAATTTTCTGTTCCCAGTGTAGTAAATTACCAATGGCAGATTTAGCATTTGTTAATTATCAGAGCAGAGTACTAAGGATTGTTTTCTTTTGCCTAATTAATTACCTCATCTGGAGTGGAATGTTAATTCAGATAAACGATTATTTCTTAACACCTCTGAAGCTTTCCTTGGAGTCTCCTAGAATTGCCAGTCCTAAAGTATGGCTTACTCACATCTTGACTTACTCACATCAAGACACTCAGACTTCTGGTGATAGAATTGGTTTGCTGTGTGCCATTTAGTGGAACATGAGTCAGCCTCCTTGAAATGATTGCCTTATGACCAAGTTTTTTATTTGTCTCTGAATTTAGTATTGGACACTCTTCCTAAAAAAACCTTTGGGAAAAATCATTTTGGGGTTCCTATCGTGAACATTAGAGATAGTGTCCTTTGCAAGGACACTGTAGTTTCCTTACTTTACTTTTCATCTTCAAGTCATCTTATCCCCTCATGTTTACTGTTGGGGAAAAAAAGTATTTTTAGAATCCAGAATCCTAGGGAAATGCTTTTATTCTTTCTTGGGTCCAAGTTGTAGCATTTTTAATAATTAAAAAAAATGATATTCAAACAAGGTAAAATTATGACTTTCATACAGATATTAAATGCACATATGTTAAAGGGTGTATTTAACTTATTAAGTGAGGGAAACAGGCATATGTTACTTCAGGTTCAAAGGAAAAATCAAAGAGTTGCAAATTTATATGGAGTAAAGGAATGTTGAAAAGAATGTCAGATGAACATAAAACTGACTTTTTCAGGGGAAGGGATAGAATCATTCTTCCTGAGGATGGAAGTTTTTTTTTTTTTGCCTATCTATAAACCGTTTACAGAGTTGTAAATAGTTTAGTCAAAAACAGAGATACTTTTCCCTATCTAATGAGATTGCTCCCCAGTGGCTCCAGCTTTCCTTGAAAGGAGGTCCAGTAATCACTTTTGCTTAATTTCAGGGTCAGAGGTTTCCCCTTACACAGTTTTGTGTAAGATTTTGGTCCAGTTCTTTAGAACAGAGATTCCCAACCTTTTTGGCACCAGGGACCAGTGCTCCTGTGAGAATCTAATGCCTCATGGATCTGAGATGAAGCCGAGGCGGTGATGCTAGTGCTAGGGGAGTGGCTGCAAATACAGGCGAAGCTTCAGTTCCTTGCCACTCACCTCCTGCCATGTGGCCCTGTTCCTTATAGGCCACAGACAGGAATTTGTCTGTGGCCTGTGGGTCGGGGACCCTGCATTAGAATGATACTGTCTCGTCAAAGTAGATTAGAGATAAATTATGTGACTTATTTTTATTTCTAGTAGAGAGCTTAAAGATCAATGGGAAGAAGGGCTGGTAGATCCAGGCCACTGGAGATGAGCTCTAGCCCCATGTGACCAGTCACCTTGCACTGTCTTTACTCCTGATAGGCACTTAGGTTAAAGATGTGAAAAGGCAGCAAGATTTTTTCTAAGATTATCTAGGGGTCAAAGTCTGGAGCCTGTTATTAAATGGATGGTCCTCTTTTCTTCTGGTATTGCCAAGCTAAGTTTTTTAAAAGATATTAGAAAAATGCCATCTGAGCCAGGAAGTTGTCTGATTGATTAGTGAGGGACTTTTGAGACAGTCTGTTCAGGGACCACCCAGACCTACCATACACATTCACCTGAGTCTTTCAAAGACAGTAGAGTTCTGGTGGTGTGGTGGTGGGGCGCTTCTGGGTATGTATGTATGTATGTGTGTGTGTATGTATGTATGTATACACACATTCATACACACATGTATGTATTTATGTAAATATGTATTCATGTGCCATATTAGCCAGAGGTTGGCTTTTGGGGGTCTGAAAAGGTCAAGTAACTGTATGCAGTTTTCTGAGGTCTATCAGATTCTTGTACTCTCAAAGAGTTTTATGATTCTCTAAAAGTTTACGAGTCACTTATTGAAAATTATTTTCTCAGTGATTATTCAGAATCTATGTGCTTCTGTGTGCATGACTTAAAAAAGAAGTCTAGATTGAGATCCTGCCTAATTATAGAGTCCACTGTGGTAGCCACAGCTGGATTGGGTAGTGTTACAGCCTTGCCCCAGAACTGGAAGGCTCTGTTGAATGCCCCTTTACACCAACAAGCCTGTGTGCGTTGTGGGTGCACTGAAATAAAGCCACAGAGAAACAAAGAGCACCATATTACCATTAAGTCCAGCAGCCTCCTGGGGAGAGGCTCACCCAGAGGCCTCTGCCTTCTGTGTTTGGTGCTCAGGAACCTACGGGTCACTCAGGCTTGCAGTCTGTTGTCCTGTGTCTATGACTGACTGCTGACTCAGGCTTTGGTCCTAATGCCAGGAAGTAGTATGGTCGTGGTGGTGGTGGGGTGGTGGGCGGGGGAAAGGAGACTTAGTCCCAAAGAAAACAAATTACTCCCCCTACTAGGCATTACAGTTTTTAAACCCAAATATGTCTTTTTGCCTTCAGAACTAGGGTTTAGAGCATGTCAAGTGAGTGCCATGTCTCCAATAACACCTACTTTGTTCCAATATTGGATAGATTACCGTGGGATTTTATATTCAAATATTCCCACATTCACTTTGTTTAGGAAATAACTATAATAAAGCAAATTTATTATTATTATTATTATTATTATTATTATTATTATTATTATTATTAATTCCCATAGTGCAGCCAAGTGAGTGCAAATAAATTCAGTTAGTTTTTTTGGTTGCTATTTTCCTCCATGCTGGAGAAGAGAAGATGCAGCTCTCTCTTGCTGCATGCAGCCTTTTGCTGGGGTGTGGTTCCTTCTCCTTAATTCGTCATCTGAAAGCAATTTTGTTCAATTAAAGATTAGAATTAAATTTCAGTTGTAGGGCTTCTGTGCAGAGGAAATGATGCATTAATGAACACACAGATGTCATCTTGCATCCACACTGTTTGCAGAATAGTTTCTTCAGTATTCAAATAATAAAAGGGGCCCCAGCAGCAGGAACATTGTTTACTCCTTGGCATACTAAGTGGAGACTCTTGCATTTATTTGCAAACTATTTTTCATTTTCTATACTGAGAGGGAAAACATATTTTATCTAAAATATTTGAAATAATGACTGCTAAAATTAGATAACAGGAGCATTAATGCCAGGTACCATGCAGTAAATTGCATAATGCTTTCGGGTTGGCACTGAAGCCATGATTTGTGATGATGATAATGCTCTATCCAAATAGATGGAATTGAGTATAGAAAGAGAATATTCCTGGAAATAGACAAGGCGACTAGTGAATTAAAAGTATAGTGGGAGAGGGAGAAAATGTGTAGGATCATATTTCATTTATTGGAAGACCCATCTGCTCTTCTGTATACACATTATGTAAGTTTTACTCTCTGTATTACAAATATCCCGCAGGGTGGATAGGAAGTTCATATTTCTGCCTTCAACTATTTTTTCACTCACAGTCAGACATGAATGAACAGAAAGATTTATGTCTCATGTGTGGAATATTATAAGATGGTAGGCTTTTTTTTTTTCTTTTTAAGGAGAATTATATATTTAGATTGTGATATTTTCTGCATGGCTTTGCTTGATGTCTGTGACTTCTACGGAGGAGAAAATAACAAGTTGAGAGTGAGATTTTGGGGAAGTGGAAAAGGGTTTCTGTGAGACACCATTGGTTAGTATGGTCTTTGGGCCTTCGGGCTACACATGCTCTTTGCGCCCATGTTCTTTGCATGTTTCCAGCTGGTGTTCAGACTGGTGTCCAGTGTGTCTGGAGTCAATGTTAGATTTTCAATATTGTATTCTTTATGTTGTGCAGAATTTCTTAAATGAGTTTCGAGTGCAGAGGGCTCTTAATCGGGTGGCATTCACCCTGGTTATTGATGTCAATATGGATGAAATCTCACTTGAGGCCTTATCTTCTAGTTCAAGGACCCTTTCTCATTCCTCTTCCCCTGTTACAAAAAGTCTCTGAAATGTGTGACAGGGGTTAATGGTTCTCTCCTTGAAATGCCCCCCCCCCCGCCCCGTGGCTTCTATGACATCACATTTTTCTTTTTCTTTATTCTTATCTCATGCCAAGGCTATTTCTCTTCCAGTCTCATTTCCTTTCCTAACCCCTAACTATGCATACTGCCCCAAGTTCTATTTTGCCGACTCTTCTCATTTGCAGATCTCATCAGTGCACATTATCCATGATCAAAATGCCATTATGCTCAATTTTTATTTCCAGTCAAAATTTTCCTTCCCAACTACTTCGTGTCTTGTTCTCTCTCTGGATATTTCATTAGAAGCTCGATATGTTTAGGATAAAATATACCCTATCTTCAACTTTTTTTCATTCTTTCACTTCAATAATGGCTCCTACGTTCTTTGTGCCTTTTTGGCTAAAAAAATTATTCATGTTTGTAGCCTTCTCTCCTTCTTTGCCTCTCATGAGTTCTGCCTGCCCCTTGTCACTTGTACGTCCTTTCCTCCTCCCCCCTTTTTTTCGCTACTTGCTTTGTTCAGATCCTCATTACACATCATCTGCACAGTTTCAGTAGCCTCTTAATTGGCTTTGTAAATTATGTTATCTCTTTCCCCAAAACCTTCCTGTAGTCCTCCATTTGTCTGATTATTTCAGCATACTATTTGTTCAAAAGCCTTCCATGGCTCCCTGTTGCTTGATAGGTGAAATCCAAACTTCCTAGGCCTGATGATTAGGCAGCCCCTTCCCTATCTTTTACTAATTTTTCCTTATGGTGCTTGTTTTATTCTCCTAATTCTCCCATGTCTGCCTTTCCAAATCCTGCCATTTCTAAAGCCCAGCTCAAATGCCTCTTCTAGGAAACCATCCATGATTACCCACTGGAGTGTACTCTCCCTTCTGCAGAAGCAAATGGCCACAACACTTCTATTTGGCCACCTGCCACATACTGCAGGTATTTATTTAAAGATTTTATCTCCCTGCTGGATTATAATTGCAGAGATAGCATGGACCATCTTATTCTTTTTGTATTTTCGGTAGAGCTTGGTCTGTTAACTTTTAATTCAAAATGTTGGACGTACTTGTTGGGAGAATAAATTGTAGAGCAAGCCCTTTCACATTAACAACATCTTTAGTTAGAGAACATCTTTAGTCTAGAACATCTTTAGTTTGAGAAACCTAGATGAGGTTGAGTTTATGGTATGTACTTTTTAGGCCTTTTTCAGTCTTCCTGTCTTGATATATGTCCTTCACTTATGGCCAGATAAGGCTAGTTAGAAACAGAAGAGCACAAGGTCTGGGTTGGCTTTAGCTATGATTGAGAACTGAGGTAGGAGGATTTATTCTGTCTGCCCAGAGGTTTTCTAGTGTAGCCTAGAGTTGCGATTTGCTCAACAGTGCTTGCATCTAGGTAGATATGTCTAATGAGCACTTAGGTCCTGGCTTAGTAGGCTGAGGTTCGAGACTCTTAGCCTTTTTTCCAGGGACTTGGTGGTTCATGTGACAGGGCTCCTGTCAGCCTGTTAAAGGGACTCATGGGGTCATTCAGTGTTTCTTCAGCAGACATGAGCTAGATAAAGAAGTCCAGGAAACAGGGATTTTCTGCCAGGTTCAGTCTTCACAATGTTCTGAAGGGAGTCTGGAGCCTAGTCTGGTTTGTCTTTAAAAGAGAAGGAGCAGTGGAAGCTGTGTTGACCAGCGACATCTTTTCATCTGCTTTGTTATGGGCCAGTTTAAGTGGTCTGAGGGTCAGGACACATTTCTCTGATATTAAAGAATCCTGATTCCTTGAGCTTATTGTTGAGCTGGAGTCTAAGAGGCAGGCAGGCCTGAGGATTTGGTGGAAGATTGTAATCTGGGGCAATTGTCTCTGGGCTGCCTGCCTGAGTTAATCAGTAGGATAGATCTTTAAATGGCCTTCCTTGCTCACCTACTTAAACTGAGCTTGAACAGTTTCCATGAAATGCTTTTATAAGTAGATTATATTGACTCCCATTTAATATGAGCAAACTCAGTGACTAAAAGGAGAGAATTGTTTTATTTTAAAAAGAACTGCCTACATTCTTGCATTATATCTATTTGTTATTTTGTGTATGTGGTTGTAGATATTTTTCCCTTTTTGGTTTCTCCAAGGTGGTAATGTTCTGGTTCTGAATTCTGGTACAGCATTTCCTCCTTGGCCTCTTGCCCTTAACTTTAGAACTATGGTTCTAAAACCAGATAAACATTTTATCTTTGTTCATCTCTCAAGACTGCATGGCAGAAACATTTTTTTTGTTGTTCTTAGCTAACCTAATGCCATACATTTTTCTATGCTTCACCCTCTGCCCCTACCCAACATCTTTTTTTTTTTTTTTCTAATTAAAGCAACAGGAACAATTTGAAATTGGCAGCTCTGCTAGGATTAGCAAATGAAAATAGAGCATATCAGTTAAACTTGAATTAATATAAACAAAGAATTATTTTTTTAGTATAAGTATGTCCCATGTAATATTTGGGAATATTTAAACTAGAAATTTATATCTGAAATTCAAATTTAGTTGGTCATCCTATATTTTATCTAGCAACCCTATATAGGCACATATTTGAAATAAAATTTCACCTTTAAGAAAATGTTTTGAAGAAATAAATCCAAGTTTACCTTATGTTAAATACCCCTAAAGTTCCCTGGCTATGCACAAATTGTGAAATAGTTTATGTTTCCTAAGTTTGGTAGATACTGTATTATATGCTATTTAAGTATAAGATGCTACTGGCTATCGGAATTGTTCATTTATTCTAAGATTCAGCTTTGTCTTTTTGTTCTCTGAGAAGATGCTGCTGCTCATTTGGGGGATGACAATATCTGGCTAAAGCAGTAAATATATCACAAGTATCTACTTGTTGCATATGATAGATCATAAAGCATGTTTCAAAGATGAATGTTTAAAATCTTGAGTAGAATTATTCTTCCTTCAAATTATGACCAGTTCTCATATTCAGCACAGTTTCTTCCTTCATGAATATCTTTAGCACAAACATAGAGATGAGATGATAAAGACAGTCAGTTCTTGATTGACTGAGGTGTTTATCCATGGCTAGTTTCCTTCCCTCTGCCACCTAGATTATGTGCAGGAATACAGGCTAATTAAGAAGCTAAATATGGTTGTGACCACTCCAAAACCTAATAATGATACTGTAGCATTTGTTCCATGCTTTGCTTTTTTACACATTCTGGTTTGATTCTTATGATAACCCAGGAGGGAACAGCAGTGGTTTGTCTTCCTATTTTATAAATGAGAAATTTGAATTGTTGGTAAGTGAAATGGCTTGTGTAAGATAAAGCAGAACTTAAATCTTAATCTTGGGCATTCTGAGCCATTGCTCTTTTCACTACCTGTATTGACTTTTAAATGCGAGTGATATGAGGATGAGGCAGTTTAGGAGTAATTGCACCAGTGTTCCCCTCTGCTAACTTGGAAAATGAAGAGTTGTCCTCATACCTGTGCATCGTGCTGGAAGAGGTATTTGCCTTTGGTTCATGGCATGCCTTTAATACACCTCAGTTCTTCTTGTAATAATCATTGCCCCTGTACTACTACTTCTGAATGAAGCAGATCAGCCACTATTGACGTGTGAGTTTGAAGCAGTGTGCTGTTAATACTTGGGAAGGTGTTGTTAGAAAATGAGATTTGACCCTTGAATTATACATGCAAAAGATTCTGAACAATGATATTCTGCACAATTATAGGGTAAATTATGGAGAGATGACAAGAGACAATTCCACCAGCTTTTAGTAAGCATCTATAATGTGTTTTTTTGAGGGAAGGGTGGGTGGGGTGGGGAGGGAGTTGTACTAGATAATGTGATGTCAAAAAGTCTGTTGTGTCCTACTCGAGAACCCTTTCCACCCTGATATCTTTGCTAGTCACCCACCTCTAAGCACTTTTGATTGCTGTCTCAATTTTGAATGTATTTTAATTTTGACTTGAAACATGGCTTCTTTTATTTTGAAAATTTCCCATTTGTATGTATTTTTCTCCAAGTGTGTGAGGTCAGAGTTCTTAGAACACCATTGCCTCCTTTCTGTGTTCTAAGCCAAATTCTGGTCTTCAAGACTGTCAGTGTCTCCTCATACTCAGTCATAAGGGTAATATGCTTACCTTGTACTCTGAGTCTTACTGAACTCTCACGTTAATGGAATTTTGTGTTCATTAGACAGCGTGAATACTGTGGGCAAATGGGGCAGCAAAGAGTGGCAGATGTGCCTGTTTCATAAATTTACTCATACACATGCTCCACCCTCTCATCAGACTTCACTTAGAAAATACAAGCTCAAAGATAAAATTATAGAGCATTAAAGCAAATGCTGAGCCCTTCTGAGTACAGGGCCCTGGGTGATTGCACGAATTACACCCCAGGAAGCTGGCTCTGAACTTATTAATAGGTAAGAAAGCATGTCAGAGACATATATGCCAATCCTAATGTCCTCTTCTGTTTTTACATTGAGGAAAGCATGGATAATTTTTTCTTTCTTTGTTTGAAGCTTAGGCTTCATAAGTAGGAAAGATTAGAACAAAAATATATTTCAAATTTTGCTCCTTTATAAATTGTTTAAATGTTTCCTTCATTTTTTGTCATGTTAGGGTTCCTTAATATATTCATGTCAAATATTATGTAATGTGATCCTGAATTCTTTTCCAAGCACTGAAATTAAAATAAAATACTTCTGTGTTTGGTTTCTACTGTATTTGGAATACTGGAGTGCCTAAAACATCATTTTAAGATAAGCTTTAAAAATTTTAGTTCTTCCCACTCCAGTTAAAAACTTATATATATATATATATATATATTTTTTTTTCTTTTGATCCATCATTTCCAGTGAAAATTCTAGTCTTCTAGTGCCTCCTGAGAAAATAGATTCTCTCTTTTTTTTCTTAAATGATGGCATATTAACATTCTGTGATCCTTCGCAACCTCACAGTGCCTAGTGAGAAGTAGAAGTTATAGTTAGAATTACTATTAAATTAGCAGAGCCCTCTTTGCTGACTTAGATGAGAATCATGAAGTTGACTTACACATTCAGGGTGGTACTTGACATAATCTATAAATCTATATCTATATTTTACTTATCAAGAAACTGTCATCTGTTCAGACTTTGAAGGCAGAGAATAAGTGTTCCAGGACTTAGAAGTTCAGAGAAGTAGTTTAAGAGAGTATAGTACTTTAACAGATTTGTCTTGCTTGGTTCTGGAATCAGACCAACTTCAGGTTGTTTGCAGCATAGAAATGGGAATTTTAGGCACATCACCTTACCCAGTGGTTGTCAACCCTGATGATATACTTAAGGAACTTAAAAAAAAATACCCAGAGATAGGGATTTAGTTGCTTTTGGGTGGAGTTCAGCCATTATTATTTTTTCAATCTTCCTGGAAGATCCAGTTAGTAGCCAGTATTGAGAACAACCACTTTGACATCTCTAAACCTCAACTTCCTTACCTGTATGGTGAGAGGAGCAGAGTTCTTAATGTGTAGGGTGGAGTGAGGTCTAGGTAAATGTGCACAGTACCTGGCCACTGGTAAGTATGTAGTAAATGTGAGCTGCCATTATTATTACCACCCTTACCGATTCTTTGCTGAGATTGGAAGCTAAATTGGCATATATTTCTTAAGCTTAAAATATAGACTGATTTGTTAGGAATACTGCAAGGGATAGAAATAGTGCCTATTTCAAGGGAATGATTTGGATCTGATTAGAATATTCTATCATGAATAGCTTCTTGCATCCTGCCTCCCAGGGAGAGTATGTGAAAGAAGGGCTAGAACCACATACTCTATGTAAAAGCATCATCCCCAGGGATATTTCTTTGAGGGGAAATTTGATTTGTTCTTTCATCTAATATTTATTGACACTAATACCTATCAGTCCCTCTCCTAGATGTTGGGAATATGATATCAAACAAGGCTCCAACCCTGCCTCCATAGGGGTCTATAGATTGGTAAAGGGATGGAAAAGTAAATGGGAATTATAATCCAAAAGGAATGAGCATTTTGTTAAGGATAGTGGAGACCTTAAAGCTAAGTAGGAGATAGCTAAGCTGAGGAGGTTGAGTGGGCTAAAGAGGAATAATATTAGTAGCAGAGGTAATTATAGTTTTAAAGAGACTTGAGTTAAGAGACAATTGGCACAATTGGAGAACTTTAATGTGTGTGGGGGTGTAAATGTGTATTGGGAAGGAGGTACAGGAGGTGGTGACAAGAAATGAGGTTAGAGTCATAAGCGGGGTCTAGATCACAGTAGGCATTGTGTACCCTGGCCAAGAAGATAGATTGGAATTAATCAATGAATAGCCATTGAAGGTTTGAAACAAGAAAGTAACATGCTCAGACTTGGACTTTAGGGATGTCAGCAATCCTGCAACAGGGTGAAAGCCTGGAGATATGGACACCAATTAGGATGTTGATAATAGAAGTCCAGATGAGAAGGTCTGATTTAAGA
This sequence comes from Rousettus aegyptiacus, assembly GCF_014176215.1. Lineage (NCBI taxonomy): Eukaryota > Metazoa > Chordata > Mammalia > Chiroptera > Pteropodidae > Rousettus > Rousettus aegyptiacus. The sequence continues at coordinate 23,718,822 of NW_023416311.1, read as the reverse complement.
TATTGACAGTGGAGTCAGAGAGAGGTGGACAAATGGCACATTAAGAAAGTGGAATCGATTGGAGTCAACCCCAGGCCTGATTCTATTTGATAGTAAGTATGTATGATGGGCATACTGCATGTCCACTCTCAACGCGTTATACCCCTTTAAAAACCTCCAGTGGCTCTCTGTTGACTATAATCTGCCCCAACCCTTTTCATTTTATCTTTCATTAGACTCCTCTCTAAATTCATTGTGATCAATGCTTTGCAGTTTTATTCCTCCTACTTTCTCCTCTTACCCTTTCCCTCCTCCCAACTCTTCCTGGATGAATGTTTTGCTCTCCTCGACTGGGCATTTGGCAGTGTATCAAATAAATATATGTTTTCGAAAGTCTAAGTCAGCCTTTCTCATACCACTGGAGAGAATCTTGATGCTCAGACTAAGGAATCTTTGTGTATAAGGAATTAGCTTCTCTCTATTCTTGTGAACGGTGCTGGTTTGGTACTTCATTTTTTGTTCTGTGGTTTGGAATAGAAATTATTTGTTTCTTCTGTTGCAGCGAGATGGCAAACTCAGTGCTAAGGTTTATGCATTACTATGATTATTATTATTGCTAAATCAACTATGATTGCCCTTATCAGGTTATCATGAGATCCAGGGGGCTAAAAAAGTTTATTATGCCCAGTCTTGGTTTTGTTTTTGTGTAGAGCTTATGGGTCGAAAATGGTTTATGGATCTTTGTGTGACATAGATAGATTGATAGATGCCCTGTGGGTTAAGTGTAGAAAATATTTGGAGACTTTGAGCTTGTTTTATTAAATATTGAATATTAGACTATTTATCAAATATTGTATTTTAAGTTTTAAAAATATTTTTGTTCAGTGTTTATACAACAGATTTCTATTGAGTGACTACCATGGGCCAGACATGATGTTGTAGGAGATTTGGTAGGAGGACAGTCTTCTCCCAAAGTGGGCTCATATTCTAGGCTTATATTCTAGCAGTGATGTAATTGCACAGGCCACCTGGTTTGCTCTGGAATTGCATGAAACTTTTACTACAGGAATTGAAATAAGGATTTAGGCTTTTTTCCAGTAAGCATCTGCCCAGTATCCTTGAGGATATTAAACTTTTAGCTTCCCTAATGAAATGTCAGGTTACACAGCCCTATCCGACTATGGGTGTTGTATGACGGGAGGAAGTTGGATTATTTTATCTCCTGAGAAAAACACGTGTTGGTGAGCAGGTATCATCACCTCTTCCCTTGATTTTCCGTTTCAATACAGTATCCTATTCAAATAGGCAAACCCCTGATGTTTTGTTAAAAGAAATCTATAGGCCAGTCACATAATCCTTGGTATGTTTGATGGCTGCCCGCTAATTAGCTTGGGACTTGTTACCTAGAGGTCTCATAACCCTCTGAAGTTGTCATTACATTGTTAATACCAAAAGATGATCCTCTGACCTTTGTTCTAAGTGTGGTTATTTCTTGCAGCTTAATGGTTGATTTATTTGCCCAATGCTAGGATTTGGTTTCAAAGAGGACCCTTTTCTAAATCTCCCTGGATGTGTAGGCTGTGATTTGTAATGTCTAGTTACTATATCAATAAATCACTTAGTGACATTTTGAGTGTTAAGAGCTTTGAGCATTCAAAGAAGTATAGGAAAATGTTGCTGCTACCAAGGTGCTTGCTTCCCTCTGCGGAGCCTAAACCGAAGTCTCCATACTTTTTGATTGTTTATGCCTCTTGGCAAAAGCACTTAGAATAGACACCAGTTATATATATATATTTTTATTCATTTTAGTTTTATGTATATACTACATAAAACATATACAAAATTAGAAACTTTGAGATGAAAAGTACATACGAATAAACATTTTAATGTAGTTTCATGTCATTCCAGTGGAACATCTTGCAGACACAGTATAGATAGAAAGTGCTAAAGGTGCTTGGGAAGGAGTTGTGGCAGACAGTTGGGGAAGATAGAGTTATCCCATCAGTTTGGTGCAAGCAGTAGGAAGTCATGGATTTCTGACAGGGAATTATGAGATAGAAGTGGACTTGCCTAAGTATAGACTAGGTTAGAGAATGCGGAGGGCAGGACAGCATGGTGTATGTATGGAGAAAATGTGAGGAGACAGGTTAGAGTCCTATTCCCACAGAAATTATAAGGAGAGAAAGGCAAACAGCAAGGTGGTGTCAGGTAGAGTGAGGAACTAGTGAAAGTTTAGGAACTTCCAGGTGGCTAGCAACTTTCTTTTGCTAAGGAGGAAGTGAGGCTTGTAGACAGCTATAGTTTGTAGATGGGGGAGAAAGAAGGGAAGAACTTGCCACATCCCCAAAGCTTTATTATGCTCAGTTCCACTTCACTTTTTTTAGGACTACAACAGTGTTTTTCAGGAAATGGTTTATTTTCTCCCACCCCCTCTTCTTTTAGACTAAATAACAGGAACCAGTGCTCACATCCAGGTCAAAGCTAATTTTTCAGGAGATGGGAAATACTTTCCCTGTTCTGTTATTTACTTTCAGACTTTTGCCCTTTCATTCTCTTGCTGGAGTAGATAGATGTAAAGCTGCTGCCTACACAGCTCCTATGAGAGTGATGGATCTTGAAGCTTCCAGAGATCAATCTGGCATACAAAGTAAAGAAGCAGCCACATGGCTCTGTCTGAGAGACAGAATTTCTTCCCTTGGCCAGGATAGAACTTTAATTGAATCCGAATCACACCTCATCATATGAATGCTGGAGAGCAGTACGTTTTTAACTAGGAAGAGCATTAATTATTTATTAGCCATGATACTAATATACCCTGAGTGTGCGTCTTAGAGCTGGCTGTTCATCCCAGCGCGGCCACTGATGTAAAGCCATCATGCTCCTGTACTCAAACAAGAGCTCTGAAGATTTTCTGCCCTTGTGTTTTCCTGAAGCTATTATTATTTTTTTTTTTAGCATGTACTAAAATACTTAGTCACAGTTATCATATTGTGCTGCTACTGAAAACAGGAAGAGAAAGTGGGGATTCCTCTTGCTGTGCGGTTCTTTTTTGTTTTACACTTGAGGGCCCTTTGGAATATCGCCTCCGGGAGTGCCATTCACTCAGTGTTGTGCTTTGGGAAACAGAGTAGGCCTTGTCCTGTTGTGCTTTGATGCTGCTACCTTATCTGTTATTTGCTACTGTTGTATTTCTGGAACTCCCAGTTATAGATGTTTGAGACTTTGAATGTTTGTCTCTAAAAGATGTGGGCAGGTTTTAGTGTCCCTTCCAGTGTCTTCCCCTCTTGCCAGAATATTCATATTCTACATGTTTCTAGAGTAGTAATTGTAATGATGGCCAGTGTGGACTGAGCATTGCTTAGGTCCTGACACTATTCTAAGCACTTTACATGTATTAACTTATTTATCTCTCACAACACTCCTATAAGGTAAATGCTATTATTATCCCTATGTTACAGACAAGGAAATCCTTAAGTAATTTGCTTGATGAATTTAGACTCTGGAGTGAAAAGCTGAACTGAAACACCTGCCTTGCCACTTACCAACCATGACCTTCAGTCTCTTCATCTGAAAATGGATTGTCAGTAGTATCTGCTCACTGGATTATGGTAGTTGTATAACACTGGCATGTAGTAAACCCATTAAGCATCAGCCATCACCACCATGGCAACCATCACTGTGACCACTACTGCTTTCACTACCACCCTCATCATCATCATCATCATCATCATCATAATCATCTATCTGTAAAATCATATGAGATGCTTTATGAGATGCTTCAAATCCCTGACTAAGGCAATCAGGCTCAAAGGATAGTTTGCTTTAGATGCCAAAGAATTGCTTTAGATGCCAAAGAATTGCTGAGCTCTACCTCCCTTTTCTTGAAAATATAATAGCAAGGAAAGAGGAGGAAATATTGGAAATAATGAACTTTTATTCAAAGCTGGAAGTCCTGTAGAATATTTTCAGATAGAAAAATTATTTTCCCCCCTGACTCTCCTCGCCACCCTTCCTCCTCCCTCCCTGGCCCCCTCTAAGGGTCAGGGTAAGGGTAGATGGAGTGGAGGAGAGCCTGAAGAGAGTGGTGTTATGGTAAAAGGTAAAGTAACCACCAAATGTATGTAGAGAACCACTCCAGCATTTAATTAAGGCCTGCAGTCCTTTGTTATCCAGACTTTCTTCTCATGGTAAGAGAGGCAGAGAGCCTTGTCACTGTCTCTAGAATTATTTGTATAATTCAGCAGCTGTTTCCCTCAGATGCTTACCATACAGGGTTGGGTTATAAAGACATACGAGTAGAATTGCTGAGGTTCAGACACTTGTGTTCACTGTTCAGCTGAGAGCCACTTAGACTGTTCTTGTACAAATGCATTAGATTATGGTTAAGCAGCTTATGGACATAAAAACACATTAGAACTTTACAGCACTCTATAAATTATAGTTTTTGCAGCATTCACAGCCACAATGCTAGGTAATTACATTCATTAATCTACTACTAAGAGCACATAAAGTTGCCTCCCAAACGGCACTGTATGTGTCAGTGCTCAGCTGGGAAGGAGAGCTCCCCCCCCCCCTCCTTTTTCCCATCTCCCCCTGTTCCATTAAGCCTTGTGTTAGGAAGGCTTTGGATGGTACATTGAGTGATTCCCTAATAGAGTCCAAGAAACCCATTTCTTTTGAGGTTAGTCTCTGGCAGGCAGCCTTGAAGGTAATCTTTTCATGTTGAATTGCATCTATTAACTATTTTGTATGCATTTATTTTCTTTTTGGAAATTGACAGATGTCTCATTTGGAAAACCAGCAGGGGAAAAGCAGTTGAAAGAGATTTATGATGGAATCAGTGGCAAATGCTTTTTCAGGCCTTCTTTTTGCCTGTCTCTAAAAATGGTTTACATGGTGGTCTTTTTAATGTTGGATGTATCATGAATTCAGAGCATTGCTCTCTTCCCAGGCCAAACTCTTCTGAAGTTGTCCATCTTCTCACTGCATGTGAGGATATGAAATGCATTTCTCTCTTTCTTTTTAGGGCAACTTTCTCTCATTCATACTTCTTGTAAATTACAGAAGGCAGATTTGAGAGAAAATGATGGAAATTTATATGGTGTTATTATTCCAAAGAGAAAATTGTACTTTATTTGAATTATTTCACAGGTTAGATGAAAAAGAGAGAGAGAGAGAGAGAGAGAGAGAGAGAGAGAGAGAGAGAGAGAGAGAGAAAGAAATGTGGAAAGATTGAGTCCCAAACCACAACATGTCTTGGAGAGCCCTCAGACACATCCCAGGCTTCTGCATTCAGTTCCACTCAAGTGTTATGATGGTATAAGCTCTAGGGCTGTGCAGATTTGCATTGAGTCCTGGTGCTGTCTTCAGACTATGTGACTAGTTCATAGTAATAAAATAACTAACCCTAATATAGTCCAGAAATTATATTAGCTTATTTATTTCTAATAATTGCTTTGTAAGTTAGGTGCCATAATTAGCCCCCCATTTTATAGAAATGAGAAAACGGAGACTTTCACAAGGTATTGTGGTCATTAAAATAGATGTTATAAATAAAACATACAGCACATCATTTGATACACTGAAAGACTTTCAGTAACCACAGTTTTGAGGATATATGTAGAATAGATCCCACCATTAATCTTCAGTGTCAAATATAATCATCTTTTATAATGACCGACTGTTTCTTGTCATAATGAGTGAGACCATGAATGAATTAGTCAGGAATTGGAATTCCTCACTTACTTATTTATTGTCTACTTTATGCTAGAAAACATCTCGGGCACTTTCCTTAGATTTCATTAAACCTTCTAACTCTATTCCTATATCCCAGGGGTAGAAATGGAGGTTTAAACATGCTGGGAGATTTGCTTAAAGTCACAAAGTCACAAAGAAGCAATACCAGTCCTTAAATCCAGATCTAACTGCCACCAGAGCATCTACTTTTATCAGATTAGATTGAACCAAGACACAGAGGAGGAAATAGGAAATGAATAGACTATGGACAGCAGTTAAGTGCTGTGGTTTTCTTGGAGTGAAATTTCTATTGTGAGAAATAATCTAAGAAACTGATAGGATCTCTGTGAATGAAGGAGTCTGAAGTAAGAAACTTTAACCCTAACTTCAAAGCAGCCCCAGCTTTTAGGGTGGGTTGCAGAGTCCCTTTCTTCAGCAGGCTGGATTGCATTCTTTTCCCTTGAGGAACTGAGAAATATTTGGGACTACCCATAGCTCTTAATGGTGTTGTAAGGTTCAATAACTACTGAGAAAAGTGGTTTCCGTGGTGTAAATCAGTATGCAGACCAGGAAATGAAAGAATTGCAGGGTCGTATCAAGCCTCAGCATCTTGTTTCCAACCTAGCTCTTCCCCCTCTTAACAAAGTAGCTGCCATATTGGATTACTATTGAAATCACTGGAGCTTGCTGGCCATCAGGGCAGAACCGATGCCATTTGTGGAATGAACTATACTAGCATTATGACAGTGGGTGGACAGAGAAAAAAATGAAAAGTCCCTATCCATACCACCATCCAAAGTGTTGTTTAATCCACAGGCTTAATTTTTGCCCCTAAACTGATTTCTCTACCAACCCATTTGGCTCATGTACATACCCTCCCAACCTCACACAGCAGGCCTGGCCTTTATCATTTCAGGTCCTGCAGAGATCTCCTCTCTCAACTGATATCAGTTCTAATAGCCATCATGTATATCGAGTCCTCTACTGATGAGTGTATATGCTGTTGCTAGTTTGTTTAGCCATTGGTTAGCTTTCGTAGGCTGTGATGGTGAGTTCACTTTTATGCATGTAATTTGCTGAGCTTGTGGTGGCATCAGTAAATCCTCCCCGAGTGAGGAAGAGTTGATTTTCTTACATCAAGATGACATTTTCCAGCCCCCTTTCCTCATGTGACCAAGGGCCAATGTCACACTTTATGCTTCTTTGTGAAAGAAGAGAAGGAAATTGTTTAAAGTGTGTAATTTGCAGACAGTTTTTGAGATACATGCCCATGAGGATATATAGGCCTGTGTTGGGAAAGGGCAGAATGTGGTATGCACTTAGAAACTCAAAACATGGAGTTAATTATACAACTCTTACAGATAAATTAAAACGCTGCTGCTTAAAAATGAGAGAACATTTTCAGAAGGGACTCTCAATTCTGTCAGCAAATCTCTGTGGTGTATGTTTTTATATGGCAGTCATTTTCTCAAATCAGACATCCCTATTGCCTATTAGGTAAACACAGAAAGCATAGATTGTGAGTTAAAAGTATTGACAGCATTTCAAGTGCTATCAGAGAACATTTAATTCAGTTTAATTTTGTGATAAATCTCATGTTTAATCCTCTGGTTACTCTGTAATCATGTCTCTATTGATCTTTTCTGAATGACTGCCTGCAGTTTAATAAACTTTGCCATTAACCCAGAGCTTCTAAAGGGAGAGATTGATTCCATTATCAAATCTGATAGACCCAATAAGTACCTAAACATCACTAAATCTATCTATAGGTATACAGACATGCCTGTGACTTGTTCAAGAAACTGGGTAAAAAGCTGAAGATCTCTGCATGACATAATTACCTCAGAATTAGCTTCTGATTCCCTTATGGAAACTGACACTGCCTTTCATCTTTCAAATCAATGTAGTAGCCAATGGAAAGGACAGTCTCTTTTCCTCCCTCAACTCTAATTGCAGGGTCAAATTGCTCTTGGTACTTATTTGTTCTTTGTCTCAGGTCAGTGGGTGCATCTTAAGCACTTTACTGTGTTCTGTGTTAACCTGCAAAATGGTTCATTTTATTTTCATACATTGAGCGAAAGGAAGGAAAATCCTCTTGGATAAATCCTGAAATAGAGGACCAGGGGTGACAGGAAAGAGAAGGGAGTATGCAGAGTCATAGGATGGAGCTGTGTGAAGAAGCTCCAAGATTTAGAAAACTTTCTGTGAATCCCATATTAGTGTCTCATTTAGTGATAGAGTATTTGCAATATGCACTAAACAGGAATTTCTGCTGCTTGAACCTGTAGGTATTTATAGCTGCTGTCATTATTCATTAATATGTATTGAGCCACATAGGCAGAACATGTGGAATTCAGGGTCTGGAGCGTTTGTATAGCCTCTTATTTTTTTAAGGCCAGAAAAGTGTCTGCCACTTCTCACCTCTGAAATAAAATGGTAAAGGTTTTCAGTTTTAGAGAAAAGCCGAAGCTTTTATTTCTGTCTAGGTTTTTATTTCCAATTTAAATCCTTCAGAAAAGAGTTCAGATGTTTGACATACGAGGCATGGCTTTTCTCTAATTATGCTTTGGAGGGGAAATGGAGGTGAATAAAGGATTTTATAATGAGATAATACTAAACTATAATTAAAATTTTTTTCCCAACAAAGGATCATAATCCTGACACTTACAAATAAGGCTATAATGACCTGGCGTTAGGGAGGAAGAGCAGAATTAGAGCCATGGGGCTACAGGTGTATATTAATTGCTGATTGACTTTGGGAAGTCACTTGTTTGTCAAGCCTCAGTTTCCTCATTTAGGAAATGAAAATGATGGCACTGGCTCTATAGTTATTAGGAAATCAAATGAGATAATGATTTAAAAAGTTACTGTAAACTCTCAACACTAAGTTACTATACAAATATTAGTGGTTATGAATGGTCTAACCCTTCAATAAATATGTCTAGTTATCAAAGCCAAACCAAGTTAGGGCGAAAGAACTTGAAGGATGCTTACATATGAGAAGTCTCACAGAGATATCTAAAGGTCTGGAAATTCTTATCTGGAAGAAAACTACTGAATCAGTGAACTCTAAGCTACAGTTGTTGAGCATTTTGTATGTGCTAAATAGTTGAAAGGTTGAAGGAACTGAAGAGATCATCCCATGAGGACCTTGAATTTATAACTATTGATCCTAAATTTATAACTATTGAAATAGATTGGTCTCTGTCTTTGAGAAGCCAATTAAAATTAGCTTGAGAAGAGACGTAACAATTATTTATGGAGTACAAGGAGATGTTTGCACATGAACATGCTAGTTCTCTGCATCACTGCTTTGTAAATAAAGGTATGCCTTCTTGTCTCCAATGGGAAGTTGACTACAGTTTCTGGAAAATTGGGAGAAAATTATAGAATTATTACTAAAGTAATAATTATTTCATAGATCTCTAGAAACCTATCTGTACCACTTGAAAAACAGGAGCTGTAAAGGGACTGTCTCTTGTCTATATACCCTTCCCAATATGCTGTATAAAACTGTATTAAGATTCAGAGCCACATATGGTGAATTTTGACAGAAGTTGCTTTTCCTGTCACTGAATAGTCCTAAACATTAAATTACCTTTCATAAAATTATTTTCTGTTGGCTGAGTGGATAGAATGTGCCTTCGTTCTGTGTGTGTTGGTGGGGGGAAGGGGAGAAGAGAGAAAAGAGAGAGAGAGAGAGAGAGAGAGAGAGAGAGAGAGAGAGAGAGAGAGAGAGAGAGAGAGAGAGGAGAGAGAGAGAGAAAGAAAGAAAGAGTGGTATTTTTGTCTTCCCAGATGGGCTTTTCCAAGAAGTGGTCTCTCCCAGCCCTTCTGCTTCTATGACAGCACAGTCAGCCCTAACTAAAGTCAGTCATTAAGGTATTCTCTGCTGCCCATTAATGCAGGTTTGATTTCTTAATAACCAGAGCTAGAAGTACCTATTAGTGGTCTTCCCTTTTGCCTCCCTTTGTAAGATTCTGAAATCACATAAGGATTTTCATCCCTCCCTTCTGGGGAAGATTAAGGGAAAGAATGAAGATCAGAACTGGTATAGCATGGCAGAGAAGAATGGGGAGGACTCTTCCATGACTCAGAATTCCAATCTTTATCTTCTGTGGTTAATTTAATTTCACTCTATTAGAAAAGTGAAATGAATGGATGCACTGTATCTTTTCTCAAGTAAATTAAAGATTCCCTTAGAGCCAGATATCCATATTATATGTTAGATTCCTGGTGCATACATCATTTTTTTTAGTTTTATCCTTAGTGGTAATGCAAGCCCAGAGGAGGCTGTCATTCACAAATGAAAGCTGGAATATCTATCTCTTCCAGGACTTCTCCAGGACAGGGAAGTAACTATTCAACACATACCACTTAACAGTACCTACAACAGTATCAGTAAGCTATTTGCTGAATACTTCTAGAGATAATGGTCATTTAAAACGAAGGTGTGATAGTGTGTGGGAAGAGAAGTTGGGAACATTTTAAGGGAAGAAAAGCAGTCTGTGCCTTATTACTAATTTGGATCAAATATCTGGTTATGAAGAAGTTTTCAAATACTGGCCAATCAGTGTTCTTGTCTAGAACATCTGGATGATAGTATCAGCTACTCTTGATTTTTCTGTGAATAGGGAGGTATTAAAACCCAGTAAATGGTACTTTGGCCTTGATGTCAAGCCATGAAAAATGATAGCAAGACCTGACATTTTCTAAATTAGTCTCCATGATTATTTTATCTTCTCTTGGACTTAATAAAGTGAATTATGGTTTCTCCTGAAGCATCTGTTCTCCCCATCTTTTGTGTCTAGGTGAATAGTAATGGTTCACCAGGATGAGTGGGGGGCTGTAATTAGATACACTTGAGAGTTTTTGGGTGGAAATCCAAGAAAGGAAGAGAGAGAGAGTAATATGATTCATAATGTGGTGGAATGACTTCTAGAGTGAGGAAAACATGGCATTCTCATTTCTCCATTTGTTCAAAACCAGCTTACTGTGTGCCTCATGCAGTGTTCTCTGCTTTGAATTCAGAGATGATGAAGAAGTCATAGCCACCATCACTGTGAAGCTAAACCTGTGTATAACAGGGAAGATCTAATTACTAATTATTTTGCTACAATGTAATAAGTACCTTAATTAACTCTTTTCCCGGCTTTTGTGTGGAATACCTAGTCAATAAAGAATAATGGCCAATTAAAAGGGGATATCATTAGAATTACACATCTTCTCAAGTGTATGTGTGACTTTAGTGGATTAGATTTGAGTGGATGAAAAGCAATAGACATTTTTACACTCTGCTTGCCTCTCGTGAAGTAGAAAACTACTTCTGCCCTCTGAAAGGCCTGAGAATTGCATGGTGCTCACTTTCTCTCTTGGCTATCATTGTGCTCTCCTCTTGTGTGGATCTCTCTCCCTTTTTCGTCTCACTCTTTGTGTACGTTACTGCCCTTAAGCCCTTGCTGATGAGATTTTCTGCCTCAGTCATGCTGTGCTCAGCTTTCAGAATGTTGCTGTTCTGGAGGAGTTAATTTTTTTAAGGTTTCCTTCTCGTCATGCTATATTTCTCAGATCATCTGGAAGGACTGTAATCCAATTTTAGGAATCCTTCAGGGCTAAGGGCCTAAACTGTTTTAAGCAGTAGCATCTGGTTGCTAGGGACTCAACCACTTTGAGTGTGTTAAAGTCTAAGGGCAGCCAGCTCTCGATTATCTATGGGAATGGGAGACTGCTGGGGTGCGTTTAGTTCACAGAGTGCAGAAGTCTCATTTACGCTGATAGTTTTGATCTCATCTTATAAGGGAATTTAGGAGATCTTCTCAGTGGCCAATTTTGTGTCCCCTTTTTTCCGCTCCTCACCCCTGACAATTGGCACCACAACTTTGACAGATATTCTTACGTACAGAATTTGTCTGTACTTGACCTTTCCCCCTCTCCTCCTTCCCTCTCTTTCTCTCCTTTTTTATTCTCTCCATTTTAATTCCCTTATATGTATCAGGTATTATGTATATTTTAATTTTATAATTTTAAGCTTCCTCAAGTTTTTACATTTATGAACTATAAATAATTGTTTTCTTTCTTTGCTTTTTGATTCAAGTGTTCGTGAGAGAGTATGTGACCTAACAATAACCAGGTTATTTGAAAGAAAGATAGGAAATCTTTGTAAAAGGTTAACTGAGAATTGACTTTTAGAAGTGAGGAAAATAAGGCACCAATGTGAACTCCTCATTGCCGCTGGAAATGGCATGATGACCGGACACTGCTCCTCAGTGTGACCAAGACATTAGTGTTCATAGCTGAGTTGTTTCCAGTGGAAAATTTATGGCTACAGTAGAGGCTAAAACCAGTCCTTCCAGAATGTGGTCATACATTCATTTCAGGAATCTGAAAGATAAGTTTCTTTTGATGGACCCCGAATGTAATCTTGTTATTGGTAATGATGATATGCCAGTTGTACATGATGGTAAGAGTTGCCATTTTAAAAAAAAATAGCTCTGTTGATGCATAATTTGACATATCAGTGAACTGCATAAATTAAAAGTGTAAAATTTGATCCGTTTTGATATGTGTATACACCTATGAAACCATTGCCACAATCAAAAAAATGAACATGTCCATCATCCCAAAAGATTCCTCATATCTCTCTATAATCTCCTTTTCCCTGTCTCACCCCGGGAACCACTAATCTGCTTTTTGTTATGATTGATTATTTTATATTTTCTAGAACTTTATATAAATTGAATTATACGGAATATATTATTTTTGTATGATTTCTTTTACTTTTATTTATTCGTGTTACATTGCGTATCAATTTGGTCATTCCTTTTTCTTGCTGAGTAATACTCTGTTGAATGCTTATTTCACAGGTTATTCATCTGTTGGTGTACATTTGAATTCTTCCCAGTTTTAGGCCATAATAAATAAAACTGACATGAACATTCAAATTTTATGTGGATGTGTGCTTTTGTTTCTTTGAGGAACTATGTAGCAGTAGAATGGATGGATCATATGGTAGGTGCACTTAGAACTTTTAAAGCAATGGCCGTACTTTTTAAAAGTGGCTGTACCATTTTACATTCCTACAAGTAGTGTATGAAAGTTCCTCCAGATCCGTGTCCACACTGTGGGTGATCATTCTTTTTCATTTTAGCGATATCTCATTGTGGTTTAATTTACGTTTCCCAAATCACTGTTGGTGTTAAGCATCTTTTCATGTGTTTATTTGCCATCCATATGTTCTTCTTAGTTAAAAGTCTGTTTAAATCTTTTGCGTATTTAAAAAATTGTTTTTTAATGTAGTTTTGAGAATTTTAAAAATATATTCTAGATACAAAACTTTTATCAGATATACACTTTGCAAACATTTTTTTTTTCAATTCCATGGCTTCTCTTCATTTTCATAAGTGTCTTTTGAAGAGAAGTTTTAATTTTTAATAAAGTGTAATTTATCAATTTGTGCTTTTATGGATCGTACATTTGATATCACATCTAAGAACCCAAGGTTACAAAACTTTTCTCCTATCTTTTTCTTCTACTGGTTTTGTAGTTTTGGTTTTACAATTAGGTTTATAATATAATTTGAGGTTTGTTTTTTTGAAATTAGATTGAAATGTGGATAAATTAAATTTCTTTTTCATATGAATATTTACTTGTTTCATCAACAATTATTAAAAAGATTATTATTTCTCCACAGAATTGCTTTTGCACTTTTGCTAAAAACCACTTCTTATGTATGTGGATCTGTTTCTAGATTCTGTATTTTGTTGCAATGATCTTTTCTGCTGTCTTGATGCCAACACAGGGCTGCCTGAGTAAGCAGCCGATTTCAGGGATCCTTCCTCAGGTATTTCTAACAGGTGGCAAAGTGAGTGGCACATTGTAGGTGTTTTGATTTTTGTTTTTAAAAGATGTGAACATGAGGAATTATCTTTTGAATGTCATATTGGTTATTTTGTTTGGAAATTTCTGTAGTCTCTTCTACTTTATAAAAAGTTTAGGTTTTGAAAGGTGGTTTTTAAATTTGTTCAAAAATCCAAGTGGGTGACCAATGTGAATATAGCCATACAGAGTTAAGTTTCATTTCTTTGCTAATTTTTCACTTCTTATTATCACTGTAAAGCCTTTCACTTCTTTTGCACTTAAGAGAAATGATGGAATCAATGTTTGTAGAACCATTCTAAAGCAAGTAAAAATGCAATAAACCAACAAAGGACTTGACAGATGAAAATGACAGCACACAGCCATTAATGTCTTTTGATAGTGACAGGCAAAGCACTTTTGTTTCCCCTCCCCTGGCTTCTTTGTTATTTTCTTCCTAGTCCCTAAGATCAAATAACTAACAGAACAGATTCTGTTTGAATTGCACCCCTCTTTCACAATATATGTACACGTGGGCGCATGCAGGCACACATACCACAGATACTCTGTAAGTGATGGGCTGCCCTCAGATTATTTTGGTAGGAAAATCAGATGGAGACTCTAAAACCTGTTTCATGCAAGACGGGCAAATTGTGCCCTCATTTCATATTGTCTCTGGCTTCATCTGTAATCAGCAAATGGAGCCCTGCAGCTCACGTTGAGTTTCATCTGCAATTTGTTGCTCTCCCCTAGTTTGCACAACACTGAACCATCTCATTTTGAGATTCAGGAGTGGCAGAGGAAACCTTTGGTGGAAGATTGTAATTTGAGAGAAGGGAAAGTCAAGAGCAAGATCATCTATTTTGAAGACGGCTGAGTGTTGAAGGAAATTGCTTTGGTTAGTCTGTCTCTGAGCCTCTCAGCATATGCGCTGCTGTGACCCTGCCCTCCATCACCAGTGACCTAAAAATCACATAATTTCAACTGTTCACGAAACCTATTCCCATCTGTTGTACATGGCTTGTGCACTTACCCTGTCTATTGCCAGCAAATATGTCTAAATCTTTTTACCTCACAGCCATCCTTCTATTGGCTGGCTGGCTTTCTTGCTTTCTTTCTTGCTACTTCTGTGATTGTTAAATGAATACCTTAAAGCATTTTTCCAAATCTCTTTCTTATCCTTGTGCCCTCCTCTCCTTTTCCTCACACTGCTTGTTTGAGAAATGCTTCCCTTCTCAAATATGGGGCATAGTCTTCTTATTTTCAAAAAGCACCGTAGATAATTCTGGTGGATGTTAATTTTCTTTCAGAATCACTAGCCTGGGCCTTGGATAATCATCATTCATTGATCCTAAAAAGTTATTTTATAAACCATACAATTTTCCTTCTTATGTTGTAGCAGTGTTTTATAGACTGCTGATGTTTCTTTAAGGAAATGCTCAAATTAGTTATTAATAGTTTATTGGTGCTGGGTTAGTGGATGTATATATACACACAAACACATATGTAATCATATGCACAACCCTTTAGAATATTATGTATCTTTAATCCTTATTGCTTACAGTGGATAGTTTTTGTCATTTTCCCTTCAAGACAGCCACTGAAAAGTAAAATGACTATTTTACTGTTTATATACTAAGCAATCCGTAAATGTTTATACAGAGAATGAACAAACAGTGGCCTGGTTTATTTAGAAATTGTACTGAAGGGTCTATATAGTAATTTATAAATTATACCTTTAAAAGTAATCTCTAGTCTTTGCAAATATAAACATCTTACATAATAAAAAACTTTTAAAACAGTTTATTTCTTCTTTACCTCTAAAGCCACCACCTCTACACACACTTTGATCCTGTCTCTCTTCCCCTCTTTTCCCCACACACCCTCCAGAGTTGAAAATTTCAATATTAATTGGTGCTAAGATGATTGTACTGCTGCTGCTAAGACTTCAGCAAGTCTCTTACAAGCTAATGTCACGGCATGGGGTCCATTTACTCTGTGTAGCTATTCTGCAGTGCAGTGAGAATGCCTTGATTAATATGCTACATGAAAATAAAATGGATGTGGAAAAAAATTATACCATACTCTCATAAATATTAATTCACATTTGTATGGAATTGCACATAATTTTCAATATACTTTGGAGCACCTTCAGTATGAAAGATTTGGTCTCCGAAGAGAACAGCATAATTTTTTTAAAAGCACAGTTGATACATTATTAAATGTCATTTGTTTATTAATCCAGTACTCTGCATGCATATGATGCAGGGCAGTAGGTGGGTTGGGTTGTATGACAAAGAAAGGATTTTATTTTTTTACCATATTGGGGAGTTTATATATTATTTTTAGAAGTAGTGCAATTTAATCATATTATGTAGAAGCAGTCTATGACGAACTCACCTGGCTGCTTCTGGTAGCATTGCCATTATACCTGAGTGTCTTTTCATGATAGCTGACTATCATGATTACATATGAGGCTAAGCACTGAATAGTTGAACTGAGCAGACATCTGACATAGCTGACTGTGGTAGTGGACACTAGACAAAGGATTAAATATAGCAGACTTTATTAAACATTTACCATGTGTTAAGCATAGTGCATAAGGTTCTGAGACTGGAATCAATGGCCATATGCACTTTGATCTCAGCTTGTCCCCTAAACTTCTCACCATATCCTTATTGCTTCAGGAGAGCTACCTTTCTGGTGGCAGAGGGTAAATCATCTTCGGAGATAGCAGCTAGAAGTTAGACCAGAGGCACTCATTTGCATTATAAGATTATTATCTTTGATATCTTTTTGCTCCAAGAATGACAAGGCCTTTTTCCTTTTCTGGGGCTTCCTCCTATTTTCTGTGATCCTTCTTGTGTGCCAGCAGTGCCTGCTAGGTTTCTTGGTTTCCTGCTTCAAGTATCTTTTCTAGTTTGCTTCACTCTGTGTTAGAGATGGCTCGGGATATTATTAAGTCACTATTACGGTTTGTAGGATTGTATACTTTAACTAGTTGTCTTACTTATTTATCTAGCAGGTGTGTGTGTATGTGTGTGTATTTCTTCCTTCTCGTGAGAGAAGAGGGAGGGGAGGGAGGGAGGGAGGGGAGGGATGGACGGGAGGGAGGGAGGGAGGGAGGGGGGGGAGGGCGGGCGGGAGGGAGGGAGGGTAGGGAGAGGGAGGTGAAGGATGGAAGGAAGGAAGGCAGTAAGTTACGAATGACTTAATGAATTAAGTAATTAAGGACTACTCACGCCACATAAATCCACTCCTACCTCCCCTCCATACCCGCCCCTCCCTTCCTTCCCTTCCCTCCCTTCTCTTCCTCCCTTCCTCCCTTCTCTTCCTCCCTTCCTCCCTTCCTTCCGTCTATCTATCTACCTCACCTATTATTTGCCCAATTATATATGAAGCTCTGAGGTTACTGAGAGGAATGATACGTAAGTCCCTGCCCTCATTCTCTCAAGGTTTCATGTTACTAACTGCCTCAGGGACTTTGTACAAGCTGTTTTCTCTGCTTAGACTTTCAAATCTAGGTCAGAAGGCAGTCATCTCTTCAGCCACAGCTCCCTCCCCTGGACTAGACCATTTCCCCCAGTTTTTAGCACCCTTGGCTTTTCCTTAAAAGCAGTTAGTTCAGTTCACAATTATACATTTGTGTGATTTGATTAACAAATGTCCCCTAATTCTAAGCAACATGAGGTGGGGATTTGTTTTACCCCACACAGTTTTCTGAGCACTGTAGGACAGTGCTAAGTTTTTATTTGGCATATTCTGGGTACACGAAAAATATTTGTTGAATGAATGAAGGCCTGAGGACATTACCTTTGCATTATAGAAAGGTCTCCTTGAGCAAGTAGTTCTTTTAAGAGTCCTTGAAATAGAAAAGGGAGAGTTGTTAAAGGGAGGGCTTTTGAGGCCAAAGCAAACAGACATAAAAGTTCAAGGTCTCAAACTAATGGCCTTGGCTGATTTGGGGAAAGACATCGAGGAGTACCGTGTATGTCAAGTGGGGAGTGTTGGGATATTAGGAAGCAGTAGAAATAGATAATAGCCTCAAGAATACTGGCTATAAAAGAGAAGAAAGAGTAGTATGTTGAAAAGAAGAAATGAGTAAAGGGAAATTTTTGTTCTGGTTTTATATTATTTTAAATTGTATTTAGGACCATAGACACTGAGAAATTATGTGGGGGTGAGTGAGTTTCCATGAAGGAGCATTTTCAGTGAAAGGAGGGTCACATCCACTCATTTACATGATTGAATGCCAGATCCTTTTAATTTTAGTGCTTATTGTGTACCACAATTCTCAGGGGTCAAAGGATATTCACATGTTTGGAATCAGGTCATATCTGAGCCATTTTGCACATGGGCTCAGTTGCAGTGACTTATTCCAAGTCTTATAATGAATAATGTCAGTGTCAGGGCTCAAACCTAAGTATTTTGGGATCTCAGTATGTCCTGAGCTGCCTGCAGGTCCATAACTCCAGCAGGTTGTGGCCTGAAATGCTTGCCTGTAGTTTCTATAGATGCTGCTTCCTATTCCAGTACATTCATTACTGTTCTCCTACGATTTTCCCCCACCCCCAACCTCACACAGGAATAAATGAAAAGTTGCTTTTGATCTTGGTGATAATATTGTTACATTTTGCAAAGAAGATGGGAATTAAGGATGCTCAGAGGAGCTTGTGGTAAAAATATAATGCATTAAGGAAACGTTTTAATCGTGCAAATTGACAATTTCTTTCTTGCTGGCTCTCATCCACCTGGCCCTGGTACTTTTAGTCTTGTACTGCATTTTTGAATTGTGCATGCACTTAGTACTCTTTTTCCGAAACATTATTGATGTTCAATATTGAGAAGTGAATGTATTGAGCCTCCTTGGGGAATATTGTGTGCTGGACCCAGCACAAAATCAGATGGAAAGCCACTGTCCCAGGCAGCAGTGAAATAATTTTTAATGGACAAATACTTTGTGCTTAGTTGAGTTTTTCGCTCAACAAGAGTAAAAAGGATCTGTTTGTGGTAGCATTAGGGTTTCAGAAAAATTGAGGGCCATGTTTCTTACTGTTAGGTATTCTTATATCCCACATTCCTGCCCTATTCTCTCCTCCCTTTTAGAAACCCCATTTAGCCTGTATTTTGATCGTGGCTCTAGATAGCTAAGTAACCACCACTTCCCTTTTGTTCTCTTCTTTTCTATAGAAAGATGTAGCACTTAAGCCTCAGGAACGTGTGGAGAAACGCCAGACTCCTCTGACCAAGAAGAAACGAGAAGCACTTACCAACGGCTTGTCTTTTCACTCCAAGAAGAGCCGACTCAGCCACCCACACCACTACAGCTCAGATCGAGAAAATGACCGCAATCTCTGCCAGCACCTCGGAAAGAGAAAGAAAATGCCAAAGGGACTCAGACAGGTGAGGAAGTTTGGGTTTGTTCTCTTCTGTGGCTGTACAATCCCTTCTTCAGGTGCCTGTTCCTCTGTGGTTCTTCCTAACAGGTAGAAAGCTTTGTGCTTGCTTCTAAAAGAGTATACCAAACCGAGCTCATTGTTTTTATTATGATTTGAAACTTCAGCAATGTACCATTTTAGTCAGTTGTGTTCTGTGTAACAAAGCTCGCTGCTGCTGCTACTGGAGTTTAGGGCAGGCTGACTCAAGTCTTGATGAGAGTCCAGGTAGACTTGATGGTAGGGGAGATATTCTCATAAATAGGACACACGGAACAGGCAGATTTGATCATATACACTGTGTATTTAAAAATTCCAAGGTGCTAAACATGGTTATCTACATGTGAGCAGTGCCTTACACAAGATTTATGTCTTCCAGGGAAGCTCAAATATTGTGGCATGTGGGAATGCAGCGGTGAAGAAATGAATTTGCCTTTAAGTTTTTTAGTTGTTCTCCATAGCCCATAATTCATGACTATCTTTGTGATCTGCTGATTGTATGAAAGTCTGGTAGTGGGGCTTACTGGTCTGTTAATAATTAGGTTTCAATGATCCACAAGAAAATATAGCTGTTGGCATTTGAGGAGCCTTTCTGCCTGTGGAAATCCCCACATGAGATGGATTAATAATGAGAAACAAAGCTGCTTATAGCAGTTTTTCTACACAAATCCAGAGGCTTTAGTGCATGCTCAGCTACCTGTGTTTTGTTTGTTTTTGGAGGGACTTCTGGGTGGGGTTAACTATCATTTGAAGGAGGCAGAGCAGGTGCTCTAATTAGAAGCTGAACAGGTAATTTCTAGTTTGTAGATGTTTCTGCAGAAGGAGAATACCTGGGATTATACAAAGCAGTGTTTCCTAAACGTTGCAGATCATTAGAGTCATATCATGAGTTAAACACACATTCCTAGCCCTTCCCTAGGACCTAATGAACCAGATTCTGTAGTGGGCAAGGCACAGATATTTATAGTCTTAGAAATTTCCTGTTTGATAATGGTCAGGCCACTTTCTTATAAAACATCAAGAGTATATTTTTGGTAATGATTTTTAGTTAAAAGATTGGAAGGGCCAAAAGCCTCAATAAGATATAGTGGACAGTTTTGGGCCAGAATTCAACCTGCCGGGTCATAAAGGATATACTCCTGAGATGACATCTAGAGTGATGGGTTTTAGCATAGGCTCAGAGGGTCTCAAGGGAGTGTCCCCAAATGTGACTCTCAGGGCAGTTTTTCTAAAGATACATTTGTGTCCTAAAATAAAATGCCAGATCGAAGTTACAATAGTAATTATTAACATTTATCTAATGTGTTCATGTTATAGTCATTCAATGAGGGAGTTTGTAGTATAATCAATAATTCTCATAACAACCCCAGGTAATGCATATTATGGTTACTTTACAGAAGGAGAAACTGGAGTTCCAAGAGATAAAGTGACTTTTTCTCAGGTCACTTAGCAGGGAGGAAGAGAACTAGGGTTTAGATCCAGATTTCTCTGGATTGCTCTGTTATCCCTGTATGTTCTGCCTCTTGATTGGGATAAGAATTGGGCATGAAGAAAAAGAGAACTCCAAGTCATTAGATATAGGGCATCTATAAGTATTTCTAGAAACTACATGAGTAGTTTGGTCAAAGGAAGTGATTTTGGTCATAGAAATGGCCTATAGAGGCACAAGAAGAAATAGGATGAAATGCCAAGTTTAGAGAGTAGAGAAAGAGCTGGGAATTTTGGAAGAAATCACATTTGGGTGAAGGTTTATTTTTATTAAAAAAATTTTTTTTCCAGACAGAGAGTGGGATGAAGGAGGAAGGGCTGGGTCCCTCCCATAAAGGGCGATGTTCCTATGGTATTTGTGACTCCCAACTCATGCCTCTTGGTGTGAGATAATGTGAGAAAAATAATTTTTCCAAGTGGCGAGAAGTTGCAGTGTAACCACCACTTCTCCCCTCAGGCCCTTTCTCTTAACAGGGTAAGCTGCTTACCTTTCAGGCAAGAAACCTAAAATTTAATTCCGAGCCCATGCTGAGCCATCGTTGCTTATCCTTGACTCTTACTCCCAGAGCTGATCTGACCTTTCTGTTCTCTGTCCTTAAGATTCTTCTCTCTAGTTTTCCTCTGGTGAAAGAATTTATAGTCATAAAAGAAGGCTAGGACTCTATGTCTCAGATTTGAATAGCTTTTGGTTCTAATGTCAGCCTTCTGGTCCTAGTGATATTTGAAATCATAGCTATCCTTGTTTTAGGTAAAATATTTGAAAAGTAGTTATGTTGCCTCATGAATCGAAAGACTAAATCATATCTTTGGTCTGTGTAAGGGTTTTAAAAACAAGTGTTGTTTTCTTGTCTTCAATGTTGATGGCCAAATATGCTATCCAAATCAAGTGTTACCTTTCTAATAGGAAGGGAAGCAGAGGTTGATAATGGACATAAAGCTCTTAATACTTTTATTTGCAATATTCTTAGAATCACATGTGCTACTATGAAACCCTGAACAAATCACTTTTGCAACCCGTATATAATGTGAGAGGTTTAGACTAGAAGATTTCTCAGGCCCCTTCCTCTGAGTTAGTTCCCTGGGTCTTTAAATTTATGAGTAACACAGAGATATATAGTGTTGTTGAGGTCTGTAAAGGTACACCATATTTTGTTCTGAAAGTAATTTAGTTTTGGAGTTGTACTTACTGGCTTTGTGAAAACATTTAAAGGAGAGGAGGTGCATTACTCGTGGGAGGGAGAGGCAAGGTTAGTTATGTGTCAGTCCAGACAAGTGTCATTTATTGTGTGATCGTTGGTAAAAAGTGACACATGAGTGTTTAATGGGCGCAGCTGATGTTCAGCAACTTATGCTAAGAATATTTCCAATTGCTTTCCTATCATGATAGATGCCTGCATGCATCACAATTACTTTTTCCCCTGCCCTTGCTTTTTTTCAGATAAAGTAACTGAATCTGACCATCATAGCTGGGAGGGGGCCTTGAGATGAGAGTGAGCCTTGATGAAAATTTCTAAATTAATGGATTGTTGTTGAGTGCCTCTTATTGAGGGAATTATAACCACAAGAACTACAGATGAAAGAAGGCAGTATGAGCTGAGAAGTTAGTCTTTATTTTTGACTTGGTGAGAATGGATTAGGTTTGCATTTTATTAGGAAATGGTACTTCCTAAGTAGGCAACTTAATGCACAGCTTTCCTTTAATTATGGGGAGATGTTACTACTTAATGGAGAGGAAATCATAGGATTTTTTTTTTTTATTTCTGAGAATCTGTTGACAACTAATCTTTTTACTGTGAGAGTACAATTAAATAGTTTTACAAGAGAGATGTATAGTTCTAAAACCAAACTGCTTTTTTTCTTTTCTTGCCTGATTAGAAAACCTCAGTTCTCATGTTTTTTCATACTGTTAAAAGACAGCTTTTAACTGGTACTTAACTATCCCAATGGAAATTATTCATTGGATTATATTTTTAAGTATAAATACATACCTACTTAGAAGTTGCTGAGCTGGTAACTGTCTTGTAAAGTGATTGCATTTTTTATATGGCAAATTTGAACAGTCCTTAATTTCCAAAGGCGTTTGAAAGAATGAAGAAAGGAACAAATTAACTGTTACACAAAAGAATGCATATCTTTCTGACCCCCCTCCCCCATCCTTATATGTGTTCTGCACAGAACTATTTGCTCATTATGTGAGCACTCGGCCATTATGTAAAAAAAATTTAAGCTCTTATTAACAAGGATATGGTAGTTTCTTTTTCTTCTTTAGACTTGGGAGTGGGACAATCAAAACAGGTTGCACAGGTCCTCTCATAAGGAACTTTTTTCCTCTAATTGGGAGACTAAGTCACAGTGAAATCACTGAGAACACAATGAAGTGATGTGTTTGCCAAAACTTTTAGCCAAATTATGACTTCCTCGGAAGCATTTTGGGAAAATTCAGTTCTTCCTAGGGCTTTGAGTTTAGTTTTCTTTCTAACTTCTAGACCATAGGAAATGCTTTAAAAATGTAATGCTTTATAGTTTAAAACACTGAGAGAACAAAGCAGTTTTAAAAATAGAGGAGCAATGAGGAAAAGTTGGTGAGAGTTCAGAGAACTCTCAGATTTGAATCTTAATGGATGTTTCTAAATCTCCATTTAATCCATTAGTCTGTCCTTTCTCTCTAGTATTTCTCTAGAGGAAATAGGCTGAAGTGAACTTAGGAGGAACTTTTAGGTTATATGAACTCTTCTAACTAATACACAACAGGATGGATCATTAAAACAAATCCTAGAGTCTCCATTATGATTGAATTTTTGGTGACAAAAGTCTGTCCATCTAAAGGCAGAATTTCCCAGAAAAAGAGGCAACCTACTGAAATTGCTTCTAGCCATAAGGGAATACCATTTGAGAGGAAAATATAGGAATTTGGGACTATTTCAGAAATTCAGTAGGTAGACTCTACCCTTGCTGATGAGAATGGCTTATGTGGGAATGCCTCTAGTGGTTTAAAAATTTTCGTATAAGTTGAGCTTGGTAGGTATGGCTTGTAAGTAATGGAAATTTGCTTTCTCTCTGAAAATCTAGTATGGTGGAATCAAACTCGGTGGAGGATTTTGAGCTGACACTGAAGATAAAAATTGTAAATTTACAAAATCATAAATTGTAGGTACCAAAAATGTATACTGATTTATAGGGAGAAAAAGGATGAATCACAGTGCCAGGTCTTTAAAATTAGAGCTATTGTTAGAGCTATGTCTGGTGGTTGCATCTGCTTTGCATGGCCTTCTTATTTGGAGTAAGTGGTTGTGTTGGTACAGAAGGGTCCATGTGACTAAGCCACTAGCTATGCTTTCACTTATCCTGATGGAACAGTTTATCTCACACAGGCTTTCCCATTGAGAGCATTTACTACCAGAACCTGATCCTTTATTTCAGTGGGACTTTCTCAGATTGTCTGAGGTCTTCTCTGTGACATTTATTACTAATATAAATTAACTTGCAAAGGAAGATTTATAATGGAAAACTTTGATTAAACTGATCCAGTTCAAGTCACATTTCTGAAGAACCGCTAATTAGTTTTGAGTGGAAATCCAGCCTGAAATCACACAGGTATTTATCCAGGTTGACTCTAGAGCCTACAGGTGTCAGGAAATCAGAGCATTTGAAACACTAATGTAATGGGAGATTATACTTTAGTAATAAAAAGATATATGAACTTTGCTCTGTGCTCTTTCATAAATACATTTGTTATAATGGTTAAATAACTGAAGGTACCTTGAGCTGGTATCAAGAAATGTGAGCTGCAGTTAAATCATTTTTATTTTATACTTCAGAGTTTCAAGTTTAATGTGTTAATTGGGAATTTGTTTTTCAAAAATTTTGTAGTCATGTGAAAATTACAAACTGAAATATTAAATAAAATTCTGTATTTTTCCTTCTTATGAATTAAAGTTGCACACTACTTTTTCCCTTTTGCTCAAATTACAGAAATAAGAATAAAATATTTAAGAAAATATTGGTAGGGGGAGGAGAAAATTGGATTATTGTTCTTAGAATCTTGGTTGACTTGAAATGGGGATAAAGATGCCAGTTTTTAACATCTGGTTATTGAGGAAATCCCAATACAGGCTTGTCTCTGTTTAGAATTAGTTGTGTGTTTTATTGGAGGTATTTATTTGGAATTGCAAAACTTGGGACTTTAATACAGCAAATTTTTTGAAGAGTGTTTTGTTTTGTTATAACTTGGGTATTTGAAAGCAGGGATAGTTTATTTTTGAGTTCTAGGATTTTTGATTCCACGTCGCCTGACACCTTGCATTATCTGGGATATATTCCGTTAGCCCTGACTGGTGGTAAAAGTAAGCAAACATTGCTTGACTTTTGTGTGACATGTTTGGAGTGATGGTGTCTGGTAACAAACTTAATCTCAAGTAACATATAATTTTTAATTAAAATATAGTAAAAGTTGACTTAAAAAGGACATAGCACATTGACTGCCACCTCATAAAATAAAACCTACAGAGAGAAAATAGGCCGAATTGGAAAAGTAACTGCAATTAAAAGAACAGCTAGTAACTCAGCTTGAATGATCCTGAAGACTATAGAAATTGTCCATGAAACAGTCACGTTCACTAAATCCTAAGGCAAGAACTTGTTATATGTATGTATGTGAAGAACTTTATTATTAAGGGCCATTTAAATCCCATATGTTGTTAGAAGAGTAAGAAGGACAAAGTGACAGAAATGATTCCCAACCTCACCTGCTGTAAATTTCTATAATACTAGTGATTAAAGGGTAAGAGCATGTTTTTCTCTTTACAAGATTTAGCTACTACACCTTTGATAGTTGATGAGGGTAGACACAACTCACTTTCTCTATTAAAGACTGCATTTTTGTGTTAATTTTCCATTTTCCCTTTTATGATGGTACAGTGTTATCTGAATGTGGCCAGATCTTAGCTGTAGAATAAAACAAGCCTCCCTGCATTCTGCATTCTAATATCAGCTCACAGCAATTCCATCTCCACACAAGTCTGTACATGACAGGTAATGAGTGGGAGGTAGGAGTGGGTAGGTGGCTGTGGTTTGCAGTGGTGTTGGTGGGAGCTGAGCAGATGGTTCTGATAGCCACGTGTTGCGAGATTCCCGTGGGAGTTGATGGTGGTGACAGGCAACTCATAATGTGCTATTTACAGTTTGGGTTTGCAGTCTTTCAGTGACATCTGAATGCTCTTTAGCAACTGCTTTCATTACTGCCTTTCCAGGAGCTGCTAATTGAAAATGAAATTGTGGGTGGGCTTTAAGGCAGGCTCAGGCAACTCGTGTGGTAAATGTTACTTGAGATCTGTTGTATGTCTTGATGCCTATTTTGTAATTATTTTTCCAAGTAGGAAAAGCCAAAGGTGCATTTTAAGATTCAGTATGTGCACATAGGCAAAGCTGAATGTCTCATCCTGCCCAGAGAGCCAACTGTGTACTCATTGGGCTGGAAACAAAACCATCTGCCCACAACTCACCTTTGTGTGGTTTTCTTTAAATGTGTACAACTGTGTAAGGCTCTTATTTTAAATCTGCTATCAACTTGTAGTTGTCTCCATTAGTTTTTTGTAGAATATCATCCTTTTTTCTTCATATGTTGTTCATACAGTTACTCTGTAGAAGAAAATGATTATCTGATCTCTTGAATTTTGAGAGATTATGTTTTAAGTTCTTGCATATAACTTTTCTTCTTCTAAACCTTTTTCTATGATATAATTCTGTTGAAGGCAATTGGGGCCTCCAGGCACTATGAGGAGAGATATGAAGATGGTGTATTTGATTGGGCTTGGAGAGTGGATGATGTTCTTGATTCTCCTATGGCTGCCTCTGGCTGCAAGATTGTCATTTGTTACCTCATCTTCAGAATTGTTAGCTAAAGCATCAGTAGCATTTCTGAAATGGTAGCTTTTGTAAGTATTTACATGTTGACTTGTTTTATTGCCCTTTCTCAAAATACCTTTGCACAGAGAAATCTTGTACTGAACAAGGAATGACCTCCCTGTTGGAAGTACTGTTAGCTCTCTTTTTAATTAAATATGAAGATAGATACAGCATTACTGCATTCTTTTTAACTTTCCCTTGAACATTTCAGTGAATGGTATCTGAGATGAAATTATAATGATTATATGCTTTGAGTAGGACTGATATTTGCTTTTAGAGGGTCCCTGAGGCTTGGGCTGAGGGGACCTTGCGGACATGCCCCTTGCTGTACCTAAACCTCAGTCCCATTAGACCTGCTTTACCACAGGAACCCAACTGTTTTAATTGAGCTACTGCTGGGTCCTAATGATGTCTAAAAGAACCTATTTAGATATTCTAAATGAATTTTGGAGCATCGCCTATTGATGCAAGTGTTGACAATTTTATACCAAGCAGATATAACAGAGCTCTTGCAAGAACTTTGGGTCTTTTCACACCTACGGGTTTACACCCTCACGCTAGTGCTCACAAACACACATACACAAGTGGAAACCAAATAGCTCACAAATGCAAGCAAGTCCTGTGAAGAGCCCACCTGGTGTCTTTCCGGGAGCCTGATGAGCTCTGCCATGTGGCCTGCTGAAACACTTTACCTGCATTCATTGATCATAGCTCTGCAGAAACTGCCACTTCTCCCTTGTGTCTGCCTACAGTGACGCTGTTATAGCGAGTCATTCTATGATCACTGTTTGCACCTGCGTTTTCTCAAGAAGTGCTTATGTCATATGTCTTGAAATTATGTAGTACAAACTATACACCTTCTAATTGCCAGTGATGGTTCTGAGTGGCTGAGATCAGCTATTGTTAGATTGGGAAACAGCTCTATTTTCTAGATAGGGAACATACAGAAGAATGTTTCTCAAAGGGTGGTCTTTGGGCCACCTGTGCCAGAAAAACTCTGGGGCTTTTGTGAACATGCAGATTCCCAGGCCTCACCTCTTACTTGTAGAGGCAGAGTCGCTTGGATGGGGGTCAGCATGTGGCACCAAGGTCCTTAGTTGACTCCAGTGCAGGTGCTGCAGTAGTCATACTTTTAAATAAATGAATTGTACTCATTTTTATTTTTAGAAAATAGAAAGGAATATTACTATGTTGTTTGCAAAACTTAAAATTTTTTAAGTTTTAAAAACCTTAAAAATTTGGAATCACATCTTATGTGAAAATAATTTTATGAGTACTGCAATTATATTTTTATTCTGTATATTTACTAATTGAGGTTTTTTGAAAATACTATTGGCAAAAGTGAAATGTTTTTCCGAAATGTTATAGATATTACAGAAAATAATGTTTT
The DNA here is from genome assembly GCF_014176215.1 of Rousettus aegyptiacus. Classification (NCBI taxonomy): domain Eukaryota; kingdom Metazoa; phylum Chordata; class Mammalia; order Chiroptera; family Pteropodidae; genus Rousettus; species Rousettus aegyptiacus. The sequence continues at coordinate 23,691,036 of NW_023416311.1, read as the reverse complement.
AAAAATGGCTGCTTTTTAATAGGAGCTTACTGGAATATAGCCTTGGTAGATTAATTGTGTTGTGTTCTCTCCTTAAACTTACCCAGCTCCCTTGAATAACATAGTTTTTTTATACATATGGTAATTGAATTTTCATTATTCTTTCCTTTAGGTTCTACTCATTTATTTCTCTTTAAAACACCACAATGGTGTTGAGCTCTTAACATAAGTTTTATTAATCCTCCATATTTCAAAATCGGTATTATTTGATGGTAGTATTGGGGGGGCAGGCATGAATGAAATCTGAAAATATTGCCTGTATATCTGGGGGCCAAAGACCATTTACTGTTTATTACCAAGAAAGCTTCAATGTAATAAAATATTATACTTGAATTTTGGGTTTGGGTTCCACAAATTCAAAAGAAAGTATTTTCCTTTCTAAAACCAAACAGAATGAAAACCCTCAGAAGAATTTTTGTTTAAGTAGCAAAACCTATACTTATAATTTAACAATTGCCTGAGGTGTGTCAGCAATAGGTAGCATTCATTTTTAATGCATTGCTATGAGACCAGAGAAGCTGTTTCCCTGGAGATGAGTACAGAATGATTTACTGAACAGAACAGTTGCTAATGAAATTATCCCATTGTATGAATTAAGACTATTAATAATGATTTTTGATTAAAAAATACTATCATCAAATTTCCCTAAGAAATAATCAGGATGATGGGAAATGCCTCAGCCTGTTAGGTGAAATACAAAGCTGGGTAATGGACCCGGCACTCATCGCTGGAAGGTCGAATGGTGCTTTTTGAAACTTAAGGAACTCATTTGGATAATTATCACTTTTCTCTTACCTCCTTGTATTAAAACTCTAAGTCTGTATTTCTCAAATGAATATGGCAGTATGGGAGGCTAGGGAGAGGCACTGAAGGGGTGAGATTGTGGAGTTGTGTGTGAAGGAGAATATATTGGGATAACTTAGGGGGTGTATGCCGACTACTCCCTTGGATCTCCTGGTAGAGTGAGCAGACAAATTGACATACCAAGATATTGAAAGGGAAGGGTATAGAGTTAAAAACATTTCCCTAGTGATTCTGACCTAGTTCTTCTCTGTCTCCTTTTCAAACCTGACAGCCGGTCTTTCTCCTTCCCTTCCTATCTTTGAGCTTGCCTCAGGCTATACCTTCAGCTCTTTGGCTCTCACTGTGTTCTCACTTCTCTTCTTCCACCCATTGTCTCTTGCTTGCTTCTTGACCCAGCCAGGATTGCACGGGAAACCACTTAGATTAACTCTCAAAGTTAAAAAATGCCTTTACCTTGTTCCTTGCTCCCTTGATCATGCTGGACATTTTCACTCAATATCTTATCAATCCTTACCAATATAGTATTTACCATACCTGGATTCTTAGTATATATAATTCAGCATTGTTTCACTCATTGTTATTGTTCTTTATTATTTAAATTATCAGTGACCTTCCATAGCCAACTAAACAAATTTGAAGCCCCTTAGAAGTAGGACCTTTTAGGTCCTCAGTTTGCTCTCCAGCATACCTTTCCAGCTGCCTCCCCACATTCCTGCTCTCCGTAAACACCACGCTGTAGGTCTGGTCGTTGTACGAGCCTCCTGCTTGTTCCATGCTACTCTGCCTGTGCTTATGCTATTCCCTTTGTTTGGAATGGCCTTCTTCAGTAGTCGTATTTGTCCTTCAGTGACTACTTCAAATCTACTTCTCCCTTGGAGCTTGTATGATCTTCCTCCTTAGAATTAAGTGTATTTTCTTTAGAGCTCCCATGATCCTTTGTTTATAACTAGGTGACTCCAGAATTTATCATCTAATGTAGGACATTGCTGAGAGTGAAAAGAGGCACTATTAATTATTATGTTGGAGTAATAAGCATAACTCAGGACTTCCTAGAAAACTGGGATATATAGTCACTCTATGTATAATTCGGTTTTGATCATTTTCATTTGTACCTTCTTTTAGAATTGGCTGATACATGTCCTTGTCCCCAGCTATAGTAAAGCTCCCTGAGGACATTACTCTGTGAGACCAGGGCCCAGGCCTGTGTTGCATATAGTGGGGTAAACATTGGTGGCCATCGGCCATCCCTGCCTTGAAAAACGAAGAGATCTTTATCATGTTGCCCATTTTCATTTTTGAGCCCTTTCATTCCACTCTCCATACTGCATCCAGTTCAACCTCTAAATATATATATATATATATATATATTCGATCATATTCCCTGATGCACAACCTCTCAGTGGCTTCTCAGTGTATTCAAATTGAAATTCAGACTCCTGTGAGCTGTTGTGCTCAGTTATCCAACTCCCTGGTTCTTCATCTTCACTTCACTACCTTCTCTTGCTCACTGCCTTCTGCTCATCTGACCTTCCTTCATGTCCTCCAACATGTCAAGTTCTTTCCTGTCTCGGACACATATGTTCTCTCCACCTGTAGTGTTCCTCCCTCTGCTCTTTGCCTGGTAGCCTCCTTCCAGTCTTTTAGGCCTGAGCTGAAATGTCATCTTCTCAGAGAGGCTTTTCCTGACTATATTGTTCACCCAAGCATCTGCTTTTAGTCCTTTCTCCTTTGCACCTACCTTTTTTGTTTCCTAATGTTTAACACAATTTTTAATTATAGACTTTTCTGTACCCTTCTTTAATGTCTGCCCCTTTTGCTAGACTCCAAGTTCTTCTGATGTTAAGTACCATATCCGTTTCTTACCATAGCGTTTATAGCACATAGAAGAATGTGCTCAATAATTAAAGTTGCATGATTGAAGGTTGGAATAATTATTTTTCCAATTGATGACATTGCTAATCACGTACTCTTGTTGCATTCCAATGTTAATTGCTTACAGGACTTAAAAAAAGCCAATACAATATGACCTTTGTTTTCTTTCTCTGGGGATATGAATGTAAAATGAGATACTGATCAGCACATACAAACCAGGTAAAAATTTATTCCAAGAATATGGCGTCTGCTGTTCTCCATGGACTGATGAGCAGTCTGTCTTCCCTGTGCATCCTACTTAGCCTATCAGGATAGTAAAATTGCTAGTGCTGCCAGGAAAGCTGGCCTGGTGAAACTGCAGCCTTCCATTTTTTCAGAGGTAATCCAAAAGAGAAGAGGCAGGCAGCAGAGGCAGACAGGAAGGTGGGTGGGAGTGAGGTGGAATTTACTGAGCACTCTTTTACATGTAAATATTTGTGTGGGGCTCCACTTTTTTTTTTAACCATAAAAATACAAACTATATTTAGTATCAAAGCATGAATAGCATGTCTTTGCGCTGTAAAATTACTGTCCCACATGCCCTCCGTGTCTAAAATATTTTGACTTTAAAAAAGTGTTTTTTTTTTTTTTAAAGTGGAGTAATTAATTCATCCTCCCTATATTTGCTGGTTCAGGAAACATTTACTGAGCATCCTTTGTGTGCAAACCTTATACAAAAGACTCTGGCATAACAGAGAGGATGTATATCAGGAAAACTCTGCTCTGGATGTATTTACAGCTTGGTAGAGCCATCCTGACCTTGTGGAAAACTCAACATAGATGATGCTGAGATGGGCAGATTAAGTGCAATTCAAAGGGAGACACTGCTTAGCATCTCTTAGAGAGTGAATATTTTCAGATATATGTATTAAAGTTCTTTAAAATTGTGTCTTTCCCATCATGCCATTTTTCTTTCTCGCCTTTGCCTTAAAAAAAAAAATTGATGATAATGCTGTATTCTACTGAAAGTATCAGTAACTTTTAGAATCAGTACCGTGTTGCTTATCTGTTTTCTTGGATTCTTAGTTTTACAATAAAGGCTTTGGCATTCTCCCATTTTTATCTCAGTTACAATTTATTGGGAATTATCTGGAGAAATAATTTTATTAAAATCTCAGTGTTTCTCCAGTGTTTCTATGACATTTTTTGACATGGACCACAAAAATAGGTTTATTTTCTAGAAATGATTTTGCTGTGGTTACAAAACCAGTTGTACCCACTTACTCTTGGAACTCTTGATATAAGAAAGTCATATTTCTGAAGAGCTTTCTATGCCAGTCTACATAGCAGAAATCAAAAATATCTATTACTTTCTGTGATTTCTATTTACTTGGATGTAGCCAATTATTTTTAATGCAAGTAGAACTTCAAATATCCTAAAATATTCTAAAGAAGTATTTGAATAGAAATTTAGGCCTCAAATTTATAGTGAGATTACTGATGGAAGAATGTATAGTTAATGATTCCAGAAGTAGATGAAAGAAGAATTCCTAGTTTATTAGCAAGTTATTTTTTTTTTGTAAAAGGTGATTTGTAATTTTTAAAAAATTCTTTCTTAGAATGTGTTAGAAATGGTGGTTTCCCAGTGAATTTCTCAAAAAAGTATTTTATAAAGCTAACTCCTCACACTACTCTTTTTTTTCTTGGTATACATTCATTAAATATTTATTGACCATGTACTGCTGGGGAAGACATAGTTTTAGGTGTGTATAGCAAATAAAATGACAAAGATCTCTGCCTTGGTAGATTCAGTCACTTTAGCTGCAGAGAGCTATCATTTAACTTTTCCAATCCAGATCTTTCTCAGCTTTCCAGGTCCGTAAATCCAGCTGGTTATCACATTTTTTTTTTTTTTTAAACTCAGGTCGTCCATTAAGTGTTTCAAACTCAGCATGTCTCACATTGAACTCCATAAGAGTTGTCCTAAATTTGCTTTTCCTCTTCAGTTTCCCCCCCTTAGGTAATCAGCTAAAGATCTAAGACATAAATCATGATAGAAACCTGGAAATCATACTCCTCTTCCCCTTACTCCACGTTTTGGCATATCCTGTAGATTTATGTCCTGTGTATTTCTTGTCTGTCCATCTCCATTTAGTACTTTCCACCCTTTCTGCCACTGTATTGTTTCAGGTCCTCCTCTAATCTTGCTGTTCTTCAGTCCATTCTCCAAATTCATTCTGGTGTAATTTTGATGACATCCAAATTGAGTTATGCTATTTGCTTGAAGAGTTTCCATTGACTTCTTTTTTTTTTCTTTTTTCTTTTTTCTTTTTTTACTTTGAGGCTAAACCACAACTTCTTTATATGGTATAGAAGTACACATATTTTTAAGCCTTTGAGAACTTCCCTATCTTCCTCTTGATGCTCCCTGACCCTAAACCCTTATCACATCAGCCTTATTCATTTTTTAAAATGTCATTTTTCACCTACGCCCACAATCTAAGTTCCCTTTGCCTTTGTGAGTCCGATCCTGGTTATATATGAGAAGCACAGCCCTCCTAAATCAGGAATGGCAAATTCTACCTGTTAAATTACTTTTATTTTGAAAAGGACACTTTTTTAACTGCAAAAGTTTTTAGTTATGTAGAATTCACTGTGGTATAGGGAGATTAAAAATTTTAGAGGAGCATGGGAAGAAATTTTGGGGGATAGTCCCAAAGAATTAAAAAGACAAGATATTTTTTCTTGATAGTTGTTGCTGGGCACTTATATTAGGGTGGCAGTTGAGGGTTACAGAAAGCTTTTGTTAATAGAAATATTTTTCAGGCTTAGGAGTGGTAAGTCAAGGACCGGCTCTACTGAGCTGTTTGGGGCTTTTCATCGCTAGAAGAGGTAAGGTGACTTTGCTTCTGTGTGAGTGAATTCTTTAGGGATTCAAATCCAGGAACACTAGGCATGATCTGAAACTTTTCATTCTCTTCAATTAATATTGAAATTAAGACTCTAATTGATACAAGAGCATTTCTGTTACCAATCCATTATATAAACATTGAGGGGATTTTAGGATGTACTTTACAGTGGCTTTTATTTTTAAATACGGTATTTGAAAAAGTGACCGTAAACGTGCTAAAGGTGTATTTGAAGTAAAGACAGTGTTATAACCCCCCTGCACAGTTATTCTATATTTTGTTTGGTGAGTAAAGGCACAAACAAGATAATCATAATGTTTGTAGAAAATAACACATATTGCTGGAATCCTAGAATTTTAATTTCGGGGTATTTTACTTGCTTCAGCTTCCACATTCCTTTTTACAAAGCTTTGATGGAAATGCTATTTTATTTTAGCAACTTATTGCTTTTATTATTTCTTACCAAAGTTGCAATATTCCAGGCCAAAATGGTTTTTAAAATACTTTTTATGGCACAGGTGGACTGTTTTTTGTTGTTGTTGTTTGTTTGTTTTAGCAGATTAAAGCAATAACTTAAGGAAAGCTTTATTTTCCTGCCCATTTCCATATTCGCTCTGAAAGGCCGCTCTTGGAAGTAGAAATATGCTGTAGAGGATGAGATTGAGGTAGGGCATACTTTTCTTATACTCTTGAGGTATAAGTCCTTAACTGTTCTTTTCATGTCAACCCAGCTCATCTTTCTTCCTTGACAACCAGGTAAAGGATAAGGTATAAAACTGTGATTCAGAGGATGGGAAACAACCAAAAAGAGTACTGAACACTTTACATTAGTGAAACCCCTTCTATACCTTTGTTCATTTAGACTGTATAAAGTATTGTGTTAAATATGGAAGTAATTGATGACAAATTGTGGCTACTGATGATATGAGAAATGATTTTTAGGTTCTTCTTTCAACAATTATGGGGATCTTCATTCAGAGCAGTAAAATTATTCTTCCTGAATGTCACATGTTGGCAGCCAGAAGACGAGGAAGCTCTCTTTATAAACATTGTTTTATGGCCGTGTCTCTGAACTCACAAAGATATTTTAAGCAGTTAATTATAAGGAAAGCGAGCAGTTTTGTTTTGATTATATTCAGTGAAGAATAGGAAGTCAGTGCTTGCTGTTGTGTTGTTCAGGCTATATGAATATTTCATCAGAGTGCTTGGGAATCAGGAGTCTAGGGTTACAGGGTCTGCCTTGTTACTGGCAAGTTGTCTGTCCTTCACCAAATTACTGGCTCTCTTTGATCCTCAGTTTCCGTAGTTGAACTAGAATGCAAATGCTATATAATTCTAACACTGGGAAGCTGTGATATTTGTGAAGAAGTTATAAGTACTGGAATGCTTAAAATTCCCTTTTCCTTAAAACTGTTAAAAAGTAGATTTTAAAAAACATGAATTACCTGGACTTTGGTAGTAGTAGTAGTTTAAATGAAGCTGCACTTAGTACAAAGAACAACATCTCAGATTTCTGCTTTGTAATAATGGCTCACTTTGGTAAAGTTATGCTGTGCATATGGTTATTAGACTACTGTAGATCCCCATGGATATGTTAGATTGAAAAACCTCAAATGGAGTGGGTTTGTGCATACTGTTTTTAGCAAATGATAAAAGCTTTTCTTCTGAGAAGAGAGTTTGGGGGCCATATCTGTTGGCAGCTATCTGAGAATTGTAATTTTAGATCTTTCAACTTGAAATCATGGAAATCTGCTTCATATGAATAATTTATGGTGAAAGAATATAAAAAATTTCTAAAATTTTTTAACCATTAACCCATGTCCCTGGATGTGTCAGTTTTTTGTTTAATTTTTTAATTTTGCAGAAAGTAAATTTTGAAGGGAATGTATTGGTTCTTCTGGTTTTGGAAAATCCTTCCCTCTACCTCATTAAGTAGAATGTATGGCATTTATAAGGAACAGTGTTACCTCGTTGGGACTGTTCAACAGTCATTCGGATAAAATGGTCACTGTACTGGGTTTCCTGCCCTCTTGCAGATAAATTCGCATCCTTTAGTCAATATTTTATGTGCATTCCGTATGTCCCAAACCCTGTTGTTATGGGGACACAAGAGAAATACGACTGAGATCTGTTTTCTAGGGCTTCATCCTTGGATTTCTAACTACTTTGGAACAGTTTAAAGTAAATAAACTGTGAAAAATACTCTTTGAAAAGTTCTTGAATGATAGATGCTCTCTTAGTTTCTCCATAATTTCCCTTGTGATTTTTCTCATGCCATATATTTTTCTTGGGAGAGTTTTCTTACAGCTGTATTTGTGATCTTGGGCTAGGATTTATGAATTGCCACCATTTAGGTCTCCCTCTGTCTTTGTCCTCAGAGATGGTGGGTGTTTGTGGTTTGTTTTCTTATTGCCGATATGTGAGAATTTTTCCAAATCAAAATGAATGCACAAGTGTTTTAATTGACTTTGTCTTTTTGGATAGATTTATTATGAGAAATGAGTGAATTGTGAAAATTCTTCCTGAACTTAAAGACAGTTTTCAAAGCAATATGCAGTTATCTGAAGAAATATGTCTTTTAATTCAGCATTAGACTTGGGACTTTTTAAAAAAAATTTATCTGTTATAATTAGGGCAAATGGAAAAGTTAAATGAAGCAAAAAATTGTGGTGGGAAGTAGAAGGAAAAAACTCTGGATATGTAAGAAAACCATTCTGGATCTTACTGATGATGTTAACATGATAGGTAAGTGTTGCCTGACACCCAGTATATTTGAGTGGCACTCTTCAGGCTGCACTGCACTTGCAGAGTTCACATACATCAAACTGCATCATCTTTGGCATTTTGACCATCAAATTGCATCATCTTTGGCTTTTTGACCTTATACACTTAGTCTGTGAGATGCTTGGATCTTTGGCTAAGCCTTCTGTGGGGCAGTTCAAATCTATTTGCATTACTATTCACCTAGCTTGTGCTGACCCTTTACTGTTCTTAAGAAAGATGCTTTTGTATCTGGTAACAGAAGTAGAACAAGATTGACTTAAGTATTAACTCAGCTTCCTCTAATACTTTAGAAATGTCTTATTTGAGCTTGTCTCTTTCTTAGCACTGGTATGCAATATTGACATGTACAATGAGCATTAAGGTGGGAAGAAAAACCACATTTTATGCTCTTACATGACCCCTGTTTCACTTCTCAGGATGATTTTTGGTTGTGGCCAGCCTAGAAACTCCCGATTTAATTAAGATTGTAATGCTATATGCAAGAAAAAGTGTTTCTCTTCTTACAGATTTCCCCAGTTCTTAATGAAGACCGTTTCCTTATAGAGTGGATACTTTATATTAGAATATGATCTGGGTAACCCCAGGTTTTTGGGAAAGAGAATTGGCTGTGTGGGGTGGTAGTATATTATCTCTCAATTGATTCTGTACAGCGTTTTAAATATTTTTTATATATTCACTTCCCTCAGAAGTTGGTTTCTTATTTTTGTAGTAAAAGGAAACCAGTGTTGATATATATTGTTTCCCTAAGGATTTATATAACAAGCAAAAAATGAAATGAGAGAAGTAAATTTTATTTTCTTAAAGAATAATGAACATGTTTGAAAGTGCTTAACCAGTTGTTTGATTATCACTTATCACAGATTGGTACACACTGGGCCCACACTAAGTATTTGCCTGAATCAGCGGTGTGAATAACTGTCTAAGCCACTTTCTTTTCAAGCCTTTTTTGAAAGTGGTATAATTGACATAAACTAGTCGGTGAATGTTTCATTTTGAGTGAAATTTATGTAAATAATTTATTTTGTATATGGACATCCGGTTGTTACAAAATGATTTTTGAAAAAGCTATCCATTCTCCACTGCATTGCCTTTGTACTTTTGTGGGGGAAAAATCAGTTATCTGTGTATGTGTGGATTTATTTATGTGTTGTCTGTTGTATTCCAATTTTTTTTTTTTTTTTTGCCAATACTGTAGCTTTATAGTAAGTCTTGAAATTGAGTAGTGTTAGTTCTTCAACTTTGTTCTTTTTCAAAGGCTTTTCTAGGTTTTTTTTATTTACATATGAAATTTAGAGTCGGCTTGTCAGTTTTTACAAAGTATCTTGCTAGGATGTTAGTTAAGATTATATTGACATTACAGATTAAATTGGGTACAATTAACAGTTTAAAACTATTGAGTGTCCAACTCTTACATAATATATATCTCTTTGTTTATTTAGGTCTTATTTAATTTTTCTCAGCAATATTTGTAGTTTTCAATATGAAAGTCTTTCATATCCTTTGTCAGGTTTTTCCTTAAGTATTTAATATTTTTGATGCAATAATAAATGGTATTGTTTTTAAATTTCAGTTTCCATTTGTTCATTGTTAGTATATACATTAACTTTTGTATATTCATCTTGTACCTTACAACTTTACTAAACTCTCATTTATTAGTTCTAGTAGGTATTTTTTTTTCTTGTAGGTTCCATCTGATTTTCTACATGGATGATTGTATTTTTAGTGAATAGAGAGAGTTTGTTTTTTTTATTCCTAATTTAGATGTCTTCTTTTTCTTTCTTGAGGGCACTGGCTAGAACCTCTAGTATCACGTTTTTTAGAAGTAGTAAGAGCCCACTTGTTCCTAATTTGGGGGAATGGGTGAAAGTATCTAGTCTTTCACCATGAAGTACAATATTACCTGTAGGTTTTTCATAGATGCCTGAGAATGTTTATTCTATTCTTAGTTTATAAGAGGTTTTATCAGGAATAGTTGTCAGATTTTGTCAAATTCCTATTCTGTGTCTATTAAGATAATTATGTGATTTTTCTCTTAATTTGTTAATATGGTGATTTACACCGATTGATTTTTTTTCATGTTAAACCTTATATTCCTGGATAAAATCCAACTTGGTACTGATGTATTACTTTTTAAATATATTGTTGGATTCGATTCACTATATTTTTGTAAATTAATCTTTGCATCTGTGTTCATGAAAAAAAAATGATCTGTAGTTTTCTTTCCTTGTGATGTTTTTGTCTGGTTTTGTTATCAGGGTAATGTTGGCTTCATCAGATGAATAGGGAAATATTCCCTCTCTTCAATTTCTTGGAAGAGTTTCTGTTAAATTGTCATTATTTATTTCTTAAATGTTAGGTAGAATTTATCAGTGAAGCCATTGGGGCCTGGAGTTTTCTTTTTGCGGGAAGATTTTTAATTAACTATTTGATTTCTCTACTCGATATTGGACAATTCATGTTATCTATTTCTTTTTTAATCAGCTTTGAAAATTTATGTCTTTTCAAGGAATTTTTTTCATTTTATCTAACTTGTTGAATTTATTGGCATAAAGTTATTTATATAATATTTTCTTATTAATCCTTTAACATTTGCAGAATCTGTGGTTATTCTTCATCCATTATTGGTAGTCTTTCTTCCTTCTCTTTCTCAATCTCTCTCTCTCTCTCTCTTTCTCTCTCTCATGTGAGTATAACTTGGAATTTATCAGTTTTCTCAACCTACTTAACCAATTTTAGTTGCATTGCTTTTTACTGTTGCTTTCTGCATTGTATTTCACAGATTTTCTTCTTTCAGCTTACTGAGTTTAATTTGCCTTTTTTTAGGCATTTAATGCTATTTATCTAAAAATGCTTCTTTAGCAGCACCTCATCTATGCTGATATGTTGTGTTTTCATTTAGTTTAAAATACTTTCTAATTTTCTTTGCGATTTCTTTTTTGATTCATGGTTCATTTAGAAAAATGTTATTTACTTTTCAAATATTTGAGAATTTTCCAGAGATCTTTCTGGTATTGATTTCTAATTTAACTTAACTTTGATAAAAAAAAAAAAATCTTTATATGACTTAAATCCTCTAAAAATATTTTGACACTTGTTTTATGGACTGGAATGTGATCTGTGTTTGTAGATGTTATGTTCTCTTCACTTGAGAAGAATGTAATTTTCTTCTGTAGTTGGGTGGAGTGTTCCGTAAGTCAGTCAGGTCAAATTGGTTTATAAGATTTTTATTTTTATCCTCCCGCTGATTTTTTGCCTACTGGTTTTATTTAGAGAGGTTGAGATATTTTACCATAATTATGGTTTTGTCTTTTTGTCATTATTTTAAAGCTCTGTTTTAAATGGATAACCATTTTGGATTTATATATATTTTTGATTGATTATTATTATGAAATGACCATTTCTACTTCTGATAATAAATAGTCTTTGCTCTGAAACCTACTTTGTCTGATATTAGTGTATATATTCAAGTTAGCTTTTGATTAGTGTTAGGATGCTTTATTTTACTTTTTTTAAATCCGTTTACATCTAACGTATCAGTGTTTTTAAAGTGCATTTCTTGTGGGCTACATGTCAGTGCGTCTTGCTTTTTAAATCCAGTCTGATTATCTCTGACTTTTAATTGTTATGTTTACCATTGACATTTTAATAAGGTTAGTCATGTGGTTAGGTTTGAGTCTATCATGTTGCGATTTCTATTTGTTATGTCTTGTTCCTTTTTCCTCTTTTCCTGCCTTCATTTGGATTAATAAGGTATTTTTAAGAGTTCATTTTTATCTTCTTGTTTGGCTTTTTAGCTATAATCATTCTATTTTTTAGTAGTTGCTTTAGAGTTAATACTAAATATCTTCAAGTTATCACAGTCTACCTTCAAGTGATATGTCATTTCATATTTACTATAAGCATGTTATAAATACTATTCCATGTACTTCATTCTTCCTTTTCAGCCTTTATACTGCTGACAGGAATTTTACTTTTATATATGTTAAAAATGCTATTATCTCTGTTCCAACAGTCAATTGTGTTTTAAAGAGGTTTAAATAGTAAGAAAAGATCTTATATGTTTCTGTTGGTGGTTACCATTTCTGGTAGTTACCATTCCTGGTACTTTTTATTCATTGGTATAGATCTAATTTACATTTCAACATTTTCCTTTGGCCTGAAGGACTTCCTTTAGCATTTCCTGCAGAGGAAAATCTGCTGGTAATGAACTCTTTCAGCTTTCCTGCCTGAAAACATCTTTATGTTGCCATTGTTTTTGAAGGATTTTCTTTTTTTGGTTGGCTATAGAATTTTAGGTGTACAGTCCCCACCCCCCCCAACCTCAGTACTTTAAAGGTGTTGCTCTACTACATTCTCTCATTGTTTGCTATCAGAAATATAATGTCATTCTTATTTCCTATTACAATGTAATAGGTCATTTTTTTGAGTGCTTTTAAGATTTTCTTTTTATCACTGCTTTTGAACGTTTTGTTGTACCTTGGTATAGGTTTCTTTATGTTTCTTTTGCTTTAAATTTGTTGGGCTTCTTTTATTTGTGAGTTCATAGTTTCCATCAGTTTTCAAAATTTTTGGTCATTATTTCTTCAGAGGTTTGGTTTTTTGGGCTTTTTTTTTTTTTTTTGTCTCTCTTTCTTTTAGGGGATTCCAGTTTCCTGGATATTAGGTTGTCTGAACCTTCCTACAGTTCACTGGTACTCTTTTCGTTTTTATTCATTCTTTTTTATCTTTGTGTTTTATTTTGGATAGTTGCTAATGCTGTGTCTTCAAGTTTATCAATCTTCTGCTATGTCTAATCTCAGACATTGTGGTTTCATTTTTAGAAGTGGGATTTGGAATACAGATATAATAATTGTTTTAATGTCCTTTTCTCAGTTATCCTCTACTAATTCTGGGTGGGTTTTAATTTATTGACTCTTCTACTCTTTGTAGATCATGCTTTCTTGTCTGTCTGTGTGTGTGGTAAGTTTTGAATTGATGGCAGACATTGTAAATGTTACCTTGATGGGTGCTAGATATTTTTGCATTTCTTGAGCTTTATTCTGGGGCGCGGTAAAATTACTTGGAAGCAGTTTGATCCTGTTGCATTTTTCTATTGTGATTTGTTAAGGAGGAGCTGGAAAAGAGCTCAGTATAGGGGTTCGTTATTCTCCATTACTCTTGCAAGACTTTCCACAGTATTCTCTCTTCAGTACTCTGAAGTATGAGCTTTCTAGAATTGCTTATGGGAGCTGGCACTGGTCACAGTCTGTGTAAATACCAGAAAATGCTTCTTCTAATCTTTCTGTATGTCTCCTGTCCCCTCAACTGTTAGTTTTCTCCTACTTAAGCATTCATCTTTGCTGCATACTCAGGCGTACTCTCTGTAGATCTCTGGGGTACTTGCTCTGTGTAATTTTCTGTCCTGTGACCTCTAGCTGCTGGCCTCTCCACACTCTTAAACTCTCCCTCAGCTCAAGGAGTCTGCCTGACTCTGAGTTCCTCCTTGTTGCACTGTACCCTAGAAACTCTAGACAGTGGGTTGGGGCAGTCATAGGGCTCTCCTCATTTGGTTCCTGTAACTGAAGTCAAATCCTTGTTCTTAGTTGCCTCCTGGCCAATGTCTGGAAAACTATTGTTTCATATATTTTAGATATTTTGGTTGTGTCAGGCAAGAGGGTATATCTGGTGTCTGTTACAACATCTGGACCAGAAATGTCCAGTCCTCTATTTGTATGTTGATAGAGCAGAACTATTTCTTTAATTGACGCCACCTTCCTTTCTTTTCAGCCCAGGTCAAGACCATAATTCATTCTTGCCTGACTTCTCGTTTTGTCCAATGATTCTTTCTCCAAGTCCTTTCTTATTTCCTAATATATTTGACATTTCTTTTATCCTTGATACTAATAGTGTTTAGAGAAATATCATCATCATCAACTTATACCAAAAAATAAGAAAAATCATTGGAATGGAAAGAGTATTATCAGAGTAATCTAACGTCCTGGTACCCTGGTACTGTACTCAAGGAATATTTCTTAATACATTTTAACTCAGTGTAAAATGTGCATGTCTTATATGCTGATAGAGCAGAACTATTTCTTGATAAGTATATTTGCTTAAATATTTTATTTGCAGTTCCCTAATGGCTAATGAGGTTGATCATCTTTTCATATGCCTGTTGGCCATTTGTATGTCTTCTTGGAAGAAATGTCTGTTCAGGTCCTCTGCCTATTTTTAATTGGATTATCTTTTTATTGTTGAGTTTTATGAGTTCTTTATATATTTTGGATATTAGGCCCTTATCGGAGGCATTGTTTGCAAATATCTTCTCCCATTCAGATGATTGCCTCTTTGTCTTGTTGATGGTTTCTTTTGCCGTGCAGAAGCTTATACCACCTCATACCTGTTATAATGGCTATCATCAACAAGACAAGTAATAACAAGTATTGAAGAGGTTGTGGGGAGAAAGGAACCATTATATATTGCCGTGGGGAATGTAAATTTGTATAACTACTATGGCAAGCTGTATGGAGTTTCCTCAGAAAATTAAAAATAGAATTACCATATCACCCAGCAGTATTTCTTCTGGGTATCTAGCTTTAAAATTTGAAAACATTTATTCATAAAGTTATATGCACCCCAGTGTTCATAGCAGCATTATTTACTGTAGCCAAGACATGAAAACAACTGAAGTATCCTTCAATAGATGATTGGGTAAAGATGTGGTACATATGTACAATAGAATATTACTCAACCATAAGAAAAGGTGAAATATTGCCATTTACAATACATGGATGGATAATGAGATTATCATGCTTAGCAAAATAAGCCAGACAGAAAAAGTTGAGAACCATATGATCTCACTGATATGTGGAATATAAAACTGAAAGCAACAAATGAACATGACAAACAAGCTGAGACTCATGGACATGGACAGTAGTTTAGTGGTTACCAGAGGGAAGCGGGGTGGGGGTTGGGGGCAGGTAGATAGGGGTAGAGGAATTCAAATATATTGTGGTGGAAGGAAATTTAACTTTGGGTGGTGAACATATGATGCAATTCGCATAAGACATATTATTGAATTGTACGCCTGAAACCTATATGATTTTATTAACCAATGTCACCCTAATAAATTTAATAAAAACATTTTAAAGAAAATAATATATTTGGGCAGGTTTGTCTTTTTCAAAACTGAGCCTTAATGCCTCTGCCGCATTTTGGATTTTGGTTTTAACCTTGTATTACCATCTTCCTCACTATAGATATGCAGTAGAGGCATTAAGGCTCAGTCTGGAGAAGCACAAACCTGTCCAAATAAATAAATTATATGTATGTATGTATGTATGTATGTATGTGTATATATGTAAGTAATGTAAAGTTTTCCTGTTTCCCCACCACCACTTAGTATACTGCTTGAAACTAAACTTGTCTTCTTGGGTCTCTAGAACCTGGCCTAGGGGTGCTCAGTTAATGTTTGATGGTTTGGACTAAGTAGGCTAGAGTTTTAGGGATTTAGTGCACTGTTAAGGATTTACCTAGAGTCTCTAAATTAAAGTTTCTTAACTGTCTGCATATTACAGCAAAAAACACATCTGTGTCATTGTAGCTTGTTATTATATGTCTTTGGTATATTGTGAAAGAGCTATCAGAAAACAAGCTCTTTATTACCTGGAATTACTAGTTAACTGTGTTTTTCCGTTGATCAGAATGTCTTTTTCATTTTACTTTATTCATTTTGATTTTATAATCAAAGGTAATCTTGAGGTGCAAGTCTTGCTGGATTTCCCTTTGTGACCTTGTTGCAATATTACAAACTTGGTGGGGATCAGTCAAGTATTTCTTCTGTTGTTGCCAGTCTTTTTGTAAACATTTCCCGCCCTCTGTGCCCCATCTCCTGCTCCTCCCCATCTGTACCCTGACCAATAGAGAGGGAAGGAACATAGAGGTCAGCTTCTGTTAAACTCTGTTTCAGAAAAATTGCATAAAGAGGTCTCAAAAAACAAACAAACAAAAAACAACAACAACAACAAAAAAAGATGTTCCCTTCTCCTGTTGTCAGACAGCCTGCCAATTTGAGAGTCTTGACTACTTACTTACCTTGGCTAGGGAATCTTGGAATTGATGACTACCTTTAAAATTCATTCTCCTTTCACTTGATAGAACAAAATAGCTTTATTTTCCTTTTATTACTCATCTCCACACAAAATAAATTGTATGATGCTTCATCTCTGAACACACAAAGTGTTCTCTCAGAATCTCCCCAGGCCTAGGGTCTGTCTGGATGGCTCTGTGTGTGCCGTGTGTGATGTGTGCGTGTTTATATTTTTCGCTATCATTGGATTCATCCAGTTCTATGAAGACTTACAACTTACTTGCATTGCATGGTTTTGGCTCCCTCTGCAGCCCTAGGTGGAAAAGTGCTTTGTTCTCTTTTGTTGCTGAAAAATCCAGTTCTGGGTCTTCTTTCTTGAAGAGCATCCCAGCTAGTATGCAAGTTCAGACTGAGATTTCAGATTTAGGAATGCAGTTTTTTTTTTTTTTTTTTTTTTTTTTTTTTGGCAGGGAGGTATGGCAGGGCTTATTGAAGACTGAAGTCACATTTCAGGAGAGCTTCAAGAGATGAAAAAATGGTGAAGAGGGTGGGGGAGAAAGGCAGCAGGGGCAAGCACAATTGCAAAATTAATTTAGTAAGTAGAAGGTTAATTTACTTAAAAATATTTACCGTAAACTTTTGTTAAGAAATTAGAGTTGCAGAGTAGAAGCCTAGTGCTATTGTAGCATTTCCAGGCCTGTTTTATTGAATCACACACCTAGAACCTTAATGCACATCTCGCTTTGATGAGTCGGTGTGATTTGGCCTCCAGTGTTGGCTTAGTTGTTGAACATTCAGGGTAACTTTGGGTAGGGCTTGACCTCTTAGCTTGAACTTATTGATTTTTAAGATACACTTGAGAATTTGATTTTCCTCTCCAAACCTAGAGCTGCTATTAAATGCAGCAAAATAGTCCCTCTGTTCCAGAATAGATGTTCTGTGAACAGAAGTCAACCAAGTTGACCTGTTACGATTCCATGATAAATAAGGGTAGAATTTCTAGACACATCTTTTCCTAGTGAAGTAAAACTGTGTATGTTCGAGGGTGGCTTTTAGGGTGCTGGTATGATCTGTTTGTTCATCTGGGTGCTCCTTCCATGTGTAACTTTTTGTTTATACGTTATATATCAATAAAAAGTTTATTTTAAAAATCTCACACATTAAATACTTTTTAAGAGCATTCATCAAAGTACTGTTTATATAAGTAAAGGCACATATTGGGTGCACAGATGCTTACTCTATGAAATTGTCCTTGTTTTAAGTCATATCACATTAAATCTTGTTCCTTTAAAGGGATAAGTACATATACATATCTACATATGTAAGATGACTTTTATTTAATAGATAATTAGAATGTTTACATAATAAATTCATGCTTTTGGAGTTATTTTATATTCAAAAAGTAAGTTTTCGATCTTTGAGACATGGCTTTTCTCATTTATTAGGTCAGCATTATTTGGTTTGTTTGTTTGTTTTTCATTGTATAATCCTTTCTAGAACTTAGGGTTCCTATGAATTGCTAATCCTATGTTCTTTATGAAACCAGATCACATGCATTAACTTTCTTAGAAGGTCATGGTAATGTTGGTTCTGTTTGAAATGAAGTATTATAAACTTTTAGAATCTAATAGGTATCAAAGTATTATGGGCAGTTTCATCATCCACTACTCACTTTCCTTTCCCATCTTCTGTGTTTTACTTGTATAAATCTAATATTTCTTTTCTTAAAACTTTTGTACTTTCTCCCCTGTATTGTCACTAACCTTTTTCTATATGTCGAAGAATAAAGCTAGATGTTCTTTTTTGAAAATGTAGTGAATAATTGTTAAAATTCAACACTGGTATGTATTTCTCTCTGATTTGATTGTAAAGGTCTAGATTGGAGATTTATTATTTTTGGTGTTTAGACTTAAAAAGAAAAACAATTAGCTGCAGAATCTAGTTTTTATCCTGGAATAAAACTCATGTAGCCTTGTTCATTTTAGTGGAAATTAGACAGCTCAACCTTTTCTCTAGAGGCTCCCAGAAGTGTTTCCCTGACTTTATGTTGAAAGGACTGCAATCTGCAGAAGTGGACATGATAGCAAGAAGGGCAGGTGATTCTCAGAGGAGTGTCTGATTTAGAGCTAGTAGAGAGTGCGAGAATTTGTGGTGGCATGCTTCTGTCATAACTCTTGTGTAGCACTCTCAGACCCTGAACCCAAGGACTGTATTTCTATTTAGAACCGACATTGACCTCTTTTTTTTTCAGTCTGAAAACAGTGAAGTGTATCAGTTTTGGTTGCTTAGGTTATAAGAAACCTAAATTAGTTTGAAGTGGAATTATCCTGATGAAAGGGTGGTTGAAAGCCCTTGACACTGGACAGAGGATTGTCTAGTGTCTAATCTTGGCTCAAAATGCACCAGACATAATGAGAGTCATTATGAACTACTGATCTCTTACCCCTCCCCTCAGTAGCCCCTATTAGAGCAAAAAATAGCAAACACTGTGTGTGTTTGGCATGGTGCCCACTGTGTTCTAGAGGAAGAAAGCATACCTTGTTTGCACTCCAACCAGATACTGGTGCATCATGTTACAGCTCTGCTTGGTTCTGAGCTCCACTGTTCAATCTTGTCCTGACAGATGCTGTCATTGCCACTCCTTAGCAAGACAAATGCAGCCACTCTGCGGGAGCTGGCTTTTGCCCAGCTGTGCTTGCCAGTGCCTTAAAATGATGTACTTATGTACCTGTGGAAAGGTAACAGCCTGTGGGCCTGTTACCTTCTGCTATTGTGTGCATTACCTTTTGAGTTTTTGCCATTTTTGAAGGAGAGGTTTTAGGTTTTTTTGATCAAGTAAAAATATGTGAACCCTGAGCTTCTCTTCCTGCTTTTCGAACCAACAGATGTTTGTTAAGCACCCACTACAGATGCCCGAGAAGGGTCCTTGCCTTCTAGGAGCCCACTGTCTCTTTATAGAGAAAAATATACAATCACATAATCATGACCCAAACAGCTATGTGCCTGAAGGACTATGGGAACAAAGAGGAAGGAGGGGATTTCTGGGTATGTGTGTCAGGGAGAGAGTCCTCTCACATGGGCTTTGAGATTAAGTAGAACTTAGAATGTAAGACATTAAGTGTTGCTGGGGTCCAAGGTGAAACAGAAGTGACTTGAAAGGAGCTTGATGAACCTAGGCTGAACCTGGTTTTGAAGATTGCAGGCAATGCGGAATCATCATAGAATTTGAAGACAGATGAGTAGCCTCTTAAAATTATTATTTTTGAAGAAGCATTACTTGAGACAGTGTGGAGACTGGGATTATACAAAAAGTGGTACAAAATTAGTTGGGGAAGTGGTAGGCTGTTAAGTTGGGACATGGGAGGCATGGAGAAGTTTTTGAACTAAAAAAATTAAAGAAGATGAGGTCCTGAGTTTAGGTAGAGAGAGAAGTTAAGGGCAGGAAGGGACTGAGATATTTTGGAATCTTAAAGATAGGACTTGGCTAACAACCATATATTAAGAGAGTGGGAAGAGAAGATAAAGGAAGTAAGGACAGAATATCTGAGGTTTTCAGCTAAGACTTCTGAGAGACTTTATAAATATTTGAAGGATGAATGGTGCTTCAGGTTAGGGAAGCTGAATTTAAAGTACCTGTGGAATGTGTAGGTTTCAGTTAGTAAATTTCATGGTAGAACTTGGATCCAGAGTCCAGAACAGAACAGGGCTGCATGCACGGATGTCCTGGATAATTGGAGCATTATGAATTTAGTCTGGCTTAGCTATTAGAGCCACGAGACCCTCTAATCCAAGTTTGAGTAAGTCTGTGTCCCATGGTGGCATTGATGCAGAAGACCAAAATTATAGAGCAGCTGTTATCTGCTAAAAAGAAACTGTATTTTAGCTCTTGTGTTCAGAAAACCATTTACCAAGAGGCTTTCTGAATTTGCATGTAGGGAATAATAATAATAAAGTGGGTTCTGTGTGTTGTCTATTTGGGAACCATTCTGCAGGACCATTGGTTGGACATTTTTGTCCTTTACTGAGACTGGACCTTTCCGGAAAGAGCTTACACCTGGATTTTCTGCAACTCAGTAGATGGAGCAGGTAGTATTCCTTTCATATATTCAGCCAACAGCATAACTTTTGTAGAAAGCAACAAAAGTTTTTCCCCTCTGTAAGCCTCAGGCCCATCTTGGTCAGTCTACTCTCAGTGACTGCCAGTTCACCCTAGGAGGGGTGAACCCATATAGCCTGAAAGAATGTTCTTACATAGATAAGGAGGCCCATTATGTTGTTTATGGATTTGGAATATAAGGCTCTTACCAACTATGTGCCACTGGCTGCAAGCCACCTGTGTTCCTAGCGGCTGTGTGTATCAAGCCCTGATCACCTTTCTGGTGTGGATACCCACTCTCTTGCTGCCACCTAAGACTATGCTCTGTCCTGAAGTTCCCTTAATTAACTCTGTTTAATTCTGGAATTGTTAGCCTCTTTCTTGGGTCTCTCGGCCCCATCCTCCTTGGAGGTCAGTTCCACTACACCTTGGGAAATTTTCCCAACAGACAACTTGTAGTTTTTGTTTTCTTAGGGGATTTCTGAGTCAATTTAAATATTATTTATCTAACAGTGAATTGGCAATCTACAGAGTGAGTATCAGTGGTGAAATACTAATATGAGAGTCTAATAGGTGATTCTAAGTTCCATTTAAAAGATGTAAATGTAGATTAGTTAACTTGAGAATTATTGATCTTCTTTCATCCTTTCCTTCCCTTCTATCCTTTCTCTTTCTCTCTTCCCTTTTCTCTTTTCCTTTTCTTTTCCTCTTGCTGTTCTCTTCATTCATTTCCTTCCTTTCCCTCTTCCCTTTACCCTTTACCCTTTTCCTTTTTCCTCCTTCCATTCACTTCTTCCACCCCCATTAGCTGTAACTGAGCATTGAGCAGAATTCTGAGGCTCTTAGGAGCTGTATGTGATGTAGACTAACCAGATGATGTTATGTGAGAAGACATAAGAAAGCATGTGGAGATTCTTAATAGACTGGTTTCTGTAAAGTTGTTCTTGACACTGGAGAGAATGTTATTTTTGTCACAGAGTTCAGAAGAGGTCTCAAAGTTGGAAATTGAAGGCAGGTCATTAACCTACTTTGCCCACAGATTGAGATTAAAAAGTGGGTATATCTGGAGGACAGGTTTTGTCTGGGATTTAGGGCCCTGTTGGCCCAGGCTTTTTCTTGCTAATGGGCCCAGAGATTTCCTTGATTCCATTGTGCTGATCCATGGAATGGTGTGGCTTAGCTACCTTCCAAATCTATCTGGACAAGGATGTTTGCAAGGAGTCATGACAGGGTCTGTCTGGAGGGAAAGGAAAAGAAAGTACATATTAAATCTGGATACTTCAAATTATATCATAGTTGAAATAATCTTGGACCTTGAAGAAACTCCGAGGCCACTTTAATGAGAGAATTCTGGAAGTTCTTTCCTTGGAGGACCCAGGAATGTGGATTTCTTCTACAATGAGAAGAGAAGAGGACTCAGTCATCATTTTTCATGACCCTGAATACAATTTTAGGTTTACTCTTCTCTTTCTCTCCCACTTTTTCCCCTTCCCCCTCTCCTTCTCTCTGCTCTCCTCCACCTTCTTCTTTGAGTATTTCTGCCAGGAAGTAACTTTACCTTTCTAAAGAGAATGCTATGATGCTGTCTGTCAGTTTGCAAAATGCTTCAGGATCCCCTTGTACCTGCTATTTCTGTGTCCTTTCCATGTGTCATGGTAAAGCCCCACCACGCCAGCCATGGGGCCTTGTTTTCCATATTTGTTCCATCTTTAGGAACTGAGTTTGGGTGTGGCAAGGAGAGGCAGTGTGCACTACAGGAATCTGGTACCGTAATACACTGGGAAGGAGCATGATAAGGAGAAGTTTTATGGTGGGAAGTCCATAATACACATCTCAAAGACTTCAGAAACTTCTTTGACGAATTCTGTGCCTTTAGGATTCTCCTGCTTGATGAATATATTTTTCACTGCTTTAGGAATAATTTTCTTAAAGCCTTTCCTTGAACTCTTGAACCTATAATAACTGCCTAGTACCTATTGATTGTATTTCTAGAATGCAAGAGCTAATTAGTCTAATCATGAAACCTTTTAGTCTCATCAAATAAGAGTCATTCTCCCCAACATTCTTCTTCTGAGGTGTTGCCTCCTTCCTATCTTCCCATATGCCTTTTCTCCCACTGCTCTTTCTCTCTCCAGTAAAGCGACAAAATCAGTGCTTACTCTTTACCATGCTCCAGCAAGCTTTCTTACCTCTTGTGGGCCATAAAGATCTCTTCTTATTTTTGTTTCTGCTGTTACAGAAGGAAAATATGATTTTTAAAAAACCATTGACCTTTTGTACCTCAGAAGAATATGGGTTAGCAAGCCATACATTTGATGCATTTGATGTACTTAACATTGTGGGAATATAAATAAATCTTACAATATGACCTTGCCCTAAAAGAGTCTATGGTTATAGTGATTAACCCCAAACCAGACATGATGGAAACTGAGAATAACTGAATAACTGTGACTGGGAGGAGGTGGTCTTTCAGAGAGTAACAGTGCAGGCTAACCCAGGGAATTGCAATGAGTATGGAGTGTGAGGACCAGAGTGGGTGGGGTATGGTGTGGGAAATAGGAAGGCTTGCCAGAGTGTAGGGAATATGTGGGTGGAGGAGTATCTTAGAGGGGGTGGAAGCAAATCGTGTTGGGTATGAAGGCCAGGGAAAGGAGTTTAAGCTAAGAAACGGAGTTCATTAAAAGTAGTTAAGTAGTTGAATAAGATGGTAATGTGTGGGAGGGTTAGAAGGGAGAGTTACAAAAGACCAGCCAAAAGACACTGCTGAGATAAGCCAGGCTTACTCACAGTGGGAAGGATGGGGAATGGTGACTTGGGAAAATGTATCAAAGAAAGAAATGACAGGTGTACTGACAGATCAGTGCAAGCCTTGTGGGAACTGCAGTTCCTGTTTTAAGCTGGAGTGTTATAGTGTCATAGACATGTGTGATTTGAGTAAATCCAATTTGTAAAGATTTAGATTTCATAGTGATATCTTATACTATATTTGCACAGCAAAAAGCTTTAAATACACTTGTGTAAATATCACATTTTATCTTTAGCATTGAATCAACTTTCTTTCCTATAAATGCAAATGACACCTACCAACTCTTTAGGCTTAATTTGTTGAACACTTTGCTTGTGAGCAGAGATTTTGGTCGACAATTCAGGGACTAAATCAAATCATCTTATCTCCCATTCATTTTGAAGGACAGGAATCTGCTTTACAGAAATATTTTGAAAGGAGCTCCCTTAAATGTCAAGCTCTCTTTAGCTTAAACTATTCTTATTTTCAAAAAAATCAATGTAAGTATACACTTGGGGCATTTTTCCTACCTAGTTACGTCCCCTGTGCGGAACACACACTCCCATCTTTGCCTGAGTCTCCGGTCTTGGCGCAGCTGCTGGGCTAGGTTCCACCCACTTACATCCTGCCAGGGAATAAACTTGATACCTTTTCCTTTCATGAAACACTATCCGTATAAAGTGAGCTCTTTGATCCATGGTCTTCCCTGCTGAAGCTAAGGGATGATTAAGGGACAACTTTGAGTAAATCAATATTGGATGAAGTTTATATAATTTAAACTCACACCTGTGTCACTCTGCGGAGAGACAGGAGAAATTTTTATAGTCATGGTTCCTGCTAAGACTTAAGGTGCTATGTCTTCTCCAGGTACATTCTTCCCATTTATGTAGGGCAGCACTTGGGAATTAAGTAAATGTTAATTGATCATTTTTATTTCTCATAGCTTTATAACGAGAACTAAGCATATATTGAATTAAATGTGCCAAAATAGAATTGAGGCCAGTTAATATCTGTGCATTAGGTATTAGGGTTTTAATATTGAACAAAGCTGATATTCCACTTGTTATGAACAATATGATGATGATGATGATGATGATAATAATAATAATAATACCAACTAACATTCCCTGAATGCTTATTATATGCAAAGTTCTAGTCTAAACATTTTTCATCTACTTTCTCATAATAAACATATGAAGTAGGTATTATTTTGATCTCCATTTTAGAGATAAGGAAACTGAGGCACAGACAGGTTAAGTAACTTGTCCAGGGTCTCACAGCTTATAAATAGTAAAGGCAGGGTTTAAACCTGGGCAGCAAGCAAGCCCCAGGTTTCTAACTTCTTCTGTGCTATACTCCATCTCATGGTGGGAAAGGCAGACAGTTAATAAATTCTTTCAAGTGTGGGAGTTTGTAACAGGATAAATTCACCAAGAGAAGGGAAAGGCTGAGAATGCTTTCCAGAGAAAATGCCCTTTAGGATGAAACATAAAACATGAGTGGATATTCTCTAAAAGAGGTATAGCACACAAGAATATTCTAGCATGTGTGCCGACCACAAGGCTGGAGAGAATATTGTAGTATTGAGGAACCGAAAGAAGACCATTTGAAGATGTGGAGAGAATGAGAGAGTGTCATTGAGTGAGGCTGACAGGGACCAGATCAAGAAGGGCTCTTCAGGTTCTACTTTAAGGATACTGGGCATGGAAAAATAAAGGATAAAGGACAATTGTGGTTATAACAAAATTTATAAGATTTGTAATTGTGATTTATAATAAGAAATATATATTTGGTCTTATTCCCATTCCTGGCATAGAACTCCTAAAACACTTGAAATTTCCTAAGTGATGAGAACAATAAAGATGTCTTTTGTTATATTAATGAGATAACATGGAAGGCCCTCAGGTAACCTAAGGGTTGGGGCTCTTGCCGGGGGAACCACCATGTGATTAAAGGGTTAGAACTTTCAGTCCTACCCCAGGACTTGAGAGAGGGGCTTGAGATTGAGTTCAGTCACCACTGGCCAATGATTTCATCAGTCATGCAGCTGTAGTGAAGCCTCCATAAAAACTCATAAGATTGGGGATTCAGAGAGCTGCTGGGTTGGTGAACATATGGAGATACCGGGAGATTGGTGTGCCTAAAGGAAGCATGGAAGCTCTGTGCCCCTTCCCACATACCTTACCCTGTGTGCCTCTTCATTGGGCTCGCATCTGTATCTTTTATAATACTCTTTAAAATAAACTTGATAAATGTAAAGAAATTTTCCCTTGAGTTCTATGAGCCTCTCTAGCAAATTAATTAAACCTGAGGGAGTGGGTTGTGGGAACCTCTGATTTATAGCCATTCAGTCTGAAGCACAGATAACAACCTGGACTTGAGATTGGCAGCTAAAGTTTTGAGGGACTGAGCTCTTAATCTGTGGGATCTGATGCTATCTCCAAGTAGTAGTGTCAGAATGAACTGCTCTGCAGTGTTGGAAAAATCACATATTAGAGGGAGCATTAAATATTAAGAATTAAGGGAGAGGTGAGCATTAAAGGGTGGAAATGTAGGAGTGACATGAGAGGTGAGTTTTGAAAAGTTATATCTCATGAATCATAGAGGTAAGAGTGTACTAGAGGGTGCAGTCAGGAGGTACTTGCTCCAGGTGAGAAACGATGGTGGCCTAGATCCAGAGTAGTACCAGTGACAATAGAGAAGCTCAGGAGCTTCTTAGGAAGCAGAGAATAGGTGGTTTGGATGTGGAAGATGAGGATAAAGATGGAACTGACAACAATGCCTGAGTTAAGAGATAAACTTCACAGACTAAATCTTGAAGAAACTATCTACAATGGATCTTATTTGGTTAAGAGAAAGGTTATGCAGGAGAAAATAGATGGCTTGTGTCATACATCAATTAGAGAATGACTGCTGAGGGCATGGACATGCACATACACACATGTGTGTATATATTTATGTTTATTGTTGTGTGTATGTATAAACATACCCACATGTATATACATACATACTAGGCTTTGTTGTTGTGGAGGTTAGGCCTCCCAACTTAAGGTAATTTCAGGACTGAGGTTGCCTCTTTGGTGCGTACTGTCTCCTGGGTGTGGTGGTATCCATAACACCAGCATTGTGGTTCAGCCATCAACACTAAGTTTCCCTTCGAGTCAATGTGGAGAGTGATCTAAAAGTGTCTGGCAATGAGGCACAACAGTGGGAGAGAGAGATGGATCCCTCATCTATACCAAACTCCTGGCTGGATTCAAGGGGAAAAGTATCCACATTCCAGTTTTCTCTCTCCCTTGAGCTAATGCTGTTCACCTTAAAACATCTTCCTATCTCTGCCAGAGAACCTCCAAAAGCTTCATTCTTATTGTCACTATTTCTGACTCAGTGTTTTCTGCTGAGCATTTGGAACTGGGTAAGGCGAGATAAATTCAAAGCAGATGGGAAGTTTTTATATTGCAGTCTATACAATAGCAGCAGCTCCACTCTGCCCTATAGACCTTCCTGGAAATTTCTCTGCTGCATGGCAGATACCTGAGGAGTTTGTTTAAACAAATCTTTCAAACCTTGGTTGGTGGCAGCCATTTTAGTGGTCATGCTTGAGAGTATATACTTGCCAGTGGTATGGGGTTAACCTCAGTTATGAGGATTATTATTTCAGGAGGAGTTAAATATGGTGTTTGAAAACTTGGGACATAAAGGTCTTCTACCACACTGGCATTTCTGAAGGAAAAACAGTTGTACCAGACTGGATGAACTGGTTTAAATGCTTTGTTTTATTTCTGACTCTGGGTTATTATTTGTGGTTGCTTATTTTATTTTTATTATTAAGATGTTTTTTATACTGTACCAAACTTTGCTCAAGACAGTGTAAAACATTTAGGGAAAGACATAAAAGAAACAGGAAACATGAACTAACTTTCATCAGGGACCTGAAAACCTGATGGTTATCGAGAATACATAGAAAACTTATACCTTGTAATCATATTGTACTTCTTACTTTTCTGAGTGCTCCCATAACTGCTACATTATTTTATTCTAGCATCCTGAGATCAGGATATGCAGTTGTTTTCTTTACCCATTTAGGTCTGCCTCTTCTGCTGGAACATATGGTCTTGAGAACAGACACTTGTTCTCTGCAGTATCCCCAGCACCTAGAGCAACACCTGGCACATAGTAGGCACTCAGTAAATTTTAGTTAAATAAATAAACAAAAAATGTGATCTTCCAAATATTAGTACTCACTATATAAAACAGACTTGGTATGCTGCTGATTATGTACATCTGATTTAGTTTTGTGCCAGGTTTCACCCATGTTTTACAGTAGTCGGTTGTCCTGGGAGGAGCTTGTAGGCTCACTTTAAAGAGAGTGAATATTGTCATAATTAAGTCAACTGTAGGGGTACTCATATATTTGTCTATAATGATTTTTTCTATTAGAAAGGAAGCCCACAAGTAAATAATTACTATTCCCATGTCTCAGGGAGACTCTCCGGCACCTGCAAGGCTTTGGCTGGGATGCTGGGCCCCCCTGCCAAGAGAAGGGCTTTATCTCTTCAGGCTGGGATCCCAGCAGTAGAATAAGCTGAATTGTGGTAGCAAGTCATTTTGGCAGTGGCAAGTACAACACATTTCAACTGGCGATTTCTGCACGATTTTATGAATTTCTCTGCGATAGAAGGCACAACAAAACTATTACGTGACTTGTGTCTAAAGCTATCAGTCATTTGGAGGTGTGAAAATCAGTTCGCATATGTCAACAATTTAATCTTCTAATATATTTGCCAATGGAAAACTGACACTAAAATTATTTTTTTTCTGTGTTTAATGGCTAGAAAGATGTGGTTATCAAGTGTACTGATTAAAATCCCAGGCTTTAAATTGGGACCATGTGTGTGTTTTTCCCCCAGCCAGATCTGTTTGTACATTTCCCACACATGTGCATGCATACACACAGCGTACAGTTACATTGATACGTGTTTGTGTTATGTGTTGTGTGTGTTCACACAGAGCACACATGTACTTCATACATATACATGAGCTTTAATATGCTTAAAGATTGAAATGTAAGGATGTTGGGTAAGTTTCCTTATCTGTTAACTGAGAATTATACAATTGCCTATATTCCAGTCTACTAGTAGTAGTAGGTTGGTTAGTATGTTTATAGTCCTTGGAACAGTGCCTAGTAACATGTCTTCCATAAAAACTAGCTTTCATTATTTTAGAGTATATCTTCATCCATCAGCTTCAGCAGAGGATTGTTGATCTTTCTATCACTTCTTATAACAATATAGCTTCAAAGGCAGGTTGGCATAGCCTCAAAATTATTGTGTAATCGGCAAATACTTTGAATGAATTTACTGTTATTCTAAAATTCCTGTAACCGATTTTTCTGCCTGTAGGAAATATTAGTATTTGTATTTTTAAATCAAAGACATTTATTAAATACCTTAGTAATATTGATTCTTATTATATTAAAATATTTCTCCAAAGTTGAAATCATTCTCTAGAGTCTATCAGCGTTTTCAGTATCATTTTCATTGTCAAACTAACATCAGCTTCACTGAGGATTTTAATTACAGGTTTGGGAGAGAACAAACTGTACACTTATTAAGAAAAAAATTAGGTGAGGTATTTGCTAAGGTCTGTAATGTTTGTATCCTTCCTAAATTCATGTGTCAAAATCCCAGCCCCAAAGGTGGTAGTAGGTAGGGACTTTGAGAGCTGTATAAGTCATGAGTGTGGGACCTTCATCTATGGGATTTGTACCTTATAAAAGAGACTCCAGAGAGATCCTTAACTCTTTCCACTATGTAAAGTTGCAGTTAGAAGTGTGAGACTTAGAAGAGGGCCCTTCCCAAAACTCAACCATGCTGGTGCCTTGATCTTGGACTTCCCAGTTTCCAGAATTATGAGAAATAAATATTTGTTATTTATAAGCTACCCAGTCTGTGGTATTTTGTTATAGCAGCATGAACATACATACTAAGGCAGTATTTATGTGACTAAGTGGAGAGAAAACAATGGAAAGGAATATAGAAGAATTTAGGAATATAGTTAACATACGGGAACAAATAGGAAGTAAGTTAACATATAGGAAACATACACTCATATCTAGAAAGGTAATGACAAGGTTACAGATTCTTTTGAGACAGGTTTCTTTAATAAAGCTGGCACTCACTAGAGGAGAAAGGTATGAATCGTCAGAATGAGTGTATGATTGGCGATGTAAAGGTGCTGATTAACAGTTGTTTTGAATAACTGGATTTTTGTTGGAATAGCTCCTTTTGGACAAAAGTGCAAGGGATTCTACAGCTCGTGTAATTTTGTTGATTAAAAATGAAGGCCCAGATAGTCAAATAAGGACCACAGAGTTGGTTGGGGGGAGGGAGTGCAAGTACTGAAACCAGACTCTGGTGTGAGGGAAAATAATGCCCCCATAACAGTTCTTTAACAGTGATAGCATGGAAATGGAGCAAATCAGCTTGAAATATTAACCTTAACTCTCTAAGAATAATTCCAGCCCTGAGCTACATTATATACAGAGTTTGTAGACTATTATTAATAAAATGCTTTTCTTGTTTTATTGTGAATGAAGAAACTCTACATAACTATTTTGGGTCAAGTTTGTTTGGGCATGTTCAAAAAAGGTAGCATGTTATTGGATCCAGACAACTGGATTGTATTCTGGGCATTTTTCAGCATAGCTGCTTCTGTGATTTGACTCATGTGCATTATAATGAAGTATTTTATCTTTGTAGATGACTGTGGAAGGCATTTGCATTTAGGATATTGATTTTTAAAAACTGTATGGGTAGGCTATATTGTCTTTGACTTTTGTGACAGTACGTGAGTTACAAAAAGGGAGCGCTGGGGCTGCTGGGCCAAGAACCACTGAACTTGATGGTCACCACCTTTCTTTATGCTGCATCTTTTTTTTTTTTTTTTCCAGTCAAGGGAAAGATAATCTTTTGATGGCTTTTTATACTTTTCACTTTGAGATTCAGAGAGATAGCATTTTGTTGGGTACATTTTTCTTTCTTTCTTTTTTTTTTTTGTATGGAGGCATGCTTTCTTTTAAGGTTTTTGAGTGTGCTGTGTTTTAATTCTTAGAGGTCAGATTTCATGGAATCCATGTAGAAATAGGTATTGAACAGAATAGATATTGATGGTAGTGGGAAAGTTTGAGGACAGCAAAGCAACCTACTTTTATGAAAAGATCAGATGCACCCTATTTTTTTATAGCATCCTGACTGTTCTGATAATCATTGGGGTATAGTAAAAACAAACAAACAAACAAACAAACGGTCTTTGGAGTCAGCCAATCTAGTTTTCTTAATCTCTGCTCTACTAGCTGTGTGTCTCTGAGGTTTGCTTCCTTGTCTGCAAAATAAAGCTAATGATGAGTGCTTCATATTTTTTAATTTAGGTATAATTGACATAACATTATATTAGTTTTAAGTGTACAGCATAATAATATGATGTTTGTATGTATTGTGAAAGGATCACTACAAAAGGTCTAGTTAACATCCATCACCCCACATAGTTAAAAAAATTTTTTCCTTGTAAAGAGAACTTTCAAGATTCACTTGCCTACCTACTTTCAAGTATGCAATACAGTATTATTAACTGTACATTATCATATCCCTGCAACTTATTCATTATTTATTTATTTTTGGTGGAGTCTTTAAGATTTTCTTTATGTAATATCATGTCATCTGCAAATTGCAACAGTTCTACTTCTTCCTTTCCAACTTGGATGCCTTTTATTTATTTTTCTTGCCTAATTGCTCTGGCTAGGACTTCCACTACTGTGTTTAATAAAACTAGTGAGAGTGGGCATCTTTGTCTTGTTCCTGATATTAGAGGAAGAGCTTTCAGCTTTTAATCATTGATTATGATGTTAGCTGTTGGCTTGTCTCTGAGATATGCTTCCTTTGTCTGTGAAATAAAGCTAATGATACCTGCTTCACAATTTTTTACCAGTTTATTGATACATGTGTGTGTGTGTGTATTTATATAGCGTAAAATTCACCAATTTGAAGTGTACAGTTCAGTGGTTTTAGTATTTTCACAGGCAGCTATCATTCACCCAATCAATTTTAGGCATTTTTATCACCCTGGAAAGAAACCCCGAACCCATACCAGTCACTTCCCATTTCTTCCCCAATTTCCCTAGCTCTAGGCAACCCCTAATTTACTTTCCATCTCTATAGGTTTGCCTATTCTGGACACTGCATGTAAATGGAATCATATCATGTATCATGCTTTGTGACTGCTTTCTTTCATTTAGCAGAATGTCTTCAAGGTTCATCCATGTTGTGGCATGTAGTAATAATTCATTCTTCTTTATTGCCAAATTATATTCCACTGTATGGATGTACCACATTTAGTTTATACATTCATCAGTTGATAGACACAATGATGTTTTTGGGAAAACTGAGTAAGAAAGTAAACTGCATAATGATAGCTTTCATATAGAAGCAATATATGCTTTGTTGTTTCTTTTTATCTGATTTGGACAAACTTCTCATGTGAATTATACAGTTCCTTTGGTCTTTTGAGGCAAGGAAAGCAATCCTATCTAGTAGACCATCTGTCTGCCAGTTGTCTCATGTTGGTTCTTAGTTCATTGAGGATCCTGGGTGGGCACTCTAGTTTAATACTAGAATTCACACTGCTTTTCTCAGCAGCCAGAGTGTTCAAGTGTTATCAGCAGTGCTTGTTGTCATTATGGATGCTCTGTAAATAACTGTAAACTCTAGGTTGAAGAGATCGAAAGAGGAAGTCTTTCAACTTATACAGATGTCAGCTAATCTAATGCCGATCTTCATTCTGAACCTGAGAATTAACATCACTATCAAGCCAAGTGTTAGTTATGTCGTGTGCGGGTTCCGTGCTTTGCTGACTTTACAAAACACAGAAAATTGCTGAGGGCTTTCATAACATCAGAAAGGAAGTTCATGTTACACATGTGGGTTTCTTACCAAGAAAAGTCACTGACTGTCTCAGTTTAAGAATTTGGGATTGTGAGATTCTAATTCATTACTAAATGACAAGTAAAATTCAAATTGATGTCGAGTGTTGCCAAAAGCCGAAGAGATTATCTGAAAGTATTTATTTGTTTTGTTGGCTGTGGAAATACCATGGAATTCAATTATTAAAAGTAGTATTTCTGAATTTCTACTTAAGATAATTTAAAAATAAAATTCTGAATAAGGCCCAATTGTCATTATTTACTAAGCAAATACAGTTAGCCCTTTGTATCTGAGGGTTCTACATCCTTGAATTCAACCAACTGTAGATTGAAAATATTTTTTTAAAAAATGTCGCAGTGTTGCTTACATGTACTATGTAATTAGGCCTATGATGATTGTGTCTGCACTGAACTTGTACAGACTTTTTTCTTGTAATTATTTCCTAAATAATATAGTACAACAACTATTTACATAGTGTTTACATTGTGTTAAGTATTATAAGTAATCTAGAGATTATTAAAGTGTATTGGAAGATGCCCGTAGGTTATATGGAAATACTACACCATTTTATATAAGGGACTTGGGTTTCCCTCGATTTGAGTGTCCGTGGGGTCCTGGAACCGATCCTCTGCAGATACTAAGGGACAGCCATATTATTTTAGTACCTACTGTTGGCCTACTACTGTTAGCCATACAGAAAAACAGAATAAATGTTTTCTCACTAATAAGTACGTTTCTGCCAAAGTTTCCATTTAAAGTCATGAAACAAATTTTAAAGTTGAAATCTCTGGTGATTGCCATTTTAAAGATAAATTTGTCATATAAGCTTTCTAAGCTTGTTTGCCTTGCTCTGCAAAGATAAAACATTATTAATAGCTTGCATATATTGAACAGTTAATTTGTACTAGGCCCTATGCTAACAACGTTATTTGGATTATCGATCAAACATAGGTGCAGCTATCCCTTTATTATAGATGGGGAAACTGAGGCACAGAGAGATTAAGTAACTGTTCTAAGATTACACATCTGGTAAGTGGTCCTTATCTTCATAGATTCCTGTTTTGTAAAGTTTGTTCTTAAAAGTGATTTAGATTTTCAGGGTTTGCACTTATTTTTTCTCTAATTTTCTACATATAAATTGAAACATGTCTGTGGTTTGTTTCTTAGGAAGTTATATATAAATAAAATGTTGTAATTATATTATGAATGACGTTTTTTTTAATAGACACTTCCAATAAATTCAGCTGCTAATCTTTATTCCTTGAGTAGTGAAGTAGATAAGGAGTAGATAAGCAGAGGGGTGGCCACTCAAGCAGGCCTCTCCCACGATAATTCCAAATAACTTCTTGGAGTTAATCACAAGGGACTCAATCCTACTTCACCAGATAACTGTTCAAAAGAGACTTTTTTTACTTCTTTACCTACCCTTGTGACAAGCATTCCCAAGAAAGCTTATACTTGTGGCCTGTGGATCAAATATATTTTCTCAAAGACTAGGAACTTGTTGACAGTTGGAGTTAAGCAAATAGAAAATATGCCTCTAGAATGTAAGCAAACTAGTTTCAAATACTCCAACTATAGTATTATTTGTTCTTTTTAAAGGTTCCCTAAGAAACTTTGTCATATAGACATTTGACGCTCAGGAAAGGGATAAAATTATTATTTTCTATCTCTCTGAAGGACTGGGCCTTTAAACCTGTGCTGTCCCTTAGCCTAAGATGTCTTCAATACCTCTGGGCTCTTATTTCCATTTAAAAACAAAGAAATTGAGGCTCAGTGAGATGAAATGATTTACATCAACACATTAAATTGTGATATTTGAAAAGGAAAAGTCAAAATCTTGTATTATTTGTTGATATTATTTTTTTTTATTTATCACCTAGCCTTATTGTTAATTTGAATTTACCTACCATTAGAACATCACAAACCAAGTGAAAAACAGAATAGTGTATGTATGTAATGTATGTAGTACAATGTATGTAAACATGAATGAAAAATGCCCAAAAGATTCTTTCCCTGTTGTCTCATGCCTTAGAAGTAATAAAATACGATGAGTGCTTATTGTGGTCCAGTTACTGTGTCAGATGTTTTTCATGTTTCATCTCACATGATTCTCACAACCATCCTATCAGATAGGTGCTCTTTTAATCCACACATTCCTAGATAAGGCAGCTGAGACTTAGAAAGTTAAAGATCACTTGCTTGTGATCATGGAGCTATAGTTTGCAAAGCCATTGCTTTTAACTACTGTGTAATTTTCCTTACTCACTAAACTACTTAAAAAGGTTTGCTGTGGTTTTTCTACCTCTCTGTTCAAGCCATCATCAGATATATATTCTAAACCCAGCTATGATTCTGTATAAAAATATTTAATTCCTCCCTATTTTATCAGGAAAGTTGCTATTAATTTTTCAAGACCTGAGTTGGATGTCATGTTCTCTGTGAACCTTCCCTGATTTTGTTCTTCTTGTGTCCTTGTAGCACCTTGTAGCCTAGCCCTTAGGGTTTCCCCTGCCTATCCTCAGGACTTCTTTAGGAATAAGTTGTCTGGTTCAATTATTTGGCCTTTATTTGTATTGGTAGCACCTTGTTGGGGCTTGGTGCATAGCAGATGATTAATAGATGTTCATTGAATTGAATTGAATTGAATTGAATGTTTAATAAATGTTCAAATCTAATTATGATTGTTACTTTCTGGTACATTTCAGGCACTTTGGGAAGGTCAGTGCACACATCATTAGGTGCCTATGAAGACCCTCAGGTTTTTTAGGCTGGAAACTGATGATTTGTCATTCCTATAAGAGATCAATTGAATGCATGATTGAGGTTGAATTTTTCTAAATATTACTCAGTACATGGTATTATTTTTCTTTTTAAAGAGTATCAATGATACAGCCACACTGAACCACATAAAAACTTTTTATTATAATGAAATATTAAAAAAATGTGTCACAGTTTATACTGTATACTTTATGAGCAGCTGTAGGCATCCCAGTGTTTACAAAGTTAGATTTCCAAAGCTATACTTTATTCATTCATATTTTACTGAAAGTAGCATCAGCATATGGAAAGAACATGGATTTCAGAATTAGGTACCTGAATCAAATTCTGGTTCAGCCTTTTTTTAGCTTTTGACTTTGGTCAAAATATTTTTTCAGCATAGTTTTCTTATTCTTTAAATGGGAAAGGTATACATTGGCAGATATGTACTAGGACTCCCCCTCAAATATCAGTAAAGTTTTGACAGTTTGGAGGGAGAGGTTAATTCTTGAATAGTCAGCTTTTTTTATTTACCTCTATGTACTATTTAAAACCTAAGTCCAGAGAAGAACTGCATATTAGTGAAAAGTACACTAAGTACACTGCACTTAACTAGTAGCTATAATACTGGCTTCAGTATCCAACTCATATAACTTCGGGCATGAGTTTTGGCCTCCCTAGGTCATAGTTTACTAACTATCAAAATTGTAGTTTACCAACTATCAAAATTATAGCCTTCATTCTGTGTTATGTGTTTTCATGGGTATTGTGGCAGTGGGCTAGGGGCTGTGTAGAGTCATAGTGTAAACCCAGCAGGTTATCCTCCTGCTTTCCTGTCAGATCTGTTGTACCTGAGGTTTTGACAAAATACTAATTTATATTTAGACAAACATATATTGAGTACTAAAGGGAATTCGAATGTATTCTTATGGTGTTAGAGATGTAAAACACCAAACGAATGAAATATTGTGCTAACAGAAGCCCACTGAAAGATGCCTGTTTTATATTCACTCTTTTCTACCATTAATGAGACTTTGGTGGACAAATTTGAGGAACACTACATTAGATAACAGTTAAAGTCTTCCTACTTTAAAGCTATATAACTATGAAAACATTTACTTTTGAATTATCCTCCTCTTCTGTATCAGTGTCATTTTCTAAAGAAGAGTCACATATTTTATTTACGTGTAACCTATCTCAAGGTCGTTTGATAACAACAACTCTGTGATGAGATCCTGCCCTGAAAAGAAAGATGCTTAGTGTTAGAACTGGAGGAGTAAAGAGTAGTGCCATCGGCACAGGAGACACATCCGATGCTCTTTTCAAACCCCTCTGCTTCTAGAAGGTGATTCTGTATTTCTAATGCCCATTATAGTTGTGTTCCTTGTTTTTTTTCTTTTAGTTTAGCCTGGATTTTAGCATAATGGAAATCCATGTTTCTGATTTTATATATATATATATATGTGTGTGTGTGTGTGTGTGTATATATATTTATATTTATATTTATATTTATATATAAGATTTTTTTTCTTCTTATCTTAGCAACAATACAAGTACTCTTGATGGCAGCTGCTAGTATTAAGCCCAAGAGCTTAAAAGATTAAAGAAACCACTAACAGCAGTCAGGAGGAAGTTTAAGGGTCTGTTTTTTCTGAAGGTTGGAATTTTTACTCTGGTGGTTGAGTAGAAAATTGCAAACAGGTTGTGTTCAGCAGCTGGAATGCTCTTCAACATCTGGGGAGACCCAGCCTTCTGTTCATTTCCCATTCATTGGAAGGGTAGCCAGTCTGAAGTGAAAATGCAGGCAGAGATATTGGAATTCTTTGTGTATAGTCATTATAATTTCTTTTTTGTAGATTTTTTTTTTTTTAATGCCTGTTTGTCATCCATTCTTTCACTAGCTTTAGAGAGCTCTTCACTTTAGGTCAGTTGCTAAAGAGGGCATGAATAAGATTATTCAGTACCTCCTAAAGACTTGCCCCCTGAAAGAAATTGTTTGAATTCTGGCTTTGGAGTCAAGAGCTGGCCTGCCCCTTGATCTCTGGCTGTGTGTATCTCACAGGTTTTTATACTTGAGGATTTAGTTTGCGCCTGCTAGAGACCCCAGGGGGCCCTGTCTCAGTAATGCACGATTGTGTCAGTGTCATACTTTTGCTGCTTCTTCCTTCTGATAGCTGTTTTCACAGAGTGAGTCTGAGGAAATCTATAATGTCTGCTGATTTTTGGTGGATCCTTAAGCACAATTAGACAATGTCCTTAATAAAATCAAAGTTTTTAAAGTTAGACCTATTTTACTGCAACCTCCCTCTTCCTTTCACCTTCATTTTTCCCCATTGCAATTAGAATTTTAGAGCTAGATAAGGAGCCCCCGCAATGCCTTCAGGTGCTGAGCAGATAACATAAATTGTGTGGCTATTCTCTTATGATGTAATAGAGAGATGAGGACTATGGAAAGCTGTACAGCGCTTGTTTCTTCTTGAGGTAATCAAAACCATCTTTTTTTTTTTTTTTTTTTAAAGTAACATGCTGGCCAAATAAGACAGGCCTGCCAGTCTAGTTGCTGTTTTTGGACAACTTCATTATTTTATAGATGGAAAAAAAGAAACAGAGGAGTTTTGCTTTATTCAAGCCCACAAAGCTGGTCAGTGGCCCAGCAAGGTCTAGAATGTGTTCCTTTGAGGCTATTTGAAAAAATTAAGTGTTCCAAGTTCAATCATTAGTGTCACTTGTGGTCCCCATTATGCACCGAGCAAGGGTTTCATGTTTTGGACTAATATTTTTGTATTATCATTGCTAATCCAGCTTTTGGATAAACCAAATGGATTTTGGAAGTTGTTTGCAAGAACGTATTTTGATGGTTGAAACAGCTTGCAACTGTCCTTTAACATCATGTGAATTTTTCTGGATTTCCAAGTTAATACATTTTGCATATTACTTACAAATTGCTTAGATTGTCTTCATGAATAATGAAAGCTGTGCTATAGGAAGCTAAAGATTTTGAGAGACTTTTATAATTAAAGAAACCGGTCTGTTTCCTTTGTTCCTTTTGCTTTTATTTTCTGTAGCCTCAAGGGTATGTGTATGTGCTAGAGGGAAGATGCTGTTATAGGTTTCTCAATCTCTGTTTTCCTTTACAGAACATTTGTTATGCTGCTAGAGGACCTGCCTGTTAGAATACAGTACTCTCTGGGCAGTGCTTTCGCCTGTGCTCATCTTTGCTTTGTGTTTCGTGTCATGTTTAACAAAGCTTCCTGAAGCTGCCGTGCTTCTGTACTTTAGGGGGAAACCATCCTCTGCTGTTAATACCTACTGTGTGCCAGGTACTCTTTAGGTACCTCCATGATTTCCACGGACAACCTTATATGATGGGTATCATTATCTCCACTTTTCAGGTAAAGAAATCAGAGGCTTGAGGTTGTGTCTTTCCTAATTACACACCTGGAAATTATAGAATGTTATTCAGCTGCAAATCTAATTTAAGCCTAGTAGCCTTTCTGAGATACCACAGCTGCTTCTTTGCCTTCTCTCCTTTCCTTCAGCTAGTGTTTTAACTGGCATTTCATCTCAAGGAGTTTCCACATTCTTTTATCTAGAATATGGCTTTCAAAATTTTTGTCCTAATCCACTTAGTTAGAAATACAGTTCATATCATGATCAAGTGTATATACATAGGCACATGCAGAAATGCACATACACACCCATGCTTACATATACACATATAAAAATGAAACTGTTTCATTAAGTGATACCTTACCACATGCAACATACTCTTACATGCAATATCATCTGCTATTTCATTTTCTGTTCTCTTCCATTAACACACATACACACACACATTCATACATGTATGGTGCTGATTATCCAATAAATTGATTTTATGACTAAGGTCCCCTGTAGGTGAGAAACACTGACCTAGAGTAGAGCTCTATATGTTAGGGTATGTTTCCCCAAATTCTGCTACAGGGATTTATAGGATAATCCATTGGAACACAGGACAAAACAGTATAAATTATGTTTAGATTTATTGTTTTCTTTAAGAAAGACTCATTGAGTGTTACTGAGTTAACAGTAAACTATCACTCAGTCTATGGTACTGTTACTTTTAACTAAACTAATCCTCATAAAAAGGACAAGTGATTTTTAAAATTTCTTTAAAGAAACAGTGGAATGAGGAAGCATTAACACCTGGAACAGGAAA
This sequence comes from Rousettus aegyptiacus, assembly GCF_014176215.1. Classification (NCBI taxonomy): domain Eukaryota; kingdom Metazoa; phylum Chordata; class Mammalia; order Chiroptera; family Pteropodidae; genus Rousettus; species Rousettus aegyptiacus. The sequence continues at coordinate 23,651,764 of NW_023416311.1, read as the reverse complement.
ATGACAGAGCTGATACTTTTATTGTTTTTATGAATTTATCAACCATGTTACTAGTTATAAACAGCAACGGTATAATCATATGTAATAAGAAGTTGGCCAGAAAATTGAAATTATAAAGAAAAATTAGAAACTTAGGTTTATATTCATGATCAATAATGATTTACCTTGCCCTAAATGGAAGACGTACTTTGAGATATTAGCTAATGTCATTATGTCAGATAAAACATTAGAAATTGTATTCGTTTTATCTTTATCACTTCTAACTTTTTTTTTTTATATCTTGAAATATGCAAAGTCCATCAGTGCCATGTAAACAGTTAATGTAGATATCAGAAATGTACTAAAATTTTTTTTCTTTATTTTGATAAGAATTCATAATCAAAATCACATGGAGACTATTCCCGGTCTGAAGGCCTACCAGCAAAAGTGTCTAGTAATTGTTAATGGTGTCGTGGAGTCTCGATGAAGAGAAGAGTAAAAAGCCTAGTTGGAGACACGACTCAGGCTTTTAGAGCATAGACCGCCTTGGGTAGGTTCAGTTGCAAGGGTGCATGGCTGGGTAAGCAGCCTGCGCTTTGTACACATCACAAAAGTCTCCCCTTTCTCCTGTCAAAGCGGCCTTGCGTTACAGCGCATGTCCTGGCCAGTGAGTGTGGGCTGGATTTTAGCCCCGCTCAGTCCTTTATCCTTCTGCAGGTGTAGCCTACACAAGTGAAAGCATGGAACAGTGCTGATGATGAAGTGTTAAAAAAGAAGAACGCTGGACAGGAGTTACTGATGAATGTAGGAAGCAGCAGAAAGTAGTCCCCACTCTTTTATTTATCGATTCATTGAAATAGTTATTTATTGAAGACCTATTCTGTGTCACCCATCTTTACAACAGGAGTCAGCAAACCACAGCCCACTGTCCAAACTCAACCTAGTGTTTAATTTGTAAATAAAATTTTATTTGGAACATAGCTACGCTCCTTTGTTTACATATTTTCTCTGGTAGCTTCTGAATGATAATGACAGAGTTGAATAATTGCTACAGAGATATTATGTCCTGCAAAACTTGAAGTATTTTCTATCTGCCTTTTATTGAAAAAGGTTTTGGACCTCTGTTCTAGAAGATGAATCAGTACTTGCTTCTGGTGCCACCCCATGGTAATTGAGCTGTTTGGCTTCTTTATCCTGTGCCCTTCTTGCCAGAAGAACACCTCCATTTGGGTCAAATTAGGGTATATTCAGGCATAAATAAAAGGGGCATAGATAAAAGCATTCAACCAAGGCACATCCCTTGTTTAGGTGTCTACAAAGCAATGTTGTGCAGAGAAGAGAGAAAAAGTCTAGGAGTCCGGAGACTTTGAGTCTAAAATCTAGTCGTTCTGTGACCTTCTTCCTGGGCCTCAGTTGCCCTTACTCTATAAGTAGGAAATCACACTGGATCAGTAATTCTCAAACTTTAAGCTGTATCAGAATCACCTAGAAGGCTCATTGAACAAATTGCTGGGCCTCACCCCACCCACCCAAGGTTTATGATTCAGTAAGTCTGGGAAGGGCCTGAGAACTTACACTTTTAACAGATTGTCAGGGGATGCTGATGCTGGTGGTCTGGGGACCCGCATGTGGAGAACCGCTGTATGAGATCATCTGTCAGGAATTCCTGGAAGAGTAATTGGTCATCTACAGTTAGACAGTGTGACTAGATTGTGTTTTGGTAGTCTGCCTCTATTTGGCATTGGGGAAAAGTAGGCTAGGATGTACACTGTGAGAAATGACATTTGGAGAGGATCCATGTTCTACATGCCTCTGTGATATGTAAACCAGAGTAATCCTAATCTAAATTGTAAATCGTTACATTCCATCTATACAAAGGGAACTGCAGGCCTCCTCTGCATAATCAATCAATCATCCCACATTTTGCCTGTTGCCTCTGAAATTTTAGACTCTCAAGTGGTCAGTCTTTCAGGGCAGTGTGGAAGAACAAAACCCATTATGACGGATTATTTTTCATGGTCTCTTCCTCAGCCCTTCTATTATGACTGCTATCCCTTACCTTTCTCCTTTTTTAAAACTCTTATATTGTTCCTGTTACATTTTTCCTAAATGATCATTTTCTTAGTTGCAATAAAGTAGTAATGTTTGAAGAGCTATTGGTAGCCTATTGGTGTCAGAAGGGATGCAAGTTGATTGGAGAATAACCTTATCAGTGCTCTCAAAAATTCTTGGTAGCATTCTATTTTCCTCACTTCACAAATGAGTAGTAATTAAAAATTAGGAGTCAAAGCAGCAAAGTAATAAGTGACCTGGAAAATTTCTAGATCTATGTAGATAGCCATCAAAAATCTCTCTTCCATGGTATATGGCCTCCTCCTCTCTGGTTCTTCCCTTCACTTCTTCCTAACTGTCCATTCTCATGTTTGGATCTTGGACTTTGTTGTCACCTAGGATTATTCCATGTTGAAAATCCTGAACTCCAATGTCATTCAGTCACTGCAGCTCAGCAGTTTAGGCCTTGGTAAATTTGTCTCTTACCTCTTTTCTCTGCCAACAGAAACAATTTTCTTCTTTGAACTACTTGTACGTCTTAAAAAATCTGTACACTTTTTACTAAATCCCATTGATTTGTGCTTCTGGTTCCCTTAATACAAGGTATGCTTCTTGGGAAAAAATATTTTGTATTATTCATTTAGGGTTCTACAGAACCAGGTACTGTATCAGGTATATTAGTAGGGTCTCAGTAAATAACTGTTTAACTGAGCTAGGAAATAGTAAGACAGGGGTTTGAATCTAGGTCTGTCTTGCCTTATGGTACTATATTCAGGCTTCCTATGGCCCGTTTATTTCTAGTTTGATCTGGATGAAGCAGGAATTATTCAAAACGTGATGTTATTTGAGAGATGCTTTGTCTGTTTTTCCATACTCAGTATGCTATTAGGGTTGATTTTTCATTTTGTCAAAATGTATTTTCTCTTTTTCAACTAGAGTTCAAACAATAATTTTAGATAACAGGCTAAGAACATTTGGAAACATGACATTTCAGGTCTATTTTCCCCCTTTGCTTTAAAGAAGTATATAAAGCTGTAATTACTAATTGCTGCACTTTAACTAGAGGCAGATGATACATATGTGTGTGACAATTTTCCAGAGGGAGAGCTAAGTAACCAGGCTGATTTTTCCATAATGTGAATGTTATTCACAAACTATTACCATAATTGATGTACCAAGCCACTGTAGGGTAAATAATGTGTGTGGGAAGCAAGCCTAGTAGTGGGCGAATATTAAAGAACAAAACCTCATTTTAAAAGAGAAACTTTAATTTTAATCATTCTAATTCATACTACAAAACCAGTTAAAATAATTTGGCTGCCATTTATCTTTGTAATTCTATGTATTAAGGAAGTAGGTGTGAGTAGAGTTATAGAGAAGTATATATACATGTAACACACATATTTTATTAAAAGACATAATGCCAAACTTTAGTATTAGTCATTTTTCAAAGACATTTGATGCATGGTGAGGTAAACATAAGTAAAATTGTGAAATTTATATTGATGAGAAAGAGCACAATTTAAGTGTTCTTGTGTTTTGTCTTTGTTAGTATTTTATGTTTACCTGCAATGTCTTGTTCCTTTCTTTGACCAAATCAGCTTTGTTTTTTTCAAGGCACCTTTTTCATAGCAAGTCTTTCTCATCTACCTCTAATCCTTATCTTATTGCCTGCTAATGCTCATCAACTTCTGCGTGTGTAGTGTATTGATTTGCACTTTGGGGACTTGCTGTTTTGTAATAGGAAGTCATAAGTCATTTCTTATGTGTGTCATTAGTTTTCCCGATGAGACTGCCATGTCATTTCAGGAAGGGATTGTTCTGTTTTGTGTGTGTATATGTAGTTCCTTCTTGTATTCCTCATGGAGCATGGTAATGCTCTCTACATGCACATGCTAATTCCACAGTAAGTACTGTTGGTTATCTTGTTTTTGTACATCAGATGTTGCTTTATTTTGGTAAAATCTTTTAAGTTTTGTGCTTGCTTACCAGTGTCTCTAAAAAGTGCTCTGATAAAACCGGAAATAATTAGATCCCACTGGTGTTTAGTTTTTGTCAAAGTTCCCTTATTTTTGTCAAGTTCTGAAATCAAAGGGAAAATGCTGCTTTTGTTTCTTAGTATTGAATATTCTCGATACATACATTTTAAAATAGAGACAAGGTGATTGAGTCAGAGCTTAGATATTTTTATATTTTAAAATAAGTCATAGTGTATCTACTTTTAGGAACCTTTTAAAAAAATTTCATCAACATTGGTTCTATTCTTAGTTGTAAACTCAGTATATTATTATAATTTCTTTCCTGTATATACCTGTTCCTTCTGTGTGGGCGTCTGTCATCTTTTCCTTTTACAGCAATGAAAATTTGGACAGCTTCCAATATGCTTTTTTAGCTCAAATTCTGGCCCTTAATGTCAGGCAAAGTCAATATATTCAGCTAGTTTAACTAACCAGACACATTTCATTCTAGAAAAATGAGTAAATAGAATGCTTCTTAACATATCAGTTGTATAAAGAGCACCCATGTTGTAAGGCTATGTTGCTCTTCCTCTCCTGCCGTTAATCTAAAACTTAACTTCTATGAGGGCTTTTTGGAAAGTTCTGAGGGGAAAAAAAATCAAACAACCTCAAGGAATTCTAAGTGTCAAAGATCACCTTTGTGAAGGTAATTGGTTCAAAAATTAAGCATTATTTGCTGTATATATTTCAGCACATGATAGGGCCTGTCGATGTGTCTAATGCTTGGGATAGCTTGAGCTTGTTCACTCAGATCATAATTATAAGCAGGGAGGAATATCATCCAGGAATGGACTCTTTAGAGGTGCAAGGAGCCCTGGAGCCGACTCTCGCAGAGGCCGTTCTCATCCTGCAGTCTCCATACAGGATGGCGTGGCGTCTCGTTGAGACCTTTCTCCCACCTTGAGAATCCTAGGGACTTTGGCCTGGTTCCCTCAAGGACTCTGGAAACTACTTAGCTTGGAATGGTGCCATTTGAGTCTTTTTTTGGCAGTGGGCCCTGGCTCTTGTCTTGCTCAGCCTGTGCCTCTTAGAAGCAGATTGGAGGTCAGATGCAGATAACACAGGCATGATTTCTGCCTTCTGAAATGCTCAGCTGATGTGCACTTATTCCTCCCCCTGAGAGTTTCAGGGAGAACACATTTATCCTGGAGTGTAAGCAGTAGGAAAGAACATGCAGCTTTCTTTTCTGCTGAATAGCAGAGTGTAGGATAAAAATCTTTCTGTTTACAATTCAGCTGGTATCTTTTTGTACTTTTCATTTAAGTCATTTTAAACTTTATTGTTAAGCTAAACTAATGAGCAGTTTAATTTGCAAACTCTTACTCAGAGGGTCCAGGGAAACTTTTGTAAAGAGTTAAAGTCCCAGATGAGCACTGTGAGTTAAGCAACGGTGTGTGTGTGTGTGTGTATGTGTGTTTGCATGCAAAGCACGTGCATAAATGTGTGTACTTGGTTGGGCAGGGACTAGGGTTGAAGAGGAGAGGAAAAGTCATTCCCAGGAGAGGAAGCACCACTTATGAAGGCTGGAAGACTACTGTAGTATTTGACAGATAAATGAATCCTTCTGAAGGTTTTATAAGAGCTGTGCTCAGTTCTTTTTGCTGAGAAAAGGGAAAGCCCTTGAGCGCCTAACGTACCTCTTCAGCCTCTCTTAACAAGCGTTCAGATGCTCTGCCAGAGGAAATGGTGTGTTCCAAGCACAGCTGCAATGGAAATGGGGTTCTTTTAGTGCAGCTGAAGCAATTCTTCCACACAGATTGTTCCTTTTTAACAGTAAACTATCTGCTTAAAACAAAACACAACAAAAGGCTGGTGGGAGTTGGAAGAAGTTTATGCCAGGAGAGGAAAATGAGTTGCTGCAGAAGCCTATCTTGGTTGTGTTTTCAGTTATTAAAAGGGTTCAATTGCTAGTGTGGTATATCACTGTGTATGTTTTTGTGAACTTTTAATTCTCCAGTAAACATTAAAGATAAAATAGCAGTCATATTTTTATTAGAGAACACTCTTGTTCTCAGAAATGACTGCCTTGCAACTCAGCCATGCATTTACTCCACTGCTTAGGTTCCCCTAGGAGCTGGGTAACTTATGGTATTCTCACTAGTCTGTCTGCCTGCCTTCGTTTGTTCCTTCCTTCCTTCCTTCCTTCCTTCCTTCCTTCCTTCCTTCCTTCCTTCCTTCCTTCCTTCGCTCCCTCCCTCCCTCCCTCTCCCTTCCTTCCTTCCTCCCTCCCTCTTTCCTTCCTTCCTTCCTTCCTTCCTTCCTTCCTTCCTTCGCTCCCTCGCTCCCTCCCTCCCTCCCTTCTTCCCTCCTTTCCCTCCTTTTCTCCTTCTCTCCCTCCCTCCATGTGCTCTAGAGAAGAATGTATAAGCAGCTGTTTTGGGATGGAAGGCTCCATAAATGTCAGTTATGTCCAGTTTGTCTAATGTATCATTTAAGATGTTATTTCATTATTGATTTTCTTTTTGGATGATCTGTCCATATCTGATCATAAACTTTTAAAGTCCTTCCCCAGGTAGAATATTCACTAAGCCTATTAATGAGTCTAACTGCATGATTACTAACATTCTAGCTTTTTGGAATCTTTCATTTTCTTCCTTTCCATGAGAATTTGGATTTACTATAATGAGGAATAATCACAAGGAAATGAACTGACTTTTAATAAAACTGATCTTTCATAATCTGTCCCACCGACAGGATGTTTTGCTATCGTGTCTGTAAGTGCAAAATTGGTCAGTGGTCACCCTGTCATCTTCCCCTCCTCACTTCATCTTTTCTTTGAAACCCTGTACACCTCACTCTTCTGTCAGACCGCAAGTCCCTCTGGCCTTACTCTTTTACTTACTCAGCCTGCATTATACATGTAATCCTCTCAACACCCCTCTCAGCAGTGTTCTTAGTTCCTTGAAGCTCTTGTCCTTCTGCTTATTTCCTTCCAAAAGCATGTTAGCTCTCTGCACTCTCTTGAGCTTTTATGTGCCACTTGAGAGAATTAAAACTGTCTGGACTATTATAGATCAGTGGAGCTCAACATCTGATGGATTTTTCAGTGTTGCCCATCAGTACATTTACCAAGTTACTTTCTGTGTTCCCTTGGTGGCAGTTCCAAACTCTCCCCATCAAAGGCTATAATGATAGCTAACATTTATCAAGAACTTACTGTGTTTGAGAAAATGTGCTGAGGACTTTACATGCATTGTCTCAACCCCATTCTTGCTGTATGACCCAAGTTTTCCTTTCATCCACCAACACATTCATCCATCTATCCAGCAGATACTAACTGAGCAACATGTCCAGGCACAGTGCTGAGCCACATGCTATAATTGTGATTGAGGCAGATTGGTGACTTTCTCTCAAAAGTCCTCCAATTCAGAAGGAGAGACAGAGAAGTAAATAGACAACAAGAATATTATATGGTAAGTGTTAAAAAGGGGAGAAGTTAAGTGTGCTATAGATGTACCCAACCTAGACTTGAGGAAGAGGAGAAGGAAGACTTCTTGGAGGAAGTGATAACTAAGTGCCAAACTAAAAGATGAGAGAATATAAGTTACGTGACTTGATAGGGGAATAGAAATCTGTTCTAGGAAGAACACCTGGATGCTGGAAAGACTTCAGGGCCTAGTAAGAATAAAGCCATTTTTCTCTGAGAAATTAGGGGTCTTCAGATGTGAACTTCATTGACTCCCTTTTCTACCTCCTAAGTGATTTATACCCTCATTTGTTAACTCAAATTAGAAATCACTGAGATTCTTTAGTAGACATTGGTCTTAGGGCATGAGTTTGACACACTTGCTGCCATTCTCAACATGAACATTTAATATGCACTTCTCTAACTGCTTTGCTGAACTAGTATTAGCATGTTAGGGTCAGTATAGAGGAAAATGCTTCTTTAAAAACGTGATGGGAAGGTTTATAACTATTGTGGTGTAGGGGTGTTTTTTAGGAGGTCATCTTAGTGATAATCAGCCTAAATTTTTGAATACTAAAATGAAGCTGTAGCTTAATCTATAACAGCTTAAAAAGTGGAAGCACATCCCTTTTCCATAAAGACATTCAGTGAGTGACATTTAGATGTCAGCAAATGTATACCCTTAAACACCTTGACTGAGTCTCAGATGAAGCATCTATAGGGATGAAAGGTTGGTCCTTTTATGACACGAAGGTAGAGAAATGAAATAATGGTCCACAGATGCTCCAGGTCATTTGCAGATGTGAAAGGATGTGAGCCCTCATGTAGACTTTGACCCTTCTGATTGGCAATCAAAGTTGCTTTTTCAAACAGCATATTGGCCTCATTGCTCCATTCAGTTTTAGGAATAATAGTCAACTCAAAGCAACTGAGTGGTAAAATATTTCAAACTCTTTATTTAAACCATTTTGAAAGGTGGAGGCTGATAATATCAGTCATTCAAATGTACCTATTTCTCTCTCTTCTCTTTGCAGATGGGGATTGTTTATAACATCCTATAGAGTTTACTTTTAAATCCAATGATTTTTTTTTTCAACTGCCACAGCAAACTTTTATTTTAATTATAGTTGAAATACAGTATTATATTCATTTTAAGTATATAACAGTGATTCAAAATTTATATACCACATGAATTGATCACCACAAGTCTAGTTTACTATATTATTTATTGTATTTCCTATGCCGTTCATCACATTGCAACTGGATGTTTGTACTTCTTGATTCCCTTCCTCCTTTCAGCCCATCCTCCATCTGTCCCTCTTCTGTGGCAACCATCAGTTTGTTCTTTGTATCTGTGGGTTTGTTTCTGTTTTTTATTTATTTTTATTTTATTTTTTATTTTTTAGATTTCGCATAAAGTGCAATCATATGGTATTTGTCTTTTTCTGGCTATTTCGCTGAGCATAATACCCTCCAAGTCCATCCATGTTGTCATAAATGGCAAGATTTCATTCTTTGTGGCTGAGTAATATTTCCTTGTGTTTATGGATAACGCATCTTCTTCGTCCATTTATCTATCAATGGATGCCTAGGTTGCTTCCATATTTTGCCTATTGTAAACAATGATGCAGTGAACATAGAGGTGCAGATCTTTTCAAATTATTGTTTTTGTTTTCTTCAGATAAATTTCCAGAAGTGGAATTACTGGGTCATATTGTGGTTCTCTTTTTAATTTTTTGAGGAAGCTTCATACTGTTTTCCATAGTAGCTGCACTAATTTACAGTCCTACCAACAGTGCAAGAAGGTTCCTCTTTCTCCACATCCTTGCCAGAACTTGTTATTTATTGGCTTTTTGATAATAGCCATTCTGATAAGTGTGAAGTGATATCTCATTGCGGTTTTAATTTGCATTTTTCTGATGATTAGTGATGCTTAGCATATTTTTATGTGAAAATGCAGGTTATTAATTATGTTATATTTGATTAATAAATATTTATTACTTGGGTGTAGGGATGAGAGATATGTATGTCATCATATTAAATATTTTGAGAATCACTTTTTCACATCCTTGGTTGTCTCTAGCATTTCATCCTTACTGCAGTAGTGATAGGTGCCTCACATTCACATATGCTAAAGCCACGCTTTAGATTTTATCTCTTTTTCTCCACTTTATCTTTTTCTTGCATCTTGTAAAGTAGGTGCTGATGCTTTTTCATAATATTTCTTGATATCTTGGAAGTTAAATGAGTTCATAGTAGTAAAACAAAAATAAAAACATTTTCTTTACATTTTTGAAAAAATTATATGTATAAAGAAAGTGTCAATCATTTTTCCAAGCTGCTGGCTCCTGAGGCTGAATACCAGGAGCTGTTTTGGCAGCTAGTAGATATAAAAGGGAATAGCAAGAGAAAACTGTCCCAGTTTTTCTTTCTCTGGCTGAAAGATGTTGTTTAAGCTGGAGAATTTAAAATGGATTCTTATTCACTTTCTGCTATAGAGACTGGGCTGATTTTAGTGTTGTAATCTTCTGTAGGTGTAGAGAAAGGTCGCCTCCTGGTCTTGTTTTTGGGATCATGGGGTTACAGCTGTGGCAGAGTCCTTTTTCTAGACACAGGCTCTTGTCAGAATAATGTTTGGCCAGGTGTTAATCTGTGTCCTGAGGGGGAGTGCCGGAATTTATTATTCGTCCCATGGGGGTAGTAGTGGGAGGAGGAGGCTGTCCTGGGAGGGTACAGGACCAGGGCCTGCCTCCTGCCTTTACTGACATGTGCCATTTGTAATGAAGGCAGCTAAAGTCCATTTGAGGAATTCTCTTGTCAGCCAGCCAAGACAACAACATGGAGGGAGAGGGAGGGAGAAGGAGGGAGAGGGAGAGAGAGAGAGGGAGAGGCAGTCAGCTCAGCAAGGCAGTTCTGGAGTACAGTTTCCGGAGCAAGATCACACACAGTGTTTTAGGCGCTAAGGGAAGGTGTACAGGAACACAAAGGAGAAGGAGGCTAGGTTGGAAATAGTGCATTTTCCTATTTCTTTCCCCTTTGCCCCTCCTGCCTTTGAATACATGTCATCCTTTGGAAAACTCAGCATCTGAAAGGAGCCTTTGCGGAAACACCGCCTTTTCTTCAGCACTGTACTTTTTTTTTTTTCTACTTTTTCTTTTTTATTTTTTTCATCATCTTTTCCTCTGAGGGCAGGAGGTGAGACAATGATCAAGTCAAGCTGGTTCTATGTTAAGTTCAAGTATGCAGAGAAGGTAAGTCAATATATTTTTCCCCCCAAGGGAAATATGCCACCTCCTCCAGCCTTCTCATTAGATGGGCTACTTTGGCTACTGGGGGAAGCAAATGAGCTTGGAAATTTTATTTGTGAATGTGTCTCCTCTGGTTTAATGATTCTTGGATGAAACACAGGCTCTCTGCTTACATTCTGACATTGCTACATTGCCACCAACCAAGAGGAAGGAACCTTCAAACCCTATTCCAGAGGCATTATTTAGAGTTTAAAAAAGAAAAATAATGGAACTACTTTAACAGGAAAGACAGACAGTCCATGCTGCTTTCGGCTGAGTAGAGAATTTTCAAGAGGAATATTTGTTTTGAGGCTTGATTCATTTTTGATTCTGAAACAAATTGACAATCACTTCCCATTACCTGTAGTTTGCTTAGTCATTTCATTTTTGATTTTTCTTTCAGTGGACTGACTGCTCATTCATGTTTAAAGAGCTTTGCACTGTTATTTGGGTATAGAAAAAATTCTCATCATTTTGGCTGACCACTTATGAGACTATCTCTTTACTGTCTGTTGGGGAATTATATTTTAGGGAAACAATGAATTTTGGTTGCATCTGATATTTTGATGTTACAGTTCTGTGTTTTAATATACCATTACTAGGATTTGGAGAAAGAAGTGTGTACTTCCTAACACATTTTCTCTTACCTGGGGCTCTTGGCCATCTTTTTGGTTCTAGATTCAAATGCGTCACCTGTTGGGAATATATAGCACTAGTAGTTGGGTTTCCAGGAGGATTCTAAAATGCCCCCCTTTTGAAATCCATTCTTCCTTCCTTGATTTGCTTGTTGAAAACATTAGCATATTAATAGTATACTTAAGCCGAGGTCCTGGAGAATGGAATCATGATGTGGCAAGATGGAAAATTGAGATGACTCTCTTCATGCTTCTTATGATTATATGCATAAGCACAACAAATAATCCCTCCTCCATTCCTCTAGTTTAAAAAAGAAGTTAGTACACTTTGGGCTCATTTTTCCTGGTTTGTTTTTTCTGTATGGATTTGTTTCTGCTACGTTTTTATGTCAGCAAAATTATTTATTCTTTATACATAATGAAAATACAGGATTTTTAAAGATTTATCCTCCATTTTCAACTCATTTGCTTTGTTAACTACTAAAGCTATTATAATAAAAACATTATCTCTTTGTTTACAGATTGGGAAAGGTTATCATCTTGTTTGGAGATTTACTTTTTTCTTCAGTAGATTACTTTCCTTTGAGCAGCCTAATACCCATTGTTTGCTGTTAGAAATTTTGATAAATTAACACTGTATTTCACCTTCTTAACCTTTTCTTTTCACCTTGAATATCCTGCCATAGAAACCTGAAACTCAGAGTTAAGGAATGAAAGGAAACTAATGTTAAAAGAGGAAAAACATCTTAAGAAACAATCTTCATAAAAAGAAGTGGGGAATATTAAATTAACTGCTTCATTTGCGTGACTATATAACAACCTAACAAGGAGAGTGTGCATTCATATACCAAGCCATGGGTGTAATATAAAGCTAAATGCCAAATAATGTAAGGCTCCATTGCTAATTAAAGAATATTTTTCTTTTATTGCTATAGGGGGAAAATGAGAAACAAAAATTCAGTCTTTTATACATAAGACTCAGTCTTCTATATATAAAAAGCATATATATATACACACACACACGTGCTTATGGTATTCAAGTTCTCCATGATTCTCAGCAGAACTTTTCTCCTTTTGTTTCTTTACAGTGATTTATTTTTAAAACTTATATTGGAGATCTCCCCCCCACCCCCACAAACTTAGTTAAAATTAGTTTAGTTTCATCTGGGGAGATAAAAAGCCTTAGCGTATATCCAGGGACAGAGATGCTTAAAAAACACATTTAAATAATCTTTTTCCATCTTTTTCCAAAGAGCCATTATTTTCAAGGGTTACTAATTTGGAATTTCTGCCATTATCTTAAAAAGGGCAAAAAGAAGAAAACCCTCTCTTTATTTTCTAACATGACCACATGTTTTGATAGAAACTTGTAATTATTGGAAAGATATTTCTTCTGCAAGCTTTGTCCAAAGTTATAAGAAAATACATTATGCGATATATTCAATAGCTAGCCATTTCCTAGCTTTACATTTAAGAAAATAATTTAACCAACTTTAAATAGTGAGCAAGGTAAACAAAATCAATACATTACCAAAAAAAACCTTTGGCACAAGAGAGTATTATTTCCTTGTGATTATCAGGATTCTGATACCTTTCCAAAATTAAACTGTGTATGTGTGTATTTGTATGTATAAACAAACATCTTTCTTACCACCACTATACACGCATGCATACTACGATGTATTTTGATTTAAATTATTGATGGGCTATCTCTTTCTTTAATTAGGTTGTTACTCAGCCATTTTTTCTAAAATACTGCTTATTTGAATTAAGTTTATCATATCCCATTTCTCCCTTCTCATTCTACATAATTTCTCTGAGCATTTTCCTATTTTCATGTGTTTTACTACGTCCTATAACTGATAATTCCAAAATCTCTATCACTAATCTCTTTCTTGAGTTGCAGAGACATTTATTTAGTTGATTAATTAGAGATATCTGTCTTGAAGTTCAACAGAGACCTCAAATACAACATTTTAAAGTACAGTTAGAGGACTGATCAAGATGGCGTACAACGGCGGCCTCCAACCGTTTCGGCACCAGGTACCTGTGCTCCTATGAAGATCTAATGCCTGATGATCTGAGCCAGAGCTGAGGTGCTCATGCTAATGCTAGGAAGCAGCTACAAATACAGATGAAGCTTAACTTGCTTGCCTGCTGTTCACCTCCAGTCTGTAGCCCGCACTCAAATTATGGTGAAACTACAGAGCAACCAGCATGTGGATTTGCCTGATGTCTAGCTGAACTGAAGCCATACAACGAGGGACAAAAACAACAAGGTCACCTTAAACTAGTAGGAGAAGTGGAGAAGCAAAACAGTCTGGTCCCAAAACCACATATGGAGATCAAGAATCAGGACAGCTATTTTGGCTGAAGAGCCCCCTTCCCAACCTAAGAAGCGAGGGGACCCCACCCATTCTGGGCTTGCCAGCCCAGGGTTTCAGTGGTGGGAAAGGTAGTCCCCACAACCTCTGGCTGTGAAAACCATCAGAGATTGTAGGTGAGTGAGATGGAGGGCTATGGCAGTCACAGATGTTCTTCTTAAAGGGCTGGGACCTGGACTTACTTGCTTACGGACTTGCTCCCTCTAAGCTCCAGCCCTGGGGCAGCTGCTTGAGGAGTGCTGGGTACATATGGGGAGACACAGAGTGGTTGGACTTCAGGACAAGGGCTAGGGGAGCATTGTCCTCCCCAACAGAAGTACTGGCAGTATCCACTATTCCTTTATTGAGCCCTCCCTGCTCCCAGTGTGTAGATACAGGCACCGTCAAAGCTGAATAGAAAACCTATTTGAAGAAATAATGATGGGAAATTTCCCTAACCTGGTGAAGGAAATAGACATATAAGTCCAGGAAGCACAGGGAGTCTCAAACAAGATGAACCCAAAGAGGCCCACAGCAGAACACATCATAATTAAAATGGCACAGAGTAAATACAAGGGAAGAACCTTGAAAGCAGCAAGAGAAGAACAATTAGTTACCCATAAGATTGTCAGCCAATTTCTCAAAGGAAACTTTGCAGAAAAGAAGGACTTGGCACAAAATATTCAAAATAATGAAAACCCAGAACCTACAACCAAGATTGCCCTATCTAGCAAAGCTATCATTTAGAATTGAAGGAGGGCGGATAAAGGGCTTCCCAGACAAGAAAAAACTAAAGGAGTTCATCACCACCAAGCCAGTATTACAGGAAATGTTGGAAGGACTTCTTTAAGAAGAAGAAAAAAACATATATCTAAAATATGAATAAAGAATGTCGTTAACTACATATTTGTCAACAAGTACTTCAAATAAAAAAGAATTAAGAACTCCAATCAAAAGATAGGATGGCTGAATGAATAAGAAGACAGGACCTTTATATAGGCCGCCTACAAGAGACTCACTTCAGATTAAAAGATACACAGACTAAAAGTAAAGGGATGAAAAAAGATAATTCATGATGGACTTAGAGGGTATTGTGCTGAGTGGACAGATGCCTTATGATTTCACGTATATGTGTAATCTGAAAAATAAAATCAACAACAAAAAAACAAACTCATAGATACAGAGAACATTTTGAGGGTTACCAAAGGTGAGGGGGATTGGAGGGGTTGGGGAAAAAGGGTGAAGGGATTAAGAAGTACAAATTGGTAGTACAAAATAGTCATGAAGATATAAAATATTAGCATAAGGAATATAGTAAGTAATATAATAACTATGTATGTTGTCAGAGGAGTACAAGATTTATTGAGAGTGATCACTTTGTGAGTTATATAGATGTCTAATCACTATGTTGTACATCTGACACTAATATAATATTGTATGCCAACTATAACTGAAAAATAAAAAAAAATTACTAATAAAAAATACAGTTAATGTCTTCTTCCTTAACCATTTTCTTTCTTGTGTGTTTCCTGCCTATCACTATCCAGCTGGTCATGTGCATTCCCAAAGGACCTGTTTTAGTGCTCTTCTTACCATCTCCCTCATTAGAAGAGTCTCCTAATTTATCTCCATTCTGTTATTATGGTACTTTCCAGTGCTCCAAGATACTTATAGAGTGATTTTGTTAAAAGGTCAGTCTGAGTCCGTTAATCCTCTGCTTGTTACTGGCTGCTTTCTTCCATCTCAGAATCCCCTCTTGATATCCCTCAGCAGTGTTAGCACTTGGCTTTGAATATACATAATGCATTTTATTATGATTATTTATTAGTTAATATGTGTTCTCTATAGTACCATAAGATCCTAGCGATACTGAACTATGTTGTTGTTCTTTTTTTTTTTTTTTTGGTATCCCTAATTCTTGCCACATAACAAATGCTCAGTTATTCTCAAAATGCTCTTGAGTAAATCTGTGACTTTGTTGGTGAATCTGGCAGACATAACTTTGAATTCTGCTTTTATCACTTACTGGTAGTATATAACTTTAGCAATATGTAGAAACTTGATAAAATTGTTTCCTCTTTTGTTATATTTGGGGAATTATCATCTAATATACTTTTTTAAACTAAGTTTTTCATTTTGAGATAATAGTAGAATCATGTGCAGTTGTAACAAATAATGCAGAGAGATAATGTGTCTTTTACCCAGTTTCTCTAATGGTAACATCTTGTAAACTGTATTACAGCTAGAATATTAACATTAACACAGTCAAGATAGATACACAGAAATTTTAGCACCTAAAGTCTCTCTCCTCTTGGCCTTTTATAGCCACATCATTTTCCTCCCACCCCTACACCCCCACTCATTAACTCCTGGCAACCAATAATTTTTTCTACAATTTTTAAATTTTGTCATCTCAAGAATGTTACATAAATGGAATCACACTATGTAAGTTTTGAGGATTGTCTTTTTTTCAGTCAGCATGATTCTTAGAAGATTCCTCCAAGTTCTGTGTGTTCTTTTGTTTCTGAGTAGAATTTGATGGTATGAATGCATTATAGTCCAGTTGTCCCCCAATTGAAGGAAATCCGTATTGTTTCCAGTTTATTCTATTACAAATAAAAGTGCTATGAACATCTGTATACAGATTTTGGTGTAGACCTAAGTTTTCTTTTCTCTAGGATAAATGCCCGGCATGCAGTTTCCGAGTAGCATATTTAATTTTTAAGAAGGCACCCAACTGTCTACCTTAGTGGCTCTGCCTTGTACATTCTCTTCAGTGCAGTGTATTAGTTATCCAATTTCTCCACATTTTCATTAGCTTTTGGTGATGTTACTCTGTGCGTGCGTGTGTGTGTGTGTGTTTTAGTCATTCTGTTGGTTGTAGTGATATCCCATTGTGGTAATTTGCATTTCTCTAATTGCCAGCAATGTTACTCATCTCCATGTGCTTGTTTTTCACTTGAATATCTTCTTTTGTTAAATATCTCCTACTCTTTATATCTTTTTTTCCCATTTTCTAATTGTATTTTTTACTTTTACTATTGAATTTTTAAAAGTTTTTAATATACTAGATACTGATCTATTGTTGGATATGTGGTTTGCAGATATTTTCTTCCAATTTGTACTTGTCTTTTTATCCTCTTCTTTCACAGAGAAAAAAAATTAATTTCAATACAGTCCAATTTATGGATTTTTTTTTCTTTATATGCCCTACTTTGATTGTTAAATCTAAGAAATTTTTGCTTATCTCTTGATCCTGAAGATTTTACCTTAACTTTTATTTGGTTTTAAAAGTTACAATTTTATATTTTAGATTTAAGTTTATGATCCGTTAGAGATAAGTTTTGTATAAGATGTGAAACATAGGTCAAGGTTTTGTTTTGTTTTGTTTTGTTTTGTTGTTTCTCTCTGCATGTCCAGATAAGCAGCATTGGTTTCAAAAACTATCCTTTCTCCATTTAATTGCTCTTGCACCTTTGTCAGTATCAGTTGGTTATACTTGTGTGGGTCAATTTATGAGTTCTCTATTCTATCTTATTGATTGGTGTATGTTATTTCTTCACCAATCCGAAAAAATCTTGATTACTATAGCTATATAGTAAGTCTGGAAATTGAATGTAGTGGCTCCTCCCATTTTATTCTTTTTCCAAATTGATTTAGCATATACTACCATTGCTTTTTCATATACATTTTAGAATTATCTTGTCTATGTTTATGAAATATCTTCCTGGCATTTTAATAAGAACTGTATCACTGAATCAGTATATTGATTTGGAGAGAATTTAAAAAATTTACTGTGTTGGGTCTTTCTGTCTATGAACATGGTATGTCTCCATTTATTTTGATTGTCTTTGACTTCTTTTATCATCATTTTATGGTTTTAGCATATAAGTCCTGTACATGTTTTGTTAGATTTATAACTAAATATTTTCTTTTTTTGAGCAATTCCAACAGTATTTCTAATTTGAATTCCACATGCACACTGTTAGCACATAGAAATATGACTTATTTTGGGGTGTTGTTTTTGTATCTTATGACTTTGATGAATGGATTTATTAGTTGTAGAGGTTTATATATAGTTTCTTTGGTGTTTTCTACATGGCGAATAATGTAAAATGCAAATAAAATTTTATTTCTGAGCTGTAAATTCTTTTTTTCACCCTTGTTTTGTTGCACTGGCTAAAATGTCTAGTTCTATGTGGAGTAAGAGTGATTAGAGTGAATATCTTTTGCCTTGTTCCTGATCTTTAGGGAAAAAGCACCCAGTCTTTAATCATTTAGTATAATGTTAGTTGTAGGATTTGGTAGATAGTTCTTTATCAAATTAAGGAAGTTCTCTTCTATTTCGAGTTTTCTAAAGGTTTTTTAAAATCATGAAAGGATGTTGAATTTTGTCAAATGTTTTTAATGCAATGATTGATATTATTTGATTTTTCTTCTTTTGCATGTTAAAATGGCGAATTATATTTAAAAATATTTAATATTAAATATTACATTTATAATATTTTATGTTATATTTTCAAATATAGAATCACCCCTGCATCTCTAGAATAACTCCCATTTGGTCACAGTGGTATAACTATTTTTATATTGCCGAATTGCTTTGCTAAAATTTTGTTAAAGATTTTT
The DNA here is from genome assembly GCF_014176215.1 of Rousettus aegyptiacus. Taxonomy (NCBI): domain Eukaryota; kingdom Metazoa; phylum Chordata; class Mammalia; order Chiroptera; family Pteropodidae; genus Rousettus; species Rousettus aegyptiacus. The sequence continues at coordinate 23,633,395 of NW_023416311.1, read as the reverse complement.
ACATCTTTATTCATGGGAAATACTGGAGTACTCTTCATAGATTTTGTTTCTGAGGAAGTGATCCACTTCATCTGAGTTGTCAAAATTAAGTGTGTATAATTGTCCATAGCATTCCTTATCCTTTTGATGTATGCATAGTGATATTCTCTATTTCATACTTGGTATTTGTAATTAATTTCTTCTTTTTTTCTTTGTAAGTCTTGCTAGAGATTTGTCAATTTTACTCATCTTTCTGAAGAACCAGTTTTTTTGTTTCATTAATTTTTTGTGTTCTTGTTCTCCACTTCATTTTTTTCTTTTGCTGTCTTCATTATTTTCTTCATTCTGCAGATTTAGGTTAATTTGCTCTTTTTTTAGATTCTTAAGAGAATAGCTTAGACTACCAGTTTGAAAGTTTTCCTTTTTTTCTAATGTAACTATTTAGTGCTATAAACTTCCCTCTCAGTACCACTTTATGAGTCCCACAAATTTTGATATGTTCTATTTTCAATTTGGTTCAGTTCAATATATTTAAATTTTCCTTGAGACTTCTAATTTAATGCATGGATTATTTAGCAGTGTTTTCAAGTGTTTGGGCATGTTTTCTATTATCTTTGTTACCATTTCCTGGTTTGATTCTCTTATTGTCAGAGAACACACTCTATAGGATTTGAATTCTTTTAAATTTTCTGAGATTTATTTTCTGGCTCATTATATGATCTATTTTGGTGTAGTGTTTGTGGGCATTAGGAAAGACTGTGTATTCTGCTTTGAGTAGAACATTTTGTATATGGCGAGTAGATCCTGTTGGTTGATGGTATTGTTAAATTCTCTATCTCTGATGATTTTCTGTTTAATCATTCTATTAATTGTTGAGAGAGGGGTGTTGAAGTCTTTAATTATAATTGTGACTTAATTCGACTTAATTATAATTCGACTCTTCCTTCTTACAGTTGTCAGTTTTTGCTTCATATATTTTCAGCTCTACTGTTTGGTGCATATACATTTACGATTATTATATTTTCTTAGTAGATTGACTCTGCATCATTTTGTAATTTTCTTCCATCCCTAGTAATTTGGTATGCCTTGAAGCCTATCTGATGTTAATATAGTCACTAGTGTTTTATTTTCGTACATTTTTATGGTAAATCTTTTTCATATTTTTGCTTTCTGTATTGCTATATTTAAAATGGGTTTCTTGTAGTCTAATTCCATTTTGATTTATTTATAGTGTTTCTGAATACATATTTTCATACAGCATTTTTAGTGGTTGCTCAAGGTATTACATTAAGTATATGCAATTTATCAATCTATTGATGAGAAATCTATCATTCTTTCCTTTATAGGTCATGCATTATTTCTCTAGTTACTTCTAGATTTTTTCTTTGTCTTTAGTTTTCAAAACTCTTACTATATGTCTTGGTGTGGTAGCTTTGGAGTTATTGTGCTTGGGGTTCTCACAGCTTCTTGAATCTGGAGGTTTGTGCCTTTTGCCAAAATAAGAAGTTTTACCTTGTACTTTTTAGCACTTCTCCTGGTGTACTGGAGACAAAAATATTGGATCTTTGGTTATAGCCCAACGGGTCCCTAATACTCTGTTTTTTTGTTTTATTTATTTATTTATTTATTTATTTATTTATTTTTTAGTTCCTTCTCAGTCTGTATTTCCTTTTATGTTAGATTGAATAATTTTAAATGTTCTCTCTCGAAGTTCCCAGATTCTTTCCTCTTCTCCTCTACCTGATGTTGAGTTCACCCATTGTATTTTTTTTTTATTAAAAAAATTATTTTCTGTGGTAAAAGCACATTCCATAAAAGTTGCCATCTTAGCCATTTTTAAGTGCAAAGTTCAGTGACGTTAAGCATAGTTGATCCTTGACAACATGGGGGTTAAGGGCACCAACACAAGAAAAATTTGCATGAAAGTTAAACCTACCATCTGCATACTTGGATTCCCAATCACCGGTTGACTCCTGAACAACTCAGGTTTGAACTGCGCAGGTCAACTGAAGAAAAGTCATGTGTAAGTAGACCTGCGCAGTTCAAACTCACGTTGTTCAAGGGTCAACTGTATATTTACATTGTTGTGAAATATATCTCCAAAACTTTTTTATCTTGAAAGTCTGAAACTTTATACCCATTAAGTAAGTCCTGTTTTCCTCTTTCTCCTAGCTGCTGGTAACCATTATTCTGCTTTCTGTTTCTATGAATTTGACATCTGTGTATACATTAGATAAATGGAATAATGCAGTATTTTTAGTTTTGTGACTGGCCTCAAGGTTCATCTGTATTAAAACATGTGACAGGATTGAATAATTTTCCATTCTATGTGTACCAGATTTGGTTATCCATTCATCCATCCATCGATTGACTTTTGGATTGCTCCTACCTCTTGATTTTTATGAATAGTGCTGTATTTGGGTGATAGGGAGGCCTGCTTTCAATTCTTTGGGGTACATGCCCAAAAGTAGTATTGCTGGATCATTTAGTAGCTCCATTTTTAATCTTTTGAGGGCCCTCTGTACTCTTAATATAGCACTTTGCACTTTCACCATTTTATAATGCCACCAGCAGTACACAAGGATTTGAATTTATCTTAATCCTCTCCAACACTTGTTATTTTCTGGTCTTTTGATAGTAGTCATCCTAATTGATGTGAGGTTATATTGATTATAGTTTGATTTGCATTTTTGGGGGGTAATTAGTGATGTCGGACATTTTTTTTTTTTTTTTGGCCATTCATATATCATCTTTGGTGAAATGTCTTCAAGTCCTTTGCCCATTTTTAAAGCAGGTTATTTTTTTTTTGTCATTGAATTACAGTTCTTTTTATATTCTGGATGTTAACCTGTTAGATATTATGTAAACATTTTCTCCCATTTCATAAATTGCCCTTTCACTCTGTTGATTGTGTCCTTTGATATACAAATGTTGTTAAGTTTGATAAAACCCCATCTGTCTCTTTTTGCTTATATTGCCTTTGATTTTGGTGTCATATATAAGAAATCATTGCCAAATCCGGTGTCATGAAGCTTTTCCCTTATATTTTATTCTAAGAGTTTTATAGTTTTAGGTCTTAATGTTTAGGTCTTTAATACATTTCAAGTTAACTTTCATATGTGATGACAGATAAGGATTCAACTTCATTCTTTTACATGTGGATATCCAGTTTTCCTAGCATCATTTGTTGAAGAGATTCTCCTTTTCTCATTGAGTGGTCTTGGCATCCTTGTCAAAAATTATTTTACCATGTACTGAAGGGTTTTTTTCTGGGCTCATTTTTCTATTCCATTGGTCTCTGCTTGTTTTTATGCCAGTACTAAACTGTTTTTGATTACTGTATCTTTGTAATATGTTTTGAAATCAGGGAATGTCAGTCTCCCAATTTTGTTCTATTTTTTCAAAATTGTTTTGGCTATATCATGCCCCTTGAGATTCCATCAATTTTAGGTTGAATTTTTCTAGTTCCACAAAAAATGCCATTAAGATTCTGATATGGGTTGCACTGAACCTGTGAACCTCTTTGGGAAATATGGAAATCTTAACAACATTAAATCTTCCAGTCTATGAACACAGAGTGTCTTTCCATATATTAGTATCATCTTTAATTTCTTTAAGCAATTTTTGTAGTTTTCAGAGTTTATATTGTTATTGGCTTCTAAAATTTTCTCTTAGGTCTTTACATCTTCTTTTACTTTGCCAAAACTTTTTTCTGTGGGTTCCTGTTTTTCGTTTGGTTTTAAGCATGTTTATAATTAGTTACTGAAGCATTTTTATGGTAGGTGCTTTAAATACTTGTCAGATAATTCTAATGTCTGTTAGACATAATATTGGTGTCCTGTGCAAGCTGAGAGTTTTTTGATTCTTTGTATAAAGAGTGATATTTGATTTAAACCTGAATATTTTAGGTTTTATGTTTTGAGACTCTGGATCTTACTTAAACCTTCAGTTTTTAGCTAGATTCTTCTGACAGCTCTTTGGCAAGAGAAGTGGCCTGCCTTGCCACATTGGGTAGAAGTCCTGATTGCCTGCTCAACCTCAGTTGTTACCCGAAGGGGCAAGAGTCTCCTTGTTAATGCTGAACAGGAGTTCTGGCTCCCCTTCAGGCCTTAGCTGATACTGTACTGGTTGGGAAGGGTAATCATGTCTTAGTATTACTTTCCTTGTGGGCTTCACTGACACCACTGGGGGAGGTGGCCTTGTTAACTACCAAGCAGTGACTCTCCCCAGCGCCTTTTCTTACATCACTCCAAAGGCGAGAGGTAGGAGGTACCAGTTATTACCCTGTAAGGGTAGAAGTTTAGGCTCCCCATATGGTTCCACTGACATATTGGGAGGAGATATCTTTTCTTCCTAGTGGAGTTGAAGGTCCAGGATCTCTACCAGGCTTCAGTGGCACCAACTAGAGGTGGAGGTGGAGTACCTCATTAAACTCTGTAAGGGTGGAAGTCTGGGTTCCCCCTTCACCTTGTTGATGAGGGGAGTGGGGTGTGTCTAGATTTTTTTCTCTGGTGTTTGCCTGTAAGTTGTTTGTCTTTCCAGTTTGACTCTTTCATGATCCTTTATCTTAAGAAAGCCAACTTTTGGAGGTGCATTTTTGGTATCTGGCATTAACATTTCTGAGCTTCTGGCTTCTTCAACTCATAGTGTGGGATATGTGAAGCAAAAAATAATAATGAAAACAAAAACCTAGAGAAATTACCACTGTTTCATGTTTTGGGTCCCCAAGTTCCTAATGGTCTGCTTTCTTTTCTCTACCTTTCAGAGTCTACTTCTGTTTCCTTTATTTATAATGTCCAGGGTTTTTATTTGTAAGTTGTGTGAGTAATAGGGAAAAGTATGTCTGTTCCATCCTTCTAGAAGCAAAAGTCCCCTAAGATGCTTTTTAAAAAGTAATTAAATGACATAACATTTTTAAGTGTTTGTATTACATAAAGCCTGATAGGAAGTGCTCAGTAGAGAGTGATAATTGTTTTCTGTTATCTTCTTTTTGTTTCTCTCATTTCTACTTTGCAAGTCTTTGCTAGAAGCAGCTCCAATTATAAGTTTACCCTGCTTTATTAAATTGCATTATCAGTAACACAAGCATTTACTTCTAGATACCCCTGCATAACTATTCCAAGATACAGATCCATAAAAAACATTGTCTTTGCAATATTTTTTTCCTAGGTAATTTTGACAGCGCATTTTTGTCTTAAGATTGGAATTATTCTGGTTTTATTGAATTGTTGGCTGTTAGCCAGAAAGAGCACAGTAGAAGAAACTAGATTTTTCTTCTTGAGACATTTCATTCGATGAGCTATTGAATTAGATGGAGGAAATTGATTATATTTTTTTCCTTTGAAAAGTGTTGTTCCACTGAACAGCTGCTCTGAGATTATTAAAAATATTATTTAACTCCATTGCCAGCCTTGCTTATCTGTGTAATAAGTTTAAAATATGTAATTTAACTTAGTCTTTATCTTCAGAGCTAATTTAAAATTTATTTACATAGTATGTTTGGAAGTTTACATAATCATGATGACTGTACCTAAATTTTTATTAATATTTTATCAAATATTATTGAGTTCTATTAGAATGAAGAAATAAATTTGTGTCACAGAACTAATTAAGAAATCCAGAAAAATTTAAGTTATGGAACATAAACTGTGGATATGGCCCAGTGAATCTCTTTATTCTCACTTGATAAGACAGTAGAACCTTGTTTCCTATGCTCTGATTTGTGGTTTAGTGGAGGATAATATGTTGTTTGAGATAAGAAGGACTCGATCTTTGTATCAAGGCTATACTGTACATTTTTTGCAATCCTTAGAGAGGACTCATTTCATAGTTTTGAAGATCATCCATAGTTTTGACAGCTCAAGTAACAACCCTAAAGGATGAGCAACTACTCAGAAGTTTCAGGGGCTTTATTTCCAATATAAGGATTTCAATTACAGTCCTTTTCTTTGAGCAAGTACAAGTAAATGAATAGGACCCCTGTTTCAAGTATTGAATTTGAAGACAATGTTATTACTATGATACTCTGGACATAAAAGATATAGCTAATCTAAATTAAAGGCATGATTCCAGATTACTTTATGAGTATGAGGAGGACTTCAGCTGGCAATGGAACCGCTTAGTATTGAAGAATACACAGATGTGAGTTTCATCAGGCAGTGCTACCTTTGTGTGATGCTGAGTGTGATAGACTCAGAGAGTAATAGACTCATATATTGTCTTTGTTTTTCAGATGATATTTTTGCTTTGTTTTAGAGCACTTGGAATAGCTTTATGTATAGAGTAACTAGTTATTTATTGTATTTTTTGTATGAATAAATGAGAAAGTGAATTAATGAATTTGGTTTCTTTTCCTACCTTAGGGGTTTTTACTATCACACATTGAAACTAAACTTTTGTCTGCTCCCCCTCCCCCTCAATGAGATACCCCTAACTTCCTGCTGCCAGCCTTTTAAAACTCCTTGTCTGCTCTGCTCTCCTGGAATGTGACTGTGTATACTTATGGTAGTTGGAGGATCTCACAATGGTATAGAGAGAGCAGGATAGATAGTTCAGTTTTATAGAAGGAGTACAAAAAAACTTCATTGAAATTGCAGATGTTAAAGTTTCAACTTCACGTTGTTTTAACTGATAGGTCTTACCTGCAGATATTTTTGAGAACATATTCAAATCCCACTCATTTTACTTGTTAGGCCAAAGTAGATCTGGTACATTCTGTTATTGTTTGGTAGAATACTTCTTATCTGACATCATCGGCTCTATAGTGCATTTACAAAATAGAAACAGTCACTAAGGCTTGAAATCATTTAAAGAAAAAACTGTATACTTAAATACATTATCATAAAAGAAGTAATTATACATCCTCTCACCAATCTTTTGCTGTAGACAGTGGTTTGCCTTGACTGCACAGTGGAATCATTTGGGGCTTTAAAAAATTGTAATGTCCACGTATCATCCCTAATGATTCTGAGTAAATAAAATAGGTCTGAGGTGCAGCTTTGGCATTGTGTTTTTTGAAAAGATTCCCAGGAGTTTAAAATGTGCAATGAGGGTTGGTTTGAGAATCTTTTCACTGATTTGTGTCCCAAATTCTCTTTCTTGAATAAACCACATCCATAATGCATTGACTGCAATTGTATATAAGGGATTACTACGACTGTTGAACCAACTTAGACATATGTGAGTAATTTGTGTACAGGATCCTTTTAGGTTTCCCTTCCCAGTCTTTCATAGTTGTCTCACGTTAATTCAACGAGTTTTTTAAGGAGCCCCCTTTACAGCTTAATTTTTATGGACGTATTTTCTCACTTTCATTTTGCAATCATCACTAGTTTAACTTATATTTAATTAAATAAGAAATAAAACTAGCATAAACAGGTTTGGGAACAGTTTACTATTAGTGTGTCTGTGATCTCTAGTGTCTAATAGAGGAGCATTCACTGGCTATAACTTGTTCAGTTTGTTTTATAAAGGAAATGAGGAGTATCAATTGGTCTAGCTGGTCAGTTGAGAGAAAGTCAGTTAAAAGATATTTTATTTTAAAAGATATAAAGTCGGCCTGAGTTTAGGTCAGGTTGGTATTCACTTATAAAAATGGTGGGATATGTTTCATTTTTATTCTGTAGGTGAATTGGATGAATTTTCTTTATTTCACATTTAATTTCTTATTCAGAACTTTAATTAATGTTCAATGTTTGTACTTAATACACATAGATATAATCAATATAATCACTATTATCTCAAGAGTGAGAACTGTTTCTTGCCTGTAGTTTTTATATTTCATCATAACCGTCTAAATGATATTCATTATGGGCCTCCATCACACACCATCAACTCTTAGAGTCTTGAATTCTGTTGTCTTTGAGTATCCCATGTATTGAAATACACTTTGCATTAGGTTTTTAAATGAATTGTAGAAAAACTTAAGACTGATTTTCAGGAATGAAATGGTATCTACTCCAAATAAGATGTACTGATAGACATTAGAGGATTAGTAGACTTGTAATAGATTATGTGAGATTAGTACACCTATCAAACTATGTGATCTCCTATTCTTGATAGGTGTACACCTAGAGTTAGTTGTTTAATCTCCATTGTTTATGGTAATCACATATACATTTTACTTTAATTTATATACCTAATGATGAATCTTTATTCTTTTTTTTTTTTTTTTTTGCTTAGCTACCTTCTCTCATTAATCTGGTTTATATCTGTTTGCTTTGTCTTTTTTTGAAATTGTGTATTCCTTGAGGACAAGGACTCTACTCTTCCTCTGATGTAGTGTTTACAACAGAAACAGTTTTGGAATATACTGTCTGAATTACATTTATTGAATTGGTCAGTAGATATTTAGGCCTCTACTTTGTGCAGAACAGAATACCACGTCATATGAAAACTGATCCTAAGATCATTTTTATTTACTTTCTTTCCTGGGAAGGAAAGAATCACGTGTATAAGCAGCTAAGTGCAAGTACCATGGTCTGTGCTTTTTCCTTTTGACTGCTCTGTTAGATTATCTTTCAGGAAAGCTGAGTAGCTTAACACAGTGAATACTAAAGGGAATACATTCCTTCCCTCTCAGGGGACTGAAGTAGTGTTTAACGCCACTGTAAAAGCCTCAGCTGTCGCTTTCTCTAATGCAGAATTTGTCTAAGAAAGATTACAAGAACAAGAATGGCTTTGTGTGCTTTTTTTCCTTACTCTTTCCTTTCTTCTCCTGCTCCTGCTCCAGGCTATTCGTAAAAACATGGAGTATTTTCTTTGGGCCTCTGGAGTATGCATGTTGTATATGTGAGTCTAAGAGAAAAATAAAAGGCAAAAGGAAGGCAGTGCTTAACCAGTGGGAGTCATTATCCAAAGGTAAAATGAACAGAAATTACATGAATGAGTTTGTTTCTATCCAGCCACTTTAGCACTCAGTGAACCAAACAAATTGTCAGAGACAAATCATGGGTCTTAACATGTAATAACCTAATGGCCTGGCCATTTACTTAATCAGTGGAGGGCTCAGTTGAACTATGTTCTTGACAGAGATGAAAGTTTGCAGAAGAGGTATAATTTGACAACTGTGTTCAGATTCTTTCTTGGTATAATGTTTGAGAGCTTCATTACAGTGATTATCTTTCAGCAGGAAACAAGGAAAGACTTTAATATTCACCAAGATTTTTTAGTGATGAGGAAAGACTTTTTGAGTTTTGGAGCTGAAAAGCTATTTAGTGTAACCCCTTCAATTTGCAGACGAGGACAGAAAGCCCGGAATCACACTTAGAGTTAGTAGCCAGAAATGTAGACCTTAGCTATGAAGTACATTTACTAGAAACCAATGGTGTATCCAGATTTGACCCTTTTAATTCATTCAGTGGTCTTTTTTTTTTTTTTTTAACTTTGCTAGGGAAAACCTGTTATCCTAACATTGGAAAAAGTTCTAATTTTTTGCATGTTCCTTTCTAATGTTTGTCCTTCTTTATATTTTATAACTAGTTCTATGTATGTATTTATTTTCCTTTTGCACATACATCATTCTTTGAAATGTTTATGTAGTATTTGTCACAGTTCCTTTGGGTTTTCATTGTAATTTACTAAACTATTCCCTCTTTATTTAGCACTTAAAAATTTCTTGCCCTTAAGGATAAAGCCATAGAAAACAATGTGGTAGATGCAACTTTCATTCTTTTAACTTGTTTTTTTCTCATCATTTAAGTTCCTGGCAGTGACTTCATTGCAGCATGGGAAGTACGCTGCAGCCTTCTTTTATCTGAAGGAATGCGCCCTGTTCTATATGTGTGCAAGAATTGTGTGGGTCTGAATGTGCATGACATAAAAAAAACCCTGCTACTCCTTGTAGGTGAAACAACTGATGAGTCTTAATGTAGGACTTTGCATTTCCTGTCAAATTGCTACTTCTCCTGGGGAAGATAAAAGCATTTCCATTACTATAGTTGATTAACTTTGTTAATGTTGGACAAAATCAGTATGTTATGGAAATGAAATGAATTTATAGCTTTAGGAGAAATTATAAAATTAAACATATAAGTGACCTAGTTATAAACTTCTGTGAAGAAGAGATACATGCATCAAAATTTACTGTTCATACAAAATGTATATTCAAAGATATTCTTTCTTTCTCCAGGGTTCTAGGAATATGACTAAGAACAGACATATTTAACCACAAAATAATGTGATACATCAAACAGCATAATTTTTATTCTATGAAGTTTATCTATTGACTCTGATTTAAACTATTACTTTTTTTTTTATCATGTGGAAACATATAAGAATAATTATACAGACAAAAATGTAAGGATTTGAACCTTATTGTTCATCAAATTGTTGTCTTACTCTGTTTTTTTTTTCTCCAGTCACAATGGGAAGCTTTGTAACAAATCTGAGTTCTAAAATGTTTATGAAAATTTTGACGAGTTTTTAATAAATATTTATCTCCAAAAGATTTCCTGATAGTAGAGTTATTAGAACCAACGAGCATGCATTTTTTGCCTTCTTGATTGTATTATACTATTTTCAAGAAAAGTTTATTTCACTTTATCTTCCTAAACAAATGAGGAATGACGCTTTCGCCTGTGCTGACTATAGTGTGTTGTGCCTCTTAGGGGAATGGTCTGTAGAAATCCTTTTTCTTTCCTGGGCCAATTTGTCTGAAATTGCCATAGTTGGTAGCAGACAGACTTCCTTCCATTCTTCATTGTACCAAATAACACTTTCTGGAAATTCAGCCACTCTATTGCTCTGATAACACTTTTTCTAATTGTGGACCTTAGCGGATGAATAACCTGGTAGCTGTGAGTGGGAGAGGCTAGGAAACCACTGCCACTTGCCATTATTGTGAGATCTTTACTACACCCAGGTCTGGAGGTGGTTAAGAATAATGGCTCGTCAGTGACATAAGGTTTTAGAAAGGATTTAGCTAGCATTTTTATAAAGAAGAAAAATTGATGACAAACTAAAAATAAAGCCTAGTGTTCATTCAGCCATGTGCCTGAAACCACGGAGAAGGTTCCCAAGTACATTTTTCAGCTTTCTGAAGTATAAAATTAACAAAATTGTTATCCTTAAAGCGTTCAATATGATGATTTGATGTATGTATGCATTACAAAAGAGTTAGCACAGTCAAAGTAATTAACACATATATCACCTCACATACATTTTGTGTGTATGTGTATGTGATGAGAAAGCTCAATATCTACTCTCTTAGCAAATTTTAAGTATAGAGTACAGTGTTAATAACAATAGTCACCACACTGTACTTTAGATCTTTAGAATTTCTTTATCTTATTACTGAAAGTTTGTATCTTTTACCAACATTTCCCCACTTTCCCCGTCCTCCAGCTCTTGGTAACTACCATTCTAACTCTATATGAGTCTGACTTTTTAAAAAAATTCCAGAAAGAAGTCATATGCTATAGTGTTTGTCTTTTTCTGTATGGCTTATTTCACAAATGCCTTCCAGGTTCATCCGTGTTGTTACAAATAGCTGGACTTTCTTTTTTTATGGTTGAATAATATTTCATTGCATGGACACGTGACTTCCTGTGTGTGTATGTATACAGTTGGCCCTTGAACATGGGTTTGAACTATATGGGTCCACTTCATAGGGGAGTTGTCCTATAGAGACGTCGTGGCTGAATGGATTTTCTTCGTGCCTTCATGGCAGTAGTGGCACTAGTGGCAGATGTGCAGGCACCTGTGGAGCAAGCACAGAACCAGGGTCAGGAACATAAATGCTTTTTGAGCAACAGCAGCTCCAGGATCTGGGGTGCTGGCTGGCCTGAGGCAGCAGTAGCTCTGGTGCCTGTGATGCAGATGCATGTGGAGCAGTCATGGAGCTGGGGTTTGAAGGGTAGGTGCCTGTGGAGTAGTTGGAACTGTGAGGCTTGAGTAATGTGTGGTGTTGGTGGAAAGTGACTCTGGTTCCAGGGTAGTACAAGGGCAGATCCTTCTGGGGGTGCACAGCAATACCTCATCCTCTGGGGGTTCAAAGGCTACCAGGCTGCCAGTGTCTTTTGCAGAGCAGGCCACTGGAGACTATAATGGCACCTGTTGTTTGGCCAGTACTGATAGCCTCCACTTTTATTCTTTGTTCCTTGTTGTCTCCTGATGTCTCAGCCAAGTCCATCTTACCAGCGATGCTTCCTTTGTGGTTATTCTCTGTTTTTTGCTCCATGAAAGTGATATTCCTCATGTGTCGTTGTGGTTTCTTAATTGGACTCTTGAGCCTTCTGAGGGCTATTTTTGTTTGTGGATAGCTTTATAATTGTTATTTTCTTGTAGGGGGATGAAATCTAGTATCTCCTACTCCTCCATCTTGCTGATGTCACTCCCTCAAATACATTTGGAGCATGTAAAGGGAGTATGCTGTAATTCTTCATAGTTAAGTCACATCTCTGTCCTTGAACTGAGACAGGAAACCAGGTCCCATAGCTTTGTGGTTCCATGCACTTTGGTTACACTGCCTTCACAGTGCTGTGATTGTGTGCTTTGCCTCTTTTTAGTACTGGAAGTAGTATTGAAGCCATAAATGATGGTGGAGACACTGGATTCTCTGGTTTTCATTGTGGAGTTCTTTTCATTCTGTATGTAATCAGTCAATATGATCTTTTAAAAACGTAGATTATGTTTTAGCATTCCCCTGCTCAAAACCTTCTAGGACTTCTCATTTACTTGAGAATAAAATCCAAACACTTGGTCATGACCTGTGAGACTCTTGCCAACTTCTTTTCCCACTGTCCCTCCAGACTTGCAGGAGTCCCTCATTGACCTTCCTGTAGTCCTGTAGGCCTGTTCACTCTGCCACACAATCTCATGTGGTGGGTCCTGTCCTTAGGTCTTATTTTACACGTAACCTCTTCAGTGTCATCTTATCTGACCATCTATGTGTTTTTGCTTCCTTTACTTATTTCTGACTTTGCCATTCTAAACCTGTTTATTTCCTTACTAGCACTTATTACCACCTGAAATTATCTTTTTTTTTTGTAAATGCATTTACTTATGTGTTTAGTGTTTTTCGTCTTTAATTTTTTATTGAAAATAAGTTCAGTGATAACAGCACCTTTAGGATGTTATTTGCTATTATATTTTCGGCACCTGGTACAGTGCCTGGCACCTAGTGAGTACACTAACTAAATATTTGTTGAATGAATATTTGAGTGGACAAGTTTCTTTTATATGGCAGCAATTAAAACAAAATCAAATTAAATCCAGTTCCTGCAAATGATGTTTCTCATCTGGAATTGTTACAATTATTTACAGAAATTCAGAGTCATGCTTTTTTGGAAAAATAATCTTGCTGATCATAATCTACCCCCTCTTCCCCATCATTATGGCTGTTCTTGGTAGCAAAGCCAGTTTCCAGGTCAGAATTTTACAGTGCTCCTTGCTTGAAGAATTAAATTTTCCGATAGTTGAAGGCACAGTAGAAATCATAAATGCCAATCTCATTATTTTTTATGTGTTCTTAACACTTACGAAATTTGCTGTGAGGGCTTAGTTATTACCAGATCAAACAGTATTACCTTTAGTTTTTTGTCTAATTTTCCTGTACCCTGCCGTGTATGAGATTCTGATTTCAGAGTGGGAAAAATTGATAACCAGTTATTTGATTAATTTTTGCATTGTCTCTGATGTAAATATTGTGATAACTCTTCCGAATCTTCTATAAAAATTCTTTTAGATTTAATGAGTTATATCTTGGAGTTGCAGAAGCAGTAGGTTTGAAGTTCAGAATCCGGAGATAAACTTTGCTATCATGTGTTTGGACTTTGCACTTCTAGTTTCACAAAGACAATATTGAGATGAAAAGATTGAAATTTTTAAGTCTTTAAATTAAAAAAAAAATTTAATTTAGATTCAAGTATACAGTACATTGGTTAGACATCCATATAGTTTATAAAATGATCCCCCAATTGCACCCTTCCTCCCCTGACTCTAACTGCATTTCCTATGTTGTGTTCCCATCCCCATGACTATCTGTCAGCTACTAATTTGTACTTCTTTAGCCCTTCACCCATTCTCCCAGCTCCCAAAACCTCCCTCCCCTCTAACACCAAATTGACCACTATATTTGTAAGTCTGTTTTTAATTAGTTTGTTGTTTTATTTCTTAGATCTTACATGTAAGTAAAATCATATAGTGTTTTTCTTTCTCTGTCTCACTTAAATACCTCCTAGGTCCATCAAAGCAATATCCTTTTCCATTCCCTTCCTTTTCATATGTAGGGGTCTTGTTTTCTTATCCTTTCAGCCTCTTTATCTTTTGATTGGAGCACTTAATTCTTTTCCATTTGAGGTACTTATTGATAGGAATGTAGTTGTTAGCATTCTTCATTCCTATTTTTGATACATGTTTTTCTTCTTAAAGAAGTCCCAGGTAAATTTTTTTTGGTTGTAGATCCTGGTTCTTCATTCCGTCGAATGTTTTTTTGCCAAGCCCTTCTGTCCTGCATAGTTTCTTTTGAGAAATCAGCTGCCAGTCTGATGAGTGTTCTCTTGTAGGTTATTTGTTTTTCTCTTGCTGCTTTCTTTGTATTTAACCTTTGACATTTTAATTATGATATATCTAGGTGTGGGCCTCTTAGATCCCTGACTTTTGGCATTCTCTGAGCTTCCTGGGGTTTTATATCCATTTCCTTCACCGGGTTAGGGAAGTTTTCCAATGTTATTTCTTCAAACAGCTGTTCAGCATCTTGATTTTCTTCAGTTACAACAATCAGACGAATATTTGAAGCCTTAATAGTGTCCCATATCCTCCTTAAATTACTTTTATGGTCTTGATACTTTTTTCCTTGCCATTCGGATTGCATGTCCTTGATTTTCCCATCCTCTAGATAGCACATTGGATCCTCATCTTTATTAATTTTAGTTACTCCTTTGTTTCTTCCACTTAATATACTTCTCATCTCAGATAATGTGTTCTTCATTTCAGACTGGTTCCCTTTTATAATTTCCACTTCCATTTTTATGCTTTTTACCTCTTTTTTGAAGTTCTCAATGAATTTATGTACACTTCCCAAAAGTTCATTGAGCATCTTTATAACCAGTGTTTTGAACTCTGTATCTGTTAGATTACTTGGCTGCATTCTATCTGGATCTCTGTTCTGTTCTCTCATATGGTTTCTGCTGCTTTGTCTTCCCATTTTGGCTGCCTCTCTGTGTCTGTTTCTATGTCCTAAGCAAAGCTCCTAAGTCTCCCTGTCTTATTAGTGTGGATTTGTGAAGTATGTGTCCAGCGGCACAGTCCTGAGTTCAGCTGAATGCCAAATTTAGCCCAAGCCTCTACCTTTTCAGGGCCACCTGCTAAGATTCAGCAAGCAATCCAGAGATGCTGTGCTTCAAAAGGCCACACCAGAAACTGAGGCCACCTCCAGTGCGAATCTAAGCAAAGAGCACCTGACTCGCTGAGGATATACCTGGATATGGCTTGAGTGGGGCCATGATTTGGGTTTAAGGGAATCCTCTGGGTGGAGCAACCTCTGTTATCCAGTTTGATGATGTCACGGCTCTGACAGTGCTGTGTCCGCACACTGGGAGTGGGGAGGGCTCAATAGGGAACAATCGATACCACCAGCACTCCTGTACAGAGCAAACCTTGCCTCGGCCTTTACTCTGACAATGTCTCCCTGTTAGTCCCTGGTGGCCTCTGCATGCAAATGAACCGGTATTGATGCTCAGAGCAAGCAGGTTCATCACCATGAAAATCCACACTCGCAGATGCAGCCCCTCTAAGAGGTGTCTGCCACTGCCGCAGCCTCCATCTCACTTAGCCACTCAAGCCTGGGTAGCCCTCGTCCTTGCCTCATCCTACTTTCTGGCATTTCAGGGTTCTTGGATTTCTCCCTAGTTGCATGGCTTGTTCCTCTAGATCCCAGGCGATTTTCCCTTACTGCTGCTCCTTGTTTCCATCACAATTTTGATTTGGTCTCCAGAGGGATGAACAGAGTATCATCTATGCCATTTTTTTTCTGCTTCCCCTAAGTCTTTAAAACTTTAAAGCCATTTTTCATCATGCTATACTTTCTCTTAGATGAATTAAAACATTTTGTAGCTGTTTATAAAAGTGATTCGATACTGTAATTTAGTTCACATGACAATCATAGAGCGTTGAATCTCTGTTAAACTAGATTAAATGAAAAGGTAATATGGAAAGCTGTGTTAAATTAATGAATGCTAAAGAGATAAGGTAATCAAAAACGCAGATTGTGAGCTTTGATTGACTCTTTGATTGAGGGAAATGCCATAAAGTTCATTTGGGACAACTGGGGAAATTTGAAAAGTGGATTTTATTAGATGGTAATATTAAATAAATATTAAACTCTTGAGTATGTTAATGATATTGGAGCTATGAAGGAAAATGTTCTTGTTTTTAGACTCATGCTAAAGTAAAGGGTTGAAATGAAAGAGTGAAGTATCACAAAAGTTTCAACTATTTTCAAATGGTTCAGCAAAATTGTGTGTGTGTGTGTGTGTGTGTGTGTGTCTATGTGTCTATGTCTATGTGTCTATGTGTGTCTGTGTATAAAGCACAGCGGGTAGAAAAGAGAATAGATGGGGAAGGAAAGGAGGAGAGGGTAAGCACATGAGTAAAGGGCAAATGAGCATTCACTGTACTCTTCAACCTCTCTGATTTTAATTTTTCACAATGAAATGTGGGGAAAATATAATAAGGAGAATCTAAGTGTGGAAAAGCAGTGATACTTTAAAGTGATTTTCATCACCTCCAAACTCTGTGAAAGATACCTCATTATTTGTAAATGAAGTCCAGTTTTTATTTAAATATTGAGTTTGATGATCAAATAATTTTCAGTAGGTACATTTAGGTTCTATTAATGGAACCTGCTCATAAAATGGCACTATGTAGACAAATAATATTCTTTAGTTTATCAGAAATCAAGATTAGGAAGGTAAAGTCGAAGGAAGCAACCTGTAATCTCAAGCATCTACTGGGTTGCCTTCCAATAGAAGCATTTTTGTTTTAAACTTATTGTGTGTGTGCCTGGAGTGAAAGATGTTTACCAGTTTTGTTCACTGTTACTCTTGGTATGGAATTTTGAGTATTTGTTTTAAAATACCTAGTTTGTTTTTATATTGTGCTAGGTGATACCTTATTTCAAATTTGAATGTTAAAAATAGTCACTGTTCTGCAAACCAAAAAGAATTCTGAGAAGGGAGGAGGAGAATATGACTATGAATGATTATCTGAGTGCAACTTTGATAATGCATGAATAGCCTTTTACTAAAGTTGCTTTTCTATTGTTGCCCCTTCACTTCAGGGATATGGTAAGTGCTTCTGGAAAGGTCAATGACTTAATGACATAAAAAAATGGTATTTGCTTCTAACAGTCTTCTCTTTGTGACCCATGTTCTTCCATGAGACAATTAGGAAATCTAAAAATATGTGTTTAGAATTCTACCAGCTCAGCCTTCTTTGCATCTTTCAGGGCAGTGGGAGGCTTGGCCAAGATGGCAGGGCTGGCACCACAGTGCTGGCTCTGGAATTCAGCGCTAGTTTTATGACCGCTGCAGTGCATGATGTCTTCATTTAAACAAGATAACAAGTTTCTCAGATCCTTTGTACATGTATCTGCAAGAATGGATAACATTTAATGCCAACTGTCATGTTAGATATCATTTCTTAAATTGTTTATTGTACATGCCTCCAGGGTAGGATTTTTGTCTTTTTTGTGCACTACTATTTTCCTGGCACTTAGAACACTGGTTCAGAGGTGATAGGCACCTACTAAATAATTATTAAATGAATGAGAGAACTAGAACCAAATGACTTAGGAATAAATTTGTAGCTGCCCATGTTGCAGAGGTTCAGGGAAATAATCGATCTGCTAAACCATTACACCCCCTTCTAAACTAAAAAGTTAGACATTGGTTTCCTGCTTAATTTTCAGTACTCTTGGGGGTGGTACTACATTAAGTTCAATTAGCTCAGTGGTTTGCTAACAGCTTGAATGGTTTCAACAACCCTTTCCCTAGGAGCACTTTTTGATGAAAAGAAGGGTGGAGTGTGAGTAAGTAGAAGAGAGTAAAGATGGGTAAAGGGCAGGAAAAAACAGAAAATGAGATGTAAATACAGACTTTGAGTGCGTCATGACTTTGAGCAAGACAATGTTGTTAGTATGTAAGTTGAAAAATACTTTGCAATAAATTTCATAGTATGATCTGTTAAATTCATTCACGATCCTGTGGCGCCAGGAGTTTGTACCATGCAGTCATCTGCAACACAAGGTGACCAGGGCTTGAATTTGGTGAATCTCTGCTAATTCTCAGCACTCTGTAGGGGCACCCAAATGTAATGTTTCAGGAGAGTAAGCTGTTATTCTCTGGGGAGTGAGTGTATTGAGCTCATGGTTCAACATACTGCCACCTTATATACAGTGTATTATATGTCTATTATCATTGTGTGTCAGTTATGCCTTGAGAAACCTGTTTGAAAAAATGCTAACACTCTTAAGTGTCTTGAGGAAATGTCAAAGATCAAATTCATTTCCTATGTGCAAAATTCGTAGTTAGAAATATGTTGAAGTCATGATCTAAAATGAAAAATTGAACCCCTCAGAATAGCCATTAGACAGTACCTACTGAGACTGTTAAGGAGGACATTTTTCATCTTCTAGCATAGTGTCTGACATGTTATAGTTATTTAATAAATATTTGGTATATGGGATGATAGGGAAGAAGAGAGAGGAAAGAATTTTTGTAACTGGCTCATCAATTTCAGTTACATATGCAGCTAGGCTCATGGTTCCATTGGTTGTTTCTATTTTGAGGTTTTAGATGGTATCCTTAATAGTTACTCCTATCTTTTAGATATGTGCAATTAGATATCAAGTAGACTAGGGAAAAAGGATTAAATCCGTTTTCCCTATAGAATGAAAGTAATTTAAAAACAAAATGAACAATACAAAGCCGCAATCTGAATTTGTGCATGCTAATTCACCTCCCTGTGCCTCAATTTCTTCACATGTAAAATAGGGCTAATAATTTGTATTTCATATGATGGTTGGTGAGGATTAAACACCTCATCTGTAAAAAGATATTTAGATATATGTACCTGGCACATTGTAGGTGTCCACTGGAATGTTAGCTCTGAATGCTGGTGGCCATATTATATAGATTAAGGCTGAAAGAAGAGACCTGAAATGGACTTGATAGGGGAATACTGCGTAGTGGGAAAAGGAAATGTGTCTTTTAGTAAAGATATGAGTATTATTAAGAGAGGAGAAATCTTGTGCTTAATTCATTTGAAAGTCATTAAGTAGTGAAAATGAAGGGGGACATAGGGGTTGGAGCAAAGAGCTGGAAATGTAGCAACTTGTGAGCACAGTTATGTCTTGACCTTCCAGGAGAGATCAGTATAGGAACCTCTTGATTCCTCTACTTCCTTTCACTGCATAGTAGAGTTTAATTTTATTTGTGCTATTAGTAAAATGATTTGAGGTCCAGGGAGACATGCTGAGGTGATAGAGTGTGGGAAAGCATTTTAGAATGGGAAGTTGGAATGCAGATCTGGGCCACACAGTTTAAATTAAACATTTTATTTTTCCCATTGGCCTTCCTAGAATGAATGAGCTGTGATCTCCGGTTTCCCTAGATGTTCTGTCAGAATCATGACAGAGGAGTTCATTGTAAGAAATCCAATCTGATAAAAATAAGAGTTAACTGGTTGTTACTATATCCCAAGTGGACTCACCAGGAGGTAGCTCTTGGATGAGAAACTCTTTAAAATGTTTAAGGAAAGAGACTACTGTTAACACATTTAGAAAAAAAAAATGTGTTGTTGACCACATGATAAAGAAGAAATGAAACTTTATACTTATTTCTAAGAGCTTATCAGTTGAAATATAATGAGGAAATTATTAACAACATGATAATCACTAGGAATTTATCAGAGAACTCTGGGTGTTTATGATATGTCAATGTAGGTTCATCCTTGGTAAAAATGGTACCATCTTGGTGACTGATGTTGATAATAGGGGAGGCTATGCATGTTTGTGGATAGGGACTATATAGGAAATCTCTGTGCCACCTTCTTAGTTTTATTGTAGAACTAAATATGCTTGGACCTTGCAAATCATCTAGTCTCAACCCTTTACTTTAAAAACTTAGAAACTGAGGCTGAAATATAGCAGTTATTTTTCCAAAGTTATATTGTGAAAGAGCTTGTTTCGATATCTGAATACTAGTTATTATTCTCAGCGAATATTTGAGGTATCTACAAAAAATGTTTTTTCTCATTAGCTCAGTGTATTAAACTGGACATCTAATTGTGCAAGTAAACCTTCAACATTAGTAATCACTTTCATTGTTATTACCTCTCAGTATTGTACTTGGTCCTTAATTCTGTGTAAATTGCTTTACAATAACTTCTTGTCTACAACTTGTGTGGTCTCAAGTTTTAAAACAAACTGAGGCTGTTTCTGCTTATTCCTAACAGCTGTAGTATTGTGGTAATTTAAAGCTAGTGGTTGGAGGTTTAGAGAAGATTTAAAAATGACTGTTTCCAAAAATAAATGTGTGTTCGTTTGTGTGTTTTCATGTGTTGGTGTGTTCTCTTGTGTTTGTGTGAATATGTTGGAGTGGGAAGAAGATATGTTTTGATTAGGTGTTTTATTTTATTCAAAGAACTCTTTGGAAAGCCTAGAGCATTTTGGTGGGATTATAGTTTGTAGTGGCTATATTGTGATAAAATCATTGAGTTTTAGCAATTCAGGTTAACAGATTATCTCCCATTTAGTGGTGTTTTGATTTGTGGGCAGATAATTCTTCCTGGTTTGAACTAGCTTCCCGAGGCACCCTGTCTTGCAGTGCCTTCCACTGGACAACATAAATGAATTAAAAATAAATACCACATGTGATTTAGTTTAGGGGTGTGTGTGTGTGTGTATGCGCACATGTATGCACATTTCTGCTTGTGGGAGATGTTTAAACTCTGTGGAAATTCATTAGAAAAGATGCATTGTCTGGTAATCCTGATAGCATCAACTGGCTCTTTTTCTCTCAGGGTACAGTGGGGCATCTATTACTTTGAAGGGCCTGACTGCTAGAATTGTTCCCAGAGTTCAGGACTTCTGAACCACAATGGGCTTTACGAGGCTTTGTAGCCTTAATAAGCCCCTGTTATTGGCATTTCAAGTATTGGTATACCTATCAAGGCTGGCCATGTATCAGGAGAGTGGAGGCTTTCTTTAGAGCCACCACTGATGGATCACATGCTTTTTCTCAAGAGAGCAAACAAGTACTTTTTGTTTAGGCTCAATAATGCTTGGCAAAGAAATATAGCTGTAATTATATATCCTAGTTCTTGTTCCTCTCACCCCATCTAAATTTTACTCCCCCTACTCCCAACTTCATATAAAAGCAGCTAGCATTGAATCTGAAATAAATGTCATGAATGAATAATAATTTCTTTCATTTACACAGCAATTAAACCTGTTGAATGCTGTCTTACTGCTTTGCTGCACTCTAATTTGACTAGAAGATTTGGCCTTTGTGAATTCAAAGAAGAGGAAAAAAATAGAAATTAAATACCTACTGAGACTGTTAAGGAG
This sequence comes from Rousettus aegyptiacus, assembly GCF_014176215.1. Lineage (NCBI taxonomy): Eukaryota > Metazoa > Chordata > Mammalia > Chiroptera > Pteropodidae > Rousettus > Rousettus aegyptiacus. The sequence goes on along the minus strand of NW_023416311.1, from coordinate 23,611,848 downwards.
GACATTTTTCAGAAGGGTCCTTCCTCCTCTTATTTCTCATCTCATGTTTGCCCTCCACTTTCTGAGATACTTAATACTTGAGAGTTGTTCGACAAATCAGTCTTCAGTTTGTGTGCCCAACAAAGCACCCCAGAGTCAAGGCCATCAGCTGGCACTATGGATAGAAGGTCCAAGGCCTATTCTGCTGCCATCATCAGATTGCTGTTGCTGGTCTTCTGGAACATTAGAGTTCTTTCTGGTTGCTTTCCACATTTCTTTGCTTCCTAACCCATACGATTCTAGTTGGTGAGTCAATGGTCCATATGATCGTGCTTGACACCCCAAAATATACTGAAAGTTAATGGATGCTTTCAGACCAGGGGCACTTTAGGTTATCTACTGCTCTTCTGATGTTTTCTGCTTGTGCACAGTCTAAGCCACTCAGTCTGTCTCTCCTAAAGTTCCGTTTTCTCTAATGTGAGTCTAGTAAGTCGAGTTGGAAGCCCATTTTGTTGTTCTTGGAAGGAAAGCATCTTCCAGTATAAGTTAGTTTTTATATTAATAATAATAAATAATAAAGCATTCATTCCTAGAACTCCCTCCGCAGAAGTCTGTAAGTTCCCTGAGTGATAGTCACTGACACTGCCAGGGAACTGCTGTTTATCTGTAGAATAGAGATTGTTGCAAGTGTTCTGTCACAGAAAGCAGTGTACTTAGGGACTGTGGAATCCCCTTCATACATCTACAGCATAGCGCATGAGGCCTGCCAGCATAGTGAGATATGCTACAAGGAGCCTTGGCTGCCTGCTCATTCCCTTTGTCAGAAGAGCTAGCACTCAGGGCCAAGTGGCTAAGCCTCTTTGAGTCTCAGAGAAAAGCCTGGTTGTATTCTGTGTAGATTGTGTCTGTGCAGATTATGGGTAGTGAGTGAGGGTTTCCTTGCAGGGTTGTTGGGAGTATTGGCTGAGATCATGGGGGTAGAAGGCCTGGCACTTAGCCAGAGTCAATAAATATTATTTCCTTAATTTTGTCTGGAGACAAAGAGAATGAAAGTGTTTAAGTTTTGTTTTGTTTTGTTTGGGAGTCCCCTGTAAATATTCCCCTCTCCACTGCCCACTGCATTATTTATAGGAATTAATTTTCTTTGTTTGTCCTTATTCTTCCTGCCCACTCATCACCCTTTCCTTCCTTTTCAAAGTTACATAAGTTTTATTCAGGATCGATTTTTCCTTTAAAGAAAGTTCTAAAAATGTTAAAACTTATATTAACTAAATACTTCCTGGCTGTATTTGTTAAAATACAGGTGGACTCATGGATGTCATGAAGATAAAGGCTGTTTACTCGTCAACTCTGTTATATAATTTATGGTTGTGGATTCCTTCCAAATGTACCCTGCATTAATACATCTGGCATGGAATAATACATAGCTTTATTTATATATTTAATTATTTTCTATTTTGCCATAATTTAAGTGCTTTTACTTATGTGCTAGGTACCATGATAAATGCTTTAAATGCTTTATGTACACTAGGTTAGTGTTTCTCATGCTACTTGATTTTAAGCATCATGTAGGGGTGCATGTGAAAAAATAACATATTCTCTACTCCAGACCTACTAAATTTCGGTATTAGAATCTAAATTTTGAATTTTCAAACCTGACTTCCTGTTAAAATAACCCAGAATTAGAACACTCAAAAAAATACTAAAGGCCTTCAGTCAAGATGACAGAGTAGGTAAACACTGTGTTTGCCTCCTCTCATGGTCACATCAAAATTACAATTAAACTACAGAACAACTGTCATTGAGAATTGCTTAAAGTCTAGCTGAACAGAAGTCCTACAACTAAGCACATACAGGAGAAGCCACCTCAAGACTGGTAGGAGGGGCAGAGACTTGAAACAGACAGGCTCCACATCCATGTGTGGTAGTTAAAAATTGGGAGGGACATCTTGGCTGCTGAAGTTCCCCTTGAGTGAGGGGTCCTGGCCCCACACCAGTCTCCCCAGCCTAGGGTTACAGTGCCAGAGTGAGAAGTCCTCACAACTTCTGGCTGTGAAAACCAGTAGAGGTTGCAACTGAGTGAGATGGAGGGCTGAGGGAGTGCCTCTTAAAGGGCCTGCACATGACCTTACTCACTGATGGACTCACGTGCTCTGAACTCTAGCACTGGGGCAGCACCTCAAAAGGTACCAGGGACCTATGGGGAGGAAATGAATTGTGTGGCTTTGAGAAGAGGGCTGGAGGAGCAGCTTTCTCACAAACAGAAATGTTAGCAGGATCTATTTTTCCTTCGTTGAGCCCTCCCTTCACCCAGCCTCACACACAGGTAGGCATCATATCTGAGTGTCCACCAACCCAACTAATACCTTTTTCCCTGCCCTGGAGATTCCCTCAGAGCTCACCCCACCCAACTTTTGTGCCCGTCCAAGCTGCTTCCGGTGGCTTTTCCATATAAACGGTCTGCCTTGGCTCATGTTGCAGACTTTCCTAAAATCTCTCGTAGTTTCACAAAACCTAAACAAGCAGCATCTGGCTTCAGAATTCTTTGTAACTCTTGCTAAACAGCCTCAAACCCCACACTAGCAGCAGCCAGCCTCACTTTACAGCCTCTCCCAGGCATCTCCAAACCCAGCACAAGTGACAACCATCTGCACATCACTTTGTAGCTCATAACAAGTGGCCCTGGGCAGAACACAAGCAGCGGCTGACCTTGGCCTGTACCAGAGCCCCTCCTAAGATGCCCTGGAACCAGCACACCTGGTGGCGAGCTTCAGGCTACACCAGAGCACCACCCAAATGACACACCCAAAGGGCAGACTAGGCAGCACCAGAATCTCAGTAAAGCATATTCTGCTTTGTATGTTCAGCCCCTGCACAACAGCTCCTTCACTGTAGTCCTTGAGCCCTCATGGCCAGTCCTCACAACCAATCAGCCTAAGGGTCAGTCCCTCCCCCTGATGTACAAACAACAACCAATATTCTACTACAAAAGGAGGACATACACTACCCACATAAGTGGCACAACTGGAGGACCTGGCTCAGGTGGCCAGGGAGACTGAGCCACCAGGTCCCATCAGACATCTACTACATAAGGCCACTCTACTAAGACCAGGAGACATAGCAGCCCTGCCTAATACATAGAAACAAATATAGGGAGGCAGCCAAAGTAAGGAGACAGACATGTCCTAAATGAAAAACTAGAACAAAACTCCAGAGAAAGAATAAAATGGAGATAAGCAATCTACCAGACACTCAGTTCAAAACAGTGGTTATAAGGATGCTCAATGATCTCAATGAGAACTTCAATGAAGAAATAGAAAACATAAAAATGGAAATAGAAAACATAAAAAAGAACCAGTCAGAAATGGAGAATACTATAACTAAAATAAAGAATACATTAGAGGGAATCAACAGTAGATTCATTGAAGCAGAGGATCAAATCAGTGATGTGGAAAATAAGATAGCATAAAACATCCAATCAGAAGAGCAGAAAGAACAAAAGATTCCCCCAAAATGAGGATAGCGTAAGGGGCTTCTAGGATAACATCAAGCATACCAACATTCACACCATAGGGTTATCAGATGGAAAAAAGAGAGCAATAATAGAAAACTTATTTTAAAAAATAATGACGGAAAACTTCCCTAATATGGTAAAGGAAATAGGCACACAAGCTGAGGAAGTGCAGAGTCCCAAACAAGATGAACCCAAAGAGGCCCACGCCAAGATACATCATTATGAAAATGCCAGAGGTTAAAAGCAAAGAGAGAATCTTAAAAGCAGCAAGAGAAAAGCAGTTAGTTATTTACAAGAGAGCTCCTATAAGATTTCCAGCTATTTCTGGACAGACACTTTGCAGGCCAGAAGAGATTGGCCTGAAATAGTCAAAGCGATGAAAAGCAAGGACTACAACCAAAACTTATCTATCTAGAAAATCTATCATTTAGAATCAAAAGACAGATATAGAGCTTCCCAGACAAGAAAAAGCTAAAGGAATTCATCAACACCAAACTAGTATTACATGAAATGTTAAAGGGACTTCTTTAAGCAAAATGAGAAAAAAGATTAAAAATATGAATAATAAAATGGCACTAACTACATATCTATCAACAATTACTAAAATAAAACACTCCAATCAAAAGATATAAGGTGGCGTAATGAATAAGAAAACAAGACCTTTACATAGGCTGCCTACAAGAGACTCACCAGATTGAAAGACACACACGAACTGAAAGTAATGGGATAGAAAAAGATATTTTATGAAAATGGAAACAAACAAACAAGAAAAAATCAATAGCCATACTTATATTGGACAAAATGGACTTAAAAAAAAAGACTATTACAAGAGGCAATGGATGACCCCGTAATCCCACTTCTGGGTATTTATCTGAAGAAATCCAAAACACAACTTCGAAAGGACATATACATCCATATGTTCTTTGCCACATTATTTACAGTAGCCAAGATATGGAGGCAACCTGTGTGTCCATCAATGGATAAATAGATAAAGAAGAGGTGGTACATATATAGAATGGAATATTACTCAGCCATAAAAAAGAATGGAATTTTGCCATCTACAAGAACATGGATGGACCTATAGGATGTTGTCCTGAGTGCAGCAAATCAGGCAAAGATGAATGCCATATAATTTCATTTATATATGAAATCTAAAGAACAAAATAGATGAACAAACAAAAGAGCAACTCATAGGTACAGAGAACATTTTGATGGGTGCCAGATGGGAGGGTGGTTGGGGCGGATGGGTAAAAAAGTGGAAGGGATTGAGAAGTATAAATTGGTACTTGCAAAATAGTCATGGGGTTGTAAATTGTAGCATAAGGGATATAGTTAGTGAATAACTGTAATAACTTGTAATAACTGTTTAAACCAGCATATTTGTTAAGTGGGCCTAGCCATCATTTCTTTAAGGTCCTCTGGTGATTCTAAATGTGTAGCAATGTTTAGATTTAACAGTCTCTCTAGGAGTTTCTTATAATTTGCAACCAAAACTAGAAAATAAACTGGCATTGTGCATTTAATCCTTACAATAACCTTGTTAGGAGAAATTAGAGGTTTGGAGAAGTGTGAGGTGATAACATAAGAATGAGAGTCACTTGATCTTTTAAATCTTATATTCAAACAGTAGTCATAGTATTGCCATCTATTTGGGAATGCAAATACCTGTTTATATTTATAAAATGTTGGCTCTGACATGAAATTAAGTGGACCGTCTCAATATGCCTTGGAACCAAGTATTTGTGTGCTAAGTCCTTTTGAATTGACACACTCATAAATAGACATTATTAGTTCATATTGTAAAGCTCCATGGAAAAGAGAATGAGCTTGACACTTGAGTTTATTAAACCAAGATGGGCTTTGAGTGCATAGCTGGGTAGAAACAATGTAATATCTGCTTTTTTAAAGAGGTCTTATGGTGAAACAATTTGGTGTAATTTTATGAACCGTGCCTTCTCATTCATGGATTCTTTTTGAATGTGTCCAGTTTGCCCTCCTTCCCACAGCTCTCTGTGAAGGGACTTCATTGCAGGCGCTTTTATTGCAGAAGAGTGATTTGGTTATTCTTTCTCTGTGTAATGCTGACCATGTGGAGCAAACCTTCCTTCAACTAACTATCAATATGAACCACACTAATATTTTAAAAAACACTTCTTGTAATTCTAAGTGCTCCCCAGGTGGGGACCTGTGTCTCGTCTTTTGAATGGACCACATGTGTAAGAAAGCTGCCATTCAGCATGAACCCAGATGTTTTACTTAGTTTTCATGTATTTGAGCAAGTTGCTTAAAGATGCTTGGTTCCGTACATTCAAGATTATTAATTTTATTCTCATGATTGCATAGAGAACCTTGGCTGTACATGCACACACATACTCATTTGTTCGGCAGATTTTTATTGAAGTACTTCCATATGCCAGGCACTGTTCTGAGTATTGGGGTGACAGTATCCAAACCCCATACATAAAAATTTCTGCTCTCATGGAGTGTAAATTATAATGGAGAATATAGTAAAAAATAAATACATAAATCTTAAAATATTTTGGAAGGTGAAATTTAGGAAAAGGAAGCACATAAAGAGTAAAACAGCTTTACCGTATTTGGGGAATATTGAAGTTTTTAATAATGCGGTCAGGGTAGACCTGAACAAGGTGACTTGAAAGCAAATGGTTCTGGGAGGTAAAGGAGAAAGTCAGGTAGATCTGTAAGGGGAAGGCATCCTGGAAAGAAAGCACTTGGAGTGTGTGATGGGTCCTGGGCTCCGTAGGTTATGTCTACTGCCTACCCATAGGAGTTTTCTCTGTAATGGGGTTAACAGTCTCAACAAATTATGATCAGTGATCTACCAAATTATATTCTCTGGTGAATTAGATTTTATCATTAGCACTTGAAGGTAAGGGGAGGTGGTCTGTGAAACTTCTTTAAAAATAACTTATTCCTGAACTCTAAACAGGCAAAATTTTAGTACCACATAATTTAATTTTCTGTCATTATGTTTTCACCCTGCTTGAGTAGAATAGTTATGTGGATGGTGACCAAATTGGAAGACATGGATTATAGGTCCAGTTCTACCACAAGTAATTACTTGTGGAACTTTAAGGGGAAATGCTTAATTTGGTCATACTTCTGTTTCTGATGTTTAAAGTGAAGGTAATTTTTTTTTCTACTTGTTATGTTCATCAAGAGTGAAGACCAGGTGAGAAAGGTATTATAAATTCAGAAGGACTATGTGAATGATGTTTTCTTTCTTTCTTTCTTTTTTTTTTTTTTGCACAGTTTACCTCAAAAGATTACCAAATGTTTTCTGGAAAAGGGTTTTAATTAACTTTTCTCTATCTTCCCCAAGTGTTTATTGAGAGCCTGCTATGTACAAAGCCCAGTGGTGGAGATTTTAATTCCTTTCCTGGAGCAAGACATGTTTCTTGTAGGTCTGTCACTCAAAAACTTCGTTAGTGACCAAGAAAAAAAAAAACAAAACAATAAAAATAGTCATATAGTTTTCAAATGTTAACTGGTTACAAAAACCTACATTAACCATGGCACTGTATGTTGGAAAAGACTGAAGTTGGTTGTGTAAGGGGATGTTGGAGGAGTCACAGCTTATGAATTACTGTTAAATGATAGAAGAAGAGTATTTGAAATGGGTGGAAATTTGTAACACCACACATAAATGGGAGTGGCTTATGATACACAAGTGGACTGAGGTAGCTGGTAGATGTGAGTATGTGCATGTGTGTGTGTTGTATATTCCTGCACAGCTCAGTTCAACTGGTTGCAGTTTTCTGAATTCATTTAGTATTTCTTACATATGAAATTGTATATAAGCAAATGCAAAATTCACATTATGCTCAAATCGTTCCTACTGTAGCAATTGCATGGAAACATTTTTTTCCCCCAAAATAAACTGTATGTCAGAACAATCTGCACAAAGAAACGTGATTCATTCTGGTATAATAAGGGACGTAAAAATGGAATAGAATGACCGGAGCATAATTTGGAAAGGCTGGAATGGCAGGAGTTAGTCAGAAAGGGAGACAAAGATGGAATCAAAAAGAGCTTTGTATTCTATGTCAGTAGGACTTCAGATTTTGTTGTAATTGTGTATCTTTTACCTGTTCCCAATTCTGTATTTAAATTTTCTTATAGAGAGCTAAGTCAGATCATTATGTGTAAAATGTCAGTTGTGTACAATTTAACAAATTTAATTTAGTCACAAAATAGAAAAAACACCAGTGGGACATTTAATTCTAGTGAACATTAGAAAATATCTTTGTGATCTCTCATCAAACAGGAATAAAATAATAAGGGCAGATGATTAAGAGTTCCCATCTGCCCCATCTCTAACCTTTCCTCAACATCATTCCTATGCAGAATAGCAGATGGCACCAGTTCTTGGCCAGTGTCTCCAGTTATCTGTTACGAGGGATTGTTCTTTTCCTTGCCTCCTTTAAAAGAACAACAACAAAACATTGTTAATGGCTGACTGTATGCCCATTAGCTGGAGGCACTGATTCCTGAGAACTAAAGAGAAGCTGGGCATTCAACCCAGCCTTCTGTATTGCATTAAGGCAACATAAAGCTGAGTCAGTTGAAACTTTAGCTTTTAGATATTGGAAGGCTTGTTCAGTGCTGGCTGGGAAAGGAGTTAGTACTAACATTTCAAAGACCTTAAAAAAAAAAAAAGCAGAGGCTCTTGTAAGTTTTGTTCTGAGAATGGTGATTACTGCCAGTGGTGGGTGGTATAGTGCTGGGTGACACAGAATGCAGGATTCATTAGTTCCAATTTTGCATTTCACCTCTCTGTAAGCAAAATGAGTTTCTAACTGGGGAAAATGAGGTTTGACAGATGAAACAGAAGTTAAAGGTGAAAGAACACCTTGTAATACCTACCTGCAGAGAATGGACTTCAATACTACTGAGTTATAGACTCATTATTATCATTGAGACAGTGTTTTTGCTTTAATAATAAAAACAATATAACTAAAATTTGTAACTTTTTATTTGAGTTCTGGACAGCATTTTAACACAAGTGATAAAGTAAGTAAACTCTGAGAAAAGAGGGCAGTGCTTATAGAAAGCCGATATAAATTCACTAATTCCTTTTTTTTTTTTTTAATCGAATCTGTGGGGATAGACATGAAATAGACACAATTCATTGGACTTCAGCAAAGTTTTTGGTTTGGTCGCCTATGATCCATTTGTGAACAAGTAGAAAAACATAGCTTAGGTGGCATTATAATCATCAAGATTCATAATTAATATTGTAACTATTTCCAAGGTCAGTGTTTAAGAAAATGTGTTATATACTCTGGGTATAACTCTTCAGTGTCATTTCATAAATGTATATACTTAGCTCTATATTTTTCAGATATTTCGCTTAACTGGGATGCAGATATGGTTTCAAATGATAACAAAATAGGAGGGATCATAAATATGTGGGATGGAAGAAACAGGACATGCCTGTATTTTGACTACTGGGGGCAGTGGTCAAAATAAGATTTATTAGGGCTAAAGATGAACTTAAGTTTAAAGAAAAACAACTAAAAATTAAGAATTGAGAGAGACAATACTTGATTTTTTGCTGACACATTCATTGAGTCAGTAGTGTGTATTTGGTTGGTGGTAAAGCTGACGATATTTTTGAGTTCCTTAAGAAAAATCTAGAATGATAATTAGTATGTGATTACTCTGTGTGTGTTTGGGAGGAGGGGATAGAAAAGTCGAAGGTAGTATTTGCTCAGAGTCACAGGTCTTGTTTATGTTCACATTCTGTGCATTTCAGCTTATTTGTAAATCACTCTTCATCTTTAAGTTCAAAAGATCCAAATAGCTATGAAAACTTAGTTGATTTAAAAGCTGCTTTGGGAGAGAGTAAAACTACTGAAAGGGAGATTTTCAAATAATGGTTTAAAGACATTTAACTTGTCTAATGTTAAATTTTCTTTAAAAATCAGCTGTTTAAGAAAAAGTCATTAGAGGATCGCGAAAAACTTGGTAGTTATATGTACATTTGGGGAAGCTGACAGAACAACTTTCAAGGAGTGAGGCATAGATTTCCCATATTTTATCAACTATGAATTTAAAAATTCAGTTCCATATGTATTTTTTGGTTGCTATATATATATGTGTGTGTGTGTAATACATGGTAAACTATCAGAGACTCAGAACTTATAAATGCTACGTTTCCTGTTCATTTAAAAATAATAAACTAATTAAAGAGAAACTAGGAAATGTTTCCAGGTTAAGTGGATATGATTAGCAAGGCAGATCAGCAGGGGTTTCTAACTTGTTCATGCTTCATTGGTAGAAATAGCAAGGAAGAACTAGGGTGAGAATCATGAATCTGAAGTTTTGGCAGACTTAAATGCACAATCCTTTAAAATTAATTTTGGGAAACTGCTCCCTGTTACCCTCTTAGAACATCTTATTCTGATTTGAGGCACAGTTTCCTTCTAGTTCTAAAATTCATCTGGTACTTAGAAATCATCATTCTAATTCATTACTTACATCTTAAAAAACTGAGACGTAAGGCTTAGATGCTTTATAAAATGTTAGGATTTAATTTAGTTCTAACTAACATTTTTATACTTATAACAGTCTTCCCATAGTTCTGTTGTTCCTGGAGGTAAAGATTATATTCTATCTCTTCTTCTTCAGGACATGGCACAGTATCTGGCACACAGTAGGCACCTCATAAATATTTATGAATAAATATTGAGATAAATGGTCTAGAAATTAAGATAAAAATCCTCAGTGGACATAGTAGAAAACAGAATCTTTGGTTAAGTGACCTAGCGTTGCAGAGTTTAAAGGAACACATATAACTTCTTTCTTTTATGAAGAGGAAGGCAAGGCCACACAGAAAGATGCTTGTGGAATTTAATAGGAGAGCTGATGTCTGAGCCTGGAAATGGACAGATTGCCTCACTGAGGATCCATTGCTTATTGCCTTGGACTTAGGATGATTTGGAAAAGGCAGTGTTGAGGAGAGTTGAATCAAGGTCTTCAAGGTTTACATTATTTTTTTTTCCTACTCTGGCATGCTGTCTGGATCTAGAGCACATCTCTTTTTAATAACTCCATGTCTTATTCACGTGTGAGCACAAATCCATATTTTTGCTTTTATCATTGGGTGAAGATGTTGGCACTGTTTAAAGCAACAGTTTTGTAGCCAGGTTGTTCATTTTACATACTTTGGTAATGATTTATTTTTTTGGGGGGGACTGTCTTTTCATTGAGTTACTTCATGTGGTGCTATTTAATGTTAATGATTTGTGTCATTTTGATTACCCAATTAAAGTTATATAGCACTTTTTTTTAATAAGGTCAATCTCCTATTAAATTTAAGTTTTATTATATGGCTCTGAATGTAAGTATGGTGTTGACAGGAGTACCAAACTGATTTTTTTCATTGTAGAGAATTCCATTAGATAATTTGTAACTTAGGATGCTTTCAACCATGAGTATCAGAAAACCAGATTTGAACTTGCTTAACCAATAAGGAAATTTACTGGCTCACATAACTGGGAGTCCAAGGCAGGACCTCAGGGTTGTTGGTTGATTTAGTGACTTAATGAAGTACATGTCTTCAGAAACCCAGTTAATTTCTGTCTCGTGTCTTAATATTTGCAGCTTTTTGTGAATGGCTACCAGTAGCAGTTGGGGCCACGTGCTTTGCTTAAATCTAATTGCAGAAGGGTGGGAGTGTGTGTGGGGAGATTGAGAGAGAGTGAAAGCAAGCTGACTTCTCCCCCAGACAGAATAAAAGCCTTCCCCTTCTGTCTCTCTGGAATAGTTTAGGGTATAAGCACAAAAACTTTCACCCTGGATTGGCTTGTGCTGATTGGCATAGGCCTGAGTTCCTGAGCAGTTGCCGGCAAAGAAGATAAAGGACACTGATGGGCTTAACCAGGCCTGGAGGAGTCAGTTCCTCAACTGGCCTGGCCCCAGCACTGTGAGGAAAGGGTGGGATGAATGCTGGAGAGGCCAACCTCAGTTTGACTTCGAATGGCACTTCTTCTAATACTATAAACTGGTGGTCGTAGTTAGCTAAGATTTTCTATCAACAACTGTACTGGTTTACTTTGTTAAGAGAATTATCTCTGGCTATCAGTATGAAAAGATTACAATGAAATACATCAGTTATAATCTTTTCTAACTCTTTATTATGTTTATTTCAACTTCAGTATGGAACATTTATGAAGGAAGTAATATAGAGTGATTTGTCATAAGATACTCTCCCCAGGGTAACTTGAGATATGGTGGACAAAGCAGAAAAGAAACAATTGCCTTGTAAGGCTCATTGGCAGATGAGCAGTTCAGGCACACTGACTTGTAGACATTCAGAGTTAGGTTTGTAGAGGGGACAGAGCCTCTTGGGTATACCCCAGTACCTGTGGAGTATCTACTTTTCTTGTCTACTCGAGTAAGTGCAGCATTTTGATAACCTAATAAAACATTAAGTTGTAAAAAAATATTAATTGAAAAGATTTCATCAAAACTCTAAGCTAACCAAGATTCAACTGTGATCCTTAAAGACTGAGACTATGACTGCATTTGTGGGAGAAGATGAGTTCAGTGCTAAGAAAGTTGTAGTTGACTATAATATAAGGCAGGATGATGTGAAAACCTAGAGGAACAAATCTGAGTTCAATGAATAACAAAAATTATCATGAAATAGATGAACACATTGTCTTTAAAGGGCAAAAATGAATTTTGACAGGTTAAAATGAGGGTGTTCCAAAAGTAGACAGTTTGTCTAGAAACCTCAGTGTTATAAAATATGGAATGAACATGCAGTGACAGTTTGGTGGATGTACAGAACACAGGAAGAGGAAAGATCCGGTGTGTCTGTCAGCACTGGTTGGGGTCACAGCATGCCAAACCCAGGATAAAATTTATGCACAATTTGGTAAGCAACAGCAAGCCATTTTTTTTTACAAACGGAATTTGTGACTTTATCTAAACAATGCATTGAAAGAATAGTCTACATATATTTTACTTCATTTCTTGTACACTGGACAGTGAATAATCATTGTTCACTTTGGTCCCCATCTATATGACCTCATAGCATACCTTAGAATTCACATGCCAGTGTCAGAATTGATGTACTTTGCTGCCTATTGTATTTGAAGAAAATTCTGATAAAAAGTAAAAAAGCAGTGTTAAAATATAGAAATAAAATATAGAACAACTCTTCACACTTCTTGCTCCCTTGTGTACATTGATGTAATTATCAGGTTTACCTGCTTGTGTTTAAAGGGGGAAGAAATGAGTATTATGTTCCATGAGCCAGTGAATTATTAAGGTTAAGTACATCATGGCTTTTACACACTTAGGAGGCCAACCAGGATGCCGGGAAGAGCAGTGGAACTGGTTGAGTCCTCATTTCATTTTTTTCCCTGGTATTTATTGGCTGTGTTGACCACATAAACCATTTGCTTTTCTCACCCTCAGTTTTATTCTTAATAAAATGGCGGTGGTTATTTTCTCATTGCCCACCAAACATAATTTTTATGAGGCTCAAATAAAGGAATGTGTGTAGTAACAAAGGGGAAATTGTAAAGGATAGTAAACACCTGTACACATACAGGCATGCACCACTTAACTACCTATTCTGACAAATGTGAAGTGATAACTCACTGTGATGTTGATTTGAATTTCCCTGATGATTAATGATGTTGAGCATATTTTCATGTGTCTGCTGGCCATCTGTATGTCTACTATGTCTATTCAGGTCTTCTGCTCATTTTTTAATTGGATTTTTTTTCTTGGTGTTGAATTGTAGGAGTTTTTTATATACAGTCATGGGCCACATAAAGTTTCAGTTAAAGACAGACCACTTATGCAACAGTGGTCCCGTAAGATTATAATGGAGCTAAAAAATTCCTGTCACCTAGTGACATTGTAGCCATTCTAAAATCTTACTGTGACCTATTATTCAAGTGTTTGTGGTGTTGCTGGTGTGAACAAACCTACTGCACTACCAGTCATGTAAAAGTAGAGCAAATTCTATTATGTACAGCACATAATAACAATAATAATAAAAAGAATGATACTAGTTTATGTGTTTGCTATACTTTTTATTTTACAATGCACTCTTTCTACTTATGAAATAAAGTGTACCTAATGTTATACAGGCAGCAGCTTCATACATCTTGTATTTACATCTCTTGATTGTATAATTTTTCTTGTGCTTTATTTAATCATATTGTTTTGTACATCATGGCCCCAAAGCATACAAAGTCCACTTCTAACGTTGCCAGTAAAAGATAACTTCGAGTGATTGACCTGGAACCAAAATTAAAAGTGATTAAGAACTTGAAAGTATAAAGTCAGTGGTAATTATTGCTTGCCAGTCAGGCATATCCCATTCCACCATAACTGTGATCTGAAAAGAAAGAACAAAGTGATGGAAACTGTAAAGAATTTGCTTCTTTGAAGGTAGACATGAACAAGAATTTGAGAAGGACCTATATCACATGGAGAAACGTCTAATGACCTGGATTGAAGACCAGACACAAGCCTATCCCTCTCAGGACCATGATGATCATGACCAATGCAAAGACTTTGTTTGCAATGTTGAAAGAAAAGGCTCAAAACTTGTCCCCCCTCATTAAGTGGTAGACATGGCTCTGTTGTAAAAAATAAATGTGAAATGAATTATCTTGTACCTCTGTTTTCATTTGTAATTTTATATTGCTATTCATTCATTCATCAAAAATTTATTAGTATCTGTTGTGATCTCAACTCCATTCTAGATGCCATGGTTATAGCAGTGACTATATCCGCCTAAAATTTCTGTCCTTATATAATTTACATTCTCATAGAGGAAGAGAACCAATACAATTAAACAAATAAAAAACAAGTCACATCAGGTACAGTCTTGAACAGTGGAGGAAAATAAGGCCCACAAAGGGAATAGTGAGTCCTGGGTGGGGGTGCTACTATTTTAAAATAAAGTGTTCAGAAAATGCTTTACTGGTCAGGTAATATTGGAACATCGAGTTAGCATTTGAGAACTGGAAAGGCAGAGGGGAAAGCCTATGAGAATATCAAAGAGCAGGGCATTATAGGCAGAGATAATAGTAAGTGCAGAGTCTCTGAGACAGAAGCAAGCTCAAAGGGGAGAGGAACATGGCTAGCTAGAGGTCAGTGAGTGAGGAGTAAGTCGTAGAAGTCAGAAAGAAAGGAAGGGTGGACCAGACCTTGTAGAGCATTCTAGATTTGGGGCTTGGAAACTGTGAGAGAACTTGGGGTATAGAAATCACATGCTTTATTTACATTATGGTCACTGGCTCCTGTGTTGACAGTAGGGACCAAGGTGGGAGCAGGGAGACTGGTTAGGGAGCAAATGCAGGAAATCTCCAGGGGAGAAATGATGGCAGTTTAGACCAGGGTGGGAGTGGGAGAGGTGGGAAGAAGTGACGGAATTCTGAATTTGGCTGTTAAAAAATATTGACTATTAACCTGGAAATGTATCTCCTCCATAGATTCATCAAATAATATAATATTTTCTCTTTTGTTATAGTAGAAATTGGAAGAACCATTAGCAAATAATATCTAATTTCTGCTTAATACGTATCACATGCTAGATTTTATTCTAAACACTTTAAATATAATTTTAGTTTATTCTCATATAAATGTTCTGATGTTGTTATCCGCTTTATAGATGAGGAAACTGAGGCACAGAGAAGAGAAGCGGAGAAGCAGCTTCCCCAAAATGACACAGCTAAATAGAATTTTCTAATCACATTCAACCTTCAAGACTATTGTGAAGGTGGTTTTTTTTTTTTTTTTTAAGGGAGCATTTATTAAGCATCTCCCATGGGTAGCTGGTCTGTATTTCCAGATTACCTTATTTACATAAGACTGAACACATTGCTATAATTATTACTTTTATATCAAGGTTCATACTGTGGCCTAAGCTTCTGGGGGGACAGGAGCTGTGTTCCGTGTAAGTTTTGAATCTCTGAAGTCTGACACATAGTAGTGGTTAATAGTTTTGTTTTGCTTTTTTTAAAATGATTATCATGCATTATGCTAGGTAGGATGGTATATGAAGATCAATAAGACATGACCTCTTTCCCTCGGATGCTCACTGTGAGTTGTGGATGGACCTGCCTCAACAGAGATTATCTAGAGGACTGTTATAACTTAAATTTATTGTTTGAATTCAAGGGAAAGAGTTGCTGTGTAAAAGAGGGGACTTTGGGAGCTACACTGGAGATGGAACCCCACCTCGGTCATAAAGACTGAGCTAGCCTGACAAAGAAGGGAGAGGTACTTGGAGTGGTGTACCAGCTGTGCAAAATCACATAGGACAAGACAAAGGTTGATGGAACCTGAAGCAGCGACATTCCCAAATGTGATCAGTGACATCAAATAAAATTTTAAATTTTACTCAGTGTAATTCTAGCATATTTTATATGCCTATTCTTAAGTTCTTAGAAAATTGGTTTTATATGTTTAGCATATGGGGCAACTCTAAATCAGAATATTTGATTAACATTGTATGACAGTCCTTTGAAATTCTGACATTGGACTATATGTATTGTTTATAATGTTACTTCCTTTCTGACTTCATAAGCCCAGCATTTAAAGTGGAGAGAAATGCATGCATGTGGTAGTGTTTAGTGCAGTGGGTAGAGAAGCACAGCCCATCCTTGCCAAGTAGTCAGTTCATGCTTTGGGTCCGCCACCCTCACAGCACTGCTCATTATAGGTTTTTATTTCTGAGCTCCTTAGAAGTTCTCCAAATCTAACATTAGTTTAACTACCAAATAACAAAAACAAGAGCACATGGTTAATTTTTCTTGAAAAAGACAACTGGAAAAAGTTTCACAGAGGCTCACATGATGCTGTATGTCCATTTTTTTCTTCTATAGTGACACTTAAAATTCATTCCACATTGCCTACACGAGAAAGGAGTAGGAGAGTGGGGAGAAGCCTGCATTTGATAGCTTTGTATGTTCCTCCAAAGAAAGAAAGTACTTGAAAAAAGAAAGACAGGCTTTCAGATGTTGTCTGAACAAAGATATGGAAATGCAAGGCGAGAGCAGCATCTGGAGGTTTTCAAACACTGGAACAGAGGCTGCACGCTTCTTTTGCTGTTGGAAGAGTGAAAGCTGTTTTCTGTCATTTCCCATCTTGTCACTTCCAGGACCAACATCTTGCTACTTCTTGCACCAGCTGTTTTTTGTTTTTGTTTTTTTTTTTTTCCCCTTCACAGACAGATGGTACAAGAGCTTTGATACCCACCCCATCCCCCAGCCCTGTTCTAAAAAGGTTTTCTTGTGTGGTACCTTTATAAAATGATCACATGTTCCTGTCACTGCCTTTATCCTGTTACCAGAGCTGAGAAGGTAGGAGAGGGGATCCAGTGGAGGCTAACAGCATGTTTTGTAATGTCTCATGGAAATGCCTTACAGAAACCTTATTTCTGCTGGTGCAACCATTTTGTTTCTGAGTTTTACTCCAAAAAGGGGAAGAAGTAGGGAGAGTGAACTTTGATACCTTTGCTTCCATAAGAATATGGGATTTCTGATCTCAAGTTCTCTGTATTCTGGACTCAAGATAGGAGTACTGATATCATTTATCTTCCTAGGTTTTGGCCAAGTGGAATTGGGCATAGGTGGTATAGATATCTTTTTACAGGGCAGGACATTTCTTTATTTTTTTTTAATACCTATTGCATTAAATATTTGTTTTGGATTCCTTAGTGAGGATAGGAACTTAGAATAAATGCAGACAGTGCACTCCACATTGAGAAGATACTTGATTAAAATTACTTTGATTTTGTTTTATTATATTTATTGTGAAATAAAAACAAACAAATAAATAAATAATAAAAAAATAAAAACCTCAAGGGGGGAGCTTTTCCTTTTTCACTCAAAAAAAATTTTTTTTAAGAAGTACCATATTTTTGTAGAAAACAAAGTCTACTAAAGAAAAGCACAATCATTTATAATTCTATAATAACCATTGTTAAGTATGGTATATTTCCTTATAGCTTTTTCTTCAGAGTTCTCTGTGCATATATTTCTCTTGTAAACTTATAAACTTACATTAATATTTTGGTCGTTCAGAGTTGATTTCGTTGTAGTGGTAATGATATAAGAGCTATGATTTATTGAATATTATGTGGCAGTCGCTTTAATGCTTTACATGCATTGTGCACTTCAGTTCTCATATCAGTCCTATAAAAGACTTATTTATCTTTATTTTATACATGAGAAAAGTGAGACTGAGAAACATTAAGTAATTGGCCCAAGGTCACACAGCACATATGAAGTGAAGATGGGATTTGAATTCAGCCTGTCTTCAAAGATAGTGTTTACCATTTGTCCATTCTTTCTTTAAAGTGTTTGAATTTTTTAAGACTCTTGATACATATTGCCTAATATTTTCTATCAATTTATGCTTTCCACAGTTCATTAGAATACTTATTGCACTCTCACCATCTTCAGATATCCTCACATTTATTTTATCTTCACAGGTGTTCGGAGTGAATGATCACTTACTTTTACCTTAGCCCTTCTGTGGTTACTAGAGAGAATGGATATTTTTCATTTGTTATTGACCATTTGTATTTCATCTGTGAATTGTTCATGTTCTTTTCTCCTGGTTTTATTGACCAGTTAAATTTTTTTTGTACAAATTCATCATATGTTAAATATATTAACCTTTTGTTATGTTTGTTTAAAACATATTTCCTTCTGTCGCATGTTTACTTTTGAACAAACTGTTTACCTTGTATGAATGCTTTAAGTATGTACATATCCAAATAATTTTCTTTATATTTCACTTCTACAAATTGTTTTTCTTTACTTCATGATTTTATTACTTATTGTCAACTCTTTAGTTTAGATCTAGAATTTATTTTAATATATGACATGAGGTGAGATCCTGATTTTGTTATTTATTGATAGATAATCCTTTTTTGTCTTTGCTTTGCTAATCTATTTTTAAAAATTGTCATGTGTTGTATATTCACTCTCCTGTAGTGTGCTTTATTACATATTTATTTTATCTAACAGCATCTTTAAGCTACCTTTTCTGTGTCTCCAATCTGTCTGTTCTTATGCCTATATATAGTACATTTTAATTAAATGTTTACAAAATAGGCAGGGATCTTTTTTTATTGAAAGAACACAGATCTGTGCCTTAGAAGGTCTATAGCCAAAACCTCTCTATGGCCTCATCTTTGCTTTGGGACTTGACCACATCTCTAGATCAAATTTCATCCACAAAATAAAAAGGAAGTAATATGTGAATTTAGAACTTTAGAAATTTCGAGATCTTAAAAATTGATATTTTGTGGTTGATACCAAAGCTGCCTATATAAACATTACTTAGAGTACTTTGATATTGTCTATGGTTTTTGTGTTTCATATTTTAACTGTTTTTACTCATACTTTTGACTCTAATTGTGCGTGTGTGTTTTCCTCTACATCAACCAGTTTTCCAGTCTCCGGACACCAAATGGATGTTTTACAATTTAGCTCTGTTCTGACACTAACTACCCAGAGTTACACAGACTGCACAGGTTAAGAGCTCTGTCCCACCAGATTTTCCCCATTTCAGATGCTAGTCACCATTTCCTTGTTGATATGTGTACTTTCTACCGACCAGCTATAAATTCAGAAGTTCCCATGACCCTCCATCCCCACGTTTAATAATTTGCTACAATGGCTTGCAGAACTCAGGAAAGCACTTTACTTACTATTACTGGTTTATTATAAACAATACAGCTCAGGAATAGACAAGTGGAAGAAATGCATAGGACAGGTGTAGGGGAGGGGTGCAGAACCTTCATATGCTGTATGGGTGAGCATCCTTTCAGCATCTCAATGTGTACACCAACCTAGAAGTTTTCTGAACCCTGTTGTGTAGAAGTTTTTATGGATATTTTATTACATGGGTAGGATTGATTAGATTATTGGCTGTTGGTGACTGAATGTCTCCAGCCTGTCTCCTCTTTCCTAAACTGGAAATTAGGGGGTAGTTCCAGCCTTCCAATCATGCCGTGATCTTTCTGACAACAAGCTCCCATCCTGAAGCTATCTTGGGGATCAGCAAGAATCCTCTCAGAACAAAAGGCACTCATATCACTCAAGAAAATTCCACGGGATATAGGAACTGAAAATCAAGACCAAATGTGTATTTATCACAATATTATATAACGTACTGAATTTGTAGCAAATAAGTAATCAGGTATATATGCCGATATGGACATGGTTTTTATCCTCTACTTTCTTTGAGATATCTGAGGGCTTCACTAAAGAAAAGAAATAAAACAAGATAAATTTAGGTGACGTTTATAAGAGAAGGGTGATATTTAAAGTTAACATCAAAAGAGAACAGTTTTACAGCACTGAAAAGACTGGAAATAATATCGGTTAAAGCACAAGTGGGCTATGTTCTTCCTTCCGAATTGCAGCAAGACTTAATATGGTGATTCCAAACTGTTACTTTGATTTTATTTAAGGAAAGAACTGAGTCTTGCCTTTGTGGTTTTATGCACATAATATATGCAGCTACCAGTGACAAAGATCTCTATGACACATGATGCCCCCTTATTTTGGAGTCCTGTTTTACAATATGAAAAGTGTTTTGAGGTAAATTTCTTCATTTGATCCTCATAATTACCGTATAGTAGCTTGATTGAAGGTGTTGTCTCTACTTTACACATGAGGAAGATAAGACTCATATCAGAATACTTGCCCAAGGTCACATAACCTTGTAAATGGTGAGACTGGCCACTAACTTAGCAATGAGACCTAGATTGGTATTATTTTGATTTGGTGACTTTCAGGCCCGCACTATTTATTTAGAGATTTGCGTATCTACCTGCCCACCTTTAAAATGTTAATGAATCTATTTTAGGAGGCTGCCCACAGTGACATATGTCAAAATATTTTTAAACTGTAAAGTACTATTCAAATATAAGGCATTTTCTTTGTTATTCCCTGGGGACTAACCTGCCTGCCCTGTTCAGTGTTGTATGATGACAATTAGCAAGGTTGTATTATATGTGAGCTTGATTTTTAAAAAAATATGTCTCAGCTGTCATGAAGGACATTTTTAACTAAAAGGCGAAACAATCTTCATTTGTCCTAGTCCAGTTGAAAGTAAATGACACTTGAGGCAGAATTGTCAAATTTGTCATCCTTTGGACTGCTAATCATGGTTTTCTTTTCCTAATCTTAAGTAATGGGGTAAAAAAATGTGCATCTCGATTTATAGTTAGTATTTTGGAAGTTTCATACTCAGGTGTAATTGAAATAGTACCACGTATTGTGGCAGTCATTAAGCTGTCTGCAAATATTCCAGTTCTCTAGGCACATGGATGCTCTGACCATTTCAACTTTGGGGGCCATATGACTTGCATTTGCCAATGAAATGTGAGTACGATTTCTGGCATGTACTTTACCATATTCTCTTTTCCCCTACCCGAGGATTCAAGCTGGTAAGCCACTCCATCAGCCTGGATTCCTGAAGGACTATGATGAGAAGAATCTTGCTGACTCATAATAGACATACAGTATGAATGAGATATTATGTATTACTCATCATCTCCTAACTGAGGCAAGATCATAAGAATATGTTTATTTTACATCATTCACATCTTTTGGTTGTTTCTATCTGAAGATCTTAAGTTATACCCAAACCAAATATTCTCCAATATTTCCAAGCAGGATCTATCCATTTTACAGTGTTCACAAAAAGCGTTTGGAACTTGGGAGGAAAAGTTTGTACAGAGAGCTCCGTATCTGGGATCAAAGCCATTGTTGGACAGCTAAGGGAGACCTTTTCTTCAGTTACTTAAGTAGTTTTTGACACATACTTGTTTTGATCTTTAGTCATAAAGCTCTGCCAAATTACTGGTAACTCTTACTGGAGGTATGCCTTTAAAATAGGACCAAAGGCTCCTTAAGTGTTTATTTGAAATTAAGAAAAGGGCAAGATTTCTCCCAAGCATCCTACTTTCAGTCATGACTAAAAGCATGAGAGGAGACCACTGAGGAGGAAAAGGTCACATAGTAATTTGGCTAATGGAAGAAATAAGAATTGTATTGTGCTGAGTTGCTAAGATCTGGAGATGACATCCGGCACTATTCGTGAGGAACTGAATCTTGACAAAACAAAGTTAACATTGGCCACGTCTTTTGTGTGTTCACATTCTTGTGCTTTCCCCTTTTATATGCTCTCATTTCCATCCTCATTTCCTTGCTTACCCTCTTCTCTTCTGATTTAGCTCATTGTTATAAAAGATGGTCTTTGTTATAAAACCGGGGTCCCTAACCCCTGAGCTATGGACCTGTTCCAGTCCACGGCCTGTTAGGAACCGGGCCACACAGCAGGAAGTGAGTGGCAGGTGAGTGAGCGAAGCTTCATCTGTATTTTTAGCTGCTCCCCAGCATCAGCATCACCACCTCCGCTCCACCTCAGATCATCAGGCATTAGATTCTCATAGGAGCGCAACCCCTATTGTGAACTGCACATGTGAGGGATCTAGGTTGTGTGCTCCTTATGAGAATCTAATGCCTGATGATCTGAAGTGGAGCTGAGGTGGTGATGCTAGGTAGCACTGGGGAGCGGCTACAAATACCAATTAACATTAGCAGAGAAGTTTGACTGCACAGAGGCCATAATAAATCAGTAGCTTACATATGCATATCAAAACCATGTCAGTGAGTGGCAAGTGACAATTAAACTGCATCTGGTGGCAGGCTTTACAGTGGCAAGTGGGTTGATGTACTTCAATTGTAGAGCTGAAACTGGTGGCAGGCTTTAAGTCAGAACCCGACACTTTTTAGTGCATATGTGGCCTGCCCATTATTTTATTTACCACTTCAGTCCATACTTCTCTCCCACTGCATAATTGTCTCAGTCACAGTTTTGGTAAGCCCACAAGCTAACTCTAGCCAAAATGAGTAAAAATTAAATGTCACTGGAGAGCTTCTTTGAAAAGGGGAGAACACCCAATGATGAGACAGCAGAAGACTCTTAAAACTGCCAACAGAAAGAAAGCTGCACTTAAAATACCAAGAGTCCTACTTAAATTATGAGTTCATTGCAACAGGTGATTCACATTCTCCAATTCCTCTTTGTATAATATGTGGTGACCAGCTTTCCAATGAAGCCATGAAACCTTCAAAACTGCTTCGCTACGTGGAGACCAAGCACCCTGCATTAAAAGACAAGACTTAGGAGAGTTTTTCAAAAGAAAAAATCTTGAACATGAAGAGCAGAAGCAATTATTGAAAGCCACTATTCATCAAATGTGTCTGCACTGAGAGCATCATTCTTAGTGGCTAACTGCATTGCTAAAGCTGAAAAGCCCTTTACTATTGGTAGAGTTGATCCTGCCTGCTGCGAAGGACAGTTGTTGTGAACTTTTAGGAGAGATTGCAGTTCAAAGGTGGCATGTGTTCCTCTTTTGGCTAGCACCAGATGAATTAATGAAATAGCAGAGGATATTGAGGCATAATTATTAGAGAAGATTAATGAGTCGCTGTGGTACACAATCCAGGTTGACAAGTCTACCAGTGTTGACAACAAGGCAACAATGCTAGTTTTTGTGCAATATATTTTTAGGGAGGATGTATTTGAGAATATGTTATGTGCACATTTGTTGCCAAACAAAATCACAGCTGCAGAACTGTTTAAGTCTTTGAATGAGTACACATCAGGAAACCTGAATTGGTCATTTTGTGTTGGTGTATGCATGGACGGAGTGTCTGCCATGACTGGACAGCTTTCTTGTTTCACTACTGAGGTCAAAGAGGTCTCTTCTGAATGTGAGTGCGTGCACTGTGTCATCTATAGAGAAATTCTGGCTAATCAAAACCTATCTCCTGAACTTAACGTTTTACAGGATGTGATTAAAATTATCAACCACATTAAAGTACATGCCTTTAACTCACATCTGTTCGTGCAGCTCTGTGAGGAGATGGACACAGAGCACACACATCCTCTCTCATACACAGAAGTGAGATGGCTTTGTAAAGGTAGATCACTGGCCAGAGTGTCTGAGTTATGAGAGCCGCTCCAGAGATTTCGTTTATAAAAACAGTCACCACTGGCAGTACATTCCAGTGACACAGAATGGGTCGCTAAACTTGCTTACTTTTGTGACATATTCAGCCTGCTTAATCAACTCAATCTGTTACTTCAGGGGGGAATGATACTGTGTTCAAAATGGCAGATAAAGTGGCTGCATTCAAAGCCAAGCTGGAATCATGGGGGTGATGAGTGAACATTGGGATTTTTGACGTTTAAATATTAGCAGAGATTTTGAAAGAGACTGAGCCAAGGCCTTCTTTCTCCCAGCTGGTGCATGATCACCTATCTCAGCTTTCAAAAGAGTGTGAGCATCACTTCCCAACCACAAGAGACCCCAAACTGAGAAGGAATGGATCTGCAACCTATTCATGAATATGCCAGGCAAATCGACTTTGTGCTAGAAGAGGATCAATTGCTTGAGACCATAAATGACGATGGCCTTAAAAGTATGAGACAAAGATAACTTCAAATCTCCATATGTTTTGGATTAAAGTCGAGGTGGAACATTCTGAGATTATCCCCAAAACACTGAAAAGCCTGCTTCCATTTTCCACATTCTATCTTTGTGAGCAGGGTTTTCTACAGTGACAGCAATCAACGAGATAACAGAGTAGACTGGACATAAATGATACACTTCGAGTGTCACTGGCTCCTGTCACCCCCAGATGACACTATCTAGTTGCAGGAAAACAAGCTCAGGGCTCTCACTGATTCCGCATTATGGTGAGTTGTATAATTATTTCATTATATATTACAATGGAATAATAGTAGAAATAAAGTGCACAATAAACGTACTGCATTGGAATCATCCTGAAACCATTCCCTCTGTCTCCCCTAACTGCCCTGGTCTATGGAAAAATTGTCTTCCATGAAACCGGTCCCTGATTCCAAAAAAGTTGGGGACCACTGTTTAAAGATGGTTTGCGAGTCACTTATTTGGAACTTTTATGAAATAGATGACAAATGTTATGTCCAAAATTAGAAAACTTGAATAATCAATTGTATCAAGAAGTTGCATTAAAAATTACTAAGAAACCTGAGCCCCCATTGAAACCTTAGCTGCTTAGAGGATATGTAATTGGCGGTAGCCTCATGGACCTTTGGTACTGGTGATATTAGGCTTTTCTATTATCGTTTCATACTCAAAGCAGTTCTGTGCATATTCCAAGTTGCTTCTGTCATACTTCACTTGGCCGCCTATGAATTTTGAGCTCAGAGTGGCCATGCATCTTCTTAGTCTTTGCTTAAAGGTGAAGCCTCTACCGTGCCTGCTTCAGTGAGTGTATAGAAAGTTCCCCTCTGGCTTCCTCGTCTGTGCACTGTTGTCCTCTGTCTCATGAACCTCTTATGTAACGAGGACTGGTTATGAGGCTGAGTACTTATGGAATCCTTTCACTGTGAGGCAGAAGGGGCCTAGGCTTGCTTTCTTAGGGCTTTCATTCAAGGAGATACCTCCTCCAAAGCTCCTTTCTCTTTGTTGCCCCATCTTCAATTTTACCACCCCTCCCTCTCTGTGAAGTATTAGTGGTGCTAATTCTGACAGGTACCAGTTGAGGCATCCTGTGAAGGGAGGGGACAGAGAGCATTAAGCAGTAGGCATCATCTGACAACCTCCCTGGGCACTTAGGGCAGTGGGTGGACAAGTTGGAGAGGAAAACAAGCAGGATTAGGTGGAGGGAGTGTGGTCTCCATACTGCTACCTCTTGCCCCTGGGCCCTGGCATCTGGGGCAATTCCCTTCTGCCTAAATTGTTCACATATTTAGCTCTCTGCTAAGAGGTCCACTTTATGAACATTTCAATTTCTTTCTTAACTCACACATAATTTTAATACCCATTCTGGAACACATCATATAAAAATATGAGTCTTTATGATATTGAGTATTCTGAAGTCAGGAATTTTCCATACTTTCTTTTGTCTTCACTTCCTTTTATTCTCTCACTTGCTTTAGTTTCTCCTAACTTCCCCTGCCCCTTCGTTGTGTGAGGCAAGGGACAGGGACACTGTTCAAGGACCCAATGCAGGTAGTAATATCCTTATCCTTTATAGGTGTTTGTTCATTGAATGGTGTTAGGAGACTCTAACTTTGTCTTTGTAATCAAGAAGATCATATTAAGCTTAATATTTGAAAGTACACCATGCTGACACTGAGAAAACATCTTGCCCATGGACTTCAGTTGAAAGAAAAACTCTGATATGATCAGTATGTGATGATGGCCTTCCAGATCAGATAGCTGAGTTGTATTTATAATTTAAGATATTTCTGCTGTGGGGATAGAAGATAAAACAAATGAGAGTTTACCAAGAAGATCTCTTAGAGTTTGGGTTATAGAGAAGTGCTGGCGAACAAGATAATGTTTCCACTTTTTGAAACTAGAAAATTGTAAACATGTGTCTCTGGTGTGTTTCGCTGGCATGGAGACATTAAGAGAAAGAGAAAGGCTATTTTATACAGAAAAATTCCATATGATTGCTTCTTATTGGAGCTAGCATATTTCAGTGAAAGCGCATTTTATGGGAAAAATTGAGTCCTCTTTAAAGTTTGGTGCAGCAAGGGGTGAAAATGTAGGGATGCAGCTGGAAACGGAAAGATTATTTGTGCCGAAGGCTTGCAGCTGTACTTACCTGTGATGCGATGAATACAATTTGATTATTAATCTTTCTGTGACTGAAAACTTGCTTCCTTTCCTAAAGCTGGTGACAACAATTTACTGACTGTCTAAACCTTGAAGACTAACTTGAGTTGGAAGAATAAATCCTGTCTCTTAAAATTCACATCTTGTTAAACTCAGAACAGCCAGCAGAAAACAGAAGAATCTCCAGCCTGGATGCTTGGAGAAAAGATTTCCGCTTAAGCCATGATCACATTTCAGCTCTCTTAAATCCCCTAGAGTAGAGGAAGAACTGTCGGATTGATTGATGGCAGAAAAACTGGCATGACTTCATTTAATTACCCTCATTGCATACTCCTCCTATCTACATTTGACTATCACTGAGATCCCATGGAAAGTGGAATGGAAGGTAGATACAGCTGAGATGATGAACTGGGGGCAGTTTTCAATTTCTGAGCTTGCTCATGACGTCATGATATTTGCAATAGCCAAGGATTACCTAGTATCCTCCTTAATTTGCCATTTTGGAGGCTTATCTCATTATTTATTAAACATGTTTCTGAAAAGTTAGTCAACTTTTTGTTTTCCCTACACGCATATTTAAAAAGGAAATATTATGCCATTATAATAAACAGAAGACAAGTATCACTCACCATAAGAAAGTAACTGTAAAAATCTATATAAACAATTAAAATATTATGAAATTCTAGTTAGATACTGTTCCTTATGGAAGGCTCTGAACCTGAAGCCTACTTTCCTCTCATGTGAAAAGGGAGTTTAGAGAGACAAACATTTTAAATCCAATTAACAAAATGAAACATTGTTCTTAACTAATTGTAAGGATTAGAAAAGAAAGACCTAGATCCAACCCAAACCATTCCTCTTGGTTTTTGTTTTCCTGGCATGATTTTGAAGGTGGAAAAGAGATAATACTCAAAAATAAAACCTGCTCACTCAAGAATAACTGTGGTCTCCTCATTCATTGTTGCTCTTAGTGCTTATTACAGTATTTTGTCCAGTGCTCAGTAGATATATGTATGCTCAGTGATTCAAGATTTGAACGTCGATGCTTAGTTTCATTTGCCCTTCCTCTAAAAACTGTATTGTTTATCTCTCTTGCTCTGATTTTTCAGTTCCCTTTGATGTGTTCTTTTATATATGAGGCTTCACTTCTTTTGAGTGACTGTAACAGACATGCATGCCTCTTCAAATACGCATGACTGTACGCAAGATAACAGGCTGTGCTGTCTTGTTAATTAGGTAGTTTTTTTCCTTGATGTTGTCATAGGGTATTTGAGTACTTTGTCCAATATACTCTACTTGGTGCAGTGGAACTGGAATGGACTAGCTTTCCAGGGCTTATATCTGCAAGTGGTTTCAAACAGGCATTGTCAAACAAGCTGCTTGTTGTTCTGTGGTGTCTTTCTCTTTCAGCAACCACAATGCATGCAGCACTAAACTTGTTGCCACTTTCTTGGAACTAGAAAATTGTAAACATAATGTTTCTTTTACATCTCTGAGAAATCCTAATATCCAGCTGCTGTGGTGGTAGCAGTTGTCAGTCGCTTTCTTGTAACCAAACAACACTATCTCAAGTGTGATGAGATGAAATTTGGTGACTGCTCTCCCATGCACACTCCCCCCAGAGGTTCTGTAACATTACTTTTTTTTCTCGACCAATGGATTGCTAATCTGGCCATCTCAGCTGGAGAAGGCGGAGTTTTGTCTTTTAAGCACTGTGCCTATGACAGTGCCCCATAAGGATTAATATCAAGGATAAGCAGTGAACATTTTGTTCAGTGCTTACTGTGAGCCAGATACTGTGCTTTAAAGACATGAACTCACTTAGACCTCACGAAAATTCAGCAAACTAGGTACTGTCATTATCCTCATTTTTATAGATGCAAAAAAAAAAATTGATGTTAAATAATTGCCCAAAGTCTCACAGTCGTTAAGTAGGACTGAGGTGGAATTTAAGGGCAAGTGTATTTGAATTCTCAACTCACATTCATAACCACATATATAACAGTATAATTACTTCCTCAATAAATGACAGTCCTTTACTCAAAAGTTTTACAAGGACAGTAAAAAAGAATTTGTTGAAATGACAACCCATGTTGTGACAGGATTGCTTTCTTGATTCACAGTTCATACAAAGAATACACAGCAGACTGTAATATACCAAACTAAATGAAATTTTATTCTTGAATAACTTATTTGAATCTCCTTTTAGGAAAAATCGGTAAGGCATTTACCTGGTCATAGCTCAGGGAAGTGTCTCTATTGTTCTGATTTTTATTTTGTAAACAGTCATTTTTTTCAGCATCAAATGGCTACACACACACACACACACACACACACACGTACATACACACACATATATGTGTGTGTATATATATTATATTTTATGTATATATATGTAATATATACATATGTATTTATATATTTTGGCTTGGTGCTTATAAATGCAGGGCTGCATTTCTCCTTACAGAAAATTCTCAGTCTTCCTGTCTGCACTTCAAAATTCAAATTTGAAATTCAGACAAATGTTGACATTTCTAGCAATTGCATCTAGGGGACTGAAACAAGACTAATAATTTTCAGAGTATGGCTACTGCTTGCTATCCGACCTAAAATTTTAATAGAAGGCAGATCTGAATATATTAAGAAAAATACACAGATTTTAAGTAATAACAGAACTCACTCTCAAAGAAGTTATTAAATGAAAGAAAGAATAGACAATTGTTTCAATGGTCAAAAACTGTTTTCTAGATGATAAAGGTAACCTGAGTTGGACCGAAAGCAGAGTGGAGTGAGGTCATGTTAACAGGGTCAGTTTGACAGATCCAAATATTCTGTCATGTAATTAACATTATTGATAGCTAAGGGATGGATTTTCTAGATTTCCTTCTGTAGCACCTCACCTGCCTTTAAGTAACTTTTTTTTTTCCCATTTAATCACTGGGATTATGTGGCTTATGAGGAGATTGGAGGATGGAGAAGTGATTATGAAGATGAACCATTTTGGCTGCTCTTGTAGACTAAAGTTGGTCCAGAAAATGCACTGCAGAAACCAGGGATTTGTGGATGATTGGTCAGAGTGGGGCTGTGGACAGTTGGTTTATCTTGTTGCATTTGCTTCTGTCACATAGTTCATTCCTTTAACTTCACACGTTGTACAGTACACACATGGAGAGAAAGGAAAGTAATGGCACATTTCCTTGAAAATATAATGTACACAAGGAAATACAACATCCTTTGATGTGTTTTTGACTGATATATAATAAAGGCTGACCAGGCAATGGCATGAAACCTCAACTATTAGACTTCTAAATCTCTGGCATTAGGCTGCAATCTAGATTAAACTTCAATACTTTTTATCACTTGTAACAGCCAAGTCAAATAAATCATATTTAGCCAGATAAAAGATCGTTAACTTTGCAAAAATGATTTTGATTTTTTTTTCTGCGATTTCCCCATAATAAGCCTTTCTTTTGGAGGGGGTGGAGAGATTGGGGATGAGGAAGTAGGAGGTTATCGTAAATTTCAGATTATATTGAATAGAACCAGGTTTAGCTAGCTCTGGTATATAAATTAGAGATTTGTGGTTGAGTAGAATTGATTTTGCTGAGACTAAATTAATCACAGTGCTTAATCACTGTAACCTTTAAACATTACAGTCCTGGCCACAGCTGCAGGGCAGAGTGGTGTTCCTTTGAGCTTTGTTGTCATTTCATGAAAGGCTGAGTGCCCATGACTTGTGCAAACAAGGATTTTTATGCACAGACTTCAGAGCTGGTTGCCTGCTCTGCAGAGGGTTAGCTGGAGCATCTCTCATGGGCCAAGAGGCTGCTGCAGTCTCTTCAACCAAAGAAGGCTTTCTGCTCGCATACCACCATCTTTGGTTTTTTCAAATCCAGGTAAAGTCAAAATGGCCATCATTGCCAAAATGCTCGCAGGAAGGCAGGCTTTAGAATTAGAATGGAAACATTCCATTATATTGTGATAGTTATTTTTTCTTTTAAATACAGTTTTAAATACTTTAAACACATTTTGAACTATTTAAAAGTGTGTGAAGTGGACAATTCAAAAAGAAATTTAGGCTTGGAAAGATTAATTGACCCTTTGGAACTTATCCGGAGAGTCTGTAAAAAAGATTGAGAATGGTACCTAAGCTGCTTTGTGTTTTTGTTTTTTAATGTTCATTTCGATTCCTTGGTGTTTGTCTCATGCAGCCTCCAGTAAAATCAAATCATCATTATACCTCCCATAGAAATGCAAGTTATTTTCCCTATTTTGCGGGCATATCTGAAAATAGATTTTTAAAACTCCTTTTCGAGGCCATCCATGAAATTTATCAGTATAGTATTTTTTTAAAAAAATTATAACTATTAACATATATGTGTGTGTGTTTATATGCTGGGTTCTACAGTCACAATTGGAAAAATTACAGCATATTCAGTGTAATAAAATGTGACTAGACTCATTTTTAGAATCAGTGAACACCCGGATTTCACAAAAATCACACCTTATTAAGACTACAAAGTATGTCGGGGATCTACCTAAGCCCCTTAATTTTATAATTCAGGAAACCAAGAGCCATGAAAGTGAAATGACTTGTTCAAGATAACTTATTATAGCCAAGCCTAGGCTGAAACTTACCTGATTTGATTCCTGTTCAGGATTTTCTTTATGTCACTGGCTTTTTTCTGTAAGAGAGATCCTGGCTTTACAAGTTTTGCAGTCAGATTTTTTATAAATAATAAGAGGTACTCAAATAAATCTGGCTTAACTGGTACATTCTAATGTAAAATGAGATTTATTTGTAATCTGCCTTGGCGAGTTGCTTATCATAGGAGAGAACAATACCTTAAAAACTTACTTATAAATAGTTTTTGTGCTGTCTTTTCTTTTTCTATTATACACCGGTTTGCCTAAGTCCCTTTACATATGTTTTCATTGATGAGTCAATAACAGTCATTAAAAAATATTTGGTAGTGTAATATATTGCTTTGAACACAGGCTTCAAAGTTGGAGCTTCTGGGTTTCACCTTGCCACTGACCATCTGTTATTTTGGTGACTTTGGTTAACATTTATCACTCACACTCTGGTGTATTTACCTCCTAGAGTTGTCAAGATAGTTAAATGAGTTCATAAAATTCAAGTTCCTAGAGTGGCGCTGAACAAATATGAGTGTTCATTAGATGTCAGTGAATCTCATTGAGGTTATATTAATTTGCCAATTTGAACAAAAATCATAGGTAGTTTTATGTGTTTTATAGGGGATGTATCAACATAATTTGGATTCTTATACCATTGGTTCTGTTACAGCTCCTCCCCTGATAAATCTGATCTGGTTACTAGAGTTTCCCATTACTTAGTTTTATTCTGGCTTTTGCTTCACTTTTCCTGGTCCATATTGGGACCAGGGCATACAGATCTGGATGTGTCCAAGACAGATAAGAGGAGAAAGATAAAAGAGAATATTAAGGCAGCTTGATTGCAGAACAGATTTTTTCTGCAAATATTTCTTGAATGTTTACTATTTGCCACAAACAGAGATTTGTTGATGTACAGGACATGGTGCCTACTTGAGATTCCATTCCTCTAGATAGGACCATTGCGAGTTTTCTGCCACCCAGTTATCCCTCTCCCCAAACTAACACCAAGCATTGTTTTAGAAAAGCATTTAATAGAATGTAATATCAACAAATTAGAATTGTGGAGTTGTTTCTTGCAGAATCCCTGCCTCCACTCTCATGTCCATCTCTGCATAGGTCAAGAGAATCTTTTAAGATCTGCTACTTTGAGTTTGTTCGAAGTTGGCTGTTTAAACATTCTGTTGCAATTACCTTTTGCTGTCAGACTCCCCAGCAGAGAGTTTGTCAATTCATGAAGGCAGTGACTGTGTTTGATTCATCAGTATATTCATAATGTGTTACACAAAGGAATAAATTCTTTTGTTCAATGAATTTCGAGTGCTCTAGGAAGATCCAAAGGATCTTCTCTGAGCCAGGATTCCCTACTAACCTTTCTTCTTTCCTGCCCACACTGCCCTCACCAACTTGAGAATTTCTTCCCAGTAGAGGATGCTTTGGGTTTTAGGAACTTTCCCTAACTTCTCAAACTCTTCCACTGTAAATTATCTGGATTTTAACTTTCTGAGAACTTTTAATTATCTGGAATTTAACTTTATGAGAACTAATCTTGCTCTTAAAACTTGCTCTTTAAAACTTGCTCTTACTTAGAAGATTATGTTCTGAGGTGTGTGAAGCTGAATGGGAGGGAAGGGAAAGAGCAAAGGAGAAGATGATATTTCTAGCTGGTTTGAAGAGGCTAGAAAAGATCCAAAATCAGACCGGCGAGAAACCAAGAAGCACTTGGAGAGTTGGAGAACTCAGATTTATTACACCAGCGTCACAAAGAGCAAGGGCTCGGAAGATCTGGGCTGGGATCTGAGTTGGAACATTCGCTATACAGACCTTTTTTTGGCATGAATTGCTTTGAGTTACTAGCAGTTACAAAGTGTTACAAAGTGTAGGAGTTGCTAGGCGGTACAAACAGTTACATTTGTTGCTTAGACAGATAAAACAAAAGGGAAGGTGAGTCTTTAGTCAATTTCGAGTACAGCCCATGCAGCAAGAAAATTTACAGAAGCAGAACAGAGAGCTGATTAGCCTTTTGAATGAAAATCCCTCTTTACACCCACTATTCTAAACTGGATATCTCTAGTTAATTACTCAAAGCTTTCCTCTATGTGCTTTCTAGGCTGCAACATCCAAATAGAACAGATAATTCACATATTGACTAGTAAAATATTGTGGAAAGGGTACAATTATCTGGAAAGTAAAGATTAAGGGTAGACAAGAAAAGTGATATCATAAAGCTACAGTGCCCAGAACTTAAGTTCTGAAAGCACCTTGTTGCTACTGCTCTTCAATCTGACTTTCTTGAGTCATGACCTCCTGCTAGTTAGTATTTAATTCTGTTGAATTCTTCCAAATTGGCTTGTTTATTTTAAGATTATCCAAATTCGCATACAGTCTTCAGCCTAGCTTTGAATCTACATTTCAGGAAATGTAGACTCAAATACACAGGTTTATCTCTCTGACCTTTTAGCTAATTATTAGATTGAGATAAATGTGTGTGGGTGACAAATTGCCTCTAATGGCATTTAATCTGCATGCTCACATTAATGTCTGGTTTAGTGTCCCAGTTCCATAGAGGCAAAGAGCATGGACTTTTATCTTAATTTGACCTCTTTAAAAGGTGTTTGTGGTGAAAGTCAATTTTTGATTAGCCTAATAGCATGTTTTACATGGAAAGCAATTAAATATTGATGTAACAAGAGGCTACTTACTAGATGAGATATTTCCCAGTCAGCTATAACTGGCCAAAAAAGTAGAGAAAAGGGAAAGTGGCTGGTAATTAAAACTGAATGACAGCCTCATAGCTGTCTGGTATCCAAGAATGATGAGCAAATAGGTAGTATCTGGGAGAAGGCTCTTCTTGTTATTGTTTATTACCATGGAGGCTGTTCACTGACCTTTTGTGGGTGTTAGGCTAATAGATTTTAACACCTTTTTGATTTTCTAAATCACATCAAAGGGGCAGTTAAATAAGCCAGCCATTCTATTACTGGAATGAGAGGCCTGGGAAGTAATATTCATTGCGTACCTAGTGCTGAATGCTTTGCCTTTTGTCTTTCTCATTTAACTCCTGAGAAAGCATGTGTGTAGGTTACTGTCTAAGTGGTGATTTCTTGATGCACTCTGACTTCAGTGTGTGTTTTACAGTGTCATTATTACCAATAATAAATTCTCCTTAATTTTTAACCAACTGGAAAAATGGGGAAACTTGTGTTAAGTGAGATCATTAATAACTTTCTTCAGCACTTTAAGAGCCAAATGAATTTCCCAGTTCCTCACAGCATTACAAACTGCTCTTCCTGGTAAATGTCATTTTCTTAAATTCCTTTTAGAGATATGATTGCATCTGTGTCATTCTGTGTGCTTCGGCATGCTGAGTGGGTAATATATTGATGGCAGCAGGAGCATCCAGACTTTGGACACTATTAGCATGTGGCCATGGCCAACTTCCTCAACTTTGTTGTGCTTTGATTACCTCATCTGTAAAGTGGGGATAATGAGTTAGTAAAAGTAAAGCACTTAGAAGACTTCTGGTCCATAGTAAGGACTTAATTATGGGTTTTTAGTTTTGTTTTCTGGAGTTGGTTTGAGGATTGGAAGCAACATTCATAAACTAAACTAAAACTAAACACTCTCTAATTCATTGAAATGGTTTCCAGGTGAAATAATAGTATAGCAAAGGAGACTTAATGAGGGAATACTCTAGAGTGAATCTATGTGAGTGTCCATTGTGCAAATCTAGGCCAACCAAATGTAGTTTCTGTATGATTAAAGGGATATTGAGGATGTAAGGATGATCTGGCTGTGACATCTATCACCCCAATGATCACCATGGTTGATTCGGCTGATCTAGCTGGCTAGGCAGGTGTTCCCTTCCTCCCTCACCACTCCATGTGCATCCCTCCTGAAACTGCGCACTCGGTCGAAGAGGATGACTTTCCCCAACAGGGGAGAGGACCATTCTTTCAGTCAAGGGTATAGAGTAGCGGGGCTCCCCTGCTAGAACCTCCAAACAAGCTCTCATAAAGGATTGTTGACCCATAAAGAAAAGAAATGTAGGTTGGAGATCCTTATAACTTCCCTCTACCCCTGTAACCTGTGATGTCTTTATGTAACATCTTAAGAGTTTCTCTACTAAATTAGAAGCGATGGTTATAAACTGGATTTAGATAAGAAAGTATACACAAGTTATTCAGGAACTAATTTAATTGGCAGATAGGTCTCATGGAAACAGATGAGAGTACTTTTAGGAAGAAGTGCTTTTGCACTACTGCCAGGATCTTCGCACTCCCCTCTCCACCCCACTACTTATGGATTCTTAAGTTTTATTTTAATGACAAACTTTTTTTTTGCCTGGCTTTAAGTAAAAGACCAGGGACTGGGTTGAAAAGGCAGTTATGGCCTTATTAGAAACTAAGTTACTTAAAATGCAGTGAGTCCTAAATCTGTCTTAATACAACTTTGATGCAGAAATATACCTTTAATCAAGAAGCAGATACTGAGTGGCAAAGTGAAGCAAGTATACAGTGAATTGAGATCAACATGTATACCATGAAATTATAATTAAACTACAAACAGTGGAATGGAATGTGCTTTTCCTGAATGTCCTGAATGTTACTTGACATCACACGGCAGTGCTACGTGCACTTCCATTATCACGAAGTAGTTATGGAAGGAGTCCTGCAGTCTTTAAATAGTTATTTCTGATTTATTTTTCTCTTCTTTCCTGTCTCTCTATTTTTGTCTTTATCTCTGGCGGTCCATGTATCTTCTTTCCCTCTCTCTGTGTCCCATTTGGGGTTCTCCAGAGAAATACAACCAATAGGAAGTGTGTGTGTGCATGCATGAGCGAGGTTGATTAATTTATTGATTGATTAAAGGAATTGGGTCACCTAATTGTGGAGGGTGCCAAGTTTGGCTGCAGACTGGAAACCCAGCAGGAGTTGATGCTATAAGGTTTTGGCGTATATTTTTTTCTTTTCTGGGAAATCTTAGCTTTTGCTCTTGAGGCCTTAAGAGCTGAGTAGGTGAGGCCCATTCACAATATCAAGGGTAATCTCCTTTATTCAAAGTCAACTAATTGAAGATATTAACCACTCTACAAAATATCTTCACGCCAACACCTAAATTCATGTTTAAGTAGATAACTGGCTACTAAAGCCTTGCTAGGTTGACAAACAAAATTGACCATCACAGTCTTTTTTCCTCACTATCTATCTCTCTCCCTCACCCCTTCCCTCCACACACACACACACATACACACACACGCGCGCGCGCGCACGCATTTATGAGACATCATTAGTATTAATGAACTTCAGGTAATAGGATAATAATCATAATGATAATTAGCAATGATTGAGTGACTATTATGTATTGGATGTTCTGTTGGATACTTTATGATCTCAGGTAATAGAAAAACTCTTGACAGAGTTTGCAGATTGCATAGATTTATTTTTATTTTACGGGTAAAAAAACAGGGCTTAAAGAGCTGCTAGCTCTTAATTGGTTGAGTTCAAGGTTCAAACCTTGACCTGTCTTCCCTATTCATGGTCCCTTCTCCAGTATCCTATTATCTCCCTAATATTTCTTTCCTTGGTATATCATCATTGGTTATTTTGCAGTCTTTTACTTGGCTGAAAAATATGACATGTTCATACTTTTTTCACCAAGGCTTATTTTTAAAATAGGCAACTCAGGATGCTGACTGAGCAACCTGGGTTTCCAGATTCAATAACTTAAAGATGGAATACATTAGCCTTTACCATGCCAAGATCATCACTGAACTAGGCATGAAAAGTTCTAAGGAGGGCCACCTCCGGGCGCCATTTGGCCTGTTTTTCTCACTGATGTATTGCTTCCTTATCTTCTGCCAAACCTTATCATTCTGGCTCAGTCCACAGACAGATCAGCAACAGCGAATAGGCAACACAGCTGCAGGTCTGGTGCACAGGGCTTTGGATGGTGCCTACTACTTAATCTGCAGCCAGAATTTCTCTAGAAGGGAGGCGAGACAGCGCTTCTTGGTTTCACTGGAGGAGCTGGCCTCATCTATGGAAACTAGTCCTAATAATATTCTTTCTCTTCTCAGTGGGTTCCAGCCATTGTCTTC
This sequence comes from Rousettus aegyptiacus, assembly GCF_014176215.1. Lineage (NCBI taxonomy): Eukaryota > Metazoa > Chordata > Mammalia > Chiroptera > Pteropodidae > Rousettus > Rousettus aegyptiacus. The sequence goes on along the minus strand of NW_023416311.1, from coordinate 23,574,918 downwards.
CATCTTCCCTTGCCTAATTTTAGTCCCCGCCAGCAACTTTTGCTAGGCTTCTGGCACTTTGAAATGGAATTGGATAGACAGGGGTGAGAAGGGCCTGTGAGTTCCCTTTGGGGAGGTTGGCTTTTTGCAGCACACATTGGAGGCAGTGCTGATAGATGTTAAAAAATGCACATGGTGGAAGGACTGACTTGTGGTTCCAAGGCCCAATTGGAGACCTAGGCTGGCAATTTCGTACCGCTTGGCAAGAAACAGTTCGAATGTTTGTAGATGGTGCTTGCCTCATACCATGCCAAGTTGAGTTCTGGCAAATTAGATTCAGTGGCTTTTGTTGGAGATGTTTTCCAACTTCAAATGGCTATGTGGGTCTTTGAGAAGCTATATATATACATGCGCGCACGCGCGTGTGTATGTGTGTGTGGAGAGAGAAAGAGAGAGAGCACGCGCGCGCGAGCATGCGTGCTTTACATAGCTAGCAGGTGAGTGCTGCCATTTTAAAAGAAATAGACTAATATGTTCTTCTTTAATATTGAAGAGGAATTTTCCATTCGAATGGCCAATCTTGTAATCTTTGTTGTGCTTCTGTAGACATGCTTGCCATGTAGGCCGAAGGGCAGGGTGACCTTGAGATCAACTGAAGACTCACCTCCCCCTTTGCTTGTTCTATCTAGATAATAGATGTACTGAATCTCATGCTGTGTAACTGACCGTAGCCCATAGGAACTCCCATGCTCTGTAACCGTCTGAGGACAAATTAACCAATCAGCTCATGCCAACTATAACTGCTAGGATAAGCTCTACAAGAGCAAGGTTCCCCCTGAGCTCAGGGCCCAGATCTACAGAGTGCTAGCTCTTCTTGTACTGCTGATATAATAAACCTGAATTCTTCAACTTTCCGAGTGGTGCTTGCTTTTTCACCGGTGCAACAATATGTTTGAATGGATATACCTACGTGCTCCTTTTTATTTTGTAAATGGGTAGTGCAGAGGAAAAGGAAGGAGAGGCAGAAAAAGACAGAGATAGACTCGGCCAGGAGATGAAGCCCCTGCAGATGCCAAGGTGCTGGCTTATTGAGGCTATTGACTGGTTAGTTCTACTGGGATAGTATGTGTTTGTCTGAGTTATTTAAGGATTCTTGCTACATCTTCTTTCTTGAAACTTTCTGCTATTTGTTTTCTTAATTTTGTCTGGTTCTCCTCATACTACTATTCTGACTACTTTGGGTTGCTTTATTGGCCTCTTCCTTGGATGTCCCTTAAATGTGTATATATATTTTTTGATGTTTCTTCTTTGTCTCCTCATTTTCCATATTTCCTTGGGCTGGCTTCCACTGCTCATTCTTCATCTAGCTCCTATATTAATAATTCTCAAAGTGTGGTCCCTGAACCAACAGCATCATCATGACCAGGAAACTTGCCTGGAATGCCTGAATCATATCTAAGGCATTAGGTAAAAAGAATGGTAATTTTACATTTTAATATACAGTGTCACAGAGATGATACTAATTTCATGGTGTATAAGAGTACCATAAGGTACAGTTAAAATAGGTCAAACCTGTGTTCCTAATGGAAACAGTTCTATTGCCCTTAGGAAATAGAGTATCATATAATAGAAATAGGATTATCATTAGTCAAATGAAGGAGAAAGACTTTAAATGATTGTTCTTTACCTATTTCTTATACTATAAACCTAGGTATAGACCTCAGGGAAATGTGGGAAATTATGTTGTTTTTCTTCTGGGTTTAGATAAAAGGAACCAAGACCCACTCTAATTGCCTTTAAGAATTTTTCTTTTAACAGTAAGAAAATACTTAGTGTGGGGAACCTTATATCAGCAAAACTTCATATGAAAGGGAACCAAGACAGTCATAATATCATTCTCTTGTGGCTTCATATTGATCGGTTGTTAGGTTTCTGTCTACATTCACTTTTATTCTTTTTCTTCCTTCCCTCTCCCACCTCCCTGCCTCCCCCAGACCCCATAGCTGTATTCATTCATCTTCATTTCTTTATCACCCAGCTTCCTTTCTCTTTTAGTTTGTGTGTTTTTGGCACTCTCTCAACTTTTAGTCTTACTGTAAACCTCTCAAACTTTTTTTTTAATCATTTATCCCTTTTGCTAACTGTCATCACAACAGTTTCGTAATTCAAGATTTCTTAGAGTCTCTATAGAACAAAACCTGGCTACTACATGGCAGGTTTAGTGACCTGGCAGATTTCCCTAGAAAATGCTATACATGGAACAGGCCATAGTATCTGTCTCTGTTTCTTAAACCATCCCATGTCCTGGTATTAAATGAAACTTAGCTCCATTACATTTCTGACATGCTGGCTCACTTCACATTAAATTATATCTAATGTCTTATTCATATTCACTCCCTACAACATAGCTTTTTCCCCACCATTTCTGTGAATGCACCCTGTCCTCCATTCACATGAGCTCACCACTCTGTGCTTGTTTCTTCCTCCTCCTTCCTCAGCCCCCACATTTCTTTGATACTTTCCTTTTTCTTTTCCATTATTTAATGCTATGCTACCATTGTTAGTTCTTACCTAGGTTTAAAAAGTTTTCTAATTTCAATTTGTCCCTTCGTCTCAGTCAGAATAATCTTCTTCTTTCATTCAACATACCTAGCTTCCCTGAGAAAAATTCCTCAGTGCCCCTAACTGCCTCTGGAATGACAACAGACTCCCACTGCTTGACATTTAAGATCTTCACTAATATGCTTATGACACCTCTTTTCAGTTCTGTTACTTTTAACACTGTCCAATTTAGGACTACTGGATATTCCCTTCACTGTCTTCTTCTTTTTTCCCCTAATCCCTCAGCTTCCGTTGGTTCCTTTTAGAATGCTGTTTAACTGTAATAGTAGAGGGTAGTGGTAGGAGTGCAAACCCCAGAGCTAGACTGACTTGGAATCTCAGCCCAACTGTATGACCTTCATCAGGTGTTATTTTACCTTTCTGTGCCTTATTTTTCTCATCTGTAAAATGGAGATAGCAATGCTATCTACCTCATGGGTTGTTCTATTAAAAGTTAGCAGATATAAAACAAACAGTGCCTGGCAGCATAGTAAGTGCTCAGTTTTTCCTGTGAATATTTTTGTCATATTCTCAAATAGTGTGTTTCTCTAAAAGTGATATATATTTTTTTCTTTTTTAAAGTGCACCTATCATAGCCTTATCCCCCTATTTCAGATTATTTGTGGATTTGAGCTACTTGCCTATTATTCTTCGACTTACTTATATTTGGAGATGGTGCTTTATTCAAACTTGTATTGTGGCACATGATAGGAGCTCAATAAACATTTGTTGATTTGGATTATGTCCAAAAGATGCTGCAGCTGAAATACTATAGTTACTTCTATCTGTCCTATGAGTACCAATGTTCTGAGAAAGTATATTCTGAATCAGAGATTGGTATTTTTTTATACAGTACCAAATAGTAAATATATTTGACTTTGCTAGTCATATTGTCTTTGTTGAAGCTGTTCACTTCGGGTGTTATAGCCATACACAGTATGCAAACAGATATGGCTGTGTTCCAGTGAAACTTAATTTACAAAAACAAGTGGACTAAAATGTGCTGATTTCAGGCCTATAACATTACTATGTAGACCACTCATTGTTCTGAAATACTTTTGATTGCAAAAGTTCCATGTGCCACATCCAAGAGGAAGAGCCCGACTCCTCATTAGGTATGGGGATACCTGTCCCAAAAGACCTCAACAGATTCGCCACATGTTTTATGGTGCCAAATTCTATCGCATTCTGACACCTAAACTGGTCTCTGACAACGGAATGCGAACACCGTGATTGGCCCTGACACATCATGAAGCATGTGGTTGGAGATGGGGCCTGCAGGCCTAACTACATCATGTGGCCTTATTGATGAAAGTGGTTTATTTGAAGTGAGAACCATTGAATTGCAGATTGAATGTCGCTTCCTCTTATGTCGTCATAGTAAAGACTCTTAAGAGGTGTGAGGTTTCTTTGTAAAAAATTTCTTTTATTTTTGTAACATGAATAGTCCTTTAATATTAATGAATGTAATGACTTTAGATGAGTAGACCCAATTTCTATCGTGAAACTTAAGGTTCTACCTGTGCTTCTGTAGGCTGTTCTTTTTGGTACCTTCAGATAGGCAACCTAGAGAAAACAGCTATCTTTCCATTTGAAGGAAATAGTCCACCATATACCCCTTTTCAGCTTGAGAAGGGGATATTGATCACTGAAAAATAAGGACTAGTCCCCTCTCATACTTGAAAGAATAGTGAGCCCCTTAGTATTTGTCTAAAACTATGGATTAAACGAGTTTGTTGCCCATCTTGTACCGAGAGGTCTAGTGTATAATGGTGAAATGTGTTTTCTATTTCCAAATTAGACTTCAAGCCCTTTGGTCTTACTTTAGAATGTTTTGACAGCTCATTGATTATCATAGCAGGACTTACTCTCATAGGGGGTCTTAGACTGAGCTAATTATCCTAGTCGTATCTCTGGTAGAAAGTGATACCACTACTGCTTGTCTGAGACTGCATTGTTATCCTGGATTTTATGGGACCATAGTTCAAATGGCCTTACTGTTTTTCTGCCTGACTTTTTCACAGTGTAAAACTATCCTCCAGCAACTACAGAATGCCTTTCTTTTACTTGTTGAAAGATGTTAAGAAAGAAAGGTGGAGAGAGCTGTGAGGGGGAAGAAACCATTAACATGACATGTTTCCTGTCCCTATCCAGCCCAAGTCTAACCTTGGATGACTGTATTCCCATTGATTTGTTGAGACAGCATTTGAGAAAGCCTTCCCCTTGGTTGTATCTCAGTTTACACTCTATAAAATTGGATTAGACAATGTTAATTCAATTAACAAGTGCACTGAAAGTTTGTCTTAGTGTGTAGTAAAAACAGTAGGGCAGCCTCTGATAATCTGTGCATTTAATGACTGCAACTTTGAAGAGTGCTAAGCTAAAGTGAAGTTCAAAATGGCTTGTTAACTGGGTTTATTAGCTGTTGACCTTCCCTTTCAGTATAATAGTGGCAGTCCAACTGAAGAGAGCACTAACATCCTAATTAGCATTTATCCAAAGATAGGCTGCTGCCTGTTCCACAGTAAATTAGTTCAATCAGCTATAAAGAGCTTGAGAAACATTTTCTGCTTTATAAAAAGAATTAGATGTTAGAACAGTTTGTCTGGCATAGTGCAGTGGAGATGGATTGAGCCCCTGAACATGCTCAGTTGAGGAAGATGCTTCGAAGATACTGAATAATTGAACAGATTTCCCCCACAAGATTGGTCAGGGGTCCAGGGGTCCAGGGTTCCCTGCACAAGAGTGATGCCCTAATTTTTGCCTTCTAATAAGAGTGTACTACATCTCTTATTTCTATGTATTCACTCATTGAAACTGAAAACCCATTTCTTTAGCACCTACTATGCACTGTGTACCACTCAGGAAATAGAAGAAACAGAATCCACTGCTCACAAAGACTCTATGATTTGATTGAGTAAAGGAAAACTAAAATTTGAAAAACACCATCAAAATAAGGTAACTGAAGAGAAAAAAAAACTACTTAATAACAGCTGCCAATTATTGTATAGAAGTCATCTTATAACGTGAAGCCTGTTTTCCCAAAGAATAGTAGAGTAGTTGTGGGAGTGGGGGTGGTGGCAATATTTCTGATCAAGGTTTGGCATCAACTCAGTTCTTCTCATAGTGAGTCATAAAAGCAAAGAGGCAAAAATTATAAACCTTTCCAATTATTTAAAGTCTTAAACTATGACCCAGGTTCATTAAAAAAGGAGGGGATAAATATACTGTACAATTGATTTTTACGAGGTGCCTCAATATACTATAAAGTGTACATAGAGCAGATAAAATTCTAACTCTGGTATATCATAAATTTGACCTCATTGAAATGAATAGGTTCACTATATAGCAAACACTAACGAAACATTTGATAAACAGTCCCTCCAGGTGTCTTTTTAGAGTTTAGAAGGGGACTATTTTGGTGGCAAGGTTTTTACGAAATAAAAGTATAAAATCTTTTCATGAAAACTGATATCTTTCAGTAAATGTTTCACTAGAGACATTTAGTTTAATTATTCTGATGACCCAGAATCTGAATTTTGTACCCAAACCTGTAATCATCCTTTAAAAAAAAAACTTGATACAGTTAAATACGTGATGACCTTATTAAGGCCTCCTTTTCACCTTTTTTGCCACCATGTACACACATGTCATATATATCCTTACATCTCCCTCAGACTAAAGTGAAGGGGTATTTTTTGAGGAACATTGTTGTAATGTTGCTTGTGGATAAGCTATAGGATTGTGGGCTTCAGATCCTTTAAAGGATTGTGTAAGGGATTCTCCTCTCTAGCTATTTCTATAATTGTTATGTTAGTTTACTTTATTACTGCCTGTCACTCCAAGAGAAATTGTTTGGAAGACAGAACAGAATGAGCAGATCAAGACAGCTTAAAAATAAAAAGATGAAAATATGTTAAGTGAAAGAGGCCAGTTACAAAAGACCTCATGTTGTATGATTCCATTTATATGAAATGTCCAGAATAGGAAAATCTATAGAGATAGAAAGTAGATTAGTGGTTGTCTAGGGCTGAGAGTGATGGGAAGGTAAGTGGGGAGACAGAGAGATTGCTAATAGGTACAGAGTTTTCTTTTCAGTGTGATGAAAATTAAGTTGTTGTGATGGTTGCATAATTATGTAAATATATGAAAAATCATTGAGTTGTACACTTTCAAGGGATGAATTGTATGGTAAGGAAATCATTTCCTAGTAAAGCTCTTACTTAAAAGAGTAAATACTAAATTTTGTTGAGTTAAACAGCATGACTGGAAGGGAAAAGGTTTTAAACAGTGAGCATCCCTTATAATGTGAGTATGTATATGTTTGTATAACTATAATGTTTGTGATCCAAGTGTGTACCATATTGTACTAGTTATGAGCTGTACATAAATTGTAGAAAAAGACAAAGGACCTTTTAAATGAGAGATGCCATGCATTGGGAAGCAACTTGGAACAAGATTTATGTGGCTCTAGGGTAGTAAGTTTGGTTGGAGCCTGTGAGTCCATGGAGAGATTGGCAAGTATTCATTATTTCTTGGTAGAAAAAGAAATACATCTCCATGTGAGAAGGTTTAAGGAAGCAGAGACTGTTACGAAGGGAACATGAATCTTTTAATTATAGTTAGCAGACTAGACATGTGCAAAGTAGAAAAATGAAAACAAAACAAAAAGAAGGAGGTTATTGGTATCATAAGGCTGTTATGGTAGAGAACCGAGGCTAATTACAAAAGATAAAATGTAGATTTTCCTTCAACTGTTTTGTGCTTACCTACTGCCCTTCTGAAAAATTAGTCCCACATGTGATGTCACATTCCCAGAGAGCACTAGATGAGGACTTGGGAAAGCTGGTTTGTGATTCCAACTGTCTCTTCCATTGTACAGTAAATAACTTTTGTATGAGCCTTTCCTCCTCCCTTACATTGTCCTGCTTACACTGAGATGATTACACAAGGATCAAATGAGGTAATGTATACCCACTGAATTGTACTTAACAGGAATATAACAAATATTTGTGGAATGGAGAAGGAAAGTGCTTAGGAAACTGTAGAGTGATATATAATACAAGAGATTGGACTTATTACCTTATTCTTCTGGCTAAGTTTGTGAAGGTTATGAGAGTGATAATTATTGTATCAGTACTATTGCTGCTCATGGATATTTTTGCTGTATTTGTTAATTCTGTGGTAAATTTGGAGTTATCTCTAGAGTCACACTATATTGTTATACTTACAGCCTTGCACCTAGTGACAGTTTTGGCAGTTGTTAACAACTGACAGAATTGCAAATAGAAATTAGGCTCCTAGATGGATGGATTCATCTCCTTGTCATGGCTAAACTGCTGGGATTAAACCAGAACAAACATTGGTAGTTACGCATATCTTGAGTCTGAGTGCCATAATCAGAATAATTCTGCTTTTGATGAAGCTTTTTGATATATGAGCATTGGATGTGAGTTATCATTCCAATATAACTAATCTCCAGTGGAAAATATGAAAACAGAGCATTAGCATTGTCAATTCCTATTTTATGCCACCCACTAAAAAATTTCAAGCTCATATAGAATGCTTTTGATAATATGAGTTGGAGGCCTTCTTTGAGGAATTCTGCTGCATATTAAGTTCCTGTTTGGCTTGTAAATCCTTTTGTTATCCAGCTTCATGATAAGTTGTGTCAAATTATCCTTCCTAGGCTTCAGTTTTCTCATCTGTAAATTGGGGAAGTGATGGTATTGTCCCTGTGGTATTGGCAGATTAGGTAAAGCATATACCTGTCACACAAAATGCACTCCTTTTTGAGGGGCTTTTGGGTGCTTTGAAGTATTGATATTTTCCACATTGCATAGTTAAGTTCTTATATTTCCTCATTTCCTCTTATCAAATTCTTTGTTTTTAATCTCTGACCCTCTTTCTACCCATCTCTTGCAATTCTTCTTATATCCATCTTTTCATATATCCTAAAATTTGTCATAGTATACCTAATAGGAGGAAGCAGTATGTTAGAGCTGGATATACAATAGTGAAAAATATAAACATGGTTTGTGTGCTAATGGAATTTGCAGTTTATTGGAAGAAGCTCAAATAACACATAATAATTAGGAAATATGATAAGTGCTATTACAGAACAAGAGAGACTTCTGTGACTAGGGAAGCAGGGTACCAGCCTAGTTTAAGTAATTTTTCTCAAAGTTAATTTTCAAGAGCTAGAGGGTCTGGACAGGGACATTTTGAGAGGAAGGGCAGCATAGCAGACAAAGACCCAAAGTAAAAGTGAGATGGGCCACTTTTTGGAGCTAGAAGGCTAGTGCGGCTAGGAATGTTGTAAGCTAAAGAGACCTTGGTAAGAATGAGACTGGAAATGCATGCCAAATTTAAGGCCAAGTTAAATGAAGATTTTGCATTTTATTTTAAGTTTACTGGGAAGCCCACGATAAATATTAAGTGATGACAAGATGGGAATCTTACTTTAACTTCACTAGAACAATTAAAAGATGCTTTTAAAAAATAAATCTTAATTTTACATTAATCTTAACACAGATAGGATAGTTAATATTATGCCTAAGTTGAATACAATTTTAGTTTGTGCAGAAGCTGTCTTATGGCCAAAGTTTGCACATCGATGTTGTACTTTTGACAGAGCCTTGGTTTTCTAGGGTTTTCTGACTTTTTCTTATCTCTTTGATCCATTCTGATACCAGCTACCTCTTCTCTCTGCATTTGATCACCTTTTATTCTTCTCAGCAGTCCTTTGGCCCTTGAAATTCTGTAAGAACAATGGTTATTGCCATCCTAGACCTTCAGAGAACAGATGTGCCTTTGGCCTATGGGTCTGTGACTCTAGAGTGATAGGAATTATAGATGAGTTAAAAGAGAGTCTGCCACAGTTTTCAAGAGGAATACCTCTTCCAGCAGAAATTTTAAAGTCAGCAAAACCAAAGTCATTGGCCCAACAGGTACAGATACTGAGATCTTGACTGAGCTGATGCAAATCAGAAATTTCCTACTAATTCCTATGTAGATCAGTTAAATGCACTTACCACGTGTGTCCGTTTGTAAGTAACACTTGTGTTGACATTTGGTGGGGATGTAAAGGGACAAAGGATGTAAAAGGCAGACAGGTTTCTTCCCTGTAAAACCTTAATCTAATTGGGTAAACAAACCATGTACCTTTGGAAGGTCATATTGGATGTAGTCCTGGTAAGCGTGTAACAGGTTATTCTTTCAAAATAATTATATTCGATGTTTTTAAATGAGGATAATTGAGAAGGTTACATCTAGAATAAACTGCCATAGAACATTGCATTTCAGAGTGTGGTCCATGAAATGTTATCACTGGTCCCTGATTTTACAGCCTTATCTTTCTATTTATTGGGCAAGATTGACTTGTGGTGAAAACTGTGCTGTTTTAGGGATTTGGGATCAGGGAAAGGGGCTGTGTCTGGGATCTTTGACTTTGACCAGAGATAATGAAAAGAAGGTGGACTTCTCAGAAGCCTAGGCTATCCCCTGGTGCTAGGGCCTGAAATTATTCTTGGTAGAATGGGACACTCAGTTAGAACTCAGGAGCTGGTATAAGCACCGTGTAATCTTTTGGAGCAGATTTTGAGGTCTACCCAGTAAGGTTTGCTGACACAATTCTTGTACCCAGTGAGCCCTCAAGGCATTCTTAAGGTGGTAGACAGGGAGAATTGATGTCCCCCCATGTCCATCCAGAGCAGTGGCTAGACTAAGAGATGTGAAAGTGACTGCTGGAGAAGAAGCAAGGACAGCCCATGTGAAGGTGTAGGTTGCTCTCCTTTGCATCATGGTCTCAGAACTACCTGCAGGGTGAAGAAATCATTGGTTTTCTCTTCAAAGCTGGCAGGTGCACCTCTCAGGCTTGCCATAAACCATTCCTTGAGCTATTAGCATAATGCCATTGGCACCTTCCTTCTCTGAAAACACTTCCCTTTTAAATTATCAACTGGCAACTCACCATTCTTTCATCCCAAATTGGGAACATAAGGAGACAGGCATTTTGATGTAATGGCTAAAAGCACTGGAACTGAGTAAAGCAGTGTGGATCTGAACTCTGTCCCACCACTTCCTGGCCATGTCTCAGTTTTCTCATCTGTAAAATGTAGTAACAGTGTTCACTTATTATATGATTAAATAATATATTGCCTATAAAACTTTGAGTTCAAAGTTTGACAGGTATTAAGCACCTAATAAATATTAGTTATTAAAAACATAGGGAGTAAGACTTTTGCTTTCAAGAACTTAATCGATAAACATACTTTAATTCCCCACCCCACCCCCTGCCCGCCGATTTTACTTGAACTAGAGCGAAGTTGAAGAGTAATGAGAGGTGAAATTGAGAAAGTAGGACTGATAAAGCTGACAAAGAGTCTTCTTTATATGGGATGTTCCTTGACCAATGCCATTTCACAAGTGATTCTGGCAGGTGGGTATAGAAAAGATTGTAGTGTAGAGAGAGTAGAGACACTGTTAATAAACTAGGAGGCTCTTGCGGTAATCTGGGGGATAGCCTCCTTCAACTTGGAAACCAGGTGATACCAATCATTTAGCTTGTCCTCTTCAGCCCATCCTTCTAGCATTTTCACTGTTTACAAATGGGGCGACTAGAGTATATTTTCTTTTCTTATAACTCTTTTGTTTATGAAGAGAGAACCATGAAACTTTGATATACAAATCCACGCAGTTCCAAAAATGGATCTCCTGAGTCAGGGCTCACTGGTCACATAAGAGAAAACATGACCCGTGATTTATGCCTTATTCCTTCTCTTGCCAGACATTCTTACCTAATTGTGCAAATAGGCTGTTATTTTTAGTTGGTTCTTCATATTATATTGATTAAATGTTGAAGAACATAACATCTCAGTTTTGTGGGAAAGTTGCATGGATGCATGTTTATAATAAAAATTCTGCCACCACTTGTCTTGAAAAGCCATTGATTTAGGAGTCCACATGGTATAGAGCCAAAAGCATAGGTTTGGCTGTCAAATAGACCCAATTCCAGCTCCATCTCCTAAGAGCTATGTGACCTTGGGAAGGTTATAGCACTTCTCTCAGCCCTGAGTTCCTTATTTGAAATGTGAAGTTACGATACTTACATACCTTGTAAGATTATTATGAAAATCAGCAATGATATATGCAAAGTCCCCAAATATAGTGCCTGGCACCTAATAGGCATTCCACCAATCTTACCTGTTGTCATCATTATTTAAGTCACCTCTATTTAAGTTGGTTGTAATGAGGCTTAATTACAAAGGGGATCCATAGTCCAAAAATAATTCTGAAATGAATTTTAAAAATTCACTACAGTGAAAATTCTTCAGATTAAGAGCTGATTAGGGCTCAGTCTCCCCCATCCCAAGGGCTCCGTAATAATGATTGATTTTTAATAGTAAAATTATTTAAACAGATTTTCCCTAGTCCCACATATTTCCTAAGTTTCAAAAATTTCAAGTAAATTTATTGTGCATGTGCCTGGTGTGAAGGACAGTTGGTTATTTGAGGTATCGATTTGACTAATTCAGTATGATAAATTATTAATTTTCATGCATTGTGTGCTAAATTCAGTCTTGTTGGACACAGAGAATAAACATTCAAACATCATTCCTTCTCTGAAGGAACTCACAACAGAATTTATTTGACTTTTTTTTTTTTTGGCGGATGTGGGAGGGGTGCGGCGGGGAGGATGAGAGTTTTCAGAGGCACAGACGTCCAAACAGCATCTCTCCTCTTGAACTTATGATAGAACTTATTTGAAATGTTTTCTTTGGCAGAGGAAGAGTGGTTTGCGCTCTTGTGTTTTCCCATTTATTTTACCTTCTATCTTTATTAAGGCTTTTAAAAATCTAACCTTACCTTTAAAAATACAAAATAGTGAAAAATATATTTAAAGCAAGAGTTAGAGAGGGATTTTCTTTTTAAGTTTTCAGCATTTCTTACACATACATGTTAAATATTGATACTCCAAACATGACCTTTTAACAAATTTCTTATTGAAACAGGAGACTTTAGGAAGAAATAATGTATATTCAAATCAGCTTTGAATGTTACACTTTTGGAGCAGCTGGAAACTTTCTGTATTAAAGGTGTTCTTCCTATACCTAAATGATTGAAAACTTACGTCCACACAAATTAGATACAAATTATTAAGTGAAAGAAGCCATATGTAGTGTATTATTCAAGTATATGGCATTCTGGGAGGGCTACCTGTGGAGATAGTAAGAAGACCAGTGACTTCCAGGGTTAGAGGGGGAGAGGGATAAGTAGGCAGAGCACAGAGGGTTTTTAGGGCAGTGACAATATTCAGTACAATATACTGCAATGGTAAATACATGTCATTATATATTTATCAAAACTCAAAGAATATACAATACCAAGAGTGAATTCTAATGTAAATTATGTACTTTGGGTTACAATGAGGTATCAGTGTAGGTTCATGTATTGTAACAAATGTACCACTGTGGTGTAGGATGCTGATGGTGCTGGAGATATTGTGTGTGGATATACTTAGCTCAATTCTACTGTTAAGTTAAAACTGCTCTAAAGAAATACAGTTTATTAACTAAAAATAAATGGTCTTTCTGCTTTGGAGCTAAAGCAAAGCATGTAAAGAAGGTGATTAATTAGCATACTTTTACTATAGATTTAGTTTGCTTTACTCAAGTGTAACGTACGATGTTCAAAACATGTACAGTTAAATTAACAGCCACCTTGGAAAGGAAGTACCTGTTTTACAAGATTTCACTGGACTCTTAGGGCACCCTGGCTTGAGGGTAGAACTGGGTTCTAATTCCTTCTGCCATCAAGGAATTTTGTGACCTTGGGACAATCTTAGAACCCCTTTGACTAAATTCTGCATAGAAAGACTTAGGACACCAATATGGCATGCTGTTGTTACGTAAATTGCTTTGTAGAGCTAGCTGGGTTGGTGGGTAGGCTAGTGGGTATAGGATGTAAAGCAGCCACTGGTCACGCAGGTGCCATTTCTATACTCTGGGTGAGTAGCTTTCACAACTGTTTATTGTGTGTGTGGAGGTAGAGATACACGAGATAATCTCCAAGGCTTTTTTCACCTATTCATTCACTTAATTCAGTAGGTATCTGTAATAATTTGATTTTAAACATTGTTTATACAGTATTTTTTATTAGCACTTACGTTTTCTAAAGAAATAAGTCCATATATAAGTATATAGTGATTATTGAAAAGGTAGAATAATTTTTCACACCCATCCCTTTCCTCAGACTTTACAAGGAACAAAATAATATGAATTAGCTTCCTCTAGTGATAAACTGCAACAATTTTCAGGAGAAAGAAAAACAGGTTAGTAGCACCATCTACAGGCTACTGAAGAGGAGAAGTTTCTGTGTGGCTCTAAAATGATCTTAAAAGGATTTGTGGAAAAGGGAATGAAAAAAGCCTTGTACTCTTTTAGATGTTTATTTGTAAAATTTAACTAATTTCAGTATTTTTGTTCTTCACTACTTATACAATTCATTTCTTAGTATGTCCCCAGGTATCCTGAACCTGGAGAATATTGACATGATTAGTTTTGTGCTTTCCTTAGGATCCCTGTTTCATGCTTAGGAATCTCCCTCCTTCTCCCAGTAATAATTAGGATAATGCTCATATGGATCCCAGTAGATTCATTCACAGTGATTCACATTATAAGACTCAAAGCATAAAGCCTGCCAGCCAGGGACATTTTATTTTGGCTATTCTATATGCTCAAAGGATTTATTGCATCATTTACTTCCATTGAGAGAGGGAGAATGAATGCAGGCATTTTCGGGTTATTTGTATGTATGTGTACATACTTGTGTTTACCTTTTTTTTTTTTTTTTTAAAGCTGAAGTCAATATATTACCTCTTTGGTTTAGAATGGTCTCCGAGTTTTTTCTGTCCCCAGGATTCTGTGATTCTATAATCAGAAATAGATTGGGATATGAATTGTTATTTTATTATGATAGAATCTGGAAAACTTGTCTTTTAATGGTAATAGTTGAAGTAGTTATTTTCTTTCCCCGATACCCCCGTTTGTTTATCTTAGTTTTGTTTTATTTTGTTTTCTCATTAAGTAAACTTAATATCATCATTTTTTGGCAACATGTGAAATTTTATTTGATTCTTAGAATTGCTGTGTTATAAAGTATTTATGATATTAACAGAACTGAAATTTTCTGTTAGAAATAGAAAAATTAACTTAATAATTGGCCTTCTTGTAAATTGTTGGTGGAATTGATGTTTCATTATGCTATGTTTGTTATTGGCAAGTGATTAGGAGTTTCTGGAATGCACAGAGAATAGGTGTTCAATAGAGCATTAAAAACTGTAAGATACCACACCCTCCCAAAACCTATAAAATATTGAACATAAGTTAGAGGGATTGAAAGAATATTACTTGAACAATGTTATTTCTTGTAGGAAAAGAGGAATAGGGGAAATGCTTATTGAATAGAGAGCATGCTAAAAGAAATTCAAAAGATAAAAACATTGATAAGATTCTTAAGACACCAATTGAAACAGATGAGGCAGATCCTATCAAAACTGGCACCAGGAGTGATAATGGTTTTTAAGTTTATATTTCTCAATTGCTGATGGTTTAGGTTGATGGAAAACTTTGTAATGATTCCATTAAAAAAAGAAAAAGTTCATTATTTTCAATGTGTAAAAAATAATCGCACATGAAATACTAGGGTCTTTCCCTGAAAAAATGTAAAACATTAATTCTAATACAAGTAGAGACTTAAAATGAGATGCTGCCTTATAGTTCCAGCTAATATTTTTCCTTGTTTTTCTCGCACCAGATGGCACTGTTTAGTTCTATTTCACAGTCTTGTTCTGGAAGTTTCTTAGGGAGAATCTGTTTTAACCCGGGCTCACCAGTGACACCTCTGTATTATGCATGAAGGCTTTATGAATACTTGTAAAAGGCCATTGACTCAGAAATGAAGCTGTTTATTTGAGGTCTTATGGTTCTTTCTCATTGCAAGTTTGCCGTGAGGTGAGCCTAATAAACCAGCTGATAGAAACCTAGATGCTTGTCATGGAGTTCAGCCAGTATTTTGCTTGGAGACACATTGTAGCAATATGATTTTCTACATTCTCATAGGCCAGTCTAATTATCTGCTACATTTTAGAATTATTTTTTATGTGAAAGAGGAGCTACATTCATATGGATACACTATTTTTTTTTTAAATCTCGAGTTTAAAATGATTCATTATAGCCTATTGAATTTTAAATTCATCAAATTAAATTAAAAAAATAAAATCTAAACAACTTTCATAATCCATCTTTTTATTTTCAAGGCTGATCGAGAAAGAAATTATCAAAGACCTCTGATGTTATTACATATGAGTAAGGCAGGTTCATAGCCAGTCCTACCTCTTTGCTGCTGGTAAAAATAAAACATCTTTTTTGAAGGGTAGATTTAGCTTTATTTAATAAAAATGCCAGGCTCATATATGGCAAGTCTTCTCTCTCTGTGAAGCTTGCTTTCTTCCTTTCCTTTCCTCTTCTTTTTCCTTCAGAAACATTGAACATAATTATGGTATACGTTGCATCAAGGCTGCTTCTCCATTTACTGTTGTCTTGTGTGAAGAACAATGTGTAGGAAAATGGTAATAAATGAATGTTGGTAAGATACTTCATTGAAGCAGCTATCAGAACAGGTGAAAGAACTCTAGCATTAAAAAGGTAATGCAGTTCCTAGGCATAGTCAAGATCTGAAGTCAGGTCTTTTGTGGAGTGGGAGTTGGGGAATAGAAGGGAGTTTGGAAAAAGAATCATCTATTTGTTCATTGATTCTGTGAATTAACTTATTTGAGCCAGTTTACTAGACAGAGCCTCATCTGATTATCATTGGAGCCTCCATACATTTCAGCTTCCATGTATCAAACTGATTTTAATAGTTCTTTCTCTGTGTCTGAGAATGTGTGAAACATAATCATTTGATTCTCAACCAGCATGTTGTTCTGGAATATAGGTAAGTTCTATCTCATTGTTCTGTCTCATTATTTTATTTGCAAATATCAGAGCTCCTTTAAACCTTTCCATTTTTTTGAACACTTCTGATTTGGTACTAACTGCCCTGGCACTGGCATTTTATTGCTCCTGGTGGTGATACAGATTGGAGCTTGCAGGGTAGAGATGGAGAATTCTCTGTAGAGTAGAGCAGTGAATACACAAAATATCATTATTTCTTGTCTTTAATTAAAACCACAGTGAGATACTATCTCACACCTGTTAGAATTAATTTCATCAACAGGACAAGGGCAATTAATAACAAGTGTTGGAGATGATGTGGAGAAAAAAGAACCCCCATACACTGCTGGTGGGACTGCCGATTGGTACAACCACTATGGAAAACAGTATGGAGGTTCCTTGGAAAACTAAGAATTGAACTACTCTATGATCCAACAATCCCTCTTCTGGATATTTACTCCAAAAAAAAAAACCCTGAAAACATCTATCAGAAAAGATATATGCACCCGAATGTTCATAGCGTTATTCATGATGGCCAGGGCATGGAAGCAAATGAAGTGTCCTAAAATTGATGATTGGGTAAATAAGATATGGTACATATATACAGTGGAATATTACTCAGACATAAGAAAAGATGAAATACTGTCATTTGCAACAACATGGATATATCTTGAGAGAATCATGTTAAGACAAGTAAATAAGACAGAAGTTGAAAACCACATGATATCACTCGTGTGGGATAAAAAGCTTAAAGCAGCAAACAAGCATGACAAACAAACAAGAGATTCATGGACATGGACAGTGGACTAGTTACCAGAGGGAAGTCGGGGAGGGGGAGATTGATAGGGTAAAGAGGGTCAACTATGTGGTGATGGAAGGAAATCTAACTATGGATGGTGAGCACACAGCACAGTATATATACAACATACTGTTGAATGGTACATTTGAAATTTTTTAGATTTTTATTGATCAATGTCACCCCAGTAATTTTTAATAAAAATAAATAAGCAAAAAGAGAAAGATAAATATCTGTGGTGTTTTTAGCTTCCTTCCCCATGTGCAAGGATGGCCTCTCCTCTCTCCCCTCATTCCCCTCTCCCCTCTCTGCTTTCTCATTCTTTAACTGGAAGGCACAGCAGCTTTCAGCACAACTTCCCTCCTCATGCTGCTGGGGAGGTAGCAGGCGGCCTTGCTGGTTTTCAGACGTGGGTCCTCTGTGGAAGCAAGTGTGAGACAGGCTGCATCTATAAATCAACCCTGGGTTTTATTAGAGTGTTTATGTAACCTCAGTTTATGTGCTATAATTCTTTGCTGTGTAGCCTAGAGTAATTCCCAAAGAGGATGTTTGTTCTTTTTCCTTGTAAATTTTCTAGCATTGGTTTTTGTTTTGACATCCTCCTTTCCTCTCTCTACCCTCTGCTTCGTTTTGTTTTGTTTTGTTTTTGGGGTGTGTGTGTGGGGGGGGCAGCAGGGGATGGGGGGAGGGCGATGTCAGTAACAGTTGATTGCTTTTTACCGAGTAAATTGAATAATCCAGCAAAGCTTAGATTCTGTTTTACTACTTTTGAGTAGGGGGAAAAAGACAACTTTTGCTCCCATTAATTTTTCACATTTTCACGATTGTAGGGCGATAGGGTTTACATGTACTTAATTGTTGAGTAAATGAAATATAAGTGATAAAAAACAGCCTTTACCATCCATGGGAGCCCTAAGCAACTCCCTGACATCCCCCAACTGATTTAATGTTGGTTGAGTCAAATTGACTGCTGAGAGAGAAAATCCAGACTGGGAATTTAGGGTGAATTAGACTTTTAACTGAAGAAAAACAATGAGATGACCAGATTCAACTGTAGATTTGACTATATTCCATGTAGACAAGTACATAGAGAGAGAACTGTTGTCCTTTGAAAATAAAGGCAATTTGACTTAACCAAACATGTTTTTAAAGAAGTAGCTACTTATCTGCATGTCTCATTTCCTTATTCAACCCCCCTGTTTGGTCCCGCAGAGCAATTAGTTGATGAAATGGGAGCTAAGGGAAGGGTTATTGAACCCACTCTATAGGATACATTAGAATGACATACTGTCCAGGAACATACTTCATTAGCAATTAATGTTTGATCATCACTGCAGCTTGACAGTATTACACAGATACACTGTTTTTTTTTTCCTCCTAGTTTAAAGAAGATAGTCAAATACAGGGGAAAGTTTACGACGGAAGTATGTGAACAGAGACATCTTTTTGTATTTAACTATATAATTGGATATGTGCTAGGACTGTGCTGTTCCACTACTACAGCCACTAGCCATGTGTGGCCACCGAGCATGTAAATGATGCTATATGTAATTGAGACATACTATAAGTGCAAAATATACTGGATTTTGGATCTTTATTCTGAAAACAAGAAGGGAAGTATCACTTTAATAATTTATATTTTTACATTTTTACATTTTAAATAATTTATATAGATTTAATAATTTACATTTTAATAATTTATATAGATTACATGTTGAAATAATACTTTTGATACATTGGGTTAAAGTAATATCTCTTTTTACATTTTTAAATATGATTACTAAAAAACTTAAAATTATATATATATGACTTACATTTGTAGCTCCCATTATTATTGTCGGTGCTGCTTAAAAGTTACGTTGTTCAGTGAAGGGAATAACAGACCAGTATTCAGTAAAGCTTTCAGAATTATACTTTTGAATGAATATGCTGTGCTTTCTGATAACATATTAATACTCAAAATTGGTGAAAAAGTATGAATGAAATTGGACAGATTGTTTTCTATAGCCTGAAGATTTCTGAGGAAATACTGATTAGAATGCCCTAGGCTGATAAGCCTTCTTTTTCTGTTAAAGTTTCTTCTCAGTATCTTAATAGAGAGACCACATCTGATAGTGTTTAGAAGTTAAGAGAATGGACTCTAGGTTGGATTTCCATATCAGCCACTTTCTCTTTGTATGATCTGAAGCAAGTAATTTAGCCTCCCCATGCCTAGTTTCCCTATCTTTAAGATGAAAATAATATAGGACCTACCTTAAAGGATTCTGTATGTCAGATAAGACATATAAAGCACACACTGGAACTTGCACATGTTACGTAAGTACTACATAAGTGTTAGCTATTACAGTGATAAATATTATCATTTGTTGTTGAAGAATGTACAACTTTGATAGATTATTCAAGCTTAACCTCTGCTCTTAATCAAATGGAAGCTGTTGGCTTTTAGCAATCAGTCTATATATTTTTTGAAATCTAGAAGCAGCAGTAATTAAAAATGTAAAAGTAAATGAACAAAAGGGGAAGCTCATTTATTGGGACATGTAATTAAAACACTATAAAATGAAACTTCTGGTAGATTAAATCAATTTCCTTCTTGATATAAATTCAGTAGTAGTACTGTATCTTTTTGTCATATTTCCCTGTCACTAAGTATTTGGTCAACAATTCTGAGCCTTTGCTAGTTATCTTTATTATATTCTGATAAAGAGATAATAACCTCATAATTCTGTTTTAGAGAGCAACTGTTCTATATTGTCCTCGAACTGTTTGATTCTTAGGGCAATGTGTGCACACATATATAAAAACAAGTTTAATACCTCATTACAATGTTTTATTTAATAGGGCGAAATGACCTGAGAGTCAGTTAGTTTTAATTTTACTGATTAAAACTTGTAGTCTAGTGAAGACACTGGACTGTACTCTAGAGCAGGTCTCTTAGGCTAATGGGCAGTGTGTGGGTATTCTATGGTGCTGTTAAATTTGTCATAGTGAAATTGATGTTTGTGATGGAATGTTTAATGAGTTTCATCCATGAAAGGATCTTTTTAAGGTAAGGATGGTCCTAAAGAAATTTATCATCAAAAATCTTAAACAGGCCAGTATTGCCACTGTATCTTACATAAAACAGTTTATATTTTTAATTGTATATGTCATATGAATTGATCAGGAACTTCTTGACTTTTTAAAAGTTATCCATTTTGTCAAATCTATTGAAAACCTATACTATTCCAGGTAGAATGCTAACCTTCACAGAACTCTCGGGGGACACATACTATGGGATCCATCTTTTAGAATGGCATGGTGCTGTTGCAGAGACACTCATGTGTTTGTGTATTTTTGCTTATTTGTATCATATCTCTTTGCCCTTGTGAGGTAGCCTTAGCTTAGATCTGAACCAACTGTTAGTATACTAAGAAACTCCCATATATAAACTGTCAGTATATTAAGGAGCTGAAGAAAACCCCATCAGGAGGCAGAATTTGACTGCATTTTATGTGATAGGAAGTAAGATGCCCTCAAAGGCTTTGAAACCAGTGAGTAGAGTGTTGGTTTTTGTCATTTGGAGAGATCACTCTTAGTGACGGTACAGTGGTATCCATGGTGGAACGGTGGAGAGATCATTAAAGAGACTGAGACCAAGGTATGGTCAGATACTTGAACTAAAGAGAAGGTGCTCAATGAAGGAGTGAGAGATTTAAAAAAATTTAAGGCACATTCTTCAGCTTTTAAAGTGTGGAGGTGTGGCAGGAATGAAGGGAGGAGGATAATTCTGGTCTGATTTTTTAAAAAAATTTGGTGACAGATTTGATATGGAACATCTTAAATTTGAGGGAGGTATTAGATTTCATATAGCATATGGCAAATAAATGATTAAATAATACACAGCTGGGAACATGGGCCTGGCACACAGGAGAGGGAGTCTGGGCTAGAGGTGTACTTTAGGAAGGCATGGTCTAAAAGTGATGAACTGAAGCCATGGGTAGGCAGATAAGATCATTATTATCTACCTGGTGATACAGTATCACACACTCTTCTACTGTGCTTTCAGAAGACTTCCAAACACCTAAGTATGCCTTTCAAGGCCTTTTAAGATCTCTCTACTTTTTGAGTCTATTGTGTAAGAGTCCCTGCTGTTCTCTCTATGCAACATGCATTCTTATACCTCCAGAAGTTTATTGGCCACCTCACTTCCCATGTTCTGTATCTTCATTACATCTTGCATGCTCTTCCCTATGTCTTGGCTTTGCCCCTCTTTGTCCTTCTTACATACTTTGTGTCTTTCATTAATACCCAGTCTCTGAACTCTGAGAGCCCAGTTAGTACTCCATTCTTGAGCTTATAAAATTTTGTTTTCATTAGAACTTTCACAGTATAGTGGTTATAGCTTGCCTTTATCTCATTCTCTATAGATGGTAAACTCCTGAAAGACAGAGAAGTGCCTTTACTTATCTTTATATCCCTAGCAAATAGGTGACCAGTGAGTACTTTTAATTGAATTCATTTATTTGTATGTGAGCCACAGTTGTTACATTGATGATTTTGAATGTGGTCAGAAGTCTACATTATACTTTAAAAATATAATGATCTGCAAAATTTCAGTCTATTAAATATAAGCAGGAATAAGATGAAACCTAAGATTATGATCAAAACTATTTTTTATTATAAAATCAATATTTATTCCTTGTAGAAAAGTTGGTTAATACAAATAAATTAAAAGAGGAAAAGTTAAAATATCCATGTCCCATCATCCAGTGATATCTTAGTTAAATTTTTCAAATCATTTTAAGAATGTGTACACAAAATAACAAAAATAGTATCAATTTCTGCATATTATTCTTGACAGTTTCTGTAATTTACTGTTTTGTGCATCTTTAATTATCAGTGAGTAGTCACTTGTTAAATGGCTAGATAAAAAATAAGTAACATTTAATTATACAGTTTATTTAACCAAGTCCATGCTGTTGGACCTCTGGGTTGTTCCAGGTGTTTCACGTAAATAGTCACACTTTGATGAAGAATCTAGTAGTCTTGTCATCTTCATGTCTCCTTTTAGGACGTTTTTGGTGAAAGAGAATGTATGTCTTTATTTTTTAAAGCCCTATATTATGAAATTGCTTCTTGGAAAAGCTGTACCAATTTACATTACCACTGGCTGAATTCTTTTCATCATATTTTTGGGTTTCAAATTGCCTAAAACTGAAAAATATATGGAGATAATTCAGCTTGCTAACATAGGAATGACAAATTTAGGGTTGAAGAAATACAAAACTGAAGACGTTTTTGGTAAATCTAAGTATTTTTATAGAATTTAAAAAATCTTTTATGAGTAATTGTCAAGGTTTTAACTATGAGAAATGCATTTCATAATCTAAGGAAGAAGTTTTAGATGATAGGATTTAAGCTTAGGACTCTCTTCGGTATATGGTGTGGGTAATGATGTAAAAAGTAAGCCCTCCTGTTCCAACTCTGTCCTTAGCCAGCCTTCTTGGGTCCCTTGTGTGGCTGCCTCTCTGCTCCAACCCAGAATTTTATTGGGATGAAATGTTGAATCTAGGCCCATAAACATTAAATATCAGTGGCCGAATTGGGGGTTTGGGATAACTTCTGTATATTTCTAACTTCTCTGTGCTACTCTAGATCCTTTTTACCTGTACTATCTATAGTGAATAACTACTATAAGTGATTACTCATAAAGTAATAACAAGCACCTCCCACAACCCCTAACAGGTTGTTTATTCGAGCAAATGTATGTTAGTTCATTTTGAAGTGCTGCCCAGGCCTTTGAGTGAAATGCCTGCCCAGAATCTTTAACCCTTGCTAGAAAATTTGCTCATTTTTCAAACTAATTTGCATAGTCTTAATCACTGAGGAAACAAGAGAGAGGCTTTTCTGATAATCTGATGCTATTACAAATCTTGTTTCAATTTCAAAGAGTCCTCTACCTACCCAGCCACCATTCATTTGCTATTATTGCCTTGAAACCTAAACTGACCTCACAGTGAGGTAGCGGGGATATTTTAAAAGCACTGCTGTCTTCTGAATAAATCTATTACAGGTTTCTGGACAGACTACCACTCCTTCCACTCACCCCCACAAACATCAGAAAGAAACACAAGAGAACATCAAACCACAGAAAGCAAATCATGGTCAGAATAAATATACTGTTTTGCTGGCAAACTTAAAAATTCACTTGTGGAATATAATAGCTGTAGGCAAGAGATATTTACTGCAACCAAGATTTAAGTGTGGTTTATTATGTTTATGAAGTAGTTTAATACTACTTTTTTTCAAATGAGTTTTTAATTTAGGAAAAAAGAACTCAGATTTGTTCCCAGAGTAGAAATGACTGAACATCATGGGAGTGGTTAGGCTTGGGGTTTATGTGGGTAAGATTTCTATTTACCCACTGTAGTCAGTCATTGGGTGGATTTAAAAGCCTTCCCAGATGGGATTTATGGAGTGAAATTTAAAACTAGTGTCCTGTATACTACAATGCATGGTTACAACAGGCGATCACTTTTGAAAGAAATGAATTGGAGAAAATGCAGGTTAAATGATTAGTATTGTGCAGTGCAGTGAGGCATACAGAGAGCAGGCTTTAACACTCAAGTGGGATGTCAGCATCCACCCTCTATAGTAAAGCTCCTAGGCAGTGGCTAAATTCTGAACACATTAACTACTTTCAGTGGCAGAGTATAATCCATTCTTAATAGGAAGTTCCAGGGATAGTGACCATATAGATGACTGGCCAAAGAGAAGCATAGAGGTAAGAAATAATATTTCCAAGGTAGCTAGCCCTAATTCTTGAGACTCCATGCTTGGGTGCTTTATCTCTTTTACCCTGTTGAATCCTCCCTTCGAGCTGATGAGGTGATATTATATTCATTTTGGAGATGAGGTGACTGAAGCTTAAAGAAATTTTCCCAAAATAACATATATACATATATGCAGGATTACAAGTTGTTCAGTGCATGAGGGCAGTTGATCAAGGTAGTAGGTAAGGTTTGTGTTGGCTCAGAGGAAGCACTTTTTTCTAATTCATACTAAGTGTTGTACTGACTAGCTTTAGCCCTAGTTATAAGGTTGGTTAGTGACAGAGCTAAGATTTGAACTGAATCCTGTGTAGCTTCAAAGATATGTCATTTTTATTAAATGATGATACTTATAAGAGATACAGTATACTACATTATTTCTCTTTCTATCACTTATTATTTCTGTTTTATACAAACCATTTTTTTTTCTGTAAAATGCATGATGACATTGAATGATCTAAAATCATTTGAAAACAAATGTTGAGATCTTACTTCCCCAGAAAAAAACTAACTTATTAACTTGGGGTAGGGACGGACATACTAAGGACTTTAACTTGTTTGATAAACTATCTCATTTTCTTTGTTTCCTATATATGTGTGAATAAATATTGGTGTTATGTTCAGTGTAAAAGTCCTATAGAGATTAATTTTGATGTAGAAACAGAATGAAGAATTGTCTATGGTATAAGGATATGAAATATCTGCAGGGTAGGTAGAAGACTCTGAAATTGAAACAGGATTTGTAGTAGCATCGGATTATTAGAAAACATATTGAGGACTTCAAATTTTGACCCAATCTCATGGCTCATATTACCTGACCAAATATGTGAGTTAACTTACTCAGGGTAACTCAAAATTATCCAGAAAGCAAAATATAAAACAAACAAACAAACAAAATGTATGCCCAGTTTCACTCTTTCCAGGGATGTCTTGAGACATCTTAGGTAACTGGGTCTGAGACTCAGCTTGTGGAGACAAACAGGAGTAGAGGGGAAGAAATGTGCAGGTGTGTCAGTAGACTCTGCAAGGCTTGTACTAAAGGCTTTCTGCAGACTGGTGTCCTTCCTCACTGTCTCATCCAGACTATTTCCTCAAAATGCCTCCCAAGGGCTTCCTTATCATGAGTCCCACAGTGTTTGGCAGATAAATGAACATTCTGAGAGTCACAGCCAGGGTTAGAGTTTGCGATGCTTGTTCTAAGTCTTACATGCTTTGTGTATGAGATGATACCAAAGAATATAGTAAAGAAAAATGAATTTGAAATAAATAGAATAGCTAGAATGAGATTTTTCTAGCACACCTTATCTTAATTGCTCACTGGTCCTGCACTTAACAATATGATATCTGCTTGAGGGAATATAGAAATGTCTGCTTTCTAGAAAATTGGTCTCCTCTTCAATTAGGGATCGAATCAGTGCATATTTTATTATATAAAACAAGAAATTACAAATGACAATAAATAACACCAAGATACCTTTTTTAACTGGGCATGTCCACGTTTCTTTACCTTATTTTAGTGCTTCGAGGTCACGTTCCAGTCTTCAGGCTGCAGTGGGAGAGCTGATATTTTCTAAAGGCCCCCTACTCCAAAGGGTCTAACTGCTGGCCCGAGGTTCATATGAGACCCTTCTGTTAGCAGTAATTAAAAGAATTTTCTATATTAATTGAAAGCTTTTCTCTATAGCCATCTTCCTCACCCCCAGGCCAGGTACTAGAGGGAATAATAATGAGCTATAAAATCTAAACCAAAAGTGTATCTTTTTTGGCATTTGCAATTTCAGTGAGGTGTGTGTGTGTGTGTGTGTGTGTGTGTGTGTGTAACCACAACTGACCTTCGTTTTGGCAGCCATCATTTTGGGTGCTTTTGAATAATCAGAAATTAGTAACAGGGCACCAGAGATAGCAAAATGGGAGCCATGTGTGCCTTGGTGATAGGTTTGTATCTATGTTTTCAGCTTCCAATGAAAGAAAGCAGAAATAATCTCATCTGGTACTCATGAAAACGAGAAGAAAAGTCTGTATCCACTTCATGGTATCCAAAAGAACTTTCTGCAATGATGCAAATGTTCTGTATCTGCACTATTCATTTTGGTAGCCATCAGCCGTATATGTACTTGTATGTGGCTAATGTGACTGAAGAACTGACTTGAGGTTATTTTATTTTCACTAATTTATATTTGCATAACTGCATATGGCTACCTGTCTACCATGTTGAGTAGCACAAGCCCTTCAAATGTTGTTTCTCTCTCTCTCTTTTTTAAGTTGGCATTTTTAACTTTTGTTTAAAAATTTCCATCTTGTTTACATGGCCCTTTCCACATTCTCTTTCCTACTCTGTCCTCTTTCATTTTCCCCTGCTCTGCCTTTTCCTCTCGCTTCTCTTCTCTGGTCTTTTCTTTTCTTTCTGTGTTGCTGTTACATTGACAATAACTTTATTCATTTGAATAATTTATTATGATCTTTCACCTAGTTATGTCTGTCTACCTGTGTTCTCTTTCCTTCCGCAAAAGTGTGATTTGAGATGGGCATTTGCCAGATATGCAGTGTTTACCACAAGCTCCTGATGCACTGGTTACTTATTTTAAATAAAAAAACAAACAAGATTTTTCCGATAAGATATTTTTGGTGACCCCGTTCAGACTCCCTGAGATCACTGCTTCTTTTTGTAAATACACAAAAAGACTCCTTTGGTAATTCATTCTAGAATCTTTCACAGAGTGTTATCAAAATAAGTGGTATTTAAAAACCATAAGCCTAGGTTCCATAGTTTTGGTTTCCAGAACTATTGACTAATTATAATCAAATCACTGGACAACCATAGATTTCTCTGGCCTAACCTCTAAGGTGGAGGGGTGGGGAGGGTAAAATAGCCTCTCAAAGCTTTCTTCTAGTTTGAACATTCTAGTTCTAATCTCACGCGTTTGGTCTCCTCTTCCTTCTCATAGTATAACTTATTCTCTTTTTAAATGGGAATGCCACTTGTTTCTTTCTAGCTTTGGGCAATTTTCTCTGCTCCATTCCTTCTACTTCAATTCATGGAAAAGTACTACTGAGATTTTGTAAACACACCTGCTTAAGGTTTTCCCTATTCAGTTAAATGTTTCTCTGTTTAGAATCATGGCTTTCATTTTTTTAAATTCTAGATTCGATTTAAGTCTCAAATAACTTCAGTGATAATGATTATCCATTTGTTAAGAGTCCTCGTTTTGCTATACTGTTGTGCTCTGTTGTACTGAGACTGCTCTAAGCCATAGGTTACCAATGCGCTGCAGACCTCTAGCTTTTTCCAATTCCCAGACAGAAGCCGTGGTCAGTCATCTAACTGCATTAGACATAAAAACAATTTTTTGCCTCTAAAGGTTAAATGAGTTTTCACAAGCACTAGTCATGGAGGTTTATAAGGTGAGTATTGACAGGATCTGTTAGTCAGATGTGGTAAGACCCTTCCCATCTTAGAATCTTCACAGTTACTATTTGTATAGCCTGAAATGGTTCTTGGCATGCTGAGATATATTTCAGCCTTCATACTTTATCATTCTGGGGGTGTTGCCTGAGTGCCTGCTTCATCACCTTCACCCATGCACTTCTTTCATAGCGGTTTTCCCTCAACACTTGTTCTGTCTTTCTGTTTCTCTGCCTCATGGGAATGTAAGGCTTTTCTCTCATCTGTCCTGTGCCATATCCTCCATGCCATGAACACAGCTCAGTGAATGTGTGTGTTTAGGAAAATATTGATGTGAGGAGGGAACTAGGTTAGTTAACTTTTACTAGAACTAGACAGAAGATTCTGACCATGTGCATTAGGGCCCTGAGCTTTGCGAAGGGAATGTTAAAGGAAGCATTTTAAAGGCAGAATAGGTTCCTCTGTGAGGTATCCACAAATTTTAGACTGTCTTTTACAGTGTCTTAAAAATACCAGAGGAAGGGTCCACTGTGGGTAGTCACTTTTTCAGGTACTCTACCAACATTATCTCAAAGCTATTCCTTAAAAAAAATTCATGTGGTATAAGTATTTATATTCTTACTGTAAAGATAGAAAGCTGAAGCACAAAACCCACTCTTTAAATGGTAGGCTCTGTTTTCTGCTTCTCTTTTAGCAGCTCTCCAGGGTTTCTAAGCCCATTGTTCTGTGCCATGTTATGAAATGTGTCTACCAGCGTAAAAGGGAAAGTGTCCTTGGGAGGCAGTGCATGTAAAGAGCTTACACAGTGCTTGGTACATGCTAAGTGCTCAAAATATTACCACTATATTATTGTTATCATTAGCCTTTCCCCTCGAAGTTTTTCTACCATCCAAAGAGTTAATAAAACTTTAAGAGTTCTGATGTTAAAGGAGTGTTATGACTATGTCTGCCATAATAAAAGGACATCAAAAAGACATTTAGTCATGGGAATAAAGGTAAAGAAACACATATCCCATTGGAATGGCTTCTATTAGTGACAGAACCTCCTATATTTTTGAATAATTCCCAGATGAAAGATTTTGCTGACATTGAAGCATAAATGAAACTAATATAAGCCATTCAGTACAGTCTGAC
This sequence comes from Rousettus aegyptiacus, assembly GCF_014176215.1. Classification (NCBI taxonomy): domain Eukaryota; kingdom Metazoa; phylum Chordata; class Mammalia; order Chiroptera; family Pteropodidae; genus Rousettus; species Rousettus aegyptiacus. Next base: position 23,546,199 of record NW_023416311.1, on the reverse strand, counting down.
TTATTTTTTAACTTTCTGATTTGAGAGGCATATTCTAAAAATCCAGTAATGCAGCCAAGCTGGACGTTCACTTAAATGTCTGATGAAACCAGCTGTGTTTGGGGCCAGTCTGACTTTCTCCTATAAACTCCATCGTGTCTGGAGTTTTACAAAACCATTCAGGATCTTGTTCTTTCAATGGAGTAGCATTAAGGTCTTATGAAAAAAAAAAATAGTAACTTGATTCTGAGGTAAATTTCCCTGGAAAGTATTAAAAGAAAAATAGGTTTCCATGTGTGCACCCTGGCTTTCAGATAGCATTATTTGAACTCCGGGAGGCATTTGCAGTCAATTTCTTTGTTGATTGGAAAGAAGCTTTAAAAATTCTTATAATTTTAAAGACTTTTTGAAACAGAAGAGAAAGGAATATTTGTAATTTTCCCTTCAGGAGGAAACATGCTGCGTGCTAGTTTTCTCTTTTAAAACTAATTGGAATACAATTATTTCTTACGTATCCTCCTATCATTCCTTATTAAGAGTAACCGGTTTATGGAGTATTCAGTTATTATGATGATAGTATTAAACACTGGTCTGGATAAAATTAGAAAAGTGATATAGATAAATATCATGTTTTGTATATATACTTTATTTTTTTTAGAGCAGTTTTAGGTTCATAGTAAAATTGAGCCAACAGTACAGAGAGTTCCCATACGCCCCCACATACGCACAGCTTCCAAGACTATCAATGTCCTCCACCAGAGTGGTACATTTGTTGCAATCACTGAACCTACTTTATCACCACCCAAAGTCCATAGCTTACATCAGAGTTTCAGAGTTCATTCTTTGTATTGTATAGTTATGGGTTTTGAAAAATGTTTCGTGACATGTTTCTACTGTTATAGTGTCATACAGAGTAGCTTCACTGCCCTAAAAGTTCTCTGTGCTCAGCTTATTCATGCCCACCCCCCCCCCAACTCCCCAAAGTCCCTGGCAACTTCTGATCTTTTTACTGTCAACATAGTTTAGTTTTTTTCCCAGAATGTCATGCTGTTGGCATTATACAGTATGTAACCTTTTACAATTGACTTCTTTCACTTAGTAATATGCATTTAAGTTTGTTCTGTGTATTTTCATGACTTGATGGGTCATTTCTTTTTAGTGATGAATAATATTCTGTTGTCTGGGTGTACCAAAGTTTTATTTATCCATTCACTTACTGAAGCACATTTTGGTGGCTTCCAAGTTTTGACAAATATAAATAAAGCTCCTCTAAACATCTTTGTATAAGTTTCGATATACAGATCTTAATGTTTACGTGTGTTACTTTAAAAATGTTTAGATTTCTCGATATAATAGAGAAATTGCAAGATTTATATAGGAATCAGGGGTCTGGAAATGCTATGTAAAAGAGGTGGCATCTGATTAGGACCTTAAAGGATAGATTGGTTTGAATACACAGGTTGGAGCAGTGTGAGATTCCCTGTTTGCATGGAGTGCGTGGTAAATGCACATTGTGGCTGGTAAGCTTTGGGCACTTTTAATGTTGGGCTAAAGAAGATGGACTTACTTAGTGAGGCCATGGGAGTCATGGTAGATTTCTGAGGTGGGAACTGCTAAGTACTGTTACTTATTAAGCAGCTAGTTAAGCCTTCACTTGACCTTGCTTGGGTCAAGATAATTGACTTTAAAGTAATAAAATGACATTTATTAAGCAATAACTTATTGTATTGTTAAAGTATAATTGTTTATCACTTTAGACTGGCCTTCCCTGTAGTTTTAGTCCGAGTGAGATTTTCATAAAAGAGTAAAGAGAAGCATGAAGAACACTGTATAATGGCAATTAAGTGGTCAAGAAGCTGTGCTTCTCAAAGTAGAGAGATTTTTAAAATAGAGGAGAAAACTATCAAAGCAAAAATATGGTAGTATCAGTTTTACTTGGGAACTTTGTTAGAAATGCAAATCCTCAGACTCCACCGCAGAAACTCTGGGAAGGGGCCATAATAATGAGTGAGAACCACTGTTGTAAAGGCATTGAGGGAGGGGGAAGGTAAGGCTTTTGCTCTAAGAGAGACAGGACAGGTTGTACTAATAATTGGTGTTTATTGACCACTTACTTACAAACGTAGCTCATGTAATCTCAACCTTAGGAAGAATAATATTACAATGTCTTATTTTACAGATGAGGAAAAAGAGTAGTTTAAGAAGGAGCACAATAAAGCATCAATGTCATACTCTCTGACGTCTGTGAACTTTGCCAGGTCATCACAGTGTATAGATTGTCTCCCAGAAAGCAACAGTGGGGCTCAGGTGGCACCCTCTTCCTAACCCACCTCCGTCTTCTGTGCATGCTCCCTCTGCTACTTGCCCAGCCTCTCCTGCTTGCATCCAGCGGAGGCGTGTGGTCTCAGCAGAGCACGAGTGATAGGAACCTGGTATTTCCATTTCTCTGACTTCAGTGAACAAACCTATGTCCTTTGACATCTGGGTGCCTCATTTTTATCTTCTGTAAAATGAGGAGTTAGGCGGATCTCTATGTTCTTTTTGAATTTTATCAGTGTCTAATGCTTAATTAGAGGCAGATGGTCGAACTAGGTGACCTTAGAGGGTCCATTCTGGTTCAGTGTTGAGAGGAATTTGGCATTGGAAATATTAGATTTTTACTTATTTGTAAAATGATGGTAGTAATTTCTGATGGTGGTGGTGTGATGCTAGAATGAAATCATGGATGTTAAGAACCTAGCAGAGTGCTTGACATACATGGAAGATACTTAAATGACAGTTTCTCAATCCCAAATGCAAAACAACCTCATTTCTGGTTCTGGCATTTTTATCCTTGAATGTAACAGATTAGTATTTTAATTTTCTTGAGAGGGGAGTAAGAGTTGTTAGAGTGATATTAAAATATTAAGCTAATTAAAACTTCCTATTAAGATTTTAAAACAGAGATAAAGAATGGAGCAATATAACCCAATAAATAAAACAGCTAGGTCATTGTATTTGCAAAAAAAAAAAAAAAAAAGGTATTAGCCCCTATTAATAGTTTTTGTAATAATAGTAATTTTAAAGATATTACTATAACATAAATAATAAAAGACACTTAAGGTAATATTCTGCTAAGTACTATATAGACATAGAATACTTAATACCTTTAATATTATAATTTGGCAAAAGAAACTTCAAGTGGATTAGCTATTTATGAACTTAACTGGGGAGTAGCTCGTGGGTAGAATTTCAAGAATTCTTTCTTTCTTTCTCTCATAGTCTTTTGTTTATATAGAGAGAATGCTTTACTTTTTATTTGAAACATTCTCACTATTTTTTTCTGAAACCTTTATGCAAATTCAGTTACTTTATGCATCTTCTATAGAAGATGCAGAGTATTTATCCCAATACACATTGCCTTCTTAAAAGTTCCAATTTTATTTCCTAAGCTGGTTTGATCATTCCACAGTGACATTTATCTTCGTTTATGACATTTAAAAATTATAGCCCATATCTCTCATTTTAAACAAATCCCTAAGCTCTTGGAGCCTATAAAATAGCTGGCTGATGTAATATTTAAGAAAATTTTGACTCACCCACACCCCAGTATTAGTTACAAGTTGCTTAGTTCTTTTGGGATAAGAGAGGTCAGTGGAAGCACACCTGGATAGAATTTGGAGAGGAACTAGATAATGGACTAGGAGGCAGAAGACTCTGCTTAGACCCTTCCTGCCAGTATCACTTTTCAGACTACACCTTTCAGTCTTTCTTACTAGGTCAGTTTTCAATTGGGTATAATATCTTCTTTTCCTGAAGGTAAGAGACTGTCTTAGCTTTCTTCTGTTAAGGAGACCATTATTCGTTGCTTCTAATGTGAAGGCAAGTTATGACTGCATGAGTTGTAAACTAAGAGTGCACTTTAAACCTTGTTTATGTATGATGAAGGCTTCTCTTCAGAGTGTAAGGCAGCTTGCCTGCTACCGCTTTCCCTCCTGCTACCGCTTTCCCGCCTGCTACCGCTTTCCCGCCTGCTACCGCTTTCCTACCTGCTATCTCTTTCCCACCATCACCGCTAGCAGCTTGGTAGATGCTGGCAGTCTTATCATGTTCAGCATTTGTAGATTGGCCTTATTTTAATCCAATATGATCATCAAAAATTTAAATTTATAAGATAAATTGGGGTGGTTATTCTCATTGCTGGTGATTTTCTTTTTTTTTCTCCTTTAAAATGGTTCACTTTAGGGGTCCTTATAAAGCAAGTTACTCTACTGTATTTAAATGGGATTTGATATATAAAAATTCCATTTACACACTTAACAGGTTGTTATGTTTGTATAGCAGAGTGATTATGAAGAAGAGTCTGGAGTTTTAACCCCAAGCAAAGTTAGGATCCCATTTTTCTAGCTTACTAGCAGTGTGATCATGGGCAAGTTATTTATTGCCTCTTAGCCACATTTTCCTCATTGGTAAGCCAGGAATCTCTTAGCTAACACTTCATAGAGTGTTTAATATGACACAAACAAAAGGTGTTTAATATGACACAAACAAAAGGTGCTCTGTAAAGACAACACACAGTGTTAGGAAAATCCTAGCACTCCACTAGCAGTGGTCCTTTTAAGGGTTATTTTGTCTGAATTTTTGTTTGTGTCTCCTCTCTTCCCTTCTTGAAATGTGTTTGTAAACTTGAAAGGAACACCACAGAAAAGAGCTCATGTTTCTGTTTGATCACATTTCTTTTGCTCTGTGGCTTGGCGTGATTGATTGTCAAGAGGGCCGTAAGAAAATCAAACCATGAATTACCCTGTACTGGGTGATGACAATGGTTTGGATGGCATCTTCTTAATTTTTGCTTTGCTTTTTCTTTTCCCTAGGCAACAGTAAATAGAGGGCGAGGCAAGAGTATGCCTTTTAATTACTGAGTTCTAAATCCTTGGAATGAGCATTGTCTGATCTCTCAGGATCAGACTAGAAGGTGTCATTTTACTACAGAAGAGCCAAGACTTATCCTGAATGAATGTGGGTTCGGCAAAGTGTCTTTAGCCTGAGAAATGAAGGCTCTGCGTCATATTCAGTGTCTCTGCTTCACCAGGCCACTCTTTATTCTTTCAGTGAGTCCCATTTGTCTGTCCTCTGTCAAGGGCTCGTGTATGCCATGCTGATTTAGTGCCAACTGGGGAGATTAGAAATGCTTTGCCTGGCGCTGACAGCTAAACCTGAATCAGTGTCTGTGTCCTCTGGCCCATCTACTTAGAAAAGTTCACCCTTGGCTCTGCTGAACACTCTAATAGGCAGAAAAGCTCAGTTCACCCCAGCTTTTATACTGGGGTCAGCTCCAGAAATAGCTCCTCTAACACAAGGTAGATGCACTACAAGTTCAGCAAGCAGATACAAGTTCAGCAAGCAGATAGTATGCAACAGCTGAGTATAGGCCTTGGAACAAAAGAAAGTAGTTTATCTTCTTTACGCACCACTAATAATGTTGCTCTCTGTCATTTACTAGAGAGTTTGTTATTCCTGAGGGACAAGGCCTAGATTTTCTTTACTCAGATGCCTTCCAAGTGGGGAACTGTTTGGCGCACTGGTCATTGTTTTCACCCAGAATTGTAATTTGGAGTAATTTGGTCATATAGACCTAAGGGTAAATATGATATTTGGTGGACCTGAGATTGAAGAGAAACCAACCAAAAGGAATTCTGAACATCATTTTAAGGATGAGGAGGTCCCCTTGTGAAATTTTGTCTTGGAGCTCAGAATTCTAATGTATGGTGCTATTAGACCTCCACAAGCATGTGAACTTTAGTTGATAGTATCGTGAGTTGCTTCATCCCCTGTTCCTATCTTTCCAGATAGCAGATAATACTTTGTTGGTGGGCTGCAAATCTTTCTGCTCTAAGATCTAACCTGGGGATTATTCTATTCATATTTGTAATACTAGAGTTGATAGTAGGTATTGGTAATTGTTGAAAAATGAATGAATGAACAAATAAATAAGTTAATGAGTAGCTGAGTGAACAGAGATGTAAAGTGGGGCAGAAGGATGGTATATCTTTTCCTTTGTGTGTAAAGATATCCCTAATATAGTATCTGAACAAATCACTTGTGGAAACTTATTCTGTTCATCATTTTCATCAGCCTTTCCTATCCACCCCAACTCTCCCCCTGACAAATTTTGGTGATGTATTTATTACATTAATTTTATATTTTTCTGCCTCCCCCATGATAAAAAGAAAACTGAATTGTCAAACCAGTGCATTAAATTAACATGAAAGGAAGATCTGATTTAACTTTTGCCTTCCAAACCCAAGGGGGGAAAAAAAATGTTTAGGGTGAAAACTTTGTTGGGTAGAACCCTCGCTGAATTGTATTTTGACTAAGAAAGAATTAAGTCTTACAAGCTCATTTGAGTGTTAGCAGTGATATTGCACACAGAACTTTGCATTCTGAAGAAATAGTTGGTTCTATAGTAATAAGAAATAAATCAGTGTAGAAAATTTTGCTATAACTTAAAGGTATTTTTTGTAAAATCATGGTTCAAAATCACATGTGCAATCTTGCCAATTTTTACTTCAAAAGCCCATATCTAATATGCAGTTGAAATAACTTTTGACTAGTTTCTCAATAGTGGTTGATCATAAATGATAAACTTTTCACTAAGATATGTTTAAAAAGAGATTATTTTAAAGTATCTTATGTTTTACTTTAGAGATGAATGGTCCATTACTCCTACCTAGTGAAAAACGGTCTTGATTTTAATTTTTCTCAAGGGAAGACAAATATATGAGGTTATCTTTGATGGATAAAATAAATGAAAACTGGATGTTTCTTGTGTGTATGTAAGAATCACTTCACAACCCATTTCTGAAGTTTCATTTAAAAATCTTACCTTCTAGATCTTAACCCAGGGAGTAATTTTAAGAACCTTAAAGTCTCTTATTTTCTCTTAAGCTTTACGGGATTAAGCTTTTTGGAACTCACCCCTTTCACCCCTGAGAGCTATTTACAAATGTGTGTACACTCTAGAGTGTGGCAGTATCCAAGTCAATGCAGAGTCAATTGGGAGGCTCGTTAGCGTATGTGATGGTGTCAGATTTGATACACATCTTTCCCATTTAGGCACTTAATGATAATCAGTTCTCATTTCTTGAAGAAAAACTACTTACTTGGGAAAAAGAGATGAAAAGTACAGTTTGATTAACTTATGATTCATTTCCATTTGCTTCCTTTTAATCAGAAGAGAATCATCATCAAAACAGTAATTTCTCTGAAGACTGGTGGCATTTAACTTTTCTCAATCAATTTATTTCAATTTACTCCCAGTCAATAAAGTCTGGTTTGGAATGAGAATGGGAATTAAATATCTAAGAATGGAGTATTCATAATAGTTGAAGAAATGCAATTAAAAGTCACAAGGAGGTACCATTTTTCCACTTATAAAATTAATAAAATTTGTAGAAATGAGACTAGTCATTTCTAGAAAAAATACAATGGGTTAGTTACTTTTATACAAGCCTTACAAGCCTTTCTGTAATGTTTCAGGATTCTTTAAAGTGTTAACACTTTTTTGAGTCATTAATCCTTTGTCTAGGACATTATGCTGAGATAGTAATTAAATGTGAAGAAAAGTTGATTCCATATCATACCAATGCATGGTTTATTTATGTTATTTTTATATTTTAGAATATTATGCATAGATTAAGTTTTACTTTCAAGTAGTATTTACTTCAATGGAAAATATTTATAGTATGTTAATTTTATTTAAAAATGTATACACACAAGCAGTATTACTTGAGTTAAGTATAGAAAAAGAGATTAAGAACAAGAATAAACCAAAAAGGCAGAGAAATGCACCCAGATGTGTACAGTGATTATCTTTAGATTGGCAGAACGTAAGTAGATTTATTTTCTACAAAAAGTATGTATTACTTTTTATAATTATAAATGATTTTGTTTCCAAGGATATTGCATTTCTACTTTGTATTCCTCTGATGTATTATAGCCAAAGATAGTGGCAGCAACTTGTCAGGACACTGTTCTGTTTCTTCAGAGTGAATTGACAGTATTTGTTTAATAATGAATGCGGCTTAACAGAAGAAAGGTAATCGTATCAACTAAGTGATTAATATAACCACTTCAGCTTCCCGTCACTTCTTTGGCTGACATGCTCTCTTACCAAAGCAGAAGTTCTTAACTAACCACAGAGAAATGCTCAGACATGTCAGAATGAAATCCAAGTGATCTCTTGTTTTGCCTTAGGCTTTGGCACTTTTTGTAGAAGTAACCTTTTTTAGTCTGAGACCTTTCTATAAGTAGTGGTAATCCAGAAGGATTGATGTAGTCATCCTGGACTAGAGATTTCTTTTTACCACTAAGACTTTTCACTGTCACTTGCATCTTAATGCTTTTATGTATTTTTTTTCTGAAGCATTGGGGAACTAGGTAAAGTCACTTTTCCCTTTCAAGTATGTGGCCAACTGATCCCAAGGCCTGCTGAGGCCTACACATGATTAGGGAGGGATTGGCAAGAATCTTGACCTCTGGAGGTCAGGGAGGCACAAGTTAGCCTCAGTTAGGGGGTTCAGGGAGTCATATACAGAAGAAAAGTCTCTCTCATTCTACTTGGGCAGAGTTAGCTAGGCCTCTGTCCTATGTGGTATGTGTGAGCCAGAGAACCCTTAGTTTATGAGGGTTACTGAGTCCCAGGATATGCCAGGCAAGGTTTTAAACACCCTCACAGATGTGTTCATATAGTCATTTATTGATTGGTTGATCTTTTAGGACTGCAACTTCACCATTAATTTCTTGCTGTATAACGTAGGATCAATTAGGTCAGATTCTTCCTTTGTAATTAATTCCAATAGCCCAGGTTTAAATGTTACCAATAAATGTCTGTCCCAATAATCCTGTCCTACATTAGGCTTCTTCATTCCAGGTTATTTTGTGAGATCTATCATGTGACATTGCCTATTACAGATTACCTACTTACCATGTAATAATTCCTTTTTTTTTTCTATCAGTGGTTGTGGGGGCAAATAATCTTGAATAGAAATCACAATTAATTGTTTTCCTTTGAAAGAAAGTCCCTCTGTCAACTTCTATAAAAGGCCATGTTTTAAAAAATCTGAGAATCTTTATTAGCGCCTTATTTTTACCTTTTTTTCCTCTAAATTATAATGCATGAGTGTCAGAGTATAAAAAATTAAATATGCTAGCTCAGTACCAGCTTTTCAAGTATCATCGGGTATCATCCTGTTCTAATAAGAAAGTGTTTAGTATGTCTTTTGACATGCAGATAATTTTTGTAATTACTATTGGAAGTAAAAAATGCAGATAAAGAATAACTTAAACATAATTAGAAATTAAATTAGAGCAGGTCAGTCTGACCAAGAATATAAGTCATAAACCTCTCCATTTTCTATTTTTTTTACTCCAAGCAAGGTAAACACCCAAACTCTTATTTTTAAGGGGGCACCTGGTTCTGGAAGCTTTGGTTTTCAGCAGCAGTTTTAGTTAGTTCTCATTCACTCTGTGCCCTGCTGGAGCCATGGGTGCTTTAAGGAGAGAGGATAAGCACGAGGATGTTTGGGATACCTACACAGTCAGCTTGGTGGCATTTCTAGGATATTGGATGAGTGCCAAGAATATATGTGTTTATTTACATTTAAACAGAAGGTATAATAAAAGCCTTAATACTTGAAAATATGAAGTTTAAATTTAAAAAAATGTGAATTGCTTAAAATATACTTCTCTGAGGCCATTGAAAGGACTCTTAAGACCTTTATTTTTCCCTTCTGGATATAACAGTCTATAATAAAGTCACTGATTTGGTTAAATGGTCAGTCGACTTGAGCTTTCTATCATCTGCTCAGAAACTACTGCCTGAGGAATTTAATTCCATTTGTGAATCCTGACTAGAAGCTCTCTAGAGTCTTCATATAAACGAGTGCATCACTTCATGGCTTTTCTGTTTGTCTGTGGCTACTTCTCTGTAGGTCAGAGGGCAGGAGGGAGCTTTTTGCGCAGTCTAGCCAGTGGGGTTGAAGGAGATGCTGGTACCTGGTCTGTGGTCCCAGAAGACAGCGTGCCTTCATGTCTTCCCTTCAAACCCACCTTTGAGGGCTCTTCCTCATTTCTGGAGAACAGTGGTAGTTATTGATGGCATACAACACTGAATGCTTCCTACAATATGAGGAACTCCTGCCACTCCCCCCTCCCCTCCTGCCACCAGAGATGTCACAGAGAAAGTGCCTATTGTCAACACAGCAGTGGAGAAAAAATGGGTTCTCATTTCAGCAGGTGACTTGGTGGTGGCTGGCTGTCAGCCTGCTTTTTTTCATATTGGCTTGTTGCTACAGGGTCTGATGCTGGCAGATTACAACTCTGTAGCTAGTCATTTTCGATTTATTTGAACCTATTTCTCCAGTCTACTGAGCTTTCACTGGCTAGCATCAATTCAGACACGTTGCAATTCCTCAGAATCTCTATCCCCATCAGATGGTTCGATCTACGAGAAATTTAGCTAGAGGCGTTTAGACAAAAAAGAAATATTGTGGCTGGGGAAGCATTTAAGTTAGAGGAGGCAGCCAGGGCTGTTTTATTACTTAGGCCTATGTCACCTGTGATGACCCATGAGAGTGGAGAATATTGATCGCTTGTCACTCAAGGCATTCAGCAGATTGCATTGACAAAGCTTGGCAGGTCTCTAATAGCAGGGTTACTGGCCTTGGCTGCGACCCAAGGGAAAACTCTGCAGGCCCTATTACTTGGCGGCCTTTAACTCTTAGAGAATTGGGAGAAAGCACTGACAAAAGCGAGGACGTGATTTTATGGTTACAGATGGGTTTTTCCACTTGTTTTCTTCCCCCTCTTTAAAATTTTACTTTTCTTCTGTTTCTTTCTATTTTACCTTTTCTCCCTGTTCCCTACCAGCCCCTCCTTTTTATTACAAATGATCATGGCAGTATTGTTATTCTAGACTAAAAATGAGAGTGTAAACTGGATAATGTTTGGCAGGCCTAGTCTGAGGCCTGAGTTATTTTCTCCTTTTAGGGCAGCTTGTGTCTAGCCATATTGTTTCAGGTAGTGGGATGTGCCTGGGTTTATACATGAATCTGATATTTAGGCCATTCACAACTGCTGTCTCAAGAACTGCCACTTCATGACAAAGGTGATTTCCCCCTTCTCCATTTCCTGGTAGTCAGGCTTGGTTCAAGCCTTCAATGTAACATAGTTCAGAGGTCCAGGTGAAAGTAACGTTCTGACATCAGTGAGGCAGTGGCAGTAGTTCACAAGAATAGTTTTAAAGAAAAGTAGAAAAGATTTTATCTTTCATAAACATGGCCTGGTTTTCCAGGGATTCAAACCATCACCATTAATGACATTCTTATTCCTATCACAGGTTGACCTCTAATCGACACTATTCTGTAATTGTCTGTCTGTATGGATACCATTTGCTTTATGAAGCAAAGTTTGGATTATTTTGTGGACCTCTCTCCAAAAAGATCTTATTTGTTATCTCCTTTATCTCTGTGAGGGAGGGAAAAAACAAACATCATTATTCCCATTTCAAAGAAGAGTAAGTTGATTTATAACTTGCCCTGATCAGAAGTGATTTCAGTGTTATAGTTTTAATCCAATTTTCTCATCAAAATTTTCAGTCCTCTAGTAAATCAATTGTAAGCAAAGATCATATACCTATTCTACATAAACCTCTGCTATTTTTCATTCTTTTTTTTCTTCCCACATTTCTGTTGCATAATTTCTTCCAGGTTATCTCTTTCTTTGCAGTGCTTTGGGTGGGCCAGCACTCTCTTCTTTTTAGTTCCATGAATAATCTTTGGTGGCAAAGATGTTTCTGCTCTTTGCTAAGGTTCTTCTCCTCTAAATACCTACATTTGATGTCTAGAATTGACTACATGGCTCTTGTTTTCTAGGTTCTCAAGAAGGACAGGCAAGCCTTGAATATTGAAGATTTCATTGGCTCTACATTTATATTCCAGCATTTTGCCGCAGATGAGTTACATATTAGTGGGAGGGTTACTTAATCTCCAGGTGAGCTTCAGTTCCCTCATCTGTCAACTGGAGGAAAGTACTACTTGTTGAAAATAAATAAATATTATACTATGTGAATTATATCTTAATATTAAAAAAATAAATTAATTTGTGTAAAGTTTCTGAGATGGAAACTTCCTTCTTTCTTTCTTCTCTCTTATATAACTACAGGCTCAAGAAGGCAGATTAAGAACTCATGTGTAGGCCAATATTTGGGGAATAGGTGGCATTATTGGAGACAGAAATGCGAAAGTATTACAAGAGACTATGGGCTTATTAATATTCTATAGCACTTTGAGCCACTTTGAATTAAAATACTTATCTGTGAAAGGTTTTATAATTCATATGACCTGAAATAATTTACACCTAATTAGATTTTGTCAACTGAATAATTCCGTCTCATGTTGCTTCCACAGAATAATTTAAGCAATTGCATTTTATTCTCAAAATAGCTGTAAATGTCAAATTAATTTTGTTGACATGATCAACATGTAGAAGAGCTACTTGGCAGAATTGTTTGTCAACTGAATATATTATGGGTCCTTATGAAATATGTGGCATGATTATGGTTTAGCTTACTTTTGCAGTTTCTTCCTTTTCTGGAAAGAAGTCATTGGCAATGATTATAAAAATTGTTCTGACATTTCTGCCCACCTGGTTAGAAACTTTTTGATATTTGGAAGTTTGTTGTTCTCCTTTCATTATGTATACAGCATCTTTCCCTTTGGGAGTTATCTTCTTCTCTGGGTGAGACTAATCCCATGTAATTGCTTTGGTGTTTGTTATGGTCTTCATTAGTGCCATGGGGCCCTTAGCTGATGCTGGCCATATATAAATTATTGCTCAGTCTCACCCTACCTCTATTTATTTTGGACCATTCCTTTCATTTGGAGAACCTCTCTGTCCTCCTCTTTGAAAATGCTGTCCAATATTAGTGTCCTTGTGGTTTATTTCTGGCTCACTCCAATAATCCCATTTGTTCTAAAATCCTTTCTCCAGTGCCTCATTCCCCACCTTCCAGCCTTCTAGCTGCTAAGGCTCAAGTCCTTTCATCTGCCAGTTTAGCTTAATCCAGTGTTTCTCTGCTTTTGTCTTATCATGGCAATGTAGAAAATGATACTCTTTGTACAGCACACTTAGATCAATAGATGAGACGTCTTTGTGCTGAAGGTAGTTGGCCCAGAGGCCATTACCAGCCTAAAATTGGAGGGGATGACTATCTTGGCATATACACTGTCCTGGAAATTCTGGCTTAACCAATCCTCAAATTAGAGCTAATCCTGGCAGATACTAGAAATGCACTTATTTGGTAATATCTGGAAGTAATCTATTTTGAGCTCAGCTAATCTGGATGAATTCAGTACTTATCCTGTGTATTTTAAATATATCTTTCAGTTTTCCTCCAAATAATTCCTATTTGTATTCGGTCATTGGGAAACTGAGATTTCTTCCTTGAATGCCTTGGGATGCTGACACCTCTTGTCAGTATTTCTCCCGAGGGGATAATAGACCAATATTTTATCTCCGGTTTCTGCTTAGGAGCTGGTATTGTCTAGAACAGTTACTCTCTCCCTGGACATCAAAAGATTGCTGTACCATTGGCAACAAGTATCAACACAGCTCCGATACTGCTGTTGGCAGTAATTATGCCCCCTACAATAATTTTGGATCCTTAAGAGACTGAATCAGTGTCCCCTTGAATTCACCTCATTAGAGATTTCGACCTTGCATGGTAGCCTCCTTGGGAGGGATGTCCCACTACAGAGTTGGCTCCTCTAGCCCTGATTATATTTCCTTTCAGCTTTTTCCAATTTCTCTTCTGACCTGCTATTGATACCCCAACATGCCTTGTAAGGCCCTCCATACTGGGTATATACTATGAATATGCAAACCATACATGTTGTATGGAATATAAACTACAGATATAAATGTGCTAATATTTGCCATAGAATTTATTGCCAAAAGATAATACCTATTCAGACTCTACAATGCACAAATAAGACCTGAATACTTCTGATTTTTGTAAGGGAGAAGTAAAAGAATTTTATAAACCATAGATCAATAACTCTACCCAGAAAAGATTTTGGAAGGTGTTACTAATGCGTGCTTTCTGGGGGCTTAGTCGAAGAAATAGTTGTCACTGAGAACCATTGTGGGTTCACATAAAATGTCACGCTATATGAGATTGTTTCCTTCAGAACAAGGATTGGTAAACTTTTTCTATAAAGAGTCAGATGGTAAATATTTTAGGCTTTTGAGGTCATACAGCCTTGGCTACAGCTACCCATCTGCCACTGCAACACACAAGCAGCCACAATGGATGGACGTGCTGTGCTCCAAGACAACAAAAACAGGTGGTGTGTGATTTGACTTGTGGGCCATGGTTTGCTGACCACTGCTTTAGAAGAATGTCTTTGGTAATGTGTACCTGGATGTCTGCAGTAATTTTACAGCTTTCATAGTGTAGTTAGGCAACATTTATAACATGTTGAATAATTATGCGAATGGTTTGTGGTTGCATGCCACAAGGCTGTGCATTTGATTCAGTTTTGTCAACATTTTTGATATGACTGAGGTCAGGGTTGGGTTGTGGATAAAATATGTAGATGGAGAGAAAGATCACTTGTATTAGGTGACAGGAGCAAGTTCCAAAGGTCTTACGTGGGAATAGTAGTTCAAAGCTAGCAGATTGAAAGGTTGAAAAGGAAGAGCTGTGAAATCCTATATCTAGAACTAAAAATGGATCTTCATAGTACAAATTCAGATTGTGAAAACATAGCTGAATAGCAGCCTGTTTGAGCAAAACTAGGAGAGTATTGAAATTAGAGTGCATGCAGAGAAGGGGTTATCCAGGTGGTTGAAGGAACTCAAAATCTTGTCCTCTTGGAAATGATTGAAAGAACTAGAGATATTTTGCCTGGAGGAATGTATGATAATTATCTTCAATTATTTAAAGGGCTGTCATATAGAAGAGGGATTGGACTTATTTTAGGGGATCCCAGCAGACACAAGTAAGAACTGTGGGTAGAAAGTTCAAGTAGATGCAATGTAACAGGTAGAACTTTCTAACAATTTGAGCTGTTCAAAGAGGGATGGGCTTTATTTCGAGGGTTTAGGTCACTGAGAATATTGTCGACACTTGTTGCTGACCTTGTAGGGATATTGTGAGAGAGTATGAACTTTGACTTATGATTGGATGAAATGCTTTTTATGGGCACTTCCATTCTGATAATGGATAAAACAGACCCAGGGCCAATGTCCTAGCAGTTGTCAGAGCCTATACCCTGATGTTTTGAGTCCTCTGCCTTGTTTATATGGTTCAAATGCTAAATGTACATATTCCATATGTAGTATCTTTACCTGACATGTTCATGTGATCATTCAGACATCCTGTTACATTCATCTTTGTCATCTCACAAAGCCAAATACATGCTGTGTACATAGTAGGAGCAAATTAGGTGCTCATTGAGGTAAATAACAACTGAGACTTATCCACATGTCTCTTTTACTGATCCTGGTTTCATAACGAAAGCTCTTGGGAAATTATCAGAAATCATAGTGCGGATTGGTAATATGTTGGCATTTAGACTGAACAGCTCTGTGTCTTCATTTCTCTCTGTGACACACAAACACAAATGCTAGTATTTTACCAGGAATGGAAGCAATCAGGCCACACTGTTTGACCAGGATTGTTTTACCTTTTGTGGATGGCTGTTCGCTGCCCCCTTTCCATTTTACTGCTTCCTGTGCAGGCCTCTTTGTTCAGTTATACTCCAGACCTTTGGATATCTGGAACATATTTTCCAGTCTTCAAAATACTATATTCCTAAAATAGTCATCTGCTCTCATTATAATTCTGGAAGATTTAATGCTGAGATTGACAGTGGATCTGCCAAGGTCTCATTTTTTGATGTTTTATACTTAGGCAAGTGGTCCAGGATTATGGCCCATTTATCACTGCATTCCACATGCTCTCTACTCAAGAGTCAGGCATGTGGTAGGTTGTCAGTGGATGTTCAGTTGTTTCCTTTAGTAGAACTCTGGTTAGTCTTTATTCCTGTATCAGCCTAATGAAGTAAAGTTTATTTGTTTATTAGAGCAGTATTTTCTTCTTGTGTGCCTACCATGCTCTACCTAACATGTATTTTCATTTTCAGAGCTATTTTCTAGCTGTGTAGATAATACCTTTGAATGCGGTGGAGAAGGGCAAAGATACAGTGGTTGAATCTCTCCCACTATGAACTTATCTTGGTTCCTCCTGGAAGGAAAGGAGGGAGCAAGGGAAGGAAGATCTGGGGAGGAAGAAAGGAAGGAAGAAGGGAGAGTGGAATTAACAAGGATGTGAGAAAGGGAGTAGACAAAGAGAGAAGCATCCTATTTTATACTGAGAAGTCTTTGGTATTGAAGGGTTTTGACTTTGTTATTGCTGTACAACTTGTGTGCCCTTCTGTATAACTTCTGGTCTTTTCCCATGTTTTCATGCCCTTTTGTGGGTAGGAGCTAAGAGAGCCTTGAGACATATCTGTATTAGAAAATATAATAGCTGTTAACATCAGGACTGTTTCTTTGCTTTTCCCCCCTCAACTGGTTTGACTCACTTGGTATAAAACCTGGTTCCAGGGTTAGCTTTGCCTAGAAAAATGTTATGTTTGCCAGTGTTTCTATAGATTCGTAACTGTCAGCCTGGTTGTGAATGAACGTACACACTTCACAGCCTTATGCATCCCTTATTCACCAATGGGAACAACCTGGATACCATTTACACAATGATAGGGAGGTAAGAGGCTTACTTTTCTAACAAAAAGGATCTTATTCTGATGTGCTGTAACCGACTTGTTAGCAATTCACAAGAACCAGTATTTAAATTTTCAGGAATTTTATAAGCCAGTTGTCATCTTTTTAAACAGCCTTAAAAATTAAGTTCCATAAACTTATTTTTATTTTTAATATAATTTACTTAATTACAATAACTATTCAGAAGTCACACTTTACTATAACCTATGACCTTGAGGCTATTGTGTGGTGGAAATACTGTAAAATGATGTGCTATTGAGCATCTCTTCCCAACTGTGCATTTAGTGACATCACTCCCATAGCTTGAATGTAGCATGACTGATTTACACACAAGTTGGTAAACAGTACAGATCCAGTCTTGATCTCTTAATTTGTTGTCAAGAATTAAACAAAACAAAAAAAAAAAAGAAGAAGAAGAAAATGTTATTAATACAGATTAAATTTAAGTGTGTTATATCTGTATCCATTACATCATGTATAGCACAATAAAATGAGTAAATTTTCTTCCTATATTAAAAATATTATCCAATTCAAGAAAAAAGATATTCATTCCATTGACAAATGAAGTTCTGACATATGTCTTAGTTGTTCCACTATAATTTTAGTGGGTTGAAAATATCAGTCAAGTTTCACATCAAAATAGAGAATTTGGGTGAAGGATAAATGAGAGTTCTTTATGCTCATCTTGCAACTTTTTCTTAAGTTTACAATTATTTCAAAATAAAGATTTAACTGACTTACTGAATAAAAAGAAATACTCATTCTTCAAATGCAACCATAGTTTGGTTGTAGATAACAGAGTCCACATAGTTCACCTTTGAAAATCAGTTGGCTGTTTGGTTGGAATTCACAATAAAGAATATTGTATACTTTATTATTATTTATAAATTATTTCCTACACACCTTTTATATCACTAAAATTTGTAGTAAATGTACGTACATGTATTCATGTATACATCTTTTCCCAGAGAGCTGGTTGTTAAGCATTACCATTTAAAATCCAAATGGGGGAGCACCTGGCTAGCTCTGTTGATAGAGTCTTGGACTCTTAAAATCCAAATGGGAATTAAGGTCAGTGATAATCTTGTGTAAATGGTGAGATTTTTGCTTTCAACATAGCAGGAGGGTCAAATGCAATATAGGATATGAAGTTGGGATTTTCGAATGCCAGCTACTATATGTAGAACTCTTTAAGGACTGTTTATTGGGCCTTTAAGCATGTCTGCCATATTCAAAATAACAGAGGGTGTTAAGAGAAGTGTTAAATATCCTTAGAACATAGGCAAGGCTTTGAAATCCAAGGTATTGAAAGATAATTGAGTGGCAAGTAGCTTCGGACACAAAGCAGGCAGTTTAGTTATCTAAAGCATTTATGTCAAGTAAATACTTGAGGATTTATCTGTTTGTGGTTTTCTCTCAGAGCCTAATTCATGAGGAGTAAGGAGCGAGGTAGGGTGGAGGTTAGCTTTTATTTTGCCTTGTTCTGAGAGATAATGCAACTGATGAAAGAAACTTAGCATTCTGGAAACATTATTATAAATGAAAAATCTTATAAAAAAGATTTTGTTTTGTTTCTTTAAAAAAAAAAAATAGGATTAGAATTTCAAAGTAAAATAGCCTGTCTCTTTCTGCTTAACCAGCTAAGACAGTTGAAGTAAAAAAATATTTTCATGAGAGAATTTTGGTTATAGAGAACAGTTATTTCAATTAATCTGTTAGACTCAATGTTGAGAAATGTTTTTGTTAATCCACTTTAGCAACAAAATGGCTTGCTGAAGTTTGTAGGTTGATTGCAAGGTGCTTTAACAACTTTGAAAGTCCCTTCAGTAAATATAAATCAGGATTTCATTAATGGAACGATAAATGTGAAGAAACAAAAATCCAGTTCATGCCAGTTAATGTTAATTTTTAGAAAAAAATATTTGGTAGATTTTCCTTTGAAGTGTGTGTGTGTGTGTGTGTGTGTGTGTGTTAAAATATTGTTTTATCTGGTGTTATATTATTCATTTGCTTTGAATATGTGTGTGAAACGGAGAACCACAATAAATATTATGGTTCCTTCTCTCCACTCTATATCTATTCCAAAACTAATTTTATTAATCCTAAGCATGTTACCGAGGAAGTAAAATGGCTTTTCAATCTTGTGTTGACTACGTGCCTACAGTGTTGAATCACTAAAACCTGGAACTTCCAAATTAAATTTTATGGATATGAATGATTTATTGTAATCTCTCCTACAAGGAAATTCCTCTTAAAAACTTTAAAAAATCAGTCTGTGTTGGGGAAGGGGAGCATTTCTAATTCAAAGCAGGAATCAGACTAAGATCACATGTCTCCGTAGAGGAAAGGGGAAGTTTTACTTGTTGCTTAATGTTTTTAAAATATTTATGGAGACAGCTGGACTTTTAGTACTTTACTTCTGGTTTTAATGATGGAATTCCCAGGGGACTAAAATCGTTCCAAACAGTCTGAACTGTGAAGTTCAAGAACAGTATATAGAGGGTCTAAAAACGTTAATTCTCCTTGAGTACTTTGAATGGGAAAGCTGGCCTTTTAGTCCTTTGTTTCTTGAACTTCCTGTTAACAGAACACCTTCTTGCCTCCTATTCAGTCCTTAACCAACGGCAGACTGACTTTTGTCTTCTCTACTAAAACATTTTCTGTATAAGGTTATCAGCAAACTATTAAGTCATAAAATCTTGTGGTTTTAATTCTCATTCATCCAGTCACTAGTCAGTGTATTCAGTGCCTGTTATGTAACTTGATGCTAGGGATGCATTGGTAATCATGGCAGATATACCCCTTTACATGGTGCAGCTTTCAGGCCTCCAACTCCGTTGACCTTCCTTTCTCAAATTTTGTGAAATCACTAAGCACTGATTTATGAAATCATTCCTTATTGGTTCTTCTTTCAGTGCTGATTCCCACTTCACCCCCATGGTTCTGCCCCTGGTACCCTCTCTTTGCTTGATAATTTATTTTCTTGCTACTTTCTGGGGGATTTCATATGGTCAAGGCTTTCACATTATCACTGCCTATACACATATGTCTATATTCAAATTAATATTTTTAATATACAACAATATTGTATAATTGTGGGCTATGGTATTTTGCTTTAGTTTTTAATAGTTTTATTGAGATATAATTGACATAATGAATGCTCATATTTAAACTATAGGATTTGCTAAGTTTTGACATAGGCATACACCCATAAGGCTTTACCCCTGTCAAGATAATAAACATCCACCACTCCCAAAAGTTTCCTATCATCCCTTTGTAATCCCTCTACCATCTTCCTACCCCTCACCCTTGCCTGTTCTTAGGCAATCACCAAAATGATTTTCTGTTAGTGTAGAGTAGTATGTACTTTCTAAAATTTTATAAAACCGGAATCATACAGTATATATTCTTTCTTCCTCTCCCTCACCCTCCCTTTTCCTCTTCCTCTCTCCCCCTCTCCCCTACCTCTCTCAGACTGGCTTTTTCACTCAGCATGATTATTTTAAGATTTATCCATATCATGATGTATATTAACAGTTCATTTTTTGTTACTGCTTGTATTATTTCATTCTATGATTACACCACAATTTATTTACACAGTTACCTGTTGATGACTGTTTGGGTTGTTTCCAGTTTTTTGTTGTTGTTGTTGTTATGAATATTTATGTACAATTGCAATATGCATTCTTTTCTCTTGGTTCAACATCTAAGAGTAGAATGGTAGGTGTATCTTAAATGTTTTAAGAAAATGCCAAAATGGTTATACTGTTATACATACCTACATACATTATATGAGAGTTCCATTGCTTCTATATCCTTTTTAATACTTGATGATTAGTCTCTTTCATTTTAGTCATTTAATAATTGGATAGTGGTATCTCATTGTGGTTTTGAATTGCATTTACCCAATAACAAATGATGTTAAACATCTTTTCATGTGCTTATTTGTTTATTTGTCATCAGTATGTCATTTTTGGTGAACTATCTGTCAAATCTCTTTCCAATTAAAAAAATAGACTGTTGTTTTTTAGAATTATTTAGTTCCAAGAGTTCTTTATTATGGATTGAAGAACTTTATCAGATATATAATTGGAAAATATTTTCTTCCAGCTTGTGGTTTATCTTTTTCTTCTCAAGAGTGTCTTATAAAAGCAGAGTTTTAAATTTTGATTAACTCTAATTTATGAGGTTTTTTTTTTTTTGGATTATTTTTTGGGTGTCCTATCTAAGAAATCATTTGTAATCCAAAGCTGCAAGGTTTTTCCTGTTTTCTTCTGGAAGAGTTATGCTTTTAAATTTAACATTAAGGTCTCTCACCATTTTGAATTAATTGTTGTATATCATGAAAGGTATTGAATTCATTTTCCTTGTTGCACATATGTATCAAATTGTTCTAGCACCCTTTGTTGAAAAGACCGTGCTTTTCCCTCTGAATTGCCTTTGCATCTTTGTCAAAAATTAGTTGTCTGTGTTTGTCTAATCTTGGAGTCTCAGTGTGTTCCATTGATCAATTTGTCTATCTTAGGGTTGCTACTACCATGGGCCAAATACAACTTATAGCCCGTTTTTGTATAACCTCTGAGTTAAGCAAGGGTTTACATTGCTGAAAGTTTGAAAAAAAAAAAAGAACAAAAGAAAGAAGAAAAGGAGAAAATGTGACGGAGACCATATGTGGTCTGCAAAGCCTAAAATATTTACTATCTGGCCCTTCTCTAAGAAAAATTTCCTAAACCTGGGCTGTCTTCATGTCAATACCACATGTCTTGATTACTTTATAATATATTAGCTCTACAATATCTTGAAATCAGATAGTATTAATCGTCCAACTTCTTTCTTTTTCAAAATTATGTTGGTCCTTTGCATTTTCACATGAATTTTAGAATCACTTTGTTAGTTTCTTCAAAACCCACTGGAATTTTGATTTAGATTGTATTGAATGTATAGAGCAATTTTGGAAAAGTTAACTTCTTAGCAATGTTGAGTCTTTTCACTCATGATGTAGTATATTTCTTTAGGTTTTCTTTAATTTCTCTCAAATATGCTTCGTAGTTTTCAGTGTACAGATCTTTTACATCTGTTGTCAGATTTATCACTACATATTTTTATGTTGTTATAAATGGTATTATTTAATAACATTTAATAATGGTTCCTTGCTAGTATATACATATACAGTTGATTTTTATATATTTATCATGTGTCCCGTAACCTTAATAAACTCACTTATCTGTTCTAGTTGCTGTTTTGTGGATTCATTTGTATTATACATATAATCAGCAATGTCATCTGTAAATTACAGACAGTTTTACTTCTTTTTAAATCTGGACACCTGTAATTTCTTTTTCTTATCTTATTGCGCTGCCTAAAATCTTCAGTGTAGTGTAGAATAAAAGTGGTAAGAGTGGATATCCTTATCATTTTACTGATCTTAAGTGAAAGTCTTTGGTTTCCCACCACTATTTAGAATATTAGCCATAGGTTTGCCACAGATGCCCTCATGAAGTTAAGAAAGCTTCCTTCTGTTTCTTGTTTGCTGAGAAATTGTTTTTCAACAATGGATACTAGATTTTTGTCAAATGCTAGTTATGAATCTATTGACCATTTTTTTTTTTAGCCTGTTAATATGACAAATTTTACTGATTGATTTGCAAATATTAAACCAACCTTTTATCCTGAGATAAGCACCATTCCATCATGATGTGGTGGGGTTTTTTTGTTGTTGTTCTTTGTATTTGGTAGTATATGATTATTCTGTCATTGTTTTCTTTCAGTTACTTTTGCTTTGCTGTTGGGATAATTCTGGCATTATAGAAAACCAGCTTTCTGAAAGAGTCTGTGTAGTACTTGATATTTTCTCCTTAAATATTCAGTAGGTTCTAACAGGGAAGTTGTCTGGGCCTATAATTTTCTTGATGGAAAGATTTTAAACTACAATTTTTTTTTTTTAATAAATGAAGGACTGTTCAGGTTTTTCATTTTTTCTTGAGTAAGCTTTGGTAGCTTGTATCTCTCAAAGGATTTGTCCATCTCAAATTTATTAACTTAAAATTGTTTATACTATTTCCTTCCTATATTTTACATATTTGCTTAATATTTCTAGAATCTGCTCTGATGTGACCTTTGTAATGTTTGATGTTAGAAATTCATGTTTTCTCCACCCCCCCCCCCTTTTTTTGGTTAGTCTGGCTAAAAATTTATCAATTTCACTGATTTTTCTCAAAGAACCAGCTTTTGGCTTTATTGATATTCTTTATTGTTTTTCGGTTTTCTCTTTCACTGATTTCTGGTATTATTTTCTTTCTTCTTCTTTTGTTTCTATTCGATCTTTTCCTAGTTTCTAATGGTGGAAGCTGAGGGCATTGATCTGAAATCTTTCTTTTCAAATAAAGATAGCACTACGAATTTCCCTCTTAAGCACTGCATTAGGTTTATTCTATAGATTTTGATGTGCTCTGTTTTCGTATTTATTTAAATCAAAATACTTCCAAATTTCTCATTTAATACTGTTTTCAGAGGATGTACTTTGTATCGCTTGAATACTTTTATATTTATCAAGACTTAGAGCCTAGAATATGGTCTGTCTGGGTAAATATTCCATGTGTGTACTCTGCTATTGTTGGAGTATTTTATAAGTGTCAATTCTTGTTGATAGTGTTCTTCAAATCTTCTGTAGCTTTCCTGGTGATCTATTTATTCTATCAACTATTAAGAAAGGGTTATTGAAATCTTTGACTCTATTCGTATGTGTGTCTATTTCTCTTTTCAGTTCTATCAGTTTTTGCTTAATTTATTTTGAAGCTTTGTTATTAGATAAATATCCATTTAAGATTATGTTCTCTTGATGAATTGACTCTTATTATAAAATATTCTTTTCTCTAAAATGTACTTCGTTTAATATTAATATACCTACTCCAGTTTTTAAAATTAGTATTAGCAGAGAAAAGTTCCACAGGCAATAGTCAAATCCCCCAAATCATGAGTGTGCCTTTTATAGGTCTGTGACTAAGAAGATGGTGGTATAAAAGCATAGTTTCAGCAGTACATTTTCATGCTCTTCCTTTTTAGTAAACCAGCTCTGACAGCTGAAAAGAAATCTGTACTATAGCTCAGATTTCCTATTTTAGGCATATTTTAGCCATAAATTTAATTATCACAAGAATTTTCAAAAGACTCCAACTTTTTCTGCACTTGGTACCAGAGGATACCAAGTTCTATTTTTGAGCTGATAAAATCCTCCTTCTGAAAGCATTTGTTTATTATATTACAGCTTCACATGAGCTGAGCTCCATCCTGACCCCGTGTTAAGTGTCTGTGGTAGATTTCATTACATCCATATACTGGAAGTCCTGCCAATATACTGGCAGCAAAATCCTAGTGGAAAATAAATGGCAATAAAAAAGAGAAATGATAGCCTGTGTGAGTGGTGAGGAGCACAGCTTTATTGAGACTGGACAACCCCAGAGTAGTGACTTGGCATGCAGACATGAGCTTAAGAGAGTGTGAGTGAAAGCTGATATTGGAATAACGACTCTGTGGCACAGACATGGGAATAATTTAATTAATTGCACTGAAATTTCTTTGATGAATAGTTATGTGGTGATAAGCATGAGGTCGAACAGCAGAAATGAGTTTCAGCTTTTTAATGGGCCAGCACAGCTGCAGTTTTGGATGCCTTCCCACTTTATTTTTCCCTGCAAGCTCTCTGCCGCTTGCTCATCCATTTCTCTCCAGCTAAGCGCACCACTAGCAGGGCTCCCTCTCCATGTTTGCTGAGCTGAGGGGCAAGTACATTTGGCCATGGGAAGCAGGCTGGCGACCTTTGAAATGAAAACAAGATCAAACAAGAATGGTGGGATGATTTCCTTATGATGGCTGCACCTCCCCTCCTCCCCAAATCTCTAGGATGCTCTTGCAGAGTCTCTGCTGCTAAGTTATATAAAGATTTTAATAAAAATTTCTTGTCCCTGGAGAAAGAGGCATGTCTTTGTTGTCAGGGAGCTAGAGGGAAATGAGCAATGCAGCCCAGCTGGAGCTCTAGCATTAATCCCATGATTCGGAGCCCGTATTTTCAGACAGATCAATTACTTATGGCTGTAACCAATCTCTCACCATTTTCTTGCTGTGCAGGGCTCCATTTCCAGGCTTGGCAGCTGACATAACCTTCCAACTTGATAGAACTTCAGCTGCATCCCTTCAGGTCTGTGGCCTCTATTCAGTGAGGTTATACACATGAGTTGTTAAATAAAAATCAAAAGTCAAAAATTGTGGGTGGTTATCTCTGCTTGGCTCAGTAACACCCATGGATCTAGGCAACATTTTTAGTTGGATTCTTTTTTTTTTTTTTTTTAACAAGATGAATGATTCATTTGTCTTACTTTCTTTACTTTTATGGGTAGGCTTTGCATGAGAGAAAAACCTTCTCTAAAGGGAAAAAATTATCCACAGTGGATACACTTGTTATCAGTTTGTAAGTCGAAAGATTATCTCAGAATAGAGAAAAAGGAAATTATGAGGAGACATGAAGGGCATGTACAGGTGAGCTGTGTCTAATGCATTTCACACAGTCACCCCTTTTCAGCTTCGAGGCTGCCTTGTCTTAAGGCCAGGAGATTGTATATCAAAAAATGTGACCCTTGCTAGCACACAGGTGGCAGAGAACACGTAAGCTGTTTACAGAGTATGTCAGTGTGTGAATATAGAACTTCTGTCAAGTATCTAAATTCAACAGGCTTTGAGGACTTTACCCAGAATTGATTTAGTGACTGGAAGACATACTGCTTTGTGTATTGAAGCTTTCATAGGTAGGTCAAGACAAGTCAGCCTTCCTGGAAGAAGTGATTTGGGGCCAGATGGAGGAAATCACAGAGTTTTGTGATTTGACTCACTTTGGACACACAGATGTGTGTGTGGCTCTTAGAACAGCACACACTGCCTGCCGCTCTGTGCTCTCCCCTCTTGTCCGCCACTCATTTCCATTTCCCTGACGTGCGGCCCTTTGAGGACATTTCTATTTTCCTGGTAGTAACCAAATGTAAAAAACTTACTGGAAGGAAAAAGGAACATGTTGACATTTAGAGGAGATAAATAGTTTAATGTTCCACCTAGGGGGATTTTTGTATTTATATACATATTTGCGTGTATGCCATGGGTGCTTGTTTTGTATATTTCCAAATGCTCTGCAAGCCTTGAGCTACTTGGGGCCCATTACTAGTGTGTCCTTTTGGAACACACATTCATGAACTCTGTTAACAATTAAGGAGGTGAATCCCTGCTGGTGCAGACTGGCAGCCACACATTCCCCTTGGGCTTGTATTACTTTGGATTGATTCTAAAGAAGCAAAGGAAACATGCAGAACACACTTGTTTGATTTGAAAGTTAAAAACTTGTCTATGCCTGTTTTCCTCTCTCTTTTTACTCCAGCCTTTCCTAGGCATCTCAACGTGAATAGTAAAACATAATTCATGCAGCACAGTAAGGTGCTGCCCCCAACTCTTGCCCTGCTCTGGGCTTGGTTTTTTGTGGGTCTGCATTTTATTATGATTCACTACATAGTATAGAAAAGAGTCATTGGTAGCCATGCATGACAGTCCCTGATCCTCAAAGCCTGCCAACAACTGAAAGTTTGAGAAAGAAATGAAAATGGAGGAGGGTGAGATTTATAGTGAGTTCAAGTTGCCTTTTTCCTCCTTGGAATATTGCCCATTTTATTAGGAGTTATTTAGTGAAACAAAGTGCAGTGGTAGCTTGGAGAAATTGTGGATAGTTTCCAGCAGCCAAAAAAAAAAAAAAAAAAAAAAAGCTTAGGCGTGTAAGCCTTCTCCCTTGGTTGCAGTTAGGAAGCCAGTTGACAGTATAATAGGCTTTTGGAAGTGGGTGCAATGGTTTGTGTGTTCTGTTTGATGTTGCAAATACCAGGCCCTCAGGGAGATCTGCAAAGAGGATGTTCTGTTCTTAAAGAAAGGAAAAGATTAACCTGAAACGTGAACTGAAAAACTCCTGAATTCTAAAGGACTTAGGTGCAACCAAGGCATGATCTCATTCACTTCTATGGAAACTACATTTGGCAAGCTGCCTGCTACAGACAAGCAGAGGGCTGGGGAAATATTTTTTAATGATTTTGATTAATTAAGGGCGGTCACCAGTAAATTTGAGAATTAGATCACAGATTAAGGATGTGTGTATGTGTGTGCGTACGTGTGTGTGTTTATGGTTTACGTGATTTAAGGCTTTCTTTGTAGACATGTGTATACTCATACACACATAAAAGACATAAACCAAGAAATCTTGGAACCTACTTAATAATACTTTTCTTCATATCCAGAAATAATGCTCCATAATGCTCATTATGAGAAGATATTACACTTCTCTATTTTAGAGATATCTTTAGGAATGGTAATGAATGAACATTAAGCTAGTTATGTCATTCATGAATATAATGCATTAATTTAGCAAACATTTATTGAGTATCTCTTATATGCCAGGTACTGTGTTAGGCACTGGAGATATAATGGTAAAAAAAAAAAAGATATATAGTCTTGGTTCTACTGTAGTTTATAAGCTGTTATAGAGAGACTGAAATTAATAATTTAACTGTACTGACAGTTTTTATATTGGTTTTGTATTCAATCAAAATTTATTAAGCACTTTGACTAATTTCTGTTGAAGCCAGCGGTTTGTAGTTTCCAAGGAATAAAGAAACCGTGTTTGGTTATGGAATTGAGCAAAGCCACCTGATCCACATAACTCTAGATATTAATTTAGCACACAGTTCTAATGACAGCAAGGTCACATTCTAGCACAACGTTCTGTTATATACGCATATACCCTGATGCAATTACTGAAGATACTGTTATATCATCCCCTTCACTGGTATCTTCACAAGGCAGGGTTCAAGAGCTAGCCTGCTTCTCCCTAGCTATGTGAACTGGGATGGCTAGTCAGCCCCTCTGAACAGTTTCATATCTGCAAAATGAAATAATTTTACTGGTTCTTAGGACTGTGAAGATTGAATAAAATCATATATGTGAAAATTCTTAGTAAGAGACTATACTCACATGAGTCTGTTTTATTTCTACTGTTACCACTTCACATTTTCTAGAGAGAATAATGCTTATTGAGGCTAACTATGTTCCATTTCCTTAAACCGAAAGAATAGCAGAAGGAAGATAATTTTGAAGTTTATGTACAAACCTGAAATTATATATTTTTCTCTAATCGTGTTTCAGAAAAATATAATGTTGATATTAGGGTAGAAATGAAGTTTTTCTAAAGGCGGAATAACTGGTGTCAACATGTACACATCATCCTTGGAATGTGACCTGTGGCACCATTGACACTAACCTTGCTATCATGCATCCTCTTTTTGTGTCTTCTATCTTGTATTATTTGTTCCCCCAAGAGAGGGATGAAATTGAAAGGAATCATTATGAATGCATTCTCATTGACCGTGTTCTGACACCTTGGTCAAGAGGTTCATACTCTGCATCATTGAACAGAGTACTATAATTAAAGTAAGAATTAGAAATATAAAGCCACACAAGAACAATTGTTATTTAAACGATGAACCTTCATGCGAGATTACCCTGGGTGATACTGATCTGTGAAGTTGTATTTTCTAGGGGGAAATCAATACGAATGAAACGAGAACTCAGTGTGCATCCTGTAGTGCGTGTTGTATCTGTATGAACTGTGATGTGATCTCTTGGTCTTTTGCATCGTTTTGTTTAAAGGCCTTACATAGCTTATTCTGTCCTTGGAGGTAGGTGACTTGCCTAAGATTTTATCCCTACATAGACTAAATTGAAAGACCACATATATGCCTTTTGATCTGTACTTTGTGTGTTCATATGTGTATACAAGAATATTTCTAAAATAGGTCATCACAAAGCAGACTGGGCCACTTAGCACTTTACTAACTCCATATTATCAGAGATTGAATTTGAAAGCATTTTTAATTCTCCTTACTTTGTCATTGATTTCCAGTGTTGACTATATCTGTGCAATGAATAAGTGTTTTAGCTTAGAATCAATTTGAATATTTATTTCTCTGTGTATTCTGTACATTGCCAGCCCCATTTGTAGCTGATAGACACTGGATAATGAGTGGAAAGTTTGAATGAGATGTGCCTTTGCTCCTGTTCCTTCCTACCTCCCTGTCTTCTGGTTAATTCAGGTCTGAATGGCTTGTTAGTAACCAGGAGCTAAATTTAATGTTAATCCGGGGTCATGTTCTGGTCCAGACATTTGAGGCTCAGCTTCTCTCACCATGCATGATACACATAGTCATCAGGCTGCTCCCTTCTCGGATGAAATGCAGCAGCCCAGAAAGCACCACACTCCAGTGGGCAGAAATATTGGTGAGGCTGTACAGAGCAGATCAGATTGCAGCTACCTTAAAGTGTTTGCTAATGGAAACTCTGGCGAAGGCAGCATTTTAAATAATATGTAGAATCAGCATGCTGTCTCTAAAACATGTTGCAGCATTTATTAGCAAGGCATGAGCTAAAGTAAGCTCCCATTAAAAAAAAAAAAATCTTTGTAATGATTAGTAAGGACCCTGTATAATTTAAGGTATTCTTTGGAGTTTATAAATATGGCCTCATAAAAAGCGTGAATATAAGGGAACTGTGACTTTAAGTCATTAGAAGCCCAGTGGTTTGATAAAATAACAGGAAACAGACAATTTATTATGAGCAGTCTCAGTAGCTCTGGATTATCTATAAAACTTTTACGGCCTTCCCCAAGTGGCAAGAAGCCATAAAACTTGCCTGAATGAGGGACTTGTTAATTTACTTGTTAAAGCAAATTAAAAATTTATAAGTGCTTTTAGGTAAATGAGATCTTCTCTCATTGCTGCCCTTGCGGGGCCCTAGAGTCCTAGGAGGGGAGAGTGGCTATGCTCAGACACCACTGCAGAACAATAAAAGCTATTAAATTGTTCTAGTTTATTACAACAGAGCCCTGCAGCTGTTGCCATGGCTAGCTGTGGGGTACCAGTAGTTGACAGCCAGGGAATTTCACTAGGTTTTCTGCCTTGAAGAAAAAAAAAAAAAAAAAAAAAAGTAGGTGGCAGGGAGAGAGGGATGATTTTTTTTACCTTTCCAATTCTTTAGCAGTTGGTGTTATAGACCATGTCTTCCTTGACCTCATGAACCCAGAGGTTTTAAACTACTTTTTCCTATTCTCAAATGTGTTTTGCTTTAATTCCATAGGTTGTTCATACTGTAAATTCTTACTCATCATCATGAGTTTTAGCCAGTAAGCCATGGACAAAAGCCTAGGCCTTAGAGTATTTCCGAACGCTCACCAACATTTCTTCAAAACAAAACAAAACAAAACTCTCCCCCCGCCGCCCCACCTTATCTAGCATGGAAATTAGGAGAAAGAGGTAAGAAAGGGAATCCGGTACATGTTCTTGTGTATTCAACTTCCAAAATTGTGTATAATTATTATTTTTTGTGGAATCTGAAGTTTAAAGATAAATTTTCATGTACTCTCACCTTTGGATGAAAATTTCAACTTAGATTAAAATTCTTGGTTTTAAACATATTCCTTCATTTTTTTCTGTTTTTCACTTGACAGATTTCTTCTAGAAGTAACCCTGGAGTAGCAGGTTTCTGATTAGTGACTTTGGCTGGTGGGGATCCTCTTGTCCTTGCCTTTCTTGGACCTGCTTCACCATAAATGGTCTGCTCCCTGTCCTAATGATGGCAAGGATTCTGGGAAATAGGAAGTAGCAAATTCTTTCACACAGATCAGAAATTTTAATTTAGGAAGACCTTTTGCATTTATAGGGCAGAAATATTTGTTCTATCTCAATTACAGACCCTGTCTAATGTTAAATAAAAAGGGTGGATATTTCACAATTATGTTTAAATTTCAAAGATCTCTCTAGAAAAATCGGATCTGCAAACACTTTTTTCTGGTAATATTTCCAGTCACTGCAGTGGAAAGATACATTTCATTAGCTTTAAGAACAGAAATTATGAAAAGGTGTAATTTGAACAAGTGTTTGTTCTTCTGCAGTATTCACCTTTCAGTTATTTACATATATATCCATACCACTCATCTGGATTTCATCTGAAACTATGTTTGAAAAGCATATTGGTGGCAAGTAAAGTGTCACAGAAAATTGGGGGTTAAAGGAAAAGCAGCAAAAATGGCATATATATATATTTATATTTATATATTTTTAAAATGGTATTCCAGGGTTTTAGAAGATGTCAACTTTCAAACAAGAAGATTTTATAAGATTAAAATGTGCTTCAATGGTGACTCTCTTCTCTGGTGACCATCTTGAATATTTTAGAAATATCAGTGTACAGTACCTCTGTGTGCTTATTCTAAGTCTCACTGAACTTCATGATCCCCTTAGTGTTTTGAATTGTAATGTCTTTTGGAGTCTCTTATCTTCACAGTGTTAGCAAAAATGCTTGGTTATATCCATCTTTTCACAAATTATCTCTGTGCATGTATATTTTCTGGGTTTTGTCTGATGTCCTACAGATGGAACTTTGAGTGGAGCTTAAATAGACCTCTTCTTACTGTATTACCCTGTAGACTTGACCACAAAGTCTGTGGAAGTAGAGGGTCATAATGGCTCTCTACTTTCGTTCAAGAGGAGCAGAGTACAGAAAAAGTTGATAAATTTTAAAAGCTTTGAGTAGGAAAAGAAAATGACATTGTGCCACAGGTCAATTGCTGAGGAGCTAATATAGTTTATGAGGAGATCCATGAAGAACTTTGTTACAATAGGGCAGTAAAGTGTTGTGGTACTCAGGAACAGCTATGATGATAAAGTTTTTACAGGAAAATAGCAATGTTTAAAAATACTTGTTTTAAAAGAGTTCATGTCAGAAATTTAGTGTATATGCTCACTTGTTAGTAATATTGATATGTGTTGTGTAATGATTGCTTAATTGCTAATTTTCCTATGCTAATTGATGTTTTTCTATAAAACTAAATTCTTTAGCTCTTTACATTTATTGAATACCATCTGGCTTATGAATTTTCATAAGAAGTGCCAAAAAAAAAAAAAAAAGGTACAGATACCTCCCCCACCATCTTTCTCCTAAATAGGCAGTGAATATGTATCCATAAAGACTTTTCAGGGTGTCTTGAGAGATTTTTTTTTCTATAGGACTAAAAAAATCATTCCACTAAAAATATTTTCTTTCTCTCCCTACTTGAATTTTCTTCCCGTGGTGGAAGGCATGACTAGTTATTCCATGGCTAAATATATCCTCTTATTCATTTTAGAAATTGTCTCCATATTATTGCTCTGGATTAGTATTGGACAAATGTTACATTTAACATACTGTGTTTTTCCTGACTGTTAGGAAAAATCCCAAACTTATTTTGTATTTTTTTTAAAAAAAGATTCATATATTTATTTACTCATACCAATTTTAAGATATCATTAAACTTTTGTATAGTACCAAAGAACTATGGAGTAAGAGACCCATACAGTCTTTTTACTTTGCAATGTTTAAACTTTTTAGATATGTAGATAGTTCTGGTATTATAGTTTCTTTGCTTAGATTACATGTACATTGTCTTAGTCTGCTTGGGCTGCTAGAACAAAATACTGTAGACTTGGGTAGCTTACAAACAACATAAATTTATTTGTCACAGTCTTGGAACCTGAAAAGTCCAAGATCAAGGCTCAGGCAGATTTTGTGTTTGCCGAAGGCCTGCTTTTTGGTTCATAGATGGCCTACTCCTCCCCTTATCTCACATGGTGGAAGGCCTGACAGAGCTCTGCCGGGTTTCTTTTGTAAGGACACAATCCCACTCTTGAGACTCTACCCTTATGATCTAATCACCTTCCAAAGGCCCCCCACCTCCTAATATCATCACATTTCGGATTAGGTTTCAACATATAAATTTGAGAAGGATTCAAACATTCAGCCTGTAGTATACATATACAAATATTTATATTATAGACATAAGCACTAGAATTTAGCAGGGCTTTTTTGACAAGTATGCTAGTCTACATGCTTTTCTACTTTTTTCCTCTTTAATAATCATACACTAAATACTCAGAACTAAGCGTAACAGTTAAGTTATAAGCTAGCCAGGAACTGCTTGACACATGTAGATTTTGGATAAGTAAAAATAACTTCAGTTGATTAGAGGCTTTTTTTTTCTTTAACCTCATCATTTAATTAATCTAAATTTCTTGAGATTGCTAAGTAAATGAAATTGTATTTTCACTTGCTTGTCAGAGCCTAATGTGATATACACAAAAACCTGTATTAAAGAGTGTTTCCATTATTAGTCATTCTGTGAATAAATTTAAGATAGTTCTATAGAATTTAGTTTCTAGGTTAATACATTTAATACATTAAGGTTCAGCCACTTTTTATATTGGTTATTTATAATGGAGAGATAGGTTCATAAAAATAACCAAAATGGGATGGCATTTTCTTTTTTTTTCTATTACAAAGTTAATTAGTTATAGCTAAATTGCTAACTGCTTACCCCCAAATATTAAGTCACTAAATTACAAAATGTTAGATTTGTAATTTGCCTAGAAGAACAGACATACTGCAATTGGTTATGACATGTCTGCATTACCCATGAATGATAATGATACCCCAGAGGGTAGCATAGTATTGTGGAGTAATAGAGATTCTGGGATTAAAGGCCTGCCTGTGAATCCTAATTCCACCTTTCTGTTTTACCTTGGGTTAACATGGGCCTACACTTACTTAGCCTTAAAATGGTAATTATTATGTATGTGTGCTTCACAGGTTGTTATGGTAAGAATCTGTATATTAGTGTAGCATATTGTTGTCACTGCTCAAGAGCAGTGAACAGAGCATTCTGCGAAGGACCAGGGATCATATTCTCCACTGCTCTCTCTGTGTCTTTGTTTGGGTCATTCATCTCTGAATTTTAGTTTTTATCTGTAAAAGGATTTACTTTGCTTCTTACCTCAGAAGATTTATGTGATGATTAAATTAGGTAAATTATGTACAATTATTGGAAAATTGTAGAACAGCAAACACATGTATACAGCATTGTCATAAAAATGAAAGCAGCTTCATGGTCACGCTGTCTTAACCTGCCAGGTCTGGGAATGGGATACATCCACTTGTCCCCATAGTTCTGTGATTGTTGCCTTTATATGTCACTACAGTGAGTGAGAAGTATAGGATATTTTTGACAAGTTGAGTCAAAAGTTACCTGTTATTAAACAAACACATCTTTTTTTAGTAATAGCTCAATGAGAGTTTCTGTTATACACCAGAGGGCTAATGTGACATGGGTTTTGTGTGTGTGTGTGTGGGGGGGGGACACCTAATTAGACAATTGTATCTGTTCTTAAATTGCAAATGTGTGTACATCAGAGCCATCATAAGAATAAATTTAAGTCTGATAGTGTACAAGGTTTCAGTATACATTGGTGAAATATCCTGCTGATTGCTGATTGAAAACAGTTGTTAATTCTCTACTTCACTAAATTCAGAGTGGAAAAACTTTCCTTAATAAAGAACAGATTGAGGAGATCCAAGACCTTACTGTGTGGGAATTAATGGCAGATGCATATACTGGTAGTTAAAATGTTTCATTAGATGTTAATGTCTTGCTGTGTTTTTAATTGTTCAGGAATTAGCCTCCAGAATATTAAAACCATCTGTTTGTTATCATGATGAAACAGAATGCTTAAATAGTTATTAATTTGTGTTTCTTGTCTTTTTTTTTTTCTTTTTTTGTTTTCAGGGATAATCTGTAAAACTTTGATCTGTTCGGAGTTTAGGGAATTTGGAATGTGAAAGTGAAAAATAATTTTAAAACATGCTAATGTCCCAAATAACTGTAGTTTTTTCCCCCCCTACCTGCTGTGCACATTTTATGTGTATTCTTTTTTACATTTTTAAAGTATCTTTTTACAAGATATCAAAATGAACATAGAGCTGGTTTTATAGTTGATTTAAACTGTAAGACCACCCTTAGAACATGCTGATTATTTTACATTCAAGATCAAGAAAGAATTAGCCATTTGGAGTGATGAAGGTATGCTAAGAATTTAAATTCTAAGGACATGTACCTCCTCCAATACTCTGTAGCTCTGTATAACAGCTCACAGCTATAGTCCTTGTAGAATCAGGCTGGCATTGGTTCTCGTCTGCCTCAGCTGTTGTCTGCCTTTTGTGACTTTGCTCAGATTATTTTGTATTTTTCAGCTTTGGTTTTTCCATCCGTAAATTGGGAAGTGCAATTTAATTTACAAAGTTTTTGTGATTCTTAGATATAATCTGAAGATTGCTTATTTGTTCAGTATAGTAAGCCTAGTCATTGCTTTCTTTCTTGGTCACATGGAACCAGTGAGGTATTTTGGGTATGATGGAGAGTATATGTTAGCACTATAGCTGCAAGAGCCAGGAGCAAACTCTTCATTTACTAGCCTTTGCCTCTGTGTTGATAATCAAATATTGGTGCGTTTAAATTTTTATGCTCAAATTGAAAACCTCAGCTTGTGTCATCTAATCTCTAGTTAACTGCCATACACACACACACACACACACACACACACACACACACACACACAATGGAGAAAACTAATCTACCTTTTGCATGGATCCCAATTTATGTTTCTAAGAAGCCTAGTAGTAGCTATCTTTTCATCTCTGAGTTTAGTTTAAAAAACTGTCAAATTATTTTTTTACTAATTTATGTAAATCAGCTAAAATCATGCCAAATTTGTTGAAAAGCCTGAGTTTCCGATTCAGGTTCCTTAGAGGCCAGGCAGATGATGTAAATAAGTGATGCAAGACAATGTAGGATGTAGGGGCCTTTAATTCAGCTAATGCTCCTATTTCCAGTGGAATGTGCTGGTACTGGAGGTCGCACAAACCATTACTTTATGGTGTGGAAAAAAAAAAGCATACCATCTGCGGCCATGCTACCCTGAACAAGCCTGATCCTGTCTGATCTCAGAAGCTAAGCAGGGATGAGGCTGGTTAGTACTTGGATGGGAGGCCACCTAGGAAAACCAGGTACCATATTTTTTTAAAAAAGAATAATAATAAAAAATAAAAAAGGGATTGTAAGCTGACAAGGTCCTTGCAATCTGTGAGGTTAACCAAGGGTTATCTTGCCTAAAACAAACAGACAAACAAACAAACATTACACCTCCCTAGAAAGTACTTTCTATTTAAAAATTTACTCAGAAGAATATATTTATTTCTATAACCAATTAGGTTTCCTTTATAAATGATGTTGTTATTAACAAATCAGTATTTGGAAGTACACATGTTTAAATATTTCTGCCTTTGTGTGTAATATGTTGGAAAAGGTTTTTGCTGGATCAATTTTTAAAAATAAGGACTTTTTAAAGCACTTGTTAGAAGGTAAAATACATAGGATTTTAAATGCTTCATTTTAACCAAATTACTTAAAAGTGGCAATCTCATCAATAAGCATGTATAATACTAAGAGAGCTATTAACTTCTCTTGCTAGTGGTTTTTGACCTTTTACTGAACAAGTACTTTTAAAATTCTCAAATGCCAGGATGAAGAGTTATTAAACTAACTAATTATATGCCACTTTTCATTTTATAATCTTATAACCTGACTATCTAAAATATCTTAAATTAGCTATGATCACTGTTTCAGGAACAAAATTAGCAATAGCACTTTTTGAAGAATGGCTGATTTTTGAATGATCACAAAGCCCACAAGTACACTAGGGTACATGCTGCTTTTCATGCTACAGCTAAGCTTTCGAGCTCTTTGTATTGGCCAATTTTAGAAGACTAGCTTTTTATGATGCAGTCACACTTTGTTCATAGCTCCAATGGCCATTTTGTGGGAGATTTTATAGTCCAACTTACATGCTGTAGACCTTAAAAGTTAATGCATACTGATTAATTAAACACATTTATTGAGCATTTAATAAATTCTAGGGACTGTTTCAGAATCTGCAGATACAACATTTAACAAAACAGATAAAAATCCTGCTTTTTCTGAAATTTATAATTTAGTAGTGGTGTAGGTGAGGGGTCAGGAGTTGGAGGAGACAGAGAACAAATAAAATAAGTAAAATATATACTACATTGCAATATATTAAGTAGAGGCAAAATTACAATTATAAGTAGGATAATCAAGGAAGTCCTCATTGAGAAAATGACATTTAAATAAAGATCTAAAAAAGGGAGATAGTAAGTCTTGTGCCCTCTGAGGGCTGAACATTTCAGACAGACAGTACAGCAAGTGCAAAGGCCCTGAGGCGAGAACATGCTTGGCTTATTTTAGGAACAGTAATGAAGCAAATAAAATTGTTACAGAGTGAGCAAGACAGAGTAGTAGAAAATGAGATAAAGACATAATGGGGAAACAAGATGGAGTTGGGCTACCTTGTTGTTAGGCCAATCTAAAGAACTTGGTCTTTACTCTGAAGGTATTGGAGAGATTCTGAAAAATTTTGAGAAGAATAAGGACATTGACTTACATTTTTATAGGATTACTCTCTCTCCTTGGAAGATGCATGGATGTAGCAGGCAAGAGCACAGGCAGGCAGATCAGATAGAAAGGTTATTGTCATGACTCAGGCAAGAGACAATGGTAGCACTGAGCAGAGCGGTAACTGTAGAGAGGAAGAAGATTTTTGCCTAAGCAATTGGAAAGGTGAAGTTTCTATTAATAACAATTGGCAACATTGAGAATATTGCTTTTAGTCATCTAAGTGAAATTGTAAGATGCAGCTTGATTAGAAGACTGAAATTTTGGAAAGAGATTAGGGCTAAAGATACAAGTTAGGCATCATCAGCACATAGGTAGTATTTAAAAGCATGAAATTATCATGCTCATCTCATGCTAGATGAGATTATCATGGGTAGTGAATGTAGACAGAGAAAAAGAAGAGGTCCAAGGACTGAGCCCTGGGGAACCTACCTTTAAGAGTTGGAAGGATGTCCACCATACTTAACAGGAGACTGATAAGAAGTTACCAGAGAGATCAGAGGGAAAGCAGGAGTGAGGCAACTGCTTCAAAGATGAGGAGTGATCACTTGTATCAGATGGTGCTAGTAGATAGATCAGTAAGGTAAGGCTTGACAGTGACTACTAGGTCTCACATTTATAGCTTGTTAATGATCTGGTACTGCCTTTAAAGCCAGGCAAGGGGTCCTTTTGCCCTGAATCCTGCTCTGGTCCTCTCTAAACCATGCCCCTTCAGAGAGTGGAAGAATTCAAAAGACCAAGGACATGCCTACTCGGAGCTCACTACTCTCATTCTGTACCATACTACTGATTATCTGGGACTTCAGTTCCTAGCCCAGATATCCTCAATTTGGCTTTTAGTGTTTGTTTCCTAGTTCATCGTCCTGAGAGCAGACTGCACCACAGCTGCACATATGCCCAAGACTGAATTGGGGGGATGGCAAGTGGGAGGAAGATAAGGTGGGAGACGTGGATGCAATCTGGAGGTTGGGCTGGGATGTTATCACATGTGCAGGTGAGGCTTCTTGAGATGTGGGACAAAACTATAGATGGGAAGAGAACAGTAGGCCAGGGCTTGACTCTTCTGCACTGTCACATTCCATCAAGAAACTTCAAGGAATACAGAACTCTAAATTAAAACCTGGTTTGTGTTGTCTTTATAAGCATTCATTTAAGCAAGATCTGAGACTAAGACGCATTCATGTAACACAAAATTAGCTTGATTTACATCTTTAACTATTGAGACACAAGTTTTGGGGTCTCTTCCCCCGAGCTCTGCATATGCTTTTGATGGCCTGTTGTTGAGTTTGAGGAGCAATTTCATGCATGTGGGGACAAAAGTCTCACAAGATCAGGTTAAACAGAGAATGGGAGGAGGAGAATTAGAGATGCTGAACAAAATGTTTTCAAGAAATTTTTGTAATAGGAATGAAAAAAGTGAAAGACAGCTGGATTTCTTTGTTTTGACTTGCTTCCTTGTCTTCTCTTCTAAGATGGGAACAATAACCAAGATGTTTGTGCTCTAAAGGAAAGGATTATATTCGTTTGCTAGGGCTGCAATAACAAAATAGCACAGAGTTGGTAACTTAAGAAACAGAAATTTATTTTGTCATAGTTACGGAGACTCGAAGTCCAAGATCAAGATGTTGCTAGGTTTGGCTTCTCTTAGGGCCTCTCTCTTTGCCTTGTAGTTGGCCGCCTTCCTACTGTGCTCTCATGTGGCTTTTTCTCTGTGCATGTGCATTTTTGGTGTCTCTCCCTACATTTCAATTTCCTGCTCTTAGAAGGACATCACTCAGATTGGATTTGGGCCCTCCCTAATGAGCTCATTTCAAATCACTTATCTTTTTAAAGTCCCTCACCCCAAGTTCAGTCACATGCTAAAGTAATGGAAGTTAGGGTTTCAGCATAGGAGTTTTAGGTGGGCACCATTTAGTCTGTAATAGGAATCTTAAATATTCTAGAACACGCATTTGTAAGACCTGTCCCACC
Organism: Rousettus aegyptiacus; assembly: GCF_014176215.1. Classification (NCBI taxonomy): domain Eukaryota; kingdom Metazoa; phylum Chordata; class Mammalia; order Chiroptera; family Pteropodidae; genus Rousettus; species Rousettus aegyptiacus. The sequence continues at coordinate 23,506,958 of NW_023416311.1, read as the reverse complement.
TATGAAATATCTGTGGCTTTTCAAAAAAGTGTAAATGTAGTGCTTGCTAATAATCCACTTTATTTTTGTCCTCATGGAAGTAATGTAGCCTACCTAGTATGAAATAGTCACTAGTTGATGCTAAGTTTAGTGATATACAGGTTGCTAAATGCTATAGACTGAATCATGCTCCCACCCCCCAATTTCAAATGAAATTCATGTATATTTGGGGTAAGGAGGTAATTACTGTTGAATGAGGTCATAAGAGCAGGGCCCTGATAGTATTAATGTCCTTTATTAGAAGAGATACTAGAGATCCAGCTCTCTCTCCCCTTCCTGTTCCTGTGAGTCTGCAAGCCAGTAAGTAAGTTCTTACTAGACACTGTGCTGGGACCTTGATCTTGTACTTCTAGCTTCCAGAACTTTGAGGAAATTTCTGTTGTATAAGCCACCAAGTTGTGGTATTTTGTTATGGTAGCCTGAACCACCTAAGACATTAAGATACTTATGGGTGGAGATGGACCCTTAGCCTTGATGAAAGCTTTTTATTGGATTTGAAATGGAAAGAGGCAAGTTGGAAAGAAGTCTGTTGTCAAAATTCATATCTTAAGGTTTTTGATAGCTTGCAACTAAAGTGATTTCGTAAAGTAATATCACAACTAATTCTAGATGATCATAATCTTTCAATTAAAATGAATAGCCAGTAAGTATATGGATTAGAGAAGAACACACCTTTCCTGGAAATAAGATTTTAAAACTTGTTATTATGGTAAGTTTAAAATGTATATGCAAATACAGATCATAGTGAAATAAACCCCCATGTTTTTATTATCCAACGTCATCAGTTAAGACATGGATAATCTTGTTTCTTCTGTATCCCTACCCCTCCTCCACATTACACACACAAGCTTATTCTTATATCAGGAGGCATGTGTTGTCTGGTTTTCTCTCTTTTTTTTTTTTAAATAATTTTAAGAGATACTGATACTTGATTCTTTGTTTATTTTTTTCATTTTCAGAAGGTTTTCCAAAGGTAACCAATGAAGTATTTATTTGTTCATTTATTGTTTTCTTATAATTATATACTTGTATATTTAAACATGTCGGATATGCTTCAACTCATCGTGTTATTATGATATTGATACTCGAATTGTCCCATCTTAGCGGGAGCACTTAAAATTGGTTCCCCAGTCCCTTTGACATGGTGTTTCTAGGATAAGTGTGCCAGACTCGTCTTAGATATTTCCTTCGTCTGATTTCAATTGGCTATTTTTTAATGGTAGAATGGGAAAAACAAAAGACTGTAAAGTATTTTATGTTGGAGGATGATGGTTATTTTAAAGAATGCTCGGCCATATAAAAAGTTGTTTAAAAACATGTTTTCTTATAGAAAAATGTAAGTTTTGTGTATTATTTTTATGTATTCATCCTTGCTAACCAAATAATATTGTCTCAGAGTTTCTTTTTAATAATCAAAAATCTCAGAAACTGTATCAAAGCAGTCAAACATTTCTTCATCAAATTATTTTTGCATTGCATATGTGTATTGTGTATGAATTTAGGAGCCTATTTGAAAACAGATTTATCTTGTAGTCCGCGGTCAAATCCGAGGAATGCCAAACACCTTCTGTTCATTCAGACTTTTCTCTTTAATATCATTTTTGTATATATCTTTCTCGTCTGTAGTTTAGGCTTCATTTTTATTAAAGAATAAAAGAAAGTCAAGTACATTATCATGCCTTTTCTCACTGTAATTCAACCTAGAAATAGTAGCCAAGTTGTAGATAGAGATAGTTGTTACGTATCAAGCATTGCTTTTTTACACTCCCATTCTTTTCTCTTCGCATTATTAAGTTATGAAGAAATAGTATCATAATAGCCTCTTGGCCAAATCATAGAGAGTAGAATTTTGATTCTCTTGATAAGCTGTAGAATAGTAAATTCTGTTATCTGGGTTGAGTGTGTCTATTGGAAAGATATGAGAGTTGGTCAGATTGTTCTTGATTGCCTTAATTGCTTCTCGTTTATGTTCACGATGACTATGTAGTTAGATTTATCTTGGCTTTTTTCCTCATCAGATTGATCTTGACTTATTTTCTTCTTCTTATTTTATTAACTTTAGCTTTCAGTTTTTTCCTACTGCTATGAAGTCCACTGAACCCCATTAAATCTTGAATAATATATGTGATGGGCAAATGGAAGTGCTTCAATAGTTTTAAATTTTAAAACTATTATCTGTGCCATACCCCAAGTGTTTATTTGGAAACGTCACTGACACATATAAGTGACACTTAAAAGTCCAGGCATATTCATGAATCCTATCTTATTTTCCATCAATAAAACTTGCCTAATTCTATCAGAGTCATTTTATAATACATGAATTTATCACAAAAAGGAGAGGCAATTTCTCCTTTCTTGCCTTTGTAAATCCACTGTGGTAGGCAGAATCCCAAGATGGCCCTCAAGGTATTTGTCCTTGTTTACTCCCATGATTAGATTTTTACATGACCTAGTTGACTTTCAGAAAGTGAGTGAGCCTGATCTAATCTGGCAAATCCTTAACAGAAACCCTGACTCTATCTGGAGTAAGGGATTAAACCGATGGGATCTTTTACTTTTTATTGAAATATAAGTTACATAGCATAAAATCCATTCGTTGTAAGTGTACAATTTAATAAATTTTAGTAAATTTATAGAGTTGTGCAGCCATTACCATACTCCAATTTTAGAACTTTGCCATCACCTCAAAAGTTTACTTTGTGCCCACTTGCAAATTGATGGACTCATATTCTTGTGAAAAAATTCTGTTAGATTTTATTTTTAATTCAAATTATTATATTTCATCAGATTTTTTGCAGCTCTTTTAACTAAGAATATCATTCCATATTTTTCCTTTTTTCCTATTATAATCAGATTTGGGCACAGATTAGTTTTATATATGAATCAAATTTTGTTAAAATTAAAAAAACTTTAAAATTATTCAATTATGATTTTGATAGTACCACCAAAAAATAATGTTTACTACTACAATTTAGAAATCTACCTATTGTTTTTATAATTTTAATATATGAATGTGCATATTTTAAAATGATAATTACATTATATATTATCACATTATGATTACATAATGGTATCTCATTATTTCCATTTTTGGTTTTGATTTTCATCATTTTTTATTCTTAGATTTATAAGAGGTTTTTTTTTTTATCTCTTTGCAAATTTTACTCCTATTTTTACTCTATTAATTGTACAGTATTTTAATTTCCCAATTGATTATGTAATTCTCATTTTTAGAATTTTCTTGCTATAATTTTTCCTATAGTTGCTTTATCTTGTATCTTTTTGTCTTTTTTGATCTCTAAATTAGGCGATTTATTTCTATTATTTTTCATTTAATAGAAAATAAATGAATTAATCTCTCACATAGATTTTACAGGTCCTGTAAGTTTTTTAACTTATATGTTTTTAATTTTCATTTTTAAAATACATATGGTGTATTTGTGGTTTTCTCTTTGACTCAATTATTATTGTGGAGAAAAACTTTTAAAATATCTTTTAAAAAGATTTTTAAAAATCTCTAGGTGATATGACTATTTAGACTAAAATATCTTCATTAATTTTCATCAGAGAGAAGGCTGTTTATGTTACTTCTATGATTTGAAATTTATTCTGATATTTCTTTGTGACTTAATACATCTTCAGTTGGTGGTAATGTCCCATGGATGCTTTAAAAGGTATGGTCTCTGCAAGTTACCAATATTTACTGTATTTTGCCTAAGTCAAACTGAGTTTTTTAACCTCTAAGTCCTTTCTTACTGTTTTGTATTCTTGATCCCTGTTTAGTAGGATGCTAAAATACCCCAGCTTCTGTTGATTTCCTTTATTACTTAAACTATTTTTTACCTTATCTACTGGCCTATCAAGGTTTATAACTTATTTCTTTAATTTAAAATACAGAAATATAAAAGTTGAAGATTGTACCTTTTATCACTATAAAGTTACTATCTTTAACATGATTTCATCTAGCCATTTATTTGTAATATTTTATCTTTTATCTTTTTAATTTAGGAGTCTTTTATGACTAACATGTTTTTTATAACTAACAATGTTTTTTCTATTCAACTTTGTCATTTATAATAGTTATTTCCTGTTAGCTCTTTTTAATATGTCAGTTTTTTTCATTTTCTTTAGTTTGGTTCTGTGTATCTCATCTGAAATACCTTTTGAAGCCTCAGGAATAAAATAGTTCAGGTGCTACCCAATCTATGAAACTTCCTCCATTTGTGGACAGGTATTTTTTGAAAAAACAAAACATTTTTATAAGATTAAATACTTGCTGCTTTGATGTTAGTGAAGGTGTATTACAAAATTTCATTGAATGAAAGAAGATTCTTTGCTTATTGGCACATTTTAAAAACCTTGTATAGAGTTCATTTAGATCTCTGTAGGAGAACTCAGCAGTCTGAGATAGGATTTATGTTGCTTTGAGGAACCAAATCTGAGGTAAGAGATGACTTTTGGATGCTCTTCTGGATTGTATTGCATAATTCACATCATTCATTTTGAGTTCCAGGCATAAATATCTTCTTAACATACTTTATCCTTCTATGAATTTTTTTTGAAGAGTTAATGACACCTGCTGAGCAGCTAGCATCTTGTTAGAACTCTTCATACTCAAGTTGATAAGAATGGCATAGTCTGGGTCTCAAACCTTGGCAGATGTGTATGGAATGACTCCACCTTCACTTAGTCCAGGGTGATGGGACTTTGTTATATGTTTATTAATAGTGATAAAACCATGGATTGTTATTTTCCTAATTAGCCCTTGATAATAGTTAAGTCTGTAATGAGATCACAGTTTGAGAGATTGGAGAATATATTGTTGATAGTAGAACCTAATAAAAAATGAAATGGCTTCTTATATTTTAAAAAGATGTTAATCTTATTGATAAAATTATCGCCATTTATGCTAGATACCAGTGTCCTTTCAATTCATCTGTTTTGTTTTAATTCCAATGGCTGAAAATATAATATTCTAATGGGAAGAAACTTCTGGTACTCGAAAGTGAATTACAGTAATTTTTAAATAAATGAGGTCCTGAAGTATCTACAGGGTGATATAGTAAGAAATCACATTTCATCAGAGCAAAAGCTTTACTGTAACAGCTGCCGTGGATGCTAGGAGAAATCAATGTAAGCAGATCAATTTTCCTTAGGTCCTTAAATGTTTAAGCCAGCACCTGGCCTTTGCATTGTCTCTTGGTTGTAGGTAATAGCTGGGAATTTCAGGTGAAAGATTACAACTTCTGAGTTAGTTATGCTACCCCAAATGATCCATTGGATGGGGCTGAAAATGCCAGTTTTAAATGTATTCATGGGATTAGAAATGAATACTTCTTTTGCCTGAAATCCTGTGGTTTAACTTTAGTACTTACTGTAGTCAATCCATTACTTTGAAATATTGAGCTGTCTGACAGCTTAAAATCCTAAGTTTCCTTTAAACTTGAGCCTGGCTTTGGAGGAAAAAGGAGTAGTGCGGCGTGGATTTTATGTAAGGCTCTCTGGAGAAAATTTGCCGAAGTGCTTTTGCCAGCAGGGCACAGGGAAGGCTAGCAAGCTGCTTGCTCTGCCTTTTTTGGCTTTTGCCCTTAGCCAGAACTTAGTCAGACATTTTATAACAGGGCCACTGGAGGATCTCGTTGAGCTTTGTTGAAGTCATTTCTTTCTATGAAGAAATATGGAAAAAGACCCAAAGGCAAAGTCTAGGTTTTGCTAAGCCAATTGGATATTAGGAAACACCCTCACACCCTTATATCCTAATTCTCTGCTAAATGTTTATTTCTCATCTAAGTTGAAGGACTGAGTTTTTATAAGCATCTCTTGACCAAGTATCACATTTTAAGAGTTCTTTTTTGTGAATGCAGTCAGGTACCACAGATGTATTCAAAATATGTTCTTTGCAGGTATTAAACATGCTGCAGACTCATTATTTCCGTGTTAAATGTAAACATCTAAATGTGTACTAGGAATTAAAATGAAGTGAGCAGTAGGCAGTAGAGATATGGGCTTATTTTCATCCTCGATCTTGTGCCTAATTCTGAGCACATCATTGGCTGTATTTATTTCTGTATCGATACATTGGAGGAAGCTTTACCTACATTTACTTAACTCAGAGATCCAGTTGGATAAGATTTCTGACATTGGTCATGAATTAGGGGCCCAACTCCACATACAGATTTTATCATCAGGACAAATACATATAACAGTAGGCTGTTTTAAACTTGAAAACATATGATACTTATTAAAGGCATTTAATGAAGAGTGATAACACTAGCTAACTCTGAGGGTATATGTTAAAAAACATAGAAAGAGGTCTTCAGAGACCATATTGGAGGATGTACTATCTGAACTTTTACAAAATTTTGACCCGAAAAGCACAGAGAAGTTGAGAATGCGCAGACAGAGGGAAGCTAGAGTGAAAAAGTGGAGGGTGGAAATGGACATGCCATGTTCAAGAAATTGAAAGACAGTGATGTTCATTTTAGGTTAAATCCCCCTTTATTATAAGTATAAAAATGAAAAATTGAAGAGAATGACAATATTCTGAACTTTTTATTTCATAGTAATAAGAAAAGGCTCATATAGCTCGCATCTGAATTAACTGAGAATTAGCAGGTTTAGCAGTAATTTAGAAGGAAACTAAGTACTTAAGGGATCAGGAGGATACAAAGCAAAATTAGCTTTATTTGGGGGGAGGTTCCATTAGAGAAGACTTCTGCAGACCGAGATTTTAGAAGAAAGTGATAAAAGTGGATTTATAGACAGATTGAAAACTAAAAAGAATGTTCTGCATAGTGGGGACCTGGAAGTAGCTGATTAGATTGTATGATCAAAAGTGGGGTCTGAACTGTAGCCTTTAAAGAGGCACATTAAAGGTACGAGAAATCCTAGTACAGATTCATTGTCCATTCATCTTGGTTCATCTTCCACCATGGCCCTAGAGCCACATGAAAACCTGCGGGCAAAACTTGCTACCTATATTACCTGTTCTGCTCCCTCCTGCTCAGAAATATGGGGCTTGTGTTTTGTTTGAGAATTTCCATGTTTCCATCCAAACACCTCTCTTTAATTTTTCTTCATATTTCCTCCCCAAAGGAACTCGTTTCTGAGAAGACCCTAATTATTTTCTCACTTGTTGTTTTCACTGACTTTGCTTTCTGCCTTTCTTCCATCAGGAGTGTCTTTTTTCCTCTCAGTCAGCCATATGAGCTCAATCGCTTTTATTTATTAATTTTTAAATTAAATTTATTGGGGTGACCTTGGTTAATAAAATTGTATAGGGTTTAAGTGTACAATTTAATAAGCCATCATCTGTGTATTGCATTGTGTATTCACAACCAAAAGTTAATCTGCTTTTAAAATCCAAGGCTTCAGAAATCACTTTTCCTCTGAATATCATAGCTGCCTTTTGGTTTTCTTTTAGCATGTGTTTCCATGTGTTGTTATGTTGCAGAAAAGATGCAAAAATCAGACCTGCAAGAAACCAAGCAGCACTCAGAGGTGGAGAATTCAAGTTTATTACTCCAGCGGTCCCAGGGGAGCTAGCTCTCTGAAGATCTGGACCAGGAGCTTAGTTGCAGCATTCCTTATATAGAACTTATTTGGCATGGGCTGAATGGTTTTTGTCCTCTTTGGTTACAAAGAGTGGGAGTTGCTATGGGTTGCAGGCAGTTACAAAGTTACAAAGCATGGAAGTTGCCTGGGGTACAGGCAGTTATATTAGTTGCTTAGAACAAGCAAAAGGGAAGATAAGTCTATGCAGTAAGCATATTTATAGAAGTAGAACAAAGAGCTGATTAGCCTTTTGAGTGAAAATCCTCTTCATTTATACTTGTTTGTCTTGTACTGTCTTTCATTTACTAGATTGAGAACATTGTAAAGAGGCTGTCTCTTGTAACCTGCATTGAATTGCTTGGGGTCTCTGCAAATGTGGTTGTTGATGACATCACAGATAGACTAATCTTCCATTTGTGCGTGACTCAATCTCATATAGACTTATGTGTGCAATTCTGTGTCTTTGTTCATTTTTAATGGAAAATCAGAGCTGGGTAAATGTGTACAACATCCTGAATATGAAAGTCATGGTTGGGTAAATGTGTAGAAACTTCTAAAATGTAAGCTTTGTAAGATGGGAGGTATTTGATTTTTTGGTTTTTTGTTTGTTTTTTTTTTTTTACTTTAGCACCACATCTCCAATGCTTACTACCAAGCCCAAATGTGGGCCTTAATACTATTTGTCGACTGAGTGTTGGCTTAATTTACTTAAGCTGTAGGTCTAAATCTGGTACTTACAAATATCTGGCAAGAGACCTCCAGAATGTTGTTTTGACAAATAGGATCATTAAGTGTCTTACCAGTGGTTAAAGAATAACATCTAGCATCTGGTCATTTTGTCCTAGGATAAGGAAACCTTGTTTTTTCTTCTATTTCTTTGTTTCTTTTTTTCAGAAGAGAACAGAAAAAATAAGGTGGGTATTCACAGTTGATGTAATCTGGTTTTAGCTTATTTAGTGTTTCGGGTCAATTTTTTGACCAAAAAAATCACAATGAAACAGGAAAAAATCTGAGAGAAGATTACTTACCAAGATTTATGAACCTTTGTTAGACTATTTGAGTGTTTATTTAAGGGTTGCTCACTCTTATCTACGTCAGCATTTTATGGTAAAGTTTTGCTTACACCTACCCTCTGTGTTTTTTCTATGACAGCGTGCCTGGCACTATTCAGAAACTGAGAAGAATGTTAAAGATTAGGACCTTAAACTACTCACTTTTGACAAGGCTTAAAGAACAAAGGCAAAGAAACCATCTGGTGAGGAGACCACTGACTCTTTTCCTTACTCTCTTCTTTTTTGCCTTTAGCTCAAGCCTGGACAAAACAGCTGCAGGGACAGTGACAGTGAAAGTGCCAGTGGAGAATCCAAGGGCTTCCACAGGAGCAGCTCCCGGGAAAGGCTCAGTGACGTAAGTATTAAAAAAAAAAAAAAATTCAAACAGAAGCACCAGACCATATATCCAAGGGTCATTCCATTTTCTAGTTTTGACCTAAAACGTGTTTTAACAAATTATAAAGTAGATGGGAGTACTTGTCACCTTAGAAACAACAGATTACAAATAGGAGTGATGATATCTTGTTACAAATGAGTAGGCAGTATTACAACTGGGAGATGAGCAAAACCCATTTTGTCTTCCTTTTTTTAATACTCCAAAACAATTTTCTTATGGTGTACAAGATGACCCAGTGTATCGGCATAAGAAAATATTAGTACTTATTTATTATTTTGTTTAAAAAATATTAACTTTGCTAAAAACCCATTTAATAAGCATGAAATAGTCATGTATGTAATTTATAAACTCACGTATCTTCAGAATGTGCTCAAAATGTTTTTTTAATGATTGTTGTCCATAAGTCTAAAAGTTTGTAGACCTTTTGCAGCACATTGAGTCATTCCTGTAATAATCTATCCATTGCTCCATCGGCCAACATGGACAACCTCAAAACAATTAACCTTCCTATACCCCTCAGGAAAGTTTGTGAGATTTAGGGTGAGATTTAATGTATGAAACATTGAATTTTTGCAAGAATTAAGTGGAATAAATAAGGTGTAATTTTTTCTATGGTACTTTTAATATCTTAGTTATAATCATCTACCCTTCTAATATTGAATAATATCAATACATATATAAATAAATACTAATTCAGTGTTTGCTGTGAATGTGTATGTCTGTGTATAAGAATATTTCTCTGTTTATGTTTCATGAATTTTGTGATGGAACTATAAATTATAATAAAAGTATAACAATATTTCTTATCTATGTTGTTAATAATACTAAAGTAGCTGTTCTTCTGAGATATTGTTTTGCTTTTTGTGCAAGATCTTATTGACCCTGGAAATTATTCCAGATTAGTTAATCATGATTTCATCATAGACTGTAGAAATGAAAGCCCTATTGGATCTGGTGATAAGAGGACAATATTGTATAGTCATTGAGATCTTTTGACCGATTATCCTCAACTTACTTTCCATTAGAGCAAAAGAAATTGCATATGATATCCCATGTTTATGTACAGGAAGATTAATATTGTTAAGATGTCAATACTACCCAAAGCACTTTACAAATTCAGTGCAATGCCTATGAAAATTCAAAGTCTTTTTTGCAGATATGGAAAAACAGATACTCAGTTTCATATGGAATGGCATGAAGCCCCTACAGAAAACAATATTGAAACAGAAGAACAAAATTAAGAGACTTACACTTTCTGATTTCAAAATTTACTACAAAGCTACAGTAATCAAAACAGTATGGCCATGACATCAAGATAGACTTATACAGAGCAATGGAATAGAATTGAGAGTCTGTAAATAGACCCATACATCTCTGGCCAACTGTTTTTTGACGTGAGTGCCAAGTCCTTTCAATTGGGAAAGAATTTTCTCCTCAACAGATGGTGCTGGACAACTGGATTTCCCCATGCCAAAGAATGAAGTTGGATCCCTGTATCACATCATGTACAAAAATTAACTAAAAATGAATTAATGGCCTAAATGTAAGCACTAAAACCATAAAACTCTTAGGAGAAAACATATGAGTAAATATTTATGACCTTCAATTTGGCAGTGAATTCTTAGGTATGACACCAAAAACATGAGCAACAAAAAGGAAAAGAGATAAATTGGACTACATTAAAATTAAAACCTTCTGTCAATCAAAGGGTATTATCAAGAAGATGAAAAGAAAACCTACAAATTGTGAGAGAATATTTGAAAATTGTATGACTGATAAATCTCTAATATCTAGTTATGTGAAGAATTCTTATAACTCAACAATAATATACAGCCCTATTCAAAAATTGACAAATGACCTGAATACACATTTGTGCAGTTGTCCAATAAGTATATGAAAGATGCTCATCATCATTAGTCATTAGAGAAATGCAAATATAAACCATAATGAAATATCACTTTATATCTACTAAGCCATAATTTTTTTTTAAAAAGAAACAGCAAGTATTGGCAAAGATATGGAGAACTCAGAACCTTTGTACATGCTGGGAGGAATGTAAAATGGTGCAGCTACTGTGGAAACTTATGTTGGCAGTTCCTCAAAATGCTAAATACAGAAATACTATTTCCCGACCAATTCTACTTTTAGGTATATACTGAAACAAATTGAAAACAAGTACTCAGACACTTATAAGCTGGTGTTCATTCTAGGATTATTCATAGTAAACACAAGATGGAAACACCATAAGACTACATCAATAGCTGGATGGATAAACAATAGTATATATGGACAGTGGAATATTATTTAGCCATAAAAAGGAGTGAAGTTCTCATACATGTTATAACACAGATGAACCTTGATTATACTAAGTGAAAGAAGCTAGATGCAAAAAAAAAGGCAAATATTGTATGATTCCACTTACACTGAGGTATCTAGACTACGTAAGTTCTAAGAGAACAGAAAGCAGAATAGGAACTTCTAGGGACTGAAGATGGGAGTGAGGGAGTTATTGCCTCTTAGGTATAGAGTTTCTTTTTGGGCTGATGAAATAGTTTTACACAAATTGTGACTATAATTAATATCACTGAATTGTACCCTTAATGGTTGAAATGTCAAACTCTAGTTACACAATAGAAATAATGTGAAAAAAAAAATTAGGGCTTAACAATCCTGTCAGTCTGAAAAATACTGAGTTTGCATTGCTTATTAATTATTAAAAGTCACACTTTTTATAATAACATTATTAAAAAATGAAAGAAAGAGTAGAAACAGCCTGTAGTCTAAAGCTAATTTTTCCCTCGTATAGATACTCCGCTTGGGTCCTGATATATTACGAGGTTCACTCATTCTAGCTGGTGGAAATACCAACTATTCCGTGCCCCGTGCAAGCCCTGAGGACTGTTCTACCTTCCCCTTTTCAGTGGTTTCCCCCGTTGTCGCCTATGCTTTCCTCCCACGGATGTGCTGGTACGGAGAGGTAAAGACTGCAGGGGAGCCTTCTTCAGGTTTCATGATTCTCTGTGAAATTCTCATCCCTTCCATCCTCTGCTTTGCCTGTTCCAGCTGCCTTGGTTTCCTTTGATTACCATCTTTATCTTCTCAACTCAGGGATACTGCTGGGCTTCACCTGGGTCATCTCCCATTCCACCGTGGCATGAAAACTCTCTTCAGTCTGTAAGCTGAGGCAATTGTAAGGATCGTCTCATTTACTTCTCTTCTATCTGAGATCACTGTTCTATACTGCCTATTGCCGAATTTCTGAAAACCCTTTTTCATACAGTTTGGTTATTTAGTAGCTTTAGCTTAAACTACTAAAAATGGGAGTTATGTGGTCCCCGTTAGTCCATCATACCCATTATTGGTTTATCAGCTGAGATAAACATTCTCAGAAGTCTTTCACTCACTTTTAATAATTTTAGAAGCTTTGGCAGTTGAGATTTACTTTCAAGTGCAACCAATTAAGATACTATATTATTCTAGCCTTTTTCCCCCCCCATTGGACAGGAAAAAGGAGTAAGAATAAAGAATTCCACTACAACTGGATGATAAAGCTAATGGGTAAAGCTTAAAAACCAAATGTGCTTCGCTTCTCTAAATTCTGTATTCCCAAGCCATATTGCCAGGAGGGAATATTTGTCTATAAGGACTTTCAGATCATCCACCTTATTTGGATTATTCACTAAGGAAAAGGTCAAGGAGAATAATTGAATATATCAACCTTCATGATGAGTTATTCAAGGGGAAAATACTGCTTCTGACTTACATAGAGTTTTGCAACCGAGGAATTTGTCAAAATTTATAGTTTTAGAAGGAAATTTAGTCTAGACCTGTGAAGGACCCTTGATATTCTATTTCTCCTTTTTTCTCTTATTTTTATTTGTGCCATTTAGTTTTCCCTTGTTTGTGTATGTCTTTTTCCTTCCCTACAGCATATGTGTGTGTATTTTCTTGGATGTGTCAGTGTTATGATTGTCCAGAAATATTTATCAGTACCTTTTATGTCTCAGGGCTTTTTAGGTTGGGTCGGGGACAAGATGAAGTCTCTGCCTCATGAAGCTTCTATTCTGTAGGGGGAAGCAAACAACAAACTTGTGAGCAAACAATAAAATTATTCCTGATGCGTATTTTATGAACTAAACAAAATAGTAATGGGGATGGTAGCGTGTGTTGTTTTAACTAGTGCGATTGGATTAGACCTTTCTGTGTAGGTGACATTTGAACTGAAGCATGAATATAGAAAAGGAGACAGTCCTGTGAAGAAGATCTGTAGGAAAAGTATTCCAGATGACAGGCACAGCAAGCTCTTAAGTCAGAGCAAGCAGGATATGTTTGAGGGAAAGAAAAAAGGCTATTGTGGCTGGAGTGTGGTGAATGAGCACAGAGGCTGATCACATACTTAGCAGCCACTCTTAAGGGAGAAACAAACACAGGCTATATCATCATCGAGCTTCTCTGTATTTAAGAAGAAAATCTAATCCAGACCTATGAAGGACTCTTGATACTCTGTTTCTCCTCCTAGTCTATGGTAAGAAGGCTAGATGTTGTGTTAGTTTCCTGGGCTGCTGTTAATGAGAGACCAAAAATGAGTAGTTTAAAACAATGGAAATCTGTTAGCTCATAGTTTTCAAGGCAGGAAGTCCAACTTAAGGTGTCAGCAGGACAATAATCCATCTGAAGCCTCTAGAGAGGTATTCTTCCTTTCATCTTCTACCTTCTGGTGGCTTCTGGCAATCCTTGGTACTTCTTGGATTAAGACTGTATCAGTCCAGTGTCTTTCTCTGTCTTCACATGTCCTTCTACTCTATTCGTAGCATCATGTGTCTTCTCCCTTATAAGGGCAACAGTCATTGGATTTAGAGCCCACCTTAATCAAGCTTGACCTCACCTTAAAGACCCTGTTTCTAAACTAAGTCATTATGTGAGGGTTCTCAAGAGAAACAGAGCTAATAGGATGTATAGGCATATCCAATTATGGAGACTAATAAGTCTCAAAATCTGTAATCAGTAAGCTGGAGGCCCAGGGGAACTGTTGGTTAGTTCTAGTCCTAGTCCAAAGGCCTCAGAACCACAAGAACTGATGGTGCGATTCCAGTCCAAAAATTGGAAGGCTGAAGACCCAGGAGGAGTTGATGTTTCAATTTGAGTTGGAAAGCAAGAAAAAACTGTTGTCCCAGCTTGAAGGTAGTCAGAGGAATTGCCTCTTATTCTGAGGATGATCATTTTTTTATCTTATTAAACAGATTGGCTGAGGCCCACCCACATTAGGGAAGGGGCATTATACTTTATTCAGTGTATGTATTTAGCTGTTAACTCATCCAGAACATCCTCACAGAAATAACTCAAATAATGTTTGACCAAATAAATTGATGTATAAAATAAACCTTCACAACCAAATTCTGAGGTTGCAGTTGAACATGAATTTTAGAGAGATGCTGTTATAAGTTATTATTTTAAAAGCCTTTCTCTGAAAGATGTTAAAAGAAATGTTGTTATAATTTTTACTTTAAAATATTTGCTTTGCCTTTTATATGAAAAACTGCAGATAAAGATGAGAGCAAGAATGAAATCAGTGAAAGAAGTCAAAAGGCTGTTGAATATAGATGAGAGCTTGACAGCTTGAAGTAGGTTATAACAGAAGGTTAGAAAAGTGAAGTTGGAAGTGACCATATTTATCATACCAGATACTTTTTTTTTCAAGTTATTGTCCTGCCCCCATTTTTACTTGAATTTTCCTAACACTCATTTCCCCATTCAGATATATTATTTTGCATCTTTATCAGCTATTAGTAATCTTATCTCCAATGCACATTCCTTAGGATTAAGATTGTATTTCTTTTAATTGTCATTGTTTTCTAAAACACTACAGAAAAGCCATAAATGAGCTTGTTTTATGACCTTTGCAACAAATACGCTTGGGCATGATCCTTCTGCTTTTTACTCTCAAAGAGAGAAAAGCATTAACATGGAGGTAGGTAGACAGGGATGTCAGACACAATTGGTGATTTGGAACAATTTTAAATATCCTATTTAAATTAGCCCTAGGGTCAGAGCATACATCTCATCTTGGGAGGGAGCACACATTCATTTCATACTCAGGGAGCTATAATAGTAGCCGTCGCCTCTCTGGGTAGATTTCTAATGAATGGAGCACATCTATTTTAGATGGATAATCAATTTTGAAATCCCTTGTTGTAGGTAAGCTGTTAACACAGAAATGTTAACTTCACTAGTTTAATGAGTAGCTTCAATGATAGCTTAGTGACAGAGATGGAAAGAAAGTCAGGTGGGGGGCAGTGAGAAAGAGTGGAATGAGGGTTTAATGAATATCCACTTGCAGACTTGAATGTCAGCAGCAACATTCTCCCTCCTGGAAAACGTCTTTCAACTGCACATCCTATTACTATTCCTGCAGCCCATGGTAGCTTGGAGAATGAGACAGAGTGTGTTAGTAAGAAAGCTCTCCTTTGCAACATAATGAGATCGAGGTGGGTAATTTGCAGAGATTGCTTGAGCAGTGGTCAAATCTGCAAAAAAAAAAAAAAAAAAAAAAAAGGCAGAATGAAGAGACTATGTTAAACAGGAGATGGCTTATAATGAGCCCAGAAATTACATGTCATACATCCAGTTGGCTAGTATTTTTTCATATCTTTGTCTTCTCATGCAAACTGCTAAGCTCTTTCTCCTGTTCTTATTTTCTCAGTCTCTCTATACTTTTCATTTCTACCTAGTATATTGAAAATATGAATGAATTTGGCAGCTCTGCTACTTGAAGAAATAAGAATGAAGGCTTTTTCATTACTCAATGAAAGTATTTGCCTAAAAATGGGTATATGATATTACTTAAGATACTTTTTATGCCTTTATTTGTCGCATTCTTAAAACACATCTTTTAAAAATGTTTCCTTTTCAAGCCTCAGTTTGACTCATAGCCTTTTCTGAATTCTGTGGCCAGTTTTGCTATGCTGTTTGGATAGAGTTTGCCTTCTCCCTTCAAGCAAGAAAAATGGAAGACCCCACCTCGTATTAGAAATTGATTGGAGAAATGTGGAAAGTTGAAGTCAACTTTATTTCATCAAGTGGTTCAGTGGTCAGGGCATACCAACTGTCTGTTTTCCTAGACCTTTACCTCTGGTATCTGTCTCTTTTTCTATATCATGAGAAAGCAATACCAATCCCTAAATGCATGTCTATAAATGGATAATGTAACATATTTTAAACAATGAAAAGCCGTTTCTAAACACTTACTCCATTTTTGTAGTATAATCTGTCATTGTCCATGGTGATTTGGGGGTATTCATGGAATTTCTGACTTGGAAAAATGTTACTGCTATCAAATATTTGCAGCTGTATTTAGATACAGACTTAGATTAGGCATACGTGACCAAGGCTCTTCTGGGCCTTTTGGATAGCAAGGTCTCAGGGATGTGATGCATGTCATGAGCTATCAGTGAAACTGACTCCTGCCCTGTTGCTGATCTCAGATTTGTTACATGTATCTGATGGTAGAAATCCTGTTGGTGACCAGGGGTGGTGTCCTACAGAATACAAAGCCGTAGTTGGATTCTTGGAAATATGGACCTGGACAAAGGGAAATTTCTTTATTTCAGAGATGTCATTTCTGTTCTAGGTCTGCTGCTCTGATTGAAATGAGCAGGAGCTGGTAATTAGCCAAGACAAATATGGTGGAAAAGGGAGTAAGAGAAGAGGAAACGTCAATGCCATGGGCATTTGGCAAAGTAGATTAGAAGACTTTTCCTACAAAGTTTTCTTCCAGGTCCAGAAATCACAACTTTATGCCACAAATCTTTTCCTATTTAAAAATAAATGAATAAATAAGTGAGTACCATGGATTGGAAAGTGTGGGTAGCCTCTGACTCTAAGGTTCTGTATGCTTTCTAGTAAATGCTGAAACTCCAGTGGACCTATAAAGGAGCTAGTGTCTCTGTTTCTTCGTGTGTCTGTCTATGTTTGCGTGTGCCTGTGCGTGGGGTGTTATAGGCAGGGTCCTTAAATGCTTTGTTGCATTATGTTAATTCCTCGGCAGTGCAATCAAATTCATGTCGTAATTAAAGCTGTCAGTTGGAAGGCAAGCCAATCGCTGCAAAAACACAGCATAACAAATGAAGTGAAATGATTCTGCGTGTAGCTATACAATGCTTCGCCAGGCATGAAATTAAATAAGTAATTTGATGTTGACATCAGAAATTGAAATGATACCCACTGTTCCCTCATTCAGTCAGACCTGCATAAACAATAGCCAGAACAAATATGCACAACAAAGCCCTCTTCTCCACCCAGCTCCCTGAGTAATGTACAATATATATGCAAAATGAGTATAACAGAGCTTTCCGAGACCTGAAGGATGTAATTTTCTTTGGTATACAATAAGATGATATGTTTGTGGGGGTGGGGAGGTGGGTTTGGAGGGTTACTTCTGCTTCTGGGATAAAATACATTTGCAAGAAGGAGAAAAAATCCTGAAATAAACAAATTCCATGTTTTCTCTGAGTAATTCATCCTAAAATGCTTTTACCTCCCAGGGGCATGACTCCAGGCTGGTGGAGACCTAATCTGGTTATTGCTTTCCTCTGCTCCAGGGAGGGCTGTGGGTGCTGCAAACAGGTGATGCTGTCACATGGCTAATCACTGCTGTGAGAAGCTGTCTCCATGACTACTGTGGCTCTCCCTGCGTACCATTTATGGGATCAAGGATGCAGCAGGATTTTTTTAAAACCAAGTCCAGTGTGCAAGATCACACATCTACAGTCCTTTATTTCCCCGAGCTTGTCGAAACACTGAGGCGAAGAAAGTTTTGCTTTGGGAACTGCATTTAGGAATGCCCTGGAGCATACTACCCTTACTTGATGTGAATGCTGTTTCTACTTTCAGCACTGTATTTCCTTTTCAGAAACAGTTTAAAATCAAGAAGAATCACATTTACTGCATTTTTGGAGATATTAAATTTGCCCAAGGCTTTTCCCTCTAGTACAATCCATTTATTCATTTATATACATATATTAATTCGTCCTGAGTGCCAGGCATTGTGCTAAGCTCTGGGGAAGCAATGATGAGTAAACCCGATGGTTCTTGCCACCTGTAGGCAGAGAAGAGACAGGAAATTTAGGTGGAAGAGCTAGAGGTGAACTGAGTAAGTGTTGCATCAGAGTGGAAGTCAGGCCATTTCAGGGAAGGCGTAATACCTGACCCTAGCTAGTCAGGGAGAAGGCCTGGCTTGTGCGAGGACACTCAGTCAAGATCTGAAGATCATTCCATTTGTTTCAAACATATTTGCTATCTCTATTCTTCACAAAGAGGACACTAAAAATTAAGAAAATTGTAATGAGATGTTTTAGGAAAAAAATAAGCAAATATACAAACAAGAAAGAATCACAGGCAAGTTTAAAAAAAAAAAAAAGAAGTCCTTTCTTTCACCTCCTTCTCCAAAGAAGAGATACCCTGCATACTGTTCAGAATTACTATTTTTTAGTCTCCATGTGTCAGAGCTGTGGAAGTCTAGATTGATAATTTTGGGACCAAAACCTTGAGAAAAATGGTACTTTTCACTGCTTCCCTTCACCCACACATTCTTTGCATTTTAGTCTACTAATTATGTTTACAAAATGTCTCATTTTTGAAAAGCGCTCTGTGTGTACTAACTGGTGCCTTTAGGGAATAAACTGGCAAGTAGGTCATACACTGGAAAAGTCATCCAAACCCACTGGGCTTTTTATTTCAAGTCAGTCTGGGCTTTTTCCTCTTGCCTGCCCCTTTGCGGCCACAAAACTGAGTAGCTTGAGACCAGGGCATTGAATGTCAGCAAGTCAGGGAGGCAGGCTGATGTGTGTCTGTTTAGTCTCAGTGCAGGGCGAAATGCCATCATTAATTCATTACCCAGCTGCCTGTCAAATAAATTGGCAATTACGTCCACCGCAGAAGCTTGGAATTCAGTAAATAGCACGTTAGCATCTCTGAGTTGTTGAGAGATGTAAAGGGGAAAATTAAGCAATACGGTGTATCAGGAGCAGATGACAAGGGGCAGCATACACTGGTGATGTGATGTAGTGATGAAAAGCCTGCAAAGGGCTGGTAATGAGCTGTGTGGATTGGAACGTGTTAAAAACCATTGCTGATTTTCCACTTTGTCTTTATGCTTTATTGCAGAGTTCAGCTCCTTCCAGCTTGGGAACAGGCTACTTCGTAAGTTTATCTCAACTTCCACATGTGTGCTTGCCTTGGCATTGATTTACTTCCATAACGTATGCTCATTAGGATATGAAAAAATATATAGGAAGTAACCTCTCAGTCCTAAAGAGCAGGCTGATATCCATCCTTTTATTAAGAATTGTTTTATTAAAAAAGAAAGAAAGAAAGAAAGAAAAAGTTAACTTGCTGGGCCCTGGGGATCATCAGTCAGTGGTTCTGAGCACAATGGACATTTGCCCCTTACCTGGAAGCATAAGGGCATACAGGGAAACCTGATTGGCTCATGCCACCTTTTCTACATAATTATTTTTTAGTGAGAAGTGTCATGTGGTGGGTGGAATTCACATTATGTATTGAGGCATTTATTTGCTTTTAAATCTCTTGAAGAACTTCCCAACATATACAATGAATCTTTTTCTATTTTTAATTTTGATGAGAAGGTAGTATTTTAATGGATGTTTTCCTTCACAGTCTGAGTAGGTGGCATTTAGATTTAATTTCAGCAATTATTAAATTCCTTTTTTTAAAGCAAATATAGATGTATTATTTTATTTATAGACATTTCTCTGTCCTTTGGGAGGGGTGGGGATAGTGACAAACCTTGGAGATTATCACAGTATTTCTCATAAAGAAATAGTCACTTCATTTCTTTTATTTATAGCAAAATTACCCTTTTTGTATTCAATCATCTTTTTAAAGATAGAAATAGAAAAGAATTACAAGTAGGTATTATTTACACAATGGGATAACATACCAGTGTAGAGGTTTGTTGTGTGTTTAAAGGAATGTGACTTGTGTTCTGAATGATGAACAGTGATACTCTAATGCCTGCTCAGCATTTTCTGAGAAAATAATTAAATCATGAAAAAGTAAAGTAGAAAATAATTACTAATTCAGTTTATTTGCCTTTAAATATCTTTACTCTAAAATGCTAATTACTCTGATTTTCTTTGCTTACACTTTTATCTCCATACACTTACATTAAATATATGAAAACTAGCATCATTTCATTGAATAAAATGTCTTTTTCAAGCTTGGCACAAGTAGCATTTTCTAAATGTTGATTTTTTATTTTACTCTATGATAGGAGAAAAAGGATAAAGATTTTTTGGTACCTGCTTAATACAGTCAGCACACTTACCCTTGCTTCTTATTGTGGCTGAATATGCATGCTTGCAGAAACAAGCAAATTGCTTCAGCAGTCAAAATAACAGAAATAATCCCATCTGCCCTCTTTTCACACCAGGCTGGATGTGGGTTGAGATGCTCCAAGTAAAATCTGGAGACTGCCAATATCTCTTCTTCTTCCAAAAGCTAAATTCTCTCTCTGTGCTTTCTTCAGCAGAACAAGGCCAAAGCCACTAATGTAGCCCTTGATCACTTCTAGACTAAACATTCTATTATTTTTTAATGTCAGTATGATCACCCTGAAAAAAAGAAATTCATGTCTAGAAACATCCAGAATTTTATCATGCTTTTTGTCACTTTTTTTCTCTCCAATTCTAGGAAGGTTTATTTTTATTCTCTAACAATATATTATTATGAGTAAAGAGTCTGCAATCGTGAATCTAAAATAATTCTCACACTTACAATACTGTTGGATGGGTATGAAAGTTTTTCCTCATTTTGGAAGATTGTTCATATTATTACTTTGCTTATATAAAAACATTTGTAGTAGTATTAACTTACATGGAGAAGATACATACCAGATGTATGTTCAGCTCTCAACCATGGCTAAAATGCTCTACTTAGAATGTATTTCCACTAATGGGATTATTATGTTATCACTGTGCAAAATCTATTAATATTATTGTGAAGACTTCACCAAAAAGTGTCTTCTGTTTCAGTTTTCATTCTAATACTATCACATGTAATAATTTTAAATACTAACTTCAACATTGGTGAGTTTCACACTTGTAAGTGGAAATAGTATGTATATTCACAATTTATATTAGTTTCGCGGCAATGTTTTATTTGCACTGTGCTTTAGAGTCTTTACCCATGTCTATAATGTAGGTTTAGTGTCAGGTAGGTAGAATGGTGATACTTTTACTCTATCCTTAATCCTCTTTAGTATCTCTTTGAAGTGTGGACTGAGGCAAATCACTTGCAGAGTCAATAAGCTATTAATGGAATTGAAATGTAATGTGAATTCTGCTATAAGAAAACTGAAGGTACTCACTTACTGGGTTAACAACTTGGAACTGTTTTCTTAAATACTCTCCCATGACCTCACATGACTCTAACTTCAGAGTCTCCTTTCATTTAGACTCATATGCTCCTGTAGAGTCTTTGGTGAACTCAGGTAAAATACTAATTATTGTATGTGCTAATAAAATAGACACCCATTCAAGTATATGGACATACATGTGTATGTGTGTACACACACACACACACACACACACACACACACATATGCAATATATTATCCACAGCCAGTATTTTTGATTTATCAGTAGTGGTAAGTAAAAGGATTTGAAGAAGAAACCTTTGTTTTTGATTTAGTTGTATTTGTTTATATCTCCTTGGTTTTGTGTTCCAAAGATGTCTACTTAGGTCTGTCACTTTTCCAATCCATTTATAAGCTGAAGACTTGAGAAATGAGAACAGCAGCTAAAATCAGTATTTACATAAGCATATTGGAGAGAATTCTTAAAGTAGACAAAATAGAGAATGATTGGAACAAACTTTTCACATTTCGGGGAGCTTTTGAATAATGTAGGTGTTATACACACAGAGATACACACACATATATATTCATTACATACTCATGCTGAACTCATATTCTAAATATAAATATAAGTATAGACTAGTTGGAATCTATTTGCTTTTTTTTTTTTTTTTTTTTTTTTTTTTTTTTTTGGCAAGAGTACCAAAGTGTGTTGGAGTATGTAGAGTTTTACTTTCTTAACAAATGATAATGTGGTAACTCATTTTCTTTTCAATTTAAATGTTTATGTCTAAATTCTCTTTTTATACATGTATTTGAAGTTTTATTACATGTAGCAAATAATCAGCTTAGAGGCAGACTGATTTGAAGATAAGTGGTGTGAACTTGAGCAAGGTTTTTAATATCTGAGTCTCTTTCATCATTTGCACCTACCTAATAATAGAGTTGTGAATATTAAATGAAGTAAGATGTTTAATGTACATAGAACAATAATAGCAAATAATAAATGTTGTCTTCTGTTATTCTTACTTTACTGTTTGATAGAAAAAAAACTTTATCTCATTAAATGGCTTGCAATGTTATGGTAATATAGAATACCCATGAGAAATTAATGATATAGAACTAATTTTTGTAATATGTTGCTATAGGATAGGAATGTTACATTCTCATTATAGCCTTCTTGCAGCTTTCTCAGGAGTCCAAGACTTTGCGTTTGGTCAATCTATGCCAATTTACTCTATGTAAATATAAAACAAATATGGAATTCATTCTCTAGGATCCTCTGTGATCATGATGTTATAATGAACTATTCTATAGGCTGTATTCTATAATGAACCTTATAGAAGGTTGTTTAATTTGTCTATTAAAGTTATTTGTTTATTTAATTCCTCAGACTTGAGGCATTAAAAAATGGCTAATAGCTTTTAGGGTTGGAGTGGGAGGTTAAGATATACCTGTTCCACATATTCAAGTTTTATGAGGTTGTGTCACATTTTTGCTGTTCCTGGACAACAAAAAGTAGATGCCCTAGGATGCCTCAATGAAGTAACTGAAGGTAGTAGAATGAAAAGACCAGTGAAAACATGTCATGGTTGCCAGTGGTCTGGTGTGTCATCATAGGAAGGATCTGGACTTCTTTATAAGCTCTTGACTCCATATTGCTAGTAGCTGGTATCTACTGTTGGTGTATGGGTGAGTGACTTGTCAGGCTGAACTTGATCCCTGAGGTAAAGGAGAAGCCTTCCTTTATTCAGGTGACATATTCTGCTTGCTTCTCTGGAATTTGACTCTAAGTGTCTTAGGCCCAGAGTCTCAAATAGCTTGGATCCTGCTTTTGTAAACTCTGTTGATCCAGAGATTTTTCTTAATGGTTCTCAACTAAAAATTTTCATCCTTCTCAGTTGGATCGCATCTAGTAATGTACATACTTTAAAACTGTCAAGGAAACCTACTTCTGCCTAGTGATTAAAACTACCACAGTATATAATAAAGGGGGGTTGTGTAGTGGTACACATCTTAAAATGGGATTTGTATAATTACTTTTTTCCTATGCAGTGGAATTACTTACAAAGTTGTATTGATGGTACTGGGAACAGGCAATAGATGACATATACTGACATATGACTTTCCATCAGAGTTATAAGGTCATAAAGAGTTTAAACTCTTTTTCCCTGATCCTGTTTTTCTTTGCTGTAATTTGTATAACTCTCAAAACTGATTTGTGGTATTTTACATAACCATAGTTGCTTCTTTTTAAATCTCAGGGTGAATTTTATTGTTAGGTGAAAGTGGAATGAGTTTCTTAGGAAGATCAGACTTTTTTTTAACACAGTTATTTATTTGATAGACTAGGCTTTTCTTTAAACTGACACTTCTGAATTTTTGTATTTCAATGACTGTTAAATACCTTCTCTGTCAGGTACTGTTCTAGGTAATAGATTATCCATAGTCCCTCTTTCAAGGAATTTAGTCTTCCCTAAACCCACACCCTATCCTTCCTTTGTGATGTTTTTAAATATTTTTGACACATTGTAAATAAGAGGGGTTGGGTTCTACAGAGAACCTAACATTATTTATAATATCGCTATGGGTTTTTTTTTTTAAATTTTTTTTTTTTTTAGTTTCGAGTGTACACTACATTGATTAGACATTTATATAGTTTATAAAATGATCCCCTAGTTTTCTAGTTGCTCTTTTTCTCTGGCTCTACACCTAGCCATTACATTAATGCTGACTGAATTCTCTATGTTTCGCTGCCTATCCCTGTGACCATCTATCAACTACTAATTTGTACTTCTTTAACCCTTCACCCCTTCCAGTCGCCCAACACCCATCCCTTCTGGCTGTCACTAGATTGTCTTCTGTATTTATGAGTCTGTTTTCAATTAGTTTGTTCTTTTTTGTTCCTTAGATTCCTCTTATAAGTGAAATCATATGGTATTTATCTTTCTCTGTCTGACTTATTTCACTCAGCCTAATAACCTCTAGGTCCATCCATGTTGTTGCAAATAGTAGGTTTTCATTTTTTTAATGGCTGAGTAATATTCCATTGTATATATGAACCATAACTTCTTTATCTAGTTGTCTGTTGATGGGCATTTAGTTGCTTCCATATCTACCTCAAGAATCAGGAAAAAGCTCAAATAAACAATCATGGGTTTTAACTTTAGAAATTCAGATACATCAACCTGGCCTTGACTGCAACTCTGTCCAAAGCAGAAGAAAGTCTTCTTCCTCTCTACCTACTGGTACTTATTGGCGATGATTAGAAAAGATTAATTCATAATCTGTGGAGTACTTATGTTTAAGATTAATAATGGGATAATAAATTAATTCTGAATGAATACTTAATTAACTGTAAATAAATTTTGGCCATTATTTTCTGATAAGTTTCCATCATAATGGAAATATTTTTTAAAATCTGAATTCCCTTTGGAATCCTATCAGAGATCTCCAGTTTTTATTTGGATTCATTAGTGTGGACTGAGTTGGATAACAGCTCACCAGATGGATGGAGGGTTCAATTCATTTCAACTCTCAAGACTACATTAGTATCAATAAAGCAATTCTTTAATAACAACAATAACAACAACAACAAATGTTAAGATAAAACTAAGATATCTTAGTTCTTAACATAAATGAAATATAAGCTTGGCCCTCTCAAGTCCAAGGAACATTGTTGAATTTGATACAAGCTATGGAGCACATGGGAGTATCTGTTAGAGTTAATTAATTTAGGAGGCTTAGATTATGCAGACCTTACTGGATGTTTAGGTTTTCGGAAGATAAAGAAAAGGTGAAACGATTTGAGCCATAGGGAGCAACATAGAAAATAGCACAGAGAAACAGCATCACAGTGTGGAAATGGTTAGACTGTCTTATGTTTCTGGGAAAAAGCCAGACTTAGATTGGTTAATTACAAGGAAAGTGAAACAAAGCCAGGGAGGGGGTTGGGTGAGTAGGAAGGAGATGATTTATAGGTAGACCCAAACCTGACTTAGTAGCTTGTTAAAAATGAGAAGGATGTCAAACCAAGGATTGATGAATAGGGTGCTTCTTTTCTTTAGAATAGGAATCTCAAGAAGAATAAGTAAGATTTTGGGAAGATAATGAATTTGGAAGTTAAAGTAGACATATTTAAGTTTGTATATATCTTCAATGATGGTTTAAAGAAGTAACCAAAATAACAAGAAGAACAAAACATTTCCACCCAAATTTAAATTCATTGTTAAAGCATGTAAAAAGAAATACCTTGTAAGTGTGTGCTTAAAATTCAACCTTTGCCTGTCACAAAATATCTTTGAGATGTGGTCAGACATGTAATTTCCCTGAGTGACCCCTAACAAGTATCCAATGAGTCACCGAAGTACATTGAAATTTTGACCTCAGAGATACTCTGTCTCCAAAATATCACTAAAATTTTTTATTATGTAATATTTAATATACAAAAGTAGTTGTTATGAATATGTTGTTTTATTATAATAAAAACCTTGAAACCCATCACTCAACTTAAAATCTACTACCTTACTACTTACTGCTTATGAAGCTATCAGTATACTACAAAGAAACATCTGGGCAAATGAAATTAGTTGCTCTTTCTAATGGTAAACAGTTGTCACATTTTTTAACTGTAACTTTTAATACTACCTTAAACTGTGTTTGCCTCCTATAAAGTAACAAAAACAGAATCTACACTCAAGTAGATGTTTTATTCATAATAGGAACCACAGAATTATTCTTAGTTACACTGGAGAGTTGATTTATACCTAATCAAGTGTCCACATTGGTGCAGATTCCTCTGCCTAGTCCCAGATGAACTCTGATTTCAAGACCTTGAACTAAAAATGTAATTGTATTTTCCATCTTCTGTTCTTATCCTTTTAAAAAATGGTTTTGATTGTTTGTTAACACTGTAATTTGGGTAATCAGATCAACGAGCCATGAGCAGCACATGCCGACTAAAGTGAACATTACAAGTTAAATTTTGGTGAGCAGATATTTAACCATTTGTAGAATCTCTACAATGGGATGGCACTTCTAGCTCATCCTGTGGAAATTGTCTTCTGCTTCTACACCATTTTCAGCTTTAACTTTATCCTTTAATACAGGAATTAAATTTGGTGAATAAGATAATCAGATGGGAAAGGACCAATTAGTGTCTTCAGCTGCCACCATTCACTTAACTCCTTGATTTTCTTAACATTTATGTGAGAGAGTAGGCTAAGTATTTTTAAATATTTTCTACCTACAAGAATATTTCTTGTTAGTTGTTATAGACTCTAATTAAGGAGATAGGGTGAAAATCTATGTGCTCTTGATGATTGTGGAGAAATAGCCTTTGACCCTGTCTCCTTATACTCTTGATTCCCTATCCCTGGCCCCTCAGATTTGAGAAAATAAAACATTTTGGAGAAAAAAAAAAAGATATTGCCATCTACTGGACTAGAAATGCTAAAGGGCCTATGGTTCAAATATTCCAACATCTATTGTTTTAGCCACCTTTCACCTAAAAATGTTTGCCACTAGGGATCAGTTCTTTTGATTGGCATTGCTGCCTTTCTTTGCTGTCATTTATACCACAGAAATGCAAGACCACCGTCCCCTTAAGTACTTAACGAACAATTCTCTTCAGAGTCAGCAATGAAAAGAGTCCAGATTTCAATTGAGTGGCCAAGACTGCCTCTCTTTGAAATTAAGAATAATGAATAATGTGTTATATTGCATTATTCTGTTAGGGTTAGCATTTAGGAATGAATAGTGAGGCTTTAGGCTTATTCTGTCCCGCAGTTAGTATGTCCTATTGGTCATAGAGAAGATGCAGTAAAAGCTTTAGTAAAGTGCATTGGCAGTCCCAGAGGGAATGGACAGGTCACATCATAGAATTTAGAAAGTAACTTTATTTTTATTTTTATTTCCCTTTTTTTCCTTGACACTACCTTAAGAAAGGTTGTCTTATCCTTGTTAGAAATTTCCAAGTTGCAGAAATGTTGAATTAGTTCACATAAGCTATATAAAATGAGCCATGAGCAGCATCAAACCTAGGATTTTTCTCTGACTGCTCACACAAACTTTGATAGATTTAACTGACCTGGAGTTTTATGGACTATCAATCAGTATCATTCAAATCAGAGGACTCATTCTTTGGCTTAACTGCTTTAAAAAATATTTTTCCTGAAATTGTAAATTAGATGCCTCCCAATTCATTGCATAAGAAACTTATAGCTTGGTGAAACACCAAGAGTATCATTTGAAAAGAGGTTAAAAAACACAACTGGGGCTTGTTAAAAAGGAAAAGTGCTATTTTAACTCTAAGTGTCACATTTTCCTGTAGTCAGCTTTAGCAGTAAACAGGAGTTATTAGAGGCTTAGATAGTTTGAGACACTTTGCTTGTCTTCTAGAACTTGACTTCAGAAGACAAACATTTAAAATGCATTTTGCTCTTGTAAAATGTTTATCCACTTAAAATACAGTGTTGCTTTAACAAAAGCACCCTGGTGACAAGCACCCTGGTGACAACATATAGCACAGTTAATAAACCGTCAGGTCCCTTAACACATATATTTGAAAAGACCAGCACAGTTACCCAGGGATTGGCATTATAAATCACCGTTAACAAATCTTAATTTGCTTACTAGGCTAATGAATGATCTCCAATTTTCTTGTAATAATTAGCTTCACTAATAGTCATATTAAAGAGACCTACCTTATACTACTACACTTAATTTCTGCTCTGAAATCTTTGGTATCTGGTTTACAAGGTGAAAACAAAACTAAGGAAAAAAATTAACTAAAACTAATAGTCTTTATTGACAGCATCCTGGTAATAAATACAGATTGTGGCTGTCCTTGAGAAGAAGCACTACCAAAGGTGATGAACTGTCTCTTTGGGCTTATAAATGGTAATGTCCTAGCAGATTTGCAATGGAGTAGTGATGTCAGATAATTGTAGTATTTCCTGTCTAAATGTGCTGCTGTTTATAGTGGCCTCTGATTTTAAAGAGCCATTAAAAATGCAGCAAGGCATAACGGCTGTAGTTCCTGGTATTTCTCCTGATATAATACTCCTAATATTTCTATGTCCATCACGTTTCATAAAATCTTACTGATACCAACAAATGACTATATATACAGCTGGCTTGCCCCATAAGGAAATTGGGGAGAATCCGAATCATGTAGGTAGCATTACAGAGACCCACCAAGAACTCATCCAAGCTGACAGCGTGCCATATTTCTCCAGTTACTACCCAGAGTTCTCCATTTCCATTTTGCAAGAGGATCCTATCAATAACCCACTTTTTCCTACCTTAATGGGAAATAGGGCTGACTTTGCCAAAGGAAGGTAGAGCTGTATCCTTCTCAGAGAAAACCATTGAAAGTCAGCATCTCAACCCTAAACTCAAAGGAGGAAAAGAAATTTGGTTCTTTTAGAATTTATTTAAAATACATTTCTAAAATAACTTTGTAGCAGAACTAGCTCTGTGATCTCTGAACAAAAGGAGCATTAATACTAGAACTTTCTGAAAAGCAAAGAAAACTGGAGAATCCAACATATTCTTCTAATCAAATATTAAACAGCTAAGCATATGACCCAAATGGAAGCCTTAAGCTACACTTTGTGCAGGCATAATGTAGTTATAAGATATTTTCATCTATATGATGCTAAATTGCCAGCCTTCAATTTGCTAATTAAAATTGACCTATTATTTTGGCTTTCATAGGCTTAGAGTTACGGAACCTCTAGGTAATAAGGGACTTCAAAAGTCACCTTGTGATGTCATACAATATTTGTCTTTCACTCTCTGATATATCTTGCTTAGCATAACACCTTCAAGGTCCATTAATTTAGTCACAAATGGCAGAATTTCCTTCTTTCCCATTGCTGAATAATATTTCATTGTGTGTGTGGGGGGGTACACACACCACATCTTCCTTATGCACTCATCCTTTGACAAATACTTAGGTTGTTTCCATATCTTGGTTATTATGAATAATGCTGTAATGAACATATGTATGTAGATATTCCTTTGAGATGCCGATTATGTTTTCTTGGGATATATATGCAGGAGTGGGATTGTTGGGTCATATGGTAGGTCAGTTTTAAAGTTTTTGAGGAACCGCCATACTTTTTTCCACAATCGCTGTACCAATTTACATCCCCACTGATTCTATATAAGGATTCCTTTTTACCCCACATCCTTGCCCACATTTGTTATCACTTGTCTTTTTTTAAAACAAAATTCACATTATTAAGTTGAAGTAAACTATGCATACTTGATTTTCTTCACCAAAAATGACAATATTATTTCAAAAATATTGAATTATTAAAATATTGTATTATCCCTAGATAAATTGGAAGACACATTTTTGTAGGTTTTCCGGGTTTGCTTATAAATCAATACGAGGTGGTAAATCTAGTCATGGAAAAGACAAAATAAAACAGACAAATCAGTTGTCAGTATCTATGGCCTCTGATCCCATCTTGACCGTGAAACAGAAGTGTTCAATATATGCCTGCTAAAGAGCTTATGAAGAAATAGGTTCAACAAAGGAATGTAAACAGCAACAACCAGATGTGGAAGAGCAATGGCAGCACTTTCAAACTTTAATTGTAACTTGTCTTTTTGGTAATAGTCGTCCTAACAGGTCTGAGGTGATGTCTCATCGTGGTTTTGACTTGCCTTTCCCTCATAATTAGTGATGTTGAGCACCTTTTCATATACCCCTTGGCCATTTAGATGTATTCTTTGGAAAAATATCTGTTCATGTCCTTTACTTATTTTATAATTGGATTATATGATATTATTTGTATGTGGGATCTAAAAAAACTGAACTTGTGAAAACAGAGTCAAATGGTAATTACCAGGGCCTGGGGAATGGAGAATTTGGGAGATAATTTTTAAGGATACAAACTTACAACTAGTAGATAAATAAGTTCTAGAAATATAATGTACAGCTTAGTGATTAGTCAACAATACTGTATTATCAACTTCAAAGCTGCTGAGACACTAAATCTTAACTGTTTTTAACACAAAACAAAATGATAGATATGTGACCTAAAAAAGGTGTTAGCTAATGCTACAGTGGTAATCATATTGAAATATATTAATGTATCAAACCAATGTGTGCAACTTAAATTTACACAATGTTTGATGTCAATTATATCAATAAAAATTATTTAAAAAATTTTAAATCACCTTGTCTGACTACCAATCTGAAACATAACATGGAAAGCTAAGCATTTCTGACAGTTAGGCTTATGACCCCCTCATCCTGAATACTGCCCTGCAATTGGCATTGTTAAAGATCATACTGAGTTTTTAAACATCTATGCTTCACTGTTTACTTGAGGACAGCGATGGTTAATATACTTAGTACTGTTAATTTTTCATTCTCAAAGTTTATATAAATCTTTGTGTGTGTATGTGTACATACACACAGCCACACCATGTGTACACTTGGTACACCTGGCCTATTATTCTAACCTATTTAGATTTCTGTTATCATTGTTCCTCTTAGCTCCATGCTGGTGAAAATTACCTACTGCTATATGCATGACATCTTGATCTTCAGTCCCAGCCATTGCCAATAAAAAATCAGTGCTGCTAGGTTTTTCTCCTTGCTCTTGTTGTAATGCCTCTTTTTAAGAGGATTTGGTATATGCTGGCTGATTATTATAGGTACTGGCAATTTATTTCCATTGATGATTTTATCTGGAGCCACAAAGGAAATCAAACATTCTTGTGTTTTGTTTATCTATACATATATCTGGAAAGGGCTTGGAGACAATCTGTGGACATGCTTGGTATACTGTTTTTTTGTTGTTGTTGCTGTTGTTTTTAGTCACTCTATCTAATTGTTTTTTAATTAACTGGACATTCTCTTATGGATACCTTTGTTCTTCTGCAGAATGGCAAAGTTCACCATTAAAATATACTTATAGATTTACTTGTGATGTGGATGTACTCATAGTCAAGCATCTTTAAACTCATATATGTGGACAGTGTTATCTAAAATAGGAGAAATGACAAACTGTAAAAAGGTACAATTTGATGTAGTATTCACGTCAAATAAATATGCATGAGTATTAGAAAAAGGAGATAAAAATTGTTATTATTTATAATAGCTTTGTATTATATATAGTAGCATCCTAAATATAAAATTATTGAATTGTGACACGTAAATTTTGAATGTAGAAGTGATAAATTCATTTTTGAAATTATTATAATTCTAAATTGGTAGGGATGTGAAATTAATGAAGCTTTTTAAAATTCATCTCTGTGTAGTCATTGCCATTCTTTTTTCTTCGTGTTTCAAATGACAGTTTGGATCAAGATGCTTTTAATAAAGAGGGCCTTTCAATGTAGGCACATCTGTGGATGTGTTGGTAACTATTGTTCAACCAATTAAAAGACTGTACATGTTCAGGGATCATTTGAAAGGCAAGGTGCCTGTTATTCCCTGCCTGAACTCTTTTGCAGTAAATTTAATTCAGTCTATGATCGCTTAAGTCCTTGAACTCAGAATGTTACCAAGCAAGGATAAAACCAATGCATAGTCGGCTATTCATGTAAATCTTATACAAAGTTTGGTCTTCGTTACCCTTTATGACTTAGAGGATCTTTAAGTCCTCCTTTACTGGGGGAGTATTTAGAGTTTGATTTTAGTATTGTTGGATTTCCTTATTTTCATGTCTTACAGTGGAAGCTAGGCCTCAATGCCTGATGAAGCACTGAGGGACACCCTTTCAGTGTTGAGTACTAGAGTTTAGTATTCTGCACCAGAAAAAAAGAATCTACCTTGCTATTTTTCCTTATGTAATGTATATGTTGTGTTGTATTTTATTTGATGTGACCTCTTTTTTATGTTATCCATTTTGGTTTCATTAACCATAATTTTATTCATTTTAATTACCACACATCTTTGTAACTTTTATTTCTGTGTAATATGTGTGTATGTCATATTGTTCATTACATACATGAATTGAGTCTGAGACTTCATTAGGAATAATGACCATGTGCTAGACACTGTTCCAAGCAATTTACATATCTTAATTATTTAGTACGTAAAAAACTTTATAAGACTGAATTATTTCTCATTTTATGGACAAAAAAACAGGATCAGAGAAGGTAAGTAACTTTCCCAAAATCATACCCCTAAGAAAGGTTAAAGTTGAGCATTGAGCCTTGTAATATATAACTATGCTGCCAGGGGCTGGCTACTTATTTCACACTGAACATTAGGAAGGGAGAAGCTGCTTTTTATTTTTTGAAATCTTTTTAGGATTTAATGCCAAATGATGAAATCTGTCTGTACTTACTTTATCTCACTAACTGGACATTAGAGCAAAGGGTTCTTTTTATCACCCTTTCAGCCAAGCATAGAACCTTAGTCCAAACAAAGGATTTTATGTATTTTTAAAAATATTCATGCCTCATGAGGATGTGACATATATATAGGCCAACCAAATAAGGCCTGACCAATGCAAGGGAGTGGACCATACTGGGCTCCAAGTTTCCCAAACCTCTTAGCTTGTGTGAGTGGCCTGGATAGCTTTTTTTTTTTCTTCAATTAATAAACTTATTTTTAACAGAGTATTAGATTCACAGGAAAATTTAACCTAAAGCGCAGAGACTTGCCATATACTTTTTGCCTCCACACATATACAACTTCCCCACTAATGACATCCCACAGTGGTACTTTTGTTGTACCTACATCAGCGTGTTATTATCACCCCAAATCCATCCTTTACATTAGGCTTCATTCTTGATGATGTACATTCTGTGGGTTTTGACATGTGTAGGGACCTGTATCCACCATTACAGTATCATACAGAATGGTTTCATTGCCCTAAAGATGCACTTTGCTCTCTGCCTTTTCAATCTTTCTTTCCCCCAAACCATGGTAAACACAAATCTTTTTACTAGCTACATAGTTTTCCTTTTACAGAATGTCATATAGTTGGAATCATACATTTTGCATTTCCATTGATAGTAAATGAAATTTGCCATTGCTCCTCATCCTCACTAACATTTGGTATTGTCAATGTTTTGGATTTTGATTATTTTACTAGGTGTATACTCACATTGTTTTAATTTGCAATTCCCTGACACATGATGTTGAACATTTTTTATATATTTACCTGCTGTATGTATATATTCTTTGGTAAGGTGTCTATTCAGGTCTGTTGGCCATTTTTTTTTTTATTAAGTTGTTCATTTACTTATTGTTGAGTTAAGAGATCTTTATATATTTTGGAAAATAATCCTTTATCAGGTATGTCTTTTGTAAATATTTTCTCCCAGTCTGTGGCTTGTCTTCTCATTCCTTTTACGTTATCTTTCACAAAACAGAAGTTTTTAACTTTAATGAAATCTAGTTTAACAGTTATTTCTTTCATGGATTGTGCCTTTGGTGTTATATCTAAAAAGTCATTGCTGTAGAGGCTCACCTAGATTCTCTCCTATGTTATCTTATAGTTTTGTACTTTACATTTTGGTCTTTGATTCATTTTGCATAATTTTGGTGACGGATGTAAATTCTGTGACTAAATTTACTTTTCTGTATGCGATTGTACAGTTTTTCCACCATCATTTGTTGAAAAGACTATCTTTGCTTGTTGTATTACTTTTCTCCTGTGTCTGAGATTAGTGGCTATATTTACTTGTGTCTGTTTCTGAGTTCTTTGCTCTGTGGCATTGATTTATATTTGCCTATTTTTTCCCACCAATACCACAGTGTTTTGGTTACTGTAGATAAGTAATAAGAATATTACTTGATACTTATTTATAATAAGTCTTTAAAGTTGAATAGCAATAGTTGAATCTTGTTCTCCTTTAGCATTAAGTTAGCTAGACTGGATCTTTTGCCTTTCCATATAAATTTTGGAATCAGTTTGTCAAAATTCACAAAATAACTTTATGGGATTTCGATTACCATTACATTGCATCTGTAGATCTAGTTGAGAAGAACTGACATTTTGACAATATTGAGTCTTCCTACCCATGGACATGGACTATCTCTTTACTTATTTAGTTGTTCTTTGATACATTTCATCAGATTTCTGTAGTCATTCTCATATAAATATTGTACATATTTTGTAAGATTCATAACTAAATCTTTCATTTATAGGGATGCTAATCTAAATGATCATGTGTTTTTAATTTCAAATTCTATTTGTCTGTTGCTAGCATATAGGAAAGTAATTCACTTTTGTATATTCTTGTATCCTGAAACCTTGCGCTAATTGCTGATCAGTTCTAGGAGAGTTTTTTTCAGATAATCTACATAGGTAATCATGTCATCTGTAAACAAAGACAGTTATAGTTCTTTCTTCCAAATATGTATACCTGTTATTTCTTTTTCTTGTCTTATTGTATTAGCTAGCAATTCTAGTACTTTGTTGAAAAACAGTAGGGATAGAGGACATCCTTTTTTTGTTTCTTATCTTACAGGAAATCTTGAAGTTTTTCACCATTAAGTATGATATTAGGCGTAGGCTTTTTTCTAGATGTTCTTTATCAAAGTGAGGATGTTCCCCTTTATTCTCAGTTTGCTGAGAGTTTTTATAACAAATGATTATTGGATTTTGTCACTTTTGTCTGTACCTACCAATACGTTCATGTGATTTTTTTTCCCTCTAGCCTACTGATATGATAGATTACATTAATTAATATTTGAATGTTGAACCAGCCTTGCTTTTCTGTAATAAATTCTTTGTTGTGGTGTATAATTATTTTTATACATTGTCAGATTTTATTTGCTAATATTTTATTGAGGATTTTTATATCTATGTTTATAAGAAATATTGTTCTTTATAAGAAATATTGTTCTGTAGTTTTAATGTCTTTGTCTGATTTTGATATTAAGGTAATTTGGCCTCATTGAATGAATTAGGAAATATTTTCTATCTTCTGGAAGAGACTGTAGAGAATTAATGTAATTTTTTAAGTATTTGGTAGAATTCACCAGTGTATCCATCTGGGTTTCTCTTTTGGAAGATAATTATTGATTTAATCTTCATTATGCCTATTTAAATTAATTATATCTTCTCGTGAGAGCCATGGCAGATTGTATCTTTCAAGGAATTGATCCATTTTATCTAGATTATCACATTTGTGTCATAAAGTTCTTCATCATGTTTCTTTATTATGCTTGTAATGTCCATGGGATCTATAGTGATGTCGCTCTTGCATTTCTAATATTAGTAATTTATGTGTTCTCTCTTTTTTCCTTTGTTAGCTTGGCTAGACGCTTGGTGATTTTCTTGGCCTTTTTGAAGAACTAACTTTTGGTTTAATTGGTTTTTCCCTATTGATTTCCTATTTTCAATTTCATTGATTCCTACTCTAATTTTATTATTTCTTTCTTAGGATTAAACTGCTCTCTCTTTTTTTTATATTTACCTAAAGTAGAAGCATAGATTATTGATTTTAGATCTTCTTTTCTTATATATGCTATAAAGTTCCCTCTAAGCACTGCTTTTGCTGCATCCCCCAAATTTCAATGTTGTATTTTCATTGGTATTTAGTTCAAAATATTATTTAATTTCACTTAAGATTTCTTCTTTGACCCATATGTTATTTATTCTATTTTATTTTATTTTATTTTTAATTCCTTCAGTACTATAATAATTCCTTCAGTACTATAATAATTCCTTTAATTATTTTATTTTTAATTCCTTCAGTACTATATATTTGATCCCCTTTACCCATTTCCCCTTCCCCCTAAACCCTTTATTTGACCCCTTTTACACCGTCTACTTCTCCCCTCCTCCCCCATCCCACTAGTAACCACTAATCTATAGTCCTCTGGTAACCACTAGCCTATAGTCCATGTCCATGAGTCTCTGTTTGTTTGTCCTGCTCATTTGTTGCTTTTAGGTTTATAATTCACATATAAGTGATACCATGCAATTTTCAACTTTTTCAACTTTATTTTGCTTAGCATGATTATCTCGAGGTCCATCCATGTTGTTGCAAATGTCAGTATTTCATCTCTTCTTATGGCTGAGTAATATTCCATTGTATATATGTACCACAGCTTCTTTAGCCAATCATCTATCATAGGACGCTTTGGTTGCTTCCATGTCCTGGCCACCATGAATAATGCTGCTATGAACTTTGGTGTGCAAATATCTTTTCGGATCTGGATTTTCAAGTCTTTTGGGTAAACACCCAGTAGAGGGATTGCTGGATCATATTGTAGATCAATTCTTGGTTTTTTGAGGAACTTTCATACTGTTTTCCATAGTGGCTGTACCAATTTTCAGTACCACCAGCAGTGTATGAGGGTTCCTTTTTCTCTGCATCCTCTCTAACATTTGTTATTACTTGTCCTGTTGATTATAGCCATTCTAACAGGTGTGAGATGGTATCTTATTGTGGTTTCGATTTTCATTTCCCTAATAGCTAACAATGTTGAGCATCTTTTCATATGTTTGTTGGCCATTTGTATGTCCTCTGGGGAAAAGTGTCTGTTCATTTTTTGATTGGATCATTTGTTTTTTTCTTGTTACTGCGTTCTATGAGTTCTTCGTATATTTCGGATATTAGACCCTTACCAGAGGTGTTGCTTGCAAATATATTTTTCCATTCAGATGGTTGTTTCTTTACCTTGTTGATGATTTCTTCTGCTGAGCAGAAGCTTTTTAGTTTGATTTAGTCCCATTCATTTATTTTAGATTTTACTTCCCTTGCTTTTGAGGTCAAATGCATAAAATCCTCTTTAAGTCCAAGGCCCTGGAGATTAGTTTCTATATTTTCTTCTGTGCATTTTATTGTTTCAGGTCCTTAATCCATTTCGAGTTAATATTAGTGTGTGGTGATAGACAACAGTCTAGTTTCATTCTTTTGCAGGAGGCTTTCCAGTTTTCCCAGAACTATTTATTGAAGAAGGTTTCCTTTCTCCACTGTATGTTTTTGGCTTCCTTGTAGAAAATTATTTGCCCATATAAATATGGGTTTACTTCTGGACTCTCAATTCTATTCCACTGGTTCGTGTGTCTGTTTTGCTGCCAGTATCATGCCGTTTTGATTACTGTACCTTCGTAGTATAATTTGAAGTCAGGCAGAATGATACCTCCAGCTTCGTTATTTTTTCTGGCTTTGGCAATTTGAGGTCTTTGTGTTTTTGTACAAATCGAGTGATATTTTGTTCTATTTCTTCAAAAAATGCCGATGAAATTTTGATGTGGATTGCATTAAATCTGTATAATGCTTTAAGTAATTTGATCATTTTAACTATGCTGATGCTTCCAATCCAAGAACATGGAATGTCTTTCCATTTCTTTATATTTTCTTCGATTTCTTTTAATAGAATTTTATAGTTTTCATTATATAGGTCCTTCACTTTTGTTAAATTCATTCCTAGGTATTTTATTCTTTTTATTGCAATTGCAAAAGGAATTATTTTTTCATTTCTTTTTCTGACACTTTATTATTAGAGAATAGGAATGCTATGGATTTTTGAATGTTGATTGTATCAAGACACTTTACTGTATTTGCTTATTGTTTCTAGTAGTGTTCTTGTGGAGTCTTTAGGGTTTTCTATATAGAGAATCATGTCATCTGCAAATAGTGACAATATGACTTCTTTATTTCCTATTTGGATGTCTTTTATATCTTTCTCTTGCCTGATTGTACTCGCTAGGACCTCCAATGTTATATTGAATGACAGTGGTGATAGTGGACAGCTTTGCCTTGTTCCTGATCTTGGAAAGTTTTTAGTTTCTCACCATTAACTATAATGTTGGCTGATGGTTTGTCATAGATGCCCTTAATTATGTTAAGATCCTTTCCTTTAATACTGATTTTGTTAAATGTTTTGATCATAAATGGATGCTGAATCTTGTTGAAGGTTTTCTCTGCATCTATTGATTTGATCATATGATTTTTATTTTTTAATTTGTTATGCAGTGTATCACATTAATCGATTTGCATATGTCGAACCATTCCTGTGCCTCTGGGATGAAGCCCACTTAATCGTGGTGTATAATCTTTTTAATATGTTGCTGTATTTGGTTCACTAGTATCTTAGGATTTTTGCATCTGTGTTCATGAGACATATTGGTCTATCGTTTTCTTTTTTGTGTGTTATCTTTACAGATTTTGGTATCAGAGTAATATTGGTCTCATAAATTCTATTGGGAAGTATCTCCTCCTCTTCAATTTTTTGGAAGAGTTCGAGGAGAATAGGTATTAAATCTTTGAATGTTTGTTAGAATTCACTGATGAAGCCATCTGGTCCTGGACTTTTACTTTTTGGTAGGTTTTTGATGATTGTTTCAATTTCCAGCTGCTGTTTAGTATATTTAGATTTTCCATTTCTTCTTAATTCAGTCTAGGGAGGTTGTATTTTTCTAAGTACTGGTCCATTTCTTCTAGGTTATTAAATTTGGTGTTATATAGTTTTTCATAGTATTC
The DNA here is from genome assembly GCF_014176215.1 of Rousettus aegyptiacus. Classification (NCBI taxonomy): domain Eukaryota; kingdom Metazoa; phylum Chordata; class Mammalia; order Chiroptera; family Pteropodidae; genus Rousettus; species Rousettus aegyptiacus. Next base: position 23,468,122 of record NW_023416311.1, on the reverse strand, counting down.
TTGTATGATTCTTTGTATTTCTGCGGTATCAGTTCTAATTTTCTCTCTTTTATCCCTGATTTTATTTGTCTTTTCTCTTTTTTCTTTATTGAGTCTAGCCAGGAGTTTGTCTATTTTATTCAGTTTCTCAAAGAACCAGTTGCATTTATTTTTTCTCTTTTTTTGTTTTGTTTTGGTTTGTTTTCGATTTCATTTATTTCTGCTCTGATTTTGATTATTTCTTTCCTTTTGCTGACTTTTGGCTTCATTTGTTCTTCCTTTTCTAGTTTTTAAAGATGAAGCATTAGGTTGTTTATTTGGGCTCGTTCTTGTTTTTGGAGACAGGCCTGTAATGTTATGAACTTTCCTCTTTTGACCACTTTTGCCATGTCCCAAAATTTTCGATATGTTGTACTATCATTATCATTCATTTCTATCTATCTCTTGATCTCTCTTTTTATTTCTCCTTTGACAGTTATTCTTCAGTAGTATGTTGTTTAATCTCCATGTGTTTGTGGTTCTTCCTGATTTCTTTCTGCAATTGATCTCTAGTTTCAAAGTATTATGATCAGAGAATATGGTTGGTATGATTTCCACTCTCTTATATTTATTGAGGCTATCTCTGTGTCCCAGTATATGGTCGATTCTTGAGAATGTTTCATGTGCACTAGAGAAGAATGTAGAAGTAGCTGTTTTGGGATGGAAGGCTCTGTAAATGTCCGTTATCTCCAGTTGGTCTAATGTGACATTTAAGGATGTTATTTTTTTATTGATTTTCTATGTGGTGATCTGTCCATATCTGATAGTAGGGTATTGAGGTCCCCTACTATGATAGTTTTGGTCTCTTTCTCCCTTTAGTTCTGTTAGTAATTGCTTTACATATTTCACAGCTTCCTGATTGGGAGCATAGATATTAATAAGAGTTTTGTCTTCTTGGTGCATGATTCCCTTTATCATTATGAAATGTTCCTCAGTATCCTTCTTTACCTTTTTCATTTTGAAATCTATTTCATCTGATATTATTTCCCGCTACTCCCACTTTTCTTTGAATGCCATTTGCTCGAAATATCATTTTCCACTCTTTCCCTTCAAGTCTATATTTGTCTTTGGACCTAAGATGTGTCTTCTGAAAGTAGCATATGTTTGGATTTTGTGTTTTGATCCATTCCACAACTCTGTGTGTTTTTATTGGTAAGTTCAATCCATTTACATTTAGGGTGATTATTGAAAAATAAGGTCATCTTATAGCCTTTTTATCTTTTGCTTTCTAGTAACTTGGTGTTTCCACTGGTACCTTGTCCTTGTGCTTCTGTTTTCTTTATTTTGGTTAGCTTTTGTGGGTTTTCTCTCCAGTCCTTCTTGTTTAATGTTATATACTTCAGTTCTAAATCTTTAGTGTGTGGTTACCATTATGAATGTGTAAAGGAAAGTATATACATATACAGTTGTCCATTTTCTTCTGAACGTGCCTTATCTCCAATCCCCTTTGCGAATTTAGATCTTTGAATCTTTCCCTTTTCGGTCATTGTTATCTCAATTTGTTTCTAGGTATACTGAACATTCATTACTATCTTGTTATAACAATTCCTTTATTATTTAAGCTTATAATGCCCTGTTCTTCATAAAGATCACACTCCTCTGTTTCTATTTGCCTGATAGTCACTTTACTCCTAATTATGAATATTTTTGTTCTCATTTTGTTTTAGGTGAACTGACCTCTTTCAGTATTGCCTGTAGTGCAGGCCTTTTGGTGGAGAATTCCTTCAATTTTTGTATGTCTGGAAAAGTCTTAATTTTTCCTTCATATCTAAAAAAGAGCTTAGCTGGATACATTATTCTAGGCTGGTAGTTCCTTTCACTTAATAGTTTAAATATTTGATTCCATTCTTTTCTGGCTTGTAAGGTTTTTGCTGAGAAGTTTGAGGATAATCTAATGGGTTTATTTTTATACATTACTGTTTTTTTCACCCTGGCTGCCTTGAGAATTCTGTCTTTGTCATTGATTTTTAATAATTTTAATGCAATGTGTCTTGGTGAAGGCCTTTTTGGGTTGAGATAATTGGATGTTCTGTTGACTTCTTGAATTCCAAGCTCCAGCTAGCTCATCCCTTAGATTTGGGAAATTCTCATCCACTATTTGTTTGAAAATGCTTTCTAATCCTTGTTCCTTTTTATCACCTTTGATAATGCCCATTATTCTTATGTTTCCTCTCCTGATGGTATCAACTAATTCTTGAATTTTTCTTTCATTATTTTTCGATTTTTTTTTTTGTTTCTCTCTTCTGATTTATTTCTAGATATCTGTCTTCGATATTACTGATCTTTATTTCCAAGCTTGCTATTTCATTTTTCAACTCCTGCAGTGTGTTCTTCATCTACAGAAGTTCCATTTGGTTTTATTTGAGGGTTTCAATCTTCTTGCTCTGCTCATCTAGTTGTTTTTTTCCATTCCTGAAATTGTTGATTTGAGTTATTTTGGATCTCGTTGAGTTTTTTCAGAAGTACCATCCTGAATTTTCTGTCATTTAAGTCACATATTTCTATGTCTATAAGCTTATTTTCTGGAGATTTTTTTTTTTCTTTCTGAGATGGCTTGTCAATTTGGTTGTTTGTGGTGTTTAATGGACTATTTCTCTGCCTGGGCATTAATGGAAGTGTATTCTGCTGCTTTTCCAGAAAGAAGATTTATTATATAAAGGTCTCTCTTCAGCCTGCTGCAAAGAAGGCACTTTTCTTTTGGTTTCCAGTAAGCGGTGTCTAAGCCTCTTGGATCCCTGCTTTATATAAAATCTTAATAATGCTTTTTTATTTTCTTGTAGCTATTTAATTACACTCACTACCCTCAGTTTCAGTCCCTTTCAGTGTCATCGACAGTCTCACATTCCCCCGGGGCTCTGCGGTGATTGGTCTCAGAGGGTATAGGGGAGAGGGACCCTCTGGGTTGGGGGTTGGAGGCTATGGTGCAGCCTCAGTTTTGCAACCACAGCTGGCAAAAATCAGCTGTTGTTCCTCTGCCATTCCATCCTGCTTCTCTGCTTTCTGCCTTGATGACTGCACCCTGCAGCTAGCAGCCACAGGGAGCTCACAGCTATCCCGGACAGGAATGTTCAGGGAACTTGCAGCATGAACTCGCCACTCTTTCTCCCCTCACCCTCCTCCTGCAGGGAGCTCCAGTGGCTGTGAGAGGCAGCTTCTTTATTACTTCCAGTCCACCGCCCGACACCCGAGGTTCTAACCTATGGTAGCTCTTATGCACAGATCCCATGCTCAGATGTGCTGGTGTGCAGTTTGGGTACTTTTGGTTGTGTTTTGGTGTTCAGCTTATTGTTGTTTCAAGGGGAGAGATCTGAGGATGTCTCTTACTCTGCCATGTTTTCCAATCCCCATGTGTTATTTAGAAGTGTGCTGTTTTCTGGGAAGGGTTTTACTTTTCAAAACTATCCCTTTCAGGGCCCTACCCCTGGACAGCCTAGAAGTATTTGATTTATAACAAGCTTCTCAAGAAATTCTGGAGGGGTAAGCCCAATACATATTCATGGTCTTTAGTTATACATATAACTAATGTATTTGACAGTAACCTCAGCAGTTTTTTACTACTTGATTTAATTAAAAGCAGATAATAGTGTAAGCAGATTTTTACCTGTATTTTTCCTTTTCTTACTATAGTATAACTTTTTCAGCACTCATTTAAGTATTTATTAAATCTGACTTTTTATTTTACTTGATTGATTTTGTGCCTCATAGTTAATTTGTTTTGCTTATGTAAAGGCTCATTACTTTCTGTGTAGGATGCTTTTGTAATTGAGGAGAGCAGGAAGAAGACTTCTTGGTTCTTGCTAGAAGCACTTTTATGAGTCCAGTTACTCTTCTGTTTGAGAAAATGCCCCCTGAGTGTTATTTATAGTAAATTACTTTTTTGGAAATGGAATCTATATTTTTAAACCTATCAGTTTCTATGTACAGAAAATTTATTTCAGCAACAGATAGCTCATTAATGTTTTTATCCCAATTTCATTTATCAAGCTAATTTTATTACATTTTAACTTATTATTTTCCATCATTCAGCAATAGGCTCATTCTTGGTTTATTTATTCTTTTGAAGCAGTGGAGTATTTATGTATTTTTTCTTTTCTCCTACTTTCTGCTTTCCATTCTTCACCCCCATTTGGCGATATAATAGGATAAAATTGTAAAATATGAGCCTGAACAATAAAGGATCCTGTCGGTGTTTGCTAAACCTGTTTTATAGCGCTTTAAAGCTCATTTCAGGTCATTGTGCTGCCAATTAGTTTGATTACAAGCATTTAAGTTGTCACATATAAAGCCTTCTGCTTCTTAGGGTTTCAGTTTCAAATCATGAAAACTGAGAGCTCTGTAATTCTCTATGTTCAGAGCTTGATTTTAATATTTGGAAGAAGCTTATTCCTCTTGTAAAGATCGTCCATTTCAGAGCCTGGATAGAGTTGGCGTGCAATATTGGAGCAGTGGCAATTTTATTAAAAAATTTAAAGACGAACATGTGTATATATGTGTAGAAAGGTGACTGTCAAAACTACTTTTTTATTTTTGCGTATAATCCACATTCCTACATAGTTAAAACTTTGGAATCTAAGCATCATTTGTTGACTGATATTTTGTCAGTGAGAGTGGGAAGGCTTTCAGAGAATTAAAACAAACGAGATTCAAATGCAATATCCTGAACATACAGAAATAGTCCAAGAGTGTTTGTATATACAGAAATAAAATCCTAGGGTATTAAAGTTTTATAGAGTTGATGAGTTTGTTAAAAGATGGTTTTCAACACAAAGGTAAAATCATGACTCTCATACATCATAAAATATATATGTTTACGATATATTTAATAATGATGGAACTTGGTAGATGCTATAACCAATTCAAAGAATTCAAAGAACAGAGAATTATAGATGAGAAATATTGAAATGAATGAAAACTGGCTTTGAGGGAAGTCATTCGAACCTCTATCCAATGAAACAGAATTTGCTTGATATAGACAATTTTGCTTTGTTATCACATATCTGCAACTTATAGAGTTGGAAATTAGCTGCCATGGATCAGAAAAATGTGATGCTGAAGAGTACACCTTAGACATTGCACCATGTTCTCTTGAAGCACAAAATTTTCCCTATTTGATCAAAAATAGTCTCAATGTTGGTTTTGTTAGATTATTTACATGGGTACAGCGAGAGTGTCAATTTACTATGTAAGCCTTTTTAAGTTCACTTTTGTTGGAAAGTTTTACAAGAATCCCATGCGACACTTTTAGGAGTCTCTAGGCTGGAAAGCCAAACCCAAGGAATTCTCTCTACCACCTCCATTATTTGTATATTTGGGTGAATTTCTTTCTTCTTAAAGTTTCCAAAATATCCCAAGGTGGCCTGCCAGGAAGTGATCTTCCTTCCTATTTGTACTTTGGACCCTGTAAGCCAGGTACAGGCTAGTTTTTCTAGGAAGGTTTTGTAAGTAGTAGATCCATAAAGTCAACCTTAATTCCTTAAAAGTGTCTATTCACATCTGATTAAATGAGCATCACTCTCAAATACAGTATTTCAGACAATGCCTTGCAATTTTTTCAGGTATATCCTGGTGAACAGGAAGATCAATTCTTACTGAACCTACGTAAATTACTATATTGCCATGAAAAGTAAGAAGACTTAGAGTTTCTGAATTCAGGGATGAGGCAGTCAATGAGAATAAGGTATCATTTAAAAATATTTTAGTTTACAAAGGAAATTAACTAAACTGTTATAGATTATAGATAAGTTAAAAAAGAGAAATAGCTTCCTTAATACATTAAAACAATATTGTCAATTTGTTGCCAGATGGGAGGGAGGTTGAAGGTCAGGGTGAAATATGAGAAAGAGTAAAGAAGTACAAATTGGTAGTGATGAAAGAGTCATGGGGATGTAAAGTACAGCAGAAGGAATATATATAGCCAATAGTAATAGTAATAGTATAGTGCCAGCTTCTATATTAATTGGGGGGAATCACTTCATAAATTATATAAATTTCTAACCACTATGCTGTAGACCTGACACTAATATAAAATAATATTGAATGTCAACTGTAATTGAATAAAAAACAATATTATTGATGTTCCAAACAAAACAACCACTAATGAACCTCACTGAATGAACTCTTTAGTCCCGTAAAATTCATTCTTGCTCCACTGGATCTTGGGTTATTAATCTCATTAATTCATCTGCTTCTCAACTACAATGAGCTCTGGAAATCCTGACTCAACTTACTGCTCTGGTCTTAGAGTTGTTAAAGCAGTGCCATCAGAAGTCTGTACACAAAAGCATCTTCTTTGAAGGCTTAGTTATTTGAATTACTTAGTACAGTCCTTTTACTTGGGGCTTAGATAGTTCTTCTTTGTTGAAGTGCAGAACTCTGGATTAGCCTGTTGCTAAATGCAGAGCTTTCGAGGAAACATCAAAGTAAAACAAAAAAGCTATATGTAAATGACAGAAAACTAAAATGGTTGTGGTTAGTCACTCGTAATTTTTAAAAGTGGAAAATTTGATGAGAGCTTATAACAAGAATAAATTAACCAAAAAGAAAATTTGGTTGTTCCTGTGGCTTGCAAAAAAAAAAGGTAGTGAAAAAAGATCTTAGACAAAATGATAAGGAAACAAGCCCATCAAAACCAAATGAATTTTGGCAAGATTTTAACACATCTTATTGCTTTTCAGACTCAGATATTGCAAACTAATGTAAAGAAAATTCATTTTCAAGTTTTGTCTTTATTATGCTCTTTTAATTCTGGAACAAAATGATACTTTATTTCAGGACTGATCTAGGGGGTTCATAAACTATTAACTAATTTTGTAATATTACTAATGTGGTGTTATTGTACAACAGGTTCGTTATTAGTTAGAAATGAATGAGTAAATAAGCATTTAAATTTTTTTTAGTTTTAAATTTCAGTATGGTAAATGTTGATAGTTACAACACACACAAGCACACACATACACAAAATAAGCTCATTAGGGTCCTCAATAAGTTTTAAGATTAAGGGTGTGTCTAGAGACCAGAAATTTTGTGATCCACTGCTTTAGGGCAGGAGTCCCCAACCCCCAGGCTGCAGGCTGATATCTGTCCATGGCTTGTTAGGAACCAGCTACACAGCAGGAGGTGAGCAGCAGCCTAGCAAGTGAAGCTTTATCTGTATTTGCAACTGCTCCCCAGTCCTAGCTAGCACCTTGGCTCCATCTCAGATCACCAGGCATTAGATTCTCATAGGAGCACTGGTCCCTGGTGCCAAAAAATTTGGAGACTGCTGCTTCAGGGCAAAAATGTTCTTGAAAAAACAGAAGCACATAGAGTTACAACATGCAAAGTTATATTTCATGGAAACTGTTGTCCTTAAATGTAGTGCCAACTCCTTATAACTTTTAACTAAAGTCACTAGCTTCTGTTTTCCAGAAAAAAAAAAAAAAAAAGATGGGGTAGATGATTGTGAACTGCCTGTCACATATCAGCATTTTATCAGAGATCATGAATAAATATAACTTTCTGCATCCATACACGTTTCTTATATAGCCTCATAAAGTCGCAAAAATGAATACATTCATTAATTTGACTGATATATAGAGCCTCTCTCTGGCTTATGAAAATAAAAACCCAAAGCATATATATTTAAAATTAAGACTAGTAATCACTTAATTAGATATGGCCTAGGAATAGCCATTAAATTTAATATTCAAGTTTTAAGTTACTTGAAGATCTTAAAATTATGTTTTAGCTAACTATAAACATCATTACTGTAGAAATAAAGTTCGTCAGAGTAATGATTCAGTTTCATAATCCTAAACATGAAGTGGAAGTGATGTTAGCTTATTTGACCAGTAAACCTATGTGTAAAGGGCATGTGTAAGTGTATATAAACATGTGTATACATTTAGGAAGAACATTTCAAGTGGGATTAAAATATACACTTGTATTATTCTTAACACTTATAAATCAGAATACATAGCTATTTTTATTAAACCAAATTATATTAAATATTGTTTGGTAGGATTTTACTTAAATTATGTGAACTTGGGTTCATAAAATATTTTTGAGTTAGCTTATGTAAGAATTTGTTTTTTAATCTACCTCATTTAAAGTGTTGGAAATTTGATTTCCTTGCTTTCTGGGAATTTTAAGAATACTTAGTTTATATTAGTCATCATTTATATCTGGTAGCCTGTTAGAACAAAATTATTTTAATTTTAAAGATTTTATAAAAATTATTAACACTGCCTGGACATAGAAAAACATCACACACTCATTGAAAGGTAAAGGCCTTTCAGAATTACAGACACATAGACACGCAGAGAGAGAAAGACTTTACAACTCCAATTCTAAAATTTCAGTCATAGGTCAAGGGTAAACACAGTAACACATACACACACAAAATCTCACTGGTTCAAATTGCAAAGAGATGTTCTCCTTCCCTGGGGACACAAAATTATTAGTTATTTGAGCTTACAAGAGACCAATAGACAAAAAAAGACTAACAAATCAGAATTTCTGTTTTTTCAAATGTCTTAAAGATAGAAATCCACACTTAATTTTTAGCATATTTTTTAAAGAACCTTTTCTGTGTTGCAGTGTATATTTGTAGTTAGCATTGTTATTCTCATTGGTAATTAAAGAGATTTGTGCCTCTTCTGCGTCATTTCCTGTGGATAAAAGCAACAGTGACTAAAAAAAAAAATCTCTCTATTCATGACATTTAATCAATTCAGTTAATTCATAAAATGCCAGGTGATGGTAAGGTATCTAAAATAGTTATAAAGGGATTTGGTCTTTCAGCCAATATAGTGTAACGGGGAATAAATTTACTTTTTCATCAGAAACAATAAAAAAGAAATGACAAAATACACAAAACAAGTTTGTAAGACCTTGGACATAAGAGAATGAAGGACAGTGGTCCTCGAGGGACAGTAAATGAATGTGGTGATTCCTATAATTGTCCCAGCTTCCTGTATTGAGAGAGTTTCAGGCTTCCATGCAGGGTAGAAGGAGCTTATTGCTACCAAGCAAAGCCGAGCAAATTCTGCATTAGGAGAAGATACTGAGCATTGGAAGAGCAAGGTAGCTAGAGTTCACAGAACTGGAAAGGAAGGAACTGCAGAGAGAAAGAATCCCAGAAATCTCCAGAGGATTACTTTTAATTATTTAGCAGAATCCTAATTAGTTCATGGGAGGAAACTGCCTGAGGCCTGGGAAGGAAGTATCTGAAAGGATTAGAAAAAATAATGTCTGGAAGTCATACATAGCCAGGAACAGTCTCTGTTCCCACCAGTCAGGTTGGAAAACCTCAATATTCATGGGGCATTGGGTTAAGTACATAGTAGGGTCTTTCCTCAGTATTGAGGAATAATTAACCATAGACTGAGTGAGCACTGCTGCAGTCTCTCCTAACACATTTTAAAGGAATGATCTGAAAGGATCAAAGTGTTTTCAAGTAACTTAACTGAATCTTGGAATAGTTATGTGGTACCCAATGAAAAATTAATCAGATATTCAAGGAATCAAGAGAATATATGGAAAACATCAGTCAACCAAAACTGACCCAGAACTGTTAAAGATATGAGAACAGACAAGAACATTTGAAAATTTATAATTGTATTCCATGTTTAAAAAGTTCAGTAATATAAAAAAATTAAACGTCTAGAAATAACCGCAAGTTGTGAGATGAATAATGTACTATATGGTATAAACAACCATTTGGATATTTCAGAATAAAAGATTAATGAACTCAAAGTCATAGAAATAGCGACTAATAGAAAATGAAACATGAAGAGAATAGAGAAATTTAAAAAATGGACAGAGTCATTCATCAGTGAGCTGTTTGTCAACTTCATAAGCCTAATATACATGTTCTTAGAGATCCCAAAGGAGAAAAGGGAGAGGAGTCAAAAATATGTGGAGAAATAATGTCTGAAAATTTTCAAAATTAGATGAAAGTTATAAGCCCACAGATCTAAACACAAGAAACAGGAAGAAAATATAATACAAGAAAACAAAACAACACACTTCGTAGACACATAAAGAAACAAATCTTATTTCTCAGAACCAATGAGAAAGTGAAAATCTTATAAATGTCCAGAAATAAACAAACAAATACCTAAGTGTGTCAGGAGGAGTCGGGGACAGCAGCAGCAAAGATAAGGATGACAGCAGATTTCATGTCAGGAAAAAAAAATGCAAGCTAGGAAACAGTGGATCAACATCTTTAAAGTAGTGATAGAATAAGTACCAATCTAGAATTTTATACTCTGTGAATATATCTTTCGAAAGGCACTGATAAGAGGATAAGAAGATACTACACAGGTTATCAGAAAATTTTTGCCAAGTATATGTGATAAAAGACATATTCAGTATATATAAAGAAATCTCAATACCAAGTAATAAAACCAGCAACCTAATTCAAAAATGGGCCAAAAATTTGAATAGGCATTACACTACAGTAGACTTACAGATGGCAAATAACCAGATGAAAAGATTTTTTACATCTTTAGTCATTACAGAAAATAATTACCACTACGCACCTATTAAAATGGCCTAAATGAAAATGAATGACTATAACAAGTATTGGTAAGAATATGAGGTAACCGAAATTCTCCAGTTCTGCTGGTGGGAATATAAAATGGTATGACCACTTTGGAAAAGAGTTTGGCAGTTTGTTAAAAAGTTAAACACGTATCTGCCATATGATCTAGCTATTCCACTTCTAGGTTTTTACCTAAGAGAAAAAGCACATGTCCATAAAAAGAGTTTATATGAGAATTTATAGTAGATTTATTTGTAATTTCCCCAAATTGGAAATAGTTGAAATGTTCATTATCAATTGAATGAATTAACATTTGTGATATAAATATATGTATACACAAACACAATAGAATAGCATTCAGCAACAAAAAGGAAAAAAACTATTGATACAGGTAGCAACATGGATGAATCGCTAGTTATGCAGAGCGAGGGAAAGTATGCAAAAAAGAATACATACATGTTTTCATTTATAGACAATGCTAGAAAATACCACAGAATCAACAATGACAGAAAGCAGATCTATGGTTTCCTGGAGAGGCAGGCATAGAGACAGAGGGTTGGGATGGACAGATTTCAAAGAGGCTTGAGGAAAATTTTGCAGGTAAAAGAAATGTTCTTTATCTTGATTGTAGTAAGTTTTACAGATATTCACATGTCAAAATTTATCAAATTGTACACTTTAAATATGTGAAGTCTAATATATATGTATGTGTGTGTGTATATATATATATATATACATATAATATATAGAGAGAATACACACACACACACACACTTCAGTAAAGCTGTTTTATAAAGACTTATTAACACTTTCCCTGCTATTCGTAATGCCTTGGGATCTGTTGCCATCTCTTCCTATCTTCCTGTGTTTTAAATCCATCAACCTATTGCCATCATAATACCACTCTATCTTAGACAACTAAACACAAAAAATCACTCTAAAGAATGTCTAAATGCATATTTCCATCAGAGAAATATTTCATGGTCCTTTGTTAAATGTTCAGAGATACATGATTGGGCCTTATGAAGCAATTATATCCTGTTTTTATAGAATTAGGGGAGAGAAAATGCATACAAAGGAGCTCAGTCCTTTTTGTGGCAGCCTTTTATGTCAGAGCTCAAAATTGCTGTCTGATAAAATGTAGGCCACCAGATTGAATTACTTCATTGAACTACTGCTGTCCTCTGTTAATGGTGATTGCACAGATATAGCAGTCTTTCTCGGCAACATCTTAGATATTTACCTCCTACTGTTTTTCAATTCAAACCTTTGATGAAAATATTCCCAGTACTTCTTTAAAGCAGACATCCAACTGTCTTTCTTGACAAAAGCAAGGTCTCTAAATCAGATCCTGACAATTTGTGACACAGCAGTCTATCCAAATCACCTTTTACCTATGTCACTATGTCATTTCCTGGAGAAAAATGTGTCCATAAGACAAGCATTTCTGTAGGTTTTGGGGACAAGAAGGTTTATATTCTAGCAAAAATGGGTGAGGAAAAAGGGAAAAGCTGTTTCTTCCTTTGCCTAAAGTGAAAGGAACTCAGTGAGGGGTTCACCTCATCTAATAAACAAAACTATATTTTAAAGATATATTTGATAAAGAGAAAACTTATTTAGATATTTGTTGGTTTCAAGATAGTAGTGAGTAAAATTATTTCTAAAAGCTACTACTTTTGAAGTATTGGACTCAGTGAAACAAGGTTAATACATATATTTTTCTTTATCTGTTAGGTTACTTGAATACAAAAATATTTAGCATTTTTTTTTCTTCTTGGGGACCCAGCTCATTTTCTGGTGCACCTCCTGTCCTAAACTGAGCAGACAACATTTTGGCACATAAAGGCTGTAAAAACAATGTTATCAGCATGTACCATGATCAGCTCTCTGGTTGGTGATAGCATGGTGGCCAGAGTGTGGAACATGGTAACAAGAAGGAGGGCTAAATGACGCGAGAGCCACTGAATTGGCCTCAAAGCAAAACTCACTGCTTATATCTCTGGCTGCGGCTGGTTGGGCCTTTTGTCCCCTTTTTAGTATGGAAGGGTACATTTGATAATTACTTTCTTGGATAACATTGTAGCATCATATGTTAGATGAGTAGGTTACCTTTAGGAGCTCTGGGAACCCCTCTGAAGACCTGCTTTCCAGGTTTGGTAAGAAAGCAGCTGACATCACAGCAAGCACATTCCCTGTTGCCAGCCTGGTTTTGTTCTTCTTGAGTGGAATTCTCATTATGGAAATGAGCCTTGGAATCATGTTTGCCCAGCTGGATAGTGGCCTTCCTTGGTGGCCCTGGTATGATGGGTTGTCTCTCATGTAGCATGGTCTCACCCAGACCTGTTCAGCTTTTGTGAGAGAAGTGAGCAAAACCATAGGTTGAACACTGGGGAGAATTTAATTTGGCGATAAAACATGTCTTAGAATCTCAAAGTTGGGTTCCTGCTTTTAAGAAACAATGAAAGGCTCTTAGGAAGGTGAGGCAAGGAGGTAGTAAGGAAAGAGGTATGAAGAGAAAGTCTGCATGGGGACTTGAATCTAGCTAGTCCTTGCTCTGTTTATAGCCTCAAAATACATTTAGGAGCAGTTAATCTTTTAAGAGATCTTGCTTTTCTTTTTTATTGAGAGGAAGTTTTACCCTTTAGAAAGAGAAAACTATAATGAGATATAATGAAATGTTCAGTGGTGGCCGCCTGCTCTGTGTTCCTAATCTTCTGTTTTAGTAGGCTTCTTTGGCTGTCCCCATCTTCATTAGGAATCAAAACATAGGAAGGGCCACCAGGAAAATTAATAAGTTCATAGCTTGTCAAAGCATGGGTTTCCTCAGATACTCATTTCCTATTTTTATTTTCCCCTCAGGCTTATATTTTTCAAACTGAAACCTGGGGTTACACTTTACTAGGTGACCTAGTATTCAGAATCTCAGAAAGAAAGGGGCTGGCCACCAGACCTGTTTGGAGGCAAGAGGGGAACTACTGTAGGTTTATTTGTAGAAGAATCATTTGCACCTGGAATAAAACCTCAACCCAGAATATTGCCATCTGCCATGCAGGGAGTGATACTAGCTTCTGGCCTGGTAGGAACATCTGAATCATCCTGCTGGTTTTGTCTGCTGACATGTGGATAGCGCCGGCCTAATATCTGACCTGATTATCTCTACCCACAATTTTATCTAGTCAGTTTTTGCAAAAAGATGAACATAAATGACAACCTCAGTGAACCTGTTCCTTGAAGATGTCATTCCTCTCTCCCACATCACCTTAGACTCTCTCTCATACGTCGTCGTCTTTTGATTCCTGTTCCCTCATACTCCCTTCTGTTGACACAGATAGTATGTAAAGTCCAAGAGAGGTAGCAATGCCAGTAAGAGCTAAATTGCTTGCAGCTGGTGATGCCACCTGTGCCTGTCAAATGCAGCCAAAGCAGTTGTTTTCCCAGAGTGCCCTGCTATGGGGAATTGCAAAGTGATTCACATTGGGGGCACCTGTGGACTGTGTAGAAGAGAGGATTTTTCTCTGGGCTCGCCTCTGAAGACAGAATTGTGAAGTACGGTTTCAGATGGTCCAGTCCCACTTTCCTCCTCTCCATGGAACTACTGGGCTCAGAGGCAGCCCAAGAGAGTTCTGAGTTGTCTTTGGCCTTTAGGAGGGCTGAGATATAACAGTCTTTAACAGGCAGGCCTCTCGTGGAGCTCTGTACCCCACTCTGGTTGTATAGCTGAGGATTCTTATGATCTCTTATATCTTTACCACATCTCTCAGTTTCTATTTATATTTTTTATTTTGTTTGGTCATTTTTGTACAATTTCTCAGTTTTGTACCCCCATTTTATAAAACATCTTCCATATAATTTGGGGGGAAAATGAGGTAAATTAAATAAAAATTTTTATTTAATCCAACTGCATTATTCTATAATTTTCTGAGTATTCTCTCTTCTCTGTTAAATCATACCTTATTTTCAATCAGCATTCCTCACTTTTAACTTGTTCATCCTCTGGAATTTTTCTTTGTATACTCTCTCATTTCTTTGTTTGCTCATTCTTAATTCTTTGCTCCTCTAGAGCCTGTAATTATTGAAGCACTTTCAAAGATCTTAACATAGGGAGATGAGAGATACAGTTTGCTCTTAAGAACTTGACTCTTAAACCGGAATGCCCATGGGGACTTTGAAAATTATACCTGGTAGAACCCACCTAATTTGACAAGGATCCCCTTAATGAGTCCATGGCCTTGTAATAGGAGTCGAGGGAGAGAGAACAGTGAAGCAAACAATTATAATGTGAGTATGATGCCACTCCCAGGAATATGATTGCACAAACCAGGAAGCTTTCTGCTGTGATGCCTGGACTGGTGCTTAGAGTGGGAGTAGAAGCTATCCAGAGGACTAAAGGGTTGGGAATTGGGAGGAGGGGGTTGCATTCAATGGAGCACCATGTAGAAAAGTCCAAAGACTGGGGGCCTGATGCTTTCAGGGAACTGCAGGTATTTTGAAATTCTTTGAAATTTAAAAAGACGAGGTTAAGAAGGCTCCATGTCACACATAGTCTTGATGAGTCTTGTTAAAGAGTTTGCATTTTATAATGAAGGTGATGGAGAGCCACCGAAAGATTTTAAGTAGTAGAGAGATGTGGAAGCAAAAAAGATGATAGGAAAAAATGATTATAATAACAGTACTATTGGGAGAAAAGGGAGACAGTTCTAGAGATACTTAGGACATAGAATTGACAGGACTAAGTCATTGAGTAAACGTGGCAGTGAGCTGTAGAGAAGCCTCCAAGGATGACTGCTGAGTATCTACTTTCTTCACCCAAGTGAGTGCTGATGTGATTCACAAGAGAGGCAGTAAAGGGTGTGATTAAGAGCATGTACTTGTGTCCACTTGCTTACTGAGTTAAATTTTGTACATGTTGATTTTAGAGGCCTGCAGGACGTCCAAGGAAAGATATCCTGTGGGGGTATGAATCTGGGGTTCAAGGGAGCAGCATAAACTATAGATATGATTTGATGTTCTATACAGTCCATAAATGGAATTTCTCTTTTAGAAAAAAAAAAAACATAATGCGATAATTTGCGCTAATTTATGTGTTGAGCTTGTGAGTTCCTTGTTTCTGTGTGATTTACCTAGATGACTCTAGCGTTTACTGGATCAAAGGCAATAAACTTATAAATAATGATCTATCTTCCATGATACATTTTTCTCATTATTATTAGAGAGGGTATATCATATATTTCTTGGGACCAAAGCATAATTTTCAAAAACTCTGTGTAAACAGCTTTTTAAAAAAATTTATGGCTCTGCCTTCCTTTGATTACTTTTGCTGTGCTATCAACCTGCATCTTATTTTAATCATCTCTTCTCAGAACATTGATGATTCCACAGCTCTTTTCGAATACATCTTGGGAAATTCTATTTCTTCAAGGCTGTTTCAAGGATATATGGCATCAGATGATGATGATATGGCATCTTTGGAGGATGCCATGATTTCTATCCTACTGAATCCTGCACACATTCGAAGCTGTTATTATTCTCTCTGTTACCTCGTGTGACTTGTTGGATCACTATTTGTGGGTGTCATAAAATGTTGGCAGGCCCTCAGTGTGAAACACGGTGTGAAAAACATGTAGTTAAACTTCTCTGAATTTGTGTATCAGTCAAGACAAAATGGCTTAAAAGAGTAAATGAATTTTCAAAAGAAACTTGAGGATTCTAGAACAGAAATAGAACAGGGAGCTTTTTAGGTCAATTTTTTATATTGAATTTTTTATATTTGATAAGAATAATACACAGAGGGTAGAGTGTATAGTATAGTGGAATTATGATTAATTAGTGTTATAACTGGTAACATTACAAATGGACAACCATTTTTTATTTTAGCATGTATGGTTTCCAAATGCAATGCCATGAAGTTCTGGGGCTGTTTCAATACCAAATTTGTGCAGATTTTCAGGGGGTAAAGTATATAAACCATGTTACTTATTTATCTAAAGAATAGTTTATAAATTGTCAGTGAACATTTTAATGCACGTATCTCTGATATATAATTCTTAATATGAATGTCTAGCTAATGAAGACCAAAGAATTTTATTATAGTCCAGACATAAAATTTTATTTATTCTGTTCATCACAGTGAGGACTATATAATGATGTCAGTATGATTCCTTACGTCCTTTTAATTTTAATTTTACCTCCGCCGCTATTCTTTAGTCTTGAATGGGTGTCTATAGGACATTTTTTTGTGGCTTACCTATTAATTACCCTTAGAGTATCTATCTAATCAAAGGGTCATTAGATTGATCTTTTCTATACTTAGCAACCAAAAAATATTCTTTTTATATGTGACATTTTAGTAATACCTATAATATAAGTGATATTTGCCCAAATGTTGTTTGTACTCTCACTGTACAGAAGATGATTTATTAATTTAATAGGATGTGTCTTATAAATGAAGTGTTTGATGGCCAAATATATTTAGACGAGTTATTTAGAGACCATGATGTTGCTTCTGAAATACCTGAAAAAGGTAGCCCGCCATGTAAAGAAAGTTGGCCTGGATGCTAATGACCCTTCTGCTAGATCTTCCTACTACAAAAGCTCTCTGCTCACCTTAATTCTGTGTGTATGAACTCTTGATTTGAGGACTTTGTCAGCATTTACCTTCTTCAAGTCTCGTTGAAAGAATAACTCCTAACTCATTAAACAACTCCCAGGTTACCCAAAATTAATCTTATAGGTTATATTTTTTGATGGCTTGTTACATGGCATAGGTGACTAAATTTGACACTCAGAAAAAAATGGCCTTACAGTTGTTTTTTTTTTAATTTTCACACTGTTGTATGTTTTCTAACATTTATCATCCAAATACATCTTGTTATAGTTGACTTTTCTACTCATGGCTGTCAGTGTCAGTAACTGTATTTCTATACATTAGCATGAAGACATTTGTGATAAGTCCTTCATCAATGTCTGACACTAGTGAATTGAAGAATAATGTACTAGCTGTATAACACTGTTTATTCTTCCTAAACCAATCTTTGTCTTTGCAGTATTTCCAGTGAAATTGTGATTTTTTAAAAGAAGATTCTTCTTTGATGAAGCTGTGATTTGCAATAATCTTGTCATGCCAAGCTCAAAATACTACTAAATGAAGACATTTGTGGAAGGGAATGATTGTAAATTGCATGCAAATTTCAACTCATTTGGAATTAATCAACATGGAAACAGAATATGTGTGTTCCTGATATAATGATGCTGAAACTAATCCCATGGAGTTCTATTTCTATGGGAATTAGGCATTTATTTTGATTTAAATCTCTCTTTTTTCTTGAAGACAAAGTCCTGTTTTGGGGTGTTTTAATAACTTTTTTGGGGGAGATAAAGAAAGCAGGAGTAAAACTAAGCATCTGACTTCTCCTGTGGGAACAGCTGGCATTTCTTATTTAATTTGCTGTGCCCGTTTAATGAATCTTTTCCCTCGATTTTTCTTGTTCATTTTTTTCCACTGAAAATTCTAAGGCTTATGCTATAGTAGGTGATGCAATCTTTATTATATGTTAAGGATGCAGCACTGGTCTGTGGCATATTCTCATTTATGTCAATTTCCTAGGGGGATCTCAGTTCATCTTTGATTAATAGGATGTGTGTGTGTGTGTGTGTGTGTGTGTGTGTGTGTGTGTATTTTTCTTTTTTGGTTTGTTTTTATCATTGCCATAAAATATCATTTTCTGGGAACTAGATCACCATCTTTGAGTTTTAATGCATACTTTCATTCACAGTATTTCTCATTTTTTGTATGTGTGTGTATCAGGATTACTCTTGTTGCCTTTTATTCTTACACTTGGCCACTAAAATCTGTTAACCTTATTGGTTCCTCACCTTTTCTTCAAGCTTTTAGTTCAAGAATTTTCAGATAGAAGGTCTTATCATTG
This sequence comes from Rousettus aegyptiacus, assembly GCF_014176215.1. Classification (NCBI taxonomy): domain Eukaryota; kingdom Metazoa; phylum Chordata; class Mammalia; order Chiroptera; family Pteropodidae; genus Rousettus; species Rousettus aegyptiacus. The sequence continues at coordinate 23,449,654 of NW_023416311.1, read as the reverse complement.
GCATATTGTGTATCATGACTGCATTAGGATTATGCCTATAAATCCTCAGAGCCTGACAACTTACTTCCCAACCCATTTAGAGTGCTTTAAGAGTTCCTTTATTTATAGCTCAGTTTAAACCCTAGCGGGTAATATTCCATAAACTCGCAGTGACATCCAATGGCTTCATGGTGTAATTTTTTACAAAATTTTCAAGAATTACACGGGCATTATTGCTTGTCAAAGAAAAATACTGCTGGATTTATTGAAGGGGGTTCTCTAAATACATTACATTCCAAATAGTTACTGACATACCCCGTCATAGCATTACCAGGAGAACAAATTTTTCATTTCTTTGGTTTTGAATGGAAGAATGACAACCTGCGATGAGATCAGCTTCAATTATTCCAAGATCTGAGGAAAGTATAAAATTGAGAACAATTTATTTAAGAGGACAGTTTTTATTAAAAACAAATCTACAATGTCAAATTTCACATTCTGGATCTTTTTTAGAGGTTTAGGAATTAAAAGAGAACCTTTATTTTGTGCTCTTGAGTATGCAATTAAAAATTCTATGTTCTTGGTTCTTGTGCTATCAGTTTCTTTGAGAGTCATGTGTTAACACTTAGATTTTTCTCAAACTTTCTATAGATTGCTACTATAAACAGAGGCAAGTGACTCTCAGTCTGATTATCATCCTTAATTGTTATTAAAGAAAATATTATTTTTTAAAAATGATATATTATTATTATAAATGATTTACATGGTAGAAAAAGTCATAAAGAAAGTGCTGCACGTCAGCCTTAATCTTACCCTTTCTGCAGAAACACCCAGCGTTACCATTTGGTGAACTTTGTATACAACTGCTGTGTTTACTTGGTTTCTAATGACCATAGTGTTACACTAGGTAGGAAGGGGGCCAGGGTAGAGGCTTGCTGTTTTTAGAAGTGACTCTGACTTTAGTATGACAGTTAGACAAAACTGGCTAGTGAATTAGGTTAGGGAGAGGATTTATACACAGGAGCGAGCGGTAGATAGCCACCTCATGGCCTGGTCTAGATAAATTAGTAGGCTAGAATGGATCAGCATAATTTATGGGTTTAAACACCCAATGTGAGATTTTTCCAGAACTCAGAGAGTTAACAGAAGTAAATCTAACATGCAGAAACTAAGCAAATAATATGTTCAAAACTCGTATTAGGCATATTGATACCAAAAATGAATGTTAGGCTCAAAGAGAAAGAAACCATTAGATCTTTGTCTATAGTTGATATGAAAGCAGAAATTTGCTATTTAGATTTTATTCTTTCATACCCACTCCCCAGACCCTTCTCAGATACAAAGCAAAAGCCATATGCCACTGGGGGAGGGGCAAGAAACCCATCTGTCCTAGTCCTACACAAAGATCAGCTACTATGTGGGGAGGGTTATACATTCACTCCCCCTATCCCCCTTCAGAGACACCAGGCCAAAACCATATGCCAGTGGAAGAGATCATGGAGCCCACGATTCTTCACTGACACAAAGCAGTAGTTGGCTGCCTCTGGTAGAGGAGCAGGAAATTTCCGTATGTACAAGATAGTCCACCAATACAGAACTTTGTTTCCCATAAGAAAGGTGTGGGGAAGAGCAAGAAACGTGATTACATTCTATACCCTGAATTGAGTAGGAAGCAGTGGTTTCCTGCCATTGGAGGAGAGGCATAAATGCTGAGAATGTCCCACTCTTAAAACTCAGATTTACAAGATCAGGTTAAGACTGTGAGGTTGGAGCAAGAGGACTGAGAAACTCCTTCTCGAACCACAAGCCTTGCACCAATAAATAAACAGTAGTAGTCTATTGCTGAGGGAGTCAAGAGCCTGAGACTAGAGTGAGACTTCCCCCTCTCACCCACATAAATGCCTTCTAATGATTATATGTGGGGCCTCCTGTAAGTTTAGGGTGAATCACAAATACTGAGAACAACTCTTTGATACTTTTACTAAAATAAACATTTTCCACAATAGTTTTAGATATGAAAATTTTGTGTATAGAGTAGAGAGTTCCCATGTACACATCACCTAGATTTCCTTATTATAAGTATTATTCATTAGTGTGATACATTTTTATAAGTAACAAACTGATATTATTACATTATTATTAACTATAATTCATATTCTATTCAGATTTCCTTATTTTTTACTTCATGTCTCTGTTCTCTTCCAGCATTCTATTTATGATACCATATTATATGTTTAGTCATTATGTCTCCTTAAGCTCCTCTAGACTGAGACAGTTTCTTAAACATTTGATTCTTTTTGATGACAAAGTTTTGAGGAGTTCTGGTCAGGTATTTTGTACAATGTTCCTTGATTGTGACTTAAAAAAATATATTTTTCCCATGTTTTTTCCATGATCAGATTCTGAATTGTTTTCAACTTTGAAACTTGTGGACTCTCACAAAGAACTGAGTCACAGCAGTCTTTTCAAAGGAGGAATTTTAATCCTGTGGTACACTGAAAGTAATTATATTAACAGTAAAATGCAAACTGAATTTAACTACTTATTAGATTTACTCAATCTCCCATGCTAATTATCGGAAAGAATTTACCTATTTCCAGGCAAACATTATTTACTTCAGATTCTTTCATACACACAGTCTGAAATTCAATAAAAAATTATGAAATACAGATAGAAAGGGGAAAAAAGATAACCTGTATCAAGAGGCTTAACAGTCAACAGGACCAAACAAAAAGATAATTTAGATATGCAGACTTAAACGAGAGACTTTGAAGTAACCATGATTACTATATTAAAAGTTCTAATGGATAAGGTGGACAATATATATACATCGATGGGGAATTTTAGTAGAATGTGGAAATCTTTGAATCTAATAGAAATGGTAGAAATGAGAAACACAATATCATATATGAAATTTTTTTTATGGGTTTATTAATGACCTGGACACAGTGGAGTTATAACCAGTGACCTTGCTGATAAACTAGTAGGAGCCTTCCAAACTGAAACAGACCACAAAGAGTGGAAATGAAGAATAGCATCCAAAAGCAGAATTTTACTGTGTAACATACCAAACAACCTAATACATGTGAAGAAAAAGAAAACAAGGTAGAAGAAATATTTGAAGAGATGATGACTGAAAATTTTTCAAAATGAAAAAAAAAAAAGCCACAGATCCATTAGGATAAATATGAATAAAAGCACAGCTATATACCCTGTGGTCAAACTGCTAAAAACTAGAGATAAATGAAAATCCTGAAGTCAGAATGAAAAATAAATATTATATAATGAGGTACATAGATAAAAGTTTGCAGACTTTTAGTCAAAAATTATGAAACCCAGAAGATAGTGGAGTGACATCTTCCAGGAATTGAAACAATGCATACCCTCTTTCTAGAACTGTGTATCAGGGAAAAATATCTTTCAAAAAAGAAGGCAAAATTAAGACTTTGTCAGATGAACAAATGACAAGATGATATTTTGCTAACAGATCCACATTACGAGAAAGAATACAGAAGATGTTCTTCAGGCCCAAGTATGCCCCTGGATGGAACAATTGGTGTTACACAATGCAATGAAGAGCACTGGACATGTAAAAGTATGGATGAATACAAGAAACATTTTCTTTTTACTTTTAGTCTTTTGAAAATAGATTAGAACAAGGGTTGACAAAAAGTAGCCAATGAGCTAAATGTTATCTCTGACTTATTTTGTACAGACTCATAGCTAAGAATGTTCTTTTTTATAATGGATTGTAAAAAAATAAACTACAGTAATCAAAGAATATGCAACAGAGGATATATATGGCATGCAAAGCCTAAATTATTTACCGTCTGATCCGATCTAAAGCAAAAATAACAGCTATGCATTGTGGGGTTTGTCACATATGTCAAAGCAAAATTTTGGCAGTAGTAGCACAAAGGACAGGATGGAAGGAATGGAGATATACTGTTGTAAGGTTCCTACCTACACTGTATGTGAAGTAATATAATAAAATTTTAAAGTAAACCATAGTTATTTAAGGATGTATATTATGAACTCTAAAGCAGCCACAGGGAAAAACATGAAGCAAAAAAGTACAATTAACAAGCCTATAAAAGTGATAAAATGGAATCATAAAACGTGCTTGCTAAAACAAAAGAAGATGAGAAAGGATGAAAAAATGAACCAAACAAAACCATGGGGCAATTTTTAAAAAGTATAATAATATATACCCTTTCATAGCAATAATTACGTTCTATGTAAATGGTCATTTAAAAACCAGAGTTTATAAAATTGGATAAAAAGCAAAACCCATTATCTGTTGTCTATAAGAAAACCATTTTAAATGTGAAAACAGTTATGTTGAAACTAAACAAATGGAAAACAGTATATCATGCAAAGTTCAAGCAAAAGAAAGCTGGAGTGGTTATTTTTAATATCAGATAAAGTATACTTCAGAACAAGCAATATTTTCTTTTTTTCTTTTTTTTTTAGATGAAACAATGCTTGGTTGACCTCACAGATTGCAAGGACCGTGTCAGCTTGCAATCTCTTTATTTTTAAAAAATTTTTATGCCTACAGCACCTGGTCTTCCTAGGTGGTCTCCCATCCAAGTACTAACCAGACCCAACCCTGCTTAGCTTCCGAGAACAGATGAGATCCATCTTGTGCATGGCCGTAAACCAGAACAAACAATATTTTCATGGCTCCATAATGATAAAAAGTAAATAGGAATTCATCAAAAAGCTAACGGCATATGCACCTAATAACAGAGCGGTAGAATACCTAAAGCAGAAACTAATAGAACTGCAAGGAAAATTAGACGAACCCACCAGTTAGTTGGAGGTTTCTACACTCCTTCCTCAGTAATTGGTAGTGGCAATGAACATAATTTAGGAAAGACATAAAACACTTGAGCAATACTATCAACACACAGTAACTCAGTTGCCTTTTATAGAATACTTTCTTCAACAATATAATAGTCTTTTTTTTCAAATGCACTTGGAATATTCACTAATATAGACCATATTTGGAGGTATAAAATATAAAAACATTTAAATTAGGCAAATCATGTTCACCTACTGAAGCTGATTTAAACTAGAACTCAGTAACAGAATGATACCAAAATAATCTCAAACATTTTGGAGTTAAAATGGCATACTTTTAAATAACTCACAGATTAAAGAAGAAATTTTAAAAATCTAATTTGGTTTTGCTTTATAAATTGTTCTTATTTCTAGGCATTTAAAAATTTACAGAAGTATAGTGTGTGCTACACATAAATGTAATTAATGATAATTATATTCACTTGAGATCTGTAGTACTGTAATACATAATATATTTTAAGTACATTTGGCTTAAGGACAGATAGTCAGATGACTTGTTTGGGGAATATAATTTCTTGGGATAAAATTAAATACCTGAAACTTGACAAGTGATCAGGCTTAAAAAATAACACTTGAAGCCTTCAGAAATACTAGCAAAAATGTCGGTGTTGCAAGGAATCTACTTTTTTTTTTTTTTTATGGTGACATTGGTTAACAATATCTAGTAAGTTTCAAGTGTACAATTCAACAGTAATGCATATATATAGTATTGTGTGTTCACAGCCCATAGTTACCATGAATCTACTTTTAGCTTTACACTGCAGTGGTGCTGTTAGATACTTCGTGATTGAACTTGTTGATTTTGAAGTGTGAATTGGTTCTTAAGATGTATGACTCATCAGTCTGTCAACAAACATTTACTGTGTGCTGGCTAAGGAAGGGGGCTAGGGACCTTCCTGGTGGTGTTTGTAAACATTCCCAGTAGTTTTAACTCCCTGAGTAGGAAGCTTTTAGACTAGGATGAGGTCATCAAGAGGCACAATCAAGTAAACCAGTGAAAACAAACGTAAGAAGTTCTCAGCTTTTAAAGAAGCAGAATTTGGGCATAGATTTTGGAAGAACTGTTCATCGTAGGATAGCAGTTAGATAATAAAAGTCTCAATATGTGCCTAAATCAAGGACGCGGAAAAATCTTAGGAGTATTTAAAAACTTTTATTAGGTTAAATGTGACAAATATAATGAAGAATAAAAAGACCTTTGTGGGCTGGTGAATGAGTAAACTTTAAAATTTACTCCTGGAAATACATATTTTGAATTAGCAACTGTTAAGATCATAATGTTTTTGCCCTAAATATTAGACCTTCATTTTTAATCCTTAACCCTTTTATGAGGTTACCCAAAATAAAAGGTGGTTTCTAATAGAAAAGAATGTAATTTTAGTTTTCGTGTTTACAGTTGACCTTATAATAGTTCCCTTTCTCGAGAGAAGTATGAACAATTCTTCAAATTAAGAGTAAGTAAGAATAACCAAATTTGTAATTTACAGTCCTTCTAAACTGACAGAGATTTTAAAAGAGTTGTAGACTCATAATCCCAATAAAAGTCTCATTTTACACGTGTGTTTAGATGTTCTTGGCAGTTTTAGGTTAGTAACATGAGATGGATATAAAACTGAGGCCCAGGGCTTAGGGTTTGTTTTGATGATTTATCATATGCAGCAAACATGACCAGCCTGTTTGTAAATTTTCTTCAAATAAGAATTTTTTATTTATTTAAAGAAAAATCATTTCTGGATTGTTTCAAATGAGTTATTTTTGGAGAACTGCTACAGAGTTTATGATAAATGATTGTTAATCCTTCTTGAAAGCAATAACATTACCACTAAACTATCACCCAAAGTCTTGTTTCTTCCTTAGCTTTGGGAAGACTTCACAAGTCGTGAGTTCAATGTTTTGATTTTAATTTTTAAAGTTGTGAGTGCCATATGGCTATAAAATGCAGAGGTTTGCATGAAATAAGTTCAGTGTAAGTCAGAAGTAATTTACGATGCTTAGGATTTATTTAAACATCTATGATTACAATATGTTCACAATAAATGTTAAGGGATATGATTTTGCATTTGATTTTAACACTTGCTAATTATTTTCTCTTAGTATTACTAGTTAAATGGGGGTTGGCATGTCAGTTAGTAATGTCATATATGTATGAGCTACTTAAAAAACTATTTGCTACTTAATTTTCTAACATTGCATCATTCTCTAAGTAGCTTCAAGAATCAAATACAATTTGCTGAAAGTTGAAGCTATAAAACCCCTCATTTTGCTGAGAATCAGAAGAGGAGAGAGAATTCCAAATAACAGAGCTTTCTATTGTTAAAAAAAAAAAAATTCATCTACCATCTCTCAAAAGGCTGTTTGATAACTAAATGTTAACTTTATTTTTTTATATCACTTTCATGTTTCACTTTTTTGTTTGTTTGTTTGATTTTTTGTTTTTTTTGAGTGGTAAGGTGAGTGTATGGGCATCATAGATCACAGAATTTTATGTTCAAGGGTCTCTTTATTTGTGATCCATTTACAAGGGGCAAGTTCTCTTCATAACACTTCTTTATTTAATTCACTAAATCGCACATTGAATAGATTGGAAAGGCTAGGGTAAAAAAAAGAAATGTCTAGGGAAAATGAAAATAACAGTCCTTAATCCCATTTGATTATGCTAAATTCACCAAATGATCGATGGAAAGTTCAGCCTTGTAGGGTCCATCTCTAGGTACAACAGTTATCTGCACTCAGAGAGAGAGATTCACTAATTATACTGGGTGGCCGAACTCATTTAAAAGAGTTAACTGATCTGTCTCAAATTTAGGTTTTCTTTAAAATGAAAAGTTAGTACACCATTGTTCTCAAACTGTCAGATTGCATGCTATTGTCCCAAGCTCACAGGCATCGATGTCAGAGATTTCAGGCATATAGGGACAAGGGAAGGATCACAGTACAGGTGAATTCTTTCCCCCTTCCCTGGCTGTGTTTCGACCACCTGTCTTTCACCCTTTACAGTTCTATTCTGAGAGGAATAGGAAGAAGAACACTGAAGATGGGGACCACTGCTGCTAGATTGTTGCCATTAACCAGCTTCATAGCTTTTGTGGGAGCCTCCTTTTCATTAGTATTTGCAACATGTTACCAGCAAAATGATTATGTTAGGCAGAGACATCACATCACTTACATTTCATAGCTCAGTGCAATTTTCATAAACTGCGAGGCAACATCCAAAAAAACATGACTCAGAATTAGAGTTTCAGAAGATTATTATATAGACATTATTTCCCTCAGGTCACGGGCTTTAGTCAAATTTGGAGGAGAATGAAATTGCCAACAGTGAAAAGCAGACAGAAAGGTATGAGTTCATGAGCAGAGAAATAACATTTTCATTTGTTCCTTCCCCATGGGAAAGATTCAGCATTCCGGTAAATGGAGACGGTTATAAGAAATGAATTTTTGTCAGCAGGGATGTGATTTTAAGGCTCACTTATCCATTGGCAATCTAGATTTCTAACCCCAGGAATCTAGGAAATTGCTACAGAATGTAGTCTTTATTATAAACAAGTTTTTTTTTCCCCCTGTAGTTTTTGCCCCCTTCCTTTCTTGCTCAGAGATTTTAAGGCAGACTGCATTTTTTTATTCACCTGTCAGAAGTCAGATGACTGCAGAATTTCCTCATCTGCCATGTGTTTCTCTTCATTGCTATTGCTTTGTGATGGAAATCTTTTTCCCACCAAGCTTCCCCCACTCTCCTCTTGCCTTTCCTAAGTTCTTCTGTTTAGCATGCACAATGCAACAGTATTGGAAGCCAGGACACTCACTCATGCTGAATCCATGGCCTCTGTCTCCATTCCCAGCATTTGTAGTATGTCTTCTGTTGCTGCTGCTTCTCGTTTCAGTCTATGGACTTGAGAGAGTAAAGCGGAAAAAGGACTTCCCAGGTAGTTCTTGTTTTATCCAGGTATAAAGAGCAAGGATTTGCAAGATTTTTGTGGGGTGATCCCAGACAACCTTCTTCATAATTAAAGAATGTTCTTTCAGGGGAGATTTTACTTTCCTTCTCAATTTCTTCTGATACTTTTCAGCCCATCACTCATTCAAATTCTATCCAGAGGTTCTTCTACTAGCTGTAGTACATCCTTGAGAGCAGAAGATATTTCATATAACCTAAACCCTTCATTTCAAGAGATGCAGATAGTTTTGGTAACATTAATCTCACCTTTATATTCTTTCAGTTTTTAATAACTTGAAAATATGTATATCTAATGCCTTCCTCCCCTGTGCATTTTTGCCCATTTTAATATCTCTCTCAACACCATGAACTATTTTATTAGAAAGTGTTATGGTCTGCCAAAGTTTACTGAAAACAAATTGCATTTGCCTTCATTATTATTTTGTCTACAGTATAATGATTACATAACATTGTGATTGTACTTGATTAATAAATGAGAATTGGTTAACGTAGTCCATTGGATTCAGCCCATGAAGCATCTAGTTTACTGCAAAATTTACTGCAGTCACATATTTTGATTTACTTGTGTGTGGTGTGGTAGAGGATTTACTGAACTGGCCAGAGTGTTGGCATATTCTGGTATTCTGTGGAGTCCAAGCAGTTATCCTGAAAATTACTCGTTGGCCATAGCCTTAGAGTCTCACTGTTTACCATCTGGAGCCAGGGACAGGATGTCTCAGATCTAAATTCTTGACACTTGTTCAAGAGCAACTAACTTTAGAGAAATTGTTCGACGTTTCTGGTGTTCAGTTTCACTTTCTTCTGTGAAATGGCAATGATTTTGTCCAAACCACTATTACTATTTTCCTCAGCAGAGCTTAAGTGAATGAAATGTATTACAGATTTTGAACTCCCAAAAATAGTTAACCCACCTTGCTTTCCTATACCAATTTGTAATACTTCATCTTCTTGATTAAGAAGAAAACACAGTAAAACTTCAGAAAACTGGAAAGAAGTGGTGTTAATTTAAATTTACATCATTCTTAAGGAACATTTATTTCAATGTACTTGTTCTGGAAAATCTTTTTGTAATACATTCAGTGTATTTTTGCCTTGGAGAGCATCGTCTAGCAATTACAATCGAGTCTCTCTCTGATAATGGATTATCTTGCATAGCTCTAGGGCTGTGATGTTGGATTGCAGTTCTTTCCATACCAAGAAATGGATATAAAATGAGAGTCATATGGAAAATTCAGTTGAGTTTGCTCTGCTCTCAGGCCCTACCTTGGAATTTGTTTTGTAATAAGTAAATTGATTATATGAATTGTTTTCTCAGTGGTGTAACTCTTTCTTCCTTAAAGTGAAATGAAAAGTGTAGTATCAATGCAAAATATCATTATTATATCAAGATCTTCATAGGAGTTACAGTATGCTTAGAAAGTCTGACTTGATTAAACGCTTTGCCTCTAGGTTTTCAAAATTCAAAGGTGGTATTTTCTTTATACATAAGTTTTCAAGTTTTATATATATTAATAATCATGAACCAAGCTAGCAGTTCTTGAGCTTTGACTGTGTGCCAGGCACTGTTCTAAGCATATTTCAGGTAATAACTCAATTATTCCTCACAGCCACATCAAAGAGGCACTATTACTCTCTCATTTTTCCAATAAGGAAATTGAGGCTTAGGAAAGTTGAGAAGTCTGTCTAAGGTCATATAGCTAGTAGCTGGCTGAGCCAGGATTTGAACAGCCTGATATAAAATCCTGTGCTCACAACTACCACACTATGGTATAAGTGTTTAGAAGAGGAAATTCAGACTTTTCAGCTTTTGCAATGGGCTTTGCATGGCATTTTACTAAATACTTTTCCTCTAGGTAGCTTTTATTATTCACATTTCACAAATGAAGAACTTGAGACTCAGAAAAGGTAAAGCTTTTAACCAAGATTATGAGGCTAGTGATAATTGAAGGAGCAGAGATTTGAACCTTTTAACACAAGGTTCTAGCCAGGGATATTATTAAAGAAAGGAACTTGCTTTCAAAGAAAATTCGTCTTTATCACACGTAAGAGATGTAAGTTTCCTATACACCAGCCCACCTCTAGCAAAGATTTGTGTTTTCTTTTTGAGTTAAATCTACCTGTGCTACCTTGGAATGATCTCATCTCTTTCTGGCCACAGAATTTCTTCAAGTCATAGCTGAATAACGCTGGTTCTTCCCACTAGTGGTTTGTGGTTGATTGGTTGATCTTCCACAATTAATATTTTTTTTGTTTTGTTTTGTTTTTTTTTCTTGAGAAATTAATTTTCCATTGTGCTTTAGACTCCTAATATTATGTTCTTTAGCCCCCTGAGGAGTAAGTGTCCCTTTGGTGCCATTAGCCACTTGTAAATGTCCCGAGAACATTTAAAGAGAAATATGAATGGCAATACCACTTGAAAACTAATGAAAAATAAACCTCTTTTTGAGTGAACTCTGCCTTGAAGCCTGCCAAGACACCGAGGGTTGGTTGTCTCAGTTTCCTTTGCCATCATTTAGAACTCCAGGTATAATAAAAAGAGTTTTAATAAAAAGGGTTTTTTTCCTTGTTGCAGCGGGAGAATAGCCAATTTTCACATAGCTATATATTGCTACAAATATTGAATGGACTTTTTGCAGGTCCTGCAAAGTCCTGGTGAATTGCCATTGTTGTATGATGAGAGAGTCTGAGGATGTCTTTTGGCATACCTTCGCAGCAGGTGGGCAGCAGCTTGACAGCCCACTGTGACTTATGGGAAAGTCTATGCTCCATGTTGTCTTTAACTGTTTTACTGGGCTAGGCCTCTCTACCATCCCATTTTCCTGGCTTGTTTGTTCTGTTTACCTTGGCCCCGCCTTTGGATTGGCTGGATGCCATGGTCTTCACTTGAGTTATTTGAAATGCAAGGCCATCACATGAGGTCTTCCACCTCTCCATGGCAGTTTCTGGCTCAAAAAAGAATTAGAACTAAACTCTGGGTGGCTGGTGGTTGGTTGTGTCCAGCCAAGTCTGCGCAAGTGGAGAAAATGCCTGGGTTTGTGAGTCTGCATATATTTCACATTCTCACAGATGTGTCCTGGAGTCCAAATAAATAACATCTTTTTTCCTCCTCGATTTTAGTAATTAATTATGCAGGCCCCAAAGAATGAGTTTTAGTTACCCCCAGGCAAGAAGGGAGGTTCTTCAGGAAAAGCTGTGATCATCCAGAGACATTATAGTGTGCTTTTTTCCTCATGCATTTTTAATACCTGCACATCATAGCTTTCCTGGGCACCTCCAGCAGACTTAAGAGACCCTCAAACCCATTTCTTACTTCCTGTGTCCATTATTTTCATCACATCATGATTCGGCAGACATTTTCTGAAAATCTGTTTGCCTTTTCACAGCTCTGCTGAAGAGTGGTGAATTGGACCTACGTAAGCAGTTTGTAAAGTGGGATTTTCACAGAAACAGGAACGGGAGGCAGAAACCTGTTTATCGCAAACTTAGTATAAATTTTCTGACCTGTAAGGAACTAGAGGACCTGGAGACCAGCCCTTTCCAGCTTGCCACTAGCCTTGGTATAACCTTCATTGCAAATGCCAGGATCAGTGCTTTGGTTGTACAAGGAGATTATTTCAGGGTGGTATTTTATCTCCTATTCTCATACTCTTTCAGATCCAGTTGGTAGGTTCAACATAATCCTTTTACATAACTCCCACAGGGTAGTTCTGTAGTTTGGGTAGTGGTGAAAGAAGCTCTAATGCCAGAACATAAAATGCCATTAACAGAAAAGAATAGGATTCATCTCTCTGCAAAATACCTCACAAAAGAGACTTTCTTTGCTGCTCCTGGTACATGTGGTAAGCATAGAAATAGTTTATTGTGAATGTCCTTCAGCCACAGGTCTTTCTAAGGCATAATTGTACCCTCCAGAGAAACCAAAATAAATACCAGACTAATAAACTTCAGATTTAAAAAAATAAGTTATCCAATTGCATTTCTGTTAGAAGAAAAATATGAAAGGTTGGCATGCGTTCTTATTCTTCTTGATTTACTTTCTATGCTGTCCTATCCCGGTTCGGCCTTAAAATGGAAGAAAATACTTTATTGTTTGAATAAGAATGATAGTACAAAATACAATCTTTCAAGAGGGTAGGCGAGAAAGTAAAATTTAATGCCAACTTTGGAATTTCCTCAAAACACACTCACATTCACTTGTTTTTTTTTTTTCTAGAGATTAATGATAAATATGTTCTCCATATTCCTTGTAAAGGAAGACTTCCATCCAGGCTCCTTTTCTTTTGTATTCAATGTGGTCACGGTCCACCCAGTCCCCTCACTAGCTCTCCCTATCCCCCTGCGTTTGCCCTTGTTTCATTCTCTTGGTCCCTCCTTATCTCGTTCTCTCATGAGCCCTTGGCTTCCTAGCTCCCTGTGCAGTCTGGACCAAGTGTATGAACTGCAGCTGACATTCTGCCGGCCCTTCAGCTGCGCATGCCTGTCACTTTTCAGGTCTAGAATATGTCAGTAATCTGACTTCTCCCCTTTTTTCACCTTCCTTCTTCAGTCTACTTCACTGATGATTATCTCGTCCTTATTCTAAAATGTGTCTAGCCCCCAAGATTCCCCTGACTAATCCTTATCATTTTTGCTTTATCCTTGTTTTATTAAATAAAAGTATGAAAAATAATATAATGAACATATATGTACCATCTCCAGCTTGAAAAGTAGGATATCTCCAGTATAGTTGAAGATCCCATTGTAATTCTGATCATATTCTCCTCTCACAATAAGCACAATTCTAAATTTGTTGTTTATGCGATGAATTTCTTTATACATATTCTACATGAATTAATCAACAAATATTATGTAGTATGTTTATATTTTGAAAAATTACATCTTATATATGCACATTGGCAACTTTTTCAAACTGAGCAACATGTCGGTGAGATTCATTTGCTCTACTTTGTTCTTCCACTATTGTATAATATTCTAGTTTAAGACTCTGCCTCCATTTATCTATTCTATTTATTAACATTTAGATTGTTTTCAGTTTTTTGCTATTACAAATAATACTGCCATGAGCATTCTTGTACAAATCTTGCACACAAGTCTATTTGTTATTTCAGCAAATTGTATTGAGCACCTATTAGTGCTTGGCATGATGGATAGAAGACTGACGAAACAAGGTGCTTATTTTCAAGCTGCCTGCTCTGTAGGACTTGCAGGGAAATTTGATTGCAGGAATCTTCCCAACACTCATCTCACTTGTCCCTGGTCATCTCTTACAGGTCTGTTAAAGTTAACTTCTTTAACATAGTTCTAATCCTTGCAATTACACTTGAAAATATTCAGAGACTTCCTGTTATATATTTGATAAAGCTAATACTCCTTCGCTTGCTGTTCAAGAATCGTCCTAGCCTAACCTCTTTGGTCTTTGCACTATTCACATCTCACCCATATACCCTTACATTCCAGTGTCAGTTCTCTTTCATGCCTCCCTGTGACATTCCTTTACCTTTAGTTGTCTTTTCTTTTTTGACTCTTATCCAGGATGTTGAAACACTCTGCAGTTTTCAAGATCCTAATAAAATACTTTCTTATCTATGTCCATCTTATACTTCTTGTCTGATTCTAACTTTATGCTATAGCTAGTTAGGTATACATTTGCTTAGCTGACTATGAGTAGAAACCACATAGTTAAAGGCCTCAAACATAGTAGGACTCATTAATTAAAATAATAATCGAATTGAATGGATCATTTGATTCTCAACCTTGCTGTTAAAACACTTTAATGCTATTAATGGGAGGAGGAAGTAGAGAGAGCAAATGTTTTATTCTCTATTGTAATTTTCAAACATTTCTGGCTCCCTATAAGCTCATGTAGCTTACTAAACAGGTAGTTATCCTTAGCAGGACTGTTTCTACTTCAAAGTGTGGCAGGTTGGAGAGAAAACTGACTTTGATGAGAGACATGTATTCTTTATAAAAAAATATATTCTCACCTCAGCAGGATCTACCTAAAGCACTCTTGAAGCAGCCCCATGTCTCTTAGCCAAATCCTTTCAGCCTTTTGGGTGGTAGTACAGGTTGATGACCTGTCACTAATGATATCCTTCAACTTAGCTCCTGTACCCAGAGTAGAAGGCAGATTGTGGTTGCTTGAGAATAAGGGAAGCCTGAGTCCACTGTGTCCGTGTTTTCATTTTGAAGGAAATGGGAGAAATGAGGCCAGTGGTTTGATAAATTATATCAAAAATAGTCCTTTCATGCTAATGGAGTGTGAAGAAGCTGATGTACTGTAGATGATCTATAATATTTCATATTTCTCCGAGGAGAAAAATGATAAACTTGATGATGTGTGATTTATTCATGTTTCTCCAGATGTAGAAAAAAATCCTAAAATCAACTACCTGATTCTCACTCCCAGAGGCTGGCTTGTAGATTTTACCCTGGGATTGGAGGCTGGGCTTGCTTAGAGAAATGCCTAGAGAGACCGATGAATCACTGAACCTTTGGCAGTTGTTTGGGAGAGGCCAATTATGCCAGCATTGTTCCCATTTTATCCTCATGATTTTATGCCTCTACAATACCAGGTAACAGATGTGCCAATTATTACACATCTTACCCAGGATTTCTCTTGCTGCCCCCTCCCCTTATGAGTTTGGCCCTTGGTCCTTCCCTATAGTTCAGCCCTGGAGGGAGCCACTTCTACAGTCAAAGAGCTGGTCTTCGGAAGCCATGCTGAGAGGGACATGGTTCTCAGGCCTGCTGTGTGCTCATTGCAAACACTGGGAGTCCGGTTAATTCCTTTTCCTCTTCCTTCTGCCCATCACCCTTTGGGTCAAGTGCTGCTCAGAGCCAGAAGCTGTGCTTGCTCCTTTAATAACTGAAAATGGCACCTGTGGCCTGGGTCATTTCACTCTAAATAGCCCCCTAGAGGAGGTTAGAAATAGAGGTTGTCTTAGGCAATGCGATTTAGCAGGTAATTTTTTTTCTTTTTTCTTTTTTCTTTTTGGGGGTGGGGGGTGGGGAGGTTGCGGAGCAGGGGTAACCTCTTCCTTTACTGGCCATTACCTATAACAGGACTCCTTTTTACAACCCCTGCCTCACCTGGCCATTTCCTTCCTTGACTCTAACCCTTCCTCTCATCATAGGTCACCTACCCTTATTTCCCAAGAATGTGGTTAATATATTTGCTAATTTTACTTTTGTGATTATGTTAGTGGATACTAGAGGCTTAAGGCTGACCTTCATAAGATAAATGATTTGCATTTTAATAGGTGTTTGGGGACTCCTTTTAAAGGCCTTAATTGAAGGATAACTTTCACCAATGTTCAGAGATTTGGGGAAAAAAAGAAGGCTTTCCAGGGAGTCTCAGGACAAGCTTTGTAAAATGACCATTTTCCCCATGTTTGCTGGATCAGCCAAATGGCTATATCCCTGAGATTATGGCTGCCTGGATTACTTTTGTAGTCTCAAACTATACATTCATTTCTTTCAGATCTGCCATGATACCGTTTACAGGTACTGTACCACACTGGTGGTTTCATGAAACAAATTTCACAAGTAAATTTTGTGTTCTCATAGTGGTTTAGAAATTGTAAAGTCATCTTGGAATGTGATTTGTGGACTATAATGGGGTTTAGGACATACTACCCCAAAATACGGCTCCGTGATGTATTGAGTATTTCGAGTTGAAGGACTATGAGAATGGCAATTGCAGTAGACTTCCTGATCTCCCCCTAATGTAAGTCAGACAGCCTTCAGGTGAGCAATTCATACTTTCAGGAAAAGAACATCCTTATCTCTAAAACTAGAGGAACTCTAAGAGGAATTGGAATGAACAAACCTCATTACATTTCCCTCGGTTTACTATACTTAGCCATACTCTTTGTCCTGTCACATTTTCCCAGTATATCCCATTCTTCATCAAACCTAACATAAAAATGCCCAGGTTTAATGGCTTCTTTGGGTCTTTATTTTCTTACGAAGGCCCCATGTCGTGCAAAATTTTAAAATTAAATAGATTTGTATGCTTTTCTCTTGTTTATCTGTCTTCTGTTACAGGGCCCTAGATGAGAATGTGTATGGGTAAAAGGAAAAGATAATTTTCCTCCCTTACAATTTCTAACAATCACGAAGGGACAGTAAAAGGCTGTCTCCAACTCCACTTGCTCCAGAAACTGCAGTTGAGGTCTGGGACAACTGACAAAAAGCCACAGAAGGTAAGAATTCTTACCAAGTCAGTTCCCAGACCTGTGTCTGTAGTGCCCTGTTGAGAGAGGATGGTAAAAATTTTCTTTCTAAATTCAGATTAGCAGGAGAAATACCTTTGTAATAAATACATTTATATGCTTTTTCCTTGTTAATCTGTCCTTTGTTACAGGGGCCCCAGCTGAGAATTTAGAAGTTAAAAGGAAAAAATGTTTTTCCTCCCCTACAGCAGTCTGCTAATTCCCTTTACTTGTGACTCTGTTGGAAAAGAGTCTGCCTTCCCCTCATATATTTCCTGTCTGCTTCAAGTGAGATTTACCATACTGTGGCAGCCTCATTATTTAATGATTCCCGTGGAGTAGAATCAGGACAGCGGTGAAGAGTGTGATCAGATAAGATAGTATTAGATGTTTAGGATGAATAATTATCTAAACAAATCAGGTCCAAAACTTGTAACTTATAAAACTTACTTAAAAAAAAAAGGACATACAGACATAAACTAGTGTTGTTTGTATAAATAAAAGGTTTACTCTCTTGGAATCTGGATACCTAGTTTTGGGTATTAAATTTTATTTAAGTAATTTAACTGCCCTGTGCCTTAATTTCCTCATCGGGAAAGAGTGGTAGCAATTAATGTTAATAATGAAAATGTAAGTACTCTTTTGCATCAAGTGCCGTTTCACTTATATTGTATTTAACTTACTATTGTAGGAGGAACACTGTAAAAGTCTTCAATTTGGTTAATCATGTCCTCAGTTGCTTTTTCTGTGGGAGTCATCTTCTGTGTTTATTTATAGTCAAGCTATTCTCAGTACTTTACATGGCAAGAAAAATCCCACAGAACAATATTATAGAGCCATTATCTGCTGCTACCACACCCTGCCGACTTGCATAGTTTTAGAACCCCCACAACTTTGCATGAAGTATTCTCACTAATTAACCCTGGAGCATGGTAGTTTTCCTATAACAGATTGGTCCCTTGCCAAAATAGCTTGGGGCCAAAAAAGTTTCACAAACACACCTATAATTTTGTTATCCCATTTCGTAACAGCTGAATGAACTGAAATTTGAAGAAGGAAGTGGAAGTATCTATCTATTCCAGTTTGACCAGTGAGGGTGGGTCTCAGAGAGAAATTCCAAGGAGTGAAGATTTTCTTCAGGAAGAAGACTCAGCATATCATTTTCTCCTCTTACTTCAGTAATACTGGTGATTTGTCAGTTTCTCAGTCAACAACTTTTGCTTTGAATAAAAATTTTTTGTTCTTTTACTGGAGAGCATATTCAATTAAGTATAATTCCATGCCTGACCTCAAAAAGAAAACCAGCTGGTTATATACCAATAAAAAGATGAGTAGCTACAGAATGTAGAAAGTAATTCCCAAACTAGCCACAGAGAAGACAAGTGCCAGGGCTGGAGAGAAAAGTCTATGCCGACCTTAGGGAAGGTCTCTTAGGAATTCCACCTCCCAGAACTGAGAATCTCTTGTTTTGACCCTCTCATTTCTTCTGGAACTGAGGTGCCACATCTTTTCCCTTCTAGCCAAGTCTTTGTTGACTGTGTGTTTCTCCCACTGGAATATAATAGTTGTCATGTTCTTGCTTGTATTTCAGATTTTAGGACAACACCTGACCTCATCTATGGTCGGTATGTACTTTCTGAATGATAATGAATAGGTAATGAAGCAAAGGATCTTATATATTAACTTTTCTTCTTGACCAGATAGAATTTTGACTGTTTCAAGGTTTGAGGCTTTTTTAACCCTCTACTTTTTGGTCCAAAGGCCATCTGAAACTAAAGAAGAAAAAATTACCTTGTATTGATCTAGTGGCTACAGACAAGACACCTACTGGCATCTTTGTCTTTCAGAAGTTAGAGATGTGCCTCTGAGGAAACTGAACTCAGGGAAGGGTTCAGTTCTTACAATATAAAATCATATTTTGTGATTGAACTGGAGGCTTATATGGATTTCTTTGGGTGCTTCCTTTCTTTCAAGTGTATATTTTGGTATAAGCTGTACACACCCCAGAACTATTCATCTTAATTATAATTTATAGATGAAAGTGAGATAAATATGTCTGCCACCAAATGTGACTATTAGATGTTTTCGAAACACTGTCTAATACCTTGCATTATATAGTTATTTATGCATATCTGTCTCTTCCATTGGGTTTTAAACTTCTTGAAGTAATGTTTTATTTATTTTTGTATCTCTGTTGTTTAGCAAAGGGTGGCACATAGTAGACCATGAATTGATACTCACTAGTATTCTGTGGCAATTCACTTCAACATCCTTGGCATCTTTCTTATCCATCAGAGACAGCAAATAATTTGAGCTATAAAAACCAAAGGTTTTGGTTTGGGCCCAGGCGACATTAAACTGCTTTTTATGATATTAATTGGTAATAAAATCAGTGTCTCTTTGAAGCCTTTTCTGGTGTGCAGGGCCACTTATCTTACTATTTATGATGGCAGAGGATATGCATCACATTCATCTAAAGATTGAACAAATTATTTAATTGTGGCTTGAAAAGAAAGAAGAGCTACAGTGTGGCCATGTTTTATGCTTTTTAGGATTGAAAATCAGTCAGTCCTGAAGACATTTATTTTCATTCTACTTTTAGAGATCGTGAGGTTTTCTAAAGTATTAATAACCTAGACTCAGGCCTGTGTAAGTTTGGACCTTCACGTCTTCCCATATGTGAAATCAAAGAACCATAAGAGTTGATTTATATATGCAATGAGTTTTACATTATTTTTGGACTGTGTCATTGCCAGTGGCATAGTCATGCATGCCCCTGCTGGCCACAGAAACCGTATGAGTGTGAGGGACCTGTACTTAGAGTTTACTGAGAAAAAAATGTTGTTTTAAGTATTGAAATTTTACATAAAAATACATGTATATGTAGCCCGTAAGAAGCACCCAAACCTGTAGAGAATTTTTATAAAGTTTGAGCCAAACTGATGACCTTTGCCAGGGAGCAAGATCTCAAATGCTCCAGAGAATAACAATATGCACCTTTTTTTTTATCCCTTTGAAATTAAGAAGGGAATTCAAGGAAGACTACATGGAGATGTGAAAAAGAAGGTAGGGATTGGATTACAAGATAGTTAACAAAATTATGTGTTTTCTTGAGGGTGACTATCTCAAAGGTGTGTTAACCTAGATGCACAGAAACTATGGGCAGGATTTGCTAAAGGCAAAGATAAACCTTTTACTTAATAGTTATATGGCTGGGGCATGACTACTTGCCATGACCTGCCCAGTTAGGAATTTATGATTAGATCACTTTGTGCAGTTACTTTCCATAGAACCCTTTTTTTTTACCCACAGTAGTCACATATGCACGAATAGTATTTATCTGTTGTTTAGGATAAGTTTATAGTTTAAGAATAGTTATAGTTTTAGATTTAAAAATAGTGTTTATAGTGTTTATGGTGGTATGCAGGATAAGTTTAAGGAAATATTCTTCCCTTAAGGCTTGTCTGTTAGGTGTATATAGACTGGATTATGCTTAAATATTTGTTTGTCCAAGTCTTTCCTCTTTGTTTAAGAGGCCATCTTGTGAAAAATTAGACTGTAGTAAAGCAGTCATTACAGCCTCGATTTTCCATGAGGGAAGTTTTGTCACAGCTACTACTAATTCCAACATTAAAATAATCTGAACTTATTATTCAAATTAATGAATTCTTAGACTGCATAAATTTCAAAGGACTGTTCTGTTGATATCAGATATCTAAGAATCGACATGCGTAGTAATAAGATGAAGAGGAAGAATATAAACTGTCAGACATGCTCAACTGGCCTTGTTTTAGAATCACACCAAAAAAAAGAAAGAAAGAAAGAAAATTGCCATTGCTTGTGCCAGGTAACTAGAAGACATCTTTGTAATGTTGATGGAGATCGGCCCTGGTCAGCCATCATTACTTCTGCCAGAAGGGTCTAAAGCCTTGAATGTAATAATCACTTGATAAAATCCAAGTTTTTGTTAAACATGTCATATTAAAACACCCCAAATTAATTAACAGATGATAAATCTTGCATTTACTTTCTTATCTCATTACATTCATTAATATTGGTGATACACTAACAATTACTGAGTGCTATTATAGGTGCCAGGGACTTGCTAAGTGCTTATATATGGACATACATACTTTTGTTTTATTGAGAGTAGAACTACAGTCCCACAACTGCTGCTTGAGTAAGAGCCTGGCTTGAAAGGCCAAGTTTTTTGGAGAAAAACTTTGAGGAGAAAAAGGAGGGCAGCTGCTCTGAGAAGGGCCAGGAGGCGGCAGAGGTTGACAGTACTCTGAGATTGGGGAGAGTGGATAAATGCTGATGAGGTACAGGGCAGAGAGAGTCTCCATCAGTAGAGTAGAAATTAGCTGGATTACCTGTGATTCTCTCTGAAATCAGCAGCCTATCAGGTGTGAGCTTGAGAAAAAGAATTGGGGGGTTTAGTGACTACACCATGGGTTTGAAAAATGATGAGGGCAGAGCCCTCTATCTTCTTTAGAACTTTCTCAAGGATTTTGTATGAGGCTGACTTGCAGCATCCTCTAAATATGAGCTGTGTGCCTTTTTGTTAGGGAATTCCAACATTTGCTAGCCTGTGGACTTAAGTGGGTGTTCTGTTTCCTTTATTAACTAGTTATTTGTCAAAAAGTCTATTTCTCCTCATCTCTAGTACAGGAAAAGTACCTATAGGAAACTTCAAGTAAGGCAAAGATTTCTAAAAATTTTAAGAATTGTAGCAAGAACTGCTAGGATTGCTCAGCACCAGTGGTTATCCAGAGTAACCTGAAGAAAGGAGGACCAACCATAAGCAGTGTGTTATGAAGATGATGTAAGTGCTGCAAGAGGAAAGTTGACTGCACAGACCCACACTCATCTCTCAGTAGAGTGTGCCTCTAAAGGACCCTGCCGATTCTAATTAGATAATAATGAAGCAAAATGATGTGAATCAAAAGAAGAGGGACATTCCATGGCCAACACTTGACAGATAATGGAATTTCAGAAAGAAGACAGGAAAACCAGAGGAAGAAAGCTGGGACTGTAGTATTTTGCTGTACATAAGGCAGATTCCCTACCATGACACTGATTTTGGCTGGACAATATTTTATTGCTGATTTTCTCAAGAAGGAAAGATTCTTATGTATATAAGGCTTGGAGTCAGATTCATGCCCAAGATACCATTTGGGGGATAATCAATATACCTGTGTGAAGGATTACTTTGCCTGCTTGGGTCTCAGTTTCTATATCTCTAAAATGGGTATAAACATAGCTGTGAGATATTAAATGAGATGGTACATGCAAAGTTCGTGGCACTTAACAGTTGATCATCTTCTTTCTTGAGCATCCTCAGAGATTCTGTCAGCTTCCTCAGAGATTCTGTCAGCTTCATTTTTTTGAAGGAGCCAATCCTTCAGCCATACTGAGTATGCTGTTACTTGTTATCCATCTAGTGAAGTCACCTATATAGCATGTCAGCCTAAGGAGTTATTCAGTCCTGATGTCATGCTTTGAGGTGGTCTGAGGTGGAGCATATTAAGAATGAATAATGGTTGAATGGCTCATGTTGTATACTTAATATCTTTTAGAATGTTTATATAGTGATATCTAGTTTGCTTCTGAGCACAAGAGACTACAGAGCAAAATGTCCATTATGTTTGTAACAAAATCACAGTAGGAAGGAACATTGCTCTTCTAGCTTGGCACCCTTTTTCTGCTATAATTTCGTTTGCATTTTCTTCCATACCTGCGGCTATAGCCAAAGATATGGTGATAAGTGTGGATTGGTATTTAATCAGATTAAAAACCTTTGCTAGGTAATGCCTTTTGGGTTTTATTTTGCCAAAGTGATTATTTGAGTAGAATGAGAAATACTGTATATTAGTAAAGGGAGTATTCTTGTTTTCTTTTAAATATATAATTAGTATTAAAACTGTCTTTTTCCTGCCAGTTGGCTCAACTCATCTCAGCAGTTTAAAATTCCTTAATTGTCTATTGCTTACTCAGCTATCATTTCACAAATTTCCTCACTGCTGCATTTTTTACTGGACCAAATTCTGACAGTGTTGGGCTGAGCTGAGTTCTAGTCACCCTATTTCAGTAATAAAATTAGTTCTCATTAGTGTATTATCAAGAGGTGATTGTTCCCTAACTCTCATTGGAGTTGATTATTGTAGAAATGGGCATTTGGGTTGCCAGCTGTGTTACTCTTCTTTTTACTGATGTTGTTTGATTTCTGTGTAAGCCAACATAGCCTTTTTTTATGCTTATGAAGGGATAGGAGTTTACTATAGGCTTTCAGTATTCACACGCTTTTATAATCCCATTCCTTATAAATTTGTTCAGAATGAAGAGAGTGGACATTTCAACCATAACATTTTCATTCCAGTGTGTTTAACCATTTCACACTTTATTCGGTGTACCATATTTTTTGTTAAAATCCCGTAAGGTTTATCTGTAGGTAATATATACCCCTGAGATTAGATGGGCTAAGCTTTCCAGAAGCATCAACATGGCATATTCTTCTAGTGTTAGATTTAAGTAATATAGTATTGAAGCTTTATTGAATTGGCTTTTAGATGTTGTGCATTTCAGTGGTACAATGAGGTGTCACATTATATGTGAACCTTCCATAACGTGATCCACTACTTTCCTAATGATCTGAAAGCTAGTAATATAAGACCAGGTTTCTGTTTATACATCAAATTAACACCCTTCGTATCTTATTTCATAGTTGCACATTGAAGAAATGTATGCCGCCTAGTAAAAATTACTGTTATTTTTTTCTTGATTCAAAGTACAGTCATAAAACAATTAACAGATTTATTCAGATTTTTATGCTGCAATATTATTCTTGTCTCCATGTGAATAAATACAATGGATTGTTCATAATCATTGTAATTATCATAATTTAATTTTAAATAGTTTCCCCCCCACACACATAAGAAAAGAAAAAGGAAGTGGTTACTGGGTTCAGACACCTGTGGTTTTAGGCAAATCATTTAACTTTACCTTGTCTCTGTTACTCTCACTATTTTGAGAAGATTAAATGAAATCATGGTGACAGTGCCCTATCACACAGTTTGTAGTTGATGCTGAAAAGTTGTTGTGATCTTTCCTTTCTTTCTGTTAGAAAGGAGAGTGTCTCTTTTATTGATTGTACTTTTGCATTAAGGGGAAAAAAATCCCTGTCTCTTATAAAATTTCTTAGGAAATGCATAAATTTAGTGCAGACATTCTAATTCTGATGAGTTAGAATTTTGATTTTGAGTTTGTTGCTGTAAATTTGACATGAAAGGAAAGTCTTACACTATGTTTTTTCAAGTTACTTCTGATATATCTTGAGCAAACAAAGTCTGTATTTAATAGTAGTTTGCTAATTGGAAAGCTCTACTAACTCAACACAGATGTAGAAAGTGAGAAGCTGAGAGGATTCCATGGAACTAAATAAGAAAGTAGGATAAAAGCTGCCACTTCATCATGCTTGCTAGGATGAACTTGAGACTGTACGAGGCCTTAGTGCTAATTACCTTTAGCATGTTTAAACTCTCACTTCTCACTTGTCAGTGTAAAGACAGGAAAATCCTTATTGGTCTGAACATGTCACTCTGTAGCAAACTGAAAGCTGGAGGCATAAAGGAACTCTGAAGGCATTTCCTCCACTGGGCTTGCTGATGTTCCAAATGGAATATAGACAGACGAACTTCTAATTTAGGGAGGAAAATGACATGGAAGGTGTTAAAGGGTGGTTCTTCTCATTTATTATCATCTTACCTGTTCCGTGTGAATGTGAGAGTTCTAGCCCACAAGCAAAAAGCAAGTAAGACTTGAACCCTAGAAAAACCACCATTACCTAGATACTAGCAGCAATCTGAGAAAGCCAGTAGGTGCACAGAGAGGAGAGGAAGAAAGCCAAATGATGAGAATGTAATTGACTCAGTGGGCTTCTTTCGGTCTATAGTTGTAATCACCGACAGCAGCCCACTACCTTTGTTGTCCATCTAGACCAAACTTGACTACACGTAGACCTGCTGTCATACGCCAAATATGTGGTCCTAAAACCCTGATGGCAGCCTACCTTGACAGAGTCAAAACCTACAGAACCCTGAGCCCTTCTTGGCTTCTCGACAGGATCTAAAAATATGTTTGCACTTTGCCGGACATAATGCGGAAAAAGAACTACTGTCGAAGATACTGAGGAATGATGATAAGCCAATGAAGTAACAATGCAGACATGTGTGTATCTTGAATACAAATGCTAATAGAAATGAGCAACTAGTGATCCCTTCATCTGTGCCAGGCATGGTGCTAATACTTTACCTACAGTATTGTGTTTTTAAACCACACCACTGCCTTCTAAATGGTATCTCATTTTGTTGGTGTAAATCTTGAGGTTTAGAGGGGTAGAATAACTTGCTCAGGGTCACATAGCTCATAAGGAACAGAACTAAGATTTAAGGGCCAACCATCTGATTTCAGAGCCTAACTGAAAAATCGTTTAAAAAGATCATTGATTTTTGCAACAAAACATATGCCAAGCACTGGGAAGAAGATTCAAAAAAATGTTAATTTCTACAGAGGGCACTATTCAGATTAAAGTAGCCCAGTATAATGTCCTAACATGATAAAGCAGGCCTGTCCCAGCCACTGACTATTTGGGATAGGTTTGCCTCTGGGAAAGAAAATGTACTGATTCATATAACCTCCTGTCAAGGTTATTTAAATCTCAGATCAAACCTAGAATTCACTTTAATAATCTTTTATTATCTGCCTGTGTATCCTTATGATTTCTTCATTCTCTGTAAAGAATATTGTTCAGCATAATGAATTCAGTTAGTTCTAGGCTTCTTCATGTCTACATTGAATATTCAAAGCACTTTCTTCTCTTTGGTCCCTGATTTACCAAAATCTGTTGTTGTGCAATAAAAAGATGACAAAGGGAACCATCTTTGAACCTAGAAGGTGTTAATATGAGTTCGTAGGTTGGTGGATGTAAGCATAGTAGTAGCTTGACCAGAAGCGTGCCTCCATTGACCTTTTCTGCAGCCCACGGTAGATACCTTTTGAACTACCCACAACCCACACGCTCATCCAGGAATACTGACCACAGTTAGGATAGTCACATATCTTCTGGGCAAGGGCCACAGTGAGGGAGGGGACTTTATTTTCTTGAGAGACTGTGGTTGAGCTTTCCAGAGTTTATTACTCCCTGTTTGCTTCTCTCTCCCATCCCAAATCAGTTAGGAGTTTTAACTTTGAAGATAATGGTTAACTATTTTCAGTCAGAAAATCTAGGTCTGTTTTGACCCCAAAGATAATTTAGGAAGACTTATGGAACCTGGAGCTAAATGTCAAATATAATTAGATGTTACTGTTCTGTCTTGCCTTAAGAAGAGAGCTACTAAATTCTAACAGTGTGTAAGAGCTCTTTGAGTTAACTATTTTGATTCTTTCCCACACTATATAAGAGGCATTATCTCAGGCAGCACAGAAATTGTCTTTGGGGAATGGGAAGGTGTCACATTTCAGGAAATAGCTAGAGCATTTCTTCACCCTGACTGTACCTGGGTTTCTCAATACTTTTTCTAGCATTCTCCACCTGAGTGGGACAGTGGAAGATGGCAGGAATGCCATCTTAAAGTTTGTGTAACCTTTTTAAAGAAATAAATTTTCAAAAAGTAAGTAGACTCTTTGTAGAAGTCTTTCCCCCAAAAAATGTTTAAATTATTGAATGGGAAATTTCAGTAAGACGCAGTTATTAACATAGTGCTAAGGTTTAAGAAAAACCTAAATTATATCTCTCTGTGGGGAGACAAAGTGAGGCCTTTGACACAGTGACACCTCCCTGTGGAGATCAGACTCATTTTAAAGACATAAACCCAAATCAGAACTAGAGTAACTCTTTTAATAGGAATGCTAAATTTGTTCCTGAATGGTGGAAGAAAATGGGAGTATTTTAAAATCCTTGTCTTTAACCTCTAACGACATATCCGAGAGACGTTGTGAGTTTCAGAAAAGGTATATTTTCCTCTAACTTCTTTATTTTCTCTCTCACACCTAAATAAAATATTCTCTGGGCAATCAATTTTAGAGGTCTTTCAAGGAAAGTAGAACTTGGCTTGTCTGCTTATTAACTACTGCAAAGTGTGTAGATCCCTGCTATTCACTGGTACTGCTAACAGTAATAAGGAAACACCTATTATTGCCATTATCTAGAAGAAAGAAGCTCCTAGATTGGATTAAGTGAGGTTGCTGTGCCCTTAAGAAACACAGGTATTAGGTTCTAATGAAGGGATGGCAGCAGGAATGAATACTCTCTTTCATCAGAGCAGCCCCCTTCCCTTATTTTTTATTTATTTTTTCCTGTAGGAGGATGATGTGTTGTGTGAGAAGAGCTCTGATCTGTTTTGAGGGGAAAAGTATCACAGCCTATTAGTTGGAAGCAATGAAATTGAGACAGCTTCAGGGACTCTATTAAGTGTGTGGTGTTTAGGCAGACTGTGTCCCTAGGTAAAGTGTGTTGTTGAGGAGGAGAAGCACAATGAAATAATTGGGCCTGGGAAATCAACGGGGCTTCAGCAGCCTTATATCACCTTATGGGGAATGGGGAGGGAGAGAGATTTTTTCCTTCCCCTCCCAAACATACCTCCTTTCTTTAAAAGCTATCCTGAATAAAATAGAAAATTTCTTGCTGAGTAGATGTACTGCTAATATATGTTGAATAATAAAAACAATGGATATTATTAAATTTCATGTGGCACAGCAAAGATTCAGAGCTTGTCACCTTGGAACCATCACGCGCTATTTTATTCTGTAGGCATCTGGATATCTGGTTCCAGCAGCTGAATGAAAATAACCCAGATTTGATCAGTAATAATAGCATCTACAGAGACATGTATTAATGCCTTGATATGTCTGGAATTAGGTCCTTAAATAAAACATCATTCTTGTGTGATTATTTTCATTTTAAAGGAATAAATTAAAATCAGCAAATAGTAAGAACTAGGTTGACTTTTCCCATCAAGACATACTAATAGCAAACTTTTTGTGGACTTTTAGTTGAGGGTAGGCTCATTAGTTCAGGTACCATTAGAGTTCACGTGCCAGTATACCTTTTGAGGCAGTGATAGCAAGTCCAAGGCTCAGATAGTCATTATTGTACTGTTAAGAAAAAGGTTGAAGAAGCTGTCTTCTTTACATTCAGCATGTGTAATGATAGTTACTGCTAGCATCAAGAATAAATATAAATGTATACCATTACTGCTAATTAAATATCTTTCCGTGTGCCAGACACTTGACTGGGTATTTTATGTTTGTATGTCCACATGTGCCCACTGTCATATACACATTTGCTGTATGTGAAAAAAAGCCCAGCTTTTGGCATCAGAAATGATTATTTCTACCTCTGCTACCTATTAGCTATTTGCTCTTGAGCAATAAATAAACTTTTTTAACATCAGTTATTTTAGAAAAATGAGGGAACTAGAACAAATAATTGCTGAAATTCTTTCTGCTCCAGATATAAACACACAAATTAATTTTTTCTACTTCTAAAGTCACTGTATAATGCTAGTTGCCTGAGCATTTGTATATGCATGTACATTTATATCCACACATATACACATTTTAAAATACCCATTATTTTCTGTCCTTTAAGTTTTTATTTTCCTTACAAGTTATCCTGATTGATGCAAGATGGTGGCATCCAGACCCCAAGGAAGACTGTGTTGCAATTTGAATAAATAAAAATGTTTTCTCCTGGTTCATATTTTCAAAATTATAAATATATATTATTAGATATCCGTAGGGGAATACTACTACATTCAGTATTTTAAGCCAGAGTCCTCACTGCTGTATTCCCATACTGTTAACAGCAGGTTGCTCGCCCAGGTGTTCTTTGTGGAACTGCAGGGCTAGAGAGGCATGGTCTGTTCCCTTCAGGTACTCGTTTTCTTTAAACGACTTCATGAAAAAATTGTTTAAGGATTAGAGTCAGCATTTACTATGATAATAATCCTATTTTTCATTATTCAACTTTGGCCAAGAGAGATAGACACACACAGCGGGGCGGAGGGAAGGAGGGAGAATGTGTGCACGTTTTCTCAAAAGGAACAGGGTGACCTGTGACTCAGTAAGAGGCCCTGTATAGCAGGATAGATTTGTAGATAGTTAAGGAAAGCTAAGTTTAAAGGTTTTAGTTCCCTTAGGGTTCCTTTTGGTTAATTATTTTTCCCCCACTGTAATACATACTCTTGAAAGGTAGGAACCTTCTATTTATCATTGTATCCCTAGGGTCTATCACAAGCACCCGGTAACCAATAAATGTTGAACTGATATATGAGAGGTCCCTGATCTTAGAGATTAAATATTATCTTCATGGTCTGGGGGAATGAAACATCCACATTCCTACTATAGTAATTGTATTTCCATATTCTGCCACCTAAGGGTTTAGTTATTGTTTTACATATTCCAAACTTATAAAAATCAAGACTAATTTAAAAATTTTTTAATTTTAATTTGGTCTGTATAGTAAATAAAGCAGGTTATTTGAGTTTGGAGGCTGTGCCCATCACTGTAGTTTTACCACTGAATTCACAGTAGATAACCTAATAAATGTCTACATTGTGTGTATTTTATTTTTATCACATCAAGCCCCAGATTTCCTTTGTAATGCTAATCACAGTAGTGATTAATTGTCTTTGCAGTGATATAGTGTCTTTTGTCACTGCTAGTCTGTAAGCTCCATGAGGTCAGGTGCAATGTTAGTATGGTATGCCCTAGAATTCCCTATTCTAGGATGGGCTTGGCATATAGTAGAATCTCAACAAATTTTTGGTAAACATTAAAAGAATGAATCAGAACTTTCCAGAGGTAATAAAGCCCAGCTTACCAGTATTTAGACTAGACAGACATTCACAATCACCATCTATTGGTAGAACCAGGTAATTTCTGATGTACACCCTCAGCATTTGTATTCAGTAAATTTGTTGAGCATCTTTGGGGTGCCAAGTGGGAGAGAAAGAGGTGGATAAGTCACAGTTTGTTCCTCTCTGGGCTTTATGATTTGGTGAATGAGAAAGGCATATACAAAAATGAGTATAACCTCAAACCAAGAACACTTTGGTTCATGTTTCTGTAGCTTACGCTTTTGAGTCGATAGATCAAGAAAATAGCCATCTTTAAAGCTTTATATATCAGAAAAGGTAAATAAGAGATGTGATAGAAACATAGGGCAAGATAGTAGCATATCTAAAGCTGAGTGAATTCAAACACAAATAACAATAACAATCACTTTCATTAACATTCATTCAGCCCTTATTATGTGACAAGCACTATTCTAATTACTCTTCACACATTATCTCATTTAATTCTCTTAATAATCCCATCAGGTAGGTACTGTTGTTATCTCTATTTGACAGTTTAGGAAACTGATGGTCAGGTACTTGTGAAGTTATTTACCTAAGGTCACTCAACTAAATAAGTGGTTAGGATTTGAACCAGAGCTCTTGATCACTAGAGGGGATATAAACTCAATAGAATATGCTTTAAAAGGAGGGAACTACTAGTTCCTGCTAGCTGTATCAGGGAAGACTTTTTTGGAAGAGATAGGCCTTAAGCAATAAGTCATATCTTGAATTGGATGTATGCTAGAGTCATAGAATTCTAAAATATTAGCTTCAGAACAATAAAACTTTAAAGGGCATCTGTTCCACACCCCTAATTTGCAGGGAAGAGAACTAGGATCTTTGAGGTCAAGTGACTTGCTGTAGGATATATGGCTAATTAATTAGCATTAGAGCTGTTCTTCTAACTCCTCCATCCATGTTATTTCCCCCTTGTTATGCACACTAGCTCATGTCTGGTTTTCCATGTTTTCAGTCTAATATGATTTCCTAAAATATTTTCGCTGCTTGGAAATTGAGGCTTTCTAGCATATCTGTGTATGATGATAAGTTAAGCCAGGAAAAGGTCAGGGCAGTCATGGAAGAGAGAGATTTTAGAGATATGTGAAGGGAAAGATGGAGCTATAGAAATAAAACAAACAAATAAATAAATTTCTGTGGTTTTTTTTCTAGTATTTTATTTTATTGTCGCCTCTGTTTCTTACC
The DNA here is from genome assembly GCF_014176215.1 of Rousettus aegyptiacus. Lineage (NCBI taxonomy): Eukaryota > Metazoa > Chordata > Mammalia > Chiroptera > Pteropodidae > Rousettus > Rousettus aegyptiacus. The sequence continues at coordinate 23,418,539 of NW_023416311.1, read as the reverse complement.
ATAAGTATAGATAGACAGTTGGGAGTTGAGAGAGAGGATACAAATGAAACCATAATAAGAGAAAACTAATTTATAAGGTCTATGTCAGAACCCTAAGATGATTTCTCAGCCTGCTGAGCAAGTAATCTGGGATATTTCTAGTTTCTGCTAATGCTTATTAGCCAGTGTACTACCTGCCACTTACCTAGCCATGAGGACATCTTGAAAATAAAATGAAATAATCGATGTGAATGTATCTATGGGATAGAAATGCAAGATACTAGCAGGCTTGTCTCTTCCCCAGGTCTAAACTATTCCTTACCTCAGGACGCAGTACCATCATGTGGTGTTGATGTTGCTTAGTTTATTTTATTAGCCAAGTTGTTGGGCCAGATTTACTCTCTTTTAAACAATCAATTTGGGACTTGGGTAAGTACTCAATAAAAAAAAAATATATTTACCTTACTCTAAGCGCTCGCTGTTACTTCTCTTCTTCTTAGATGGCATTCTGCAGCTAGAGATTGAGGTACCCCCCACACTCCCACCCCTTTTTTTCCTCTGTTTCTTTCAGTGATTTAAAATATAAAATGAAACCTTTTCAGTACAGTCTGAATCAGCACATATTTACATCACTTGGGTGTAGGCTTTTTATAGACCAGGTAGAAGATTACAGTAATTAGCCTATGCATTTCCTCATTAAAAAGTCATTAGTGAAGGCTTTGTTCTTTTAAGATCCAAATATGGTTTATTGCATTGCATTCTATCATTAATAGTTTACTAGGAGCCAGATGTCTTATATAGGTGCGTAGAAGGAAGAATTGCTTTGGACTGTCATAGATAAATCTTTGTTTAGATTGGGTGGGGTCCCGCTTTATGTGCCACTAGTATAAGAGCAAGTTTTTTCTTATACTGCCTACTAGTAATGCCTCACTCCTTTAGGTATTTCGGCACCTTCTAAACCTAGACTTCTTTGGAAGGATAAGGGTGTGCTCATCTGCGCTAAAGTGCTTCCCTTAGTAGTACCTTGGAAAGTTTGTGGGTGAAATGTAATAAAGGATGCAAATAAAATAACTCAATTTACTACTATAACCACATCAGTAGTATACAGGGATAAGAATATAAGTTTTAGAATCAGACCATCCTGAGTTCAAATCCTAGCTTCACTATTTATATTTATTGTGGAACTTAGACCATGATTATGCTTCATCTTCATAAACCTCAGTTGTCTCAAGTGAAATATGGAAATAACAATGGTGTATGCCTTATAAGAGTGTTTGAGAACTCAGTGAAATTATGCATGTAGAGTATTTAGCACTAGTGCATGAAATATATGGTTTATTAATATATTGCTTTTATAATAATGCACACATGTATTTGTATCTGTGTCCCTATTTTGTCATTATGCATCTTTCACCTGATTTAAGAAATCTTAACATGAAATTTCAAAATAAGTAAATATTTGAGGAGCGATCATTAAGATAATTAAGTGGCTTAAAACAGCTTTCTTTAAAAAACCACTTAAATGGTGCATTGGAAGTAAATTCACTTATCATTTTAACATTATTTCTACTGTGTACAGTGACAGCAACTTGAAGGAACAAGTCAGGAAATGTACACTGATTTCCCCATTAAATTACTAGATTATTAATTAAGTAACTAGAATAAACTGCAGCATTGCACTATTCCAAGGGTAGTTTGTGTGTGTGTGTGTGTTGTCGTCGTCGTTGTTGTTGTTGTTGTTGTTGTTGTTGTTAGCATTATAATATTGCAGGGGTTTTTTAGACTAGTTTCATGTCATCCCATTGTTATGGGAAAATTCTGGTTAAGTCAGTCAGTTAAAAAGCATTTCTATCAAGTATCTACTCTGAGCCAGACATTGTTCTTTGTGCTTAGAATATAGAGCTGAATATGACGAAAGCCGGGTTCTCAAGGAGCTTACATTCTGGGGTAAAGATAGATCGTTAACATGTAAAGAAACAAATGATTAATTTGGAGAACTGTTGTGTGGAGAAGGGACTGTGTGCTCTCAAGTGCGGAAGCTAGGAGATCACCTTGCATGGGCCAGGAGGGAGAGGATGGTACCTTAAGGAAGGATGGTAGCAGTGAAGTGTTAAGTGGTTGCATCTAGGCTTTACTTTGGATATAAATTTGATAGGACTTAAGGTGAAATGGATGTGGGATGCAAAGAAAAAAGAGCAATCAAGGATGATTTCCAGAATTGTAGCTGGATAACTGACGTCATTTGTAGGTCAAGGGAAAGATTGTTTGGGGATGAATTTGTAGGGTGTGAAGCAGGGAATCAGTAATTTTGTTTTGACATGTGATGAAAGAAATGCCAAGTAACAGCCAAGAGAAGATGTTAAATGGAAAGTTAGGCTAGGAGACTGTGGAGACAACTAGGGTGGAAATATAAATTTGGAAGTCATCAGCATATAGATAAGATTTAAACCCCTGGGACTGACCGAGTCCCCTAGGAAGAGAATGTAAGTAATGAAGAGGGCCTAGAACAGAGTCCCATGTACAGAAGGCTGGTAAGGAGGAAGAACTGAAGGGCATGGAGAAGGAGAAGTCCATGATGTAAGACAAGCAGGGGTCACTAAAATAGGGAAAAAAGTGTTCCATAAACAGGAACACATAATATGGTCAGTCCTGTCTGTGCTATGGAGAGGTCAAATATGGTCGGGACAGAGAATTGTTCATTAATTAAAAATTATAGCTTTATATTACTCCTTTAATATAACCCATTAATGAAACAAAAAACCTAGTAGCTGACATCACTCACAGAGGGTCTCCCAATCTATTTTAGTATTATTTTTTAAGTTACTCCCCCAAACCAATGTTGAGCTCTTTTCTCCAAAATGGAAGATTCTTTTCTTTAGTATTGTTTATTGGAATTCTTCCCTGCCCCAGTTATAAAAGTAGTGGGGCTTTTTGTAACAAAAGAGAAAATACAAGTAAATAGGGGACAAGATTTTTAAAAAGTTATTCATGGGAGTGAAAAATTAAATTAGTGGTTTAGAAATTCAATTATGTGCATCCTGTCTCTCAACTCAGTCTTACAGTAATTTGCTGGGAACCTTTACCCTAGTGATACTCACATTGCTTCTGTCAAGAATAAAGTACAATCTACTATCCTCTCACCCTCTGACTCCCCACCTCCTCATTCCACATGCAGATGCAGTGTTTTTCTGAGTAAAGTTTTAGCAATACCTTCTTTCTAAAATGAAAGCATTTTCCCTTCACGATTAGCATCTGTTTATAGAATAGTTCCTATTTTTGTAATTAGATCCTGCATAGAAATGCAAAGGCTGCTATGTAAAAGGATAATGAATCTTTATTGCACAGTTGAAATCAGATTTGTGCAAAAGGCACTTTGAAAACAGTAATAAGCAGAGACATGTATTAAATCACCCAGATAAGACACCTCTTTATATTTTCTATTTATAAATGGAAATTATGACTACTCAGTGGATTCCATATGACATTTCCTATTACCAGCAAAGGCTTTAGCTTTAACCATAAAAGTTATCTAAATTCAAAAGCCCCTGTGGATTCATGGCTCTAACGGATACCTCTGGAAGGTGCCAAGGCAGGGTGGAGAGGGTCCTTTGTTTTTTTCCTTTGTCTGTGCACTCTGGAGGAGGCAAAGGGTAGCAAGTGGTAGAAGAAAGAGGCTGTTTGAAATAACCGATAAGATCTAATCAGGAAACCTAGTGTCCATTTAACATATGCAGTAACATTTTAAGACTCTTCTGGGTGGCTTCCTTGAGGCCCAGGTTCATGTCCTTATAAGGTCATCCTTATATTTTCCTATTGTACACATCATTTCCTGGCAAACATAGGATATATTCCCAAGCTAAAACCTTCTTGAGATGTTTGTTATCTCTTCACCTCCTTGGTGAGTCTCAGAATGCTGGAGCATTGCTTCGTGGAGAGCTAGAGGAGGCAGCATTGGGAGGAGGGTAAGAAAGAAAAAAGAATTGGGAAGCAGGGAAAGTCAGTGTCAAATGAACTGCCAAAGATGGATATTATGGCTGCTGGGGGCCTCAGAGAGTATCATGTGTCTTTTGTGTCTATTTTACAGTCAGTGCTTCATTTAAGATGGCAGTCTCGCCTGCACTATGCTTAGTATCGATTTGCTCTCAGGCATGCCAGACCATTTTAGCATTGCTAAAGGGAGAAGATCCTATGTATTTCCCTTTATTTCCCTTTATAACAGACGTATCAAAAGTGTATCTTTTTAACCCTTCATTTTTTCCTCTGTCTTCTTCTTACTATTCTTTTTTCCCTTCCTGAAACTTGGCCCTGGGCTTTTTTTTTTTTTTTTTTTTTTTTTAAGAAAAAATGGAGAGCTCCGTATTGAAAGCATTGTAAAGAGAACAAATCAAATAGACTTTTTTGGAGAACAATAGAGTGTCAGTAATAACTCAGACCTGTGAGATAAAGGCTTCAACTCTTGCACATTCCTAGCCTGTCAGTAGAAGTAGAAAGACCCTGTATCCCAAGGCTAGCTTTGCGGTGGCAGGACCTGTGCACCGCTGAGTGTTGACAAAAAGGAATGAATGGATGCTAAGTTTGGAGACCAAAAATATCATTTTTCACCTGCTCAAACGCTTCTGTTTTCCCGACTTGCTGCATTGTGTATGGGGAGAGAAATTGGTTGTCTGGCGGTGTAAACCGGCATCTGCTTAGCAGTTTCAGCAGTTCAGAACTGGGACTCTCCCTCTGTCAGAATTCCTTTCCTTTTACCTCTGCCCCATTAGTAGGGAGGCTGGGACCAAGCTCTGGAATTGATTTGCATACTTCTGTGCTACCCAGCTCAGACAACATATGGCAATGTGGAATACTTGGATTTATATCTCTTCGCTCAAATTCCTAAAAAATTGGAAAACTCCAGCGTTTGTTTTGTGTTACAAGAATTTTTAGTTCCATTTTGGGTAGGCCAAAGCAACAAATTTTGGCATAAAAATTTTTGGATCAGTTACTTTAAAAAGAGAACATTGATTTGCTTCCCCTCTTATATCCTGTCAGGAAAAAATGTGTGTTGGATCTTGCAACACTGCATCATGCAAAATGCCCATGTAGGTAGGCACACTGACTAGAAAGGGTCTTCAAATCATTTTCATTTTTACAATTCAGTGACTTTATATCTATTTCCTTTCCATTTTAATTTTTCTTAATTTTAACTGTAACGAAATGCCTCAAACTGGGGTCTTTTTGTAGGATCATCCATGTGTAAAAATATGTAGATACAATCATATGAAAAATACTGCTTTAATGTGAAATTGATAAAAAATAGAGTGACCATTTTTAGTGCACTTCAACTTTAATATTAATATATAAAAATCATATTTTTCTTCTTTAGGAAAATACTTTGTTGTCTTAATTAGGGAAAGATATTATATGCTATGGAGTAAGTGAGTTCTTAAGAGATGTCTTTCAAAATGGGAAGTAGTTTTCTTTGGGTGCTCAAGAGTTTCTTTCCTAAAGTTTACAGGGAAAAGGGGAAATAGCATGGGCGTTAGAGTCCTCAGGGCTCAGTTTGAATTCTCCCGCTGCAATTTGTCCTGCTAGGATAGCTTAAGCAAATAACTTTGCAATTTGTCCTGCTGGGATGGCCTTAGCAAATAACTTCTTCAGAGTTAGAAAGTCATCATAATGGTAATGCATATTAACAGTATTATTGTAAGAAAACGTGAGATGGTGGATGCCAAGGTAGCTGGTGCAGTATTTGACACTTCGTGGTGAATAAATGTTTATCTCATTTCATTCCAGAGGGTAACTGTTGTATTTCCAGAAAGGTGTATGGGGCCCACAGAGGAGGACTGGACCTAATTGTACTTGTACAGTCTTGGAAATAGTGAGCTCTGTTTTTCAGCTAGTATACCGTATTTTGTTGTTGCTTCCCTTTTACTTTAAAACAGAACACAATTTTGAACTCTGTGCTGTATACTGGTGACTTAATTAAGCAAGTTTATTGACTGTCACAGAGGCTGTGGTTAAAAACTGGCAAACATCATGTGTCTGTATTAGTATCTCCAAGGAAATAAAAGGAAAAGACAGGTTTCCACCCTGCCACATTTTTTTCCTTCTCTTTTCTCACAGGCTCATTCTTGCACTGCAACATTTCACTTATAATCTGTTAATTAAATCATTTCACTTCATTTTATATAATTTTTAATTTAGCATTCATTTTCAACTTAGCTTTTGGCTTCATTTACTGATAATAAACAGTGTTGCACACAACACATGTTCCACAAAACACTCAGTCATACACATTCAGATGCCAATAATTTTTTCCAGGATGTCAGGCACATTAAAATTAAAGGCAGCATCTCCCCTCACCCTTTCCATTACTGAATGTGCACCCTGTCTGAATAATATATACTCCCTGACAGCCAGCAGTAGGCTAATGTGTAAAAATTATGTGTAGCATGTCCCTAGTACCTTTTTGAAAATTCATGGTTTTCCCAGACAGTTCTGTGGAAGGTTTCTAGAATGATCATTCCAATACTTTGGATCTGTATCTTTGGCTTAATACATTTAAGTGGTAATGGCTTTCTAGAATAACTGCTTTATAGATTGATAACCATGTAGTAGTTTTTGCAAAAGAAAGTTCTAGTGTGGTATTTAGATCACCTCCTTTTAGATTATCATTTGAATTCTAAAGATACAGATTTTTTTAGCTTTATGTGATATCTAAAAGTTTCCAAGGATTCTGAACTCCAGACTTTATGGATCACTTCTAAATGTTGGATAATGTGTTGTTGGTGTAGCTGTCCAGGCCCTTAGGATCTGTTTACTTTCACTTTGCTCCTGTATATCATTTGAACCCTCTTTGAAAAGTTTCTGCTGTTGCAGTTAATATAAAGTTTTCATGTAGTAACTTCAGTTCTTTGCCCACCATCTGTCGCCAACTAAAAGAGGTACTCTTGGTCATATTCTTCTAAATTCTGGCCAATGAATCAGCAAAAGTTATTGTACATGTGATATGTGTTAGATACTATGGGAGATGCTGGGATGAGATGGCAATGAAAACCAAATAGTCTTTTCTCTTATGGAGGTGACATACTAGCATGGGAGACAGTAATTTTACAAATATTAGCCACTCAAAAGCAGAGTTATGTGAGAGGCTCAGGGATGTCTGAAGGAGCATAACTGAGATATCCACTTTGGGAGTTTGGGAAGCGCAATTAATACTCCCTCTCAAGGCAGTATTAATTAAGCTGAAGTGTGAAGTGTGGTTGAGATTTAGCTTAAGTGAACAGAGGGACATAGAGGGACATCACATACAAATGATAACTGTGGGAAAAATGACTTGTTTGAGTCCCAGAGAAGGAAAGGGGGAAAGTACCATGAGGTTAGTAAGACTCTGATACCAAAGGGCCATATAACACTGAAAGTGAATGTCAGATGTTAGTCTAAGGGCAGTGAGTGGTGAAGGATTTTAGGCAGGGACTAACTGAAGCACATTTGTTTACATTTGGAAAAACACCACACTGTGTTTTGGAAAATGGTTGGTGGAGTGGTGGGGGAGATGAGTTTGGAGGCTTGCAGTAGTGAGGGTGAGAGATGAGAGGTGGTGATTACCTGGTGTACAGCAGTGGTGGAAGTGAAGATAGTGAGTAGATTAATTTCAGAGTTCTTCGAGGGTGACATGGATGGGACTTGTGGTTAGTTGAACTTAAGAAAAAGGGAAGCGTTGAGGATGACACCTGGAGTTTGGCTCAAGCGGTTGTATAGATGGTAGTAAGATTTTATGCTGAAGGATATACTTTCTGTATCTATCTCATTACTGCTATCTGAGCATCAAGGTCAGAGGTCAGAAGCTTATAAAATTTGGTGGCAATAGAATCTTTTTATACAGGATATCTTCTGGTACAGTTGAACAATAGACTTTCTCTTTATTTTGATTGTCATCTGCTGAGAGCTAAACATAGCAATTTACAAGGTGGATCACAGATAATTCGACAGATTACAAAATAAATAATTGTAGCATCTCTATATCCTCTCCCGGTTGCCTTTAGCACTTTTCACCTTGAATGTTAGAGGTGCGCTTTATCTTGAAAAGATCTTTATGGAGTTTTCTACTCTATAATATTTTTAACAGTTTCAGTCCTAGTTTATTGCAACTGTTCAGTCCTCCCTGTGCCTCTAACTGTGGATATTCTCTTTCCAGTCCCAAATTTCCAGCATACAAAATTTTCATCTTATCTTTAAGATGGACAGAGTGTTGGGGGAAAAAAAAACGTGGATCCTGAAGGGTGTAAGACTAACTTGAAGTCTCAGCCCTACCACCACCATTTGCTTCGTTTAATTTTAAATAACACCCTAGCTAATGCTTCATCCCCCTTTGCCCTTCCACTGAATTACCACTGGCCCTGTGTCTGTCTGCCAGCCACTGCATTCATTCATCTATGGGATTTTCTCTCCTCATTGAATTCTGCTTTGCCCACAGGGCAGGCAGAAAGTAAGAGAGAATTAACTCTGACCTGAGCAGCCCTCAATCAATGACCAATGAGAGTTATTGGATAAATATCCTAGCTCCCTGGCCCTCAGTGGGGTAATGCTGAGGTATGCATTCCACCTGGCTTCCAGGGTGTCCCCAGTGGCATCAACTTCTAGTTGTCCACAGTGGTAGTTGGCTTCATTATACACTCTTTATTTTCTACCTGTCATACTTGTCTCACTTCCCCTGCTGTTGCTTACTTTACGTCTCAAATAAGCTTCTTACATTCCTCTCAGGGTCTGCTTTTGGAACCCACGCCAAGACACTTGTGAAATTTGGTTTCCTCATTTTGATAGGGATTGTGTTTTACTAGTCGGTCACTTTCCATTGGGCACCATCTCTGTCATTCTTTCTGGTTGTGTATCACTTAACATAAATCTTTGTCTTTTGTTTAGATTAGTCTGTAGGTCTGCGACTCTGAACTGTGCTGGAGCCCCAGGTTGGGGGGTGGGGGGACTCTGAAGTACAGAAGTGACTGGGTCAGATACATCCAGGACCTGTGCTTCCCAAACAGGCCTGTGGGACAGGGCGTGTATCTCTGAAGCAGAGTACCCTCTGCTTCCTGAAGAAGGGAGCCTAGCCTTGATTTTTTTTCTAAGTACTTAAAATTTTTCTCTGTGTTCTGTAATGGCACACTACCATCTACTGTATTAGTCTTCATACTCTCTTTGCTTCCTTTCACATCCTCCTTGTTCTTTAAGATGCAGTTTACTGTAACAACAAACAAAAATGTTTTCCTGGTGTTAATAGTACTTTTTAGCTATGTCTTTCAATTATGTCTCTGTGACAATCTTTGATACTTGATAGGCTTTATTTTATTTTATTTTGTTTGTTTCTTTTTCTGCTTCCTACCACTATTTGGACTATTTTGAAGTTTTACTTGTCCTGCTTCAAATGTTTATTAGCAGGGAAAAAATCTTATCTCTACATAATAGAACCCCACAGAGAAAACAAATTGGTCTAGGATATTGGTTTGCCATCTTCTCTCTCTATTTCTGTCTTTCAGCATTCACAGATATTCCCATCATTCTTTTCACTGGTCTTCACATAAAATTGGATCTTCCATTCTATGCAATCACTTTCAAGTTGGGTGGTAGGAGATAAAGAATGTGGCTGAGACCTACTGGTTAGAAGAAATTTCAGATTCACATATAGAGCCTTGTTAAGAGAAGAAAGGAAAAATTAACTGAGAAGTTCAACTGGCAGTTATAGTGTGGAAGAAACGGCTGAGTGACACCCACTATTCATTTCTAGCTTATTCTAGTTATTCTTTCTTAACTACAAAGACTAGTAAACTGAAAAAATTATTTTCTAGATTCCCTTTCAGTTGGGATTCTAAGTGAATTAGGTATACAGTTACTTCTTTGACAACGCAGAGGTTAGGGTACATAATCAAACATCTGCATATAACTTTTAACTCTCCTAAAACTTAACTACTAGCAGCCTGCTGTTGACTAGAAGTCTTACCAAAAACATAAAGTCAATTAACACATATTTTATATTATATGTTGTATGTATTATGTATTGTATTCTTACAATAAAGTAAGCTAGAGACAAGAAAGTGTCATTAAGAAAATCATAAGAGAAAATACTTATTCACTGTATTTATTGAAAAAAATCAGAGTATAAGTGGACCCATGTAGTTCAAACCCATGTTGTTCAAGGGTCAAATGTACCCGTTCAACATTTGGAATTTAGAAATGAAGTAGAGGCCACTTAGCTTTGGCTTTAGGTGTTTTTTGTCTCATAAGCCACGTTATGGAGAAGTATGATTTTTGTGCAGTGGTTTTTCAGCGTCTAGTTACCAGCTTCCTGGATATTAAAAGGCAATTGTGGTGTGACTTGTTGATACTAGATTTTAGCTTTACCGCTATATTTCTAAACTCAGATGTTCCCGTGGTGGCTTCCTGCTTGTAGGAGAGGAAAGGCCATCCTTCATTCCTGTACAATGATTTTCATAAGTAGCTGCTTCTTTATATTAAACCCTTCCTGTCTAAAATTTCTTAAGTGCTTTCTGTTTTCTGACCTGAGTCCTAACTGATATAGATGGGTTGATGCAGACCTTGTGCTTTAAGGGTGTAGACCCAGAGAAAAAACAAAAAGGATGATAAAGAAGCAGCAGGGGTGGTCAGCAGGCCTGTAGATGTATATACAGCTCCATGATTTAGTTTCAGCAAGAAAACAAGTCCACTGCTGGTTAAGTTACACTCTGCTAATGCTGTAGCTCTCCTGGTCTTCTTTCCTAGACCTCCTCCTCGCTCCTCTGTATATTCATCTACCTAGCGAGGCAGTCCTTTGTTGTATATCACATCATCCCTAACTTAGTGCATTTTACTTTGAAGCATTTTACTTTTCTTCACATCTGGGAAATAAGATAAACCATGGAAAAGTAGACTAATTTGCCTCACCTGTAACAAGAGGAGAAAGGAAAGATTTAGAGCCCAGTGCTCCTGACTTCCTTTTGATGCCATAAGAAAAACAAATAGAGTGCCTGACATGCTGAGGCACCGTGAGACGGTTGACGGCATGCACACTAGAGCAAGCCACAGTCCCTGCTCTCAGGGTCTGTGACTGGCCATTGAGGCACACGATCCCACTTCCCATGTTTCATTCATTATGCTAATTTTCCACCAAGCTGCAGCCCCACCTCTGTCAATTATTTTTGTCTCAACCTTCTAATTACAACATTATATGACCATTCAGACTGGTACTAATTAAATCATTACTTAATTCACAAAGTGTGCAATAATGCTAATGCTTCTTGTCAGCTAAAATTGCGACATGGCACCTACTTTCTTCATTTTCAGGAGATTGGGTGTGTGTGTTTGTTCTTCCACCCAACAATTTTGCTTACTCTGTGATAGCTAGCTGACTGTCATGTAGATTCTTCTCTTTGCCAAAAAGTGGGAAAACAATGTGGTTGACTTAGCAATGTAAACCTGCAAATTATATCGTGACGTTTTTGTGGAAAAAAGTCTTGATAGTAAAGAAAAAAATTAGTGTTAAGATTTAGATCATTATTTGCTGCCATATTTTCTTGTCATTATGTTCTTCATATTCTATTATTTTTTTACAGTAAAACAGTAGCTTATCTCTTTTTCTCATATTTAAAACAGATTTGTTTTTCGCTCAATTAGACTTGTGATCACAAGAACACAAAGTAGTATTTTTCTCCTTCTGGAGAGAGACATACCGTATGACAAGCAAATTGTCAGGAATAATTATACCAAATGATAGAATAAAATCCAATGGAAAACATCTCTCTCCTTGCTAGTGATACAATTTTATTTAAGACACAGTGAGCATCAAATGCGTTTATGACAAGGTGAAATTGACAAGTGGCCCTCTGCCATGATTTTATTTTTAATTGCTAGTAAACTAATTAGCCAGAACAACATGTTGTATAATCCACAAAACTGTCACTAATGCGTTCTCCAGTAAAAGCGAGATATATGATGTGGAAAAGTTCACCTTTATTAGACAGCCAAAAGAAAAATTGTTTCAGAAATCTCATTGTATAGACACCACAAAGTAAAAGGTTTCCTCCCACCCATACAATAGCATTTGTATGTAACATTTGTAAGGACAAGTATTTTTCTTTTTAAAGACCAAATTGTGCATCAAAATAGCAACTTCCTCCTTAAATAAAACTAAGTTTCAGATAGTTGAGTCATTTCTAAGACTGACAGTCAATCAGTCGTTATTTCTCTAGTGCAAGGGTTGGCAAATGTTTTCTGTAAAGGGACAGTTGGTAAATATTTTCAGCTTTGTGGCATCCAGTGTTTGCCACAGCTACTCAGTTCTAATGTGGTGCAGCAGCCGCCATAGATAGTCCGTGAAAAAGAGTGACAACGTTCCAAATAAACTTTATTATGGACACAAAAATTTGAATTTGTCACAAAATATTCTTTTTGATTTTTTTTTTTCAACCATTTAATTCACGGGCTGTTACAAAGACTAGCAATGGGTAGGTTTTAGTGCACGGGCTGTTCCAGTCCTTGCTCTTGTGCCTGCTGCATGTCAGTCAGAGTCACTAGTTATTTCTTTAGTATCTATTATGTTCCAGGCCAGGTGCTAAGCACTGAGGGATATTCAGGGATAAAGAAGGTTTCTGCCCTGATGATGCTTACAGTTGAGCTGGAAAGGGCATTTGGACAGGACTGAGAGACACAGTATTAGATATTACATAGTAAAGGTCACTCTGTGACCAAAGCCACAATTGCTTTATAAGTTTGGAAAAAGAAGATCATTTCAGCTGAAGGAGGTCCCCTGCTAAGACCTACCTGGTTAAGTAAGGACACATGGAATTTCAGCTGGACCCTGAAAAACAATGATGTGGGCCTCTAGAAATAAATCGAAGGCGTATATTACATAATGCCTTCTTTTTTGGGGGGTGGATATGGCAGGGGATGGTGAAAGCATCAGCCATGAATTAGTTATTCTTATTATTTTCCCCCTCATTCATGTTTTCATTTTGTCTCATTATGAATATTTCAAATATATAGCAAAGTTTTAAAGAATTTTACAGGTAATGCCAACTGTGAGTATTACAGTTAATACTCACCACCTAGATTTTACCATTAACATTTTGCTACATTTGTTTTATCACAGATCTAGGCTTCTACCTATGCATTTTATTTTTGGTTTATTCCAAAGTAAATTTCAGACATCAGTATACTTTCTTAGAAATACTTAAACACACATATCATTAATTATAATTTAATACTGGTTTATAGTTTTTTCTTTTTTTTTTTCTTTTTTTTGTTTCCCTTTTGGTGTAAAATGTATACATAGTGAAGTGTACCAACATTAAATGTACATTCTCTGAGATACAACGAGACTTCTCCATATGTCACCTAAATCCTATCAAGATCTATAATGTTCTCATCACCCCAGAAATTTCCCTCACAGTCAGTCCTTGTCTCCATCCTACTTCTAAAGGAACAACCATTCTGTTTTTTTTTTTTTTCTGTTAAGATGACTTATTCTAGAATTTCATATAAATGGAATCATACAGAACCTATCATTTCATTTTGGCCTTTTGGCATCACATATTTTATCTTGCTTGGTTGTCATATTCTTAGAAGCAGAAGGATCTAAATGCAGTTATTTTCCCAAGAGGAAAGTATCCTCTTGAGTGCAAGCTGTCCAATATTCTAGTAACAAAAACAACAGTTTTGCTCAATTATATATATACATATATGTGTATATACATGTTTAATTATTATAAAATTAAATGACCTATGGATTAAAATTTTTACATTAACATTTCTTAAATGTCTATTATGTCCAGCATTTTACATATTTCATGTTGTTATTTTGTCTTTGCGATAGCTATTATCTAATTTCGCAGAAGAAGAAACTGAGGCAAAGAATCTAAGTAGCTAAATCATATTTCTTACCTTTTTCTGTTGCCACTTTAGATGTCTCTTGGGGAGTAAAGAGTAGCAAAGGTAGGTATGGATGTTTAAGGGGTGAATGGTCATGGAGATGCATTTTAACAGTTGTTCTTAACAAATGGGTAGAATGTAGAAGTGGAGATGGTTGATAGGAACATGCAAAATTTGTTATTCTTTTGAAAAGAAGGGAAGAGAGCTAGAGAATCCAAGGACTGCCTTTAACATTTATGATTAAAACATGGATGGTTTTTTCCTGCAGGGTTGCATGAGATTTTAGGGTTTGAGACTAAAGGGTGCATGTCTTCTTTAGTACAAGGTTTTAACTGGTAGAGTTATATTTATTTAAAAATCTGAAGATACTTAATGACCCTCAAATCACTAGGCCACTTCTACTGAAATGTTGGGAAATTACTCCATGAATTTTACAATTTAAGATTCTGCTTTTAAAAGTTCCCCAAAGTTTGGAGGAAGCAAAGTATAGTATGCATCAAGAGAACTGGCTTTATTGTTCAGAGTGAGAATGTTCCCATTGATCTGCCTTCAAACCAGCTTATAAAGTATTTAAATGTTATTTGCTAAGCTTTATGGTAATATTTCTTTGCCTGGAAATTTGCAGTATCATTGTTTTTTTATGGCATCCTTTTTAAATATTGAACTCCATATGCATTTGTGATATGTGGAAAAAATTGGGCAACCTTTAATGTCACTTTAGAAGCAGTTTACATTCCTTGTACATAGTCTTTTACATAGGCTTGCTCTTCACTGTTAATCCAAAGTCTGTGCTTCTCATTAGTTTAAGAAGCTTGTTTTATGACTTAAAGCTCCCCTTATAAACAACTTCTGTATTAATTCTTGAATGGAGGGGACAATTTCCCCTTGTTTTACGATAAATTTTACCTATCAATTAATAAAATACCAGAGCAGTATTGCATCAAATCATTGTCGCCTCTGGGTTTAATATGTCCAGATGTAAAAGAAATAAAATCACTAAGGTTTTTTGGCATCTTAGTCTGTCTCTTTTTTTTAATTTTCTTCCCAACAGTTTTTAAAAATCAATTTAGGAAATCTTCTCTAATATACTAGACTAGCATAATTTAGAGCTGTAAGGTGCCTGAAAAGCTTATTTAGCAATATCTTGTTCAACGCTTGAATCTCTTACCTAGAATTCTAAATGGGTGCTTATCCCGCCTTAAGAACTGAATCCATCCCATGCCCCAGTGGCTTTCTCATGTAAAAGTTCATAATCTGTTTTGGTACTTACGATATTTAAGACTCTATGAAATTCTCTAAGGTAGCTGCCAGTAGAGATGTTGGTCCTTTAATGTTTGTAGAAAGGTTAAGATGTTCCCCCCCACCCAGCAAGACAAACAGCAAAGCATCAAAAACATTGATTGTCATACAGGGTATTAATTTAGGTAAGATTATGATAGTTGAAAAATTAATTTGATAAAAAACGATTGTATTATGAACTTTTTCTGCTCCTTTTTCTCAAGTTAACGCCAACATGAAATGGCTATGTTCATGTAATTTCTTTTCCCAATTTGGCTCAAGACTTGTATAGCTCCCAGTGGTAAATTTTGCAGTTGTATTACATGATTAAAGTGTCCATCAAAACCTTACAGTTGGTAAACAGTATTAAAAATCCATCTCCAGCTTCTGTAAACTGTACAGAGAGCTATGAATACTAGAAGAAATGGAAATATTTTAATTATCTCAAGTAGGAATAATCAAAGCAAAGCAACCAGTTTATTGAATTGAACATGTAAATGTCTATTCATCCATGACATGGCTTAACATTTATGTCATCTCTTAAAAGTGGTTCAGTTATTTGTATGAGTATAGCTGTTCAACATGGAACTGAATTCCTTAGAGGCTCCCCCCCCAAACACCTTTAAAAAATTACATGTCATAGATTATTTCCTTAACATTCTTTTTCTGTATTCAGTTAACTTCTTTCATGAAGGAATAAATATGAACTTGGATAACTTGATTCAGTCACCTTGCCATCACCTCTTTCTTTCAAAGGAATTTTACCTTTTTTATTTCTTTCCAGTAAGGCTTAGTAAATTCTTGCTCTGCACTGGGTACTATTTTAAGCATGTTTTATACATATATCATTTAGTCCTCATAGCAATATCATTGTTTTTTCTATTGTACAGATGAAGACATGGAGGCAAAATATTGTACAGTGTTATAAGCGGTAGAACTAGGATGTGAAACACAAATCTCAGAATATTCATTGTGTTAAAGTGAATTTAAATTGTCCCAAAGATCATTAACATAGATACCAGGCAGAAATTCCTAAAGTGAATAGAAGCTTAACAGAGCCTCTTAAGTGAGTACAGCTAAAATGGGTTGGAGTAGTGGTGATTTCCTGGAATTTTTATCACCAATAAGCCATCTAAAAACAGTCTTTATAAAAATCTCATTTTTTAGTGATTAGTTGTATTCTTATCTTGAGACAGGAAGTTAAATTAGATGGCTGTCTGAAGACTCCTTTAATACATTTAATGCAGTCTTCAATGAGGAAATTTAATGATTCTTTTTAACTTTAAATAATTATTTTCACTGTAAAAATAAGTACAAAGTAGACAAAAATGTTTATATTTCTGCCAGTCTAACATAATGATACGTTTTGACCTATTTCTTTCTAGTCATTTTTTCCAGTGGTTTTTAAAAGAAAACAATGTGTTTATTAATTATAATATATGTGCCATAAAATCTACCCATGTTAAGTATGTAATTAAATGAGTTATAAATCTAGAGAGTTGTGTAGCCATCATCACAATCCAATTTTAGAACATTTGCATCACTCTGCTCTACAACCTCGTTCTGTAGTTTCTTAAGATGGAAATTTCTGTTATTGATTTGATCTTTCTGTTAGTGGTGTTTATAGCACCACTTTAGTTGAAACCCATAAATTTTGACATAGTGTGTTTTTATTTTCGTTAAGTTCAAAATCATTTTAAATTTCTCATGTGATGCCTTTCCTGATCCATGGAATATTTTGAAGTATGATGATTTGTTTAAATATATTTGTGGTTTTCTCAAATCCTACATCCTTTTGTTTTGATTTCTAATTTAATTAGAAATATACAAAACATACTTCTTATGATTTCAGTCTTTTTAAATTTATTGATACTTATTTTATGGACTAGCATATGCTGTATCCTGGATAACATATCATATGTACTTGCAAAGAATGTGTACTTATTGCTGTTTTTGGACAAGAATCTTCTACATGTGTCATTAGGTTAGCTTGGTTGATAATGTTTAAAATAACTATATCCCTGTTGGTTTTTCTGTCTAGCTGTTCTATCCATATTTGGAGTGGGACATTGAAGTTTCCAATTATTATTGCTCAGTGGTTTATTTCTCCCTTCAGTTCTGTCAGTTTTTGCTCCAGGTAATTTGGAGCTCTGTTCTTAGGTGTGTGTATGTATATAATTGTTATATCTTCTAGATGATGGACTCTATTATTATAAAATGTCGCTCTTTGTCTCTAGTAACAATTTTGGTTTAAATTCTATTTTATGTGATAGTATACTGTCTCCAACTCTTTTTTGTTTATTTTTTGCTTTTGTAATAATTTTTCTTTCAATTTATATTTGTATTTGAGTCTAAAGTGTACTTCTTGTAGACAGCATAGACTTGAATTTTTAAAATCCAATCTAATAATTCTTCTCTTTTGAGATTTTAACCCATTCATATTTAATGTAATCATTAATTTGGTTGGATTTCTGTCTTTATTTTGATTTTTTTATTTGTCTTATTTTTTTGTTCCATTGCCCCTTCTTTACTGCCTGTTTTGCGTAAAGTAGATGCGTTTTGGTATATTTTGAAAATTTCTTTGTTGGCTTTTACTATAATTTTAGAGTTGTTATCTGAGTAGTTACACTAGGACCTAAAATATGTGTCATACCTTATCACAAGTTTAAGACCAACTTAATTTCAGTAGTATGCACAAATTTACTTCAATATAGTTTCAAGTCATCCTCCTTTATGCTTTCATTATCATGTACATTATACTTATATATCTCATAAACCTAACTATACATTATTATAATTATTACTTCATACAACTTATATCTCTTAAAGAGGTAAAGACAAGAAAGGAGAAAAATATATTTAGATTTTAAAAAATATGTATGTATAAACTCTTTCCATTACTTTTTATTTCTTCCTGTGGTTTTGAGTTACTGCCTGGTATTACTTTTTTGGTCCACTGTAGCTCCTATACCTCCCTTCTTCCTTTTGTGTTATAAATAATTATTATTATATATTATTATTATTGTATATAGTGCATGTTTATATGGTATATAATACAATTTTTTAATTACTATTTTATGCAGTTGTCTTTTAAATTAGTTAAGAGAAGAAATGAACATTTCTATCTCTAGTTGATGAGTCATGACAATATACTTTATTCATTCAAATACTGTTTCCTTAAAGTCTTTGAACATATTTGTATTAGCTCTTTTGAAGTCTTTATCTCCTGAGTCCAACATCTGGGCCACCTCAAAGACAGTTTTTATTAACTTATTTTTTCTTATGTATGGGTCAGTTTTTTACATTTTTGCATGTCTCCTAATTTTTGCTAAAAAAAATTGGATATTTTAGATAACATATTATAGCAACTCTGTATTCCGATCCCTCTCCCCTTCACACGCATCTAAGGTGATGGTTGTTCCTGTTATTTTAGCTCTGTGGAGCGTGTTTCTTCCATAGTATATAACCACTGATGTCTCTTCTTTGTTGTCCTTCTATGCTCCCCGTTTATGCACCACCCCCCCCCCCGCCCCACCCTTTGTTGTATATTTAATTCTAGCTTCCCAGGAATCATGCCTGGGTCAAATAGCTCAGTGCTTAGCCAGAGAATGGTCTGTGGTTGTTCGGGCACTTTGAGCTCAATGCTTTGATCCACTGAATCACAAAGTCTTTCATCTTTTTCCCATGGATCCTTATATGGTTTGGAGAATGAATTATAGTTCAGCCAATTTACAAGTCTGCCTTAAATTTTACCTTCCATGTCTGTAAGGTCTCATGCTCAGCAAGAATAAGTCGCTTGCTTAGGGCTTTCCATTCTCTCTTGAGCTCGTGCCCAGCTCTGAGGATATGCACAGACTTCCATACCAAAATAGGATCTTATCAAGGCCCTCCTTCATTCTCTGGATCTCCCTATTAATCTTCTGGCTGGTCTGCTGGTTTGTTGCCTGCTTTAATCAGTAATGACATTTCAGACTAGCTGCGATGTTGCCCTACCCTGATTGTTTGCCATTGATATCACTATTATTTTTCATACCCCTGGGTATAGAATTTTCCATGTTCTGCTCCAAATGAAATCAGTCCTGAAGCAGCAGAGCCTGATCTTCACAGTTTGCACACTCAGACAGTGCTTCTGCCCCATGCACCTGAGGAGAGGGTGGGACATGGGAGTAGCACCAAGCTAAAGTATACAGATTCCCATTGTTCTTATTAGGGTTCTTGAATCTTCTTGAATAAACACCTCTCATTTTGTTGTGTGCCTTTGGTCAATTCTCATTGCCCTTAAAAGGATGTTTTTTACAATTTTGTCCAATGGCGTTGTTGCTTTTTGTGATGAGGGTTGCCAAGCTCTTTACTCAGCCATTCCAGAAGTTCTGCTCTCAGAGTTTTTGTTTTGTTTTGTTTTGTTTTGTTTTGTTTTGTTTTCCCCTGCAAATATGTTGGAGTTCTAATGCCCAATGGGATAGTATTAGGAGGTGAGGCCTTTGGGGAGGTGGTTAGGTCATGAGAATGGAGCCCTCATGAATGAGATCCCATGTGGCTCCCTAGCCTCTTCCACCACAGAGGATACAATAAGTCAGCAGTCTGCAACTCGGAAAAGGGGCCTCCCTGCAAATCAACCATGTCGGCACCTTAATCTTGGACTTCCAGTCCCCACTACTGTTGGCAGTAAAGTTTTGCTGTTTATAAGCCACCTAGTGTATGATGTTTTGTGATACAGCCCAAGGGGACTAAGACACTAATCTTAAGTATACAGCTCAATGTCTTGTTATGTGTGAAAACACCCTTGTAATTACCACCCAGATTAAGAGAAAGAATATTTTCAGTGCCCCTTAAGCTTCTGTTCCTATCCTCACCCCCATCCCAGACTTAATAGCTATTCCGACTTCTATCATCTTAGATTCTTTTTCTACCCTTAAACTTTATATGAATCAAATTTTACAATATGTACTCTTCTGTTTCTGGATTCTCTCAACATAGTCTCTTATGTTTTAGGGTGTAGCAGGGATTTCTTATTTTTTTTAAATTGCTCTGTAATATTTTATTGATAAATTTGGCAGTTTTCTTATTAGTGGATATTCTGAGTTGTCTTCAGTTTGGGGCTCTTATTAATAAAGCTGCTGTGAATATTCTGTATGTTTTCATGAACGTATATATGTATATTTTTGATAAGCTCAAACGACATTATGAATGTATAATTTTGGCTCTTTCGTTTTATTGGCTCTTGCTTTTTTAAGGTTAACATATCAAGTATTTTTTCTTGTCACTGTTCATGCCACTAATAGTTTAGCAATATTTTTTCATGTGGGCATACAGTAAATTTACTTACATTTTCAAAAATGTTAATCTAAAGTTTGTGTTTAATAATAAATGATGACAATAGGTAGCAGTTGGTGCTCAATAAATATTTTCAGTTTTCTAAAGAAAAATTCCAGAATTCTAAATCTTTTAAAAAAATTATTTAATTAAATCAAGGTTAAACAAAATATATTGCTTTTTCTGCCCCTTTATATATTCCATAGTATTATGGGATTCAAATATCAGTAGTATTACTTTTTTAATAGATAAAAGGAGGAATTCCTGAGAACATTGGTTTCTAAACATGCATTTGAATATTTCTTTTTTACATATTTCATATTTAGTTTAAAAAATTGAATCCCTTTTTATAAGACTTTTGGTATTATTGTTTTTCTTTCTGTTTCCTGCCCTCTCTCTCATATTAGCTAACATCTATGTGCTTATACTTGTGCAGGTATACACCAGTCTCTTTGTGTCCTAGAACTCATACTTCACACTGTTCTTGGAAATATTTTTTGCCTATGCAGATGAGTATTAGAATTGTGAAGGTATAGGTATGCTTTTTTCTTAAGTGAATGGTGGCTTTTCTTCTCAAAAACTTTTGAGACTTCTGATGGGTAATGTAAGCTGTGAAGGGTGCAAGGAGAATAGGAGGTGAAAGAATTGCTTAATGGACCTCACATAATTATGATTATGACTCCAGGTCTGCTGAGTTTAAAGATGAAATTGCAGGACGATAAATTTGTCAAGTCTGACCTAATTCCTTAGCTTTTATCCGATGTGTATTTTTCCATTAACAGCAGTATACCTTTCATCTCTGCTTTTACACAAACAAGGGTCTAATTTTTGGTTGACTTCATTTTATTTTTTGATGCTAAAATGGTTCCCTCAGGATTCTAATAAAGCTTCAGGCTGGGAATAGAATCCCATGAGTCGAAGGCTGAATCTCCCATTGCCAGTGAAGGGAGTCTCAGTATGCAGTAGGCTTGAACTAGGACAAACCAGGTATGAACTAAGTGGCATTATACCCCTATACCAGCTTTACTTACTGGATTTGCATAGTGTCACTACTTTAACATATGTGATTGTCAGAGTGTGACCACCGTGCAGAAGGTTGATGGTGACAGGGTGGGTAATACTTGTGATTTGTAGTGTTCAAACAAAAAGAGAAGACCAAGCTTGTGGTCTGTAGTCATCACCACCGAATCCCATCCTGTGATGCAGTTTCATTGGTAGGGATTCTAGCCAGAAAGTGGGCACTTAAGTCACAGTTGTAGAACGAAAGTCATAGATATTTGTGCTTTCAGCAGGCTTTGATTTTCTGATACTTCGGTCATTATGTTAGGGCAACTAATATGTATTAATTAATATATGGTGTATTAATAATTGTATTATGTATTATATTTATTTAGGCCCCAGACTGGATACTAACTGGCTGGAGCATATGTTAAGACTTTTCAGACGTTGGGATTATTTTATTTTTCTAGAACTGCTATTTCTTGAATGTTGTTCACATTTCTGTTGACCTCCTTGTGAAAACTTTCTCACCTCTCTTTTCTCATTATTTTCTTCTTCACCGTGAGATCTGTTTTCTTTTATACTCCCTTACTCCTCTACTTGTAATAATACTAATAGTAATCACAAACATTTATTGCATATGTACTAGGTGCTGTACCAGTTGCTTTTCTTGTATTTTCTTTTCAGTTGCTGTTCTTAACAGTTTTATGGCATTTTTATCCACATTTTACAGAAGAGGAAACTGAGCCTATGTTGCGCTCATCTTCTCTGAGCATAAAGTCAGCCCTTCTCTTTAGACTGAACTGGTAACCTCATTAAACAGCTCACTTAGAATTACATTTACTGCTGCACCTTGTGAATACTAGTCCTTTGTTTTGCTAAACGTCTGAAACATGAGTCTGCCTTCTAGAGATCTCACAGTAGCTGTATTACTTATCTGGGAAGGTAATACTCCTAGAAAATTCATCCTCACAGAGGAATTTTGGAAGAAACAAGGGACAGAGGCCATGTGGATCTCGGTGTCACATTGCCAAGGCAGCGCATGTCCTCAGTGAGGGGCGTTTACCAAAGGAGCGGTGGTGGGAAGGTGAGGGTGTGGCTCTCTCTCCTCGAGGCTGCAGAAAATATTCACATTAAAGATTCATTAGCTAACATTATCGTTTGAAGGTCTTTCCTCAAAATCTACAAATTTTAAAGGTTTAGTGTGCCAGTGATTTGTAGCAAAACTTACACTGTTACCTGTATTTTAGATGGATGCTCTGTTTCTCTTCCTCGACATAAAAGCAGGACACCTGTCTTTCACCTTTACATGTTTCTATTACCTACCTGGCAGAGTAGCTGACTTATAGCAGGATCTAGTAAATATTGAATGAATAATAGATGTTTAGCATGGTACCTTATTGTAAATACTTGATAGACATTCTGCTGATCATTCTGAGGTTAGCTGTCTGGCTCCACTCTTCATTCTCATGAGTTTGATTGGAAGCAGATAGCTGAGCATATTGGTACTTTGGCGATTGGAGATACTTACTGCTAAGAGTAAAATACAGACACCACACGTCCCCCCTACCCCTCGCCTCGCCACCTTTGAACAGAGTAGTGATCTTCCTGAGTTGAGAACAAGCAGAGGTAAGCAGGGAGAGGGGCTG
The DNA here is from genome assembly GCF_014176215.1 of Rousettus aegyptiacus. Classification (NCBI taxonomy): domain Eukaryota; kingdom Metazoa; phylum Chordata; class Mammalia; order Chiroptera; family Pteropodidae; genus Rousettus; species Rousettus aegyptiacus. The sequence continues at coordinate 23,395,422 of NW_023416311.1, read as the reverse complement.
AGCTAACATGGGTGCTGGAGAGAAAAACAATGAAGAAACCAGCTGGGACCCTGGAAGCAAGTGAAAGAAAAGAACATGAACTAGATAAAGGTCAGAATTAAGGGAAAGAAAAACCAAACCGAACACTGTAGTGATCACAAAAAAAGAAATGGAATGGATTAGTAACGTTCCCTAAGTTATCTTTAATATGTTTTTTAATTCAGGTGATAAAGGAAATAGTCCTAGTAGTTCTTTTTGGACCTATTTAGGAATTTCAGTAATTTTTTATTTTCCTTCAGGAATTTCCACGACTTTTCTTTCATGGTGTCTCTGCCTTTCATCATCACTAAAGCCATTTGTTCATTCTCTGTCTCACTCCTCAAGGGGCTAGGAAGGCTTAGCTCCTTCTTATTCATTTGTTTCTCAAATTGGACTGCTTGGTAAGCGTTCATTTAAAAAAACTGTTTGACAGTAAAAGTAAAAATTTGGAAAACACTAGAGTAACAGAAGGAGCTCTTAGTAGAAATTCTGTCAGATGGGATGACTAGTCATGAGGTTTTTGCTTCATCTCTGAAGGCCTTTTATTTTTTACATTGTAAATTGAAGATATTGAACTTACATAATCTCTAAGAACTCTTCTTGCTCTCATATTATATTTTAAATAAAGGATTATCTGTAAGAACAACAACCAAAAAAAGGGAGAAATAGATAATTCACAAATCTCTTTCAGGCACTGTTCTGGGTATTTCGGATACATTGTGTCATTCAATCCTCATAACAACCCACTCCTTAGATGATCTCTCTAAAGCTCAGAGAGGTCATTACTTCCTTGAGGTAATGGAGTAGTTGCTGTCTGTGTTCCTTCCACTGTACCATGATGACACCCTGTGAGGCAAGCCAGAATACAGAAGAGAAAAATTATAAAATGAAAAAACACGTTGAGAATCAAATGACTAACACCTCGTGCAGGCTTCCACACACGCAATACCGTCAGAGGGGCTGTCTCTGACTGTCCTCTACAAAGCCAGACTCTCTGTACTCCTACTGCCAGAACCTTGCTCTCCTTTTTCATAGCGCTTGCTGCTATTTGGCATTACATTTTATATTCTCTGCCACCAACCCAGACTAGAATGGAAGGTCCACGGAAGCAAAGTCTGTGCCATATTCACTACTGTGTCCTCAGTATCCAGAGTAACACACTATTCTAGTACATAGTGAAGCTCAATAAATATCTGTTCAATGAATGAACATAGGTAATTATAAAAATTCCTAGAAAAATCTTTAAGATGGGCATATTAGCTAGAAGTTGAATTTATACTTTTGATGCATTTGGGTGTTTTTTGTTTTTTATTTTTCTGGTGTTCAATTCATATCTCTGAATTCATATAGTATTTGTCATCATTACAAAGTGGCGACTTGTTCAGTATAAGTGGTGAGTACATGTGGCCTACTTACTGTACCTTTTGGAAGAGAAGTAAGTGAACATTATTTTTGGAACCGAAAAGCAGTTTCCAACCACTTTAGAAAGTTAGGTTAACACCGTCTTGCCAGTAAATTTTCTTGTTAATGCATTTTCTCTCTTTCTTGTCTTTCTTATTGATGCATATTATAATGCTCATGATCCTGATCAATATGCATGTGTTAGTTTTAGGAACTAAATCAGAAATGAATCAGCGTACTTCTACCTCAGGAAGTATTTTATATCCTCAGTGTAAGTTGTTTTTCTCTCCTCCCATTTTCAGCTTCTGTTTAGTATGTGAGTATAACCAGCTGTGCATGCAGACCCATCACCCACGCCAGCATATGTGGAAAAGGAGGCCTGAGGAATAATGATTTTAATTCCACAATCTCTGCACTGCTCAGTTTAATCCTTAGTGTAACCATATACTTCCTTCATAAAGTAAGCACAGTACAATTATTTCTACTTACTGTTGTAGAATTTCAGAAATAGAAGACACTTAGAGCTCATTAGATCCCATTCATTTATTATTTAGAAAGAGACCGAGACCCATGGAGGGGTCTCACACTAGACAGTAAGCCTTTTTAACGAAGGGAGTCTCTTGTTCACTATTATGTTGTCCATGTCTATAGACTCCCTAGTGTCGGCAATAGGTGCCCAATAAAAAATGTTTGCATTTCTTAGGGCTGTACAAGTAATCATTGTGGAGCTAGAACTTGAACTTGTTTGTGGCTCCTAGTTATTTGTTCCTTGTCACTTCCATAGTTATCTCATTGTAGTTTAAATTAGGGAGTCAGCTTCCAGTCTTTCAGTTCATCTCTGGTAAACCAACAGCATCTGTCCCCCATTGGTATGGCTGCAGCCCCACCACTGAGCAAGTCCAGGAGCTGACACTGTTAACCATTCTGCTCAAAGAACTACTCTTCTACTCACATGATAGCCGGGCTGTGTCCAAAGTGTAATATTTAATTGCATTTTCTTAATCTTTACCACTGTATTGCTAAGCTTTCTAATACCTTCAAAATACCAAATCTCAGGCTTATCCTAATTAAAGAATCTCAATTTAATCCATATTGCATGACAATTCAATTTGTTGATTGCTTTTTCTCCCCCTCTTTGTGAAATTCCCGTCAAATGTATTAATTCAACATGATGAATCCTGTATTCAACCCACTGGAGTGAATAATTAAAATTAGCTGATAAAACTTTCAGCAGAATTACTTTGTGAAATTGCTGAACAGATGTGTCATTTTAATGAAAATCCACAGACAAGCTCCTTCTCCCCCTCGGCAGGATAAAAATATTATCCCCTCGGCACATACTTAATTTGGTGGTAAATACACTCGGAGCGATTGCTGGAAGGGAAGAAAAAGCAACTTGTCACACTTAGTAACTTGATTTTTCCCCAGCATGCAGTAACAGCTATCTACAGTAATTCATAGTGCTCTATTGTTGCTGCAAGTCCCAAAGAGAACTTATTAAAATGCAATAATCTCCTATTTAAACAGAAACAATAACCATTAAATTTCCTGTGGATCCAAAATTGAGCACAAGCCCCATCTGGTAAGAGTGATTAGAGGCCTGATGAGGGAATTTAATTTGCAACATTCAAAGACTAAATCTGAGCAGATCTTGTCACCTGGGACTCGAGTGCTGCTTGCTGTCTTCTTAAAAATCTCGACCTAAACTGAAAATGGAATGTAGAAGTGAAAACGTTACCCAGGGGCCACCTCCGACAGGACTGTGTTTCATTATATGTCTCCAACAGGCCCAGAGAGCAGAGGGCCGTTAGCGCTGTCCACCTTGGCTTTGTTGTCAAGGCCTTTCGAAAGGGCTGACACCAGTGCTGCCGTCCCCAGCGGTGCTCTGTACTTCTTCGGTGTGGCTGCCCCTCTGGGGTCGGGGACTGCTCGCTCCTCCCATCTTATTTCCCTCTTCTCTCACCCTCTCAAGTCCTCTGCCGACTTTGAAGGTGTTCCTTGGTCTCACCAGCCTCTTTCCCATCTAAAGAGTCAGACTCTTTCACAGGCTTCTTTTAGCACCACAGCCTCTGTGTTATGTTTTATGTCTTCTCGTCAGGAAATAATCTCTCCCTGTCTTTGTTGTTGTTGTTGTTTTAAACTATGAGAGGGCTAAGATTTGTTGCATGTCATTGGTAAACACATATTGTGTCTTCCTCCTCTTCCCAGCCGTTTTCTCAAAGTTCTCCTTCCTTATTTAAGGTACATTCTAAGCTGCAGAGAAACAAGGTGTGTGTGCATATGTCATCAGAGAAATAGGGGTTTCTGTGTATGTATGTGTGTATGTGTGTGGTTGTAGCTCTGATCAGACAGTAACAACCCACAGATGTCAGTGTATTAATTAGTATAAATTCCTAATTAAGTATTCGCTTTCAGGAGTAGATCTCTTGTTGGCGTTGAGGTAATTTGGTAGGAAGGAGGCAGTTACTTGTATGATTGAGATTCCCGATGCTTCTTTGTCCACATCCTATTTGGTGTCCTTTATCCAAATTTCTGGATTCTCCTTAGTCATCAGCCTCCCCCCGATTTTCCACAGACGCTCTGCCTCCCCCTGCAGTGTCCTCTTCAGTTCCTCTGTCTCTGGGCAGGCCACGTCCAGGAATGACTCTACCAGGTCTCCCTAGAATGCTCTCTTTGCCAGGCCTTACTTCCTACTCTGGTTCATAAATTTATCTTTTGAGAAGATGATTTTCCAGTTCTCTTCTATAGTTCCGAAAACTAAGATTAATAATTTTTAACTCCTTCTACCTTGTTCTCCTTCCTTGCCATGTAAGTTTGTGTAGAACCTGCCCTGGGACCTAATTTTTAGGGGGAATGGAATGGTTCATGCCATACTAGTCTGGGATTCTTGAAAAATTAATTATATTTATTGAGCACCGACTGTCTATAAGGCAATATACCCAAGAATATGGAGATACTGAAAAGTTTGAGACCCTATTCCTCCTGTCTGCATTTATACATAGTTGGAAAACTACACCATCAACACATGAATGTAAGTGGTGCTGTGGTTTAAAAAGTGGTGAAAAGGGGGTCATTGGGCTTAATGGGATTTAATGGTGTAGTTCATAGAGGCTGCCTGAGCAGTGTGAGGTGACTTTGACATTCCTAACAGCTAGAATCCCCCAACCACAGTAGCAGTGTATGTATAGATGCTCTGCCACAGAGGAGAATTAATGCTGCACAGCTGTGCTCACTAGGGTGCATCTTCCAGAGCCCTGAATACAATTGATGTAACCCGTTAACTAGTAGCAATGACTTTGATGTCAGACACATCTGGTTGTGAATATACCCTTAGGCTCTGGGAAAGTTTCTTAACTTTACACATCTGCATTTCCTTGATTGTAAAATAGTGTTTAATAATACTTATGTCAGATGGTTTTTATGAGACTTTTGCAATGTACTTGGCATTTAGAAGGCACTAGATAAATGATGGCAGTGCACTTCTAATCTTGGAGACAGAAGGAGTGAATTAAATACAAAACAAGACCTAAAGAGTCTTGCCATGTTTCCCTACTCCTTTTCAGTATTACTTACATCAGTCCAGAAAATGTCCTTGATGTTTTGGCCCTTTGTTTCTTTATCACTAGCCTATACTCAGTTTATCTACTCAAGACTTGCTTTAGTTTTTGTGTTGAACATATCACCCCTGGGACTTATATAGCGTGCATGACATGGTACTTAATTTGAGAAAATAAATATCGATATGCATAGAAAACATTGGAAAGACATACATCAAAACATTCTCAGTGGCTACCTTTAATTCATGGGATTATGGGTAATGAATTTCCTTCTTTTGGTAAAGTCTGTATCATGTTTATAATAGAAAACCAAAATTTTCAGTAAAATGTTTTCCTATATAAGTTACCTTTTCACTCATAACTATGAAATAAGTCACACGGTATACTTGGGAGAAAGAAACTTGGGGACTGTATCTATTCTGGGTTTTGAAGAGCAGTAGTGAGGTGGTCTAAATCCAAGGGTATAAGCCTAACGATGACTGCCACCCCCAGGGCATTATAGAATTCATAATGTCAATGGCATTGTGTAAATATGAAGCCTTGTAATTAGGAGAAGCCTTCCCAGTCAGGCTGCTTGGCCTCCTCGAGACCTCGATTACCAGGAAGATACATGGCCCTGAATTCTGAAATGAGACATAGATTCCCATATCCCAAATGATAACTTTATCAGCTTTAGTCCCCTCTGGTACATATTTGCCCTGTCTGCGTTGATTTGTACATAAAATTCTAGACCACAGTAATAGAAAAAATGTACATAATGGGAAAAATAACACAAATCATTGTGATTTTTTTTTAGAACATTCAGTGCCTTAACATTATGTACTTACCTTTGTTTTAAAGTTAATTCTGTGCCCTGTCTAAGAAGTTCAATATAAAAGATCTTATTTTTAGCTATGCACTGTAGCTGTATACAAATGTTCTGTAAAATATATCCCCTAGGTAAAAGTGCTTATTACTTTTTTGAAGCTTTTTAAAACCTTTCTTTTGGTAAATAAAAGTCTTTTTGGCTTTGATGTGACTATTACACCCTTGGTTTGGGTTCTTTCTCCATTCCTTCATCCTTAGCCCCTGTGGGACCCCTGTAAGAAAAATGGGAGGTGGAGGGAAGCATGGATTCCTTAATAAGTCCCAAAAGTAATCAAAAGCAAGAAATGCAATATGAACGAACTCACAAAATATTCTTATGCTTCTTTGGGGAATCCTTAATGCACATAAGGTCAGGCCTTTGTAATGTTAATTTCAGAGTTGCAGGAAGAAAGCCATCATTTTAAAGAGTAATGTTGCTCTCTCCATAAAAAGCTTTGATTTACAGAGAAAGACTATTCTAACACACCTGCATTAAAACAGGCCTGCTGGCCCTCAGCTGCCAGACCTGGTTGGGCAGAGGAATGCTCCATTCCGGATGCTTAGGACATTTCGCTGAAGCTGAAGGAAGCCTGCCAGATATTTCCTGTTTTCCTGTGGTCAAACAACTTGTTCATTTTGGGTGTGGTACATACTTTATTCTTTAGGTTGGTCCAGGACAGCACAGCTCAGCAAGTGCAGACTGTCCTTCTCCACTTCCAAGGTTGACATTAAGGAGATATGTGCTGGCAGATACAGGAGAAGTACAGTATGGTTGGGTGAAGGTATCTTGATTATCGCAAGTAGACACAGACACCCTGATTTCCACTGCAGGTGGCATCGATGCCTTCTCACTAACCTGTAAACCTCCATACTTCATTGAGCAGTTTGTGCAATTGGAAAGAATGTGAAGCAGCCCATGCACTCACAAATAGGGCCCAAGACAAGTGGTCATCCACTTGATACTAGAGCATTGCCAGGGACTGCCAATCTGTTATTTTCAGAGGTCACTCAGTTCATCTTTGGTTCCCTCCTCCACTTCCATTTCTACCTACTTCTCTCCCCTTCTTTTATTTCTATTGCTCTTTATTTTACTTCTGAAGTTGTACACATCAGATAACATTTACATTTAATTAATAATTAATTAAATATAATGAAACAATTAAATAAAATTAAATATGAATATTCTTTACTAAGTGCAGAGTTTTGGCTCAGTTTATTTCTTCCTCCATTCCTTTCTTCTACATAATAACTCTTCCAGTATTTCAGACAGTTATAATGTCCCTTCTGAGTTAATCTCATTCATCCTAGTTTCTCATTCCTTCATGTTCTTGGTCTCTCTTCCCTCAAACCATGTTTCACTGTGTTGTGTGTGTGTGTGCATGTGTGTGCTTGTGCGTGTGTGTGTGTCTGTGTTAAAGCATGATTTTCAAAACTGGCTGTAGTTCTCTGTGTAGAGTCGGCTTTGCCAATTTCTTATTATTAAAGAATGAGGAAAAAAGAAAGAGCAAGAGGGGATGAATGCCAGGCTTTTTCTAGAGGAGCCAATATATGAAAATTACCCTTGTTCCTTCTCTAAAGTAGTAAAGGTCACAGCAGTAGTTGCAAAACCCGTAGGCAGCCTACCGCCTTCCACACGTTCAGCATTACTATTCTTGCCTATTTTACCCTTAGGCATCCTTTATTTCTTGCACAGATGGTCTCACTCAGGCCTAACAAAATGTTTTAAGCTCTGCATAAATTAAAACAAGAGGTCTCTGAGTACAGAAGTGCAACTTTTTTTTTTTTTAATCTTGAAAACAACTATGCTGGCCTCTTCTACAAAATTACAGCCTCAAGCCAGGCTTCCATTATCAGTTCTCCTTAAAAAAAGGGGAGAGAGAAGAATGTGTTAGTGTATCTTCATATGTTTACAAAACACAGAAGTGGTTCTGTGTCAGTGGTGAGATGGCTTTTATGCCGCTCCCTGTTTCCTTGAAGGTTGATCAGGTCCTAGCAGTGATTCAGTTTGAAAAACAGATTTGGAAGTCTTATTTGGGGGGGTTGGGGCAGAATTTCTGGGTTTCTTCATAATAACTGTTGAGACATTTCATCTTATAGGAACTTCTTCCTGGACCTCTTCATTATGCACCATGTTACAGGGTCTTATCTAGGCTAAACTCCACTGGTGAAGTGGTGAGTCAGCTCTGAAAGATAATATGCTATTCCTCCCAACTCTGTTATAACTTGTCCCATAGCAGTGACACAGGGCACATTTCATTCTTAAGATAACTTAAGAACAATGAGTATGATCTTCCAGAGACATGGCCTCTCTTTTGATTCACACATCATCGACAGAGGGGTAATGCTACAAACCTTTTCACTCAGCATGTCTGCTCTTAACAGCATTGACTCATTTAACAGACTTTGCCTTGTAATGAAGCTTATTGTAAGTTGAGTAGCTTCTGTTGACTTTGAAGTCACTAGACTGGGCCTGTCATGAAGTTTTACATGGGTGGTATTAGTTAAAAGTACTACTATGTATTGAGCTCCTACTATGTGTGAGGTACTATGTGAGTTATTTCTATATATATTATTTATCATTTAACATTATTATTTTCTGTAATTGACCCATTGTCCTATGGGCCTATTATAGAAGTGAAGAGTAGAAAGAAGAGATGTGTATCTGCTGTTCCTTCGTTTTCCACAGGTGACATTTCCATATATTTTCTCCTGATCTTTCTGTATTTTCTTAGACAGTAGTGTTTATACTGTAGGATAGATCATACTGTAAATATTATTCTAGATGTTATATCTACCTTTTTTCACTTACTGTAATAACATAAGCCTATTTTCATATTATTAAGAAGTTTTTGTTAAAATCAAATTATTTTAAAAGCTAAGTTAGAGAGGCCCTTGTGGAGTTAGGTAATGCCAAACAGGACATACAAACTACCTTTAAAAATGAATCCAACCATTAAATGAAATCCAGCAGCCAATCCATGTTTTCTTGTAACAAAGAGAATGTTTTTCTGTAATAGCATCTCCTGGGAATCTATTCTTAAATGATTCAGTGGTCGAAATGCTGTTATTTAGGGTCTTGAGTTTCTCATCCCTCTAAAAGAAGACATTTTAACAGTTCTCTGAATAACTAAGGGGCAGCAGGAACTGATGTCATGTGAACTTTGGCACTACTTGCTACAATTATTATGCATTTTTGTCTCTCTAATATGATTCTAAATAAATGGTACCGATATTAATGATCGCTTGGATCATATAAAGAGTGGTCGGTTTTCAGTGAAAGGGTGTGGTGTTTGATCTTTCTGTTGGTCCCTGAAATGTTTACAAACTCTAAAAACTCTTGACACAGTAACTTTAGGTAGTATTTAATCCTAACTCTTTGGAAGACTGCATCATGTTACTACTAATAATGCAGTGCTCTAACCTATCATTAAGGGAGTCATAATGGAAACTGGCAATGATTTTAAAGCCACCAGTACACCTGTTTGGCAGTGAATGATGATTTGCTATTTCCATATTTAAAATGAATCATTTGCAGGAAACATTTTTTAAAGTTTATCTTTATATCAGTAAACAGCCACTTTTGTTTTGCTGGTTTTGAACTTTATATAAATGGAATCAGTCCTGCAGTTTTGTTTTTCTGTTCCTTAATTTCCAAGAGTCAGCTGTGGTGTTAAACGTAGCTGTAATGCATTACACATTCATTTTCACTACTGTGTAGTGTTCTCGTATATCATTATACCACGGTTTACATATCTGTTCTGTTGGTGGAAAATGGGCAGGTATGTTGTTTTCAGCTTTGAGCTATAACAAATAGTGCTACATGACTATCCATTTATATGTCTCCTGGCAGATATTCTTAATTTTTACCTAAGATTAGAATTGCTGGGATTTAGGGTATGCACATAATCAACATTACTGGACAATGCCAAATTGACTTCAAAACTAATTGTACCAATTTATACTTTCACTAGCAGTGTAAATGCAATACAGTTGTTTCACATTCTTACCAATATTTTTAAATGTCAGATTTAAAAATTTTGCCACTGGGAGGATATGAAGTATCTCACGGTGTGTGTGTGTGTGTGTGTTTTAACAGCCTCATTTGGTTTTAATTTGAACTTTGTTGCCTGTTCTGATTTTCTTCTTGAGCGTGCTTTTGATTTTTCATACATTTTCCTCTTTTGTTATAGGACTTTTAAGAAATTCAGTTGTAAGAATACTTTATATATTTGATCACTAATTCTTTGTTAATAATATATATTGCAAATTACTTCCTAGATTGTGGCTTATTTACTCGTTCTGTTTATAGTGTCTTTTGGTAAGTAGAAGTTCTTAATTTTAAAATAGTTGCATTTATCAAAGTTTCCTATATTAGTATATATTTTTTACATCTTGTTTTAAGACTTCTTTTCTACATCAAGGTCCTAAAAGTATTCTGTATTGTCTTCTAAAAGTATCCTAGTTTTATCTTTCAACATTTGATTCGTTAATCGATCTAGAATTAAATTTTATGTATAATATGGGATAAGGGTTCAATTTTGTTTTACCCCATATGATGAAGCATATATGCTACCGCAATATATTAAAAAGTCAATTCATCCAGGGGACCAACTCTGTCATAAATTAAGTCTCCAAATTTGCATAGGGTTGTTTCTGACTTTCTCTTCCATTAGTCAGTTTATTCATTTACCGACACTGCACTGTTTTAATCAATACAACTTTTAAACAGTGTTTGGTATCTTTTTAGTCAGCCCCTCTCCTACGACATGCCGTACATGCACATTTTATTTTTCGGGAATGTCCTGGTGACTCTTGGCTCATTGCTCTCCACGGTAAATTTTAGATCCAGCTCATCAAGTCTCAAATCCTAAAAAAAAATTAGGTTTTCAATGGAACTACATCATCTATTTAAGAATTTGGAAGGACTTGACATCTTTGTCATAGTGGTTCTTCTGATCCTTGAATGTAATATTTCTGTTATTTATTTATTTATCTATTTAATTCTTTATTGGCTTTTCATAAAATTTTATGATTTTCTCTTTATATGTTTGTCTATAACATATTTTCATGTTTCTATTAGATTTACTTCTAGGCACTTGATTGTTTTTTTCATACTATTGTAGATAGTGTTTTAAAATTTTATGCTTACAACAATTCTTCCTCTGTGTGTATACCCAAAAGAATTGAAAGCAGGAACTGGTACAGATATTTATACACCAGTGCTTATAGTAGCACTATTCGCAATTGCCAAAAGGTGGAAATGACTCAAATGTCTATTGACGGATGAATGGATAAACAAAATGTGCTCTATCCTATAATGGAATATTATTCAGTCTTAAAAAAGGGAGAAAATTCTGACCAATGCTACAACATGAATGAATCTTGAGAACATCATACTGATTGAAACAAGCCAGTTACTGAAGAACAGATACTGTATGATTCTACATATATGAGGTAGCTGGAGTAGTAAATTCATAGAGACAGAAAGTTAGAATGGTGGTTGTCAGGGGCTGTGGGGAGGAGAGAGTGGGAAGTTACTGTTTAGTGGATATGAGGTTTCAGTTTGGGAAAATGAAAGAAGCTCTGGAAATGGATGGTAGTGATGGCTCACAACATTATCAATATGATATACTTAATGCCACTGAACTGTAAGTTTAATGTTTAAGTGGTAAATTTTATGTTATGTTTATTTTATCACAATAAAAACTTAGATGCACTAAAATTTATTGCTAGTGTATAAAAATGCATTTGATTTTTGCATATTGATTTTGAATCTAGCAGTCTTGCCACTCTTATTCTAGTAAGATTTTTGCAGCTTCATCTAGATTTTCTATGTATCATATCTTATGTATACTATGACAGTTTTGTTTCTTCTTTTCTAATCTTTTATTTCTTCTTGGTTTACCCAGTTACCTAGGACGTTAAGTAAAATGACAAATAGAAATGGTAATTGCAGGATCCCTTGCTTTAATCTCAAATGAAGCACTTTGAATGTTTCTTGTTAATTAAGATGTAAGTTTTCTATTTCGTTTTGTTTTGTTTTGAGGTAGCCTTTATCAGATTAAAGAAGTTCCCTTTTATTTCTGGTTCACTAAGATTTAGTTTCTGTCATGGATGACTGTTGAATTTTATTAAACATTTTGCATTTATTGAAATGATATGATTTTCATTTAATTTGTTAGTGTAATAAAATAGAATAATTGATTTACTAATGCTAAATCAATCTGTAATTCTTCAGTTAAACCAAAATTAATAATGATGTGTTATATTTTTCATACAATGCTGGATTCAGTATTTGGGCTTTTATTTAGAATTTTTTCATCTAAGTTCATGAGTACAATTGTCTTTTTTTTTCCCCTCAAATCACCTTTATGAGAGTTGGTATTAGGGGTACATTAACTCAATTAATTGAGTCATAGAGTGGAATTATTTCTACGTTTGGTGTTTTGTAGAAGTTACTGTTTAAACAAAAGATTGTCTAACTTCTTCTGTACAGGGTCACAGAGTAAACATTTTAGGCTCTGTGAACCATGTAGTCTGTGCAAGTCCTCAAGTATTGTGACAGCAGCCATAGACAATTCATATATTGCTGTGTCCTAATAAAACTTTATTAATAAAACTGATAGCAGACCAGATTTGGCCTATAGGTAACTCTTGGTTTAAAACTTCCCTGAAACTAAAACTTCTTTATGGGAAGATTTAAAAACTTTTTTCTCTTTCCATTTTTCTGGTGGAATTCCATTCAGATATTTTTTTCCTTCTTGCATCAATTTTGTTGTTTTATATTTCTAGTAATATTTCTATTTCATTGATGCTTTCAGGTTTATTAAATAATTTAGATACCCACTGTTAATTTTTAAACATCTCCTTTGTAATTAATTGCCCTTCTTCATTTCCTATTCGTTGTTTATTTTTACTATTTTTTGTTTGTTTTTCTTGATCTTCTTTACTGAAAATTTATGTTTTTCAGTTTCTTCAAAGAACCAACTTTTTAGCTTCATTTATTTTCTTCATTGTTTCTATCCTCCTTTGTATATTTTTAAATTTTAGCTTTTGCTCATGACTTTATTATTTTTAAAAAATTCTTTAGGTTTATTTTTTGAATTTCTGAGATGAATGCATAGTACATTAATTTCAACCTTTTATCATTTTAAAAAATATATATATACATATTAAAGCTATAAAATTTTCTCTAAATACTACTTTAGCTTAATTCAAAAATTTTGATATTTTTATGATTGTACAATTAAAACTTATTTTTCTGTATAATTTTTTTTGTTTAACCTATATTTAGAAATGTATTTCTTGATTTCAGATATGTGGTTATTTCCTAGATTTTTTTTTTTTCTCTTACTAGGAACATGGTCTGTATGATAATTCTTTGCAGTTTGGTTAGACTTAAATTTATGGCCCATTATGTTGTCAGTTGTCCAAAGCGATTTGTTAGACTTTGACAATTGTAATTGTCAAGTATAGTGTTATTTACATTTATAGTAAATCAAGCATGTTAATTTTGTTGTTGAAATCATATAAAAGTACTTATTTTTTTGATTGCTCATGTTGAGAAAAGCATGTTAAATCTCCAAGTATAATTGTAGATTGTAGTTCTCTTAAATTTTACCGTATATGTATATTTCTTTTCTCAAAGTCATGTAACATTGCCTATGTTTTTAGAATTGTTAAGTCCTCCTGAGGAAATGAATAATTTATTCTAGTGACCTTTTTAAACTGTAGAATTTTTTTTGCCTTATAATTTACTTTCCTGATTTTATTACAGCTACATAAGAACACTTTTAGTTGTCAATTCCCTGATTTTTAAGAAATATCTTTTTACTTATGACCCTTCTTATGTTTTAGGCATATCTCTTATAAACACTGCATAGATTGGTTTTTCTTTTTAGACCAATATGATCTGATAAACTTTGTTTTGTAACTGGAAGTTTTAGTCCATTTACATTTATTGTAATTACTGATACATTTGGACATTTTTATGCTTTCTGTTTCTGCACATTCTATTTTTCTTTTCCCCTTTTCTTATTTGCTTCAAATTGATTTTTTTTCTCATTTAATTTTTCTCTCAATTATTTTAAAAATTATTACATAATTTCAGTTCTTTTGGTGGTTACTCTAGAAATTTTATAAACTTAACAAAGTCTAAAGTTATTCAGAAGAAAGACAATGATTAATATAAGGAACTGTGAGGACTTGAAATCTCATCACCCTCTTTCCTTTTTTTAATGCTAGATCTTATTTCTCCTTTTTAACCCCAGCAATCATCACCATCATTGTTTATTATTATTACTATTATTTTTATAGCTATAGTTTGTTTACATTTATCCTTCATTTTTTTCTTGCATCTCACACTTTCCATCTTGAATCAGTTTCATTTTATGTAATCCCTTGTATCCTTTAGAGAATTCTTTACCTGGGAAGATTTATTTTACTCTATTATAAATTTTTGATTGATAATTTTATTTTAATGTATTGAGAATATCATTCTAGTGTCTTCAAGATTCAGTGCCACCATTGTGATTGAAAACTCAACTGTTATTCAGTTGTTGGTCCCTCAAATGGAATTTGTTCTTTCTCTGGCTGCTTTTAAGTGTTTTGTATTTGTGTTTAGTATTCTGAAGCTTAACTGTGATGCATCTAGGTTTAAATTTCTTTTTGCATATCCTGCTTAGAATCTTTTGGCTTCTTGTATCTTTGGATGAGTATTTTTCATCAATTTTGGAAGCTGTTATTTCAATTTTATTCAAAAAGTGCCTACTTATCGTTCTCTCTCTTCTATGATACTAATATTGTTTCCATGCTATCCTTGGAAATTTTCTTATATTTATCTTTCTTTTTGCTGATTGGTTCTTCACCTGTGTCTAACCTGCTGCTGAACTTGATTGCCAAAATTTACATTTTTGATTATAAATTTTAAAAACTAAGCTTTTTATTTGGAAATAATTTATTTGGAAATAATTTTAAAAATTATTATAGGAACAACTGTATGAATTGCAGTCTTTGTGATTTTCACTCAGATTTGCTGTTGTCACTTTATCCTATTTGCTTTATAATTTGCATGTTCTCTCTCATATATATATTTTTGTCCTGAACCATTTGAAAATAAATTGCACACATTATGATATTTTGCCCTAAATAATTGTTTGAAGTTCTTAAGAATAGGAATATTCTCTGCCATAATCTCTGTATAATTATCAACTTCAGTAAATGTAACATTAGTACAATACTTTTGTTTAATTACCATTTGTATTCCAGTATTACAAGTTGACCTAATCTTTTCCTTTATAGCATTTTCCCCTTCAGTACTAAATGTAGTCTAAGATCAGGTGTTACATTTAGCTGTCATGTCTCTTTAGCCTTCTTTAATCTGGAACATTTTAATGTTTTTTTCTTTTAACATTGGCATTTTTAAAGGATGCAGTCCCCCATCTTCCCCCACACCTTTTTCTGAAATAGAATGTTTCTCTTTTAGGGCTTATATGACATTTATATTGAGGTTGTACATTCCTAGCTAGACTATTACATAGCTAATGCTTCTTTCTCAGGTTATCACATCCAGATACCCACAATAGCCATCTATTCCTCATAGCGAGTATTAATTTTGATCATTTCAGTTCAGGTGTTCTCCAGCTTTTCCACTGTATAATTACGTTTTTTTTTTTTAAACAAACAAACAAAACCCTGGAACTATAATAAGACACTATAAGACCATGTGGATAGCTTGTTTACCATCAAAACTACCCCCAGTGTTTAGCATTTATTGGTGATTCTTGCCTGATCCATTCTTTATCAGGATAGTTGTAAAATGATAATTTTTAAAACTCTGCATCACTCCACATTTATTAGCCTTCAGTATTCCAGTGCAAACAAGAGCTATACTTTATCCCTTTTTAAAATTTTTATTTAGTCAACATGAATATCTGACTTTCTCTTTTCCCCAAAAGTCTTACAGTCATTACTATGCTTGATTATTTTAGTACTCAATTGTTTTGGTATTTAATTATCTCAATGCAGTTGTTTCAGATTTGGCCAGCAGTAGATGCATCTAAATTGACTCCCCTGTTCTTGTGATGTGCTGCTCATTGTTTCGAGCACTTTCTCACTTTCTGGCATAACAAGATGACATTTTATATCTACCTTCTCTTATCCCTGGAATCCATAAAAAAAAATTGTTTTCGTTTTTTTTTTCAAATTGATTGACTCTTTTTAAGATTCTTATTCTTTTTGAAACTTTGAACATGCTTATTTTATATTCTGTGTCTGAAATTTCAATATCTGAAGCATTAGTATCGATTCATGTATCTGTTCATTGTATCTGCTAGCTCTCACTCATGTGTTTCCTTACTTGTTTAGTGATTTGACTGTGAAATGCTCATTTTCCTTGGAACTTTCTCTATGAGAAATCTTTGACACCTGGGTTGAAGGCGGCTTTTATCAGTTTCTCTAGCAAAACTACCAATGTGGGACCTTTTAATATTCTCAGCTTGAGGTTTTTCAGACCACTCCATGTAAATTAAGATTTAATATGATGGTTAGCTTGTCATTGAATTATGTTTTTCCTCAACAATGATATTTTGGAATGGGAAATTTTCACTGAATTTACTTGAGGGAGAAGGCGGCTTATTTCTGGTTTGCCTGGAAATAAATGTGTATGTTTTTCCTGTCCAGCCCTATTGGAAAGTTTCCTATTAGATTTCTCACATAAGGTGGGACCTGTGCTCTGCTCTTGATCTCTGGATTTCTGAGGATTTGAAACCAAAGCTAAAGTTCAAACCAATTTGTCAAATATTTTTAAAGCAAAAACTAGAAATTATGGTTTTTCCTCTCTTTGCTTTATTTTTAGTATGAATATTGCTTATTACTTGGCCATAGACATAGATTAGAAGGATATTTTAAAATTCATTTTGTTTAATTTTTAAGTTTTTTTTGGTTGAAGATTAAGTTTCAGTATCTAATTTCCTATGACATGAGGCTGGAAATAGCTATGTTCCTGCTAATGCCGGCACTCCGCAACCTTTCTCCTCTACAGAACGCAAGCAATTGGGTTGTTTTCCCAATGAGATAAAAAGTGTAAACATTAATGTAATTTAAATTATTTCTTTTGTTTCAGTCTTTGCTCATATGCTTTCAAACGTAGATTTATTCTTTCTTCTTAAAAGGGATTAATATTTCATTATTCCGTAAAGCTCTACAAATAGCTTCTTGTTTTATAGGGAACATCATGAATTCCAGGTGCTTTGTAACCTGATCAAATTCAAGAACTGCTGATACAACCAAATTTAATCACTTACTGTTCTTCCTAAGCACTCATTGCCTTCCTGCTTCTATGATTTGCTCTCACTGCTCACTGCTCCCTCTTTTCAATTATCTTACATTTTTTTTACATGTTCTAATGTCACCATTTTTTTGGCAAATGTTTCAAAAGCTACCTCTTCCATAAGCTTTCTTTTATTCTTCTCTTTTGACGTGTATGAACTCCTTTACTAGTTTGTAAACTCCTTAAGAACAAGTTTTACAAATATGTTGTCTTTGTTATGTCTTATGCAGCAGAGTTTTTTCACAGGTAAGAGTAAACGGTTCCTCTCTACCTGTTGAATGGAATGGGAAAATAGCAATGTAGTGTAATAATTGTACTCTTGCCTCCTGGACTATCTCAGTATTATGTGTGTTTTAAACTAGCGGTCCTCAACCTTTTTGGCAGCAGAGACCAGTGCTCCTATGAGAATCTAATGCCTGATGATCTGAGGTGGAGCTGAGGCGGTGATGCTATTGATGGGGAGCAGCTGCAAATACAGATGAAGCTTCGCTCGCTCCCCCACCACTCACCTCCTGCTGTGTGGCCCTGTTCCTAACAGGCCACAGATCTGACTGGTACTGGTCCACATCCTGGGGTTTGGGGAATCCTGTTTTAAACCCTAAAACTGGCTTGTGGTGTTGCAGTTGAAAGGGTCTTGGCCCTCTCCCTCTTGGCACAGAATAATAGTCCTCTTCTTAACTCAGAAAGAAGAGCAGCTGAGCCAGGCTCAGTGGAACCGGATCCCCTTCACCTGCCTGCAGCAATCCAGCTATTAAATATAGTGGATATTTTAGACCAGAAACCACCTTGCTGAACTTTAAAAAACAAATGGTTAGATACTAACTGTAAAAAATAATTTAAATGACACAACATATTGCCTTTCCCTTTTTCACTTCTCTTCCTGTGGTGTTTTGACATTTGCATTCCAAACCAAAGCCCTGCAAATAAATGAGCAAAATGCCTGCACTCTTTTGGCGAGGGAGGCTT
Source organism: Rousettus aegyptiacus (assembly GCF_014176215.1). Classification (NCBI taxonomy): domain Eukaryota; kingdom Metazoa; phylum Chordata; class Mammalia; order Chiroptera; family Pteropodidae; genus Rousettus; species Rousettus aegyptiacus. The sequence continues at coordinate 23,377,305 of NW_023416311.1, read as the reverse complement.
TCTCTCAGATGTATTTTATAATTTTGGTTGATATGAGAAGAACTTCCCTTTCCAGAGGTGGTTTCATGGTAATATCCTTCAAAAGCTCACATTGTACAATTTAACTTCTTGTCTTTATGATTTTATTAGCTTTGCTTTGGGAGATTTTAGTCTTCATTTTAGCTGGCTTATGGAAAGAGACAGAACCTTTATATAGCTAATTTGATTATTGTTTTCTTGCATACTAAATCATGTTTATCAAAAGCACCATTTACCTTGTGTTGTCAAAACCAAGAAGGTGAACATAAGCCATTTTCCAAGATTTTAAGACTCTTAATTATGTATGCTAAAAAAGAGAAAAGCTCAGTTTTATTAATTATTAGATTATGGTTTTATGTGGAAAGAATCGGCTTGCAACTTCCCCCAGTTTCAACAGCATGTGTGCTAAAATGTTGAATAGACTCATGTGCCCTGGAACTAGGGACTGAAGTCTTATCTTTCCCCGAATACCAGTGCTGCTTTATTATGGTGTTTCCATTTGTGGCATAATGAATGTGTAGGATGCTAATAATGTGGTCTCGAGGTGTTCTCCTACTACACAGAGCACTGATAATGAGCTTCGAGTAATCGGGTACGAGTCCCTGAAGATGAATTCTGATTACCTTCGTGGGGCCATTCCGCTCCACTCCCTTCCTCCTTGATGTTTCTGTAAAGAACATTTGGATTTTGAAGAGAGTATTGTGTATTTGACTTTTAATTAGATTTGCAGTATGTCAGGTTAATAAACTAGGGCTCTCTTCTTCAGCTTTTCTGAAGGGAGGTGTATGGCCCAGTGGGCTGAGGGGAGAAGTGAGGGTCATTCAGGCAGCAATGATGGTGCTCCTCCCTTTGTGCCCCAGTGGTGAAGGGCAGGATTTTAGTGATTGAGGGTCAATTTTGCCCTTTGGTCTACAATCCACAAATGGCTTCCAGCCTGCTAGGGACCTGCCAGACTACAGTGGCTGCTCTTTACAGGGAGGCAATCTCAGAATGAAATATGAGAGGTGTCTGTCAGGCTGCATCTGGGTCCTGGGGCTTCTGGCCGTCTGTTGGCACTCAGAAAATAGATCACCTTGGCTAAGCACACTTTTTTCACTCAGATTTATAGGAACAACTTGGCTTTTACTTGTTCCCTTTCCACCTCTTGCTGTTTTCCTCAGAGTTGGGTCTATTTATCTTTCTTCCTGTGTGTTTAGCTGTCGCTTTCCCTATCACAGCTATCACAGCTTTCAGAGTCATAGGAAGTGCTTTAGCAGAGAGATAGGAAGTGCTTTAGCATCTTTTAACCAACCTGGCTCTTAATCTGGAGGAGAGCTAAGGAAAGAGAACCACCTCCCTAGTCAACCCCGCTGGCCTCCGAGCTTTCATTTTATTCAGTGATTTACAACACGTCTCCTGTTTGTGTCCCAACTATAATGTATAGTCCTCTCCCCACCTTACAAGCAAAGTAGATGTCCGGCCTCTTCTTTGGTATCCACTGTTTTCTAATGAACTTTCAAGATTTCAGTCTTATTTTTAGCCCCTGTAATTTGGGCCTTGCTTTTTAAAAGATAGGTCTTCAGATGATGCTTGCTGTACCTCTGAGTAATCGTATTACTCTGTGTTCCCTATTGCAATTTGTCACCTTCTTTGACAACCATTCATCTCTCCTACTTAATTCTGACTCACTTAAGAGATAGATCCTTTCCTAAGGCATAGGCCTTACATAATGGGCCGTGCCTTTCTCCCTGCGATAGTTGTGTGGCTGCACCATTCTTCTGCCCACCTATCCAACTTAATCTGGAGTGTGTCACCACCCATCATCTGTTAATCCAAAGATCTAGCATCATTTTCCTGTGTCCTTCTCAGACTGAGAGCATAGGAACCGAGGTAGGCCGAAAACACGAAAAGGGGCAGAGGTTGGCCATGCATCCCCCACAGGGTTCCTTTCTTGGCAGAAGTAGGCTCCGGTCCAACTCTTGGCTGACATGAGCTTGGACAATGTGGCACAGTTGTTGTTCTGCTTCTTGTGTGTGACTGCTGCCCCATTTTTGTTTAGCAAGCTGCTATGCCAATTTACTATGCATGTTGTTACATATTCTGCTCTAATTTGACTGCCATTTTGCTTCAGTGAGACGATGATTGTTTATGGCAGAGCTGTAATGTGTTGTCAGCACAGGTTACTCGCTACTTGTTGGCAATGGCCTAACACTGCCTGAGACATAGTGTCACTGTGAAATGGTTTGACATTGTTGAGACTGTAGTTATGGTGAGCAGTAACAACTGCAGAGGTCGAGAAAGGGCATCTTAAGAAGTGTGTTCATAGGGGAAAGACGGAGAAGGAATGCTAAGTAGGACAGTAGCAAATGTCATCTAAGAGTTTCATTTTCACGCAATTTTCATAATTTGGTTTGTTTTCTGTGAACAGTGTTAATTCAGCTGCTGCTAGGAAGTAAAAACACATTTCTGACTTAGAAATGAATTTTGTTGAGTGTGACTGTCATTTTCTTCTTTGAACGGTTTTAGAAAGTTCTCAAGCCTGTTGAGTACACTAGATCTCTGTGCACATGTGAAGTGAGAGGTTCATTGGGGCACCCTCACAAGGTTTCATTTTGGAACATTTTTCTAATGAGTATCTTGCTACCCTGATGGGCCTGGCTGTAGCCCACTTTATGCTGTGTGAGGATGCTGTGAAAATGGGATCTGTGATCTTGGCTCTAAGAAATTTTTTGGACATAGTCAAATGTGAAAACACAAATATGTGATTACAGTAGATAAGGTAAACTTAAAGTGACTAGAAACCTCTGTAGAGTCTAGGGTAGAGTGACCCTGACAAGTCTAATGACCTTTATAGAACTTTTGAGTGCATTGTATATTGCTTACTGATTCTTTTCCCAGCCATCTGTGCAGATGGCTCTCTGGTTCAGTGAGGCATACCTGGACGGAGACCCCACCCCAATGTCCATGTAGGATGGTGCAGAACAGTGGCCATCATAGGTTCCTCAGTTCTCTCATTTACTGTGTGTTGCCCTGTGGGAACTCACTGCGGGAACTCACTATGCCCTCTGATTCCTTTTCTCTGTTATCTTACAAGCGGTGTGGAAAATATTATAACTCTTAGTAATGATATTTTCTAGGTGTGGACTTCTCTGAATGGACAGTAATGGCAACATATACATTCTGTCCATGATGGAAGAAAACAGCACTTTTGAGCTTGGTATGTATCCTACAGTTGCCAAAGAGGCTTCCTTCTGGTACTAAATACTTTTCTTTTCATAGCAGAAGTGGTATGAGGATTAGCAGAAGGTATAACTTCTAAAGCTTTTCTAACCCCCTTCTTTTAATTTATGAACAAGTCCAGAGTCTGGGCCACAGCAAGCTTTTTCTCTTCTTTCTTAAAAATGTTCTTAATCTTGAACATTAATGTGTTCTAGCTCATTAGAAAGGGAAGTGCAATTGAATTGATGATCAATGAGCGGCACAGGGCATAGCTCATGATTGGGTCAAGGACCTGGCATGCCCGCTGAGGATGGACTATGTTCATTCAGCCCTCACCAAGCTTGATTCCTTCCCTCATTGTTGGTTTTGCCAGATGATTCTTTGCCTGTGGATGCTCGTGTTGAGTCCATGGTACATATGCCAGAGCCTTTGACAGAATAATGAGTCAAATTTGATGCCAGTCACCCTAGCAGATGCCTTCTTGTTGCCGACCACTTCCTACCAAGTGTGAGCTGAGAAGAATATTGTCTGCTAAGAGCTTTTAGAGGACTTTACTGAAAGTGCTAGGTGTTGACATTACTCCAATTTGAATCAGACCATTTGGAGCTCTTCTTTCATTTGGATCTTGCAAAGCTGTTGACTCATTTGCATCTTGGCCTCATGATATTGGGGAAAAGAGGTGCCAACATAGTTTGAGTGAAGTCCAAATGCATTTTTTTAAGTGTGGATATGTGGAGAAGGCAGGGGTCCCAGGATCATAATTAAAACCCTGGTTAAAACTGTGAATCAAGAGATTCGTTCTAATTTGGCATATTCTTATTTAAAGTCTTTTTTTTTTCTAATAACATTTCTTACATATTTATCCTACCATGTAACAATTTCATATCTAGATATTTACCCAAGATAAATTAAGACATATGCCCACACAAGGACTTATACATTAATGTTCAGAGTAGCTTTTTTCATAGTAGCCAAAAACTGGAACAAAGCTATGTCCATTAATAGGTGAAAGTCTGGCATATCCAGATCATTGTTACTGCTAAGCACTGAACAGACTCATGACATGCACAACACCATGGATGAATTTCAAAAACATTAATGTGAGTGAAAGAAGGCAGACACAAAAAATTATGTACTCTACGATTCCACTTACATGAAATTCTGGAACAAACAAAACTAATCTGTAGTAACAGAAAGTAGACCAGTGTTTACCTGGGACCAGGGGTGGAGATATTGGTACAAAAAGGCATGAGGAAACATAGGTGATGCAAATGCTATGCCTCTTGATTGTAGCAGTGGTTACGTGTGTGTGTGTGTGTGTGTGTGTGTGTGTGTGTGTGTGTGTGTGTGAAAACTCATCAAAATGTGCACCTCATTTTTCTTTCATGTGTGTTATATCTCAAGTTGATTTAAAAAATACATTTGTGATCATCCTACTTCTGCTGTATAGAGACCAGAGAATATGTTAGATGTTCCTTCTCTATACTCTCATATGTATATCCTAATCAAAGCATTTATGTCACCATATTGAAACCATTGATTTAAATATCAGTTCCTCCAATAGACTCAGCCGGATCCAAATTAATGACCCCAATAAAATTATTCCTTACTGTTGTTATTATTACTATTATTTGAAGGGCTTGACTAGGTAAATTTTGGATTCAAAGAGTACCTTGTGAGTATCTTAGTAGGAAATCAGAATCCTGCAACCCTTTGTTCATGAATGTCTATGACTGCCATTTTGTTTTCTAAATAATGTTTGATAGAATTCATTTCTTTATATTGTCTATATAGCTGATAGTTTTTAATATTACCATTTTGGTTTTTGAGGGCTTTTTTTCCCCCAGTAAAGAATACAATTTGATTTTCATGCTGTTAACTTTGTACTAGTGAGAGTGTTGCAGGTGAAGTTAAAGCACATTGGATATAGTACATTTAATTAAAAATATTTCCCTAAGTGATATATATTGAAAACTATTTTATTTATTAATCCATACACTTTGAAACCAACTGTTAGTATTCTTTGGTTAGTGTCTTTAATAATCAATTTCTTATTTGTTGGTTTAAATATTTTTATATGTTTAATTTAAAGATCTAACATCTTAGTTGATATCATGAAATTAGTTTCTTGGTTTTTCCTTATGCTAAACTTGTTTTGTGTATCAGTGAAAAAGAAAGGTTTAAAACTTGTTGGAAGTATGACTATATCTTCAAAAAGATACAATATCTAGAAACTGATTTTATGATGTGTATGTTTAATGAATGAAGCAATAAAATTTATAACTGTCATATCTGAAATCTCTTGGTAAGATATGAGTTACAAAAAAAAAGAATATTCTGAAGAGTGATCTGCTGAGTTGAAAACAAATAGTTTCTTAATGCAATGCATGCTTAGATGGTTCCAAACAGGCCCCTTCTTCACAACTGGCCATAGAAGAGTTATTTATAATGAGGAAAATTCTGAGTCATTGATAGTTGGATATGGGGTCCCTGGGCTATACTGTTATATTTACACACAGTGGACATAGAAAATGATAGATCATTTATTATATTTATCAAGTTTGGACTCTTACATAGAAATTAACTTGACAAATATACATAAATTGCATTAAGTATTATTAATTTAGTTTAGCCCTGTGTATTTTCATAAATGTTATTGCTTAGGAAATTTACTCGTTAAAAAATATAAGGATTTTAGCATGACACATTCAACCATATACTCTTTAGCAGTTACAGTTACCTAAAATGGTCATCTATTAGTTAGAGATTTTAACAACTGAGGCGTCTGGACCAAATGACAACCTAGAGTTCTCATCTAATTTCTATCTTATATAAGGCTATATAAGGCCATTATAACATACCTGGGTCAGGGCAGTACATCTTATGTTAAGTTTTGTCTCTAATGAATATTTATGTTACATAAATGGGAAAATTGTGGTTTCCCTTGGTAGAAACATGATATAGGTATTTTTAAAGTAAACATCAATAAGGTCGGAATTTTATCCTCTAGAGAAAATTTCACATCTGATTAAATAGTTTACATAAACTTAATCTTTTTCTGCTAGATGCATTATAATCTCAGATATTATTCATGTAGCTATTCCTCTGTGAACCATAAAATGCTCATTTCTTCAAAATGAATATGAAGCTCAAAACATTAGTGGTCTTAAGAGCATAAAAACTTTATTGCTTTGTGCTTAACATTTTTCAAGTAACTTTGGAAAGCCGAAACAAATTTTGCATTTAGATTAATGGAAGATGTTTTCCATTTGAAGGAACTGGCAAGGGAGCAACAATAACAAAAATCCCCCAAGGTTAAAAATGTAGTGCTTTTGATTCTTACCAGAACTATGTTAGCAGAACAATCATTTCTCAGCATGGAAAGGTATCATAATTGGTCTATACAGTGGCAATAGTGGAAACGAGTATGCTTCAGAGAAAGCTAATATGATTCTACTTAATAATTTCCTTCAAGAGCCTGAATTTAAATGTATATTCCACCCAGCTTGAGGCAAACAATTTGTTTCTATAAGTTCTAGTGGAAGTAACCAGGGGGTCATGCAATTTCTTTTTGTCTTGAAGTTTTCAAAACTGTATAGAACTAAAGACATATTCACTTGCATTGTTCCACTAGTAATTTGATCCAATTGGCAATGCTGCTTTCTCTTCTCACCATTTCTTTTATGTTGGAAGAGTAGAAGCATTCATAAAATACTGTGAAAAAATTTCTTCCTAAAGATGTTTCTCCTTTATGTTTAAACCTCTGGTTCAGTTGTGAATATTTGCATTATCTTTAGCAAGCTACTGGCCAAAATGAACTTTGTTTTTGTTGTTGTTGTAGGTCTTTTCTTAAATGCAATGTTATTTGTCATTTTTACTAAGATCACCTAGTTTCCAAAACTGTTTCTTTATACTAAAGTTTTTGGCTGTGGGACTAATTTAAAGCCCCACCACAGCAGAGAAGGGTCTGTCTATACAGAAGGATTTGTCGCATTGGGTATTGTGAGCAATGTGAGAAAACTTTTTCTTTTTTTTTTAAAGAAAAGAAGGAATGTGTTTGCACATTAGAGGATGAAGATATAGAGATGGATCAAGTATCAGAAGGAATGACATGGTCTCTGCATTGCAAATATCAGTAATAAGGATGCAGAAAAGCCATAAATCATTTTTTAGAGTGTAAAGGATGATTAGACACTTCAGTTTCTAAGTTGGATCCCATACTTTTAAGAAGTGGCAATAGGTTGAAGGTCAGTCTGTCTTAATATTCAAACAGGATGCTGCCTCTGGAATCAAACTAAACATTTTAGTTTGGAGCATATTTCTTCAGTTTAATTCATGTTCTCCAAACATATCTTTTTCCTTAGGATTGATTAATGGTTTTGTTTTTTAAAGATAGTATGTATTGCCTTAATCTGAGAATAGTCATGGCTTTCTAGTCCTTGTATCTAGAAACTCAAGGATTGAAAATAATTTTATAATCTTCCTTACTGCTAATTCTTATAGCTAAAACAATTAATTAGAAGAGTGGGGCAACTAAGGTACCTGACAGGTTGCAAGAAGCCACTGTTGGCAAAACATGGCTGTGAGGGTGTCCATGTTGTAAATTCAGTGCCTACATGAGAATGACTTTTTCTGGCTAGTTTCTTGTGAATTAACTACAGGCTTTGTCTTTTATTTTTTACTTTAATAAACTAGTGCATTTTCTTAAGTGACTATTTGCTTAAGAATAATGAGTAGGATAATAAGGAATTAGGACTAGAATGGAAAAATAATCAATGAAGAGAATAAAAATGCTGTCATTTCTTCATTCCCTTCTTCTCCTGAACTTTTTAGATCAGTTCTCTTAATGAGAAACCAGATGAAATGTCATTTTTTTAATCTTTCTCATTAGTTCTTTGCAATCTAGATAGAGTAGAACTACTAATGAGAAGGGCGTCTCAGATGGAGGTGGCAGGAGGGTGACGAAGGCGAATGTACACGTGTGGCCCGTAAGCAGAGGTATCAATCTCCGAATGATTGGGATATTGAATATTGACTGTGACTGAAAGTGTGATATTGGTCTAATTTAAGCCTGACAACCAGCAGTCACTTGAGAAGAGTAACTTTTCTTAACTCAAATGTAGTTCCTTTAGGAAAAACTATCATCAAGGGTCATTCAAATCTATTATGACAATTAACTCTAAAATCTTAAGTAAGCAGAGTAAATCAATTTCTCAGTAAAGTCCACATCAAAAAAGGCTGCTTTGTAAGTTTTGCAGCTTGCAACTGCAGAGTGAGTGGTTCGCAGCCCAGCAATACCATTCCTAGATATACACCCAAGAGAATTGAAAATGTACATTTCTATGAAAGCTTGTACAAAATGTTCATACAGCATTATACTTAATAGCCAAAAAGTGCAAATAACCCAAATGTCCATCAACCGAGAAATGCATAAACAAAATGTGGTATGTCCATATAATGGAACATTGTTCGACTATAAAAAGGAATGTATGGAATCTTAAAAACAACATGTGAAATGAAAGAAGCCGGGCACATATTCTGTGAATTCACTTATATGGAATGTCCAGAATGGGTAAACCCTCAGGGACTGAAAGCAGGTTCATGGTTGCCAGTGGCCGAGGGAGAAGGGAATTGGAAGTGACTGCCTGGTGGGTATGGGTTTCCTTTTGGTGGTGACAAAAATGTTCTGGAATTAGATAGTGGTGATAGTGGCACAACCTTAGAACATACTAAAAACCCAATGAAATATACTGTTTAAATTGGTTAAAGTGATGAATTTTATGTGAGTTTTATATCAATTAAAAATTTGCACAAAAAGTAATATTAAAAATGAATCCATTGGGGATTGAATATAAATGGATATGTGGGAACTTTTGGGGGTGAAGGAAATGTAAGACGAGATCGTTGGTGGCTGTATAACTGTGTAAATTCATGAAAACTCATGAAGCTGTACACTTAAAATGAGAGTGAATTTGATGGTATGCCATAAAGCTGTTTTTTTTTTTTTTTAATGGGATGAGGCAGTACTGAAATCAGTTCCATTGTCTGAGTTTCAGAAGTATCAAAGGAGAAGTTTCCAAATGTGAATTTACCATAAATAACATTTGGTGGTGTTTTGTTTCCTTTGGTTTCACAAGAGCTGGAGATGTGAAGCCACATCAGCACGTCCGTGTCAAATTGCTTGCTTTGAGGCACAACCCATTTGCCATTTTGCAGGTGGCCTGTCTGAAAATGGGCACATTCCATCATACCAGCTCCAATTTCTATTGTTTGTGACACAGCAATAACCAAACGACTTTCCTCTGTGCCGATAAGGTACTTCAGTGATAATATTTGCAAAGCAGATTGCATTTTCTTTTTAGGCTACATTGTCCTCAGAATTTTCTGAGTGCTTTGATTACAGACATCCCAGTCTCAGCTCTCTGTCCTCTTTTAGTGTAAGTATCTGTATGCTAGAGCCAACTACATCATGAAATCTTCTCTCGCTTACTGTGGTTGAGTGCATGGAAGTGCCATTTCCCCATTCTCAAAGTTGTGGGGTTTTTTTCCTCCCTTGAGGCATGAAATAATATATTCAAAAATCTTTCCTCTATAGCATTATTTCTCTGAGGTGCTTTTTCTGAAGGCTGACACCAAATACAGTTTGCATGGACATTAGTCCCAGGGACATCTTGTCTTCTCCCTCATACAGGGAGATTACAGGAAGCAATGCTGACTCTTGTAGATTCACAATGTGCTGACATGATAATAGGACATAAATGGGCTTTGGAATGCCTTTTTCTTTGGGCTGGGTTAAGAGACGGACAGAGGCAGATAGCTACATGGCCTGAATTTTGTTAGCTGTGTGACAGTGAGAGAGATAAGTAGATGTGACAGTTATGAATGATCCTCTGTCATGCATTTACGCATTCAGATTCAGATAAACTGACACTGCTGTCAAACACCAGCTATGGAGAGCTGAGACCTCTGATGAACCTTCTAATATGGTAAATGGGAGTCTTAATTCTTCATTAACTGGAAAAAGGAGATTTGGCCATGTAATTTTCTCCTTGCTGCCTGTTTTAAAGATTCCAATAACCCAGCATTTACAGTTGACTAGGCAGGGATTGCTTTTCCCCCCCTACACTTGCAACATGCAGACTGTGAAATCTGAGGAAACGCCGCTTAAACCCAGACTTATTGCCTTGGTTATCTTTAATGACTTTGAAATGTATTGGCCTCATTATGGAACAGTGCAGTTATCAATTCCTCTAATTAGGTGATGTGCTCCCATAAGAAATTTAACATTAAAGCACAAAACTGAACTAGTTAGAGGCATCCAATGCTGGCAACCTCAGTATTCGTGATATATTTAAGATACTGTATTTCTTTATCAACTCTTTTATACCCTAGCTCTGACTCTCCTTGAAGACTAGAGCATGGGCATATTTTCTTTTCCTTAAGGGTTTGATCTTTACAGCATCTCCAATACCTTTTATGACATTTGAGTACTTTTTGATAGTAAACTGTGTTCTTGCCTTGCACTGAATTGACCAGGAGCCTAGGGAAGAGAGAAGGTGAATAATTTATATATAAATGCTCTAAGTGCAACACATCTCCATTTATCCCATGGCTTGTTATTTTTTCTCTTGTAATTTCACTAAACTTTCTATAAGTAGCTTAGCACAGACTTTTTTTTAAATAACATAGAAAGACCATTATTTGTTTGTTAAGTAGTGATGCTATTTCATTCATACATTTTCAATTGCATTTTTAGAGAAGGGAGATGGGGTTTCTGGGTTTAGACTCTTCTCAATCATCCATTTGAACAACAAAAAAATAATTGTACCTTCCCCTCTGGGGAATCTATATAGTTTAATTAGTATTTTCTAATAACTTGCAAATCCTTAGAGAAAAGTTATAATAAAGGCATAAGAAATTACCTTGGGGTTAGTTTATTATTATTGTTATTATTATCATCATCATTATTATAGCACAGACTAGTTATTCTTTTAAATTAGCTACTTGAAGATGTGTTTAAAATCTCAAGGAGTGAAATTTACCTTTAATGTGGCAGTGCTCAAATAAGGGAGGTATACAGAATATAAAAACATATAACCATAATTCCTTGAAAATATCTAGCCCTGTTAATGATAGGAGTGTTAACTTTGTCACCTACAAGAGGATTCACTCCCAATTAGGAAATGCCAGAATGCAAACTTTAATCGTCTCTTCTCAGATGGTCATTGAGGAAACCTGCCTATGCATGAATGTATGAGCATGCCTTTTCAAGCCATTCAAGTATTATATAATTCTGAACCAGTCTTTATCATTAACCCAAATTTTATTTGAACGACTGCAGTGTCTTGACTATTACCTATAATAGCAGCAGTGGTCAGGCTCTACCTGACGTGCAGATTTTTATAAACCCTCTTTCCCTTACAGCATCTAGGGCCTTCTTAGGACTCCTTAAAAACAGTCCCGCCTTTGCCATGGCACCTTCCTGTAGTTGTGGTCCTTAACTTGGTGCTCTTGTTCCATTTGCCATGTGAGTTTCTCAGTTACTTAGTAGATGCCTTGACCAACCCCTATGATTTTGCCCAGGGCCTCCCTGCCAGGAAATGAGGCCTGAACCTTTCCACAGGTGGGCAGCAGGAGGACCCACTTGGTCCTAAGACAATTTTTTGAGAGAGATTGATGCTTAACCACATACATTGAAATTCTAGTTCTGTCACTTGCTGTCTGAATGACCGTAATGACAACTGTTTGAACGACAGTTGACTTCTCTGTGCCTTGGTTTCCCATCCATAAAATGGAGAGGATAACAGTTCCTGTTTCATCAAAGTTCTTAGAGGAGATTAAATGAGTTGATATATGTGAAGCACTTAGAACAGTGCAAATCACATAGCAAGCGTCAATAAATGTTAATTGTTAACTGCTTTTGCTTCTGCCGCTATTATCCATTTATCATCTCACCTCTTTCATAACCCATAACAATAAACCAAATCCTTTTGCTCTTGACAGATCTATTCTTAACATTTGAGCCCTACTATTTGCTGTTTCCTTTCTGAACTCCTATACGGTAATGTGTAAAATTGTAAATCAAAACAATTGGTCATCATGATATAAAAGAGCCTTGAAATATATCAATATATCCTTTCTCTCCTTACCCCTTCTATCCTAATATTCTGTCTAGTCTTGAGCAACATCTCTCTAAGATAAGCTGTTCATTATGAATTTAACAAATATTATTAAGTACCTAGCGTTATATTTATTGGGTTGGTGCTGGGGAGAGAAAGATAAATAAGGCAGTTCCATACTCTCAAGTAGCAAGCGTGCATGCACACACACACACACACACACACACACACACACATTTTTGACTACTTCACAGAGGGTGTGGCATGGAAGTTGAGTTCTGAAAGATGAGTAGAAGATTACCAGATGAAGGGAATTAAGATCATTCAGGACAGAAGCAAGAGCATATAGAAAAGCTCGTGGCAGTGTCTGCCAGTCCTGAAATGTGTAAGTTGAGCATTTAGGAGTGTGAAGTTTATGGTTCAGGAGGAGGGAATTAAAGTGAAGAGGGATACAATGGACTGGCATGAAAATCCTTGTATACCGTGCTAAGGAGTTTGGACTTACTCCTGTGGGCAGCCAGGAGCCTTTGAAAGATTTGCAGAAGGAAAGTGATATGATCCGATTTGCCAGCTCATTCCGATGGCTCTGTGGAAGGACATCTTGGAGAGGAGTTCAAGACTGGAGCCAGGGGACATGTCAAGTAGTGTTTCAAGTGCTAACTATCCCCTTATGCTTTTTGTATTGCCACATAGAGTGGAGCAGAGTGATGTGCGCTTCTTAGAGATGGGTGTTTGAACCGACTTTCCTGCAGTCTCTTGAGTACTTTGAGAGGGCGCGTGGAAGGAACACACATAATCCGTACCCTCCTCTCTCCCCACCTTAATCTTTTAAAAGTGACAGGAGTAAAAGCTCCTATCACATTGGACTTGAGTGAAGAAAGAAGTCCTTGAGCATCCTTCCCCTAAGTGCTGGAAAGGCTGGTGCTTGCAGAAGAGAGGAGATTAGAATAACACCCTCATTCCTCGGTGAGAGGGTAGGCAGACCCGCACACTGGATAGTTCTATTCCGGAGCCTCTCCTGACTAGTGCTGCAAGCATCCGATGTCCTTGGCGTCTCTTTTGCATTGCTTAATCTGAAGCAGATAAGCATTCAGGGCATTTAGTTGCTTTCCCCTCAGTTGCTTCAAGAAGGTGATAATTTGCTTTAAAAAAAAATGTGCCAAGAAAGCTCTGTAAAATGGCACTAAAAAAAATCCTACACTTTGTCCATCAGAATGCTTTTCTCCAGTTGCCATTGTCCCCACTTTACCCCTCCCAGGGCCTTGCAAAATATTATTTATGTATATTATTGTAATTATTTGTGGAAAGTCAATAGAATTGCTTGTCCTATCAGTGGCGATACCTTTCTGCCTCTCCCTTTTCATCCTCTCTTCATCTCTTGCAAATTGTTATTTCTGAGGGTATTATTATTGTAATTACTTTAAGGAAATTGACAAAAATACCATGACAATTTCATGCCTCAGAATTATTACACAGGTTTTTAAAAAAAAAATTACTATATGTCAGTGTAGTATTTGTTATTCCTAAATGATTATTCCAGAAATACAAATCAAAAAAGTCTCCCTCCAGAACAGCACTATGGCTTTAATATCAGATGCTGTTTCTTTGAATGGGTTTGCTCAATCTTTCATCAAAGAAACACATCACCCATATCCCTGTCTTTAAAAACAGCAATTATGTGTAAATGCCTCCTGATTTATTTGAGCTAGGGCCACTGGCCAGTATGAGTCACCACAATTTATTGCTAACCGTCACTTTTACATGATAGGTCTGTAACAAATATCTGCCGCATATTGTTAAATTAATCTTCCATTTAAAATTAATGGAGTTAGACTCCCCAGGTTCAATGTAATTTCGTGTTCACGGGCAGGGAGGGATGTGTGCTGCATACAAAATGAAACAAGGCCCAACACCCTAATCTTTCATCACCTTGAACCTGGAGACTAGGACGCGTCTCAGCACCAACTAATGAGATTGAGCCTGCGTCTCTCCAGAGGATGCCGGCTCAAAGAGGCTTTTCTGCTCAGAAATAGCAGGCTCCGTCTTATTTTAATAATTCCTCAGATATGACAAGTCTGATGTTATGTATGAAAGAGCCAGGCTTGAAAAAGAGATAAAATGAATTTTATATCATTACTTCAAAACCGAAGCCAAGGGAAGTGTGTTGCAGTTAAATTAAAAAAAAAAAAAAAGAAAGAAAAAAAGGCAGGAAGCATTTTAGCCGTGAAATATAGTGACTCTAAACTAGGGGTCATCCTTTCATTTATTTTAATGCACAATCACCTTAGATTTCTCTTCTATAATTCTTGAACCTTTTCGTATATTAATCAAAATAATGTGGATGAAAGCAGAAGCTTGTTCAATAAACATTTAGATGAAAATATCAGAGGGAATATGCAATTCCTGTTGGGATATGTCATACAGAGCTGCCAAAGTCCCATCATTCCTTTTTGGTGACATCTTAAATTTTAAAAATGCATTTTTCTTTTACGTACCATTAACTTACTATTTAGTCTTTTAAAGTTTAAAAATGATAAGCCAAATCACATACTGGTGTTGGGTTCCCTGGTTTTAATTTCTTAATCCTTTTTCACAAACTTGGTGACTGTTTTTGCATCCATGGAGCGGAAGGTCTGACAGAACGGTTTTCAGCTTTCAGCCAGCGGCTACAGTACTTCTGGTAAGTGGTCGCTGTTCTTCAATTCCTAGAGAAGACTGAACTCCAGGAACAATGGAACCCTTTTTCTAGGTAAAGATAATGTTTTTAAGAAGATATAGTCAGTTGTAAAGGGCGAGAAAGGCACCAGGTTAGGTTAATGTCCTGGTTTGCATTCATTCCATGAATTGAGCTCTGCCTTGAGTTACTTCTGATGACCTCAGAAAGGAATTATAAGTATTTGTTCTTTGTGCCTATTGTATAACACAACATATGAATGAGTCAAAAACTCTTTCCTTTGTTGTAATTTAGGCCCAAAGTAAAATTTCCATAGAAGTAGGATTAGTATTTTCTACCCATAGATGATGATGATGATGATGATGATGATGGTGATGATATTATTATTATCATCACTATT
Source organism: Rousettus aegyptiacus (assembly GCF_014176215.1). Lineage (NCBI taxonomy): Eukaryota > Metazoa > Chordata > Mammalia > Chiroptera > Pteropodidae > Rousettus > Rousettus aegyptiacus. The sequence continues at coordinate 23,361,896 of NW_023416311.1, read as the reverse complement.
ATTATTATTACTACTACTACTACTTAAGATTACATGTTATAGCTTAGAATTCTATTACCTCACAAACTCTGTATATTTCAGTGAACATGGGTTAGAGAGGAAAAAATGAAAACTGAAGTATAAGAATCAAGTACCATCAGTAGTGACTTGTGACACATGGCAGATTTTAAAATTATATCATTTTCGTAGGCCATTTGTAAAGGAAGATTTAAAAAATGTTACTCCATGTCTCTACTGGAATAAGATTTAGAAAATCTTACAGGGATTTTAGAAACAGGTAAATGGGTAAAAGTGATGAAATTCAACTTTCTAAATTAGAAAATAAAGAAATGAGTAATAGTAGGCGTGCCTGTCCCCATGAAACTGAATTGCTTTACTTCTTCATAGCCTCTCTTTGGATGTCTTTAAGCTGTTGCATTTTCTACAGCAAGGTGCCTGGTAAGTCCCAAGAAAAAGGTTCCTTTTTCAGTCTTTTACTCAAGGTCTTCTACCTTAAGTTCTCAACATCATCTTCTGCCCTCTTTTTTATATCCTCACCTTCTTTCTTTTTACTTTTCCTCTTTTTATCTCTACCCTTAAAAGGGCTTCTTATTCTGTGCTTTAGAGACTTCACCTTTTTGAGGTTTTTTAGGCTTCATCCTTTTTTGTTGTGGGAACAGAAGGCAGGTCGATATGTTCAGGGTTAAGTTAATGATGGGTTTATAGTTCTGCGTTTTACAATCAGAATGGTAGAGATGTAAGGGACCTCTGATCCAGTCCATCTCACATTTTATAGGTTTTCCATGGAGACCCGAAGAGGTTAAGTCTCCTAAAGACCAAAAATACTGTTTTGGAAAACAGTATGGTATTTCCTTAAAATAATTAAAGATAGTATTACCATGTGATCCAACAATTTTACTTCTGGGTATTTTCTCAAAAGAATTGAAAGCAGGGACTCAAACAGATACTTATATACCAATGTTCATAGCAGCAGTTTGCACAGTAGAAGCAACCCATATATCCCTCATCAGATGAATGGATAAACAGCATGTGGTGTATCTGTATAACAGAATATTATTCAGCCAAAAAAAGGAATTCTAACATATGCTACCACATGGAGAAACCTTGAAGGCATCATACTAAGTAAAATATACCAGCTATAAAAGGACAAATATTGTGTGATTCCACTTATATGAGGTACCTAGAATAGTCACATTCATGCAGACAAAGTTGCCAAGGGCTGTAGGGAGGGGAGAATGGGGACTTACTGTTTAACGGGCATGTAGTTTCATCTTGGGTGACAAAAATGTCTATAAAGGGATGGTGGTGGTGTTTGCACAATACATGAATGTCCTTAGTACCACTGAATATATATTTAAACTGGTTAGAATGGTTAAATTTTATGTTATGTGTATTTTGCTACAATAAAGCACACACACGTGCACACACACACATCTGTTTTACTAGCGGAGAAAATTTTGAGGAGTTAGAACCTGTGTGTCCTTTACCTCCATCTCTTTAGCTACCATTTGGACTTTCTATCAGGTTAGATTCAGACTTGCTCCCCTGATGCTCTGAAATGTTACCTCTTTGCTCATTTAATTTTTCTTCTTTTTAACCTGCTTTGTGATAGACATTAGAGATACAAATAGCTCAGAGTCTAAGAGGAATTTTACATGAAGAATTTTAAAGAATATTCATGTCAAGCATTCAAAAGAATTCCCAGAAAATATTAATTGTAAAATAAGACCATCCCATATTTATACAAATACATAAAATGGCTATGATTCCATTTAAGCACTCAAGTTTTTTTTTCTCTAAAATGAACTTTCTGACCATTTCATCCAATTTTACAAACATTTCCTGACTAAAGCAACTTGTAGAATGTAGGTCTGTCAATGACAGGCTCTCCTTGTTCCATAGTTTGACTAAGAAAACCCCAAAAATGATTATGATAAAAAGATACAGTAATGTGTCATAAAAGAAGGTTAATAATAGGCTTGAATTTCAAAGAAAAGAGAGTTTATCTATCAGATGGCGCTAAGAACTTTGACAATTGGCCTTTAAAAGATAAGTTTGCATCCTGCAAGGATGTGAGGGAAGGACCTGAAATGGATAGTGAGACAGGAGGGCAACAGGGTGTTCTTGGAATAGTCAGTCATCAGTTTTGTTCGCAGTGTGAAATATGCTTTGGTTTGTAAGTGGAATTAAGGCTGGAGAGGTATGTCGGGTCAGTGATTTTAGAGCTTTGAGGGCCGGCCATATGAAGGAGTTTGTATGTATACAGTTTTAGGGGTTCCTCAGATGGATGTGACCAATGAATGCCAGACATAGGAGAGCAAAGCTAGAGTTGTAACCTTGAAGATCGCCTCCATAGAGATATGAACTGAAGCTTTTAGATGAGTATGATTGGGATGGAGGAGTAGGATAGACCTTCCTAAGCATTTTCTCCTTAGTCGGAGGAAGGTTATGATGCCATGAAGGCGCTTTTAGAGAAGTAAGGAAAGAAGAGTAAGAATGGTAGATAAAAGAGAAACTTTCGCAAAGAAACCTGATGAGGGACTGTTAAATGCTGCAAAAGAGGCTTTAAGGAGGATTAGAAATGAGAAGCCCGGGAATTTGATCCTGACTCTTAATAAAGGGTAGAGCTGCATTCAGAGATGTGGCAATTAAAAAAAAAAAAACAAAAACAAAAACAGATGTGGCAATTAAAGTATTAAAACGCCTAAGGGTCCCTTTCACTTTCCTGTTCTCTGCCCTTTGTGATACTGTGGTCACATCATTGATTGAGGCATGAGAGTGTTTTATTGAATATATTATAGTAGGGGAGTTTTTATTTTGAGAGAGAGACAGACAGAGACAGAGAGGAGAGAGAGAAACAGATCCATCTGTACTGTTTCTCTTAAAAAGAAATGGGTAAGGGAGAAAAAAACATCTTTGCAAAGAAGACACATTAAGACAGATTCTAGACTTTTATTTTTTTCTTTGAGTAACAGCCCAGGCATGTAAATGGTGGAGCAAAAATGTCAGTAGCAATGTAGAGTCTTAGTAGAAACCTAAATATCTGTTTAGAAAAATAAAGACCAGTATCAAATTAAAAATGTTATTTATTTTGGTGAAAAGGTTTAGATTTCATTTGCCTTTTTGTTGTTGTTGTTTTGTCAAATAGTAATATATTAGAAACACTCAGTGACCATTTGGAGAAGTTACAGGTGTTGTTAACCTGAGCTGCTCTTCTTGTTAATATGGTACATCTGAACTTACTCTTGGGCACCAGGTGGCTCTGTGCACATTACAGATATTTGTGGCACTTTTTTCCCCATTATCTTCAAGCGAGAATCCAAGATTCGACATTAGACCAACCTGGTCTCACCAAGCACAGCACAGGTGAATGTTTGCGCATCATAGTGGTAGTGCGTATCTTGTGGCAAATTTTTTTTTTTAAATGAGGATTCATTTTAAAAAGCATTGCTATTTAAGTACCAGCTGTAGCTGTTCATGCTCATAATTTAATTTGAAGGTAAGATTGCCATGAAAAGAAACCTCAGGAGTTCCCTAGGAGGTACCGGAAGTCATTCCAGAAGTGATGGTGGTGCTGCTGTCACTGTTTTAGGGGTTTGTGGGCTACTCTGATCGCTCATCAGTTATACAAAAAAAGAATGTGAACCTGTCAACAAGTCACCTTTTCTACATTTCTACTTCATACTGATAAGTAATCCAATTCATCTTTGGAAGGAAAATTGCTAAGTGCTTCTGCCTCCAGCAATTCAAGTGAACTCTTTTAAAACTCAAATTTTTTTCATTGGAATTTGCTTTATTTCTGTATTCTTGAGTTGTATTTATAATAAGGCCTTTTATTTTAGGTCTTGAGATTTTGCATACCTCTGGGCAGGTCCTTCTGTCTCCCTGACTGTCTAATAAGCCCCAAAGACTAAATTGAGACTGCGAGATTCTGAAATCGGAAAGTTTCTGCCTTTGGCAGCTTATTTGATGGGGATAAAAATGACTGATGGCTTTCTCTCCTGAACCTTTTTGTTTGATTCAACTATGATTATGGAGCCTATTAGCTGGAGTTACAGCCTATTTAAGAGCAGTGCTTACCAGTAATGGGGGCCAAATGATTTTGGAAAGTTCAGATGTACTAGACTCCCAGCAGAAATGAATTCAGTACTGAACATATTGATGCAGAACCTGAATGAGGCTGCTCAGGAGGGACTAAGAATTGTGAGCTCTGCAAGAAATGAGTGGGTACTAGAATTAGAGAACAGATAGATGTTGGGCTCAAGGGCAGTCTCAACTCTGAAGTTCATCGCAGCAATTTAATCAGGCTCAAATAAGTGTTGTCTAGAAAAGAATCGCCTTCTGTGTGACAAGAAATAGAGTTTACTTAAAACAGGCTTTGTTTCTGGCAGTTCTGTGTGGTGAGGCTTCCCGAGTACACATACACCCGGATGAGAGAACTGCTGCTCCATTTGATAGGTGGTGGCACTTCGGTTCACCTTGGTTCAGAAATGGAAATCTGGAGGTTTACTCAAGTTGTGGTCCTGTCCAGAAGGAACATGCCCACTCAAAAGTTCTAACTTTAACATTTTTCACGGATTAAGAAGACCAGGGGTTACCTTCAGCTGGAGCCACCTGTCATCACAAATAATTTGTGAAATTATTTTTACATAAAGTGTTTGTGTATGTTCAGTGAGAGCCATATGGGCATGCCTTGTTTTATTGCACTTTGCTTTATTGCACTTCACAGATGTTGCATTTTTTTACAAATTGAAGGTAAGACCCTCCACCAGCCAAAAGATGTCGACTTTCTCTATTGCAGTGGTCTGGAACCGAACCCCCAGTGTCCCCAAGGTTTGCCTGTATAGCACCACGGTGAAGGTCATGAGCATTAGAATGAGGTCCAACTGGGTGATGAGTCTCAGCTGTTCTACTTGCTGGCTGTGTGGTCTTGAGCAAGTTACTTCAAATGTCAGATCTATAGTTTTTCACCTGTGAAATGAAAATACTTCCCATTCACAGAATTGTGATGAGAAATAAAGGACGTAATTTATATTAATGCTTATCACAGCATCTGATGTGCTCAATAAATAGTAGTGACTTGAAGCTTTAGGACTCTCATCACCTTGTTCCTCCTTCACTTGCTCTCTTACATACTTTCTTCATGAGCAGGATGTTCACTCTTTTAGCAATAGTGAGATAAAGCCTTTTAGAGGATCTGTGGATTCAGAAATGTTGAATGAAAACAAACTATAAACATTTGGAGACTTGGACACAACCCCTCCACACAACCAACACTGTGGAGTGTGCTGGGTTGACACATTGTTAGCCAAGAAACATAGTGAGAGCCATATTATTGCTTAATACATATGACTAGAAGAATCTGTTAGTTTTTTCTCCCTTACTCATCAGCACTTCAGTTTCCTCAATAATCATAGATATTTTTATCTGACTGATATAATTTGAAAAGAGTATAATACATATATTAGAAGTTTACCTCTTCTCCCCTTCAGGGATGTCAGAGGGAGTGTGTCTGTGGGTCTCTATATTTATATCTGCATCCCTATCCTTATATCTATTTATTTGTCTCCGTATGTATATAAGATGGGGGAGGGGGGTTACACACACATGTAGAAAAAGAGCACGAATGCATGGGAATGAGAACTGAGAGCCAAATTATCAGCTTTATTGATATCTGGGTAAACACCCAATCGAGCACTCAGGAAAAAGCAGGATTGGAGACAGTCGCTATGATCCTGTTAAAATTACAAGATCCTAACCTTTTGCCCATAGTTTATACGGCTGAACCCTACAGGATGTGCGCGGGCCTGCAGCCAACTTACCATGTGGATTGGGAGCACAGAGTGGCCTCGCCTACACTGTACCTGCAGCACAGGCAGGGCAGTGACGTGGCTAGAGTAGGGACTCCTTCAGGAGAGGGGTCACGCCTACTCTGTAACGTGGCTCAGTGCAGGCCCCTCATGTGATGATCCCGTGATGAAGAGTGAAAGAGACAGGAAGTGCTGGAGTGAGTTTTTTCGCTGGGTTGAGGTGAGCAAGAACATGAAGGGAGGAACGTAGAAAGGACACTCTGTAGAACAGACAGTGGCCAACAGTTTGAAAACCTGAAAAATACAAGTGACAGGACAATTGTGAAGATGTGGCTTCAAACAGTTGTTAACAAACAGAGAAGAAAATATTATCTGTTTTAGGTATTAAAAGTTACTGTGCATATACTATTACGGTTACCAAATGTGGTTATTTTGCTTAAACAAATTAATATTTGTTTAGTGCTCTGAAGATTCAGAGTAATGTTATCAGAACAACGTAATACATTAATAAACAAATAATATGTGTTAAGTGATTAAAGGCTATTGTTATATTTTTTTTAAACTGGTGCAGAGGAAGGATTAAAAGGTAAAGACCGTGTAACTTAAGGTTTGGGTTTCATTTTGGAAGCCAGCGCCACTGTCTTTTTATTGCTTTCTTACACCCAACATCCCCCATCCCCGAATAACAACAAAAAACAGAACAAACAACATAGGTGCATCAAAGAGCATAATATAAATTATTGGGATTTCAGATACATAGAAATCTCAATTAATCTTAAATGGTAATTTCGAGTTCATGAAACAGTGCTTATTGGTGACTGTGTGTGTACATGTGCATGCATGCCTGTGTGTGTTCGTATATGTGTGTAAGAGGCAGAGATTTATTTAGGATGCCCATGACCCCCTGTGAGACTTGGCTTGTTTCAGAAAGTGGGCCCCAGTAGAAGACTGTAGAACCACAGAACTTTAGACCTGAACAAAAGAAAGTTAGAAATAATCCTAGTTTCACAAAATATGTTTAATTTCCTCATAGACTTTGGACTGTAATTCTGTGTTTTTGAATCTGTACGGAAAGGGCAGCAGTAAGTATTATTCTGGGGTATAGGACCAAGGCTGCCACACTCACCGTATGTAGCTGACAGAAGTTGTTGAACCATTATACGGAGGGATTTTGTGGAAGAGAAGGAAAGAAGGATGAAAAAGGATAAAACATGGAGAACTGCTGCTTCCTCCTCAAGAAACGCCTTCATTCTGACATGTAGCAACTTTCAGTATCCCCGTAGATATTTTACAGGAATTGCTACCTCTTTAAACATTGATGCTGTTAAGAAATCAGACCAATTGTTGACATAAATCTAACATAGCAGCTACTGTATAGACAGAATATGAATTTTTTATGCTATTGATGAGAAGTTTGTGTCATTTATGTACTGTGGTAAGGGTAGAAGATAGATTTTGAATCCTGAAAAACCACTGTTGGCACCATTCACATTAGCTGTGATTTGAATCCAAATATTTAGATGGCTGAATTCTCAATGTGTGTGTTTTTGTGCAAACTGGCTTATCTATGGGTGGGATGGGAGAAATTACTCTACCTGGAGAAAATAATAATAGTTTTCTTTTGTGTCTATTTTGTGTTGTGAAAGGGAAGATTGTTAGCACTTAATATTTGATTATTCTGCCCTTCCTTTCACCATCAAAAAAATTAATGGTTGTGGTGATAAAACTATATTTCATCTAATTGAAGGGTACCACTAAGAATATGAACTAATAATTAAATCAACATGCCATTGATTTTAAAATGCATTCCAATTTTTCAGATGAAATAATGAAATGTGTAAAAATGGATGTCTTGGAATCAATGAAATGTCACACGTAATTTGTGGTATACATGTCTATCACGTGTATACAAAATATATTTGCATTTGATTATATTCTGTAGTGTTTTGAATCATTTTTACTGGGTTAGGTTTCATTTATTTAAATTTTCTGTTTGAAATTTGATACAATTCATTTAACATGGAATGAATTTGGCATCTCCAACTTAAAAGAATCATTCGGAAGCTCTAGTTTCTAAGCTTTCAAAAGGAAAAGGGTCGGGTGCAGGGAGGCAGATTGACATTAAAGTAAGAGTGTTTTCAAAAAAAGAAAATGGGAGAAAAATAAAATCAAAGAAAGGAAGGTGGAGGTGATTGCTTTTAATTAGGAGCCAGCAAATTCCCTTAGTTTTCTAAGAGAAAAGTAGATCATTGCTACTCTGTCAAAATCAAGTAGTTCATCTGATTGCATATTTATAGTTATAGGATGGTGTCTTGGGAGTTAATACTCCCTAAACCAGGTGACTATAGTTAATAATAATGTATTGGATACTGAAAATTTACTAAAAGAGTAGATTTCAGGTGTTCTTGCCCCCACCCTACAATATAGTAACAGTGAGAGGAGATGGATATGTTAATTAGCTTGACTGCAGTAGATATCTGTATCTGTGTCAGAACAAAATGTTGTACACATGAAATATATACAACTTTTATTAAAAACTAAAATCCATAAAATTTACACTCATTACAAAACAAAAACAAAACAAATAACAATTTATATAACAAAGATGCATGTCATATATTAAGTGCTCAATAAATCATGGACATTTTCACACATCAGTACATTTCTCCATAGTAACTTTTGGTGACTGTATAGTATACCATCATAAAATAATACGTAATTTTTAACCATTTACCTATTTGTAGATATTTAGATTGTTTGCCATTTTTGCTTTAATAACATGGCCGCTGTGAGCATACTTGTACTTTCTTCACATCACATTTACCCAGGCATCATTTTAGGATCAATTCCTGGGAGCTGAATTGCTGGATCTAAAGCTATTCCTGTATTAATGTCATTATGTGTGTCGGGAAGGGACCATCTCCTCATGTACTTGCCAGAACACGATAGCAACAGTTTCCCCCCACCTTTTCCCATCTGATTGGTTGAAACAAATCCTCTTCTGTGTTTTTAGTGTTTTAAAAATCTCAGTTGGGATTGAACACCTTTTACATATGTTTTGTCTTTTTCAAAGTGGTTCTTCATAATAGAAAGCGTGGAAGGTCAGAAGAAGAGCAGAGGCCATGGGACGAGGGTGCTTCCGCAGTGCTTCACAGAACCCCATGAGTTTTTGAGGAAACATTCTCAAGTTCCTTAACATAGATGAAACTGATAAAAACAACCAAACAAACACAAACAACTGTGGCATGGAGATTGGTGTGTCTTTCTCCCTCTTGGAAAGAAAAAGTCCTTGCATCAGAAAGCCAGGGTAGAGTCAACAGGCCAGGCTTGTTTAGAAACCTAGAGTACAACACACAAACCTATAGAGTCCGACCTGCTCTGGATGCAAAGATTTGAAGGAGAGGACAGAATAGGTCTCCTTGCCTCTGAGGGTGTTACATTTTTCTTTAATATTGTTTTCTTTTGGTTGAATATAAATGTTGTCTTCATTGCTTGCCATTATGGGTACAAATAACTATATACTGTGACTTGGCAGGAGTTAACAATAAAACTGTATAGTAGTATAAGCCATGCTGATTTCTTTAAGTAGGCAAATAGGGTGATTTCTCTGTGAAACTCTCTGCTGTTAGAAGCTCTTAACATTTCAGACAAGATGGGAATTATATTTGGAATAAATTAGTAAATTCCCATTCAGATTGTCTATACCATGTAATCTTCAGGAACCATAATAACTGTTTAGTTATGTAGTGTATCTCCCACTTAGTAATTATAAAACACATTGGCTCCGAGAACCCCTCAGTATGTCCTTGGAGGCCCAGCCCTAGTGCTGCCTCCTCTGCTGGGCCGTTTGTGTGCGTGTGTGTTACAATAGACATTCCAGCATTGTACACTGGAAACCCTTGTTTGTAGAGTCAAATCAGATACAAAGTGGACTCTCAACTCTGCCATTTACTGCAGTACTCTCACCTTTGGAAATCAGCAACAACATAATTGTTCAGACAATTTATTTAATGAGGTAAATCATGCAAAAACAGTTAAGCATCAAGCATCAAGCTTGGCACATATTTGTGTTGGCTTTTTCATCTACTTTTGAAATCTTGAGTTGCCTCCATGTAGTGATATCTTCTTCAGAATTCCTTAGGAGTCTTGATCTGGGTCACGCATTATCATTTATTATTTATTATTGATAATTACCTCTTGACATTTGTGTACTTTTTATCTATAGTGTCCTCCATTAGCACATATATTCATTCATCAACTGAGCCCCTTTTGTGTGTTAGACCCCCAGAGTAAGATGATGGAAAATGTAGGTAAACAATCAATGTGGTTGCTACCTTCCTCAAGCTTACATCCCAGCAGGGAAGACCTATATGAAAACCTTGGATTACTAAGTGAAAATTGTGGTGAATGCTACGAATGATGTTCTAAGGGTCTATAAGCATGGACCCTCTCAGAGATGGCTTTAGAGCTAACTGTTGGGTGAGAAGGAGTTAACCAGGAATAGGTGGGGATGATTAAGACTTTGGGTAGTGGAAACAGCATGCTCAAAAATTCTGAAACAGGAAATAACCTATGTTATTGGTGGATTTGAGGATAATCAAGAAGTTCTGGGAGACCAGAATGTAGAAGCAGTTCTCTCAGAGGGCACTGGCACCGTGAAAGGGGCTAAGAGTAGACACTTTGTACAGGGCCGGGTGTGGGATTCTGGTCTTTGGCCCAAGAGCAGTAGGAAGTTAACAAAGGGTTGAAGGCTTACCTATAAAAAACAAACAGATAAATGGATGAATTTGAAGTGAGTCTCACTTCAGTTGGAGCTTTGAGCCCAGGGTTCTGACTGTGTACTACCATACCCTCTACCCTTGTCCATAAAGTCTAAAAAACAAAAACAAAACAAGCAAAACACTGGAATGATATATTCAGGTATTCCTTCAACTCTAAAATATGATGGTAATGGATGGCGTGTGAAAAATTTTGTTTTCCAAATAACTTAAATTTAAAGATGCTTTCTGAGGAAAAATATTTTCAACTTAAGGTAAAAGGGAATCATAGTGAAGTTTTGAAGAACTTTTAAAATATTATTTAAAGAGAAAGTGATACTTGTCTTTAAATGTAGTAAAATGCTTAAAATATGTTACTGAATGTAAATGAAAAGTAGCAGGTCCAAAAGCAGTATACATTCAGTGAGCAGAGATTATTTCCAGAATCTTTGTTAGTCCTATAATTCAATGAGCCTGATGCCCAGTCAGATTATCCCCTGAGTGTTTAAATAAAGGCTAGAACTTTGGTCTCCCAACACCAGGTCCAATACATAATGCTTATGTACTTAGTTAATTTATTTTGCCATGAGATACCACTTTCATAACACTTAGACACAATGCAACTTTCCTTAGAATTTTAGTGGAGGGTACCATAGATTGCAGCCTCAGTGTCTTACAAGAAGGTGAGATTCAGAGTTGGACACAGGAGTTGCCTAACTGCTGATTTGTTGAGCAGAGCTTTGATCATGGGGGTCTCAGTCTAAGGCAGTGTGGTAGCAATCCCCAGCATCACTTTATTCCTTGATAATAATCAGGATCTTTACATGAATTTCCAGAATCAAACTATGAAATAATTAAAATTATGTCTCTTACCTGTCAGAAAGTTCTCTTTATTTACCGTTAATGTCTGGTTTTCTTTTTCTTTTTTGTCCAAGCTCTGTATATTGTTGCCTTTCTGGTTGTACTCCTTATGAAATTCTCTAGATCTCTTTGAACCTCTTAAACTGGTGATTTTCTTGGAGGGGCTCAGAACTTCGGACATGTTGGGAATAGGGAGTAGTCCTGTGATGGTTCCTGCTGCTCTTCTGCCTCAACCGTCTGTATGTTGCGCTTTGGACTTGCAGAGATGAATGCCTTGTGATCCTTGGCCACCGAGGCTCACCATCAGGCTAAATCATTATTTATTTGCAATATATTTCCATATCTTCACATGCTTTAGGAATGTTAGCAGTATGGTATTTCCTATTAATGTGCCAGCTGAGAAATAGCCAGGTAAGTCAGATGTTATTGAATTGAGCAAATTATTGGGACAAATGAAATTAAATAAGGATTTAGCTCTTCCTTCCCACTAACTTAGTGTTTTGGTGACCGTGGTTTTTTTTGTTTGTTTGTTTGTTTGTTTTTGGTTTTGGTTTTTGGTTTTTTGGTCTACCCAAATATTAGAATTAAAGGTCCTGAAGGAAAATTAAAATAACATTCTCACCCACAAGACATAGGGAGGACAGTAACATTTGTGTTTAACGTTATTTCCAATTGTGCATTTATTATATATATTTGTGCAAAAAATCGCTGCTAGTTTTTGTTTGGAAAAGTGAATCACATGAGCCTTAGAGATAGAGAAGGATAGGGAACCCACAAGTAATAAATATGTGATCTAAAAAAAAAATGACTTTTTTTGGTCTGTCCAAAAGATTTTACGTAATCAGGGTTTTAAAACCCTACTTATAGAAATCATAGTGTTAATGGCCATATTTCTGCCCTAGATCCTTCCCTCCCAATGGTGTTTTGATTTTAGATGTTCCAAAAGGTGTTGATTTGGTTGCAGTGATAGCTGAAGAAGAGGAGGTTTTGCTTGTTAGCTGAAGAGTAAAATAAGAGTCTAAAGGTGCAATATAGGGAAAAAAACTAAAGTAAAATCTTCTTCAAGGTGGCCGAAGGGCACAATTTTTGCCACCTTTATTATAAGATCCTTAGCAAGGGTATATTCTATCCTCTTTGTAAATTTAATACTTGAAATCCTCAGATTAGATTTCAGGCTGCATTCATGCAATCTGGGTGTTCTTTTTTGTTTTATTTTGATTTTTGTTTTGTTTTTTCCTTCTTCCTTTTATCAAGCGCTTGTGCTGCCTGTATTTCTTAAGTCTTCAGACTTGTTTTCTCTGGATTTCTAAACTCTAATTGGAGATTTATTAGGTCATCTGAAGTAAGAAGGGAGGAAAGCTAAAGGAGAAGGAAAATGGAGGAAAAGCAAGAAGAAACTGAAAGAAAGCAGCAGAGGGAGGGACAGGGGAGGATGGAGATAAAATATGGATAAATGAAGACAAATGAAGAGCAGTGAGATAGGGAGGCCTAAAGGGGAGTAAAATACTGAAAATGAGCTAGTGAGAATACATGTAAAATAGAGGTCTGGTAAAAGATCTCCAGCAAAAGTGGTGTAAATCAATGACGAGTAAATTAATAGGGCAATTGTGCAAATGGGACTCACTCATTTAAACTAAGTGTACTACATCATGGATGATTTAGAGATAATGCAACCCATAGGGCATACCTTTAATCTACTCAGGACCCAGTAGAGAATGCTGTCACTTCAAGGGTAAAAAGGCAGAGGATCAGAACATTGGGTGATTCTCTTCATTTCAAAAGTTTAATAAGACAGATTCTGAGCAACGTGAACATTAACTAAATGCAGAAGCTTGGTATGTGGTATATGGTTTCGAAAGGAGATTCATGTATTTGAAATGTCTCTCCCCAAACCCCAAATATTTCTTTAAGAAGCGTTCTGAAGTCCTCATTAGAATAGGTTAACATGTACAATTTGCCATGAATTGGAGTGAAAGTGAAATGCGTCACTGCACATGTGATCAAAGGAACATTTGGGTGTTAGGTGGGCACAATCACATGAGAATCCAGTGCTGTAACTGAGAGTATTCTGAGACCAGGGAAGAAAATTCTGGTCTATGTGCTCCCGCTTCTTTCATTCATTCATTCATTCATGAATGCATTCATTCACTCACTCGGTAGATGCTTCCTGACAGCCTGCTCTGTAGGAGGCATAGTGGGGCTGCTGCTGCTTGAAACAGAAACATTAGGATTTCATTCTTTGAGCCCTCTTATCAATATTGTTAGGGGTATGTACTGACAAGAAAGAAGTGAACACTGGGAATGGAGAGAAGCCTTAGCTGATAGAACTTTTAGTTTCCTAAGGCTACTGTTTATTAATATTATTATTATTATTATTATTCAGAAAATGGGAGCTCAGAAATGTCAAATGTCTTGGCCAAAATCCAGAGCTAGTTGGAGTGTTGAAAATTAGGTAATTGTGGACTTCTTTTTAAGGTTACTATTATAATTTATTCCCAGTTTTTGTTTTCATGAAGGAAGTTGGAGATACAGTTTTTAACCTACAGGAGCTAGGGGTGAGACTAGTGGCAAATTAGATGTTAGTATGTAAACATTTCTATCATAGGGAAAGCGAACAAATAAATACCCTGCATTCTCTAATAAATGTTGGGCCCGAAGGTGGAAAATAGCCTTATTTAATAAAAGAGGCTGCATTTTTATAAGTGATGTCACACTAGGCTCATAAATTTCTGTCATCGATGAAGAAAATGACATTATTCCGTCTTGCTCTGTATAACAAAGGAGCTAAACTGAGCCAAAATTTCAGGGAGCCGAAGAAACCATTTATGACAAACCTTATGTATGAAGAGGTACAGTGTAGAACAGCCAAACAAGTTGATCATAGGTTTCTCGAAACATGTCTTAGAGGTGAAAAAGCACTAATTTTAAAATTCTCTGGTAAAAATGATCATAAGTTTATGTTTTATATAAAGAAGAGAATAATTTTATAAGTCCATAAAACAAATTATTAGTGTTATTAAGTAGAAACATTTTGCACAGGTAGTGTCATATGAGAAGGTGCTCAGCAGTTGGGGTTTTCATGTTTCCATTCCAGAGATCAAGTAAGACATGCCTTGGAGAGGAGGCATATGTTAAATCTGGAAAGAATTCAAAGAGGGATGTCAGCAACACTTACATGTGTCAGTAATAGGAAGAGTTTCTTTTCTGTTCTCAAATTGCTTAGAGGATTCCAGTTCTTTTCATTTCTGTGCTCATTTTCGTTTGGTCACTCACATTTGCCTTCTGATGCTTTGTGTGGTACACTCCTACCGACCACCTTAGCTCCAATGAGGAATTAAATACTTCACTCCTTCACTCATTTGCAGTGTGATTTAGTTTAACCTTCCTTTGTCCCTTTTCTCTCCTCCTCACATCCTAATTCAGGTATCAGCTCCTTTGACAATCATTAACCTGCCCTTCTGGGATTGTTTGGCATTAAGCTATGACTGTCGCATTTCTCCTAATAAATTAGATTTTTAAAAGAATACTGCCTGCCAAGAAGCAAAGTCATTACATAGTGTGTATGTTTTCAGTGTATTGCTATAAAAATTTCCTTAACCAAACATAATAGGCAGTTAAAATAAATTTGAAATAACTGTGTCACCTCTAGGTTTTAAAAGCATTAAGCTGAAGATAGGTGGACTCATTTTGCTCTATTTCCATTTTCCTTTTTCACAAGGTATGATTCTTACTCTATGAAATCACATTTTTGTCTTATGTCTGTAGCAGATATATTTAAATGCCTAAATATATATTCGTCCAATGAATATTATAAAAATTGTTTTACAGTTAGAAATCAGTTTTACAATGGTTGAACTTTCCATCTTTGTCAGTCGCACTCTTATTTGCCATAAAGAACACAAATGTACTTGCCATGACCTTTTGTAATTCCTATGTTTAAACTGAACAGAAGAATATTGTGCGAACAGACTGGAGAATTGTATAAAGATGCAAATATAAATATTTTTTTACCATTTTAGTTATTTTTATCCCATAACTTTCAAGAGGGTGTTGGAGCAACTGAAAAAAATTTAATAAAATAGGAATAAAAGTGAGTACTAAATGGGAGGAATGAGAAAACAACTTTGTAAATTATGTATGTTTATGTAGTTGCTGAGATTGTTTATAAAATTCATTCTGAGGTTCCTGGCAGCAAAGACAGTGAAAGAATGTGATAATTCTTGTTCTCAGAAAAGATAACTAGCTCCTTATTTTGGTATTAGGAGCAAGGCATTGTGCTAGATTTGAATGTGTGCGGTCAGGCTAGTCTTGCCTTCGTGGAGTCTCTGGTCAAGTACTTTAGTTCTTAAATATCTTTTTCATGTCCTAAGACATTTAACGGTTATATCACCTGCACAGACTTTAATTACAGATTCAAGTCTGCACATTCCCATCCATAATGCTTTTGTGAAAGTAGGGTCATAGCCACTCAAGAACCCTCACCAGTGGGACTTTAGATTGTAGAGTTTCTTACAATTATGTAAAAGCATGCGTATGTTTCGGGAAGCACACCATCAGCCGCAGTATCCTAGATGTGTCACCAACTCAGCAGGCAAGATGTTTTCTTCTTTTTTTTTTTTTTAGTGTTATTCGTTGCATAAAGAGGAATAGAGTGCTAGTGTGAACTTCCCCGTGAAGGGTAAAATGCATTACTGGGAATGAAGGTTAGAGTGCACTTTGTGAAAGAGCAGTAGCGAATAGGACATTGAGAAATACATAGGGATTTTCTTCCACTGACTAATTTTTCTGTAGTCATGGTTGTGAGGTAGTTACCTTCTAGTTAGAGAAGGAATTTAAACATATTTTTAAAAATAGTAACACAAGAAACAAACTTAAAGAAAAGTAAGTGGATGGTCACTTCATGTTCTGATGCAGCCTAAATCAAATGGTGCTCCTCTGAGTGAGTGAGCCACACAGAAACTTGTCAACCCCTCGTGCAGCTTACTGTTAGCAGTATGAATACATCATTGCCATAGAGCACTTTATGGGTAACAAAGCATTATCACAGAAGACACTTTATCTTCATTTTGCAAATAGCATTGTACACGTTATTCTCTCTCTCTACTTTGTCTGCTTAGCTCCTTCTTATCCTTCATAACTCCAGCTCTTCAAAGGCCTCTTGAGAGACCTCTGAGCAGATCCTCATTCTCTCCCCCATGCTTGTCCAACCTTTTGTGCTTACCTCCATTATCTGTTCATTATCTGTTCACGTCAGTGTCTCCCCTTGTGTACCGTGAAGCTGTGTGCTGTGTGCTCTTCATTGTACTTCCCGCATCCAGGTGGCTTCATGGAAAATGAATATAAGGGATGCTTTGTAAATAATGGTAAAGTACTGTGTGCTGTGGAGGATAGGAGAGTTTAAGTCACTTCCTAAGTTAGGATGTTGCATACGTAGTAGCTAATAGTAAAACTTGGGTCTCCTAATTCCCATTTTTATAGGTTTACTTGGTTTATTAGTTTACTTAGTTTATTTACTTGGGAAAAGCTGAAGACAATCTGAAGACAAGCTATCCGTAACCTTATGCTTATTATTCTACCCATCAGAGGTGCTTCATAGTAAAGATGATAGATACAGTATGGTCCTTTGTCAAAATGAGGACATTTCAGGTTCATCATTATGCTTGAACTTCTTGAGCTACCTGCCATTACAATTTGGTGTAAAAAGTGTATGGACAGATGTGAGAATGTTAGAGCCATTTTTTTGGCCTTGAATATCTTTTCTCCCCACTTCTGCTTGGTAAATTCCCTGTCGTCCTTTGAAAGTGCGCACTGATGTCCCATCTCAGGGTCACCATTCTTTCCACTCCCTTCTTATCATCAGAGCATTGTGATCGCGCCCAGCTTCTGCCCTCCCTCGGTACACTGCCCTGTCGAAAATTTAGTACCTTAATAATACTGACTTTTAAAAACACTGCTGCTGGTGTAACATTTTGCCTCTTTCTGGAGTATTTGCGTTTGAGCATCCAGTGGGTTGAAGCTCTGTGTGGTGGAGTATTAGGTGGTAGATGAAGCCTGTAAAAGAAGACGTCCGAGGGCTGGAAGGCATTCCTGGCATCCATTAAGAGGACCCTGCTGGGACCATTCAGCCTGTGATTAACAAGCCTTTAGTTATTTGCTGGGTGGTTCCCACACACCATAGTAGGATGTATATATGAGGCACAATGCAGTGTTTATGTGAGAATAATATAGATTATTTAAATCGAGGCTACAGAACCTACCTGAAAATGAGTTTCACAGTTTTGTGTAATTGCCTTTTCTTTGTGTTTGCATAGAAGGCATTACATAGCTGGAAGATGATGGCAATTATAATTTATTATGCTGTAATTGTTACCTAAATGTTTTTGAATAAGCAAAAATCACATCTGTTTAGGAATAAGTTGCACAGCAAGAGAATTCCCTTTGAAATGAATGCTGTGTTCTCATGTTCTGTAACTGTACACATAAAACAACACATTTATTTCCCCACCGAGTCCATTACATTCCCAAGTCAGACTGCATCCTCTCTTCCCTTCCCGTATTAAACCCTTTGATTTAATGGAGGTTTTAACTACTGGTTCTTTAGGGAATTTTTAGTAGGCTTTGCACAGATTAGGTTATTGGAAAGTATAGTTATTTGCTTGTAAAGTGGCAGTTCTGTGTCAAAATTGATTTTCTCTGGAGCTGCAACAGTAAAAAAGATAAGCTTCTGCTTTGCATCCAAAATGCCCTAACGTTTCTACCGTGATAGTTTCCTTTGCTTCTTGCTCAGCACCATTTGGTTACAGGCTGGTTTGGACAGTCGGATATGAGCATATGTGGCCTGGAGGACTTTGATGTCCAGTGGTGATAATAGATGAGGCCTCTTCTATTCTGGTTGCCACTGATCTTTGACAGCCAGGGTTCTGGGCATGGTGAGCATAGTGTTTCTTCCTTTCTCCATTAAATAGGAAATGCATAAGCCTGGGATGGTTTTGTTTGTTCTACAGAAATGTAACAGTTGAAATAATTACCTTGGCATGCCCTGGCTAACAGGATTTATCTTCCATTATAGATCTTGAAGACATATGCAAGAATAGTTTTTTCTAAATTTACTAGGCTACTCACTTAGAAATGATTTCACTGTGTAAAAGAGAGCAGTCAGAGCTGGTGGCATAACCTAGAAAAGCTCTGATAGTCAGGAAAATGAAGGGCAAAGTATATTCTCTACTTTTCTGCTCCCTGCTCATAAAATAGGATTGGAGTTTATGTGAATAGCAGAAAGCCTTATTTTATGTTTTATGCCCCAATTACAAGTGAGGGGTCCTTTACGAGAGGCCTTAATCACTGATCTATGTGCTTCTGTATAGCAGATATCCATCTATATAGTGGCCTCCAAGAGCTGATTATCTTGCGCTGGTCAGAGTTAGCCTGGGTGACAAGGATGGGCTGCATCAGACGGTACCACCTTAGGCCCAGTGAAGGCCACATCTTTGAGAGCTGTTTGGGAAATATTGCCTTTTCTATGTTGTTCTAGAATAATAACTCCTGCTACTTATTTATTTATTTTTTTTAACTTCAGTTATATCTCAGGCCAGATGCCCTTGTTTTTTGTTGTTTTGGGTTTGGAGCTCCGATTTGCAATACAAATACTGTTCCTTGCTGCATGTCATTCCATTAAGTCTTGGTCTTCTGGCTTTAATTATCAAGACATTTGTCTCCAACTCAGCTGGTTCCACTTCAGGGTCTGGCTTTCACTGCCTGCTCATAGGCACTGACTCCGGCTCATCTTTGTGAAATTTGAGCTTTCCTTTAAGGAACCAGTCTTGAGTGTTGATTGGCCAATGGAGGTGCTTGACTTTAGCTTTGGAAGGAAAAAAAAAAAAAAAAACCAAACCAGGTTTTCCTATTTATATCTTTAGTTTCATTTTGTGGCCTGATTGTTCATAATATAGATTTGAAGAGTTGAACCAAGAAGCCTAGAATTTTAGTTCACCTTTTTTCATACTCTAATTATAGTTTATACATTCATCTACTCATTCCTATATCCGTCAGTCCACACAATAGTTAACATACATTATTGGTAACTTCTAGTGTTCTAAACAGTAGGGGTAAAGAAAAAGAATAGGACACACACCTCTCCTTTGCAGATGAACAAAGCTAATGCCCCAAGGTGTGAAGCTATTTACTGAGCCATCTAGCTAGTCTGCGGCAGAAAAAAGACCAGAACCCAGTTCTAGAGGAGCCTTCACCCCCACACTACTTAAGTCAGCTCCCTTAAAGCCTTCAGGACTCCTGCCTTCAAAGTTCTTAAGAGCAGTAGATTTAGACTCACCGGTCATTGGCATTTTAGAATTGTCATGTGGTTGAAGAATTGGAGAAAACTGATGGAAACAAAATCGCCTTTAATTTCACTTCAGCAAATAACATGTTTATTGCTTTTTCCAAATATTCAGAATCACCCGTGTTTATTATAGTAGAAGTGAAAGGCATCTTTAAATTTTTGAAAAATACACAAAGTACAGTAAAGAAAATTAAAGTAACAGTCATTCTACTTTACATTTTATGTTTCCCTCAAGTAGATATAATGAATTACAGCATTGTCAGCATATTCTATATATAGTTTTGTGCCCTGCCTTCTTTGCTTAACGTATAATCAGTGTCTTTCCACATCAGGAGACATTTTTCTAAAACATAATTAATGACTATATGTTATTTTAAAGTATAAAGTTTATTTAACTTATTGTGCATGTATTTAACTTTTCTCTACATTTAGGTTTTTTTCTAATCTTTCACTCTTACCACCTCATCAACCGTGCTGAGTGAACCGCCTTGTAATAAATCATTGTACACATCTGCCATTATTTCTTTAGGATAAATTTCTGTGAGTTCAGTTGCTGCATCAAAGGAAATGAACATATTAAGGCAACGAATGACACTGCCCTGGTTATACTTTTAACTCTCCCTTATATCAGCCTGAATGCATAGAATCCTATACCACATTGCCAGATAGGTAGTATCTTCAGCTTAGGGAAGAGTAGTCTTTGGCCTAATGCAACCACAAAACTGCTTTCCAGCAGAGATGTCCCCTGCACAGCTAAGCACAGATAAGCTTCCTGTTGAGGGAGATATTAAAGATGGCATTTGATCCAAGGCTTGAAGAAGTTAGAGCTCAAAAGTTGTGAAGAGGAAGATAAATTTTCCTAGCAGAAGAAACAGGATGTTCAGAGGAAAGACTTTATTAAAAACTATATAGAATGTTAGAGCTCATCTACTGCAGTGGTTATCAGATATTTTGAACTGACAAAATATTTTCAAACCAAATTTTGTCTAGCACATCAATACTGCAGATTGATCAAAGCGCAGTTAAATCAAAGGGAGATGAGGGAGCTCAGAATTGGGGTTGCGATTCTTTGCTCAGCTCCTTTGAACTTCCTGTGCAGGTCCTGAGATATACCCATGAAACCCAAGGCCTATTTAAAAGGCCAAGTTAAAACCAGTCATTCCAGTTTCAAGTGTGAAGACGCTGAGACACGGAGACAGAACATGACTTACCCCAAGGTCAGAACTAGTTCTCAAAGTGCACTCCAGTGCTTTCACTATGTGCCAAAGCAGCTATTCCAGAGCTTTTACCAATAGACACTCCCCTGCAAGTTGAAAGGGATTATTTTTAATCTGCTAAGTTATGTATTGTTGCAAGGTCCTAAGAGATTAATGTATGGATTAGCTTTTATCAGATGTTTCCCCAATCCATATTAACCATGTTTGACTGAGACTCAAAGGATCTATTAAATTATATCCAGGTTCCTATTAAATCACTATACCAGCAGTAATACCTGGGCTCACCTTCCTCTTAACCCATATTAACACATGCTCTTAGCAATCTCAAATCTGAAGCAAGTTTATGAGATGAACAAGTGACTGGAAGACAGGAGAGAAGAAAATTAAATGATAGGGTGACCTCCTCACACCACTCATGGTTTCTCAATTAACCAAAAGCCAGCCAGCTCCACGTTGCTGTTCTTTCAGTAATAGGATTCACCCTCCCATTTAGTGCCAGCCCACACGGGTGCACACACAGACACACACTTTGCTAATCAGTTTGGCAGCAAATAGAATTAAACCATTAAGGCAATTAAGCAGTTCTTAGATAACATTTGATCAGTTCAATGAAAATGCAAATTCATGCTTCTTTTAGAGAAATAAGTTGATGAAAAGTCATTTCGCCTTTCTTAATCTTCATCAACTTTTTCCCCAAATCAAGATTGCGATGTTTTAGGCTTAGAGCTGCACAGATGGAATGGAACTTTCTTTCTTTCTTTCTTTTTCTTTCTGCTCCATTCTGTTCATCCATGTTTTCCTGCCTCCACGCACTTCTGGCACATGTAGGTAATCTTACCTACAGCTTCCTCTTTGTGCCTCAAGCAAACCGTTCCTTTTTCTCTGACACGTGAGGACCCAGACCTTGAGTTCAGACTTCGTTCTGACAGTGTTCTGGAATGAATGGTCGTCGTAGGATACTCCTTTGCCGTCGCTGCAGTATTTGACTGCTTCTCCTGCCTCTCTCTTCCCCACACCGGTCTCTGCCCTCTCCTAAGCTCATGGAGAAGACAGCGCCGCTCCCAGCTCGGTGCTGGATAGTGGGTATGCAGTCCTTGCATTTTCACTTCTGTGTTTGTGGTGGGCATCGCCCGGTGTGCCGTCTACACCCTGCTGCTGTGCTCTAAACCCTCACCTGGAAGCCGCCGAGCCCGCCACAGTCACAGCCTGCGCTCCCGTCACCCACCACAGCGCCTTTTCTGCTCTCACTCAGAGTTTCCAAATCTGGAAGGGGGGGCATCAGTTAGGGAGCTGTGAAAACATTTATAGGCTGAGGTTTCAATTCAGACCTATATCAGTATCTACCAAGCTTGGCTGGAGGGTTTCTGTTTGTTTGCTTTTAATATCCCTATTTGATTTTAGCGATCAACCAGTCTTTATAAGACTTAGGTCTCGGTGCCATGCCGTTGTTTGTTGTTTCTCCCCCCTCCCACCCCAATACAGACTATAAAACATAGTCTAACATATGATTCGTCAGTGACACGCAAATCACTTGGGTCCAAAAAGTGTTATGATTGCCTTGCTTATAAAGAAAAATAAGCACCTTATATGGCATGTTGTTTTATACACAAAAGTATCAGTGTGTGTGCATTATACAACACAAGTATTGTGTGTGTGGATTTATGTGCAAGTTTTTGTGTGTTTAAATGTCATTAGAGACAGGTCAAACATAAGAGGGATTGTGGCCTAGGACATTATATTTAGTGCACCTCCTCCTTTTCCATGAATAAAGTTCAAGCCTACCTTAGATGTATTGCGGGTTTGGTTCCAGACCGCTGCAGTAAAGCAAGGATCACAATAAAGCCACAGTACTCTTTTTGTTAGTGGAGGGTCTTGCCTTCAATTTGTAGCAAAACACAACATCTATGAAGCGCTATAAAGCTACGTGCAATAAAAAGAGGTCAGCCTGTGTTGCAGCAGACTCTTACCCAGCAGGACACATAACCTTG
The DNA here is from genome assembly GCF_014176215.1 of Rousettus aegyptiacus. Classification (NCBI taxonomy): domain Eukaryota; kingdom Metazoa; phylum Chordata; class Mammalia; order Chiroptera; family Pteropodidae; genus Rousettus; species Rousettus aegyptiacus. The sequence goes on along the minus strand of NW_023416311.1, from coordinate 23,338,925 downwards.
GTGAGCCTGACTGCAGACTTGAGAGTGTTAATGTAAACATTAATGGAAAAGATGGGAATGCTCCTCAGGAATGTCACCTGTGCCTTTTCAACACAAAGCAGCCTTGAATATCACTAATTCATTCTCCAAAACATGTTAGTAGGAGAACCCTTTTTGAGCATTTTTTTTCGATACTGATCAGTTTCCATTTTGAAGCCCCCAAGCCAGGAGTGCCTCCAGTGTTACAGGGAAGACTGATGTTTTGGGAAGTGATTGAGCACAGCATTTCAGGAAATATTTCTCATCTATTTGTTACTGTACACATAGGCTTATATTTTCTCAATTTGGAAAGACTTCTAAAGGGTAGACTTTGGGGAGGTAGACATATAATGTCCTCAGCAATATTGTAAAACCTCATCAATTTGCTAAACACATAAGCGAGATTGAAAGGATATTGCAAAGATCGTAAGGAGAGGTTTAATCATCTTATGTTTAACTGGCTTTAAAAGCACTAGCTTTTCAAGTTCTTAAGATTCTGATGACACGTCTTCTTCCTTCATTAAACGTGCCCTCTAAGATCTTTTGGTTTTGGGGATTACATTTTGGACTTTAGGATAATTCTGTATTTATTTTTTAATTCCTTGTATGAGCATTTAGGCCCAAATTCAAACTAAGGTTTCCCATAAATTGGTCAAAATTACATTTTATTTATGTGCATAGTCGTATTTGTATCATATATGTTGGAACATGAGAGGGGGTAGTCAGCAAGTGTACTGCATTTTTGTTCATAATAATTTCTCAATGCATGTTTGCTCAAGTGAGGGAACATATATGTTAAAGTCTATTTTTGGTCATTAGTACATAAAGCATTTCTTTTTTTCATTTTATAAGTAGGTATAAAACTTCAAACTCTACTTCTTTCATTTAATTTTTCTACTTCTTGTAGACCTAATGTATTTCAGTATATGTTGATCTTTCTTATTGAGTTTTCATAGTTTAGGAGATTTTTTGTATTGAAATAGCAAAAGGACCATTTAAATAATAGTCTTCCTTGAACCCATAAAGTTGGGCCTTCAAGAACATGAGGCATCTGTGAGGTTCTAAACAAAAGATTGTGTATTGTTCTGGCCCACTGCCCCCATCCTACCTCCCTCACCAGCCTGCTATAATCTTATAATTAATGAATTTTAAGTCAGTCAAACATAGGTAATAGTAAGGCTTAAATTTTTAAAAAATTTATAATGGATGATGATATTTCGGTAAAACATACATTTTTTAAACCCTGCCATACTAAATCCCAAAAGGAGAAATTGACAGACACTTCTAATATTTATTTATAGAGCTCCAGTGCTTGTACAATGCCCCGAAAACCAGGCATTGATTAAGTTTATAGAACTCACAGTAAGTCACAGTTATATTAAATTGAATTGCATACTGTAACTTGCTTTAGTCATTGAAAAACACCATTATCGTCAAATTGATATACCTACTGCTGCCTTTCTTCTTGAGTTAATTTAACGCATCCCTCTCCTGTCCCTTCTTTCGCCTAAAACCACTCTTGAATTCCTGTCCTTCTGGCCATCCATTCACCACTACCTAGCGTTTTCAGTAATAAAACAACTAGGTTGTGTTAATGTGTTTATTGCTTTAAAGATGGCTAAATTAGAGGATTTTGTTAAGAACAACAAAGTCTAACCAAGTAGGCAGCTTGGGCAGTCTGTCTGGGCTCATCCTTTTCCTGTCTGCTACCTGACTGTCTGCCACTCCCTGCTCCTCTGAGCTCTTCTCCTAAAGCTTTAGGAGAGAGTGCGTAGGTCTGTGAGGGAAGGGGCATGTGTGTATCTGCACATGCGGGTGTGGTGGCTCTTTTCCTAAGTTGTTTCCTTTGGCCAGCATTTCCATCCCATTGTATACCCTTTCTCATTAAAAACCAACGTTTAGTCCGTGCGCCTTGTGAAACAGTTCCCTTTGCGCTCCCCTGTGACCATGCAGAGGAGTTTAACAGGGAGGCTGCTCTCCTTTAAGAATGGAATCTTTGGAGACAAAATGCTTCTTCCGAGAGTCTCCCTTGGGTTCAAGGAAACCTATAACACTCAGGTGAGAAAGGACCTTGCAACCCTCTGCTGGATGACACCCCCCCCCCCTCCATTTGAATTAATAGAGTATGACAAATAGCCACTGCTTTCCACTCCATTTTACCAAGCCCAGTGTCTTTCATGTCCCACCGAGGTTTCTGGGTCGATGCCTTCTGCAGCCCTCTGCCCTCCTCCCCTTACCAGGGGCCCCAGGGACCTATAATTGCCTGTTGAAGGGCAGGAGCAGCTCCCCTAAGGAGGACTGGTGATCCCCAAGTGAGTATCACTGGGTAGGAGAGGGAACTGAGATTGATCTAGCAATTGAGAGATGTTGCACTTGCACGCACGCACACACACACGCACACACACTCGCATGCACACACACAGGCACATAGCATCCTGCTGCATCTCCCATAGCATCACAAATCACTGTTCTGGCTTCAGAGGTTTTCCTTGGTCCACACTCTGCCCTTGTTTGGTTTACTAGCTCAGTAACTCAGGAAAGACAGAGAATCTATCCATTCTAATCCCCTGTGGGATACAGTAGTTTTAGATTGAAGATACCCCAGAGAATGCTATATAATTCAGAGATTTATAAAGGTCACCTTATGGCCCCCATTTCCTCTCTAAGAAACGAGCCTTTCCATCTGGAATGCACATGTTTCCTTTTTGCCAGAGGCTTTATTGGTGTCCTGCATCCTTCTCTTCTTCTCTTCAGAACAAGACTACAAAAACATCTATTTTTTCCTCTTTATCTCTTCTTTTAGATACATATGCTGCCGTTCCCCTTTACCCTGGTGCCTGTGGTATGAAATAGGAAGGGGACATATCAGCTGGTTTCTTTCTGCTCTAACCACGGTCTTTGTTTTACATCTATAACTGTTCCAGGGGAAATGGCTCAGGCAGCACGCTCCCCTGTCCCAGCATGGCACCCTCCTTAGAGCTCAGGGTGTGGTATTTTGATTCTCCCCTGCAGTTCCATGCCCAGCACCAACACTGCAGACCTCTGTCACTTTCCTGCCTGAAGCCAGGGAATCCCTGCAAGTCATCCTGTCAGCAGAAGCAGGGGTCCTCTTCTTTCTCAGCATTGTCCCAGTCTATCCCATTCCTTAGACTATTATCTTAAAACCCTGGGACTTCATAGCAGGATGAAGACTTAAAGTACCTATGGTCTCAAGACCCCAATTTACAAGTGAGAAAACTGAGGCCGGGGAGCATGGGTAATAGGATAGTGGTTACTTGATGGGTGCCTCAGCTTTAGCCAGCTTTGAACTATACCTCAACATTTTACTCAGTGGATGTGTCTCTTAATGTGATTCAAGGTGTCCCCCATCCACTGTGAGGCAGAGTTACCCTGGATCAGAATTGGCGATTTCTTCATCGGAGGTGATGGCAGTGTTGCGGTCTGTAAGGATTCCCCATGAACTTTATTTGGGGTATGACATGGCGTCTGAAATTGGGAAAGTCTGAAGGTGTTGCTTGTTCTGGTTGAATATCTTGAACATACTCGGCAGACATCTTGCAGAGAAACACAGAGAAGAAAAAGTTTGTGTTGTGAGAGCAGGGCTTGTTCCCTTTAAAAAGGTAACACCCAAAGACTCTCCTTTAATACAATTTTTTGGTTTACTGATTATAGCAGCAACATAGTTGCATCGAGAACATGTCAAAGAAAAAAGTAAAATTTGTGCTTATAATGAAATTGCGATATGACCACTCTTAATAAAATTTTGATGGAGGCATTCCAGTCCTGCTTTCTCTGTCTCACATAAACTTTCATCAAGGTGATCAAATATCTTGCTGTAGCCTGGTTTTTAGTGACTGCACAGAATCCTATGATATGGCCATTATATGTCTAACCTACTTTAGTATACTTGGATTTTTTTCAGTTTATCATTTTCATGGATAGTATTGAATCTTAGTGATTATTTCTTTGGGGGAATATATATCTCCTCGCAAAATTATTCAGTGAAAAGAAATGAAGCCCTTTTCAGAATGCTCTATAGTCTGTCACATTTCACTTCAGAAAGAGTGTCCCAGCCTACGTTGTCCACTGAAAAGTCAGATCTCTGTAGTTTCCCTTTTTTTTAAAGACCTTTCACCAAATATAAATCAGTCTTTATGTATGATTTATAATAATCTAGGTTCACATCTTTGAGTTCAAAAAATACAGAATTTGGGTTCTCTCCAATTTTTCTTTTAATAGAAAATTTCAAGGTCAGTAAGAAATTCTACTTGGCATTTTATTGAGTAGAAAAACATACTTTAATTTCTTAATTTCATGACAATAACACCCAGACATTAAATTAATTCATTAAAGTATTTGTTAAAACTTTGACTATTGCAGAGACTTAGTAGTGGAGTTTAAAAATCAAGCAAGACAGATCTGTGCCAACCCCCTTGGAGATGACCAACTACAGAACACATAGCTTTAAACAACATACATCAACATAGAACAAATCTTTAATTTTCTACCTTTTAAAGTTGCTAGTCAATTATATGGACATAAAAGGCTTAGAAAATATGCATAAATCCATTGAATATAAATTCTCAGATTTGAGACCAAAGGGTGGGGGAAGGGGGCATAATACTTAATCTGTTTCCTGTGGACTATACAGAAAATAGAAATTAGGCTTTATTTGTTCCTTTATAGTTTTTATTGTATTATGCATTGAAATGAAACATTAAAGTTCATCAAAACAGAGAAATGCTTCCCTCTCACTAAATGTTGAGAAAAAATTGTAAAGGGACTTGAAATGGCAGATCCTGAACAGTATGATGTTCAGGACTTTTGAGTGCAGTTTATATTAGAGATAGATGACTTATGCTATCCATTTTGTGTGTCGATAGAAACTCAAGGCATAAGGTTAAACTGTGACTTTTCATTTAAAAGCATTTCTGAGAGTAGTTGGACTCCAGTTCTCTAAGTCCATGGAGGTTCGAATTGCTGTAAGATGGAACTTGGAAAAATCTGCATGATCCTGAGACCGGTGGTTCTCAGACTTACCTTCATCAAAACAGTTTTCCTGTGAGCTACACTGAGCCATTTCACTGTCTATAATCAAATGATTACTGTCTTTTCTCTACTGAAAGATGGGGGGCGGGGAGGAGGAGGAACAGCTAAATAAATGGGTAACATTATCTTAGATATATGTTTTTCTAATGCATATTTTTGGTGAGCCTTGCCTTATCAAGTAACAAGTATAATACAGAAAGCTGTTAACTATGGATAATAGCTCAACATCTTGTTTTTGCTGAGAACACCATCTTTTATTTGGTTTGTGTATGTGTTTGTGTGCACACGCACGTTTTTAAATTTTATTAAATGTGTTAGCGTGACATTGGTTAATAAAATTATATAGGTTCCAAGTGTACAGTTCTATAATATATCATGTGCATATTGCATTGTGTGTTCACCACTCAAAGTAAAATCTTCCATCACCTTATATTTGATCCCCTTTTCGCTTTTTACTCCCCAACCCCCTTTCCCTCTGGCAACCACCAAAATGTTGTCTGTGTCTATGAGTTTTTGTTTGTTTGTTTGTCTAGTTCTTGTTGCTTTCAGTATTATATCTCATATTTGAGTGAAATCATATGGTTCCTAACTTTTTCCATCTGACTTATTTCACTTAGCATCAAATAAGTGACTTATTTCACTTATTTCACTCATCTTGTCACAGATGGCAGTATTTCATCTTTTCCTAGGGCTGAGTAAATATTCTCTTGTGTATATGTACCACATCTTCTTTATTCAATCATTTGTTGAAGGACATTTCACTTGTTTCCATGACTTGGCCACCATGAATAACATAATGAATATATGGCTATGTGTATCTTTACCATTAAATGTTTTCAAATTGTGATTTGTGGTGGTAAATACACAGAAAAGGGATTGCTGGGTCATATGGTATTTTTATTCTTGATTTTTTGAGGAGGTTCCATACTGTTTCCCATAGTGGCTGTACCAATTGACATTCCCATCAGCAGTATATATGAGGGTTCCCTTTTACTCTACAACCACTTCAACACTTGTTATTACTTGTCTTATTATAAATATGCATTCTAACAGGTGTGAGGTAATATCTCCTTGTTGTTTTGATTTGCATTTTCTAATAGCTAGTAAGGTTAAGCATCTTTTCATATATCTGTTGGCCATTTCTATGTCTTCTTGGGAGAAGTATCTGTTCAAGTCCTCTGCCATTTTTTCAATTGGAATGGTTGTTTTTTGTTGGGTTGTATGAGTTCTTTATATCTTTTGTATTTTGAATATTAACTCCTTATCAAAGGTGTTATTTGTAAATAATCTTCTCCCATCTGCTGGTTGCCTTTTTGTTTTGTTGACGGTTTCTTTTGCTGTGCAGAAGCTTTTTAGTTTGGTATAGTCCCATTCACTTATTTTTGCCTTTACTTCCTTTGCTTTTGAGATCAAATTCATAAAATCCTCTTAGATCAAGTCCTGTAAGTTTAGAACCTATGTTTTCTTCTATGTATTTCATTGTTTCATGTTTACATTTAGGTCTTTGATCCACTTTAAGTTAATTTTTGTGTTGGTGACAAATAGTCTAGTTTCATTCTTTTGCATATGGCTTTCCAGTTTTCCCAGCATCATTTATTGCAGAGGCTTTCTTTTTTCCATTTTACATTTTTGAGTCCTTTGTTGAAAATTATTTGCCCATGTATGTGGACCTCAATTCTGTTTCTTTGGTCTCTGTGTGTGTGTTTCTGGCAATACCATGCTGTTTTGATTATTGTTGCTTTGTAGCATAATTTGAAGCCAGGGAGTGTGATAACTCCAGCTTTGTTCATTTTTCTCAGGATTGCTTTGGCTATTCGGGGCCTTTTGTGGTTCAATACAAATCTGATGATTTTTTTGTTCTATGTCTTTCATAAATGCCATTGGGATTTTGATGGGGATTGCATTAAGTATGTATATCGTTTTGAGTAATGTGGCAATTTTAACTATGTTGATTCTTCCAGTTTATGAGTATAGAATACTCTTTCTATTTTTTTTGTGTCTTCTTCAATGTCTTTTAATAATACTTATAGTTTTCAGTGTATAGGTCATTCTCGTGCTTTGTTAAGTTTATTTCTAGGTATTCTTTTTTTTTGCAATTGCAAGAGGAATTTTTTTTGTCATTTCTTTTTCTAAAATTCATTGTCAACATATAGGAATGCCATGGATTTTTATACATTAATTTTGTATCCTGCAACATTACTGTATTTGCTTATTCTTTCTAATAGTTTTTTAGCGGGAGTCTTCAGGGTCTCCTATATAAAGAACCATGTCATATGCAAAAGGTGTCGATTTTGCTTCTTCATTTGAGTGCCTTTTGTTTCTTTCTCTGGCCTGATTACTCTGGCTCAGACTTCCAGTGCTATATTGGATAACAGTGGTGAGATTGGCCATCCCTGTCTTGTTCTTGACTCTAGAGGAAAAGCTTTCAGGTTTTTCATCATTGAGTAATATATTAGCTAGGGTTTGTCATATATGTTCTTTATACATTGAGATACTTTCCCCTTTTACCCATTTTATTGAGTATTTTAATCATAAATGGATGTTGTCTCTGTTCCCCCACGTTTGATTCACAGATCTCTCAGACATGTTTGTATGTCGATCAAGGAATTCTTTGTTGAATTATAGCTGTTCAACGTGTTGTAACTTCAAGAGGAGGGACCAAAAGGATCTCTCACACCACCATGCTTCTAACGTCATGCCATCTTTATTTTTAGATACATACATAATCATGTTTTTATGAGTAAAATTGTTCCTATTTAGTATAACAAAATTAAACATCAGTATTTGATGATGTTCCATACCATTAGCACGGGTGATAGGAAAGCTCATTAGCACCTGACTTTAGGAGCACGGTTAGCAAATCTAACACTTTGTTATAAAAATGAAACACCTCAAATGCATTATTGTCCTCAAGAGGGGCCTGCAGCAGTGCTTGTAGTAAGTTGTTAAAAGTTATAGCTTGTCTATCCACTAGAGTCTTTCTTATGTGCCATATGCTATGAGGTCTACATACAATACCTTTAAACCTTTCTACAACCTTGCAAGGTAGAGGGTATTATCACCTGTGTTTCACAGGCAATGAAACTGAGTCACAGAGAGGCGACATGACTTGGCCAAGACCACAGAGGTAAGAATGACACAGTGGAATAGCTTACGTCTCTTTGCCTGCACTTCTTCCTCTGCAGTCACTGCTTTGCAGTCATCAGGATTTCTAAAAGCGCGTTTGGATCTGTGCAAGTACTTGAACAGTAACTTTATTGAAACACCATAAAATATATGATATAACCTTGGCCTTGAAATAGTTTTAGAGAGTCTGCAATTTAAAAAAAAAAAAAAATATATATATATATATATATATATATATATATATATATATATATATATATATACCTTTGAATGTAACTTTATCCTAAAGAGTCATTGAGTTAGTCATAGAAAGTCCCCTGGATAAGAAAACAAAGTGACCTGTTGAATAAGCAGTTTAGTCTTCTCTGTGTGCTAACTTTTTGTTATTTTTATTTTTTGTTTTGGCATAGAATTTTTGAGGGTTTTAAATGAGATAGTGTCCCTGGTTTAGCAACACGCTTTGTGTTCTGGTGGCTATAAGCCATGGGCTGAAAGTCTTATCTGTCAAGGAGGGAATAGTAGTTGACTTGGCAGATGAGATGATTTTACTTTCACATTCCCCTATTTGAAACCATGAAGAACTATGTTCCAGTACCAATGTGGAATTTTTTTTTTGTCCCTAGTATATAGTAGCTATTTAAAAAACCTATTTTCTTTTAAAAGGACCTAAAATTTATTTATTTGTTTATAGCTCAATGAATATTTACTGACAGTAATCGAAACTTAGATCAAATTTCTCTCATGCCGATCTTGCCAAGCTTGGTTGATTTCAAGACTTTCAAATAAGGATTGTGCCAGACTAGACCCCTGGCTATCAGATAGCAGAAAACAATCAGGCTTTCTCTATCCTGACGGAAGAGGAAAAAGATGAGGGAATTGTCATGTGAACCTCATGAGCCCCAAGAGTTTAAAAAATGTTTTCCAGGAAGACCTATCCCATCACCTTAGTTCATCATCATCATCTTAGTTCTGTCATCAGCATTTGTGGGGATGTACTAGGAATATACTAGTGAGGATGTACCCAGCCTCAAGGGTATCAATAGTAAAATTTAGAATATTTTAAACACAAATTTATTATTTCTACTTTTGTGTTGTTCATTTCTCAGATGGAGAAAACCTGGCAAAGACTTATTTTTCAGTAAGAAAACCAGTCATTTGAAAGTGTAACTGAAGTTTGCCTTACAATTAACCCCTTGATTGACTTTAAGTATTGAGCTGTGATTGTAAATAAATTTTACCAAATATTGTCACTGTGGCAATATAGTGAAGAGAAAAATTTATTAAATTAGTTAAAACATGCAAACTGTTTATAATAGTGCTTAACATATATTAAGTGCTTCATAAATACTACCGTTCTTTAGTAGTTCTCAAGTGGTGTGTGAAAGCACAAATATGTTTTTATTTTTTCTCAGACATGCCCTGAAATGTCTGTCTATATATTTAAATTTTTTTTTTTAATTTAATAGATGGAGCACACATTGGTATTTTACTTGGCTAAAATAAGAGGCAAGAGACAATGTGATGCCAAGTTTTTGTTTACCAGAAGGAGACATTGCCTCTTGGATCTGTAGGAGAAGGCACTGAGCACTCCTGTTCAGAAAGGTGTCTGTTCAGAAAGGTGAGCTAACACCAGGTGGGCAGTGTGCTAATTACCACGGATTTTTATAGACACTGAAGACACATGGCTATTCTATAGTAGTAATTACATTGTAATTACCGTGATTTCTTTGCAACTTTTGGCACACTCGCAAGTACAGATTGATCCAGAACCATCAGTTAAGGACTAGTGGGGTAAGTTTCTGTCTGTAGTTACAAAAAACGTTTTATTTCTTTTCTAACACCTTTATACTATATTTATCTACATATACAGCCTCAGAAAAGCCCTTCCTCAGAATTTTACACCAGTGTCTAAATATATAGATGACATTTTCTAGGACCAACTTTAGATGGTGTGGAGATCAGGAGACTAAGAACACAAGACAAGAAAGAAAGTGAAAATGAGAAGAATAGGCATTCAAGACAAGATTCTATTCCTTATATTTTGGCCCAAATCATATAAAAGTTACTCAAATAGAAACCTGCCTTTTTATTTGCATGTACTTTACCTTAGGTCTCCAAAATCATCCTTTTTGTACCAACATATAGCAGGTATCTGATTATTGTTTAAATATTCCACTTACCACTGAAAGCTTAGGTCACCCAAAGGGATTGCAGATGCTGAAATGAACACAGGAGAAAATCATTGGTTGGAACCTATGAATTACATCTAACATGTTACTACTGTTACACAGTCTTTTAAAAATAGAGTATGAAGAAAAGATTATAATTATAGTATAACTTATTAAAGTAGGTTCATCAATAGGAAAAGAAACCATATCCTCTCATCTCAGTCCTATTTCATAAAGAGTATATCAGCTCTTTAGTGATTAAGAAACATGGCTCACCCTTGCAGAATGTTATCCCTATTACGTTTTGCCCACAGATCTGAGGAGAAGTTAAGTGATAGAGGAATTAAAGCTCTAAGGCAAATTAAGTTCACATATTTTTATTTAAGGATTCTAAGAACTCCAAGACTGAATCAAATCTGTTATTTAATTTTGACCAGAATAATAGCTCTTTTTTCTACCGTAGAGTAAGTAGAAGGATAGTTTTATCTGCCCTTGGCAGTTTACTTACTTGTCAAATAGTCAGTTGAAATGTGGGGGAGATGAAAACAAATTGCATCTTTGTTTACTGCGCCAGATTTTTGCCTTGGATGCTGTAAAGCCTTTGCTGGTGGGCCAAGAGACAAAGTGTTACAGGGATTGGAAGCTTATTTCAGTGGAGTTTGATGGGTGGGCGGGGGTTGGTATGGGAAGGAGATGGGTGACAGAAGGAATGAATTTTACGCACTCTCAATAATTAGGCCTAGTTTAGGCAGAAGATTGTGGAGCAGGATGGGTGGAACAACAGACCTTTGCTCTCCTCTGACTTCTCCCCTAATCCTCAGTCTGTTCAGCTGAGTTGCATGAATATCAGAGGGAACTTGACACCAAACACAGCTCCTTTTTGAAGTATTGGCTCCTGACATAACTAACAGAAGACAATTCTGTTTTTCCTTTAGAATACTTGTCATGTCAAGATGATTTTATTGTAATACAAGTTTTAAAATATTATACAAGTAAAATAAAATGCATTTTAAAATGACAAGCTTTTCTTAGTTTGGCTCTCTTGATTTTTGTTTAAAACTGAGAATCAGTAAGCCTAGATTTTTGTCTTACCAGTCAAAAAAATTAAATTCAAAAAGCTGTTTCTATAGTTTCTCCTTCTCAAAAGGCCTTTTGTAAGCTGCATATTCTGTTTCTGTAGGTTATGGTTCAACCCACCAGCTCTTCTAAAACTTTATGTGATAGGACTCAGAGCCTGTTGATTCTCTTTTCCTCATCTGTTATCATGGAAGTAGCAAAGGTACCTGTGTCACAGGTGTGAGGCTGTAATAATGCAAGGAAGACCCCAAGACCACTGCCTGGATCTTAGTAAGTGCTCAGATATTGGCCATCATCATTGACATAGCCTTGTCATCATTATTAACTTAATTCTCAATTCTGTGTCTCCTTTCTACATTTCCTAGAGATTTCGTACTCGTTATTGACAAAGAACATTTTTAAAGCTTCTCTCTCTCTCTCTCTTTTTTTTTTTTTTTTGGTACTTCTGTTATGGCTGACCCCAGTATGATATGAATACTTTGGAAATGGGCCCTGAATTCTGTTCCTAGGGCCTGTAAGGAAACTCTTAAAGAGATTCAGAACAAGAAAGTGAATATATTTCATCAAACCTTGCCCTTTGTGTGTGATTTATGGTAATCTTACCTTGGACATCCCTTACTAGAAGTATCCATTACATCTTACCTGAATTAGGAAGATTGAGTGTTATCAAAGGAAAGTATAGTTACAGAGGAAGATGGAGTATAAACAAAGACATGTTTCAAGTCCAGTGGATATTTCAGTGGGCCACTTTGCTACAGTATACAGGAAGATGCTGAAACCGGAAACGAGAGACCAGGTTCTAGACCAAAATGACTGACACCTCCTGAGCCTCTGTTTACTTATCCAATGGGGATTTTGGATTTGATTACCTCAAAGGTCCCTTTGTGCTTTTAATATTTTGTAATTTTTTGCAACTGTGAAATCAGTGCTGGTGTCTACGGCTTTCAAGTTTTATAGGTGTAAAAAGCAACTAGGTAAGATGCCAAAATAAAGCTCAGTCAGGGCCAGTGAGAGACTAAGAATTTCCAAATGTCAGTAATGAGCATTATTTTTCCTTCCTTTCCTATGCCCAGGCTCCCCAGAAGTAAAAAGTAAAGATATGAAGTCCATCTCCTCTGTTTTGTCAACTTAAGTAAAAAGAACACTTCCATTTTAATAATAGATTTTTTTGTGTGTATCAGATATAGGCAGTGATTTGGCCTCAAGCTGAGTTTAGATTTGAAAAGATGGGAATATTAAAGCTTGTCAGCCAACTCACAAACCAATTAAGTATCTCTAAGCTGACACATTGTGAGGTGAGTTCTTTTTCTTTTCTCCCTCAGTACCCCTCACAATTAAAAAGAGATCAGATCAAATAGATACTCTCTGAAAAGGTGTTACTACAAGTAAGTGACAGGAAAGGATGGCTATACAGTGCTATCGGTATATAGGCCAGAAATTCAGACAAAGCAGCCATAAGTCTAGAAAAGTTCTGTCTATAAAATGGAGACACTCCGCACTGTCCAGTACAGTAGCCACAGTCATGTGTGGCTGAATGTGGCCGGTGTGACAACCATCTGGATTTTAAATTTTATTTAATTTTAATTAATTTTAATTTAAATAACCACATGTGGCTGATGGCTTGGTCAGTGCAGAACTAGGGAAAAAAAGATTTGACACACATTCTCACATATCAAAAAACTGCCAAAGAGCATCACATTGCTACAGCTGTTGATAGTTGATTGGAACTAAAGAAATGGAAGAGAATTAGATTCTACTTTGTTGTTCCAAAGGAAAAAATAAAGCCACTTAGGAATAGCTGCAGGGCGACACATTTAGGCTCAGCATAGAAAACTTCTTTAAAATTAATCATATGAAATTATAATTAAATTAAATGTCTGAAAGTATAAGGGCACCCCAGTTCTGAGGGTACTCAGGGTTAGGCTTATGACAGTGTGCCAGGGACCTGGAGTTTCCTTATCAGTAAAATGAAGATAACACCTGCCCCACCCTCCTTACACATGTCACTAGTTGCACTGAGGACTAGCTGAAATACTGTTTTTATAAGTGCTCTGAAACTACCAAGACATTTTATTAAACGTGATAATTATTAGGTTAAAGATAGTGATTAAAGGACTCGAAGTTGCCTTCAGGCTGCCTGTTCTAAAACAGGCAAAAAGATTCTTTTTGGGATCCTGACCCAAAACCCCATAGTTTTGACAGTAAACATGCCCCTATGAATATAGTAAGTGGTATTGGTCCTTTTGCTGTTGATCTGAAACTTACTAGTGATTTTCTTTTTATCCCGGAAAGAATGCTAAAATTGGCACTATTACCTTTCAAAATACTCAGAAAATTCCTGATAATAAGCAAATGGATGGACTCATAGTAGTTCAGCTGTGGTGGGTGTTCTCATTGCTGAGACACCCGCTTAGTACTTACAGCATCCATCAGCCATGGGGTCTGCTGGTTCTTCCTGTTGGATGTAATGGATTTGCAAGAAAGGAGCCTTGGAGTTAATGTCACAGCAGTGGCCTTAAATGGCAAAGCATTTCTACCAGTCTCATGAAGCGGGTTATGGTGTGGAATTCATTGGCCCTGCTTATCCTCCCATGGAACTGTGGGAATGGCAGGGCCGTGATGTGGCGCGCAGCCACCCAGCGGTAGGGCCAGTGCTCTTGTAAGGAACGCCATGGAATTCATTAGCTGCATTTTAGCACTTGGTGCCTGCACCTCTTACATCCTAGGAGCGATGGTTCGCAAAGATAACGATGGCCCTTAGGTTATTATTGACGGACCCTGCTTTCTGTTTGTCCTTTTTCTTATTAAAATGGTAAGTGCAGAGCACTCTCATTAGGATGCAGGGCTCAGCTCCCAAGGACGGGAGGAGTTTTTCTCTCTTTCTGTTGTCTTCCTCCCTTTCCATGTCATCTCATTTCTATATGTTGAGTCGTCATTTACCTTCTGAGAGACTGTTGCTAATAACAGCTACAAATGAGGCACGCTAGACAGCCTCATTTTATGCACTGGCATTTGGTCTTTTTCCTACATATTCTTTTCTGGAGAGTAATAAAATCTACCTGGACACAAAGCTGGTGGAATTAAAATTTACCCATGTTTCACAGATGGCTGTCTTCATCCACGGTGTGTGTTTGTGTCGACTTTTTGCACATACTTTCCTGTCAGTTCAGATTGACGAGAGCATAGGTTAAATTGCTGGAGAAAATCAACTTTCTGCTCCAGTTGCATATGATACAAGTTTCTAGCTCTGGCTAGGCCCTGGTGCTGAGTATTCACTCATTTTCACAGTCTTCACAGTGGTTGCTCCAGATTTTCCCTCTCATCTTAAACTCTCCAGTCCAGACTTCCTATCACATGTCATTATAGATGGCCCAACCAAGGGGGCCCCATGAGGTCACCCTTGACTTCCGTCTCCTCCATTTAACTTTTTTTTTTTTTGTCAGAATCATAATTCATGTTTACACCACTCCCTCTGCTGTCAAAGCAAAATGTGTCCTTCCTTCTCAAGATCAAAACCATGTTCTTCAGCCAACTCTTACTGTCTCTTCCATGGCTTTGTCACATCAATCATTTCTTTCCTTTTGTCTTATACTCACTATCTCCTTCGCCATTTCCTTCCTCCTCAGCTTGTGAACTTAAGCAAGTTTTCTTCAACCTTAAAAAAACAAAAACAAAAACCCTACCTTTATCTGAGTCTCTCCTTCCCTTCAAACTCAAGCAGTTTTATACTTGCTGTCATCCTTTCTTCTTAACCCTTGAATGAGTAATTATCCCCTATTGTACTAATAAAATCATTTCTTAATGCCCACCAATGCCTTTCTAATCATAAAGTTCAATAGACCATGGTAGCATTCTGCTTGACTGATCACCTGTTCTTCCGTGGAGCTCTCTCGTCTGATGGGTTTCCTGGCTCTGCCAGTCCTCGTTCTCATTCTTTTCACTATCTTTATCAGGTTCTCCCCTCATTCTCCTCAAATGTCTGAAAATCTCACTGTTAATAGAGACTGTTACTTAAAAGCGTGGACATGAGAGTCAGATAGACCTGAATTCAGATCCTGCCTCCACCACTTACTTAGCTTTGGAAACCTGAGAATGTTACTTAATTTTTCTGAGTATGTTTCCTTATTCTTACTTCAGAGGCTTATAAGGGCAAAATTAGCAAACATATGCCAAGTGCTTAGCATAGTTCCTAGCTAATCACTTGTTACTTTGCTTTCTTTTCTCCCGCTATCCATGCCCTCACTTCTCACCTTTATCTTTGCCGTTCTTGGCCTTCCTCTGGAGCCCCAAAGCCACATCACCAGCCACCAGCTGGGTGCTTCTCTCAAGTAGAACTCATCATTCTTTTCTCCCAAAGTAAGTTTCTTCTTCTCTAGCTCAGCTTGACAGTCTCTCAGGTTTGAAGCACAGATGCCCATCTCACCTCTTCTCTGTCTGTCTCACTTTATATCCAGTCAGTCAGCAAGCCATGTCCTTTCTAGCCTCCCTGGGTTATTGGGTCTGAAACCTTCTTTTCATTCTTAACACTACCATCATGATGAAGGCTCCTTTTACCTCTAGCTTAGATTCTTGTTCTGGCCTCCGCAGTGGTCCACCCCTCTATTCTATTGTGAACGTTCTTCCTACATCTATACACATCTGGTCATATCCTTGCCTGTTCAGATTGTTTTCTATTGTACGTTTCTACTCCTTTTTAAATTTGGACTGAAGGTTCCATAGCCAACCATAGTTCGTGAATAGAACAGGAAGAATGGTTGATGCTCTGCATAGAGTTAGCACTCATTAAATGCTAAATAATTTAGTATAAAAGAAAGCAAAATTGGTTGTAATTGATGTAAATCATAAGAATTGCTTAGGTGATAAGTATTGATTAAATAAAAGTTAGCTCTCAATTGGTATATCCTACCAAATTAGTTGTAGAATGAAATCTATAACTTAATCCCCATTTTTACTTGAGGCTGTTTATAAAGGAGAATGAATTGGACAGATAAGTGGGGAATCTCAGCTGGGTATCAACAGGCTGCCTTCTGCTCCTGCCCAGTCTGGGCGAGGTCACCCTATATCCTCTTTTTCTTCCAGCCAATGCTGAAGGGGCCAGACCTCCATGCTTGATAGGATATTTTGGTCCTAATAAAACCATCTTTGATGATCTCGAAAGGAGTTTCTTGCCAGTCCTACGGCAAAACTGAAATTGGGTCACTGGAAAACCGCATGATACTTTGTAATGCAGGTGTTGTGTGGACACAAGGAAACACACTCACTGGCATTCCTGGTTTCCCCCCTCCCACCACCATTATATCTCACACCCTCTCCCCAACCCCTGACCCTCAACACTTCAGGCAAGAAAACAGTGATGTTTCTGCATCTGGCTAGCATCATGTTCTGTGTGAGAAGAGGCCAGCGGAAGGGAGTTTGATGTGTGAGTGACAGATCCCCAGGTAACGCTGTTGGGGAGCGCTTGATCTGACCAGTTTGAAGCTGAAAACTCACCAAGTCACACTGGAAATGATTGCTGCTGGGCATGGCTTTCATCTTTGTTTATCTTTTTTTTTTCCCTGAAAGTTTTTTTGTACAAATGGATACTGTGTGTGTGTGTATCTGCAAGAGTATTTTTATATTTCTTTTTCATGTTTCTTGTCACTGCAGGGCAAGGTTGTAACCTTTTGACGTAAATTGTGAATTTTAATGAATTCATCATTTTCTGTGAGGAGATGTTTGTTCAAATAGTAGAGAAATATTTTCTTTTTCTGACAACATTATAGAAACCTTGTATAGGAAATAACTAATATTTTGAGCACCTACTGTACATTAGCTACTATTTCAAATACTTCATGTATCAATTTAATCATCAGAAGAACCCATTATTGCTGGTTTTCCCATTAACATTTGAGGAAACTGAAACAGAGGAAAATACTTTGCCTGAGGTCATGCATTTAGTAAGTGAGAGACCCAGGACTCAAACTCAGGCAAGGGTTCTAGTGCCCGCAGTGGTAATCCTACTGAAAACAATAATTGGGCACAAGTGTGGTGCACGGAGGGCATTACAGGTGCTCAGGACATGGCCCTCACCTTCAAGTCATTACTGTCGGGTGGTTGGAGTAGAGTGCTAAGTCCGTCTGGTTTATTGTCACTCTTTCATTATTGAGCACAGTGTCAGACATGTAGGAGATGCTCTAAATTTTGCTGAATTCAATCAATATATGTTCCAAAAGCTTGTGAATTGTCAAAGTTGAACCATGACCAGTTAACAATAAAGGGGAATTTGAAAATTCTAGTTAGTGATCATGACTTGATACTTTTAGAAACACAATGGAACAAAAACTCTGATGGTCTTGGGACACTTCTTGTGCACTCTGGTATTTTTAAAGCTCTTTTAAGGGTTATGTGAGGACTTCCTGGTTCCTGTAAGGTTCATAAGTATTTTATGCATATCACATAGAGATTTTCATTCTGGAGGACCATCAGATGAACTCATTCACATAATGCAGTGTTGAGGGGGACAGAGAAGAAAATTATTAATTTGTAAGTGGAACATAGGACAGAAATGGGCGGAGACTAGAAGCCACTGAGAAGGATACTGCAGGGACATGAGCTAGAGTAGAGACATGAGAGTTGACAAGTGTGCGGAAGAGTGCAGGGAGAATGAGCGGGAACCACTGGCTAGACAGGAGGATCGAGGCAAAGGATGGAATACTGCTTTAAAAATCTTCAAAATATACTGGTCCACTGATGACATCAAGAACCTAAAAACCCTGAGACTTACATGCTATCATATCAAGTTGACAGAGTTTAATTTAGATTGGGAGAGGGTTTTCAGGCCATCCCCCACCCCAAGTTATTAATTCTCAAAGTGTTTGGACCATAAGTGCTGTATAGCATTCTGGGTGTTGAGACTACATGAATCAAGGGAGAGCAATTCTGGTGGAGGGGGTCAAAATGCCGGGCTAGATAAAGCAGGTTTCGCCTCTTTCCAGAAGTGTATTAAAATTACAACCAAAGCATACAACAATCAGTGTAGGGAACCACCTGAAGTATAGCTGATCATAACACATATCTAAGGATATAAAGAGAGAGCCACATCGAGACCAGTAGAAGGGGTGGAGAAACAAAGTGGGCTGATCCCACAGTTGTGCATGGTGGCTGAGCATTGGAAGGGAGAGCTCAGCTGCAGAGGCCCTCTTGAAGGAGCAATGGTCTCCAGCCCCACAAAGGGGCTCCCTAGCCGAGGGTTTTGGTACTGAGAAGAGGAGTTCCCACAAAGTCTGACTGTAAAAATCAGTGAGGATTCTGACCTTCCAAGTGAGATGGAGGAGCCTGCGCACAGACTCACTCACTTGCAGACACTCACTCTGGGTGCCGGTGGAGGGTCAGCAGCTCAGGAGGCACAAGAGACATATGGGGAAAGACTGAGTTGTAAGGCACCAGAGTAAGTACTAGAGCAGTAGCACTTTGTCGGGCTCCCTCTGGAAGAGTTTACATGTGTGCACCATCTTGCCTGTGTTGAACCTTCAACATTCACAGCCAGTTCTGTAGCGCCATTGGCCAAGTGAGATCAGCCTGCTCTACCCTGGACTCCACCCCATCCAACTTACAAATTGTACACAGTGCCCATTGCTGGGCAGTCGGCCCAACCCCATACCTTCTCTGGGCTACACATCCATTGCTGCAATGACTCTTGGCTCAAGTGGCAGATATGTAGCCCACACATCCCAGGGGAGACTTTTGGTGGGGTCCACTGTCATCAACAAGCTACAGTGTCTCATGAGCAGATCATAGAGATCTGAAACCCTGACATGGATGGCAGCTGGCCTTATTGTAATAATGTGACTTTTGTGGGAGCTCAACCCTGAGAACAATTTTGAATCTGCATTGGCCTGATGGGATCAATTCACTTCCCCTTGTGTCTCTCTGTGACCATGCCCTACCCAACCCACAAATTACCCAAGGCAAGCCCATTCCCAGGCAGCTATCCCCACCCCGTGCTTTCCAGAGGCCACAAACAACAGCTCTCAGCTTATATGGTTCATGTGTGGCCAGTGCATCCCAGGAGAGATTTTAAGTGGCATGCCACAAGCCCCACCCTGAACTACAGTATTTCTTGAACAGACCTCAGATGTCTGCAGGCTTAAAGTGGGCAGCAGCTTGCTTTGCTGCAATCTGAGACTTTTATAGGAATCCACAGATTCAGCACTGGCACGAAAACTGACTCTGCATTGGCTAGGTGAAATCTGATTGCTTTACACTGGTCACTCCCTGGGTCCCTGCGCCACCCAACTCTTGTATCACCCAAAGGCTCTTCCAGCTGCACTCTTACAGGCAGCTGGAAGGCAGCCTCAGGCCTTGAGGTGCACTGGTTCTTTTGGTAAGCTGCTCTAGGCTCAGTGCTCCCCAGCAGTGCTAACCAGACCTCAGCAATATGGTCTCTCCCACTTGCCTCCAGATCCAGCCCAGGCAGCAACTATCTGCAGATTGCTTTGTAGCTCCTACCAGGTAGCCCCAAGCAATCAAAGGCAGTGGCTGACCTTGGCTAACCTGGGAGCCCCTCCCAAGGGGCCACAGAACCAACACATCAAGAGGCTGGTGTCAGACCACAACAGAGCACCACCTGACTAGTCCCATGAGCATCACATCTAAAAGGTGTTCTCAACAGGTACATAAGCCTGCTGAGGTCAGCCCACGCACAGCAACTCACACCCTATGCGCCTGGCCAGTCCTCACAGCCAGTCAGCCTGCGAGCCATTCCCATCCACTAACGTGCTAACAGCAATCAATGATTCACAACAATAGGAGAAAGCACACACCCCACACAGGGAATACACAGAAGCCCAGGCACAGGAGATTAGAGAAGACTGCCACTGGGCCACACAGGACACCTACTACATAAGGCCATCTGGCCAAGGCTGGGAGATGTAGCAAATCTTTCTAATACATAGAAACAAATACAGAGAAGCAACTAAAATGAGAAAACAAACATGCTACAAATGAAACAGGAGAAAAATCCAGAAAAAACTGAATGAAATAAAGGCAAGCAACCTACCAGAGGTAGTTCAAAATAGTGGTTATAAGGATGCTCAGTGAACTTAGTGAGAGAATAGATGATCCCAGTGAGAACTTCAACAGAGATAATAAGCATAAAAAAAAGACATACACACCATAAAAAAAAGAACCAGTCAGAAATGAAGAATACAATAACTGAAACGAAGAATACACTAGAAGAAATCAACAGATTAGATGAAGCAGAGGCTTGAATCAGTGAGTTGGAAGGCAAGGTAGCAGAAAACACCCAATCAGAACAGCAAAAAGAAAAAAAAGAATTTAAAAAATTGAAGAAATTTTAACAGACCTCTGGGACAACATCAAGCACACCAACATCCGCATCATAGGGACACCAGAAGGAGACGAGAAAGGCAAGGCATTGAGAACTTACTTGAAGAAATGACAGAAAACTTCCCTAACCTGGTGAAGGAAATGTACGTACAACTTCAGGAAGCACAGAAAGTCACAAACAAAAGGAACCCAAACAGACCCACACCAAGACACGTCATCATTAAAATTCCAAAGGTTAAAGACAAAGAGAGAATCTTAAAAGCAGCAAGAGAAAGTCAGCTAGTTACTTACAAGTGTACTCCTATAAGAATGACAGCTTATCTTTCAACAGAAACTTTTCAGGCCAGAAGGGATTGGTATGAAATATTCAAAGTGATGAAAAGTAAGAACCTACAACCAAGACTGCTGTACCCAGCAAGGCTATCAAAATTGAAGGTGAGGTAAAGAGCTTCCCAGACAGGAAAAATCTAAAATAATTTATCACCAATAAGCCAATATTACAGGAAATGTTAACAGCACTTCTGAAAAAAGAATGGGGGAAAAACATAAATGCATATAATAAAATGGCAATAGCTATATACCTATCAGTAATCACTTTAAATGTAAATGGATTAAATGCTCCATTCAAAAGACATAGGATAGCTGAATGGGTAAGAAAACAAGACCCACATATATGCTATCTCCAAGAGACCCACTTCAGATCCAATGACACACTAAAAGTAAAGTGATGGAAAAAGTTATTTCATGCAAATAGAAATGAAAAACAGCTGGAATAACAATATTTGTATTAGATAAAACAGACTTTAAAACAAAGGCTATAGTAAGAGACAAAGAAGGGCATTACATAATAATGAAGGGATCAATACAACATATGAGCATTAAATATATAAAGGAAGTATTGACTGACATAAAGGGAGTGATCAATAGTAATGCGGTCATAGTAGGGAATTTAACACCCCATTGACACCAATGGACAGATCTTCTAGACAGAAAATCAACAAGGAAACAGCAACCTAAAGTGACACACTAGATCAGATGTATTCAATGGATGCTTTCAGAGCATTTCACCCTAAAGCAGCAGAATACACGTGCTTATCAGGTGCACATGGAACATTTTCCAGGATAAACCAGCTGTTATGCCACAAAACATATCTCAGTAAATATAAGATTGAAATCATATCAAGCATCTTCTCTGACCACAGTAGTATGAAACTAGAAATCAACGACAAACAAACAAACAGAAATACTGGAAAATACACAAACACATGGAGGCTACTAAACAACTGATGGGCTAACGATGGGATCAAGGAAGGAATCTAAAGCTACGTGAGACAAATGAAAATGGAAACACACCTCACAATCTGCGGGACACAGCTAAAGCAATCCCTAAGAGGGAAATATAGTCCTGCCTCAAGAAACAAGACAAATCTCAAATGAACAACCTCACTTTACACTTAAAAGAACTAGATAAAGACCAGCAAACAAAACCCAAAGGGAGTAGAAAGGAGGTAATAAAGATCAGAGTAGAAATAGAAAAATAGTACAAAAGATTAGTAAAACCAGAAGCTGGTTCTTTGAAAGGATAAAAATAAATTGATAAACCTTTAGCCAGACTCATCAAGAAATAAAAGAGAGGGGCCCATGTGAATAAAATCAGAAATGAAAGAGAAAAAGATTAAAGGATTATAAGAAAATACTACAAGCAATTATGTGCCAACAAATTGGATATTCTTAGAAACACAATCTCTCAAGACTGAGTCAAGAAGGAACAGAAAATCTGAACTCACTGATGATCACCATCAATAAAATGGAATCAGTAATCAAAAACTTCCAAAGAATAAGTGTCCTGGACCAGATCCCTCATGGGTTAATTTTACCCAACATTCAAAGAGGAATTAACACTTATTTTCTCAAACTATTCCCAAAAATTAAAGGGGCGGGAAGATTCCCTAACTCTTTTTATGAGGCCACCATTACCCTGATTCCAAAACCAAAGACATTACATATAAAGAAAGCTGTAGGTTGATATTCCTTATGAATGTTGATGCAAAAATCCTCAACAAAATATTTGCAAACGGAATTCAGAAATACATTACAAATATTATACACCATGATCATGTTGGATTTATTCATGGGATGCAAGGTTGGTTTAATATCTGCAAATCAATTAATATGATACACCACATTATCAAATTGAAAGATAAAAATTGTGCAGTCATATCAATAAATGTATAAAAGGCATTAGACAAAATCTAACATCCATTTATGATATTAAAAAAAAACTCAGCAAAGTGGAAATAGAAGGAACATGCCTCAACGTAATAAAGGCTATATATGGCAAATTGATAGCTAACATCATCATCAATGTGGAAAGACTAAGAGCATTTTTCTTAAGATCAGGAACAGGACAAAAATGCCCATTTTCACCATGGTATTGGAAGTCCTAGCCACAGAAATCAGATAAAAAAAATAGAAAAGTCATCCAAATTGAAAAGGAAAAGGTAAAATTCTCATTATTTGCAGATGACATGATACTATATATAGAGAACCCTTAAGATTCCAACAAAAAAAAAACTATTAGAACTGATAAATGAATTCACTAAAGTAGCAGGGTATAAAATTAATATTCAGAAGTCAATTGCATTTTATATACCCAAGATGAACTATCCAAAAGAGAAATTAAGAAAACAATCCCATTTACAGTTGCACCCAAAACAATAAAATACTTAGGGATCAAATTAACCAAGGAGGTAAAAGACTTCTCAGAAAATTATAAGTCATTGAAAAAAGAAATTGAAGAAGATAGAAATAAA
The DNA here is from genome assembly GCF_014176215.1 of Rousettus aegyptiacus. Taxonomy (NCBI): domain Eukaryota; kingdom Metazoa; phylum Chordata; class Mammalia; order Chiroptera; family Pteropodidae; genus Rousettus; species Rousettus aegyptiacus. The sequence continues at coordinate 23,315,347 of NW_023416311.1, read as the reverse complement.
TGGAAGTATATACCATGCTCATATGCAGGAAGAATCAACTTTGTTAAAATGGCCATACTATTACCCAAAGGAATCTATAGATTCAGTGCAATCCCTATCAAAATACCAATGACATTTTTCAGAGAACTAAAACAAATAATCCAAAAATGTATATGGAACCATAAAAGACCCCGAATAGCCATGCCAATCTTGAGAAAGAAGAACAAATTTGGAGATATCACACTACCTGATGATTAGTGTGACCTTGAGCACCTTTTCATATATCTGTTGGCCATCTATATCAAAACAGCATAATATCGACATAAAAACAGATACATCGATCAATGGAACAGAATAGAAAGCCCAGAAATAAATCCATGCCTTATGGTCATTTGATCTATGACAAAGGAGGCAAAGATACACAATGGGATAAAGACAGTCTCTTCAACAAATGATGTTGGGAAGATTGGATAGGTACATGCAAACAAATGAAACTGGACCACTGTCTTACATTATATACAAGAATAAATTCAAAATGGATTAAAGACAAATGTAACACCTGAAATCATAAAACTTCTAGAAGAAAACAGAGAGTAAACTTTCTGATACTGCTATTAGTAATTTTTTTTCTGATATATTTCCTCAGGCAAGGGAAACAAAAGGAAAAATAAACAAATGGGACTGCATTAATCTAAAAAGTTTTTGCACAGCAAAGGAAAGCATCAACAAAACAAAAAAACACCTACTAACTGGGAGAAGATATTTGCCTGTGGTATATCTGATAAAGGGTTATTATCCAAAATTTACGAAGAAGTCATACAACTCAACACCAAATTAAAAAAAAAATTAAATGGGCAGAAGACCTGAATAGATATTTTTCCAAAGAGAAAATATAGATGACCAACAGATATATTAAAAGATGCTCAAAGTCGCTAATCATCAGAGAAATGCAAATTAAAACACCAATGAGATATCACCTCATACTTGTCAGATTGGCTGTCATCAATAAATCAAAAAATATCAAGTGTTGGTGAGGATGCAGAGAAAAGGGAACCCTCATACCTTGTTGGTAGGGTTGCAGATTGGTACAGCCACTATGGAAAAGAATTTGGAGGTTCCTCAAAAAATTAAAAATAGAGCTGCCTTTTGACCAAGCAGTTGCACTTCTGAGCATTTATATAAAGAAAATCAAAACACTAATTTGTAAAGATCTGTGCACACTATGTTCATGGTAGCACTATTCACAATAGCCAAGATGTGGAAGCAGCCTAAGTGCCCATCAGTAAATGATTGAATAAAGAAGTTGAAGTACATATATACTGTGGAATATTACTCAGTCATAAAAAAGTGAAATCCTACCATTTGCAATGACATGGATGTCGGACCTAGAGGGTATTATGCTGAGTTAAGTAAGTCAGACAGAAAGAGAAATACTATATGATTTCACTCATATGCAGAATGTAAAAAACAAACTAAACGACAGCAGACTCACAGATATAGAAGGCAAACTTGTGATTGCCAGAGGGGAGGGGTTTAGAGGGGCTGGGTGATAAAGGTGAAGGAATGAAGTACAAATCAGTAGTTACAAACAAAACAGTCAAGAGGACGACATAGAGTTCAGCATAGGGGATATACTCAGTAATATTGTAATGGCTTTGTGTAGTGCCAGATGGGTGCTAGAGTAATTGAGACAATTGCTTCATAAACTATTTAAATGTCTAACCAATGTGTTATATACCTGAAATTAGTATAAAATAAAAAATGTTTTAAAAGGGAGAAGGATTCTCATGGCAGGGAGCTGCTTGCTGTAGGGGAGGGCCAGAAGGGTTCCATGAATGTCAGCAGATAGTGTAGCTTTGCCAGAAAGTGTTTAGAGAAGTGAGACACAGCCCCCATTTCTCATTACAAAACTGCTGCATTAAGTATCTCGCGTTTGATTGGAACTTTGTGTTTATTCTGCATGAAAATGCACTATGCCTGTTGATGTCACTTTGGTGCTGCTGGGACAGAAAGTGGGTATTTTATGTGCTCTCTCTTTTCAAGCAAGATGGAAGGGCCTTGTAAAAGTGGTTTCCAAGGAATAACCTAGCATTTTAAAGATTTATAGAACAAATGTCCACTTAAAGCTTCATTTAAGTTTTGCAAAACATTTCTGTTCTACCTTGCCGTGTCAGCAAAAGATTCTGGGATTTAAATAGATAAAACCTGGTGGGATATAATAAAGTGCAAAAAAAAATATATGATACATCAAGTTAGTACTGAAAGGAATATTGAGGCCTAAGTGATCTCCTTACTGATGTCTCCTGAACAGAAGACAGCTTTAATCTTTATGCTCTGTGTTATTTAAATAAGCCGAGGGATTTGTGAGTTAGGGGATGCTGAGACGTGTATCCACCAAAGATAATGATCACATTTCAGATATGCACTTCTGTTTTAGTGAGAGGAGACAGGTGAAAGTACAGAACAGAAATGTTAACAGCACCTGACTCTTTTTCTTTCCCTGAGAGTGACCCAACCCAGCTAACTTTGAGATTTTTGAAAATAAATACTTCCAAGTGTAACACGAGGTAGGATTTATTGTGCTGAGACAAGGAGCAGTAATGGAAGTCTGGAAAACCTGTGGACATTAAAAAGTGTTTGCTAAGTTTCTCCTGTATTTACTGTTGTGGGAGTTTTAGTAAAAACAAAATAGGGTCTCTGGCAAGCTCGCAAGGTGTATGTTCTCTGTCTTTATTCACTCTTCTTGGTTTCCCCAGGGGCCATGGGCTTAACACCTTAGGAGCAAATGTCTGTTGAATGAATGGCTTTGGAAAGAGGCTCTAGAAAACACTACACCAACAGTGTGAATAATGAAGTGTAATACCTTCATCCCAGCCTTTCATCTGGCCTGAGTAACTGGTCCTTTAAAAACTTCCTGAAGGGACTTTTATTTTACTGGGGAAGCCAGACAAAAGAATAACTACACAAATGAATAAAAGAAAGTTATTCATCCCACAGACCAAATTATTCTTCTTGCTTAGCTATGCTTTTTACACCATTGTCCCGAAGCACTTTAATCATTTATTAATTATTAAATTTCCACATCGGTTTAGGTGAAATAGAGACTTGACCCAGGTTTGAAATGCAGTTTCTTTTTTATTTTCCTCAACATCTATATGCAATCAGTTAGAAACTTTGCCCCGTTGATAATTCTGTTTTAGTGAGCATCAGTCTAAACTAAAAATTAAGCACAGAAGTCATGACAGCATCGTTTTCAGGGAGCCACTGGTATCATTCTTCATGCAGCCCCCGTATCATCTGTGTGCCCTTACATTTGTGGAGAGAAGGGAAGCATGCATTCATAAAGCCTGGCTACCGCTATGCAGGCCACCTTCACATTTGTAATAGGAATATTCTGTGAGTGTAAAGTTTGCTATCACGGAACTCATACAAAAGCCAGACTTCCCAGCATATATTAAATCTGTCTTTATTTTAGATCGTGGCATTTATGGGGATCACTAGGAGCAGCTTGTTTGAACTGAAATCCAAAGAGCTTATTTTATTTATTTTGCAAACATTTGTTGAACTCCTACTCTGTGCTGTATACCACTGGGGAATAAAATTGAAACACAGTCCCTGTCCCCAAGGAGTAAGTAGTCTAGCATATAAATCCAATGTGAAACAGCTAGTAGAATTGCAAAGTGATAGGCTAGGTGGAGGTACTAGGCTGGGCAGAGGTACTTCTCCCTTGAAGGGGAGAAGAAATGGTGAATGTGGACCAAGGCTGGCAGCAGGGAGGCTCCAGCTTGCCCTGGGCATGCTAGAGTGAGAGATGGAGGGGCCGTTTTAAAACCTCATTTCAGGAGCAGCTGGGGGCTGTGAGCTGGTGGGTCCCATGGGTGGAGGAGGAAAAGTCAATGCAGTTGGGCCAGAGTGTAAGCCTCTCTATTCTCTTCCTTACCCCAGGATGGAATAAAAGGGACCCCAAGAATCAACTTGATAGCAGCTGAGTGAAGACAGGCAATAGACACCTTGTAACAGCTGCCTTAATTTGGCTCCTTGCTAGTGTATTTTTTTAACATGATGGTGTTTGTCATATGAATGACTAGATACCAAGCACTAGTCTACTTGCTTTAATGTATTATCGTGTTTTATCTTCTCAACTTTGTGAGATAGGTAGTATCAGTCCCATTTAATAAGTGAGAAAACAGAGAAGCGAAGATGTCACCCAGCTAGTGAAAGATAGAGACGATGCAGCAAGGATACAAATCCACGATTGGTTGACTGCAAATAGGTGATAATGCCTCCTTTAATGTAGAATACTCTTCCAAACTTCCCAACAGCAAGATTCCACATATGCTCATGTTAGAAAAGCTTTGTGTTAGGTGTGCTTTTCCCTGAACATTTCTTTCTCTATAAATTTGGCAGAATCTTGTTGGCTCTACTTAAGCATCATTAAATGTTTGCAATGTTGTTTTAAATATTTGCAATTAGAGAGTTAGGAAGCGTATGAACGCTGGTCATTTTTAGTCTATTCATTATTTTTTAAGATACAGGTTACAAGCCACTAACTTGATTTAGTAGTTTGGAGCACCTTTGGGTGTTCTTTCAGACACCAGACAAACAGAATTTCTAACCACAGTGCCTAAATAAGGCACTTCCAAGTTTGAAAAATTTATAGAGTAGGAAAAGATATATGTGGCCAAATAAACATCTAGGCAGTTGGGACACGTCTCAAGTGAAATACCGGTTTCCTGAAACATATTCAGTAAATGTATAGCCATGTCACAGAAAGAGATTATGTTCAAGAGAAGTTATTATGGTGTGTTTGCTCACCAAGAATATTGCCTTATAGTTTATGAAGCATCTTCATAATGAAGTTATTTGCTTCAGATACTCTTTATAAAAATAAAGTGTTCCCATGAACTTTGGAAAACTTATTTGGTCAATCTGATTAGGACAAAAAATGAATTTTGTATTTAGTATTAATTTCCTAATTAGAAGGGACATTCAACAACTGTGTAAATTCATAGGTTATTAAAGACTGAATTAATCTTAAAATCTAATTTGATTGTCTCATTTTAACGTTTTGACTTTACAAGAAGTTTTATCAGACCAGTCAAACTGCCCTTTACTTATATAAACTCTTGAATTTGGAGCCTTTCTCTCAAGGAAAAAAAATTCTTCGTAGGGATAATTTTTATATGAATCATAGTGTATTTATGTAAGAGAGACTTACCAAATTCTTGATAAAATGAGCTGAAGGGAAAGTATTCAGAACTGGCCAACTGTTACATTTTCCAGATGTTCTGGGAATGGAACTTAAGTGGTTGAGGTGGAAGAACGAGGCTAATCTTTGCCGTCCAAGAGGACCTTTGTGGTATGTTTTGTTATCTTTTTGCAAAGCTGCTGAATTTTATCCCCTGCATTCTGCAGCTAAAATCTCAGCTTCCTTTACGTGGAGCACCAAGAAAAGGCAACCACTTACCTGTTAACTGTGCACCCAGGCAGAGAGTCGTCACAGAAAGAGGCTTTGGTGATTTTAATTGAATGCCTACTGAAAGGCAAATGATTACTTGTTGTTTCATTGTTGTGGCCCTCTCTACTGGTGAGTGTCTATTTAAAATAAAGGAGAATTAAGCAAGTGAAAAAGTGTCAGAATTTTTAAGACCTGAATACAGGCAATGAACTAGTTAGTGGTCACCTGAGGGATGTGGGGGGAAGGAAAAAGTAGATAGGGGTAAAGGAGATCAAATACTTAGTGACAGAAGGAAATTTAACTTTGGGAGAAAAAAAAAAGAAAAAAAAATTTAGAGAACCAAAGAAATTAGGCTGCTTTATTGAGAGAGGCAGTCTAGCATCGTGGTTCAAGGGTATAGCTCCAGAGTCAGGCTGGCGGGATTTGAATCCCACCACTGCTAATTATTTGTTGGAAGACATTAGCTAGGTTACTTACCCTCTCAGTCCCTCTGTGTCTTTATTCCTGAAAAGTGTATAATAGAACCTAATTCATAGGATCATTAGGAGGACTAATTCCGTGCTAAGTCCACAGTAAATGTTAGCTATCATTATTATTTCTAAAGTCCCAGATTTGAAGCTTGCAGGCACATCTGTTAGGCACAGGTTGTACCGCAGTGCAGGTGGGCTTCCCTGTAGGTACCAATACTTAGGCAAGGGCAGGTCATTATTAGATGAATCAATGCAGACAGACTGCTCCATCCCCAAGAAAGACATACACTGTGGACATGGCCTGGCCCACACATTCCGGCAGTTTGAAGCACTGTGCTCAAAGGATGTAGCAAGCTCAGGCAGACACAGGTACCAGGAACACCCTTGGAGGGGTACCTCATAACAGTAGGCATCATAGGAGATAGTACGGGGGCAGGTAATGCTGTATGCTGGTTCCACTTTTGTCCAAAGCTCAAATGATGGCGCAATACTCTTTGTGTTTATCCTTCTTGTCTAAGTACTTTGCATGATTTTTCTTCCTTTGATTTTATTCCAAACTCAGATCTCACATGGGTACCTCCCAGCAACATCAGTCACCTTCTCCGCTTCCTGGCTTAAACCGATCAGGGCCTATTCCAGACCTGGTGTTGGAGTTAATCCCCCAGAAATTGGAAGCAGGAGCAAGGAAAGTTGGGGCATTGTTTTACCAAGAAAATTGAAAGATTGAGGTGACAAAAATATAAAAACAGATGTCTGTACATATGTGATAGTAGAGCTGAGATAGCTTGGTTCTCCAGTTAGCATTAGCTAAGAAATGATCAGACCTACGTTTTCCAGTGAGGCCATTCCACAACCCAACTCAGAGGCTGGGACAGGCAAAATAAGTGGAAAGGAAATAAACGTTGAAAGGAAATAAACATTGGGTGCCTGTTCTGTGCCAGGGTCTTTTTTTGTTTGTGGCCTAATTAAAGCCTCATGACACCATGAAGTGGAATTGGGAGGTTTAAAAGGGTTGTGGAGGAGGATAAAGATAAATCTTGAATCATGGTGAGCTATGAGAGAGTTTTGAGTGACCCTAGGGCAGGCCGAGGAAGCAGCCCCCTTAGAGAGGAAAAGGGTACTGTACAGGCAGGTTGAACAGGGGACTTTTGGGGTTCCGAAGATAAAATTCTTCTGTTTGACCTAGATATGAAGCAAATAATCACTTATGTTGTTTGAAAAGCAGTAAAGCCAGCCAGCCATGTCACAATCCTGATCTCACAACCCACATATCTTATGTTTAAACAAGGAAAATCCTTTCAGAGAAATAAATGTGAGTTCTGTGTGCCATGTATATATTTGTGCCACATTTAATTTCATTAGCTATAATATCACGTAGCTGTGCTTATTTAACTGCTTAGACCAGATGGTAATGCCTTCTGAAGAAAAATGGTTATACGAATATAATTGAACATGTCCTATCGACAGAATTACAACTACCCATTTTCCCAATTAAATATAGGTGATTCAATAAAATGAACAGAGTCTGTTACCCCACCACCATTTCTAGCTCAAAACACAAGGGAGAAAATGAGCTGCAAAGTTGGGAAATAGCAAAGTTATGGCATATACCATGGGAGGGATAGGAAAAAAGGCAGGCCTTCCCCTCATACGCTAGAGAACCAGGGTTTCACTTTAGACATGGCCCAACTGCCTCAATATGAGAAGCCCTTGGTCGATGCCTACATTCAGCCAGTGACCCAGGGGAGAGGCCTTGGCCTCCTCGGTTGTGACCAGTCTGAAAGTGGTGATGAGAGTGGAGGTGAACATTATGCAAACTAGCCAGGGCATTTTTTAAAATGATGTAAAGTGTTGGATTCTGAATGGAATCAAGTGTGGTGGAATACACTGTGTTGACTCTGGGCAGATGAGGTGTTGAGTTTCATGAATCTTTTCAATCAATACCACAAAATATGCTGGTCAAATTAATATATGTGAACAAACATCTTATGAAGCTGTCACTGAAAATATTTTTGTATTTATTTTAAAAAAGATGAACTCTAGGCTCCTCCCAGTCTTCCTGATCCTGCTTATGTAACTATGGAATTCACAGATTTAGTGAAAGGAAGAAGAAAGTCATATTCTGGCATTGGAATTTCACAGCAATTCTCTGCATGCACAGCTTCACTTTTATCTGTTTTGTATATTGGGGTCCCCTATTGAATTTATTTAAAATAGTTTTCTCATTTAAAAAAGGAGTCTGAAATCCACTCTCCTCAATCACACGGGAATTCTTGAGAATGGTGGTGGGGTGCCTCATGCCTCCCCGGCATCACTCCTGGCCAGTGGGTCTCAGATATGGGCTTCATATGTACTGTTTTCCCTGATTCAGATGACAGAAAGTAAAGCTGAACTGAATCCTACTGTGGAGGCGTGTGCCACAGGTAGAACGAGGAAATATTTTAGAGTGGTTAACTGTTTGCGTAGAACTTTGTCACCCCACCCCCACCCCCACAGATTAGACTTAGGTCTCAGAGTCCTGGGTGTTAGTCCCATCTCTGCATGGGAGTCGTTTGACCTCATGTGTTGCCTGGAGAGGACCATCAGACTCACCTGAGGAAAGAAGTAGGAAAAGGTGACAGGTGTCGTGAGCTGCTGCGGGAGTGAATCAGTCAGGAGGAGGAAGCACCCCACCGTTGGCACCGGCCATCTGCCTGCAGCTACCTTCACCCTAAGCCTCAGCTTTGAAACATCTTTGCTGGTGACTCAGAAACCTAACTGTTCACTTTGCACATGTTTTGTGTTTGATTCATTTAGTCGCCAAGTCTTCAGCTACTTTCTCTTTTTTCTGCCTGATGGGTGGGGGCCAGCCTCAAGGTCAGCACAGCGGGCTGAGTCTGGAGAGGCAGTCGCAGCCTGGGAATGAGCTGCTTTGTCTCGGAGAGGGGTTTTCCTAGGAGGCTCCTTCGGGGCTGCTGTTCCGTTCTCCCAAGGCTTCATGATTGTCTCACCCATCCCCAGAGGGATCTGATTGCAGCTCTGCCCTCCCCTGGGCCTCTCTCTCCTCTTCTCCCAGGGCACCGCATTGCTCTGCAGTTCCTCTTCAGCTGCCTCAATCAGCCACCTAATCTCTGCCCCACTAGTTTTTGTTTTTTCCTTAGTCCATGAGCATTTCTTTACACACATGTACATGCATACACACACCACCACCACCACCAGTACTACTATGAAAAATCCTCTGAATCTTTCTCTCAGCACTGCTTAACATAATTCCATCTTCTCCTAAACCTAACTCCCCAGTGACCTCTGACTCAGACAGGCCAGGGAAGGCCAAGGTTAGCCATGCCCTTTTCTGTAGTTCACCACCAACCATCTAGAAGAGGCCGTGAGCCCAGGAGATGTGTGCATTGTGCATCAGCAATTTCATTTACTTGAACAAGGGGCCCAGTCACCTCTAAGAGATCAGTTTTATTGTAAGTGGTTTCTTTGAGCCAGGTTGGACCTCTTCGTCCCTTGGCATAAAGTAAATGGGTGTGCTTACTGGGTGGCAGCAATGAAGAGACATTGAATCCTCAAGTCACATTAGCAGGCTTGTTGAGGCCTTTAAACTATCTCATCATCAAAGTGCTTGGTAATAGCTATAAAAACATAACAGGTGGCAATGGGCACGAAATGCGTGGCCCCACGCTTAGTTCTTAGGATAATGGGAGCATTCATGGGTTTCCAAATGGAGCCCTTTGTGTTTCCAGGCCTGTGTCTTTCTGGCTTCTGAATTGACAACTTTATTCAACATGTTGAAAGGCCACGGGCTTCTAGAATAACCTCAGGAGCTCTGCTACCTATTGGCCTTCTGCATGGGTTTTGAGTAGCTGGACATGGTGGAGGGGGCATCGGAGAACATTCTTCAAGCATGGTGAACAGATTTGTTCTTCCAAAGAAAATTGCCTTGGAAATAGTACCTCTAACATGGAAGGAGGAGGGGCTGGGCATTTAAGGGGTGGCAGGAGGTGACTTGTGACATTTTCTCAGAATTTTTTTCAGCCTCTGATTCTTCCTATGAGATTTTTCTTCCTGGATAAGATGCATAGCTAGTTTGGCACCCCGTAATTCATGAATTTGGATGCCCTGGGCATGATTATGTCCTTCAAAATTCAATAGAGGTGTGATTAGTGTGAGCCTTCTTCCTGTAAGACTGTCTTCTGTTCCCCATCTGCTCCTTAGACTCCATGCTTTGTACTATTTTATCGACTCGCCTGCATTTGTTATGTAAAGTTTATCATTTAATTTTCATTTTATTACTGCTCACATCCACATAGTCATTAGCATAGGATGACTGATGACATCTTTCCTGCCTAAAGTAAAGACACTTGGTATTTAATCGGCCTATGCAGCCTTTGGGGAGGCATGTGTGGTTCCTTTTCGGCCTTTCTAAATATTGAGAAGAGTCCCCGCCCCCACCACAACCAGCTCCATGGACTCCTGCTTTCAGCCACTAAACTCCTCTGTGCCTCACGTTTGTGTCTCCATGCATGATGACTGAGAGGAGCTCCGTTTAAGGATTCTTCTTTGTCAAACAGGACAACAGGCCCTTCTGTCTTATTGGATTTTTTTTTTTTTTAATAGGCTTATGCTTTCTATTCCAGAGAACTGAATGTCTTTTAGGTAAGGAAATTAAGATACAGTTGGCTGATTTTTATGACCATAGTGCAAGTTTATGTCCAAACGACTTGATCAACTTTTTTTGTGGACCTGCTAGCTATAAGCCAGTGGCCTCGATGCCTAGGGGTTGCAGAAAGTAGTGAAAGTTTCAGACCCTGCCTTCAAGGAGTTTCAGGGTAAGAGAGCAAGTAAACTACAAATAAAATTAACTATATTCAGCAGCACCGAATGAGTTTAAACCACTAGTTTGTGATGTAAGATTTTAGAAAATGGGAGATAAATTTAGTTTTTTTAAAGTTTATTGAGGTGAAATTCATGTAACATAAAATTAATGAGCAATTCAATACATCCACAAGGTTGTGTAACCACTACCCCTGACTAGTTCCAAAATATTTGCATCTTTCCAAAGTAACACCCTGTACCCACTGAGCAGTCTGTATTATTCCCTCTTTCCCCTTAGCTCCTGCCAGCCTCATTTGTGTTCTGTCTCTAAAGGTTTATCTGTTCCGGGTGTTTCATATAAACAGAATCATATGTGACCTGTTTGGCTTTTTTTACTTAGAATACTATTTGGAGGTTCATCCATATTGTAGTACATATCAGTGCTTCCCTTCTTCTTATGGTTGAATAACATTCCAACGTACGTATATACCGCAGTTTGTTTATCCATACTTCCAACGATGGACATTATGCTGTTTCCACCTTTTGTCTATTTAGAAGAGTGCTGTTACGAACACATGCGTACGTGTAGAAGTAAGTACCTCATTTCATTTCTTTTGGGTATATACCTATAAGCGGAATGGCAGGGTCATGTGGTATTTTATGTTTAACTTTTTGAAGACTTAACCAAATCCATAGTGGCTGAACCATTTTGAACTCCCACCAGTAATGTATGAGGGTTCTAATTTCTCCACATCCTCTGCAACACTTGCTATCTTTCATTTATTTTGTTTGTTGGTTTGCTTTTTTTTTTTAACAGCTGCCCTAATGGATGTAAAGTGGTACCTCGCTATGGTTTTGATTTGCATTTTTAAATTTTGACTAATGACATTGAACATTCGTGTGTTTTCCTGTGTTTGTATATCTTCTTTGAAGAAATAGCTACTCAAGTCCTTTGCCCACTTTCAAATTGGATTGTTTGTTATTTTATCATTGAATTCTAAGAATTCTTTATATATTCTGGATTCTAGACCCTTATAGGTTTTTTTCCCATCTTATAGGTGGTTATTTTCACTTTTTTGGTAATGTGCTTTGTTGCACAAGTGTTTTAATTTTTGTGAAGTCCAATTTATCTATTCTTTCTTTCATCGCTCATTTTTTATGTCATTCTATGACTCCATTGCCAAATTCAGTGCCAGAAGGACTTATACCTGTGTTTTCACCTGCGAAATTCATGGTATGAGCTCTTATATTTGAGGAAATGTCTGTACATAGCATGAGATTGAGGTCCAAATTTATTCTTTTGCAAGTGGCTTTCTAGTTGTTCCAGCTTCATTTGTTGAAGCCTTTCCCCATAGAATGATCTGGACACCCTGTCTAAATTAATTGACCATAGATGTTTATATCTGGGCTCTTGACTCTATTCTATAGACACTATATGTTTATCCTTAAGCCAGCACCTCACCATTTTGATCACTCTAGTTTTGTAGTAAGTTCTGAAATTAAGAAGTGTGAGCCCTCTTTGTTCCTTTTCAAGATTGTTTTGGCTCTTTGGAGCCCCTTACAATTCTATACAAATTTGAGTATTGGTTTTTCCATTTCTGGCAAAAGGGCATTTGGAATTTTGATAGAGGTTGCATTGAATCTGCAGCTCACTTGGGTAGTATTGACTTCTTAACCGTATTAAGTCTTCCAGTCCATGGACATGAGGTATCTTTCCATTTATTCAGTTCTTCATTTGTATAAATATTTCACCTCTTTGGTTAAATTATTTCCTAGGTATTGTATTCTTTTGTGTACTATTATAAATGAATAGTTTTCTTAATTTCCTTTTTGGCTGGTGCACTGCTGGTGTATAAAAACACAACTGATTTTTGCATCTTGGTCTTGTACCTTGCAACTTTGCTGAATTAATTTTATTAGCTTTAGGATTTTCTGTATATAAAATAATTTCATCTGTGAATAGAGATATCTTTTATTTATTTTTCATGTCTCATTGCTCTAGATAGAACTTCTAGTAAAGTGTTCAGTAGCGCTGTCAAATGCAGGCATCCTTGTCTTGTTTATGATCTTCGGGGGAAAAACTTTCAGTATGTCACCACTGAGTATGATATTAGCTGTGAGTTTTCCTTATGGTGCTAAGGAAATTCTTCTATTCATGGTTTTCTGAGTGTTTGTATCATGAAAGGGTGTTGAGTTTTGTCAGATGCTTTTCCTACATTATTTGAGATAATCATGCAGTGGGTAGAATTTTAAATAAATAATAGGATTGATATAAAGAGAAATGTGGAATCTAGAGTAGCTAAACTGCAGTGCTAGGAACATGACTAGTGTTTTCAGAGATTACTGCACAATCTAAAGTCACTGGAAGAGAATGTTGCAGGGCAGAGGACTAGATAACAGGCCAAGAAAAGGCAGATTCTGAGTACAATGGGGAGGACCTTGGATCCCAGAATACTTTTATCTAATCAACATCTGGAGCTCCTTAGGGTATCTGAATCCAGCGCAAATAGGAATCATGGTCTCAGCTCATTATTCTCTACTTCTGTGTCTCCACTTCTTTTCTATTGACTTTCACATTCCTTCTTAGTTTTGTTAGTGAAGTTTCATGTGGAGCACAGGAAATATTGGATTTCTTTAACAGTATGTGATGAATCTTATGATTTTTTAAAATTTAGGAAGAAAACCAAATGTATAAAGTGAGTCGAATCTTTTTGGTAGCTCATTGCTACTTGTGTACATAAATAGACCTGGTAACATGCCAACAGCTTTCGTCAGGGCTGTAAATTAGACTGGAGAGGAATGAACTGTGCATTCCTAACTCCCAGGCCAGGGTAGGTTCCTGAGATTTCTGCCAGCCTCCTCCAGACAGCAGCATGGTTCCTCAGCTGTCCTTTTAGTCAAAGAGACAGATGGAACCTCAGGGGCTTCCTGTTTAGGCGTCTCAGAAGTCAAAGTTGTTAGGATGTGTGGGCTTTGAAAATGCCTCACTTCAGGGAAGCTGAGTTTTTGCAGCCCAGGCTTTCTTATATTGAACATGTGTTCTTTCCCATGCTCATGACATTCTTTTTGGTTGTGTGCACCCCCAAGCCCTCTCTTGGAATATCGACAGAGGATGGGTTCTGGCTGTGCTGGAAGCCATGCTCATTAAGTGTGCTCAGAGTTCGCCTTGCTGTGCATGCTGTCCTGCCCAGTTCTCAGACGAGCCTTTTCCCCTCTTTGCACTTGTTCTAGTTAGCGGTCTCCTCCAAAGGTAGCCATTTCACCATGGGATTCTGCTCCCTGCAAGTAGTGGCCCTGACCCAAGGACCAGCTCATCTGTGTCAATGGCCAAAGTATATTAGGGATGTGACTATTTAGCTCTTTAACCGGGAGCCTATATCTTGTCTAGAGACCTTCCAGAATACTGTTTACCTAAGTACAGGGGCAGAAAAGACTAGGAGCACTTGATATAGATATTAATGGCTTTTACATTATGATACTCATCACAGAATTCCCGCTGTTGGTGTCATGAGGTGATAGTGAGGCATCTCTTGGATAAGAAGGATATGGAGATCGATGGAGATCAGAAGTGGAAAGATGAATATGATTCAATTATCAGGAAGCTATTTGGCTTCTAAGTTTTAGCTACATCCATTGTTGCAAGGCCATTATTTCCTTATCACCACTGTCAAGAAACATAAACGAAGAAGCCAACTCTACATGACCCAGTGCTGGGCTCTGTATGCAATTATGCAGAAACACTCCCACTTAAATTGAGTATGGATGGATATGTAAAGTGATTAACTAAGACTTCACAGTTAACATAATTCTTTAATTGCAGCAAACATCTGAAGTAGATCAGTGACTCTAACTTTTCAAAAAGCCTAAGATTAAAAAGTCTAAATTTTGGAAACAGATAATGCTCTTTCACATTACAGAAAGGAACCTTTCTTTCTAAAAAGATTCACAGGATTTTATGCTGGAATATCGAATATAGATTTTATTTTTCTTTTTTAAAAGTTGGTCATGCAGGTAATTATAAAAACCTGAGCAGTCGGAAAAAAAAAAAAAAAAAAAAAGGTATCCAAACTAAAAAGCAAAAGCCACCAACCCACTCCAATCCCCAACCCCCAAACATGCTTCCACTCCCACGGGCTGACTGTTGCTGACATCTCCCTTTGCCGTCTTCCCATACTTTTTCTTTAAGTACAAATGTACTCGTGTATGTGTAAATGATTGTTTCTAATTGCTATAGATAAATGCATATATTTTTTATAACTGGCTTTGCCTGCATGTAAGGCAATTGTTGTTCAGGTCTGCTCCCTTAGCTTCTAGAATACAAAAGCTGACAGCTTGCCCTTAATTCTGCATTGTGCACCAGTAGTAAGCTTATGCCTACTGTGTTAGGCGACATGTTTTTATTGGTTTTACTGCCACCACTAATTAGCCATCATATCTTCACATTCATGATTTGTTCCTTTTATTTTGGGTGATAGTCGTTCCCCCCGCCGCGAGCGCCCATTTTGCTAAGGATGTTTTCAGCAGTGGCAGAGCACCACGACCACCTCTGGCTCTTGCCAGGAGGCTTGTGTCTGAGGCTCTAAACTTTAACTGATTTGCTTCATAATAACTAGGTTTTTTTTTTTCCAGTTCATAGATGTGTGTATAGCTTGCAAGACTCTATCTGCTTAGTAAAATATAAACATATTCTCTTCCACAGTTTTCCCCTTAGAAGTTTATTTAGCTGCCTTGGCATCCTCTGTCTTGATCTTGCTTTGTTTTCAAGATCATGACTCATTCTTGGACATAGTAAACCCTTTGCGTTGACTGGTGTTAGCCACTGATTCAGAAATCTAGTCCTTGAAGACTTAACACTCAGACACACACAAGGTGGGCCTCTGCTTTTGCTCAAGTCTCTCTTCATCTTCGGGAACTGAATTTTTCATGCAGTAATTAAAATTTGTAGGTCAAGCCTCCCATGGCACCGTTTGCTGCTAATATGGGAAAGCAGTGATCAGATTCGCTTATGCTGCTCTTCACTGAGCTGAGACTTAAAGGATGAAGGGTGACATTTTCCCCCATTTTGTAAATTAATGCCATTGATCTGCCTAACAAGAACAAAGTTAGGCTTCAAAATACCAAATGATAAAGAGATTAAGACTTTAAATGGCTTTCCAAAAGGCAACCTCTATTGTAAGGCTCCAAGCTGACTATTGAACTTTCAATTAGAATTTCTAATAGGCTATTGACTTAAATGGATAAAATGTTGCCAGTGATAGCTTTCAAGATGACAAAGATTGCTTCTTACATTCTGGAATATTACTTTATGTAGCATATACTGTTCTAAAAGGTGAATAACAATAATAAACCTACCTCTGCAGAGTGTCAGCTGCATCTGCACTATAGTTTTCTCAAAGATGAATAAATGCATTTTTAAGAAATATATGCAATTCTGAAATACTTTTTCTTTTCATGTTTGCTAACCATGAGCTCCATGAAACCTTTCATGGCATGGAAGTCCCTTCGTTCTTTGACTTTGTGACAGTATTCTTTTTTTATGTGAAGCAGCCGGTGTGGTGTATGTTTCTCTGTGTGCACACACATGCCTTCACTCACATGGGTGTTCACAGTCGGGACTCTAGCAGATGTGTTGTCTATCATTGCTGTCTGCCTCAGTTTACTTGTCTTAGATGCTGTGATTCTCCTCCCCAGTGGGCTTCCAGAATGGTGTGGTTTGGTCTAGCCCTTGTTAGGAAACACTAGCTTTAATACATTTTTTAAATACTAATTTTTCGAAGACCAGCTACCTCTTCTAGGATAAAGGGTTAATATTATGCTTATGTTACAGTGCATTAAAAACTCTAATTAAAACAGCATTACATTCCCATCTGCCAATCTCCAGTAATCTTCTTTAATTGCAGTAATTAAACTATATTTACATGTTCAGAATACTTGTAATTTAGCAAATTGCACTCTCTGCTCTACATTTAATCAAACAACCAGTTCCAGTATATTTAGTGTGGAAAGAAGTAATTTCAATGTTTTGATTACTATAGCAGATTTGACAGAGTAAGTGCCCCTCTAGTAGAGGGCTTGAAAGGGAAGGCAAACATGAAATATAGTCATGGTTTTGATTGTCATGTGAATGCCTAATTACATGTTGGAGGATTAACTATTAAAGGGTATCATGGTTATACTTGATGTTGAGACACAGCCAATATTACAGATAGCAGAGACTATTTTTTTGGGGGGGGGCAATTTGACAAAAGAGTAAAGTTTTTCTTTAAAGGTTGGGAGGGCATTGGAAAATTTAGTGACAGTGTTACGTGGCTGATGTAATTGCTATTTTTTCTCCTATCTATGATCCCAAAGCCTGCTGTGCTAGAGGGTTATTTTAGTCTTCCCATTTAGCGTCCAGAAGAAATTCCGTGACAAACAACACAGAGAAATGTCCATGGCAACACCAGCTCCGGAGTGAGTCCCTCCATGTTCCTGTATTTCATGGTCTGTCTGGGTTGGCTCTGGGAAGACATGTGCTTTCCTGAAAAGGCCTTTCAGCAGAGTCAGGGCCTCCTCTGAGCCTTTCCTTACCAGACCATTCCACCTAACACATCTCCTTAGCCTCATCTCTGTGTCTTGGTTTCCTCATTTTAAAAAACAGATAATAATGTGGTAAATATTGTTTGGATTCAAAGAAGTAACCTCTTAATCACCTGTACTGTATGTTTTTTTTTTTTTATGTTGCTTGTTGTTATTATTTAGTTGCACCAGTGTAACTGTTTCTGTTTCTTTATCTGTATAAATTTGACTGGATGTTGGGTATTGCCATTAAGTCTCTGTTTTTCAAAATAATATGTCAATTTACTCAACATAGAATTTGAAGTAATATTCTCTCTTCCAGTAGCTTCTTTCTAATTGTGTGATGTTAACAGTATTTCCTAGTATTTATATCTTTACTCGCTCTGGGCCATCCATTTTATTAATAAGGATTATGCATTAATGCAAATGAAAGCCAAGTTAGCATTCCTATTGAATACCAAAGATTAACCTCTTTTCTTGACCACGTGAAAAGAGCAAGATACAGAATTGTTAAGAATGATATGTGAGAGTAAGGACCTGAGGTTTTCTTCATGGTTCAGTTAACATCTTGCTATAATATTGAGCAAAATGTTTCACTTCTTTAGGTTTCATATTGTTAGAGATAGGGTAGAGAATAGGGTCTGGATTTTTTTGGTTCATGAGGAAATTGAAAGATCTTGACAAAAAAATATTGGACATTAGACTATGATAAGAAGAACCATTCAGTTCAAATCCCGTCCCATTTCCGTTATGTTAGTAAGAATTTAACATCTGACAAATTCTTGATATCTTTTTTGTTCCTGTTGCTTACTTATGAAGAGATTCTGAGTAATTCATGATAGCTGCCTTTAAAAATATAGTGGATGAAATTAAGACTTATGATGAAATTCAAAGCAAAATACTCCTGATAACTGCACTAAGGAGAATTGAAAGAAAAAGAGGAGTAATTTGAAATTGAGGACAGGGCCTGTCAAGGTTGAAATTCCAGCTCTGTTATTTAGCTGTTGAATCCTAAACAAACTACCTAATCTTCCTAAGCCTCTGATGTTATCTCATCTGGAAAATGGAGATAATAGTGCATACGTAGGTCTGCACTATTAGTTTTTCACTCCCATTGCCTATAGTATGTGTCCATGGCTGGGGACACTCCCTACACACATACACCCATATTAAGTTAAGGACCTTTGGACTGGCATAATTCAAGCATAAACATTAGTACAAACTTTTAAAAAAAAAAAAAAAACAATATAGTATAAGGGATGAGGTATATCTAGAAACTGAAATCTCCAGATTTTTCCCAAACCTTACTGTAACCTCTTGTTCTAGCCCCTTGCCCTAGTAAGCTTTTTCTGGAATTATCAACAAAGGACAATGGAAGGATCTGAATTTCAGTACTATTTCACCCTCTGTTTAGATGTGGTACTCAGCAGTAGAATAACCCCCAAAGTGGCTATTAATTCAAACACCATTGAGTCAAGTTATGGATACTCCAGAATAGATCCTGTCAAACATTCCTACATAGCATTCAGCATCTCTGCTTTCCGGGGATCGCCAGGGGAGGTGAGTTTAGTTCTCTTTCTTGGAAACTCAAAAGTGAGGTCAGCATTCTCAGAATAGTCAAACACGTGAACACTTTTCTTCTTGAAAACTTTCTAACATGGGGTGGGGTAGGGAGACCCTAGATACAGAGAGAATCTTTATTCCAAAGACAGAAGTTCTGACATTTCCATGTCTGCTAATTTCACACATCATATTGCAGCAGATAGGATCTGGGCTTCTGCCAAGAGGACTGTAAACTCTTCTTGAAAGAGTGCTTTTTTGGAGATGTGGTAAGGGCGTTGAGCTGGAGAGACATTTAATAGTGTTCTTGAAATATCCAAGTAGATTTATGTTATAAATCATGAAACTCAAAGCCCTCCTCTGAACTTACTCTTCTAAGAAAGCTTACTCATCCCAATAATATGGCTGATTTCCTATTTTCCAATGTTTACTTATACTGTATAATGTTTATTATATAACGAGTCCATTTTATAATAAGGGGCTCCAATGTATCAATGCTCCATTGTTATCCTTCCATCAGCTTCCTGGTAAATGCTATGTCCCTTGGCAGGGACATGAGTTTTAATTAGGTGATATCATTGCTTTTTAATGAACTCCTTTTCTCAGAGTGACAACATTGCAGGCAAAAATCCTTATCCTGCATTATTAAAGGACTTCAGAATAAAAGGCACAAAGGCACTGAGAAGGTTGTGCCGAGAAATGGGGCAGGACTTATTACCAGTTCAGCATAGTGCTAGGTAACAGTCTTTGATCTATCACATTTACCCTTCTGAGACAGTAAGAAACCACGGGCAGAGGAGCCACGAACTGCAGCATGTGTAGGCACTTTGTAAATGTTGCCTTGGTTACTTAATGCCTAACTGCTGGGATTTAACAGGACGACAACTTTCGCGGAGGGGGCATCTAAAAAAATGTGATGTTTTACAGCCTAAGAAGTTAAGCACTGAGATAGTTAGGGCCCGGCTCTCATTAGCTGAATGGTAGATTTTTCTAATTAGTTCTTTCTAGTGCAATTAGCACGAAAGAGCCTAATCACCTCATGTGAATCCAATCTAATGCTTGGGAAAGAATGCCCTTGGCTTCTCTTTCAGATTGGATCTTAGGATTTTGTGTGCACTCCCTTAAAGAATGGAATCTATTTGTGAGTGTTTCTATAAAACGTGAGCAAAGAGTTGTAGAAAGGGCAAGAAATGGACAACTTGTTGACTTGCCGATGCCAGTTTAGCTGGAGAAAGTGCTTGGAAATGGTCCTTAATTGGCAGTTATCAGTTTATCAGTTCAACTAAAGAGTGTTTTCCTTGATTTCTTTCATTTTGAACTAGGAGACTTGGACCTGGAATGGCTACAGCTCAGTGCGGCCACCCCTCCTGAGGGCGTGAAACATACTGCTCGCTGGGACCAGAGCGCGCTGGGGGCCCAGGACTGCGTCCAGGGCTTGCTTTCTCAGCCCCTGCAGGGCCAGCGGCCCCCACCAGCTTTTGCTAACCTGTGCGCTCAGTGCACTGTCTCTCCTCCTGCTCTCTGCTGCAGTCACCCGTAGGCGCCACATTCGTCTTTGAACTGTTATCAAATATCTAGTGCCCATCCCTCAATTCACAGTTTTTAAGGGAGCCAGCTCTGGGTATTTCTGTTGACAGTGTTCATCTTTAATTGGAAAGGTAACTATAATGACAGCATCTGGTACTGTAGAATGTAAGCTGTTGCCACTTTGGGGGAAGTCGCCTGCTTATAAGAAGGTGGAAGAGAAAATGCTGAGTCTGTGCATATTTATTATGGTCTAGGGAAAGACATGGGTGTTCTTGCTCACTGGGCTATAGAGGCCAAGGATT
This sequence comes from Rousettus aegyptiacus, assembly GCF_014176215.1. Classification (NCBI taxonomy): domain Eukaryota; kingdom Metazoa; phylum Chordata; class Mammalia; order Chiroptera; family Pteropodidae; genus Rousettus; species Rousettus aegyptiacus. The sequence continues at coordinate 23,294,693 of NW_023416311.1, read as the reverse complement.
CCGTGAGTTTGCAATGTTCACGTTATCACTGCCCAATACAACTTCCTGTGATGATGGAAGTGTCTGTACTTGCACTGTAGGTACTAGCTCCATGTGACTGTCGAGCACTTGAAATGTGAGACTGAGGAACCACATTTTTAATCTTATGAATTGGTTTAAATTTAAATAGCCCCACATGGCTAGCTAGCGGCTGCCACATTGGACAGGGCAGGTCTGGACCTCTTTTGCCTCCCGACCACCGTGCCCCTTCCCATACACAGCTGTACACACTGCCAACGAAAATATGCTGTTCTCTGCAACTTCTTGCTATCCGTGCTCAGCCTTGCCTTAAAACAAGTCCAACTTTTTCAATGCTATTAGTAGTTCAACACAAGGCATTCTCTTGACTTGTGTTATTTCTAGATCATTCCGTATTCCACCAAGCTAGTGTTTTGTTCTAAAGTTGGAAAAGACCTTTAAGTTTCTAAAATAGCCAAAATAAGGGTTTGTTTCTAAGAGGAAAGGCGGGAAGGAATCGGTCCACTTATTTTCATGTATGGAACCTTCCAAATCTCAAAGATAGGATCCTATCAGACACCTCTCTCCAGACGTCTAGATTAAGTGTATGCAAATGACTTTTACAAACTCCCTGTGATGTTTTAATTATGCTTAATTAAAGTAAACAAAAATGGAATATTTAATCATCGTTATCAATGATGTTTAACAAATGTGTTAACTTTGCTCATGATAGCCAGATGTACTATCATAGAACTTTACAGTTCACATTGAAAGAGTATGATTAGCAACCGGGATGAAGAGACCTATCCGTGTGATGATAGCCTGCTCTGGTTCCTTCTCCCATGGTCGGAAGTCTCATTTTGTTGTTTAGGACCCTGAAGTTGAGCCTATTTAAAGGAGAAAAGGAAGAATATATAACACGCAGGTTGTATATTCAAAAGAATGCACATTCGCTCAACAAATATTTATTGAAGGCCAACTAATATGAAACATTGTGATAGTCTCTAGAGATGCATAGATGGAAAGACACTATGTACCCCCACTGGACTGTAACCTCAAGCAACTGACACATAAACAGTTTAAGATGACGCTATGCGATCAATATCATCATAGGAATGTATACAGACGAAGAAAAACTAAGTGGTGGTTTTAGAGAAGGCTTCTAAGATGGAAACATGTTAGGGAAGTTTTATATGTGAATGAGACTTGTGAATGAATTACAGAATTTTGTCAGGGATAAAGAGAAAGCAGGGCTTTCACGAAGAGGGCTGCAGCGTAGCTGTGTTAAGCGACAGCATGCGTTCGTGCAACCGCTGTCTGGAGGGGAGTGCTGGTGTCTGGCGTGAGACGGTGAGGTCGCTGAGAGAGGAGCACAGAAAGGCATCCCTCCATGGAACGTTAGTGTGGCATGCTGAGTTTCAGAAACATAACAGGACCAGGACTCAGGTGAGGCACCTAGAACACAGAATCGAAGGAAGTGCCTGCTTTCAGGGTCATGGAAGTTCAAGGTTGATACTTAGAACTCTCAGACTGAGTGTCTCTTTAAATTTTGTGCCCTTGGCACCTCACTTGCTGTACCCTAATCCAGGCGCTGAACCATGACTGGTTTTTATGCAGTGAGCGGGCTAGAAAGGCAAGTGGATGAGAATCTGAACCAAAGCGATACAGTAGACATGGCAGAGTAGAAATGAATGAGGTGCATTAAAAAGGTAAAGACAAAAGGCCTAGTGGCAGGAAATATACGAGGCATGAGAAAGAGGAGGCCAATTGTCTTGTCACGGAATCCTGAGGACTTTCTTCTATTTGCCTGACACTGGGTTTTCACTAATTTCTCACCTTCCTCAGATCCTGCTTTGTCCTAGGGTCGTGCCTACTTCAAGTCCAGCCCTTTCCTATCTACTAAGACCCATGTACTTGGGCACGTTTTGAAGGAAAGCCATGAGAGACAGAGTTTTAGTCTCTGACTTTAGATAGATCTGTTGTACTGGATGTTGTTAACACTCTCGGTGAATTGTGGTCTTCTTGGCTCTCTAAATTCAGTGACCTTATTTTAAAAGATGATCAACATGGCTTAGCACCTTTTGAGGATTAGGAGACATTTTAGCAAGTTTATCAAGAATAAGCAAAGATGACATTTAGCTGGCAATAGTTCCACCCCCCAAAACCATTTGTTTTGGAACGAAGCTTTTCCATTTGACAAGCTTGGAATTACCAGTACTGCTTGAAACTCCCTCTTTTCTCCAAACTCTGGGATGTTTTCAGAAGGGACTCTTTGCTTCAAAGGCATCCAAGAATATAGTTAATTGGGAAAACATGCAAGAAAAGACATCTTGGCTCCTCGGCCGCCTGTTGTACTCTTCCAGCATATGCTATTACTTGTCTCAGATAAGTAGACAGGTGGCTGTGTGCAAAGCAGGGTCCAATGTGCCTTTGACTCAGAGAAGTTTGGAAACAAAGCCTCTCACTGTTTTCTGAAGTCTTCTGGTCTTGCCTGTTCCCTGTCACCTGCAGTCGGAAAGGATTTGTGGAGGTGTCTGATATAGAACAGAGGGTTGTCGTAGTATAACTTGCCCACGTCCAGCATTTGTTGGGATTAGAGCTACAGCGTCACAGGGTTGGATGAGCATTTGAAGGTCATCTAGTCCGTCTTCCACCTGGAAAATCTACCATTCCCCATAGTGCCCATAGAGCTGTAACCTCCTGTGGCAGTGCTCACTGCCCGGTCAGTCAGCACTCGCCAAACTGCAGAGATACTCATGAGTTCACTTCAATTTCCTCTCCACTCTCCTCTTGAGTGTGATTTCTTTGACAGTGTGTCAGGCTTTCCAGCTTCTATATATGGCCCCTTAAAATCAGCGTATCCAGAGAAACTCTGTGTTAGCTCCTGGTTTGTGTAGGTCTTCACCCCCACGTCCTTCCTTCTTGGGCACATCAGTGGCAGTCTCACAGTTTCAAAGCTCCTCAGCCCTCTTAAACTACTGTCCCTTCCAAAGTCTTTTACAGTGAAGGGTGGACTGACTCCATGTTTACCGAAGAATTATGAAACAGTATGAGTCAGTAGAGACAAGTGGTTCGGTGACTCTGAAAAGACAGATCCCCCAGGAAGACCGCAGGCCTCCCTCCTGGCCCTGTGAACCCCTAAAGCTGTCGCCTCCATGTGCCCAGGAGTCCACACCATCCCAACGCATGTTTCTTTCTGAGTTGTTGTCTGGCTTTGTGCGTGACTGGTGTCTGGGAGCTTGTCTCCTCCCGCCTGTCGCACAGAGTGCTGGTAGTTCCTCACACCGTTGTGCCCTGTGCCTTTGTTCACACTGCTCCTTTGCCCTGATTTCTTCCCTGTCCCCTTGCAATCACACCAAACTCACTGAGGACACAAACTCACTGAAGTTGCCCGAGGACAGCTTAACTTCCCCCATATCTCCCTACCTCACTCTGCTCGATCTTGGAGGTAAGCCTTCACCATGTGCCATATGTGCCATAACACCTCAGTGTGTCTCTGTCACTGTCTATACACTGTTGTAAAATGGTCCATGTCTGTCTCACTCATCCATGTGGCCACAGTGCCAAGCCACACAGTAGGTGCTATTTAATAAATGCAGGCGTGTGTGAATAAGTGTCCCACAGTGTTTCACGATGTTTTTCTCTTCCCCCTCTGTCTTTCCTCTTTTCTCTTCAACTTGAATGAAATCATGCAAACAGGAAACCAGGAAGCAGAAGAGAATCTTAGCCACCCAACAACCCTTCCCAGTCTTGGATGCTGTGCGACGCAGAGACCTGTCCTCAGGCGCCACCTCGCCTCCCTGCAGCGTGCAGCTAGCTTGTCCAGGGGCCACCCAGAGCAAGGGCTGTCAGGAAAGATTCAGTAGGATGTTTCTTGCAGGGCTTTGCACAGTGCCCCCAGCTTGCATACCTCTGTGTCAGAGAGGGCTCCAGGGGCACACCTCCTCCCGGCCTTGGTGGTACCCTCTTTAGTCTGTGGCTCTGGAGGACTCCTTAAAGCTATGAGCACCACTTACACCACCCTCTTCTGTGCTGGTTCACATCATCTTTTTCTGCATCTTTGAGTGGAAGTTCTACAGGCTTATCAATAAGTAAGTTCCAAGCTTCCTGAGTAGTCAGGTGTTACAAATTGCCCAGTCATAGGGAAGGGACGTGGAAATTCTTGGAGGATTTTAAAGACAGGCCCACACTCTCTTCCCTTACAGCCTGTGCTGCAAAGTCAGACTAAAGGTGCCTGTGCTCCCCCTCATTCAGTTATCACTACAGGATGTCGGCAGGGTGGATCCCATTTTTTCCCTCATGTTTTCACATAGGGAAAATGAGGCCCTGAAAGTTAAAAGTACCTTTCTAAGACCACTGAGGGCTAGTTATTGGCAAAACAAAATCATACATTCAGATTTACTCGGTGGCTTCCCCATTTAAGAGAAACTACTGAGAAAATTATTTGCTATGTGGCTCCTTCAGTATCTTTTAATCTCCTTGAGATAAACTCTTGGTACGATCTTGCTTCTACCCACGCACCCTACCACCTCCACCAATATCTCATAAGTCAGTGCTGCTCATCAGGCAGTTGCTATCTAAGAATTTTAGCTAAGTGAAAGTGAACTACTAGGATTTCATCCTGTGACTTGATGAACCATTTGCCCTATACCTGTCACAGAGGGCCAAAGACAGAGAGGCATATAGAGTACAAAACTTTCTTGATTAAGAACTTTCTTATAACAAAAATGACCAAGTTGCTAAGGGCCAAGAACTGTTCTAAGCACTTTATACTCATGTCATTCAGTTCCGCCAAACCTCGTGTGAGGGAGACATTACTGCCATCATCTTCCAGTTTGCAAATGAAAAATGGAGGCCTAAAGAGGATGAAGGACTTACCAAGGCAGATCCCAGACGTGACCCCAGGCCGTCTGACTCAGAACCCTTGGCTTCCAGACGCTCTTCTGGCTCCACCCCAGGGTGGTGAGCAGACTGTGGGCTTAGGGACTGTGCCGCTTGGTGCCGCAGCAAGACAGACCATAATCAGCACTTGAATAATAGAATTTTCATGAGTGATTAAAAGCCAGGATTTAGAGATCGAGGGTTGATTGTTAAAGGATAAATGATATTTGGAACATCTTACTGGATTTGATTAAAGTGAAATTCAAAAACCATCACAAAGATGATTATTTACCAGTGATACTTTAAGGACTTTTTTGTGGCTTAAGTCACTGGCACTCCAATGCTTAAAATCTGTGCTCAAAACCAGAATGTAATTGAGCCTTGGAAAATCAGAGGTTAGTGCCTTCTTTGGCAAGCTACTTCTGAGCTTTGTTACACGGTAACATAATCACCCTTTGAAGATTGATCTTGTTTTATGTACTTTTGTCCTCCTGTGGTGCCTAGTATCTTGCCTTATACATAATAGATACCTTGAGATGGATGGACAGACAAAAATTATTTTACATTGCTTCAGGAGCTCTGAATTCAAGGAAGAGTTGATTTCTGAATGAAGTATATTAGCAAAGATTGCTTAAGCACAGAAATCTTATTTCTCCTATTAATCGCCTGGATGTCAACGCCCAGGACCCAATCAAGTGTCATGCTATGCCTCTGTAAAGCTAGTGTTTTCTGGAAGAGAGAGCAGATATGAAATAATAGCAGGCACTGGGACAGAAGCTGCCTGTTGTCTGCTGGCCACAGCAGAAGGTCATACAACATGGGGCTGGATCAGGGTGTGTGGTTGGCAGTAGGCCTTTGAGGCCAAGTGGGGATTCAGGCTCCAGTGCTAGATGCCACATCAGCGGGATGATAGGAGACGTAAAGGTGTGAGTGGAACAAAGGGCCAATGATAGGTGGGTGGAGTTAACAGCAAACAAGTCTCCTGGGCCTTTAAGACACCAGTTATTTTTAATAAGTAACCTTTGTTGTGCTTACCATGTGTAAGATAAGATTCTAAACACTTTATGCATATTTAACCCTCATAACAATCTGTAACATAAATACAACTGTTGCTCCCATCTTTCAGATAAGAAAATAGGTGTAAGGACTTTAAGGAACTTACCCCAAATGTCTCTCTTTGTAAGTCACGAAGCCAGACAGTCGGACTCTAGAAATCACGCTCTGAGCCCCCGCAGCATGCTGCCAGTGCTGGGCGCTTGGTCTTAGCTGTCGCCTTTCTTTGGCTGGCCCTGAGAACCTGCATTCTGATAGTGTCGGCCCGAGACCTGCATTGAATGCCTGACCTAACCAGCTTTTATCAGTCTGGTGACTTTTTTTTTTTTTATCTGAATCTCTGGCTGCCTGCGTACACTGTTCTTTTCCTAGGTTGTAAACTCCCTGAGAGCGGAGAGTCTGTCTTACTCATTCGTACTCCTTCGGGTTTTGTTCACAGGGAGCCTCTGGTTTTTTTGTTTTCCTAGATACTTCTACATCTAAATTATTCCATCAGCCACTGGGATCTTCATTGGTGTTTCTTGGTTCAAAGATTGAGTCAACAGGAACAGGAGGCAGCAGAGAGATGCTGAGTGCCTGTCGTATTCCAGGCCTGAGCATACAGAAGTAAGCAGGACAGACATTGTCTGTGCCTAAACAGGGCAGACATTACTTGCACCTTCTCAGAGCTTACAGTACAGCAGAGAAGCAAATGAAATAAGCACAAATGTGATAGGTGCTGTTTTTTGTTTTTGTTTTTGTTTTTGTTAAACTAAGAGGTTGAGATGGAGAATAATGGAGACGGGGGTGGGAGTAATGTTTACTTCAGATAGAGTAGGCATGGAACGTTATCCTTGAGAAAATGATATTCTCATCTAAGAATTTCTTATTCTTAGATGAGAATAAGAAAACTGGAAGGGAGCACCTTCTAGGAAAAGAAAACACCATATGCAAGAGCCCTGAGGTTGCAAAGGAGTCTGTTTAACCTGTTCAGTAGTGGAATCAACGGAAATCATTTTGATTAGGTAGTTACCTCTCATACTTTCCTGCTAAACTTTCGGCCCCCAGTGTGCAGCCTATTCTCTTACTGTTGGTGATTCCAAGACCACTTACCAAAGCCGCAACCAATATTCGGAGACTTTTCGACCACTTGCTCTGAAAACAGAGCAAACCAGAGGCAGAGACAGTTCCACCTAACTGACAGGGTGTGTGGACTATGAGTTAAGTTAATCCATTATATCTCCCTCCATCTGTATCATAAACCTCATTTGCATAGGGTTCAGCAGTGGAAATACGTCAAATTCCTTATATTTGCTATCTCTCTTGTGTGAGTGAATCGATGCATGAAAAATTAAAATTAATCAAAATAGAATGATTTCTTAGATCATTATTAATTATTTTTCTAAAAATTTCTAAATATTGTAGTTTTGTCTCTCATCCCCAGGGATGGTGGTTTCACCACCTTTTTACTCCAGGGATTGCTCACAAATACCACGTAAGACAGGTGTGTCCCCAGCCTCCTGCAGGAGGGTGCATGAGCACTTCGTGGTCCAGGTGCATCCATGGATGGAGCAGATCCTGGAGTAATCTACATATGGACAGTGACTCACTTGATCCCATCTTTCTCAACCCCTCCCCCCATGTTTCAGTTGAGATCCCTTGCAAGCTCCCATTCCTCCCCACTCCCCCACCATTCATTAAGGGTCTGTAAATTATTTAAGAGAAGGAAACACAGCCTTTATCCCACTGGATTTTTCCCCTCAGTCATGTGAGTCTTTTCTCCGAGCACACACACATGGCCCAGACTCATTGTCAGGGGAGATGTAATGCCAGCATCTGGTGTTAATATCTATTGTTGACATTTTGGGAATGAGAACACGAGCTATTAGGGAAGATGTTTGCTTGTACCTAATTAATGTCCTGTTGTATCCCCTCTTGTTGTCAGCTCTGCCTCACCATCCTGCCTTGGCATTTTCTTTTACTGGCTAACTTTAAAAGTTAATTATTTCTGTGTTGAATGTCAAATGCCACCTTTTAACAATGCTGTTTCTCGGCATGAATTCTTAGTTATCAAAAATCAAAATGACCTGATGAATTACCAACTCTTTACCTAAAGCTGGTGTTCTTGTTGCTCCTCTCGCTGAACGGTGACAGCACTTGCTGCTGCCTGGACCTGGGTTTCCCTCCAGCAGATGTCAACTGCTAACTCAGCACATTCCTGGGGTGAAACAGGTACTGGCACCTCATCTAACAGAGGTCATTGTGATGGGGCCAGGTCTTCCAAACCCATGTTGCTTGAACTCAGATCACTTAAAATTCATTGGGCAACTCTAGTAAATACAGATGGAAGTAAGGAACCTCGGATAGAATGATGCTGTAAAAGCTGCTATAAACCATGAGTTTTGGTGGGGAATTGCAACTTTCTTTACATGAGATTGGTTTGTTATTGAGTGTTATGCTCTGTTACTCGCTTTTCACATGGATTACCTCAACAACTCTATGAGATAAGTATTATTATTTACAACTTAAAGATGAGCAGGATGAAGCACTAAAAACTTAAGAAACTCGTTCACTACCACATGGCTGGTTAGTGGCGGTCCAGGGGTCTGTGCGTTTACTCCCAGCAGCGCAGGGCTCTGCATCCGTGATGGTGGCTATGAGTCATGAGTTGCTACTGAGCACTTAAGTGAGGCAAGTCCAAATTGAGATGCACCGTCGGCATAAAATGTACGCCGAATTCCCAGCTTAGTGCCAAAATAGCATGTAAAATAACTCATTAATAATGTGTTCATATCCATTGCTTGTCAAAATGATAATGTCTTGGATATATTATATTGGGTCAACTAAAATACATTATTAAAATTAATTTCACTTGTTTCTTTTCACTTCTTTAGTGTGGCTACTAGAACATTTTAAATTTCTTCTGCCGCTTGCATTTTATTTCTATTGGAAAGGGCTTCTATAGAGACATATCCAGAGTTTCAGAATTTCTGGATTCTTTCCTTGCCTTCTGAGTTTCTGATCCTAAATTATTGAGGCAATGAGCACAGATTTGTGATCCTTCCTTTCTGGTCATTTCACTTCCAGAAAACCAGCACAAAGTATAAATTCTTACATCTGGGTCTCCACCAAGAACCCATCTGTTGGCTCTTATCAAGTATGGGAAGATAAAACGCTGACATGTTATGCATTAACGAGATCAAAAGGAGGGCTAATGACAGAAATGTGGCTGCTGTTAAAATGTCCTGAGAGGATAAGCTGGGCGGCCTTTTTGTTCTCCTTAAGGCAACCGACCCCTCCAGTGTCTACCAGAGACTGTCTCTCAGTTCTCTTCCTTCCTGGGCCGCCCTTGCCACCCCCCTCCCGCCTTCTAGTCCTGCCCACCACTTTCCCGGGGCGTCTGGTCAGCAGCAGCGGCCCCTCCGTTAAGCAGCTCTGACAAGGAGCAGGTCTTTCCCCCCCTGCCTGTGAGAGCAGAGTGTATAATGGTGTTGCCCTCCACCGGGGATCTTTGAGAAGCTTTATGGCTCTAGCAGGCATGGGGGAACCAATTGCAAGCACCAGCAGCTGATATATGACACTAATATAGGGTTCACTTTTATTCTCAACCTAAAAAAAAGATAGATTGTTCCAAGTTTAGACAGGCTGTAAAATCGCGTGCTTCTGGAACCGTGCTGCCTCCCCCCGGGACCACTCTAATTGCTTTACATCTGTACAAAGGTCCCTTGTAATCGGGCTTTCTGCCTTCATTTGTCTTCTTTTCAGCCTCTTAGTAAAGACCTTAATTGGTCTTAGTGGGGCTTTTTTCAGTTAGTGCAACTGTACCTTTAGGGCTGAACAAGTACCAGACACTACCTATGGGGAGAAGTGGGGAGATGGGAAAGACATCAATACTCCTTTACCTTTAACAGTTTAATTAATGTGCTCAGAACAAGGAGCAGTTTGAAGAAATTTCCGCTCCTCTGGGACCCTGCTACAGATCAGACATAACTGGGGTTAGGTGGAATTTTCTAGATTTCTTTCCTACTTCAGTCTCTGTGAACACTCATTAGCCTCATAATTGTCTCACAGTAAACTGCTGTATCGAGTTTCACTCTGTCCTCTTCGGAGGAGGATCAAGTTGGTTTACATCAATAGACTGAAGGACTAGGGGATGCATGTGCAGGGAGGTAGCCTCTAATTTCTGTTTCATACCTACTAATTATTTAATAATACATTTTATTGCCTATTAAAATGTGGCATAACTTGCTTGTCAGCAAAACTAGATGGAACCTAATCATTTGTGGGGAAGGATAATTGGCACTTGTACAGATGGCTGTTACTGCAAGTCAGGTTTGTTATTGCAGATAGAGTTCCCTGCCAGGCTTCTTGGGTCTGTTTGCGGGCCGGTCAGTGTTGTGAGGGGGTTACTGTATTACAGCCCAGGCGGTTAAATGTGGTATCATTGCAAATGCAGTATGTACTCAGTTATAGATCATAAAGGCTTCTGCTGTGTAGGTACTTTTTTCCTTCGCCTTCCCCCTCTACCCCAGATTTTAAAGGACCCTAGTGAGTTTGTACCACACTGGAAATTACCTTATGTGCTGGAAAATGCATCAGTGGAGACTTTGTTTAAACAAAGGGCGTTTTTATGATGGATAGAAGAGGCCAAAACTTCTGGATTTCCATCTAGTAAAAACTTGTGTAGGAAAATTGGACCAGTCCCAGTTCCTTAGTAGAATTTCATGAAGGTTTTCCTGTTGCTTCAAAATGACCCCTTAAGGAATGTTACATAAATTCTAGAAAATTGCCCACAGTGTTTCTTAGAGCACATAAAAAAAGTGAGGGGACACATTGTGTGTGGGATAGTTTGGTAGCAGGATTTGTTCACTGGGTAAAAGAGGGTGGGGAGCCCAGGCATTTGGCTCTAAGTGGGAAGTGTTGGCCAAGGTTTGTAGCGGGAGGTGGATGTGACAAGCACTTCTGTAGGGAACTTTTTGGTGGCATTGAAGTGTGTGGAAACGGTCCGTGCAGGGGAAGAACAGTTCACACTCCCAAGTTTCCAGGTCCGTAGCCAGCCTTCTCATCCCCAGGGTGTACTCCTCTTTGCCTTCTCCACGCCCTCAGGTCTTGGGTGGTAGCCTACGGATGCTGCCCAGATTCACAGGAGACCACCACCCTTACCTGAAAGTCTGTTTGCCTTCTGACCCAAGAGGGTCATTTAAAACTCACAGTGATGTCCATCTGTGTATGTTTTCTGGATCACATTTTTTCCGTTCTTTACACTTTGTAATTATTCTTTCATCTTCTGGAAGAACTCCTGATCCAGAACATGTCTACCATCTATCTCCCTTGGCACCTGCAATTCTCTTCCCTTTGAAGACCTGCAAGGTCTCAACCCTTCCCTCTAAGGTTCCAAAACCTTGGTGAAAACCTGTGCATTTTACCAGTAAACACACGGCCTTTTTAGGTGTAGAAGGGAATATTTTGTCTTGATACTTTAGAAAATTATTATGAAGAAAGCTTGACACAGATAGCTCAGTTTCTTAGGGGTTGATCTTGGGAATTACTATAATTTAACACCTATAATAAATTTTTTTTTAAAAAAAAAGGGAGGAAAGCTAGTTCTGCGGTTTTGTGTGTTATGCAGAGGTATAGGTTATAAAATCGTCATTAAATTTTCTTGAGCAAAAGCAACTGGCAAGTTAAAGCCAGTTTAAAAGGTGCGTACTGGAACTGGAACACGCAGCTGTAAACTGGCTCGGGAGTTTGTTTGAGAGGTGTAAATTTTTTAGCATAATGATGGTGTGGAGGTTGGCATGTCTGTAACTTTGGTGATCATAGCCCACAGCCCACTCTGGATTGTGTGTGTGTGTGTGTTGAGGACTAGGCTTTGACAAAGTTAGTTCTGTTAATTTCTCTCTCCTACAGTTGACTGTTCTGGAAGTTATTTGTAAATAAACTTAGCCAGTAGGATTCTCTGATGAGATCTTCTCCTAGTAACTTTTCTCTTGTTGATCTAGATCGGAAGTCTAAATGAGGGTGCTTCTCTATTAAACGAAGCACCATTAGCATCACTTCTATCCCTGAGTCTCCTTCTGCCAGGACACACCCCTAACGTTTTGGGGACAAGAGTACACACAGAAGCCTGCCTTACTTCTCTGTCCAATTCTGGTTCTTTCCAGCACCTCAAGGAGCTTTGCACACACAAGAGTAGGCTCCTTCCATACCTGGTGCCCTCACTACTCCAGCAAACAGCTGCCCCTTGGCCACTCTCAGGCCAACAGGTGTATGTAGCAGCAGCACAGCTTGCTGTCACGAGGACAGTCCCCAGGGGAGAAGCCTGCTCATGCAAGCTCTAGAAGGGACTTGGGGCCATCTGAGAAGGGGAGTCCTTTGTCCTTGGTATACAGAATATTTTTCATAATGGGAGATGTGTGAGCCAGGTGGGACCATCCCCATGACCCCATGGATTCTTGCTGCACAGTGAGGGCCTGAGTAGGAATGAGCCCCTTACATGTGGATCTCAGAGCAAGAGCCCAGTTGCCTAGATATGAACGGTATTGCTTCTGCCCTTCTATTTTAATCTTGATAACCTCACTCCTCCTACCCTGCAAAACCAAAATGAGATAAAAGAAATAAAATGGATCCAAGTCTTGTCCAAAAAAAAAAGCTAAATGGATGAATTATTGTTAACTCATCAGTGGCTATGGACACAAGATGTGAATGCTTAGTTTTCAGATTCAATACTGGGAAGTCAGCTGGGGTCTTGTGCAAAAAAACATCTTGTGGGACATGCTTTTATATGAAATATGTTTTTTCCATTGGCATTTATAGAATAGTATACCACTATCCAGACACAGAGAAAGGCCTGCTATACAATGCAAGGACCATGGGAGGGAAAATTGCAGTGAGCGGCCAAATTAGAATGTTTGCAATTTCAGGAGTCCAGATCAGAAACAAAAGAATTACATTGACTTAGTCCAAACAAAGTAAGGCAGTTTGGAGCTTGTAGTATTTTAAAACACATTTCTATTCAACCCCCTTTTTTAAAAAAAAGAATAGGATAATTGCATTGTTATTAATAGTATTTCTAATATGAAAAAGGGTTATTGAAACTCATCCTTCCTCCCAATTTAAATATGGTACATGGGCTTCAAAAAGGAGGTTAAGTGTGCCCAAAGCCCACTTAGAAGTAAATGCAATATGCTTTCTCTATTGTGCTAAATGATCTAGATTTTTAAAGTGGGGATTCTGACACTTGTGTGAAAGCGATAGTTCTTAAAGTACTTGAAGTTATTTGTGGGTGTTTATATTATTAATTGTTTTTTTAAGTGTTCTTTTGGCCTGTCATCTTCATCTGATAGGCAGCAGTTAATATTTTTTATTGTGTGAATGAGACACCTTATCCTCTAAAAGAAAACTCTTTGGGGGAGGCATGCTAATATTGGCTTTAAAAAGGAAAAAATAGAAAAAGGAAAATTAAGCGACTATCTTGAAATGGGTCCTTTTCCGTCTGTTTTTCCCATTATCTCAAGAGATAGAAGTGTCAGGAGAACACATTTTCAGGCTCACTTTTCTTATCTAGAAAATGACGGTAACACCTGTATCAGGTTGTTAGGCTGTAATAAATGAGCATGTGTAAAACCCCAGGCCCACAGTGGCCTCAGTGCTATCTGCCTCACCCACTCAACATATTCAAAGAAAACTGGGCTTAGGGACTGATTTTGCATCATTTTGAATCTTAGATGCTTTTCTCCTTTCTTTTTCTTCTGTCATAGACGTTGCTTTCCTGGCTCTCTCACCAGAAAGATAAAAGAGGGAACTGAGCCAGGACAAGTGATGTGCCACATGGAACAGTTCCTCTCACTAGAGGCTGATCCTGGGCTGTGCTTGAGAAGAGCTCATTGTCATTATTCTACCCAGAGGCCTCTGAGCTGCTCTTTTCTGGAAGATCAGCCTAGGTCTCGGGATATGCTGTGTATTATTAGCTCTCCAAAATGATCTGCGCCACCCCCAAATCACCTTCTCTCCATTAAGGTGGCTTTGGCCTCGCCTGCATTTACTAGTGCCATCCTGTTGGTTTACTTGAGGAAAAAGTGGGTATGTAGCATATCTGTTTAAAAGGTCATCAACTACACCCAACCCCTCATACAAACACAGATCCTTTGAAAATTAAGCCAGATAATGATGTTAGAGCAAAATATTTAGATTGTGTTTCTAACCCAGTGTTAATTTTTCATTGTGCCCCGGCCTCCTTTCCTTTGGGCCCTTGGCCTGATATCCATGGGCTTGTGCCTATGTTCATGTTCTTTTTCCAGAGCTGCTTGAGTTTTGAAGCTCCCGTCTAAATGACTAGGTTCCTAAGATGTCATCATTCCCTCTAGAAGATTCTGGAATCCTTTGAATTCCCTAGCAGCACCCCCAAAGTGCTAAATCATAGAGTCCAAGGAGGTTATTCATCCACCAAAGTAGCAAGGATAGTATCATAGAAAGGGGGAAAGATGTCCAGGTAAGCCAGGTCAGCCTGATACTCGTGCTCCCTGGTTGGAATTATTGCCCATGCAGTTTGGCTGTGGGATATTGCCTGAGACCTTTCAACTCTATAAGCTACTAAATAGAATAAAATGTTCTGAAATTAGAGAACTTCAAGAAGAAAAGTTTTATACATGCATATATGAATATTTTTGTATATGTACATATATGTATATATATGCATGCATGTGTTTATATATGCATACACACATACATACCTGTATTCATATATATTCTCATACACACTCATATACTTAAGGAATTCTAATTTAGGGTAGATTTAACCTTTTGACAACTCAAAGGGAAAAGTTAGAGTCTACGAAGTGATTATTATGGAAACCCAGCTGAGCATTTCCTGGAAATGCCAGAACCACAAAAATTCCTTAGCAGTTGAAAAGATGACAAATGCCGATTTATGCAGACCTCAGGATTCCATTCCTAGGGTACTGTCATTTATTACTTCCACCAGCAGGAATGGTTCCTTTTAACATCAGATTGGATGTTCACCTTGATGACAATTAAGGACAGTGAAATAGTTCAATAAAACAAGAACCAGGCTAGCATGGGGAGTAAAACCAGTCAGTCCCCGAATATTCCGCCTTCCTCCCCCTCCTTCCTTCGGTTCTCTCCACTCTGTTTTTCCCTTCATTCCCTTTCCAGACTTTCCTTCCTTATCTGGGAGGGCTCACCAGAGACTGAACAACGCAATTCATTGAGATTCTGCATTGGTTAAGACATTCGAATCTCGAAATACCATAGTAAGACCTAGTTTTAAAATGTTTCTCCCCAGGGAAAGTAAAATATTCCTTACAGTTTTAAAAAACAATTATGCTCTTTGATATTCCAAGCCAGAAAAACTTATTTTAAGAAGTCAGATATTTATCTTTACATGTGATGGGATAATAATTCCTTCCTTCCTTTGTTTTTCTTTCTTCAATCAGTTTTCTTAACAAGAAGAGACGTATCAACATTGTGTATTCCCAGACAGGTGAATCCTCAGTCCTGGGATTCGTGGACTACCCCTCAACAGGGACACCAAAAGCTTTCATGGTTCCTGGTTGTGTTTATTCAAACCTTTATTCAACAGATACTTAAAGAACATTTTTCAAGAAATGAAAATACACCAAGGCATGTCCATTCATTCATTCTTAGCCACAGTGAGAACACAAAGGTGGCCGCTGTCAGGTGAGGGGGCACCAGGTATCCAATGCTAAGTAGTAGAGCTCCTACGAGAAAGATAATTACCTCAATAACGTGGAGAAAACATGAGCCCCATTTAGAACAAAAGAAGCAGAATCTTTGGGGTACATATTTTCTCAGTCTTTTCCTATGTGTGTATAACTTCTCTTTGTTGTTGTTAATACACAGATGATAATCTAATGAGATATAATATCTTCCCCCCAATATTTTCATGAACAATATATTTTTTCGTTCTGTTAACTGTTGTTCTACATCTGTTTTGATCTATTACATGGATGCACAGTAATGTTAGATAACTCATCCCTAATTCCTGGACATTTAGGTTTTGTTCAGTTTTTCATCTTTGTGCTCATTAAAATGAATTTTGTATTTTTTTAGAACATGTTGTTGGAAATGGAATTGCTATATCAAAAAGGCTGGAACACAGTCTTTTAGCTGCTCTAAAATAAATATTATGTTCTTAGAAAGAATTCTTTATTTTAATTTTTTAACAACAGTCTTGACATGGCTTCTTTAAATCTTTAGTTATGGCAATTCTATTCAGCTAGCATTCAAGCTGTTATCAATGGAGGTCATTCTATAATTTAGTTGTATTTTGGTGTGGTTGTGGGAAGAGATGAGCATAGCGTTTACCTACTCCACTATCTTGACCAGAATTCTCAAGAATTTTTTATTTAAATGGAGGAGTTTCTGCAGATGAAATATCCAAGTATTATAGTCTGCTATTTATTATTCTTCTATAGCACATCAGGTTTTATATAATTAATTATACTTTCAAACTTTTTCACTGCATTCCACATTTATTACTACTCAAGGGCCTTGAATTTTATTCTTTTATGCTTATCTAAATTCTGTACTAAAAAAAAAAACACCCCCAAAAACAAACAAACAAACAAACAAAATAGCTCAAATAATACTTTTTGTTGAAAACTTTCCAAGATGCCCCAGCCTCTTTGAACTCTTCCAAGATGCCCCAGCCTCTTTGAACTCTTCTTTCTTTGGCCTCTAGTATGCCTCCTAAAGCCTATTCATCGCATTAGTCAATTAACTAACTACCTTATAGGTTATCTTTTTTATGACTAGAATTTTATTTCTTTTAGTAGATTATAAACTACTTAGACCCAAAGACCATGCCTTGGAGTGTTCTATAAACATAGTTAGCAGAACATCTCACACATCAGAGGAATGTGATATATTTTAATGATTAATACATCTGGGCTATTTTTTTTTCCAGCTGAAAAGCATGGCCAAGTTCATGGTAATCATATACCTTCAAATATCATGTCGACCTTTGTCTTTCTCACTTTGATATGGAAAGAAGGAAGATTGGCTCACTGAGAAAGCATTGCAGTTGTTTACATCATTAAAAAAAAAAGAGCTTAGATTTTAAACTATCTAGCCACCTAATAGGCATTCAGTAAATGGAAGCTTTTTTTTTCCCCCTTGCAAAATAGACTCAAAACTGATATTTGCCTCTTACTGTATGATTCCAGGCAGGTAGTAACTTTCGTTTTCTTGCCTGTGAAAGGTAGATTGTATTCATTTCTATTGGACCCTTTCCAGATTGAGAACATTTAGTAACTCTGGTCATAGACATTCAAATATTTGTTGAAGAAGCAGAACTGATTATATAAATATTGGCTAAAGTGTTCAACCCAGTTTTAAGGAAATAAAATATTCTTGGATTCATTTGTATAATTCTTGATGTTATGATGCTAAAAATGTTTTCTTTAGCTTGATTTGAGTTTGTATCCCTCTAGCAATGATACTACTGAAGGTAGTTATAACGTTACTCCTTCGTTCCACAGGTGCTGTAGTTCAGTTTAGACAGCCTGTGTAGATGTAGAAAGATGCTGGGAATGGGTCAATAGGAATTTTAAAACTAACAGTAACTAATTTTTTTTTTCTTTTCTAAGACAGCATCTACAAAGAAGGGACATTTGGTGAAAGAATAACTGGATTAGGTTTTTTTCCCTTGAAGTCTTTTTGTTCTGACCCGAATCTCCCCCTTTATTTTTCTACAGAAGAGAGGGTTTTGTTTCATCACCAAGCTGAATGCAAATATTCTTACTTCCTGTTATAATATAGGGTTCAGAATTACATGTATTTTGATGTCTTTAAATATTTTGTGGTTTGATGAAGAACCAATTCACTTGGTGAACATCCCTTTATTAGTAAAAGAAATAAAATGACACTCAAACTCAGGAAAAATTGAAAAAAAAAAATAGTCCATACATTTGCATGTGCACATATAGTATAAATCAAAGGTTCAAAGAAAATTATATTTCAGTACTCTGAGCACTGTAAAGGCTTACAAAGTGCCTGTAATTGACAGGGAACATAGATGGTGCTTTTTAAAGACTAGAAGAAGTTCATAGACTCCTTCCATTCATGTCTGACATCAGCAAGCTCTTAATAATGCAGTGTGTACTTATTTATTGATCAGACCATTTAAGTAGTAAGACATGAGAAAGTGGACACTATTATCAGGTAATTGACCATATTGGAGAGTTAAGTGTTCTGACAAGGAACTAAGTGTGTTTAACCTTCAGATAAGATCAATTTTAAGATAATGCCTACTTTGGTAATGAACCAAAGCTGTTAAGAAACTTTGTACTTTAGATGCTTCTAAAGCAGTGCTGTTTTGATGACAACTATCATCGTTTTAATGACCAGATTTGTTCCTCAGAGCCATTGGTCTCCCAGGGCAACCTGGAAAAGGGTTACTAACTTTCATACTGTACTTGGAGTAAAAGCTTGAATGAAAGGGGACATTGATAAGCAGCATTGCCCAGAGTTGTTAATTCATTTAGGAAACATCTTTTGAGTACCTACCCCATACCAGTCATCGTGCTCTATTCTAGGGCTCCAAAGTTTTCTAAGTATGACACATGAAAGAACTTGTGTGCCAGCAAAATGGTTATCCAACTTTATTTTATCAATTACATCCCTAAATCAAAGCTTCTGTGAGCCCTTAATTTATAAAAAGCAAGAGAAGTTTACTTAAAAGCCTGCCCTTTTTGTCTCTGCACCCTTTCCCCGTGGGCTCATTAAACACAACTTAAAACCAACTTCTCTTAGGGACAGGTCCATAAGCAAATATCATGATACATTAGAAGTGATCTAGTAGAAATGTTAACAAAGTTGACAAGAGAACTTACTTAAGGACGTAGCTAAAGCTCCTGTGACATTAGAAAAGTCTTCCAAAGGAAGTGACTTTGAACAAGATGGTCTAGTTGATTGAGTAGAAACTCATCAGGAGGAGAGGGGAATTGAAGCCCTGTGGGCAAAGAAAGCTAAGGCTGTGGAATGCTTAGGGAACTGGGTAGCCCTGTATATATGTCTGGAATAGAACAGAGGTGTTTGGAAAGGGCCAGTTAGAGATAAAACAGGAAGTGGATTAGGCTGTAAATCCTGTAGCCCGCAGAGAAGTTTTTAAACAGAAGAGTAACATTATCAGATTTGGATTTCTGTGAGGTGATGCAGACAACCTCAGGAAACCCACAGGGGCTCTTTTAGATCAGGGCAGTGGTGGCAATATTTGAAGAGAGAGAACATTTCAGAGAGATTTAAGAGTGGTAATAGACAGATCTGAGTGATTGACTAAGCATGGAGAACTGGGAGATGATAAGTAAGGGGATGACTACATAGATGATAATGTACAGTACAGGCAGAGGACTGGGGTAAGAATAAGAGGAGGGAGTCAGTTTGGTTTCAGAGATGTTGACTTTGGTGTCCTGTGAGATATCTAGGTGGAGAACTTTGGCTGGAAGCTGAAGATAAAAGGTCGGGATTAGAAATACTGATTTATGAAATCATTGATTGAAAACATAAGCTTGGGTATGTTCACTAATGACGGCTACAAGAAGAATATTCAGCAAAGGAAATAGTCAGAGGTATTATTTGATATCTTGAAAAGAGTGGTTTTGCAAAAGAAGAGAGATTTCAGAAAGTAGAAGTACTGATGCCATAGGACAGAAGGAAGTGAATCTTCTGAAGATTTTTGCCAGCTAGATCTTTATCAAGAGGTTTCAGTGGAATGATGAGAGTGAAGGCGAGGTTAGAACAGATCAAAAAGAGATTGAGACATAATGTAAAGAAATGGAGACGGTGATGGTGCACTCAGTGCTTATGGGGCTGGGAAATGGAGAGGAGGCCGCGGTGTGAGGAGGAGCAACGTGGAAAGCTTGATGTGGGTGAGTTATGTGTTTGTAGACTGGGAAGAGCCATATGTTCTTGGCATAGTGAGGGCTCTGGAATGAGACTAAGGATCAAGTCTTAGCCCTACTATTTACTGGTATTGACTTAGAGCAAGTTCTTCTATGAGCCTCAGTTTCCTCATGTATAAAATGAGATTAATATCACCACTTTTGGGAATTTTTGAGGATTAAATGAAATCAAGATATGAAAAGCATCCAGAACTCAGAAGGCACTCAGTAAGTGGTAGTGGGTTTCATTGTTTTCTTTTTTTTCCTATAAAGAAGAAAGATTTAAAAAATACAAGAGAGGGAAAGGGTGAAGTAAATGTCTTCTAAGAAAAGAGGCAGGTCCGAATGGAACCTGAAAAAGAATTAAAGAGTTTGTTTCAAAGTGAAGATGGACATATTTTTCTGGGTAGTAGAAGGGAAAGACAATGACAAAATTAGACATTGGGCAGGGTAATTTAGATTTTGCTGCGTAATAAATAGCCCTCACATCTAAGTCTGTTAATGCAACAAAGGTTCCTTACTCATGCTACACGTCCAGCGTGATCAGGAAGGGGACTCTTCAGCTTAGCCCCTCAAGAACTCAGGCTCATAGAACCTTCATCTCAGCATTTGCTTGTATAGTTCCCACAGGGTTCAGGGGACCAAGAAAGTGCTTAGAACTGAGGGAGAATGAGAAATAATTGGTTGATAGTATAATGATCCAAACAATGGGTAAAGCTATTGGTATCAGTATGCGTAGAGGTGATAGGAATGGTATGTATTTTTTTAGTAAGGAGACAGCAAAAATATGATACACCAGGAGTAGTTATGAGTTTGACAAGAGTGGTAAATGTTTGGAACAGTCATTTGTTAAAATAATTAAACAAGAACATAGCAGCAAAGAAAAAGGAAGTTGTTCTGGTTAAATATTTATCATTAGGGCTCCACGCAGAATGAAATGGTAATGCAGCTGCAATTCAGTTTCTTAGTTCAGCTGTAGCTTAAAATTAGAAGCTGCCCATCAATAATTTCCCCAAGGGAGTGATTTCTACTGTAACAGCACATAGCCTAGAGAAAAGAAAATGCACAAAGAGCAGGCTTTCTTAATGGGAAGGGAAACCACTGCAGAAAGAGAACATCTGAGAGAAACTGATTGTATATCAGTCCTTGGAAATAAAAATGAGTTCCCTTTTATCAGTCAATCTGTAAGTACATCTGCTGCTGGCCTAGCCCTTTGGCACTGTGTGGAATCAAGAGAAGTGAGTGACTTTACTCTTGCTCTCAAAGAATATAGTTTGGTTAGAGGGACAAAGCTCATGGTATGAGTTTGGGGTTAGTTTACTGTATATCGTCGATTGCCCTGATTAATATAATTTTGAGAGAGAGTTTCAAGGAACATATGGCGTTAAATCTAGACATTGAAGAATAGGTTTAACTTGGAAAGTATAGAATACAGGGAGGATACAAAATATTAGAGTGATGGTAGGATTAAAGACCCAATGGTGGGAGTGAAAATGGTCTGTATGGGGGACAAGAGGAAGAAAGGCTAGAAAGAAGAAGAGAGGATTAGGTGAAGCAATTGTGGGGCATATTGTTGAACCAACAGGGTGGAGACTACCAAGAGTTGGTAATGTGGGTGAAAAGGAGGAATTATTTAGTTATTACATGAGGAGTGGCATTGAGACAGGGTATACTTGGTCAGCCAAGGAGAAGATAAAATGAGAGATCAGTTAA